>NC_064615.1:242840209-245340209 GCF_023898315.1 Schistocerca nitens | reverse complement strand
CTTATTATGTGAGTAAAGTTTAATTCCAGTATCCATTAAAGTATTTCAGTTATTAAATTGCAAAGTACTGGTAAAATGGCCGGCTATGACGTCTAGCGTTCACTGAAACTGTTACAGTCTCTTCTGAATGAGTCGATATTGTCAACAATAGCGATGGCAGAGCTAGACTTCCGACACCCCTGAACAACGGCGTACGCGATGTTCGCCAACCATAACCCACAGTTTTTTCTCTTATTACTTTTTTTATCTTACTTTTCCATACATATTGTTTTTTCCTTAATCCTTAGTCAAATCGGGCGTTATAAAATTTGAATAGCAAGACAGAAGCCAGAGCAGCCGCCAGGCGGAACAGGTGTCAAAGTTACAAATCTTTAACATATTTACAAATCTTTAACATATTGCAGCGTGTCAGCAACTGTGAAATGTACAACTGAAGGCTGAAAAAATTGTTTAATTGAGGTGTCAAAGTTCCTGACAGGTACATTTGTAACGACTGAAAAAGCGTAAGTGCCCTTTGCTGCTTCGGATCACATTCAGATTTCGTTGAATAGTTTTCAACGGCCCGCAGCGGATCCAATCTGTACCCAGGAACAAAAAATTGCGGTAGCATTGCAGCTCCACATTGTCCTTAGAGAAGGGTTGAAACGTCCGAGGATGACAGAAGTGTCAAATATTATCTAGAACGTGTTCCCGTTGCTCATCGCACTGCGAAGTGTCGTTTTAGACTGCGAAATGTGATGGAATCAACGCCCCTGGGAAAAAGGTTCTTTCACTAACGCCCTCTATGCCACCCCCTGAGGCCTCCTCGTGTACATTCTGAGCAGTAGTGTGTCTCAAATGTTTTCCTCGGCCACCCATAAGGAGACAGCGCTATTTCAACCCTGGGTGCCAAGGTTCTGACCTCCATAGGTAAGACTTCAAAAGACGCAAGTGTCAATACCATGCTGTTTGAAGCGTTGTCGAGCTGGAGGGTGACGTCACAGGGGGCAACGCTTTTGCACCGTTACAGAGGAAGCTACTGGGCACTTTTGAGCCAAATTTCAAACTTATGCGTCGCAATGGGAGGCAATCACAGCATTTCGAAGACGTGATCCTTTAACTGTGTTGCGCAATTTAAATTACGTAATACTTTATCAAATCACCAAAAGTCCAATACAAAAGAAACTACTTTCTTTATAACAACGACATAGTGCTAGAGACGAAACTAATTCCAAGATGCATTATGGGCGTCATTCAATCTAGACGTAAGTATAATACAATGTAATATTACATAGAACATACATAGAGGTGTAAGTAAATAGGGTGTTTCAAAAAGATTATACGTATTTCGAATGCATGCATTATTTAAACTTTAAGACATACGAATATGAAACTTTACACACATATTTGCGAACCTCTCGAGCTCAGATTACAGACGTTCAATATGTCCCCCATCAGCGACACGAACAATATCACATCGTTACTCAACTTCCTCCACTACTGGGGCAAGCATGTCCTTCGTAACTGATGTTATGGTAATATGGATCCGGTTCTGGAACTCTTCCAGGTTCTGTGGCAGTAGTGGTACATAAACGTTGTCTTTAACGAAACCCCCCAGGACTTAGGCAGAGGGTGTCAAATCCGGTGACCGTGGAGCCCAAGTCGCGAGCCCCTTTGCGACCCGGTTCGGTAGAATTTCACATAGATATTCATGCACTTGGCGACTCCAGTGAGGGGGTGCCCCATCTTGCTAAAAAATGAAGTTGTCTTCGTGCAGCCTCGGAAACAACCAGTTTTGTAACGTAGCGAGGTACTGCTGACCTTTAACCGTGTTTCCATCAAAGAAGAATGGGACGTAAACAGACGATCGGGATATCGCACAAAACACATTGGCTTTGGGCAAATCTCGAAGGCTATATGTTCAATGGCTGCATGTGGGTCCATTAGGACCCAAATTCGAACACTGTGTTTGTTTACCTGAGTACTAACGTGGAAAGTCGCTTCATCACTCAACACAATGCGTTATGCGAAAGTGTTATCATTGTCAGTAGCATCAGGAATCTCATTAAAAAATGCCACACGTTTGCGTTTGTCATCAGGACGCAGAGCTCGTAACAGCTGTAACTTGTACGGCTTCATAACCAACCGACGTTTCAAAACACGCCACATTATTATTGTAGGCAGTTGTAACTCCCGAGTGGCACTACGAGTTGATTTTGAAGGACTACTTCGGAAAGCAGTTTGAATTCGTGCAACATTTTCTTCAGGAACACGAGGGCGCCCAGGACTCTTTCCTTTATGTACACATCCTGTATCTAGAAACTGTCGATACCATCTGTGAATGTTCCATCCATTCGGAGGATCAATTTGGTACCTCAAAGTGAAACATCTTTGCATTGTAATCACGGAATTGCACTTCGCAAACTTGGGAACACAAAATGATTTCTGCTGCAGAGTAGCCATTTTAAACATATGACTGTTACCAAGCAAAATAGAAGAGAACTGATATCTAGCGGCTATTAATATAAACTAGACTATGTATTCGTTTCTCCAATAGCCGAGCCGAGACACAGCGATCGATAGTTTCGACAAAATAACACTTTGTAATACGTATATTCTTTTTGAAACACCCTGAACATGGCTATTCCGCCGAAATGAGCTCGTAGTGAATGTAATCATCACGACTTAAATCAAGCAGTTAGCAGCTAACTTACCAGCAAAAACAAAATGTCAGATTCTGATCCTATGTACCCTGGAGGCCCAGTGCAGAAGAATTTATTAAAAAGATCGTACCAGAAAGTAAAAACGAAGAATTTCGTCGCTGAAAAAAGTATCTAAATGTGATAAATAGCTAATTTTCTGCATGTCATAGCCCCAAATTTGAAGTTTTTCGTGTCACTTTCATTTTGAAGTTGTAGAAAGTCAGTTCGCAATGCCGCTGCATTATAATTTATTAAAACATTGAGTAGACAACATGATAAGTGCAATACAATATTTACAACAAGCGGTGGATATCGCTTTTGCTTCAACAACAAAAAAATGGTTCAAATGGCTCTGAGCACTATGGGACTTAACGTCTATGGTCATCAGTCCCCTAGAACTTAGAACTACTTAAACCTAACTAACCTAAGGACAGCACACAACACCCAGTCATCAGGAGGCAGAGAAAATCCCTGACCCCGCCGGGAATCGAACCCGGGCGTGGGAAGCGAGAACGCTACCGCACGACCACGAGCTGCGGACTACAGCATAGAAGAAACACGTTATCGCTCCGGTTCAGGAACCACCATCAGCTCACACAGTTCAGATACCCTGTTAACAAAGAATCAAGGCCAGTAAGTTTCTTAGCCCGCCGAATTTTGGATAATATGATAATGGGTTAAATATCTTTCGTCTTAATCTCTCCTGGGTAGCTGTTACCAGTATTTATCTAAAAATGCATTCTAAAATTGATCACATGTCTTGCAGTGTTCCGACATCTGTGTAGGCCACAAAAGGGCGTCACCTTCTGTGTGTCCTACGACATATTTGATCTTAGTCACTTCTGGCCTACGCCTGCCAGCATCTGCGTCTGTACTATGCGTACCACTTTCATTTAAAATATTCCTTTCCCTTGAGGTGTCATTAATTTCGTCTACTGTAATCTAACGTATTACTTGAAATGTTCGGTATTCACGGGCGTCGAATGCAACAATGGCACGTCGCGCCCAATATCCAAATAATCACCGCTTGACGCTTCCAAACCATTCATTGTTACGTTTTGCAAATGCAAGTCTACTACATTGGCATTTTGATTTTCAAATGACATTTCCTTGTTGGTTTGTCCACCCATTATAGAAATCTTTAAGCCGCTGCAGTTACCAATATCAATATTTTCTCTCTTTGGATTTTACTTTACGCGCTATTTCTCGTGACAGAACGCACATACAGCTATAGGTAATTGTAATTTCAATTGTTGTTCACTCAATATGTTTTTTGTACTGATAAAGAAATGTCATTTTCTCTACTTGATTGCAACTGCGTTAATTTCTGAAGCCTTAGGTTCTGGATTTTAGGAAATAGGTGCTTGGATTTTCTAATAATGCATTTCGCGGTCCTACCTTATTGTTGTCTTGTAACTGGTACATCCCTCTATTGTACTTTTAGTTGTCCACTCTTGCTATTATTGACTTCTTCCTTCTGATTTATTTATTATTACTTTTTCTTTCAGTTGGTATTTTTCCAGTGTTACATCACCGTCTCCGTCATGTCATCAGAATACATGGAACATACAAAACTTATAAACATACATGTATATTCACTGTTTTAACAATACTAGTACTCACAGTTTTGCCCACTACGTATCATGCCTGTCACTTGTCGCCATTTTATCATATAATGAAAAATATATAAATAATAAAAGTTAAGATATGTGGAAACAATGAGATTAATTTTTCGGAGCTTGGACAAGCACAATAAGCTGGGCTATGCCTGTAAATGGGTTCATATTAGTTCAAATTACTTCTGCATGGACGCAATACACTCTCTTGTTGTAGACTTAAGCTTATCAATTAACAATACTACGTCCGATCGCCGTATCCACCCACAAAATCTTGACCGTGTCCATGATATTGTAATCGGATCCTCGATGTAACTCCATAGTACACAGGTGTGCTTCTTGGATTTTTATGTTTTATAGTTCCACTTGGAATAATAACTCATGTAATGTGTCAGGAAGTAAAATAATATTGTATTCGCACTTCGATGCACATCAGAAATACAGATGTTTACTTATGCTCACTACCAAAATAGCCGATTACGTTGTGAAACAAAGTGCGTCTACCTTCCTTCACTAACAGAGAGCGAGTCCTTCCTCTTACCGAGGAACAGGAAAAACCTCTTATGTTTTTTAACATTTGAAAATTAAAAATACATGACGGTAGGCGTAGGCTATATTCTGGGCTACCGCTTCACCTTTTCTCTTTGCCTCTGAAGAAAACGAAAACATAAAAGCGAGAAATGCGAAAGGTACATCACAGTACCTCCGACTCTTAAAGCCTTCTTAAAAAATTTTGCAAACATCAACTACAACCTCCTACTTCCTCGTATAAAAGGCAAAAGTTTCACATTTTGCACAATACAAAAAATTTTACTTCTTCGAGTAGAAGAAAGGAGAAAATTTTAAGTCTGCATTCAATATTTGCTTCTTTACATGTGTCCGCAGCTCGTGGTCGTGCGGTAGCGTTCTCGCTTCCCACGCCCGGGTTCCCGGGTTCGATTCCCGGCGGGGTCAGGGATTTTCTCTGCCTTGTGATGACTGGGTGTTGTGTGCTGTCCTTAGGTTAGTTCGGTTTAAGTAGTTCTAAGTTCTAGGGGACTGATGACCATAGGTGTTAAGTCCCATAGTGCTCAGAGCCATTTGAACCATTTTTTTTCTTTACATGTAGATATGGAAAGATATAATAGATCTGTTCTAAAGACCCTGATTATAAATGCCGTCCAGTTCGAGGTAGTTAAAATTCGGACTTAACATGGGTTAATTTCTCTCTTTCGTGGACTTTAAGAATTGAATTTTGCCTGTTACGCGAAGGGAGAAGATTTCGTGCGCCGTGTATGCTAAGAATGACGCGTTTGCGTTTCTTTTCGTCTCAGTAAAAGGCCGCCACTGTGATGCTAGTATGTGGAACGCCTGTACCCCACGTTTGTCCGTTCTGGTCATCTGTGCCAGGACTTCTCGGGCATTGTCCCATACCTTTCTAATTGTAGGGCATCGAAAACGGTGTTTGACTGTGTCCTCAGTGAATCCTACAGTTATAGCTAAAGGGATGTATGGCGAAAGGTTAGGGCACATGTCCATCAAGTGTCATTTCCTGTTATTACCTTATTGACATAAATACCTCTGAAACACATAGGCCTCTGGCACTGACAATTTCAATTAATTACAACAACAACACAGATTCAGTTAGACATCAGATCTCAATAATAGGCAATAAAAACATGTAGGTCTTGGTTAATAAGAGTTAAACTAACCCAGATAATGTAATAGCTCTTAATTTAATTAAAGGGAACCGGCAGGCCTTCAACAGTAACAACTTCAGTAAAGTAAACTTACGAAATAGAAAAAGGCAGGCCTTCAGTAATAACGGCTTCAGTTAAGTAAAATTACCAAACAGAAAATAGGCAGGCCTTCAAGAATAACTGCTTAGTTCAGTAACCAAGACTTTGAAATGCCTCCTGATAAGGGGTACACCAGAAGGCTTATACGCAAGGAGCACAAGACTACACCAAATAAGAAGGCGAAGAAGGGCTACAACGAAAGGACCCGCCTTCCAAAACCCTTTTCGTTGGGGTACAGACCGGCGAAAGAAGTCTTAACACCGCAAGGTTAATTAAGTGAAACCAACAATCACTAGCCAAAGGGTATGTCCGCATCACTGCAAGATGTCGCCTCTACAACGATGGCGAAACGCCCGAAAGGAAACTAGGCCACCAAACCCAATTATATAGCCTCAGCAATTGCAAATTTTGACTCCCGGGCACCTCCTAAGTCAATATAATTAACAGAGCGATGACGTGTCCAATTCCAGAAAGTATCTCGAAACCGGCATCTGACCGTATAACAAAAGAATGGAACTTATCTGGTGTTCCAAGACGTTTGGCAGGGAGTACGGATGAAACCCAACCATCTAGATACTGCGTGACGACCCAGGAGGTGCGGCCACAGCATAGAAAATGGTTCAAATGGCTCTGAGCACTATGGAACTTAACAACTATGATCTTCAGTCCCCTAGAACTTAGAACTACTTAAACCTAACTAACCTAAGGACATCACACAACACCCAGTCATCACGAGGCAGAGAAAATCCCTGATCCCGCCGGGAATCGAACCCGGGCGTGGGAAGCGAGAACGCTACCGCACGACCACGAGCTGCGGACTACAGCATAGAAGAAACACGTTATCGCTCCGGTTCAGGAACCACCATCAGCTCACACAGTTTGAGATATCCTGTTAACAAAGAATCAAGGCCAGTATCGACTCAAAGCAAACAACAGCCTCAATTCGAGGACCCATCTGGTGGTGAAATGGATCGGCTAAGAAACCGCAATGATCGCAACAGACCTATAGGTATCAACAGTTAAGACCTCAAAATCCAAAAGTAACCGAAGCTGAAGCTTGCCAGTTCCAAAGGGGGCCCAGAATCCAGCACTGCGAAACTAGCTTCAACTTTCTCATCGATGTGTCGCATCACAGAGCTGGCTGGCCAGGATACGCATGAAGACCGCACTCAGAGTCAGCCTCGGATTCAAATCGGCCCAGCAAACACTCGCCGGACTCCGTGCCGAAGACGCTTGTGCAAATCCTCGCCTTACTCGCTGGACGTACGTCTCATATCTTCCTCCTCGCTCCGTTACCACTCCCCAACTCGTCATCCCACAACACGCCCCCTCCCCCAACAACAACCTCGAGCAAAGATCTGAGTGGCCTCAAACCCGAGGGACATCACACGACAGATCGAGCTAGTGGCGCCGGAACTCGAATGGCGATGCCAGCAACCCGCCACGACTCACTCAGCAGTACAATATTCGCAAAGGATCTGTGGTATTAAATTTATTGTGCGGTGCTTCGTATTTATGGTTATAGTATGGGTGACAACTTAATACCACGTTTTTATAACATGATTTGTAACAACTTATCGGAGATATACACCCACACAGCCTGAGGCATTGTTAATCCTCATTTATTCTTAGATCAGGTGCCATGTAGGGCCTCGCCGATGGCGTTGACTTTTTTGTGACACATGTTGTCTACCAAATAACTACTGTAAAGTTAATATTTTCGAACGAAGTTCAATTTATACTGAATGGTTTATATTTGAAGAGGTGCCCGTTGAGATTCAGATCGGTATGTAGGAAAAAGTACTGTAGTAGGGCTATTAGAATTCTCTTCCATTATGCAGTTGGTTCTATGTATTAAAAGCACGGTCATTTCGTGTGGAAATCAGTCACTCCTATACTGCTCTTATCTGGGGGAGGGGTACACGTTTGCAGAGTGACTTTGAAGACTTCTGCTCGCCAGAACATCCAGTACGTGGCATGCTGAATAGCCTTTTCGAACTCCTTAGGCACAAGCAAAACCTGTCTGATTGTACTATGTCTTCGCTATAAACTGGGTATTGACTATCCTTACACTCTCTCTTAACGCCAGATTTCTTTTTTCATTAGCTTCAGTTAATGCCCGAATAGAGTGCAGCACAGCGCGCCGACTTAAGGTCTCCATCTTTTGAGTATTTTTGACGTTGTTAACACTCCAGCGATTGTACCAGTCGCACCGTAAGTTCCTCAGCATGGCAGTCAGAGGCAAAATCACAGATTTTCCTGGGTTAACGACTGCCTCTGATGTTTTCTCATATTGAACATATTGGTGGAGTGGAGGACATATATCTCTTCTGGATTTCTGGAAAAACCCCTGGTCGTCGGCATATGGTCTACAAAGC
This sequence comes from Schistocerca nitens, assembly GCF_023898315.1. Lineage (NCBI taxonomy): Eukaryota > Metazoa > Arthropoda > Insecta > Orthoptera > Acrididae > Schistocerca > Schistocerca nitens. The sequence continues at coordinate 245,331,756 of NC_064615.1, read as the reverse complement.
AATAAGCTCTTACTGATCATCGAGCCTTCACAGTTTTTGTTGGTTTTTCACAGCAGGGGTCCAGGGCTAGTCCTATACCGAAAAGGCCGATAGTTAGTGGCCAGCCTCATCTTACGAATCTCTTGAGTTTAATACTGGCTTCTCATTAAAGATTATTTTCGATGTTGCCATTGTTATGGCTCAGAATAGTAAGAAGTAGGAATTAATTTTTTTTATTAAACTGACTCACATTCTGCAGGCAAAAGCCAAGTCATGCCAGAGACAAAGGCATATGCAGGAAGTGCGCCAGTATGGCGCCAGTGCGTCAGGTCGTCAACACACTAATACACCATGTACTGAGTGAGAATATGCGTTCAGCAGAAATGAGGCTGAGACAGAAAACGAAAGGAAGTGAGACAAGCATATTCGTTATCTTGTAAGACATGTTGCAAGAATATCTCTTTCACAAGAGAATATAGCGAGGAACTGATACAGGTCTGGTAAGTGAATACAGCAGAATAATAACGACAGATGCTGTCATTACAATGGAGCCTTGCATCATAGTCTCACACCAGTCCCCTTTAAATACCCCTTCTCTCCAGCTCTCGTCACTGGGATCGATGGCATTCACATTAATAGCACTTAATTCCATTGTTACGATCCTGTAATGAATCTACGTCCTAGATGCTCCAGCAGTCTATGACCTAAGCCAAGATGTACTCGCCATAATGTTCTTCACCTGATAAACTTCTTGCTACTTGTCACCTACCATCTGCTAATGGAGGAACTGACTGTCTTCTAACAACATCACATTGCAGGGCGTTGCCAGAACTGTTCAGTGTAGAAACCAGCAACGTGGCCTCTTGTGGTCCACATTCCTGCTCAACTCTCAGGCGCCTCTGTTTGCTGGAACCTTCCTTGGGCATCGAGGAAATCTTCTGACTGTCCGCTGTCGGCACCAAGCACATCACAGATGGGTCATCAAGGGTCGTCACAGAATTCAGAGTGGGCTGAGGGCACTCCAGCAGGCAGCCTGAGACCACTCCGCACTGGACAATGGCCATGCCTGCTTGCTGGACCCCGCTATGACATTGGGGTCACTAAACCTCGCATGGGCATGCAACCAAGGAGATAACTGGATAGACATCTTCTAGAACCCAAAACACAGCTGAATGAGCAACAGGAGACTGGTTCAGAAGAATGACGACTTTTAAACAACGATAATAAACGATTCAACTTTAATAATGTTTTGGTTGCTTTGTTGGTGCTTCACAGGTTCCCAAAAGCTATCCAGACTTGATGCAGATGTGACTCCGCTTATTCCTCTGTAGCATCCTTGGAATATTTTCAACCATGTTAGTGCATTTTGTGTCGAATCCCACTTTTGTCATTATTTGTCATAAATATTCATGACTGATGCCATAGGAACCGTTTTTAAAATCAATAGAAAATGTTGGGTCCTTAATTTCTCTGCATGTGGTAACATACACAATGCAACCCATGTCCAAGGACTGCATCATATTCAGGGTATTTCAAAATTACTCTAATAAACTTTAAGTGGATGTAGAAGGTGTCTTGGGGAACAACATGGGGATAGGAACCTGTGTCCAAAAACTTCATCCAACGATGCTACAGAGCTTTGAAGTTACTAGGTCTCCCCTCTGGCAACAAGCAGGTGTGACTTGTACATCGACAACAGATCCCAGGTGGCAAACCTTACAATGTACCAGACAGCAGACTGGAAATTAGAGGGCGTTGAGCCCAGCCATGCGTGTCACTGTAACACTGTAGAGACCGCTAACAGCGGCAGACTCAGAGGGTAATGACAAACATATGTGGCAGAAGCGCAGCACTAAGTCGTAGTTTCTTGCATGCTGATGTGGTGCATCACAACGACATTCATCTGGGCTGAGCAATAGGACATGGATTTCGCATATGGTGGCCATGACCACCTAGCATTCACGATCAATGGACAATGATTATCCCAATAGGTATCAGCCGCACCACTCCATGTTTTAGGCCATCCGTCGGCGTCTGAGTGAAAAGGGTGGTTTCACAGGGCATCTACACGACAGAGGTCGCAAGTGAATACGCACGCCTAGATTTGTGGAGGACATACTAGAGGGGTTTCGACACAGACCCACCTGCAAGCACCCATGCTATGGCACACACAATGCAAAGCTCCCACTCAGTGATTTAGCTGGTACTGTGTCAGAAGGGAAGGCGCCATTACACATTCAGGAGACACCGATGCTGTTGACCCACGATTTTTCTCTGTGTGTCGAGTTTGGCCAGTGGTTCCTGTAGTGTTGCGCCAGGCGGCTGTATTACACTGCACCTGTGTTGTTCACGAATGAGGTGTCCTTTACCTACAATGGTAATGCCCACAATTGCCATGTGCCGGCATTAGGAAAAGTTCACCACCAACATATGGGCTGGCATAGTCCACAATTACTTGATTGGACCCTACATACTTCCCCATCGACTCACAGGCTACAACTATCCAACGTTTATCTAGAAAGTTATGCTGGAATTAGTGAAGGAAGTGTCGCATGCAGTCCATCAATTTATGTTGTTCCAGCGTGATGGGGCAACCATACAGTCCGGTCAAGCTGACAAGCCCCAGATCAGACAGATATTTGGAGATCGCTAGACTGATCGAGGTGGTTCTGTAACACGGCCACCTCGGTCGACAGACCTCAACCCGCTGGACTTCTTCCTGTGGGGTCATCTGAAGAGACCCTGATGGAGTGAGCAGAAACCCTAATTGCGGGATAACATGCAGTGTGTGAGGTTGTTTGCACTCGGAGTGAGTGCGGCTGTCATTGATACATAGTTGTCAGGCATGCTGCGACGCTGGGAGCAGGGATTTTGAGGACCTACTATAATTGTATTTAATCCATAAGTTGTGAAAACATTGTTGTGAGTCATATCAGCGATCTGATAAACTACTTTAATCAAGTGAAGAAAACAGTCTCGACCGCAATGGAATATTAGCTTTTAATGTTTTTTCATATGTTGTTTACTTTGTACATTGTATTTAATATACCATGACAGCGGAATAAATGGTAATGTACCCTCTTTGGATCCTGTTGTCGGATGCCTGCCACACTGTCAACACCTATAATTCCTTCCAGTTTGCTGCATTCGTGGCCCTTGACCTTTAAATTCAATAAAGGCGCCGGAGTCTCAGAATATCTGCCGATAGTCACGTAATGCGGCGGATTGTCGCACACTCCATCAGAGTAGACGGCGATGACTGGTCATTAGGCGGACGTTCGCCCTCGTAATTTGGAAGCTATCGTTCTCTGTTACATCCTGTATAGTATTCCGCAAAACATTGGAGATTGTATAGAGGGTTCTGAGAGATAATACACAGCGGATAGCAGTCTGTGTCCACAATCGTCAGCCACCACAGCAGTAGGTCGTCGCATTCATAGGAGAATTCCTATCTATGCAGCACCTAGCTCCATCTGCTCCACCGCCGATTATGGCAATCAGTCGCGATCACCGAATATAAAAAATCACAGGGCTCGACCTGCCCACTGTCTACACGAAATGTATTTGCAATTGCGAATATGGACAATCATCAGCCGAATAATGGAATGGCGACAATGAAAATTTCTGCTGGGCTGGTTCTCAAACCCAGATTACCCTCTTATCGTGAGCAATGACATTACCATTAGGTTCTCCAAACACTGGTCACTGCCAGACACAAACTTCCCTATGTCATCAACCATTCACTCATACAACAGTTATAAATATATTCCCATACAGGAGGATGAAAGTACGAGTACAGGTTGTAGACACATGATTGGTGATCTATGGAATTTAGGGGCTGGCTGAGAGTCATTCTCGGATAGCCAAATAGTAGTCGGCCTTAGGCTGTGGAGCGGTGCAATATGCCTCAGCCGCTCCATGTCACATTTCCGGGTGTGTTGTTGTATACAGCACCACAATGCTAGTAGTAAGTGTTGTAGTTATGTTCCTGACATCCGATGGCTCTTTCATATCGGAAAGCCACGATCAACCTGCAGTTCGACACTATGTACCCTAGACCCAAGGCCCATAAAGTAGAGAGATTTTCACATCACATAATACATGTTGACCCGAACGAGCTGCGAGGTATCCACTTATCTAATGTCTCCAGCACCGTATATCTTACGTTCAATGACAATGAGGCCTGTGATAAACTTCTCAGACGCTCAATGGAAGGTTATCGGTTCTGCCACGCTGATGGAAACGTGGGTATGGTGACTCTTGAATGTGCTGTACCGAAAATATAAAATGTGCGCGTTTTTGCGCTACCATTTGAAGTTTGGTCACCCTTGGTCTTCGACTGTATGGCCGAAAAATGGAAGACTTTCGACACTTACCCTGTCCTTAACGGAGTGCGACAGGTCCATATTGAATTGCACTGCCATATACCTTCGTGTCTCACGATCGCTGGTTGCGGAGCGACAATTATTTACGACGGTCAGCCGAGGACCTGCTCTGGATGTAGACAGGTAGGACACATGTGTACCGAATGCCTGCAACGCTATCTCGTGCAGACGCCCTCAGTCTATCAGATTCAAACGTCGATAGCGACCTCTACGCCGATTACGTATGTTGCGGCGGCGAGACGAGAGTCGCCAGCTGTGTATGACGACCCTTCTGTATTGGTTCATGCCTTGGAGGTTCCTGCAGTAGCTCCTCAGGAGCCCCCAGCGTCTTCCAGCGCCGATACCCCTGTTTCCCTCTCGCCGAGCCCAGGCGCACCGCTACAACGACAAGCCGACGGTGCGGTGGAAGTTGAAGAACAGGATGGCGCGTCCACCCGCTGCCCTGCGTCGGACAGCTTAAACAGAAGTCGCCGAAGCGCCATAAGAAACGGAGCATAACAACTGACGTCTTAGAACAGCCCGAGACGGCAACGATGGATGATGAGGTGCGTCAGCCGATAAACCGATCCGACACGGGCGATACTAACGTACCACACGGTTCGACGTCTTCTCCCGCTACCGGTTGGTCTGCACACGATGGGGATGCAGGAGATCACCGAAGCCCCGAGCCGGGGGATGCACCAACAATTAGTCTGCCTCTCGAGATCCAGTGGTGTCGCTGTCCATGGGAGACTGGGCGCCGGACCTGGAGATGCAGGATGCGTTTCAGGACCCTGACAATAGACCGATGCCATTGGCAGCGTCTAACGTTGCCGGCGACAGATGCCTAGGCCGACATGACATAGACCCATCGCTTCCTATCTCTACCCCATAACGACCTTCCACACCACGACTACTGCCCACCTGTAATACCGAGGACATCCGCCGTGACTTGATGGAGCCGGCCGGAGTGGCCGAGTGGTTCTAGGCGCTACAGTCTGGAACCACGCTACCGCTACGATCGCAGGTTCGAATCCTGCCTCGGGCATGGATGTGTGTGATGTCCTTAGGTTAGTTAGGTTTAAGTAGTTCTAAGTTCTAGGGGATTGATGACCTCAGAAGTTAAGTCCCATAGTGCTCAGAGCCATTTTTTGACTTGATGGAACAGGCAGACCGCCTCGCCACGATCAATGTCAACAGCGTTACTTCTTCGGTCAAATCCCGTATGCTGCAAGATACGTTACGAGCTGCGGATCTGGATGTTGTTTTCCTTCAAGAAGTCCGATCAGGACTCTGTATTAATACCTACGTATATGACGCCTACACTATCCCTTCAGATGTGGGCGGCGAAAGTACGGCAAGTCTGCTGAGGTAAGGAATTGTGGCAACTGATGTTTCCTATTTACCTTCGGCCTGGGGGTTACACTCACGATTCGTGCAGTTTGTGTGGTGAACCTGTATGATCCCTCCGGCACCGACGGAAAGAGAGCATGCCGCACCTTTTTTTGCCGAAGACATAGCTCTGCTCTTCCAGGGCAATGCCGACCACTTGGTAGTAGGCAGACACGTCAATTGTGTGCTCAGACCACCCGACCAGGTGCCGCACTGTACCACCTGCCCAGCACTTCAGGCACTTGTAAAGGACTTGGCTTTGTTGGACGCTTGGGTCACACACCACGGCGACCGAAACGCATAGACCTACTTTACTAGTCATTCCGAGAGCCGTTTGGATCGAGTCTACGTCACACGCGGCATGCGGTCGGCAGTAGTCGACGCTCAGATGTGGCTGGCAGAGTTCACGGATCACCTAGCATATGTGTGTACTCTCACTCTCCCCCGCCAACGCTTCCGACGAAGTAGAGGTCTGTGGCGCCTCAATGTGGCCCTTCTTGATGACGTAAATTGCAGACGCGAAGTTGAGTCCACATGGAGCAGATGCCTCCGGCGATTACCCACCTACAGCTCCGTCCTTCAGTGGTGTTTACGGTGTGTCAAATCCACCTTGTGTCGAACATATGCCAGCTATGGACGAGGAACACCACGCTGGTATACTGCGACCACTGATTTCTACTACACTGCACCCCGCAAACTGGCTGTGCAACCGCCGTCGCCGGAACAGCAATCGGTAGAACACCACGTAAAGACACAGTTGCTACGTATCACCGCCGTACGCCTCGCGGGTGTGCAGGTGCGAGCGAGGACAACTGATGATGATAGTGGAGAACAACCTTCCCTCCACCATATCGTTCAAGATAGAAGAAGACGCAAGAGGCAGCTCATTCCGTCCAACTGCTCTTCCAGGTCCTTTACTGTCTCTGACAGCATTACAATTTTAATTCCTACTCCATATTTTTCTTTTGTTTCCTTTACTGTTTGCACAGTATACAGATTGAATAGAATCCCTTCTCAATCACTGCTCCCCTTTCGTGCCCCTCTACTCTTATAACTGCCATCTGCTTTCTGTACAAATTGTAAATAGCCTTTCGCTCCCTGTATTTTACCCCTGCCACCTTCAGAATTTGAAAGAGAGTATTCCAATCAACATTGTCAAAAGCTTTCTCCAAGTCTACAAATGCTAGAATCCTAGGTTTACCTTTCCTTAATCTATCTTCTAAGATAAGTTGTAGGGTCAGTGTTGCCTCGCGTGTTCCAACATTTCTACGGAATCCAAATTGATCTTCCCCAAGTTCGGCTTCTACCAGTTTTTTCATCCGTCTGTAAAGAATTCGTGTTAGTATTTTGCAGCCGTGACATATTAAACTGATATTTCGGTAATTTTCGCACCTGTCAGCAACTGCCTTCTTTGGGATTGGAATTATTATATTCTTCTTGAAGTTCGATGATATTTCGCCTGTCTCTTACATCCACCAGATGGTAGAGTTTTGTCAGGGCTGGCTCTCCCAAGACTATCAGTAGTTCTAATGGAATGTTGTCTACTCCCGGGGCCTTGTTTCTATGTAGGTCTTTCAGTGCTCTGTCAAATTCTTCACGCAATATCGTAGCTCCCATTTCATCTTCATCTACGTCTACGTCCTCTTCAATGTCCATAACATTGCCTTCAAATACATCTACCTTGTATAGACCTTCCATCTTTCTGCTTTTCCGTCTTTGCTTAGGACTGGTTTTCCATCTTAGCATTACATATTCATACAGGTGGTTCTCTTTTCTCCAAAGGTCTCTTTAATTTTCCTGTAGGCAGTATCTATCTTACCCCTAGTGGTATATGCCTCTACCTCCTTACATTTGTCCTTTAGCCACCATTGCTTAGCCATTTTGCAATTCCTGTTGATCTCATTTTTGAGACGTTTGTATTCCTCTTCGCCTCTGTCATTTACTGCAATTATATATATTCTCCTTTCATCAGTTATATTCAATATCTGTTACCCAAGGATTTGTACTAGCTCTTGTCTTTTTACCTACTTGATCCTGTGCGGCCGTCAGTATTTCATCTCTCAAAGCTACCCATTCTTCTTCTACTGTATTTCCTTCCCCCGTTCTCGTCGATTGTTCCCTAATTCTCTCTCTGAAAGTCTCTACAACCTCTGATTCTTTCACTTTATCCAAGTCCCATCTCCTTAAATTCCTACCTTTTTGCTGTTTCTTCAGTTTTAATATACAGTTCATAAACAATAAATTGTGGTCAAAATCCACATCTATCCCTAGAAATGTCTTACAATTTAAAACTTGGTTCCCAAATCTCTGTCTTACCATTATATAAACCATCTGAAATCTTCCCGTGTCTCCAGGCCTCATCCACGTATATAAACTTCTTTCTTAAACCAAGTGTTAGCTATGTTTAAGTTATGCTCTGCGCAAAATTCCATCAGGCGGCTTCCTCATTCATTCCTTATCCCCAGTCCATATTCACCTACTACTTTTCCTTCTCTTCCCTACTCTAATATCGAATTCCAGTCCCCCATGACTATTAAATTTTCGTCTCCCTTAACCATCTGAATAATTTCTTTTATCGCATCATACATTTCTTGAATCTCTTCATCATCTGCGGAGCTAGTTGGCATATAAACTTGTACTACTGTGGTAGGCGTGGACTTCGTATCTATCTTGGCTACAATAATGCGTACACTATGCCGTTAGCAGTAGATTATCCGCGCTCCTATTTTTTAATTCATTTTTAAACCTACTCCTGCATTACCCCTATTTGATTTTGTATTTATAACCCTGTAATCGCCTGACCAAAAGTCTTGTTCCTCCTGCCACCGAACTTCACTAATTCCCACTATATCTAACTTTAACCTATCCATTTCCCTTTTTAAATTTTCTAACCTACCTTTCAGATGAAGGGATCTGATATTCCACGCTCCGATCCGTAGAACACCAGCTTTCTTTCTCCTGATAACGACGTCCTCCTAAGCAGTCCCCGCCCGGAGAACCGAATGGGGGACTATTTTACCTCCGGAATATTTTATCCAAGAGGACGCCATCATCATTTAACCATACGGCGAAGCTGCATGCCCTCGGGAAAAATTACGTCTGTAGTTTCCCCTTGCTTTCAGCCGTTCGCAGAACCAGCACAGCAAGGCCGTTTTGGTTAGTGTTACAAGGCCAGATCAGTCAACCATCCAGACTGTTGCCCCTGCAACTACTGAAAAGGCTGCTGCCTCTCTTCGGGAACCACACGTTTGTCTGGCCTCTCAACAGATACCCCTCCGTTGTGGTTGCGCCTACGGTACGGCTGTCTGTATCGCTGAGGCACGCAAGCCTCCCCACAAACTGCAAAGTCCATGGTTCATAGGGTACAGTATGGAACGACTTCATAATGAGCATTTAATAAAGTTATCATCCACGATTTTGAAGTGGTAGGTATCGCTTTCGCTTTCGGAATTAGGAAGATAAGGCCTTCTGAAAACAATTTTGGGACGACTACGGCACTATGGATAATGGATAGTGTTTGCTTTGGCAACAAAACTGCCTTTTAATATATAACAAAACTTCATATAAATCTCCACAGGGATGCCGTCATTAACGGTTGCTTTTCCCTTGGGGCTAACTATTGCCGCATCCTGCTTGGTTGTCATCTATCGTAAGATGTTTGTTTAAAAGCATTCTGTCATTTCTTGTTAAAACAGGTGGAATTTATTGAAGCAAAGGCTGAGTGACAGTGTTACCCATTGGCCCATATTGGAAGGAATTTGAGAAATCTTCGTAAATTACCCTTTCAATTTCTTTTCTCTTCTTGGTTTTTACACCAGCATTAGTAACTCACTCCTTTACATAAAGCTTGCCACTCTGATGTCGCTCTAGTTTTAAGCGCCATGCCTGCTGCTTATTGTAGAACTTGTGACTACTGTAAAACTTGAAATTATTCCGTGTACGAATATGTTCGAGGACGCAGATATCTATTAAAGTTTGGAGCTGAAAACATTAGTTCGTTCTCGGTTCTAGATCTTTGTCCTGTACTACGGAACTGAAATCTCCTCCAAGTATTATTTTTCTGCGGTTCCTATATAAAAACTGACACATGTCTTGTCTGTAGAAATTGCTTCGTAGACGTTTATTGTCCGCGCCAGAAGATGACGTCATAAAAAACATAAGCTATCCCTCTCCTGTTCGGCTAGCTGTCTACGTCCTTTACATCTAGTCAAGGAGCCATCAGAATGGCATTGCCATTTGATGTTTCCGAGTCAGTCTGTTCTACGACATAGCAGTTAGAAATATTTACGACAACTTCAGCGCCAATTCCTTGGACAAATGGAATAATGCATTTATTACCTTTTAAGAATCTGATGGCAAAGATTTACCGAATGCTAGTTATTTTATTAACTTACTTACTTATACTGGCCATTCAAACCGCAGCCGGTCCTCGGCCTCATTCATTCCAGCCTTCCAGACCTTCCTGTCAGCTGCATATTCATCTCCCAGACTCAGTATCTGCATGTCTCCCGTGATATTACCCTTCCATCTAGTTCTCAGCTGTCCTTGTTGTCTCGTTCCTTCGGCCTCTGCATCCATCACTGCCTTTATTACCGTGTTCACCCCTCTCCTCCGTACATATCCGTACCACCTTAGTCAGGTAGTGTGTATAATTGTCCGAGTTCTCTGTTTTTCCTGGTTGTCCACTGTTCATTCTCTGTCACTGTTCCATATATTTTTCTCAGTATTTTATTTTCAAAAGTGATAAGTTTTTATTTTTTAAAATTTTTTAGGGTCCATGTATCGCTTGCGTAGCACACTATTGGTCTGATGGCTTATTTTTGCCTGCCTGTATAGTAACTCAGATCTTATGATGTTTTGTATAGCTTCTAGACACCTTCCACCCGGCTTGAATTCTCGTTAAGATCTTTTATTCTATAAGTTTTGTTGGTTGATGTTGAAACCGAGGTAACTGAATGTGTCTGTCATCTGTATTGTTAGGTTCCTGATCTTTGGATGGATTGGTCCTAACTGTGTTCTTCTTCCTGTTACCGTGAACTTCGTTTTATTTTGATTTATACTTAGACCTACTTTCTTAGCTTTTCCCATGAGTACAATTCCCATTTTCTCCAAGTCTTCCATTATCTTCCGTATCACCACAATATCATCCGCGAAAGCCAGAACATTTATCTATTTACCTTTTTCTCTATGGCGGCTCCTGCAGATTCTTGCGTTACTCTCCTCAGGATGGTGTTGAGTTGTTGAGTGCAAACCTGAACAGGGTTAGTTATTTTATTAAATAAAAAATGGAGTTGTTCAACCTCAGTTTTCACCCTTCAGCACTGGTTATTTGTAATTCCCAAATGTAGTTTGATCCCCTATTATAACATAATTTTTAATCACGGTTTCAAAACTGTACCACTTACGAGTTTTCGAAAAAATCTGCGGTAGATGGACGTACAAGGTTTACTTTTATTTGACTGTTTAATTTAATATTGTGATTCTATATAACTTGAAACTCAGTGAGTCAAAATTTTTAAGTCTTTGTTCGATTTCTACTTTTATTACTAGAAATGACAGGAATAAAATAACCAAAAATCGGTTGTTTCAGAAACCGTTTATTTTGAGCAGTTTTAACAGTCAGGTTAGACTTGCGAGGAAGAAAGCCAATATAACCGTAAACCGGTTGCATCAGCCATAATCGCCGTCACTACAGCAGACCCGGGCTGCCGCGCCAGCGTACGTGCTTGTGTCCGCACCCTCTCTCGCGAGTTGCACCAGTCGTCGCGAAGTACAGTTCTGTCCCAGCTGATCTGCTCCGCAACACACCGACCACGTCTGCGACTATCCGCTGTAGCTAATCAAAGCACGGTCCCTAACGATCGTCAAACACGACGGTATATGCATTTTTTTTAGGTCAATTCCTACAGTCCCGACTCAGCTAAGTACCCAGCTGGCCATACATCCTCATCCACCAGATGCAACGTTCCGAGTTCACCTACTTTGCCTCATTACGCCATTCGAAAGGCACGGCATAAACCATCACATCTCTGATACCGAATCCTACTGGCAATAACGTTACATTAGTCGCAGTCCAGCCTAGGTGTTTATACACTCCTGGAAATGGAAAAAAGAACACATTGACACCGGTGTGTCAGACCCACCATACTTGCTCCGGACACTGCAAGAGGGCTGTACAAGCAATGATCACACGCACGGCACAGCGGACACACCAGGAACCGCGGTGTTGGCCGTCGAATGGCGCTAGCTGCGCAGCATTTGTGCACCGCCGCCGTCAGTGTCAGCCAGTTTGCCGTGGCATACGGAGCTCCATCGCAGTCTTTAACACTGGTAGCATGCCGCGACAGCGTGGACGTGAACCGTATGTGCAGTTGACGGACTTCGAGCGAGGGCGTATAGTGGGCATGCGGGAGGCCGGGTGGACGTACCGCCGAATTGCTCAACACGTGGGGCGTGAGGTCTCCACAGTACATCGATGTTGTCGCCAGTGGTCGGCGGAAGGTGCACGTGCCCGTCGACCTGGGACCGGACCGCAGCGACGCACGGATGCACGCCAAGACCGTAGGATCCTACGCAGTGCCGTAGGGGACCGCACCGCCACTTCCCAGCAAATTAGGGACACTGTTGCTCCTGGGGTATCGGCGAGGACCATTCGCAACCGTCTCCATGAAGCTGGGCTACGGTCCCGCACACCGTTAGGCCGTCTTCCGCTCACGCCCCAACATCGTGCAGCCCGCCTCCAGTGGTGACGCGACAGGCGTGAATGGAGGGACGAATGGAGACGTGCCGTCTTCAGCGATGAGAGTCGCTTCTGCCTTGGTGCCAATGATGGTCGTATGCGTGTTTGGCGCCGTGCAGGTGAGCGCCACAATCAGGACTGCATACGACCGAGGCACACAGGGCCAACACCCGGCATCATGGTGTGGGGAGCGATCTCCTACACTGGCCGTACACCACTGGTGATCGTCGAGGGGACACTGAATAGAGCACGGTACATCCAAACCATCATCGAACCCATCGTTCTACCATTCCTAGACCGGCAACGGAACTTGCTGTTCCAACAGGACAATGCACGTCCGCATGTATCCCGTGCCACCCAACGTGCTCTAGAAGGTGTAAGTCAACTACCCTGGCCAGCAAGATCTCCGGATCTGTCCCCCATTGAGCATGTTTGGGACTGGATGAAGCGTCGTCTCACGCGGTCTGCACGTCCAGCACGAACGCTGGTCCAACTGAGGCGCCAGGTGGAAATGGCATGGCAAGCCGTTCCACAGGACTACATAGCAGCCTGCATTGCTGCGAAAGGTGGATATACACTGTACTAGTGCCGACATTGTGCATGCTCTGTTGCCTGTGTCTATGTGCCTGTGGTTCTGTCAGTATGATCATGTGATGTATCTGACCCCAGGGATGTGTCAATAAAGTTTCCCCTTCCTGGGACAATGAATTCACGGTGTTCTTATTTCAATTTCCAGGAGTGTATTTCCTAGTACCACCAACGCTGGCAATCACTTTGTCCACGTTATCCGCGTTTGGCAGTTTGAAAAAGGAGGAGTTTTGAATGAAGTCCAACTAAATCGCATTCTGGAATCTTAATTTTATTAACTGTCTGGCAGCCGTGTGCGTGTATACACGTCCAGCTACGCCGATCCCCAGGTGTCTTGGGTGCGTGTATGCACGCCGCACGGCTTTTTCTACAGCGCTACGGACCTTAGTATGCTTCCTGAGCCTGCGAAGCCGGCCGCTGTGGCCGAGCGGTTCTTGGCGCTTCAGGCCGGAACCGCGCTGCTGCTGCGGTCGCAGGTTCGAATCCTGCCTCGGGCATGGATGTGTGTGATGTCCTTAGGTTAGTTAGGTTTAAGTAGTTCTAAGTCTATGGAACTGATGACCTCTACATGTAAAGTCCAATAGTGAACCATTTGAGCCGGCGATCTCTCACTCCTATGGACGAGTTAATTACACGTCTCGGTGAATAAAAAAAATTCGAACATTTATCATACAACATATTTGCCACATTGCGTGCCTATCATCTGCAAGAGAAATTCCTCGTGAGATATGACATTTGCTATGACCAGCTGATTCGAAACGACGTGAATGGGCGCATCACACGCAACCGTCCCTGGATATAAAACCTAATTACTCGAGAACGAAATGAGATGTCGTTCTGCTCTCAATTTTAAATAAAATTTCGATATCTTCTCTGCATTTCATCGCTGCAATGTATGGCTAAAATCAACCGCACACAAAGTTTACGAAATGCGTTTTTACCTCTGCAATGTTTTACTTAATTTGACGCAGCGCAATAACTATGGCGTTTAACTAAGAGAAATACAGTCTTTTATGGAGTGAAGAATCTCAGACTGTTAGATGTGCCAAAACAAAATTTTTTACGTAATAGTATTCTAACAATCGGATGCCGAGTATTTCAGCAACGGGCAAGTCAGCATGGACAGGCAACTATCGTGGGATAGTTCTCTGTCTTCAAGCGTTTGTCTTTTCAGGTTTTACACCTTCTCCGTGACGATCTCCTCTGGGTCGAACTAGCCCATGACCATCCGTTCAAATGGTTCAAGTGGCTCTGAGCACTATGGGACTTAACATCTATGGTCATCAGTCCCCTAGAACTTAGAACTACTTAAACCTAACTAACCTAAGGACATCACACAACACCCAGTCATCACGAGGCAGAGAAAATCCCTGACCCCGCCGGGAATCGAACCCGGGAACCCGGGCGCTGGAATCGAGAACGCTACCGCACGACCACGAGCTGCGGACATCCGTTCAAATGGTTCAAGTGGCTCTGAGCACTATGGGACTTAACATCTATGGTCATCAGTCCCCTAGAACTTAGAACTACTTAAACCTAACTAACCTAAGGACATCACACAACACCCAGTCATCACGAGGCAGAGAAAATCCCTGACCCCGCCGGGAATCGAACCCGGGAACCCGGGCGCTGGAATCGAGAACGCTACCGCACGACCACGAGCTGCGGACACTGGTTCAAATGGTTCTAAGCACTATGGGACTTAACATCTGAGGTCATCAGTGCCCTAGACTTAGAACTACTTAAACCCAACTAACCTAAGGACAACACACACATCGATGCCCGAGGCAGGATTCGAACCTGCGACTGTAGCAGCAGCGTGTTTCTGGACTGGAGCGCCTAGAACCGCTCGGCCACAGTGGCCGGCGGTAATATTTTGTAATGGAATGCTACTCCAGTAAACAGTTTCAGACAGTCAGGAACTTTCTACAGTTTACATACTTCCGCAAACATTTTACTAAAACAATGAAATTGTATCGCGAATTTTTAATTATTTAAGTACGTTGTAACTGAGCCTTACAATCTGAAATCTTGCAGGTACTGGTTGACACTTTTACATTGTAATCTGGCACTCCTAAAATCGTACAGTGCTCCTGATATATCCACACTACATCGGAAATATTTTACAAATACTTAAGGTGGTACCCAAACGCCCTACAAACGTCTTGTAGAGAGACATGGTAATGTAATAACGCTACTGAACATCAAAAAGTTGCAGAAAATAGCAATATTGATTGATCAGATTTATTATTAAATCAAAAAGATAAAATAATTGCGTACCACTAAAAATCATTGACACTGTGGATTAATTAGCCATAGTACACTGAACTATATTTTTGTTCAAAGAAATGACTCATTAAACAAATGAAAACTACATAGTATGAAATAAAAATTATTCAAGAGAACCATTTTGCAGTTTACACATACAAAATATCTATAATTCAAGTATTTCAAATAAAGTAGAAAATGCTTTTTAAAAAATCTATTTCAAATGCTAAATGAAAACGTATATTTGCATTTTATATTTGCATTTCAGATACATGCTAAGAGATTCCACGCCCTCTTTTGCAGATCTCCTCTCATTTTCATCAATGTCATTAATGTTCTATGTCATTTCACGGTAGTAACAGACCGAATAAGGTTATTGTAATCAGAGTATTTGTACTGAGAGCTCAAAAACTACTTTTCACTTGATTCCCATGCATGTTGGTTTAGTTCCATGGGTGGCCTGTGCGAGGCAAGCATCGGAGGACGCGGCACACGGCATTTCCGGTTGGGGGATGCATTTCCCTGAATTCTGTGGGGTCGTACAATAGGCTCAAGCGCCTGGCGGTACGACTGACGTCGGTCGGGTTTCGCCTATTGTATCCAGGGCGAAACGACCTCCAAGACGTCTGAGTGTCACCGCAGTTTATGTGTTTATCGTTCCAGCGCGTCCGGAACGAAGATTCCTGGCACCGACTGACTGCATTGTCCTCTTGATTCGGAGAAAACTTGTGGACTGTGCCCTGCTGAGTGCGACTGTCTGGCACCGGATGGCCGGTGGTCTAGGCAGGTTGTTTTGGTTGCTGGTCAAACGGCAAGTTCAGTGCCCTCAGCTGAATAGCAGAGGCATGATTAGTCAAACTGAGGCTAGTTGACGTCATAAAGCCCTGTTCGAAACTGGAGGGAACGGTCGCTACTGGCGCGAATGATGTTCTGAGACAGGGTGGGGGAATTTTGGAATCAGAACTGAATGGTGATTCGCTGTTTTCGAGGAGAGTAGGCAGTAGAGCAATGCTGGCTTCGCTGCTTGCATCGCATCACAGAGGGAGATGCGGGATCTGATCTTTTTCGGAGTCTGACGGTCTTGCGACTTGGTCGCTCGTTTTCGGAAGAACTTACAATTTTCGGACAGCCTTTGCGGCCAGCGGTTGACACAGAGTGGCTGCACGGCAGAAGTCGGCGCCTACATCATCAGGACGCTGCCTACCGACGTCGTGCTGCAGATTTCAGTACTGGTACAGTATTTTGCGGCTCCAGCATTGTAGGACCTAATCAATTTTATACTGAATCCCTCAGCAGCACGTGCGCTCGCTTTGTTGCAAGTCCACCTTGCTTGATTCTCCATGTGATCCCATTTGAGCTCTCACTACTAATTGCGATACTCCTATATAGCTGGGACTTTAATATTTCATTCATTAGGACCTCCAGTCATTATCGTCAGTCTATTGCATCACACAGAGTTGGAGCCCCTTGTTCTCGAGCCAACTCTTACTCTCATAATATTTCAGTATACCCTATCCTTTAACCTACTGTGTGTGTGTCAACAATCATGTGCATTTATGTTCTGATATAGCTGACCTCGGGGAAGATCAGTTTGGATTCCGTAGAAATATGGGAACACGTGAGGCAATACTGACTCTACGACTTATTTTAGAAGCTAGATTAAGAAAAGGCAAACCTACGTTCCTAGCATTTGTAGACTTAGAGAAAGCTTTTGACAATGTTGACTGGAATACTCTTTTTCAAATTCTGAAGGTGGCAGGGATAAAATACAGAGAGCGAAAGGCTGTTTACAATTTGTACAGAAAGCAGATGGCAGTTATAAGGGTCGAGGGACATGAAAGGGAAGCAGTGGTTGGGAAAGGAGTGAGACAGGGTTGTAGCCTCTCCCCGATGTTGTTCAATCTGTATATTGAGCAAGCAGTAAAGGAAACAAAAGAAAAACTTGGAGAAGGGATTAAAACCATGGAGAAAAAATAAAAACTTTAAGGTTCGCCGATGACATTGTAATTCTGTCGGAGACAGCAAAGAACTTGGAAGAGCAGTTGAACGGAATAGACAGTGTCTTGAAAAGATGATATAAGATGAACATCAACAGAAGCAAAACGAGGATAATGGAATGTAGTCAAATTAAATCAGCTGATGCTGCAGGAATTAGATTAGGAAATGAGACACTTAAAGTAGTAAAGGAGTTTTCCTATTTGGGGAGCAAAATAACTGATGATGGTCGAAGTAGAGAGGATATAAAATGTAGACTGGCAATGGCAAGGAAAGCATTTCTGTTACCATCGAGCATAGATTTAAGCGTCAGGAAGTCGTTTCGGAAAGTTTTTGTATGGAGTGTGGCCTTGTATGGAAGTGAAACATGGACGATAAATAGTTTGGACAAGAAGAGAATAGAAGCTTTCGAAATGTGGTGCTACAGAAGAATGTTGAAGATTAGATGGGTAGAACACGTAACTAATGAGGAGGTACTGAATAGGATTGGGGAGAAGAGGAGTTTGTGGCACAACTTGACTAGAAGAAGGGATCGGTTGGTAGGACATGTTCTGAGGCATCAAGGGATCACCAGTTTAGTATTGTAGGGCAGCGTGGTGGGTAAAAATCGTAGAGGGAGACCAAGAGATGAATACACTACAGATACAGATTCAGAAGGATGTAGGCTGCAGTAGGTACTGGGAGATGAAGAAGCTTGCACAGGATAGAGTAGCATGCAGAGCTGCATCAAACCAGTCTCAGGACTGAAGAGACCACAACCACAACAACATATAATAAATCTCATTGTGATATTTAATCTGCATATCATTTCGCAGATATAGGCAGAATCCCATTTCCTGTTGTTCATTATGATAAAGTTCTCATTTTTTGAGTAGATTACGATTTTTATTAAATTATTGTGAGTGTGCACTCCTTATTTTACCAACTAGCAGGGTCCACCATCATTTCCTTCCGTTACCTTTGTGCGCATAATGAATTAGCTGGTCGATAAGGAGGGGGTCGAGTGCATGTCTCGCTCTCATGCAAGATTCGTCTGAATTAAAGAGATACAAACTCTTTTCCACCCCGGCACCTCGTAATGTATTTCACATAACTCACATCTCTGCCTGTAATAGGAGCTGTGGAACACCCTGACTACTTTACTTACCATGTAACGTGTTCGCATCGCCACCTGGCAGCACTCAGTCGCTTCAGTGGGTAGTGTACGTGTTGTTTTCGCTCACCTGTATACTTCATTTGTGTCGCAATATTTTTCCAAGACGCGTCTCCTTTCAGTTCTTAAAAGCCAACAATGTTTCAGGGTGATGACAGCGTCCGCGCAGACGAGGAGTGATTCCGGACCGGTAACGGCGCGAGGTGTTTACGAGGCGGCCACTTGGCATTCATGGGAGCACCGTTCCCGGCGCCGGGATGAGGAGGCGGCTGGCCATTTGGGGGCGGGGAGGAGGGCCGGCGGCTAAGCGCTGGCGGCCCGTGGGCGGCGTTGTCACCTCGTAAAGCTGCCGCCGCCGTCAGCCGCGGTCGCCGTCACCCCGGCATTAATTACGGCGGCGTCGCGCGCCAGATGGCCGCCGATACCGAGGCTATTAGCTCGGCCCGGAATGCTAAGAGCCGCCGCTAATAACTATTGAAATAATGAAGAGAAAATCGATTAAGGCGCCTTGCGTCGCGCCACACTGTTTATATTTTCTTTACTCGGCGAGCGTGTCAGGTCCGTACGCACTTGTTTATGTCCAGGGTGTGCCTACTGACATAAGAACAGCGTCTAAGAATGACAAGAACCGCGAAGAACAATGATGCGTAGGGTGTATAGCAATTGGACTACAAAGAAGTGTCTAAACATGAAACTTGCAAGCGTCTAGTATCAATCCCTGCCTCCCCCGCCCCCCTCCTCTTCTCTCGCTTGCGAGTCGAGAGCTCGTAATCGAAGTCATTTTGGACCGTGTGTCAAGTCAAGGTAGCTGACAAAACAATTACAAAGTGCCCACTTCTACATCTACATCTACATCCACACTCCGCAAGCCACCTGACGGTGTGTGGCGGAGGGTGAGTATATCGGTTCTCCCTTCTATTCCAGTCTCGTATTGTTCGTGGAAAGAAGGATTGTCGGTATGCCTCTGTGTGGTCTCTGATCTCTCTGATTTTATCCTCATGGTCTCTTCGCGAGATATACGTAGGAGGGAGCAATATACTGCTTGACTGTTCGGTGAAGGTATGTTCACGAAACTTCAACAAAAGCCCGTACCGAGCTACTGAGCGTCTCTCCTGCAGAGTCTTCCACTGGAGTTTATCCACCATCTCCGTCACGCTTTCGCGATTACTAAATGATCCTGTAACGAAGCGCGTTGCTCTCCGTCGGATCTTCTCTATCTCTTCTATCAACCCTATCTGGTACGGATCCCACACTGCTGAGCAGTATTGAAGCAGCGGGCGAACAAGCGTACAGTAACCTACTTCCTTTGTTTTAGGATTTCATTGCCTTAGGATTCTTCCAATGAATCTCAGTCTGGCATCTGCTTTATCGACGATCAATTTTATATGATCATTCCATTTTAAATCACTCCTAATGCGTACTCCCAGATAATTTATGGAATTAACTGCTTCCAGTTGCTGACCACCTATATTGTAGCTAAATGATAAGGGATCTATCTTTCTATGTATTCGCAGCACATTACACTTGTCTACATTGAGATTCAATTGCCATTCCCTGCACCATGCGTCAATTCGCTGCAGATCCTCCTGCATTTCAGTACAATTTTCCAATGTTACAACCTCTCGATATACCACAGCATCGTCCGCAAAAAGCCTCAGTAAACTTCCGATGTCATCCACAGGGTCATTTATGTATATTGTGAATAGCAACGGTCCTACGACACTCCCCTGCGGCACACCTGAAATCACTCTTACTTCGGAAGACATCTCTCCATTGAGAATGACATGCTGCGCTCTGTTATCTAGGAACTCTTCAATCCAATCACACAATTGGTCTGATAGTCCATATGCTCTTACTTTGTTCATTAAACGACTGTGAGGAACTGTATCGAGCTTCGTCGCGTTGTAGAGGGTAAAAAAGGAAAGCTCCGCATTCTGGCCCTAAACAAGCCACGAGGGACCGACATTGGATGCGGTGTGGAGAGGCATGTGGTCAGCATACCGCTCTCGTGGTCGGGTTTGTTGACTTTGGAACAATGGTGTGTCCTCTTTTGACACATGCATTAGAAACTAGAGCAGAAACGAAAAATATAGAACAGAAGTTAGCGGCAGTGGAAATGAAGGTACCGAGATAAATCCAAGGAGTTACCATGAGGGATAAAATAACGAAGTGTCGATAAGGAAACAGCGTTGAATACAAAACATAAATAAATGGATGCAGACAAGAAAAAGATATTAGGAGCATCATGTGGAAAGGATGGACCCTTCAAGACTAGCTAGAATTTGTAAACATGAACCACTATAAGGGAAACGACTACCCAGACGACCAAGGAAGAGATGGGTCAGCACTTCGTCCAGTACATCCACAAACTGTCCAAAATGTTACTCCAGGCGGGTCTAAAAATGGATGTGCGCAACGGAAAATAATAAACACTAAAATGAGGATTTGGTTCTGTCTGACTACCCCCTGAAGCAGGTCTTAGGATCTCTTAATGCTCTTTTTAACATATAAATTACAATCTAAACTCAAATGAATGACGAAGGCAACTAATACTACTAAATGATAAACGTTGTTGTTCAAAATATATTTATTATAGATTAAAATCAACCCTTTAAGAACAACTGTCTATATTTCCTAACTAAAATTATTAATAAATTGCCCTACTCTGCCCCTTATTATGACTGCGTGGTCTAATGTCACTAAGGCGAAATGGCTGACGTCATCTACGTACCAAACACTAGAAGACACTGCTTTCAGAGATGATCTACGGTGGTGTGGAACCTCAGTGGAAATAAACTACTGTCATCACCGCTGTCCTTTATAGCCCCAAATAAGCCCGAAGCAATTAGCGATATGAGCGTATGTACTGCGTCTGGTGCGTCGGGCGTCGGCGTTCCGGTTCTCGGACATGTCCGAAAGAACAGATACCATCTTAGTATATTTATAGTTAAGGCTCACCGGCCACTTGACCATCTTCTTCTTCTGTGCGAATGCACAAACAGTGCCCGAACTCTTACGGGATTCGGCAACGCGCCGCGAGTAATGAGTATAATGGGCGGGGGCACTACGAATGTAGTGCGGGACAATACGTTGAGAATGTGGGTTTCACGGGAGGCGTGCCAGAGATAAGTCCCTGCAGTCGCACCATCCTCTGTGTCCTCGGTGGCTCAGATGGATAGAGCGTCTGCCATGTAAATAGGAGATCCCGGGTTCGAGTCCCGGTCGGGGCACACATTTTCATCTGTCCCTGTTGACGTATGTCAACGCCTGTAAGCAGCTAAGGGTGTTAATTTCATTGTAAATACATCTCAAAGATAAAATCTGATCAAATTTCGCGCGTTTCGTATGAGAGTGGCGCTGGTAGCGCCGCTATGAGGATGCAAATCGGGTTTCCTTTGCATGCACTCTGTAACGGTCGTGAGCGTTAGTTACCTTTCAGACTGGACGTAATGAGCTCATGTTAGTTAACAATGCCGTTAAGGTGACAAAGACGCCATTATCGACACCAAACTGAGTTTGAACGAAGATGTGTAATAGGTCTACGACAAACTGAATATTCCTTCTGCGATATTGCAGAAAGACTAGACAGAAATGTATCCACTGCACTTGAATGCTGGCAGCAGTGGTCACGAGAATGTACGGTCGCAAGAAGACCGGGCTCTGGACGGCCACGTGGCACAACCGAGAGGGGAGACCATTGTGTTCGGCGTATGGCCCCGGCGCATCGTACTGCATCTGCAGCAGCGATCTGAGCAGCTGTTGACACCACAGTGACACAACGGACTGGTACAAATTGGTTACTTCAAGGGCAGCTCCGAGCCACACGCCCTGACACGTGCACTTCACTGACCCCAAACCACAGCCATTTGCAACCGAGTGCTCATTAGAGGGTAGGGTGGAGGTGTTGGTGATTTCCAACAGATTAACGATCGCCCATGTACCGCTGTCGTAACCGTACAGGCTCTACAGAGTGTCTACATGTTCCGTTGGCCTACTCGTTCACAGTATCTGTCTCCAATAGAGCACATATGGGACATCATCGGACAACTGCAGCGTTATCCACAATCAGCTTAAATGGCCCTGTATTGATCGGCCAAGTGCAACAGCCATGGAACTCTGTCCTACAAACTGACACCCGGCACCTGAACAATGCAAGGGATGCACGTTTGCATCCTTGCACTCGACATTCTGGCGGTTAAACCAGTCATTAATGAACCAGCTTTTCACATTTGCAATGGCGTATCTCGCGCTTACATTAACCTGTGAACTTGCAATGTCAGTCAATTAAATATGTTACCTGGACAAACGTATACCCGAAATTTCATTACTCTACACTAACTATTTTTCAGTCAGTGTATTTCCTGTATTTTTTTTGTCATATTTCTGTGTCTTTGTTCGCATAATTTTTGATGAATGCTTTCTAATCTCAGTGAATGTTTCCCAGTCTCTTCCCTTTTTTTCAGAATTCCATTTTTTCCAAGCTGTTGATCTATGCTCTATCGCATCGTCACACATCTTATTGCACCAACTATGTTTCCTTCTTCTTCGTGGTTGCTCTAGTTTTTTCACTTCTATCATTGTTTCTCTGATCTCACCCCAATTTCCAACTTTGTGCTAATATTCCTTGTTAATTTTCTAAGAAAGTTTGACATGAGTTTAAAGTCTACAGAAAGTGATGTGCCTTTCTCCAGTCTTGTTGATGCGTTTGTGTGGAAGAAAATTTCCTGTTATTTGCTTGTACTTCTCTTCTCTGTCGATCTGTGGGTTGACGTCCCTACAGGTGATCTTATGTCTTGCTCTGGTATTTTTTATGTCTTATTTTCTAGTATTTCCCAAAATTGTTCTACTTTTTCCAGTTTTTTTGTGTTATTATTGGTAGATGCATGTGCATTTATGATAGTATAGTCCTTATTTGCTGATCTAACCGAGAGAACTGATATTCGCTCCAATGGGGGGACAAAATTTGTTATGGATTCCGTTAGATTCTGTATGACCATGAAAGCTGTTTCATGCATAGTGACTGTCTGTTTATTCTAATGGCCGGTTTCCCTTTATAAATTTTGTAGCCCTCTGAATCAAATGCGTTCTCATCTCCGTATCCAGTTTCCTGTAGCGTTAGTGTGTGTTTCGTCTGTTTAATACATACGTCAGTTGTTGAAGTTTCCCAGTCTTCAGTGAAATGTTGACGTTCAACGTGCCTAGCAGATTTTTTTCTTAGCCCGTATGCGAGAAGTTCTAGGAAGTTACAACTCTTCATTCCATGATATTCTAGGTTCTCCAGAATCCGATGGCCTAGCTGCATTACTGTTTCCAGTGACGAAGAATTGTTTACTTCTTGGGGTGCTTTTCCTTTTAGTGTGTACCATCGTACTGTGGATGAAAATGGGTTAGGAAGGCGTAGTAATCTCTTCGTGGGACTTTACATCTGTGATTGAAACGCCAGATAGGTCATAACAGGCCGCCCAGTATGAGAACAGACGTCTTTCGAAGCCGACCACTTTGGTAACAGACGTTACTGGTTTCTCGAGCCCCCGTTAACATCTAGACAGATACTGACCACGTAACTGCTTGGTGCAAGTCAGACGCGACTTGGATTTTTGTTTTGCTTGGTGCGTTGCCTCTTCCGCTAGATCCGCCTCTAATACCGTTGAGGTATCACTGTCAGGAGTCTCCTCAGCCATTGAGATTAGTAACTTCATCCACCTCAGAAGCCACTGATCCTCTCCACTTCATCTCCCACGTTGATAACTGGCTTCCTCCCTTCTCTTACCAAACTACCGGCTATTAGAAGTAGACTCTCCCGTGTAGTTCCTCAGGATCACTGAGTACTTGAGCCCCCTGCCATGTCAAGGCTTAGTCCTTGGAGGCTAACAAGATCTTCAGTAAAGTCCTTTTCAAACATTACTTAAGGAACATTACAAAGACAAAATAAAGTTAATAATTGTCATTAGACAGAAGTTACGTTAATCCTAAGGCTTTAAGAAGCTGAACTCAAACGAATGAAATTTAACAAAGCGAAGGATCGGAATTGTGTGCTGACATTTTTTTATTTTAATAAACCACAGAAAGAAAGAATTTACTGTTGCCGTTATACCACAGAGTAAATATTAATTTTGAGATAGAATTTAAGCAAAATAATAATAATTACCTTGAAATATGATATTAATACTGGATATAATTAACAGGCAATATTTTTAACCAAAACCAAAGTTCAGCACGGTTTCAATAAAACTGAGTCACGTTTCCCTTTATATGAATAATGAAAGACACTACTGGCCATTAAAATTGCTACACCAAGAAAAAATACAGATGATAAACGGGTATTCATTGGACAAATATATTATACCAGAACTGACATGTGATTACATTTTCACGCAATTTGGGTGCATAGATCCTGAGAAATCAGTACTCAGAACAACCACCTCTGGCCGTAATAACGGCCCTGATACGCGTGGGCATTGAGTCAAACAGAGCTTGGATGGCGTGTACAGGTTCAGCTGCCCATGCAACTTCAGCACGATACCACAGTTCATCAAAAGTAGTGGCTGGCGTATTGTGACGAGCCATATGCTCTGCCACCATTGAACAGACGTTTTCAGTTGGTGACAGATCTGGAGAATGTGCTGACCAGAGCAGCAGTCGAATATTTTCTATATCCAGGAAGGCCAGTACAGAACCTGCAACATGCGGTCGTGCATTATTCTGCTGAAATGTAGGGATTCACAGGGATCGAATGAAGGGTAGATCCACGGGTCGTAACACATCTGAAATGTAACGTCCACTGTTCAAAGTGCCGCCAATGCGAACAAGAGGTGACCGAGACGTGTAACCAATGGCACCCCATCGCGCCGGGTGATACGCCAGTATGGCGATGACAAATACACGCTTCCGATGTGCGTTCACCGCGATGTCGCCAAACACGGATGCAACCATCACGATACTGTAAACAGAATCTGGATTCATCCGAAAAAATGACGTTTTGCCATTCGTGCACCCAGGTTCGTCGTTGAGTACACCATCGCAGGCGCTCCTGTCTGTGATGCAGCGTCAAGGGTAACCGCAGCCATGTTCTCCAATCTGATAGTCCATGCTGCTGCAAACGTCGTCGAACTGTTCGTGCAGATGGTTGTTGACTTGCAAACGTCCCCATCTGTTGACGCAGGGATCGAGACGTGGCTGCACGATCCATTACAGCCATGCGGTTAAGATGCCTGTCATCTCGACTGCTAGTGATACGTAGCCGTTGGGATCGAGCACGGCGTTCCGTACTACCTTCCTGAACCCACCGATTCCATATTCTGCCAACAGTCATTGGATCTCGACCAACGCGAGCAGCAATGTCGCGATACGATAAACCACAATCGTGATAGGCTACAATCCGACCTTTATCAAAGTCGGAAACGTGATGGTACGCATTTCTCATCACAACGTTTCACTAGGCAACACCGGTCAACTGCTGTTTGTGTATGAGAAATCGGTTGGAAACATTCCTCATGTCAACACGTTGTAGGTGTCGCCACCGGCGCCAACCTTGTGTGAATGCTCTGAAAAGCTAATCATTTGCATATCACAGCATCTTCTTCCTGTCTGTTAAATTTCGCGACTGTAGCACGTCATCTTCGTGGTGTAGCAATTTTAATGGCCGGTAGTGTAATTTTTCCATAACTTGTCTTGTCAGAAACTGTGCAGCTGAGAACGTGGCGCAAAAATTACTTCATCGGATTCTTCGCGTCTCCTATTAACTGGGTAGACCAAAGGCTCCGCAATGTCTACCTTTGATGAGAATTCTTGAAGTAAGATGGTGTAATTCTTGCAACTCCATATTTTAGCCTGAAAAAGTCTTGCATCCAACGGCTAAAATTTGAAAGAGACGACTTGCCATTGGAGAAGTGCTAATTATCGCTTCTTCCGTCGTCCGCATCTCGTGGTCGTGCGGTAGCGTTCTCGCTTCCCACGCCCGGGTTCCCGGGTTCGATTCCCGGCGTTGTCAGGGATTTTCTCTGCCTCGTGATGACTGGGTGTTGTGTGCTGTCCTTAGGTTAGTTAGGTTTAAGTAGTTCTAAGTTCTAGGGGACTGATGACCATAGCTGTTAAGTCCCATAGTGCTCAGAGCCATTTGAACCATTTTTGAGCTTCTTCCGTCGCTTGTGACGAAGTTAGCACAAATACGAGTAAAATGTCTTCACGATGCGTCAGTACATGACCTCACCCTAACACTGCTGGCTGCCTACTCCCACAGTTCAGTCTACCTGCGATAAACCTTTTTCCACATTGGAGCTGTCCACAAATCGGAAAACGACAAAGACCCAAAAAAAAGTTGTTCAAATGTGTGTGAAATCTTATGGAACTTAACTGCTATGGTCATCAGTCCCTAAGCTTACACACTACTTAACCTAAATTATCCTAAGGACAAACACACACACCCATGCCGGAGGGAGGACTCAAACCTCCGCTGGGACCAGCCGCGACAAAGACCCACCCGTCAACCCTATCTCGATGCTGCACATGGTAGAAAACGCATTCAGAAAACTGAACAACAAAGGAATAAGCTAGGCCATCGTCAGGCCTAAGGGCTTCCTTATTTCTTTGACACAGTTTTATACTTCTCATAATAATAAATTGTAACACTCCAAGGAAGAGTTCATAGTTTACAAATTGTTATTTATAGTCTTTATTCTAGAATAATAAAATAAATGAGCAGCTCTTAATCGAAGTATACTTAAACAATGGTTTGTTCACATCTCTCGCTACATAGTCATCATCACATAATAATTAACTAGTCAAATCAGATATCGACGATACACTACATAAATGTAAAGTAACACAGTTCTGTTATTCATTGTTGTCAGCTTTCTAGACTTGGGACTCACCCAGGTAGCTCCTCATCTGGCATCACAAGGCTGAGTATACTCTTTTTCCAGCCCTTCCATCAGAGAGAAACCCATGACAAAAGACGTTAGTGTGCTGGCATAAGCTGTCGCCAGCACACTGGGTGGCAAAGAGGTTGCAAGGATTGATAGTAGGTACTGGAGCAAGCAAGCCTATAAGGAGAGGCGGCAAAGACTCGCTAGAAATACGCCGCCAACGCCCTCTCGACCGCCAGTATTTAGATCGCTGCCACAGACCAGAGAGCCCAGTCAGCCATCCAGTGAGTCTCAGGGTCGGAATCTTCAGTCACAGCCCAGTCAGCCGCACACAGTCACAGGGGCAATCAGAGTCTCAGTCTCAAACAGCACATAGTGGTTCAAATGGCTCTGAGCACTATCGGACTTAACATCTGTGGTCATCAGTCCCCTAGAACTTAGAACTACTTAATCCTAACTAACCTAAGGACATCACACACATCCATGCCCGAGGCAGGATTCGAACCTGCGACCGTAGCTGTCGCGCTGCTCCGGACTCAGCGCCTAGAACCGCGAGACCACCGCGGCCGGCGCAGCACATAGTGACTGGAGTAGTTTACATAGCGGGACTTACGTTATACTTCATCAGCAGTGAGGCTAAAGTGGACTGTTAAGGAAGAGCTTTTACCACAACATCTGGACTAAGTAGCTTTCTGTTAAAATCAATAAAGAACCCTGTTAATACATGTGTGCAGTTTCTGTTATAGAAAGAGGATTCCAGTCACCAAACAACATCCTCTCCTTGCTTGCCATGGTACAAGACTACAGTGACAACGAGACGAAGAGTAAAAGAAGAATTCCGCAGCATAGATGAAGCTCCGGCCCTCTCAGCAGCTGGTGCCAAGGTGGAGGAGTTCTCTTGCCGTGGCAAGAAGGTGCAGTGGTCAATGGAGGCGCCTGTGGACAGCGTCACAGGTGTCGACGAGCGAGCGGCCGCTGTGAAAGAGGGCCAATTGGGTGTGGAGAAGTGAAAGAGGTGGAAACTGAAGCGAGCGTATTCGGAATGGAGGCTGCTGGCTGATAACGCTTTGGGAGCGGCGTCAGACGTACGGAAGTCAGGTCGGTCAATGACAAATCATTGTCTAGACTGCAGGGAATCTGACGGGGTCTTGCATAAAGTTGTACTAAATAATTCAGCCAGTGTCAGCAGAGAAGACCCTGACTGGGAAAAAAAAAATCACTTAGTGCGTCCCACAAGGCTCCAACTTAGGTCCACTATTGTTTGTCATATAAGTAAACGATCTTCCATCCAACATAAAAGAATTCCTATTTTTTGCAGATGGCACTAGAATTGTCATCAATCCCCAAGAACATACAGCAACCGAAGAACAGGTAAATAATTTTCTCTAAAGTATTATTGAGTGGCTTTCTGCGAATGGTCTCGTACTCAGTTTTGAAAAGATACAACATATTCACTTCGACATGCCTAGAGGTAAGTGTTACATATGGTAAGGTACCACCCCC
The DNA here is from genome assembly GCF_023898315.1 of Schistocerca nitens. Taxonomy (NCBI): domain Eukaryota; kingdom Metazoa; phylum Arthropoda; class Insecta; order Orthoptera; family Acrididae; genus Schistocerca; species Schistocerca nitens. Next base: position 245,302,911 of record NC_064615.1, on the reverse strand, counting down.
CATGAACCATCGACCTTGCTATTGGTGCGGAGGCTTGTGTGTCTCACCGATAGTGAAAGCCCTACTGTAGTTGCAACCACAACAGAGGGGTATCTGTTGAGAGGACAGACAAACGTGTGGTTCCTGAAGAGCGGCAGCAGCCTTTTCAGTAGTTGCAGAGGCAACAGTCTGGATGATTGACCGATCTGGCCGTTTAACATCAACCAAAACGGCCTTGCTGTGCTGGTACTGCGAACGGCTGAAAGCAAGGGTAAACTACAGCCATAATTTTTCCCGAGGGCATGTTGATTTACTCTGTGGTTAAATGATGATGGAGTCCGCTTCGGTAAAATATTCCAGACGTAAAATAGTCCCCCATTTGGATCTCCGAGGACAACGTTATCAGGAGAAACAAAACAGCCGTTCTATGAACTGGAGCGTGGTATGTGAGTTCCCTTAATAGTACAGATAGGTAAGAAAACTTAAAAAGGGAAAGGGATATGTTAAAGTTAGATACAGTAGAAATCAGTAAAGTTCGGTGACAGGAGGAACAGGATTTCTGGTCTGTTGAATATAGGGTTATAAATACAAAATCAAATAGGTGTAATGCAGGAGTAGGTTTAATAACGAATAAAAAAAAGGTAACGCGGTTGAGGTACTACGAACAGCGTAGTGAATGCATTATTGTAGCTAAAACAGACACAAAGCCCCCGCCTGCCACAGTAGTACAAGTTTATATTCCAACTAGTACCGCACATGGAGAAGAGATTCAAGAAATGTATGATGCGATAAAAGAAATTATTCAGATAATTAAGGGAGATGAAAATTTAATAGGCATAGAGGACTCGAATTCGATAGTAGGAAAAAGAAAAGGAAAAGTAGTGGGTGAATATACATTGGGGTAAGGAATGAAAGAGGGAGCTGCCTGGTAGAAATTAGCAAAGAGCATAACTGAATCATAGATAAAATTGGTTTAATAATCATGAATGAAGGTTGTATACGAGACACCAAAAGGTTCCATTTTGATTACAAATGGCAAGACAGAGATTTAGGAACCAAGTTTTAAATTGTAAGACATTTCCAAGGGCGGATGTGGACTCTGATCACAATTTATTGGTTATGAACTGTAGATTAAAACTGAAGAAACTGCAAAAAGGTAGGAATTAAAGGAGATGGGACGTGGATAAACTGAAAGAACCTGAAGTTGTAGAGAGTTTCAGAGAGAGCATTAGGAAACGATTGACAAGAACAGGGGAAAGGAATACAATAGAAGAAGAATGGGTAACTCTGAAAGATGAAATAGTGAAGGCAGCAGAGGATCAAGAGGGAAAAAAGGCATGGGCTAGTAGAAATTCTTAGGTAACAAAAGAGATATTGAAATTAATTGAGGAAAGGAGAAAATATAAATATGCATTAAATGAAGCAGGTGAAAATGAATACGAACGTCTCAAAAATGACAGCAACAGGAAGTGCAAAATGGCTAAGCAGGAATGGCTTCACAAAAAATGTAAGGATGTAGAAGCATATTTCACTAGTGGTAAGGTTGATGCCGTCTACAGGAAAATTAAAGAGACCTTTGGAGAAAAGAGAACCACTTCTATGAATAGCAAGAGCTCAGAGGGAAAACCAGTCCTAAACACAGACAGCAAAGCAGAAAGATGGAAGGAGTATATAGAGGACCTATACAAGGGCGACGTACTTGACGGCAATATTATGGGAATGGAAGAAATGGCTCTGAGCGCTATGGGACTCAACTGCTGAGGTCATTAGTCCCCTAGAACTTAGAACTAGTTAAACCTAACTAACCTAAGGACATCACAAACATCCATGCCTAAGGCAGGATTCGAACCTGCGACCGTAGCGGTCTTGCGGTTCCAGACTGCAGCGCCTTTAACCGCACGGCCACTTCGGCCGGCTGGAATGGAAGAAGACGTAGATGAAGATGAGATGGGAGCTATGATCCTCCTGAAGAATTTGACAGAGCACTGAAAGACGAAAGTCACAAAAAGCCCCGGAGCAGACAATACTACATTAGAATTATTGACAACCCCGGGAGAGCCATCCATGACAAAACTCTTCCATCTGGCGAGCAAGATGTATGAGACAGGCGAAACACCCTGAGACTTCAAGAAGAATATAATTATTCCAATCCCAAAGAAAGCGGGTCCTGAACAATCAGTTTAATAATTCACAGTTGCAAAATACTAAACTGATTGTACACAGACGAATGGAAAAACTTGTAGAAGGCACCTTAGGGAAATCAGTGTGGATTCCGTAGGAATGTAGGAGCAAGCGAGGCAGTACTGTCCCCGCGACTTAAGTTAGAAGAGAGGGTAAGGAACGATAAACCTGTGTTTATAGCATTTGTAGACTTAGAGAAAGCGTTCGACAATGTTTACCGGAATGCTACTCTTTCAAATTCTGAAGGTGGCAGGGGTAAAATACAGGCAGCGAAAGGCTATTTATAATTTGTACAGAAACCAGATGGCAGTTATATGAGTTGAAGAGCACGAAAGGGAAGCAGTGGTTGGGAGGGAAGTGAGACAGATTTGTAGCCTATCCGCAATGTTGTTCAATCTGTATCTTTTTGGGCAGTAAAGTAACTGATGATGGTATAAATAGAGAGGATATAAAATGGAAAAGGGTGATGTCAAGGAAAACGTTTCTGAAGAAGAGAAATTTGTTAGCATCCAGTATAGATTTAAGGGTCAGGAGGTCTTTTCTGAAAGTATTTGTATGGATTGTAGCCATGTATGGATGTGAAACACGATAAACAGTGTAGACAAGAAGAGAATAGAAGCTTTCGAAATGTGGTGCTCCAGAAGAATGCTGAAGATTAGATTGATAGATCACGTAAGTAATGAGGAAGTCCTGAATTGAACTGGGGAGAAGAGGAATTTGTGGCACAACTTGAGTAGAAGAAGGGATCAGTTGATAGGATACGTTCTGAGTCGTCAACGTATTACCAGTTTAGTATAGGAGGAAAGCGTGGAGGGTAAAAATCGTAGAGGGACACCAAGAGATGAATACACTAAGCAGATTCAGAAGGACGTAGGTGGCAATAGTTACTCGGTGATGAAGAGGCTTGAACAGGATAGAGTAGCATGGAAAGCTGCATCAAACCAATCTTTGTACTGAAGAACAACATGGTAAGGAAATAACAACTAGGGTGGAAATTTCTAAAATTTGTGGTTGCCGTGTTGATAAGAATTGAAGCTCCTGAAAAAATTTAGTATAGTCAAATTTGCACTTCAAATCATAGCAAATCTTGGGAAGAGAAAGTCAGTAAGTTGACATATTGTGCGTGTTTTCATTCAATAATGTCACAACAGGGTTAATCATCCTTAAGAAGAAAGTGTCCTCATTACTCGAAAAGGTGCTGTAAGAATGACATGTGGTGCTCACCCACAGTTAACTTGTAGACATTTATTTAAGGATCTAGGCATTTCACTAGTGTTTCAATGTATGTTTATTCCTTCATGTACTTTGTTGTAAACAATCCACTGCATTTCAAAAGAACAATGACCTACGTAACTGCAATACAAAAATAGAAAATGGCATTCTTTACTCCACATTGAAGTTGTCTTCAGCAAAAACTGAATGAGCAATGTCGCAACTAAAATTTTTGATTACCTGTCCCAGTGATATAAAATGTCTGACAGACAGCAAAGATAGAACTGAAAACAAATTGAAACAGTTCCTTCTTGACAACTCCTTCTGTTCCCTAGAATAATTTCTATTTTCGTGAAGTATAAAAGGTGGTGCTTAGGAATTAATAACTCACATCAGTATTTAAAGAAAAATATCTTGTAAAGAAGCAGCATGTGGCGATACTTACACATGAATGTGTAATGTGAATATAAAATGACTCCACATCGCCAAGATTAATCTTACAGACGATCCATGGAACATGTAACTAACTAACTGTCTGACTTGTACTGTGTGCCCCATACACAGGATCCCCCAACAAAACATTCATGCCTTACACTCACCGAAAACAGCCATTTAATGCTATTTGTGCATTCTCTAGGCTGTGGAAGTTTATTTGTTTTTTAATCACGGAAGTCCTGACTACTTACCCAAATTAAATAACACAGACACTTGTGCTAGAGCAGAGTGGTGTCGCTTACATTCGTCTCTGTTGTTAGAATTTCTGTTTTTGAGAAGTTTTATGAGAGATTAATTTTTCCACTGCTAAAAGACTATTACAAAATTTTGACTAGTTCGTGAGATTATGGATCGCAATTCCTTTGTTCTGATTTTGTGTGCGTCTGCCTCCTGTCTGAAATTATTTTGGAATGAGCCTTTTGTATACGATGAAAATGAATTTCAGTTCCTGTAAGAGTTTTTATGTGCAGAACCTTCCGTATGTGTGCCTTGTTTGTGTAATTGCAATTTGGGCTTATTTTTTCCTTCTTGAGGATTGCGACAAATTCAAGCAAGAACCGATTATGCGATTATTTTTTTTGTAATGAAAATATAAATGTGTTTTAATTCTACTATTATCTGAGTTACAGATATTGGCATTTACGTCACACAAGATTTTCTTTTCACTGTTGTTTTGAGACGCTGTTAAAGGGAACCGATTAAGATTTTCATGAATACCGTGCTCACATAATATAAATATTTTTGGAATTGTTTTATTAATATTTTTGGTAACAGCGATCCACCAGAAAAGGTGTTTTCCAATAAAAGTGTATATGTGTCAAATATGTTTGCGCCCTCACAACCTCCAGTCACTTTCACTCCTCAGCCTAAACTTCTGGAAACATGTCTTACCAGTGCCTGTGGTTCAGATGATGCTGAATATGCAGCAGGAAAATATTAACTGTCAAATTTGTGACTGAAATTTTAGGTTAGAAGCAAAGAGAACTCTAAACACATTTTTCTCAAAACTATATTTTTGGCTTATAAGTGCAATTATTTCCAGAACGAGATTTTTTGCAGTTGTTCCTAGACTACTACTGAATAAATACAGGACATACCTACTTCTTATTCACGAAGAACTAACGTACACTGTGTCACGTAATCCCCACCGCACACTCTTTTTACTTGATATGCCGTTTATATGGCATAGTATTTTAATTAATTTTATATTGCTTATTGTTGCGAGCACGACGGATAAAATACGATTCTCACTATTAGTTTCTGCAGTTGAAAATATTTAAACTTTATGCACTCTGACCTATTATGTGGGGATACGCACAACACTGAAAGATTTCCTGCTATGGACGTACGATGTTTAATTTACAAACTATTTTTATATAACACTGATCTAAGGATGGTTCAAATGGCTCTGAGCAGTATGGGACTTAACATCTGAGGTCATCATTCCCCTAGGACTTAGAACTATTTAAACCTAAGTAACCTAAGGACATCAAACGCATCCATGCCCGAAGCAGGATTCGAACTGCGACCCTAGCGGTCGCGCGGTTCCACACTGAAGCGCCTAGAACCGCTCGGCCACAAAGGCCAGCAACACTGATCTGGATTTTTAGATATGGAACATTGTATCATTACTGTAACTAATTATGGAAAAAATGCTCGCTATTTTCATCTCTTGAATGCACTGAAAATTACTCTTATTACCTGTACGGAAGTTACAGTATGTTAAGCTCGCCAAACGTAAAAGCTGCAGTGGATTTTTTAAAAATATATGAGCACTATTAACTGCCACGACTAACATGAGAGCATGAAACTAAAAAAAAATGAAACTTGATTTTTATGTTATTAGCCAGAATAGGTTTTGCACAGCAGTCTTTGATCACACACAAGTAAAATTTTATCAGTCATGAATTATTTACGTAACTGATATTGTAATAGCAGCTGCCTATGTCCACCTGAAAATGAGATAGTAAAATCCACAATTTCCCTCTGAAGTCTCCAGGAAGTTGAAAGAGATAATTTTAATGTACCTTACCTGCCCGCTATATTGCGGGAAAACTGCTTTCATTCAGTTTAACCTGAATTTGCCGCGACAGCGGTTCCCGCGATCGCTGCAGGGTTCTGCGTCATGAAAAATTCCTAACATGCTGAAAACGGCTAAGGATGTGGAATGAAATCTTGGGCAAGCTAGCAATAAATTATTACAGGTAATAATTTTAACAATTTCTATATTCAAAAAATCAACATAAATTGAAAGTACACACCTTTTACAAACATCAACCTCCAATGGCATCTTTCTCGATCAAAGGACGAACGGGGGCTACCTAAGCATTCAAGCGAGCGTCACAGGCTTTTACAACTTTAACGGCTACGAGAAGACAGACACAGTAATGTTTTAACCTCCACTATTTATAGGCAATTTAATATTTATCTTTGTAATTATTTTTAATTGTCATTGTCTGCTTCGATACATACGAGGCGTCTTTTTTAAGTAAGTACCGGTACCGTTTTGAAATTAAAAAAAGATGTGCTAAGATATCTCAATAATTTTATTTTTACATGAAAGCCTCTACCTTAATCTACTTTTCTACATAATTCCCGTCAATAGTGAGGCACTTGTCATAACGTTGTACCAGATTTTGAATATCCTCCACATAGAAGTCTGCGGCCTGACTTGTTAACCACTGCACCACCACTGTTTTGACTTCATCATCGTCTTGAAGACGCTGACCGCGCAGGTGTTTCTTCAAGTGCAGGAACAGATGGTAGTCACTGGGCGCAAGATCGGGGCTGTATGGAGGATGATCTAGAGTTTCCCATCGAAAAGATGTGATGAGATCTTTGGTCTGATTCGCCACATGTTGACGGGCATTGGCTTGCAGCAAAACGATGCCCTTGCTCAACTTCCATGGACTGTTGCTTTGATTCTGGTGTGACGTAGGCCACCCATGTTTCATCGCCCGTAACAATTTGGCTTAAGAAATCATCACCGTCGTTGTGGTACCGCTCAAGGAAAGTCAATGCACTGTCCAAACATTTGGTTTTGTGCACATCCATCAACATTTTTGGTGCCCAACGTACACACAATTTTCGGTAATTCAAGTGCTCGGTCACAATGCCGTACAAAACACTACGAGAAACAATAGGAAAGTCATCCCGCAAGGAGGATACCGGCTTACATTGTGTACTGAGTGTTTCAGATGCCTCCGATAATCGTGAGTCCCGCCGACTGTGAAGTACGGGCTGTTATAAGATTTCTTGGTGTTAAAGGCCTAAAAGCGATCGATATTCCTCGTGAGATCTGTGCACCTTACGGAGAAAACATTATGAGTGATGGAATGGTAAGAAACTTTCATTAACGACCGAAGGACGCCCACTCCGTTGTTCATCATGCACATTTGTGCGGCCATCTTTAAATGTTCTCACCCACTTTCTTACCATTCCATCACTCATAATGTTTTCTCCGTAAGGTGCACAGATCTCACGAGGAATATCGATCGCTTTTAGGCCTTTAACACCAAGAAATCTTATAACAGCCCGTACTTCACAGTCGGCGGGACTCACGATTATCGGAGGCATCTGAAACACTCAGTACACAATGTAAGCCGGCCGGGGTGGCCGAGCGGTTCTAGGCGCTTCAGTCTGGAACCGCGCGATCGCTACGGTCACAGGTTCGAATCCTGCCTCGGGCATGGATGTGTGTGCTGTCCTTAGGTTAGGTAGGTTTAAGTAGTTCTAAGTTCTAGGGGACAGATGACCTCAGATGTTAAGTCCCATAGTGCTCAGAGCCGTTTTTGAACACAACGTAAACAAGGAAGAATCAGACTGCAATGGCGTCAGTGCTTAGATTAAGGTACAGGTCTTCATGTAAAAATAAAATTATTGAGATATCTTAGCACGTCTTTTTTTAATTTCAAAACGGTACTTGCTTAAAAAACACGCCTCGTACATTCGCCGACCGCAGAAATTATTTGTGAAATATAGATACATACATATTCCACAAACGTAAAAATGAAAAATTGTTATTTCCTTTTATACATAATCTGCAAACATTCGTACAGTAATGAAATAATAATAATAACACAGACAAATGTTTATTTTTATTATAATTATTTTTTATATATTATAACAATTTTGTAAATGTCTTGCCAGGAGACGTCACAACTGGTGTGCAGAAAATACGGACTTCCGCAAGGTGTGTCACTGCCAAGTAACGACACGGTGAAACTTGGACCTCGCATAGAAGTACATAAAAAGAACTGCTTGAGCGTAGTACAGAATGTAACTGAAAAAAATACAAGAGGCGAACAGAAACAGCACTTGTACCCAAAGATTACGCTGAAATCACGATTTATGATGGTCCCATGGACGTGACTTGGTTCTTAACAGGGTGTTTGATCGTCACGGGCGGCAATGCGTGCTCTCCAACTGCTTCCACGCTGGCCACAAGGTTGGTAAAGAGTTCTTGTTCTACAGCGTCCCATTCCTCCACCAGCGCGGTTAACAACAGCTGATGGTTGTGAATGTGCCTCTCCGAAGCATCCCGAACTTTCTTGATAGGGTAACACCTGGACCACCAAAATGATCATGTTCCACAATTTTCCTGTGTTCATTACGTCACCTCGTATGGCGAGAGGCTGGAGCAATGAATGAACAAAGGAACATTGTCGACGGCTTTGGTGATCCATTGGGGGGAGGCGTAATGTTGCATGGACAAATTGACCTCCAAGTTTTTGAATACCGTACACTCGCCTGTTAACATCATTGAGACGCTGTATTCCTTCCCTGTTTGCGTCTTTTTAGTGTTACGCTAGGCCCAGACCTCAAAGCGTGACTGCATCGAACAGCGAAGGTGGAGGGGCTGTTGGAACGAGAGGATGTTCGGCGAATGGTCTTGACTGCCCGTTCACTCATCGAGCACTTGTGGGATGCTTTGTGGGGACATATTGTGGAATGCCCACATGCACCAATGCCATTCAGCAGTTGTCGACCTCGCTAGTGGAGGACTGGGACACCCTACCCCAAGAAATCCTTACAGCATGGGTCCACGTTGCAGATCATGTATTACCGTCCGTGGTGATCAAACACCCTATTAAGACCTTTCGGGGTGTGAGGTCGTGGTCCAAGAAACTCTCTGTTCCTGAAGTTTCGTCCAGGACTGCGCTGGACATTTTCAAGCCGCTCTTCCGCTGAGTCTTGCCGACTCTGAAGATGTCCAGCGCAGTCCTGGACGAAACATCAGGAACAGAGAGTTTCTTGGACCACGACCTCACATGCCGAAAGCAGCTGTGTCATCCGGTCGTGAAAGCCTTCATTCTATGACCCTATTAAGAAACGCCTTCCGCCCTTTACAACGCCCAAGTGACCATCACCAAACGCGGTGGTACCAGTGTAATTAACTGTCTTTGGATAAATGTGTTGCCTATTCGTCTCACTGCCTATCTTTTGTATTACACTGTAGCAGCTCTTACTATAGGTCTATATGGTTCCAGTTTTATCGAGCTACGTTACGTGGCAGTGACATGTCATGCAAATGTTACTTTCGTCCTTAGCTGTTGCGTCCAAATTCTTTGAGTCTGAAGCGGCGCTAAATTAAAGCAAGTTTCAAGGTTCTATCCTTGATGTCGTGTTCAGAAACTGTACCTAAATACTTCGCAGATCAGCGTTGGCGTTAATGAAAATTCTTATGTTTTGACAAATATTGGAAAGGGATTTGGAAAAGACACGAAAAAAAAGACGATATTCCACTTAGCGTAACGGTGATATGTCAGAACAAGGTGTCACATCAGATCGGAAAGCTAAAGGATGTAGGCCGAACCTTAACACACCTGCCCATGCCTGTTGAAGCCGAACTCGTTCTGCCACCTCTGACCCGAACACATTTTGTCCGCGCTCACCGCAGTAAAAAGTGCACAAAAACGTAACCTTGTTCCGTTTAGTTTCTGTAGCTACAGAGCTGTGAAAAAGCTGTGCTCGTTCATTCATTCCGGGAGGACAACAAAGAAAGAAACTGAGGTCGTACGTGCCCGGGCGGAGAACGGATCGGTCCTTCATTAGCTGGGCCACTAAACAAGCGCCGAGACGTCGCGTCCTAGCGGCGGATCCAGAACTCGTGCCGCTGGAAACCAGTCCAGGCAGCGGACCGCCTCGGCCCCTTCCTCTCCTCGTTTAGGTACCAAAAGGGACGTGCGAAATGGCAAAAAAGGCTCCAGAAGGGGAAAAAAGAGTGTGTGTATGTAAAAAATGGCAGCTCTTCTGTGGGCCAGGATCAGGCCCCAGCTGTAAAACTGATTGGATGGCTGGCTGCCACGCCCCGTCTCTAATGATTGCTCACGAGTTTACTGCACCTTATTTCCAGTCCAAAACAATTCTCTCGCTTACATAAGTATTTTATGTGATACCACTTTTCTCTTGGTTCTGTTGCACTCTATGATGAAGCAACGAAAAGAAAATGGTGTTCAGTTATTATTGATTTCTCTGTCTTAAACTTACTGTAATTTAACTAAAGAGAATTTAGCACAAGATACGTTTCGGTTTTCTTTATAAAGCACCTTCTGCGGCTATCCTGCAAATTCGATGCATATGATTGTACATTTTTGGTTGTTTTATATTAAAAACAACATTTTGTTTAAAAAGGTGCTGTCTTTAATCTGAAACAGCCAAAAATGTGCAAACGTATGCATCCAATGTGCAGAATAACCACAGAAGATGCGTCATAAATAAAAGCGGAACACGTGTGGTGTAAAATTCAATTTAATTAAATTGTTGTTAGCTTAAGACGGAGAAACCACTAATAACTGATTTTAATGCTGCCGCAGAAGATGCACATCAAACAAACAGAAAATGGCGTTAGTCATAGATTTCGTTCAGTCCTCGTTCACTTCTGTGAAGACAAATTTTCTGGCCGTCCTAGATTTGGAGCAGAGCTTCAGCCTTTATTTTCGTTACCTAAACCACAAACACATGCTCGAAGTTTCTGATTTTATAGCATTTTGAAATTATGTTTTGCTGAAATTATGGTATCCCTGGGACTGTCGTAAAGAACTATTGTAACCATTACTTTGGTCGATAAGGAATTTTCTACATCTGCATCTACATGGTTACTCTGCAATTCACACTTAAGTGCCTGGCAGAGGGTTCATCGAACCAATTTCATACTACTTCTTTACCATTCCACTCTCGAATGGCGTATGGGAAAAAGGAACACCTAAATCTTTCCGCTCGAGCTCTGATTTCCCTTATTTTATTATGATGATCATTTCTCCCTACTTAGGTTGGTGTCAACAAAATGTTTTCGCATTCGAAAGAGAAAGTTTGTGATTGAAATTTCGTAAATAGATCTCGTAGCACAGAAAACCGCCTTTGTTTCAGTGACTGCTACCCCAACTCGCGTATCATATCAGTGACACACTCACCCCTATTGCGCGATAACACGAAACGAGCTGCCCTTCTTTACACTTTTTCGATGTCCTCCGTCAATCCTACCTGGGGATCCCACAATACGCAGCAATATTCCAGTAAAGGACGGACAAGTGTAATGTAGGCTGTCTCTTCAGTGGGTTTGTCGCATCTTCTAAGTCTTCTGCCAACAAAGTGCAGTCTTTGTTTCGCCTTCTCCACAATATTATCTATGTGGTCTTACCAATTTAAGTTGCTCGTAATTTTAATTCCTAGGTATTTAGTCGAATTGACAGCCCTTATATTCGTACGATTTATCGTATACCCAAAATTTATCGGTTTTCTTTTAGTACCTATGTGGATGACCTCACACTTTTCTTTGTTTAGTGCCAATTGCCACTTTTCGCACCATACAGAAATTCTCCCTAGATCATTTTGTAATTGAAATTGATCGTCTGATGATTTTACTAGACGGTAAATTACAGTGTCATCTGCAAACAATCTAAGGGGGCTGCTCAGATTATCACCTAGATCATTTATGTAAATCAGGAACAGCAGAGGGTCTATGACACTACCTTGCGGAACGCCAGATATCACTTCTGTTCTACTCGATGGTTTACTATCACTAAGAACTGTGACCGCTCTGAGAGGAAACCACGAATCAAGCCAAATAATTATTATGTATAGCAAATTAAATTATTGATGAAATTAATATTAATATTAAAGAAAATTAAAATTAATAAGAACTCTCAGGTGTAAAGAATATATAGCAGTAACCAGTGTATTGATTTTTTCAGTAAATATGTATACTAATGTAAGGCATTATTTCCTTTACTATTACTATTGCTGCCACTATTATTATCACTGCTGTACTTTCTTCTAATACGACTTTGAATTCAATCTGATGTTACGTTGGCTATACGAATCTCAAGATAAAGTTATTTTCTTTGAAGCAGCGCAAGAGATACCCTAAAGTGACCTATTAACTGAAAGTGATTTAAAATTTTATCCAACATTCACGGTCACTGAGAAATTGTAGGCATTTTACTACAAAATATTTGAGATACTTTACAATCTGAAAAGTAAGTATCTTTATTCAAAACCTACTTTTTTCCTTAATAATAAACTACATGAAATTTTCGTGAGAAAGTAGGAGTCTTCAATTGTCTAGGTTAGATGCTACCTTACTCAGTAACGGATATCGCTGGATCTCATTCTTGTGCGCTGGTGTGCTTTACTTAAATAAACTTCAATTGAAAGTTTAGAAATTCTGTGCTGGACCATCAGGGAAAAGATATTTAATTCAAATCAGATAAGATTCCGGATAAAACTTGCAAATCTAGTGTTTTATGAGTTATAAAGCTTCCGACCGTAGAAATATTTTTTCCTTAAATTCAATAGCAAAAAATTCACCTAGACTACGGAATTCTGTAGTCCCTCCCTACAACATTAAATAAAAAAGATCTTCATGGAAGACTGTACATCACTGTACTGTCGTCCACTGCATACAACGCCGCGCGGGATTAGCCGAGCGCCGGCCGAAGTGGCCGTGCGGTTCTAGGCGCTACAGTCTGGAAACGCGCCACCGCTACGGTCGCAGGTTCGAATCCTGCCTCGGGCATGGATGTGTGTGATGTCCTTTAGGTTAGTTAGGTTTAAGTAGTTCTAAGTTCTAGGGGACTGATGACCTCAGAAGTTAAGTCCCATAGTGCTCAGAGCCATTTGAACCATTTTTTGATTAGCCGAGCGGTCTAAGGCGCTGTAGTCATGGACTGTGCGGCTGGTCCCGGCGGAGATTCGAGTCCTCCCTCTGGCATGGGTGTGTGTGTTTGTCCTTAGGATAATTTAGGTTAAGTAGTGTGTAAGCTTAGCGACTGATTACCTTAGCAGTTAAGTCCCATAAGATTTCACAAACATTTGAACATTTTTTTGCATACAACGAAAATACAGCGTCCGTGGGATAAATAATAAAAAATAAAAATCCATCTAACAACCTAGCAATCGCGCACAATAGGAGACAGTATACCATTTATGTGCCATCTTTTCATCATCGTTTACCTCCTGCCATCACGTGCGCATCAAAGGGCAGAATGTTCCTTCCTCACTAAGCTCCTGGCAAATAAAGTGCTGCTGTACTGGCGCTCTAAGTTCTTCGATGCGAGATTCGCTTGGTAGTTCGATTCTCTGTCTGGTGGTCGCTTGCGCCGTGCTCTTTAAACACAAGTGCTGTATAGAAAACTTGGCTCTTGCACCCACCGTCTAGAGATAGCGTCTTTGACCAATACTGAACACGTCCACGGTCGTGGGTTCGAAACACGCCAGAGCTTAAATTTTTAATAAAAAGCATCAGCAACAGCGACCGAAGACTTCTAACATAAGAAGTCATCCTCATTCTGCCAACGTCCTTGTAGAAGAGGACGGATGAGCGGACAGAGGTTCAGGGCACTCTCTCGATCATGAGGATGCAGGAGGCAACGGAAACCAGAACCAGGAGGAAACAAGAAGAATGGAAGAGGAATAACGGAGTGCTCGGGTTAAAAAGGGTGTAAGGTAGGGATGTACTCTTGTGCTCAGAAGAAGCAATGAGGGAAATAAAAGAAAGGCTCCAGAGTGGGTAAAATTCGGGGTGAGCAGATAACAATGATAATATTCGCTAATGACATTGCTGTCCTCATTGAAAGGGAATAAAAATTACAGGATCTCTGTTATGAACACATAATATGGATTGAGAGTAAATCGAAGAAAGACCTAAGTAATGACAAGTAGCAGAAACGTGAACAGCGAAAATCAGGAAGTAGACGAATTTAAGGAATTCTGCTACCCCAGAAACAAAATAACACATAATGGACGGAGCAGGAAGGGCATAGAAAGCAGGCTAGCACTTGCAAAAAGAGCATTGCTCACCAAGAGAAGTCTGCTAGCAGGAAACATTGGTCTTAATTTCATCAAGAAGTTTCTGAGTATATACAGGGTGATTCAAAAAGAATACCACAACTTTAAAAATGTGTATTTAATGAAAGAAACATAATATAACCTTCTGTTATACATCATTACAAAGAGTATTTAAAAAGTTTTTTTTCACTCAAAAACAAGTTCAGAGATGTTCAATATGGCCACCTCCAGACACTCGAGCAATATCAACCCGATACTCCAACTCGTTCCACACTCTCTGTAGCATATCAGGCGTAACAGTTTGGATAGCTGCTGTTATTTCTTGTTTCAAATCATGAATGGTGGCTGGGAGAGGTGGCCGAAACACCATATCCTTAACATACCCCCATAAGAAAAAATCGCAGGGGGTAAGATCAGGGCTCCTTGGAGGCCAGTGATGAAGTGCTCTGTCACGGGCTGCCTGGCGGCCGATCCATCGCCTCGGATAGTTGACGTTCAGGTAGTTATGGACAGATAAGTGCCAATGTGGTGGCGCTCCATCCTGCTGAAATATGAATTGTTGTGCTTCTTGTTCGAGCTGAGGGAACAGCCAATTCTCTAACATCTCCAGATACTGTAGTCCAGTTACAGTAGCACCTTCGAAGAAAAAGGGACCAAAAACTTTATTGGCTGAAATACCAACATTTAATACACCACCTATCAGGAGGTTTAACACCACACTTCGTTCGAAATGCACGCTGAACAACTGTCGTCGATTCACTTCTGCCGTACTCAATAACACAAAAAGCTTTCTGTTGAGTGGTCGCCATCTTAGCATCAACTGACTCTGACGCCTAGTCAGCAGCGCCTCAAGTGAACAAATGTACAACTAAATGAAACTTTATAGCTCCCTTAATTCGCCGACAGATAGTGCTTAGCTCTGCCTTTTGTCGTTGCAGAGTTTTAAATTCCTAAAGTTGTGGTATTCTTTTTGAATCACCCTGTACTTTAGGAGCACAGGATTGAATGGTTGTGAAAGATGGAGAGTGGGAAAACCGGAACAGAAGAGACTCGAATGATTTAAGATGTTGTGTTACAGAAGTCTGTCGAAAATCAGGTGAGTTGATAAGGTAATGATTGAAGAGGTTCTCCGAAGAACCGACGAGGAAAGGATTAGGGTATTAAAAAAACACTGATAAGAAGGGACCAAATGAGAGCACATCTGTTAAGACATCAGGGAATAACTTCCATAGTATTAGAGGAAGCTGCAGAGGGTGAAAACTGTAGAGGAAGACAGAGACTGAAATACATCCAGTACTTCCAGCAAATAATTGAGGACGTAGGTGGCAATTGCTACTCCGAGATGAAAAGGTTCTCACAGGAGAGAAATTCGTGGTAGGCTGCATCAAACCAGTCACAAGACTGATGACTAATGAAAAAGAGGGAAAAAAAGGGAATGATATTTCCAGTTCAGTGTATTGCGCGGAGGAGTGAGGGCAATGGAATAATTTCAGCACACCTGCGTCACCCGGCTGCGTTACAGAAAAGTTGTTGTAGTGTGAAGTACCGTAAGTTAATCGTGCCGTAAAAAACATTCCGTTGTCGATGAACAAGAAAGACCGGACAAGTGTGAGTAGGACCGGCGCCCTGAGGGTTTCGTGCGAACTTAATTATGTTTTTAGATAGGTTCAAATGGTTCAAATGGCTCTGAGCACTATGGGACTCAACTGCTGAGGTCATTAGTCCCCTAGAACTTAGAACTAGTTAAACCTAACTAACCTAAGGACATCACAAACATCCATGCCCGAGGCAGGATTCGAACCTGCGACCGTAGCGGTCTTGCGGTTCCAGACTGCAGCGCCTTTAACCGCACGGCCACTTCGGCCGGCTATTTTTAGATAGTTCATGTAGGTTCTGATGTGTGACCTTGCGAGTATCAAAGTATAAGACATAAATGGCCGTATCTTTTGTCTGCTTTGATTTAGAAGCTTAGATTTTTTACACCGCCAAGGGACCGCAGACATTAGCATTTGGCATAAATTTCAGCTAAATGTATCTACCAGTTCCTGAGAAAAACTAGCTATGTTCTTTTCCTACTGATTGATGTACGTAACGCTAAAAAAAAATGGACGAATATGTGTTGTTACAAATGAACTTACCGAAAAATTGTGACTGGTGAGCTTGGTTATCACACAATTAGTGCACAATAGCTCCTAGAACTTCTGACTTCCGTCAACACTGCGAAGAAACAGGGAGCTGTATTAGCGTTTCTAATACCGTACAAGGCGGAAGGAGTTGGAATTTGGAAATTTGTGGTAAGGTCTTATGGGACACTTCATGTCCTGGAGGAGCACTTTGAGGACCGCATTTTGGATTTGGGGTACCCAGAGGCCACTGGCATGGGCCTCGATTGGCCGCCATATTCTCCATAACTAAACACATGCGATTCGTTTTTATGGGGCTATATTAAAGACAAGGAGTACAGCAATAACCCCAAAACCACTACTTAGCTGAAAACAGCCATTCAGGAGGTTATCGACAGCATCGATTTTCCGACACATGAGTGGGTCGTGCAAAATTTCGCCATTCGTCTGCGCCTCATCATCGCCAATGATGGCAGGCATATCGAACATGTCATAACCTAAATCCGAGTACCTGTAGTGACGTTCACATGTTGAATAAATTGTGTACACGCCCTAGTTTGTAACTAATTTACGTTTTTTTATATATTTTAATAACTGTCACCCTGTACATACAAAATGCGACCAGCGCGAACAACATCGCCGCGCGAAAATCGCGAGTGCCGTCTCTGCAACTTGCCACGCTAACCTCCCACTTGACACACACCAGCTGATCTGCGTCCGTAACGATATCTGCTGGCGGGGATACAATATCAAAAGTTGGCATAGCTCAGCTGGAAGCCTGAGAACCGATTTTATGGTATGTTTCTTCAGGATCCGGCTCGTCTTCCCTGTTATTGAAGGTCAGAATGACAAATACGGAAGCTTTCTGGTCATCGCTTCGGCTGCTCTGTGCATTCGGATATTTCATCAAATTGCTTGTGATTCTACTCTGTTGTTTTAGTCTTTCTGACAGAAGACTTTTGGTAGGTGGTTCAGTTGTTGCGCGAAGTTTTAAGCAGCAAGGACGGCTTTTGCTCATTTAGTTGCAAAGATTGTCATGATAAAATGTCCTCTAACTTTGTACGCGTTAATACAACTGTGTTTCTTTGATTCGGATAGTTTCTTACCGTCTCACTTCTGCAAAATATTCGAGTACTATAATATTCATAATATCCAATCCACAGTTTTTTGCATCATACAAGTGATCTACATCTTCATGATAACTGTTTGAATTGGATTCAATGGCGTGGGACCGAGCGAGGTGGCGCAGTGGTTAGCACACTGGACTCGCATTCGGGAGGACGACGGTTCAAACCCGTCTCCGGCCATCCTGATTTAGGTTTTCCGTGATTTCCCTAAATCGCTTCAGGCAAATGCCGGGATGGTTCCTTTGAAAGGGCACGGCCGATTTCCTTCCCCATCCTTCCCTCACCCGAGCTTGCGCTCCGTCTCTAATGACCTCGTTGTCGACGGGACGTTAAACACTAATCTCCTCCTCCTCCTCCTCCTCAATGGCGTGGATAATGTTTTTAAATATATCTTCTCGCAGAAACTCCTTCTCATATTCCTTATGATTCTGAATGAAACGCATAGGAAAACTGTGTGTTTTCTTTCTTACACACACTGCCGGAACGAAACTAGTACACCCTCTTAGAGGTATCCAATCCACTCAGTTTGTTGCAACAGTGCATATGGAGTACACGAAACAGTTACATTTACAGATCAGTACCACAAGTTGAAACACCCATATTAGTACGTGGCGTTGCCTCCACGGGCTGTAGTACAGACGCTAAATCTGGATTGCACATTCGATCGGACAGGTGGCGAATGCTTTCCTGGAATAAGTTCTGCCACGACTGTTCGACCTGTCCACGTAGTTCTGTAAGAGCTGTGGGCTGACGACTCGTCCCATCATATGCCACACGTGTAGACAAGTCAGGATATCGTGCTGGCCAGGTAAGCTGGTGCACGTCTTGCAGAGAACGTTGAATTTCAAGGGCAGTGTGTGGGCGAGCATTGTCCGTTGGAACAACACATCACCTTCCTGTTGCAAGAACGCGAAAAGGAGGGGCGTAACAACATTCTGCACGTACCCATCGCTGGTTGGCATACACTCCAGAAACACCAAACGTGAACGAGAGTTGTAGCTTATCACACCAGCGTGTCTTGGACGAATGCGCTCTACGACACAGCACTCCCCAAATCTACGTCGTACGCAGAAACGACCATCACTTTCGTGCAGGCAGAAACTGCTTTCGTCGCTGAAGTTTCCAAGTGATCCTCTGACAACACGAGTCGAGACGTGCACCTCGATGCTTCGGCGTGAGTGGGAAACGGGCTAGACGTTTGCGTACCCTTAGTGCCACTGCTAATAGGCGGTATCTAACAGTACATGTTGACATATCTGGGCCCACAAGCCCTCTTACCTGTGCTGTAGTAGCCGTACGATCTGCCACTGCTGCACTAACAATACGACGCTCCTGGCGAGCATCTGTGCTGAGTGGAAGTCCGGAACCTTGTCTACGGCTGTGGCAAAGTTCACGTGACCATTGATACCAGCATTATTGCACAACTAACTGCCGCGTCTCCCCACCGCGCACTTTTAGATTTTATGTGCAGTTTATGTTGCATAACATTTTAATTAACTGTATATTGCTTATTGTTGCGAGCACAAAGGATAACATGCGATTCTCACTATTAGTTTCTGTAGTTGAAAAAAACTTAAACCTTGTGCACCTCGACCTATTATGTGGGGATACGCACAACACTAAAAGATTTCCTGCTGTGAACGTGTGATCTTTAATTTGCAAACTTTTTTCATACAACCCTGATCTCGACTATTGGAACACAGTATCATTACTGTAGCTAATTATGATATCAAGCATGTCCTTCTCTACTTTCATCTCTGAAATGAACTGAAAATTACTCTTATTTACACGTGCAGAAGTTACAGTATGCTATGTTCGCTAAACATAAAAGCTCCAGTGGATTTTTTAACATGTGAACACTATTGATTACCACGACTAACACGAGAGCATGAAGCAAAAAAATTAAATTTGATTTTAATATTATTATTAACCAGAACAGGTTTCAGCACAGTAGCCTTTGATATCACGCAAGTAAAGTTTTACCACTCTGATTTACGTAAATTATTTACGTCACCTAAATTGTAATAGCAGTTGCCCATGTCCACCTCAAAATGACATAATAAAATCCACAATTCTCCTTTGAGGTCTCCGGGAAGCTGAAAGAAATAATTTTAATGTACCTGCCCGCTTAACTGCGGGAAAACTGCTTTTATTCAATTATAATCTGAAATTGCCGCGGCAGCGGCTTCCGTGATCGCGGCGCAGCTCTGCTTCATGAAAAATTCTAAATATGCTGTAAACGGCCAAAAATGCGGAATGAAATACCGAGAAAGCTAGCAATAATTTATTACAAGTATTTTTAACAATTTCTGTATTCAGAAATCAATATAAATTCAAAGCACACACCTTTTTTTAGACATCAGCCTCCAACGGCGTCTTTCTCGAACAAAGAACAAAAGAAAGCTAACCAAGCATTCAAGCGAGCGTCACAGGCTCTTATAACTTTAACGGCTACAATAAGACAGAGAGTGACATTTAAGCCTCCACTCTTTATAATCAATTCAGTACGCTAACAAATATCTTTGTTAATTTTTTCAGTTTTCATTGTCTGCTTCGATTTCCACACTCGCCGACCACAGACGTTATTTGCAAAATATGGATACATAAAAATTGCACAAACACAAAAATTAAAAATGATTATTTCCTTTTTTACGGTCTCTACATAATAGACAACCGTTCATACAGAAATGAAATAATAACACAGATAAATGTTTCTTTTTTCACGTGACCATTGATACCAGCATTGTTGCACAAGTAACGCAGCACGTCCAACTTGTGTGCCAGTTCACCAAAACGCCCATCCCGCCACTCCGACGGCCACAGTTTGACGCCTTCGGTATCTACTCAGTTGGCTGTAGTACACATGAGTGCGTCTCCGCGCATTGGTTGCCTGCTTACTTCACATGTCTGCACCACAGTGAGCCTTCTCGCTGTGGGCATTCCCTATTAAAGGACAGACACAGATTGGGCTCTGGAAGCTATGCCACTACGCTATCTATTATCAGACGTCTTTGAAACCATTAGCAGTACATCTACTATAGCGCAGGTGGCATACGTCTTCGGATCAGACTCGACGTCGTCTTTCCAAGTGTACTAATTTTTTTCGGCTGTGTATATTACAAAAGTACTGAACTTAATTGAACTGACGGGGGACAGCTGATTTAAAGACGCCATTCGTGTAATGCAGTTGGCTGTCATAAAATAATTAATTGATCGGGCTAGCAAAATCGATCCAGGCCTAACATTTCAACCAGACGACGAGGAATGATTTCCGAAATTCAACTTTCGTCTTTCGGAAGTTGTAAGTCAAGTAAACGTAGTAACCGAGTGTGTAAAGAGATAGCCGGCCAGTGTGGCCGAGCGGCTCTAGGCGCTACAGTCTGGAACCGCGCGACCGCTACGGTCGCAGGTTCGAATCCCGCCTCGGGCATGGCCGTGTGTGATGTTCTTAGGTTAGATAGGTTTAAGTAGTTCTAGGGGACTGATGACCTCAGAAGTTAAGTCCCATAGTGCTCAGAGCCATTTGAACTATTTTGTAAAGAGATAAGCTATTGTTGAACGTTTCGGGTGTAGACAGTTCGTCTGTGGACTGAAATTTTCCGATTAGCGCATTAATTTTTTTTAAAAAGTGTGGTCGATATCGTGTGGAGCGATTGTTTCCGTGCCACATGGACGTATGGGTAGGCAGCGCCTCCCAGTCGAAGTGGAGTGTGTGAGGATAAACGGTCTCGGCGCGGCGGGTAACTTGCTGGTGCAGCAGCAGCAGCAGTGGTGAAGCTCGAGTCACGCGATCCTGCAGTTAGCAGCCGGCCGAGCCGGGCGCTGCAGATTTATTGGCTCCTAATATGAGGAATTACGGCCGCTGGTTCCAGTTTAGTCCCACGTCGCTCCCGCTTCACGTGTGGATATATTCTCAGCGGGCGCACACCGGCCCCGGCTGATCCACGACGGCTACTCGAAACTCAAGAGGCGCCTGGTGGTGGCCGAGTTCACGCTGACAAGGCGAACGTCGAATACAAGTAATTTTAAAGGGCGGTAATGTTTTTGTTCTATCACCCATCAAGAGCAAGTATCTGTATAGTTGTGTAAAGTCGACGTTCAGAGTTGACGAATCTAGACTACAGAAGCACAAATTGCTTAAGAAACCATGCCGTACCATACCATATTACTCTTATGTACCAGAAGATTCACAAGAAGCATAACTGCGGTATTATTTGGTAAAAAGCTAAACACGTGTTTGAAGGGTTAA
This sequence comes from Schistocerca nitens, assembly GCF_023898315.1. Classification (NCBI taxonomy): domain Eukaryota; kingdom Metazoa; phylum Arthropoda; class Insecta; order Orthoptera; family Acrididae; genus Schistocerca; species Schistocerca nitens. The sequence continues at coordinate 245,281,258 of NC_064615.1, read as the reverse complement.
CACGAGGACACCAAACACAAAACATAATACAGCAGTCTACATCAATATCTGCATCTATACTCCGCTAGCCACCTGACGGTGTGTGGCGGAGGCTACTTTGAGTACCTCTATCGCTTCTCCCTTTTATTCCAGTCTCGTATCGTTCGTGGAAAGAAAGATTGTCGGTACGCCTCTGTGTGGGCTCTAATCTATCTGATTTTATCCTCGTGGTCTCTTCGCGAGATATACGTACGAGGGAGCAATATACTGCTTGACTCCTCGGTGAAGGTATGTTCTCGAAACTTCAACAAAAGCCCGTACCGAGCTACTGAGCGTCTCTCTTGCAGAGTCTTCCACTGGAGTGTATCTGTCAACTCCGTAACGCTTTCGCGATTACTAAATGATCCTGTAACGAAGCGCGCTGCTCTCCGTTGGATCTTCTCTATCTCTTCTATCCCACACCGGTGAGCAGTATTCAAGCAGTGGGCGAACAAGTGTACTGTAACCTACATCGTTTGTTTTCGGACTGCATTTCCTTAGGATTCTTCCAACGAATCTCAATCTGGCATCTGCTTTACCGACGATTAATTTTATATGGTCATTCCATTTTAAATCACTCCTAATACCTACTCCCAGATAATTTATGGAATTAACTGCTTCCAGTTGCTGACCTGCTATATTGTAGCTAAATGATAAGCGATCTTTCTTTCTATGTATTCGCAGCACATTACACTTGTCTAAATTGAGATTCAATTGCCATTCCCTGCACCATGCGTCGATTCGTTGCAGATACTCCTGCATGTCAGTACAATTTTCCATTGTTACAACCTCTCGATATACTACAGCATCATCCGCAAAAAGCCTCGGTGAACTTCCGATGTTATCCACAAGGTCATTTATATATATATTGTGAATAGCAGCGGTCCTACGACACTCCCCTGCGGCACACCTGAAATCACTCTTACTTCGGAAGACTTCTCTCCATTGAGAAAGGCATACTGCGTTCTGTTATCTAGGAACTCTTCAATCCAATCACACAATTGGTCTGATAGTCCATATGCTCTTACTTTGTTCATTAAACGACTGTCGGGAACTGTATCAAACGCCTTGCGGAAGTCAACTGCATCTACCTGGAAACCCGTGTCTATGGCCCTCTGAGTCTCGTGGACGAATAGCGCAAGCTGGGTTTTACACGATCGTCTTTTCCGAAACCCATGATGATTCCTACAGAGTAGATTTCTTTATCCAGAAAAGTCATTATACTCGAACATAATACGTTTTTCAAAAATTCACAACTGATCGACGTTAGAGATATAGGTCTATAGTTCTGCACATTTGTTCGACGTCCCTTCTTGAAAACGGGGATGATCTGTGCCCTTTTCCAATCTTTTGGAACTCTACTTTCTTCTAGAGGCCTACTGTACATCGCTGCAAGAAGGGAGGCAAATTCCTTCGCGTCCTCTGTGCAAAATCGAACTGGTATCCCATCAGGTCCAGCGACCTTTCCTCTTTCGAGCGATTTTAATTGTTTCTCTATGCCTCTGTCGTCTATTTCGATATCTGCCACTTTGTCATTTGTGCGACAATATAGAGAAGGAACTACAGTGCAGTCTTCCTCTGTGAAACAGCTTTGGAAAAAGGCATTTAGTATTTCGGCTTTTAGTCTGTCATCCTCTGTTTCAGCACCATTTTGGTCACAGAGTGTCTGGACATTTTGTTTTGATCCACCTACCGCTTTGACATAAGACCAAAATTTCTTAGTATTTTCTGCCAAGTCAGTACATAGACCTTTACTTTCGAATTCATTGAACGCCTCTCGCATAACTCTCCTCACACTACATTTCTCCTCGTGTAATTTTTGTTTGCTGCAAGGCTTTGGCTTTGTTTATGTTTGCTGTGAAGTTCCCTTTGCTTCCGTTGCAGTTTTCTCACTCGGTTGTTGTGCCACGGTGGCACTTTTCTATTTCTTAACGATCTTGCTTGGCACATACTCATCTAATGCATATTGTACGATGGTTTTGAACTTTGTCCACTGACCCTCAACTGTATCTGTAATTGAGATAAAACTTTTGTGTCGAGCCGTTAAGTACTCTGAAATCTGCTTTTTGTCACTTTTGCTAAACAGAAAAATCTTCCTACCTTTTTTAATATTTCTATTTACGGCTGAAATCATCGGTTCTGTAACCGCCCGACAAAACACTACACTCACTTTCAGAAAAAAACAGAACACCTTGAACGACTAGGGATAGGACGTCCATATTCACAGGACATGTAGATCAATATGTTCCGCAGAAATGATTAGTATTCAGTCACCTCGGATCAGCATCTGTCCTGTTACCTAGTAGACACAGAGTCCGCCATGGGGCCTGATAAATTGTTCAATGAACGATAACATCGACGGGTATAAAGCGCGAATGGCGCCCTGTGATATAGCCATCCCTGCTGCATTCACCTGGTTGCAAAGTTCATCAGTGGTGGTTGGCATTGGGTCACAGCACTGCAGCCATCGTTTCACCGTATCCCACACATTGTCGACTGGTGACAAGTCTGGTGATCTGGCGCACCAGGGCAAAAGATTGACGTCCTGCACACCAAGAAGGCACGTGTTCGTGCAGCAAAATGTGGTTGTCCATCGTCTTGCTGAAAAATCGCATTTGAGTGTTGTGCAGAAAGGGTACAGCTACAGGTCACAGGGTGTCATTTACGTAGGGCACACTGCTCACAGTTCCCTGGACACGCACCAACTGTGATTTGTGGTTGTACCCAATAGCACCCCACACTATAAGGCCATGAGTTGGCGCTGTATGTCTTGTGCGAAAGCAGTCACTATGATGCCGCTGCCCCTGTATGCGCCAAACCAAAATGCGGCAATCGTTTTCAGACAAACAGAACCTGGATTCGTGCGGAAACACTATCTGATACCATTCCTGTCCCCAACTACGTTGTTGCATGCACTATTGCCTCTAGAATGTTTCTGTATAATCGTCAAAGGTAGGCGGAGAAGTGGACGACGTGCAAGTAATCCATGCCGTAATCAACGGCGACGGACTGTCACCCCTGATAGTGTACGATGTGTTACACTGTTCCATTGCATTTGTCAGAGTTGTGGAGGACGCAGATCTGTCCTGCAATGCCGTTCGTATGAGGTGTCGATGTTCTCAGGGGGTTGTCTGCGTGGCGCTACCTAATCCATCTCGTGGTGTTCTACGGCCTTCTGTGAACCATTCTGCTCACACCTGTTGCCGTGCCGAAACGCTTCGTCCCACACGAGCAGCAGTTTCCCAGATGATGCATCACGTTCTCTTACGCCAATAATGCGCCCTCTTTCAAACTCACTGATATGATGATACGGTTCGCACATACGTCTGCGACGCATCCTGCACGTCTGTTCAAGTCACACTGATCCATTACCTTCGGTTTTTGGCGACAACGAGAGCCGCAGGCACATTTTACCGGTAGGTGGTGCTACCCCGCGATATCGATGAACCGACACGGTTCAAATGCTGATCATTTCTGCCGAACATACTAATCTACACGTCCTGTGAATATGAAAGTCCTGTCTCTAGTTAATCAAGGTGTTCTGGATTTTCTGAACATAAGTATATGTACGAGACATAATCAAAAACTAACGGAAATTTTTGGTTTTCTTAAAGATTCTTTATTTATTCATCAACATCGACTTTGTCACCTTCAGAATAGTTCCCCTCAGATATAATTCACTTGCGCCAGTGCTGATTTCAATCTTGGAAGCACGTCTGGAACTCATATTTCGTTATGCTGTTCAGCTCCTTCAGCGATCTTGTTTTTATCCCATCAGTGGTGGCAAAACGACGTCCTTTCATGTTTCTCTTCAGCCTTGGGAATAAAAAGAAGTTGCAGGGGGCCGTGTCTGGCGAATACGGTGGCTGAGGCAACATAGGGTTTTGTTTTTTGCCAAGAAGTCATGAACAAGCACTGAGGCATGAGCGAGGAACATTATCGTGATGAAATTTCCACCAGTAGTTTTGGTTATTTTTCTTCGGATTGCTTGACGCAAACGGGGCATAACTTCCCAGTAGCATTCCTCATTGACTGTATGAGCGTAAGGCACGTTTCCCTTGTAATCGAAGAAAACAGTGACAAGAACCTTCATATGCTATCGGACATGTCGAATTTTTTTTCGACCTTGGCTCTTCGGTGAATTTCCTTGGGACGACTGCGTCTTGGTTTCGACGTCGTAGGCGAATTTCCCTTTTTCGTCACTTATTATAACCTTGTTTAGAACCTCGGATCATTGTCAACTCATTCAGCATTTCCTGAGAGATGACTACGCGACGTCATTTTTGGTCGAAATTCAAAAATTTCGGAACGAACTTTCTTGCTACACGTTTCAGGCCCAAAACATCCGAAAAGAATTGAAGGCATGAACCAAAGGATATGCCGACATCATCAGCAACCTCTCTGATGGTGTTTCGGCTATTTTCCAGAACCATTTCTTTACTTCTTCCACATTGTCGTCAGTAGCTGGTATGATAGATCGTCTTTTGTAACCTCTTTGAAACGTAAACCCTTGTGTTGCGCGTAGTAGATTTGCCAAACGACACACAAGATTCCGAATGTGGTGCTGCACTTCATTCCCCTTCTCAAGCAAAATCTAACGCATATTATTTGATCCCTCTTTCTCGAAAGTAAAAATTTGCCTAGCAGTCGAGAACACGTTTAACCTTTTCGACGTCAACAAATTAATAAACCTGAAAATGCAAACATATATCAGGAACATGTGTATCAACCAGGTAAAAGTATTTGAAAATCGGATGTACAAAGACCGCAAAATGAAAAAATTCCTGTTACTTTTTGATTGTTGTTGTTGTGGTCTTCAGTCCTGAGACTAGTTTGATGCAGCTCTCCATGCTACTCTATCCTGTGCAATCTTCTTCATCTCCCAGTACCTACTGCAGCCTACATCCTTCTGAATCTGCTTAGTGTATTCATCTCTTGGTCTCCCTCTACGATTTTTACCCTCCACACTGCCCTCCAATGCTAAATTTGTGATTCCTTGATGCCTCAAAACATGTCCTACCAACCGATCCCTTCTTCTAGTCAAGTTGTGCCACAAACTTCTCTTCTCCCCAATCCTATTCAATACCTCCGCATTAGTTACGTGATCTACCCATCTAATCTTCAGCATTCTTCTGTAGCACCACATTTCGAAAGCTTCTATTCTCTTCTTGTCCAAACTGGTTATTGTCCATGTTTCACTTCCATACATGGCTACACTCCATACAAATACTTTCAGAAACGACTTCCTGACACTTAAATCTATACCCGATGTTAACAAATTTCTCTTCTTCAGAAACGATTTCCTTGCCATTGCCAGTCTACATTTTATATCCTCTCTACTTCGACCATCATCAGTTATTTTACTCCCTAAATAGCAAAACTCCTTTACTACTTTAAGTGTCTCATTTCCTAATCTAATTCCCTCAGCATCACCCGATTTAATTTGACTACATTCCATTATACTCGTTTTGCTTTTGTTGATGTTCATCTTATATCCTCCTTTCAAGGCACTGTCCATTCCGTTCAACTGCTCTTCCAAGTCCTTTGCTGTCTCTGACAGAATTACAATGTCATCGGCAAACCTCAAAGTTTTTACTTCTCCATGAATTTTAATACCTACTCCGAATTTTTCTTTTGTTTCCTTTACTGCTTGCTCAATATACAGATTGAATAACATCGGGGAGAGGCTACAACCCTGTCTCACTCCTTTCCCAACCACTGCTTCCCTTTCATGTCCCTCGACTCTTACTCTTATAACTGCCATCTGCTTTCTGTACAAATTGTAAATAGCCTTTCGCTCCCTGTATTTTACCCCTGCCACCTTCAGAATTTGAAAGAGAGTATTCCAGTTAACACTGTCAAAAGCTTTTTGATTATACCTCGTAAATTCATGCTTCCTTCTTTCCGTGTTGTCCTTTTTGTTGTTAGGCCTCGCTTCCATAGCTGCAGTTATAAAAGTAATGTAGGATGTGCACCGTCTTTTGTGATTTTAATAAAGATCTTATTTAGACCGCACGTGTTTCGCTTCATTTCGAAGCATCTTCAGTGATCACTGTCACAACATGGTTTTTCTTATAAATCTTACTGAGGTCATTTCAGTTCCCATGTTTAATATTATTACTGTTAAGCAGTTTTAAATTACAATTGTTACTTGTGAGTTTTTTTCTTATTTCATTCCTAATTGTTCTTCTACATATACATAGGCCAACAAAAGTACACTGCACTTCACTGACACTGAATATCTTTTCGTTATCACGTTGTTCAGATCCGCTTATTCCCACAACAAAAACAAAATACATGAGATTAAGCGAAACGCTTATCATCTGAATATTATCAAAGTCGCAAAAGATGGTATATAGCGTGTATTACTTGATTTTTTCCCCTTTAACACAAAACAAAAATCATTTAACACGAAAAGATTTTCCTTCTCTAATATACATACATATGCCTTTGCAGCCTCGACGTCCCTCAGATTTATCTATTTTTCTTTTGTTGTTGTTGTTGTTGCTGCAGTTAGCTTTAACAAAGTAAACAATGGTTCCTCCCGTTGTTATGTCTAGGGCTATTAATGTTGTCAAAGGCCTTAGTCACTTTTTTAATTCGGTTAACGGCTTGTCAGAGAAGTGAATTTTATGTCAAAATCGTTACGTGTTATTTGGATTGTTTAGCCCCAATGGCAGAGAAATCTGGTCGTAAACACATGGCCTTTTAGCGTAAAATAAAGATGCAGCTGCCTAAGGAAGCTGATGAGAAACGGAGGTCGAAAACGGAAATTTGTGAAGAGTTTGGCACTGCTAAAACTGATGCAAAGATATTCTGTACCCGAATTCTGCTAAACGCACTAGACTCTTTGGCTAGTAATTTGAAGGTTTATCTATAGTGGATACTTTTTGGAGGTGTAGTGAGCTGACGAATCGCAGGTCTGTGTAGCAGAGTTGGCTGGAAGCATGGCTCGTTGAACCCTCCACAAATGCATTCTCGTCTTCTGATGTTACCAGTTTCCTGCGGAAGATTTGCTGTTCCTGTTTCTCGACCGCGTCGGAGCTGTTCTATGGACGCTATAAGCTGACGAGGAGAACACGGCAAGGGTCGTATCTCAATTTCCCAGAAACTACGCTCAGTGAAATAAGCGAACATGTATGTTGACTTATACGTAGATAAGCGATTTTTAAAATACTTTATGTGCCTTTCAGCGAGCGAATAGTTTGCCCGAAGTGGTGGCGGCGCGGCTTTTCAGTTTTGCGCCCCGCGTTCGAAACCGGATTATTATTTTTATTTTGTTTTCCATTTATCTACCAGTGTCCGTAGAAGTTTACTACATGAATGTTCCCCATGGTGTAGTAAAACAACGTTGTCCTTATTCGTCTGATAACTGTATGTCTGGCGAATTAATTTAAAAAAATGAATGAGAAAATTACTTGAAATTATTTTAGGTGGAATTCCTATAGTGTCTCTTGATTCACTGTTAACTGAAAGTGCCAGTTTTCGGAAAAGTGATCCGTTATGCGTGGTTTGCTGTGAAATTACTGTCAAAGAGTGAAATCTTCATCAGTGTTTACTTCGTTCCTTTCCCGAGTGAGGTACACACCAACAAATGTTACTGTGGCAAAAATGCCTCCTCGCGATGCTCATGGTGTCCGGAGTTTCTGTGATTTTTTTTTTTTTTTAGTATTAGATTCAGTTTTCGTTCTACAGGTCCAAAAAGTGAGATGATTCTCGAGAGTGTGGAACATGTCAGAAAATATAACAAAAAAAGTGAAACAATTGAATATAATACTTACTATCCTGATTTTCTGCGTACATGGGAAGATAATTGGGAAAATAAAAGAAATACAGTAAAATAAATAAAAACAATTATCGGCTTTCGAACATGGGGCGCAAAATTAATAGTCTACAGAGTTACCGCCTGTGCCACGATTCCAACGCAACCTGTCGCTCCCTGAAAGAAAACTAAGTAACGTCAAAAGTTTAGAATGTTTTCTTACTTTGACCCCTCTTCCACTGAGAGCAATTTCTAACAAATCCGGTTATAGCACCTGCCATGTTCTCCTCGTGATTTGATGCTGCGAACTAATAGCCTTGCTTATGCTGCTATTAAGGGGAGTATGTCGCTTGTGCAGCTTGGTGTAATGCTTTGTTTATAACGCTGTCAGAATTATGGCTGCACTTTGAATCGTGTCCGGATTTAACTTAGTTGTTGAAAGAGAGAGATGTTGTACCACTCGGTAAAGTATCGGCATTTCATTTGTCCATCTGTGAGGCTACACTGCGGTATTTGTCGTATTCCTACTGACTGAAAAGGGCTCAGAGTCTGCTAGGGTGTATACAGTTTTCTTTTGTTCTAATGTTCGCGGACTTGAAAACCACGTGTTCAATCCCAATACAAGCGTTGACCTATTACTAGGGTTGTCCAGAAAGTAAGTTCCGATCGGTCGCGAAATGGAAACCATAGTGAAAACCAGAAACGTTTTATTTGCAACAGTTAGGTACACCTTCCACCTACTTCTCTACATAGTCGCCGCTCCAACTTAGAGTGTTGTCGTAGTGTTGTATTAACTTTCCAATATCCTCGTCATAGAAAGCAGCCACCTGTGCTTTCAGCCAGTTATCTGCACTGGTCTGCAGCTCGTTGTCTGTGGAAAAATTTTGTCTTCATAGCCAGCGGTTCTTGTGAGCAAAGATGAGACTCAGGGGGAGCCAATTACGAACTGTTTTGTGGGTGATCAAACACTCCTCATCGCAAACGCTGCAGGAGCGTTTTCATTGCCCCTGCAGTGTACGGCCTGTGGGCTGCATGACACAGGAAAAACCTCCAACCAGGCCCTCATACTTGGAGGGAGACTGTATTCCGTACACATCTTTAAGTGCTCACTGTTCACTCAAAACTGAAAAGAGCGACCGACACGATCGACGGGCATACTAGAGACACCGCCCAACGCATCTGTGCAAAGCTTTCCCGGATTTTCCCAACTGGTTTCCATTTAGCGACCGATCGGATCTTACTTTCTGGACAGCCCTCGTACCTGTTACAGCTTGTTTAATTGCGTCTTAACAATCAGGGATTTCACTAAAACATCTTCGATTTGTTTTGATCAAAAATGGTTCAAATGGCTCTGAGCACTATGGGACTTAACATCTGTGGTCATCAGTCCCCTAGAACTTAGAACTACTTAAACCCAACTAAGGACATCACACACATCCATGCCCGAGGCAGGATTCGAACCTGCGAGCGTAGCGGTCACGCGGTTCCAGACTGAAGCGCCTAGAACCGCACGGCCACACCGGCCGGCCTTGTTTTGATCCCTCAGTCACTTATGTTCATATGTGAGCCAGTTCCTGAACAAAGTTTTGGATGTATTTTGCGTTCAGTGGAATTATTAAGTCAAAGTAAAGCCAAATGCCATCAGTAGAAATAGTTTGAATTCCTTGCATACGTTTACAGCTCTGAAGTTAGTGCTGGAGAGATTTATTAACTGCGTGCTTGATCTAAATTATGTTCGGCGTGATTGTTATAGTTCATATTCTTTTGTTGATAGAGGTTAGGTACAGCCTCGCAGCACATGATCTATCTACACTCCTGGAAATGGAAAAAAGAACACATTGACACCGGTGTGTCAGACCCACCATACTTGCTCCGGACACTGCGAGAGGGCTGTACAAGCAATGATCACACGCACGGCACAGCGGACACACCAGGAACCGCGGTGTTGGCCGTCGAATGGCGCTAGCTGCGCAGCATTTGTGCACCGCCGCCGTCAGTGTCAGCCAGTTTGCCGTGGCATACGGAGCTCCATCGCAGTCTTTAACACTGGTAGCATGCCGCGACAGCGTGGACGTGAACCGTATGTGCAGTTGACGGACTTTGAGCGAGGGCGTATAGTGGGCATGCGGGAGGCCGGGTGGACGTACCGCCGAATTGCTCAACACGTGGGGCGTGAGGTCTCCACAGTACATCGACGTTGTCGCCAGTGGTCGGCGGAAGGTGCACGTGCCCGTCGACCTGGGACCGGACCCCAGCGACGCACGGATGCACGCCAAGACCGTAGGATCCTACGCAGTGCCGTAGGGGACCGCACCGCCACTTCCCAGCAAATTAGGGACACTGTTGCTCCTGGGGTATCGGCGAGGACCATTCGCAACCGTCTCCATGAAGCTGGGCTACGGTCCCGCACACCGTTAGGCCGTCTTCCGCTCACGCCCCAACATCGTGCAGCCCGCCTCCAGTGGTGTCGCGACGGGCGTGAATGGAGGGACGAATGGAGACGTGTCGTCTTCAGCTATGAGAGTCGCTTCTGCCTTGGTGCCAATGATGGTCGTATGCGTGTTTGGCGCCGTGCAGGTGAGCGCCACAATCAGGACTGCATACGACCGAGGCACACAGGGCCAACACCCGGTATCATGGTGTGGGGAGCGATCTCCTACACTGGCCGTACACCACTGGTGATCGTCGAGGGGACACTGAATAGTGCACGGTACATCCAAACCGTCATCGAACCCATCGTTCTACCATTCCTAGACCGGCAAGGGAACTTGCTGTTCCAACAGGACAATGCACGTCCGCATGTATCCCGTGCCACCCAACGTGCTCTAGAAGGTGTACGTCAACTACCCTGGCCAGCACGATCTCCGGATCTGTCCCCCATTGAGCATGTTTGGGACTGGATGAAGCGTCGTCTCACGCGGTCTGCACGTCCAGCACGAACGCTGGTCCAACTGAGGCGCCAGGTGGAAATGGCATGGCAAGCCGTTCCACAGGACTACATCCAGCATCTCTACGATCGTCTCCATGGGAGAATAGCAGCCTGCATTGCTGCGAAAGGTGGATATACACTGTACTAGTGCCGACATTGTGCATGCTCTGTTGCCTGTGTCTATGTGCCTGTGGTTCTGTCAGTGTGATCATGTGATGTATCTGACCCCAGGAATGTGTCAATAAAGTTTCCCCTTCCTGGGACAATGAATTCACGGTGTTCTTATTTCAATTTCCAGGAGTGTATAAGGAAGATCGCACATACACTCACTAACGATGTTAAGAAACTGCAAGAAACAATCGTGATCTTAAATTCATTCAATTATTCGTTCAGACCACCTTCGTTTTTCGTTGCGCAATTTAATTTACTCCCACTCTAAAATACTGCACAAAACCGTGATCAGATAACGCTAGCATTTATTCGTGAGCCAACGTTTTGTTTAAAAGAGGCATATTTTTAGGGAATTTTACTGAAGTCACATATTCCATATATTGAGTTTCGTTCGAGACAATTTCTACAGCTACCTCTACATCTATGTTCAGACCATACCGTGATCCAGAATGCCTTTTTTGCAGCGGCTACCACTGGGGTTGCCTGGGCACATCTGTGAGCCCCTACTAAATATATCTCTAACGAAACCTGCCTCTGTTCTTTGAATTTTTTGTATTTCCTCTATCAATCCTAGTTGGTTCCAATCACAAACTGACGAACAATAATCAAGTAATAGTCGAACGAGAGCTTTGTAAGCTACTTTCTTTGTTGGTGTACCATATTTTCTGAGGTTTTTTCCAATGAATCTCAGTCTGGCCCCCTCAGGGGACTCAGAATTCATTTGCTGGGTACGGGCTTGGCGAACCCGGGGTCCCCGAGCTGTGGACTGGTGTGCGCCGCCAGTCTGCTGATACCGTAAGCTCTGGGCATGCTTCAGCGTCCACCGTTTGGCGCAACGGTGGAACATTGTGTGTCGTAGTGACCGGGGATGTTGGCTTGATTGCCTGGATCGCGAGGACGGTACATACCTCTACAAAAAACCCTTCAATCTTAAGGTGTGCTGCGCGCCGATAACATGCATGGCTGTTGAGGTGGAACAGTCGCTAGCGGGCAACCTCTGGGGAACCTGCCGCACCTCAGTTGTACAATGCTTACCCAGGCATGCGGGGCTCTGTCTGGATGGACATAAGTTTCCCTAGCTGCTCGTGGGACGACCATGGATACCACGAATTCTTCCTCTTTTCCTCCTAATTTTTCGCTGGCCAGTGGGATAGGTGGACCGCTGGTAGGCACTACCACCCAATCCAACAAGAGGGCTAGGTTAGCCAGTCCTCCTGACTCAGGCGTCAGCAAACGTACGGCAGTTCAGAGTAACAGAGCACATACTGACAACCAGAATGTGTTTTTAATAATAAAAAGGAAAGAGGGTTCCTATGGAAAGGTTTCTCCATTCTATATCCAAAAGGGTCTAGAAGGAATAGCTGGAACTTTAAAATCAGTGAAGCGTTTACGGAATGGGACACTGCTTGTTGAAACATCAACTGCTCAGCAAGGTGTTAACCTTCAAACAGCTAAAAGCTTGGGGGAATACACAATCGATACAGAGCTTCACAGCACCCTGAACTCCAGTAAGGGTGTTGTTACCTGTAGGGATCTTGTTGACATTCCTGTAGAAGAATTAAAGAGTGAGTGGGCTCAGGAGGGAATTGTTGACGTTCAGAACATCATGAAAAGGGTGGATGGGAACCTGGTGAAATCTGACTCCTTCATTCTTACTTTCAGTACCCCCAAACTCCCAGAACACGTCAAGGCAGGATTTCTTCGACTAAACGTCCGGTCGTATGTCCCAAACCCAATGCGCTGTTTTAAGTGCCAGCGTTTTGGGCATACAACTCTAGGGTGTAAAGGAGAAGCGATGTGTGGCAACTGTAGTAAGGCTGCCCATGACGGAGTTGACTGTTCGTCGCCTGTCAGATGTATAAACTGTTCTGAAAGCCACCCTGTTTGGAGTAGGGACTGTAGAATCTTCCTAGAGGAACGTAAAATACAAGAAATAAAAACAACAAAGCGTATCCCCTACAGTGAAGCCAAAAAGATCTTTAAGGCCATGCAGCCCGCCACATTCGTTACGTCTTTTGCTTCCATTGTTCAGAAGCCGCCTCCAAAAGTCGATGCATCTACACAGATGGAGGTTGTTAGTGTTGGCACGAACCCCTGCACGTGTCGGTGCACTTGTAAGGCAGCAAGTGTATCAGAGCCTGTAGCCCCTCCTCGAACAGCAGAGAAAGGTACAGTAGCTAACATTGAAGAGCCCTAGGCATCTCCGATTGCTTAGGCTGTTCCAAAGCCCAGCATGGTCATAAACACCCCAGCTCCAGTTCCAGCAAAGCCCCCTAAACAAAGGCAAGCGCACGTCAAGCAGCACCAACAGATTAAATCGGCTGGTGAACCCTCGGATCATGTTACTGTGGTCCCACTAGACGCTTCATCAGACTCTTCCCCAGAGCTGATGGAGTCTGAGAATATGGGGCAATCATCTCGCCCCAAGACTGAGCCTCCACCCGCTGCAGTCTCCCCACCTCGGCGCAAAGAGAGGCAGAAAATACAACCACCATGATGGCTCCCATATTACAATGGAACCTGCAAGGGTTCAGGACACATGTGGAGGAACTACGTCTATTGATTCAGGATAGACCTATGTGTGTATGTCTGCAAGAGACAAATTTCAGTGAAACATACAACCCTGAGCTACGTGGTTACGTCCTCCACAAAAAGGACGACCTGAGTGGAGAGAGAGCTCGAGGAGGAGTAGGTATCTTCGTCAACACCGACTACCACTCCTCGCCTCTCTCCCTCACGACGAATTTACAGGCAGTTGAAATATCAGTACATGTGCGTTATATGCTAACAGTATGTTCGCTTTACCTGCCCCCGCATGATGTGCTCGACGAAGAAGCTCTCAGTGATCTTCTTACACAGCTGCCCCATCCCTTCATCCTCTGTGGTGATTTTAATGCACACAATATGCTTTGGGGCTGTGCGAGTACTTGCCCCAGGGGTAGAGCAATCGAGAGGCTGCTTCTGTCCCCAAGTGCCTATTTGCTAAATACAGGTCAAAGCACACATTTTTGTATTGCAACTGGGTCGTTCTCTGCCATTGATCTATAGCTTTGCTCTCCAGCCATCGCCCACACTGCTGCATGGGAAGTGGTTGATGACTTACACGGCAGCGATCACTTCCCCGTCCGGATTCACCTGCCACATGCAGTGGAACCGGAAAGGAAACCGCCTCGATGGGTGCTCGGTAGAGCCAACTGGGCACTCGCCCAGTTTGAACATCGGGTCAGTGTCCAGGAATGGGTGGATCATATTACTGAAGTGATCCACCGCGCCAGTGCAGCGTCCATCCCACAGTCCACGGAACAACCGCAGCGGCAGCCTGTCCCTTGGTGAAGCGACGAATGCCGCTCTGCAATCAGGGCTAGGCGGGCAGCTCTGCGTAGGTTCAAATGCCGGCCAACTGTAGAGAACCTTGCAGCCTTTCGGGTGGCGAGGGCAAAGTGTCGTCAGATTATACGAGAGAGCAAGAAGAGGTCGTGGCAGCAGTTCCTGAACACCATTAATCGTTCTACGCGAAGTTCCATTGTATGGAAGACCATCAGGAGGATTTCTGGGAGAGGTGGGAGGTGCCCTATGGCTGCTATAATGTGGAATGGTACTCTCCAAACGACCCCAAAAGATATTGCCCAGTCTATGGCGGCTCATTTTGCAGCTACTACTGCAACCGCCAGTCAGAATCCAGCTTTCCGGCCCCACAGACTGGCTGCTGAGAGGAGCAGTTTTGACTTCCGTTCACCCAATACAGAAGAGTACAACTGCCCATTTTCCATGTGGGAACTGGATTCTGCATTGTGTGGGGCTCGTGATACATTCCCTGGACAGGATAGAATCCACTATAGCATGCTGCGGCACCTCACAGGGAGAAATAAAGAAATCCTCCTCCGACTTTTTAGTCTTGTTTGGATGTCCGGGCACTTACCCGACTCGTGGCGTGAAGCAATTTTAATTCCTCTTTTAAAACCTGGGAAAGACCGCACGTGCCCGGGTAGCTACCGTAGTGTTGCCCTCACTAGCTGCGTGGGAAAGACCTTGGAGCGGATGGTCAACCGCCGCCTTGTCTGGATGTTACAATCCAGACAACTCCTTAGTCGCTTTCAGTGTGGGTTCAGGAGGTATCGCCCCACTTTTGATAACCTGGCCCTTCTGGAGGCGGATATACAACAGGCTTTCCTGCGCCAGCATCACCTGTTGGGAATATTTTTTGACATTGAAAAGGCATACGATACTACTTGGAGGCATCTTATCAGGCAGCTCCACGAATGGGGTTTTCGTGGATGTCTTCCAAATTTTATTCGGTCCTTCTGTCGCCACGTTATTTTCGGTACCGAGTCGGAGACGTACTGTTTAGTCGCTTTGAACAAGAGAACGGTGTCCCTCAAGGTAGTGTTTTAAGTGTGACGGTCTTTGCTATGGCTATTAATAGTATTACGTCTGTTGTGAAAAGTCCTGTGCAGTGTTCCTTGTTTGTGGACGATTTCTCTGTATTTTGCTCTTCTTCAAGCCTTGCAACGACGACTCGTCAGTTGCAACTCACTATGCGACGTTTGGATGAATGGGCACAGAAGAGTGGTTTTCAGTTTTCAACTGATAAGTCGGTGTGTGTTCTTTTTAACCGTTCTCGTTCCATTTTTGACTTGCTTGAGTTGAGGATGAGGGACACCGTTCTGAATTTTAAAGACACGGTGAAGTTTCTGGGCCTCACTTTTGATTCTAAGCTTACGTGGCTGCCACACATTAAGGAACTGAAAAAACGGTCTCTTAAGGCGCTGTCTATTTTAAAATGTCTTAGTCACCACACATGGGGAGCAGACAGGACATGTCTGCTCCGGTTTTACAGAGCCTTCGTGCGGTCCCGGCTTGATTATGGATGCACGGTGTATGGGTCTGCAAGACCCACTTATTTGAAGCTGTTGGATGTGGTGCACCATGAGGGGATTCGGTTGGCCACTGTGGCGTTCAGAACGAGCCCCATACCGAGCCTCTGTGCAGAGGCAGGTGAACCGCCACTTCACCTCCGGCGGCGTCTACTAATGGTGCGCCAGGCCTATCAAACATTATCCACACCATACACACCTGCATACCACACTGTTGCTCGGCCTCCACTGGAAAGGCTTTTTCGCAACCGCCAACGAGCAACAAGGCCCTATGGGATTCGTGCAAAGGATTGCATTTTAGAGATGGGTGTGGCCGGTTTTAATGTTTTACGTCGAGGTTAGAGCAGATATCCACCTTGGCTCCTCCAGAGGCCCAGACTGATTTTAGATTTGGCAAATTTTAAGAAAGACAGTACATCATATTTTACTTTCAAATCTGTTTTTTACCATTTTAGATAGGCATCATGATTTTACAGTAGTCTACACTGATGGATCCCAACAGGGGGATTTTCTTGGCTGCTCAGTAGTGTTCCCTGAACGTGTCATCAGGATTCGCCTTCGCCAGGAATACACTGTTTTTTCCGCAGAACTTCACGCGATCCTGAAGGCCTTGGATCAGATACGGTGTACTCAGGGCAAACACTTCCTAATTTGCTCTGACTCACTGAGCGCATTACAGTCACTGCAGAACCTGTACCCAGCGGAGAAGTTGGAACAGCTGATTTACGACCAACTGTACCTCCTCCAACGACAGGGCAAGCAAGCGTCCTTTTGCTGGGTGCCAGGGCATGTGGGCATACGGGGAAATGAACAAGCTGATAGAGCTGCCAAGCGCGCCTGCAGATTACCGGAGGTGACAATGTTCTATTCCTTTGCAAGGTGTCGTTTCTGTGCTGCGGTGGAAGTATATGCAATTGTGGGAGGAGGAATGGCTGGCCGTGAGGGAAAATAAGCTGCGGTTCGTGAAACCCACCATCCAGCCGTGGTGTTCCTCCTGCCGGTCACCTAGGCGTGACGAAGTGACCCTTACACGTCTTCGCATAGGGCACTGTCCTCTTACGCATGCTTTCTTACTACGGCGAGAGGAACCCCCGCTGTGTGATGCCTGTGGCGTACGAATCACTGTACGCCACATTTTAGTTGAGTGTGCTTTGTATCGTTCTGTCAGGGCGGAAGTTAATATTAGTGGGGATCTGCCCTCGATTTTAGCCGATGACGAGGCGAGTGTCAAAAAAGTTTTAAAGTACTGTGATGTTTCTGGGCTTCAGCCTAAAATTTTAGGTTGGAATTTTTAGTGTGTTGCCGAGTGGCTGACCACTCCTTTTTATTCTTGTAATAGGCCAGTTCCAAACATGTGCTATGTGTTTCATTTTAACCCCTTCCCCTACGTTCTCTTGCAGTTCTCCTCTTTATGTGCTGCTTTCCACTTTGCTACTGTTGACGTGCACACTGCCTATGTAGACTGTCACCTTTAATTTTAGTCATATTTTTGCACTTGCTGCATTTTAGTGACACTCGTCCGTTGTTGTTTCCGTTCGGGCTACACTGTTGAGCGCCCATAACACCATATCCATCCATCCTCAGTCTGACACCTAACTTACCTGTGATTTATGTGGTCTTTCCAGTTCAGATGGCTATGTACAAAAAGGTCTTTCTGTCTATGTATTCGCACTACGTTACATTTGTTTAGTTTGAGGGTTAATTCCCATTACAAGAGTATATTACAGCAGGATATCGAGATATTGTGATATAATAAAATTTGAATTTCGACGTATGCATCGTTTAAAAAGAAAAATTGTTCATGTGGCCTGAGCTTCGTGTTAAACGTTCCTCCCTGTATTTTAACACTTGCAGTACTAACAGTCATATTTACTGTGTTGTCGTACGTTCCCCCCTTGCTTGTCATCGAAATGCAAATGTGGAGTTTCAAACGAGTGATTGAAACATAGTGGACTGGATCAGGTCGTTTCAAAGATGTGGAATGTGTGATCACCGTGGCTTTTGGACTTCTACTGCCCGAATGTGTATTTGTGTCATACAGCACCCCGCTGAGATTCCGCCCTAGCATCTACCCTGGTCTGTTTCGTCATTGATGCTACAGTTACTCTATAAATGGGGTCACGTATCAAAATATGCCCGTCTTCTGTACATTTTATTCTTTGATTTGTATTGTTCCAGCTCTTCTTCGTTCACCTTCCTTCTTTCGGTATCATGACAACAGCTTGATGATCTGACCACATTGTATCGAAGTTTTCACCTGTCTGTTGATCACATGAACCGGATGCACCTGAATATCAGTTTCACTGCTGAGATAGAGAGAGAAGAGTAATTACCATTCGTAGATATTTACTTGTCTCACCGTTTACCAGATGCCTACACATACTGATCTACGTCTCAATGCGCGAAGCTTTGATCAGCCATCACAGAAAGCAGCAGTTTTAAACACGCAGATAAACAGATTCTTTCTGACAAGTTACACCTGAGTTCCGGGTTCAGATAACAAAATTATTTTCCAGAAGAGTGGGTATGGTGAACTAAATGTTACTTTAGCCATCTCTAGAAAGAAAAAACGCAAAGATAATCACCAGAAGATGATTAAACTGTCCGTCTGTGTGAGTACGTGTGTGAGTATGCGACGTGGCAGATTGGTAATCGAAGAGGCCTGGATCCAATTCCCACCCGCATTGTAGATTTTCTCTGCTGGGGGACTGTGTGTTGTGTTGTGCTTAGGTTCGTATCGTCGTAATTGACTTTCCACTGTTTAGATAGTTGTATGGGTACGTACCGAAAGCCAATAAATAAAATAAAGATGGTTAGTCTATTGGATCTACAATTGAAATCGGCAGAGTCCTGGGCAGAAATGGTATTCACTCTGTTTTCCGGCCATCAACGCCCAATAAAAGACAGCCTTGGTCTCAGTGTTCCTGAAATTTATTAAATTGCTTGGGTAACGGTAACACTTACATTGATCAGTTAATACTAACAGTTTCAGAACTCTACATCGATCTGTTGCCGAAGACAGCCCCATGAACAAACATAAGATTATGTTTGATGAAACGGAGCTTTTATCCCATTTATCTGCCCGCCGAGATTTTGCCATCGAAGAAAATCAGAACGTGCAACAAGAACGTTAAGCTGGACAGTGGCTACACCCTTAGTGGTGCATTGGAATGGGCGCTTGAAGTTCAAAGGCAACAGAGAAATAAAATCAGTCATCCACTATCGAACGGAATCAGCATCGCTACTGGTGATAGAATGAAGGCTTCACGACTGGACGACATTGTCACTGGTAAACCTTTCGGGGTATAAGGTCGTGGTTCACGAAAACCTTCTGTTCCCAACGTTTCGTCCGCAACTGCGCTAGACTCTTCAGAGGCAAGACTCAACGGAGGAGCAACACCTCTGAAGATGTCGAGCGCAGTTCTAGACGAAACGTTAGGAACAGAAGAATTTCGTGGACCGCGACCTTATACCCCGAAAGGTTTGCCAGCAGCAATCACTACTAATATTCACGTATCATAGACGTTGAGTTACTCTCTGGTAGCAGACAGATGTTCTGTGACTTCCTGAGGACTTCATCACACAAGTCAGCCAACTAAATGAAGTACCACATGGGATACAGTTAACTCCCGGCGGTGACAAAGAAGGAAGTGGTTGAAAGCTTGAGGCCGCATACAAATATGTCACGGCAAGAAATCCGTGACGCATTTCTGCAAAACTGGAGTCCATATTGTATGAAGCTGTCATACCATGAGTGAACTTTTGGCTGCAGTTTCTACCTTACCAAATCAGCAGCAATAACAACATCAACGAGGGGCTAAGACCAATCAACATTGAACTGAGTATCGTGTAATATTCTCCTTGAACAATAGTGAGGCGATACTTAACCTTGAAGCTGCCTGTTTGTTGGTCAGCCCAGCTGGAGCACGCGCACAGCTTTTAGTGTCCCTGCACACACGTTTTCTTCAGTGAGATGTTTAGGCACATCGTGGGCTCGAAAATAACACACACAAAATATCAGTCGAGGAATTGTAGCTGTATCTATAGCATTAACTGGATATTAGAACAGGAAGGTGACGTACTTGAGTTGACAAAAGTATTGGAACAAGAGGCAAAAATTTGTGCCCTTAAGGCTGAATTAGAAAAAGCGAATTTGGAATTGTGTAGGCTAAGGGACGAAAAAGAGACAGGGTGCTGGGAAAAGGTAGTAAGCAAAGGGAGAGAAAGGGAGACTGTTGAAAACTAGTTGGTAATCAGTTTGGCTTGGTATCTGAAGTAGTGGAGGAAGGGTCTCACCCAGATATAGCTGAATGTAGGTTGAAGCAGAATAGTAGCTTAATGAAAAAAGACAGGTCGGGATCAAATCAGAACAGGAAAAGAAGAATTCTGCTTCCACTTAGCAGTCATGGGAGGGGTGTAGGCCAGCAGCTTCAGGAGAAACTAGAGGCAGGGTAACAGGTCACAAATTTCGTGAAACCAAGTGCTAGCATTAGCCATGTGACAGAACTTAGGTCAGCTATGCAAGGACTTTGAGAAGGAAGAACAGGTAATTATAATTGGGGGAGCAGGAAACAGCCTGGCTATGAATCCAAGATACAGTATTAGCAGAGACCTGGATAAAATAGGAGCAGAAACTGGGCACACAAATGTGGGGCTTGTGGAGGTCTTTCAGCGCCATGATCGGCCCTGGGTAAATACTCCTGTGAGATACGTTAACACTGAGCTGAACAGGACGCTCCAGACACCGACAAAATCTCACCTAAGTATTGTTCCAGTTGATGCTGTTGGTAGGTGGGGATACACAACACATGGCCTGCACCTAAATAGGAAAGGGAAAGATAACTTAGCTTCTCTATTAGCAGATACTGTAAGGGGGGGCCACAGACACACGAGGGATAATCTCTGTGGTTAATTTTAACAGGCAGACCGGTTTTGTAGGTTAAAGCCATAGTCCAGACAGACAACAATCAAGAAAAATAGAATAAAAGAAGCTTCATGTACAGTAAATAAGGACAAAGCTAAGGGTAGTATCCATTTACTTCATAAAAACGTCAGAGGAAAAAAAAAGAAGTAGATGAGCTGTTAGTCTGTTTAGATGTTCTCAAAAATAAGAATGAGATTGATATACTTTAGTAGGTCTGAACACCACGTAACTGTGGATATGCTAAGTGTCAGTATAAATGGGTATAATTTAGCGACTTGCAGATCTAGCATGGATAAAAGAAGAGTTGCCGTTTACACAGAACAAGGGTATAAATACAAAACTGTAGGAGTAAGCAAATTCTGTGTTTATCAGCACTTTAAAGTTGGTCCATGTGTACCACAGCTAGATAATGTAGTGTTGATATTAGCTACAGTATACTGGTCCCCATTAGGAGACTGGGAGCTATTCATAAAAAAGTTTGACTGCCTATTATGCTGTCTGTTAGATAAAAAGAAGTTACTAATCTGTGGTGATCTCAATGTAAACTTTCTAAGCAATTCTGATAGAAAAAGTGAACTAGAAATGACATACAACTTAGAATTAGTGATCAATTTCCCTACACATATAGCTCAAGACAGTAGCACTTTAACAGAAAATGTATTTGTACAGCAAGAGGATGTAAAATTTACACATGCTTTTCCTGTGATAAATGGATTATCAGACCATGATGCAAGTAAATTGATTAACTTACAAAACCTAGCAGGTTGTACAGTTCAGAAATCATCAAGTAAAAGTGTAAGGTTAGTCAGCCCAGTATCTATAGAGCACTTCAGATAAAGTCTAAGAAACGTTAATCGGGGAGAAGTATATAATGAGCCAAATGCTAATGATAAATGCAACATATTTTTTGATAAATTTATATCCCTCTTTGAACATTCTTGAAGAATTACTACATGTAACACCAAACAGTGTTCAAAGAAACCTTGGACTGCTACAGGTATTAAAGTGTCTTAGGAAAGACAAAGGAAACTGTATAAGACTGAAAGAATTAGTAAAGACCCAGAAGAAATTTTACACTATAAAAATTATTGTAACATACTGTGAAAAGTTATCAGAAACTCAAGAAATATGTATATTTCAGATGAAATTAACAATTTAGGCAATCAAATCAGTATGGAATGTTGTTAGAAGGGAGACAGGAAAAGTAACCACTGGGCTAGGTAGTATTGCTATTAAAGAGACTGAGACAATCTAAACCAACAGTACACAAGTAGCTAATGTATTTAACATCCATTTCTTAAGTGTAGGTGAAATACTTGGTGAGATATTTCAAAATAATAAGCGAAGCAGTACACGGAAGAGTCAGTTTTGAGAAATCCTAGTCAAAATTATTTTCAGCTAACAACCTCTTGTAATATAAGGAAAATCAGTAAATCTTTGAAAAATGAATGTTCTGTTGGAGTAGATGACATCTCTAACAAGATATTAAAACGATGTGGAGCAGATACAGCTGATGTTCTGAATCACATATATAATGTATCACTAACTCAAAGTATTTTCCCACAAAGGTTAAAATATGCCGTTGTCAAGCCTCTCTACAAAAAAGGGGACACCACAGATGTAAATAATTACTGGCCAGTATACTTGCTTACAGCATTTTCAAAAATCGAGAAAGCAATGTAACTGTTCCGACACTGATAATGTTGAGTGTTTATGGAAAAAGTTCAAGGCAATTGTAAAATGCGTTTTAGACAGGCACGTGCCGAGTAAAACTGTGAGGGACGGGAAAAACCCACCGTGGTACAACAACGAAGTTAGGAAACTACTGCGAAAGCAAAGAGAGCTTCACTGCAAGTTTAAACGCAGCCAAAACCTCTCAGACAAACAGAAGCTAAGCGATGTCAAAGTTGGTGTAAGGAGGGCTATGCGAGAAGCGTTCAGTGAATTCGAAAGTAAAATTCTATGTACCGACTTGACAGAAAATCCTAGGAAGTTCTGGTCTTACGTTAAATCAGTAAGTGGCTCGAAACAGCATATATCCAGACACTCCGGGATGATGATGGCATTGAAACAGAGGATGACACGCGTAAGGCTGAAATACTAAACACCTTTTTCCAAAGCTGTTTCACAGAGGAAGACCGCACTGCAGTTCCTTCTCTAAATCCTCGCACAAACGAAAAAATGGCTGACATCGAAATAAGTGTCCAAGGAATAGAAAAGCAACTGGAATCACTCAACAGAGGAAAGTCCACTGGACCTGACGGGATACCAATTCGATTCTACACAGAGTACGCGAAAGAACTTGCCCCCCTTCTAACAGCCGTGTACCGCAAGTCTCTAGAGGAACGGAGGGTTCCAAATGATTGGAAAAGAGCACAGGTAGTCCCAGTCTTCAAGAAGGGTCGTCGAGCAGATGCGCAAAACTATAGACCTATATCTCTGACGTCGATCTGTTGTAGAATTTTAGAACATGTTTTTTGCTCGAGTATCATGTCGTTTTTGGAAACCCAGAATCTACTATGTAGGAATCAACATGGATTCCGGAAACAGCGATCGTGTGAGACCCAACTCGCGTTATTTGTTCATGAGACCCAGAAAGTATTAGATACAGGCTCCCAGGTAGATGCTATTTTTCTTGACTTCCGGAAGGCGTTCGATACAGTTCCGCACTGTCGCCTGATAAACAAAGTAAGAGCCTACGGAATATCAGACCAGCTGTGTGGCTGGATTGAAGAGTTTTTAGCAAACAGAACACAGCATGTTGTTATCAATGGAGGGACGTCTACAGACGTTAAAGTAACCTCTGGCGTGCCACAGGGGAGTGTTATGGGACCATTGCTTTTCACAATATATATAAATTTCCTAGTAGATAGTGTCTGAAGTTCCATGCGGCTTTTCGCGGATGATGCTGTAGTATACAGAGAAGTTGCAGCATTAGAAAATTGTAGCGAAATGCAGGAAGATCTGCAGCGGATAGGCACTTGGTGCAGGGAGTGGCAACTGTCCCTTAACATAGACAAATGTAATGTATTGCGAATACATAGAAAGAAGGATCCTTTATTGTATGATTATATGATAGCGGAACAAACACTGGTAGCAGTTACTTCTGTAAAATATCTGGGAGTATGCGTGCGGAACGATTTGAAGTGGAATGATCATATAAAATTAATTGTTGGTAAGGCGGGTACCAGGTTGAGATTCATTGGGAGAGTGCTTAGAAAATGTAGTCCATCAACAAAGGAGGTGGCTTACAAAACACTCGTTCGACCTATACTTGAGTATTGCTCATCAGTGTGGGATCCGTACCAGATCGGGTTGACGGAGGAGATAGAGAAGATCCAAAGAAGAGCGGCGCGTTTCATCACAGGGTTATTTGGTAACCGTGATAGCGTTACGGAGATATTTAATAAACTCAAGTGGCAGACTCTGCAAGAGAGGCGCTCTGCATCGCGGTGTAGCTTGCTCGCCAGGTTTCGAGAGGGTGCGTTTCTGGATGAGGTATCGAATATATTGCTTCCCCCTACTTATACCTCCCGAGGAGATCACGAATGTAAAATTAGAGAGATTAGAGCGCGCACGGAGGCTTTCAGACAGTCGTTCTTCCCGCGAACCATACGCGACTGGAACAGGAGATAATGACAGTGGCACGTAAAGTGCCCTCCGCCACACACCGTTGGGTGGCTTGCGGAGTATAAATGTAGATGTAGATGTAGATGTAGATGTAGAGTGGTTAGCCATCTCAACAGTAATGAGATACTTAACAAATCACAGTTCAGATTTCAAAATTGCTGTTCCACTGAGACAGTGACATATAATCTCACTGCCCACATGATAGAGTCTTTAAATAGTAAAATGTCACGAATAGGAATTTTCTGTGACTTATAGAAACCATTTGACTGTGTGAACTGTGACATTATGTTACAGACATTACAATTCTATGGTATACATGGAACAGCATATGGGTGGTTTATGTCATACCTGCAGAACAGGAAGCAAAATGTTTCTTTGCATGGTTTAAGTGAGTTAAGGAAGTTTCCCACTTCATCTAACTGAGGTGAAATTACACTATATGTTCCACAGGGTTCGATTATATGCCCCCTTCTGTTCTTGATATATGTGAATGACCTCCATTCTTATCTGACACAATAAGAAACTGACACTGTCTGCTGATGATACCAGCATCATTATTAATCCAGTAAAAGAAACTCCAATAGAAAATGATACAAATAGTGTCTTTGGAAAAGTTATTGATTGGTTTTCTGCGAATGGGCTTGCCCTGAGCTTTGGAAAAACACAGTAAATTCAACTTTCTACTGCAAGGAGTACAGTTCCTTCAATAAATATAACACATCAGTAGGGTAGAGCATACTAAGTTCTTGGGTGTGCATATAGATGAGAATCTTAATTGGAAAATTCATATTTTGATCTCCTAAAGTGACTAGGTCCAGCAGCATTTGCAAACAGAATAATTGCCAATTTTGAGGATGTAGAATTTGGTAAGTTAACATACTTTGCATACTTTCACTCTCAGATGTTATACAGAATAATATTTTGGGGCAACTCAACAATTAGCCAAAAAGTATTCACTGCTCAAAAGGAAAGTGGTTAGAATAATGTGTGGGACACATAGTTGCACATCTTGTTGGCATCTGTTTAAAAGGTTAGGAATTCTTACAACAGCGTCACAGTACATCTACTCAGTAACGAAATTTGTTCTCGACAATATGGATCAGTTTAAAAACAACAGACATTCATGATTATAATACCGGAACAAAGAAAGACTTACACTATCCTCTACTTCACCTATCTTTGGCACAGAAAGGGGTAAAATATGCTGCTGTAAAATTTTTCGATAAATTACCAGACGAAATAAAATATCTGACAGACAGCAGTAATAGTTTAAAAAATAAACTGAAATATTATCTTCTTGACAACTCCTTCTGTACCATAGTTGAATTCTTGAATAAGAATAAATAAATCTGTCGGTATAATATATGCATTTTGTGCCATTTAAGGGAATGGTGTAGGTAAAAAATTTTAAGCTTACAAAAAAGAAGCTTGGCATCATGTGAGCATTTCTTATGCACTTGACACCTTCGACATTATAACGGTTACCGTGAGATTCATCAATGGAACAAGTAACTAAATAACTAACTAACACCACAAACACAACACATTGCCAAGCCTAACATGGTGTAGGACAACTTTTGCCACTCAAAGTATCTTCCAGTCGTCTCGGCATGAGCAAATACAGATTAAGGGAATCTTATACCATTCTTCCTGAAAATTAGTGGCAAGTTGAGGTAACGATGAGGCACGTTTCTCCACAAAGTACCCGCAAGGGCTAGGGGAGATTCCACAATTCATCCTCGTGCCCAGAAAAGCAGTCCTGAAGGATGCGAGTTGTGTGAACAGAGGCCCTGTCGTCTTGGAACATTGAAGAACAAACATTGTGCGCTGGCCACGTGTCACACACAATGCTGCTGACTACTTTGAAGGTCCGTAAAACTTTGAAACACGTATCTATTTTGTACGACCTGTAAATAAATAGTTGCCACTACTAAAGTTCCAACCCTCGTAAAATAACATCTCAGTTGCAGGGCTGTTTGGTGCATTTCATTGTTAAATGTTAGAATGTTGATTGTTGATTGTTCGTAGGAAGGAGACATGGTCAAGGAAGCTTACGTCACAAACGCATCGTACACAAGCATTCATTGCCAGTTCTTACTTACGTGAACTTTCGTACAAAAGTCCTAGGAGAATAGCAACACCGTTATCAGGTATGGGAGTATTAATGACACAGCGAGTTTTTTTAATTTTAGAAAGAAAACACTTTTTCTTATTTCTGTAGTGAATGAAGTGACGCTGTCACTCTCCTATAGACTGCAGTTGTGTGTTCAGTCCAGATTTAAGTGATCATCCAGAGTGATTCACAAGTTCTTCGCAGAAGAAAAAAAAAGGTTATTTCTGTGTCTTTTAGGGTTAGAGAAAAAGCAATACACAATTTGTACAAGAACCAATAGGGGACAATAAGACTGGACAGAGATACAGTCTTTCGCCCGTATTGTTCAGTCTATACATCGAAGAAGTAATGGCGAAAACAAAAGAAAGTTTCGTGACTGAAATTAAAGCTCAGGACAAACGGATATCAATGAAATGATTTGCTGACGACGTTGCTATCCTTGTCAAGGATGAAGAAGAATACAGGATCTGTTAAATGGAATTCACAATTTAATGAGTAAAGAATATGGACTGAGATAAAAAGGGAGAAAGCAATAATGTAGACAATTTTAGAGCTATTTCTATGGCATCAATGTTTGCTACAGTTATTGAAAAGGCTGTGTATATAAGGATAATTGATCATTTTATATAACATAATTTGCTGTGAAATGCACAGTTCGGCTTTAGAAGTCGTTTAACAACTGACACGCTATATTCTCTTTTCTCTGAGGTACTGGATGGGTTAAACAAAAGATTTCGAGCGCTAGGCATATTTTTTTTATTTAACTTCGGCGTTTCATTGTGCTGATCACAAAATATTGCTCCAGAAGTTGGAGCATTATAGGATGCGGGGAGTAGCTCACAGTTGGGTCACTTTAACAGACAGCAAAAGGTTATTATTCACAGTGTTGAGAATGTCTGATGTGGGGTTTGAGTGGGGCACGGTCAAATGGGGGGGCGGAGGGGGTTTGCCCCTGGGATCAGTGTTGGGGCCACTCCTGTTCCTTACTTAATTGATATGCCCTCTAGTATTACGAGTCACTCTAAAATATTTCTGTTTGCTGATGACACTAGCTTGGAAGTAAAGGGTGTTGTGTGCAACATTGGCCCAGTTTCAAACAGTGCAGTTCATGACGTAAATTCATGGCATGTAGAAAATAAACTAACGCTAAATCACAGTAAGACTTAGTTTTTACAGTTTATAACACATAATTTAACAAAACCCGACATTTTAATTTCACAGAATGGGCATATGATTAGTGAAACTGAACAGTTGAAATCTCTAGGTGTTCAGATAGATACTAAATTGTCATGGAAAGCCCACGTTCAGGATCTTGTTCAAAGAGTTAATGCTGCCATTTTTACTATTCGAACGGTATCTGAAGTAAGTGATCGTTCGACACGAAAATTAATCTACTGTGCTTATTTTCATTCGCTTGTGGTATTGTATTTTGGGGTAAGTCTTCCCATTTTAAACGACTCAGACACGGGCGGTTCAGGCAATAAGTGGTGTAAGTTCGCGAAACTTTTGTCGACCTTGTTCATTAGTCTGGGTATTTTGACACTGGCCTCTCAATATAATTTATTGTCTTTCTTCTTAACAATATCAGCTTATTCCCAAGAATAAGCAGCTTTCACTCAGTTAATACTCAGCAGAAATCCAACCTGCATTTGGATCGGACTTCCTTAACTCTGAGCAGAAAGGTTTGTTGTATGCTGCTGCATCCATTTTGAATAAGCTAAGAAAAGAATTCAAAAATCTTAGTAGTAATCCAACCGCTTTCAAATCTAAACTCAGGAGTTTCCTCATGGGTCACTCCCTCTATTCTGTTGAGGAGTTCCTTGGAAAATCAAGCTGATTCTCATGTTATATTGTTGATTGCGTTTACTTAAACTTATGGATTGACTTTTTTGGGTTCATAAACATTTTATATTTATCTGTTATTTTTATGTTGTAATTTTATGTATTGACACATTCCATGACCATGGAGATTTGCTCCTCAATTTGACCCTACGGAACCTGACGTGTAAATAGGTAACTAAATAAAGTAAGACTAAAGTAATGAGGAGCAGCCGAAATGACAATAGCGAGAAACTTAGCATCAAAACAGATGATCACTAAGAAGACGAGGTTAGGGATTCTGTTACCCTGAAAACAAAATAACCCACGTCAAACGAAGGAAGGAGGGCATAAAAAGCAGGCCAGCACAAGCAAAGAGGTCATTCCTGGCCAAAAGAAGTCTACTGGTACAAAAAATCTGCCTTCATTTGAGGAAGAAATTTCTGAGAATGTAAGTTGCGCCGCACTTTGTATGGAAGTGAACCATGGTTGTGTGTAATCTAGGAATGAAGAGAATCGAAGCATCTGAGGTATAGTGCAATGAAAAATATTCAGAATTAGGTGGACTGAAAAAGTAAGAAATCAAGAGGTTCCATGCAGAATCGGCGAAGAAAGGAACATACGGAAAAGAAGGGATGCGATGACAGGAAATTTGTTAAACGTCAGGAAATAACTTCCACGGTAGAAGAGGGAGCTGTCGAGCGTAAAAACTCTAGTGGAAGACAGAGACTGGAGTAGATCCAACGAGTAATTGAGAACATAGCGTATAAGTACTAGCCTGAGATGAAGTAGCGATGGGAAAAACTAACTAGTTAAAACTGATACCGGTATTTTAGGTCTTAGTAACCGGTCTTTTTCGGTACTGATTTGGGTTCGGTTATGACAGGTGTTTTTATTTTGTACCATTAAGCTAGTAAAAACCTGAAATATTAGTTAGCCATTGCAGGACTGCTAAAGGTTTTCGCTTTTAAATAAAAATTCTTTGAAAGAGGAGACATTTTTACAAGTGAAATTTGCATTGGTTTGAATAACAACGTTATTATAGAAATTGGGAAACACGACCGGCGCTATTTTAACAATACCGCCACAGAAACGAGCAACAAACACATGACATACGATTTGGTACATCACTGTTAAGTGAGTGAAGTCCCTGTTGCCGGGTGTGTTGTGGCCTTCACGAGTGTACGTACAGTGTGCAAGGCTAGGCCGCACCTGGTCTGTATGGTAACTCTCGCTGTCGTCTCCGAACATCCGTTGAATTGCCGACTCGCACCAACCCTAAACTAGAAATATTTTTACGAAGTGACATAGCAGTGGAGTACATTGCTTCGTTTGCTTTAAAAGATTTAAGATTTGTCTTCCGTTTCTATGAAATAATAAAAGAGGTAGGAAGAAATGGTAACAGTAGTAAACAAAAAACTTCATTCATAGTATGGTATACAGTAGAAATAGAAAGTAGCTGATCTGCTCCCTGTGTGTACAAAATATGCCTCTACCTGCTTGTAGACCTTGAAAAAGGACATATTAACAGGAAAAATAGAGTTCTTTAACCCCGATTTTCACCCTTTAGAACTGAATATTCGTATTGCTCAAATGGTGGAATGATCCCCGATTACAACATGATTTTTGAGCATAGTTTCCAAACATTAGAATCAATAGGGGAATAAATGCGATTTTTGAAACATTTAACCATTTATCACTTTTAGAGGAAAGCAGAGAACGGTGGACAGACTAGGCTTTGTTTTATTTGCCTATTTAATTTTTATGTTCTGATGTATTTTGAACCTGCGAGAGTCAAATTTTTCAATCTTTGTACGATTTTTACGTTTATTACAAGTACAATAGGTATAAAAACCGAAAATGGGTTTTTTTCGGAACCGGTTACTTTCAGCGTTTTCAAAAGTCAAGGTAAACTAGCGTGGAAAAGCCGATGCAACTGAAAATCGGTTTTTCAGCGTTAACCACCATTCCTGGGATTAAGAGGTTTGTATGAGGGAGGAATTCGTGGTCCTAACACCGATGACAAAAAAGTTTCTATGTAAATTTGTAATAATTACAGGAAGTGTGAAAATACAAAGTGCGTTCAAAAGATTTACACAGTCGTCTGTAATATTTTTATATTTTGCAGGAGAAAATAAAATTTTTTGTGAACGTACTTGGAACACTTAACTACACATTGAGCCCACCCAGTGTAGCCTCCATCAGCTGTGAAGCATCTGGCTCAACGTCCTTTCCATGATGTAAATGCACTTTGGTGAAATTCTGGGGATTGACATTTACACCATCGCTTGACACAGGAAATAAGGCCTTTCTCCCTATGAAATGATTTATCGCGTAGGTGGGCCTTCAGACGACGTAAAAATCAGACGGAGCCAAGTCAGAACTGTAGGGAGGATGAGGAACAATTTTCCAACCCTTTTTCCTGGTTTTCTCCTGCGTCATAAGGGCTGTATGGGGTTTGGCATTGTCATGGTGTAGTCTGATGAGCTGACCCTGCAGCTGCGGTCTGTGGGTCTTGATGGCACGTCGCAGCTTGTCCAGTGACAAACAGTACCGGTCCCGCTTAATTGCTGAGCCAAGCTCCAAAAAGTCAATGAAAATGACACCACACTGATCCCAGAAGAAGGAGGCCATCACCTTTCGGCCTGCTGTTCGTGAAAGTTTCTTCTGAGGGGAACCCGGTTTACGCCACGCCATGGATTTGGTTTTGCTCCCAGGTTCGGACAAAAACAACCATGTTTCGTCCTGGGTAATGATGCCATCAAAACACTGTTTTCACTCTTCAGTAAAAGTCTTCATTGACCCTCGTACACATTTTTCCTCGTCGTTTTCATTTTTCTTGTCAATAATCCTAGCCACCCAATGTGCACAGAATTTTCTGTACCCTAGTGGCTGTATCAGTGTTACCACACTACCCATTGACAAAACGAATCATTTCAGCAAGCTGTCGTGTCGTCTCACATCTGCCATCCTGGATGATTTGATTGGTCTCCTTATTCACATCACTCACTGCCGTCGATTGTCTACCTCTTCATGGACTGTCCAGTAGAGAAAAATCGCCTTCTTTAAACCTCTGCCATCACTGCTGGATACAACCGCGATCCACAGTATCCTCCCCATAAACAGGGAGCAACTTCTGTGAATCGATGTGGCACAGTCGTTGCCGGTCTTGATGAAGAACTCCATTACCGACCGTTGACGCAACCTGACATCCACTTCACGGTCCATTGTGACCCACCTGTAAATAAAAGAAAATACACAGGGTCATCACAGAAGTTGGGAAGTAAACCTAGGAACAAAGAAGGTAGCTGCGAAGAAACCATGGGTAACAGAAGAAATACTTCAGTTGATTGATGAAAGGAGGAAGTACAAACATGTTCCGGGAAAATCAGGAATACAGAAATACCAGTCGCTGAGGAATGAAATAAATAGGAAGTGCAGGGAAGCTAAGACAAAATGGCAGCAGGAAAAATGTGAAGACATCGAAAAAGATATGATTGTCGGAAGGACAGACTCAGCATACAGGAAAGTCAAAACAACCTTTGCTGACATTAAAAGCAACGGTGGTAACATTAAGAGTGCAACGGGAATTCCACTGTTAAATGCAGAGGAGAGAGCAGATAGGTGGAAAGAATACATTGAAAGCCTCTATGAGGGTGAAGATTTGTCTGATGTGATAGAAGAAGAAACAGGAGTCGATTTAGAAGAGATAGGGGATCCAGTATTAGAATCGGAATTTAAAAGAGCTTTGAAGGACTTACGGTCAAATAAGGCAGAAGGGATAGATAACATTCCATCAGAATTTCTAAAATCGTTGGGGGAAGTGGCAACAAAACGACTATTCACGTTGGTGTGTAGAATATTCCGAAGACGGCAAGAGCTGACAAGTGCGAGAATTATCGCACAATCAGCTTAACAGCTCATGAATCGAAGCTGCTTACAAGAATAATATACAGAAGAATGGAAAGGAAAATTGAGAATGCGCTAGGTGACAATCAGTGTGGCTTTAGGAAAAGTAAAGGGACGAGAGAGGCTATTCTGACGTTACGGCTAATAATGGAAGCAAGGCTAAAGAAAAATCAAGACACTTTCATAGGATTTGTCGACCTGGAAAAAGCGTTCGACAGTATAAAATGGAGCAAGCTGTTCGAGATTCTGAAAAAAAGTAGGGGTAAGCTATAGGGAGAGACGGGTCATATACAATATGTACAACAACCAAGAGGGAATAATTAGAGTGGACGATCAAGAACGAAGCGCTCGTATTAAGAAAGGTGTAAGATAAGGCTGTAGCCTTTCGCCCCTACTCTTCAATCTGTACATCGAGGAAGCAATGATGGAAATAAAAGAAAGGTTCAGGAGTGGAATTAAAATACAAGGTGAAAGGATATCAATGATACGATTCGCTGATGACATTGCTATCCTGAGTGAAAGTGAAGAAGAATTAAATGATCTGCTGAACGGAATGAACAGTCTAATGAGTACACAGTATGTTTTGAGAGTAAATCGGAGAAAGACGAACGTAATGAGAAGTAGTAGAAATGAGAACAGCGAGAAACTTAACATCAGGATTGATGGTCACGAAGTCAATGAAGTTAAGGAATTCTGCTACCAAGGCAGTAAAATAACCAATGACGGACGGAGCAAGGAGGACATCAAAAGCAGACTAACTATGGCAAAAAAGGCATTTCTGGCCAAGAGAAGTCTACTAATATCAAATACCGGCCTTAATTTGAGGAAGAAATTTCTGAGGATGTACGTCTGGAGTACAGCATTGTATGGTAGTGAAACATGGACTGTGGGAAAACCGGAACAGAAGAGAATCGAAGCATTTGAGATGTGGTGCTATAGACGAATGTTGAAAATTAGGTGGACTGATAAGGTAATGAATGAGGAGGTTCTACGCAGAATCGTAGAGGAAAGGAAAATGTGGAAAACACTGATAAGGAGAAGGGACAGGATGATAGGACATCTGCTAAGACATGAGGGAATGACTTCCATGGTACTAGAGGGAGCTGTAGAGGGCAAAAACTGTAGAGGAAGACGGAGATTGGAATACGTCAAGCAAATAATTGAGGACGTAGGTTGCAAGTGCTATTCTGAAATGAAGAGGTTAGCACAGGAAAGGAATTCGTGGCGGGCCGCATCAAACCAGTCAGTAGACTGATGACAAAAAAAATAAAAAAATAAAATAAAATAAAACTTTTATATACCAACATGTAGCTAAGTGTTCCTAGTATGTTCAAAAATTTCGTTCTCCTCCTGCAAAAAATAAAAAAAATGAGAGACGACTGACCAAAACTTTTTGAACGCACATTGTTCCTTAGATAAAAACCATACAATACATGACTGCAAGCAAGGTTACGTCCTGGCTCCTTCGAATAGCGATGCTTAACTGAGGAGGTTTCGAGTTACACCTTTATGCAGTTGCCGTATGACTGCAGCGCTGTACAGATGCACAAATTCAAATGGTCGTTATGCCCACACTCGCTGTTATGCCCATTCTTTCCAAACTGCAGTTCGATATCCATTTTATTACAACGGTAAAAGACCATTTCGCCAACAACAAATCCACTAGTACCTACAGGGGGACGAACACGGAAGAACAAACGTACTACTGCATATCTCGTCCCAAATATAAAAAATGCGCTCCAGACAACACAAGAAAAATAGTGGTGAGGGGGCAGCAGTATGGTTCGGAGGAACAGTGATATTGAGAGCAAAAGGGAAATGGCGTGCAAAGTGTTACATTTTACAGTTCTCATTATTCTCCCCGCTATAGATGGATTGTAACAGAATGAGGTTCGAAGACGTTATGGTCGAATTGCTTCACAAGCGTTTCCACTGACACTACTTGGCGCCAATATCTTGGATTAAATTTTAATCTGTCTGTAGTGTTGTAAGGAGTGAAATCACGTGATAAAATTGACGGCGATCCATTCATCGGATGGAGAAGTTAAGCTTGGCAACCCCGTTAGCCAGGGGCGGCCAAGCATCCGGCACAGAAGCGGTGCTCTTGCTAGTGTGTCGTGGCTCACTCGACTGGCTGCATACTTCCCCCACCAACCACGCCACGCCGTCTCAAAGGGAGGAGGGGGAAGTGGGGAAAATTGTAGAAGTGCCACGTTTAAAAGGAAATGCAGTCGCACTGCATATACTTGACGTAATATTTCGTATCTCTCAGCAGCAAAGTTCACAAACAAAAGAAATTTTCAGTATTATTTAATTAGTTTTGGAGCCCTGAAGAGATAATACAATTTTCATCTGGTACTGACTGTTTGCACATTGGTAGGCGCAGGCAATTCCGTAGATTCTCTCACTAAGGGTGCTACATAATCGTGACTTATTTATTTTCACAGCCGGAAAAAGCGTTTCACTACATATGTGTCCACCAAAATACTTAATCACATTTGCAAACCACATTATGTAAATATCAAAACTCTTGCTGAAGAAAACAGTGTAGATCTCCTGGACGTTTTAACGTAAAAGAATGTGACTTTTAAATGAAGATTACATTGTAGATCATTAAGTTCCATCTCGTCATGCAGAGAGATGCAGAGCGATGCTTTCAGATGAAATGGCAGGCGGTCTTGAAAACAGCTCTAAAATGGAAGAGATGTTGGCAGTGCCCTCAAGAAGTTTAGAAAACTATTCTTTTAATTCTTTCAAGGCCACAATCAATTCTTCAAATCTTGTGTTTTCTTTAACACGGAAACGGAAGTTTTTGTCAGAATTTAACCCTGCCGCAAAGCGATTTTCTTTTTAAATGCATCCTCACCAAATTAGAGATAAGTTACTTCCCTCCTTGCAATATCTTACTGTGGGCAGTGGCAGTCAAGTTCACTTAAAATATGAGATGTGCAATCCATTCCAGATGTTCTAATTTTCGTTCCTGCTCTCCTTGGCCTCATAAATTTAACAATAGCGGGCTTTAAATCGAAAGGCATGTCCCTTTACTTAAACAACGTATTTTGCAATAATATATAAAGTCCCTGTACTCTTCATTCAGTTCCATCGACAACTGTTGCAACTAACAACAGAATAATGCATGCGACTTCGGAAGATTTGCAATTCGTACCACCATTTTCATTACTCGCTCCACTCTAGGAAATGTAGCACAAAGTGCTTCTTGATGTACAGAACAAAGAATGTACAGAACAGTGACTCCTGTCAGTCGATCGATGCAAGTTTTTGCTCTTTCATAGTCAACTAAATCTTTAAAATTCTTTATGCGTCGTTTTACGAAAGTCGTTCCATGGCAAATTTGTGATAATAGAAAAGGACAAACAGCGCTGCACCACGATTCTGCCCAGCAGATTAAAGTCGTGTCGATTGAAAAATGCCGCACCGCAATGCTTAATTAAATGTACCGCTGTACCGAATACTTCCGAAAAGTAACGAGTGAAGCCGAAATAGGCCTAGCCTCGGTCCTCACGAGGCCCGCACATCCGCCACTCGCGCAGTTTGTCAGGCTGTGGTCAACCCTGCCGTTGGTGCTATTCGAGAGAAGTAGACTATGTAGCGGCACCATGTTTCACCATCTCCCTTCAATTCATGATAAAGCACAAACCTGATACTATACTACACACTTTTCCGTTAAAATCTTCTACTCGGGCTGTGTTACAGCTCGATTTGGATCTGGCGCCGATCAGAGATACTTGTTATCTTTGTTACATGTATATTTTTCCCCGGCCCCCGTGTGGACATCTGGTGCGTAGCAGGAAGAGTGTGCTTAAAGCTATCCGCGCATGCAGGGAGAGAGAGAGAGAGAGAGAGAGAGAGAGAGAGAGAGAGAGAGTTGCCCGCTTCCCCTTTAGGAGGCCGGGGCGGCTGTTGATGGATGGAAATACGGCTGGACAGTAATGTGAGGCTAACAGCGCCAGTTCTTTGATCTGGGACGAGCTATTGCTTGGACTATGAAATGGAAGTTCTCGGCCCAAGTCGGTCCTGAGGGCGTTGTATGTTACGTGAGTGCTCATTCATGGTCTCTGCCAAGATGGTGCTTTGGACCATTACACGTTGGATTTGTGTCGCCATAATTGAAAGTGGTGAGTGAGCAGGGGCGGCTTTAATTTTGGCGGACATGGAGCTCCACTGGCGCCACTGAATACTTGGGTTGTCGATATCG
The DNA here is from genome assembly GCF_023898315.1 of Schistocerca nitens. Classification (NCBI taxonomy): domain Eukaryota; kingdom Metazoa; phylum Arthropoda; class Insecta; order Orthoptera; family Acrididae; genus Schistocerca; species Schistocerca nitens. Next base: position 245,244,894 of record NC_064615.1, on the reverse strand, counting down.
ATCCTGATCGTGTCAAGAGCTAGGGTCTTTGGCCGAGGCGTGTGTTATTGGTTTTTGGCGTGCCCTGATACTGACTTGGGCTGTCGATATCGATCCTGATCGTGTCAAGAGCTAGGGTCTTTGGCCGAGGCGTGTGTTATTGGTTTTTGGCGGGCCCTGATACTGACTTGGGCTGCCGATATCGATCCTGATCGTATGTGAAGAGCTAGGGTCTTTGGCCGAGGCGTGTGTTATTGGTTTTTGGCGGGCCCTGATACTGACAGCTGGAGAGTATGCAGTTGGCAAGTGGTTAGTTTTGCCGAACTCCTGCTGTCCAGTACGGGCCTCGAAAAGCCGCGAGTAGTTAAACGGGTCGGAGGCATGTCTTGCCGGCTCAGTGAAGGATTGATAGCGGCGCGCAACCTGGTCAGCAAGTTCACAGCCAACCCTGCAAGCTTAAATTTTACAGCACCTCGAATACCGCCTGTACGGATTGGATGCAATAAAACACCTGCCTGGAATCATGGAAGTCAAGGCTCCTTCACACCTGAATGATGTTAAGTGTTGTTTTTTATTGGTGCTTGTTACCGTAACGCCACGTTTGTGTTAATGTGGAATTGGACCTGTTATATTAACGCGGCTCCGAGTGGTTGTGTAGGTGGTAATCGGTCAGTGTAACTGCTAATTTGTTTAAATTTTCAAATGTGTGTGAATTCCTAAGGGACCAAACGGCAATCTGTATGCCTCCGTACAAGCTTTAAATTCTCTTATCTTCGTGATGCTTACAGGAAATGTACGTTGAAGGCAGTAGTATAGTCCTGCAGTCAGCTTCAAATGCCGGTTCTCCAAACTTTCTCATTAATGTTTCCCGAACAATAAGGCGTCTTCCCTCAAGGGATACCCACTTGAGTTCATGAAGCATCTTCTTAATACTCGCGTGTTGATCGAACCTACCAGCAACATATCAATCAGCATGCCTTTGAAATCGCTTCGATGTCTTCCATTAATCCGACCAAATGGGGATCCCTAACGCTCGAATAGCAGTCAAGAATGGTTCTCGCTAGTGATCTGTACTTAATCTCCTTTATAGATGAGCTGCAGTTTCCTAAGATTCTCACAATAAAACGAAGTCGAACATTCACTTTCTCTACTAGCGTCCTTTTGCCCATTCCATTTCATATCGCTCTTCGATGTTAGACAGCCTCATCCAAGAAATGCGCCCGGCGGGAGCGCTCGCGCCCCGCGGACGCAATGCAGTGTAGTTCATCGCCCCGTCCGCGACCGTGTGTCGCTGGTGTCGGCATAGGGGGGAGGGGGGGGGGGGAGAGCTGCGGAGCGAATGAGACCGCACAGCACTGCTCTACGCTCTACTGTCCCGCGGTGTGGTCTCGCGGTTAAGGCGCTCAGTCCGGAACCGCGCGACTGCTACGGTCGCAGGTTCGAATCCTGCCTCGGGCATGGCTGTGTGTGATGTCCTTAGGTTAGTTAGGTTTAAGTAGTTCTAAGTTCTAGGGGACTGATGACCACACATGTAAAGTCCCATAGTGCTCAGAGCCATTTTTTTTTGTCCCGCGGTCAGATCAAACGTAAACAAAATATTCTATTTTAGAAATAATTTTATGTAAGGGATATAGAGTCTCATTCTTACTGTTAGTAGTTACAAATAAATATTTTTGTTATATTTCGTGCTACAGCTTTTTGTATCCCTTTTCAGAGTTTAGAAATCGGATCCTTAGTTTGCTGTTTCGTACGTAATAATTTTAACTGACCAAGTTTGAAAACTTATTAAAAATAGAATTAAGGTTATAAAGCTCTTTAATTCTTACAGTCAACATTGTTAAAGAAGACAATTAACATTTTACACATTTTTCTTTTTCGAGGAAACTATTTTGTCTAGGTTTGGTGCCATATTCCGTGAGACTGCTAACCTCAAAGAATTAGTCAAATTTTTATCGCCAAGTAATGAACGGTTCTTAGTTTTAGCAAGCTTTAAAAGAGAGAAAAAGCCCTCACAAATATACGTGGAACGAAACATTGAGAGAACTTGTGCAACAGCGGATATTTCTCTCGTGGAAGACAGCTGTAAAAGTCATCCAAAGTTTTACACGTAAGAAAGCGGTCCTTCAGGCTGATATCGCGCTGCAGGCCAATCAGCTCTAGTTGAAGCACTCGTGAGGCGTCCTCTGCCCGCAGGGAAAACGGGCGAACAAATATATCTAAGGCCGGCTGAAGCTCACTTATCTCCAAAAATCTGTTATCAAACTGTTTTTGTAATTCGCAAATGATTTGAACATAATCTGAAAAATCCACATCTTCTTTAACACTGTCTAGGGCAGGAAAGTGTCCAAAATTCTTCTCGGTAACTGTTTTCCCCACAAAATAAGTTTTTTTTTGTGCTTGAATCGTCTGCGCTAAATCAACACAGTGATTTTCGCCTTGGAGTGAAAAGTTCAAAGTACTTAAATGACCAGTAAGGTCACTCAAAAAGGCCAAATTCGCCACCCACTTAGAATCACAAAACAATTTTTCTGGACGTCCTTTCATTTCCAAAAACGTATTTATTTCACCCCTCAAGGAGAAAAACCAATGAATCACCTTTCTTCTGCTCCGCCATCTTACTTCGCTGTGGTAGGGGATGTCCGGGTATTCTGCTTCGATATCAGCTAGAAATTCTTTAAATTGGCGATGTGGGGGTCCATGGCGCGGCGGTCTGTCGTCCTTACGAAGCGCATGGCAGGCGCGCCGGGCGGTCGGGCGGTCCACACGGCCAGCTGAGCGACTCGGCTCGGCCACAGCGACAACGTACGAATTCGCCCGGGGCGCTGGCCGCGGGCGATCGCGGGCGCTAGCGCCCCAGGAGCACAGTTTGGAAGAGCCTGATGTTAGACCTAGATTTTTAATCGGCGTGATTGTGTCAAGCACCGCACCACTTATGCTGTATTCGAAGATTACAGATTTGTTTTTTTCTACTGATCTACATTAACCTATAATTTTGTACATTTAGAGCTAGCTGTCATTCACTACACCAATTTTGCGTGTCATCTTGTATCCCACAGTCATTCAACGATGACATTCCCGTAAACAAGAGTGTCATCAGCATACACAAATTGATGCTCACCCTGTCTATCAGATCGTTTACGTACATGAAGAATTAAAGCAACCTTATCACACTTGCCTGAGGCACTCCTGACGATACCTTTGTTTCTGATGTACAGATGCCGTCGAGAACAACGTACTGGTTTTTGTTGCTTAAGAAAAAAATGGTTCAAATGGCTCTGAGCACTATGGGACTTAACTTCTGAGGTCATCAGTCCCCTAGAACTAAGAACTACTTAAACCTAACTAACCTAAGGACATCACACATATCCATGCCCGAGGCAGGATTCGAACCTGCGACCGTAGTGGCCGCGCGGTTCCAGACTGTAGCGCCTAGAACCGCTCGGCCACACCGGCCGGTATGCTTAAGAAGTCTTCCAGTCGTTCACGTATCTGGGAACCAATTGCGTATGCTCGAAACTTCATTAACAGCCTGCAGCATCGCACCGTATGAAACACTTCCTGGAAATCTAGAACACATCATCTGCCTGTTGCCTACACCTATAGTTCACAGGGTATCATGTGAGAAAAGGACAAGCTGGGTTTCGCACGAGCGATGTTTTATAAAGCCGTGCTAATTTGTGAACAGGAACTTTTCTGCCTCTAATAAATTTATTATGAATATGCTTAAGAATTCTGCAGCAAACTGATAACGATTTTGGTCTCTAAATTCGCGGGTCTTTTACCGTTCTTATACGCTGAATGGCCAAAGAAACTGGTATAGGCACGCGTAGTCAAATACAGCGATATGTAAACAGGCACAATATTTCGCTGAGGTCGGCAACACCTGTATAAGACGACAAGTCTCGGGCACATTTGTTAGATCGGTTATTGCTGCTACAATGGCAGGTTATCAAGATTTAAGTGAGTTTGAACGTGGTGTTACAGTCGACGCACGAGCGCTGGGACACAGCATCCACGTGGTAGCGATGAAGTGGGGATTTTCCAGTACGAACATTTCACGGGTGTACCGCGAATATCAAGAATCCAGCAAAACATCAAACCTCCGACATCACTGCGGCCGGAAAAAGATCCTGTAAGAACGGGACCAACGAGAACTGAAGGGAATCGTTCAACGTGACAGAAGTGCAGCCCTTCCGCAAATTGCTACATATTTCAAACGGAACATCAACAAGTGTCATCGTGCGAACTAATCAATGAAACATCATGATATGGGCTTTCGGAGCCGAAGACACACTCATGTACCCTTGATGACTGCACGACACAAAGCTTAACGCCTCGCCTGGGCCCGTCAACACCTACATTGGATTGTTGATGACTGGAAGCTTGTTGCTGGTCGGACGAGTCGCGTTTCAGATTGCATTGAGCGGATTGACTTGTACGGGTATGGAGGCAACCTCATGAATCTATGGAGACTGCAAGTCGGCAGGGGCTGTTCAAGCTGGTGGAGGCTGTGTTATGGTGTGGAGATTGTGGAGTTGAAGTGATATGAGACACCTGCTACCTCTAGATACGACTCTGACGTACGCTGTCTGATCATCAGCATCCATTCATGTCTATTGTGCATTTCGACGGACTTCGGCAACTCCAGAAGAACAATGCGACACCCCACACGTGCAGAATTGCTACAGATTAGCTCCAGAAACTCTCTGGCCACTAAACTCGCCAGACATGAAGAGTATTAAGCAAATCTGGGATGCCTTGCAACGTGCTGTTGAGAAGAGATCTGCACCCCCTCATACACTTGCGGATTTATGGAAAGCCCTGCAGGATTCCTGGTGTCAATTCCCGGTAGCACTGCTTCAAACATTAGTCGAGTCCATGCGACGTTGTGTTGCGGCACTACTGCTTGCGGCATTAGGCAGGTGAACCAGCCTTTTTCGTTTATCATTGTACACTCCTGGAAATTGAAATAAGAACACCGTGAATTCATTGTCCCAGGAAGGGGAAACTTTATTGACACATTCCTGGGGTCAGATACATCACATGATCACACTGACAGAACCACAGGCACATAGACACAGGCAACAGAGCATGCACAATGTCGGCACTAGTACAGTGTATATCCACCTTTCGCAGCAATGCAGGCTGCTATTCTCCCATGGAGACGATCGTAAAGATGCTGGATGTAGTCCTGTGGAACGGCTTGCCATGCCATTTCCACCTGGCGCCTCAGTTGGACCAGCGTTCGTGCTGGACGTGCAGACCGCGTGAGACGACGCTTCATCCAGTCCCAAACATGCTCAATGGGGGACAGATCCGGAGATCTTGCTGGCCAGGGTAGTTGACTTACACCTTCTAGAGCACGTTGGGTGGCACGGGATACATGCGGACGTGCATTGTCCTGTTGGAACAGCAAGTTCCCTTGCCGGTCTAGGAATGGTAGAACGATGGGTTCGATGACGGTTTGGATGTACCGTGCACTATTCAGTGTCCCCTCGACGATCACCAGTGGTGTACGGCCAGTGTAGGAGATCGCTCCCCACACCATGATGCCGGGTGTTGGCCCTGTGTGCCTCGGTCGTATGCAGTCCTGATTGTGGCGCTCACCTGCACGGCGCCAAACACGCATACGACCATCATTGGCACCAAGGCAGAAGCGACTCTCATAGCTGAAGACGACACGTCTCCATTCGTCCCTCCATTCACGCCTGTCGCGACACCACTGGAGGCGGGCTGCACGATGTTGGGGCGTGAGCGGAAGACGGCCTAACGGTGTGCGGGACCGTAGCCCAGCTTCATGGAGACGGTTGCGAATGGTCCTCGCCGATACCCCAGGAGCAACAGTGTCCCTAATTTGCTGGGAAGTGGCGGTGCGGTCCCCTACGGCACTGCGTAGGATCCTACGGTCTTGGCGTGCATCCGTGCGTCGCTGCGGTCCGGTCCCAGGTCGACGGGCACGTGCACCTTCCGCCGACCACTGGCGACAACATCGATGTACTGTGGAGACCTCACGCCCCACGTGTTGAGCAATTCGGCGGTACGTCCACCCGGCCTCCCGCATGCCCACTATACGCCCTCGCTCAAAGTCCGTCAACTGCACATACGGTTCACGTCCACGCTGTCGCGGCATGCTACCAGTGTTAAAGACTGCGATGGAGCTCCGTATGCCACGGCAAACTGGCTGACACTGACGGCGGCGGTGCACAAATGCTGCGCAGCTAGCGCCATTCGACGGCCAACACCGCGGTTCCTGGTGTGTCCGCTGTGCCGTGCGTGTGATCATTGCTTGTACAGCCCTCTCGCAGTGTCCGGAGCAAGTATGGTGGGTCTGACACACCGGTGTCAATGTGTTCTTTTTTCCATTTCCAGGAGTGTATATTGGAGTGATCTGCATTTTTTCAGTCGCTTAGAACTGTGTGCTGACGAGTGATTCTTGATAAATGCAAGCTAAGTAAGGGGCCAATGCGTTACTGTACACTCCCTAAAACCGAACTGGGGCATCATCTGCAACTGACGACTTATTTGTATCAACCCTTTAAGTTCCTTCCCTATGCAAGGGACGCACATTACTACGTCGTCTATAGGAGTGTCTGTGCGACGGTCAAAGGACTGTAGGTTTGCACGATCCTCCTGCACGAATGATTTCTTAAACGCGAAATTTAAAACTTCATATTTCGTTTTGTTGTCTTCTATTTCCACACTAGACTACTCACTGAGCTACTGGACAGAAGCGTTCGTCCAGCTTAGATTGAATATGTACAGTTTCGTTTCCTGTTACGATGTCGAATACGGATTTCCCACTTCTTCCGTCACAATTTTGAAATATTCCTTTTATATCAGCAGACATTAACCATTCTTTCATCTTAGATCCAGTTGCGCGGCATCTACAGGGACCACGTCTTTCTCCCAGCTACATGCCGATACAAAATCGAATTTACTGTAGTCTTCCATATGCCCAAGGATGCCTCCGTCTCACGGTAAGTCACATGCATACCATAGTCATCATTGTTGCTACAGCATTGATGGGTTTTGAAAGAACAATCGATTGTGACCGACTTTCACGTAATTCATCGCTGGTGGAAGCAACGACACGAAGAAATTATAAATTGTTTTTTCTGAATGAGATTATTAATGAAAGTTAAAAGAACCGATGCGAGACGTTATAGTCGAGTTTGAGCTTTACGGAAGTCGTAAAATATCGTCCAGCGAAAAACCTCACATGAAATTACCATTTCACAAAAATGTTTCAGTTTCCTCGACACCTCACTGCATATAAAAAGATCTCTGAGCCGCCATTATTTCAACATTAAACACTAGAAATGTCACAGTGAATGTACAAAGCTCGCTTATCTTACATCGTTTGTGATTCTTCTAGACACTGTACAATAGGAAGAAGTCACACGGAAATCAAACGTCTGCCGCTTTTCGGAAACGTTCTTGAATTCAAAAAATAAAATAAAACAGAAGGTAAATAAAAAATAAGAAAAAAGACAGAGCGAATGAGGGTGAGAGAGAACTAAATTTTGAAGCATGTTCTGAAGGTATATGGTATCTGTGCAGCCACACACCCGCTGGTTCGCCTTCACCCCAGGCGATAGTTTACTACACTAATTTCCGACACTAAATCCCAATTTAATGCTCAAATTTTTAAGGAAGTTTTGAAGGAACATGGTACAAGACAGGTTTTGAATTCTAAAGCGTGCAGATTAGTTCGCAAACTATGCAGTGAGAGACACAGTCAGTGAACGTGTTCTGGGAAAAAAAAAAAGAAAAAAAAAAAGAGAGACCGTTTTATATCAGTTTACCGTCAAGAGCACAAACGTAATCCTGTGAAGCAAAAGTGTAAGGAATAGATGGAGAACGTAATGAACTGAGCTGACAGAGCATGATTTCAACGTGTGGTTATGTTCTACAAACATCTGTTGAAAGCAGCGACACACCGCTGACACTCTGCGATAAAAAGAGATGTAATGGATGTATCATTGCTTGATTTTGGACTCTAGCAATCCACATCAAACAGAACCACAGTAATTCTCAGCAGAATTGACACAGAGGACTGACTGACAGTGCGTTCATTGGGACGCTTTTTTCTAGAAGTCTACAGCTACACTGCTGAGAAAAACGTTTTGCGCAATCTTCACTACTTGCACAGTTAGTGTTTTTCCAATTGGAAACCATGCTCTCTGTATTCTCCTGACCACAGGAAACCCTACATCCTCCTATGTAAGAGAGGTAGAAGTAAGCCTAAGCAGCCTTCTCAGTGTAGTTTATCGGCGAGAGTTGTGCCTCCAATCGCGAACTGACTTGTTTACAGTGTTCAGATTGTCTCGAAAGGTAACTTGAAGCTCGGACCGTACGCACATTGTAACTTTATGGTGCTCCTCAATATGGAAAGTTGCCTGCTGAATTGGCGTACACCACAGTAGCGCTATCGAACATTAACCCCTAACGTGAGACACAAAAACTGAACATCAACAACGCCGGCTAATGAGATATATAGGCAGTCATTTTCCCTCGGTCTGCTTGCGAGTGAAACAGGAAAGGAAATGACTAGTAGTGGTACGTGATAAGTTCCCTCATGCTGCATACGGTGACTTGCGCAGTATGTATATAGATGACGGTGATCGCTACCTACAAACTATGACTTGCAGGAATCTTCAGGAAAGCGCATCAAAGCTGCATTCTGCCCTTTTGCACGGAGGACTGTGTCGCGCCACATGGTACACAATCGCCTCCACATCATCATTTTGGTCCCCAGGAGTCAGATAACAGTAGCACAATTACCTTGCACCGTAGTGCTTTTCAGGCTGGTGTTTATATAAAGCTCAGTATTCCAGCTGGAAGACAATGTCGAAATGCCGCGACTGAAAACTGCAATATACTGATGACATTGCGCAGGTGTCGTTCTGGTCAAATGCAACAGTACAACCTGTAGGCTTGGCTAACATCTCCACTTATGTTCAAGCAGGCATTTCTCGTCTTGTTTCCACACTTTTGTCCATACACTGCAATAAGTGGTTAAATTCTGGTTGTTTTGACAGTGATTAGAGAACTGCCTCGAAGTCGTTATTTCTCTGAAAAGAAATTATAAAATAATACTTATAAAAAGTACAAAATTACAGTTTGCCGTAGTTGTAGGCAGCAGACGCGTATTTTTACCATCAACAAATAAATATAATAAAAGGATTCCCCTACAACTGACAAGTAAGTCAACTTAAAGGTTAGATGAAGGCAAGGGCATATCAACTGGAATAAGGTCTAGCGCAGTAAAGCTACGTGGATTTCAAACCAATGTTCGAGATGATGAAGTCTTGACCTTACCGATTAACGAATCACCATCAACATCACACATGTGCACACCGATATGCACTGTGAATAGGCTCGTGTAATCTGGGCCATTAGCACACAGTCTGGTCATCACGAACTCTAAGTTCCTTCATTTTCCTTGCTGGCAACCTTTTTATTAAGGTAATTTCTTGCAGCCCGAAATTCTAAAAAATGGTTCAAATGGCTCTGACCACTATGGGACTCAACATCTATGGTCATCAGTCCCCTAGAACTTAGAACTACTTAAACCTAACTAACCTAAGGACAGCACACAACACCCAGTCATCACGAGGCAGAGAAAATCCCTGACCCCGCCGGGAATCGAACCCGGGAACCCGGGCGTGGGAAGCGAGAACGCTACCGCACGACCACGAGCTGCGGACTCCGAAATTCTAACTAGTGACTTCACTGCCGAGCACAACTTAATGATGGTAACTTCACTTCACAGCCATCTATTAAGAAACGCTGGTAACTTCGATTTATAACCATCTATTAAGAAGCAGTGGCAATTAAGCGACCTCTAAAATTGTCAGAAAGGGACTATACGCTTCGTTGAATATTTATGGCAATGTTGGAGGAAACTGTTTACTGTGTAGGTAGTCTAATCAGAACCTGTTTTTCACTGGCTTCCTGCAACTGAGCCATATGACCACACACGGAGTAGCTACTCAGAACTTTGTATAAGTTCGTGACCAATTCTCCCAAATACGACAAGGCACTGCGTAAGAAAGTCAGGTTCTATTCTTTGATGATGAGTCGGGCAAACGGATGAGTTTGTCACAAATGTTCGTTAGAAGGTCACACTCCACAAAAGGTTTCGCCGATACATCAGGGATCACTGACCCTTGTGAGGCCCATGGAGAACACGACTAACCCCCCGCTGGTTGATACAGATCGATCCAGGAGTGCAGCCAACATGGGCGGCTCCTACTCTGATGTGGAGCAGGGAGACCCACCATTACCATAAATCGTTTCACCGCACAGCTACGTGAGTTCGGTCTGCCAGCATTAGGCTTCCGATGCGTCCTGACCGCAAGTTATTAGAAAACGTGAAAAAAGGCGAATCTTCACTTTCACTGTTACGCAGTACAGTGAAGTGCATTACATTCTATACGATTGAACTGCGTCCCTAAGAATAGTACCTACCGACTTCTGTCCATCGTTAACAAGTTACAGAACTGAACTAATACATTTTACCATTCATCACGCTGTCACAGTCCACTGATGCCTTGTGCGTCCACAAAACTTTGTTCACGGGCGGGCGGATGTAATGTAAAAATATAAAAGCAGTGATATGTAAAAAATATACGGAAGTCTGCCAATGTAATCGTATTCTTGATGACTCAATAGTAGCGGTTGAAAATACTTTTCTGCAAATGACTCACAAGAACGTTCTTAATAGTGCAATATCTTTTAAGTTAGCCCGACACAGATCAGTAATTAATAAACTAGCTCAGTTCTCAGTGTAGTTACGTAATCGTCCATAATTAATTGTCCTTTCCTTCTTTACCCAACACCACTGATATTATTCCAGGCTAGTAAGAAGTCGTGTGCTTATTGCACCAGAGAATATTTCACAAGTCTGTTCGATGTAAACTACTCCAATACGTAACTTACTATCGTGGTTTCGTCTCGATTCCCCAATAAAAGATAACAAAAGTAGCATCTACAAATGAAATCTTGTAATGGAACTGGAATCCTGTGACCAAACCTTTTCTGCCTGGGATATCACCTCGTTATATAAAGGAAAGCTGTAAGTAAAAATTGTTAAATTATTATCAGAAAGAAAGTTAATTATCAGAAGAAAGTTAATTGTCCTGACCGACGGCACTCTCGTAGATGAGCTGAAAGAAAAATGTTAAAGATTTTCTAAGTTGGCACCTAACAATGAAAAAGTCTTTGTTAATGCCCATATCTACTTAGGACACTCCAGGTATCAGATTACAAATTGATTGACCGCATACACAAATTCTTTTTGTGGTTTTAAGTACAACTTAAATTATTAACTGGTACAGCTTTACACAAGAACGTCCTCTTAGGTCCGAATCCAAGCACATAAGATAAGTGAATGACAAAGGAAAGGTAGTTCATTCATAGGAGTGCAAGGGTCCATGGAATAACATGTCCATTGTAGTTCTATCTCTTCTTCCTTGGCGTAACTTGTCGCCTCTTTGTAAAATTTATCGTAATATTTAGTTTACATTTTTTTAAACCTAAGACCACCCAGGAGAAACAGTACACGGGGTCGGGTAAAGATTCTAAAAATTTTCATGTATTTATATTACTGATTCGATGAGATTGAGAAATAGATATTACAGAAGAAATACAAAATACGTACTGCTCACAGGAGTAATAGTTATATACTCAATAGTATTTTAGGTATATACTTTATATCTAAAAAGTAAGAATGTTTCATTAGGATATGAAAGCGGATCTTTTCACGTTATTAATTCGATTATGGATTACTTGATTCTTGAGTCAATGGATCTCAATCACACTGGTGTCCAAAATTAAAGCACCAAACGGAAATTTTGGAAGGTTACTTTTATTTTACCACAAAACGGTATAAACAGGAGATAATAACGTAGAAACAATGCAAAGAATTCAGAACGCAACCAACTGCAACATGCATTGGATGGTGGATGCTGACGTGATGCAAGCCGTCTGCCTAGTGCATTCCAGACACGCTCTATGGGATTCAAACCGGGAGAGCGAGCGGGCCACGCCATGCGTGCATTATCTTCCAAGAAAACATCAACCACCGGTGCTGTATAAGGTCGAGCATTATCGCCCATCAGTACAAAGTCCGGGCCCACAGCAACTCGAAACAACAGCAAATGGGGCCCCAAGATCTCGTCACGGTACTACACAGCAGTTAAACCTTGCCGATTCACCCATATAATTTCATGAATGGGGGTTCGACTGGTAAACACAATCCCTGCCCACACCATGAAGGACCCTCCTCGATATCAGTTTCTTTCCACGATCTTTCAGTCCCAAAATCGTGTTCCACGTCCCCCCCCCCTCCCCCCTCCCAGATGCGAATCCATTGAAAATCACTCTCCAGACTAAATCGGGACTCATCTGAGAAAACATTGGCGTACTGTTCGACCGCCCAGTTGGCATGTTGAAGACTCCATTATAGTTCCCTTCTGTGAAGACGCGTCAGAGGTAGACGTACATCAGGTCCCCGACAATAAAGGCCACTCTGCCGAAGTCTCCTGCTCACCGTTTGCTCGACACAACACGTCCAGTGGATGCTGCCGAGCTCACGTGCTACTTGCCGAGCAGTACTAAGGCGGTACTGTCGTGTCTCTCTTCTGAAGTCACACATGGTCGGCTCTGGTCTGGTCTTCGGGATACAATTTCGGTCTCTATAAACTGTCGCCACTTCCATTCCACTACGGACGTACTTACAACTCACTGAAAATACGCCCGCATCTCGTGGTCGTGCGGTAGCGTTCTCGCTTCCCACGCCCGGGTTCCCGGGTTCGATTCCCGGCGGGGTCAGGGATTTTCTCCGCCTCGTGATGGCTGGGTGTTGCGTGCTGTCCTTAGGTTAGTGGGGTTTAAGTAGTTCTAAGTTCTAGGGGACTCATGACCATAGATGTTACTTCCCATAGTGCTCAGAGCCATTTGAACCATTTTTGAACTGAAAATACCACAGAGCTATCATAAAAAGCGGAGGCTCAACACATCCCGGATTACTGTCCACTAATAGATATATGGATACGTTTGATTAGATAGCGTGTCGAAAAGTAAAAACACCAAAAAACTGTAGCGGAATGCAGGAAGGTCTACAGAGGACGGACGACTGGTGCGAGGAGTAGCATTTGAGCCCCACCTTGAAGAAAGTAAGTTATTGCATATAAGTACACGGAAACTCTCATTAGTAGTCGATTACACTATTAGCAATAAATCACTGGAAACTAACAACTTTGAGTGTCCGTCTGAAGTGACCGAATGTGGAACGACCACATAACACGGGTTGTAGGAAAAGCCGATGTTACGATGAGATTCATCGGAAAAATTTTAAGCAAATATAATTCGTGCATGGTAATCTGGCTTACGAAACATTCATTGGTCCGATTGTTGAGCACTGATCGTCAATCTGAGACGAATGTCACGTGGGACTGATAGAGATTATCCAAACAAGAACGTTGTGTCCCTTCATGAGTTCTTTTAATTCGTGTCAGAATGTGACGTAGATAACAAATCTAGAAGTAGAAGCTACTAGCGAAGCGTTGTACGTAACTGAGAACGTACCTTCCAAAAAGTCAGGTAACATATTGCTTTCTCCAGTGACGTAACTAGGGTACCTGGCGCTGGCGCCCAAGGCAAACTTCGACTTCGTGCCCCTGCTCCTCCATTTCTTTGTGTAATCCTCGTGACACGACAGTAAAGAAATTGGAAGGGTTGAGCGCGGCACACTGTCTGCGTGCCGCAGCGTTGCCGTGCTGACGAGTGGGCAACATCCACGTTTGACAGGAGGCTGGGCAGGTGTGCTACCAGCGCGCGGAGGACGTAGCTCTTTGCACGCGGAACTGTCAAACTCGCCGAGGTCCAGACGTGACGTCACACGAGATACACTTACATCGAGAGCTCAGCAGGCCCATTTTCTTGATATATACGCTGGAGCGTCAAAGAAACTGGTATAGCCATGCGTAGTCAAATACAGATACACGTAAACAGGAAGAATACGACGCTGCGGTCGGCAGCGTCTATATAAGACAACAAGTGTCTGGCGCAGTTGTTAGACCGGTTACTGCTGCTACATTGGCAGGTTATCAAGGTTTAAGTGAGTTTAAACGTGGTGTTGTATTCGGTGCACGAGCGATGGGCCACACCATCTTCGAGGTAGCAATGAAGTGGGGATTTTCCCGTACGACCCTTCCGCGAGTGCACCGTGAATATCAGGAATCCGGTAAAATATATCTCCGACGTCGCTGCCGCCGGAAGAAGATCTGCAAGGACGGGACCAACGACGACGGAAGAGAATCGTTCAACGTGACAGAAGCGCAGCCCTTCCACGAATTGCTGCCGATTTCAGTGCCGGTCCTTCATCAAGTGTCAGCGTCTGAACCATTCAATGAAAAATCATCGATATGGGCTTTCGGAGCCGAAGGCCCACTCGTGTACCCTCGATGACTGAACGACATAAAGCTTTACGCCACGCCTAAGCCCGACATTGGACTGTTGATGACTGGAAACAAGCTGCCTAGTCGGAGGAGTCTTGTTTCAAATCGTATCGAGCGGATGGACGTGTACGGTTATGGAGGCAACCTCATGAATCCATGGACACTGCATGTCAGCAGGAAACTGCTCAAGCTGGTGGAGGTTCTGTAATGGTGTGGGGCGTGTGCAGTTGGAGTGATACGGGACCTCTGACACGTCTAGATACGAATCTGACAGGTTACACGTACGTAAGCATCGTGTCTGATCACTTCCATCCATTCATGTTCATTGTGCATTCAGACGGACTTGAGCAATTCCAGGAGGATAATGTGTCACCCTACATGTCCAGAATCGCTGCAGAGTTGCTCCAGCAACACTCTTCTGAGTAAACACTTCCACTGGACACCAGACTCCTCAGACATGAACATAATTGGGCATATCTGGGGTGCCTTGCAACGTGCTGTTGAGAAGAGATCCCACCCTCTCGTACTCTTACGGACTTATAGAGAGCCCTGTAGGTTTCAAGGTGTCACTTCCCTCCAGCACTACCTCAGACATTAGTCGAGTCCATGCCATGTCGTGTTGCGGCACTTCTGCGTACTCGCTGGGGCCCTCTTCTATATTAATCAGATGTACCAGTGTCTTTGGCTCTCCAGTGTAGATTGACGGTGCACATGGTGTATTTAATTAGTGAGCAAAGAAGGCGTTTGTAACGATTTTTACGCTATCTTTAATGACATTTATAATAATTTAACTACATGAAACTATTATATGAAAGCGCTAATTGAGGCGAATCGAATAAGCTATTCACGTGTTTATCGATGTACTTAATTAGCCAGTGAGAGGCCATTGAATCAAATGTTTAATTTAAAAAGATGGTTCAAATGACTCTGAGCACTATGGGACTTAACATCTGCGGTCATCAGTCCCCTAGAACATAGAACTACTTAAACCTAACTAACCTAAGGACATCACACACATCCATGCCCGAGACAGGATTCGAACCTGCGACCGTAGCAGTCGCGCGGTTCCTGACTGAGCGCCTAGAACCGCTAGACCACCGCGTCCGGCGTTTAATTAAAGTCAGCGTAATTAAACTGCACAAGACAGCTAGACAATTAGCACTGTAGGTTGTGTGGGTAATGTAGGTACACATCTTAAACAATACTTAGGTCGTAAGTTGTCTATGTTGTATTACCGATTCAATTTGATAATTAGAATTTTTCCAGTAATGCCTATAATTTAAATTCCATTAAAGATACCTAACTTGGATACCAGCAGTGGGAAGAGTAGGTCATATGCTACGAGACGGATGTGCCATTTGCATGAATACTGTAAACGTTCTAGGCATAGTTAACAAACAGTAAATATTGTTCCCATCATATTAAATGTGCAGTAACTTTGGTTCAAATGGCTCTGAGCACTATGGGACTCAACTGCTGTGGTCATAAGTCCCCTAGAACTTAGAACTACTTAAACCTAACTATCCTAAGGACATCACACAACACCCAGTCATCACGAGGCAGAGAAAATCCCTGACCCCGCCGGGAATCGAACCCGGGAACCCGGGCGTGGGAAGCGAGAACGCTACCGCACGACCACGAGATGCGGGCCGCAGTAACTTTCATCAAGATTGTGGACAAATTACTCAAGTAAAAATTTATTTTAATATGTCATGTTAATCGACATTTCGGCTTGCTTATTTTGACACTTTTAAGATAGCATGCGTGAATCAGAAGTTGGTTGTCAGACTGGTGAAATCCCTTACTGGTTGAATGACGTAAATTCGCAGAAACTCCGGGGTTCGGTGGACTGCACTTATAAAATGGGGCCAACATCTTCGCTTTTTGGGAGTCGGCCGGGCACAATTCGAGAGGTAGTCTCTATGCTCCCCTGGGCGATGATCTACTCGCACGATTTTACAGACTTCGAAGGTTCTTCGACCGTAGGCAACTGCGCAGCGAGTGGTCTCTCTAACTCTGGCTGTTCTGAGTGTTCTCTGAACATTTCGCTTCTGTCGACAGACTAGTTTAGTCGAGTGCCAGCTGGACTTGACTTTATTGCGAGTAGTGAAACAATTTTGCAGTGTTAGCAGGTTTATTTATGTAAAACTGATAGTAAATTTCTAATCGTTATTTGCGGATCGAGTCACTTTAGATCTGACTAGCTATAACTGTTAGGTTTTCACCATTCTGTTATTTATTCCAAGAAGTGGCTCTGAGCACTATGGGACTTAACATCTGCGGTCATCAGTCCCCTAGAACTTAGAACTACTTAAACCTAACTATCCTAAGGACATCACACAACACCCAGTCATCACGAGGCAGAGAAAATCCCTGACCCTGTTATTTATTATGTGCAAATAATGAATAAACAGTGAAATTTTCTTTAAGTTTCAACTCGTTGTTGAAGTACATTATTTACATTTAGTAGCTGGTATCGAACGTAACAAACATTCTGGTCTGATTATGTGTATCAGGAATAGGTTAATTTAAAATTTTCATTGAGAAAGCAACGAGTATGGTCACAAACCCTACGACGCTGAGACGAGCTATATTTTCATTATTTTATCGTTGTATCCTCATCGCTAATTAGCCCGTTTGTTTATGAGATCAAAACGATTATCACCAAGATGTAAAAGGTACATATGTGAGCAGTTCTTTTGTGTTGGCTACATTTCAGAACATGTAATGATATACATTCCGTAGTCACAGTAATTGCAACAATAACAACGCAATTCCTTTTTCATATTTTATTGCCGATCAACTCATAGCTGTAACAAAAAAAAAAAAAAAAAAAAAAAAAAAAAAAAAAAAAGACGTAAAACCTACACTTTCCGTGTGCTGGCTCACTTCGCAGGATAGGGGTACTCCATCTTTTATCTGGAAATAAGAAACAAGCTTCTCCATACCAAAGAACGTAAGTCTTGTGGAACAGATGCTCCAGTCCGAATTTGTTCCAAACACTTATTTTATTGTCCTCCAATAGATTCTCTTATTCTTCTTTGTATCATTATTATTAGTGTTATTATTCTCTCCCTTCCCATTTCGCTCTTCGTTTTTCCTTTTTCTTTTACGTTTTCATTGTTTTTCTTTAGTCTGTTACACCACTGGTTTGTTCTGATATGCATCTCGTCTAAATCCCTACGGTATCAGTGCTGCGGGGTTCTGAAAGACTTCAGGTAAAATCTTCTAGGTTTGTTAAGCCGCGTCTTGTTCCTCTTCAGTTTCTTCTTACACAGTCGACGATTGGACCACTCTGCTGGAATCTTCTACAGGCTCTCTCGAACACTGTCTAAGACCAGTATAGCGCTCACTTATGGAGTTTTGCAACGCTTGCTCTAAAGAAGTGTGGTTACTGGGTGAATTTCTTTTGGCAACTATTGGTGATCCATCGTCAATGTATAGGTAGTGAAAGAGGCAAAGAAAGAGGGGGGGAATGTTTGCCAAAACGTTCTTGTAATGCCACAGTGGCAGGTTCCTGATACATGTTCCTGTTCCTCGCATGCCATGTCTGGGTATTTACTTCCTTGATGGCGGGAAGCCTCAAAACTGAAAACCTATAGTCGTCATCTGTTTTGAAATTACTTTCGCTCTTAGAAAATTGTTCAAATGGCTCTGAGCACTATGGGACTTAACATCTGAGGTCATCAGTCCCCTAGACTTAGAACTACTTGAACCTAACTAACCTAAGGACATCACACACATCCATGCCCGAGGCAGGATTCGAACCTGCGACCGCAGCAGCAGCGCAGCCATTGCTTGGCCACAAACGAGAATTGCTACAGTAGAAGAAAGCGCAGGTGCTGACTTACCATGACCGGCGGCATCTGTATGGTTATGCAGAATAAGTTTAACTAAGTGAACTAAGTTCGTCTAAGCCTATGTCATTGCCACAGTCCCAATCAAACATTACTTCACAGGTACAGAAATTCACAGCCGCCTACGTGCAAATTACTTCACACAGTCAGACCCTATTTGAGCAAAACGCAGTGCTTATTTCTAATATCTCGGCGAGCGACGCTGATTCCCATCCGCCCCGTTCGTCTCCAGAACTCCAGGTGCCTAACAATGGCGTTCCTGCCACCATTCCCTCTCGCTGCACTGCTGTGACGTCAACCATCATCATTTTCGTCAAATTGAACAGCTCATGCTTTACTCGTTCTTACTGAACTATCACTCGAATTACAGAGCTATGACTTGGTATAATTTTATAGCTACTTCCGACTTTACATTAATTATTTACCGACAGAACTAATTTGTTGTTGCCGGAGGGTACTATTATGACCGCCCCATTGCGAATGTAGAGGGATGTTCGCCTGTTGATACTGCCTTTTAGTTTTCGTCCGCCTCTTCCCTGGCCGTGTTTCTCCGCCTTCTTTCGCACACAAGTCACTGCGACCTGCGCCGACACCCGATTAGGCTCACTCCGTAATCATTCGGCACTGCCAACCGCGCGATCTGCGCTAGCTCGCCCGAAGCCCGATATCAAATTGAATTCTTATTTGCGCCTCTTAAGTAAAATCGCTGTAACTTCTGTGTACATGTGTGGTGTAAGTACTGTAAGACCTTCGGTACACACACCATCAGATTATTTGACTTGTGGCTCTAACGAAGTAGGCGAGTGTCAGCAATATGTCTCGTGGTCTTATCGTGGCGTGTTTATCTTCTGCCGTTAGGTCAGACGATAGAAATGTCACTTGCACGCTTAGAGTAGCAGATTGACGGTGACCAACTTTAAACAGAACTTGATTAATTTTCACACACATTTATTAAAATAATAAAAAGCATAGAAATTACGTAACTTGATTCTGGATGCTGTTTACAATTGACAATCTGAAGTTCCTTTGGTCTTGGTACGTTAATCTTATTCTCACATATCTCTGATACTTGACAAAGTGTCTATACATTTATCTTCATGGCTATGTACAGGAATATAATAATCTTATTAGGCGCACACTGAAACGTTACTATAGACTGGTACAGACAAATGCAAACTGGTAGAGACTGGTGCAGACTGAGTAATCGGGGTATGTACACTTGTTACAATACCTCGCGCGTTCATGTATCACTGCGCGAGTGTGATCCGCGAGGAGAAAAGGTTCTACGTTAGCAGCAATCTCATTGGCTGCGTTACATATTAATACGCGGATCGGCGGAAGCAGAATTTGGTCCGTCTCTAAGGCAGCGCCATCCCGTAGTGCGGAGACGGACGAGCGCTGCGTCTGCGCTGTTGTACTTAGCGGGGCGCGCTCTAGTGGGAAAGTTGTGTACGCGCTGACTACGCGGAACTATGTACACAACAACGGGCTAACGGGTAATAACGGTAGAAAAATTTATTGGGTTCTACTCCCATCATTTTAACTTAGCCTCAGGCAGTGGCGTGAGCAGTTTACGAGAACTACTACGCAGTACTTGTGGCCAGCTCCCACGCTATTACGCTGAGCTAGGGACGCCACCACGGTATTGCTGAGTGAGACACGCCAACTGCCACAAACAGGCCAAATGGAGGACCGGGTGCCGTCACATGAGGCACACGAGAGGGTCGGAGAGGTACCGCCACCAACAGCGGGTCGCTCTCTTGCCTGCCACTTTCCTTATCCTCTGGACGTGGCCACCATTCCTTCCTATTGAGGACGAAATGCTCTTTCTGTACCATGTGCGATTCACTCCGCAGCCGCAGCCAGTTTTCATTAATTTTTTACCCATTAGTGGCAGTTCTTGGGAATAAAACCCATTTTTCCCTGAATCCTGGGATTTTTCATCTTATGTGTAGGAAAAACACCTCGGATCCCCGCATGAGCTCTTCATAACATCCTGATACACACCTGTTCCGCTGCTTCTACACCAATCCCGTTTGCTTCGCCAATAAGCAATTACGCTTATTTACAAGGCCCCGGGAATCGACAACATTCCATTAGAACTACTGACAGCCTTGGGAGAGCCAGTCCTGACAAAACTGGTGAGCAACGCGTATGAGACAGGCGAAATACCCTCAGACTTCAAGAAGAATTTAATAGTTCCAATCCCAAAGAAAGCAGGTGTTGACACACGTGAAAATTACAGAACTATCAGTTTAATAAGTCACAGCTGCAAAATACTAAAGCGAATTCTTTACAGACGAATAGAAAAACTAGTAGAAGCCGACCTCGGGGAAGATCAGTTCGGATTCCGTAGAAATACCGGAACACGTGAGGCAATACTGACCCTACGACTTATCTTAGAAGCTAGATTAAGGAAAGGCAAACCTACGTCTCTCGCGTAGACTTAGAGAAAGCTTTTGACAATGTTGACTGGAATACTCTCTTTCAAATTCTGAAGGTGACAGGGGCAAAATACAGGGAGCGAAAGGTTATTTACAATTTGTACAGAAACCAGATGGCAGTTGTAAGAGTCGAGGGGCATGAAAAGGAAGCAGTGGTTGGGAAGGGAGTGAGACAGGGCTGTAGCCTCTCCCCGATGTTATTCAATCTGTATATTGAGCAAGCAGTAAAGGAAACAAAAGAAAAATTCGGAATAGGTATTAAAATCCATGGAGAATAAATACTTTGAGGTTCGCCGATGACATTGTAATTCTGTCAGAGACAGCAAAGGATTTAGAAGAACAGTTGAACGGAATGGATAGTGTCTTGAAAGGAGGATATAAAATGAACATCAACCAAAGCAAAACAAGGATAATGGAATGTAGTCGAGTTAAGTTGGGTGATGCTAACGGAATTATACTAGGAAGTGAGACACTTAAAGTAGTAAAGGAGTTTTGCTATTTGGGGAGCAAAATAACAGATGATGGTCGAAGTAGAGAGGATATAAAATGTAGACTGGCAATGGCAAGGAAAGCATTTCTGAAGAAGAGAAATTTGATAATATCGAGTATAGATTTAAGTGTCAGGAAGTCGTTTCTCAAAGTATTTGTTTGGAGTGTTGCCATGTATGGAAGTGAAACATGGACGATAAATAGTTTGGACAAGAAGAGAATAGAAGCTTTCGAAATGTGGTGCTCCAGAAGAATGCTGAAGATTAGATGGGTAGATCACATAACTAATGAGGAGGTACTAAATAGCATTGGGGAGAAGAGAAGTTTGTGGCGCAACTTGACAAGAAGAAGGGATCGGTTGGTAGGACATGTTCTGAGGCATCAAGGGATCACCAGTTTAGTATTGGAGGGCAGTGTGGAGGGTAAAAATCGTAGAGGGAGACCAAGAGATGAATACGCTAAACACATTCAGAAGGATGTAGGTTGCACTAGGTTCTGGGAGATGAAGCTTGCACAGGCTAGAGTAGCATGGAGATCTGCATCAAACCAGTCTCAGAACTGAAGACCACAACAACAACAACATTCGATACAGATTAAAAGTAGTGATAAGCCAGAGTGTGGGCATTCGTCCTCTTCACATTGCCACGTCTCACCTACGTTTTTGAAATGCATATTTTAGCCTCATTTCTCTCGATGTTTCCCTACTGCAGATTTCACATTTTGTTTTAACAGCATATGGCGTTCGGCTGTTTAATGCATTCATTTCACTGTGTTTCCAGTTTTGCCTATGAACACCTTACTACAGTCTCCCAGACTGTGGAGGTGATCAGATCCGTCTGTTTTATGCCTTTTACTTTATGCTGGCTGAAAAGTATGGTCTTCATACCATTTTCTGAAGAATTATGCTTATGTAGTCAGAAACTGTAGAAACGAATGATAACCTCACTGACTGACAGATTGAGAATATTAATATACTCTTTCGTTTGAAAGAGCTTACCAATGAGCGTTCAGCTCTCTCCACTGCACGTGGCCTTCATATTTATAGGTCCAGCCAATAATGGACTAGAGCTGCACTGCCTGAGGAACAGCTGCCAACACTCATCTTACTAAGCTCCAATGCGTCCAAGGCATAGCTCTATGAAGGATATATCACGTCCCGAGGAACTTCCCAGCAGCCCGTACATGAAGCAGCTGATGAGAAACTCGTGATGGACAGATTTAAGCAGCAGGTAGTGAAGTTATACGAAACGGCAACAAATTCCTCATAGCCCTTTGACCCGTCGCCTTTAGAGGAGCAACGACTTTGCCGGTCACTACAAGCAACCCGTAGGCCTACTTGGCAGGCAATAGAGCCAGGCAGCGGAACTGCACAATCAAATCTAATTTCTGGCGCCACACAGACACATTTATAACACCAGAAACAGTAACCAAACAATAAACAGCCTATGAACGAGTATCTCGAATGTTCACGCGCTACTGTCGTGAGCATCTATGGGAAGATGTGGTTGTTGATATTGTTGTTGTGGGCTTCAGTCCAGAGTATGGCTTGACGCAGCTCTCCCTGCTATCTATCCTGTGCAAGTTAATTCATCTCCGAGTAACTACTACAACCTACATCTTTCTGAATCTGCTTAGTGCATTCACCTCTTGGTCTCCCTCTACGATTTTTACCCTCCACGCTTCCCTCCAATATTAAATTGGTGATCTCTTGATGCCTCAAAATGTGTCCTACCAACCGATCCCTTCTTCTAGTCAAATTGTGCCACAAATTCCCCCTCTCCCCAATTCTATTCAGTACCTCCTCATTAGTTACAAGATCTATCCATCTAATCTTCAGCATTCTTCTGGAGCACCACATTTCGAAAAGTTCTATGCTTTTCTTGTTTAAACTATTTATCGTCCACGTTTCACTTCCACACATGGCTACACTCTATACAAATACTTCCAGAAAAGACTTCCTGACACTTAAATCTATACTCGACGTTAACAAATTTCTCTTCTTCAGAAACGCTTTCCTTGGCATAGCCAATCTACATTTTATATGCTCTCTACGTCGACCATCATCCGTTATTTTGGTCCCCAAACAGCAAAATTCATCTACTACTCTAAGTGTCTCATTTCCTAATCTAATTTCCTCAGGATCACCTGATTTAAATAGATTGCATTCCATTATACTCTTTTTGCTTTTGTTGATATTCATCTTATATCCTCCTCCTTTCAAGACACTGTCCACTCCGTTCAACTGCTCTTCCATGTCCTTTGCTGTCTGACAGAATTACAATATCCTCGGCAAACCTTGAAGTTTTCATGACTCCAAATTTTTGTTTCGTTTCCTTTACTGCTTGCTCAATATACAGACTGAATAACATTGCGGATAGGCTACAACCCTGTCTCACCCCCTTCTCAACCACTGCTTCCCTTTCATGCTCCTCGACTCTCGTAACTCCCATCTGATTTCTGTACAAATTGTAAATAGCCTTTCGCTCCCTGTATTTTACCCCTGTCACCTTCAGAATTTGAAAGAGAGTATTCCAACCAACATATTCAAAGGCCTTCTCTAAGTCTACAAATGCTAGAAATGTAGGTTTGCCTCAATCTATCTTCTAAGATAAGTCGTAGGGTCAGTATTCCTCACGTCTTCCAATATCTCTACGGAATTCAAACTGATCTTCTTCCAGTTTTTCCATTCGTCTGTAAAGAATTCTTGTTAGTATTTTGTAGCCATGACTTACTAAACTAATAGTTCGGTGATTTTCACACCTGTCAACACTTGATTTCTTTGGGATTGTAGTTACTAAATTCTTCCTGATGTCTGAGGGTATTTCGTCTGTCTCAAAGATCTTGCTCACCAGATGGAAGAGTTTTGTCATGACTGTCTCTCCCAAGGCTATCAGTAGTTCTAATGGAATGTTGTCTACTCCCGGGACTTTGTTTCGGCTTAGGTCTTTCAGTGCTCTGTCAAATTCCGCACGCAGTGTCATATCTCCCATTTCATCTTCATCTACGTCCTCTTCAATTGTTTTCCATCTGAGCTCTTGATATTCATGCAAGTCATTCTCCTTTTTCCAAAGGTCTCTTTAATTTTTCTGCAGGTGGCATCTGTCTATCACTAGGTGCTAAATAGTTGGACGTCCACAATTCTCCACAAGACGTGGGATTCGAGGGCTTGTCTGCTCTGAAAAGTGAGAGATGGTAATGTGTGACATTTCTGCAGAAAGAGCACAATGCTGTTGCATGCACAAATGTTTCGGAGCACACCGTTCATCGTGCACTGTTAAACATGGAACTCCACAGCAGATCACCCAATGACATCATCTGTTTCGATTGCAGTGGGCGAGGGACCACTGGGATTCTACCGTCGATCAAGTGAAAACGTGTCGGCTGACTCACATTTTTGCTACATTACGTCTATGGTCGTCTCCACAAATGCCGTCATCGAGGTGTACAGCGGCTCGAAACGTGCAGCGCGCCACAGACGCAAGCTGGTGGGAGCAGTATTGTACTATGGGAGACATTCTTCTGCGCTCGCATGCCACCTATTGTAGTATTCGAAACACGCTGACAGCCACGATGTTTCCCCCGATGACGTCCGTGTCTCGAAGCCAGAACCGTGCTGCTGTGGTTTTCAGGAGCATTATAGTGAACTCAAGTTGATGTCTGGGCGACCAAACTCGCCTCATGTAAATCCTATGGAACCCATCTGGGTCGTCATCGGGAGCCATCACCGAGTACGCTAATCAGCGGCCCGTTATTTAAGCGAATACAAGACCTGTGCATAGACATCTAATACCACACGCTTGTTTCCAAAAACCTACCAACAAACTGTCGGATCCCTGATACCCAGAATCAGTGAAATATTTCGTTCTAAAGACGGACAAATACGGTTTTATGCAGACGGTCATAATGTTTTGGCTCATCGGTGTAAATTCTTATTCTTTCATTGTAAAATGTTGTCACTAAGCCTGTATCCCAACGTACTTCGTGTTTTAAAGGCAAATGTTGCGTCAGATTTCCGTAGGGACATTTGGTTTTTATCTGAAGTTGTGCCATGGGATGTCAACTTCCACAAAATTACATTTTTTCCTTAGTTTAAGTTCGTGTTGTCTGCTTTTTAATTTACTGTATATGCGCGTAACCATAGAGGTGTCGTACCCATTTCCTTCCGCAACCCCAAGATCTCCATTTTCCCCACATATCTCATCCTGTGTTAAGGGAAGCCGTATCATCCTACACAACACTGAGTGAAAATAAACTTTCTTATATCGATGAGGCTGGCATGATAACTCACGGATTACATTTGTGTTTCCAGTTACGTTCTGAAATGGTTAAGGCATTGTAACTGAATATATTATCAACTTCTATTTCTAAAGTAAATTGTATTTTAGGATGCACGGTAACATTTTCGCAGCCACGGGCTTGATGTCTTCCTTACTCCCTTGAACTACAGCCGGCCGCGGTGGTCTCGCGGTTCTAGGCGCGCAGTCCGGAACCGTGCGACTGCTACGGTCGCAGGTTCGAATCCTGCCTCGGGCATGGATGTGTGTGTTGTCCTTAGGTTAGTTAGGTTTAATTAGTTCTAAGTTCTAGGGGACTGATGACCACAGCAGTTGAGTCCCATAGTGCTCAGATTCATTTGAACCATTTTGAACCTTGAACTACAATTCTATCGTCTTTGGCGTATCTCTTATACTGAAGGACTCGATTTTTAACTAACAAATGTTTTCGGTAAAAGTTAGTTTACAAGATTTTGAGAAAGATATCTAATGTAGTGCAGCCAGACTGTTACCCACAGTCAGACAATCAACCTTCAAGTACATCTTGCCATTAAACTTGAAAAAAGTGCAGAGAATCTACTAGTTCTGTAATTTGAGCCAAATTTTCTTCTTCATATTTCAATAACTTACTTTTCTTATCAGAATGATTTCTTTAATGGGTAAATTTGTACATAAATTTTAGCACCAGACGAACCTGATAACGTGTAACCATGTACGCCAGGAGCTTTAATTTGATCCACCAGTTCGGAGCCGTTCTTAAAAAGTCTAAAGTGTTCTCAGTTTTTAGTTTAGTTCTTTATGGAAGAGATAGCTAACATTTAACGATAGGACAAATACTTTTATCCTATTTGTGTAACTTAATCTGAACTCGCACTTTCGGGATAGATGGATTCATAGCTTTTTTACATCTGAGAAGAGAAACACAGAATTGTCTATCTTATTCCAGCTTCAGATTTTCTCGTCGCGTCCTTAGCTACTTCATTAACACCGTTTACTGCAAATAACTTTTCTGCTTTTTTATCTACGTCATTCCCGTGGTCGAGGAGTAGCGTCTTTGATTCATAATCAAGTAAGTCTTCGGCCTCCGATTCGAAACCGGCCGCTGCTTAAATTTTAAATAATAATCAGCATTGGCGGCCGAAGACTTCCGGCATAAGAAGTCACCCCTCATTCTGCCAACGGCCTTGTCAAAGAGGGCGGAGGAAAGAACAGAGATTCAGGGCACTCTCTTGTCCTAAGGGTGGGAAACTGCCCCTAAAGGTGGAAGAATCACCAATGATCAACGGCATGAAGATGCAGAAGGCAATGGAAACCACTGCATTAAAAACAAATAATGTGTATCCACAGGACATGCGGCTGTAATTGAAGAAGTGTGATGATGATCTCTCCATTGGCAAAATATTCCGGAATAGTCGCCCATTCGGATCTCCGGGAAGGGGCTGCCAAGGGGGAGGTTACCATGAGAAAAAGATTCAGTAATCAACAAAAGGATAACGTTCCACCGAGTCGCGGTGTGGAATGTCAGAAGCTTGAACGTGGTACGGAAACTAGAAAATCCGAAAAGGGAAATCCGAAACGGGAAATCCGAAACGGGAAATCCGAAAAGGGAAATCCGAAAAGGGAAATCCGAAAAGGGAAATCCGAAAAGGGAAATCCGAAAAGGGAAATCCGAAAAGGGAAATCCGAAAAGGGAAATCCGAAAAGGGAAATCCGAAAAGGGAAATCCGAAAAGGGAAATCCGAAAAGGGAAATCCGAAAAGGGAAATCCGAAAAGGGAAATCCGAAAAGGGAAATCCGAAAAGGGAAATCCGAAAAGGGAAATCCGAAAAGGGAAATCCGAAAAGGGAAATCCGAAAAGGGAAATCCGAAAAGGGAAATCCGAAAAGGGAAATCCGAAAAGGGAAATCCGAAAAGGGAAATCCGAAAAGGGAAATCCGAAAAGGGAAATCCGAAAAGGGAAATCCGAAAAGGGAAATCCGAAAAGGGAAATCCGAAAAGGGAAATCCGAAAAGGGAAATCCGAAAAGGGAAATCCGAAAAGGGAAATCCGAAAAGGGAAATCCGAAAAGGGAAATCCGAAAAGGGAAATCCGAAAAGGGAAATCCGAAAAGGGAAATCCGAAAAGGGAAATCCGAAAAGGGAAATCCGAAAAGGGAAATCCGAAAAGGGAAATCCGAAAAGGGAAATCCGAAAAGGGAAATCCGAAAAGGGAAATCCGAAAAGGGAAATCCGAAAAGGGAAATCCGAAAAGGGAAATCCGAAAAGGGAAATCCGAAAAGGGAAATCCGAAAAGGGAAATCCGAAAAGGGAAATCCGAAAAGGGAAATCCGAAAAGGGAAATCCGAAAAGGGAAATCCGAAAAGGGAAATCCGAAAAGGGAAATCCGAAAAGGGAAATCCGAAAAAGGAAATCTGAAAAAGGAAATCTGAAAAAGGAAATCTGAAAAGGGAAATGCAAAGGCTCATTCTTGATATGGTAGGGATCAGTGAAGTGAATTGGAAAGAAGACAAGGATTTCTGGTGAGATGAGTGTAGGGTAATATCAACAGCAGCAGAAAATGGTATAACGGGAGTAGGTTGAGAAAAAGTAGGATGAGAAAAAGATTCAGTAATCAACGAAAGGATAACGTTCTACGAGTCGGGGCGTGGAATGTCAGAAGCTTGAACGTCGTAC
This sequence comes from Schistocerca nitens, assembly GCF_023898315.1. NCBI lineage: Eukaryota > Metazoa > Arthropoda > Insecta > Orthoptera > Acrididae > Schistocerca > Schistocerca nitens. The sequence goes on along the minus strand of NC_064615.1, from coordinate 245,216,714 downwards.
GGAAACTAGAAAATCTGAAAAGGGAAATGCATAAGCTCAATCTAGATATGGTAGGAGTCAGTGAAGTGAAGTGGAAAGAAGACAGGGATTTCTGTTGAGATGAGTATAGGGTAATATCAACAGCAGCAGATAATGGAATAACGGGAGTGGGATTCGTTGTGAACAGGAAGGTAGGGCAGAGAGTGTGTTACTGTAAACAGTTCAGTGATAGGGTTGTTGTTATCAGAATCGACAGCAACCCAACACCGACAACGATAGTTCAGCTATATAGGCCGGCGTCGCAAGCTGAAGATGATGAAAAATGGCTCTGAGCACTATGGGACTCAACTGCTGTGGTCATTAGTCCCCTAGAACTTAGAACTACTTAAACCTAACTAACCTAAGGACATCACACACAACCATGGCCGAGGCAGGATTCGAACCTGCGACCGTAGCAGTCGCACGGTTCCGGACTGCGCGCCTAGAACCGCGAGACCACCGCGGCCGGCAGAAGATGATGAGGTAGAGAAAGTGTATGAGGTTATTGAAAGGGTCATACAGTATGTAAAGGGATGTAAAAATCTAATACTCATGGGAGACTGGAATGCGGTTGTAGGGGAAGGGGCAGAAGAACAGGTTACAGGAGAATATGGACTTGGGACAAGGAATGAGAGAGGTGAAAGACCAACTGAGTTCTGTAACAAGTTTCAGCTAGTAATAGCGAATACGCTGTTTCAGAATCACAAGAGGACGAGGTGTACTTGGAAAAGACCGAGTGCTACGAAAAGATTTCAGTTAGATTACATCATGGTCAAACAGAGATTCCGAAATCAGATATTGGATTGTAAGGCGTGTCCAGGAGCAGATATAGACTCAGATGATAATGTAGTACTGATGGAAAGTAGGCTGAAATTCAAGAGATTCATCAGGAAGTATCAATACGCAAAGATGTGGGATACAGAAGTACTAAAATATGACGGGATACGCTTGAAGTTCTTTAAGACTGTAGATACAGCAATAAGGAATAGCTCAGTAGGCAGTACAAATGGTTCAAATGGCTCTAAGCACTATGGGACTTAACATCTGAGGTCATCAGACACCTAACTAACCCAAGGACATCACACACGTCCATGCCCAAGGCAGGATTCGAACCTGTGACCGTTGCAACAGTGTGGTTCCGCACTGAAGCGTCTAGAACGCTCGGTCACAGCGGCCGGCTAGACGGTACAGTTGACGAGGAATTGACATCTCTAAAAACGACCGTCACGGAAGTTCGGAAGGAAAACATAGGTACAAATAAGGTAACTGCGAAGATACCATGGGTAATAGAAGAAATACTTCAATTGATCGATGAAAGGAGGAAGCACAAAAATGTTCTGGGAAACTCAGGAATACAGAAATAAAAGCCGCTGAGGAATGAAATAAATGGGAAGTGGAGGGAGGCTAAGCGAAATGGCTGCAGGAGAAATGTGAAGACAAAGAAAAAAAAATAAAAAAAAAGATTGTCGAAAGGACAGACTCAGCATTCAGGAAAGTCAAAACAATCTTCAGTGACATTAAAAGTAAGGGTGGTAACATTAAGAGTGCAACGGGAATTCCACTGTTAAATGCAGAGGATAGAGCGGATAGGTGGTACGAATACATTGAGAGCCTCTATGAGGCGGAAGATTTGTCTGAAGAAGAAACACGAGTCGATTTAGAGGAGATAGGGGATCCAGATTTAGAATCAGAATTTAAAAGAGCTTTGAAGGACATAAGATCAAATAAGGCAGAAGGGATAGATAATATTCCATCAGAATTTCTAAAATCGTTGGTGGAAGTGACAACAAAACGAGTATTCACGTTGGTGTGCAGAATGTATGAGTCTGGCGACATACCATCTGGCCGGCCGGAGTGGCTGAGCGGTTCTAATGGCTCTGAGCACTATGCGATTTAACTACTTCTTAGGTCATCAGTCCCCTAGAACTTAGAACTAATTAAACCTAACTAACCTAAGGACATCACACACATGCATGCCCGAGGCAGGATTCGAACCTGCGACCGTAGCGGTCGCTCGGTTCCACAATGTAGCGCCTAGAACCGCACGGCCACTCCGGCCGGCTGAGCGGTTCTCGGCGCTACAGTCTGGAACCGCGCGACCGCTACGGCCTCAGGTTCGAATCCTGCCTCGGGCATGGATGTATGTGATGTCCTTAGGTTAGTTAGGTTTAAGTAGTTCTAAGTTCTAGGGGACTGATGACCTCAGATCTTAAGTCCCATAGTGCTCAGAGCCAGTTTTTTGAAATACCATCTGACTTTCGGAAAAGTATCATCCACACAATTCCGAATATGGCAAAAGCTGACAAGTGCGAGAACTATCGCACGATCACCTTAACAGCTCATGCATCCAAGTTGCTTACAAGAGTAATATACAGAAGAATGGAAAAGGAAATTGAGGTTGCGCTAGATGACAATCAGTTTGGCTTTAGGAAAGGTAAAGGCACGAGAGAAGCAATTCTGACGTTGCGGTTAATAATGGAAGCAAGACTAAAGAAAAAACAATGCACGATCGTAGGATTTGTCGACCTGGAAAAAGCGTTCGAAATGTAAAATGGTGCGCCCGCATCTCGTGGTCGTGCGGTAGCGTTCTCGCTTCCCACGCCCGGGTTCCCGGGTTCGATTCCCGGCGGGGTCAGGGATTTTCTCTGCCTCGTGATGGCTGGGTGTTGTGTGCTGTCCTTAGGTTAGTTGGGTTTAAGTAGTTCTAAGTTCTAGGGGACTTATGACCACAGCAGTTGAGTCCCATAGTGCTCAGAGCCATTTGAACCATTTTGTAAAATGGTGCAAGATGTTCGAAGTTCTGAGAAAAGTAGGGGTAAGCTATACGGAGAAACGGACCATACACAATATGTACAACAGCCAAGAGAGAATAATAAGAGTAGACGACTAAGAACGAAGTGCTCGTCTTAAAAAGGGTGTAAGACAAGGATGTAGCCTTTCGCCCCTACTGTTCAATCTGTACATCGAGGAAACAATGATGGAAATAAAAGAAACATTCAGTAGTGGAATTAAAATTCAAGATGAAAGGATATCAGTGATACGATTCGCTGATGACATTGCTATCCTGAGTGAAAGTGAAGAGCCGGCCGCGGTGGTCTCGCGGTTCTAGGCGCGCAGTCCGGAACCGCGCGATTGCTACGGTCGCAGGTTCGAATCCTGCCTCGGGCATGGCTGTGTGTGATGTCCTTAGGTTAGTTAGGTTTAACTAGTTCTAAGTTCTAGGGGACTGATGACCTAAGATGTTAAGTCCCATAGTGCTCAGAGCCATTTGAACCATTTTTTTGAAAGTGAAGAAGAATTACATGATCTGCTGAACGGAATGAACAGTCTAACGAGTACAGAGTAAGGACTGACAGGAAATCGAAGAAAGAGGAAGGTAATGAGAAGCAGGAGAAATGAGAACAGCGAGAAACTTAACATCAGGATTGATGGTCACGAAGTAGATGAAGTTAAGGAATTCTGCCACCTAGGCAGTAAAATAACCAATGACGCATGGAGCAAGGAGGACATCAAAAGCAGACTTGCAATGGCAGAAAGGGCATTCCCGGACAAGGGAAGTCTACTAATATCAAATATCGGCCTTAATATGAGGAAGAAATTTCTGAGAACGTACGTCTAGAGTACAGCATTGTATGGTAGTGAAACATGGACTGTGGGAAAACCGCAACAGAAAATTGAAGCATTTGTGATGTGGTGCTACAGACGAATGTTGAAAATTAGGTGAACTGATAAGGTAAGGAATGACGAGGTTCTGCACAGAATCGGAGATAAAAGGAACATATGGAAAACACTGATAAGGAGAAGGGACAGGATGATAGGACATCTGTTAAGACACCAGGGACTGACTTCCACGGTACTAGAGGGAGCTGTAGAGGGCAAAAACTGTAGAGGAAAACAGAGATCGGAATACGTCAAGCAAATAATTGAGGACGTAGGTTGCAAGTGCTACTCTGAGATGAAGAGGTTGGCACAGGAGAGGAATTCGTGGCGGGCCGCATCAAACCAGTCAGAGGACTGATGACCAAAACCAAATGTAGTCCCTATCATGGATTAGGACAGCTGTGTCCTCTTTCTCAGCCTTTGCAACAATAGCTAATTATATCTTAAGTTTACCGTTTAAATTTTCTAAACTTGCTTGATTCCTTCGGTCTACATTTGGGGATGCTTTCTCAGATTCGAAGAAATTCATAATTTTTGTAGCAGCAAAGAATTGTTCAAATATGTTAAGATGCAACTTTTACTTGAGTTATTGTTTCTTTTACTTGCTCCCTGCGAAACATAGATTTTAAAATCTATCTCAATTCCCTGTTGAATGTGGATTCCTTTGCCTTTGGCAGATTTATCATCGACATGTATACTACTCTTTCATGAAAATCGTGTCCTGTTTTTACTAAAAGAACGATTATTGTGGCTAAAAAGAGATGTCACATCAAGTTCCCTCAATGTTTTCTCATGTCTTTTACGATGATATTTACTTTTCCTATATTTGGTTCTATAAAATTCCAAACATGCTTAGACTATAAGGGAGTTAACATGTTGCTTACATGTAAATGAACCTTCAGTAACCCGATATGGAGCAAATCTTTTCATTTAAAAGATTCCGCTCATCTGCAATTTAACCCACAACTGTTCACTTCATACACAATATGTGAGTCACTCTGAATTAAGATTAGCGTACCTCGGGGTTATACCATGTCGCAAACACGTCTATTAATGTTTTTCTTCATGTTTTCTTTGATAACTTAAAGTTTTCCAACTTCTTAACTTCTTCCTTCACCTGATCAGGAATGCATTCCATAATTGACGCCATGTAAGAACCGTGATCTGTTTCTTCGTAATAAATAAACAGACACCGTCTAGATCACCTTTTTTATAACCGACGATTACATGTGCACATTTCACGTAACTATCCAAAAGCTTTCTAGTTCACCGAAAACCTCTGTAATTTACCATAGTTGGCACTCTGTACTTGCCGATGCAGTTATGTGTAAGACTCATAATATTTTGTTGTTCACTGAGCAACCTCTGATGGTAGAGTATGTAATATCACACTTTTGTAATTTTTATTGTTCTTGTGGTGTCACCGCCAGACACCACACTTGCTAGGTGGTAGACTTTAAATCGGCCGCGGTCCGTTAGTATACGTCGGACCCGCGTGTCGCTACTGTCAGTAATTGCAGACCGAGCGGCACCACACGACAGGTCTAGAGACACTTCCTAGCACTCGCCCCAGTTGTACAGCCGACGTTCATAGCAGTGGTTCACTGACAAATTACGCTCTCATTTGCCGAGACGATAGTTAGCATAGCCTTCAGCTACGTCATTTGCTACGACCTAGCAAGGCGCCATTACCAGTTATATTGAGCTTCTTATAAAACCTGTACCGTCAAGAGCGATGTACACCAATTATGGATTAAAGTTAAGTATTACATCATCTACGTACTTTATTTGCAATTCTCAAGACATTGTCCTGTTCCAGACCTCACGCCAGTCTGCGTGTAATTAAACGCGTGCATTTCGGCCTCCTCTAGCAACACGGTGTTGGCACTTCTGCCAATACTTCATATGGCGACGAAGATTTAACGGTCGTATTGCTCTAATTTACATGTGTCATGGCTTCGCCACAATCTCCAGATGTACTGTCCGAATTTTATCGCTTGCAGAATCAACAGACGCAGGCGTTATTGGATGCCCTTGGACAGCTCGTCCAGGGTCAACGTGCACTGCAAAACGATGCGGCAGCCGCCAATTCACCGCTACCGCAGCCACAACATGCAGTTGCACCACCTTTTCGTCCTTTTGATGCGGCACTGGAAAGCTGGACGGAGTGGTCACGCCAATTTGAATTCCATCTCGCCGCCTACAGAATTCAAGGTAACGAGCGGCAGACTTTTTTGTTAGCATCTATCGGGGTCCACATGTACCGAGTGATAGTGAACTTGTTTCCCCGACGCGACGTAGCAACTCTGTCCTACGAAGAAATTTTGTCGGCATTAGATGTATATTCCAAAAAACCAGTCAATGTCGTTGCAAAAAGGTATACGTTCTTTCGTACAAAACGTACGGCCGGTCAGACTAATTGGGAGTGGGTTGCAACTTTGCAAGGCCTTACTAGGGATTGTACTTTTGAGTGTGAATGTGGACTCCCTTATTCAGATACTACGGTGCGTGATGCAATTGCACAGAACGTTTCTGATGTTCGTATCAGGGAACATATTTTGAAACTAGTCAATCCCTCCCTTCAACAAGTGATAGACATATTGGATAGGCAAGACACACTTGACTTTGCTCAGGAATCATTTGAAACTTCGCCAGCTGTGTGTCACATTCACCGGCCCGCCGGGCGAGTTGCACGGAACAGTAAACAGCTCTCGCGCTCGTCCGCGCAGCTGCCGCCCAGCTCTCCGCGTGTGCCGCGCCAGCACGCAAATGCAGTGCTAAAGTCATGCCCGCGGTGTGCTACTAGACATTTGCGTGAGAATTGCCCATCACGCCAAGCTATTTGCTTTTTCTGTAATAAAAAAGGACATGTTCAAAGTGTTTGGCAGAAAAAGCTTAGATCGGACGCTACCAACCATTCCAGGCCCTTTGCTTCGCGCCGGAATCGAACCAAGAATACTCAGGCTCGTGAACCTTCACCCATGGACATTCATGTAGTTCATTCCACTCCGCCCAGTGCCACTCTCTCTAACAGTGAATGTGTTCATCCCACAAATAGTGTGCGTCGACATCGCCGGAAATCCCGTCAAGTCGCAAGTGATTCTGTACCAGTGTTAGTTCCCGTTGCACGAGACAGTCGCTCTTGTCGTCAGCAGGACAATAAACTTTTTGTAGATTTGGACTTTCATGGCAAGGTCATACCATTCCAGCTCGATACCGGAGCTGCAGTTTCATTGATCAATAACGACACGTACAAACAACTGGGCACACCTCCCTTGCGTGCCGCAAATGTTAAGTTCACTAGCTATTCCGGTCAGAATATCCCTGTGTTAGGATAGTGCAGCCTTCTTGCAACATACAAGCGACAAACAAAACTTGTGTCATTTTACGTACTTAGTTCTTCTGCTGCAGTGAACTTGTTTGGTTTAGATTTATTTCAGTTGTTTAACTTGTCTATAGTCAATCAGGTCCTATCAGTGAACCAGACTGTGCCTTCAGCCAGTGTTCGTCTATGTGAACAATTTGCTGACATTTTTGCCCCCGGGCCTTGGTTGCGCTAAGAACTATGAAGCACATTTGGAACTGAAAGTCAACGCGCAACCGAAATTTTTCAGAGCGCGCACTGTTCCCCACGCATTGCGTGATGAGGTCGCACGAACATTACACGATTTGGAATCACAAGGTGTGATTGAACGTGTGCAGGCTTCTCTCTAGGCCTCACCCTTAGTAATTTTGCCAAAACCTTCCGGAAAATTGAGACCGTGTGGACTTCAAGGCAACAGTGAATCCACAACTAGTGATTGCAACTTATCCTTTACCCCGCCCGGAAGATCTTTTTGACAAACTGTGCCCGGGTAAATATTTTTCGAAGTTGGACCTAGCAGATGCGTACTTGCAAATACCGGTGGACGAAGAATCCCAGCGCGTTTTGGTGGTTAACACGCATCTTGGTTTGTATCGATTCAAAAGACTGCTATTCGGGTGTGCATCCGCCCCTGCATTGTTTCAGCAATATCTGCAAACTGTTTGTGCGTCGTTCCCTACGGCAGCACACTATCTGGACGATATTGTAATCTCCAGAAAGACAGAAGAAAAACATTTCGCCAATCTCAGAACATTATTCAGGTCTTGCGACAAAATGGTCTTCGCTTGCGGAAGGCCAAATGTGTGTTTTTTGCTCGTGACTTACCCTATCTGGGACATGTAATCAATGCCCAAGGCATACATCCCAGTCCAGAGCACCTCCGTGCCATACAAGACTTGCCTTCGCCACAGAATTTGAAGCAGCTACAGAGTGTGCTGGGAAAAATCAACTATTATCATAAATATGTTCCCCATGCCTCTTCCATTTCAGCTCCGCTTCATCGCTTACGCCGTAAAGGTGTTCCGTTCGTCTGGACGACGGAATGCGAACGCGCCTTTCGCCAGTTGAAATCGGCGTTGCTTTCAAATACTTGCCTTACGCCATTCGATCCCCAGAAACCCCTTTTGTTGATGGTAGATGCATCGGATTTCCGGATCGGTGCTGTGCTTGCGCACTAAGATGGATCGCATGATCGTCCTATTGCCTTTGCGTCCAAATTGCTCTCGTCTGCGCAAAGACATTATTCACAGATCGAGAAAAAAGCTTTGGCTCTCGTATTTGGTGTTACAAAGTTTCATGATTTCTTGTATGGTCGTCACTTTACCATCATCACAAACCACAAACCTTTGACATTGCTTTTTCATCCGAACAAGTCTGTACCTCTACGTACAGCGCAGAAATTCATTCGCTGGTCTATTTTCCTCTCGCAGTACCGCTACGATATCTTGTATCAGTCCACTGCTAAGCACGGAAACGCCGATGCGTTGTCCCGTTTGCCTGTTGCTGAGGATAGAGCATTCGATTCTTCCGAACTTGCTTGCATGTTCATTGATTCGGAAACCGATGACGTGGTCGAATCGTTTCCGATTGATTTTCGTCGTGTAGCTACTGCCACAGCTGCTGATCCTGTCCTTGCTACCGTTTTGCGTTTTTTTGCTACGCAATGGCCGTTGTCAAAGTCGCGGATCGAGGATCTGTTGGTTCGCCGCTTTTTTGCTCACAAGGAGAGACTTTTTGTTCGACGTGGTGTTTTGCTGTTGCGTTCTGATAATGATCAGTCCAGGGTCGTGGTCCCACGTTCGTTACAGTCCTCTGTCTTACGGCTTCTCCACCAAGGACATTGGGGTATAGTGAGAAGGAAACAACTTGCTCGTCAGCACTGTACTTGGTTCGGAATCTATGCTGCGATTACGAATATGTGCTCTTCTTGCATGGCGTGTGCCGAACAACAATCCGCACCACCGCGGAAATTCTTTGCATGGCCGAAAGCCACTTCCCCTTGGCAACGCTTGCACATTGATTTTGCTGGTCCATTCTGGAATGCTAGATGGTTGGTTCTGGTCGATTCATTCAGTAATTTTCCTTTTGTTGTCCGGATGTCTTCCACGACGTCATCTGCCACCATCCAAGCGTTATCCGCTATCTTTTGCATTGCAGGTCTTCCACAGACTATTGTTTCCGACAATGGCCCACAATTCATGTCCGCAGAATTTCAGTCATTCTGCAAGGCCAATGGTATTCAACATCTGACATCCGCGCCGTTTTCGCCTCAGTCAAACGGTGCCGCTGAACGATTGGTCCAGACTTTCAAGTCACAGATGTTGAAGTTAAAAGAGTCGCATTCTCGGGAGGACGCGTTATTGCTCTTCTTGTCCTCGTATCGCTCTCAGCCCCGAGATGGTCGCTCGCCGGCTGAGTTGCTCCATGGTCGTCCTCATCGAACCTTGATGTCTTTGCTCCATCCGCCACATCAGGTTCCTGTGCAGCGGCAGCCATCTGCTTTTGTTCCAGGCGACGTTGTATACTATCGCGGTTCACGGCGTTGGCTCGCAGGGCGCATTCTTCGCTGCCTCGGCCGCGCTATGTATCTGGTTTTGGGGGCCTCTGGTGAGGTGCGTCGGCATCTCACTCAGCTGCACCTCTGTCGTCGCACGGGTTCTGCCGCTCCCCGTCTGCTTCCAGCGACGGTGCCGTCCGGTCAGCGTCCTGGGGACCCATCTACTGGCTCGCCTCATCCTCAGGTGCTACCGACGATGCCTTCCATTTTACCCCATGGCGGCGCGGCGCCGCCGCCGCCGCCGCCGCCTGTTCTCCCGCCGGCGTCGCCCGCAGTGGATGCTTCGCTGCAGCCGCACGGGCGCCTCCCTGGGTCACGCGCCGCCGATCGCTTCCCGTTGTAACCTCCCCCTCCCTTATCGACCTTAATGACAGTGAAAAATTAAACCGCGTGTACTTAATGGAAATTTGGGAAAAACAATCGTCACCGAAGTTAATCTGTCGGTAAAGAGGGAGGAAAGGGTTACATCTAAATGAAAGGAAAAATGCAAATGAAACTGGTGGAAATTAATTTTGAAAAGGGGTAAAGTTAATAAAGAAAGTAAAAGTGCGGCCGTTACGTTAACAATTAACTAGCGGTAATTAGATATTTGAGATTTGGGGGAAATTACGGTCGCCAGTCCTAAGGACAATTACTATAGTAACTGAAAAAGAAAGGTTATTACACATATAATTAGCACTAGAAGCGTGGCAACTGAAGGTTGACACGTATAGTGTGAAAACTGAAAGTTTGTCAGAAGTAATAAATTTCGCTACACTCTGACTTAATTTAGCAAAAGAATTAATAAAACCGGAAAATCGAAAGTTAATTTAGTGACTGAAGTTAATAGTGAGCTTTCTTTCTGAAGCACATCGAAATTCAGTAAATACGGTTAGTCTTGGACTACCTCAACAATCATTTCAAAAGCAACTTGACTCTACGCAATTTAGAAATAAGAGATTTAACTTTGAACTTGAATTAAATGATTCTGAACAATTAACAATAGTAAAATTTTGTACGTACCAAGCTGAGCTGCAGTCACAGGTAAGCTAAAATACGGTAACAAAACTCGCACTCTTAATTTGTGCTTGTGTAATCTAAATATTGTAGCCAGCTATGAATACTTAAACTGAACTTTGAAATTAAAGCAGTAAAATCGAATTATAATGCTTTAGTGCTGGCGTTTGAATTTCAACGACACTCGGGTTCATTTCGGAAAAGGAAGGGACCCTGCTTGGCAATGCAATTGGGACAATGAGCAACAAAGGTTCATGCTACGTTGCTGTAATTTTGTGATTTGGTTTGAAAAGCTGGGGTCTGCCATACAGTTCTGAAACTTTACGTGCTTTTAGTCTTCCTTGTTGGTTGATTGAAGGTTTGAAGTCGCCGATCGAGGAGGTGGCGACAGTCACTCATTGTCGGCCGTCGCTGTTGCAGAAGCTGGATGCTGGCGCGCCTTCTCCTCGACACGGTCACCAGGCGAAACGGGCTCTTGATGTGAGCCAGCTAATGCTTCCCGTCCGCGACACCGTGCTAGAAACTACCATAGCCAGTCGATCGCAATTACATGCTGCCAAACCCCGAAAGCCCGGCAACTTGCGGGAGCGTCACACAACACAGCTGCTCAATCGCACTACTCCAACCAGACTCTCCCTCTGCTCAGCCCGCGCTCCACGCGGCAGAGTTAACACTCTCAAAGATCCTGCACACTTTCGTTCTTCACACGACCTATCGATGTATTCGTTCGATAGCATAGTTTTCCCTAGGCAAGACCCAGCGTAAAATACAAATAATATTTACAAAACAAACCAATTATACATCGACATAAATGCAGAAATATATATATACAAATATTAAAACAATTACAATATATAAAGACACAGAAATGTTATATCTTCAGGTAACAAAATAAGGAAAAAATTATGGTACAATAGATGGAAATAGGAGGATATGCATTTCCGTCGTTACACCGTGACCAGCTGTCCTCCGACATGGAACTCTTGCCCGCTCCGGACCAGATGTCTTAGCCCGTCGGGTACCCCGACGCGATAGAGGTCGACCCTTCGGCCCCTCCTAAGGGCGCATACACCGCATGTTGGCGTGCACCCTGGACTAGGTTTTCAGGCGTTTCCTAGCTCCCCTCGGACCGAATGGCCGGGTGCGGGTGGCACAGACTCGCCTGTTGTTAGGCTCCCCACCTCGTCGCATACGTCAACATGGGGTCCTCCCCACGGCGGGCGGAAGCCTTATAACACAACCGTCCTCCGATTTGCGGGGGAGGAATGTGGTGTCACCGCCAGACACCACACTTGCTAGGTGGTAGACTTTAAATCGGCCTAGCACTCACCCCAGTTGTACAGCCGACGTTCATAGCAGTGGTTCACTGACAAATTACGCTCTCATTTGCCGAGACGATAGTTAGCATAGCCTTCAGCTACGTCATTTGCTACGACCTAGCAAGGCGCCATTACCAGTTATATTGAGCTTATTATAAAACCTGTACCGTCAAGAGCGATGTACACCAATTATGGATTAAAGTTAAGTATTACATCATCTACGTACTTTATTTGCAATTCTCAAGACATTGTCCTGTTCCAGACCTCACGCCAGTCTGCGTGTAATTAAACGCGTGCATTTCGGCCTCCTCTAGCAACACGGTGTTGGCACTTCTGCCAATACTTCAGTTCTGTCTCTTTTTCTGCTCTTCCAGTTACACCTGAAGATGATCTGCAACGCAGATTGAGACAGATAGTCGGCAATAAAAGAAGAGATCCAGACGCCGTTTGTTTATTTATTAGAGACAGTTATCTTCACAAACAGAATTTCAAATAGCGGCTTACTACAGAGCAGTGAATTGTGATTTTTTGCTGTTAGTGATAAATGTTTCGTTCCTTGTCTTCTTGGCGGCTGGTTCTTGCATACTGAGCCCGGGACGGAGCTTCAGTAATAACTAATATACTTGTAAATTGCACGATTTGTTCTCTACCAGAGGTCAGGTCAACAGGCAAGTACACAACGCTGTGCTCACGATTGCTGTTCTACGAGCGTAGGAAAACAACGTAAATGAAAGTGTCACCTTCTGCTATCCACTGCGCTCCCAGCGGAGCAGCAAACGGACATTGACAGAGAGCGTATGCGTGCGCAGTTGTGAGGGATTACAGTATAATAACGGGAGCGGTAACTGCTGATCGGTATCGGCGCAGAGCAGACACCACGTCGTGCCGGTGTGGCGCTCGCTGCGGGCGGGGCCGGTCACGGTGCGCGTGACGTCAGTAGCTGGGCGCCAGGCGGGGGTTCCCCGGACTAGACAGCGCCATTACGGCCGGCGTCACCCCGGGCGGCGCTCTCCATTTGTAACAAACAATTTGTGCCGCCTAACAAGAGGAATTAGCATTCCGGCGGAGTAGGCGCGCTGGCGCGTAACGAGCTGCCAGGTACTCGGCGACCCCTGCTACGCGCCTACTCTGCTTTCCGTCGCTATGAATATTTACGAGCCCGATTGGTTTACAGAACGCGACTCCAGCACTGTAATCCACCCGGCGGCTTTCATTAACTTGGTGCTCACGATAGCTCTAATGCAGATTGGCGGACCCCAGTTGCATCAATCGATACGCGCGAACACGTACGGAACCACCAACCCTCTTATTACTTCCGCGCCGAACCGTGCTGTCTGCCATTTCAAAATAGGATAGTCTCTACACGGCGTAAAGCAACTGTACATTCACTGCTGGCCTCACTATTGGAGATCACAGAGTCGGTCTATGTCCCTGAAGTCGGCTGTGTAGTGCGCCATCCACGGAGTTGAAGGGGTTCGTCGACAAATGGAAAGTGTATTACAATTAGTAGCGAAAAGTATGCGATAATTGGAAGCAAAAACGTTTCAATAAATCTGGGTCCGGAAACGAGCCGTTTAAAGATCCAGTGAATTGCTGAGGAGCTGCAACGACCAATGCCTCCGATGTGGTGACTGCACACGATGCTTTTCTCGCATAACCTTTACTGTATGAGATAAACTATCAGGAAATGTTGTATGTCACAGTCTCCATACGTCTGAAATACAAATGACAATTTCAGAGACTTTACTGGTCTCATACCGATATGATCTTATGTACACAGACTAAAGTGGCGAGTGAAAATTTATACCACAGCAGAACCCAACTTGGCTCTCATGCTTACTAGTCCGCCCCGATAGCTGAATGGTCAGCGTGAGGGACTGCCGTTCTAAGAGGCCCGGGTTCGATTCCCGGCTGCGCCGGGGATTTTCTCTGGTCAGGGACTGGGTGTTGTGTTGTCTTCCTCATTATTTCATCCCCATCCGGCGTGCAGGTCGCCCAATGTGGAGTCTAATGTAGTAAGACCTGCACCAAGGCGGCCAGACCTGCCCCCTAAGGCGCCTCCCGGCCAACGACGCCAAACGATCATTTCCATTTTTTTTTTCCTGCTTACTAGGCAGGGGCACTAGCCACCAAGCCACCATGGCAGAGCAGTTCACACAACTGCACGGATTACCCTCGCGCTGCTCCATCCTCGATCGAAATTCCAGTTCGGCGCTAGCGGCCGTGCGAAGCGGAGGTCCGATACTTCCGCCTGTGCGGCGTGTGCGAGTTTTGTTTACTTGTGGACTTAGTCTGCGCGCGGGCTAGTAACAACGATAATGGCGAACAAGTACAGGAAAACTACATTACGATTCAATTTCTGCAAAGACTACGAACGACCAAAGGCTTTAGCAGTGGAGCGATTCATTTGAGAGGAAGTCAAGATACCGCCGAACGATATTGTCGGAATTCACCTGTCCATCATTAGTCCCACGGTGTATGTTAAGACGGTTCTAGGCGCGCAGTCCGGAATCGCGCTACTGCTACGGTAGCGGGTTCGAATCCTGCCTCGGGCATGGATGTGTGTGATGTCCTTAGGTTACTTAGGTTTAAGTAGTTCTAAGTTCTAGGGGACTGATGTCCACAGATGTTAAGTCCCATAGCGCTCAGAGCCATTTGCACCATTTTTTTTTTTGTATGTTAAGATGGTAAATGACGCGGCGTGTGAGAGAATTCTACAGGCGACAAAAGCAGGTCTCCGATTTTGCCATGGTGACGGGAATGTCGGCACGGTTACTGTAGAGCATGCTGGTCTGGGTGTACGGACAATACGTGTTTTTGAGCTGCCATTTGAGCTCCCGGCTGACGAAGTTATCGAGGCTTTTAAGCCATACGGCACGGTACATGGTCACACGGCAGAACGCTGGACACAATTCGCCACGTACCCCGTTCTTAATGGAGTGCGACAGATCTCTATTGATCTTCAGAAGCATGTACCGTCCTATGTGACAATTGGTGGTTGTCGGGCGGTGGTGATTTACGATGGTCAACCACGTAATGTTCTGGCTGTGGCCAGGAGGGATACCTCAGGTCAAACTGTATGCAACGGCGGATTACGCAACTGCCTTCAGAGGTGTGGCAGCCGTCGCCGGCGATGACAGTACTGCCAAGCACCTATGCAAAAGCCCTCACTGCGCCCGCTGATGACAGAAAGGACACAGCCCTGATGGAAGATCAAGATGGCACTCTCCGAAACCTTGTAGCAGTCGTCGGGATGACAGAGGATGCTGCTCCATCGAGCATACAATCTACGGCGACAACATCAGATGAGACCGAACTCCCACCAAGCACACCGATAGTACACGAAGCAGTTCCAGCTACTGCGGATGCTGTTCCGTCTGGAACGCACTCTGAGACGACAACATCAGTTTCGACCGAACTCCCGCCAAGTACAACGATGGGACTCTAAACACTTCCAGTTCCTACGGATGCTTTTCTGTCGGGCAGCCGTGGTTCCCTACAATCTGAGGACACGGAAGGAAGGTCACGCAAACAACGTTCCCCCAAAAGGAGGAAACGGCGGCGTCGCACGACATCTCCTCGGGATGACTCCCCTTGCCCCGACGACGATGTGCCTGTGGACCAAGACGACACAACAGCCTCTACAAAACAGGATGAGGCAATGGAAACTGTTCGATCAGACCGGCAGCGGTCTGTCACATTAACGGAACCGGGACGTATTGATGCTGAAGAGGAATCACAGCCAGTTGGCTCTCCAGACGAAGATGCTGTGGCTATGGACATGAATATATCACTGCCAGAAAAGATGTGGTATGACGATATTGAGGGGGCGCCGGACGTCATACAGAGGCAGCCGGCACTCACGAAGACGGCCTAATAATTGCTGAAGGTGAACGGAGAGAGGCGGGAGAACGTCTTCTAACTCAGCCCCCAGCGCCGATGCAGGGAGATGATGTTGCGCCTCGACAGAGTGGAATTCAACGCCATGCGAACCGTATTGCGACATTAAATATAAATGACGTGCGTTCACCGGCCAAAATACACCTACTGAATGAAACGATTTGGGCATCTGATGTGGAGATTTGCTTTGCTGCAGGAAGTCCACATAGCTGCACTCCCATACATCGCAGGCTACTAATCCTATTCGTCACATGGAGATGACAATGGGAGTGGGGTGGCAGTTTACGTGCGCGATGGCTTCCCAGTGGAATACGTGTGTTATCTTCCGTCGGCCAGGGGAATGGCTTTCACGACGTTTGGGACACGCATCATCAATCTTTATGCACCGTCGGGAAATAATCGGCGGCGGGAAAGGGCGCGATTTTATGCAGAAGACATTGCCCCACTATTCCATGGACGTTATGAATGTGTAATAATTGGTGGGGATTTCAACTGTGTTCTCAGCCAGAAAGACCAATGGCCGCAGGCAAACATCAGTCAGGAGTGGCGAGTCGTTGTCAACGACCTTGTACCTAGTGACACGTGGGAATTACGACATGGAGGTGCACAGGGATACACCTATGTGACAAGTCATTCGGCGAGCAGATTAGATCGCATTTATATCTCACAGGCCCATGCAAATGATGTCCAGAACGCGGAACGCTGGCCATTGGCATTTTCCGATCACAGCGCTTAAATCTGTACGGTGCTTCTTCCCCGTAGAGAGGTGTGGCACAGTAAGGCCCCGTGGAAACTAAACATTCAACATCTACATGATCCTGAACGCCGTCAACGGATCCTTGAGACATGGACGATGTGCAAGCGAAGGGTTGGAAGGTATGCGACGATGCTTGATTGGTGGCTGCCTTGTGCTAAACCGGCGCTTCGCCGTACGTTCATCTCTTATAGCAGGGAGATGGCAGAATGGCGCCGCCGTACGACCGACTTTTATTTTGCAGCGCTGCGCGACCTGGATGGTGGTCCGCCGGGACAGGACATCTGGATCGAACGCAAAAGGATAAAAGCTAAACTAGTGTCTTTAGCTCGGAAACATCTTCAGGGAACCATGGTGCGCGCCAGATGTCACGATACGATAAGGCACGAGATTCCTTCCATGCACCACGTCGTGAATGAACGAAAGCACCGACGACGCGTTTTGGTACGGGAATTAATTACCCGCGAAGACCGAAGAGTCACGCGTCAAGCGGACATTGTCTCTGCATTTGTCGACCATTACCAACACATCTATCGGGAAGAAGCAGCCACTGTCGATGACCTCGACCGTATAGCCACGCATGTCTCCCGTACACTGACGGTGGAAGCCGCGGGAACCTTACTGGAAGCCATTAGCTGTGAGGAAGTACATGATTCGATCGCACAAGGTGCTTTGAATCGGTCCCCAGGCATTGATGAGGTTAATGCTGAATTTTACTGAGAATTTCGCAACGAAATGGCACCGCAATGGACGGAAATGTACAACGAGATGTTAAATTCCGATGCGCCTATTCCACCGGCTTTTATGAAAGGCCCTTTGGTGCCAGTACATAAACCGAAGCCAGGGATTGCGATCACACATTATCGCCCCATCACCCTGCTTAATGCCGACTATAAGATCTTTGCACGGTTGCTAGTGATCCAATGTCGTACGTTAATTCGTAGCGTTCTCTCTCCAGAACAGACGACACCGGGTGGCTCGGTGAATGTGCAAACAGCTACTGGCGAATGCCGTGATGTGATAGCGCTGGCGGAGGAGTGCCGGCTTAAAGCGGCGATGGTGGCGGTTGATTTTGACAGTGCTTTTAATAAGGTGCGCCACAACTGTCTGTACGCTATACTGGAACAAATGGGATTTTCAGACCGTTTTACTGGTCTCATCAGAAGGATTTATGGGGGCGCACAATCCTTGGTACAGGTTAATGGGCGTATAGCAGGGCCCATTCAAATTCGACGATCCATTCGCCAGGGCTGCCCTTTTTCGATGCTGCTGTTCGCGATAGAGTTGGAACCATTAATTGGGAGAATAACAAATTCTCTTTCTGGGCCGGCCGAAGTGTCCGTGCGGTTAAAGGCGCTGCAGTCGAACCGCAAGACCGCTACGGTCGCAGGTTCGAATCCTGCCTCGGGCATGGATGTTTGTGATGTCCTTAGGTTAGTTAGGTTTAACTAGTTCTAAGTTCTAGGGGACTAATGACCTCAGCAGTTGAGTCCCATAGTGCTCAGAGCCATTTGAACCATTTTCTCTTTCTGGGATGGAACTACGGGGCTACACCTTTAAATGTCGTGCCTATGCGGACGACCTCGTGCTGCTCGTTCGTTCTGAGGAAGAGGTGAAGACGGTCCTTGAACTGTTGTTGGACCACAGTGTGACGGCGGCTAGTGCAGTGAACATGGACAAATCGGCGGCAATGCCGGTTGGAATGAACCTTAAGCCGGAAGAAATCAGTCCGTTTCCTTATGTGCAACGATTCCGCTATCTCGGCATAGACTTTACCTCATCTGTAAAACATACTGCAGTAGTTAACTACCGACGTATTTTACAGACAACACGTACCATGGTCGGACAACGTCTCCTACGGCGCCTTGATCCTTTGCAGCGAGTCTAGTATCTGAACACTTATGTGGTTTCTCGAATGGTGCATATTTCGCAGATCCTGCCCCTACCACTCACTCTCGGACGTCGACTTCAATCAGCACTAGGCTATTTTGTGATGATTGGATCGCCCCTCAAGGTGCGATACGAAACGCTCACGCTCCCTACGGACAAGGGGGGACTCGGACATACGAATGTTCACTGCCGAGCGACGGCGCTCCTCCTAGCCACGATGTACAAGCAATGGCGTAGCGGGGGTGATTCCCTTACATCCCGCCTACTGGATCTTCTGGTTTCAGAGTCCCTCACACCTCCGGTGGCGGTGGGCAACATTACGCCACATTTTGCTCGTGTATCAACATTTATCGTGGAACTTAGTTATATCAGAGACGAGCTTCCGCGCACGAGACCGCCACGCGCGAAGGATTTTTATGCTTGGCTGCTACGACGGATAAGTTGTAATGTCATTGAACTCAAACACCCCAGGTTGCATTGGCCGAAGATTTGGAGACATATGCACCTAAAATTCCTTCTTACCTTCGTTCGCGCACTGTGGTTCTCTGTCGCCTGTGGCAAGTTCAACACCAACCAACGGCTCCATGCAATTGGACTATGCCCGAAATGTCGCCAAGTGGATGACGACCATCACCGCTTAGCTTGTATCGCGGTGGAGGACGTCTGGCTCCTAGGAAGACAGATGGTAGCTTGCTACCTCCGTGTGACCCCGCAACATATTACACCAGCTTCCTTCTTACATCCGGAGAGTGACTACTTTCCGGCGACTAAATCACAGTCGATCATCTGGGTCAAAGGTTGGACGATCGCGTACCTCTATGGGGATGCAGCCAAGTCGCTACTTGACTTTTGGTATTTCTTGCAGCAAGCCCACAATGAGGTTCATAGATGGTCACACAATCGGAAAACCTTTGCCAACTACCTTCAGGCAGTCTTCCTTGACCCCCCACGCAGTTGGGATGTGCCGGGTGCAGTCGGTGATCACATTTGACAGCTGATAAAGAACCTCACGCTTCTCTCACCACTCAATATGTAATGCACACACTATACCATCAAATGATCTACACGTTACTTTTAACAGAGTGATCTTTATTGAAAATAAATAAATAAAAAACAACATCCCTGTTCCTTTAAATTTGTGATTTGTTGTACAATAATTTTTTTTTTTTTTGCCGAGGATGCATTTCATTTAGTGTTTGTGAACTGCCTAATTTTGTATCCAAATAGTATACCAATAAATAAACTAAAAAAAGATAGCTGAATGGTCAGCGTGAGGGACTGCTGTTCTAAGAGGTCCGGGTTCGATTACCGGCTGCGCCGGGGATTTTCTCTGGTCAGGGACTGGGTGTTGTGTTGTCTTCCTCATTATTTCATCCCCATCCGGCACGCAGGTCGCCCAATGTGGCGTCGAATGTAAAAAGACCTGCACCAAGGCGGCCAGACCTGCCCCGTAAGGCGCCTCCCAGCCAATGACGCCAAACGCTGATTTCCATTTTTTTTCCTGCTTACTATGCAGGGGCACTAGCCACCAAGCCACCATGGCAGAGCAGTTCACACAACTGCAAGGATTACCCTCGCGCTGCTCCATCCTCGATCCAAATTCTCACTGCCATCCCAATCTGCTTTAAATTCCCCTTACAGACGAACACAACTGCCGATGCTCTGTATGTTCTGGAATAGCTCCTTACTTAACAATCATACACAACCATTTGCTCGACGAAAGATCCGTACCCAAAGACTGAAAAGTTGCACAGGTCACATCAATAATCAAGGAAGGTAGTAGAAGTAATCCACTAAATTTCAGGCCCATATCATTAACGTCGATAATCAGCAGGATTTTGGAACTCATACTGTGTTCCAACATTATGAAGTACTTCGAAGAACCCGGTCTATTTACACACAGCCAACATGGATTTCGAAAACATCGTTCTTGTGGAACACAACTAGCTCTTTACTCGCATGAAGTGTTGAGTGCTATTGACAAGGGATTTCAAATTGATTCCGCATTTCTGGATGGCTTTTTACACTGTACCAAACAAGCGACTTGTAGTGAAATTGCGTGATTATGGAATATCGTTTCAATTATGTGACTGGATTCGTGATGTCCTGTCAGAGAGGTCACCGTTCGTAGTAACTTACGGAAAGTCATCCAGTAAAACAGAAGTTATTTCTGTCGTTCCCCAATGTATTGTTGTAGGCTCTTTGCTGTTCCTTATCTATATAACTGATTTGGGAGACAATCTGAGCAGTTGCCTTAGCTTGTTTGCAGATGAGGCTATCGTTTATCGACTAGTAATCAGGAGATCAAAACAAATTGCAAAACTATTTAGAAAAGATACACTATGTGATCAATAGTATCCGGACACCTGGCTGAAAATGACTTATAAGTTAGTGGCGCCCCCGTCGATAATGCTGGAATTTAATATGGTGTTGGCTCACACTTGACAGCTTCAACTCTCGAAGGCATACTTTCAATCTGGTACAGGAATATTTCTTGGGGAATGGCAGCCCATTCTTCATGGTATGCTGCACTGAGGAGAGGTATCGATGTCGGTCGGTGAGGCCTGGCACGAAGTCGGCGTTCCAAAACATCCCAAATGTGTTCTATAGGATTCAGGTCAGGACTCTGTGCAGGCCAGTGCGTTACAGGGATGTTACTGTCGAGTAACCACTGCGCCACAGGCTGTGAATTGTGAACAAGTCGTGTTGAAAGATGCAATGCTCGATCGTGTTGAAAGATGCAGTCGCCATCCCCGAATTGCTCTTCAACAGCGGGGAGCAAGAAGGTGTTTAAAACAATGTAGGCCTGTGCTGTGATAGTGCCACGCAAAACAAGGGGGTGCATGCCCCCTCCCCCCTACGAAAAACACGACCATACCATAACACTACCGCCTTCGAATTTCTCTGTTGACGCTAGACAAGCTGGCAGGTAATGTTCACCAGGCATTCGCCATACCCACTACCAGCCATCCGATCGCCACATTGTGTACCGTGATTCGTCACTCCACACAACGTTTTTCCACTGTTCAATCGTCCGATGTTTACGTTCCTTACACCAAGGGAGGAGTCGTTTGGCATTTACCAGCGTGATGTGTGGCTTATGAGCAGTCGCTCGACCATGAAATCCAAGTTTTGTCACCTCCCGCCTAACAGTCATAGTACTTGCTGTGGATCCTGATGCAGTTTGAAATTTCTGGGTGATGGTCTGGATAGATGTCAGCCTATTACACTTTATGGCCCTCTTCAACTGTCGGCGGTCTCTCTCAGTCAACGAACGAAGTCGGCCTGTACGCTTTTGTGCTGTTCGTGGCCCTTCACGTTTCCACTTCACTATCGCATCGGAAGCAGTGGACCTAGGGATGTTTAGTAGTGTGGAAACGTCGCGTACATACGTATGAGACAAGTGACAGCCAGTCACCTGACAACGTTCGAAGTCCGTGAGTTCCGCCGAGAGCCCCATTCTGCTCTCTCACGGTGTATAATGACTACTGACAATGGAACCTCCCAATCGCACACCCCTCAGATGTAGTTATAAGTTGGCACAACGGATAGGCCTTGAAAAACTGAACACAGATCAATCGAGAAAACAGGAAGCAGTTGTGTGGAACTACGAAAAAAATAAGCAAAATATACAAACTGAGTAGTCCATGCGGAAGATAGGTAACATCAAGAAGGATGTGAGCTAAGGAGCGCCGTGGTCCCGTGGTTAGCGTGAGCAACTGCGGAGCGAGAGTCCCTGGGTTCAAACCTTCCTTCGAGTGAAAGGTTTATTTTCTTTATTTTCGCAAAGTTGTGATCTGTCCGTTCGTTCATTGACATCTCTGTTCACCGTAATAAGTTTAGTGTATGTGTTTTGCGACCGCTCCGCTAAACCGTGCGATTAGTAGACGAAAGGACGTGCCTCTCCAGTGGGAACCTTGTTATTGAAGTCGCGAGCTTTATTTGCTGGATTCATATTGCCCACGGAATAAATCTCACGTATTTAATGCACCCTCGTCCAAAGTAGCGAACAGTCAACTGCCAGCCAGGGAGCCTCGTTAGCAGGAATACTCTCTTCCGTGCGCTGTAGTCGACTGACGTGTGTTTCGATGTTTGTTTAGGTGTAGCGTCCCCGGCCCCATACTACGGCGCAATTACCTCGTATCGGACGGACGGACAGATAATAACTGTCTGAAAATAAAAAATTAAATTTTTCACTCGAAGGAAGACTTGAACCAAGGAGTTCTCGTTCCGCAGCTGCTCACACTAACCACGGGACCACGGCGCTCTCTAGCTCACATTTTCCTTGATGTTGCCTATCTTGCGCATGGACTACTCAGTTTGTATATTTTGCTTATCTTTTTCATAGTTCCACACAACTTCTTCCTGTTTTCTCGCTTGATCTGTGTTCAGTTTTTCAAGGCCTATCCACTGTGCCAACTTATAACTAAATCTGAGGGGTTGCGATGGGGAGGTTCCCATGTGAAGTCGCTGATATGGGGTACCTGGCAATAGGTGGCAGCACAGTGCACCTAATACTGTATGAAAGTCCGCAGCTCGTGGTTTTGCGGTAGCGTTCTCGCTTCCTGCGCACGGGGTCCCGGGTTCGATTCCCGGCGGGGTCAGAGATTTTCTGTGCCTCGTGATGACTGGGTGTTGTGTGTTCATCATCATTGACTCGCAAGTCGCCGAAGTGGCGTCAACTAAAAAGGAGTTGCAATACGGCGGCCGAACTTCCCCGCATGGGGCTTCCCGGCCAACAATGCCATACGATCATTTCATTCACTGTATGAAAAACGTATATTTTGGAGCGTGTCCGGATACTTTTGATCACACGAGTGTATACGAGTGGGGCGAAGATTGGCAATAGACCCTAAATAAAGGAAAGTGTGAGGTCATCCACATGAGTGTTAAAACGAGTCCGTTAAACTTCGGTTTCACGATAAATCAGTCAAATCTAAAGGCCGTAAATTCAACTAAATACCTAGTAATTATAATTACAAACAACTTAAATTGGAAGGAAAACACAGAAAATATTGTGGGGAAGGCTAACCAAAGACTGCGTTTTATTGGCAGGGCACTTAGAAAATGTAACAGATCTACTAAAGAGACTGCCTACACTATACTTGTCCGTCGTCTTTTTGAATTCTGCTCTGCGGTGTGGGATCCTTACTGGATAGGATTGACAGAGTACCTCGAAAAAGTTCCAAGAAGGGTAGCACGTTCTGCATTATCGCAAAATATGGGAGAGAATGTCACTGAAATGATACAGGATTTGGGTTGGACATCATTAAAACAAAGGTGTCTTTCGTTGCGAAGGATCTTCTCACGAAATTCGAATCACCAACTGTCTCCTCCGAATGCGAAAATATTTTTTTTGTCGCCGACCTACATAGGGAGAAACTATCACTATGATATAGTTACGGAAATCAGATCTCGTACGGAAATATATATGTGTTCGTTCTTTCCCCGCACTATACGAGACTGGAATAACAGAATTGTGAAGGTGGTTCGATGAACGCTCTGCCAGGCACTCAAATGTGATTCGCAGAGTATCCATGTAGATGTAGATGTAGCACTTCAGCTTCGAACATAAATAGGGGAGTCAACCTGAAACCCAGGTCCAGGTACTTCTACAAATGAAATGACACAGTTTTAGAGACATTACTGCTCTCATACAGATATGACTTTATACATGTAGACTGAAGCGGCAAGTGAAAATTTGCACCAAGTGGACTGGCGCGGATGTGAAAATTTGGATCTAGGAGGGAGGAGTGCCAGGGTAAATCGTCCTGTTTGTGAACCGCTGTGCCAAAGTGATATAGTGGCTAATGCGCCTGTCTAGAAGCAGGCGACTCCGGTTCGATTCCCGGTCTTGGTACAAATTTTCACACGCTGCCTCAGTTTATACACATAAAAAACAAGAGGTTTCATGTTTTCGGGACTCAATAATAAATCTTGGTCTTTTCTGATAAGGGGCAGGACGGGAAAGTACACAAACTGAATGGAAACTGGCAGGGATACATGTATTTGCCAGGAATGTCACAACATTTTACTGGTAACTGTTTAACACACACTAACAATTTTTAAACAAAATATCAGCAAATAATCTTTTTAAAATTACTGAAAAAGGTCAAAATGATAACAGAAAACTCAGAAGACGTTTTAACACAGTTCCAAAAAAGTTTTTTAATCAAAAGATCATAACTTAACGTTTTTAAAATTACTGAAGAAAATTCAAAAACACGATAACGGAATTCACAGAAGGCTGTCAGGAACCAGAAGGGAAGGCAATTTATGCACAATCACTATCTGGCAGAATTTCTCATAGGCAACTTATTGCATTTAGAGAATAACACACTTACAAAATTTTGAGTGAAAGTGCATCCATAATAACAAACCACTTAAAAAGACACAGAAGCAGATTAAAAATACAGTCAACTACCTGACTCCCATCCAACAATCTTTCACGAGCTTGTCCACTCTAGTAATATGATATTAACTGCGGTTAAATGGCCGACCAGAAAACCCCCCAAAACAACAGTAATTACAGGCCAGACAGCAGTGACCAGTACTACAACAGAAAATGACTCAAATACATGCTTAAAATGTAAGCTATTAAACTCTATAGAATTTACTTTAATTTGCACGGTCATCTTCCTCAGCATCTGTTAAAATCAGTTATTATCGGTTTTCCGTCTTGAGCTTACTGCCACTTCATTAAAGAGAATTACACGAGAGGCGTTTCGCTTTTACTTATAAAGCATCTTCCGTGGTTATTCTACGAATTGGTTACATATGTTTGTACATTTATGGTTGTTTTCGATTTAAAACAGCGTTTTGTTTATAAAGTTGGAGTGCAAGTTACTTCGTAAATAACTTGCAGTCCAACTTTATAAACAATACGCTGTTTTTAATCGAAACAACCATACATGTACAAACATATGTAACCGATTTGTAGAAAAATCAGGGAAGATGTTTTATAAATAAAAGCGAAACGCGTCTCTTTTAGTTCTTTTTAGTTAAACTGCAAGATGACCAATACGACAAACCAATAATATCTGAGTCTGTAGGGACTATTAGATTGCAAATCCGGGGAAACACATCTAGTTTGTACACGTAAGCCTTATTAACTCGACCCAGCAGAAAATAGAAAGAGGGTCGTTCAATAAGTAATGCCCACATTTTTTAAAAAAAGACCGTTAATATACATAGACAAATATCCTTGCTGGTGCTTCACATTTGGTGTTGGTTCTGCGCGCTGGTGAAGTTTCGAACCGTTCTGGCAGAGGGCAGAGCCGTAGTATAGCGTCAAATGGCGTCTATATACGACTCACGTAACAAGCAGCGTGAATTCTTGTGTGCAGAAAAAGAAACCGTGATAAACATCCATAAACGTTTGCGTGCAGTGTATGACGATGCTGCAGTTAATAGAAGTACAGTTGGGCGATGAGTAAAGAAAGTTACAGCCTCAGGAAATGCAGAAACGGAGCTCCATGAGCAGCCACGCTCGGGACGTCCTGTCACAGCCACAACTCCAGACATGCTGAATAGTGCGGACGCCATTATTCGTGCCGACCGGCGCATCACACGTCGACAATTGCCTCTACAGTTGTCGGTCAGCATTGGAAATGCGTCTGCAATAATCGAGAGTCTCGGATATTCAAAGGGGTGTTCACGATGGGTTCCACGAATGCTCACAGCGGACCACCAGATTCAAAAAAGGCCTATTCATCTGAATTGTTTGAGCGTTTTGAGACCTACGGAGAGGCCTTCCGGTCACGGATCTTTACGGGGAACTAAAGCTCGGTGCACCACTTTGCTCCGAAAACAAAATGGCAGCCCATGGAATGGTATCATCCTGATTCACTGCAAAATAAAAAATCCAAGACAACCCCCTCTGCCGGAAAAATCATAGCGACAGTCTTCTGGAATTTTGATGGCGTCATTCTCGTGGATGTGATGCCAATAGGGTCAACCATAAATTCAGAGGCATGAGTGAAGGCTCTAAATAAAATCAAGAACCGTTTCCGATGTGTTCGATTTGTAAAGAATCCAGCAGAAATCTTGCCCCAACACGATAATGCACACCCACACACAAGTCTGAGAACCCGGGAACACATCGCCAAATTGGGTTGGACATCATTGCCTCGTCCACCCTAAAGTCCAGTCCGCTTAAAGATTCTCTATGGGGAACACCCTTTGAAGATGACGAGAGTATCAGTTATGCACTGAAAACTTGGCTTCGCCTACAGAACAAGGGTTTTTACCAGCAGGGAATACATGCTCTTCCATAACGTTGGCGTACTGCCATAGAACGTGATGCAGACTACGTAGAAAAATAGAACATGGACAAGACATATTGATGTATATTGTCACGAAATTCTGACTCTTAGCAATAAATGTATTCTGAGAAAAAAAAATGTGGGGCATTACTCATTGAACGACCTTCGCACTATCACGACAGTCGAACTGCAGTATAATTTTTTGCTTTAATAACTGATGCCTTCGATACTGAAGGCGAATCACCTATTATTCCGGTGGCGTAAATACAAATTTCTGCCTTGTCAAGCATTACAAATCCGTCTCATTAATCACCTTCGACAAACAGGGAGTATAAGGTTCACAAATTGCTGACCATACAATCTTTTCTCGGCGACAACCAGTCCACATTCGTTACAGAACACCTTAAGTCCAGGCTGCCTTCCCTTCTGAGACAATTCCGTACAGTCAGCGCTGCTTGAAAATCAGCACCAATGTAGATCCAAGTCTGCTGTGCGGCCTCACACACACTCACCGGCCATGTCGACTCCTGGAGTTGTGACCAGCCAACAGTCCCGAGGAAAACTGCCCATAATCACTACAGTCGACAATTTCCCTCCCCTCGCCGGCGGAGTTGCTGAAACAGTCATCCCTAGTCATGCCCTCTCTCGGTCGGTCAGGAATGTCATCGAATTCTTCGATATAAGACAGGCGAGCGCAATAACTATCTATTTGCACACTAGTATGGATCATATTCATTGCTAACACATTCATTCAAATACACCCTGACATCACGACGGGAGTGAGCTGGAGCACTATCTAGTCGTACATCAAAACTCTCATCACAAAACAGCTCTCAAATTTTAAGCGTATAAAGATCATCTTCATCAACAACATCATCATCATCATCATCATCATCATCATCATCATCATCATCATCATCATCATCCAGTACTATCACTTAATGATGTGGCCTCTGAGTCGGCGTGTAACAAAGCATCCCAGTAAGACCTTCCATTTCTTCCGATCCTGAGCTTCCCGTTGTCAATTGAATGCCACTCTCTTCCTTACATCTCTGCCCCATCTGTCTGGTGGTCTTCCTCTAAGTCTTTTTTGGTAAATTGGGCTCCAGTCTAGGACTTGTTTAGATCATCTACCATGTTTTGTTCGAGTGATCATGACCAGCCCACTGCCATTTCAATGTAGGCCTATTCACTCTTTCCATTATGTCGGTGACCTTCGTTGTTAGTCTTAATTCAACTGCTCTCTTCCTGCCTTTTTTCGTGCAATCCTACATTGATCTTCCCATTACTCTTTGGGCTACTGTTACCTTCCTAACAATGAACTCATTTAATGGCCATGTTTCGCAGCCATAAGTTATTTCTTGCAATACACATTGGTCAAAAATAAATTTCTTCAGCTCAACCGACATATTACATATATAAACTGAAGAGTGCCTACCATAAGCTTGCGTATGAAGATACATCCTATCAATTGCGGCACTAATCAAATCATAGGATGCAAAGGTAAAACAATTTTTCATTCAAGTAAGCGAGTGGATTTGTCGTACGCTATCACCCACAATTTTGTTTGTTTACTGTACCATTCAGATTCAATTGCTCCTCCAAATTCCCCTCCCTCACGAACTATACTTCGAATCCAGTAGTAGTAATTATCACAGTCTAATATAACAGTCGCGACACTCCGTCTCTTTTTTGTTACCCACTGCGATTGCAGCGCACCAAGCGGCCAGAAAGTTACAGTGCAGAGTTCGGCGAGATCTTTTGAAAGGGAATCTTAATTGTTTATATTGGTCCGTAGAATGGGTCTTACAAACGGGAGCGTCTTTCGCGCAAAAAATTGGAACATCAAGAAGAAAACACATTGTCTTTTTTTTAAGTTTCCTAACGACCCTAGGAGGTGTGAAACGCTATATTACAGAACATTTATTTACGATTTTTTTGTAGCCTGCAGGTATCTACTGGAGAATGTCGTGTTCTGTAAGAACAAAAGAATTGCTAGTAAACAGGTGAAGACTTGCACTTTTGCAGAAAAGCGTCGTAGATCTACTGAAAAACCAAGTTTTCTTCACTGCACTACCAGTCGTATCAGTGAATGTGGAACATAGGAAATGTGTATGGAATGCAATACCTACGTTACTTTACGTAGAAGATAAATTACCACAACTGCAGCTGATGGAAAAACTAGACTGACGTAATAATAAAAGAATAAAGGCAACGAAACTGTTTCCCTACTCAGAAGAAACGAGTTCCGCAGTTGTGCATCTGGCCCACAAACGGCAAGAACCCTCAACACACTCTTTTGAACCGAAAGTAATTACATTAAAAAAATATTTAAGTATTCGAAAGTTCAGTGATGTGGAAGACTATGAGAAACATTACTATCCCAACGAAGTTATGTGTCAAGGAAAATGCCTGTAATAATAAGAACAGACGACAAAAGAAATATTTATCTCATGCATGAAATACATGTTTGTTTTCTCTTGTTTTCAGCTGAGTAAGCTGCAATTAGATAGATGTTCGGAAGTATTTCATCATTTATACGTAGCTTATGTCACTGAATCAGCAAAGTTGGGCTGTTTCTACATGTGTTCCATGGTCATTCATGACTCTGATAAGTTACTAATGCTTCGAAAGCAAAAATTTAACAACTATTTCGCTAATTAACTAGAACAAACAATTACAAACTAACTTTAACTTTACTGCTGCTTTCTCGCCGCTTGGTGAGCTAGTGTCGCACCAGTTGGCAGACCATAACAATTTTCACGGAAGTGAGTGTGCGACTGTGTATGTTAGGCCCGTTTCACACTGGGACACTGGTGACGGTCGCCAGTGAAGGTCACCGGTAATTGTGGTCAACACTTCTGGATCACCGGTGTCCGACACCGCAGGTATTGCCAACTGATTAATTAGTGAAATGGACTCGAGCGAGGAGGAACTTTTGTTGGTACATCTAAGCATGAGGAGGAGGAGGAGGAGGAGGAGAATCAAGACTAAACGTTTATTACACGTACATCCACTGCTACATGGTCGGCTGGAGAAAGGATTGTTTTATACTCTTTATGTCGTTTGAGGATACGTTAACTATTCAGGGGTTGCAGGACATGTCACCTCGTTCAAACGCTGTTGTGTCACAACATTTTACTAGAACACCTCAAAAATCTGCGAAGCAGTGCTCACATGAAAACGGCGTAAGCCGATCAAGCGTACTACGAATCCTGAAGGCTGCAAAGTGAAAAGCGTACATCCCAAAATCGATACACGCTGTGCGAAGGATGGAGTACTGCTGGTGATTTGAATGCACGATTCACGAGGATGAACGGTTTGCAAGGATGGTTACCTGGCCTGGTCAGGCGCAATTCAGTCAGAACCGGATTGTAAACTGCCATAAATAAGTGTACAGAGCTCCTGAAAATCCTAATGTTCACGTGGACATAAATGTTAATGTGTGGTGTAGTCTAATCGAGCGGTTTGATTGGCCCATTCTTCTTTAAAGATACCGTAACTGGTAAGATGTACCTTCATATGCTAAAAACGTCGATTTTATCTGCCATCCGAGAGGTATTTGGAAATGAAAGGTTTTACCGACAACACGATGTATCTTTGAGACGTCCCCTTAGAATAATTAAACATGACAGTGCTGGAGAAACTCTTACGTTATTTGATACAAAGATATCTGAGTAAAACTGAACGTACTCAGTTCCCTCTTTACTTATTCTGATCGCTAAACTGACACACAATATTTTTTATCGCAACGCAATCTGACTTTCAAAAATCCCTTCAAAAGAATAGCCCTGACTAACAATAACCTATACCTTTCATGAATGACTTACCTCACAAAAATCTTCGTTACTCTAACTACTGCAATACAGCGAGCGCCAATACTGCCAGCTGAATAAAAGTTTCTAACTACTGAAAGCACTAACTTCTGATAGGCATATATTAGCAAATGAAAGATGTTGATAGAGAGCAAACAATGTATTTACCTTAATAGTGTTCAAAAGTCATAACATATATCTATCAATTCATGACAACCATCTTTACAAATTTCCTTTTTCTGGCGGACACTTCCAGATCGTCTGCTTATAGTAACCTCTCAAAACTCTGACATGTCTCTCTCCACATCCACCACTGCTGGTGGCTCACCTCCAACTGCCCAACACTAAGCGCTGTTCGCATCCAACTGCCCAACACTACACAAGCGAACATTCCAACAAAGAGTCCAACCAGCGACAGACTGCACCAACGAGTTAAAATTTCATAGAGTGGCTGAGATACTAGTTACAGCGCTCCTAGCGGCAACCAACGCTAACTCGGCCGCCATGTTCTCCTTAGTCAAAACATTAGGATAGCGTTACTGTTGTTTGTGTTGGAAGTGTGTCAGCTGTTGTGATATTACTGCAATATTTAACTTTTCTAGTTGACTTTTTTGTTACAAAATATGAAGTCAACATGCCTGCAGTGTGTTCAGCGTTCAACTGCACAAATCGCAGCGATAAAACAACAAATATTTCATATTATAAGTGTATTAGTACCGAAATACGACACACGTTTTTTAATGTTTATTAAAGAGTCATTTGCATTGGAACTGTAATTATGCTTAAGACAAATGCAGGAAAGTAATTTATTTATCGTTGATTACAGATTTCCTTTAAAAGATAAGAAATTACAAAAAGATGGGTTATAAATATGAAGCGAGAAAACTGGTTTCCTACTACAGCCAGTTACCTCTGTTCAGCTCATTTTGAAGAGAAATATATGTACCACACAAATGTCCAGAGGCACCTTTTGTCAAAAGCAGTACCTACTATCTTTAACTTTCCACCACATTTACAAAAGCAAGATAAAGTATTACGACCACAACCCAGAAAGCGATCTTTCGACAATTTGCAAGACAGTGCTGTTACAGTGACATCATTAGCACAAAGTCAATAATTTAATTTTACTCCGTGTTCTTATTACTTTGAATTACATACTTTCTATTATAATCTTATGGTGTAACTCTGTTCAAAATGGTTCAAATGGCTCTGAGCACTATGGGACTCAACTGCTGAGGTCATTAGTCCCCTAGAACTTAGAACTAGTTAAACCTAACTAACCTAAGGACATCACAAACATCCATGCCCGAGGCAGGATTCGAACCTGCGACCGTAGCGGTCTTGCGGTTCCAGACTGCAGCGCCTTTAACCGCACGGCCACTTCGGCCGGCTGTAACTCTGTTATAAATTTATGATGTAACTGCATTCTTTCAGTGCCTGTCGGACCCACATCTGTTTCTGCTGACGACAATTACTGTCTACCAAGCCGTAAGAAGTTGAAAACACAATATAACAGAGTACAAGCAGAGAATGTGTGACTAAAGAATCGGATAAAGCAAATGAAGCAACTTAGTGTACGACACAAAAGAAGAATAGTGCAGTTACAGACCTTAGTTGCTGGTTTGATAAGAAGGCTATGTAGTTCAGTTTCTGATATGTTAAATAGTGAACATGTAGTTGGCTTGTTGAAGGAGCTATTGGAACTTCAGTGCAGTGCTAAAGTATGCCATTATTCTCAGCAAATAAGGAAATTTGCCCTGGCCCTACACTTTTATTCTGCCAAGGCATGCAGCTACTTCCGAAAATTTGTAAATTACCCCACCCAAGAACGCTTCGCCGTTGGGCAATGTCAGTGGGTGGCCATCCAGGTTTTACTGAGGAGGGTTTCACTAAAATTGCCTCTGAAGTTGAGAATAGCACAACCCAAATTTTTGCAGCATTGATGTTTGATGAGATGGCTATTAAGAAGGACCTTGTTTGGGATGGGCAAAAAAATATGAGGCTATGTTGATTTTGGGGAGGGTGGCATAGAAAGTGATGATAGCGAGGCAGCAAAAGAGGCTCTTGTGTTCATGGTCAAAGCGCTAAACAGAAATTGGAAAATTCCTGTGGTTTATTGTTTAGTTCACTCCCTATCTTCTACAGTAAAGCTAAATTTGGTACAACAGTATCTCCGAAAACATGAAGACACTGGTGTTACTATAGTAGCTGTGGTTTGCGATGGTACTGCCACAAATAGATCTTTAATGGCAAATTTAGAGATCAGATGTGATGAACAGGGAGGACAGTGTTGGTTTCCCCACCCTTGAAATAATGATATGAGGGTATTTTGCATGTTTGACACAGCTCACATGCTAAAGCTGGCACGTAATTTACTTGCAGAAAAGAATTTTTTGTTAGATGGTACCGTTTCAGGCAGTGATAACATAATTAAATGGGAATATTTTAAAAAGTTTGTGGACTTGCATGAAAGGGAAGGTTTGCATGCTGGAAACAAACTTAGGAGGCAGCACATTCTGTACCATACTCAAAAAATGAAAGTGGCTGTGGCAGCACAAATCCTTAGCAATTCTGTTGCAAATGCCATGTTGTTCGGCAAAGATTTAGGCATTAAAGAATTTTATGGGTGTGAGGTAACAGTTAAATATATCAAAATGTTAGACAGTGCCTTTGATTTATTAAATTCTTGTCACACAATGGGCAAGGGCACTAAGGCACCAATTTTCAGAGGGAACAGAGAAACAGTCTGTAAAAGGATCAATGAATACGTTAAGTATTCCGAGTCTTTAAAGCTTTCTGATGGATGTCCTGTTATTCTGTCTAACAGAAAAGTGCCGTTGTATGGACTTATGCTGAATTTAATGAGCATAAGTCAAATTGCAGAATTGTATGTTTGGAAAGAAAATCCAGAGCTCAATTATATTATGACCCGTAGAACATGTAAAGATAACTTGGAATTCTTTTTCTCCATCATTCGTAGTAGAGGAGGAAACAGAAATAACCCAAATGCTGTGCAGTTTAGATCAGCACACAGGAAATGCTTAATTGCACAGATAGAAGGTTCTCAAAATGGAAATTGCCAAGAATCAAATACTAGTATGCTACCTCCTGCTACCGTTCCATCACTTCATTTTTCTAAGGTAAGCCCTGCAGCTGTAGACCATGATTATGTGCCAGATTATGCCTCACTGAGTATGTACTCTGAATATGTCATTGAGTACATAGCTGGAAGTATAGTGAGACAGGTGACAAACAAAATTAACTGTACTGACTGCTTAGAAGTTATTTTTGCTTGTATTGAGGCTAAAAGAACTGGATTGTTTGCAGTGAAAGATGTGAAAACCAGTTTAACCAATCCAGCTAATGGTGATAAAGTTTGTAATGTTGCTGAGAAGGTTTTCAGAAATAATGAGGACATAATCCTGAAATGTCAGAGAAACGTTTTGTTGAGGTTCCAGACAGAAGTGTTGCAATTGGTGAGAGGCTCCTTATTTATAAACAATGAACATCTTTTTACAGAAACTGAATTTGGTGAAGAAACCCATTATGTTAAACTGATAAAACTGCTGCTCAAACATTATTTTGTATGTCGAATAAATCACTTATGCAAATCAAAATCATCTGAGCAGAGAGGTAATGTGAGACAACTATACACGAAGCTCATTTTATTTAAAGGTCAGTGAAAAGACTGAAAAAATACCAATGTCGGTTAAAACATTGTAAAAATTAAATGTAAATAAATTATTTTACTTTTCTTGTAGATTATTATTATTATTGAATTACTATGCTTGTCTTAACTACTTGTAACACATATTTCAAATAATATTCTCGTTCACAGTGTACTGGTTTTTGAGGCTTTGACTGTTTACTTTAAAATAGCGACAAAAATATCGCATTTCTGCGCCCGTTACTGTTTCTAATAGTTAACCACAGCATGTTTAGAAGTTTCACCGTAATATTCTGGTGGTACCTGCTCTAATTGCATTAATTTATGGGCAACAAGTAACGTTATAGTGGATGGACAGACTTATTTGAGTTGTCTTGTAGTATTATCTACATCGAAAAGTTTAGCCATATTTCGACAAAAACATCCCTTTTTGCTGTCAGTGTACACTAAAATCACTGCTGTCTATTGGTTGTTTTAGAAAAAATAAAGCTAGTATGGGCTATTTCAAGTAAGTCAAACGCAGTTACAAGGGGGCGGGACACAGCAGACGAATGCCTTGACTAAAGAAAACATGGCGGACAGAACTTCAATTTGCTTCAAACATGGCGGACCTATAGCCACTCTATGAAATTTTAACTCGTTGGACTGCACACCGTACAGTCATTGATTTTCATACAGAGCGCTACGTGGCGTTATCAACACAAAAACCTAAACAACCTACTTACATCTTCATATGCTAAAAAAATCGATTTTATCTGCGGTCCGAGAGGTATTTGCAAATGAAAGATTTTGCCAA
The DNA here is from genome assembly GCF_023898315.1 of Schistocerca nitens. Taxonomy (NCBI): domain Eukaryota; kingdom Metazoa; phylum Arthropoda; class Insecta; order Orthoptera; family Acrididae; genus Schistocerca; species Schistocerca nitens. The sequence continues at coordinate 245,181,714 of NC_064615.1, read as the reverse complement.
CAACAAGATTACGCTCCGCCTCACTACCAGAGAGATGTCAGAGCCTGCTTGATGAAAATCTATCTGCGTGGTGGATAGGTCGAAAAGGAGCTGTAGAGTACCCACCACTATCTCCAGACCTTATACCTCTTAACCTCTACCTACGGGGGACATTGAGAAATTAAGTTTATCTACAGGCACGTACAGTGAACGAGCTACGAGAAACCACCGAGGCGTCCTGTGCCGCTATCACACCGGCAACACTGACAGCCTAGTTCGATCAACAGTTCAGTGGCACCAGCTTTGTTTGGCTGCTAACGGCGGTCGCTTTGAACGCGAAAAATATCATCCCCCCCCCCCCTCTCGGCTAGAATAGTAACAGTATGTCTTTTTGTTCCATTAATACTATCAAAGAGCGTCTACATTTTTCTGGACTCCTATCTATATGACAGATCATTCTCGTTCGTAGCTTGCAGACATATTTGACTACAAACTCCTCATTGTTCAGAATTTAGAACTCGCATTATACTTTCTGGGCTAACTCCCAGTTTGTAAGTGTTGCACACTGTAGCGTGCGACATAATGTGTCGTTTCTTAACATTGGTGATTAATTTTGGTCGGACGCTGCATCTGAATTGTGCCCTCTGCATAGCCGGCAAGCGGGGCTCCAACGGATGTCGGGTGGGCATAGTAGCATGCGAGGCAGCCTGGTCGGGCAGAACACGTGTTCCTGTCAGATCTGGAAGCTCCTGGGGGACCACGAGAAAGACCGACAGCGGCGCGTACGTCACAGCCTCTGACATCGCAGGTCTTACCAGCGCCAGCAACCGTCTGCGGCCGGGAGCGAGTAACTATTTCAGACGAATTTTATGATTCTTGACGGCGCGTTTAAATGCATACAAGCTCTCGGTAGTACACGACAAAGTCAAGATCTCTAGCATGCAGCTTTTCAATTACATACTGATTGCCCGAGAACCCTGCAAGGTGCCGAGCGTTTGCGAAGTATGGCGGAAATGTCGACTAGCGTGACGTCACAAGTTCGTTGCGAGGCCCGTATTTCTTGCGGTCCCCCATGCTTCTGGTATGACGTCAGTTACACCCAGAGGCACGTACAAAGATTGAATTTATATTGTTCACGTTTGCGCACTTGCAGTGCAAATTGTTACAGAAACAGAAAATAACGTTACGTCATGTTAAAATACGTTTCTGTTGATATGCAGATATACTCTGAAGATAACATTTGTGGGAAGACCGTCCGCCGAGCAAGTTAGTTTAATTGAAATCCGATAGGTAATTGATAATTGAAACCCTCAGCTGCCGACAGGTTTTGTTGATATACCTCAATGGGGAGAGCTGAAAACTGCCCTCGGTGGCTCAGATGGATAGAGCGTCTGCCATATAAGCTGTCCCCATCGAGGTGTATCAACAACACCTGTCGGCAGCTGAGGGTTTCAATTAATTATCATTTATTCTAGAGAAGCTGCAAGGTCATCAATGGTATCTGTTCTTGCCGGCCGGAGTGGCCGTGCGGTTCTAGGCGCTACAGTCTGGAGCCGAGCGACTGGTACGGTCGCAGGTTCGAATCCTGCCTCGGGCATGGATGTGTGTGATGTCCTTAGGTTAGTTAGGTTTAATTAGTTCTAAGTTCTAGGCGACTGATGACCTCAGAAGTTAAGTCGCATAGTGCTCAGAGCCATTTGTTCTTTCGAGAACAGTTATTGTCTTCATACGATAGATAATTAACAACTTTTGTTACACAAAAGAGATCGAGGTATCAATTTCTAGCACTGACCGACGCGCATCGACTGAGCTGTTTACATGTTTCATAATGTAATGAATGATATTCATTAACTAATAATGGAGACAACACTGAACAAAAGATCAAAACACGTTCATAGGTTTTGTCAACCTAGGAAAACCGTTCCATAATGTAAAACGGTATAAGACGTTCGAAATTCTGAGAGAAATAGGGGTAAGCTGTAAGAAAAGACGGGTAATATTTAGTCTGTACAAGAACCAAGAATGAAGAGCTCTGATTAAAAAGGTTTTAAGACAGGGATATACTCTTTCGCCCCTGCCCTTCAATCTGTACTTTGGAGAAGCAGTGGCGGAAATAGAAGAAAGCTAAAAGAGAGGAATTAAAATTCAAGGTGGAAGTATATCAGTGATAAGAATCGAGGATGACATTGCTACCCTCAGTGAAAATGAAGGAGAATTACAGAATGTGTTGAATGGAAAGAACAGTGCAATGAGTACAGAGTATGAATTGAGAGTAAATCGAAGAAAATAATGAAAAGTAGTAGAAATGAGAACAGCGAGAAACTTATCAGGATTGACGGTCACGGAGTAGATGAAGTCAAGGAATTCTGGTTCCTAGGCAGCAAAATAACCTATGACAGACGGAGCAACGAGGACATAAAAGCAGACTAGCAGGAGCAAAAAGGGCTTTCCTGGTCTTAATTTTAGGATGAAATTTCTGAGAATGTACGTCTGGAACATAGCATTGTATAATAGTGAAACATGCACTGTGGGAAAACCGGAACAGAAGAGAATATAAGTGTGACAAGTGGTGCTAGAAAAGAACGTTGAAAATTCGGTGGACTGATGTAAGAAATGTGGACGTTCTCAGCACTATGGGCAAGAATAGTAGTATATGACAAACACTGACAAGAAGAATGGACAGGATGATAGGACATCTGCTGAGACATCAGGGAATAACTTCCATGGTACTAGAGGGAGCTGCACAGGGTAAAACCTGTAAAGGAAGACAGAGATTGGAAAACTTCCAGCAAATAATTGAGGTAGGTTGCAATTGCTACTCGGAGATGATAAGCTTGACACAGGAGAGGAATTCGTGGCAGAACGCATGAAATCAGTCAGAAGACTGAAGTAATTAATTAACCCGTGAGAGACGTTTTAACTGAACTTTTGATGAAAATCAGCTTATCGTTTATCGAAGGGAAGTACACTAATAGCAACGCAGTAAGTTTTGGCAGTCGTGGTTCGACAGAATCCACAACATCTGGCTTTTAAATTTTATATTTTAATTAATAGTTTACACGTTGAATAGTTTTTAGCGAAATTCGCAGTTTGTTAGATCTATGTTAAATCTGACTGCAGCAGTGAAAGGAGAAAAATTCTTGTAAGCTATGTCATGCGTGTCCTTACTGTAATTGGTGAAGGTACAGAAATCGAGAACTACTTTGATTACCGCAGATAAAATTTGCAATTATTTATAAGTAATTTGTGAGCGAACTATTGCACGTAAAAATACTTACAGCTATCAGTCTTGTGTAGATTTTTAGTATGCAGGAAACAGCACATTTAAATTTTTAATTGCATTCTTAAAAGTTCAAATGGCTCTGAGCACTATGGGACTTCTGATGTCATCAGTGCCCTAGAACTTACAACTACTTAAACCTAACTAACCTAAGGACATCACACTCATCCATGCATTCTTACATAAAAAAAACTGCGAGAGAGGCTGGTTATTGCGTGCAGTCATTAAGTGACGCAAAGGCTTTGATTTTGCAGGTAAGGATGCGCCGAGATCTTAAAAGGACGGCGACCATCTCGCTCTGCAACCTTTCTGAAACGGACCTATGCTAGTCTGTGCGATGGTTCAACTGCATACCTTAGGTGACAGAAATTTTCGCCTCTCCGGTTGCGAAACGTTGAATTTTTGCGAATCAGTTCGGTGGGTACTTAGAGATATTCTGCAATGGTAAGGACGGTTTTATTTCTGCCGATTTTTTGTTTAGTATGAAGAACGATAAAGTTACTTTGTTAAACCTAACAGCTTCTAGTGGGGGTATATTATCTAGATTTGCTGCACCTATGATCAACCTAACGTCATTTTAAATCTGAGTGCTACATGAGGGACACTTTTATTATTATTTTCATTTTTATTTAAAGCAGCAGTAAATGGAATCATCCCCTAAGAGTTAGTATTACAATCTATCTCTTACGATTGTCGCAAGCACAGGCAACTAAAACCTGTTACTGTTCATTATCATGAACCATATTTAGCTCAAGTCGCTGTTTCCATCAGTTGCGAAGATACTGTATTTTACTGACGAACAAGAAACATTATTGGATTCTGTTCTGAATAGACTGTCAAAATTGAAAATACTCTTTTGTCTACATTGCCATAGTAGCGAGAATGTGTTTCAATAGCGAAGCCCCAGCTTATAAAATCACACGACTTGAAACGAATGAAATGAAAGGGGATCGATAGTGTAATTTGGTTACTTTAATTGACGTCACGTGAAACTTTTAACCAACATTACTGATTAAATGTAAGCGGTCTATAGATTATTTACTTATTATTAATGTTTTATGGTGCCTGTAACTTGAACGTCATTTTATTTCTCCCCTTGCAGGACAAATTACTGGCGTTTAAGAGAGATTCTTTTAAGGGACGTAAGCGGTGAACGTACTCTGACCTCTTTTACCACCGAAGGTAGAAAATTAACTGCTACCCCTAGTGCGATGGTTTCATTTCGGTCACCCCCTGTTATTAAAACAATAAAGGGTGTGTCTAAATGGGGCAGGTGAGTTATCTTGGGCGTTAACTGATTTTTAAGCGACTAGGTGGCAACTAAAATTAAAATCCGCTGTAAAGTATTAGGGGACCAAAACAGCTGCGTTCATTACGTTAACAGAACGTAAATTAATAGACGCAAAAAAAGGAACAACTCCCTGTGTCAGAAAGCGCAGGACCTGTTGCTCACAGGTTAATTTAGCGATCCGAAAGAGGTGCTTTCCTGAGTACGTAGGAAATGAGGTTTGCCTTGTGGAATACTATGGTCTCTTTATCTCTGCCGTTGCTGATTATTTAAAATTCACTTACTCGTAATTGGCCAGTCGCGAAAGAATACGACGTCACGTAATCAGATTTGTTGCGAAGTAGATGCTATTTATTTCCTCACATGACTTCTCACGACATTCGTTGGTTTCTCCTTCAATTTCCAAGAGTCTTACGTCAACGCCCCACACATGTTTGAGATCGTAAACCGTAGCAAATTGACCTGGTCTTACAGATGAGACTATTTCTGCAAATAAAAGTCGCATGGGTAATATCAGGACCATTCTGAGAGCGATGTCTACCTTACGACCCTTTCGCAATTAAACACAGCACCGGAGTATTATCGCGTCAAGGAAATTATTTGCATCGAAAGTACCACCTGTCACGGCCTCTTCTTCGGTGGTTGCTGTTAAGCGCTTGTGAAACTTCAGACAGGCCTTCCCTTAGCTCCGTTGCAACTTTCTATTTCTTAAAACTGGAGGATAGTCCGTTTTAGTACTCTCCTTATGGTAAAGACCTCTGCTCGCTCACTTAGTGACACATCACCATTATAGGACTGTGCTGGCAAAAGTCGTGGGATAGCGATACGTACTAATACAAATGTGGGTAGCACCACGTACACAATATACTAGGTATGTCCACACAGCAAGTTCCGTTTGGTTAGATAACACAAACGTTTACAGATAGAGAAAAAATATTTATTGTACAAAAAGCTGCAATCAAACTACTTTCCTATATACCTTCCGAAATTTTGTAGGCACTTGTCATAGCGTGGCACAAGTATTTGTATACCTTCTTCATGGAAGGTTGCCGCCTGTGTATTCACCCATGTGGTAACATATTCTTTCAGCTCGTCATCATCGCTGGAGTGTTTACCACCAAGGACAGATTTTAGGTGTAAGAAAACCATCGCCTTCATTGTAGCGTGTCAGAAACTGAAGTGCAGTGCCCATCAGTTGTTTTTGTGTTCAGTAAGAATTTTGGGTACCCCACGTGAACGTGAGATTTGCGGAACTTCCATAGCAAGGGCACTAGGTGTAAACTTACGGTTGTGCTTAATCTTCTCTTCAGTCGTGTGAAGCAGTTCACCAGTAACCACAGACGGGCGTGCACTTCGTTCTTCACCGTGCACTTGATCACGTCCTTCACTGAACAGTCTGACCCATCTTATCACCATTGGATCACTCATAGTATGTTGTCCATAAACCTCGCAGATGTGCCGATGAACTTCCTTTAGTTTAACTTTCTTTGCATTTAGAAAACGAATCACAGATCTGATTTCACACGCGGCGACATTTTCAATTACGGCTGACATTATAAAGAAGCACTACAAAGGACACGTCGGCCGCAGCGATCTGAAAATGGCGTACATGTCTTCTCCTTGAATCAGAGTAACTGCCGCGCATGCTCGGAACTGCTATCGTAGCACTGCCGCGGATAGACATACACTCCTGGAAATTGAAATAAGAACACCGTGAATTCATTGTCCCAGGAAGGGGAAACTTTATTGATACATTCCTGGGGTCAGATACATCACATGATCACACTGACAGAACCACACGCACATAGACACAGGCAACAGAGCATGCACAATGTCGGCACTAGTACAGTGTATATCCACCTTTCGCAGCAATGCAGGCTGCTATTCTCCCATGGAGACGATCGTAGAGATGCTGGATGTAGTCCTGTGGAACGGCTTGCCATGCCATTTCCACCTGGCGCCTCAGTTGGACCAGCGTTCGTGCTGGACGTGCAGACCGCGTGAGACGACGCTTCATCCAGTCCCAAACATGCTCAATGGGGAACAGATCCGGATATCTTGCTGGCCAGGGTAGTTGACTTACACCTTCTAGAGCACGTTGCGTGGCACGGGATACATGCGGACGTGCAGTGTCCTGTTGGAACAGCAAGTTCCCTTGCCGGTCTAGGAATGGTAGAACGATGGGTTCGATGACGGTTTGGATGTACCGTGCACTATTCAGTGTCCCCTCGACGATCACCAGTGGTGTACGGCCAGTGTAGGAGATCGCTCCCCACACCATGATGCCGGGTGTTGGCCCTGTGTGCCTCGGTCGTATGCAGTCCTGATTGTGGCGCTCACCTGCATGGCGCCAAACACGCATACGACCATCATTGGCACCAAGGCAGAAGCGACTCTCATCGCTGAAGACGACACGTCTCCATTCGTCCCTCCATTCACGCCTGTCGCGACACCACTGGAGGCGGGCTGCACGATGTTGGGGCGTGAGCGGAAGACGGCCTAACGGTGTGCGGGACCGTAGCCCAGCTTCATGGAGACGGTTGCGAATGGTCCTCGCCGATACCCCAGGAGCAACAGTGTCCCTAATTTGCTGGGAAGTGGCGGTGCGGTCCCCTACGGCACTGCGTAGGATCCTACGGTCTTGGCGTGCATCCGTGCGTCGCTGCGGTCCGGTCCCAGGTCGACGGGCACGTGCACCTTCCGCCGACCACTGGCGACAACATCGATGTACTGTGGAGACCTCACGCCCCACGTGTTGAGCAATTCGGCGGTACGTCCACCCGGCCTCCCGCATGCCCACTATACGCCCTCGCTCAAAGTCCGTCAACTGCACATACGGTTCACGTCCACGCTGTCGCGGCATGCTACCAGTGTTAAAGACTGCGATGGAGCTCCGTATGCCACGGCAAACTGGCTGACACTGACGGCGGCGGTGCACAAATGCTGCGCAGCTAGCGCCATTCGACGGCCAACACCGCGGTTCCTGGTGTGTCCGCTGTGCCGTGCGTGTGATCATTGCTTGTACAGCCCTCTCGCAGTTTCCGGAGCAAGTATGGTGGGTCTGACACACCGGTGTCAATGTGTTCTTTTTTCCATTTCCAGGAGTGTAGAAACGGAACTTACTTTGTTGAAGAACCTCGTATGCAAGGGCAGCGATTTGGCGGAGCTGTCATTTATTCTCAGATGATGCATGTGAAGCGTTTCCGACGTGATTATGACAGCTTTAATGCTGAATGGTACATTTCGGAAATCGTTAGGGAGTTTAATATTTCGAGATGAACAGCATCAAGAGTGTGCCGAGAGTACAAATCTTAGGCGTTATCTCTCACAACGGATAACGGAATGGCCGACGGCCTTCAGTTAACGACCGAGGGCAGCGGCATTTACGCAGAGTTGACAGTGCTAACAGACAAGCAATACCGCATGAAAAACGGCAGAAACCATCGTGGGACGTACGGCTAACGTATCCGAAAGAGCGGCGGAATTTGCCGTTAATGGGCTACGGCAGCAGGTGACTGACGCGAATGCCTTCTCTAACAGCACATCGCCTGCAGCGCCTCTTCTGGACTCATGACGATATCGGCTGGACTCTAGCCGACTGGAAACCCGTGACCTGTTCAGATGAGTCCCGATTTGATAAGAGCTGATGGTAGGGGGCTGGACTCTAGCCGACTGGAAACCCGTGACCTGTTCAGGTGAGTCCCGAGTTAAGTTGATAAGAGCTGACGGTAGGAGTCGAGAGTGGCGCAGACCCGACGAAGCCAAGGACCCAAGTTGTCAGCAAGGCTCTGTGCAACCTGGTTGTTGCTCCATAATGGTGTGGGCCGTGTCCACGAGGAATGGACTGGGTCCTCCGGTCCAACTGAACAGATCATTGACTGGAAATGGTTATGTTCGGCTACTTGGGGAGCATTTGCAGCCATTCAATGATTTCATGTTCCCAACCAACGATGGAATTTTTATGAATGACAATGCGCCACATCACCGGCCCACAACTGTTGGTTTGAAGAACATTCCGGAAGAATTCGAGCGACTGATTTGGCCACGCAGATAGCCCGACATGAATCCAATTGAAGAATGAGATTTTCACTCTGCAGCGGAGTGTGCGCTGATATGAAACTTCCTGGCAGATTAAAACTGTGTGCCCGACCGAGACTCGAACTCGGGACCTTTGCCTTTCGCGGGCAAGTGCTCTACCATCTGAGCTACCGAAGCACGACTCACGCCCGGTACTCACAGCTTTACTTCTGCCAGTATCCGAGTTCTGCTAGGTTCGCAGGAGAGCTTCTGTAAAGTTTGGAAGGTAGGAGACGGATACTGGCAGAAGTAAAGCTGTGAGTACCGGGCGTGAGTCGTGCTTCGGTAGCTCAGATGGTAGAGCACTTCCCCGCGAAAGGCAAAGGTCCAGAGTTCGAGTCTCGGTCGGGCACACAGTTTTAATCTGCCAGGAAATTTCAATCCAATTGAACATTTATTGCACATAATCGAGAGATCAGTTCGTGAACAAAATCGTGCACCGAGAGCACTTTCGCAATTATGGACGGTTACAGAGGTAGGATGGCTCAGTATTTCTGCAGTGAACTTGCAACCACTCTGAGTCTATACCACATCGATTTACTGCACTTTGCCGGGTCAAAGGAAGTCCGACCCTCTGTTGGGAGGTACAGCATGAATTTTGTCACCTCAGTATATTTGTGTTTTCGCTCACTTCCTTTTTGTATTGGGCCGAGTCTTTGGCTTTTTAACAGTGCTGTTCATTAGCGAAACGCACCATTTTAGAATATCTGTAGCGTTTGTTTCGATGTGCTGCCTGCTCCCCTCACAGGCAGCGCGGTACTCATACAGAAAACAGCTACCTCACTTGAATGCGGTCTTACGTAGCAGTATTAACTGTAAGCAGGGACACGTCAAACGAATCTTTTTAACGGTCACTAGGTTACGTCGCGTAATACCACACTCTTCAGTTACCGATGGACATGTCAACCAAAGGGAGGGAGCCTTCTGGCTTGGTATCACCTATCCAAAACAATATTACTACGTGATCTATTACGTAGAATCCATTCTTCTCCAAAAACACAGTCCACATTTATTGATGTTATCTAAAAAAAGAGAGGAAAAGCTACCGCAAAATCTCTGATCACTTTCCTTTAACCTAAGTGGAAAAATGTGTGTGTTACATGGTAAACAGTTGTAGAAAAATAGAGACGGAAGTTGTTGCACAAGCTCCTATATGACGTTTATTTATCCTGACAGTCAAGTGAACAGATCGCTTTGAGCTAGCCTTGTTTGCCCATTATAATCTTTCTTTAATTACATACCACAGTTGCATGTTACCTTTCGACCGTTTACTGCAGCTTATAGGAAGCAAGAATTGTATGGTATTCTTGGCTTGATTGTCCATAATGGATACTTTTTTTTTTGGTTTGGTTTTTGGGCGCAAAACTGCTATGGTCATTAGCGCCCAGCCTGTGACTTAGGAAATAGTAAAAAAAAACCGAAACTGAAAATCAGCAGGAATGGGAACAAAGTCATAAAATTGGAGAAACTAAAAGCAGAAGGAAGGCTTAAAAATCCACTACAGAAAGGGTTTGGTTGTCCCCAAAAAAAGCTTCAAATGACTGACGTCATTTCACTAGCGCTAATAAACTGGAGAACGCGGTCGGCTGAGCGCGTGTCATCTGCTAAAATCGACGATAGATCAGGCGATAGCTGTTTTTTTTTTTTTTTTTTGTGGTTTTCGGGCGCACAACTGCAATGGTCATTAGCGCCCTGACTACTCTAAGAATGCACCGCGAGGCACAAGTTGACAACAACAACTAAAAGGGAAAACACAATAAGAGACAGACTGACAGGCATAGGATTAAAAAACATCATCAAATGTCCTTAGCGAGGTTTGTCAAATTGATAAAACAAAGAACACGAGCAGCTGCTCGTGGGTCATCCGCTAAAATGGCATCTAAAGTAGTAGGCAGGTTAAGATCGAGGCGCAGTGTTTTAAGATCGGGACAGGACATTAAAATGTGACGAACCGTCACCAAGTGCCCACATGGGCAGAACGGCGCCGGCGCAGCCGTCAGCAGATGGCGATGGCTGAACCGGCAGTGTCCAATTCTTAACCTTGCTAAAACGACCTCCTCCCGCCGAGAAGGGCGTGAGGAGGACGTCCAAGCCACGGGAAGAGGTTTTAAGGCCCGAAGCTTGTTGTCGGTAAGTGCAGCCCAATCGGCATGCCACAGCGACACAACGCGCCGACAAATGACCCTGCTAAAATCGGACGAAGGGACACAACAAGAAGCTGTCCGAGGCTGGAGGACCGCAGCCTTGGCCGCGGCATCTGCAGCTTCGTTCCCAGGGATACCGACATGGCCAGGAACCCACATAAAGCTAACCGGCGTACCGACGTCCACCAGCTGCTGAAGAGAGCGTTGGATCCGGTGTACGAAAGGGTGAACCGGGTACGGATCACTGAGGCTCTGGATGGCGCTCAGGGAATCTGAGCAGATGACATAAGCAGAATGTCGGTGGCGGCAGATGTACAGAACAGCCTGGTAGAGGGCAAAGAGCTCAGCTGTGAAGACCGAACAATGGCCATGGAGCCGGTATTGGAAACTTTGTGCCCCGACAATAAAAGAACACCCGACCCCGTCATTGGTCTGAGAGCCATCTGTATAAATGAAAGTCATGTCGTTGAACTTCGAACGAAGTTCCAAAAAACGGGAGTGGTAGACCGAACCGGGGGTGACCTCTTTTGGGAGCGAGCTGAGGTCGAGGTGAACGCGGACCTGAGCCTGGAGCCAAGGTGGCGTGCGGCTCTCGCCCACTCGAAAGGTTGCAGGGAGTGAAAAATGAAGGTGTTGAAGGAGGCGACGAAAGCGAACTCCAGGGGGTAGCAAGGCAGAGACATACAACCCGTATTGAAGGTCAAGAGAGTCGTCAAAAAAGGAACGATAAGAAGGATGGTCGGGCATTGACAGTAGCCGACAGGCATACCGACAAAGCAGTATATCGCGCCGGTAGGTGAGTGGCAATTCGCCAGCGTCAGCATGAAGACACTCTACGGGACTGGTATAAAATGCTCCGATCGCAAGTCGTAAACCCCGATGTTGTATGGAGTTGAGGCGGCGTAAGATGGATGGCCGTGCAGAGGAGTATACGAAGCTCCCATAATCCAGCTTGGAGCGGACGATCGACCGATATAGACGAAGTAGGACGGTTCGATCCGCTCCCCACGACATACCACTGAGAACATGGAGGACATTTAAAGAACGGGTACAACGGGCGGCCAAATATGACACATGTGGAGACCAGCTAAGTTTCCTGTCAAAGGTAAGGCCTAAAAATTTGATTGTCTCCACGAGTGGGAGAGCAACGGGACCGAGTCGTAAGGACGGTGGGAGAAACTCTTTGTAGCGCCAGAAGTTAATACAGACCGTCTTCTCGGCAGAAAAACGGAAGCCATTGGCGACACTCCAGGAGTAAAGACGGTCAAGAGAACGCTGAAGACAGCGCTCCAAGACACGTGGACACTGCGCGCTGCAATAGATGGTAAAATCGTCCACGAAAAGGGAGCCTGATACATTAGCTGGGAGGCAATCCATTATTGGATTGATGGCGATGGCGAAGAGAGCGACGCTCAAAACTGAGCCCTGTGGCACCCCATTCTCCTGGCGAAAGGTGTCGGACAGGACAGAACCCACACGTACCCGAAACTGTCGATCCATTAAAAAGGAACGAATAAAAAGAGGGAGGCGACCGCGAAAGCCCCACGTATGCATGGTGCGGAGAATGCCCGCCCTCCAACAGGTGTCGTAAGCCTTCTCCAAATCAAAGAACACAGCCGCGGTCGGGCGCTTCCGCAAGAAGTTATTCATGATGAAGGTCGACAAGGTAACCAGATGGTCGACAGCAGAGCGGCGCCTTCGAAATCCACATTGTACATTGGTAAGTAGGCGTCGAGACTCGAGCAGCCAAACCAATCGAGAGTTAACCATTCGCTCCATCACTTTACAGACACAGCTGGTAAGCGAGATAGGTCGATAACTGGAAGGCAAGTGCTTGTCCTTCCCCGGCTTAGGAATCGGGACAACAATAGACTCGCGCCAGCATGCGGGAACATGTCCCTCAATCCAGATGCGATTGTATGTACGAAGAAGAAAACCTTTACCCGCAGGAGAAAGGTTCTTCAGCATCTGAATATGAATAGAATCAGGCCCTGGAGCGGAGGACCGTGATCGGCCAAGTGCGGTTTCGAGTTCCCGCATGGTGAATGGGGCATTATAACTTTCACAATTCAAGGAGCGGAAGTCACGTGGCCTAGCCTCCTCGGCCTGTTTGCGGGGGAGGAAGGCAGGGTGGTAATGAGCGGAGCTCGAAACCTCGGCGAAAAAGCGGCCGAAGGCATTGGAGACAGCCTCAGGGGCCACGAGGACTTCATTCGCGACCTTCAAGCCAGAAATTGGGGAGTGGACCTTAGTGCCAGATAGCCGGCGCAGGCTACCCCAGACAACAGAAGAAGGAGTAGAACTGTTGAAGGTGCTGGTGAAAGCAGCCCAGCTGGCTTTCTTGCTTTCTTGAATAATACGACGACACTGAGCACGTAATCGTTTATAATTAATACAATTCGCCACTGTAGGGTGGCGTTTAAAGGTGCGTAAAGCACGTCGACGAGCACGTATAGCGTCCCTACATGCTGCGGTCCACCAGGGGACCGGTACGCGACGTGGAGAAGAAGTAGGGTGAGGGATGGAATATTCAGCAGCAGCGAGAATGACTTCCGTGAGGTGTGCGACCTGACGATCGCAGCTTGTGAAGGTTTGATCCTGAAAGGTCGCCCTGGAAGAGAAGAGCCCCCAGTCTGCCTTGGTCCAACGAGAGGAGCACGGGGAGGGAGTATGCTGCAGGAGATGGATAATACACGAGAAGTGGTCGCTCGAATATGTATCAGCAAGGGCATACCACTCAAACCGGCGTGCAAGTTGGGGAGTACATATAGAGAGGTCTAAATGGGAATAGGTATGAGATGTGTCCGAAAGAAAAGTAGGGGCGCCAGTATTGAGGCAGACAAGATTGAGCTCGTTGAAAAGGTCTGCTAACAAGGAGCCCCTCGGGCAGGATGCTGGAGAGCCCCAAAGAGGATGGTGGGCATTGAAGTCTCCAGTTAACAAAAATGGTGCAGGTAGCTGAGCAATAAGTTGCGTCATGTCTGCCCTGGTAACGGCAGATGACGATGGAGCGTAAACGGTACAAAAGGAAAACGTAAAAGTGGGGAGAGTAATGCGGATGGCAACTGCCTGCAGGCAACGTGATGGGATCGTAGTAAATATCATCCCGGACCAGCAACATAACCCCTCCATGAGCTGGGATACCTACCACAGGGGGTAGGTCAAAACGCACAGAGGTGTAGTGTGCCAAGGCAATGTGATCGCATGGGCGTAGCTTCGTTTCCTGGAGGGCTACGACGAGCGGACGATGCGAGCGGAGCAGCAACTTCAAGTCCTCTCGGTTGGAGCGAACGCTGCGAATATTCCAGTTAATAAGTGCCATCGTAAGAAAAGGAAGATGAGAGAAGGGGTCACCTCGAAGGCCGCTTAGGGCCTGGCTTCGAGCGAGCACTGCCGCCGCTAGCAGGAGGCGGACAGTCATCGTCCATGGGGTCTATAGGGTCATTGGCCATCTCAGGAGGATGGCCGGGAGGGGGAGCTTCCTCCGCCGGTGAACGGCCAGATGTTCGGCTACCAGCGGTGCGGCCAGGCGAAACGGATGACGGCCTGGGGCGGCAACCGCTGGGTGGCGCAGGAGAAGAAAGGCGCCGTGGCGGAGAAGGAGAACTGTGCTTCCTATGCGCCTTTTTAGAAGGACGTTTGGTGGAAGTACCGGTCGAAGGCTGGGAGGTCGAGGGACGGAGGAAGTCTGCACGGGATGGTTCCTTCTTGAAGGCCCGTGCATCTGACTTCGGGGTCTTCGACGGAGCAGAAGCTGAGGAAGTGGCTGGTGTCTGTGGGGTGATGGGAGGAAGAGGAGACGTCGACCGCGCGACCTTAGCACTGGCCGAACGGACGACCGTGGTGCTGAAGGTCAGATCGCATGTCTGGGTTGCTACCTCCCGGGTAGTCCGAGGAGAGGCGAGGACAGTGCTGTATTTCCCCGCTGGGAGCAGCGTGGGCTTCCTACTAGCCAATAGCTTGCGAGCAGCCGAGGTGGACACTTTCTCTTTGACTCGAATTTCCTGAATACAGCGTTCTTCCTTATAGACAGGACAGTCGCGGGAGGATGCGGCATGGTCACCCTGACAGTTCACACAACGAGGAGACGGAGGTGGACAGTCACCCTCATGGGCATCCCTGCCACAAATGACACATTTAGCCGCATTGGAACAAGACTGTCGAGTGTGATTGAAACGCTGACACTGGTAGCAGCGCGTAGGTGTCGGGACATAGGGGCGAACAGAATAACCTCGTAGCCCGCCTTGATGCGCGATGGCAGCTTAACACTATCGAAGGTTAAGAAAAGTGTCCGGGTCGGTACAAGGTCATTGTTGACCTTTGTCATGACCCGATGGACAGCCGTCACGCCCTGCTCAGCGAGGAAAGATTGAAGCTCCTCGTCAGTCAATCCGTCGAGAGAGCTACTATAGACTACACCACGAGACGAATTCAAAGTGCGGTGGGCCTCCACCCGGACAGGGAACGTGTACAAGAGTGTGGCCCGAAGCAGTTTTTGTGCCTGAAAGGCACTCTCAGTTTCTAGTAATAAGGTACCGTTACGCAACCTGGTACAAGATTTGACAGATCCGGCTATGGCATCTACGCCCTTCTGGATAACGAAAGGGTTGACAGAGGAAAAATCCTTTCCGTCCTCAGATCGAGAAACTACGAGGAACTGTGGGGCAGGCGGTAGTATTTTTGTCACTGTTGGCTGGTCACGTTTCCGTTTGTGGGTCGAAGTCGAAAGCGATGGAGTAGAATCCATTGCGGAGGAATCCCCCATGATTGCCAGCGTCTCCGATGGCGCGCTCCTTCCTTGTGGGGACCCTCTCAGAGGGCACTCCCGCCTTAGGTGAATGTTTACACCTCAGGTCACACCTCCCGAGAAACAGACGGAGGGACCAATCGGCATGGTCAGAAGGTATCAGCTCAGGCAATCACCCCTCCCCGGGCCTGGCCTTTACCAGGGGGTACGCGCGTGCCTTACATGTCTACCCAGGGCGGGGACTTACGCGTTACCCCGTCACCGGCTACGCGTGCGAACGCGTGGGTCGGCCTTCAGACACGCACAGGGAGGAAGGAAGAAGAGGAAAAAGAAGAGAGAGGGAGAAAGAGGACAGACTGTCTCAAACGCCGAGGCGGAGACCAGAGAAGGCAAGGAGAAGAAGGCAATGAGAAAGCAAGGAGAAGGAGGCAAGGAGAAGGCAAGGAGAAGAAGGCAATGAGAAGGCAAGGAGAAAAAGGCAATGAGAAGGCAAGGAGGAGTCAAGGGAAAGAGTAAGGAAGACAGTGAAGTGGAGAAGAGCAAATAAAGGAACCAACAAAAGGAAGGAAGAAACGAGAAGGGAAAAACCAAAAAGACCACGATTATAGGTCGTGAAACCGTCCGTCTCCGGACGCAGGCGCTAACTACCCCCGTGAGGGGGATGGACTCCTTTTAGTCGCCTCTTACGACAGGCAGGAATACCTCGGGCCTATTCTAATCCCCGGACCCGCAGGGGGGGCGATAGCTGTAGACGGGCGCGTAACGGATTAAAATAGGGGCATTCAATTAAAAGGTGTCTTACCGTCCACAGCTGAGAGCAGTGGGGACAGAGTGGGGGAGGATCGCCGCTTAAAAGATGTCGATGGCTAAAAAGACAGTGCCCTATCCGGAGTCTAGTTAAAATTACCTCCTCCCGACGACGCGTTCGGGAGGAAGAAGTCCAAGCGCAAGGAAGAGCTTTCACTTCCCGCAATTTATTATTGGGAAGTGTTAACCAATGCGCATGCCATAAATGAGCAACTTTGCGACATAAACCGCTCCGGAGATCGGTGAAGGGAAGCGATTGAATAGCTGGCCGAGGAAGAGAGACTGCAGCCTTGGCCGCTATATCGGCCGCCTCATTCCCACAGATACCAGCGTGTCCCAGGAGCCAGAGGAACGCCACCGAGACGCCCCCCCAGATGGAGCAAGCGCAGACAGTCCTGAATCCGGTGGACCAGAGGGTGCACAGGGTAAAGAGCTTGGAGACTGAGGAGAGAGCTGAGAGAATCTGAGCAGACAACGTACTGTATCCGCCGATGGCGGCGGATGTAGTGGACAGCCTGGAGAACAGCGTAAAGCTCCGCAGTATACACCGAACACTGGTCGGGAAGCCGAAATTGATTTGGGGTGTCGCCAACAATATAGGCACTCCCTACACCTAACGATGTTTTCGAGCCGTCGGTGTAAATAAATGTGGCGTCCGTCATTTGTGCACATAGAGCAGCAAATGCCCGACGATAAACAAGTGTAGGGGTACCATCCTTGGGAAATCGACAAAGGTCACGGAGCCGGCAGATCCGGGGACGGAGCCAAGGCGGTGCTGTACCCGAAGTTGTCAAAAAGGTTTTAGGAAAGCGGAAGGAAAGAGAATGGAGCAGTTGACGGAAGCGGACTCCCGGGGGTAGTTGGGAGGAGGAGCGGCCAGCATACCCTACATCAAATGAGGCGTCGAAAAAAAGGGCATGGGCTGGATTAGCAGGCATGGAAGACAGATGGCTAGCATAACGACTTAGGACCGCTCGCCGATTGGACAACGGAGGTTCAGCAGTCTCAGCATAAAGGCTTTCCACAGGGCTAGTGTGAAAAGCTCCAGACACTAAACGTAATCCACGGTGGTGGATAGAGTCGAGACGCCGAAGAATAGACGGCCGAGCAGAGGAGTAGACTATGCTCCCATAATCCAATTTCGAGCGCACTAAGGCGCGATAGAGGCGGAGAAGGACCACTCGGTCCGCTCCCCAGGAGGTACCATTCAGGACACGGAGGGTGTTAAGCGATCGCAGACAGCGAGCCGAAAGATAGGAAACGTGGGAGGACCAGCACAGTTTTCTGTCAAACGTAAGACCCAAGAATTTAGCGACGTCTGAAAACGGAAGGTTGACAGGTCCTAGATGTAAGGAGGGCGGAAGAAACTCCTTACGTCGCCAAAAATTAACACAAACGGTCTTACTGGGAGAGAAACGGAAGCCTGTTTCGATGCTCCAAGAGTGGAGGCGATCGAGACATCCTTGAAGACGTCGTTCAAGAAGGCTGGTTCGTTGAGAGCTGTAGTAGATCGCAAAATCATCCACAAAGAGGGAGCCCGAGACATCGGGAAGGAGACAATCCATAATTGGATTTATAGCGATAGCAAACAGTACAACACTCAGCACGGAGCCCTGGGGTACCCCGTTTTCTTGGGAGAAAGTGCGGGAGAGAGTAGTGTTCACCCGCACCCTAAATGTGCGCTCTGCCATAAATCCACGAAGAAAAAGGGGCAGCCGGCCTCGAAAGCCCCAAGAGAACAGTGTGCGGAGGATGCCTGTCCTCCAACACGTATCGTGTGCTCGCTCCAGATCAAAAAATATTGCTACCGTTTGGCGTTTCCGGAGAAAGTTGTTCATGATATAAGTGGAGAGAGCAACAAGATGGTCAACTGCAGAACGATGCTTTCGGAATCCGCATTGGGCAGGTGTTATAAGACTGCGGGATTCCAGCCACCACGCTAAACGGTAATTCACCATACGCTCCAAAACCTTACAGACACTACTCGTGAGAGAAATTGGGCGATAGCTAGAGGGGAGATGTTTGTCCTTTCCAGGTTTCGGAACAGGAACGACGATAGCTTCCCGCCATCGTCTGGGAAAAGTACTGTCGGTCCAAATTCGATTATAAAGGCGAAGGAGGTAACGCAGACTATGGGTTGATAAATGCAGCAACATTTGGACGTGGATACCATCTGGTCCTGGGGCGGAGGAGCGAGAAGAAGAGAGTGCATGTTGGAGTTCCCGCAAGGAGAAAACAGTATTGTAGCTTTCGCGATTTTGAGAGGAGAAAGCAAGAGGTCGCACTTCCGCTGCACGTTTCTTCGGGAGAAACGCTGGCGGGTAATTTGAAGAGCTCTAAATCTCGGCAAAGTGCTGACCCAACGAGTTAGAAATTGCGACGGGGTCCACTAATGTGTCATGCGCGACAGTGAGCCCAGAGACCGGGGAGAAACTAGGCGCGCCTGAGAACCGTCGAAGCCGACTCCAAACTTCCGAGGCGGGAGTGAAGGTGTTAAATGAGCTAATAAAGAATTTCCAGCTTGCCTTCTTGCTATCGCGGATGACACGACGGCATCGCGCTCGTAGCTGCTTATAGCTGATACAGTTGGCCAAAGTAGGATGGTGGCGGAAAACGCGGAGAGCACGTCGCCGCTCACGTAGTGCATCACGGCATGCCTCGTTCCACCAAGGAACTGGGGGGCGCCGGGGCAATTCGGAGGTGCGTGGTATTGAATGTTCCGCAGCTGTAAGAAAAACGTCGGTAATATGTGTGACCTCATCGTCGACGCTGGGAAAGTGACGGTCATCGAATGTCGCTAGAGACGAAAAAAGTGTCCAATCGGCTTGAGCAAACTTCCAGCGTCGCAGGCGCATATATGGCCGTTGACGCTGCAGTCTAAGGACACATGGAAAGTGGTCACTGGAGTGTGTATCATCAAGGGCGAACCATTCGAAGCGCCGAGCTAGCGGAACAGTACCGACCGCAAGGTCCAAATGAGATAAATTTGCCGTGTTGGCAGACAAAAACGTAGGGACCCCAGTGTTGAGGCAAACTAGATCTGCTTGGTGGAAGACGTCTAGCAATAGTGAGCCACGTGGACAAGGATGTGGAGATCCCCAAAGCGGGTGGTGGGCATTGAAGTCCCCAACCAGCAAATATGGGGGTGGAAGCTGACCAAGAAGATGAAGGAGATCAGCTCGTGCCATTGGTGTGGACGATGGAATGTATACAGTACAAAGAGAGAACGTGTATCCGGAAAGGGAAAGACGGACGGCGACAGCTTGGAAGGAAGTGTTTAAATGGATTGGGTGATAATAGACAGTTTCATGGAGAAGAATCATGAGTCCTCCGTGTGCTGGAGTGCCTTCAACAGAGGGGAGATCATATCGGACGGACTGAAAATGAGGGAGAACAAAGCGGTCATGGGGACGCAGCTTTGTTTCCTGAAGACAGAAGATGACCGGCGAGTAGGATTGTAAGAGGATCGACAATTCATCCCGATTGGCTCGAATACCGCGGATATTCCAGTGGATAATGGACATAGGGTGAACAGAAAATGGAGGAATGCGACCAAGGTCGCTGTCAACTCAACGACTGCTCGGAGCTTGCGACCGACAGCATGGAATGGCATTCAGCCGAAGGCAGAAGATCCTGATCCATAGGTTGGTCAGGAGCAGCTCCTGCCACCAGCGACCGGCCGGTTGATCGGCCGCCAGCAGTGCGCCTCGGCGACACAGAAGTCGGCCGAGGGCGACTTCCGCCAGGTGGTGCTGTAGATGGGACACGCCTTGGCGGAGAAGGAGAGGAACTGGGTTTCTTTGTAGCCTTCTTGGAAGTATGATGTTTAGAGGAAGGAGGAACCGATGGTTGGGAAGTTGCCGTACGTAAAAACTCTTCACGAGTATGCTCTTTTTTCGAAGTCTTGGTGTCTGACTTTTGGGCTCGAGATTTAGCAGAACTCGACAAAGGGTGAGCCAGAGAGTGGGCAGGCGAAAGTGGTGAGGTTAAACGGGCGATCTTTGCGCTGGCCGATCTGACGACCGTGGCACTAAAGGTGAGGTTGCAAGTCTGCGTGGCCACCTCCTTTGTTGGCCGAGGAGAAGCAAGGACAGTGCTGTAGTTTCCTTTCTGAGGCACGGTGGGCTGTCGACTGGCGAATAATTTTCGAGCAGCAAAGGTCGACACCTTTTCCTTCACCCTAATTTCCTGGATGAGTTTTTCGTCCTTAAAAACGGGGCAATCTCGAGAGGAAGCGGCGTGGTCGCCCATTCAGTTGATGCAGCGAGGGGATGGAGGTGGACAAGCACCCTCATGGGCATCCCTGCCACACGTAACACATTTCGCCGGATTGGAACAGGATTGGCTGGTGTGATTGAACCGCTGGCACCGATAGCAACGCGTAGGGTTCGGGACGTAAGGGCGAACGGAAATTATCTCATAGCCGGCTTTGATTTTCGATGGTAGTTGAACTTTGTCAAATGTCAAGAAGACAATGTGGGTTGGAATGATGTTCGTGTCAACCCTTTTCATAACCCTATGAACAGCCGTTACGCCCTGGTCAGACAGGTAGTGCTGAATTTCTTCGTCAGACAGTCCATCGAGGGAGCGTGTATAAACGACTCCACGCGAGGAATTTAAGGTACGGTGCGGTTCCACCCGGACAGGGAAGGTGTGTAGTAGTGACGTACGCAGCAATTTTTGTGCCTGGAGGGCACTGACTGTTTCTAACAACAGGGTGCCATTCCGTAATCTGGAACAAGACTTTACACGACCTGCAATTGCGTCGACACCTTTCTGAATAATGAAAGGGTTGACCGTGGAGAAGTCGTGACCTTCGTCAGACTGAGAAACAACAAGGAACTGTGGCAACGATGGAAGAACTGACTGTGGTTGAGACTCAGTGAACTTACGTTTGTGAGCAGACATAGTGGAAGGTGAGGAAACCATTGCGGAAGAATCCCCCATGATTACCGGCGTCTCCGATGGCGCGCTCCTCCCTTGTGGGGGCCCTCTCTGAGGGCACTCCCGCCTTAGGTGATTGTTCACACCTCAGGTCACACCTCCCGACAAACGGACGGAGGGACCAATCGGCACTTTCGGAAGGTATCAGCTCGGGTAATCACCCCTCCCTGGGCCTGGCCGTTACCAGGGGGTACGTACGTGTCCTACCTGTCTACCCGGGGCGGGGAATTACGCGTTACCCCGTCACCGGCTACGCATGGAAGTGCGTGGGTTGGCCTTCAGACACGCACAGGGAGGAAGAAAGAGAAAGGGAAAGGAAAGAAGAGAGGTCTCAAACGCCGCAGCGGAGAAGGTAGAGAGAAGAGGTAAGGAAAAGAGAAGGACAAAGGAAGGATGAAGACTTACAAGCATGGAATGAAGGCGAAGAATGTAGTATATGTACAAGCGTCCGTCTCCGGACGTAGGCACAAACCATAACCCCAGAGAAAGGGAAAGAAAGAGCCAGAGGTGAAGGGGGGGGGGTGGCGAAGATGGGGAATGGGGAAGGATGCGGAAAGGGAAGGTATGCAGCCCGGAAAGGAAGGAAGGCCACATCAGCTCGGGGTCCCGTGCTCGCTACGCACGTATCCACAAAAGAGTTGTGGATCCCCTGGGGGGCATAATGGATACGTTTCCTTCACTAGTTTATGTAAAAGAGTTACTGTTGAGTGCAGGTTACTGTGTTGAGGGTATGTACAGTTTAGGGTTAGCGTCAATGACGGAGTTAGAACCCAGAACCCAATGGCCTCTTCAAAGGGGGCGGAGGGGTTGACAGAACTTCAGGACACCCTTTCACCCTTGGTGCAGAAATCTGGCCGTAAAAGCAAGAAGAGTCTGCAATGATCAACAGTATGAGGATGGAGAAGACAATAGAAACCAGGGTGGTTAAGGACACAATGTGTATCTGTCTGACATGAAACCCGGTGCCAGCCGATGCCTAGCGTATCAGCACGGAGGCTTCTCCGTCCAGAAGACGGATTTAACTTAGAACGCTGGTGCAAAGTCTTGCGAGCAGGAGCTTTTAGTCGATAATTTTCTTCCCCTTGCTGGACAAATATAGGCGATGAACACTACTTCAACCACCAGTACCGGCTGCTTCCTCATCACGTGCCCCCATACGATGATGCGACTTAGATACTGGCTAAGGAGGCGAGTACACGACGATCCTGGAGAGCGTCTGTGCTGCGTGGACGTGCAGGACCTCGTCTACGGGTGTGAAAATGTTCACGTGAACCACTGATACCAGCATCGTTGATCAAGTGATGCTACACATCCAACTTGTGGCAATTCTTCCGAAACGACCATCGCGCCGCTCGGAAGGCCATAATTTGACGCCTTTGAAACTTATTTGGGTGTAGGAGGCACGGGTGCGTCTCCGTTGCATTGTTGCTTCACACGTTTGTACCGAACTGAACCTCCGGGCTCTAAGCATTCCCTATTAAAGGGTAGACAGATGACGCTCTGATAGGTAAGACACTAGGCTATCTGTTAACAGACGACTTTGAAACCCTTATCAATACACGTACTATCCAACAGGTGGCCTATGCCATCATCTGATCAGCAACGGTGTAGTCTTTCCATTGTACTAATTTTTTTCCTGGCAGTGTATATCCTGCCAGAAATCCTTCAGGAATTTGCGAAGGTTTAGCGCCGAACTCGTCGATGTCCATCGGTGCCAGACCATAACGCATATGCGAAGAATCATATTTAAGCCTGTGCACGTGTAGCATTATATCTGAGAAGCTTTTTGGAACTCTTTGTAATGCTGATGATTGGAAAATGTGAGCAGCGGCAACAGCACCGGCCGGAGATCCCATATCGAGTGTCGGGGAAGTGTTTCCCGCCTACCGAAGATTGCGTGTTCGGAGCCGTAATTGAAACGCAGCTGCGTCGGTGGAGCGGGCCGCATGATTGTGGTAGGGGCGCTCATGATTTACTTTGGACGCCGGAGGGCGGAAGCCGGCGCGACGGGTAGCCCAGACAGCGCAACGCGCCACGCCGCAACACAACAGCACAGCACAGCACGGCACCGCACCGCACTGCTGCGCCTACTACTGTAGCAGAAGCAGATCACCGTGCTACGTCGGCGGGAGCGCTCATGGGGCGAGGCGTTCCAAAAGCGTTCGCTTTGCATGCACCACACACTTCTACCTGTTCTCTATTTTTTGTTATTGCCATCCTCCAAAAATGGTGTGGAGGGGTGGTAGGGCGGAGATGGGGCGGGAAAGGGGGAGGCGGCATGAGAACGGGCTCCTCGTCCATGCCATGGAGACCCCAGGGATGTCGATCTGCCACCTGCAGCGTTAGCTGCTGCATGTGGAGAGGTCAGCACGCCGCTCGCCAGGCCGATTTGCCGACTTTTCAACCTCGGAGCTACCAATTCGCATTCAGGTAGCTGCTTATTTGGCATCACGAGTTTACGTACTATACTACTGGCCATTAAAATTGCTACACCACGTAGATGACGTGCTACAGACGCGAAATTTAACCGACAGGAACAGGATGCTGTGATATGCAAATGATTGACTTTTCAGAGCATTCACACAAGGTTGGCGCCGGTGGCGACACCTACAACGTGCTGACATGAGGAAAATTTCCAACCGATTTCTCATACACAAACAGCAGTTGACCGGCGTTGCCTGGTGAAACGTTGTTGTGATGCCTCGTGTAAGGAGGAGAAATGCCTACCATCACGTTTCCGACTTTGATAAAGGTCGGATTGTAGCCTATCGCGATTGCGGTTTATCGTATCGCGACAATGCTGCTCGCGTTCGTCGAGATCCAATGACTGTTAGCAGAATATGGAATCGGTGGGTTCAGGAAGGTAATACGGAATGCAGTGCTGGATCCCAACGGCCTCGCATCACTTGCAGTCGAGATGACAGGCGTCTTATCCGCATGGCTGTAACGGATCGTGCAGCCACGTCTCGATCCCCGATTCAACAGATGGGGACGTCGCAAGACAACAACCATCTGCACGAACAATTCGACGTTCGCGGCAGCGTGGACTATCAGCTCGGAGACCGTGGCTGCGGTTACCCTTGACGCTGCATCACAGACAGGCACGCCTGCGATGTTGTTCTCAACGACGAACCTGGGTGCACGAATGGCGAAACATTTTTTCTGATGAGTCCAGGTTCTGTTTACGGCATCATGATGGTCGCATCCGTGTTTGGCGACATTGCGATGAACGCACATTGGAAGCGTGTGTTCGTCATCGCCATACAGTACTTGCGTATTACCCGGCGTGATGGTATGGGGTGCCATTGGTTACACGTCTGTCACTTCTTGTTCGCATTGACGGCACTTTGAACAGTGGACGTTACATTTCAGATGTGTTACGACCCGTGGCTCTACCCTTCATTCGATCCCTGTGAAACCCTACATTTCAGCAGGATAATGCACGACCGCATGTTGCAGGTCCTGTAGGGGCCTTTCTGGATACAGAAAATGTTCGACTGCTGCCCTGGCCAGCACATTCTCCAGATCTCTCACCAACTGAAAACGTCTGGTCAATGGTGGCCGAGTAACTGGCTCGTCATAATACGCCAGTCACTATTCTTGATGAAGTGTTGTATAGTGTTGAAGTTGCATGGGCAACTGTACCTGTACACGCCATCCAAGCTCTGACTCAATGCCCAGGCGCATTAAGGCCGTTATTACGGACAGACGTGGTTGTTCTGGATCTGATTTCTCAGGATCTATGCACCGAAATTGCGTGACAATGTAATCACATGTCAGTTCTAGTATATTTGTCCAATGAATACCCGTTTATCATCCGCATTTCTTCTTGGTGTAGCAATTTTAATGACCAGTAGTCTATAACGGCTCTTTTAATTGAGAACAATATTATCAAGTTTGTTCTCATATATGGGAGAGGTGATCGATAGTATCGTAAATAATGGCACTGAAAAAAAAAATAATTGAAATGATCAATGTATAACCTCTCATCAGAATAACGCCCGCAGCAAAGTAGCGCCTCAGGGAAATCAAAGAGGGTTCAATGCGGCTACTTCTGTTTCTAAATTCTACTATATAAACCATGCGCGGGTATTGTTAGTTCTCTTGTCTTGTTTTCTGTGCTCTGAATAAGTCTACTTAGCTGCAGCGTGCGATGTAGCTGGCAGTTCCGTGGGATATGCTAGGGAAGGGATCAAGGCACTTTTGTTACACTGCAAGAAAAGTGACTATAGTTAATTTATGCCGAACAGACTTTAATTTCTGACGAATTGTGTGCGCGAGAGGAAGTAGCGCTCAGTATTAAACTATCACTATTAACTGATAAGAGGATCTGTGAACCATACGAAGGGACGTTGAACTGACTATAAGAACGGAATTGGACACTTAGCTTTGTGAAAGTAAAAGCGTACGAAGTTTGAATGACTGTATCGAAGTGTAGTAATGGACAATAGACCTCACTACAATATCTTTGAGTGGCAAACTATAAAAATCACGGACATTTTAGTTGCCTTAATCGCTGAGAGTAATTGTGGGATCAACCTTCCTTTTCTCTATATACAAAACTCAATCATTCATGATCATTTAATTATTATTAAATGTTGTTAATAAAAAACTAAAGTGATTTCCGCAATAGCGTGTGTATTAGTCAACGATAATCATGGGCAAGCTGCAAACTATGTGTGGATGACGGAAGGTTCGATTATGAAATATTACGAAGAGTAAATTGTGACTTAAAAGCTATTTAACATTTCATTTCCAGTAGGACAGAAATAATTCAAAATCATAAACAGTGCGGATAAGTAGTAACGTCGGAAATAGAAAGCTGAAATAATAACTAACATCCAAAGACGTTATTAACTATCTTGTCTTCGGTAACGCAGCAACAAATGAAGGGTGATCGACTGTGTAAAAAGTCAATATTAATTATTATTAAGAAAACCCGAAATTTAGTTGCCGTTACGGTGAAGATTTTTGTTGCTGTTCTATCTAATGTGTAGATATAACGAAAAGTTGGGCTTATCCGGGTCTTCCTACATGGCAGCCATCTATACTGACGATTCAGCCACAGAATCGGACCTCGCTATTTTGTAGAAAATTGATATGTCGACGAACATGGCTGCAATACGATTAGGTTTACCACTGACACAGCAACCAGCCACAAGTATGGTTTAAAAAGATTTATTTGGATCAAACTATGACTGCTTTCGGATTTTCTTTACAAATCTATCTTCAGGTGGTTGTTACACGTTTCGTTTTGTTTTCTTGCTGGGACCTCTGTTTGTATCCGTTATTGGTTTGCTGCACTAGGATACACAAAGTTTTTTGTTTACTACTGGGGAGAGTTACGATGGATTTACTTCTTATGACATGTATCAAAGAATTTATGAAAAATTTTTAAAGCTATTAAAACGTGAAATATGGTGGGAACTTACGTGCCATAAGCTTCTGTAGGACGAACTCGCCCTGTAACTTTGGCGGCCCTCTTCAATTCAGTCTGATTTGGGGGTTACAGTGTGAGCTACTGAAGCTCTGAATTGCAGATTTTTTTGTACATATCTGAAACTGCAATTAGCAATGTAACAGATTATATAGTGGTTATATAAAAAGCAGAACTGCGAATTATTGTACAGTACATCTAATTAGAAGCAACTAACCTAATGGTGTGATAATACGCTTAAAGAAATTAAAGGCACTATACTTATTCAAAGGTCACATTAAGCAGGCTTTATACATGTACTACTGCACTTTTATACTGCTGTATGTACTCACATTCGTTACTGTACTGTACTACACTTCATCACACTTTTAAGCGAAATCTGAGATGAAATTTAACACAACTCGTCATTATGTGTTCATCAAGGGAATGAACATGCTTTGATTTCGTTGTGTTTTATTACCAGTAATGATAGGTTACCAACCCTTTAGCCTTGAGAGAATGGGAAGGGAGGCGATGTGTTTACCATCTGTATTAGCAAACGGTTAAAACAAAAATTTCGTTTCCAGTGTTTCATATAATTATTGATGGAAATTAAAAATTCAAAACGTTGTCATAATTTACTCGTTAAAAGCTACAATCTCACGTTTAATTTACCTATTTATGCAATAAATTGCAAAAACGTCGAATTGCAATACTAATTTTCTTTATTGGTGACTAATTTCGAGCGTAAGGTCATTATCAAATCTACCATTAAGCTATGCAGTACCATCCATTACGACAACCACATTACTTTTCATTCTAGTTAAACACCGATAGCAAAGTAGTGCAGGACTGAACTTCATTCACCTAATTAAAATTTTAATTACATTAAAAGTTTAACAGAACATGTCAAGCACTAAAGTTATGGAATGTGTATATGGACTGAGACAATATAACTCATGGCGGGAAAATTACCCCCATTTAATCATCCAGAATTTGAGACTAAGAGCAATTAGCGACTTACTGAAACCTGTAAATGTAATTTGAATCATTTACAGAACTTTTAACTCTGATATCCCACAAAATAAAGGAAGGAAGAAAATTTGTGGCTTAGGTTAATTTTCGTTGATCATTTAGCAAAACTTCAGTATCAGGCATGACGTTTTAGTTATTACTTCTTTACTGTGAACTTTGTTTCTCATTCGCAACAGTTTGGATCCACATATACTGCTAAATGTGTCGGCAAAATTATGTCTGTACGACACATCCATAGTACAAGAGATATGACGCCATAAACATCGAGACGCGTGATAAACAAGCATCCCTAAAACGGAGCGAAAATTAACCTGACATTCCCTATCCAGTGATCACTTCTGCTGTTTAGCAGTTTTTGTTTTGAAATTGTTATTAGTTTCTAGTGAATAATACGGAATTAATAAAACCAACATAATTAGGGTTATATGTCTTTAACCATAAAGGTTTTACTAGCTCAAGGGCAAATATTTAACACATTTCTAACATATTCATACGTTTTAAGACGTTTTATAAGTGTGAGTTCGATTCTTCAAAGGATGAGGGGCGAGATTATAATAAATGACCTTGGAGGGAATGATTTTCAGTAAGCAACACGTCGTTTCACTTAATAAGAAACCATTCCGAATTATCGCGAATACAAAATACGAAAGGTCGGTAATAAAATGTGATGATCAACTGTATCTCTTCGTGTAGTGACAGATTTCTGTGACGATGGTGGAGTTGGATTTGTACGCTGCTGACAGTGTTGATGTTGGAGTTACTGTATTTTGGGCTGGAGGTCTTATTCAGTGGCTGGATGATCAGCTTCAGGTAAAAAAATAAATAAAAAATTTAAAAAAATCTGTAGTGTGGGAGAGAGAAAGAAGGTGGGATGCGTTTGGGTTGCTTGAGTGGGTGTTTTAGTGGGAGAAATACATTTTCGTGTGTGTATTTCAAGGGTTGGAATACTAGAATAGGATGTAGCTCTGGTTGTGATGTGCACTGAGCAAAGGAGGATAGGGGTACGGTGCAGGGTGAGAAGGGAATGAGATTAGACAATGGGATCTAGACAAGAGACAAAAAAGAGTGATTCTGTGAGTATGCAAGTAGCAGGACACTGGCCATTTTGGCTCAAACAATGCGAGTTCAGCAAGATGAGACAGATGTGGTTGTCAAGTTGAATGCCACCCCTCCCTCCCGGCCAATCATGCTTCGACGTCGTCATTCTCTCGGCCAGTAGCCATAGGGCCTCAATGCTATGGGCCAATAGGAATCATTCGACGGTGATGTTACTGCTATATATTACCTGATTATAATGAGTAAGGATTTTCTCCCACCAGCACAAATAAAAGCCAAACCAGTCAAACTATAAGACTGACTCTACAGTTGTGTTCTGCAAACGCTAGCGAAACTTCACCACGACGTGTCAACAGAGATTTCCCACAGCCTGGAGGCAGAGTGAGAAGGATAAAAATAGATGAGAGTATTTGTCCACCCAGTATTATTAATATTGTTCTTAATCATTTATTAATATATTCTTTTATATAATGGCTATTCCTGTATTAGGTTTCAATCAGTCGCAGAATGGAAACCACAGTGAATCCGATCAAGCTTTGCACAGACGTTTTGGGCAGTGAATCTAGTGTGCCTTTCGATCGCGTCACGTTGCTCTTTTCAGTACTGAGAACGCAGCGAGCACTTAAAGATGCGTAGTATGTGTGCCTTCTGAGATATTTCGCCTGATTTCATGCTGCCCACATAATAACTGTCATGCATTTCCTTGTTCATCACAATTCTCGACCGCACACTACAGGGGCAATGAAGAAGCTCCTGTAGCACTTTCGATGGGAAGTATTTGATAACCCACTATACGGCCCAGAACTGGCTCTTCTCACATGAACCGTTGGCTATTCTGGCTGTGAAGACAAGATTTTGACACAGACAACGAGTGGCAGACCAGCGTAGAGAATGGGCGGCAGAAAGCACAGGCAGTTGCATTCTATGACAAGGACGTTGGAAAGTTGGTACAACGCTACGACAAATTTACAAGACGGAGTGGCGACTATGAAGAGAAGTAGCTGGAAGGTGCAGCTAACTGATGCAAATAAAACGTTTTTGATTTGAGTATTTACATATTGCTACTATTTTCTAACAGTGCTAAGTGCCCCTGATCCGGTACTAGCAAAACTAGGGGACCAGGGCGCTTACATGTTCCGTGTACTACTGTATGCCACTGCAGCAACCGTATTCCGAAGGCGGCATTCCGGATTTATCGGACCTGTCGTTCGACTACTGGGCGTGACCAGTCGCAGAAGCAAGCACATGGCTTACTAGATATTTTAGACCAGGCTACACCCGTTTCCTGAGCCACCACCACCATTCGCCGAGCTGCTCCTAAGTGGCCCCAGGGTACTACTATTGCCACTATACAGGGTGTTACAAAAAGGTACGGCCAAACTTTCAGGAAACATTTCTCACACACAAAGAAAGAAACTATGTTATGTGGACATGTGTCCGGAAACGCTTACTTTCCATGTTAGAGCTCATTTTATTACTTCTCTTCAAATCACATTAATCATGGAATGGAAACACAGCAACAGAACGTACCAGCGTGACTTCAAACACTTTGTTATAGGAAATGTTCAAAATGTCCTCCGTTAGTGAGGATACATGCATCCACCCTCCGTCGCATGGAATCCCTGATGGTCTGATGCAGCCCTGGAGAATGGCGTATTGTATAACAGCCGTCCACAATACGAGCACGAACATTTGGTACCGGGGTTGCGTGGACAAGAGCTTTCAAATGCCTCCACAAATGAAAGTCAAGAGGGTTGATGTCAGGAGAGCGTGGAGACCATGGAATTGGTCCGCCTCTACCCATCCATCGGTCACCGAATCTGTTGTTGAGAAGCGTACGAACACTTCGACTGAAATGTGCAGGAGCTCCATCGTGCATGAACCACATGTTGTGTCGTACTTGTAAAGGCACATGTTCTAGCAGCACAGGTAGAATATTCCGTATGAAATCATGATAACGTGCTCCATTGAGCGTAGGTGGAAGAACATGGGGCCCAATCAACACATCAATGCCTGCCCAAACGTTCACAGAAAATCTGTGTTCATGACGTGATTGCACAATTGCGTGCGGATTCTCGTCAGCCCATACATGTTGATTGTGAAAATTTACAATTTGATCACGTTGGAATGAAGCTTCATCCGTAAAGAAAACATTTGCACTGAAATGAGGATTGACATTGTTGGATGAACCATTCTCACAAGTGTACCCGTGGAGGCCAATCAGCTGCTGATAGTGCCTGCACACGCTGTACATGGTACGGAAACAATTGGTTCTCCCGTAGCACTCTCCATACAGTGACGTGGTCAACGTTACCTTGTACAGCAGCAACTTCTCTGACGCTGACATTTGGGTTATCGTCAACTGCACGAAGAATTGTCTCGTCCATTGCAGGTGTCCTCTTTCTAGGTCTTCCCCAGTCGCTGGAATGTTCCGTGGTCCCTAAGATGCCGATCAATTGCTTCGAACGTCTTCCTGTCGGGACACCTTCGTTCTGGAAATCTGTCTCGATACAAACGTACCGCGCCACGGCTATTGCCCCCTGCTAATCCATAATACATCAAATGGGCATCTGCCAACTCCGCATTTGTAAACGTTGCACTGACTGCAAAACCACGTTCGTGATGAACACTAACCTGTTGATGCTACGTACTGATGTGCTTGATGCTAGTACTGTAGAGCAATGAGTCGCATGTCAACACAAGCACCGAAGTCAACATTACCTTCCTTTAATTGGGCCAACTGGCGGTGAATCGAGGAAGTACAGTACATACTGACGAAACTAAAATGAGCTCTAACATGGAAATTAAGAATTTCCGGACACATGTCCACATAACACCTTTTCTTTGTGTGTGACGAATGTTTCCTGAAAGTTTGGCCTTACCTTTTTGTAACACCCTGTATTCAGGGGTTGTCTAGAGAGTAAGTTCCGATCGGTCGCAAAATGGAGACCACAGTGAAAACCGGATCGATCTTTGCACAGATCGTGTTGAATATTGCCTCTACTATGACTGTCGATCGCATCAAGACGCTCTTTTCAGTTGTGAGCCCATTGTGAGCGAGTAAAGGTGCCTAGAACAACGATGTCTCCCACCAAGGAGGGGGGGGGGGGCCGCTGAGAGGCTTCGCCTTAATGAATGCAGCCCACCTAACAACTGCCACGCACTTCGTTCTCCATGCCAATTCTCAGCCACACTCTACAGGGGCAGTGACGACACTTCTACAGTCTTTCCGATGGGAAGTGTTCGATCATCCACAACACAGTCCTAACTGACTCGTCCTGAGTACCATCTCTGTTCACATGAAACGCTGGATACGAAGACAATACTTGGGCTCAGCACTATAGACCAGCGTAGAGAACTATCGGAAAGCATAGATGGCTGTCTTCTATGACGATGGTGTTGGAAATTTGGTATACTGTACCGACAATTGTCTAAGTCGGAGCGGCGACTATGTAGAGAAGTAGCCGTGAGGTGTAGATAACTCTTGCAAATATAGTGTTTCTGATTTTCACTGTGGTTTCCATTTAGCGACCAATCGGAACTTACTTTCTGGACAATCCTCGTACAATTTGACTGCCATTGAATTCAAACGTGTAACTACAGGTGTATAAGCAGACAGTGACTGATGTAGTAACAAAAATCAACGATATTACGTACTATCATTACATTCTGATGACACAGTATTAATGGCAGATTCTGAATAAAATCAGTCCAGCTTTTGACACAACGGAACATCCTTATGATAGGCAGATACGGTTTGTGGTTGCTCCGCTAGTTGTGAAGGTTTGTACGACAAAATGTGCTTCCATCTCAGACCCACACCGCCTCAGAGGGGGATGCTTCCCACTGTTGAACAATTCGGGGATGGTGATTGCATCTTTCGGCACGTGCGAACACCCGTTCATAATGCACGGCCTGTGGTGGAGTGGTTACACGACAGTAACTTCCCTGTGATGTACTGTCCTGCACAGAGTCCTGACCTGAATCCTATAGAACACCTTTGGGATGTTTTGGAACGCCGACTTCATGCCCGGCCTCACTGACCGACATCGATACCTCTCCTCAGTGCAGCACTCCGTGAAGAATGGGCTGCCATTCCCCAAGAAACCTTCCAGCACCTGACTGATGTGAGAGTGGAAGCTGTCATCAAAGCTAAGAGTGGGCGAACAACATATTGAATTCCAGCATAACCGATGGAGGACGCGACGAACGTGTAAGGCATTTTCAGCCAGCTGTCCAGATACTTTTGATCATATAGTGTATCAGTGAATCACTGCTGAAACCGGCCAACCCATACAAATACCTGGGTCTAACACACTGTCAGGATATGAAATGGGATGATCACATAGGCTCAGTCGTGGGTATATAAGGCGATAGACGTCAGTTTATTGGAAAAATACTGGGTAAGTGCAATCAGTCTGCAAAGGACATTGCTCGCAAATCACTCTTACGACAGATTTTAGAATACTGCTCAAATGGACCCGCACCAAATTGGACTAACAGGAGATATTGAACGTATACAGAGAATGGCAGCACCAATGTTCACGCGTTTGTTGGATCTGTGGGGTAGTGACAGATACTGAAGAAACTGAACTGGCAGACTCTGAAGAGAGACGTAAACTATCCCGCGAAAGTCTGCAAATAAAGTTTCAAGAACCAGCTTTACATGAAGACTCTAGAAATATACTACAACCCTCTGCGTGTCGCATGCATAGGTATCGTGAACATGAGATTAGAATAAATACAGCACGCTCAGAGGCTTCAGTCTTTCCGCTCTCTCCATACGTCAATGTACGGGGAAGAAACCCTAATAACTGGTACAATGGAAAGTACTCTCTGCCATGCACTTCACTGTAGTTTGCATAATATGGATATAGCTGTAGATGTAGATGTAAGAGCAAATATTCACACCTCTCACAGAGTGCTGTTCCTAAACTAACACTATTGTGCCTCACAGACGGAGAATTCAACTTATCCTTTACATGACTTTTGGTTACCTGATTACTATACAGCTTAATTTCTGAGTTGGTAAGTATGCCTGGAGGAATTTCGAGTGAACAGCTTTGTTCACAAAATCGCAGTTATCACATCACTTATTCTTAAGTGCGGTTTCAGTTCGCTTTAGTATGGTTCTCTTTATTCATAAACCACAATTTTACTCTTTCGAAATTTTTTTCTGTACATAGGTACGTCTTTTACACAGTATCAGTTTTGATTTCATTTGTTATGGCTAATTCATTTTACCATTGTTTCTTGGTTGGTTGTTGGCTTGTGAAGACAGACAGCTATTCGATTTACATTCTTCTCATTAACTGCGTTCAACAAATAAGTCCTGGCTTACATTGGTTCCAACCTCAGGCTTTTTTTATAGTGCAGTGGCTGGAAAAATACCTGCAAAAGCCTCCAACAGAAGCGGACGAATTATGCAGATGTCGGAAGAATTTTTTCTAAAGGCTCTGAAGTGACTCGGTTGGTTCATATGTTCCTGACGAAAACGATTTGGTAACGGTAGAACCCGACACACTCAGAAATACCCGAAAACGAACTGGATCAGATAACGTAGTATGAAGAGAATGCAATTACTACAACAGAAAAACCAAGCCATCTCAATTCTGAAGATAATGTGCCAGATATGATAAACACTGAACGTGATCACCACCTGTTCAAATTCACATGTTTGTTCTTAAGACTAGCAAAGCGATTTTGTTCGTTATTTCTGTATAGCTAAGATATTTTACAAGACTGATGTAATTTTGTTTGAGACTTCTTTCTTGGAATTTCTTTGGACTTTCTCTTTGGACTTTAAAAACTTTATTCATTTTAAGGGGGGATGTAGCGGAAAATGTAAACATTTAAAAAATCCTTACAGCCATATTTATGAATGTACAAATCTAAAATTTTGCATCTGTAAAGCAAAAGAAATGTGTTAACGAAATATATAATAAAATATGCAGAATTTATATTTTGCTAGAAATTTGAATTTTTAATTTTCTTTTATTGTCTTTTATAAAAAGCCCTAACTCAAATTCTAATCATGCAATTAATCTGAAAATTTTATTGTAGTGTCCTGAGGATGTTATAAGAGCACTGAACTCCCGTTATTTTATGGTATAAATTGTATCTTTAACGTAATTTTTAAGTTTGCACATCCAAAATAACTTTTTTCTACATACAGTCAACTAAAAATCAGAATGTAATTGCAGGATCTCGTACTTTTTAGTTCCAGGGGGACAGCATCATGTTGAAGTAAGCCTGAAAATTCCATAGCATTAGCTCGTATGCTTTCTGAGAATAGGCTTTTAATAACGTAAAAATGTAAAACAGAAAATGAGGTTCAAAGATTTTCGTTTCATACTTCTACATGTAATAATTGTACCTCAATTTTAAAACCCTCCATACTGATACTCCTCATCCTCCAGGTTTCTCTTCTCTCCGCTTTGAATCTGCCTGGCCTGTATTTGCAGGTAAGACACTGATTTGTTGCATTTCTTGACCCTACTCTCGTCGATGGTGCAACATGCCTTTGTTGTAAACACACCAGGATCTATAACAACTCTCTTCAGCACTTCAATTCTGCCATTATTTCCATTATTGTAACATAAAACTGCATCATAGACAATGTCCTTTTTGAGCATCTAATCCAATTTAAATTATTGAGGCTTTCATTTGCATTTTTTGTCTTTCCGTGAAGACCCTTCCTCAATAAACCAGGGTGTGCAAGAGACCTGAACGTGGGCTTAATTGCATTCATAACAGGTTCTGGTAATGAGTGTTTATGTGAATACGTCTCACTTCTGTTTGACTTACACCAATCGTCTTTCGGACACATTGTGCATTGGTGTTTGGTCAATGGATAGTTTGTGGAAAAAAACTGTCCACGCAGCATGCCTCATTGCCGCTAAATTATGTGTGTTTTTCCTGATAACTCTCCCACAAAATAACTGAAGAGAATGAATTTCTTTCAGAGTAAGCCTGACTTTTCCTCCTAGTGGTTTTCCATCCCCAAGTACTTCACCTTTCTTTTCTTTCAGCAAGTGACGAAGGCCACCACCGAGAGTCTTTTGGAAGTGGCCAACACATTCCTACTTTTCTATTGGTGTACTGTACTGATATTTATCTGTCAAGGTATTTAGTGTATCTAACATCATACTGGTTCTCAGACATGGAGAACATCCTCACAACTGCGGCAGCTTCCATGCCCCCACTTGAGCCACTATAATTTTTAGAACATGCTGCTGCGTACTTTTCTTGCCACTGTTTCTCACTGTCTTCATTGTTGGACATTTTCCTTGTTACTCACTGGTGGCAGTATTTAGACACGATTTCTATATCTAAAACTTCACCTGAGTCAATACCAATAACAGATGCAACTCTGTGCAGAGATGTGTGACCCCTTTTCATCCAGGTCCCAACTACAGACACTCACAGGTCAGTAACATTTGTAGGAGATTCACTGCCATGAATGTCTACCCCAGGATCTATTTCTTTTTGGTTTATTTCCACCAATTCCTCCACCGCTTTCTTCATAGAAACTTTGGCAGTATCGCATACAACATCAGAAATTTCTTTATTTTTTCAAACCTTGCACAAGGTGGAGCCTTGTTCAGAAAACCACACAATAAATTACCTCTTTCCCTGTCCTGTCCAAGGCATCTCAGAGCATATGCTAATCTAAAATTATCTTTCATAGGTACCAGTGACAGTTGTTTTGGAGGAGGGCAATGAAAATTCATAGCCATACGAATTACAAATTAATTTAAAATCACATGCTATTACCACTTTTCTTTCAACAACAATCACGCGTTCCGTATTTTTACAGCTAACACATGAACATGAAAACTTTGTAGCCTGGCAGAGAAGCTCTAAATCAATAAGTCTGAATCCAATGGAATCCCTATCAACATCATTCACGCACCTCTACAATTCTCCTGTCCCAAGTTTCGATGCTGAAGCTGAGAGCTTATGTACTCCATTTCGAGCTGCTTCCTCTTTTTTGTTGGTAAACCGATTTCGATGAAACCTCCGTTTCCTAAACACAGTTCTTCCACCACCCATTATGCATAAACTTCCACGTAAAGGTTTGCGAATTCAACCTTCCACCTACTACTATATGCGTTAGTATTGTCAGAGCGTAAATAAACTACATGCAAAAAAGTTTTCAGACAAAGATATAAATGTCAGCTAGAGATACAGATGGCCAGAGATATCAAAAGAAATAGCCTTCACACTCACAAAAATTCCGTTGTAGCAAGCAGTTTCCCAATGTCAGAAAATGTGGGAGTGACGGCCAATGTAGAGTTAATCAATTTAACAATTTAAAGGCATTTCTAAAGATTCTATAACGATAAAATTCAAACACAACATACATTAAACCGTGTAGATCAAGAAAATATTTCCGAAAAATAGATGTTTTGGACCAAAATCCAACATCCCCCCTTAAATTTTCATATAAATCCCAATATTCAACTGTGGCTTAATATATGTAAGAAAAAAGCAATATTCGTCAGACAGGTGGATGTTCCAATCCCCTACCCGCCTCCTAGCAAATGTTTCACCGAATGCACTGTAGGACCATGTTCCTATCTAAGTGTTAAACGTAACTGGAAAGGGCTATAATTTTAAGATAGCAGTAAGTGAAATTAAGATAATGGCATTCCATGGGAAATACCAAGTGACAATACTATAGCTGAGGACAAGATTTTGGAACGAGTTCAGACTTCGTTTATCTAGGGGTATACATCACTTTTAATGAAGACAAGGATGCAGACATTAAATTACAGAGGTTTCAGGGTACATGTGGTATTATAAGCAAAACATTCTATACGTGCGTATCGCTATCCCGTGACTTTCGTCATCTCAGTCTATCTTCTACCATATGGAATCGAACTCTAGTTAGGAAGATAAAAGATTCTATTCATTTTCTGGCAGCTGAAATGAAATTTTTACTATCAAAGGTTGCACTAAGGTGCACAGGATCATAACGAAAAAATTAGTCAAGAACTGAACATTTTTGCGGTAAATGACAAAATAGAAGAACGTAAATAAAACTGGAAGGAACATCGGGAACGAAAGGAGAAAACAAGAATTCCAAAGATAAACTTACTCCAAAAAGCCAAAGGAAAGAGACGTAGGAGAGCCAATTTAAAGATGCTGCCGAAGCCAGAACAGATCGAGTGGCGTAATCTGTGAAAGGCAGAAAAAGAAGAAGAAAATAATGTGCCCGTGTAATTTCCTAGTACCATTCCTATGTACAATTTGTGTTCAGAGTTGTAATGCCCTTTTAGCAGTAAACAGAAAATGAACAACGAAACTGACCCTTCTTAAGCAGTAATACCATGTCGACTAATTTATTTAACGCGCCAGACAAAAAAGTGTCCGTAATTAATTAGGCTCGCCCCCTTGTGTTTTGTCGAAGTCTCGTGTATGACTTGCTACCAGCGAACAAAGGCCGAGGCTAATAGCTCAGGGCGTTCGACTCACTCCTGTCTAAACGACCTCACATCACGACACAGGTTCCACAGGACAAAAAAAAAAGAAAAAATAATCTCGCTCGATGAGTAGAAGTTATTTCCTTTACTGCCCTTTCGAGGTGCACATTACCTCAGCGAGAGAGTAATTCACGGAAAAAAAATTCTAAGCCAGGGAACTGAAAGCGTTAACGAGGACTCGAACGGTAGGACGTATCTGAGTTATTTCCAGCTGTTTTTCGTACTTGTGTCTAAGGAACCATAACAGTAATTAGCACTGCAATTTATTTATCGTGGTCATGAACCGTAAACGTGGATCTGTTACCTTTAAAGGCTTTTTGGTGATTTTGAGGTTCCCAAACACGGTCGTACAGCAATCTTGTCCACGCTAGGTTGTGAGTTCTGCTGTAGCTAGAAGACGAATTACTATCAGTAATTGCTCACATATTACAAAAGAGTTTCGACATAAAATAGGTAATGAACTCTGTGTAGCTGTAGCCATTTGGAATTTCGCTCTGATGCTGACAATGCGAAAACACTGATAGTGTACTTCTACCGTCTCCGAATGTATTTTATGCGTGATCTAGTTTGTTGTGGCAATTGAGAGGCTACTCCATCTAGCCTGTTACGGAATGAAATGAAGCGCACAGAACACTCCGTTAGCGACTGTCAAACATGTTTTTTTCTACCAAAATGGTCTGTCAAAGACAAGCGTAACTTGCACACGTGAAACCCATAGCCTCCCTTATCATTACTACACAATAATAATTTCAAACAACCTTCGAGAGTTTTGCATTAACACATAAATAATGTGCTCAGATAAATGTGTATGCCAAATACCCTTCGAGACGGTACCACACAAGTTTGACTAAATCATGTATCAGAAAGTAAAAGGTACACACTCCTCTACAACATGTCTAATTGCGACGCTTCCTTGTATAAGGAGTTATAACAGACGTCATTCGATACATAGCTTTTCACGACAACTTTATAAACGTTAACCGTCTGCTCTTCTGTTAAAGCTGTCTATATAATAAAGGCTATTACAGTGCTGTTCAATTTGAATGGTTGTCACATAGCACTGCCAAATTGACAGTAAAATACTTAGATCCCGCCAAAGATGATTGCTTATGTTGCATGGAAGCAAGAAAATCTGAAAAGAGGAACGCAAA
The DNA here is from genome assembly GCF_023898315.1 of Schistocerca nitens. Taxonomy (NCBI): domain Eukaryota; kingdom Metazoa; phylum Arthropoda; class Insecta; order Orthoptera; family Acrididae; genus Schistocerca; species Schistocerca nitens. Next base: position 245,142,302 of record NC_064615.1, on the reverse strand, counting down.
GGCTCAGTCTAAACGTTGCAGGCAGGGAAGTGAAATGGAAACAAGTTAAGAATACCTTTTCAGATTGAGCTGTGTGACTGCTCAAGTTACGTGCTAGAAAAATCAAAATTGCAATTTAACCATAGCTCCTCAAAGGAGATAGGAAGCTAGGGATCTTTGCTGATGGACAACTTGTAGTTGGCACATAGTTTTAATTTCCGCTAAAGAACAAATTACAATATTACGGAGCCACAAAATCAGACAAACATAAAATTTAATTCGGACCTTTGTCCTCTTAAGAGAATATACAACTGATTTCAGCCGTCTGCCATAAGTTCTACATCTACATCCACGTTCCGCAAGCCACCTGACGGTGTGTGGCGGAGGGTACCCTGAGTACCTCTATCGGTTCTCTCTTCTATTCCAGTCTCGTATTGTTCGTGGAAAGAAAGATTGTCGGTATGCCTCTGTGTGGGCTCTACTCTCTGATTTTATCCTCATGGTAATGTAACAAACAATATTTTAAAGACCATAATTAGATCTGATTGCAAAAGGATCACAGACCGTTAGCACCATAAGCCCACTATGAAGTTCATTGTTTACGTGACCAAAATATACAAAACACTAATGATTGACTTTAAGTTACTTATAAAAGATCTCGTCCGACCCGGCGGGCAGGCCGGATAGTTAACTAAAAATGGGAGCACGGCTGATACACGGTGGTACTCTGAACAAACGAGTAGACAGCAACCGCCAAGCAATTTCTAAGATGATCAGGCTGCAAACCAGGGTAGAAAACACGCCGCGCACACACTCGATCTCAGCCTGCCCGCCAAGGCGACAAACCCCCGCTGCCCCACACACCAGAACATTTCTGCAACAGCAAATAATTCACGAGGCAGACAATTTCAACTCGTGATTCAGCTTTTTTCAAGACCATGCAAGGCGTACTAACTACGCGACTACTTGTAACATAACTGACAACCAAACAGACTTTACCGAATAAAAGAACAATTAAAATTACACCGACTTACAAAGCTCTGCCCTTCATATTAAAAGAAAGTCTAAAACCAAAACTGGGCGAAGAGCACAATAATTAACATACTCCATCAAATTAACACTGCAAGGAATCTTTAAAACAAGCAGTAAACACTGGGAAGCCTTAGGCTTCGTAATTTCAGTATAACTCTTATTCAAAACCATCCTTAGCTGATCTCCGGCAGATACAACATTCCACCATAAGTTTCACAAATCTGCACAGGTTAACTGTAGCATGTGAATCATACGTAACTTAATGCTTCCAGTTACGCGATGAGAAGATGTCCAGCCTGAGATGACGGACCCGCCACCGTTTCGCAAGCAAACGCGTCGACTAATCAGCACCGTACACCCGGCGCGCGGCAAAACGGCGAGAACGGCGATGCCCAGGCACAGCGCAGAAAGACGAGGGCCTGCCTTCAAAACATGTTGCCTCGTTGAACGCCGACTAGCGACAGAGAACTCGGCTACACGCCAAGTCGGAAAACCAAAGGCGGAACAGTCAGAGATACAAGACCAGACAAGTATCGATATCAGTGACGCAAGTGGAGCATAATTAGCGCCAGTCGCCACGGCTCAACCTCGCCCTCCTATTCGAGAACCACTATCAGAGTGGCTAACGCCAAAAATCTCTCATGCCAACTTAACCTGGCTCAAGTGTACTCTGGAAACCCTACCCGAGCTAAGCTCGTTTACCTGGAAATTCACTGGACTAAGAATCTTACAGACTCGGCACGGCCCACGATATCTCGGCTTCAGCTTCCCCTGTACATCCTGACGCTTGGGAGAGGCCAAATTGCGAACAAATACCAAATCGCCAATTTCCCCCGAAAAGGTTTTTCGCCCTATATTGTACGTCTTTGCCTGCCGACTGTGCGATAAATGCATATTATGCCGAGCGCGCTGCCAGTTTTCTCAAACTTTCAGGAGTGATCGATGCCGGCTGCAGATCACTGATACTCCGCAAGTTCGAGAGGGGAGAAATAACAATACGCGAACATTAACGCATTGCGTGCGACACCAGTGGTCTCATGTCTCGCGGAATTAAATGCCTGATTAAGCCAGGGAAGACTCAAGTCCTATCTACTCGGTGACTTTGAATGGTATATAGTCAGGGCCGCCTTTAAATTCCGGTTGATCCTCTCCGCAAAGGACGCCTTCGAGTAATATGGAGTTGTGGTAATATGATCCCGTGGTTAAAAGAGAAGGCCTTAAAGATGTTAGATAAAAAGGCCGGGGCATTGTCCCTCATCAAGGATTTAGGTGGCCCAAACCATGAAATTACTCTAGCCTACTGGTGAGTGGTAATATCAGCCGTAACCCCGAAGTTAGTAGGAAACACACAAAGCGAGAGAAGGCATCAACTACAACCAATACATATTTGTTACCCCTTCTAGTGGGCGGCAACGCTGCGATGTAATCAATAAAGACTATCGAGAGGGTAATCTTCTCTTTGAGATTGTAACAGCCCATGAGGTGCGCCCGAGTTGGGTTTCGCCCTTTTACATGCCTGACAACTTGCAACCAAACGACGCAAGTCGCGATACAGTGAGGGCCAAACAAATCTTTCACGTACCTTGGCTAAGGCCTTATAGAGGCCTAAATGGCCACCAACTACAGACTCATGGAAATACTCAAATATCATAGGTACCCAACACTTGGGCAAGCAAATCTTTAACTTCAGGTCCTTGCCCACCTGCTTGCAAAGGACACCACGACCGAGACAATAACCCGGAGAATGCTCCCCTACCATTAACTTCTCCCTCACTGGTCCACAAACAGAGTCCTCCGACTGCTTTTCTTGCAGATCTCAAAATAGCTCGGGAATATCCGACAACATAGCTCCCACCACACACGGCGGTTCAGATCTTCGGGCCTCCGAGGGCCCCTCAGTAAACATACATCTTAACGCGTCAGCGGCCGCTTCATCTGAACCCTTAATATGTTTGACGTCAAAACGAAATGCTGAAATACGCACAGCCCAACGAGCAATTCGACCGGTTTTTCGTGGCCTAGCCAGAACCCAGCTAAAAGCCTGGTTTTCTGTCTCCAGGAGAAAGTGCTTATGCTCAAGATAAAAGTGGAATTTCTCTAAGGCAAATATAATAGCCAGGGCCTCCAGTTCATAGGCAGATTAATTGGACTCGGGATCAGATGAATTGCGTGACGTGTAGGCTATGGGCCTCCTTTCTCCCTCCTCCTCCTCCTGGAATAAGACGGCTGCAATAGCCGCATGGGAAGCGTCAGTTTGTACGACCCAGTTCTTATCGAAATTTGGTACAGCCAGTAAGGGTGGATTAGAAATGGCAGCATTAAGTTCTTGAAAGGCAATTTGCTGGGCCTCACCCCAAACGAACTCCCTATCCTTCTTACGAAGATCGTTGAGGAGAGCAGCTAATTAGGCAAAATTCGGTATGAACTTGCGAAAGAAATTCGCCATTCCCACAAAACGGGCGGTTTCCTTCTTACTCCGTGGAAGGGGGAACTCACGCAAAACCTTAGTTCTGTCCTGATCGATGCTCAGCCCCTTAGCCGAGACCAAGTGTCTTCGAGCGTTTGACGGTCAGCCCTGCCGAACGTAATCGGGCAAAAACTATCAAGATGACCTATGTGATCCTCTAGGGTTCGACTGTAAACCACTACATCGTCAAGGTAATTATACACGCAGACAAATTTCAAATCGCCCAGAACAGCATCTAGTAAACGAGATAATACAGCTGCACCCGTGGCCAGACCAAAGGGAACTCGATTGAATTTGAAAAGGTTCCAGTCGGTGCAAAATGCTGTGACTGGCTTCGACACTTCCGATAAGAGTCTCTAGTAATACGCCTGGATTAAAACGAGGATGGTAAACACGGTCGTGCCAGAAAACCAGGTGAAACAATTGTGTAAATATGGAAGTGGCACACATTCCAGGACTACATTTTTGTTAAGCCGACTGTGGTCTATAACAACACGAAAATTTTTGCCTTGTTCTTTCGGAACCAAGAAAACGGGTGCAGCACACGGCGAGGTGGATGGCCTTGTTACCCCTCCCTGAAGCATTTTATTAATTTTTTGCTTTAATATCCCCATCTTCGGAGGTGATAATCTTTACGGCATCTGACGGTCAGGAACACTATCAGTCAAGATTATCTTGTACTCCAACAGTTTCGTCCCGCCTAACTGCTCGGACAACACCTCTGGGTACCGCTCAAGGACCTGTCTCAAACCCCGCACTTGCTCGGTGGAAAGATGACCCATCTCCACCTGCACATTACCCAAATAGTCGACACTGGTCCCCCTTGACTGATTACATGAACAAAGCGACCTGACAGAATCAGGAGCAAATTTAAAATGGAAAACACCGGCCGCATAATCACTGTAGCAAAAATATTGGGCTAGCGTCTCATCTGCTTGTAAACTCCAATAGAAATCGCGCTCCAACTGTACCCGTATTCGATGCGAGAGCTTTCTCCCTAAAATTTTCCGACGGAGTTAAACCAATGTTTCTTGATTCTGCAACTACTCCGCTAAGATCTTACCAAAGCACCCTCGAGCCATCGGATACAATAAGGACAAAATTACGTAATGCTCCACCCCCGATGCATCAGCATGAACTTGTAACCGGACTAACAACCACAACAATTCCTGAATATGATCTAAAGTTTCAATGCATAATTCTGAAATCCCTTCAAACAATTTTACAACAGGATTCGGCAATTTCAAAAAACAATCAGAATACACAGTTTTACATTGCACTCCCACACCTTTATCTTCACTCTGTAGAACGGGCACGTCTCCCAAACCTCCCTCACCCAAAGCATACTCGACGATAGAAGCTTGCAAATCACGAATATCACAAAAAATTCGATTTCGAAGTTCCTGCATTGCGTCACTGAGATGGACAGTCGATAAATCTACTAAAGAGTTATTATAGTGATTTAGGTGAGCATGCACGCGGCAGATTTGCCTGTGCGTAACTGGAGAAGATCGTAAAAAGTCGAATGTACGACCAATGTCGTCCACCGACACTTTAATGCGTGTAAGCCACTCACCCACATCAGCAAGGTAATCAACAGGGAGGGAGACGGGAGTATCCGCCGCCGCCCGGCGCCGCGCCGCCAACTCGTCAACACTGCCCTCCACGGGCAAACTGCGTACGCGTAGCTCGTAAATTAAATGCTCGCGGCGCAGATATGAAATTCCAGGGCGGGTCAGTCCACTCATCCTGGGCAACTTCCTAAAACAGCAAAACATTAACTAAATGTACCAGACACTAATATCACAAGCCTTGATCATCAACACTAAGGGTAGGAAAGGAACCCCATCCACCCTTTTATCAGTTCTGCTACCAGTTGAGCTGTGTTACTGCTCAAGTTAACCTGCTAGAGAAACCAAAATTGTAATTTAACAACAGCTACTCAAAGGAGATATGAAGCTAGGGATCTTTGCTGATGGACAAACTTGTGGTTGGTTCATAATTTTAATTTCACCTAAAGAGCAAATTTCATTTTAAAGAATTACAGAATAAGAATAACAAAATAAAAATTTAATTCGGACCTTTGTCCTTTTAACAGAATATACAACTGACTTTAGCCGTCTGCCGTAACTTAATATAACAAAAAATATTTTAAAGATAATAATTAGATCTGATTGCAAAAGGATCACAGACCGTCAGCACCATAAGCCGACTGTTAAGTTTATTGCTTACGTGACCAAAATTTACACAACGCAAATGATTCGCTTTCAGTTGCTTATATTTAACTAAACGATGGGAGCGCGGCTTATACACGGTGGTACTCTGAACAAACGAGTAGACAGCAACCGCCAATGAATTTCTAAGATGATCAGGCTACAAACCAGGGCAGAAAACACGTCACACACACACACACACACACACACACACACACACACACACACACACACACGATCTCAGCCTGAACGCCAAGGCGACTAACCCCATCTGCCCCACATACCAGGCCATTTCTGCAACAGCAAATAGTTCACGCGGCAGACAAATTCAACTCGTGATTCAGCTTTTGCAAGACCATGCAAGGCGTACTAATACGCGACTTTCTGTAACATAACTGACAACCAGACAGACTTTTACCGAATAAAAGAACAATTAAAATTACACTGACTTACAAAGCTCTGGCCTTCATATTAAAAGAAAGTCTAAAACCAAATTAGGGAGAAGAGCACACTAATTAACATCTCTATCAATTTAACACCGAAAGGAACCTTTAAAACAAGCAGTAAACAACACTTGGAAGCCTTAGACTTCGTACGTTCAGTATAACACTCTCTTATTCAAAACCATCCTTAGCTGATATCCGGCATATACAACATGTCACCATAAGTTTCACAAATCTTCACAGGTTAACAGCAGACTATGAATCATACGTAACTTAATGCTTCTAGTTACGCGATGAGAAGATGTCCAGCATGAGAGAACGGACCCGCTACCGTTTCCCACGCAAACGCGTCGACTAATCAGCACCTTACACCCGGCGCTCGGCAAAACGACAAGAACGGCGACGCCCAGGCCTGCCTTGAAAACATGTTGGTTCGTTGAACGCCGACCAGAGAGAGACCCGGCCACACGCCAAGCCGGAACAGTCAGAGATACAAGACCAGACGAGTGTCGATATCAGCGACGCAAGTGGAGCATAACTAGCACCAGTCGCCACGTCTCACAGATGAATTCAGAGTAAAATCAACAGTAGCAGAAAATGGCAGTCGGAATCGTTACGCGAGGGATGGTAGGGCAAAGAGGGCGTTACTACGCTAAAGAGTCAAAGAAACTGATACGCCTGCCTAATATCGTGTAGGGCCCCCGCGAACACGTAGAAGTGCCGCAAAAGGACGTGACATGGACTCGAATAATGACTGAAGTAGTGCTGCAGGGAACTGACACCACGAATCCCGCAGGGCTCTCCATAAATCCGTAAGAGTGCAAGGGGGTAGAGACGTCTTCTGAACAGCACGTTGCAAGGCATCCCATATATGCTCAATACTGTTCACGACTGGGGAATTTAGTGGCCAGCGGAAGTGTTTACACTCAGACGAGTGTTGCTGGAGCCACTCTGTAGCAATCCTGGACGTGTGTGGTCTCGAATTGCCCAAGTCCTTCGGTATGCGCAATGAACATAAATGGATGCAGGTAAACACACAGGATGCTTACGTATGTGTCACCTGTGAGAGTCATATCTAGACGTATCAGAAGTCCCATATCACTCCAACTGCACACGCCCCACACCATGACGGAGCCTCCAGCAGCTGGAACAGTCCCCTGCTGACATGCAGGGTCCGTGGATTCATGAGGTAGTCTCCATAACCATACACGTCCATCCGTTCGAAACAATTTGTAACAAGACTCGTCCTACTAGGCAACATGTTTCCAGTCATCAATAGTCCAATGTCGGTGTTGACGGGTCAAGGCTAAGCGCAAAGCTTTATGTCGTGCAGTCATCAAGGGTACACGAGTGGGCCTTCGGCTCCGAAAGCCCATATCGTTGATGTTTCGTTGAATGGTTCGAATGCTGACACTTGATGATGGCCTAGCATTGAAATCTGCAAAGATTTGCGGAAGGATTGCACTTCCGTCACGTTGAACTATTCTCTTCAGTCGTCATTGGTCTAGTTCTTGCAGGATCTTTTTCCTGTCGCAGCAATGTCGGAGATTTGATGTTTTACCGGATTCCTGATATTCACGGTACACAAGTGAAATGATCGTACGGAAAATCCCTGCTCCATCGTTACCTCGTAGATGTTGCGTCCCGTCGCTCGTGCGCCGACTGTAACACAACGTTCAAACTTACTTAAATCTTGATAACCTATCATTATAGCTGCAGCAGTAACCGATCTAACAACGGCGCGAGACACTTGTTGTCTTAAATAGGCGTTGCCGACCGCAGCGCCGTATTCTGCCTGTTTACATATCTCTGTATTTGAATAAGCACGCCTATACCAGTTTCTCTGGCGCTTCAGCGTATTTGTGTTACGGATGTCTTAGATATTGTAACTTTCGGCATTTCACTGTCTTGATTAATTTAGATGTCGTGTTCATTCGTCTCAAAACTTCTGCTTTCGCCACTCTCTGGGTCCAAGGTATTCTCAGGATCCGCATATAAAGCCACAATTCAAAGGCCTCCAGCTTCTTCTCCTTGGTTTTATTTAAGGTCCATGTCTCTATCCATGTAGAGGAACAGAATATATACAGCAATGCAAAAAATCAGATTTTTGTTCTTGGAGCTTGGTTATGACTTTTGAAGACAGTAATCATTTTCTGAAGCAAGTTACTTGCTTTCCCGATGAGAATCTAGATTTTTTGCGAGTTATCCCAATTTTCATTTATTACGGTGCTAAGGTATGTATGTTGTTTTATCCGTTCTATAGTTGTTTGGTTTATGGCTAAGTTTACTACTGTAATATTTACCTTACTTACGACCATGAGTTTTGTCTTTGTGGTGTTTATTTCAAGCCCCTACTGACTGCTGACTCTTACAGTTGTATCCATTAATAATTGTAACGCTTGAATAGTGTCAAGAAATACAATAGTATCATCAGCATATCGAATATTGTTTACTTTTATTCCATTTATCACAATTCCTTCTTGTACTTCTTCCAGGGTTTCTCTAAATATGAATTCTGAGTATATGTTAAATAGTGTGGGTCGCGAGATACGTCTCTGTCTTCTTCCCTGAGGATTTTGACTGCTTCATTGTGTTCTTCTTCAATACGTAACGTCACTGTTTGATTTTAGTACAGGTTCTTGATGATTCGCAGATCTCTTACCTTCATTCCAATATTTCTCGCAGATCTCTTACCTTCATTCCAATATTTCTCAAAATCTCTATCAATCTGTCGTGTTTTACTCTATCAAAAGCCCTGTTGTAATCAATTAGGCAAGTAAATACTTCTTTATGTACATACTTACATCTCTGAAACAATACTTGTACACTGATGAAGGCTTCTCTCGTAACCACTATATTAACAAACGCAAACTGATTAGAGGGTATCTCTTCCTCACATAGTCTTTACATTATTCTGTGTCTCCGCATTGTTTTGCATTTGGCTTCTTGGGCAGAGAAATGAACTCTGATTTCAGCCACTCCAGTGGAATGTTTCCAGATACATAAATTTGATTGACGACTTGGATTAACCATTTTAAATGATTTTCATTCATCAATTTTAAGAACTCTGCTTCTACTTCGTCTCGTCCGGCAGTCTTTACGACCTTCGTCTGACTGATGGCTGTTTGAACCAGTACTTCTAGTATATCTGTACCACTTATTTCACTTGTACTTAAATTCAGAGCACGTCTAGTGTCATGAAATAAATTTTCTATATATTTTTTCCATGTCTTTTTCTTGTCTTCGAATTCCCTGCTTCATACATTAGTTTTCCATCGATTCTCTTTCTGTATCTCCCTGTAACCTATTTGACTTTCACGTGTACATTAAAACTATCATATTTACTTCGATAAAACTTGATTTCCTTGCATTGCTCCAGTTTTGCATTTTCTTTTGCCTCCCTCATTTTTCTCCTGATGACCATAATTATCTTCCTGTATTCCACTGAGTTTCCGTTATTTAATCTCTTTTCCTCCATTAGATTCAGTATCTTATTGGTCACCCAAGACTTCCTCTTCTTTCTCTCAGGTTTCGTGTACTTTTATTTGCTGTACAACATTCTGTAGTTCGTTCATTTCTAAATTGACATTGTTACTTGTGATGTCTTTCATGTTTATCACCAAGTTGAGTTTTGTTTGTATATTCTGTTTTACTATCGGGTCTTTCATTTTCCTCCGATTGTAGATCTTCTTTTTCCTTCACTCTCTTCATTCTATCGTTAAAAGATCCTACAGCGATGTGTGATCAGGGTTTACGTCTGCAACTGGGTATGGTTTTACTAATGTCAACTGCCTTGAACGTTTATTTTTTAGTATGAAATCAATGTGGCTTCTCACACATTTCCCAGGTCTGCCCATTGGAGACTTCCATGTATGCAACCTTCTAGATGGAAGTTTAAACCAGGAGCTCATAAACACTGGATCGTTTGACACAGCAACATTTTCAAGATCATACTATCTAGAATTCCTCTCTCCTAGTCCAAATAGTCCTACCATGTCTGATGTTTTACTTTCCCCTACTTTCGAACTGAAACCTCCCATCACAATCGTCAACCCATATTTGTTAGGATTTCTCAAAATTCCACTTATCATAAAATTTTTCTGTCTCTTCATCTTCCTTGTATATTGTAGGGGCATACACTCGTATTATATTTAAATCACTAGGGCTACCAGTCAACTCCAATGGAAATGGAAATGAGCGTTTGGCGTCATTGGCCGGGAGGCCCCTTACGGGTCAGGTCCGGCCGCCTTGGTGCATGTCTTATTACAGACGACGCCTCGTTGGGCGACCTGCGCGCCGGATGGGGATGAAATGATGATGAAGAAAACACCCAGTCCCTGAGCGGAGAAAATTCCTGATCCAGCTGGGAAACGAACCCGGGCCCCTTAGGACGGCAGTCCGTCATGCTGACCATTCAGCTATCGGGGCGGACAGTTAACTCCAATAACATTATATGAGCTGTAACAGGGTTGAAACTTTTGAGACAACTCACTAGTTTCGCTGATAGTATTACACTGAGTCCATGCTCAATCTTCCCGTCTGCCCTTCCTGAGTATAGCACAATACGTCCATTTATGTAAATGTCTCCTGTGGTCGGACATCGCATCTCGCTAACTACAAGTGTCTCTATTCCTACTCTATTAATTTCTTGAATTGTATTTGTGGTATCAACGTTCGATACCACACTTGTTAGGGGTTGCAAATTTCGACCGCAGTCCGTAATAGATATCACAGGGCCAGCGAGTCACGACTAGCGCCGCTAGGGCCGCACCGCGGCTTTTTGACAAGTATCTAGCGAGCTCTCGGGCACTCTTACTCGGGACGTCAACTAGGAATGTAGCATAGCCTTCAGCTGACAGTAACAAACCTCTAACAAGGCGTTTAGTCAAGTATGGCATAAGTAATGCCTCTCTAGATATGTTTGTTATTATATGTACGCAGCATATGAAGAAGCCTGTAACACAAATTAAGTACAATATATATTATTTTTTACCAACGACTACTAATTATGTCAGACGTTGCAAATACAGAATATGCAGTCAGCCCCTTCCTGACTTCACTGCCAAAACTGCAATATATGTTTCTATTTAGCATTGGCCAACTGACCTCATAACAACTGACGACGAGATTCGTAACAGTATTTTGCATTTTCCCTCCTTGACTCATCGATTTTACATTCCAGGTTGCCACTTTTATTTTATCTAGTCATTTGATTTACTTTATGCCTGTACTCATAACTGTTCCTCCCAGACATCCGATGGAGGAACTTACTCCAGGTGCTAATTTCGCAACGAGTATAGACATGATGATTACCAGTGAAACGTCCCCTTAGAACAATTATACACAACTGTGCTTAAACTGACACACAATATTTTTAGCGCAACGCAATCTGACTTTCAAAAAATCCCTACAAAAAATGGCCCTGACTAACATTAACCTATACGTTTCACAAATCGCTTACCTCACAAAAATCTTGGTTACTCGAACTACTGCAACACAGCGAGCGCCACTACTGCCACCTAAATAAAAGATTCAAACTACGGAAGGCACTAACTACTGATAGGCATAGTTAGCAAATGAAAGATTTTAATACAGAACAAACAATGTATTTACCTTAACAGTGTTGAAAAATCATAATATACATAGCAGTTCATGACATCCAGTCTTACAAATTTCAAAACTCCGCCATTTCTCTCCCCACATCCACCACTGCTGGCGGCTCACCTCCAACTGCGCAACGCTACGCGCTGTTCACAGCCAACTGCCCAACACTACAATGGCAGACAACAATGCAAACTAGCCACAGACTGCGCACAGCACAGCCAGTGATTTTCATACAGAGCGCTACGTAACATTGCCAATAAGAAAACCTAAACAGCCTACTTACACCAGGACATTAATGTAGTCGTTGTCCAGTGCGTTCTCCTTACGCCGTTGACCATCTTCGTGGTTCCTCCGCACTTAGAGACAGTTTCCCAACTGTAGGGTGAAAGAGTGCCATATCCCCAATGCGTCATTGGCGACAGAGAGAGGGACCCTTTATCCCGGGAGTCCCTCGTCCACCAGGACCTGGTCAGTCTAGAACAGAATGCACCACGTGCAGGTGTAGATGCCATTTGGATAGAATCTACCGCTTACTCCGCCTATTGCGTATCCGTATGCAGAAAGACCAATTATTTTATAACGACATGATTGCGGAACCATCACTGGAAGCAGTTACTTTGATAAAATATGTAGGAGTATGCGTACAGTTAAAATGGAAAGGCAGCAGAAAACTAATTGTAGGAATGGCAGATGCCAGACTGAAACTCGTTGGAAGAATTCTGAGGAAATGTAGTCTGCCAACAAAGAAGGTAGCTTACAAAACTCTCGTTCAACCGATACTCGAATACCGCTCGTCAATGTGGGATCCGTACAAGATAGTACTGATAGAGCAAACAGAGAAGAGCAGCACGTTTTTTACAGGTTCATTAAGTAAGCACGAGACCGTCACAGGGACGATCAACCAACTCCAGTGGCAGGTGTTGCAAGAGAGGCGTTCTGCATCACGGTATGATTTGCTGTTTAATTTCCGTGAGAGTACGTTCTCAGGAGAATTAACATATATAAAGCTTCCTCCATCGTATATCTCGCTAAGGTAAAATTAGGCGGATTCGAGCCCAACAGAGTATCGTCCTCGAACCATTCGCGAATGGAACAGGAAACAGGGGAAGTGACAGTGGTACACAACTTACGCTCCCCATTGCTTGCGGAGCATAGGTATAGATGCAGATGTTGATATACACTGAAGCGCCAAAGAAACTGGTATAGCCATGTTTACTCAAATACAGAGATATGTAAACAGGCAGAATACGGCGCTGTCGTCGGCAAAGCCTATATAAGACAACAAGTGTATGGCGCAGTTGTTTGATCGGTTACTGCTGCAGCTACAATGGTAGGTTATCAAAATTTAAGTGAGTGTGAACATGCTGTTGTAGTGGCCGCACGAGCAATGGGATACACCGTCTCCGAGGTAGCGAAGAAGTGGGGATTTTCCCGTACGATCATTTCACTTGTGTACCGTGAATATCAGAAATCGGGTAAAACATCAAATCTCCGACATGGCTGCGGGCGGAAAAAGATCCTACAGAACCGAGACCAACGACGACTGAAGAGAATGGTTCAACGTGACAGAAGTCCAATCCTTCCGCAAATTGCTGCAGATTTCAATGCTTGGCCAGCGACAAGTGTCAGCGTGAGAACCATTCAACGAAACATCATCAATATGGGCCTTCGGAGCCGAAGGCCCGCTCCTGTACCCTTGATGACTGCACGACACAAAGCTTTACGCCTCGCCTGGGCCACTCAACACCGTTATTGGAGCGTTGATGACTGGAAACCTGTTGCCTCGTCGGACAAGTCTCGTTTCAGATTCTATCGAACGCATGGATCTGTACAGGTATGGAGACAACCTCATGAATCCACGGAAACTGCATGTCAGCAGGGGTCTGTTCAAGCTGGTGAAGGCTCTGTAACAGTGCGTGGTGTGAGCAGTAGGACTGATGTACTCTTGATACGTCTAGATACGCCTCTGATAGGTGACAATTACGTAAGCATCCTGTCTGATTACCTGCATCAATTCATGTGCACTTTGCATTCCGATGGACTTGAGCAATTCCAGCAGGACAATGCTACACCCCACACGTCCAGAACTGCTACAGAGTGGCTCCAGCAACATTCGTCTGAGTGTAAACACTTCCACTGGCACCAAACTCGTCAGACAAGATCTTTATTGAGCATACCTGCGATGCCTTGCAACGTACTGTGCAGAAGAAATCTCCACCCCCCCCTCCTACTCGTACTATTACGGATTTATGGAGAGCCTTGCAGGATTCATGGTGTCAGTTCCCTGCAGCACTACTTCAGACACTAGTCGAGTCCATGCCACGTCGTGTTATGGCGCTTCTGCGTGCTCACGGTATCCTACACGATATTAGGCAGGTGTACCAGTTTCTTTGGCTCTTCATTGTAGTACGGTGTCATCAGCAAAGAGTCACGGGCTGCTGCTCATCCTGTCAGATAATTTATGTACACAGGGTGAGTCACTGAAGAAGTAACACACCTGTTTTCGCCGAACAGTAGTACGCTGTGGGGTCATGTGCTTCGGTATGTGATAAATACAACTCCTGTATCAATCGAGATGCTGAAGCAGATATTTTTTTCAGTAGAGTGGTATATTTTTTAACAGCAACAAAATAACTTGAAAATATGTGTACAGTGATATAATGCTTGAAGATGAAACTCTTCGCAAAAAAATCCGAGAAATATTCTAAAGCTGAGAGTCAACCCGGCCTTAATCGACCATTGCTCTGTAAACACGCTCATGCCAGGCTATGTCGTTGCATCAAGCCTTTCTACTGCTAACTTGTCTGCACTGCAGATCTTGCAAGATCTGTGTGGTCTATCGGCAAGTCATTTATGCTTAAAAATTCCTTGCCTGCAGAAATGTACACCATTGAGGAGAAATTAGAAATGCTACTTTGACACGGCGAATGGTGGCATCAGCCAGAGGAGTGTCATTGCACCTGCCTTACCATCTACCGCTATATCAGGCGCTCGGAGGACGCGATTTCGTAAGTCGTATAGAATTTTGTTGCTTTGCTCTATGTCGCTTGTGAGACGACACTACGTTTATTCAGACCAAGCACCGATTAAGAATGACGGTAACGTAAATTTACGAAACATGCACTACCAGGCAGCTAAAAATCCACGGTGGCTTCGTCACGTAGAACAACAACGGCCATTGAAGACACTGCTTCATTCCAGGGATGTTAAGTGGAAATATGTAAGCACACTTTCTTACGAACATTGTAACTGTTTTTCTAGAAGCAGCATCACTGGATAAGCAACAGAATATGTAGTTCCAGGACGACGGCGGCCCAACTCAGTCCTCCCGTGTTGCAACGCAAATACAGAATGGAAAGTTTCCTGACTGTTGATAGAACGAAATAATGCAGTACAGTGGCTGACCAGGAGTCTTTATTTCACTCTTCTTGATTCCTTTCAATTAGCAGCACTGAAAGATTACGTCTGTCATGAAGCACCAACTACGCCAGACGATATGCGCCGCTGAATCGCCACTGTATGCAATGGCATACCATAAAACGTACTTTTATTTGTTCATCTATCTCCAGAAAGACGACTGCAAATGCGACTTTTAGTCTTTAACGAAAAAACCATAAACAATTTGAACAAATAATTATGCAAAGTATAAAACGACGTTTCGTTAAGAAAAGTATTTATTTTGTAGGTAACACGTCATAGGTCATTCTGAATAAAATGTTTATTTTATTTAATGTGTGTTCTGTCTAATTACAGTCTCGAGTAGTATCTATAGACACATTTGCCCGACAGCAGGTAGTTTACTTTAAGTAGCAGTCAAAGACAGGTCATGTTACTTTTTTTTCAATTCTATGAAAAATACAGGCGTTTCCTTTTATCCCTTGAAGAGGACTGCGTATCATTATGAAGTACGAATGACCGACGTTCCTGTTTCGACTTTGACAGGTAAGCAGCAACAGGGAGAGTTTAAATGGAATACTGCCTGACGAAGCTGTAGTTAATTTCCCAAAAACCTGGAAGCGTACACAAATTTGAAACAGTTTTCCGAAGCGTCATCTGATATGCCACAAGCTAGTATTGTTGAGTGGTACTTAAGTAAATAAATTAGTGAAATCAAAGTGAACTAGAAATTAGGATATAAATGAAAAACTTGGTTTAGTTTAGGGAGTTACATACTCGCAAACAGCGGGCCGAGCAGCAGAACAGAAGATACAATGACCGTGGAGTCAGCAACTTCCACATAAGCGGGCGCTGTCGATTCAGCCGTCAGGGCATCGCCCGACCGGCTCACGTGTTTCTCAGTTGTCGTATGTGAGCAAAGGCCCTCGCCTACATCCCAAGAGCCAATGACCGACGTTAAGAAGATTCTTCGAGAAGCTTTTCAACGTGACAGAAGAGGCAATGACCGGCTCACGTGTTTCTCAGTCGTCACATGTGATCAAAGGCCCTCACCTACATTCCAAGAGCCAACGACCGACGTTAAGAAGATTCTTCGAGAAGCTTTTCAACGTGACAGACGAGGCAATGACCGTGAAGTCGTTCACCTCCAGTAAACTGAAGTGAATAAATACGCGAGACGCAGTGGGCCAGACAGATGAAGTCAGATGAAGATCAAGACAGACGAAGTCGAAGACGGAGACGGAGACGAGACGAGAGACGAAGAAGGAAGAAAAGAAGAGTAGCAGTAGTTTTCAGTCAGTTTCGGTGCTGAAGACCGTCATGCAAGAAGAGTCTGCATCATGCACAGACGAACCAAGTCCGCCGCTGTAATGGAATAGCAAGCAGCAGCCGCAGCGTCAGAAGACAGAAGTTAAAAGGTATTTGAAGTCTGATTTTTACATACCCGGGTGACTCGTGAGGACGGGAAGGAGACGGCCTCGCATCAGTAGTCACCTGTGAGCTGGGATGAAGATCTGACAGCCGAAGACTGGCAAGCGGGAGTCCGTGGTTCGAGTCCGGGACACTGGCCTTCCCCCGCCGCGCCGCTCCGCTGGTCGACGCACAACACACGCGGCCGCATAGAGAAGAGAAACACTGGGACGCCACTCCCAAGGTATCATCCGACGCACGACTTCGCTCGCAATAATTAAACCGGCCACCTCGCGCTGCGCGTCTCCCGACAACTGGGCGAGACAGCGACACGAGATACACACCGCTACGCGTAATCAGACGCCGCCGCCGCCGCCGCCGCCGCCGCTGCCGCAGCAGAAGACTTCACAAACGACACAGCTGCCGCTCTCCGAACCAGAATATTCCGTAAGATACAGTTGTACAAATCTTCAATAAAAGTTATTCTTATGTAAAAATGATGTTTCATTCGACCTCATACCCGAGCCAAGGAAGAACCCACCCTGCCCACATGTTGTTAAGAGAGAAAAGTTAATTTATTTAATATTTTCACCCTGACAGAATGCTTTAGAATGCTCATCCTGACAATTGACAGCATCCAAAGAGAAAACCCAGTTACATTTAGTAGCAGAAGTGTCACATTTAGTAACACAACTGTATCATTTGATGTCAGAAGCCGTTTATAGTTATTACAGTATATACCGTAGATCCATATACAAAAATTATAGCTCACCCTGTATTTATGTTGTATACGAAATGAAGTTTTATCTTACAAGGGAAACTCCCCATCGCTTCTCCCTCAGATTTAGTGGTACAATAGCCCAGCGGACAGCCAGTCAAAATCTGAATACATATCAAACATGAAAACTGAAAGGAGGAGTATTGAACCTTTTAAAAAGAAACAAAATTAAACCAGTGAACAGTCGTGCCCAAGGTGTGCGTTATCGAGCGGACGTAAACAGTCATGTCGACGTGCTTGTATGGTCACGGTGTTCCATTGCGAATGGGGATATCCTGGTTCAAATCTCCCTCGTACCTATTTTTTTTTTTTTTTTTCCACATTACAAACTCTCCGTTGGGTCAGCGACGTGTCTGTGTCATGGTGTAACATCCGTTTGAGTGGTGCAAGGAAGGAACCTCCAGACATATATATATATTATTGTATAGCAGTCCGTCTTCAGGCCACAAGTGGCCAATTGGGACCATACGACCGCCGTGTCATCCTCAGCTGAGGATTCGGATAGAACGGGCGTGTGACAGCAAACCGCTCTCCCGGTCGTTATGATGGTTTTCTTTGACCGGAGCCGCTACTATTCTGTCACGTAGCTCCTCAATTGGCATCACAAGGCTGAGTGCACCCCGAAAAATGGCAACAAAAAATGTTCAAATGTGTGTGAAATCTTATGGGACTTAACTGCTAAGGTCATCAGTCACTAAGCTTACACACTACTTAACCTAAATTATCCTAAGAAGAAACACACACCCACACACACACACACACACACATGCCCGAGGGAGGACTCGAACCTCCGCCGCGACGAGCCGCACAGTCCATGACTGCAGCGCCTAAGACCGCTCTGCTAATCCCGCGCGGAAAATGGCAACAGCTCATGACGTCCCGGATGGTCACCCATCCAAGCGCCGGGCACCCCCGACAACGCTTACCTTCGGTAATCTGACGGGAACCGGTGTATCCACTGCCGCAAGGCCGTTGCCTCTCCAGACATACGTACGTCGTATTTATTCTACACAGTACTACATGTTATGACTGTTGCGTTCCGCACTGGAAGTTTTGACTCTTGAATAGCTTTGTAGTAACACAGCTCATCCTCGTTTATTTTTTGTTGTCATTTTTGTGAGGTGTCTATATGGCATCTCACGCCTGCTTCATGTTCTATAATCAGTGTATAGTATGACAATTCCCAAGACTACAGAAGAAGAACAGACACGTCAATGACTGAACAGAAAGTTCATAACTTTGTGAAAAAAATAATAGCAGAGCACGAGCGAGATCTGAAGACGTACTTCCCGCATCTTGACCACCCAACCACGATGTCGTGCCTATTCACATTCGCTCAACGTTGCAAATCTTGGTCATGCACCGTTTACTGTTTCGATTTCGCTTCTTTTTACGCAGGTCAGTACACCTTCTTTCTGGTTTCATGCTTAGTCTGTGTTCAGTTTTTGATGGGCTTCCACTGGGCAATTTTACCACTAAATATGAGGGGCGTGGGGGGGAGGGGGAGTTTCCCACGTTAGTAGGGTAGGCCTATGCAGTTGCATATAGTGACGTACCCTCTTTTAAGAGCCCTTCTTGGCGGTGTTTAAGTTTAATGGCTGACTCTAGCCACGCTGCTTTCCAATTTTAGCACATTTCTCGAATTCTTCTGCGAAGAGTCTCAACCCCAACGTTAACAACGCATTGTTTAACTGTACCCGTCTTTTGAAGCGCTTTCGGAAGCCGTTAAAATCACTCTACTTTAAAAAATCATATTTTCTACAATATTGCAATCGATACAAGGCTTCAGACACTTCGTCACGTACCAAATAACATGCTCATTAGCGTACTTTTATTTGCCGAAAATCTAGTTTCGTTACGTGGAACCGTTCGCGAAATGAAAGTGGTGCTACGTCTTAAGTTAGCCGCACTGTATAAAGAACAAGAGCAGTCACGTGACTCCTCCCTGGGTCTGTCAGGAGGGTAGCCTTGTCTCTGATGAATAATAGCCATCGAGAAAAACGTACGTACCCCTAAGAGGTCTTAGTCATGCACAAATCTGGGAACCTATTTCGAATGACATTTCCGATGGCGCTGACCACAGTCAGAGTAATTTCTGAAAGAATACACCGCCATTTCACTGTATATTGCTGTATATTTCTTGTGTACAATCCACGTCATTGTTGAGTACAATGATAAAAGCAAGAACACGAAAGTATTAAGACACATAGTAAAAAATTGATTCATTTTTAAGTGTTAGATGCAAGCTGATATAAAATTACGAGATATGCCTTTACTTCTTAGACCATTAACAGCAAGATGACAAATGCACAGTTCGTCACATTTCTTTAACATTGACATAAGTGGTACGAAATTAACGTCCTGTAGCAATGCAGCACATTATCGTACAAGCACATCATATCTGCGAAAGGCAGCCCAAAGCATGTAACTATTAAAGTAATGACAAAGAAAGTAGACTCTATGAGACGTAACACAGTAGACTGTAGAAGTATCACAGATGTATGCTTACTAGTGTTAGGTGTCACCTGACCGGACGTGAGTGCGTTTGGAGGCGGTATTGTGAATGAATGAATCGCACTTAACGATACATTAAATGCCAGTAGTAATATAAAAAAATACTTGTAATACATATCATTTTTTTAAATTCGATTTCTTAGTATTTGCTTATTGTTGCCTTGAACATTATACTCGATAATGGCGTGAAAGCCGAAATCTAGATTGTACACAAGAAATATACAGTGAAATGGCGTATTCTTTCAAAAAATACGCCTGTGGATTCGCTTTCGGTGAAAGCAAGGGAGATGACTCTTCAGTATTGGAGGACTATCTTAGTTCAGAAATTCAGCCTTAGTAGAGCAGCGGAAACGTTTATCCTCTTCTCCTAAATCTCAACTGCTTCATTGAAGACACATCGTACGTCGATAGGATTCGAAGGAGGAGGGTACCCCCACTAGTTAAAAGTTTCAGGCAGCAAAGGTACGTCCTAAAAATGTATGTCCTAAAAGACTCACTGCCTCCTGCATTTAGTTTGGAATATGACGTACTAAACTACCCGCCCACAATCTTCTATCAGTCCAGAGGGTCGGATCGAATTTTCACTACTTCTACTGGATTTTCCCATTTTATTGCATCACGTGGCCCTCATCGGTCAAAACATTCACTGACGCCTCCAAAACAGGAGAGGGCACCGGCTTTGTTTACTTCTGCAGAGATCCACTATCTTAGCCTATGTTTGAGCTACCGCCGGAAGCTAGCATCTTTACTGCCGAAGTTCTTACAATTATGAAAGCCCTTCAATATGCGGCAAATCAGTTCAACGACATCCTTATGTCACTGATTCGAGGAGTGCACTGGGAAAGCAGAAATGGGACTCCAACGCCAACCGTCATGTACTCGATGTAATTAAGCAACTCTATCAGTTTGAAAGTCAACATAAACGCGTCCAATTATTATGGTTCAAGGAACATTCTAGTATCTCATGTAAAGAGATGGTGGATCACCTGGAAAAACAAAGTGTGACTGATGGACAACCTTACTACACCTGCGTTTCACATACAGATTTTGTTCATGGCGTAAAGAAAAAGGTTAGATAAGAATGGTCACATACGTGGGAGATGTCACAATAGCCCAGAGGAAGACACTACGCCGCAATACAGCCGAGCATTACGCGAGAAACCTGGTTCTCCCAAATCGAGCTATATAGACGTCATACCACTACCATGAAGAACATCCGACATGGCTGTTACCCTTCACATCTTTAAAGAATGAAAGTTCAGTCATATCCATACTTCGAAGACCACCCAACTGGACTCGCTCACCTCAGCGATGTGATACGAGGTGCATTCAAGTTCTAAGGCCTCCGATTTTTTTTCTAATTAACTACTCACCCGAAATCGATGAAACTGGCGTTATTTCTCGACGTAATCGCCCTGCAGACGTACAAATTTTTCACAACGCTGACGCCATGATTCCATGGCAGCGGCGAAGGCTTCTTTAGGAGTCTGTTTCGACCACTGGAAAATCGCTGAGGCAGTAGCAGCACGGCTGGTGAATGTGCGGCCACGGAGAGTGTCTTTCATTGTTGGAAAAAGCCAAAAGTCACTAGGAGCCAGGTCAGGTGAGTAGGGAGCATGAGGAATCACTTCAAAGTTGTTATCACGAATAAACTGTTGCGTCACGTTAGCTCGATGTGCGGGTGCGTTGTCTTGGTGAAACAGCACACGCGCAGCCCTTCCCGGACGTTTTTGTTGCAGTGCAGGAAGGAATTTGTTCTTCAAAACATTTTCGTAGGATGCACATGTTACCATAGTGCCCTTTGGAACGCAATGGGTAAGGATTACGCCCTCGCTGTCCCAGAACATGGACACCATCATTTTTTCAGCACTGGCGGTTACCCGAAATTTTTTTGGTGGTGGTGAATCTGTGTGCTTCCATTGAGCTGACTGGCGCTTTGTTTCTGGACTGAAAAATGGCATCCACGTCTCATCCATTGTCACAACCGACGAAAAGAAAGTCCCATTCATGCTGTCGTTGCGCGTCAACATTGCTTGGCAACATGCCACACGGGCAGCCATGTGGTCGTCCGTCAGCATTCTTGGCACCCACCTGGATGACACTTTTCCCATTTTCAGGTCGTCATGCAGGATTGTGTGCACAGAACCCACAGAAATGCCAACTCTGGAGGCGATCTGTTCAACAGTCATTCGGCGATCCCTCAAAACAATTCTCTCCACTTTCTCGATCATGTCGTCACACCGGCTTGTGCGAGCCCGAGGTTGTTTCGGTTTGTTGTCACATGATGTTCTGCCTTCATTAAACTGTCGCACCCACAAACGCACTTTCGACACATCCATAACTCCATCACCACATGTGTCCTTCAACTGTCGATGAATTTCAATTGGTTTCACACCACGCAAATTCAGAAAACGAATGATTGCACGCTGTTCACGTAAGGAAAACGTCGCCATTTTAAGTATTTAAAACAGTTCTCATTCTCGCTGCTGGGGGTAAAATTCCATCTGCCGTACGGTGCTGCCATCTCTGGGACGTATTGACAATGAACGCGGCCTCATTTTAAAACAATGCACATGTTTCTATCTCTTTCCAGTCTGGAGAAAAAAAATCGTAGGCCTTAGAACTTGAATGCACCTCATACTAGGATGTACTCGCTATGACAGACGAGGCCGCAATTTTCAAAGGCATTGATCAGGGCAGGAAATCCCCAACCTACATCTGTGTCAGACCTGTTTCGACAGCTGACCATAACGGACTATGTCAGTGTTGCCCGGTTTCTGCCAGAAACGGATATCCAGTTATACGTCTGAGCCGTGACTTCCTGCGATGCTCTTGACAGGATAGTTTCTCTGTGGAATTTACGCGTTTTGCGGCGTCCTGGTCGGCTAGCGCCCTCTGTTGGGACGGCCTTGGTTCGCGATGTGAGACTCGGTCGGCGGCAGTGACAGAGGGAAGACAGCGCACGGAGCATCGCGAGTAGGCAGTCGGCGCTTGGTGTACCGCGAAGACGCACAGTGTTGACATTCCGGCGCCTGGATCCGGTGGCGAGCGGAACGGGAGTGGGGAAGCAGTAAGAGACATTCAATCCAAAATTAAAGTTATAACAACCATAGAACCATTTAAATTAAAAAGTTCTCATTCAACAAAAACTCTATAATCAATTATTAAATAATAAATACCTAAAATAAAAATACCTAAAATAAAAATTATAAAATAAAAATTATAGTTCTAGAAAAGAATAAAGAAACAAAACTCAAAGAACAAATAGAAAATAAATTCACGGCCTAAGATGAAAAACTTCATATCATTGATTGCACAAAACAATATTTTAAATGAAAATACTTAAGCAATTTAAACAAAGACATACTCACCCTTTAAACAAAGTCGTGTCTATCTCGAATCCTGAGGAGAGCGCGGGAGTTTACCCTGGCGTGCATGTTAACGGCGAGCTCCTGGACTAACTTTAATTGGTGAGCCACGTTGTGTTGGAACTTTTGGATGTGACTGCTCCGTGTAGCCGCTTTGATTTTCGCTAGTGATTCGTTAAACCACCTGGACGTGGGCTCTGGATAATTGGTATTGTAAGTCAATGTAACTGCGCTGTGCTCGGGTTCCGTCGCGTTTATCTTGAATTACAAGTGTAACAGATATTTGGCGATTCATTTTTTTATTATAAGGATGAAAGCAAGGGGAAACTACAGCCGTAATTTTTCCCGAGGGCATGCAGCTTTACTGTGTGATTAGAAGGGACCGGTTGGTAGGACATGTTTTGAGGCATCAAGGGATCACAAATTTACCATTGGAGGGCAGCGTGGAGGGTAAAAATCGTAGAGGGAGACCAAGAGATGAATACACTAAGCAGATTCAGAAGGATGTAGGTTGCAGTAAGTACTGGGAGATGAAGAAGCTTGCACAGGATAGAGTAGCATGGAGAGCTGCATCAAACCAGTCTCAGGACTGAAGACCACAACAACAACAACAAGGAATCAAAGTTTATTTTTTGTATAAAACTTCAGCCGCTAATTTAAATTGGAATTCCAAACTTCTTCCTTGTTGGCAACTATAATAGTAACAGTTTCGCCGTCAGACGATGCTTTGGTATTTCAGATTGTGAGCGGATTGTCTGGTCCTTAGCACCTTGGGGTAGTTGGGGTTTATAAATTTATCCAGTGAAATTTCACGTCATTGCAGATTGTTTAATGAACTATTGCTTTAATAATAACTACGGTTGTCACACTATGACATTTAACATATCTTCCTGCATTTGGCGCTACCCAGTGCGTAACTGTTGGCTTTAGTATTTTAGTGACGTTTGTATTAATGCTGGATGTGGGTTCTAGAACCCGTTATTGGAGCGCTCAGACCCTCCTGCCTGTTGTTGTCACTAGAGCTCACGAGCACGGAATTCAGACGCGCGGCCAATGTGAACACCAAACGTAGAGAATGTGCTGATTGCTGTGTAGATCTTTCCGGCTATCATAACATCACATTGCCGAATGTTTTCCATGATAGTTAATTCACGTAAGTATTTTTGAAACCTAATTTTTCATATTCACAAGGCGTGATGATTGACTTCATTTCACAACTAGTGAACTCAGATCTGCAGTTATGTTATATTATATTTGTGTAAAGTAACTTTTTATTAATTTAAAGCCGGCCGCGGTGGTCTCGCGGTTCTAGGCGCGCAGTCCGGAACCGTGCGACTGCTACGGTCGCAGGTTCGAATCCTGCCTCGGGCATGGATGTGTGTGATGTCCTTAGGTTAGTTAGGTTTAAGTAGTTCTAAGTTCTAGGGGACTGATGACCACAGCAGTTGAGTCCCATAGTGCTCAGAGCCATTTGAACCATTAATTTAAAGTTGCGGCCATAAGGCTGTTTTTCTTTTAAGTTTTATAAAATTATTCTCATTGCTTTAAACAACTGAATAATCGGTGTAGATCACCGCAGTTTGCAAATGTTAATTAATCACTGTGTTGTTACCAGTGCTCTGTTTTAATTAACGTGGTGAAAATAAATTTTTGTATCCTCAAATGGGGTCTGCATTCCACTCCAGCAGCCCACGTGCCCCGCTTATCAATACTATAGCTTACCAAAATCAGACTACAAGGTTCGAACATAAGAAGTTGTGATGTATGGACTGAGTTGAGTGCGTGAATGTGCAGACTGTACCATGAAGTTTACCTGTAAGTAATGCAATTTCTAATGTGCATGCTGTATATATAGTGCTGTGTACCAGGTTGTACCAGGTTTGTAGTTGCTCACTTCTCTGGCTAAATGGCCAAAGGCCAATAAATTACACTACTGGTCATTAAAGTTGCTACATCAAGAAGAAATGCAGATGATAAGCGGGTATTCATTGGACAAATATATTATACTAGAACTGGCATGTGATTACATTTTCACGCAATTTGGGTGCATAGGTCCCGAGAAATCAGTACCCAGAACAACCACCTCTGGCTGTAATAACGGCCTTGATACGCCTGGGCATTGAGTCAAACAGAGCTTGGATGGCGTGTACAGGTGCAGCTGCCCATGCAGCTTCAAAGACGATACCACACTTCATCAAGCGTAGTGACTGCCGTATTGTGACGAGCCAGTTGCTCGGCCACCATTGACCAGACGTTTTAATTGGTGAGAGATCTGGAGAATGTGTTGGCCAGGGCAGCAGTCGAACATTTTCTGTATCCAGAAAGGCCCGAACAGGACCTGCAACATGCGGTCGTGCATTATCCTGCTGAAATGTAGGGTTTCGCAGGGATCGAATGAAGGGTAGAGCCACGGGTCGTAACACATCTGAAATGTAACGTCCACTGTTCAAAGTGCCGTCAATGCGAACAAGAGGTGACCGAGACGTGTAACCAATGGCACCATCTCGACGGGTTATAAGCCAGTATAGCAATGACGAATACACGCTTCCAATGTGCGTTCACCGCGATGTCGCCAAACACGGATGCGACCATCATGATGCTGTAAACAGAACCTGGCTTCATCCGAAAAAATGACATTTTTGCCATTCGTGCACCCAGGTTCGTCGTTGAGTACACCATCGTGGGCGCTCCTGTCTGTGATGCAGCGTCGAGGGTAACCGCAGCCGTGGTCTCCGAGCTGATAGTCCACGCTGCTGCAAACGTCGTCGAACTGTTCGTGCATATGGTTGTTGTCTTGCAAACGTCCCCATCTGTTGACTCAGGGATTGAGACGTGGCTGCACGATCCGTTACAGCCATGCGGATAAGATGCCTGTCATCTCAACTGCTAGTGATACGAGGCCGTTGGGATCCAGCAAGGCGTTCCGTATTACCCTACTGAACCCACCGATTCCATATTCTGCTAACAGTCATTGGATCTCGACCAACGCGAGCAGCAATGTCGCGATACGATAAACCGGAATCGCGCTAGGCTACAATCCGACCTTTATCAAAGTCGGAAACGTGATGGTACGCATTTCTCCTCCTTACACGAGGCAGCTCAACAACGTTTCACCAGGCAACGTCGGTCAACTGCCGTTTGTGTATGAGAAATCGGTTGGAAACTTTCCTCATGTCAGCACGTTGTAGGTGTCGCCAACCTTGCGTGAATGCTCTGAAAAGTTAATCATTTGCATATCACAGCATCTTTTTCCTGTCGGTTAAATTTCGCGTCTGTAGCACGCCATTTTCGTGGTGCAGCAATTTTACTGGCGAGTAGTGTATAATAAAAAAAATCCGTATGTTCGGACCTTCGTGCTGTAACCGCCACTAGGAAAGAATCGTGGGTCGGCGCGTGTCCTTAGTGCAGCAGCAAGACTTCTGGTCGGAGGCTGCTACGTGACAAAAAGGTGAAGTGGTGAGGCGCCCCGTGGTGGGAGTGCGCGGACCGGCGCGGACTGCGCCCCGCGGCGCCGGCGGTTTCCGCCTCTCCGGCCCCTGCCTCTGCCGCTGACCACTGGCCACTGGCCACCGCACCTGCCGCCGCTGTTCCGCCAGGGTTCGTTGGCCAGACCGCCGCGTCACCTGCTGCGCCCCACACGTGCGCGTCTTTTGCGATTTGGCGAGGCGCCGGGCGCGCCCGTAACTACGGCTCCGCTGGCGGCGACGAGCCACCGCACCATCTGGGCGCTCCCTCGTGAGCACTCCGTGACCTGGCGCCAACGTAGCAGCAGTTCCGTCGTGATCTACGAGTTTAGGTTATAAGCTGCGTGAGCGGCACGAAGACGCTTTAAGTCACTGAATTGTCATCGACTTTCATTCTGGGGAGAATCCTGGCATTCTCACAGGCGCTTGCAACATGTCTATGGAGACCTGGCAGTGAACAAAAGCACGGTGAGTCTTTGGGAGAGGCGTCTGTCATTGCAACAAGGTGGCACAAACCTCTCCCACCTCCCGGGTGCCGGCCCGCAGGACACAGCTGTGACTCCTGCAGTGTTGGAACGTGTGGACACTTTCATTCGAGATGAAAGACGGGTCAGAATCAAACTCCTCTCTGACATCAAACACCTCTCTGCCAACTGGACGTCTCTGTTTGGGGTACTCAAAGGTGTGTGCCCACTGCCTTCCTAGCCACCTAAAGCCGTCGGCACACGGACCGTGCATCCGAACGTTGAGCGTTGAGCGTGCCGAGTTTCAGACGTCATAGCGTGGCATAGCACATTCGGGAGTCTTTCCGAACGAGCAGAGCAATATCTGGCATCTCAGATATTCTGAGCGTGCGTCTGAGCGTTGACCAATGAGATTGCACAACACCACCTACGTCACACGCACGCCGTCTCCCTTCAGTACAGTGTTGTGAGGCGCCATATTGGCATTCATTTCAAGCCTATATGTATATATGCCGTTTCTGAGCACCAGCAAACTGACAAGCACTGGAAACCCGTTGTAAACTGTGTGATTCGTTCCAATAAAATAATGAGAAACATCACATTCGTGTCAAAAGAATTATTGTAACTTACGTATTATTAGAGTAGGGCTATTTGAAACCAGCGACACACTGAAGATCCACCCAAGACGCATTGTTCTTGGTACAATTTGTTATAATTAAACTTCAGTTAGTAACATATCTACGATTAAGGTTTTCTGCAGGAGCGAACATACTATGATTAGAGGTATGAGGCTTGTTATTGGTGTAGCGTAATGACTAGGATCAGCGTGTTCTGTCAGAGGGTTAGCTGCCCTCTGTAATAAAGAAACTGAGTTAATAGATAAAGAACTTAAAAGGGTGTCTTACGACGTCCGCCCCGATCAGATGCAACGAACGAAAAAACGAGCAAAATGAATTTAAAAAAGGCGTCACTGCCCGCTGCAGAGGCATCTGATGGGAAGGTGGTTCGTGTCTTGCCACTTCAAAATTTTTTTCATAACATTCGCAATTTTATTGGGTTCTGATACTTTATTATTAGTTTAATATAAGTATATACTATAATATATGATGTTACGTAAATATAAGTTCACCTTATTTTGAGGGGTGACTTTAAGCCGCTCGAACAATCTACAGGACAGCTTGCGCTACTTGTATAAATATATTTTGCTCCTTTTTCTTTTACGCTTCGTAATTCACATGTTGCAAAGATTCTGCTACTGGATAGGAACACTGATAAAGTAAGACTGACCTTGCGGTTTTACTAAAATGTGGGAATGATGAAATAATGTTTATCTTATGCGGAGAAATATTCCAAATTTGTACCGTACTGTTTATAATGGAACTTTTATAAGCCTGTGTCCTTATTGACTGGACATGGTACTTTCCTTTTCGTGGACGATGGAGGAAATGTGCGTTTTAATAGAGCTAATGTGGGAATTTTACGCGCGCCCGTTGAGTAAACAATGTGATTTACGAACTACAAACATCCCTCAACTGCCGCTGGAGTGCGTTGCGATCGCGTATACCACGTTGGGGCCCACGTACCGTATGCACAAGTCGCATCCTTCCTGAACGTTCAGCAGCACGTTGATCTTGGCACGCTCAACGTTAACGTTCGACAGCACGGTCCGTGTGCCGACGGCTTAAGGAGCAACGACGAACCATGTAAGCGGAATTGCTAGCTCGTTACGGGGCTGATCGTGAAATGATTTGTCGAACATCTCCACAGGCGATGAAACAGGAATTCATCTCTTCGAACCGGAAATGATACGGCAACCCACGGGGTGACGCCAAACCACCTCTCCTCCGACGAAAAAGTTTAGAGCCGCACTCTCAGCCGACAAAGTGATGGCGACAGTCTTCTGAGTCTCTCAAGTTCTTCTGTTCCATGTACCGTCTAGTAAAATCATCAGACGATCAATTCCAATTACAAAATGATCTAGAGAGAATTTCTGTATGGGTCGAAAAGTGGCAATTGGCACTAAACAAACAAAAATGTTAAATGTGATAAGATGTTTGAGGTACTCAAAAAACTAGGAATAGACTATAAAGATAGAAAAATGATATGGAACCTGTACAAAAATGGGACAGCAGTTATCCGTGGACGGACAAAACAAGAAGAGGTGCAGATACGGAAAGGCGCCGATAAGGTTGCACACTATCCCCTGTTGTCTTTAACCTATACATTGAAGAGGCGCTGAAAAAAGTAAGGAAAAATTCACAGACAGGTGTAGTAATTCGTGGCCAACGAATAAATATGATAAGACATGCTGATGATATAGCTGTCCTAGCTGAAAGTGAAGAAGATCTTGTAGTCCTATTGAATAGAATGGATAAAGTTATGGGGGAAGAATATAATATGAGAATTAATAAAGCAAAAACAAAAGTAATGGCATGCGACAAAAAATATCAAGTGAAAGTCCAAGTTCACGAGGGTAATGAACTGCTTGAACAAGCTGATAAATTTACTTATCTGGGGAGTAATATTACCAGAAATGGAAGGAGCAAGGCAGAAGTGAGAAATAGAATTGCTCAAGCAAAGGCTGCTTTTAAGAAGAAGAAAAACGTCTTAACATCTAAGAGCATCAGGCTTGAAATCAGGATAAGATTTTTGAAATCATATGTATGGAGTGTGGCATGCTATGGGTGTGAAACATGGACTCTCGGGACAGAGGAAGACCAGAGACTAAATTCTTTTGAAATGTGTTGCTATAGACGCATGCTCAAAATAAAATGTATCGACAAGGTCATAAACGAAGTGGTTCTGGAAAGAGCAGGTGAGAAGAGAAGCTTCTGCAGTTTCGTTGTTAAAAGAATAGTGCAATTTACAGGCCATCTATTAATACAAAAGGACTCCTGAACACAATCATAGAGGGATATGTCGAGGGAAAAAGACCAAGAGGAAGACCACGGCTGAGGTACATGGATCAAATCGTGAAAGATGTGGGATGTAACACCTATAAAGAAATGAAGAGAAAAGCTGAAAGACGCACAGAATGGAGATAAGCTGCCATTGTAGCTGTTGCAAACTAATTCTTGGATTGACCACTACAGAAGAAAGAAAAGTGCGAGGTCATCCACATGGGTACTAAAAGAAATCCCATAAATTTTGGGTATACGATAAGTCGCACAAATCTAAGGGCTGTCAATTCGTATAATACCTAGGAATTACAATTACGAGCAACTTAAATTGGAAAGACCACATAGATAATATTGTTGGGAAGACGAAACAAAGACTGCGCTTTGTTGGCAGAACACTTAGAAGATGCGACAAACCCACTAAAGACACAGCCTACATTACACTTGTCCGTCCTCTGCTCGAATATTGCTGCGCGGTGTGGGATTCTTACCAGGTAGGATTGATGGAGGGCATAGAAAAAGTTCAAAGAAGGGCAGGTCGTTTCGTTTTATCGTGCAATAAGGGTGAGAGTGTACTGATATGATACGCGAGTTGGGGTGGCAGTCACTGAACCAAAGGCGGTTGTCTTTGCGGCGAGATCTATTTACCAAATTTCAATCACCAACTTTCTCTTCCGAATGCGAAAATATTTTGTTGATACCCACCTACGTAGGGAGAAATGATCATCATAATAAAAAAACAGAAATCAGAGTTCGAACGGAAAGATTTAGGTGTTCCTTTTTTCCACGCGCCATTCGAGAGTGGAATGGTAGAGAAGTAATATGAAAATGGTTCGATGAACTCTCTGCCAGGCACTTAAGTGTGAATTGCAGAGTAACCATGTAGATGTAGATATAAATGTAGATGGTGCAACGATCAGCTCTGAATTGTAATGAGCTATCCTCAGGAAACTGAAGAAACGACTTCCCCGTGTTCGTCGCCATAAAAATGCAAACGAACTTTCCCTTCTCCATAACAACGCAAAGCCTCACACAAGACTGGACATCCAAGAGGTGCTCACAAAACTTCCTGATCCACCCTACAGCCCGGATCTCGAACCTTCCAACTGTCATCTATTTGGTCCAATGAAGAATGCGTTCCGAGAGAAACAGTACTTTGTTGATGCAGAGGTTATTGATGCAGCGAGACGTTGGCTCCAGCATCGAACAGTAGAGTGATGTCTTGTGGGCATCCAGATCTTTCGAGTAAGATGAGGTAAGGCCGTCGCTTTGAACGGAGATTATGTTGAAAAACTGGGTTTTGTAGCCAAAAGAGTGAGGAATAATATGGCACATTGGAATCCTGAATAAAACCAACCTGCTTTCAGGAAAAAAAGTGTGTTGTATTACTTACTGAATTCCCCTCACAATACAGGGTGACCCACAGGAGGTACACTATCTGTCAAAAGTAATCGGACATTAATATGGGGTGTGTCCATCTGTCGAATTTATGACTACTTGAACTCTGTTGGGGAAACTTTCAATGAAGTGTCTGAACATCTGTGAAGGAATGCTAGTCTCCTTCCCAAGAGCCGAAAACAGAGAAGCTATTGATGTTAGTCGCTGGGATGTAGCGAAACTGACGTTCAAACACACCCAAACGTGTTCCATTTGGTTCAGGTTTGGGATGCTGGGTAGGTCACTCCATTTCAGGAATATTATAGCCCTCAAATCACTGCCTCACGGGTGCTTCTTTGGTAAATCTCTGTATGAGGAGAAGTGGCAGTAGTTCCTGTAGCCTTCTTCCTTGTGTACTGTGCGGAGGAGACCTCTTTAGGCTCAGAATTAATGTTGTTACAGGTAGATTAGTCACTTGGCTGGCTGGCTGGTTGTGCTGGTCGGACGTGCGTTTTAACTAAAGCAATGAAGAAAAGCAATAACTGTTGCCTATAACAAACTTATTTCCAGTAATAAAGGAACGAGATATACATCGTGAACCAAAGTCGGACGTGACAGTGCTGCGATTTCTTGCATACTAACATTACAATATTGTCTCGTGCATATTTTCGGTAGAAAATGGAAGTAGAAGTAAAGCAGTTTGGCAACACTGTAACCACAAAAGCAGGTGTCTTCGTTCAGTACTGTGCAGCTGTGCTGCACAGTGAATAATGCCCGAGATCCAGAGTTGTATTCCGGGTTTAGATTTAATTTTTTCTATTTTCTAATTTTGATCTACACTATAATGCTGTAGATCAGGGCCGGCCAAACGCTGCACAGTGTTCAGACGTGCGGAAGTGCTGCACATGTGCGCACGTGTGCGAAAGCGAGCGACAGCGACATCTGTTATTAGAAATGTGTCCTAAATGAACGGCAGCGGCTACACTTCCCTGTTTATGTGCTACAAGCAAGAGCGCAACATATTCAGTCTCGTTTACCCAGACCGTAACCTTAACTGAGAAGTACTGAGAAATGGCAGGTACTGTGAAAAAGCAAAGGACGGGAGATCTATGTTCTCAGTCGTTTAAAAATGACTGAGAACTGCAATTCTTTTTTGTAGCCGTTGGCGAAAACTCACAATGCTTGCTGTGCCGCCGAATAATAGGCGGCCAGCATAAGTTTTCAATTGAAAGACACTTCAATACATATCACAAAGACGAGTGTAGTGTACTCAACAGTGAAGAACGGCAAGCATAATTAAATGTTCTTAAGAAATTGGATGAGACACATCAACTCGATTTTACTGTACGTTAAAGTAACTGATACTTCTTGAACTCTTAGTTTCTTGTGTTACATTTATGTCTATTTTACTGTATGCTGTACAATGGACTGTTTTCAATTTTGGAGAATGACAACCACACTAAATCTTCACTGCGAGCAGGTTTTAAAATCGCATTAAGAATTGCACAATCTGGGAAACCCTTTTCCGAAGGGGAGTTTGTGAAAGGGTGTCTGATTGATGCTGCAGAACTTATGTGTCCCACGAACGTTTGCAGGTGTCAAGAAATCAGTCAATCCAAACAAACAGTGACAAGACGTATCAGTGCTATGGCCGGCGATGTGCACAGGCAGCTAATAAATAAGGCTAAAGACTTCGTTGCTTTCTCTGTTGCTCTCGATGAAACAACAGATCTTACAGACACAGCCCAGGTTGTGAAATACATACGAGGTGTCGATAACGCACTTTGTTTAACAGAGGATGTTTTGGATTTAGTACCTTTGAAAGGGACTACTACAGGTGCAGACTTACTCCAAGCTGTCGAGGAAGCGATTGATGGTGTCTGTATGGACTGGAATCGGTTAGTCTCGGTGACTACAGATGGAGCACCATCAATGCAAGGCCGTCAGAGAGGACTCATAGCACGGTTGCGCAAAAAGCTAGGGCGCACAGACGAGAGACGTTGTATGGAATTCACTGATTTCTGCATCGAGAGGCGCTTTGTGCAAAATCTGTAACGTTAGCAAACGTCATGCACATTGTTGTGGGTACTGTAAACTATCTGAAGACACATGGGCTTACGCATCGCCAGTTTCGGCGGTTCTTGGAGGAATTAGGAGCGGAGTACGGCGACATACCTTACCATACCGAAGTACGCTGGCTCAGTCGAGGTAAGATGCTGAAAATATTTTTTTATTTACGTTTGGTCATAGTAACATTCTTACATGAGAAGGGAAAAAGTGAACCTATGTTGGAAGACCTTTGTTGGATATCAGACCTTGCATTTCTCGTGGACATTACGTCTCACATGAACAGCTTGAACGTCAGTTTGCAAGGTCAAAATAATTTAATTTCTGACACGTTGGAAAAAAGTAAATGCCTTTGAAAAGAAGCTTGCGCTTTGGGAGAGCCACCTATTGACAGAAAACACTGCACATTTCCCGACTCTTGGACTGGTCCATGAAAGTGCTAGATTTCAAGAATATGTGTCAATAATTGTAAAAATTAAGGAACAATTTCGAGCACGATTTGCAGTTGTTACGAGTTTGTCCCCTGTCATTCGCCTCTTTGCTCGACCGTTCTCGTCGTCAGTTGAAGATGCACCGAATGATCTACAGGTGGAACTGATCGACCTACAGTGTAATACAAGACTGAAGGACAAGTTATTTGCAGTGCGAAGTACAAAAGAATTCTACGAAAAGTTTTCACAACAAGAATTTCCACTCCTGCAACGAAAAGTCGCGAGAGTTATGTCCATGTTCGCGTCGGCATATGTTTGTTAAAGATTTTTCTCGGTGATGAAAATGAATAAAACAAGGTTTCGATCAAGCATAAGTGATGAAAAACTTCGCAACTGCTATCGTTTGTCAATGAGGCGTGCTTTTGTGCCCGATAAAGCCGGCCGGAGTGGCCGAGCGGGTCTAGGCGCTTCAGTCTGGAACCGCGCAGCCGCTACGGTCGCAGGTTCGAATCCTGCCTCGGGCATGGATGTGTGTGATGTCCTTAGGTTAGTTAGGTTTAAGTAGTTCTAAGTTCTAGGGGACTGATGACCTCAGAAGTTAAGTCCCATAGTGCTCAGAGCCATTTGAACCAATTTGCCCGATATTAACTATATCATTTCTCATGGCCAGTGATAAACGTGTTTGGAATTATTTCTTTCATAATTAAAAGTTATTGTTTACTAACTGTGCATTATTGCCTCATTCTGCCCCATGTCACATTATTATCAGGAAAATTGGTCATTAAAGCGAGGTGATCATCGAGAGGTCTGCGGTTATCATTCTATTCAGAGGTCAGTGAGACAGAAATTATGTGGGTGTAACTGAGGGCACCGAGAATTTGTTGTAGGAAACCTTGCATTAGATTAATGTTATTTGAAATGAATAAGATCAAAAACATTAC
The DNA here is from genome assembly GCF_023898315.1 of Schistocerca nitens. NCBI lineage: Eukaryota > Metazoa > Arthropoda > Insecta > Orthoptera > Acrididae > Schistocerca > Schistocerca nitens. The sequence goes on along the minus strand of NC_064615.1, from coordinate 245,107,457 downwards.
GCGTATTTACGTGCCGTCAGTCGAGCTGCCTTAATAAAAACCCACGGTTGTTAACTGTATTACTTGTGTTACTGGGTTAAACAGTTAACATAGAACTAGACGTCTCAATGAGTAGACTGTGACAGTATTTTAAATGTTTAATACGCGAAATACCTTCCCATGGTTGGCTTGCAAGCTATGGAAAGAGCACTAGAATGCGCCGGTACAGAGTATCCCAGCAAGTGGATAAAGCGACATCTGTGCGTAGAAACATGCACTACACGAACGCTGACGGCTGCGGCGTGCACGCTGTGACGCGGAAGTTGCACATGTGCAGGAGCACCGCACGCGTGCAGAATTTCTGGCCGGCCCTGCTGTAGATCCTTCGTGTTGTTTTGGTTCTGCCCTGGTTCGCTAGTGCGACACTGAATTCCGCAGTGACTTTTGCAGCTGTCGTTCTCTTACTTTCCGTCATAGTGCTCTTCGATGGCCGTCCGTCACGATTCCTTCGCGTTGTGACTTCGTGGATGATATTTTTCCGCTTTCCCTGTACACGGTGCAATCCTCCGATACGGTGCCTCTTGAAACACTTCAGGTCCCTTGGTTACGAAAGTACCTACCATACGAGAACCAACAATCTGACCAAGTTCGAAATCATTTAGTTCCGACGCAATCCAGTCACAATTGCACAGAACACCGTTATGACCACGATTGGCACTTGCAACTCACAGAGAACATTGCACAGCTGCAGTTCGTGGTCAAACCTGCATGTTTGGCTAGTACCTGCATTTATGTTCAAGCATGTATTACTCGCGCTTTGAAGTATTATTGTGCACCCCCTGTATTTGTTAATCTTACTTGCACCCGTCACTTGCAACCCTGTCTTCAAAACCGTGCCCACAAACGACTGAAGAGCTGGTCCAAATAGCGTCTGGGAGCAACACATGCTGATTATAAGTTGTTAGATTACGATCTCATAACAGTCAACTGGTATTTGGTGCGTATCGATCAACAGCCTCACAGTGCTTATTAGTTACTTTCAATCTGACGATATTTCGGTCTGTTTTGATCGTTTTCCCCTCCTGCTCGTGCCGAATCAAGTTAATTCATTATAAAAGCTGAATATAGCACGACTTCTGTGTCTATTATTTCGAAATCAACGTGCTGGACAGCCTATCGGATTATTTAACAGTCGTTTTTAAATTATTACAACTGTGTCGTGGAATTAAAGTTAACGTAGTCAAATGTATTCATCATTACTACGATACGTGTCATCAATAAAATACTGGCCTAACACTTGCATGTGTAGTCGCGTAAAAGAATTAGTGACAGATAATAGCCACTGTATCACGTCACAAATGAAATGAAATCCTAATAATTAATACTGCCTTCAGTGATCATAAATTTGAATAAATATTCCTAAATGCTGTTATAGATTAGATTTCTAAGAGCACCATAAGGTCAGCACAGGCGATCAATCGAGCAACCTTGATATGAGAACATCATTCCTCAGCAAGATTCAAGGAGGCAGACATGCTTCAAAAAGAAAATTAGGTGCCCAGAATATAATTATATCGTAGCGTAAATTCCAGTTGAGAGGCATCCACATGCCTTGCTCATACTGTGGCATCGAGCAGTCAGGCCTGCAAGATGAGTGGTCTGCCAAGCGAGTGGATTCATTCTTATTTATCGAGTAACATGAACTCTCGTACTCACAATTAAGTTACAAGTTATCCTCCTATATGATTAATACGCAACGGAAACACGCATCTGACTATCAGTAATTTACAGAGCTCTGACTGTACACTACGCACTGGCAATACCACATTTTCTTTCTATTTTTATTTAACGGCTTTTGTCAACACGTGGCCACCGCACTGAATATGAATGGCGCACACATTATGACAACATACAATTCGAAGGAAAAGTCCACCAATCTTTTTCTTTTCACTATCTTATTTATTCCGATAAATTCTCTAACCTAAACACACAAATTCTATAACCTACAACAATAACACATGAGAAATTCCGCCCAGTGGGCATGGCTTTACATTGGTGAATCTCTATATTATGGTCTCGTAATTATTTAACGCTACAGTGCACTTTGTGGATAGGATGGTGGATCTTTTATTATTTCTCACACTTCGACTCTCACAATCATCATCACGAAACTATCCTCCAGACCGAGCAGTACAGAAGGAACAAGCATAACCCACTAGTCTTTTGAAACTACCTTGCTACTCTCCCATGCAAACCACACATACCCAAATTACATGACATACATCACACTACAACATGAAATACTACACAGAGAATAGTCACAACATAATCACTTTCAGCTTTCCCACTTCAATTAATATTTATCCCAGTTTCACACGACACTGCCTCACTTTGTAATTCTACTTTCCTACTATGAACTCTGGAGATATTTGCACGTCTTCCTGTGCAATGCAAGCCAAGTGGCGTTGCTGGATAGACGGACGACTCACCTTGCTTCTCTCTCAGAGTTTGAATCTAGCGTCACACGGAATCATATCACGCAAAGTAATATTAAGAACGTATTCATCACACACGCGAGTCCTCAACTGATACCATGGACGAGTACTTCTCTTTATCTTTTGTCTCATGCACAGTTTGAGACTCACACAGTACTCACCACGTGGAAGTACTCGTCTCTAATTTCAAGTCCTGCACACGCCATTTCTTAAATATTTCAACTTATGGTACACACGCTATTTCTTAAATATTTCAGCTTATTGTACACACGCTAGTAATTCAGCTTAACTTAAGCACACGGAAGTATTTCAACTTATTGCTACACGTGGTTTCATTGTGACCGTTGGTCACTTCCGAAGATTACTACAATCCCATTAATATTACCTGCCTGACATTTAATTCTCCCCACAAAAGTTCCTGAAATAGAGAAATTATTATTTGAAACTACTCTTAAATATTCCACATGCATACCATGTCTCCACTCTTTTGTCATTACGGAGCACAACTAAAACAGGTCTTAACAGCACAAGATCCAGCGGCAGAGTGCTGAAACATGGCCGTTCTCTAGGTCATCTCGCACCTCTGTCGAAGTGGGGGAGCAACCTGCTACCGTATTGGTCAGTCACATTTCAGGCGCTCAAAGCTCAGGTAAATTTCATCTCTTTGGTCCCACCAAAGGTGGCCAAAGGATCGTCTCAAAGATGATGATATATTCACATTCACTATCTGCGGTTAGCAGACGACCATACATTCATTCATTTCACAGATCTCACCAAACTGGATGTATGGTTTTACTTTGTGGGAGTACACATGTGATCAATTAAATAAATAAATTGTCATTCTTTCCCACACTGGTATCCGGCTTCGCTGTATTAATTGAAATTAAGTTATTTTACAAGAAAAATGTGTTGTTCTGACAAAAATAATGAAGTATGTTGTACCTATTTTCAATGTCGGGCGGTACTGTACCCTTTCACCACCGGCTACCCATGCAGAAAAAAATGGCACGGTACTATCCTTGCAATGCGAGGGTAGTTCCGAACATTTTTTTAAGAAAGCTGTATTAGAACAAACTTAGCAAGTCATCAAAATAACCAGGAGGAGACCTTAGCCCCTGGTGACCTCAAATAGACGACCAAATGCTGTTACTTTACCAAATTATTGACACAGTTGTTGCATTATTGTACTCTCCACAATCCGGAGTAATGTACACATACATATTTACAACAATCCAAATGACAACTAAAACATCACATCATAGAAGAAGAAAATAATGGTGAGATAAAAATTTGCTTAGCTACCGGGATCTCCGTTATTTTTAGGAGTAATCCAAACTTCAATAATTCTAAAACAAATAAAAAAAAATACTAATTGTACTCGTGAAATTTTAAATAGCTCACCGTCCAAACACAGAACAAGTAATCTGACATTCATAAATTGCGTTGTAATAATCTTTACACGGCAATGTCTAAATACAAAACTAAATCAACAAAAGAAAAAAATTTCGTACACTAGTTACACACAGAAGTCAGGCTCCATATCAATACACGCAATAAATAGTTAGCAATAAGTGCTTGAATCCACCAGTAGCTCTTGTATCTTACTCTACTGCTCATTTCTCTGTTGTCACACATTTAGACGACAAGGACTTGCATTTCGACTAGCCTTCATTACACTTTAATGTGAAATATCACCACTGTGATAATAAAATAAGTGGCTTCAGTCAACACACCAACAAGATCATTACTGTCCACAACATCAAAATGCATCAATTAATTCCGATATTTGTTGTGCAATGCAAACTCTTCTCCCCTGTGACAACATTACTGATCAATGCTACAAGAGCCACTACGTTAGTATTACGCCACTGGCTAATAATTAAAGCATCATTGTACCAAATATTCTAATAAACATGCTACGTGAACTTGATAACCCAGAACAAACAAAAAAAAACACTAACTATTCTAAACACAAATGTTAATGAAATACAATTACACTTGCTGTCCCTTCAGGAATGAAACTTATTAAAAAAATTTACACAATTACAAATACAAATACATTAACTATCTTGTGAGTCACACAGAATCATTTCATTCTGTGGTTTTCTTGGGGTCAAAAAGTTGCTGATACTTTTCCTAGAAACACTGTCTCGGTGTCAAAGCTCTCCCATGGTTACCCGGACGAAAGTCTTTAAGTCACTCAAATCGGCATTTTGAACATGCACTGAACAGTAAACTGTATCTCACATTAAACACAAATGTCATAGTCACTCTCAGAGTACCATCCACACGAATCTGGTCGTCCAGAAATGGCCCTACAACTACTATTACCCACGGTTCTGTCCTTTCAGTTCATGGTGTAATTAAAAGTCGAAAGTTCCAACAAACAGCACTTATTCCCTCACCAATTAAATAAATGTCTCCTACTACAAATGCAAATGTCAATGTCCCACTTTAGTTTCTTGTGTTCACACAATAATTAGTCACCAAACGACAACTGTCCTCTTTAAGTATACCAAGCGTCCCACATGCAATTCACAAAGCACACTTAACAAGTGACTGCCAAAAGTTTATGGATCCCACCGTTCAGTGGTCAAGACAAAACAAAACGATCGTCCTGTCTGCTAAAGACAAAATCTTTTCCACCACTCACAACGTGGAAACACCAGTCCTTCACTTTCCACCTTATGGAGACATCTTGTTTCACGGCTCCACAGTCCAATACTAGTTAATAGTAGCTGGTAAAAAATGCCCGCCGGACTCTGCATCGTGTCGTTCATTCTGCTGTGGCGCCGCCGCGCGACCCGTTGAGCAGCAGAAACCAACCGCTGTTGCCTCTGCAGGGTACTTTCCCCGGTCGTAAGGGTGGCGGAACTTATGAATGGCCAGTGGTACGTGCGTGTCGCCCCAGGCCGTTGACCTGCTGTAGCGGGCGTGTGGAGTGTACCCCGACCGGCAGTGGAGTGGGGAGTGCCACGGCTCTGTCGCCCGTCGCCATGGCGACGTCAGCTCGGCCCCGCTAGCGGTATGGGCGCGTTCTGCATAGCATCTCAGCGCTACGACACCCAATCAGTCAGACCCTTCCGTGCATCTCGCAACATTACAGACAAAAGGATATTCTTACAGTATTTAAATACTCATTGATTACATGTATGATCTATTAGATACATTGGTAATAAAAGTATCTTTGTTCTAAAAAACATAAAATTATACACCCTAGTTTTCTACACATACCACATCAACATTTATCCCTTTTCTATATACAGCCCACACTTGTGCTATTGATTGTACCTGTCGTCCCTCATACAAAACATGAAAGTGTAAAAAAAAAAACAAAAGGAATAATAAACAATCTATACAGCTCATAATTACAATATCAAATAGTAGGCTACTCTAACATCCTATCACAGTGAAAATATTAGAAACTGTTTATTCTAAAACTACAATATATAATGAACCTTTGAACTTGTGACAGACTGAAATTAATACCCCTTGAAAGTGTTCTAACAAAAAAAAATAAGAAATAATCTACACAGCTCACAATTACCTACCACATGTTATTAAATAGTAAACTACTTTAACATCCTAACACAATAAACATTTTAGAAACTGGTGACTCTAAATCTACAACATACAATGCACCTTTGTGCTTGTGACAGACTGAAATTAGTATCTCTTTATATATTTTACATTTTATTATATATAACAACATTTCTAGGACACGTATGTACCATCCACATGTCAGATCCTGACCTGCCATCGAGGTTCATCCCAATCAAACAATAAAACACAATAATGTTTTAGTTATTGATCGGTAGCATCCCCTTTACAGGAGTGTGCGCATTGATCACACTACTCTACGACTCTCACTCACCAGACATCACATTTTCCTTCTCATTCAATCCATACACTAACAGAATAGGTCTAGAAGTCAGCTAACCTTAACACCACCACTCTCACGACAACATACCATACCTTTGCTCCCTTATACTCAACCACGTAACACATGAAGCTGTTTCGGAGATAGCATTCCAGTCTCCGAATTCGTCCTTTCACTCTGGCACCTCTCTCCATTGGCTTACCTCTGCATTCACTTTACCGATTATTCATCCTGCTAAATACCATCTTACAATTGCGACATTTCATCTAAGAACAAAAAATACACGAATTATTCATCCTGAAAAATAACTGTACATATTCTTGGTACCGTTTTGATTAGTTATACTGGTACCAGGCTTCATCAACAACAACAACAAAATTTTTTTTTATATAGCATATGTTATGGTAAGAATTAGAGTTACACTTATATTACATCTTACGTCCGTATTCCACAACGTTCACCATCTGGATCTCATACTCCCTTTATGTTCTTTCACATTGTGAAGTTGTCCTCATCTCTTCATTCGTATTTCGGCTCTCCGTCCGTCGATTACTCCATCATTTCCTGGTCTTCCTTCGCCATTGGCATCAATCTCTATTGCAGCATACACAGGCCTCTCTGTAATATACATCTAAGACATCTCCACATTATTAATTCTACTCACCTTTATTTACCACTGTTTCATCACGTCAAATCTCTATTTATTAATCACACTGCTTCACGTCGCTTCTCTCCTTAAATATCACCTTTATCCACTACTATTTATCACGTCACTTCTCTATCTACCATCTTTATCCACTCATTAATCATCACGTCGTTTCTGCTTGATCCTTATTCATATGACAAAAAATACGTACATACACCACTCTGTCGACTCCTGTTCATGGCTCATTCGACCAGTCTATTCCGTCATACTTCCTGACATCCCACCTGAAAATTGTTATGTTCGATTTGCCCCTGCACAATGTTACACACCACAAATAAATACACTGACTATCTACCATAAATTGCCTACTTTCAATCTCTCCTTAACTTTTCCATAATTTGATATTAGAAATGTGATGAAGCCCACGAGATTGTTTTCCCTTGATCGTCTCAATCAGTACGGCATTTTCCTGGACAATCCGCCTCACTCTGAATGGTCCACTATACCAGTAAAGAATTTGCTAGTTAGGAATGTAAGCTTACATGAAAATTAAATGTGTGCAGAGAATATAGAAGCTGGGAGAGATGGGACAGCCCAAGTGTTAGAAACTTCGGAGCTAGTGGCCTCTTTCACTAACACCAGATTCCGAACAACCCTACGCAGCACCTCATAACTGTCACTATGACAATGACATACTACCGATCAGATGGCAGCTAATCTAAAAACTTCGATCACAATGTTGACTTTTTACATCACGTGTTAAGTACCTGCAATAGTCAAACCGCACTAATTAAATTGGACTCATTGGCATTATTACCTAACATTTTAGCAACTGGTTTCTTTGAGGAAACAGTCCTTTTACTTTACTGTTCGAAATAAAAATTTGCAAATTTTTTGCTCTGAGAGACCAGCCTAACAGATGCTATTACTGGTGTTTTATTCTCTGATCAGAAGTATGGTATTTGCATTCCTATCCTTCAATCCATTATGACAAGAATGAAATGCCGGGATTCCATGCTCTCCTGTCATTCTGATAGCTTCTGCCGTTCCTGTCCTCGACACTATCTGACCTATGAGTCATGTCTCCATTCACGATATTGCTCTCATTACCCAATCCTTGTAACAAGTGCTGAAATGACGCAGAATCGTCTAAGCCCCTGCCTGCCATCACTATATCTCTGCGCAATCTCACTGGCAACTTCGTTATACAGATCCTAATGAGCTCCCCAGTTTCGTATGGCACATCCAAATACCTATTTCGTCTCAGCATTTCCTGATAGCACGACACTGGATCTCTTATACCACCTTCGTTACAATTTGGCATCATCAATATGCTTTGCGTAACCTGGTCCTGCTTACTTTTCGACCAGAATTCATTTAAAAACTTGTCACAAAATATCCTGTAGCTACTACAGTCTTTAATAACTTCCTGCATTTTCGCTCTAGCCTCGTCCCTCAAATGGTTATACACAAACTTCATTTTGAGGAGCGGTCCCCACAATAAAGGTAATGAATCTTGAAATTGAGACAGCCACAGGCATGGATGTTGGTAATTATCAGGATCCGGAAAACAAGTGTACGTTTGTACCGACACGAAGTGCCTCCTACATTCTTCTTCCGCATTTATGTTTTCCGACCTTGGACTATACCCAGTTGGGTTTGCCACTTGTTTTATCCGACACAACCGTTCTTCTAACTCTCTGAGTTCGTCTTCCGCTTTCTGCCTATTTTCGTTTTTTGAATTTATCTCACTCTCCCTCTGCAATCTACCTGGTGGTGTTTCACCTTCGCTTCTGCACGCTAATTGCAACTGTGCTAGTTCTTCTCTATGTTTCCTAATTGTTTCTAATTGTGCCTCTTTAAACTGTAATAGTGATTGTATCTCTTCCTGGTCGGCATAAACCTCTCGCTGCGTGCTGTCAGAGCCTGTTTCGCCTCTAATACCAATCTTTTCTACATCTGCACTAATCGTATTCATTCTGACCACTACCTCTTTGATTCGCTCATCCGGCAACACGTCCCTACGTTCAGTAGTATCACTCTCTATTGCAAATATTCGTACCTCCAAATTATTGGCTTTTTCTTTCACGGCGTCACATACTTGCTTCAACGCACCCAGATTCTTCTCCCCCTCATCTAACCGATTATTCACTGCGGGCAGACGCTCATCGATAACTGTGTATAGCTTCCTCATTGCCTCTTTATTTCCCTTATCCATTGCCTCCAGTCTTTCCTTAGTTGCTTCAAATCTTTCCTTATTCCCCCTATCTCGCTCCTTATTATCTCTACTCATCGCTTCTAATCTTTCGTTATTATCTTTATTCATCGCTTCTAATCTTTCCTTATTATCTTTATTCATCGCTTCCAATCTTTCCTTATTATCTCTATCCATCCTCTGTAAAAGCTGCAGTAGCACACTGTCATTTGCTACTTTCGGTGCACTCACATTGTTCGCCTGAGAAACGGTAGCTTCGCTAAGGGTAGCTTCACTTTCACTGCATACCTGACCTAGTCCCAGCTCGCCCGTGTCGTCGGGAAAAGCCCCCGTTTGTGGACAAAGCCCGCCGCATAAAGCATCACCTACCCACGGTCCGCTGAACAATTCAGCCCCTTCCGAGTGTTTGTCGTTCTCACTAATTAACCCATGGTCAACAGCTACTTCCTCGTGCACTGCTACGTTCACCCCAGAATCGCTATTCTCCATGGTGACTACACTTTTCGACTGCGACCTAGTTACTACGGACATTACACAAAAAAAAATTATACAACGATCTTCCAGCCTTGGACGATATAGCAATTAATTACATAAAAAAATAAAAGATCCTCACCAATCCAGAAAGAAATTGCAAACAGAAAAAAATTTTACTTCTTAGCGCTATCACAATATATTCCATCAAAATAAAAAAAAATCTTAACAGCAAAACCTAACAGCAGAATCCTGGCAAAAAAATCCCGGCAGGGTCGAAATTATGAGAGGCACCCACATGCCTTGCTCATACTGTGGCATCAAGCAGTCAGGCCTGCAAGATGAGTGGTCTGCCAAGCGAGTGGATTCATTCTTATTTATCGAGTAACATGAACTCTCGTACTCACAATTAAGTTACAAGTTATCCTCCTATATGATTAATTCGCAACGGAAACACGCATCTGACTATCAGTAATTTACAGAACTCTGACTGTACACTACGCACTGGCAATACCACATTTTCTTTCTATTTTTATTTAACGGCTTTTGTCAACATGTGGCCACCGCACTGAATATGAATGGCGCACACATTATGACAACATACAATTCGAAGGAAAAGTCCACCAATCTTTTTCTTTTCACTATCTTATTTATTCCGATAAATTCTCTAACCTAAACACACAAATTCTATAACCTACAACAATAACACATGAGAAATTCCGCCCAGTGGGCATGGCTTTACATTGGTAAATCTCTATATAATTATGGTCTCGTAATTATTTAACGCTACAGTGCACTTTGTGGATAGGATGGTGGATCTTTTATTATTTCTCACACTTCGACTCTCACAATCATCATCACGAAACTATCCTCCAGACCGAGCAGTACAGAAGGAACAAGCATAACCCACTAGTCTTTTGAAACTACCTTGCTACTCTCCCATGCAAACCACACATACCCAAATTACATGTCATACATCACACTACAACATGAAATACTACACAGAGAATAGTCACAACATAATCACTTTCAGCTTTCCCACTTCAATTAATATTTATCCCAGTTTCACACGACACTGCCCCACTTTGTACTTCTACTTTCCTACTATGAACTCTGGAGATATTTGCACGTCTTCCTGTGCAATGCAAGCCAAGTGGCGTTGCTGGATAGACGGCCGACTCACCATGCTTCTCTCTCAGAGTTTGAATCTAGCGTCACACGGAATCATATCACGCAAAGTAATATTAAGAACGTATTCATCACAAATGTGAGTCCTCAACTGATACCATGGACGAGTACTTCTCTTTATCTTTTGTCTCATACACAGTTTGAGACTCACACAGTACTCACCATGTGGAAGCACTCGTCTCTAATTTCAAGTCCTGCACACGCCATTTCTTAAATATTTCAACTTATGGTACACACACTATTTCTTAAATATTTCAGCTTATTGTACACACGCTAGTAATTCAGCTTAACTTAAGCACACGGAAGTATTTCAACTTATTGCTACACGTGGTTTCATTGTGACCGTTGGTCACTTCCGAAGATTACTACACTCCCATTAATATTACCTGCCTGACATTTAATTCTCCCCACAAAAGTTCCTGAAATAGAGAAATTATTATTTGAAACTACTCTTAAATATTCCACATGCATACCATGTCTCCACTCTTTTGTCATTACGGAGCACAACTAAAACAGGTCTTAACAGCACAAGATCCAGCGGCAGAGTGCTGAAACATGGCCATTCTCTAGGTCATCTCGCACCTCTGTCGAAGTGGGGGAGCAACTTGCTACCGTATTGGTCAGCCACATTTCAGGCGCTCAAAGCTCAGGTAAATTTCATCTCTTTGGTCCCACCAAAGGTGGCCAAAGGATCGTCTCAAAGATGATGATATATTCACATTCACTATCTGCGGTTAGCAGACGACCATACATTCATTCATTTCACAGATCTCGCCAAACTGGATGTAGGGATTTATTTTGTGGGAGTGCACATGTGATCAATTAAATAAATAAATTGTCATTCTTTCCCACACTGGTATCCGGCTTCGCTGTATTAATTGAAATTGAGTTATTTTACAAAAAAAGTGTTGTTCTGAAAAAAATAATGAAGTATGTTGTACCTATTTTCAATGTCGGGCGGTACTGTACCCTTTCACAGTGACATAAGGATGTTCATTAAATGGAAGCTTAACCAGTTCAGTGACTTCAGTTAAGTTCTGGTGACTGATAGCAGGCAGTCAGCAAGTTATTGCAATTGCTGAAATCCAAGTAATAACTAGTAGCAATTGGACATTGGGTCAAGATACACATAAGTAAAGTTAAACTTCTGCACAGTTTGCGTAATGTCATTTCACCGATTAACGCTATAGCAAACACCTCAGGTGAGTGAAGACAGACACATCGCACACTTATTATCAATGACACGACCACGTGTTCCGCCCACCACCATATCTTTTTCATTACGCCCATAACGTCTTCCTCTACGCTCCATTCACTGATTCATTTGTTTGTTTTCCTTTCTCTCTCACTGATTGCCAATATTCACTCATCCATTTTTCCCTGAGAAACTCTAACTTTTTAAATGGTTTCCACTGCCGTAAGTCGAATGCGGTAGTATGCAATGCTTGTAAGCTTATCTTTTCAGACTCGTTAGAAGCTTAGTTTTGAAAATCCCACTTACACAATCAATGCTTTCACGACCAGTTTTCTTTGTCGCTGGTGAAACTTGGGGTTTGTATGGTCGAGGCGCATTAAGATTTCTTGTTTCTGACGTTTCGCACAGTTGCGTTAAACATCTTCAGACATGCTCCTGGTTCCGCTGTCTTTCCAACACAATACCAGGTGAAGTATTATCGTAAATTCAACTCTTTCTGGTGGTTTTTAAGTTTCAAGTGGAATAATTTTCTGTAGTTTTGTGCCAATTATATTTTTTCTGTATCTACAACGTCAGTAACTCAAGCAGCGTATTTTTGCAATTTTAACGGTATAATTTATTTACCTGAATAATGTTCATATTCACGTTATCAGTTATGACAAACAAATCCAAAATTTGTAGAGGGATACTCTACATAAATTTACCGAAAAGTCGTCATAATGAAAATAGCTGACATCTGATTTGCGAAGTTTACGATGGAATGTAAGTTAATGAAATATAGGTATTTATCCAGTTGATTGTTCATCTCGCTCGTAAATTCATTAAGCCATGAACCAGTTTCTGAATTTTTTGCTGTTCACTTGGAGCCAAACGTGGCATTTCGAAACTTTAAGACAGGCGAATGGAAGACAAATTTGCTAGAAGGGTATGTCTACGTCTGTAAATGAAATCACAAACAGTTCCAGAATGTTGCCGCAACGTTTAGAGTTTTTAATAAGCAGGCATGACGAGAGACATCAAATAAATTCTAAGCAGTGCTGCTAGAATCGTAACAGGACGGTACAGCCCACATCTAAATTTAACATAAATGCTTAGTGAAGTTAAATGGGAATACGAGAAACCCAGTTGTATTTTTACACTTACCAGAAAGTAAAATGGGAATATGAGAAACTCAGTTGTATGTTTACATAGCTGTACTTTTTCTTTATTAAAGAACTTACTTCGGACAGTTCACGATAAACGTCAAGCTATTTGTATCACAAGGAAAATGTAATTACAAACACATGCATGTTATATCCTAGCCAGTAATGCCAACCGAGCCCGCTGCCAAAAAGGTTGGCAGCATCAAAGTCCGGACGCCGTCCGCATAAGCAGCGCCAGCGATACAGGAAATCGCCGCAAGCCTGCGCGCGCCACCGCTGGCTTCTGGCTTCTTAAGCGCTGGAGTCGCGAGCGCTAGGACAGTTCTGGATTCGCCGCTCAGTTGTATACTCGCCACCGAATTGTGTACCTGCTAGTCAGTTGTGTGTTCATCGCAGCAGAGTTGTTGTTTGTCGTCAGCCGACGCTGACCTAGCCGCACCGACTCGAACTAGACAGATTTCTGTAGACCATGTTCACCACTGTGTTCTGTATCGTCGTTAATAAAGATAAGTACCGACTTTCATTTAATCCGAGTGTTTGGGTTTTCATCTTTCTGTTCACTGTTCCAGCGGACCGGTCGGCCCGCTATTAAAAGTGTGGCGGTGACTTCGTAGGCCGTTGCTACAGCGAAGTGTTGTCGCTACGAAGGCCGTCACAAAAATGCATATTTACAAATATACAAACGTATTGATACAAAATACAGCCCATTTGGTTAATTTTCTGATAGTTAACCTACATGATAGAATTGCAGGTATGTTGTGTGTTTTGTAGCTCTATTACTCTGCATGCTGCCACAGAAGGATCATGCGACTTTCCAACTGTTCTAATGTCTCTCAAACAGCATCAGTCGCAGATTATACTTTTTCGAGATCGATCACAGTGCAGTTTTTTTTGTGCACGGGAAACCTACATTTACGCAATATTAACTTCAATAGAAGTTATATGGTCTACAACTTTGCTTCTGCCGTTTTTTTTCTCGAAGTTCGTGACTTCATTGTGAAAAATTTGCAAAAAATTTACGATTCGAAGAATTGGCCGTCGCTGACCACTGCTTTCTCCTAGCTTTAGGGCAGCATACGAATCCTGCAGTGTATAAACTGGGCATCTTTTGAGAGGAGCCATGAATCGATCCAGTTTTGCACTTGTTCATATGACCGCACTTGCTAGTCAGCTAGGTCGTGTGCCATAGATCGAGAAAGATGGTAGTCAGAGGGAAGAATATCCGGAGAATACAGCAGGTGGGGTAAAAGTTTCCATTTCAACGTTTCCAAGTATGTTTTGACGGTATTTTCAACTTGGGGTCGTGCACTGTCATGCTTCAAAATCATCTTTTCATGTCTATCGCTGTATTGTGGCCGTTGTGTTTCAGTACTCGGCTCAGACACATCAATTGCTTTTGATAACGATCTCCTGTTATTGTTCCCGTCGGTTCAGTAGCACCGAAAGCTTTCTCTCTCTCACAACCATGCCGGACTTCAACGTCAAAATCACCGTCCTTGAAGCATGGAAACCATTTCCTGCAAAGTTCTGATACTAACAGGCGTCTCATCATAGGTCTTGCCCAGCTTTTATGAGCCTCATCTGCAGATTTCTTCATATCAAAGCAGAAATTAAAACCTCCCGCAGATGACGAGGATTGGGCTCGTAAGTTGACATATTCAGCTGAGAATAACTTTAAGAGGCAATCAAAAATCGACTAATATTTTGATGGCATTATGTTCTCAAATGTATGACACGACCTACGACTTGCACCACTACTTCCCACTAATGCTGTCTACTGCAAAACGGCGGAAGCAAGGTTGTAAATCTAATAAATTTACCTAAAATATATCCTGCAGTCTAATTAGACATCTGCCTACTTAACCGCATTTGATGATGCATTACGTTACACATTGACGTAGATACATTTATGGAACCAATTTAAATAATTACAGAACAAAATAGGACCACTCAAGCAAAGGAAGTCTCCTTTTTTTACTGGAATCCTTCGATGATTGAAACACTGTTACGTGAATTTAGAGAAACTGTATTTGAAGAAGACTAGGCGATCATTCTGCTGCCTCCGTCGCATGTCTTGCATAGGGATAGTGAGAATAAGAGAATTAGGGTGCGACCAGATACATAGAGGCTTAGTTAGCCGCAGTGTGACACATTAAAATCTCACACGCAATATTTTAGGAAAAAGATCGGACAGCACAAAATCTTAAAACACGAACAACACTAGCCTCATTAGCAGCTAAAATGGAGGGCAGATCCAGTGGGGGACATAGATCTGCCCACAGGTCATCACATAAAACACTCTCAATTAACATGTGTCACATCGAAGACTGAGTTACACATCTGTGTTAACATGTTTCGAGGTTCAAACCTCATTCTGACGCTTCAATGGCAATACAAAAAAAAAAACATGTTACTGTATTAAATAATTAACGTAAGTCAACAAAATTTTGTAACTGATAGAGGTTTCTGGAAAACGTTTTCGTATTTTGAAACAGTCATGGTTGTTAGATAGGCCCCAGGGAAGTGTGATAGGACCGCGTTGTTCTCTATATACATAAACGATTTGGCGGGCCGGGTGGGCAGAAATCTGCGGTTGTTTGCTGATGATGCTGTGGTGTACCGTAAGGTGTCTAAGTTGAGTGACTTTAGAAAGATACAAGATGACTTAGACAAAATTTCTAGTTGGTGTGATAACTTGCAGGTAGGTCTAAAAGGTAAGTTAATGCGAATAAGTAGGAAAACCAAATGTTCGGATATACCATTAGCAGTGTACTGCTTGACACAGTCACGTCGTTGAAATATCTGGGCATAACGTTGCAGAGCGATACGAGTTGGAGCGAGCATGTGAGAACTGTGGTAGGGAAGGCGAATGGACGAGTTCGGTTTATTGGGAGAATTTTAGGAAAGAGTGGTTCTCCTGTAATGGAGAACACATACAGGACGCTGGTGCGACGTATTCTTGAGTGTTGCTGGAGTGTTTGGGATCACTACCAGGACGGATTGAAGGAATACATCGAAACAGTTCAGAGGCGGTCTAGCAGGTTTGTTACCGGTAGGTTCGAACAACATATAAGTGTTACGGAGATGTTTAGGGAACACAAGTGGGAATCCCTGGAGGGAATTAGACATTCTTTTCGAGAAACACGATTGCGAAAATTTAGAGAACCGGCATTTGAGGCTTACTGTTGAACGATTCTACCGCTACGCTTACGCGTAATGAGCACGAAGATTAGGTACGAGGAATTAGGGTTCATACGGAGGCATATAGACAGTCGTTTTTTCCTCCCTCTCTTTCTGCGAGTGGAACAGGAAAGTAAATGACTAATAGTGGTACAGGGTACCTTCCGCTACGCGCTATATGATGAGCTGCGGAGTATCTATGTAGATGTAGATATAGATAGTCAACATGGTATTATATATATTCAGACGGACTACTTGTCAAGGGTCGACAATGGTTTGCAAGCGCACGTGATTATTCAAACACGCGTCCCATGCGTGCGACACATTTTGCTGTAGCATCCACATGGAAGTCAGGAGCTGACACCCGACGTAACAATATCTTTAGGTCTGCCCAAGTTCCGTAACATTACGCACCTTATACTCTGCTCCATGTAGACTCCAATTTATTCGTCTTCGCTATCAGACAGCCAGAGGCAGTGGTTCTAATGACTCAAATGGCTCTGAGCACTATGGGACTTAACATCTGAGATCATCAAACCCCTAGGACTTAGAACTACTTAAACCGAAGAAACCTAAGGACATCACACACATCCATGCCCGAGGCAGGATTCGAACCTGCGACCGTAGCGGTCGCGCAGTTCCAGACTGAAGCGCCAAGAACCGCTCGGCCACAGTGGCCGGCAAAGGCAGTGGTAACACCTGTTACCGTCGGATCACCGAAGTTAAGTGCTGTCGGGGTGGGCTAACACTTGGATGAATGATCATCCGGTCTGCTGAACGCTGTTGGCAAGCGGGGTGCACTCAGCCCTTGTGAGGCAAACTGGGGAACTACTTGATTGAGAAGTAGCAGCTCCGGTCTCGTAAACTGACGTACGGCCGGGACGGCGGTGTGCTGACCACATGCCCCTCCATATCCACATCCGCTGACACCCCTGTGGACTGAGCATGACACGGTGGCCGGTCGGTACCGTTGGGCCTTCCAAGGCCTGTGCGGACGGAGGGTTTTTTTTTTTTTCTATCAGATAACAGACTCCAAGTTGTGTCCTCCCTCTAGTGCCACACGGAAATGAATATGTCTACGGTGGCCTTCCCCGCGGATACTTTATTGGATTAAGGATCATTTATTAGCTGCTAGCACAGGGCTTCCCAACCTTTTCAGCTGGCGGACCCCCTTTTCAGTCGAAAATCCATGGCGGACCCCTATTCAGTCAAGAGAGTAACTTCAGATTTCAGAGCGAAACCCATGGGAACTGAAAGCTTCTTAATGCAGGTGCCATGTTCTCAATGAACGCCCCCCCCCCCGAATTGTCAATAGTCTTTGGTTTAGAGATGAATGAAAACAACTTGAAATTAACGATCCAATTTGAATTCCCACTGTATCCAGACACTTACTAGTGGATTTACTCCCTTTGTTCAACACACTATAGCCTGATTAAAATTACTTGGTTCAAACTGGTTCAAATGGCTCTGAGCACTATGGGACTTAACATCTATGGTCATCAGTCCCCTAGAACTGTCGCTTATGGTCTTTTCACTTCCACTATTTGGCTACTATTGTGTAAGGAGCATGCATATTTAGTAACAGTCGTGTGTGTGTGTGTGTGTGGTTTCTCGTGAAATCCGAAGAAAAATGTTCAAATGTATGTAAAGTCTTCCTTTGGTCGTTCTCCCTCCTCAGTCATTTCAACTGGAAACTTCCCTTGTTTTGAAGGCGATGGAGAAACTGCACCCTTCTTCAATGATCCTGTCTTCAGCCACCGATCCATGTTAGAAGTAATAAACTGGTCAAAAATCGACTTATGAAACAGGTAGTGCATTGACAAAGCAAGTTTAACATTTAATGATGCCTGGGGCCGCATACGTGCCAGCGAGCACTGTGATTGGTCGACAATGCTCGTTCCGTGCATGCGTAAAAGGTTTCAGCGCATCTAGCGCCGTGAGCCGGCGCACAAACGAACCCCGTATTATTGCGAAACAGTCGATCAGAGAAGCCGCATTCTCCGGCACTAAACTGTGTATACTTTTATCACTTAGGAACGGCAAAGGCTGCTTGGGGATACGACCTGAAGTAAAAGTACACATGTTTTTCACACGAAAAAAATAGTGATGAATTTGATTTTCACATTTTTATTCAATAATTTTACTCATTATTTGACACTATTTGGTGAAAGGTGGCCGCGGACCCCCTAGAAAGAGCCAGCGGACCCCTAAGGGGTCCGCGGACCACAGGTTGGGAAACCCTGTGCTAGCAATTCCCTCAATTCCCTTTCAAAACCGGCCAATATTTTATATGTGGTTGCCTACTGTTCAAACAGCAGGTTTTTCACCCTTGAGCCCGAGAACAAAGTATAGCTGCTAGGATGGAGAGAAAGAGTCGGTGTGTTCCTGTGAGTGTGGAGAATCACGTGACCTTGTACTGGCCATTGGCACGACAGAGGAACGCAGGAGGGAAGGACGCGCGGCAGCATATCATTTGTTCGTGCATGTCGTGAGAGACCGTCGCTTAGGTCACACCATCGCTGAGGTCAGGCGGCCCCCTGAATCACCTGCTGTAAGGAACAATGTATTGATGAGAGGCGTCGCTGCCGACACTGCTCGTTGATTGTAACAACGGATACAGGGGTCAGATTTCAGCAAATGACTCCCCAATACAATGCTGGACAGCAACCAGGGAACAATTGTACCTTCCAGAAGCACCTCCTCCCTGCAGAAGCATGTCGCAATAAATTGCATTCTTTTACTTTTGCACAGCAAACACAAAAGATTGAAACACATTGTCTTGTAGGTCGTTAGATTAGCGTGGAAACTGTGCACATGGGTTGCTGGTCAGACTATTATCTAGTCTACGAGGGACTTTTCCAAAATAATTTTCGGTACTGTTTTTCACATGGAAACCTTATTACCAAAAACAAATACATCGCGGCGTCATAAACTCTACATCCTGCACTGTTTGTCGATATAGTCGCCACAGACACTGACACATTTGCCGTCACGTGCAATCAGTTTGAAGAAAGCACTCTGGTAAAAGTCTGTGGTGCAAGGAATTGTCGCGCAGCCTGCTCTACCTCAGCACTGGTCTGGAAGTGACGTCCCGAGAGTGCGGCTTTCAATGCAGGGAACAGGTGAATGACCGACGGGGCAAGATCGGAACTGTAGGTCGCGTGATCCAATCTCTCCCATCCAAAGTGGTGACTCTGATCCTGTGTGAGCCTTGCTGTGAGTGGTTTTGCGTTGTCGAGCAAAAGCGCAACACCTTCACTCAGGAGCTCTGGTTTCTTTCGCCGACTGGCTGGCCTGGTCTTGGTGAGGGGTGTCTCAGAAGTGTGTGGCCAGTAGGCAATGCGGACCCCACGGCTGCCTCCGTCAGCCACCTGCCCACAAACACCATGTCCTGTACTCTAGCTGTGTTGTTTCATTCGTGGATGTGTAGGGACGCCCACTTCGACATTCATTCTCCACACTCTGCCTACCCTCTCCGAACATGCAACACCAGCGACCAAACATGCGACGAGACATGACCTCTTCACCACACACGGTCTGTAGGCTTTCCTGGACGACGAACACACACTAGCCTCAGTGCTCATTCATACCGGATAACAGCACGCAACGGGAATTCCACTGCTAAATGCAGAGGAGAGAGCAGATAGGTGGAAAGAATACATTGAAAGCCTCTATGAGGGTGAAGATTTGTCTGATGTGATAGAAGAAGAAACAGGAGTCGATTTAGAAGAGATAGGGGATCCAGTATTAGATTCGGAATTTAAAAGAGCTTTGGAGGACTCACGGTCAAATAAGGCAGAAGGGATAGATAACATTCCATCAGAATTTCTAAAATCATTGGGGGAAGTGGCAACAAAACGACTATTCACGTTGGTGTGTAGAATATATGAGTCTGGCGACATACCATCTGACTTTCGGAAAAGCATCATCCACACAATTCCGAAGACGGCAAGAGCTGACAAGTGCGAGAATTATCGCACAATCAGCTTAACAGCTCATGCATCGAAGCTGCTTACAATAATAATACACAGAAGAATGGAAAAGAAAATTGAGAATGCGCTAGGTGACGATCAGTTTGGCTTTAGGAAAAGTAAAGAGACGAGAGAGGCAATTCTGACGTTACGGCTAATAATGGAAGCAAGGTTAAAGAAAAATCAAGACACTTTCATAGGATTTGTCGACCTGGAAAAAGCGTTCGACAATATAAAATGGTGCAAGCTGTTCGAGATTCTGAAAAAAGTAGGGGTAAGCTATAGGGAGAGACGGGTCATATACAATATGTACAACAACCAAGAGGGAATAATAAGAGTGGACGATCAAGAACGAAGTGCTCGTATTAAGAAGGGTGTAAGACAAGGCTGTAGCCTTTCGCCCCTACTCTTCAATCTGTACATCGAGGAAGCAATGATGGAAATAAAAGAAAGGTTCAGGAGTGGAATTAAAATACGAGGTGAAAGGATATCAATGATACGATTCGCTGATGACATTGCTATCCTGAGTGAAAGTGAAGAAGAATTAAATGATCTGCTGAACGGAATGAACAGTCTAATCAGTACACAGTAGGGTCTGAGAGTAAATCAGAGAAAGACGAAGGTAATGAAAAGTAGTAGAAATGAGAACAGCGAGAAACTTAACATCAGGATTGATGGTCAGGAAGTCAATGAAGTTAAGGAATTCTGCTACCTAGGCAGTAAAATAACCAATGACGGACGGAGCAAGGAGGACATCAAAAGCAGACTCGCTATGGCAAAAAAGGCATTTCTGGCCAAGAGAAGTCTACTAATATCAAATACCGGCCTTAATTTCAGGAAGAAATTTCTGAGGATGTACGTCTGGAGTACAGCATTGTATGGTAGTGAAGCATGGACTGTGAGAAAACCGGAAGAGAAGAGAATCGAAGCATTTGAGATGTGGTGCTATAGACGAATGTTGAAAATTAGGTGGACTGATAAGGAACGAGGAGGTTCTAAGCAGAATCGGAGAGGAAAGGAATATGTGGAAAACACTGATAAGGAGAAGGGACAGGATGATAGGACATCTGCTAAGACATGAGGGAATGACTTCCATGGTACTAGAGGGAGCTGTAGAGGGCAAAAACTGTAGAGGAAGACAGAGATTGGAATACGTCAAGCAAATAATTGAGGACGTAGGTTGCAAGTGCTACTCTGAGACGAAGAGGTTAGCACAGGAAAAGAATTCGTGGCGGGCCGCATCAAACCAGTCAGTAGACTGATGACAAAAAAAAAAAAAAAAAAAAAAAAAAAAAAAAAAAAAAAAAAACAGCACGCACTTCCACTGGCTACCATGTTGTCCGTACACTTGCGTCTGCGTCTGCCATCGTGATGAGAACTCGCATACCATCAGGCACGCCGGACCGCTGCTGCGCTGTCTTCTTCGGCGCTCTGCGCACGCGTCCGGCCTCCTTCGCTGAAGCCTCTTCTGTCGTTGAACCATCAACGGGTGTGGATTCATATGACGTTAGTTTGCCTCATCTGTCATACTATCTTCTTTTTCAAAAACAATGACGAAACTTACTTTCAGAATGTCCCCTGTAGGTTTCAATAACTATTCAATGAAGAAGCTTACACCAAACCTCTCTCTCGACTGAAGAGAACAACAACATCGTTTAGTACGTATCCCTTCAAATCCTAAGATTCACGACGACAAAAACAGAAACAAGCGGCTTGTAGTGAAATTGCGTCCTTATGGAATACTGTCTCAGTTATGTGACCGGATTTGTGATTTCCTGTCAGAGAGGTCACAGTTCGTAGTAATTGACGGAAAGTGATCGAGTAGAACGGAAGTGATTTTTGGCGTTCCCCAGGGTATTGTTATAGGCCCTTTGCTGTTCCTTATCTATATAAACGATTTGGGAGACAATCTGAGCAGCCGTCTTAGGTTGTTTGCAGATGACACTGTCGTTTATCGACTAATAAAGTCATCAGAAGATCAAAACAAATTGCAAAACGATTTAGAAAAGATATCTGAATGGTGTGAAAGTTGGCAGTTGACCCTAAATAACGAAAAGTGTGAGGTCATCCACATGAGTGCTAAAAGGAATTCGTTAAACTTCGGTTACACGATAAATCAGTCTAATCTAAAAGCCGTAAATTCAACTAAGTACCTAGTATTACAATCACGAACAACTGAAATTGGAAGGAACACACAGACAATGTTGTGGGGAAGGCTAACCAAAGACTGCGTTTTGTTGGCAGAACATTTGGTAAATGTAACAGACCTACTGAGGAGGTATGAGACTCTTACCAGATAGGACTGACGGAGTACATCGAAATAGTTCAAAGAAGGGCAGCACGTTTTGTACTATCGCGAAATAGTGGAGAGAGTATTACTGAAATGATACAGGATTTGGGCTGGACATCATTAAAAGAAAGGCGTTTTTCGTTGCGACGGAGTCTTCTCACGAAATTCGAATCACCAACTTTCTCCACCGAATGCAAAAATATTTTGTTGACAGCGACCTACATAGGGAGAAACGATCACCAAGTTAAAATAAGGAACATCAGAGCTCGTACAGAAAGATAAAGGTGTTCGTTCTTTCAGCGCGCTATACGAGATTGGATTAATAGAGAATTGTGAAGGTGGTTCGATGAACCCTCTGCCAGGCACCTTCATGTGATTTGCAGAGTATCCATACAGATGTAGATATAGATGTGAAATTTAGAGTTTAACGCTTCTTTGACCACGAGCTCACTGGAGACAGAGCAAAATCCAGGGATGAACAAGGATGGTGAAGAAAATCTGTTGTTACTTTCGCAAAGGACCCTTCGCAGCATTACATTCACGAGACTCATGGGAAATATGGAATATGGGGTTTGGAACCTCTATGCAGGACTTACTTTATTTTGTTTACACTGCATGACAAGACAGGGGAGCACCTATAGGGGGAGAAGGAGACAAAGTTATACTTCTCTGGTGGAGAGGGTAATATGATTACCGAATAGAGTAAAATTTGCAAAATATGTAGCATTGTGAACCCACTAATCAGTAGGACGTTACACGCTGTATGGGCTGTATAAATCCACTGATTCAGTAGAGAAGAGTGTCATAAAGTCGGTGTATCCTCTCTTTAGGCAAGCTGGCCCACAGCTGTTGTAACTTTTTCTTAGTAGCACTGGGACGTACTGGTCATTCGAGCTGCTCTATCGGGTATAGATCTAGGGACCTTGGTGGCCACGGGGCTAGCTCCCCATCAGATGGACAGTTCATAGACACGTTCTATGTGTAGGCCAGCATTGAAATGTTGAGAAATGTTGCATGAGAGGTAACACTTAACGACACGTGATTTTCTTGGCGTACAGTTGTGCCGTCAGGTTTACCTGGCTCACTACCAGCCATGGTCTGAAGTCATACCCGATGTGTCCCCAAATAAAGACTCCAGGAGTAACACATTTGCGCCTCTCCAAAATACCGGAAGAATGGGACTTCTCACAATGTAGCTGCTATTCTGTGCGGCGGAGCTGTGCGTTGCTGCTGCTAATGGTGAATCTCTTCCCATGCCCACGCCTCCTTGAAGTTACTGAAATGCAGTTCTCAGCCAGAAAAAGCTATGGAAAAAACGGCAGTACATCTCACAGGTCGTACTAAAATTGTTTTGTCGATGGAAGGTTAATAACAGTTAGGTGAAAGTATTTATGTGCGTCAGATTTCACATATGGTATATCCTACATCTACATCTACGTGGATACTCCGCAAATCACATTTAAGTGTCTGGCAGAGGGTTCATAGAACCACCTTCACAATTCTCTGTTATTCCAATCTCGTATAGGGCGGAAAGAACGAACACCTATATCTTTCCGTACGAGCTCTGATTTCCTTTATTTTAATGTGGTGATCGTTTCTCCCCATAAAGGTCGGTGTCAACAAAATATTATCGTATTCGGAGCAGAAAGTTGGTGATTGGAATTTTGTGAGAAGATCCGTCGCAACGGAACGTTTCTATTAACGATTTCCAGCCCAAATCCTGTATCATTTCTGTGACACTCTCTCCCATATTTCGCGATAATACAAAACGTGCTGCCCTTCTTTGAACTATTTCGATGTACTCCGTCAGTCCTACCTGGTAAGAGTCTCATGCCGCGCAGCAGTATTCTAAAAGAGGAAGGGCAAGCGTAGTGTCCTGCCTATAAAACACAGTCTTTGGTTAGCCTTCCCATCAACATTTTCTATGTGTTCCTTCCAATTTAAGTTGTTCGTAACTGTAATGCCTAGGTATTTCGTTGAATTTACGGCTTTTGGATTAGACTGATTTATCGTGTAACCGAAGTTTAACGAATTCCTTTTAGCACTTATGTGGATGACCTCACACCGTTCGTTATTTAGGGACAACTGCCAATTTCGCACCATTCAGATATCTTTTCTAAATCGTTTTGAAATTTGTTTCGATCTTCTGATGACTTCATTAGTCGATAAACGACAGCGTCATTTGCAAAAAACCTTAAGACTGCTGTTTTACTCGATGACTTTCCGTCAATTACTACGAACTGTGACATCTCTGACAGGAAATCACAAAATTTCACTACAAGCTGCTTGTGTGGTACAGTGTCAAAACCCTTCTGGAAATCCAGAAATACGGAATCGATCTGAAATCCCTTGTCAATAGCACTCAGCACTTCATGTGAATAAAGAGCTAGTTGTGTTTCACTGGAACGATGTTTTCTAAACCCATGTTGACCGTGTGTCAATAGACCGTTTCCTTCGAGGTAATTCATAATGTTCGAAAACAATATATGTTCCAAAATCCTAATGCATATGGACATTAACGATATGGGCCTGTAATTTAGTGGATTACTCTTACTACCTTTCTTGAATATTGGTGGACCTGTGCAACTTTCCAGTCTTTGGGTACGGATCTTTCGTCGAGCGAACGGTTTTATATGAGCTAATGCATCAGCATACTCCGAAAGGAACCTGGTTGGTATACAGTCTGGACCAGAAGACTTGCTTTTATTTATCACCAGAGGCGGACTCGCCAGTATAGTATTGTGTGTTGACAATAGAGAAGCGGTAACAACAGAAAAGGTGGCTCAGGAAATCCCAGCAACTTCGAACGTGGACCATTCATTGGATGTCACCCGAGTTATAAATCCAACAGCGACGTTTCAGCCCTTATAAAGCTGCTGAAATCGGCTGTTGGTGATGTGGCTGCGAACTGGAAATGAGTAGCAACAACCACAGGTAAACGAAGACCAGGGAAACGTCATGTACTGACGGACAAATACCGATGGGTATTGCCAAGGACGGTTGTACAAAACCGCCTAAAACCAGCAGAAGGCATCACTCGTGCGTCCCAAAGTCCAACCACTAGTCCAAGTAGCACAATGTTTGCGCATAGAGCGCTAAAAGGAATGAGGGTACAGTGGTTGAGCAGATGCTCATTATCCACACACATCTGTAAGCAATACTAAGCGAGGCTTGAGGTGTTCCCGCCGGAGGTTCGAGTCCTCCCTAGGGCATCGGTGTGTGTGTTGTTCTTAGCACAAATTAGTTAGTTTAAGTAGTGCGTAAGTCTAGGGACCGGTGACCTCAGCAGTTTGGCCCCTTAGAAATTCACACACGTTTGAACTTGAGGAGGTGTGAAGCGTGACGCCAGTGGGCAGTGGATGACTGGAAATCAGTGATGAATCACGCCTATACCTTGTGACAAGCGGATGGAATGGTTTGTGTTTTGCGAATGCTTGGGAAACGTTACGCAATCATGCGCAGTGTCAACTGTGATGTACGAAGGAGGTACTGTTACGGTACAGAGGTGATTGGGGTGTGGTCACCTTATTGCTCTTAAGGAAACATTAAATGCGGAATGATACGAACACATTTTACAGCACTGTGCACTGCGTACAATAGAGAAACAGTTCGGAGGTGATAATTGTATCAGCCTGAGAATGCACCCTGTTATGAAGCAGTCTCTGTGAGGCAATCGTTTGCGGACGGTAGCATTCCTAAAACGTGCTGATCTGCCCAAAGTTCCGACTTGAACTCCATGGAAGACCTTTGTAATGTATTCGAACGTCGACTTCGTTTAAGGCTCTAGCATCCAATTTCACTAGCTTATCTGGTTTCGGCTCTTGAGAAAGAATGGGCTGCCATTCCTCGACAGACATTTACAGACGCCATCGAAAATGTCCCCAGCAGAGTTGAAGCTTTCATAAAGACAAGCTGTTGACACAATCGCTGCTAGGTATTGGATAAGTTCGATCACTTGTTTTGTTTTCTTTTTGAGTCATCAGTCTTCTGACTGGTTTGATGAGGCCCGCCACGAATTCCTCTCCTGTGTCAACCTCTTCATCTCAGAGTAGGACTTGCAACCTCGTCATCAATTATTTGCTGGATGTATTCCAATCTCTGTCCTCCTCTGCAATTTTTGTCCTCAACAGCTACCTCTAGTACCATGGAAGCCATTCCCTGATGTCGTAACAGATGTCCTATTATCCTGTCCCTTCTCATTGTCAAACTTTTCTACATATTGCTTTCATCTCCAATTCTGCGCAGAACCTCCTCTTTCTTACCTTAGCATTCCACCTACTTTTCAACATCCGTCTGCAACACCACATCTCGAATGCGTCGATTGTCTTCTGTCCCGGCCTTCCCACAAACCATGTATCACTACCACACAGTGCTGTGCTCCAAACGTGCATTCTCCAAATTTCTTCGTCAAATTAAGGCCTATGTTTGATATTAGTAGACTTCTCTGTCAGGAATGCCCTTTTTGCTAGTGCTTGTTTGCTTTTGATGTCCTCCTTGCTCCGTCCGTCATTAGTTATTTTACTGTCTAGGTAGCAGAATTCCTTAACTTCATACACTTTTCAATCCTGATGTTAAGTTTCTCGCTGTTCTCATTTCTGGTACTTCTCATTACATTCGTATTTCTTCGACTTACTCTCAGTCCATATTCTGCACCCATTAGACTGTTTATTCCATTCAGGAGACCCAGTAATTCCTCTTTACTTTCACTCAGGTAGTATAATCCCTCAGTGTAATAAACAGGTTCGTGTTTAGTTTGTATGACAGGCTGGTTCCAGAATTTCTGTGAGTCCTCACTCTGGACATGTGCACGATACGTTTCCTGCAAAGTCACTGCAGTAGCCCAATGTAAAGGACTTTCGATTGACTGATGAACACTATGGCTACTTTCGCATGTATCAGTGTACGGTCAGTTTTGTGAAATGTGTAGCCACACGATTTTGTTGCCAAATTAATTTAAGATCATGATTAAATGATGAGATTCCAATACAATTGGAGAGCCTCTACGATGCTGTTCGAGATTAGGGGGAATACCAAAGTTGAGTCAGGCGTGAATTGGAATTTGGATTGAGGAGGGAGGCGTGGTAGGGCAGAGAGCAGTCCGTGCAACTGTGCAAAGCCACTTTGCCAAGGTGGCTTAGTAGTGCATCTGCCTGGTGAACCCAGGAGATCCGAGCTCGAATACCAGTTTTGGTAAAAAATTTCATTCGTCGCTTCAAAGAGACAGACACTGTCAGAACAGGCCACGAAGGCCCAACCGTACTGGTACCGTCCGGCCACCGTGTCATCCTCAGACCTTAGGCGTCACCGGATGCGGATACAGAGGGCCATGTGATCAGCACATTGCTCTCCCGGCCGTTGTCAGTTTTCGTGACGTGATGCTACTTCTAACTCAAGTAGTTCCTCAATTGGCCTCACAAGGGCTGAGTGCATCCCACTTCTCTACAGCACTCGGCAGATCTGGATACTGACACACCCACGTGCTAATCAGAACCGGCAGCGCTTAGCTTCGGTGACCTGACGGGAACCGGTGCTGCTAGAGCAGCAAGGCCGTTGGCCATTCGTCGCTGCAGTCTGCATATAGACATCATAATCCAGAATGATGTCATGTTATTTATGTGTATAGAGCATACCAGTTCACATAAGAGTACATGCTTCATCAGTACATCGTTACGTTCATAATAACATAATAGTGCTGCAGTAGCAGTGTTACTATAGGCACGACTGAACACGTTCACAACCTCTTCAGCGCCTTCATAGCGCCTTCATTCTCTGGCCATTTGCGCTTAAATCTGGCCCTTGCCGTCTGTCGTCCAAGTCCGCTTTCCTCTCCCGAAACTTTTACCCCCAACTTTAGCAACCAAGGCTTCCCACTCCCTACTGTAAACTTGCCACATTAGCTGCCTTGGAATTGTTTTAACAATTGTCTTCGATTAATGCACAAGCTTTCTTTCCCCGTAAAGCTCCGCAGAAATTATCCTTGGACTACTACCTAGCCATTCCCTTCATTAATTTGTCTCGACTATGGGATTTTTGCTGTGACGGAAAAATTTAGAAGCTACGTTAAGCGTTTTACGTGGTCACAACCTAGAACATCAATTAACCCTGCTGTCCAATTTATATGTGAGTTTCCATGGCCAGTGAGCACACGCTGAAATTACCCATGCCACGTAGTTTCCATTACCAACTGATCGTATGCTTCCGACCTTTCAAGGCATGAAGTGGTTCATCTTTTATATACTGCAGTATAGGTAAAGTGTGTTTCACAACGTTTTGGCGATTTGAAATAGCAACACAGAAACTAACTGCTAAAAAAACGGAATACTTTTCTCTTACATTGTGATGAGAAATCGCATAATAAGAGCGGTGTTTTTTCTTCATCGCGTATATTTATTTGTTTCATATAAATAAATTCGTGGATATTAACACAGTTAGCATTTTTATTCAATTAATGGTTAATATTTACTTAATTTCGTCAGTATAGCCAACAACAAATCTTTATTTGCAAACTGTAATTAAGTTCAGCAACATTAGTATATAACTACGGTCGCCAAACAGTGGCTCATGGGCCGCAAGAGTCAAGAATTCGAGCAGCCCGCAGTAATCAGCCATATTTTACAATAATATGCATCGGCTTATGAACAGTCGAGGATGCAGAAGTAGCAAGAGGATGCAGTGGGCAATGGAAACCACTGCATTCAAGGGACGTAATGTGTGTCCACAAGACATGTGGCCTGTAACTGAGAAAGTGTCGCGACGATATCTACAATGGCAACAGATTACCGATTAGACCCCCACTCGGATCTCTGGAAAAGGACTGTCAAGGGGGAGGTACCCATGTAAAAAAGATTGAGTGACCAACGAAAGAGCAATGTTCTACGAGTCGCGGAGAGGAATGTCAGAAGTTTGAACGTGGGGTTGGCGTTCACTTGGGTAAAATATTCCGGAGGTAAAATAGTCTATTCGGATCTCTGGGCGAGGACTACTCAAGAGGATGTTGTCATCAGGGGAAAGAAAACTGGCGTTCTACGGATCGGAGCGTGGAAAGTCAGATTCCTTAATCGGGTAGGTAGGACAGAAAATTTAAACAGGGAAATAGATAGGTTAAAGCTACATCTACTGGGAATTAGTGAAGTTCAGTTGCAGGAGGAACTAGACTTCTGGTCAGGGGAATACAGGGTTATAAATACAAACTAAAATCGGGGTAATGCAAGAGTAGGTTTAATAATGACTAAAGAAATAGGAGCTCGGTTAAGCTACTACTAACAGCATAGTGAAAGCATTATTGTAGGCAAGATAGACACGAAGCCCAGGCCTACCACACTAGTAGAAGTTTATATATAAAAACTAGCTCCACAGATGATGAAGAGTTGAAGAAATGTATGATGAGATAAAAGAAATTATTCAGATAGTGAAGGGAGATGAGAACTTAATAGGCATGGGGGACTGGAGTTCGATAGTAGGTAAAGGAAGAGAAGAAAAAGTAGTAGGTGAATATGGAATGGGAGTAAGGAATAAAGATAAAGCCGCCTGTTACAATTTTGCACGGAGCATAACTTAATCATTGCTAATACTTGGTTTAAGAATCATGAAAGAAGGTTGTATACTTGGAAGACGCCTGGAAACACTGGAAGGTTTCAGATATATTATATTATGGTAGGACAGAGATTTGGGAACCAGGTTTTATACTGTAAGACATTTCCAGGGGCATATGTAGACTCTTACCACAATTTGTTGGTTTTGAACAGTAGGTTAAAACTAAAGAAACTGCAGAAAGGAAGAAATTTGAGGAGATGGGACCTGGATAAACTGAAAGAACCAGGGGTCGTACAGAGTTTCAGAGAGAGCATTAGAAAACGATTGACAAGAAGGGGGAAAGAAATGCAGTAGAAGAAGAATGTGTAGCTTTGAGAGATGAAATAGTGAAGGCAGCAGAGGATCAAGTAGATAAAAAGACGAGGGCTAGTAGAAATCCTTGGGTAACAGAAAAATACTGAATGTAATTGCTGAAAGGAGAAAATATAAAAATGCAGTAAATGAAGCAGGCAAAATGGAATACAAACGTCTCAAAAAAGAGATCGACAGGAAGTGCAAAACGGCTAAGCAGGGATGGTTAGAGAACGAATGTAAAGATGTAGAGGCATATATCACTAGGGGTAAGATAGATACTGCATATCGGAAAATTAGAGAGACCTTTGAAGAAAAGAGTACCACTTACATGAATATCAAGAGCTCAGGTGAAAACCCAGTTCTAAGCAAAGAAGGGAAAGCAGAAAGATGAAAGGGGAATACAGAGTGTCAATACAAGGGCGATGTACTTGAGGGAAATATTATTGAAATGGAAGAGGACGTAGATGAATATGAGATGAGAGCTACGACACTGTGTGAAGAATTTGACAGAGCACTGAAAGACCTAAGTCGAAACAAGGCCCCGGAAGTAGACGTCATTTCATTAGAACTACTGATAGCCTTGGGAGAGCCAGCCCTGACAAAACTCTACCACCCAGTGAGCAAGATTTGTGAGGCAGGCGAAATACCCTCAGACTTGAAGATGAATATATTAATTCCAATCCCAAAGAGAACATGTGTTGACAGGTGCGAAAATTATCGAACTATCGGATTAATAGGTCACGGCTGCAAAATTCTAACACAAATTCTTTACAGACGAATGGAAAGACTGGTAGAAGACGACATCCGGGAAGATCAGTTTGGATTCCGTAGGAATGTTGGAACACTTGAGGCAATACTGACCTTACGACTTATCTTAGAAGCTAGATTAAGGAAAGGCAAACCTACGTTTCTAGCATTTGTAGACTTAGAGAAAGCTTTTGACAATGTTGACTGGAATACTCTCTTTCAAATTCTAAAGGTGGCAGGGGTAAAATACAGGGAGCGAAAGGCTATTTACAATTTTACAGAAAGCAGATGGCAGTTATCAGAGTCGAGGGGCACGAAAGGGAAGCAGTGGTTGGGAAGGGAGTGAGACAGGTTTGTAGCCTCTCCCCGATGTTATTCAATCTGTATATTGAGCAAGCAGTGAAGGAAACAAAAGAAAAATTTGGAGTAGGAATTAAAATCCATGGAGACGAAATAAAAACTTTGAGGTTCGCCGACGACACTGTAATTCTGTCACAGACAGCGAAGGACCTGGAAGAGCAGTTGAACGGAATGGACAGTGTCTTGAAAGGAGGATATAAGATGAACATCAACAAAAGCAAAACGAGGATAATGGAATGTAGTCGAATTAAGTCAGGTGATGCTGAGGGAATTAGATTAGGAAATGAGTTTGCTATTTGGGGAGAAAAATAACTGATGTTGGTCGAAGTAGAGAGAATATAAAATGTAGACTGGCTACGGCAAGGAAAGCGTTTCTGAAGAAGAGAAACTTGTTAACATCGAGTATGGATGTATGGAAGGGAAACATGGATGATAAATAGTTTAGACAAGAAGAGAACAGGAACTTTCGAAATGTAGTGCTACAGAAGAGTGCTGAACATTGAATGGGTAGATCATATAACTAATGAGGAGGTACTGAATAGAACTGGGCGGAAGAGGAATTTCTGACACAACTTGACTAGAAGAAGGGATCGGTTGTTAGGATACGTTCTGCGGCATCAAGAGATGATCAATTTAGTACTGGAGGCTAGCGTGGAGGATAAAAATCGTAGAGGGAGACCAAGAGATGAATACACTAAGCAGATTCAGAAGGATGTAGGCTGCAGTAGGTACCAGGAGATTAAAAAGCTTGCACAAGATAGAGTAGCATGGAGAGCTGCATTAAACTAGTCTCTGGGCTGAAGACAACAACAACAACAACATGAAGGCTAGAATTTTGAAGTTTTTACACTTACTTCAAGCAACCCAATAAATATTTTCTCAAGAGTAAATTTTGGTTGGTTGGTTGGTTGGTTGGTTGGTTGGGAGAAGAGACCAAACAGCGAGGTTATCGGTCTCATAGGATTAGGGAAGGATGGGGAAGGAAGTCGGCCGTGCCCTTTCAAAGGAACTATCCCGACATTTGCCTGGAGCGATTTATGGAAATCAGTAAATTTTGGAATTCAAAGTGTAAGCTGAGATGTAGGGCTAAGTACTTGGAATTCTGAATGAGTTTTATATTATTTTTATGGAATTATAATTCAAAAATATTAAAATTCTACTGTTCAATATATTAAAAAAAACTCATGAGAGATGCTATGCGAAGAGAATATGCGACATTTTGTAGCAAACTGTTGAATAATTTCTGAGAAAAATTTTTAATTCCGTAAAAGTATATATATAGCCAAGGAACCGAACATTAACTGCGCTAATTTCATGTGAAGCATGGTACAAAATTTCTGTGCCGTATGTTCAAAATTGTGGTTTCATCATGAACGTCCATCCTTAAAAACGCTGTAGGAAGGGGAGGTAATCTTTCTCCCCTACCGTTCAGTCTGTACGTCGAGGAAGCAACGACGGAAATAAAAGAAAGTTTCAAGAGTGGGGTTAAAATTCAGCGTGAACGGATATCAATGACAATATTCGCTGGTAGCATTGCTGTCCTCAGTGAAAGTCAGGGAGAATTACAGGATCTGTTGAATGGAATGAACATTCTAATGAGCGCAGAAAATGGATTGAGAATAAACAGAAGAAAGACCAAAGTAACGAGAAGTTCAGGAATTCTGTTACCTAGGCACAAAATAATCCATGATGGACGGAGCAAGGAGGATGTAAAAAGTAGACTATCACTGGCAGGAAGGGCATTCCAAGGGACGTATACTAGTATCAGAAATACGCCTTAATTTGAGGAAGAAATTTCTGAGAATATGCGTTTCGAGTATAGCATTGTGTGCTAGTGAAAGATGGACATGGGAAAACTGGAGCAGAAGAGAATCGAGGCATTTGAGAAGTGTTTGATACAGAAGAATATTGAAAATTAGATGGTCAGATAAGCTAAGGAATGAGGAGGTTTTCCGCAGAACTGGCTAGGAAAGGAATATATGGAAAACACTAACAAAAAGTAGGGACATGATGATAGGACATCTGTTAAGTCATCAGGGAGTAACGTATATGGTAGTAGAGGGAGCTGTGGAGGGTAAAACT
Source organism: Schistocerca nitens (assembly GCF_023898315.1). NCBI lineage: Eukaryota > Metazoa > Arthropoda > Insecta > Orthoptera > Acrididae > Schistocerca > Schistocerca nitens. The sequence continues at coordinate 245,073,729 of NC_064615.1, read as the reverse complement.
CTTCGGAGAAGAGACAGAGATTGGACATGTCTGGAAGAACGAACGCCACACATATAATTAACGTGATGACGGCCAATGACCCCCTTCATTGCAGATGCACACCGAGCTCGGTCTCTTACGGGAACCGGCACGCTACCTTGAGTAATGACGCTAATGAGCAGTGGCACTACATCAGTAGTGTGTGGTGTATCATGAGAATTTGGTTCTGACGGCAGACGTGACAGGGTAGTCCCTGCGGTTGAGGTGAGCACTATATCCTAATGGCGTAGAGGTCAATGCATCTGCCCAATAAGAAAGACACGCACGTTAGAACCCCGGTCCAGCACAAACTTTCAACTTGCCCCACTTATATAAATCAGTGCCCACGAGCAGCCAATGTCTGTAATTCCCGCGTGTCTCGACACATAGCGGGTGCTGCAGCAAAATCGTGTCTGTTCTTTTGGACATGTCCGAAAGAACAGACACCATATATATAATGTTTGTCCAGAGAAAATTATAGGTTATGTGGTTCTACTGACAGACTATGATCTCTACCCACCGTAAAGCCGGGATAAGCATTCCGAATGCAAAACACATTTTTGGACAGATGGAAATGTATATACAAGAATGTATGGTATGTTCATGATTATTATTTCACGCCCTTCGGTTCATTTTTAAAGATGTTTTCTGTTCATTTCCACAACTACCCTTATCCCAACAACTATACTTATTCCAAATACTGTCATTATTTAAAACTATAAAAGTGCAAAGGTTTCGGACGGGTCACCTGGTATCTATGCTGAGGTGACAAAAGTGATGGGCTAGCGATAGTCACATATACAGAAGGCGGTAATATGGCATACACGAGGTACAAAACCGGCTGCCCAATGGCAGAGCTGTCATTTCCACTCAGGTGATTCATGTGAAAAGGTTTACGACGCAGTTATGACCACAGGATGGAATTAACAGAATCTGAATGCGGAATGGTAGTTGAAGTTAAACGCGTGGGACATTCCATTTCGGCAATCACTGGGGAATCTAATATTCCAAGATCCACAGTGTCAAGAGGGTGCTGAGAAATCCAAATTTCAACAGTAGATCTCACCATGCACATCGCAGTGGCCGACGGCCTTCACTTAACGACCGAGAACAATGGCGTTTGAGTAGAGTTGTCAGTGCTAACAGATAAGCAACACTGCATGAAATAACCGTGTAAATCAATGTTGGACGTGCCACGAACGTACCCATTAGGGCAGAGCGGCAAAATTTGGTGCTAATGGGCTGTGGCAGCAGACGACCGACGCGAGTAAATTTGCTAAGAGCCTCTCAGCTTTTGGCAAGATCAATGTGTAGGAATCTATATAAAATAACAAATATAACCCACCCACCTCCCCAGGAGTCCTAACTCCTGCAGAAATAAACAATCATGTCATTATAATAAGTATTAATCAAAAAGAACGCTGCGTGGCTGTGTAAAACATGCAGTTGCCTCGAATTAAATGAAATGCTGCTGCCTCGTAATATGGAGGCAATACAAGTCGTCAAAACGAGCCGTAGTAGCCTGCAAGTACTGATAAGAGCGGCACCATACGTCACACTTCCTGCAGATTATTAGCAGCCTACTGGGCGCGGCAGGAAGTAGCGCGCGCCAGAAAACAGCAATGGCGGCCGGAAGAAGACTCTTTCCAGCGGATCGCGCTTAGTTGAAACTATAGCGCGATCCTGCGAGATCTAGCGGCAGCCAGGCGAACTACGTAACCACAGGCGCTGTATGTAGCTGCAGCAGCTAAGTCAACACAGCCATGCGCCTCTCCTGTGCTCGTCACCGTATCTGTTGGACTCTAGACCAGAGGTCTCCAAACCACGGCCCGCGGGGGCCGGTAAACCGGCCCGAGTTAGCTGGCCGGACATCCCCGGTATCCGGGCCCCCAAATATTTGAGGAGGTACCTATACTGCCAACAACTGAGTTTCGAGGCCTATCGCGACCAAAACACCGCGACATTGTCGGAGCTCTATCTTTACAAAGCGGAAGGTCATGGTTAAACTTGTGGCTATCCACAATAAACAGACAGAACATTCTCCGTGCGATAGTGAAAAAAAAGAACGGTTAACAGACTACTTTGGCGAAAACATTTTAAGTAATAAAAATTCTTTGAATTTTATTCTACTCACGAGTCTGGTGCAAGCCTTTCAAATGGACGCCACTTCGGCGACTAGCCTTAGGAATCAATCATTATGGAAGATGCTTCTTACGCGAGGTTTCACTTTCTTTTGATTACGTTGTAAAATACACATAGCAAGTAAATCGTATAAATATTTTTATTTAAATGCAATTTAAAGAAAATACAATACCTGGTGTACATAATGATATTGGACATTTTAGTTGTAACTGATGTATAAAAGTAACTGTAATTAATTTATATCTTGAAAACTCACAGCTGCATGTTGTTCAGCATTTACTTTCTTAAACAGCGACTGCTGGGTTCTTAGCTGGCGTTTCAGAGACTCATACATTTCTAATCGTTCGAACCCTGTAAACTTGGAGTAATTCTGAGAGTGCTTAGTCTCATAATGCCGTTTTATATTGTATTCTTTGAGGACTGATATTGCTTCATTGCAAATAATACACATTGGTTTGTTGCTTGACTCCACCACGAAATATTGACATCCCCACTGCTCTTTAAAAATTCTACATTCACTGCCAACCTTTCGTTTCTTTTCCATATTTGTACAGAACTTCACAAAAGATTGTAACCTGGAAATAAAATTGTGATATTTAATACTAATAAAACTAGGGAGCAGCCTGCCTAAACAAAACGCAATGAATTTATTTTTAAGGTACTTTAATTACTAAGTTAAATACTCACAATTACACTGTAGTTCCACTAAAAAATACAGTGAAATAATACTCAAGTCGTGCTATACGTATTTCGATTTTCAGATTTTCCTTGTATCTTCGAATTCAAACTTTGAATTGTCCCACACTTCGTCGTCTCACCTACTAGTACAGCGCATAAAACACTAAAAAACTCGTGAGACACTCGCAACATAGACACAATCACGCAACAGAACTATCAAATGTATGCTCTGGCTTTAGTTGCTAACAATGATTTTGAGATTTCGTTAACTTTGCAGGACGCTTTCGTGAAGAATTTGCAGTGACATACTTTTTTGTCGGAGAAATTCGCCTGAATAAAATGCGCCAGAATTTCGGTCAGGTACATCCACCAATCAAAATCGTGTAATTAAATAAAAATCGTAGTTCGTCTCAGTGCTAGCTATTCCCACAACCTTAGATTTTTGCGATTTCATCTTTCCTTTAGCCTTACATTACGGTGATCATGGAGTGCTAGGGTACTTTAATCCCACTAGGTAGATCTTGGCCCTTATGACTACGTGGAGGAGTCAATGTGGCCCGCGGACTTAAAAGTTTGGAGACCACTTCTCTAGACGACTGGAAAACCGTGGCGTGGTCAAGGTGGTCCTGATTTCTGTTGGTAATTGCTGACGGTAGGTTTCGAGTTTGAGGCAGACCCCTCGATGGCATGGACCAAAGCTGTTAACAATTCACTACGCGAGCTTGTGGTGGCCCCACAATGGTGTTGGCTGTGTTCACATGGAATGGACTGGTTCCTCAGGTTCAACGGAACCAATCATTCGCTGCATATAGTTATGTTCGGCTGCATGGAGACCATGTCGAGCTATTCATGCACTTCATGTCCCGAGCAACGATGTCGTATCATCGGGTCACAACTCCTCGCGATTTGTTTGGAGAGCATTCTGGACAATTCGAGCGAATGATTTGACCATCCAGATCACCCGAAACGAATACCATTTAATATTTATGAGACATAATCGAGAGGTCAGTTCGTGCACAACATCCTGCACCGGGAATACTTTCACTATTAGGACGGATTTAGAGACGACAAAATGGCTCAGTACTAGAGGACTTCCAACGACTTGTTGAGTCTACGCCACACCAAGTTGCACTACGACGGGCAAAAGGAGGGTCGACGCGATATTAGGACGTATTCCACAGCTTTTGTCTTTGTTATATCCTAGCCAGTAATGTCACCCGAGACCGCTGCCAAAAGGTTGGCAGCATCAAAGTCCGGACGCCGTCCGCATAAGCAGCGCCAGCGAGACAGGAAATCGCCGCAAGCCTGCGCGCGCCACCGCTGGCTTCTGGCTTCTTAAGCGCTGGAGTCGCGAGCGCTAGGGCAGTTCTGTATTCGCCGCTCAGTTGTATACTCGCCACCGAATTGTGTACTTGCTAGTCAGTTGTGTGTTCATCGCAGCAGATTTGTTGTTTGTCGTCAGCCGACGCTGACCTAGCCGCTCTGACTCGAACTAGACAGATTTCTGTAGACACGGAGTTCACTACTGTGTTCCTGTATCTTCGTTAATAAAGATAAGTACCGACTTTTATTTAATCAGAGTGTTTGGGTTTTCATCTTTCTGTTCACTGTTCCAGCGGACCGGTCGGCCCGCTATTAAAAGTGTGGCGGTGACTTCGTAAGCCGTTTCTACAGCGAATTGTTTGTCGCTACGAACGCCGCCACAAAACTGGCGACGAGGGCTTCCGAACTCGTGTGCAGGGCTGGTTCAACTTGTTTCTGGTTATACTAATTATAGCGATAAAATTTTGGGGGCTGGTTTAATTTGTGTTCACTATGTCTGCCGAATTACAACAGTTGATCTTGTTACAGAGTCAGCAAATACAAAGTCTGGTGGAAGCAATCGCCAAACAAGCGGCTAATCCTCCAACACAACAGGAACAAGCACAGGCAGCACCACCTTTCCGTGCTTTTGATGCATCAAGAGAAGAATGGCGAGAATATTTCGCGCAGTTGCAGGCGCACATGACAGTCTACAAAATCACGGGTACTGAGCGGCAGCTTTATTTAATTTCCACTGCAGGCGTGGAAGTCTATCGACTACTTTGTAAGTTGTTCCCGGAATCCAAGCCAGAAGCTTTAGACTATGACGTTGTTGTTAACAAGCTTGCTGAGTATTTCGAGTCGCGAGTTCATGTGGCAGCAGCCAGATTCAAGTTCTTCAGATTAAAGAAACTGCCACATCAATCTAATAAACAGTGGTTAACAGATTTACGGGGCCTCACCCGTCAGTGCCGATTTAATTGTGTGTGAGGTGCTTCCTACAGTGATGTCATGTTACGAGACGCTATTACTCAAAACATTGCAGATTCTCGTATTCGTGCTGCTATCTTAAAGTTGCTTGACCCGTCATTAGAGACTGTGATGAACATTATTGAAGCCCAAGATACTTTGACTATGCTGAGTGTGATTTAGATCAGCCATGTATTTCTCAAATTGCCTGTGCTAAGCAAGTTATGTCACGCCCGCGGCCCCACCGGCAGAGTCAGACTGTAAACACTAGCCGGCCGCGTCATGTTAAACACATTCGTCAGCCGCATGTGCAAAATGATAGAGTTAAGTCTTGCCCTAAGTGTGTTATTGCTCATCCTCGTGAACGTTGCCCGTTAAGAAACGCGGTTTGTCACTTTTGTCAAAGGAAAGGACACATCCAGACTGTTTGTTTGCGTAAACGCAAGAACAATTCTAGTGCTGCCCAGCCCATGGATATTCATGTTCTTCAAAGCCAGCCCGCCCAGAAGGTCGCGTTTAAAGACTCTTTCACGGTTCGTATGGGTAATAAACTCGTTCGCAATAAGCCACCCACCCAGCCCTCTGCTATGCGACCCAAGCGTAATTCAAACGCTGTAAAAAGTAATGTACAGACTGCAAGTGAAGCGGGAGTTGTTGTTCCACCCGCCCAACCCACGAGTTGTCGTAAGCAGCGAACACGCGCTAAACGCGCTGATTTTTTGTCTTCCGCCTCCGCTGCACCGATCCAGAGACAGTGTAATAAACTATTTGTGAAGCTACGCATCCAGGATAAGACCTTCAATTTTCAATTAGACACTGGTGCGTCTGTGACACTCATAAATAGTGCTACGTATGCGGCTATCGGCCGCCCTAAACTTTCAGCGGCAAAACATTCTTTGGCTACTTATAGTGGAGAACAAATTCCTGTGTTAGGTGTATGTAGCGTGCCAGCCACATTCCGTGGCAATACAAAAACAGTTTCATTCACAGTGCTCCGCGCTACAGACAGTGTAAACATTTTCGGATTAGACTGTTTTGACTTGTTTGGCCTGTCTATCCAAGACAATGTGTTGCAAATTAATTCTGTTTTTGTTCCTCAAGGCAGCATAACCGATTTGTGTAAACAATACAGTGACATATTTAAAGACGAACTAGGTTGTGCTGCGAACTTTGCCGCTCATATTACGTTAAAAGATAATGCTCAGCCTCGATTTTTTCGTGCTCGTCCAGTGCCTCACGCCCTCCGGGCACCTGTAGCAGATGAACTTCGTCTTTGGCAAAACAACGGTGTTATTCAACCAGTTTCAGCGAGCCAGTGGGCTTCTCCCTTAGTTATTATAAAGAAACCGTCTGGCAAGTTACGTTTGTGTGCTGATTTTAAGTCGACAGTTAATCCTCAGACTGTCATTGATTCTTTTCCTTTGCCTAGACCGGACGAGCTGATGGATAAGTTAGGGGAAGCTCGTTTCTTTTCCAAAATTGATCTCCGTGAAGCATATTTGCAATTGCCCCTCGACGAGCAATCACAACAGTATTTTGTCATAAACACGTCGTTGGGGTTGTTCCGTTTTCTGCGTTTGCCTTTTGGTTGTGCGTCAGCTCCAGCTGTTTTTCAGCGTTTTTTGTCACAACTTCTGGCTAATGTGCCATCGTGTTGCAACTATTTAGACGATATTGTGTGTCCGGTCGGACGCCTGCTGAACATTTCCGTAATTTGGAGTGTTTGTTTACAGTGTTGTCTCAGGCAGGCCTACGTTGCAACATCGATAAATGTTCATTTTTCCTTACGGAGATGGAGTATCTGGGACATGTTATTAATGCTCAGGGCATTCATCCCTCCCAGTCACATTTAGCAGCTATTCGTGATTTGCCCGCCCCTCGCAATCTGCATGAATTGCAAGCAGTTCTTGGCAAATTGACATATTATATTAGGTTTATACCTAATGCATCACAGATTGCTGCACCGTTGCATCGTCTCCGCCGTAAGTATGTTCCGTTTGTGTGGTCAGCTGATTACCAATCAGCCTTTCAGCAGCTTAAAGAGGCTTTATTGAATGATCGTTGTCTGGTCCATTACGACCCTCACAAGCCTCTGGCGTTAGCTTGTGATGCCTCTTCTTTCGGCCTCGGTGCTGTGTTGTCTTACCGAGTCGGTAACACCGAACGTCCTATTGCGTTCGCCTCTAAATTGCTAAACAAAGCTCAGTGTAATTATAGCCAATTGGACAAGGAAGCGTTGGCTATTGTGTTCGGTGTCACAAAATTCCATCACTACCTCTATGGTAGACCATTCTATTTAGTAACAGATCACAAGCCCCTGACGTCACTGTTTCATCCGTCTAAACCAGTTCCTCAGCGGACAGCTCAGAGACTACAACGTTGGGCTCTTTTGTTATCACAATACCAGTATGAGATACTGTATCGCCCTACAGCTCAGCATGCAAACGCTGACGCGCTTTCTAGATTGCCGATTGCTGCGGATGATGTCTTCGATTCCTCTGACGACTCTTGCCATCAGATTGACGCCGATGAGCATCAATCCCTCCGGGATTTTCCGATTGATTATCGTCAGGTGGCACGTGAGACAGCTACGGATCCTCATCTGAGTTTACTATTACGTTTTGTTCAACGTGGTTGGCCGTCCAAGGCAAAGGACATATCGGATCCTGTGGTTCGTCGCTATTATCCGCAACGTCATCTGTTGTCTGTTTCGCATGGAGTTTTGCTGTTACGCACCGAGAATGACCAGCTTCGTGTAGTGGTTCCCCAAGTGCTCCAATCTAAGGTCCTCGACTTGTTGCATCAAGGTCATTGGGGAGTGGTCCGCACCAAGCAGCTTGCCCGCTGTCATTGTACATGGATCGGTATTGATAAGCAGATTACGCAGATGTCTACAGATCGTTCGACGTGTGCCGAACACCAAGCTGCTCCGCCTCAACGCTATTTTGAGTGGGCACGCCCTGCCGGTCCCTGGCAGCGAGTACATATTGATTTCGCTGGTCCATATTGGAATTCTCGTTGGCTCATCGTGATAGATGCATTTAGTAATTTTCCGTTTGTTGTGCCCATGCAGTCTACAACGTCTGCACAAACTATACAGGCGTTGACTTCAATTTTTTGTATTGAGGGTCTTCCAGAAGTTTTAGTGTCTGACAATGGTCCACAATTTACCTCTGCTGAATTTGAAAGTTTTTGTTCTGCCAATGGCATTCGCCATGTTCTTACTCCGCCGTTCCACCCTCAATCGAATGGTGCAGCGGAACGTTTTGTACGCACATTCAAGGATCATATGGACCACCTTCGTGCTACGCACTCTCGTCAGCAGGCCCTCATCACGTTCCTGTCGTCGTACCGGACCACGCCACGCGACGGCCCTTCGCCTGCGGAGCTTCTCCACGGCCGTCGTCATCGCACCCTACTACGGTTGTTGCACCCCCCGGATCGACCCGCCGCTTCTGAGCATCGCACGCGTTTTCAGCGCAACGACGCCGTTTTTTTCAGAGTTTATCACGGTCGCCGTCGTTGGGAACGTGGTACCGTGATAAGTGTCCAGGGTCGCGGTTTTTATACTGTTCAAGGTGCTACTGGGGTGCACAGGAAGCATCAGAACCAGTTGCGCCGCGCTGGCCGCCCGGATTCTGCCGCTCGTTCTTTGTCCACAGATTTGGTCCGCGGCGGGTTCCAGCCGCGCCTTCCGACTTCGCTGCCGCCCCCAGGGCAGCAGCAGCAGCCGTCGCCGCTACCACGCCGACAGCCCGTCCCGTTGATGCCTCCCGCGCAGCTTCATCCGGGAGCGCCCCAGGTGGTCGCTCCGGCGCCTGCGGTCCCTCTTCAGTCGCCACCACCTTCGGAGCTGATGGACGTCGACCCCTCAGCCGGGCCGCCTTCCCAAGCGGTGGCTGTGCAGCCTGTCCTGCAGCCGCTTTCCTTGGGCACCCCCAAGGAGTCTGACACCGCAGCGCCTTGTCCGGCGCCCACTCAGCAGCCGTCGACGCAGCGTCAGGAGTCGCTGCCTCTCTTCGTGGGTCCCGACGCCCCGTCGCGTCCAGTACCAGAAGCTGCGCCCGTGGCCACAGGCGTGCACCCTGACCTCGGTTTTCAGTCGGTGTTTCCCGAGGCCCCGCGCAGCCAATGCTGGGGTGCGGACCGGGGACTGCCGCCGACAACAGTCTCCGCCCCGGTCTCTTCTGCTACGCCTGCGGCCAGACCCCTCCCCCGCCGTCGACGCTCGCCACGTCATTATTCAACGACGGTGCGGCGATTTGGGGGGGAGGAGTGTTATATCCTAGCCAGTAATGCCACCCGAGACCGCTGCCAAAAGGTTGGCAGCATCAAAGTCCGGACGCCGTCTGCATAAGCAGCGCCAGCGAGACAGGAAATCGCCGCAAGTCTGCGCGCGCCACCGCTGGCTTCTGGCTTCTTAAGCGCTGGAGTCGCGAGCGCTAGGACAGTTCTGTATTCGCCGCTCAGTTGTATACTCGCCACCGAATTGTGTACTTGCTAGTCAGTTGTGTGTTCATCGCAGCAGATTTGTTGTTTGTCGTCAGCCGACGCTGACCTAGCCGCTCTGACTCGAACTAGACAGATTTCTGTAGACACGGAGTTCACTACTGTGTTCCTGTATCTTCGTTAATAAAGATAAGTACCGACTTTTATTTAATCAGAGTGTTTGGGTTTTCATCTTTCTGTTCACTGTTCCAGCAGACCGGTCGGCCCGCTATTAAAAGTGTGGCGGTGACTTCGTAAGCCGTTTCTACAGCGAATTGTTTGTCGCTACGAACGCCGCCACAAAAGTCTTTTTATGTTATATAGTATTAACTCCCCCCCCCCCATGAACCATGGACCTTGCCGTTGGTGGGGAGGCTTGCGTGCCTCAGCGACACAGATAGCCGTACCGTAGGTGCAACCACAACGGAGGGGTATCTGTTGAGAGGCCAGACAAACGTGTGGTTCCTGAAGAGGGGCAGCAGCCTTTTCAGTAGTTGCAGGGGCAACAGTCTGGATGATTGACTGATCTGGCCTTGTAACACTAACCAAAAAGGCCTTGCTGTGCTGGTACTGCGAACGGCTGAAAGCAAGGGGAAACTACAGCCGTAATTTTTCCCGAGGGCATGCAGCTTTACTGTATGGTTAAATGATGATGGCGTCCTCTTGGGTAAAATTTTCCGGAGGTAAAATAGTCCCCCATTTGGATCTCCGGGCGGGGACTACTCAAGAGGACGTCGTTATCAGGAGAAAGAAAACTGGCGTTCTACGGATCGGAGCGTTGAATGTCAGATCCTTTAATCGGGCAGGTAGGTTAGAAAATTTAAAAAGGGAAATGGATAGGTTAAAGTTAGATATAGTGGGAATTAGTGAAGTTCGGTGGCAGGAGGAACAAGACTTTTGGTCAGGCGAATACAGGGTTATAAATACAAAATCAAAACGGGGGAATGCAGGAGTAGGGTTAATAATGAATAAAAAAATAGGAGTGCGGGTAAGCTACTACAAACAGCATAGTGAACGCATTATTGTGGCCAAGATAGACACGAAGCCCACGCCTACCACAGTAGCAAAAGTTTATATGCCAACTACCTCTGCAGATGACGAAGAAATTGAAGAAATGTATGATGAAATAAAAGAAATTATTCAGATAGTGAAGGGAGACGAAAATTTAATAGTCATGGGTGACTGGAATTCGGTAGTAGGAAAAGGAAGAGAAGGAAACGTAGTAGGTGAATATGGATTGGGGCGAAGAAATGAAAGAGGAAGCCGTCTGGTAGAATTTTGCAGAGAGCACAATTTAATGATAGCTAACACTTGGTTCAAGAATCGCAAAAGAAGGTTGTATACATGGAAGAACCCTGGAGATACTGACAGGTTTCAGATATATTATGTAATGGTAAGATAGAGATTGAGGAACCAGGTTTTAAATTGTAAGACGTTTCCAGGGGCAGATGTGGACTCTGACCACAATCTATTGGTTATGAACTGTAGATTAAAACTGAAGAAACTGCAAAAAGATGGGAATTTAAGAAGATAGGACCTGGATAAACTGACTAAACCAGAGGTTGTACAGAGTTTCAGGGAGAGCGTAAGGGAACAATTGACTGGAATGGCGGAAAGAAATACAGTAAAAGAAGAATGGATAGCTTTGAGGGATGAAGTAGTGAAGGCAGCAGAGGATAAAGTAGGTAAAAAGACGAGGGCTAGTAGAAATCCTTGGGTGGCAGAAGAAATATTGAACTTAATTGATCAGAGGAGAAAATATAAAAATGCGGTAAATGAAGCAGGCAAAAAGGAATACAAACGTCTCAAAAATGAGATCGACAGGAAATGCAAAATGGCTAAGCAGGGATGGCTAGAGGACAAATGTAAGGATATAGAGGCTTGTCTCACCAGGGGTAAGATAGATACTGCCTACAGGACAATTAAAGAGACCTTTGGAGAAAAGAGAACCACTTGTATGAATATCAAGAGCTCAGATGGAAACCCAGTTCTAAGCAAAGAAGGGAAAGCAGAAAGGTGGAAGGAGTATATAGAGGGTCTATACAAGGGCGATGTACTTGAGGACAATATTATGGAAATGGAAGAGGATGTAGATGAAGATGAAATGGGAGATATGATACTGCGTGATGAGTTTGACAGAGCCCTGAGAGACCTGAGTCGAAACAAGGCCCCGGGAGTAGACAACATTCCATTAGAACTATTGACAGCCTTGGGAGAGCCACTCCTGACAAAACTCTACCATATGGTGAGCAAGATATATGAGACAGGCAAAGTACCCTCAGACTTCAAGAAGAATATAATAATTCCAATCCCAAAGAAAGCAGGTGTTGACAGATGTGAAAATTACCGTACAATCAGTTTAATAAGTCACAGCTGCAAAATACTAACACGAATTCTTTACAGACTAATGGCAAAACTAGTAGAAGCCGACCTCGGGGAAGATCAGTTTGGATTCCGTAGAAATATAGGAACACGTGAGGCAATATTGACCCTACGACTTATCTTAGAAGCTAGATTAAGGAAAGGCAAACCTACGTTTCTAGCATTTGTAGACTTAGAGAAAGCTTTTGACAATGTTGACTGGAATACTCTCTTTCAAATTCTGAAGGTGGCAGGGGTAAAATACAGGGAGCGAAAGGCTATTTACAACTTGTACAGAAACCAGATGGCAGTTATAAGAGTCGAAGGGCATGAAAGGGAAGCAGTGGTTGGGAAGGGAGTGAGACAGGGTTGTAGCCTCTCCCCGATGTTATTCAATCTGTATATTGAGCAAGCAGTGAAGGAAACAAAAGAAAAATTCGGAGTAGGTATTAAAATCCAGGGAGAAAAACATGGAAACTTTGAGGTTCGCCGATGACATTGTAATTCTGTCAGAGACAGCAAAGGACTTGGAAGAGCAGTTGAATGGAATGGATAGTGTCTTGAAAGAAGGATATAAGATGAACATGAACAAAAGAAAAACGAGGATAATGGAATGTAGTCGAATTAAGTCGGGTGATGCTGAGGGAATTAGATTAGGAAATGAGACACTTAAAGTAGTAAGGGAGTTTGCTATTTGGGGAGCAAAATAACTGATGATGGTCGAAGTAGAGAGGATATAAAATGTAGACTGGCAATGGCAAGGAAAGCGTTTCTGAAGAAGAGAAATTTGTTAACATCAAGTATAGATTTAAATGTCAGGATGTCGTTTCTAAAAGTATTTGTATGGAGTATAGCCATGTATGGAAGTGAAACATGGACGATAAATAGTTTGGACAAGAAGAGAATAGAAGTTTTTGAAATGGGGTGCTACAGAAGAATGCTGAAGATTAGATGGGTAGATCACATAACTAATGAGGAGGTATTGAATAGGATTGGGGAGAAGAGAAATTTGTAGCACAACTTGACTAGTAGAAGGGATCGGTTGGTATGACATGTTCTGAGGTATCAAGGGATCACCAATTTAGTATTGGAGGGCAGCATGGAGGGTAAAAATCGTAGAGGGAGACCAAGAGATTAATACACTAAGCAGATTCAGAAGGATTTAGGTTGCAGTAGTTACTGGGAGATGAAGCAGCTTGCACAGGGTAGAGTAGCATGGAGAGCTGCATCAAACCAGTCTCAGGACTGAAGACCACAACAACAACAACAGTATTAACTGATAACATCAACTGGCTCTCAATAGCGCACTCATCTCGTTTCGATGTCTGCCGCCAGTCAGAAGTGAGACAAGCTCGTACCCGAGCTATTGTAGCAATTTATTGCCTGAAGAAAAAAATACGCTACCATTAAAGCGAAAATAATTAAATATTAAGACTCTTATTATTTACATTTAATATTTCTGCCAATATCAGTCTTGAGATTTTTTTTTTTTTTCGTTTTCAGAGCAACCATTGTAAAGTTTTTGCTGCCTGAATTGTTTAACACTTTAACTGATGGCCGAACGATTGAGCATCTTGCCGCTCCATCAGTAATAACCTCATGGTTAAAGTTGACCCTGCTTCTTTTGGTGACGCCATCCTTTGAGTCTGTGATTCGTCTTATTAGTCAGACATTTCCTTTTATCACTCACGTCATCAGGTATTTCACGCAAGCAAGATCTGCACTGAGATACATGAATGTTACGCTAATACGGGCGAACTGTAAGTAAAAGAATATTATATTCTGGAACATGATAGGCAAACTTAAACAGAGCAGATGTTGCTATTTTCAATTTTATTATTAAAATCCAAACCGGGCAGTATTCACAAAGATAATTATGTGAATAGCTATCGCTCGTAGTATTTGATGTCATTTCATTTGATCAGATGAGTTAAGCTTTATGTAACCTCATCAATTTTTGTTAACTTTATTTTTAGTTACATAGTTCACATTGGTGAACTAAGGATAAACAACTGCCGTGCTAAACATCCCACATAAATCATTAACTCTTTATTCACGCTGATGTTACCCCTGTAGAAGACATTGTGCGTTTAAGTTGAATTAATCATGCATGTTCTTTATACGAGGGTTGTTTTTTAAGTAAGGGCCGTTTTTAGTTTTGAAAAAAGATACAAATACTTTTGTAAAAAAAAAACTTTTATTTTCTGATTCTACACAATTTTACTTATTTTTCTACATAGTTGCCTTGTTTATTTAAGCACTTCTCATACCGTACAACTAAGTTTTTAATTCCCTCTTCAAAGAATTCGGCCGCCTGCTCCGACAGTAAAGAGTTCACGGCCACTTTCACTTCATCGTCGTCATTGAAGCGCTGCCCGCCAAGATGGTGTTTCAGGTACCGGAAAAGGTGAAAATCGCTAGGAGCAAGGTCGGGGCTGTATGGTGCACGGTCCAAAACCACCCAGCCAAAAGAATCAAATCCCGAGTCTTTTGAGAGGTGTGAGGCCTAGCGTTATAGTGCAGGAGCAAAACTCCTTTTGTCAGCATGCCGCGCCTTTTGTTTTGAATTGCTCTGCGGAGCTTCTTTAGAGTTGCACAGTAGGCATCTGAGTTTATTGTCGTTCCTCGTGGCATAAAGTCCACTAGCGAACCACCGCGCCGGTCCCAGAACACAGTTGCCATAATCTTGCGCTTTGACAGCGTCTGTTTGGCTTTGACCTTGACGGGTGAGGTTGTGTGTCGCCATTCCATCGATTGTCGCTTGCTTTCGGGAGTGATATGGGATACCCATGTTTCATCTCCAGTGACAATTTGACTCAACATGTCATCCCTTCTTCCTCGTAACGAATCAAAAAGTCCAATGAAGTGGCAAATCTCTTCCCTTTGTGGTCCTCTGTGAGGAGTCTGGGTACCCACCGAGAACACACTTTCTTTATTTTAGGTTTTCAGACACAATTTTGTACAAAACCGATCTTGAAACTTGTGAAATTCCAAAGAAAGAGTGGAAATTGTGAATCTTCTGTCCTCACGAATCTTTGTTTCGACTGCAGCCACCAAATCATCAGCGATCACAGAGGGCCGGCCTGAGCGTTCTTCGTCATGGACGTTTTGACGGCCATTTTTAAACTCTCTAACCCATTGACGCACTTTACCTTCACTCATTGCATTCAAGCCGTAAACTTCTGTTAACTGACGATGAATTTCTGCAGCTGATAGGCTTCTCGCGGTCAAAAAGCGTAGCACTGACCGTATCCGACACGCGGCGGGCGATTCAATAATCGTAAACGTTATAAAGTAGCACAGCGATGTGTACACGTCAGCTACAGAGCTGCAACTTGCATCAGTGTGAACGGGAAGGATGCTGGCAAGTGGCGCGGTGGCTTGTTGCGGCGTCCGCGCGAACTACGGGACTATTCACGCGAACGGCCCTTACTTAAAAAACAACCCTCGTATTTACCTCTCCTTTGTGTGAGAAGAAATATTCATCGGTAAAAATAACACCGGAGAACAAGTTCTGTTTGGCGAGTGTTTCCAGCTGTCCTCATTGACAGATCAGTACACTATTCTGGAAATCATTCCCACGCAATTCTTGGTGTACGTGCACATGATTTGGGTGGAACTGGTGACTTCTTAGAATGCTGTGTACACTGCCTTTAAGATTACCAATCTTCTGTTCAAGCTTTCGAGTGCTGAAGTGTGGATTCATAGCCGCAGAAGCGAGAGCAGTAACTTAGGCGGCTTCGTTTTCGTTCATTGTACGACGCCTGCGTTGCTTTGGGTTGAAGCTTCCCGTTTCCTGAAGCGTCAGATCATGACGAGAAAACATTCGTCGGGAAGCTCGGTTCTTGTCAGGATATCGCTCTCCGTAGATTTCCTCTGTTCGAGTAGCATTACACCTACCTTCAACTACAGTAAAAGAATAGAAGTGATAATTCAGTTTTTAATCAAAGTCTGCTTGCACTGTACACGGCATATCACTTAAAGTACTGTATTGTGTAGTAAATAAGAAAACTGTATTGCAGTTACTGTTCTAATAAGTTTCATTTGTCGTAGATGAGTAGCGTTTCTACCTTTTCTTGTTTGGTTTGCATTGTACTCACATAAAACTTCAACTGTAGACGGATTGAAGGACAAGTTTACGTTTTCCATTGTGTGTGCTAGTACATGAGAGTATAGTGAGTTCTGTGTTTCGTTTTTAACAATTTCATATTTACGTGAATGGTACACTGTGATAGTCTTTTGAACAGGTGTTGGAATACGGAACACAAAATATATGGTGCTATTTAAAAAATACACACTGCTGTTCATATCATCGTAACGAACAAACGTACTAAAAAGCGAATGACACCAGTTAATGCCCCACTGATAGCTAAACATCATTTGCTTGACATTCTTTATCTTGCTTTTAGCGCAAAAGTTATTTTGGATGGTCAGGGTAACTGGAACTCTGTGTACATATCTTTCATGTGTTCTCGTTGTTGCTAGAGTGACCCCACTTATCTGAAGTCCTGGACTTTTTTCTTCCTCCCTGTGTCCATGATCTTTGGTTCTCCAGGGACGATGCTAGATAGTCTCCTGGAGGATGGTCAGTTTTGTCTGGGAAGCATCACTGTAAACTTTGCCAAGAACAATAGGTTTGCAAAGCTGTACCTGCTTTGGACTCGCAGTTACGTTAAATTTTTTGAATGACGACATTTTCTCGAGAATTTATCGTAAAAGTTATAACTGCAGTTTCAGTTTTAAACCAATTTCGATCGAGCACTGTAGTTGTAAACAATATTAAATATCCACAGGAAACATACATATGTATTAAACAGTGCTTACTCGAAACAATCAGAAATGATAATTGGCAAACTGTACTCACACCCTGAAGTACAGTAACTGTCAACATGAGCGAAAGGAATGAAGTAATGTGAGCTTATACTAGATTTTTTGTAAGAATACATTATGTGATGTCCATTCCTGTTCTTCGACGGACACTTCGATTTCAAAACTATTTGAAAGGATATGAAGCCTTTTACAAGTGATCGACTGAGTTATCGTCTTCCACTTTTAAGACTTTATTTAATTAGTTGGGCTGAGAGATTATTATAATCTACGTATCGCTGATGGCGCTGAAGGTCCGGGAACCTGACTCGAAACTCGAGTAATTCTGTCCACCACTATTTCCTAGAAAAACAAAAGGAAAACAAGTTATGTCCCTGGACAGGTAATTTTACTTCTTGGCAGTACTCATTTGCACTAATGGACCATTTACTGATTTAGATAGTTATAAGATCATAAAATTAATTACGCTTCCGTGCTGAACTCAATCATAATTTATTTTTGTCCCTCACATGGGAACATTAATCATGGGGATGTCTTCATTTAATAGTCCACTGTCGACATCCAGGCATGAAAAAAGTGGTAATTGAAATGGACAGGCTCATTTGCAACGAGGTGCTCGCTTATGTGCGCGTAATTATTTGTGTTTGCCTTCCGGAGGGCAATAAGTGGAAGTAATGAAATTTCTTCATAATGGCGGCTCCCAGCAAGTGCGTGAAAAAGGGACGTTACGTGAAATAATTTAGTGCTGGATGGGATGAAGACTACATGATTCGTTTTGAATGTGTAGCTTGCTTATCGGTATTCTAGCGAAGCTCTCGACGCCCGAGTTGTTATTTAGTGACAATAGGTCTCTGGGTTTGGACAACTCAATGGTACGTCGTAATCAAGAAAAACGCAACTGACATTCTACAGGTCGGAGCGTGGAATGTTAAGTCCCTTAATCAGAGGGGTAGGTCAGAGACCTGAAGAAGAGGAACGGAAAGGTTAAAGTTAGATATAGCGGGAATTAGGCAAGTGCTGTGACAGGAAGAACAGAACTTTCTAATCAGGTCACTACAATGGTTTCAACACAATGCAGGAGTAGGCCTAATAACAAATAAGAAAATAGTAATGTGGGTAAGCCACTATGAGCAGTATAGTGAACGCATTATCGTAGCCAAGATGACATAAAACCATAACCCATTACAGCAGTACAAGTTTACAGGCAAACTAGCCCAGTAAACTATGAAGATATTTGAAGAATGTGTGACAAGATGATGAAAATTGCTCAGTTAAGGGAGATCAAAACTGAATTTTGAAAGATGACTGGAATAGGAAAGTAGGAAGAGAAATAGAAGGAAAAATAGTAGAAGAACATGGAATGGGAGGAAGAAATGAAGGAATGAACCTTGTGGATGAAATTTACAGAGAGTGTAATTTAATAATCGCTTAAACTTGGTTTAAGAAATAAATCTGTACACATGGAAGGGAACTGGAGACACTGGAATATTTTATGTTGGTTATATAATGGTAAAAAAGAAATTTCGAAACCTGACTTTTCCAGGAGCAGAGGTGGTCTCTGATCAACATTTACTGGCTATGAACGGCAGTCTAAGAAATTACAAGGTAGGAAATTATGGAGATGGGACCTGGATAAGTTGAAAGAACCCTGAGTTGTCTGACAGTTTCAAAAAATCATTAGGTAAGATATAACTGACGCAAGAGAAAAGACTAAAGTAGAAGACCAAGTGTTAGCTCTGAGAAATGAAATAGAGAACACAGCAGAGAATCACATAGGTAAACAGACAAGGCCTAGTAAAAATCACATAGGTAATAGCTAATAAGTAGGTACTCAATGGAACTGACGAATTAAGAAATTTATGGCACAATTTGACCTAAAGAAGGAACCGGTTGATAGTACATATCCCGAGGCATCAACGAATGTGTGGAATGGTGGAGTGGAGGGGGACGGGAAGTGTAAAAATTGTAGTGAGAGGCATGAATACAATAAGCAGGTTGCAGTAGATAATCAGAGACGAAGAGGCTCGCACATTATAGATTAGTATGGAGAGTGGCACCAAACCAGTCATCAGACTGAAAACAACCACAACGGGGGTTAATTCGCAGATGTTTGTTAGAGAATCGACAAAATATTCGTAGCTTACTTTATCTCCTCCTGGAGTGAAACAGGAATAGTTTCTTCACAAGGAATGCTTCCAGAAACACAGAATACGCACTAGGGATGTTCGATAATTATCGATATTTACAAAATATCGATGTTTGGAGTTTAAAAACATCGGCGTTTCAGTATCAATACTAAAGTGAAACATCGTAAAATCTATGCTGATGATAAAAAAATCGACTACCGGTGTTGGCGAAAAGGAACAGGTTACGTCAATAATTTTTACGTAATTAAAATTAATGTTTCTGCATTTTTATCATAAAGTCTTCAGTGAAAGACTTTTGCAACAAGTGAAAGGAGACAGCGGGAGAACTAATATTTTCGAAAGAACTAAGCCAGGAACATTGGCTACTGTTGTAGCTAAGCGTGGAATGATACATTTCATTGTTCATACAGTTCATGCATTCGTGGTGTCAAGCAGTGTGTATCGTATCGCTTGGAATGTCATTTTAATTATTAAAAACGGTCGAATGTTGTAAGTACTCCTTAAGCGAAAAGTAATAGCAACTGATTAGCTAAGAAAAGAATTTAACGTGAAATTAATCCAAACACTACCCACCAGATGGAATTGAACACCCTGTATGATTCAAAGATTTTACAGCTTCATCCAGTGATGCCAATAACAGCTTTGCCGGTAACTGCCATTCTAACGAACCGCCTTTATTAACAGTCACAGATACTGCAGAAATAGCCGATGTTTGTACATTACGCGGACTATAGAAGGAGTAACTCATGAAATTTTCTTAGAAATGCCGTTGCAAGCTGCAAAGCAATCCCAGTGACTAGTACGTTGAGTATCAAACTACCTGGTATGCAGCCAAAACAGGCTAATGGAGAGAATCTGAAGAGTAACATTGTAACTGAAATGAAAAAACGCTTACCACCAAGTAAGCGTGTTGATACTTCAGTCACGTCAATGTTATTCGATCCAAAATTCAAGAATATACGCTTTCAAGATTTTAATGCGGCGCACGCATGCTTTCGTGGTTCGACAAATACTCAGACTTTCTTTCGCACCCTACCTTGATCCCATATAAAACGTGAGACTACTTGGCATAAGGAGTGTAACGAATCAGTCAACAGTCCAGCAATTCTGGTAGTTCACCGGTACCTAATCACCAATGAGTGGCTTCAGCTGGATATTGAATGTCTGAACAAACTGTGTAACCTCTTCTTCGCCGGGCTACAGACGGTATTAGGGCGATGTCTCCCGGAGATGGCTAATTTTTTTCTCCAGTGCTATATTTTTAAATTTTGTCACTACTACTGAAATTCTGTAGAAATAATTTCAGTGATCAGACAGGTTATAACTGCAATATCCGCTAGTAGTCCTGCAACTTTAGATAACTCTAACAAAATGATTAATTTCTTGTTTTAAAAGTGGTGGTAGGAAGACTTTATTAATGGTTGGGTTAGATGAAACGTCATAACAAGGTTCTGTACAGGGCATGTAACACACAATATGGCTACATATTAGTCCTTTAAATCAACTAAAAACTATCCGTAAGCTATGACAAAGTAATTCTTATTTTAAGAGACAATAACTCAAAAGAACCCTTTCACGAAATTGAAGTTTTAGTTTCTATAACAATTCACAAAGCTGTAAACGTCATTATGATGAAACAGATGGAATTTTCTGCGAGGAATCTGTCTGTAATCTTCAGTCATTAACATACAGGAAGAGAGGGAATCCCCAAGTTAAAATTACTTATAAGGCCGAATGGCAGTAAGTCTTTTATGACTTCTTATCCTTATTTCGAATCGGGCCAATTAGGAACAACGTTAGTTCTCCCAGTGCATACCGTTACCTGCTTTTCAAGTTTCTTTCTTTCTTTCTAACAGTTATTCGCTCTTACATGTTATTTATCCTCATTTCCTCCGTCTAGTATTGGTTTTTCGTTCCTTCTTTTTACTCTAATAAATTGCTGTAATCTTCTACCAATTTTATGATTTTGTTCTATAGCATGTATACTGTTATAGCCATCATCATCTCCATTTCATTATTTATGAGAAATACTTCGTCAGTTTGTGATGCAACTGCTGTAATTTTGACAGTTTTTTTTAAAATATCATTTTGAAGCATGTCTTCTTTTTTTAACCATCACCGTCTCCATACTGTTATTTGCTAGCTGTTACCCATAGCTACGCTCGCATATCAGTAGTTTTGTTACGACGAGTAATGGCGGCTAAGTAAGCTACTGTGCACGCAGCAACAACATCAGCTGTACTCACGTGTCTGCCGTCTGGGTAACCAGAGCTGGTGACATGCGCCCTGCTCTGTCCTCCTCCTAACATGTCCAACGCATGCTATGTCGTACAATGATATAATTTTTCCGGTACGTTCAGTGGTTTATGCAAACACTGTCTGCAAAACGTATCGCGAATACAGTTAGTAGTAAAGAAGTAGTAAATTAAAACGTCATGCCTAATGCGAAAATGAGCACGAAACTGTAGTAGGCAACAAACTTTCTTTCGTCATAATGTGTCATGGTGTCACAGAGAAAAAGTTTTGTAAAGGTTTGAAATGATTCTGTATAAAGTTTGTTACAAATCACTAAGTGCTCTCGCGCACAAATGGCCGATGAATAAAATCTTGGCACTCAGGCATCGTTGCTATACTTTTTTTCCACCCCCACCCTTATCGCTTTGACAGGTATGTGGTTCTACCTAGCTACGCAGAAGTTACCAGTGGAAACTCCATAATAATCAGTCTATTAATTTTGGAGATCAGCGTGTTCAGACAGACAGTCAGACAAGAAAGTTCTAGCAAAACTTTAAAACACGGTATCTTTTTTCTCGTGATTCGATTTTGATGAAGTAAAGCCTTTAGGTTGCCCCAATATTTATTATTAGTATAGATTAGAAGTACTGCGTTACTTCGTAATGCAACTTCTGTATTTCTGCCAATTTTTTAAAATATGTTTTTGTTTTGTAGCATCTCTTTTATTTATAACCATCATCATCTCCATTTCATTATTCATTAGAAGTGCTGTATTAGTTCGTGATTCAACTACTGTAATTTTGACATTTTTAAAAATATGGTTTTCCTTTGTAACATATCATCCATTGGAAGTACTGTGCTAGTTTGCGACGCAGCGTTTTGAATGAACAAACCTAGGTCTTTAGAAGTTAGAAAATTTGTTCATTTAGCAATTAGCAACTATCTTCTGCTGTTGCACATATTCACTTACTTGTATTATGAAAGAGATACTCATTTATTCTGTGTCCAACCAGATCTTCCTTCGTTCTTAATAGACCCAAGACTATTTCTTCTGTATCCTACCAGATCTTTCTTGTTCTCACAAAGATTATTCTTAAAATTACACAGGGTGATTCAAAAAGAATACCACAACTTTAAAAATGTGTATTTAATGAAAGAAACATAATATAACCTTCTGTTATACATCATTACAAAGAGTATGCATTCAAAAACAAGTTCAGAGATGTTCAATATGGCCCCCTCCAGACACTCGAGCAATATCAAACCGATACTCCAACTCGTTCCACACTCTCTGTAGCATATCAGGCGTAACAGTTTGGATAGCTGCTGTTATTTCTCGTTTCAAATCATCAATGGTGGCTGCGAGAGGTGGCCGAAACACCATATCCTTAACATACCCCCATAAGAAAAAATCGCAGGGGGTAAGATCAGGGCTTCTTGGAGGCCAGTGATGAAGTGCTCTGTCACGGGCTGCCTGGCGGACGATCCATCGCCTCGGGTAGTTGACGTTAAGGTAGTTACGGACAGATAAGTGCCAATGTGGTGGCGCTCCATCCTGCTGAAATATGAATTGTTGTGCTTCTTGTTCGAGCTGAGGGAACAGCCAATTCTCTAACATCTCCAGATACTGTAGTCCAGTTACATTAGCACCTTCGAAGAAAAAGGGACCAAAAACTTTATTGGCTGAAATGGCACAGAAAACGTTCACCTTAGGCGAGTCACGTTCATACTGAGTTGCACAACTGTCGTCGATTCACTTCTGCCGTACTCAATAACACAAAAAGCTTTCTGTTGAGTGGTCGCCATCTTAGCATCAACTGACGCTGACGCCTAGTCAACAGCGCCTCAAGCGAACAAATGTACAACTAAATGAAACTTTATAGCTCCCTTAATTCGCCGACAGATAGTGCTTAGCTCTGCCTTTTGTCGTTGCAGAGTTTTAAATTCCTAAAGTTGTGGTATTCTTTTTGAATCACCCTGTATTTTATTTTCTGCACACTTTCTATTTTTCCGGATGTCATTAAGAATATACGCTGGCTCACAAAAAAGTGAAGCAACCTTGGTGGTAGGTGAAAACGAGTTTTTATAAGTTGATAGGGTACGTGATGTAAGTTTAGTGATTACGAACTCGAATAAAATTTACCAGGAACGTCTCATCATGAGCCCCCTCATCAGTATGACGCTGGATTGCCTGTGACCCGGAAGCACGCGCTGATCCGGTTGACAAGGGTGCCATAGCGCCGCTGTATTTTCTCCTGAGGCAAGCTAGCCCACAACTGTTATAACTGGACATATGCTGAGTAGTGGCATTGGGAAGAAGTTGATTGCAGGGCTGGTTCCACATATGTTCTATCGCGGACAAATCTGGGGATTTGCCCAGTAAGATGCTATCTCGACATCACGCATACAGTTCATTGAGGTAGGCGTCTTGTGTGGACGAGCATTGTCCTGCTGAAAAATGGCGCCACTACACTATCGCACGAGAAGCAACACACGAGAAAAGAGGATGCCCGTGACGTACCGCTGTGTCCTCACTGCCCCCTCAACCACTACTGAAACAGGACAAGACGGAGTTCGTTATTTGCCTTTATGGAATTTTTACATATTTTGGATGTCTCAAACACTAAGTCACAATTTTGAATCGCTTGTTATTCGCGCGTGGTCTTGGTCAGAGTAGCTGTGTCGGTGCAAGATGTGCTTGTCTTGTCGTCGCTGCTTGTAATTAGAGGAGTAGTGCGACAGACACCGAGCAGCGGATTCGTGCCAATGTAGACGTAAAGTTAAGTGCATATGTGTTTAAGTAAAATGATTTGTATTTGGATATTGTGATTTAGAATGAAATGAGATGTAACGAGTTAGAAAAAGAGTATGAAGAGGAGTAAACGTAATAATTTTATTTAGTCACGCGTAGTTAGAATCATTGTTGATGAGACATCCATATAAGGAAACTTTAGGTTTTTTCTTTAAAGATTGAGTTATTTCCAGTGTAAGGATTATAAATTATTTGTCCAACTCTAACGGTACCACCGGTCTCCTTAAAAGGTAATTGACGCTAACGTTATATCTATGCGAGGAATTTTTAAGTAGTTGTGTTGTGTCAAGCAACATAATAAAGCAAAAGGCAGTGCTAAGGCTAACCTAACCTTCCTTGACATACACACTAAACTCTTTCCTTGTATCTGTTCACTCTACAACAGAGATTTTCACTCTGCAGCGGAGTGTGCGCTGATATGAAACTTCCTGGTAGATTAAAACTGTGTGCCGGACTGAGACTCCGCTGCAGAGTGAAAATCTGATTCTGGAAATATCCCCTAGGCTGTGGCTTAGCCACATCTCCGCAATATCCTTTCTTACAGGAGTGCTAGTTCTGCAAGGTTCGCAGGAGAACTTCTGTGAAGTTTGGAAAGTAGGAGACGAGGTACTGGCGGAAGTATAGCTGTGAGGACGGGGCGTGAGTCGTGCTTGGGTAGCTCAGATGGTAGAGCACTTTCCCGCGGAAGGCAAAGGTCCCGAGTTCGAGTCTCGGTCCGGCACACAGTTTTAATCTTCCAGGAAGTTTCATATCCGTGCACACTCCACTGCAGAGTGAAAATCTCATTCTGGACCACGATTATTATTGAAATCAAGCAAATTTCACAAATACTTAGTCCATTTACAGAGTGACAAATACAAAACAGTTTAGGGGAAGGCTCGTGGCACTGGTGGCGCAATTCGCAGTGACTGTTAACCTGTCGGCGATGCAGTCATGGCATTGCTGTTGGCGTCGCCCTATTACTGATCTTCTTTATAGGGCGAAAAACCATGCCATGATAATGGTATCACCAAATTCAGCACCCGAGGCCCATAAATACTGCCCTTAAGCTCTTCTGGCCTCAAAACTCCAGGAATGTGAACCACTATGATCCGCTGCTGCTTGCGAGGTGTTAACTACAGCACTGCTCAGCCCAGACTCATTACTCGTCACAAAAGACGAGTTGCCACTTGTGCGTCAACCACACCTTTTCCACTCCGCCAGGCTACTTCTGAAGCTGCGGGGTTTCCCTACATCTTTTACATTCATCCCTACGTTCTCTGATTGTGGACCAAGACATTTATAGTACATTACATAACAATCATTTCAGTAGTTATTTAAATTCACATGCACAATTTAAACAATATCGTTCAAAAATTCACATAACTGAAACATGTATACATAGTCAAAGAATTTCCATGGCAGATACAGCATTGTACACAACCAATACTACAAATTGACGTAGAAATATCGATACAGATACCAAATAGGTTAAAAACAGATGTTATACAACCTTTGGGAGAGTAATAGTTTGGTTTCAGTGCTGCTCTTTGTCAGTGTTAATGAGTGTTCTAACATGTATAAGGTTTTTAAATTATTTGTCTAACCTTTGTGGGAGTAAGAGTTTGGTATCAATGTTGGCCTTTTTCAGTGTTAATGAGAGTTGTAATATGAATTGCATAAGCGTAATAATTTATCACATAGTTTACAAACAGTTTGCTAAAGGAATATTTCACCTAAGAGCATTGGTCACATCCTCTTTGTTGTTGTTGTGGTCTTCCGTCCTGAGACTGGTTTGATGCAGCTCTCCATGCTACTCTATCCTGTGCAAGCTTATTCATCTCCCAGTACCTACTACAACCTACATCCTTCTGAATCTGCTTAGTGTATTCATTTCTTGGTCTCCCTCTACGATTTTTACCCTCCACGCTGCCATCCAATGCTAAATTTGTGATCCCTTGATGCCTCAGAACATGTCATACCAACCAGTCCCTTCTCCTTGTCAAGTTGTGCCACAAACTCCTCTTCTCCCCAGTTCTATTCAATACCTCCTCATTAGTTATGTGATCTACCCATCTAATCTTCAGCATTCTCCTGGAGCACCACATTTCGAAAGCTTCTACTCTCTTCTTGTCTAAACTATTTATCGTCCATGTTTCACTTCCATACATGGCTACACTCCATACAAATACTTTCAGAAACGACTTCCTGACACTTAAATCAATACTCGATGTTAACAAATTTCTCTTCTTCAAAAACGCTTTCCTTGCCATTGCCAGTATACATTTTATATCCTCTCTACTTCGACCATCATCAGTTATTTTGCTTCCCAAATAGCAAAACTCCTTAACTACTTTAAGTGTCTCATTTCCTAATCTAATTCCCTCAGCATCACCCGTCTTAATTCGACTACATTCCATTATCCTCGTTTTGCTTTTGTTGATGTTCATCTTATATACTTCTTTCAAGACACTGTCCATTCCGTTCAACTGCTCTTCCACACATCCTCTATCCAAGTCATGTTAATTTGAAGGCGTATCTCACTCAGTGATGTGTAAGAAGTAGTTTACTTGTTTCTGGAACATTGCACTAAGCTTAGTTACAAATTTGCAGCTTGCTCAACGGGAGTAGCAAGCACCGCGTTCCTAAGCAGTTACGTTACGAGGAAAGATATTTCCATTTCAGGATCAGTTTGCTACGAAAATTACACGAGCAGCATTATTAGGCAGATCATTAACGCACAGAGACCACTTTGTTTAGTTAAAGAGATTAATAATAATGTTCAGGACTTAAACAGTTTGTTCATTGTTTTAGAAAGATTATAAAGCTCGGCCAAATTTATATTGTATTCTCGCAGCCAGATATCTTGTATTTGGTTTCTCTCGCAGCTGGAAATGCACAGACCCACGCAGAGCTCAACAACAGTAAAGTTACCACCTACCAACGAAGCCAGTACGAGTTCAAAATAATTTTTAAAGGAAATTGTCACCGCCAGACCAAGCCAATACGAGTTCAAAGCCAAATCAAAAGAAAATAATTTTTAAAGGAAATTGTCACTACCTGCGACGCTGTTCATCAGCAGTCCTAGTTTCTTGGTAATGGCACCACTCCAAATGCAGCCCTTTGTGTTGTCGCTTTAACGGCAGCCTACGTAAGAGGATGGTAAATCCTTAGTCCGGCTTCCGTCTCTAGTCAGTGTGGGGCTATGACACCAAATGTTGTAGAGAGTCTATTACTTGTTCTGGGACGGCAGCGCAAATGTGAGGGGGTTAGGATATGTTTGGAGCACAGTACAGCCGTCCTCCAGTGTGGTGGTCACACATGGTCGACCGGAACCTTAACGCTCTTCACAGTGGTTCCAGACCCTTCTTAGAACATTACCCATTAGTGCTATTAGACATTAGCTAGTACCCCCGCCCTCCCCCCTCCCACCCCTTCCTGTCTGTTGCCCCCTCTCACCCACATTGCCGCCAACTTTAGCACATAACTAATCTTTAGAATGAAAGACTTTTCTTGGGACACTTTTATTTTTAAAATGATGAATGATATTTAGTCGATGTGTGTGTGTGTGTGTGTGTGTGTGTGTGTGTGTGTGTGTGTTTGTGAGTTAGAACGAACGACGAAGGAATTCGTGATGCGTCGCACGTGCTACCCACAACTCCTTCTCAGATAAGAAAGCTAACTATCCACAGTGATGGAGGACACTTGTTACAAAACATATTTACCCTGCATTATTCCTCTCCATTGCGACACTGCTGGACCTGCCCAAAGCAAACCCCATTTAAAACGCGTGCAGTATACTTCGTAAATCACTTGGTTGCTACACTTCTTCCTTTTGAACTGGCAGAAATTGGAAGCCTTCAGGCTGTTAGTGCTTTGTGTATGACTACAGCCGCTAATAGTAATAGTAATAATAATGAGTACAGCACTATAGTAGTCCTTATGTAGTTACTGCTGTATCATGTTGTTAATTAATTCATACGAAACGAGTAATGAAGTAATTTCTGGACTACCGCAGGTACTATCTACAACTTTGAGAAGACATTTTCTTGCGATATTTAGCGTTTGTTACATGTATGTCTCACTTTCATCATCAGCGATGTGTGGGATACAGCACAACATATGTGTGTAGTGGGTGGACTATGTGAAGAACCAGTAACCTCCACCAGATTAATGCTACTAATTGAGAAAAAGTAATTATCGATAACTTACACAATCAATATTAGAGTCTTACAAAATTTTGATAATAGGAACGATCTTTTGAAAATACTTTAGTCTCGTGACTGAAACAGAATCGAATCGGTTAGTGTTTGCCATACAGAAAATTTCATAGTACTCCTCAGGGGGAATTACCCCTAGGATGGGAACCACTGCTCTACAAAGAATATGCCTGCTCTTATGTACCCATTCAGTCCTACATTCGACCACTGTGAAATCCAATTGCGTCACAAACCTAGATATTGCACGATGCGAACAGCCGGCGAAAACGGAGACCCTAAAATGATGCCTCTTTCACACACCGTCAGTTGCTGACGACTTGATTATCTGTAATCTCCGGGACGTTCGCTGTGACCGGAGATTATATATCGGACACTGTTCACGCCCCTTACGCATCCTAGAGGCCTTGAAGCAATGCGAAACAAGAGGGACAACAATGCGCTCTCGTGGCCGTTCTACAAGGGCCACTCCAAAAGAAATGCACACTATTTTTTTAAAAATCCATCTTTTTATTCTACATGTTTGAAAGTTTTACAGTGTGTAGATACATCCTTTAGGAACAATATTTTCATTTCTCCACATAATTTCCATCCCTCTCAACTGCCTTACGCCATATTGCAACGAGCGCCTGTTTAACCGCACGGTAAAATTCTGGACCAACCTGTTGGAGCCACTGTTTGGAAGCGTGCACAAGGGCGTCATCATCTTCAAATCTTGTTCCACGGATAGTCTTTCAGTTTCCCAAAGAGATGATAGTCACATGGAGCCAGGGCAGGACTGTAAGGCGGGTGTTTCAGTGTTGTCCATCCGGGTTTTGTGATCGCTTCCATGGTGTTTTGACTGGCATGTGGCCGTGCATTGTCGTGCAACAGCAAAATATCCTGCTTTTGCCGATGTGGTCAAACACGACTCAGTTGAGCTTGAAGTTTCTTCAGTGTCGTCACATATGCATCAGAATTTATGGTGGTTCCACTTGGCATGACGTCCACAAGCAAGAGTCCTTCAGAATCGAAGAACACCGTAGCCATACCTTTTCCAGCAGAAGGTGTGGTTTTAATTTTTTTTTTCTTGGGTGAATTTGCATGATGCCACTCCACTGAATGCCTCTTCGACTCTGGTGAAAAATGATGGAGCCATGTTTAATCACCTGTCACAATTCTTCCAAGAAATTCATCTCCACCATTCTCGTACTGTTCCAATAGTTCGCTGATACAGTTTTTCTTGTTTCTTTGTGAGCCACTGTCAACATCCTGGGAACCCACCTGGCACAAACCTTTTTTAACGCCAACACTTTGACTATTCTGCAAACACTTCCTTCCCCTATCCCAACGTAGCGTGACAATTCGTTCACTGGGATGCGTCTGTCAGCAGTCACCAATTCGTTAACTCTCTGCACATTGTCTGGAGTGTGTGCAGTACGAGGCCTGCAGCTGCGAGGACAGTCCTCAATATTGCCGTGCCCGCTTTCATCACGTAAGCTGCTTGCCCACCGACTAACTGTACTGCGA
Organism: Schistocerca nitens; assembly: GCF_023898315.1. Classification (NCBI taxonomy): domain Eukaryota; kingdom Metazoa; phylum Arthropoda; class Insecta; order Orthoptera; family Acrididae; genus Schistocerca; species Schistocerca nitens. The sequence continues at coordinate 245,044,045 of NC_064615.1, read as the reverse complement.
TCGATAGCAGCATCTCCATACACATTTTTTCAACCTCTTGCGGATGTTTCCCACTGTCTCGTTTTCACAGCACAGGAATACTATGACAGCACGTTGCTTCTGATGAACGTCAAGTGTAGCAGCCGTCTTGGAGACGTGCTGTGACGGCGCCACTCGCGGGAACAGATTGAACTAAGTTTAAAAACAAGCGGGAAGGATTTATCTACACACTGTAAAACGTTCACACGTGCAGAATGAAAAATGCATTTTTACAAAAATAGTGTGCATTTCTTTTGGAATGACCCTCGTACCTATCACAAAGAATTGCAACTCCAGTAATCTACATATTGGCCGATGGTGTGTACAGGTTTTAAGTTAAGCTGACATTCGTGGTGCACATTGTCAATGTTTTCACCTCATTTCAGATTCGGACATCTCATTTCTACACTCATACATGGGGATGGCTCTGTAATCGGAACTGCTATGAGAGAATCCGAAAGCAGAAAAACAAGCGTTTTCTGTTAAAACAGAGAAAATTTATCGATGAAAGGTTCCACCACATGTAAAACTCATTTCCACCAGCCTGTTTGATTACAATAAATACACTACGATCATTTTATTCATGTAGCCCCGTGAATTTTTCAAGGACTAGGTCATCGTTCTACCGACTGTCACTTAATTAGCAAGTATTCGCTTTATTACGTTTCGCACGACTAGCCAGTTTCGCTCTTGCAGATCTCTTATGCCGAAATTGGGCAATCGTGCGAAACGTAGTACTGGAAACACACGTTAATTAAGCAACAGCCGAGGTGGAACCATGACCTTGTCCTTTAATAAGTGCTTTATTTACCACTAATGGCCAGTTTCGAGCTGTATCCCGTTTTTCAAGTGCACAAATAGATGTGGTGATTTACTGAAGATGTTGAATAACTGTTAAAAAGAAACCTCGAAAACGGTTAAAAATCGTGGGACGGATTCAGCAAAGGAATATATTCCGAAGAATATCGGTATGCTTCATTTTTGTATGAAAAACTAATTATCACACAAAAGGCACTTATTTTTCAAACATTCCAAATAGGCTCTAATTTCTCCGACACTCCAAACGTAATTTGTGCAGAGGCTCAGTTGACCAACTGTACCACCTAATCCCATGATCTCACTTGTGACTTTAGTGTAGATATATACTGAGGCGTCAGCGGAGAAATACCACGGACAATACACTGATCTAGGTTGCGACGCTTCTACGGATGTCTTCATCAGAATGAAATTTTAGAAACCTTAAAGTTACATTGCGAGAAGCCAACAGTCAAAATTAGGCGCAGACATGCTCAAGTCAAAAATTAAAAATGTTCCATCGTCTTAATTTTTAATTTTTGACTTGAGCATGTTTGCTCGTAATTATGACTATTGGTTGTTCGCAACGTAACTTTACGGTTGTTAAAATTTCATTCTGATGAACACGTCCTCAGAGGTGTCGAAGCCCAAGTCAATATACTAAAAATTATTTGCAACCGGTTGGCTGTGATATTTCTACCTTGAAACTTTATATACGGTTGCTGAGAGAGAGCCGTGTTCAAAATTAAAATATTCAGGCGTAATGAAAATAATGAAATACCAGAATTTAACTTGAGTCGCCCTTTTCGGCACGAAATTAGTAGAAATGGAACAACAGGAAAGCTCTGTCGGTGAAAGACATCGCCCAATTAAATTCGAATGCCACGCAAAGTTACACTAACAGGGAGATATTGAGAAAGTGCGTCATGACGGACGATGGGGAAAAAAACGACGTTGCGAGCGATGTTGGCCTCGTAATTGGTAGGAGTTGGGTTCAAGTCCTGGCGCGGTCTCCTTGATGGGCGCTTTACACCGTTTCTATAAATCACTCTAAGAAAATTGCGGAAAGTTTCGTCTGACATGTGTCCAGTTTATTTCCGTCCCTTCCCTTGTCACAAAATGATTTATCGCTGTCGCTAATGAGCTGTCGGACCGTGGCTCCTGACAGATACAGCGAGACTACATGCGCACAAAAAAAGGAAAGAGGAGGAGAGAGGAGAGATAGAGAGGGAGAAAATGTGTTTTCCGATGAAATTCTAGATCTACGTACACCGGCTGTAGAAACTAACTCAAAAGAGCACAACTGCGATAAATCACTTCTACAACATCGAGGCACACGTTACGAACTGTAGTGAAAATTGACTAGTGACTGTCGGCAATGCTGTGGTATTTTGATGACTAGCATATTATCAACACTTAGCACCAACCGGAAATATACAAAGGAAACAAAATTGTGGTGCTGACACACATGAATGCAAATTAGCTTTAGCTGGAGAATATGCATTTCATCCGCTAAAGGCAGTGTCGTTAACAGTAAAGTTGGTGTAGCTGTTCGAATCCGACCTAGGGCATAGGCATGGGCTCTAAACATGTTGCATGAGTTTTACACGGATCCGCCCCAGCATTATTCGACTGTAGGTAGTTTCTAATGCGAAAACTATTTTCTTTTCTTTTTTTTTCGAAAACTACTTATCACGCTGTTGTGAAACATGGAAGAGTGTGATCAAATAACATTAGTCAAAGAGCAATTTACGTTTAGCTACTGGTAAACCTTCCGGGATGTGAGGTCGTGGTCCAATAAACTTTTCTGTTCCTGACGTTTCGTCCAGGACTACGCTGGACATCCGCAGAGGCGCTCGCTTTCCTACAGCATTTATGTCGCACTCGGAAGTCCGACCGGTCAGTCGGCAAGACTCAGCGGAGGAGCGCTTCTGAGAATGTCCAGCGTAATCCTGGACGAAACGTCAGGAACAGAAGTGTTTCTTGGACCACGACCTCACATCAGAAATGAAGGTAGGTCAAGACTACTTATTACCAGTGGAAAAACCGTGAAGCGTCAACAGCTTATTTATCCTTCTGCAAATAATTGAACAGAGCAGTAACAAAATTTGGCTTATGAAAAACATTTTTGTAACGTAATAACACTACATTTATCTTACTAATTTTTTCCCTTTCGTAACTAATTACTGACTACTGATAGTAATGTGATGTGAGCTTAATAAATCACTTTATTGAAACTATATTGTACATCGAGTTATATTAGAACAAATAAGCCCTCGGTCACAAATATTAAGTCAAACTTGACCAGGTTTCGACGCTACTATGAGCGTCGTCTTCAGATTTAAACTAACTGTTCTAAAACACATTAGGTATATAATACATTAATAAAATTAAAGTTTGTACTTACTGGAAAGAGATGCAGTACTTACAAGCCACATTTAAAAAATTTTTAGCAGCTATGTTCAAAGTCCTCCCCCCATGAACCATGGACCTTGCCGTTGGTGGGGAGGCTTGCGTGCCTCAGCGATACAGATACCCGTACCGTAGGTGCAACCACAACTGAGGGGTATCTGTTGAGAGGCCAGACAAACGTGTGGTTCCTGAAGAGGGGCAGCAGCCTTTTCAGTAGTTGCAAGGGCAACAGTCTGGATGATTGACTGATCTGGTCTTGTAACAATAACCAAAACGGCCTTGCTGTGCTGGTACTGCGAACGCCTGAAAGCAAGGGAAACTACGGCCATATTTTTCCCGAGTGCATTCAGCTTTACTGTATGATTAAATGATGATGGCGTCCTCTTGGGTAAAATATTCCAGAGGTAAAATAGTCCCCCATTCGGATCTCCGGGCGGGGACTACTCAAGAGGACGTCGTTATCAGGAGAAAGAAAACTGGCGTTCTACGGATCGGAGCGTGGAATGTCAGATCATTTAATCGGGCAGGTAGGTTAGAAAATTTAAAAAGGGAAATGGATAGGTTAAAGTTAGATATAGTGGGAATTAGTGAAGTTCGGTGGGAGGAGGAACAAGACTTCTGGTCAGGTGACTACAGGATTATAAACACAAAATCAATTAGGGGTAATGCAGGAGTAGGTTTAATAATGAATAGGAAAATAGGGATGCGGATAAGCTAGTACAAACAGCATAGTGAACGCATTATTGTGGCCAAGATAGATACGAAGCCCACACCTACTACAGTAGTACAAGTTTATATGCCAACTAGCTCTGCAGATGACGAAGAAATTGAAGAAATGGCTAGTAAGGTCAGGGCTAATAGAAATCCTTGGGTAACAGAAGAAATATTGAATTTAATTGATGAAAGGAGAAAATATAAAAATGCAGTAAATGAAGCAGGAAAAAAGGAATACAAACGTCTCAAAAATGAGATCGACAGGAAGTGCAAAATGGCTAAACAGCGATAGCCAGAGGACAAATGTAAAGATGTAGAGGCTTATCCCACTAGGGGTAAGATAGATACTGCCTACAGGAAAATTAAAGAGACCTTTGGAGAGAAGAGAACCACTTGTATGAACATCAAGAGCTCAGATGGAAACCCAGTTATAAGCAAACAAGGGAAAGCAGAAAGGTGGAAGGAGTATATAGAGGGTCTATACAAGGGCGATGTACTTGAGGACAATATTATGGAAATGGAAGAGGATGTAGATGAAGATGAATTGGGAGATACGATACTGCGTGAAGAGTTTGACAGAGCACTGAAAGACCTGAGTCGAAACAAGGCCCCCCGGAGTAGACAACATTCCATTGGAACTACTGACAGCCTTGGGAGAGCCAGTCCTGACAAAACTCTATCATCTGGTGAGAAAGATGTATAAAACAGGCGAACTACCCTCAGACTACAAGAAGAATATAATAATTCCAATCCCAAAGAAAGCAGGTGTTGACAGATGTGAAAATTACCGAACAATCAGTTTAATAAGCCACGGCTGCAAGATACTAACGCGAATTCTTTACAGACGAATGGAAAAACTAGTAATAGCCGACCTCGGGGAAGATCAGTTTGGATTCCGTAGAAAGGTTGGAACACGTGAGGCAATACTGACCTTATGACTTATCTTAGAAGAAAGATTAAGAAAAGGCAAACCTACGTTTCTAGCATTTGTAGACTTAGAGAAAGCTTTTGACAATGTTGACTGGAATACTCTCTTTCAAATTCTAAAGGTGGCAGGGGTAAAATACAGGGAGCGAAAGGCTATTTACAATTTGTACAGAAACCAGATGGCAGTTATAAGAGTCGAGGGACACGAAAGTGAAGCAGTTGTTGGGAAGGGAGTAAGACAGGGTTGTAGCCTCTCCCCGATGTTATTCAATCTGTATATTGAGCAAGCAGTAAAGGAACCAAAAGAAAAATTCGGAGTAGGTATTAAAATCCATGGAGAAGAAATAAAAACTTTGAGGTTCGCCGATGACATTGTAATTCTGTCAGAGACAGCAAAGGACTTGGAAGAGCAGTTGAACGGAATGGACAGTGTCTTGAAAGGAGGATATAAGATGAACATCAACAGAAGCAAAACGAGGATAATGGAATGTAGTCAAATTACATCAGGTGATGCTGAGGGAATTAGATTAGGAAATAAGACACTTAAAGTAGTAAAGGAGTTTTGTTTGGGGAGCAAAATAACTGTTGATGGTCGAAGTAGAGAGGATATAAAATGTAGACTGGCAATGGCAAGGAAAGCGTTTCTGAAGAAGAGAAATTTGTTAACATTGAGTATAGATTTAAGTGTCAGGAAGTCATTTCTGAAAGTATTTGTATGGAGTGTAGCCATGTATGGAAGTGAAACATGGACGATGAATAGTTTGGACAAGAAGAGAAGTTTGTGGCACAGCTTGATCAGAAGAAGGGATCGGTTGGTATGACATGTTCTGAGGCATCAAGGGATCACCAATTTAGTATTGGATGGCATCGTGGAGGGTAAAAATCGTAGAGGGTGACCAAGAGATGAGTACACTAAGCAGATTCAGAAGGATGTAGGTTACAATAGGTACTGGGAGATGAAGAAGCTTACACAGGATAGAGTAGCATGGAGAGCTGCATCAAACCAGTCTCAGGACTGAAGACCACAACAACAACAACATGATCAAAGTACATCGAATTATTTATGTTAAGTGACATTTGCAAATATATTTGCAAAGAATTAATCTCTTCCCTGAGAGAAAGATCTACTAAATGTTGAAGAAGAAGAACCCCTGCGATTGTTAAAAATCTTTATTGAAAGACACGACCGGTTTCGCAAACTACATTTGTACAATTACATGTTTATATGCATACAGGTGTATAAAACAAGTTTTTTTTTTAATTTTGGTAGTGGCCGGTATGGAAAAGTAAAAGTTGCTAGGTTCAATCTACTTACAGTCAGTCAACAGAGGCAATCTGTTTAATTGCCGGAAAAAGCACATCCCTCAACATTCTCCTTCAAGATATCTAAAATTTCTAACTCGCAAATGTGCGAATACCTATAAATAGAGAAAGAGGACTAAGGCCATCCCTAAACCTAAAAAAAGACCCAGTAAAATCGTCAAGAGCGAGAACATAATTGATATTAAATTAATAATTTAGAAAAATATTTTGCAAAAGCATCTCGTTTGAAACGTTGATGGAGGAACAGTTGTTAGAATAATGTTACATTTTATCTCCATTGTAGACAGCCTGGGAAGGAAGCGTTGCTGTGATGGTAATTAATCCTAGTACATCTGGGGAGTGCGGGGGGGTGGGGGGATCTTATATAGTTACTAAACCATAGTAAATATTACTTCTCCATATTTTATTCAAAGGAAGTCATAATTTATAGTTTATGTGCTAGTTAGTTATAATTTTTGATGTCTCTAATGGCATGTCACATACAAAAACAAGTACAAAATATCCTGGTTTATACCCGATATTGACAATATCAGATTGGCGGGAACCGAAAGTTGGTACCAACCACAATCGTAAATTTTACAAGTGTTTCAGTAATCTAAAGTTAAACAAACCGTTTTAGGCTACGGGATGGCCTTAGCACCCAGTTTCTATTGAGGGACATTCGCAAATTTGTGATCTAGAAGTTCTAGATACCTTGATGAAAATGTTGGGGAAAATACTTTTTCACGCTTTTAAACAGATGGTTTCCACGGGCTGACTAAGGAGACACCAACCTAATAGCTTTTATTTTCCATTACCAGTCATTACTTAAGTTCTGATAAGTTGTATTAGATATGCGTATGGAAATAAGCAGGTAATTATACAAATATAGTTTGCGAAACAGTCGTATCTTTTAGTAACGATGTTTAACAGTTGGAGCAGTTCTTCTCATTCATCATGGGATATTACGACTGTGGGTGCACTACATACAAAGTATTTCCCCCCGTCGGAAGTTCGAGTCCTCCTTCGGGCATAGGTGTGTGTGGTGGTGTCCTTAGAGTAAGTTAGTCTAATTTAGATTAAGTAGTGTGTAAACTTAGGAACCAATGACCTCAGCAGTTTGCTCCCATAAGAGCTTACTACAACTAACTAAACAAAGCATTTGTTTCTAATAAATGTCTATAGGTGGTCTTCATTCACAAAAGTGGGGGTAGGGTGGGGGGGAGGGGGGTGACGTACGATGTCTTTCGGTTTGGTGGCCTTCTCGTGCCTTGATATGCAACGCATTAAAAGAGACTGAACAATCACTTCCAGTGCAGTCAACTTCTTGCGTGCACAACAAACAATTCATCTTTGCACAGTAAAGCATTGCACGATATTGAATGGAGAAGTCTATTTGGTGCATTTACAGCAATTAAGTCATATCATTTATGTAATCTCTTCGGATGCAAGATTTTTTAGAGGATATCTATGCCGAAGTTGCTCGCACGTTAAGTACAGCGAGCATTGTGGACAAGAAATGCAGTATGGCGAGCAGTGGCTAATCCTTGAGACGTGAAGGTTAAAATGTTAACTACTCATTGCTTATTCATCTTGGCTTCAGTTAAAAGGCGAAGATGAATAAATCCGCTGAGCGTTGGATAGACCGTCAGAGAAAGAGCACCTCACGTTCCTGCTGCTAATAAGGCGAGTACAGCGTTCGTTTGTTATATATATTTGCGAGCTTCCAACAGGAGCGACTTATTTACAGATACGTGTGTAGTTTCTAGTTTATTTTTGTAATTTCTTGCGTGTTCATTACTTACTAGGCACAACCTTTTATTTTAATAACGGTAGCGCATAATACCGCCGTTGTTATCGAGCCTCGTATCGTACAGCGTTCGTTTGTTATATATATTTGCGAGCTTCCAACAGGAGCGACTTATTTACAGATACGTGTGTAGTTTCTAGTTTATTTTTGTAATTTCTTGCGTGTTCATTACTTACTAGGCACAACCTTTTATTTTAATAACGGTAGCGCATAATACCGCCGTTGTTATCGAGCCTCGTATCGTACAGGCTTTTGTTTGTATTGGATAGTGTAGCTGTGTCGGTTAGAGCACTTTGAATTCCTGCTGCTAATAAGCCGATTTCGTTCGTTTGTTACATATTTTTACGAGCTTGAAACAGGAGCGACTGCAGTAATGGATAGGAACTGTGATTCCTGTGTACAGATGCGAACTGAGTAGGTGATCCTTCACTCACAGCTCCAAGCTGCGTTGGCCTCCGTCACACAGCCTGAGGCAGCTGCCAAGGGGCATCACTGTGGAGGGTCGGACGCGGGGATGCGAGAGACTTCGAGCACGTCCCAAGTGCCCCCGATCGGTCCACTGCTATGGCCGCCATGGTTACTGCCTGCGCTGAGGTTGACCCCTCACCCGTTGTCGAGTGGAGATCATTCCAAAGTGTGGCAAGCAGCGAAAGACTTTCCGAGGGGCTGATCATAGGGCCTCCCCGGTTCGTTTGACGAACAGGTTTCGGGCGTTATCTGTGGCTGACGAAGTCTAAGCCGGATGCAGTCGACCACCCTGTTCCAGAGCAAGCTTCTCGGCCCGCAAGGTCTGGCCATTCATAGAGGATGGGTATGCTGGCAGTTGCAGCTGCAACTTTAGGAGCGTACTCGGGCCCCTTAGGACCATGGCTGCCAAGGAGGGGAAGGAAGCCAGTGTGGACTTCGTGTGCATACTCGGGGGAGTCACTCCGGATGTGGAAAGGGTGCTTCCGGATGCCGTGAAGAGTACAGGTGATGGCTCATGTCGGTACCAATGACGTGTGTCGCATTGGATCGCAGGAGACTCTCTCTGGTTTCGGGCGGCTGGCGGAAATGGTGAGGACTGCCAGTCTTGCTTGCGAGGTTAAGGAGGAGCTCACCATCTGCAGCATCGTCGATAGAACCGACTGTGGTACTTTGGTGTGGAGCCGAGTGGAGGTTCTGAACCAGAGCTCAGGTGGTTCTGTGACCGTTTAGGCTGCAGATTCCGTGACTTGCGCCATCGGATGGTGGGTTTCTGGGTTCCCCTTAATAGATCAGGAATCCACTACACACAGGAGGCGGCTACACGTTTAGAGGGGGCTGTGTGGAAGGGACTGGGCGGTTTTTTAGGTTAGAGGGTCTCAGGAAACCACAGAAAGGGCGTCCGTCGAAAAGGGGAGCAGGTAAAACACAGTAAGGTACTTGTAGAAACGACCGGTATTGTAGAATTGTCGTAGCTGAGTTGGGAAAGAGCCAGAGCCCCTAGCCCTAATAGAAATTACTGAAACTCAAACAGTTACAGGTACAGAAAGCTGGCTAAAGCCGGAAGAAAGTTCAGCTGAAATGTTTTCAAACGATCTAAAGTGTTCAGAAAGGATAGATTAATTACAGTTGGTGATGGAGTATTTATTGCTGTCAGAGGTAGTTTGCCGTGTAGTGAAAGGGCAATTGAAGTAGATATTTCCTGCGAAATAGTATGGGTAGAGGTTATACCTGACAATCGGACTAAACTATTAACTGGATCGTTTTACCGACCCCCGACTCAGAAGATATAGTTGCTGAACAGTTCAAAGAAAAGTCGAGTTCAGAAAGGTACTCCATTCTTACTGTTATAGTCGACTTCAATCTACCCTCGATATGCTGGAAAAATTATACGTTTAAAGCCGGCGACAGGCATGAAATTGTACTGAATGCTTTCTCAGAAAATTATTTTGAACAATTAGTTCATGAGCCCACTCTAAGCGTAAACTGCGAAAGCATACTTGACCTCTTGGCAACAAATAATCCTGGGCAAATACGGAGTATCGTGACGAATATAGGGCAGCGACCACAAGGCAGTTGCTGCTAGGCTGAATACCGTAACATCCACAACCATCAAAAAGAAACGCAAAGTATATCTATCTCCCCATGAACCATAGACCTTGCCGTTGGTGGGGAGGCTAGCGTGCCCAAGCGATACAGATAGCCGTACCGTAGGTGCAACCACAACGGAGGGGTATCTGTTGAGAAGCCAGACAAACGTGTGGTTCTTGAAGAGGGGCAGCAGCCTTTTCAGTAGTTGCAGGGGCAACAGTCTGGATGACTGACTGATCTGGCCTTGTAACTAACCAAAACGGCCTTGCTGTGCTGGTATTGCGAACGGCTGAAAGCAAGGGGAAACTACGGCCGTAATTTTTCCCGAGGGCATGCAGCTTTACTGTATGCATGGACAGCTGCATCAAACCAGTCTCAGGACTGAAGACCACAACAACAACAACATCTATTTAAAAAAAGCTCATAAAAATTTTCTTAACGCCTTTTTAAGAGATAGTCTTCACACCTTTCGATCTGATCATGTAAGTGTAGAAAAAATGTAGAATGATTTTGAAGCGATAGTATGGACAACAGTTGAGAGATATATACCACAGCAATTAGTAACTGATGGTACTGATCCCCATGGTATACAAAACAGGTCAGATCGTTGTTGCAGAAGCAATGAGAAAAGCAAGCTGTTGTTGTTGTGGTCTTCAGTCCAGAGACTGGTTTGATGCAGCTCTCCATGCTACTCTATCCTGTGCAAGCTTCTTCATCTCCCAGTACCTATTGTAACCTACATCCTTCTGAATCTGCTTAGTGTATTCATCTCTTGGTCTCCCTCTACGATTTTTACCCTCCACGCTGCCCTCCAATACTAAATTGGCGATCCCTTGATGCCTCAAAACATGTCCTACCAACCGATCCCTTCTTCTAGTCAAGTTGTGCCACAAACTTCTCTTCTCCCCAGTCCTATTCAATACCTCCTCATTAGTTACGTGATCTACCCACCTTATCTTCAGCATTCTTCTGTAGCACCACATTTCGAAAGCTTCTATTCTCTTCTTGTCCAAACTAGTTATCGTCCATGTTTCACTTCCATACATGGCTACACTCCATACAAATACTTTCAGAAACGACTTCCTGACACTTAAATCTATACTCGACGTTAACAAATTTCTCTTCTTGAGAAACGATTTCCTTGCCATTGCCAGTCTACATTTTATATCCTCTCTACTTCGATCATCAACAGTTATTTTGCTCCCCAAATAGCAAAACTCCCTTACTACTTTAAGTGTCTCATTTCCTAATCTAATTCCCTCAGCATCACCTGATGTAATTTGACTACATTCCATTATCCTCGTTTTGCTTCTGTTGATGTTCATCTTATATCCTCCTTTCAAGACACTGTCCATTCCGTTCAACTGCTCTTCCAAGTCCTTTGCTGTCTCTGACAGAATTACAATGTAATCGGCGAACCTCAAAGTTTTTATTTCTTCTCCATGGATTTTAATACCTACTCCGAATTTTTCTTTTTTTTCCTTTACTGCTTGCTCAATATACAGATTGAATAACATCGGGGAGAGGCTACAACCCTGTCTCACTCCTTTCCCAACCACTGCTTCCCTTTCATGCCCCTCGACTCTTATAACTGCCATCTGGTTTCTGTACAAATTGTAAATATCCTTTCGCTCCTTGTATTTTACCCCTGCCACCTTCAGAATTTGAAAGAGGGTATTCCAGTTAACGTTATCAAAAGCTTTCTCTAAGTCTACAAATGCTAGAAACGTAGGTTTGCCTTTTCTTAATCTTTCTTCTAAGATAAGTCGTAAGGTTAGTATTGCCTCACGTGTTCCAACATTTCTACGGAATCCAAACTGATCTTCACCGAGGTCCGCTTCTACCAGTTTTTCCATTCGTCTGTAAAGAATTTGCGTTAGTATTTTGCAGCTGTGACTTATTAAACTGATAGTTCGGTAATTTTCACATCTGTCAACACCTGCTTTCTTTGGGATTGGAATTATTATATTCTTCTTGAAGTCTGAGGGTATTTCGCCTGTCTCATACATCTTGCTCACCAGATGGTAGAGTTTTGTCATGTCTGGCTGTCCCAAGGCCATCAGTAGATCTAATGGAATGTTGTCTACTCCCGGGGCCTTGTTTGACTCAGGTCTTTCAGTGCTCTGTCAAACTCTTCACGCAGTATCTTATCTCCCATTTCGTCTTCATCTACATCCTCTTCCATTTCCATAATATTGTCCTCAAGCACATCGCCCTTGTATAAACCCTCTATATACTCCTTCCACCTTTCTGCCTTCCCTTCTTTGCTTAGAACTGGGTTGCCATCTGAGTTCTTGATATTCATACAAGTGGTTCTCTTCTCTCCAAAGTTCTCTTTAATTTTCCTGTAGGCAGTATCTATCTTACCCCTAGTGAGATAGGCCTCTACATCCTTACATTTGTCCTCTAGCCATCCCTGCTTAGCCATTTTGCACTTCCTGTCGATCTCATTTTTGAGACGTTTGTATTCCTTTTTGCCTGCTTCATTTACTGCATTTTTATATGTTCTCCTTTCATCAATTAAATTCAATATTTCTTCTGTTACCCAAGGATTTCTATTAGCCCTCGTCTTTTTACATACTTGATCGTCTGCTGCCTTCACTACTTCATCCCTCAGAGCTACCCATTCTTCTTCTACTGTATTTCTTTCGCCCATTCCTGTCAATTGTTCCCTTATGCTCTCCCTGAAACTCTCTACAACCTCTGGTTCTTTCAGTTTATCCAGGTCCCATCTCCTTAAATTCCCACCTTTTTGCAGTTTCTTCAGTTTCAATCTGCAGTTCATAACCAATAGATTGTGGTCAGAATCCACATCTGCCCCTGGAAATGTCTTACAATTTAAAACCTGGTTCCTAAATCTCTGTCTTACCATTATATAATCTATCTGATACCTATTAGTATCTCCAGGATTCTTCCAGGTATACAACCTTCTTTTATGATTCTTGAACCAAGTGTTAGCTATGATTAAGTCATGCTCTGTGCAAAATTCTACAAGGCGGCTTCCTCTTTCATTTCTTCCCCCCAATCCATATTCACCTACTACGTTTCCTTCTCTCCCTTTTCCTACTGACGAATTCCAGTCACCCATGACTATTAAATTTTCGTCTCCCTTCACTACCTGAATAATTTCTTTTATCTCATTATACATTTCATTAATTTCTTCATCATCTGCAGAGCTAGTTGGCATATAAACTTGTACTACTGTAGTAGGCATGGGCTTTGTGTCTATCTTGGCCACAATAATGCGTTCACTATGCTGTTTGGAGTAGCTAACGCGCACTCCTATTTTCTTATTCATTATTAAACCTACTCCTGCATTACCCCTATTTGATTTTGTATTTATAACCCTGTAATCACCTGACCAAAAGTCTTGTTCCTCCTGCCAACGAACTTCACTAATTCCCACTATATCTAACTTTAACCTATCCATTTCCCTTTTTAAATTTTCTAACCTACCTGCCCGATTAAGGGATCTGACATTCCACGCTCCGATCCGTAGAACACCAGTTTTCTTTCTCCTGATAACGACGTCCTCTTGAGTAGTCCCCGCCCGGAGATCCGAATGGGGGACTATTTTACCTCCGGAATATTTTACCCAAGAGGACGCCATTATCATTTAATCATACAGTAAAGCTGCATGTCCTCGGGAAAAATTACGGCTGTAGTTTCCCCTTGCTTTCAGCCGTTCGCAGTACCAGCACAGCAAGGCCGTTTTGGTTAATGTTACAAGGCCAGATCAGTCAATCATCCAGACTGTTGCCCCTGCAACTACTGAAAAGGCTGCTGCCCCTCTTCAGGAACCACATGTTTGTCTGGCCACTCAACAGATACCCCTCCGTTGTGGTTGCACCTACAGTACGGCCATCTGTATCGCTGAGGCACGCAAGCCTCCCCACCAACGGCAAGGTCCATGGTTCAAGGGGGGAAGCATGCTAAATTCAAAAGAACGCAAAATTCCAACTATTGCCAAAGTTTTGCAGAAGTTCGAAATATAACGCGTACTTCAGTGCGAGATGCTTTTAATAATTTCCACAACGAAACACTGTATCGAAATCTGGCAGAAAACCCAAAGAGATACTGATCATACATATAGCACACCAGTGGCAAGATGCAGTCAATACCTTCACTGAGCGGTAACAACGGTGAAGTCACTGATGACAGTGCGACTACAGCACAGTTATTAAACCCGATTTTCCGAAGCTCTTTCTCCAAACAAGACGAAGTAAATATTCCTGAATTCCAATCAAGAACAACTGCCAAGATGAGAAACATAGAAGCAGATATCCTCGGTATAGAAAAGCAGCTTAAACCACTTAATAAAGGCAAGGCTTCTGGTCCAGTTCCTATACCAGTCAGGTTCCCCTCTCAGTATACTGATACAATAGCTCCATATTTAGCAATTATGTACAACCGCTCTCTCACAGAAAGATCCGCACCTAAAGACTGGAAAAATTCCTTAAGTCACCCAAAAAGGGAAGTATGAGTAATTCGCTGAATTTCAGGCCCATATCACTAATGTCGATTTGCAGTAGGGTTTTGGAACATATTCTGTATTCGAACATTATGAAGTACCTCGAAGAAAACGATTTATTGACACGGATTCAGAAAATATCGTTCTTGTGAAACACAACTAGCTCTTTATATTCATGAAGTAATGAGTACTATCGACAGGGGATGTCAAATTGATTCCATATTTTTAGATTTTCAGAAGGCTTTCGACACCTTTCCTCACAAGCGTCTTCTTCTAACCAATCTGCGTGCGTATGGAATATCGCCCCAGTTGTGCGACTGGATTCGAGATTTCCTGTCAGAAAGGTCACAGTTCGTAGTAATAGACGGAAAGTCATCGAGTAAATCAGAAGTAATAACCGGCGTTTCCCAAGGTTGTGTTACAGGCCCTCTATTGTTTCTGATCTATATTAACGACATAGGAGAGAATCTGAGTAGCCGTCTTAGATTGTTTGCAGATGATGCTGTCATTTACCGTCTTGTAAAGTCATCAGATGACCAAAACGAATTGCGGAATTATATAGATTAGATATCTGTATGGCAATTGACCCTGAATAAAGAAAAGTGTGAAGTTATTAATGTGGGTACCAAAAGCAATCCGCTAAATTTCGATTACGCGATAAGTCACACAAATCTGAAGGCTGTAAATTCAGCTAAATACTTAGGGATTACAATTACAAATAAATTTAAATTGGAACGATCACATAGATAATATTGTGGGCAGAGCAAGCCAAAGAACACTTAGAAGGTGCAACAGGTCTACTAAAGAGACTGCTTACACTACGCTAGTCCGCCCTATTCTGGAGTATCGCTGTGCGGTGTGAGATCCGCATTAGGTGGGACTGGCGGATGAAATAGAAAAACTTCAAAGATGGGGAGCTCGTTTTGTATTATTGCGAAATAGGGGAGATAGTGCCGTAGACATGATATGTGAATTGGAGTGGTAATCATTAAAACAAAGGCGTTTTTCATTGCGGCGGGATCTTCTCATGAAATTTCAATCACCAGTTTTCTCTTTAGAATGCGAAAACATTCTGTTGGCAATCACCTACATAGGGATAAATGACCATCACGATAAAATGAGAGAAATCAGGGTTCGCACAGAAAGATTTAAGTGCTCGTTTTTCCCTCGCCCCTTTTCAGGAGTCTAAACGAGGCAGCTTGAGGTGGTTCATTGAACCCTCTGCTAGCCACTTTATTGTGAACAGCAGAGTAATGACGTAGATTTAGATGTAGTTGCACATGACTAATCCTTTATTTGGATAATATAGTACACGATTCCCGGGTTTCAGGTTGTAAATCCCATCTTGAGGCACTACAAAGATAAGGAAAACTAAGAGCGATTCTTCATAAAAGTGATGAACATGAAAAGGGCCTACAAAAATGTGAACATCAGGTTATACACTGACTGCGCACGAGAAAGTCGTAACAGTCATGTAAAAAATCCAGATAATTTATGAAGTAGTAGGCGAGATCTCTGCGCGTGAGGCAAGATAAGGTTATCTAGTCAACCAGTACCACAGCGGTTATACGGGGCCTAACCGAAAAAACATGATGTAACAAAAAATAAGCACACATTGCCAGCCTATGAACCAACTGAGCACGACTAGAAGCGTGGCACAGGCTCAAGAAATTAAGATAAAGGCATCGAAGCTGTAGAATTCTAATGTGTGAACCTCAAAAATACACTCCTGGAAATGGAAAAAAGAACACATTGACACCGGTGTGTCAGACCCACCATACTTGCTCCGGACACTGCGAGAGGGCTGTACAAGCAATGATCACAAGCACGGCACAGCGGACACACCAGGAACCGCGGTGTTGGCCGTCGAATGGCGCTAGCTGCGCAGCATTTGTGCACCGCCGCCGTCAGTGTCAGCCAGTTTGCCGTGGCATACGGAGCTCCATCGCAGTCTTTAACACTGGTAGCATGCCGCGACAGCGTGGACGTGAACCGTATGTGCAGTTGACGGACTTTGAGCGAGGGCGTATAGTGGGCATGCGGGAGGCCGGGTGGACGTACCGCCGAATTGCTCAACACGTGGGGCGTGAGGACTCCACAGTACACCGATGTTGTCGCCAGTGGTCGGCGGAAGGTGCACGTGCCCGTCGACCTGGGACCGGACCGCAGCGACGCACGGATGCACGCCAAGACCATAGGATCCTACGCAGTGCCGTAGGGGACCGCACCGCCACTTCCCAGCAAATTAGGGACACTGTTGCTCCTGGGGTATCGGCGAGGACCATTCGCAACCGTCTCCATGAAGCTGGGCTACGGTCCCGCACACCGTTATGCCGTCTTCCGCTCACGCCCCAACATCGTGCAGCCCGCCTCCAGTGGTGTCGCGACAGGCGTGAATGGAGGGACGAATGGAGACGTGTCGTCTTCAGCGATGAGAGTCGCTTCTGCCTTGGTGCCAATGATGGTCGTATGCGTGTTTGGCGCCGTGCAGGTGAGCGCCACAATCAGGACTGCATACGACCGAGGCACACAGGGCCAACACCCGGCATCATGGTGTGGGGAGCGATCTCCTACACTGGCCGTACACCACTGGTGATCGTCGAGGGGACACTGAATAGTGCACGGTACATCCATACCGTCATCGAACCCATCGTTCTACCATTCCTAGACCGGCAAGGGAACTTACTGTTCCAACAGGACAATGCACGTCCGCATGTATCCCGTGCCACCCAACGTGCTCTAAAAGGTGTAAGTCAACTACCCTGGCCAGCACGATCTCCGGATCTGTCCCCCCATTGAGCATGTTTGGGACTGGATGAAGCGTCGTCTCACGCGATCTGCACGTCCAGCACGAACGCTGGTCCAACTGAGGCGCCAGGTGGAAATGGCATGGTAAGCCGTTCCACAGGACTACATCCAGCATCTCTACGATCGTCTCCATGGGAGAATAGCAGCCTGCATTGCTGCGAAAGGTGGATATACACTGTACTAGTGCCGACATTGTGCATGCTCTGTTGCCTGTGTCTATGTGCCTGTGGTTCTGTCAGTGTGATCATGTGATGTATCTGACCCCAGGAATGTGTCAATAAAGTTTCCCCTTCCTGGGATAATGAATTCACGGTGTTCTTATTTCAATTTCCAGGAGTGTAGTTTACCATATCAGTGCCCAGCCCGTCACGTATCGTGAAAGCCCAGCTAGACAGGTCAACAGACAGTCGGACGAAGCGCAATGAGACCCCTGTGTACACATATATGTCAGAGAGTGAACACCACCGATAGTAATCCCGAGGGTGGGGGAGACCACAGAATAAATCAAAGTTACACCCCCTCCCCCCCCCTCCATGAACCATGGACCTTGCCGTTGGTGGGGACGCTTGCGTGCTT
This sequence comes from Schistocerca nitens, assembly GCF_023898315.1. Taxonomy (NCBI): domain Eukaryota; kingdom Metazoa; phylum Arthropoda; class Insecta; order Orthoptera; family Acrididae; genus Schistocerca; species Schistocerca nitens. Next base: position 245,026,157 of record NC_064615.1, on the reverse strand, counting down.
TAGCGATACAGATAGCCGTACCGTAGGTGCAACCACAACGGAGGGGTATCTGTTGAGAGGCCAGACAAACTTGTGGTTTCTGAAGAGGGACAGCAGCCTTTTCAGTAGTAGCAGGGGCAAGTCTGGATGACTGACTGATCTGGACTTGTAACACTAACCAAAACGGCCTTGACAACAACAGAAGCATATGCATCTCATCCATGAAATTTGTGTGTATATTCTCTTGCTGTCAGCGAAGTAAGCTACAAAATTACACACTTATTGATTGGCGACTCCATGTTGCCTTGTGCACAACGACCAGATAACAGGTATACTTGAAAAAAGAGACAGCATTGGTCGTATATTTTTTACTATTGCAAAATCGATTTTCTGTCACTGAGTGACCATCTTCAGTGCTATATTGTATAACTTAAATTGGGATGCACTGTTGTCACTATGCTTACGGCGATCACATATGTGATATGTGATCGCCGTAAGCATAGTGACAACAGTGCATCCCAATTTAAGTTATACAATATAGCACTGAAGATGGTCACTCAGTGACAGAAAATCGATTTTGCAATAGTAAAAAACATACGACCAATGCTGTCTCTTTTTTCAAAAATTACACACATTTTCAAAAGTATTCCTTCATAGATAAGTTCTAGCTTGTGTCACTGAATCAGTAAGATTCGGATGTTTATACGTCCATTTCACGATGATTCATGTCTCTTGATCACTTACTAATGCTTGGAACAGAAAAATATTATAACTATATCGTTAATTTAGTAGAAAAATAGTAATTAAAAACGAACATTAAACTTTCGGCTGGCTTTCTCGCCGCTAGAAGCGCTAGTGTAGTTTCATCTGTCAGACGGTAGTAATAATCGCTGCGACTGTGGTTAAGACGGTCAACCCCGAATGTAGCGGGAACAAGTAAATGAATATAGTGGACAATGTGGTGAAATTTCTGTAGTAATCAAGTAATTTTTAACATTTCTAGCTATGACATCGACATTGTATTTTTGATGGGACTATAACGGTGAACATCAATAAAACCGACAAACTGCAGGAACGGTTTCCTCACTGGAAATGGAGGAAAAATGTCCCATGAACATGTGTCCGGAAATGCATCGTTAGCACGGTAGATGTTGCCGATGAATGACAGTTCATTTGTCACGTGGCGTGTGTTCCTCCTGCGCTGCAGGGTGTGTGATTGACACAGCGCACTGTAAACAGGAGAACAGTCCGGTATTCATGTCGGGAATAAGCCAAGATGGCGCTTGTGTACGGCCAAGGCGATGGAAACGGTCGAGAGGCAGCACGGCTACAAGTACCCTCACATACACCAATCACATCACACAACATTTCAAGCCCTTCTTGGGCGTTTGTGTGATCATGGTTCCTTTCAGACAGACGAACGTGCAAGGAGGCGGCGGACTGTGCGTACACCAGATCTGAAGGACCGGGTCCACGGGTTACTGAGAAGAATTCTAGTACAACCCACAGGTAAGTGACTCGCCAAAATAGTATAAGCCAAAGTACGATTTTGTTTATACTGGATTCCAACCACTACTAACCCAATGACCTGCAAGGAGTGCAAGGAATATCAGCAGCCGATTCCCCTCGATGGGAAGGGTTTTGTTGATGTTCTTGCACCAGACCATCACAATCATGGGATTTCTGTCACGAGTCCTCTTAACCGACGAAGCAGCCTTTGCCGGAAAAGATATTATCATTCCGCATAATCGTCATCTGTGGGCTACAGACATTCCTCGGAGAATGGTTGAGGTGTCTATTCAGCATCGTTTCAGCATCATTGTGTGGACAGGGATTCTTGGCGACCATATATATGGTCCAGTTATTATTCAGCAATACCTCGATGGAGGAATGTAACTGGGATTCCTGCGGAATACTCTGCCTGGACTGCATTAGAATGTGCCTTTGGTAGTACGACAGATTGCGTGGTTTCTGCATGACGGAGCACCAACCCACTTCCGCGTTACACTTCGTCTGCGCTTCAACAACAATATCTTCAGCGAACGTTGGATAGGACGCGGAGGCCCTGTAGAATGGCCTGGTAGATCACCGGACTTCTACCCCCTGGATTTTTGCCTCTGCAGGCATCTGAAAAGCGTTGTTTCTACATCTACATCTACATCTACATCCATACTCCGGAAGCCACCTGACGGTGTGTGGCGGAGGATACCTTGAGTACCTTTATCGGTTCTCCCATCTACCCCAGTTTCGTACTGTTCGTGAAAAGAAATATTGCCGGTATGCCTCTGTGTGGGCTCTAATCTTTCTGATATTATCCTCATGGTCTCTTCGCGAGATATACGTAGGAGGGAGCAATATTCTGCTTGACTCTTCGGTGAAGGTATGTCCTCGAAACTTCAACAAAAGCCCGTACCGAGCTACTGAGCGTCTCTCCTGCAGAGTCTTCCACTGGAGTTTATCTATCATCTCCATAACGCTTTCGCGGTTACTAAATGATCCTGTAACGAAGCGTGCTGCTCTCCGTTGGATCTTCTCTATCTCTTCTATCAACCCTATCTGGTACGCATCCCACACCGGTGAGCAGTATTCAAACAGTGGGCGAACACGTGTACTGTAACCTACTTCCTTTGTTTTCGGGCTGCATTTCTTTAGGATTCTTCCAATGAATCTCAGTCTGGCATCTACTTTGCCGACGATTAATTTTATATGGTCATTCCATTTTAAATCACTCCTAATGCCTACTCCCAGATAACTTAAAGAATTAATTGCTTCCAGTTGATGACCTGCTATATTGTGGCTAAATGATAAAGGATCTTTCTTTCTATGTATTCGCAGCACATTACACTTGTCTACATTGAGATTCAATTGCCATTCCCTGCGACATGCGTCAATTCGTTGCAGATCCTCCTGCATTTCTGTACAATTTTCCATTGTTACGACCTCTCGGTATGCTACAGCATCATCCGCAAAAAGCCTCGGTGAACTTGCGATGTTATCCACAAGGTCATTTATATATATTGTGAATAGCAACGGTCCTACGACACTCCCCTGCGGCACACCTGAAATCACTCTTACTTCGGAAGACTTCTGTCCATTGAGAATGACATACTGCGTTCTGTTATCTAGAAACTCTTCAATCCAATCACACAATTGGTCTGATAGCCCATATGCTCTTACTTTGTTCTTTAAACGACTGTGGGGAACTGTATCAAACACCTTGCGGAAGTCAAGAAACACGACATCCACATGGGAACCCGTGTCTATGGCCCTCTGAGTCTCGTGGACGAATAGCGCTAGCTAGGTTTCAGGGACATGCTGAACAACTTCCTGGTGTGCAGACCCTTCAACAGCGTGTTCACGACACCTGTGACGCTACTCGGGTAGAAGTTGGAATCTGCGAAAGAGCGCGGCAATCCAAGATCCGACGTGTGAACATGTGCATTACACCCCATGGAGGCCACTCTCAACACCTGTTGTGACGCGGATGCTATGCAGCTCTGTACTGTGCTGGGGGACGATGTGTTGTCGTTTCACGCACACCGTCCGCTTCCGGCCACAAGTTCATAGGACTTTTTTCCTCCGATTTCAGCCAGGAATTTTTCCAAAGCTGTTTCACAGAGGAAGACCGCACTGCAGTTCCTTCTCTAAATCCTCGCACAAACGAAAAAATGGCTGACATCCAAATAAGTGTCCAAGGAGTAGAAAAGCAACTGGAATCACTCAACAGAGGAAAGTACACTGGACCTGATGGGATATCAATTCGATTCTACACAGAGTACGCGAAAGAACTTGCCCCCCTTGTAACAGCCGTGTACCGCAAGACTCTAGAGGAACGGAAGGTTCCAAATGATTGGAAAAGAGCACAGGTAGTCCCAGTCTTCAAGAAGGGTCGTCGAGCAGATGCGCAAAACTATAGACCTATATCTCTGACGTCGATCTGTTGTAGAATTTTAGAACATGTTTTTTGCTCGAGTATCATGTCGTTTTTTGAAACCCAGAATCTACTATGTAGGAATCAACATGGATTCCGGAAACAGCGATCGTGTGAGACCCAACTCGCTTTATTTGTTCATGAGACCCAGAAAATATTAGATACAGGCTCCCAGGTAGATGCTATTTTTCTTGACTTCCGGAAGGCGTTCGATACAGTTCCGCACTGTCGTCTGATAAACAAAGTAAGAGCCTACGGAATATCAGACCAGCTGTGTGGCTGGATTGAAGAGTTTTTAGCAAACAGAACACAGCATGTTGTTCTCAATGGAGAGACCTCTACAGACGTTAAAGTAACCTCTGGCCTGCCACAGGGGAGTGTTATGGGACCATTGTTTTTGACAATATATATAAATGACCTAGTAGATTGTGTCGGAAGTTCCATGCGGCTTTTCACGGATGATGCTGTAGTATACAGAGAAGTTGCAGCATTAGAAAATTGTAGCGAAATGCAGGAAGATCTGCAGCGGATAGGCACTTGGTGCAGAGAGTGGCAACTGACCCTTAACATACACTCCTGGAAATGGAAAAAAGAACACATTGACACCGGTGTGTCAGACCCACCATACTTGCTTCGGACACTGCGAGAGGGCTGTACAAGCAATGCACGTCCGCATGTATCCCGTGCCACCCAACGTGCTCTAGAAGGTGTAAGTCAACTACCCTGGCCAGCAAGATCTCCGGATCTGTCCCCCATTGAGCATGTTTGGGACTGGATGAAGCGTCGTCTCACGCGGTCTGCACGTCCAGCACGAACGCTGGTCCAACTGAGGCGCCAGGTGGAAATGGCATGGCAAGCCGTTCCACAGGACTACATCCAGCATCTCTACGATCGTCTCCATGGGAGAATAGCAGCCTGCATTGCTGCGAAAGGTGGATATACACTGTACTAGTGCCGACATTGTGCATGCTCTGTTGCCTGTGTCTATGTGCCTGTGGTTCTGTCAGTGTGGTCATGTGATGTATCTGACCCCAGGAATGTGTCAATAAAGTTTCCCCTTCCTGGGACAATGAATTCACGGTGTTCTTATTTCAATTTCCAGGAGTGTAGATAAATGTAATGTATTGCGAATACATAGAAAGAAGGATCCTTTATTGTATGATTATATGATAGCGGAACAAACACTAGTAGCAGTTACTTCTGTAAAATATGTGGGAGTATGCGTGCGGAACGATTTGAAGTGGAATGATCACATAAAATTAATTGTTGGTAAGGCGGGTACCAGGTTGATGGGTCAAATGGCTCTGAGCACTATGGGACTCAACTGCTGTGGTCATAAGTCCCCTAGAACTTAGAACTACTTAAACCTAACTAACCTAAGGACATCACACACATCCATGCCCGAGGCAGGATTCGAACCTGCGACCGTAGCGGTCGCGCGGTTCCAGACTAAAGCGCCTTTAACCGCGCGGCCACTCCGGCCGGCGGTACCAGGTTGAGATTCACTGGGAGAGTCCTTAGAAAATGTAGACCATCAACAAAGGAGGTGGCTTACAAAACACTCGTTCGACCTATACTTGAATATTGCTCATCAGTGTGGGATCCGTACCAGATCGGGTTGACGGAGGAGATAGAGAAGATCCAAAGAAGAGCGGCGTGTTTCGGCACAGGGTTATTTGGTAACCGTGATAGCGTTACGGAGATGTTTAGCAAACTCAAGTGGCAGACTCTGCAAGAGAGGCGCTTTGCATCGCGGTGTAGCTTGCTGTCCAGGTTTCGAGAGGGTGCGTTTCTGGATGAGGTATCGAATATATTGCTTCCCCCTACTTATACCTCCCGAGGAGATCACGAATGTAAAATTAGAGAGATTCGAGCGCGCACGGAGGCTTTCAGACAGTCGTTCTTCCCGCGAACCATACGCAACTGGAACAGAAAAGGGAGGTAATGACAGTGGCACGTAAAGTGCCCTCCGCCACACACCGTTGGGTGGCTTGCGGAGTATAAATGTAGATATAGAATCCGTCCCTGCAGTTTGTCGGTTTTATTGATGTTCACCCTGAATAATTTATGTGTTGCACTGAAATGAGCTTTAGATGACTTTTAAGACATGACATCTGTAGAACTTCATCAAATAGTAAAAAATTAAGAACGGGACAAACACTGTGCCGCCGTTAGAATAGGTTCCATAAACGTCAGCCTTAATAAGTCAAATGCAACCAAACATGAACGACAGGACGTCAAAAACTAAGCTACAGAAGTCATCCCAAGGTGCGACCATTGCTCAAGAAGAGTAGTGCATTATAAGAAGAGACTACACGTTCCGGGTTATGTGCAGGCGCAGCTCTGTTGCGGTACGGATAATAGGTGCATCAGCAGTGTAGGAATGAAATGACGCGGCGACTTGAAATGTGCTCCAAAGTTGATGTAGGCGGGAAATTAGGATTTTTGTAGGCAAAACGTCTAAAATGCACAAAGATTCGCCGTGAAATTCTGGCGGCGTATGGGCCAAACGCAATGTCGCGTCCACCCGCAGCGCAATGGAGCCAAAAAGTTGACCGAGGGCGCACAGGCGTGGGTTATGCTGATCCGGTAGGAAGACCATTGACATGGACCACAGACGATGTTCAGCCAATGGACAAAGTGATTCGCAGCAATTGCAGATTTTTCCATCGGTGAGGACGTCTTACACAGCAGCTTCCGAATGGCTCCGCGACCAAGGAGCGGTTTCCTGTTGTCGAGGAACTGAAAGATTGGTTCAAATGGCTCTGAGCGCTATGGGACTTAACATCTGAGGTCATCAGTCCCCTAGAATTTAGAACTACTTAAACCTAACTAACCTAAGAACATCACACACATCCATGCCCGAGGCAGGATTCGAAGTAGAAAGTTTCGACCGTAGTTTAGAAAGGTTTAGTGACTGTGTTGAAAATTAGTTTCGTGTATCTTTGTCATTTTGAAATGTAGTGCAGCGTTCAATAAAAGTTACTTATCTTTCCGAAATAGTGTGTGTAGATTTCTTGTATACCAGCGGTTTTGATTTTCCTCAAAAGTTAAAACTACAACAATATTAACACCGATGAGGATGCAGGACACTTTGTGTTTTTCGAAAGATGAGCCAAAGATCTACAAATGTTCGTTCGCTGCTCAGGAGTTTATACTGTCGTAATGCCATCGTTAATCTTTTGTCTGAACATGTGATGAAATGGTCGGCCCAAGTTTGTTTGGGACCCTAACAGGAACAATGCATGTTTACACATCGTGCTTAGGTACGACGGGTACAGGTTCAATTTAGGTAATAGTCCTCGTTGTAGCAACTGGTGTGGATAGGCTAGAACTAGAGTTGTTAGCAGGCCTACTTCACCCAGCTAAATAAGAAAACCATTCTGAACAGCAGCAGCAACAACACTTACATCATTTACTTCGTTACGTAAATGTGCACGGTAGCAGGTTGTGACAAACTCTTCAAGCGTCACATTGTTCAATTTACGAAGAACTATTGAAAATATAAGAATGTACAGCCTACAGTTGCAGGTTAACTTTATCGTTTACCTAGGTTCCAACGTTAGTAATAACGTCTTCTTCAGAACATAAAATATTATTTAAATGTTTGCCTAAAACAAGCCATGTCCTAAGTCAACTTTATAAAACTTGATGCGTAACAATAAGGTTTTGTCACTTGTATTAAAGAAGCTGTAGCAAATTCACTTTAAGCCCGTTGTATGGGCCTCGTGGTGTGACATTTAAATGATATTTTATGTTCTGAAGAAGACGTTATTACTAACGTTCAAACCTAGGTAAACGATAAAGTTAACCTGCAACTGTAGGCTGTACATTCTTATATAAACAATATCAGTTGCTGTCACTGCATAAAAAATGTTAAAAATTATGAAACTATTGGAAAATTACGAAATCGTACACTGACAGAAAAAGACTCGCAGCACCAAGAAGGGCTTGTGGGACATAAACGAAAGTTGGTAGGCGTGTTTCTACATCTGAAAGATGATATGTGTTCGGATTTCGCACCAGTCGCTTAAGAGTGGCACTAGCAGCGCCACTATGCAAATTAGGTTTGTTTGAAATACAGGCTGCAACGGTCGTGAGAGTTAGCTGCCTTTGAGACTCGATTTGGTGAACTGATGTTTGTGAAGAATTCCCTAAGGCGACAAAGTCGTCGTTACCAAAGCCTCACTGAGTGTGAGGGAGGTCGTGTAACAGGGCTACGAGAAGCTCGATGTTTCTTGCTCAGTACTGCAGAAAGACTTGGCAGGAATGTAGCAACTGAACATGACTGCTGCCAGTGATGGTCAGAAGAATCTACGGTCAAAAGAAGACCGGGCTCCGGACGTCCACGTACCACTACCGAGAGACAAGACCATCCATCGTGTTGGGCGTATGGCTCTGGCGCATCGTAGTTGGCACAATAGTGACACAGCGAACAGTTACAAATCGGTTACTTTATGGACAGCTCTGACCAGACGCCCGGTAGCGTGCATTCCACTGACGCCAAATCACCGCCATTTGGAACTCAAGTGGTATCAAGAGAGAGCTCATTGGAGTACAGGGTTGAGGTAGTTCATGTGTTTTCTGAAGAAGGCTGGTTCTCCCTCGGCGCCAGTGGTGGGTATATGTTGGTTAGAAGGTGGCCAGTTGAAGTCCTGCAACCAACCTGTCAGCATGCTAGACACGCTGGACCTGCACCTGGAGCTACGGTCTGGCGTGCGATTTCATATGACAGCAGCAGCATCTCGTGGTTTTTGCTCGTACGCTGTCCGCAAATTTGTACGCAAATCAGGTGATTAGACTTGCTATGCATTCCAGTCGGTTTTTCTCCAAAGGGGTAACGCTCCCCCACATACCGATGTTGTAACCCAACATGCTCTGCCGAGTATCGACATGTTGCCTCGGTCTGCTCGATCACCGCATCTGTGTCCAGTCGAGCGCCTATGGGACAAAGCACCTGCACAACACATTTCACGCAGTTGCGCTGCAACGGTCGTGAGGGCTAGTTCCTTTGAGACTCGATTGGCTGAGTTTATGTTAGAATACCTTTAAGGCGACAATGATGCCATTATCAACACCTCACTGTAAATAGTCTTCACGGGTGTGCCGCCGGATGACGTTGTGCAAATCCCACAATATTTCCTCGGAGCAACTGTCCGACATCATCAGGTGGTTGAACCTCTCTGGTGGCTAGGTGCGTCATCAGGTGGTTGAACCTCTCTGGTGGCTAGGTGCGTCAGTCGTACCTAGCCACCAGCGAGGTTCAACCACCTGATGATGTCGGACAGTTGCTCCGAGGAAATATTGTGGGATTTACACAACGTCATCCGGCGGCACACCCGTGAAGACTATTTATAACATATCCGCCGGGAAAGCCTGAAGAGTCACAACACCTCACTGATTTTGAACGAGGTCGCGCTTAAGGGGTACTAGATGTTCCTTCTGCGATATTGGAAAAAAGACTTGACAGGAATGCTGCCACTGTAAGTGACTGCTGGCAGCAGTGATGACGAGAATAAATGGTCGCAAGATGAAAGGGCTCCGGACGGACATGTGCTACTACTGAGAGGGAAGGTGATCGTGTTCGACGTATGTCTCTGGCGCATCGTACTGCATCTGCAGAAGCAATTTGTGTAGCAGTTGGCACAACAGAGACACAACGAACTGTTACAAAACGGTCACTTCAAGGACATGTCCGATCAGACGCACTGTAGCGTGCATTCCGTTAATCCCCAATCATCGCCATTTCCGACTTCGGTGGTGTCAAGTGAGAGCTCATTGGAGGGCAGGGTGGATGTCTGTTGTGTTTTCTGATGAAAGCTGGTTCTGCCTCGGTGCGAGGACTGGCATGTGTTGGTTTGGAGGAGGCCAGCTGAGAGGCTGCAACCAAGCTGCCTGCGTGCTGGACACATTGGACTTACACCTGGAGTTATGACCTGGTGTGTGATTTCATACGACAGCAGGAGCACTCTCGTAGCTATACCACGCACCCTGACTGTCAATTTGTACGTCGATATGGTGATTCGATCTGTGCACTGTCATTCATGAACAGCGTTCCAGTAAGTGGTTTCCAACAGCGTAACGCTCGACCACACACCGCTGGTGTAACACAACGTATTCTACAGAGTATCGACTTGTTGCCTTGGCCTGCTAGATCACCAGATCTGTCTACAGTCGAGCACATGTGGGATATAACCATCAACCATCATTAACCGCCCCTGTATAGACCAACCAAGTGCAACAGGCATCTCACAAACTGACATCCAGCAGACGCACGACACAGTGCATGCACGCTTGTATGCTTGACATCAACATTCTGGTGATTCACCGGTTACTAATGTGCCAGAATTTCACATTTGCAATGGCTCATCTCGTGCTTATATTAACCTGTGATACTGCAATGGTAATCGTTTAAATATGTTCATAGACAAGTGTATTCCAGAAATATCATTACTCAATTCTTTTTTTGTGTCGCAATTTTTTTCCATCTGTGCACATTCTCATCCCCCACGCCACATGACTGGCGAGGAATGGCTAGTCCAGTTGGGCAAAGTTTGGTGAATGAATCAACCGTGGCGTGCTGAAGGAAACATCCGAATATTTGAGTGAATGGCACTGGAACTAGAGATAACTCAAGTGATTATCACCAGACGGTGCACGAACTGCGGCCGGCCGAAGTGGCCGACAGGTTCTAGGTTCTAGGCGCTACAGTCTGGAACAGTGCGACCGCTACGGTCGCAGGTTCGAATCCTGCCTCGGGCATGAACGTGAGTGGTGTCCTTATGTTAGTTAGGTTTAAGTAGTTCTAAGTTCTATGGGACTGATGACCTCAGAAGTTAAGTTCCATAGTGCTCAGAGCGATTTGTACGAACTGTGATCTTAAAACTCGGGTCCCATCTATACATCTATAAGCACTCCTGCTGCGTATGTTTCGAGAGCAGTTATTTCTGAGCTCGTTAGATCAGTCAACAGCTAAATTTCCGTTAAGAATGGGTAATTACTTCAAATTATTAGATGAGGTACGGATTTTCGAGCAGTACTCTACGGCAACTTCGACTTTTAACCGCAATAATTAGAACTGGGCGATTTAAATTGAAGTAATGTCTACAGATTTAAATTTTGTAAGGCACAAAATAGTGTTCTCTCGGAACAAGTGTCTTGGCTTCGTATTTTCGTGATCGTCAAGATTTTGAATATACGCAGAGCGCTAATTTGATTCGCACTGGGTGACCGATACTTTTTATTCCAAGCAATTACTACAATTCTTAGTCAACTCAGTAAGATGGCCGCAATGGTGGGTACAACAATATCGCCGGTGCCGGTTATTTGCACTAATGCAATACAACTCTCTTACATTTCTACTTGAGAATCTGTCAGTAACATATTAATGGGATATTCTGGTAAAAGGTAAAACTTTTTCTCTAATTAATCAATTGGTCTCACATTGTAAACGTCCAATTTCTGCGTGTTGCTAAATATAACTACAAAGTTAAAACTCGATCTATCTAACATTTTTGAGAACTCATTACTTTATTCCTTCTGAAGGGTGTTTTGGTAAATCTGCTTTTGTATAGAAAATATACTTTAACATGTTTGAAAAATTGGCGACTACATTTAATAACATATAAAAACATTTTTGTGTAAGCTTTTTTGAATTTTACAGCGATCTTAAAATTAATTTTCAACGTTCTGGATCTTTTTATTGAAAAAATCAAAAGATTCACATATCAGTACTTTCTTTTCTAAATTTTTTTCAGAGTTGTATTAGGGGCTGTTAGCACTGATAGTAAGAGTTGTCTCTAAAATTTTGTGTCCGATTTTCCTTCACAACATTTCTCAATCCAGTCCCAAGTTGTTTCGCTATGTGATTCACACTAGAGTGCTGCAACGCTCAACATGTCTGCTGTCCGGATTCCGGACACACGGATAACCGAGCATGACCGGTCACCGGTGACGTCTCACCTCACCTCGCCACGGCTCGCTGCACTGTACTGTACAAATCCAACGCCTCTCTCTCTCTCTCTCTCTCTCACACACACACACACACACACACAAGCACACAGACGCACACACACAAAATGTATCTCTCTTTTAATACAAAAGTATTGTTTCCAAGAACGGGTACGTGACACACCTAAATTCGTAAAGCACTTGTAAAGTAAAATGATATTTCAATACAGTCGCGGATAGAAGACATTTCCAAACAGAAGATATATATTTTTCCTTTCATTAATAGGAAACATTAAATAAGTGTTGTCCCTGTAATCTAGAAGACAACCATCTCCATAAAGAAAGCATACAAAGAACATTAATATTTACAGACGTAACTTGTCATACTTTTCACTTGTTTGCAACAGAAATAAAATTATAGTTCTTGTTGATCAGCTGTAAATCACTAACGCGTTCCGGATTTAATTGGCTGCGGCGATTTGTTAGTAACAAAATGGTTCAAATGGCTCTGAGCACTATGCGACTTAACTTCTGAGGTCATCAGTCGCCTAGAACTTAGAACTAATTAAAGCTAACTAACCTAAGGACATCACACACATCCATGCCCGAGGCAGGATTCGAACCTGCGACCGTAGCGGTCGCTCGGCTCCAGACTGCAGCGCCCAGAACCGCACGGCCACTCCGGCCGGCTGTTAGTAACATGCCGGCTTTACTAAAGCATCTTTCACTAGGTGCGCTTGTTGCTGGGATACATAAAATACGTCTTGCAACTGCAGGCCGGCCGGAGTGGCCGAGCGGTTCTAGGCGCTAAAGTCTGGAACAGCGCGACCCCTACGTTCGCAGGTTCGAATCCTGCCTCGGGCATGGACGTGAGTGGTGTCCTTAGGTTAGTTAGGTTTAAGTAGTTCTAAGTTCTAGGGGGCTGATGACCTCAGAAGTTAAGTCCTAAAGTGCTCAGAGCCATTTGAACCATCTTTTTGCAACTGCAGCCAGGCCTGGCAGACCTGTTTCATGTCTGCTCCATCACCTTAAGACGTCATCATCATCTCCGGGGAGCATTAAAATGTAGAGATCTACATCTGCTGCGGATGATCTGTTGTTCCTCCATTCCTTGAAACGATCTCTCTTTCCGGGTGGTGATGACACAGTACTTGAAGAATCTATGATAATAAACAAAAGAGACAAGTAATACAGAACTGATGTGAAAATCATCGAAGCGTTCACGTAAAAACGAGGTGTTTTACGTCAATGAAATATTATACGAATTATAACATTCCCGTTTCTCTATAATATACTAACCACTAACTATGCAAAAACAATTATGTTAATGATTGCGTGTTGTACCTGTGTAAGCAGCACACATTTGTCGCACATTGCTAAGAATTTCCTGCTTTTCATTTATTTCAAGCATATTAAAATCACGGAAAGACGGCCAAAGAAACGTAGCAGTTTCATGTCTGGAAGTGATCACAATCTTCTCACAAACGAGAGTCAAGGCACGGTTTTTAATCCTTTGTACCTCCTGCTAAAAAATACATTTCTGTTAGTACACATCAGTTACGCTAGTTAATTATAAATCTATCGCATATCAACAGTGCCCTTAACGCAGTAATTACTCACCTGACAGTCGGTGTCATTGACACTGCAAATTTGTTGCAGTTTGTGAAACCAAAGAAAAACTAACTGGATTGACGGATCTGTTTCGCCTTCTAAATCATGTGGCCCCTTTAAATGGTCTCAGAAACTGCCCAATTTTTCCTGCAAGCTCATTATCATATCCTTGCAATCTGTAAGCGGAGTCCGTTTCCGTCAGCAAAGCAGCAACTTTGTGTAAGGATTCCAGCATAGTGTACAAGCTGTTCCAGCGTGTAAAGACCGCTTGTTTCAATGATGATTTCAAAGACGAGCAGAGGCCACTTTTCTTAAAGTACCTTACGATGCATTTTGCAGTATTTATTGTTGATGCGATGTTCGGGGCATGATTTAACAACAAGTTATCTTCGTCGAAAGTATGGCTAAGTGCTGTGTATACATTGAGCAGAACAAGGAATTCTTTCGTGATGCCTTTATTACATTGGCACCCTTGTTGGAGACAAAAACAAAACTGTGCAACATGTTTGGCGACATGTCCCAATCAGCCATCCTCTCTTCAATTTCTTGCATAGTATTTACTCCCGTCTTCTTAATATCCGGGAATTTTGCTGCGAATAAAACTTTGTTCACTAGAGACCTATCTGTGTTAATGTAATGTGTTGTAAGCGTCAAATAGTGCACCTGATTATGCGAATCAGTCCACATATCAACTGTCGCAACACATGTTTTATTAATAACTTCCGCAATAACAGAAGGCATTATGCTGTTTCGTATTGCATCAGCTTGTTCTTTGACATGTCTGCTTATAGTAGAGGGATGTGGCACGACATCTGTCACGTTAACTTCTCCATAATGCGCACCTAGATGTATTAATTCTTGGCCTAGTGCTCTGAAACCTTCACCGGAAACAGAATTAAAAGGCCTCATATCTTTAGCACACTTTGCAACACACTTTGCTGTAATACTATTTTTTATTACTGCCGGTATCACTGAAGGAGCTGTATCTTTGCGAATTTTTTTCGCAACAGCGTTTCTTTAAATGAGTGGTTTCCGACTGGAAACAACAATGTGGAGCAGTTTATGCACGATACGTACCCAGTAGACGCACTGTTTTCGTCTACAACCAACAGAAATGTACTCCATTCTTGGCTTTTTAGACCTTCCCGTTTCTTCAATGTGTAAGCACTGGTTTCAATCTTACGTCTTGCTGCACTGGCTTCCTCGCGCTGCATGATTACAGAGAGAGAGACACCACAAATGGGAAGCCCGTACTGGCTGCAGTCACACACGAATAATGACACGTGTGATGTGTTTGAAGTTACGTGCTACGTATTCGGTCACGACTTCTATGCTCGATCACAAGAACTAGTGCGGGCAGCCTAACCAGTTAGGGTGTGCCCGCCCCATCTTGTATTTTTTGCTCTGTTACTCGGTCATGCAGGACTCTTAATTCACACACTCTTCCTTCACAATTTCTCTGTTCTCACAGACATTCAGTTGAGTTAATTACATTTTCTTCTACATTCCTCTTTCGTATTTCACAAAATCCTTTCGTATTACATCTGGGCATATACGAATGAACATATTTCAGCAAAAAATTTCTTTCACAGAAATTCTGTATTTTCTTACCAGACTATCCCCTTAAAGAGGTTAATGTTAAGAAACAATAACACAAAAATCATTACTTGAAAGAAAAAAATAACTGTCCGCAGTTATATGTGTTTATAGCGATACATGCATCTCAGCAGACAAAAGCCAGGAGGAAAAAAGGTAACGAAGGAAGTAACAGAAGAAGAAAGACAAAAGATTGCGATCAAATCACAAAAATGTTGTGGTTTATACCCTTCGTCGACATTTTGGAAGACTCGGTTTAGTGGTTCAATGTGTAATTATATTTGGTAAAAATAATTTTACTAGCAGAAGAAAAACAAGGAAAACTACTGATATATCGGTATGCAGCTCCCTTTGAGTCAGGCAAGGAAATGATGTTTAGTTGACGAAATCAAACTTAAGTCTTTCACTAATTCCACAAGCCCATATACGATAAATGTTTAGTATCTTAAACATACCAATTACGTAACTACGACAGTCTTGGGTTCAGCACAATTTATGTACACAATACCTCAGAGAGGTTTAAATCGTCATTGTTAGTTATGGAGCAGTCTAGAAATAACCACACACAGCCACAGTATAGTGTGTCCCTGTGGATCGTCTGCAGCATTTTGTCAACTTCACAGACACTTCTTATCGGTCCACAGGACGTCAGGAATGCAAGCGGCAGAGATAGCATACCGAGAACAACTGAGTTTGAAGCTGCCGCTCCGTGCTGCCGGAGTGACCGGTACTCACATACGTATAGCGTCGATCCAGTGAACGTTGAACGTTCTGGGTATGTGTATGACCGGCGATTTTACAGCATTTGGCACAATTCTCCGTATGAGGCGGAGACTCCTTTTCTGACTGGAATTGCCGTCCGCCTCCGCAACATACCAGCACTGGCGAGTGAAACACACTTTCGTTTCGCGTCACCACCGATTACTGCAGGGCCGGCCAAACGCCGCACAGTGTGCAGACGTGCGGAAGTGCTGCACATGTGCGCACGTGTGCGACAGCGAGCGACAGCGCCGTCTGTTATTAGACATGTGTCCTAAATGAACGGCGGCGGCTCCACTTCCCTGTTTATGTGGTACAAGCAAGAGCGCAACATACCCAGTCTCGTTTAGCCCTGGCGACCGTAACCTTAACAGAGAAGTACTGAGAAATGGCAGGTACTGTGAAAAAGCAAAGGACGGGAGATCTATGTTCTCAGTTGTTTAAATATGACTGGGAACTGCAATTCTTTTTTGTAGCCATTGGCGTAAACTCACAGTGTTTGCTGTGTCGCCGAATAATAGGCGGCCAGCGTAAGCTTTCAATTGAAAGACACTGCAATACATATCACAAAGGCGAGTGTAGTATACTCAACAGTGAAGAACGGCAAGCAAAATGAAATGTCTTTAAGAAATTGGATGAGACATATCAACTGTAGTCAAAGTAACTGATACTTCTTGAACTCTTAGTTTGAGGGTGTAACTGAGGGCAGCGAGAATTAGTTACGGGAAACCTTGCATTGGTTTAATATTATTTGAAATCATGAATAAGGTTCGTTCAAAGTCGCTAAGTGCTCTCTTTCTTAAATACTAGATCAAAAACATTACTCGTATTTACGTGCCGTCAGTCAAGCTGCCAAACCCACAGTTATAACTGTATTACTTGTCTTACTGGGTTAAACTGTTAACATAAAAGTAGACGTCTCAATGAGTAGACTGTGACAGTATTTTAAATGTTTAATACGCGAAATACCTTCCCATGGTTGGCTTGCAAGCTGTGGAAAGAGCACTAGAATGCGCCGGTACAGAGTATCCCAGCAAGTGGATAAAGCGACATCTGTGCGTAGAAACATACACTACATGAACGCTGACGGCTGCGGCGTGCACGCTGTGACCCGGAAGTTGCACATGTGCAGGAGCACCGCACGCGTGCAGAATTTCTGGCCGGCCCTGGATTACTGTTTCAGCTTTTATTCAGCACAAACAGTCCCAGATGAAAGTACCACAAATAACAGCTTACACTGGACGAAATAAATTTATTCTTTTTCCTGGCTTTACTTACAGAACACTTTATATTTATCAGGCATTACTCACAACTACGTTAATTTACTTTTCATCTAGGAATTCATCTGATGCCTTTACATTGCTTTACAACTTTATATTTAATTACAACTTTCTTTCACTATTCAGGGAGATTCAAGTAATTTAAGGGATAATATTTTGTGTCCCATTTCCGCTGGGACGGGAACACAGCAGAACACATATAGTGTTCTCGTCAATCACACTTAATAAGACAATGCCACTCATTCATTTATCGAAAAATGAAAGCAAAAAGTTACTAATACGCGAACGAAATTATTACAAGCACCAATGTGTGCAAAAATCGGTATCATAAAAGGAGACAAAGAATTAAAACCCTAAGTACAGAGCTGGCAGAAAGATAAAATAGGAGTAAAATTTATTTATCCTTGGAAATAATTCTGGCATATTATTATAAATGTACATTTTTTATTTCTCTGGTTATCTTCAGGTGGTATTTTAAAGGAGTAACGTTGGTCCTTTAATTACTCATATATCAAATAATGTCTTAACAACTGCTTCGGCGTGAGACTACTGACTTGCTACTGCAAATAAATGTACACATATTTACAAGAATTCATGAGAAAAGTCATATTATCTTGCGCTATTCAAAATTCCGTACTTTCTTCAAAATTTTAGTTAGAATCATCTGTGTAACATATCGAGCATCTTATTATTACCTACTAATTAACATTAATTGAAAAGTTTTCTATCACATGGTATTTAGAGGGCTGAGTGTTGGGATACTCAGCCAGGGCATATTTATATTATGTCATCTGACTATTTTCACTAGAATATTGTCATCTAACATTTCCAAGGCCGTTCAAAAAATTCCGGAGGATTCGTAGTTTCGCGCCAATGGTGTGCTGGAGCGAAATGCGGTTGGCATCTGTGCACACGCCTGTGTCTAATGTGTAACTGCCGGAAGTTTCATTGTTTTATGTTCGTTAGTTAGTGTTCAGTGCTGTATTGAGTACATCGTTGTGTCGCACAGATTGCGATTTTCGAGATGGTGAAACTCAAGAAAATCTTTACAGAGAGACACTAAATGATGTAGGAAGCCTGCGGTGATTAGTGCTTAAGCCATACTCAGCGCTACGAACGGTTCACACGGTTTAAAAATTGCCGGGCGGAAGTTAAAGTTGACTCTCGTTGAGGACGCCCTTCCTGTCAGGAACGTCAGCGAAATTGTGCATGGCGAACGAAGACTAGCTGTCCGACAGATTGCAGAAGAATGTAATATTTCAGTTGGATCATGTCATGAAATCCTGGCACAGCATCATGGAATGAAAACCTAGATGTTCTTTAAGACCATCATAACTGGTGATGAGACGTGAGTTATGATCATGATGTTGACTCCAAGTTTCAGTCCTTAGAATGAGTCGGGAAAGGTTCTCCAAGACGAAAATAAGCTCGTCGGATCAGGTCAAATGTCAAAGTCGTGCTGACAGTTGACTTTGAAGAATTCGTTCATCTTGATTTCGTGCCCAGGGACAAACTTAATAGACGGTTCTATCGGGACGTGTTGAGACGCCTGAACTGCTGACGAGTTATCACCATACTACCGTACAAAACAGTTTGTCGACTCTTATATACAGTTTACAGATGGAATCTATGTAGAGCTCAGCACTACAAAATATTTCTTTGCAAGAGAAATGCTAATTGCTGCTACAAGCTGTTGCTGTTGTTGTGGTCTTCAGTCCTGAGCCTGGTTTGATGCAGCTCTCCATGCTACTCTATCCTGCGCAAGCTGCTTCATCTCCCAGTACCTACTGCAACCTACATCCTTCTGTACCTGTTTGGTGTATTCATCTGTTGGTCTTCCTCTACGATTTTTACCCTCCACGCTGCCCTCCAATACTAAATGGGTGATCCCTTCATGTCTCAGAACATGTCCTACCAACCGATCCCTTCTTCTAGTCAAGTTGTACCACAAGCTCCTCTTCCCCCCAATTCTATTCAGTATCTCCTCACTGGTTATGTGATCTACCCATCTAATCTTCAGCATTCTTCTGTAGCACCGCATTTCGGAAGCTTCTATTCTCTTCTTGTCCAAACTATTTATCGTCCATGTTTCACTTCCATACATGGCTACACTCCATACAAATACTTTCAGAAACGACTTCCTGACACTTAAATCTATACTCGATGTTAACAAATTTCTCTTCTTCAGAAATGCTTTCCTTGCCATTGCCGGTCTACATTTTATATCCTCTCTACTTCGACCATCATCAGTTATTTTTCTCCCCAAATAGCAAAACTCCTTTACTACTTTAAATGTCTCATTTCCTAATCTAATTCCCTCAGCATCACCCGACTTAATTCGACTACATTCCATTATTCTCGTTTTGCTTCTGTTGATGTTCATCTTATATCCTCCTTTCAAGACACTGTCCATTCCGTTCAACTGCTCTTCCAAGCCCTTGCTGTCTCTGACGGAATTACAATGTCATCGGCGAACCTCAAAGTTTTTATTTCTTCTCCATGGATTTTAATACCTACTCCGAATTTTTCTTTTGATTCCTTCACTGCTCGCTCAATATAGAGATTGAATAACATCGGGGAGAGGCTACAACCCTGTCTCACTCCCTTCCCAACCACTGCTTCCCTTTGCTGTCCCTCAACTCTTATAACTGCCATCTGGTTTCTGTACAAATTGTAAATAGCTTTTCGCTCCCTGTATTTTACCCCTGCCACCTTCAGAATTTGAAAGAGAGTATTCCAGTCAACATTGTCAAAAGCTTCCTCTAAGTCTACAAATGCTAGAAACGTAGGTTTGCCTTTCCTTAATCTATTTTCTAAGATAAGTCGTAGCGTCAGTATTGCCTCACATGTTCCGATATTTCTACGGAATCCAAACTGATCTTCCCCGAGGTCGGCTTCTACTAGTTTTTCCATTCGTCTGTAAAGAATTCGCGTTAGTATTTTTCAGCCGTGACGTATTAAACTGATAGTTCTGTAATTTTCACAAGCTGCGCGAGCCTAATTATGATTATAGACCCTCTTATGTCCTTTTTATACAAAGTATACAATAATTACGTAATAATTACTAATTTTACCGTTAACTACATTGTTTACTTTTAAAGTCTCGAAAAAAGAAATTTTATAGCTGGAGAAAGCAGAACAAGCCGAAATGAGTGGTGTCTTATCTTATCTCGTGTTGTAGCTGCTAACTAATATTTCTTCACAAGAATTTATTAATTCTATTATTCCCTTATTTTATATTCATTCCTTTAATTTCGTTGCTATTTTCCAATGTATTTTGTTTCCTTTTAATGTTTATGAGCTTTTCAGTATTAATATCTAAGTCTCGTTGGGATATGTGAAGAAGAAACAAACAGTCATGAACTATACATATTTTGAAATAAAATTAAATGTACAGTATACTAATGATATATTTTAATAGTCCCATGAGCGGTCGCTAGTTTCACTCACTGTAATCACAACCGGGCGAGTTAAACTGATGAAAGGTCTCCGGATTTAATATTTGTCAGACACAAAATATTCTTCTTCTGGAATAACCGGCTTGGCTTCGTATTTTCGTGACCATGAATATTTGAAATATATCAAGTGCGCTAATTTGATTCGCGTTGGGTAACAGATCCTTTTAATCAAATGCTATGTAGGGTCTAAGGAATTACTGCAATTCGTAGTTAACTTGGTGAGATGGCTGCATTGGCGGCAAGAAATTATCGCCAAGCAGGTTATTTGCGCTCATGCAATGAAGCTCACACATATTTCCAGCTGGGAACCTGTCCGTAGCATATTAATGAGATTACTGTTAAGGAATAATAAAACAAAGATATTAGGTTGGTTTAGATTGGCATAAATTTAAAAAAAGAAGTACTTCAGCGCAGAATATTCCGGGAATTTATCAGAAAGTCTGGAACAATAAAAGACTGTGGGCGAAGGTGTAAATGTCGAACTGTGAACGAGAGCAGTTTTGTGTCTGTTTTATCAGCTATTTACAGAGACAGAAATGTCAGAGTATTCTTACGTTGTGGTACTCTGCTTGTAACAGGCTCGTAAAATGGGTTCCCTTCTGCGAGTGTGTTCCACGTGCAGAGCAAAATAAGCTAAATTGGAGCAAAACGGGGTGGGTTGCTCTGGTGCTCCGTACAAAGCTGTTTACGGTAGCCATAAATATTAATACGCCCTTGAGTATCGCTTCCGAGATAATCATTTGGTAGCTTCAATTAGGAGGCGTGAATGAAACAGGTTCTGTGTGCAAAGATTGTTAGCCAGAGGCCTGTTACGCTGCACTGAGTATCAATTCTTGTCATGCAACACAAATAGTCGACATCTGTATCAGCATTTACGATGGATGCGAAACAAACCTAACTACGACCGATCTTAAACGTGGCTTGCATGAGATTTATGAACTTTTTTGTATGATCCAGCAGATCATGAGTATGACGTGTGGTTAGTAAGCAGAGGGTGTAGTTACAGTGATGGTTCTTACATAAATAAATAAAAAGTACATAGGACGAGACACGTTTTAAAACACTTGACTAGAACACTGCATCAAAACTTGTGAAAGAAACTGAGAAAGTAGGCCATAATTAACTCAAAAACGTTATAGCAATTGCACTGTCTTACACAATGATAAAAGAATGATAATAGAAAGGTAACTCGGGAAAGAGTGAGAGTCATAGAACATTAGCTTTCCTTTTCGATGCCACAAAAGTCAAGCAGTACGGGCTAACTGCACCTGGATAAAGGGTTGGCAAGGTAACCCACACAGCACATGCGTATATTTTTTTTTAGTGTATTATCTATCGATTGGTATACTTACCTGCCTTGTAGGAGGCTTAGTAAACCGAGGATAACAAGCAGCTGTCGATAAGCACATTGATAAGTTAATTAGTAAATATCACCAGAGAAATCTACCCGATTAGGCTTGACAATGGAATCGAGACACTTCTAAAATTTGTCGATCCAGAAAATGCAATTATCACTGTTAAGATGTGCAGGCTTTTTTCTTCACACATCTCGCGCCGTTGGATCAATTTGAGGAACAAATGCTCTTGAAACGAGTTAGTACATGAAATTAAAATCAGAAAATTCAACAATAAATAAAATAAAATTCAAGCAAATCCTATGCAGATGAATAGCTGTTGAGTATACTTGAATATTAGTATAATCAACAACGTAACACAAGAATTCGCTTAATTTTTTTCCAGAAATCCTCGTCAGAATACAAGGAGTGAGACATGAGGAAATTCTTCAATTTATACTTGAAAGTACGAATGTTACTGTTATGATCTTTTAATTCTTGTGATAGCTTATTGAAAATAGATGCAGCAGAATACTGCGCACCTTTTTGCAGAAGAGTCAAGGACGTGCGATCCAAATACAGAGTGGATTTCTGGCTAGAATTAACTAAATGAAAGCTGCTAACTCTTGGAAATAAGCTCACATTGTTAAAAGCAAAGGACATCAAAGAAAATGTGTATTGAGTGGCCAATGTCAGAAACCGGACTCTTCTGAAAGGGTTTTGCGAACTTACGTCATAAACTGCTCGAACTGTCTGTTCCAGAGGCAAAAATACCTTTCGCGAATGAGAATAGTATGGAATACAATGTCGTATCTCATACTCAAGTAGCACATAAGCAAAATAGACTAATTTACGTGTTGAACTATCACTTATTTCAGATACGGTCGTAATGGTAAATGTGGCAGCATGCATTTTATATACAAGATCCTGAATATGGACTTTCCATGACAGCCTACCATCTCTCTGAACAACTAGGAACTCGGATTTTTCAGACTCACTAACGATATATCCATAATGTGTTGTCAGTATTTCAGTTTTAGTTTAAATATATGTTAGAAACTGTAAAAATTGTTTCTTGCTGTAATGTAGCATCAATTTACTGTCCAAAAATTGTGAACTTGAATCTTGAACTGCACTGTATGACACACTGCCTACATTGCATTCAACATCGTTTCCTAGCAAGCTAATGTTAACAGGAAACAACATTACTTGCGAAAGCCTGTCGTACTAGAAGGTAAATCATTTCTGTGCTAAAGAAACTGTAATTGTCCCAGAACTGACCCCTAAGACACCCCAACACAACCATGTCCTAGTCAGCCGCCATCTCACATCCATTCTCGTTACTGTGGAGAACGATCTTTTTGCTGCTGTCTGTTCTAAAAGTATGAGAGGAACCAATCCTAAGCTACTCATCTTACTCGATAATGGCCCAACTTTTGTAGTAATATTTTGTGATCAACACAGTCAAACATCCTACTTAAACCGAAGAAGACGCCTAGTGTTTGCAGCGATTTGTTTAGCCAGTCCACCGCCCCACAAAACACACGAAAGATAGTTTGACAGGAAATTATGAGCTGAAATGATACATCATCCATATATATACAGCCTTTTCAATAACTTTTGTAATTCTCGGAAGAATAGATATACGCTATACAGGTAACAGTACGACTCGATTTTTTGTGAATCACATTCATAGTAGTTTCACAATTTTAGTTTTCAGAAGACAGCTTGTGCTGAATCCCTTTCCATTAAAACTTAGTTCTGGAAAAACAATTATCTAACACAAGAGCTGTGTGTTACGTTGGTCTAGATGCAAATCATAATGACTGGACTCATTGGATGTTATCAACTCTAACAATACACGTACATTTTCCATAACGCCTACGCTTAATAAATTAAAAAAAATTGTTAATTGTCGTTGACGTATATTAACCACATACGTTTTAAACAGATGCTGGTATGTAAGTTGCTTCCAGAACCCCAAAATATGTTTTAGCACACTCTCAGCGTTATCAACGTACTTTCAATAACGGTGCGACCGATAGGTCGGTACTTTTATAACCACCTTAAAAAGAGAAGAATAAGAAGGCAATATTCGTTAACTATTGCTGACTTTTACTTGCAACACACTTTTATAGAAATATTGATGTGCCAGTAAGTCCTGAACCAGAAATTATTGAATACAACATTCTATGGGGAAAGTGAGATCTACTATTAACACTCAAATTTTTCTATGTATAACTGAAAAATTTTAAACGTTTGTGGAATCTGGTAGAAGAATTCATTAAAAACAACAAATACTTTTTCAAAATTTTAAATAGAATGTAACTGCCTAGACTACAATGTTTTTCAAAACGTGGGTCATGAAGCGCCCTCCACGGCGCTTGCTTGGTATTGCGAGTGTTAATGCTGTTTTTTATACTGAAGATGATGTCCTATTTGACGGAAACTGGTTGTTGCAATAAAGTGACACGCAGTTATTGTCCCAACCCAAACGTTTTCAGAAACTTCAAAAGGCAGTAATCACCGTCTCCTTAAAATAGCTTAATTCTTAAATCCTTTCCTTAGCAGTAACAACTCTGTTGCTTCAAAAATCTGTTGCACATTGGAAAATTGATGAATTTTATTATGAGAGAGAAACGTTGCATGTTCACAGTCCGACAGAGTGATTACTTTCAGCGAGTGAGCTACAATAGTATTAGAGTTCTCACGTCAGTGCTGTATGTGACGACGTGTTCCTTTCTGCGAATTGAACTTAACAGATACAATAAATTTCTTGCCAATTGGACCAGTGAAACTTAAAGTAATTGCTAGAAAACCTGCAAGGGCAAAAACTCGAAAAATTAGTGTGTTATTAGGAGACTAAGCAGAACTTACGAAGGGAGTTCTAAAAGTAAGTTCGCGTTATTATGATAGGCATTTTTTAAATGATGCAGTACACTCGAAAATAACACAGATACATGACACTATTTTTCAAGATATTCACGAAGTCTCTGTAAAGAATGGTCGGAAAGTTCCATTAGCGATCCAGTTCCTCGACGAAAAACAAGGAAAAAAGCTCACTTCTTGTTGACGAAGCCATTCAGAACGGGCTGAAAAGATGGAAGTCACATACCACAAGATCTGGATTGGTTGTTTGTTAGTTTTTTTTTTTTGGGGGGGGGGGGGGGGAGGGGACCAAACAGCGAGGTCATCAGTCCCATCGGACTAGGTAACGATGGGGAAGGAAGTCGGCCGTGCCCTTTCACAGGAACCATCCCGGCATTTGCCTGAAGCGATTCAGGGAAATCACGGAAAACTCAAATCAGGATCGCCGGATGCGAGTCCCGTGCGCTAACCACAGCGCTACGTCGCTCTCTACAAGATCTGAACTTCCACACCAGTGCGGCATTAGTCAAATTGTTGACAACATTTGACAATGGCTAGACGCGACATGTATTTGGTTCACATAACGCCAGAATTTCACGATGAATCTGTATGGATTTTAGACGTTTTGCCCACAAAAATACTAATGTATAGCGTACTTCTACTGTGGACTATGTTTCCAGTTGCCGTGCCACATGAATGCACACTGCAATGCACCTGTTAGAACAGCAGCAGAAATACGTCTGCAGGAAACCTGGAACATGCACTCTCTTCTCACGGTATGCCGTTCTTGGTTCGCAGTGGTCTTAGCGTGGAAGGACTTGCCCTACTTGGTCAATGAAACTTGTAAGCTGACGTGAAGAATAGAGAGTACATCTAGGTCTAGTAACTGTTTATAAGTATTTACTAAATAACTACAGAAATTAAGATTCAAACAATCCAACCCATGTGCACGTAAATGGTCCCACTTCGTCGTAGAGCATAACGGCAAACCGAAGGCTTAACTTCTCGATCCGTTTGTTGTGACAGGTGGTAACACGACAAAGTAATTAGCAGATGCCCTTTGATCAACAGAACCCAATTTCAGCGGACAGCTCCAAAAGAAAGAAGAAAAGTCCGCCTCGCGGAGCAGTCGCTTCATTGCACTTACCGGCCCATTAATTATTCCCTTCAGACGGGACGGAACGACAGCTCCGAGCCGAAATTTAATTTCGTATTCCGACCAGTGCGCAAAGCGTATCACGTACGCGGCTAAAAATTAAACGACCTTAGGTAGAAGCCCCGTCTCAGATAGCGGCTATCTGGCTAATAGAGTGCTGAAAGTCGGGGCTAATGTCGCTTTTAATAAAAATCGTCCGGGCGAGATGATAGCTCAGTCGCGCAGATAGCGGAGGCGCCGAGGAGACGATTGGTTAATTAGTTCTTCATTAGCGGCGCCAGCTCTGTGTAAGGGAATCTTAAGAGGCCACTTGTCCTTTCCGCCTGGGGTACTAAAATTTGATATCGAAAGTAGCTAATGGCGTTGCACGACTCAGATAACGGCCCCGACGGCCAGCACTCTCACTTTCCGGCACAGCTTCGGTGTGTGAACTGCTCTCTAGGTTCTTTTGCGACTAGAGCCGATTTTTGGTCGAAGGTCACTAATACTTCGGTAACACCGTTTCTCACAGGCAAAATGTATGCCTACGGAATGTCGTCTCAACTGTGCCATTGGATTCGCAATTTCCTGTCAGAAATGTCATATTTCGTAGTGACTGGCGGGAAGTCTTTTAGTGAAACCGAAGTGATATTCAAAGTTCTCCAGAGGGTATGTAATGGAACTCATTAATAGCTTGTCTTTCACTACACGTAGTACTCGTCGATACAGTTAAGGAAATCGACTATTCGATACACTTCATACGTTTCCTGTACGACACTAATACAAAATCAAAATTGTAATTTCACATTTCGAAAACTTTGAATGCCATTATAATTTTTTAAAAAAATAGCTTGTTTATTAGATTGATTTCGAAATTTACCTATTTAATTTTATGTCCATTTCAAGTCATCAACATTAAAACTCTTAGTTGTAGACTTTAAACATTACTTCACAGAAAAGATAATCGATAAGAACTCATCTGTTACGTAAAAGAAAGTATCTGGCTGGGAAGTAGATGTTATCGCATTCTGCCACGTTGAAAATGTGGAATTTTATGATTTTATGCTTAAAAGTTATTTACTGTTTTATTTCTATAAACTTATCTCTTTTTTAAAAAACAACAAACAGGAAGAAAAGCTTTAGATTTGTGGAACCGTTGTGATTGAGTCTAATGAAAAACTTCTACATTTGAAGACAATGTGGAAATATGAAAACTGCTTTACTTGAAATGAAAATAAATCAACAGGTGAATGCATTTTAACCACACGGTCTTCCTATCTGAAACTCAAAATTTGGATCACACTATAGAATCGCTAAGTATTCTTTCAGCGAGACACGTTTTTGGTGAGGAGCCACAAGTAATAGATTAATCATAAAACTGTTATTATCCGACCTTCTTCCTCAGTCATTTTGGCTGCGCTACACTAGCCTTGCCAAAGCTAAAATAGTTCACTTGGTGTAAACAACAATTAACGACATTTTAAAGTTCGTACATTTAAATGTTTTATGCTTTAATACAAAGGAGAGATGCCGCAAGTGTTGTAGGCCGTCTATTGCTCATAATGTATATAAACGATTAAAAAAATGGTTCTGAGCACTATGGGATTGTACTTCTGAGGTCATCAGTCCCCTAGAACTTAGAACTACATAAACCTAACTAACCTAAGGACCAGCGACAGTAGCGGTCGCGCGGTTCCAGACTGTAGTGCCTAGAACCGCTCGGCCATCCAGGCCAGCGCTATTTAAAAGACATTGTCTGCAGACGAGGCAGGTGTTTACTGGCTATGAAACTCCTCAGGAGATCAAATCCAATTGGAAAAGACAAAGATGAACAATAACAAAAGCAAAACGAGGATAATGGAATGTAGTCGGATTTTGGGCAGCAAAATAGCTGATGATGGTCGAAGTAGAAAGGATATAAAATGTAGACTGGCGATGGCAAGGCAAATGTTTCTGAAGAAGAGAAATTTGTTAACATCGAGTGTAGATTTAAGTGCCAGGAAGTCTCTTCTGAAAGTATTTGTATGGAGTGTAGCCATGTATGGAAGTGAAACATGGACGATAAACAGTTTAAACAAGAATAGACGCTTTTGAAACGTGGTGCTGCAGAAGAATGCTGAAGATTAACTGGATAGATCACGTAACTAATGAGGAGAATTGGGGAGAAGAAGAATTTGTGGAAGAACTTGACTAGAAGAAGGGATCGGTTGGTGGGACACTTTATGAGGCATCAACGGATCATGAATTAGTATTGCAGGGAAGCGTGGAGGGTAAAAGTCGTAATACACTAAGAAAATTCAGAGGGATGTAAGTTGCAGTAGTTATTCTGAGTTGAAGAGGCTTGCACAGGATAGAGTAGCAAGGAGAGCTGCATCAAACCAGTCTTTGGACTGAAGACCACAACAACAACAACAACAACCGCAAGGTGTGAAACGGGCCAGTTAAGTTCTTCACATGACTACAAAAAAATTCTGTTAAATTTCGGTTGCACGGTAAATAACACAAATATACCATGAGATGACAAAAGACGTGGGATACCTCCTGATATTGTGTTGGACCTCTTTCTGCCCGACGTAGTGCAGCAAGTCGACGTGGCAAAGACTCAACAAGTCCCTGGAAGTCTCCTGCGGAAGTAATGAGGCGTGCTGTGCTGAGTTTTGTGCACAAACTGACTTCTCAATTATGTCTCATATATGTTCTACTGGATTCATGTTGGGCTATCTGGATGGCCAAATCATTCACTCGAGTTGTCCAGAACGTTCCTCGCACCAATCACGAACAGTTGTGTGCCTGTGACATGGCGCATTGTCATCCATAAATATTGGGGTTGGGTTGGGATGTTCGGGAGAGGAGACCAGACAGCGAGGTCATCGGTCTCATCGGATTAGGGAAGGACGGGGAAGGAAGTCAGCCATGCTCATGCAAAGGAACCATCCCGGCATTTGCCTGGAGCGATTTAGGGAAATCACGGAAAACCTAAATCAGGATGGCCGGAAGCGGGATTGAACCGTCGTCCATAAATATTCCATCGTTGTTTGGGAACAAATGGTCTCCAAGCAGCCGAACATAAGCATTTCCAGTCAATGATGGGTTCATTTCGAAGAGAGTACCCAGTCTATTCCGTGTAAACACAGCCCACGTCACTATGAATCACCACATGCTTGCACAGTGCCTTGACAACTTGGATCAATGGCTTCGTGGTGTCTGCGGCACACTGTAACCCTACCACCAACTGTAATCGGGACTCATCTGATCACGCAACAGTTTTCTAGCCATCTAGCGCCCTGCTGATATGATCACGAGCCTAGGTGAGGTGCTGGAGGCGATATTATGCTGTTAACAAAGGCACTCGAGTCGTTCGTCTGCTGCCATAGCCCATTAACGCTGGACTGCGGATACGTTCGCCGTACATCTCACCTTGATTTCTGCGGTTATTTCAAGCAGTTTTGCGTGCCTGTTAACACTGACAACTCTACGCAAAGGCCGCTTTTCTCGGTCGTTAAGTGAAGGACGTCGCCCACTGCATTGCTCGTGGAGAGATGTAATGCCTGAAACGTAGTATTCTCGTCACACTCTTGACACTGTGAATCTCGGAATATTCAATTCCCTACTGATTTCAGAAATGGAATATTCCACGCGTCTAGCTTCAGCTACCATTCCGCGTTCATAGTCTGTTACCTCCCGTCGTGCGGCCGTAATGACGTCGGAAACCTTTTCACATGTTTCATCTGAGTGCAAATATCACCTCCGCCAATGATCTGCCCTGCTGTATGTTGTGTATGCGATACTGCCGCCATCTGTATATGTGCATATCGCTGTCCAGTGATTTCTGTCGCTTCAGTGTAAATGTTGTACATTCATACCTAGGGATTTCGGTTATAAACGACTGAAACTGGGACCATCACATAGAATTCGTTCTGGGGGAAGACGAACCAAAGGCTGAGTTGCTTTTAGCAGAAGAGAAGATGCAATAAATCTACTAAAGGTTCTGCCTGCACTACTCCTGGCAGTCTATTTCTGAGTACCACTGCACGGTGTGGCATAGGTTTGACGGAGGACATGCAAAGGTCCGAGGAAGGGTTGGTCGTTCTGTAATACTGCGAAAGAAGGGAGGGGTTGTTACTGATACTATGAATTCTACATCTACATCTACATTTATACTCCGCAAGCCACCCAGTGGTATGTGGTGGAAGGCACTTTACGTGCCACTGTCATTACCCCCCTTTCATGTTCCAGTCGCATATGGTTCGTGGGAAGAACGACTGCCGGAAAGCCTCCGTGTGCGCTCGAATTTCTCTAATTTTACATTCGTTATCTCCTCGGGAGGTATAAGTAGGGGGAAGCAATATATTTGATACCTCATCCAGAAACGCACCCTCTCGAAACCTTGACAGCAAGCTACACCACGATGCAGAGCGCCTCTCTTGCAGAGTCTGCCACTTGAGTTTGCTAAACATCTCCGTAACGCTGTCACGCTTACCAAATAACCCTGTGCCGAAACACGCCGCTCTTCATTGGATCTTCTCTATCTCCTCTGTCAACCCGACCTGGTACGGATCCCACACTGATGAGCAATACTCAAGTATAGGTCGAACGAGTGTTTTGTAAGCCACCTCCTTTGTTGATGGACTGCAGTTTCTAAGGACTCTCCCAATGAATCTCACCCAGGCACCCGTCTTACCAACAATTAATTTTATATGATCATTCCACTTCAAATCGTTCCGTACGCATACTCCCAGATATTTTATAGAAGTAACTGCTACCAGTGTTTTTTCCGCTATCATATAATCATAGCAATCTTTAAAACAAAGGATTCTTCATCTCGGTGAGGTCTTCTCAAGTAATTTGTGAAAATATTTTGTCGACTCCCACCTACAAGGGGAGAAATGAAGATTGTAACAAAGTAAAACAAACTATAGCTTGTGCAGAAGGATTTAGGTATTGACTTTTTCCTTGTGCTATTCGAGAATGGAACGGTAGAGAATAGAGTGGTAGTGGTTATATGAAACCTATACCAACCACTTAACTGTGAAATGCAGCGTAATCATGTAGATGTAGATGCATATGTAGAATCGCTATTATCTACTACAACACAAGAAAAGTACACGATTTTTTTCGAGTGCTTTAGTTTCATTGATTACATAGGCCTCCTACAAGAACTAAGACAAAAATATGTTGATACTTTTCATATTATAATTTTTTGTGTTTTATAAAAATTACAGTTGGTAAAATGAACCCAATTTCTGTTTCACAAATTAAGAAAACTACGGCATTTGTTGTTAACAAATAGCTAAGTCTGAACAGGTGGACTGACTTACATGTCTGTCTGTAAACGTTATGAATTATCCACGTAGATAAAAGTAGGTAGTGGTTCAAGGGCAACGCAAAGGAAGCATCCCAGCAGTTCACTTTAAAAGACTGCGCAAATATGGGAGAAAACCCTTGGGGTTTTCCAGTGTTGAACACTGCACAAACTCGCCCGAAGCATTCATGTACAGTCGTGTCCGATAATAGGAAAAAATATTCATCACATTATCAAACATTTCACTTGCAGATTTTGTCAGTTTCAAGGTAATACGTGTCCCGGGTAGGAATATGGTGCAGTAAGAGGTCTGCGTAATATATTCCTCATAGGGAACAGTTACTGCCAGGAGGAGAGGCTTTTATGGACTTCCATTTTCTCCCTGCAGGCAGCCATTGCCCTGAGAGAGCAGTTCTGGTAAAATTACTGGGTGAGTTTTAGGTGGAGGGGGAGGGGGGTTGGCAGGGGGGAGGGAGAGGGGAGGGAGGGGGAACAATGGTCCTTCCAGACACGACTATCAAGCCCTTGAGTGGTGCTCTGAGCCAGCGGAGTTACCCGCCGTTTCTGGGGACCCGTAAACGTCCTCTTTGCGACAACGTAACAATCAACTCTGGTTTCGGATTGCTTCTCTCAGGAACGCTACTAAGACCCGGCCACAACAAGACGTCCACTTAGGTCCCGTCCCGTCTCTCTGCTACAGCTGCAGGCTATCGCATTTACAGCACCATCCGCGTCCGCTCTCTATCGGCGTGTCCTTAATTGTGTTTTTCTCACTTTCCCTGCTTAACGTCAACGGCTGTCGTTCTAAAATGGGATATTTTGCTTTTTATTCAGTATCCCGTCGACAGCAATGTAATTGGGAACCAATTAACTTAATAGAATGAAACTGACATAGTGTTGCCGTCTGCTGATGACAAATTGTTGTAGAACGCCTATTAGATTTAGAAAAATACGCCTTTCTTTCGGGTTAACCCCTCTTGGGACATTTGTTGCTATACACTTGTTTTCTTCGGTGTTTTTTGATAGTCGTCGTCGTCATCAACGTCAAGAAAAGAAGTTTTTGTGATTCCATACGTTGAACATGATCTCCCCAAATTCTTCTGTATTTTCGTATTTGTAACGTCCGTATATGACTCAACATTTAATGCCTGTCTAACTACAATATTGTTCTTATCTGCATCTATGTAAATACACCGTGTGATCAAAAGTATCCGGTCACTAATTAGTGGACATTAATTTGGGATGTGTCCACCCTTCAACTTTATGCTTGAATTCTGCTAGGGGCACTTTCAGTCGCGTGGCTGAATGTCTGTGGAGCAACGGCAAACCTTTCTTCCTCGATAGCGGAATCAGAGAAGGAAGTGACGGTGAACGGTGGGGTCCGAAGCAGAGTCAACGTTCTAACTCGTCTCAAAGGTGTTCCATTGGGTTAAGGATGGGACTCTGGACAGACCAGCCGATTTCAGAAATCTTATTGTCTACAAACCATTGCCACAAAGATGTTTATGACATGGTGCATTGTCATGCTGACACAATGATCGTCTCGGAACTGTTCCTCCACTGTTCACATTTGACAGCGCTGTAAAATGGGATCGTATTCCTCTGAATTTACTATTTTCTTAAACTTAATGATTCCGGCGCAGGTTCGAATCCCCCCTCGGGCATGGGTGTGTGTATTTGTCCTTAGGATAATTTACATTAAGTAGTGTGTAAGCCTAGGGACTGATGACCTTAGCAGTTAAGTCCCATAAGATTTCACACACAATTGAACAATTGAATTAAACTTAATGAGGGTACCAAACTGTAATCACTAATAACTTCCCCACACTGTAAAACCATCTCCTATGTACTTCACTGTTGGTACTATACACTGAGGTGACAAAAGTGATGGATTAGCGACATGCACACATATAGCTGCCGGTAGTTTTGCGTACACAAGATACGAAAGGCAATGCATTGGCAAAGCTGTCATTTGCACACAGCTGATTCGCGCGAGAAGGTTTCCGACGTGATTTTGGCTACACGACGGAAATTTACTGACATCGAATGCGGAATGGCAGTTTGACCTAAACGCACTGGATATTCCATTTCGGAAATCGTTAGGGAATTCAATTTTCGGAGATCCACTGCGTCAAGAAAGTGCCGAGAATAGCACATTTAAGACGTTACCTCTCACCATGCGCAAGGCATTGGCCGAAACCCTTAACTACCAAGAGCAATGGGGTTTGCGTAGAGTAGCCAGTGATACCAGTGAATGATTCCTGTACATATTTGAAAGGCTCCTGTTACGGGGAAGGTTCGTTTCATGAAAATATCTTTGCTAATGGAAAAAGTAGAAAGATTCCTGGTCATGTGAAAGGTTAATAAAAGGTTTCTCCTTCTAACGCTTCTAGCTTAGTTATCATTCTCCCTTTCTCTGATAATTGCTTCCCTGATTTTCATTCTCATTATAAATACGGGATTCTATTTTAATTGTTTGGAATGATAGCAAACCAATGAATTAAACATTAATTCATTTTACTGATTGCAACATTTAACATCTCGATAATAATGCCAATCTCCTGGGTGCCTTTACAATTATAAGCCAACGGATAATTTACTCAGGTAATGGATGAGGACTGGATGTTTTCACATTCATGCAAGTACTTGTGTGCTAGAATCATACATTTACTGCACACCGGATTTTATTTCATGCATCACGATTAGTATGGTACAACAAGTTAAAAGTAATGCAGCACAGTCGAACCCTATCTGGAGTTGGTTATGAAGTTCCGATCTAAGGTGTGTTCCGCGATTCTAAATTAGCACAGGTCTGGCCGAATGCTCGGCACACTAACGAGTCGCTACACATCGCTTAGCGGGCTCCTTTTCCTCGCCTCCAAGACGGCGGATTTCTCCAGAGAGACCAGAATTTGGCCCAGTGCAGCCTCTGTCCCTTCTGCACAACGCGCTACTTTTTCCTTTCAGACTCGAACGCTAAGAGGGTTCCTTAAGCGAACTGTCGAATAGGGTCTGTTCCTGCGGTGAAGCCGCACGTGTAGCTTGCTCTCGCTACTCGCAACGCTAATAAGACAGGCTAATTCACGTAGGGCGCGTGGCATTCCCTAGACTATAAGATCGAACCCACGTGTTACTTGGAACCTTCATAAACATTACCCACATGATGATTATTAAAACCGCCCTACAAAATATTAATTCACAACTTAAATAACAAGAAGAAACTCTCTAGTATCCTAACTAATATACTGTATTAAGCAAACGGTGGATCTACACATTGCCTACCACCTGGCCACCAAGTCCACGTGTTAGCCTACTATTCAAATTAAATCTCACGATTGTGATTACTATTACCTTCTTTCACGATACACAAAGTCCCAGAACAAATAACAATTTCACAAACATGGAAACACATTACACATACCTTGGTCTCGCCACTGCAGCGCTCGTGCACAATGAGTGTGTAAGTCACACGTGTTATTCTATTCAATCTCAAAACACAAATGGTATCTCACACACGCATCTTAATTTAAGATGTATCCTGACCTTAAGCTTTACCACCTGTGTCTTACCATTTCATCGTGCTCGTATGCAATACGACTCAGAGATTTACCATTACAAAGCTTCACACGTTATCTTAAAATATTCAAAAGATTCTTAAATATATCACACACGCATCTTAATTTAAAACCAACCCTGATTTCCTAACGCTGAAATAAAAGAGTTAGTATCGTTGTGGCTCACTTAAGGTGAAGTCACCAACCATGCTAGGCTTTCTTAGCGGAGCTACCCAACACGTCCACTCACCATGAAGTCCGCTGCCAGAGTGCTTTAGAACAGCACATCACCGAGCTTTCTTTGTTCCCCCCGGAAGTCCTCCAAAGTATCTTAAAAGAAGCTCCGCTCTAACTGCCAACCTTCCTCACCTCTGATTGACCAAGACCTGAAGTTTCGACAAGCTGTTGCTCTCTTTGGAGCACCCTTACATCTCCGTCCAGCAGACGCTATCGATTGCTGCAGTACTGAAACTGTGCAAATATCTTTCTCTCTCTCACACACACACTCACACAACATGGGATGTTGATTTAGGGAATTAGACAAAAAATGTTGACTTTACAAGGTGTAACATTAATAAATGGCCACTGGTTTTTTGCCTTCCTTAAGTTTGCTATTATATTTTCTGTTCTAATTGACTTTACTTTTATGATTGTCATTACATTTTCTACTCAATCTGAGTATATTTCTATGAGAGGGTCCAAGCAGTGACCTCTCAACAGACAACCAAGACTGCGTGAAATAACCGCAGAAATAAATGTAGGACGTACGACGAACGTATACGTTAGGACAGTGCGGCGAAATTTGGCGTTAATGGGCTTTGGCTGCAGACGATCAACTCGAGTGCCTTTGCTAACAGCACCACATCGCTTGCAGCGCCTCTCCTGGTATCGTACGATATCGGTTGGACCTCGGACGACTGGGAAACCGTGGCCTGGTCAGATAGGTCCCGTTTTCAGTTGGTAAGAGCTGACGGTACGGTTCGAGTGTAGCACAGGCCCTACGAAGACATGGACCCAAACTGTCAAGGCACTGTGCAAGCTGGTGGTGATTCCACCATGGTGTGGGCTGTGTTTACATGCAATAGGCTGGGTCGTCTGGTTGAACTGAACTGATCATTGACTGGAAATGGCTATATTCCCAAACAACAACGAAATGTTTACGGATGACAATGCGCCATTTCGCTGGGCCGTAACTGTTCGCAATTAGTTTGAGGAACTTTCTGGACAATTCGAGCGATTGATTTGACCAATCAGATCGCACGACATGAATCCTAACGAAAATTTATGGGACGTAATCGAGAGATAGTGGACAAAATCTTGCAGCGGCAGTACTTCCCCAATTACGGCCATAGAGACAGCATAGCTCAGTATTTCTGCAGGGGACTTCCAATGACTATTTGAGTCCATCCACTCGAGTTGCTGCACTAAGCCGGCCACAAAATGGTCCGACACGATATTAGTAGGTATCCCACCTCGGTGTACATGATGTCAGCTGACGTCCTGCAGGCAATGTGTCTCTTGTGATGAGCTGCTCGACCATGTATCCCATTAACTCCCCAAGCACAGTCATTCTACAAGATGGACTACAGCTAGCATTTTGGAACTGACGAGTGATTTCTCCCGCTGGTTTCATGCGGTATAACTACCCTTCCGAATGCTCTACGATCTCTGTCAGTACAAGTGGTCTGCCAGGTCTTGGTTCAGTTGTGGTTCTTCGCATTTACACTTTACGTCAGCGCGGGATGAGCCGAGC
Organism: Schistocerca nitens; assembly: GCF_023898315.1. Taxonomy (NCBI): domain Eukaryota; kingdom Metazoa; phylum Arthropoda; class Insecta; order Orthoptera; family Acrididae; genus Schistocerca; species Schistocerca nitens. Next base: position 244,989,647 of record NC_064615.1, on the reverse strand, counting down.
GGTCTTGGGCGCTGCAGTCATGTACTGTGCGGCTGATCCTGGCGGAGGTTCGAGTCCTACCTCGTGCATGGGTGTGTGTGTTTGTTCTTAGGATAATTTAAGTAGTGTGTAGGCTTAGGGACTGATGACCTTAGCAGTTAAGTCCCATAAGGTTTCACACACATCTGAACATTTTTGAACTTTACATCAACATCATCAACAGTCAACTTTGGCAGCTTTAGAAGGGTAGATATGTCCCTAATAGATTTGTTTCTCACATGATATCCAGCGATCGTGCTTCCTGACAGACCTGTTCCGCTGTTAATGCTTCGCTGGTTAAAACACAGTACTCCCCGCCTGCTTTTTTACTGTCGGGCCAGCCTGTCGTGACATCTAGAGGTCAATGCCCCATCACGTACTCGTCTCCAGATACTTTTGATCATATAATCTGGAAATTGCTGTTAGTTTCATAGCTAATGGTACGGTGCATTGTATCGCAGTTAGGTTTTGTGGAAAATGGAAATTTGTGGTAAGGTCTTATGGGACCAAACTGCTGAGGTCATCGGTCCCTAAGCCTACACACATCTTAATCCAACTTTTCTGTACAATTGCGATTTGTGACGAAACCGAACGAGGGAGCCATTGGGCACTTTTTATTGTGCCACTTACACGCAGTTACCATTTTTAGCGAAGTGTTCATCGCTAAGCGGTTCAAAAATGGTTCAGATGACTCTAAGCACTATGGGACTTAACATCTGAGGTCATCAGTCCCCTAGACTTAGAACTACTTAAGCCTAACTAACCTAAGGATATCACAAAAATGGTTCAAATGGCTCTGAGCACTATGGGACTTAACATCTGAGGTCATCAGTCCCCTAGAACTTAGAACTACTTAAACCTAACTAACCTAAGGACATCACAAACATCCATGCCCGAGGCAGGATTCGAACCTGCGACCGTGGCGGTCGCACGGTTCCAGACTGAAGCGCCTAGAACCGCTCGGCCACAAAGGCCGGCAGGACATCACACACATCCATGCCCGAGGCAGGATTCGAACCTGCGACCGTAGCAGCAGCGCGGTTCCGGACTGAAGCGCCTAGAACCGCTCGGCCACAGGGGCCGGTGCCAAGCGGCGAAAATGCATCGTTTTCCTTACGATTCTCACTTTAAGGTGGAGAAACAGACTGCTAGCTTGTTGATGTACAGATTATCTAGTAATAAATCAATACTTAAATACACAGCTCTAAAATCGGCAGTATATTTACAATGTGCAGCCATTATTTTTAATAGGCCAGTACGTCGAAAATTTTACCGTGGATATGGGTACTTTTCTCGATATATCGAGGAACGATAATGATCTTTTTAAAAATCGATGTATCAGATTCACGATATTTTTAAAAATAACAACAGTCCTAGTTTGGAGCGGAGACGACGTTTCAACGTCTTCCAAAGGTGTTCCATTAGTTTCAGGTCGGAAGTCTGGGCAGATCAGTCCCTTTCAGAAATGCTGTTGTCCACAAACCTTTGTGTCACAGATGCCTTATGACAGAACGTATTGTCATGCTGACTTGCTGATACTATCATGGTCACCGAACTATGACTTTATGAAGTACACAGTGGGGTAAGTGTTTTTATATCCTTCCGCCTAACCAGGAAACAGTAGTGAACATCGCCTCAGGTGGCATCTCACATGATGTGAGGTAACGTTCCCAGGTATTCGGCAAAGCTAAACCCCTCCATCAAGTTGATGTAGGGTATAGCTTGATTCATCACTGCAAATCATCGTTTCCTGCCATCTATTCAGCGGCGACTCTTTTTAAAGCACGTCAAATGTTGGTCAGCATTGATTACAGAAATATCTTATGAAGAGATCCTCGACCATTGTACTTAATTCCTTTTAACCACCTACGTGCAGTCATTGTGTTAGTTTATTTATTTATTTATTTAATTTAATTACTCGTCAAGTTCCGTAGGACATAATTGAGGAGCAAATCTCCAAGGTCATGGAACGTGTCAGTACCTGAAATTACAAAATAAACGCAATAACAGATAAAAATAAATGTTCATTAACCTTAAAAAAGTCACTCCATAAGTTTAAGTAAACGCTATCAGCAATACAATAGAAATCAGCTTAATTTTTTAAGGAACTCCTCGACAGAATGGAAGGAGTGACCCATGAGAAAACTCTTCAGTTTCGATTTGAAGCCTCGTGGATTACTGCTATGATTTTTGATTTCGAGTGGCAGCTTATTGAAAATGGATGCAGCAGTATACTGCACACCTTTTTGCAGAAGAGTTAAGGAAGTCCGATCCAAATGCAGATTTCATTTCTACCGAGTATTAACCGAGTGAAAGCTGCTTATTCTTGGGAATAAACTAATATTGGTAACAAGAATCGACAGTAAGGAATATAAGTATTGAGAGGCCAATGTCAAAATGCCCAGACTCGTGAACAGAGGTCGACAAGAGGTTCGTGAACTAACCACTTATTGCCCGAACCGCCCGTTTCTGAGCAAAAAATATCCCTTTAGAATGAGAAGACTTACCCCAAACTATAATACCACAAGCGAATGAAAATAAGCAAAGTAGACTAATTTTCGTGTCGAACGATCACGCACTTCTGATACCGTTCGAATAGTAAAAATGGCAGTATTAAGTCTTTGAACAAGATCCTGAACGTGGGCTTTCCGCGACAGCTTACTATCTACCTGAACACCTAGAAATTTGAACTGTTCAGTTTCACTAATCATTTGCCCATTCTGTGAAATTAAAACGTCAGGTTTTGTTGAATTGTGTGTTAGAAACTCTAAAAACTGAGTCTTACTGTGATTTAGCGTTAGTTTATTTTCTACAAGCAATGAACTGAGGTCATGTATTGCACTATTTGAAACAGAGCCAATGTTGCACACAACATCCTTTACTACCAAGCTAGTTTCATCAGCAAACGGAAATATTTTACAGTTCCCCGTAATACTAGAGGGCATATCATTTATATAAATAAGGAACAGGAGTGGCTCCAACACTGATCCCTGGGGCACTCCCCACTTGACAGTACCCCACTCAGACCCCACATCACAGCCGTTTTCAACATTGTGAATAATGTCCTTTTGATGCCTGTTGCTAAAGTAAGGGGTGAACCAATTGTGAGCTACTCCCCGTATTCCGTAGTGGTCCAACTTCAGGAGCAATGCCTTAGTTAAATCAAAAAATGAGTCAAGCGTTTGAAACCTTTTGTTTAACCCATCCAGTATCTCACACAGAATAGGGAATATAGCATTTTCAGTTGTTAAATGACTTCTAAAGCTGAACTGTACATTTGATAGCAAATCGTGTGATAGAAAATGATCAATTATCCTTACATACATAGCCTTTTCAATATCTTTTGCAAACACTGATGGCATAGAAATAGGTCTACAATTATCTACATTATCCCTTTCTCCCTTTTTATAATGTGGCTTTACTGCTGAGTACTTTAATCGTTCAGGAAACTGACCATTCCTAAAGAGAAAATTACAAACATGGCTAAATACAGTAGCTTGATTGTGACTGCTTCTAACATTTTGATATAATTCCCGCTTTGTTCTACATGATATCCTTATCCCACTAGTCAGCCACCTGGGCTGCCCATTACTGCTAGTACCCCGTTTAGAATGTTGTAATGGAAAGCAGCTTTCAAAGAGCATGAGAAATGTGCTAAGGAAAACATTGTATTTATCATGTATGTTATCGGCACTATAAACATCCTGCCACTCTTGTTCCTTGACAAGGTTTAAAAAACTCTCTATTGCTGTTGGATTAACTTTCCTATATAGTTTGTAATTAAATATGACATTGGTTTGAGTACAAAATCCTTTTAGTGTTAAAATTTGTGCATCATGGTCTGAAAGGCCATTCACGCCCTTGCTGACAGAATACCCATCTAGTAATGAAGAATGAATAAAAATATTATCTATGGCAGTGCTGCTGTTCCCCTGCACCCTAGTTGGAGAAAAAAACACAGTTTGCATCAGGTCATATGAATTTAGGAGATCTACCAAAATGATTTTTCTTGCACCATCATATACAAAATTTATGTTGAAATCACCACATATTTCTAATTTCTAGCACTTCCTACAAAGTGAATCAAGAACCCTCTCTAGCCTGAGCAGAAATGCTCTGAAGTCAGAGGTGGGGGACCTATAAACAACAACAATTAGAAGTTTAGTTTCAGTAAATTCAATTACCGCTGCACAAAATTCAAATATCTGCTCAGTGCAGTGTCGTGATATGTCTATGAACTCAAATGAAATACTGTTTTTTACGTACAGAGCCACTCCCCCACCCCGCAAGGAACTTTTTGAGAAACAGCCAACTAATATGTAGCGTGGTAAAAGTAGCTTCTGAATTGTCAGATTATTTAAGTGGTGCTCTGATATACCAATAATTTCATAGTCACCATCTACAAGCAGTTCACTAACTTTCTCTTTAATACCTCTTATAATTTGATGAAACATGCTAATTCCTTTTCTACTTGGAAACATTACGTCCTCGGAAGGTGAGCCCTTAGAGGGACTTCCTTTAAGCAGGTATACCTATCAGCTGACTTCAACCTACAAAAGGTGCAGCTCTAACACCAACTACTACAGGAATTTTTCCATGAGTGACACCACTGCCACCACCACCACCACCACCACCACCAACTACACTGTCACCTATAAGCTTAGCCAGCCTCCCCTTCCCATACCTATTGAGGTGCAGGTCATGCCTAATGAAACCCCATCTACTGATAGACCCAACTGGCACCACTGAGATGTGACCCATGCCCTCCGCCATCAGCGCCCTCCCCAGCCCCACGTTAACGCAGTTGGACTGCTGACCACTTTCGAACTCACGAACGATTCCTTCCACTGATCCCAAGCGATTTGTTTTCATCCACCTGCCGCAATGCTCGATGGTCCGCGTCGGTCAGTACATGGGGTCTTCCTGGTCTTGGGTTAGCTGAAGTTGCTCCTTCGCGTTTCCACTTCACAATCACATCATCACTAGCAGTCGATGTGAGCAGCGTTAGAGCAGTGAAATGTCCCTTCGGGTTTGTTACTCGTGAGACATCCAAAGACTAGCCCCCGTTCGAATTCTTCAGCTTTTCTGTTGGTGCTTCTCTTCTGACAACACAATACTTCTCGCCTCGTGTTAAACTTCTTGTATGTCCATCCTTTTGGTAGGAGATCTTTGGGACGACGACCGTTTACTATTGTGACAAAATAAAACACCTACAGCTGTCCTTACGATTTTTATTTTATTTTGTTGCGAACAGTTTCAACGCTTCAATGTGCCATCTTCAGGCATGTAAGCATAAAACAGTAACGATAGCATTATCAACTTACCAGTCAAGTTACATAGAAACAGATTAAAACATATGTGACACATCCAGTGGTTATGCACCCATTTTCGAGTTTAGATAAATATGCATTTACCATCACTCAGATTGCTCTGGACAGGACTATGGCATCCCCAGTGTTGCAATTGTAATGGTGGATGTATTGTCAACTCTTAGACTATTGTAACATGGTCACAGTCTCACATTAAACATAAGTATAGGATTAACTTACGATTCAATTATTGGCATGTTGTGTGGGCTCCTCACTGGTCAATTGGTAAACTGGTTTGTGAGACGATATGTATGGCCACTATGGCTCTTTTGAAACTTGATTGCATAGATATGATGGTTTTTTAGTTTTGATGTGGCTCAAAGACCAAGGTGTTTATTCGGTACAATACATTTACTCATAAGTATATGCAATTTAAATTTTGTTGTATTTTTGCGAGTTTACTTGGGTTTCATACATATGAGTACTTTTCGAGTGGGCTGCTTGTCGGGAAGCTGACGCGAACGTTGCTGCCATTAGCCTCTAGTTAGGCGTTTGGTGGTAGAACTGTGTATGTTGTCCCTGGAACTGTATCTAGATATCTTTAAATGCTGCTTTCTTTAAGATGCAATAACTTTAGTCATATGTGAAACAATTGGTGATCATGTACCTGTCTTCAATTTCGCGTGGATTTGCATTACATTACCTTCTGCTAACAGTCATTGGATCTCGACCAACGCGAGCAACATTGTCGCGATACGATAACCGCAATCGCGGTAGGATACAATCGGACCTTTATCAAAGTCGGAAACGTGATGGTACGCATTTCTCCTCCTTACACGAGGCATCACAACAACGTTTCACCAGCCAACGCCGGTCAACTGCTGTTTGTGTATGAGAAATCGGTTGGAAACTTTCGTCATGTCAGCACGTTGTAGGTGTTGCCACCGGCGCCAACCTTTTGTGAATGCTCTGAAAAGCTAATCATTTGCATATCACAGCATATTCTTCCTGTCGGTTAAATTTCGCGTCTGTAGCACGTCATCTTCGTAGTGAAGCAATTTTAATGGCCAGTAGTGTAAAATAATAAGGACGGCTGTAGGTGTAAACTGGCGTGAAGGGGAAAGGGGGGGAGGGTTCCACCTGTCGTGATATCTAGTGGTCGATGACGAATTACAGAGGGTATTTCGGAAACATTTAATCACGCTGTGCATTTGGAAACTGGATCAACAGTGAAGGTAGGCAATCGCGTGTAGACGAAATCCCATTAGCATGTCCCCACTGGTAGAGCAGTAAATCTGCTTGTAACGACTTTGTCGCCTGGTGGAGAGAAACAGTGTGGAGCAGTTAAACGCTCGGCCCGTGTGGAAAACGGGCGAGCCCCCTGAGAGTACACGAGTCGCTACAGGCGTGGCCCGTGTCCAGCACGTCTCGAGATCCACGGCCGACGACCGCAGGCCGCCGTGTCGCTACACGACCAGAGCAGCACACGGCCGCGGCTCGACCCGTCCCAGCGACACGCGGTCGCTCGTGTAGCGACACGCCCCTCGTTTTGTAAGTCGATATCCCTGCGTGTTCAACAGAGCGGACTCGGCCTCACAGCCCGCCTCTAAGCAGTCCCAAATTGTACCGGGCCGAGGCAAGCGAGCACGACATTGCACGCAACAGCTGTCTCCTCTGTTTTGTCCAGCTTTAAGCCGTTCTCACACGAGGCGAGTTAGCTAACGTTGACGTTGCCTTGGTGTGAAACACAAAATAAGTTCTGCGATATTTTGGCAAACATGTGTGAAGATAATGCTAATTACGAAAGATAATTCTTTTCTTTTTCTTCTTCATTTTCTTCTGCTTCATTTATTCTGTACGCACATTTTTTATAGTTACAAAATTTGTTGTATTGTTCTCAAGTACGCAATGTAACTGTTCTTTGCTTTATTAATAATGCTACATGAATCCCTTTTAATTGAATATGCAAAGGTGTCAGGGGGTGTTTGATCCTCTTTGCAATGCTTTTGTGGAATGCGTTGCGTGAAACTAAATGTAGTACGCAGCACAGCCGTATGAACTGCGATATGAGGACGATATCGATAGCTGACAGTCGAACAGTGACACTCAGAGGGTATGCAATTTCGTGGCGTGCGCGCGTGCGTTGGGTAATCGTGCTAGACAGAAGCCACGAAAATTTATGGCCACGCTCATATTTTTTCGGTCACGATGCAAACTAAATTTCGACGTGCACGTCTGTGAATATTGTGATCTTTATTGAATTCTATAAACAACAGTGACAGTTCTTACGCGAATGGATTTGATTGTCGTGGTTAGAACCGAACTGTTCTGCACCTAACTTAGAACTTATTATCTTGTCTGCCATCTAATGAGTTGCCGCGCGCTAAAACGTTTACCGTCGCCGTGGAGAGTCATAAACTGTTAAGTGTGCTGCGAGTAAAAGTGCATTTCACACTGTTTTAAAACGGTTTAGGGAAGTTAGAAACAGAAACGTGTGTGTATGGTAAGTTGTAATCGGTCACATACGAGACTCGATCTACACAACGATTACGTCCTATGAGCCACCAACGATGACAAAACGCACAGACCACGCAGAGAAAAGCTGAAATGACAGACGCAATCCTTGTAAAGACATAAAGCATCTCATGTAGTTTCAATTTTAATTTCTTTCTCTTTTGTGACACACTTTTTTCAGTGCTTGATTTCTTTAAAAATAAACGCAGTTTGTGAGAAATGTGTTCGCAATCAGTGTCGACATTGTTTCATCCTTAATAATTGTTATAGTACTTACTTTTTCTGTCTTAATCATTTACTTTGTTGTAGTTTTTATTCCATGTGTTTTACATATATATTCTTTTGGAGGGATGCGTTTTTGTGAAAGTGAATAGTGTTTCTATCAGGCACATTTCCGCGTTTTGTTGTGGTGTGTACCATTAAATTATGAGCGCCGATCAGTCACAATTAGGAGGCCCGTCCGTTATTAGTGCAAGGCACACTATATCTGAGAATTTTGTATCTGATAAGTTTACGTTCAGTAAGACGTTATGTTACGATATTCTCGTAACCAAGTGCTAGTCAGTTTGGCTCTTACAGTTAGATATAACAGAACAAAATTATTGCCATTTCGTTAGTAATAAGGAAATGGCAAGAATTTTGTTCTGTTATATCTAACTGTACCGGAGTTTTCGTGTTTTATGTTGTTCTGACGTTTGTTGACAAACTGTGACATAGTTATTTTCGTTCAGTTAGAAATTAAAATTGGTTCCTTTGAGTTTAAATAATCAAAATTCATGGTCAAAAATACGCAAAGTAGATCTGTAATAACCGTTTTCTTCACATATGGCTCTGTTTGAGACAGATGTAGGTAACACAGCATGTTATGGCTTAATTTCGTTGTACCGGTGACTTACGTAGGTTGAACCAATAAGAGGCAAGAAAACTCTGTCATTAGCAGAACTTTGTAGATGTCATATTGTATTTTTCTTTTTCAGATGCAGCTCACATTTCGTCAGTTTCATACTGTAACTTAAACCCTATGAATATGTACTGTTTCTGAGCATCACGATATTAAGGATCTCTCGAAAAAGCGTCATTGTTCATACGATTTGTTTTAATAAAATTGTGCTAAAAGTGTAATTGGTGGTTAATGAATTTTATTGTGTTTAGTTATTTTCGTGTTATAACTCTTGTGCATCGACTTAAACAAATGCCAAACCGAAGATTAAAAAAAAGGGCGTCGGTCCTCATAGGATTTGTTATGATTAATGGGCAGTTAATGAAAAGTCGGCGATTAAAGCCTTTGGAGGTCGTAACGTCAACTACTAGGTCACAGCGCCTTGCAAAGTAAAAGTTTGATTAAGCCCACACAACGGATTGTTTTAAATTCTATTTCTGTGATCGTTTGAACTGTGTTACGGTTTCGTATATTACAACACAGGGACAGAGATGAGTGTTATGGGTAATATAAATCCTTAAGTTACGAAGAAACTTCATAAAATCCAACTTAGTGCTGCTTCCTAGAGTGATATGAGTTTGTTTCTGGCATTGCTAGATGAACCCTGGAATTTGTGGTAAAATAAGATGAGTCATGGTAAAGTGAAACTGGAGAAATGGACCAAGACTGATCACTAGGGAATGGGATTTTATGAGTAGTGGGAGTAGGAGAGAACTGATGCAGACTGTATCGTTGCAAAATTTATTCAAGATGGTTTCACTATAGGTGGCAATATCGCACTGATAACATCACCAGATGATATTATCGATTTTTAACCTCCCTTCCTGTCCCCCCTCCCCTCCCCCACCTGAAAATTGGTGGGAAATGCCCACCTGTGCTGAGCTGTTGGTGTGGAAGGTTCTTCTTATTTCATAATTTTTTGGGATGTCAGGTGTTATCCTGTTGGAAGAATATTCCAATACTACGAGACAACAGTATCAAAAACTCAAAAAGATGCAAGTATTACTGTTGGGTCAAACTACAACTACATACATTAATTACACAGCTACAGATCATCAATCTAGATCAGTTTAAAAAATCATAATCACCTCAAAAACAGTACAGCATAAAAACTTCACCTACACACGACATAAATTTTCGTGAAATACTGCAGGAACTGGTACTCCAGCACAGCTAACAACTTCGCCTACAGATCATATAAATATCTAAACATATTGCATATATCGTGAAATACAGTACGCCAAAACTCCTACACTTAACATACAGATCATAAATATGCACCCTAAATACCACAAATAGAGTTTAAAGATCGTGCATAGTATGTGCTCCTTCCACAAGCATCAAATTCTTGCTGTTCGTTGGGTATGCATACCTTGCATCTTCTCATTCTGGTAGTCGATGGCTGACTGCAAGCTGTGCACTCAGACGTGTGCACACCACCCTTGCCAACATGCAATCTTTATTGGAACAACTCACTGTATGGTGCACCCGGACTGCGAGTTCACATTACCCGGAGTACTTCACTCCCCCCCCCCCCCTCCTACCCAGCCAGTGGCTGGATGCAACTCGTGGGCTGTGGGCTGTGGGCTGCCCCAACAGCTCACTGTGGGCTGCATAAACTCCAGGAGACATGCACTGGTGGCAACTTGCTTTGTATCCATTGCTGGTCTCCAGAAATTTTGGGAAACACCAAAGCACTTTCTCCCAAACTGTTAAGCGTTCTGTGTGTGTGTGTGTGTGTGTGTGTGTGTGTGTGTGTGTGTGTGTGTGTGTGTGTGGTCCGAAACATGTGAACAACAGTAAAACAACAGCCTGCAAACCTATCCAGACCTGCAGACCTAGATTTTCCCCCAGCCTGGTTTTGTCAGCAGCTTACCTTGTTGACCGGATGCTCAAAATTCCCTCTTAAGTGATGCCTGAAACACTGACAAAGAGTGAAGGGATTCCTGGAACACCTGCACACTTGATTGCTATTGACCTTCAGAATGGGTGAGAAAGTATGTGGTGCTTCCTGTCTGAGCACAGGCAAACCAAAGTGTTCTGAGATGTGTTTTCGAGATTTGCCTGAAAGGCCACCGCTGTGAGCAATAGAAAAGTACCTATCCGATGAGCATCCCACTCCAAACATGTATGAGTCTGCAGACCTAGCTTTCGTTCAGAATACTCCCGTGTAGAATGAGGGTGGTTGAAAAACATTCCTCAGATTGTCCTGCGTCCTATTCTTCTCTGGACACCAGGGCACTTAAATGCCACTGCGAGAAATACAAGCGTGTTGAACAATATGCTTCCTATCTTCTCACCTCCAAACCAAAATATTCTGAGATATGTTTACGAGATATGCCGGACAGGCTGACCCTGTGAACAGTAGCAAAATAACTGTCTGACGACCACTCCATCCTAAATGTGTATGAGACTGCAAACCTGGATTTTTCCTAAAATACCGTGCTGTAGAAAATTTCCTATTGTTTCCCCCCAAATTAGTGGGTTGAGCTTGAGTATACAGGGTGAGTCACCTAACGTTACCGCTGGATATATTACGTAAACCACATCAAATACTGACGAATCAATTCCACAGACCGAACGTGAGGAGAGGGGCTAGTGTAATTAGTTAATACAAACCATATAAAATGCACGGAAGTATGTTTTTTAACACAAATCTACGTTTTTTAAATGGAACCACGTTAGTTTTGTTAGCACATCTGAACAAGTAAACAAATACGTAATCAGTGCCGTTTGTTGCATTGTAAAATGTTAATTACATCCGGAGATATTGTAACCTAAAGTTGACGCTTGAGTACCACTCCTCCGCTGTTCGATCGTGTGTATCGGAGAGCACCGAATTACGTAGGGATCCAAAGGGAACGGTGATGGACCTTAGGTACAGAAGAGACTGGAACAGCACATTACGTCCACATGCTAACACCTTTTTATTGGTCTTTTTCACTGACGCACAAGTACATTACCATGAGGGGTGAGGTACACGTACACACGTGGTTTCCGTTTTCATTACGGAGTGGAATAGAGTGTGTGGTTCAAATGGTTCAAATGGCTCTGAGCACTATGGGACTCAACTGCTGTGGTCATCAGTCCCCTAGAACTTAGAACTACTTAAACCTAACTAACCTAAGGACATCACACACATCCATGCCCGAGGCAGGATTCGAACCTGCGACCGTAGCAGTCGCACGGTTCCGGACTGCGCGCCTAGAACCGCGAGACCACCGCGGCCGGCAATAGAGTGTGTCCCGACATGTCAGGCCAATAGATGTTCAATGTGGTAGCCATCATTTGCTGCACACAATTGCAATCTCTGGCGTAATGAATGTCGTTTACGCCGCAGTACGTCTGGTGTAATGTCGCCGAAGGCTGCACAATACGTTGTTTCATATCCTCTGGGGTTGTAGGCACATCACAGTACACATTCTCCTTCAACGTACCCCACAGAAAGAAGTTCAGAGGTGTAAGATCAGGAGAACGGGCTGGCCAATTTATGCGTCCTCCACGTCCTATGAAACGCCCGTCGAACGTGTACCTCACCCCTCATGGTAATGTACATTTGCGTCAGCGAAAAAGACCAATAAAAGGTGTTAGCATGTGGACGTAATGTGCTGTTCCAGTCTCTTCTGTACCTAAGGTCCATCACCGTTCCCTTTGGATCCCTACGTAATTCGGTGCTCTCCGATACACACGATCGAACAGCGGAGGAGTGGTACTCAAGCGTCAACTTTAGATTACAATATCTCCGGACGTAATTAACATTTTACAATGCAACAAACTGCACTGATTAGGTATTTGTTTATATGTTCAGATGTGCTAACAAAACTAACGGGATTCTATTTAAAAAAAACGTAGGTTTGTGTTAAAAAACATACTTCCGTGCATTTTTTTATGGTTTGTATTAACCAATTACACTAGCCCCTCTCCTCACGTTCGGTCTGTGGAATCGATTCGTCAGTATTTGATGTGGTTTATGAAATATATCCAGCGGTAATGTTAGGTGACTCAACCTGTATATGTCTCCGAGTAGATGGAACTGCAATATGCCGACGAAACTGACACATGACACACGCACTCTTAACACTATCCTACCAAAAGTATCCAAATATCTATTAATGGATATGAGTTCCAACATATATATATATATATATATATATATATATATATATATATATACACTCCTGGAAATTGAAATAAGAACACCGTGAATTCATTGTCCCAGGAAGGGGAAACTTTATTGACACATTCCTGGGGTCAGATACATCACATGATCACACTGACAGAACCACAGGCACATAGACACAGGCAACAGAGCATGCACAATGTCGGCACTAGTACAGTGTATATCCACCTTTCGCAGCAATGCAGGCTGCTATTCTCCCATGGAGACGATCGTAGAGATGCTGGATGTAGTCCTGTGGAACGGCTTGCCATGCCATTTCCACCTGGCGCCTCAGTTGGACCAGCGTTCGTGCTGGACGTGCAGACCGCGTGAGACGACGCTTCATCCAGTCCCAAACATGCTCAATGGGGGACAGATCCGGAGATCTTGCTGGCCAGGGTAGTTGACTTACACCTTCTAGAGCACGTTGGGTGGCATGGGATACATGCGGACGTGCATTGTCCTGTTGGAACAGCAAGTTCCCTTGCCGGTCTAGGAATGGTAGAACGATGGATTCGATGACGGTTTGGATGTACCGTGCACTATTCAGTGTCCCCTCGACGAACACCAGTGGTGTACGGCCAGTGTAGGAGATCGCTCCCCACACCATGACGCCGGGTGTTGGCCCTGTGTGCCTCGGTCGTATGCAGTCCTGATTGTGGCGCTCACCTGCACGGCGCCAAACACGCATACGACCATCATTGGCACCAAGGCAGAAGCGACTCTCATCGCTGAAGACGACACGTCTCCATTCGTCCCTCCATTCACGCCTGTCGCGACACCACTGGAGGCGGGCTGCACGATGTTGGGGCGTGAGCGGAAGACGGCCTAACGGTGTGCGGGACCGTAGCCCAGCTTCATGGAGACGGTTGCGAATGGTCCTCGCCGATACCCCAGGAGCAACAGTGTCCCTAATTTGCTGGGAAGTGGCGGTGCGGTCCCCTACGGCACTGCGTAGGATCCTACGGTCTTGGCGTGCATCCGTGCGTCGCTGCGGTCCGGTCCCAGGTCGACGGGCACGTGCACCTTCCGCCGACCACTGGCGACAACATCGATGTACTGTGGAGACCTCACGCCCCACGTGTTGAGCAATTCGCCGGTACGTCCACCCGGCCTCCCGCATGCCCACTATACGCCCTCGCTCAAAGTCCGTCAACTGCACATACGGTTCACGTCCACGCTGTCGCGGCATGCTACCAGTGTTAAAGACTGCGATGGAGCTCCGTATGCCACGGCAAACTGGCTGACACTGACGGCGGCGGTGCACAAATGCTACGCAGCTAGCGCCATTCGACGGCCAACACCGCGGTTCCTGGTGTGTCCGCTGTGCCGTGCGTGTGATCATTGCTTGTACAGCCCTCTCGCAGTGTCCGGAGCAAGTATGGTGGGTCTGACACACCGGTGTCAATGTGTTCTTTTTTCCATTTATGTCAGCCACCAAAGCTGTAGTTTTTAATGTATCACCAGCAGTCTTCAGACAAATCGAATATTCAAATCACTGTTATATAGTTATTTGCACAGTTGCGTCACATAGCTAATGGATGCTTAGATGTAAACATAATTTATCCTATATATCGAAATCATGTCGTCACAGATCGATAATTTTCTTTTTTCATTCTTCTGTATATTAATTTTGTCAGCGGTTTTGCAGCAGAAGATGTTATCCAGGTTGTGAGATAGCTTTCGCACCTGTCTGCCTTGCTATCTTCGGAACTGTGTGGTTGATACTCTGCCAAAAGTTTGGTGTTGTGCCGCCAGTCTCATAGATTCTACCCACCAACTTGGATAGTCGTATGTTCACCTTTTTCCCACAATGATTTTAGAAATTTCGGCTGAACGTTATCTATCCCTTCCGCCTTAGGCCTATTTTTATCCGAAATCTTGCAGAGATCGTTTAAACAGGATCGCTTTATCGACTCCAGTTTCTTCTTCTATCATATCATCAGACAAGTTCTCCCTCTTTGGAGGTCTTAACTGCACTCCTTCCACCTGCTTACTCTTTCCTCTGTGTTTGTCAGTGGGCTCACAAAAGCATTCTTAATGATACCTTCCTTGTTTTTTAAGTTCACTGATGGATTTTTAACTTATCTACAAGCTGTGTCAGTTCTTCCGACATCCATTTCTTTTCTGATTTGTTTATATTTTTTCCTTACAGTCATACCGCTGTGGCTGCCTTGGCCTTCCAACTTATTTCGTGGCTAAGGTATTTGTATAGCTTTACTACCGTCTTTCTGCGAATATTCTTATGCTATCCCCACCAGTTCATCGATCAGTTGAGGTATAGCGGCTAATTTTCTTTCTGCAGTCACTTCGTGAGGTGTGTTTGGGAGGGAGTGATATGTTGTGTCACAGAAGCGGTAAAGAGACAACCTCTCAGCCACCCTTTTGTCAGAGTATCGCTTACCCCACATATTCGCACTTATCTTCCGGTCTTCGATATACAGGGTGATTATAATTAAAGCTAAAATTTCAAACCGCTGTAGAAATAACATCACTGGTCAGAATGACGTGAAAATGCAACGGAATATTACCGGTGAAGGGGGAAAACTTATGACAGAAGAAAAATAAATAGTTACAAAATGTAGCAATAGATGGCGCTGTAAGCATTATAATTTAATAGTGGTCGACTACAAATGACAAATGAATCATACAACAATGCCTAAGGTGTACATCTGAAGTTAAACAAACTGTACTATGGTTCAAATGGTTCAAATGGCTCTGAGCACTATGGGACTTAACAGCTGTGGTCATCAGTCCCCTAGAACTTAGAACTACTTAAACCTAACTAACCTAAGGACAGCACACAACACCCAGCCAGCACGAGGCAGAGAAAATCCCTGACCCCGCCGGGAATCGAACCCGGGAACCCGGGCGTGGGAAGTGAGAACGCTACCGCACGACCACGAGATGCGGGCAACTGTACTACTCAGTGTGCATGGGTATACAGATGTGATACTGTTAGTTACGTAAGCCCATCCACCACGGCAAGGTCATATCACATCAGATGGGAAAAATCTGTCTTTAATTGTCCTGAGGCCAAAAACCGCATAAAAAGCATCACTCAAAAGTATTTTTCATTGTCCGGAGGCCAAAAAGCGCATAAAAAGCATCAATCACATCGGTTTTTAATTGTCCTGAAGTCAAAAACCGCATAAAAAGCATAAGTATCAATCAAAATCGAATAGGGTTATTAATTTCCGTGTGACTGGCGCAAAACATGTTCAGTATGCTGTCCATCGTTTTCTGCAACATGTTAAAATCGAGAAACGGCATGTTCCACAACTGATCGAAGTGTTTCTGGGGTCACATTCAGAATGTGATGCACAATGCGTGCCTTCAATGCAGCTAAGTTTGCAACCGGAACACTGAACGCATCTTTGAGATAGCTCCACAGCCAGAAGTCACACGGATTAAGATCAGGTGATCGGGCCAGCCGGGATGTAAGGAAATAGCGGCTGATAGTTCTAGCATTTCCTAATGGCACTTCAGCAACTGCTTAACTGGATGTGCACCATCTTGCATAAAAATGATCCCATCCACACATCACCGATGTTCGAGAGCTGAAATGAGGTGGTTGTGAAAAAGTTACTCATAGCGCTTGCCAGTGATGGTACAGATAACAGGTCCGAAAGCACCTGTCTCTTCGAAAAAATATGGCGCCACACAGTGACTTTTCCAGGATGAAGTTGTACTGGTTGATTTGTGTGTGGATTTTTCGTTACCAATAGTCGACAATTCTGTGTATAGATATATCCTGTGTGATGGCAATGGGCTTCGTCTGTCTACAAAATCTTCCACGGCCAATCATCGTCCACTTCCATGCGAGCAAGGCGTTCTAAAGCAAAGATCTCTCTTGCTGGCAGGTCAACAGGAAGCAACTCTTGCACATGGGTAATTTTGAATGGATAGCAAAGAAGGATGTTCCGCAGGATTTTACGCACCGTGGTCATGGATATGTCCAATGATCGGGCAATTCTCTGTGCACTACACGTTTGCACACCACCACTCGTCTCCTCCTGCATTGCTAATGCCACTGCTTCCACTGACGTCGAATTAATTCTTTTCCTCCGTCTACCAGCTTGCACACAAAAAGAAACCGTCTTTTCGAATCATTTTCTCCAGACACACGGCAGTCATCGGTCCAGCTTCTTTTTTCAAACCCTTCAGTGTCCGGAACTTCTTCGGAGCGACTTGTGCACGGCCATCATTCTTGTAAAAAAGCTTTTCAAGCAAAGTGCTATCCTGCATGGCGAATGTCGCAGACACGAAAGCAGGAAAAGCCGTGTACTCGGCATATTTACAAGGTGCATTCCATAAGTAATGCGACCAAATTCATAAAAAATCATTTATTGAATATATTCGTACAAATAATCAAAAATTTTCGAAATAGCACCCTCTTGCGTCAATACACTTTTGGAGGCAGGGTTTCTATGCCTGGAAGGCATCCTGGAATGCCTTTTCCGGAATGTCCTTTAGAGCTGATGTAACATGTGCCTGGATGCTTTCAATCGTGTCCCAATGTTTTCCTTTCATGACTCCTTTTAACCGAGGAAACAAAAAACAGTCAGTGTGAGCCAGGTCAGGACTGTAGGGAGGCTGGGGAACCAATGGGGTCTTGATCCTGGCCAGGAAGTCGTTGACAATGAAGATGCTGTGACTCGGCGCGTTGTCGTGGTGAACTTTCCATATGTCCTTGGTGTCGTAGGTACGAATTCGTGGTGGACAATGCCTCTGACGTCAAAGAAGACAATGAGCATGGTTTTGACCCTGGACTTGCTCATGCATGCCTTCTTGGGACAGGGCGACGATGGGGTGTGCCACTCTGAACTCTGCCTTTTTGTCTCAGGATCGTACTCAAAAATCCACGGCTCATCACCACTGATAACTGAGTTTAAAAAAATGAGGATCGTTTTCACACATTTCCAACATTTCTCGGCACCGAAGCATGTGCTTGTGTTCGTTGATCAACACTTCCGCGACGAGTTTGGCACACACCTTTCTCATGTTCAAATCTTCGGTCACAATGCGGAAAACGGTTGTTTTTGACGTTTAGAGTTTGTGCAATCAATTGAAGGCTCAGCCGTTTGTCAGAGTTCAAACAATCGCGCACACGCGTCACATTTTCGTCGACTAGTGCGGTTGATGGCCGTCCACTGCGAGGTTCGTCGGTGATCTTCTCTCGGCCCTCCATGAACGACTTGTGCCATCGGAAAACTTGTGATTTGGACAAGCAATCAGTCGCAAAGGCATGCTGAAGTAATGGAAACGTTTCGGTGGCGGGCTTCCCAAGTTTAACGCAAAATTTGATAGCATACCGTTGCTATACACAGTGATCCATTGTGCCGTGTTACATAATCTCAAAACGGGTTGACGGAAACACACGTCCTGACTCTCCGGCAGCTCGCAGCTGAATGAGCCAAAGAGCGTTTTGAAGCTAACACCCCCCTCCACTTAGCCCAGCCGGTTACAACACGCTGTGGTGTACCGTTGCGTCAGAAAAAAAAATGGTCGTATTACTTGTGGGACGCACTCTGTATATAAACTTCAGTGAGCCGTGCGCAGCGATGGTTATTCCGACAATCGTATTGCGGCTGCCTGCGCTCGAATTACGTCACCCGGCAGAAATGCCGCGTCAGCGTCAGACAGCACGCATTACAAAAGCAATGTTGTCGTTTTGTAAATGATTTACCAACTTTTCAGGCACGTCAGAGACACATATACATACACAAACACTCAAAACTAAGCCTAAAAAATAAGTAACTAACATAGTTCGACATAGGAGGTAATAAATAATGCATAAAACAAACTTACCACCATTCCGCAATTTTCAAGTTCATCGATTGGCTGTAGTTACTGAAGCGGCTCTTCATTTCTTACATGGTTTAGATGCCGTCCACATGAGATTCTTCCTTGTGTAACTCTTCTTTCTTGCTTCTACTAGTCTGTCTTTATTTAAAAGCCTGATACGTATAAAAGTTCGCGTTCTAACATACAAACTAATTATGTTTTCGTGTACATGAGGAAACTTGGTTTTGATAATCGAAGTTAAACTTTTAATTACATTGTTACATTTCGAAATTGTTTCCCCATGGAAACCTGAAAATATAACTTCGAACTGTTTCTTGGTATTCACCCAGTCTGTTGTTGGTGTTAGAAGACCCCCCACGAGAAAAAGTATTTATCCATGACCGAGAACTTGTTCCAGGAATCGAGCACATTTCAGTGCGTGATCCCAAAGTTTCATCGATAGAACGACTTTTAAATGCGAGATAGCCATCCAAGTATTGAACAGAGTCAGGAGTAGCATCAGCACTATTTTGATTTATTTCGTGGACAGTCCTCAGGAATCCTTCTTCCTCTTCGACAATACCTAAGATGTCACAACTATCTGCACGTTTCACTTGTCGTTCGTCTGTTATCTCAATACAAAGTTCACTTGTGATGAACTTCAATATGTCGTCATCCGTGTGTTTCAGTACCAGTATCTGAAGAAACGGCAGTAACTCTTTCTTCAGCAACTGCTGCACTGCCTGATAAAGGTATGTCCTCTGCATTTCCAGTTAAAAGAAGAAGCCGAATTCTGTATTTGACCTCTACAGCTGTGAGATTATTTTAGAACACACCAAGTCCTCGAATCCTAGAAAAATAATTTTCCAAGCGGTCCTGATTTAGACGTGATGTTAAGATAAGCTTCACGTTATCTTTCTTTACCTCTTCGAGTAACCCTAGAAGGGATGTGATTGAGACTATAAACCCCTTCTGAAATGGCAACAAACCCTTCCTGTTTCGACAGCGCATGTCATGGCAAACATCGCGAAACCTTTTTAAAGTGTTCTCTTGACTTTTAACATTCAGACCAAATCTGCAACGTAAAGGCGTGACATCATCAATGGGAGTTCTAGAATTTAAAACGTCAAAAACATCGTTTACTAAATCAAAGAACATGCTTTCCCGTTCTTTTCCCAAAACATACAAGAGAGCTTTAGCCGTGAGACGTGAAAATAAGCGAGCTGCCATCCTAACTTTTGTCGAGCACGTCCTGTAACACATGTGCGCCTCTGAAATGTGATGTACTACATTCAGATCGCCTTTCTGGCTGTCTAACAAATTCTCAATTACATTCTTGGTTATCAAAGTTCCATCAGGAAGAGATAACCTTTCATCTAAAAAGTGGTTCCTAAGAAGCTTCAATAAATGTGGCACATCGAAAAAAAAAACAGATTTTCCTTTAATTGTGCGCTGGATTTTTGAAAAAGGTTTTTGAGATATTGACACAAAGTTCATTCCACACTTTAAAGATTTAGCACCCATATCACACTTTACGGCCACAACATATAGTCCCGAATTTTCAATTTTTAATATTATATCCAGTAGCAGGCCACAGTTCATTGTCACATCAAAATTGTAATAAATTGGCTGCCTCCAAGATGAACACAATCCACGAATCATTGCAACTAGAACATTTGTGTGAGGTCCTAAAATCCTGTCTTCCGAAGCATCATAGCAGATTCTACCAACAATGTCAATTTCATCGAAACACAACACAGTTGTGAAACTTCGTGGCGGATTAAAACTGTGTACCCGACCGAGACTCGAACTCGGGACCTTTGCCTTTCGCGGGCAAGTGCTCTACCATCTAAGCTACCGAAGCACGACTCATGCCCGGTACTCACAGCTTTACTTCTACATCTCGTCTCCTACCTTCCAAACTTTACAGAAGCTCTCCTGCGAACCTTGCATAACTAGCACTCCTGAAAGAAAGGATATAGCGGAGACATGGTTTAGCCACAGCCTGGGGGATGTTTCCAGAATGAGAGTTCTGCACTCCGCTGCAGAGTGAAAATCTCATTCTGCACAACACAGTTGTCTTCTGTAGGGGAGTAAATGTACGACTCTTTGCTTACAAAATTGCCAAAACTTCTTCTGAAATACCTGGATTACATGTAAAATTCATAGTTCATTTTTCAAGTGTTGCTCGACATGACAGACGAATATTTCGCTTCCTCAAATATGTATACGATTTTTGAGAAAGAGCTTTTAGAGTTAGGGCATTCGCAATATCCTGAGCACTCCATGTAACATGTCTGTTGCCTGGCAACAAACAGCGAATTTGTCCTGGAATGAAACACTTAGATAAGATATTTGGTACTTTTTCCTTTACGACACTTAATTTTGTCTTCTTTAATAAGACGCGTCTAACAGTATTGGCTTTCTTGAGGGCTGATTCACACTTTTTAAGGCTACTTTCAAGCACGGCATTTTTCTTAAAAAGAACTTCTATTTCTGATTTCAGTCTTTTCATTTCTTCGTCCTTCACTTTCTAATCAGAGAGTTCACAAATGGGCACTGTATTTGTGTCTTGGTCCAGTTTCCTTTTCCTTGGGGACGCAGATTGCAAGGTATCAATTGCTCTCTTGCGCACATCTCTCTTCTGGTAACGTAGAGCTCGCTCACGAACATCCTACAGGAACAAAAAAGCCTGTTAATTGTTTCGTTTATGATTAATAATTAGTACCAACGTGATACTTTTTCACTAAAAAAACTCCTTTAATAAGATAAAACTTAACGAATTAATACCTTAATCTAATTGATCAGTATAACACAGCAGCTTGCTTACCTCATTGTCAGGTTCAGTGCTGTTTTCAGCTGTACGTAAATCTCCGTGCCAGTTGGGTAAATGGTGAGATGGTACTGCATCTGCATTAAGTTTCTTCTTTTGCGGCAACCCCAGGAGTTCGTTCTTTAAATCCCGCTCGTAATCCTCTGGAAGAAAATGAATGGAGCTGAGACGGGCTTCAATAACATTAATTTCGTCAGCTCGCTTGCACCGAGATATCCATTCCCTCTGTAGGGAATTCTTGGGAAAACGATGATACACTACACCATTAGTCTTAGTTCCATAATTTTTACAGTTTGCAACTGCACAATTACTTGTATTTCTATTCATAATTCGGTCTGCTCGCAACACGCGCCACTAATAAACACACTGCTGCCGTATTCAATGCTATCTGCCCGGTGACGTCACAGCGCGAAGGGTACTGTGGGTAAATCGTTCGCGGACACTGCCGGAATGGCCTACCTTAGCTACCTTGGGTCGTGCGCATGACAGGTGTTTTCATTTACGTATTCTGACACACACAACGCCATCTATTGATCAGTTTTCACACTATTTTTTTTTCTTCTTTCATACGTTTTCCCCCTTCTCCGATAATATTCCGTTGGAATTTGACGTCATTCTGACCAGTGGTGTTATTTCTACAGCGTTTTGAAAGATTTACTTTAATTATAATCACCCTGTATGTTGACATATACCTACAGCATAGTCACAGACCCCTGCCAATTCTCTCGAAATTCCATCATATTGCGACAGCACTATTCCATTAGCCAGAAAGCTGTCTAGCCCTCTACCTATCACTGGCTTTGTAGACAGCTATCACAACGAGAAAAAATAGCACACTAACATTCAGGAAGAAATTCACATGCGGATGCTTGTATCCAGATATTTTTTACAACTGGTACTGTTTCAAGTGCTTTATAGTCTATGACATAATAGAACAGTAACAGGTCTCTTCGTCCATGTTAGATTCAATAGTTACATTTATCTACCTTCAGCTCCAAAGCTCACCAGTCCTCCATCCTCTGCAAATCGCTATAACTTACTGGTGTTGCAAACCTGATATACACAGGAGCCTACATACATCTAACTGCTTATATAGTAGATACTGCACAGTTTGGACTATGTTAAAGCAGGAATTACTGATTTCTTCGTTCCTTTTCAGTCACATGCGTAGTGATAGAGTAAAAATGAATGTCTGTATTCCTCTGTGTGTACCATAATCTGCACTATGCCTGATAGAGTGTTTTAAGGCCGAGGAGGCGTTACTGCTGCATCTTCACTACACGAGGACTGCACAAAGAAAGCGTTACTGTTGCACCTTTACTATGTGAAAACTGCACAAAGAAAATCGGACACGTCTGCATTTCTTCGGTATCGAATGATTGTCCATAAATGTGTCCCTGTATATGTCCTAATCTCATTTATCATATTCCAATGATCGCTATGCTAGATATATGATGGCATAATGATATCAGAGTCTTTGTTGACAGTATATAGTGCTCCGTGAGAAATACATCACTTGTTTTTCAATAAAACAGTTCTTACAATAACACAGAGCTTTCAACTATCCACTGAATCATTTACACTGGTGCAACACCCATGTAAAATTCAGAGCTACTTCAAGAGTGGGGAAAGATTCAGAGTTTAATAACAACACACCCTCTAGGAGTGGACCAACATATGGTAGTATACATCTGCATAGTATAGTTATTTATTTAGAAGAAATACCTACACACTTTTCCAACTATCATATGCCGAGAGCCAATTGAGCAACAGGTACAGATCACACCAAATCAGTGTCAATGTTTCCTCCAGCAACAGCAGTCATCTTAGTGCCTCTTATAAATCAATCCAAATTGTAATTCCACAGTCTCCTGGTGACATTCTGACAGGAACTGTGGACCCTTGCCTCCTACGTTGTCACTTCAAAATTGGTGGATTACACACCACTTAAAAATCCATGCAAATGAATTTGAGCCTGACATATTCTTCTGCTTTAGCTCACCGACCTGTCAGTCCCCAGTGTTTGCGTTGCTACCCTTAAGATTCCAACAAATGAATCTGATCCCTGCATATACATTCTCCTCAGCTCGCTCTAGATGCTTACTGCTACGCATTTTACTGCTGTTAAATCTTCCAATGACAGTGTACACGTTTTCTAGTCATATTAATGGGCAGTAGATTTAGTTACATTCAGGCCAATTATCAGCCCCAGTATAGGTCTTTCTGTATCACTTGTATTCAAGCTAAATATAAGACAAATATACCGCAAGACATTGTACAGTGTACGGTGGAGGATACATCGCAATACTACTATCGATTAAACTTCCATCGCAATGTCATCTGCTGATCAACTATAAAAAATATCCGAATCCACCGTTACGTTTTCAGCAGAAACAGGTCGTCTTTCCCAGAATATTTCTTCCATTACACATCTGAATGGAGTGTGCCAACCTATAACTTCCGATCCTAGCAGTATCCACATGATGCTTTTGCTTTGTGAATCAGCCACGTAACATTAACTGGTGTGGGCTCACATCATTGGTGGGCGGTGACTATGTAGTATGGAGCTGTCAAATCGATGTTACTGTACACCATTATCTATCATTTAACCACAAATGGGTCTATGAGTGTTAATGCCGGATATCAGCTGACAATAACCTCAAAGCTATTGTGGAAATTGAGATTGTTTGGTGAGGTACAAAGGTGAGGCTCGTTCAAACAGAGTGGGAGAAGCTATGCGGTAAACTGATTATATATATATATATATATATATATATATATATATATATATATATATATACTCCTGGAAATGGAAAAAATAACACATTGACACCGGTGTGTCAGACCCACCATACTTGCTCCGGACACTGCGAGAGGGCTGTACAAGCAATGATCACACGCACGGCACAGCGGACACACCAGGAACCGCGGTGTTGGCCGTCGAATGGCGCTAGCTGCGCAGCATTTGTGCACCGCCGCCGTCAGTGTCAGCCAGTTTGCCGTGGCATACGGAGCTCCATCGCAGTCTTTAACACTGGTAGCATGCCGCGACAGCGTGGACGTGAACCGTATGTGCAGTTGACGGACTTTGAGCGAGGGCGTATAGTGGGCATGCGGGAGGCCGGGTGGACGTACCGCCGAATTGCTCAACACGTGGGGCGTGAGGTCTCCACAGTACATCGATGTTGTCACCAGTGGTCGGCGGAAGGTGCACGTGCCCGTCGACCTGGAACCGGACCGCAGCGACGCACGGATGCACGCCAAGACCGTAGGATCCTACGCAGTGCCGTAGGGGACCGCACCGCCACTTCCCAGCAAATTAGGGACACTGTTGCTCCTGGGGTATCGGCGAGGACCATTCGCAACCGTCTCCATGAAGCTGGGCTACGGTCCCGCACACCGTTAGGCCGTCTTCCGCTCACGCCCCAACATCGTGCAGCCCGCCTCCAGTGGTGTCGCGACAGGCGTGAATGGAGGGACGAATGGAGACGTGTCGTCTTCAGCGATGAGAGTCGCTTCTGCCTTGGTGCCAATGATGGTCGTATGCGTGTTTGGCGCCGTGCAGGTGAGCGCCACAATCAGGACTGCATACGACCGAGGCACACAGGGCCAACACCCGGCATCATGGTGTGGGGAGCGATCTCCTACACTGGCCGTACACCACTGGTGATCGTCGAGGGGACACTGAATAGTGCACGGTACATCCAAACCGTCATCGAACCCATCGTTCTACCATTCCTAGACCGGCAAGGGAACTTGCTGTTCCAACAGGACAATGCACGTCCGCATGTATCCCGTGCCACCCAACGTGCTCTAGAAGGTGTAAGTCAACTACCCTGGCCAGCAAGATCTCCGGATCTGTCCCCCATTGAGCATGTTTGGGACTGGATGAAGCGTCGTCTCACGCGGTCTGCACGTCCAGCACGAACGCTGGTCCAACTGAGGCGCCAGGTGGAAATGGCATGGCAAGCCGTTCCACAGGACTACATCCAGCATCTCTACGATCGTCTCCATGGGAGAATAGCAGCCTGCAT
The DNA here is from genome assembly GCF_023898315.1 of Schistocerca nitens. Lineage (NCBI taxonomy): Eukaryota > Metazoa > Arthropoda > Insecta > Orthoptera > Acrididae > Schistocerca > Schistocerca nitens. Next base: position 244,964,053 of record NC_064615.1, on the reverse strand, counting down.
TGCTGCGAAAGGTGGATATACACTGTACTAGTGCCGACATTGTGCATGCTCTGTTGCCTGTGTCTATGTGCCTGTGGTTCTGTCAGTGTGATCATGTGATGTATCTGACCCCAGGAATGTGTCAATAAGGTTTCCCCTTCCTGGGACAATGAATTCACGGTGTTCTTATTTCAATTTCCAGGAGTATATATATATATATATATATATATATATATATATATATATATATATATATATATATATATCGAAGGACAGTTGATGGCTATGTACGACACATTCTGATGCGACTACGTGGAATTTCCCAGTGTATTACCAGTTCAAACTCTTCTCAGGTCTTGAGTCATATTCTGGAACCAGGTCAAACTGTCATCTGCACACAATATTTCCACAGTCCACCTGGCCACCATCATCAGGTGAGAAAAGCTAAGCCGCTCTCTCCGGTTACTGCCGAGAGCGGTTTGGTTTTTCTCACCTGATGAGGGTGGAAAGGCGGACTGTGGAAATATGGTGTGCAGATGACAGTTTGATCCATCTGTCGACCTGACGAGAATTTCGTTCAACACGTTCTGTCCCATCTCTGAGAGCAGCAGTGTTAGTGCGTCATTATTTATTGTGCTTCGTGTTACAGTGTTAAAATTATCAGCACGAGAGTCATTGCTGAGCGTATTCCTAAAGCATCAAAGTCATGCACATGCGTGATCTGCAGGAGGTGGTATGTGCTGCAGTGGAGTCGGAGTAGATGTATGAGAGAGTATGATATTGAGAGAGTATGATATTGTCCCACTTAAGATAGCAGAAGCATCGAGATGCAGATGTGCCAATTGTGATTTCGGTCATTCAGTCATTCTTACATCATTTAGGCAAGAAAAGGTGGTCACTACACTTTCAGCTAGCTAGTTTTAGCTACTTTTGAAGGTCATCCAAATACACACTTCCCCCATCCAAAATACAAGCACTGAAATCATTATAAATAGGAGATGTCTTGAGATTTATGGCGGGTTAACGAATAAGACAAGCAAATAATCTGTAAAAATTGTTTATTAACTTCTGCATATACATTTACACACAGAAAACAACATTTTCTCAATTTTTGTTGGGTGTAGTTTCAACAACATCTAGCATATTTTTCTAACTTGTAACTTAAACCTACTTCTAAATCATGCATTTCTTTATCCAGCCATTAATTTGACAGGTACAAAGAAGGTATATTTTCGAATTCTAATACATATCAATTTTTGTTCCTGTAAGCCATCTCCTTTATGGCTTTAACAATTAGTTCTGTTCCTTCTTGCATTCCTTCTAGACGAGAGCATTTGGGGATTTTAGCTTTACCTCTTAGTTCTTCCACATCTTCCTGTGTGTATGCCAACAGGTCTTTTCCTACACATTCTTGCAGAATTTCTGTATAGAACTTAAAGATTAAAGCTTTTGCAAATGAATGTAGTTCTTCTCAACACAGAAACGTAAATATTTATTGTATGGAAAGTGCTGTGGCTGAATACCCAAAACATACACTTGGAACAACAAAAATAATGAAGTAACCAAAGAACCGTGAGTAACTTTAAGAATGAAAATGGTTTATGGCAGTGAGCAAAGCATCCTATCTAACAAAGGTGCAAGTGAAAAAACATATTGTTACAGCGAGTGCTGAAGATACTGTAGAATAAAGCGAAACGCGTCTGGTCTTAATAAGACTTACATTACAGTTGCAAAAGACCGTAATTAGCCTATATAACGCGTAGATTAGTTAGATTTAATTGCATTTGGCTTTTCACAGGTAAAAATATCATTTTCTCTGTCTATGCTTGTTATCCCTTCGTGACAACATGATTAATATCACCCGTGGGGAGAGGGAAGGGGAGAGTGGGTGGCAGGGAACAAGGAGTAATTCAGTCCCTGATTCAAATAATTCGGAATCCCAGAAATTAATGAGGAACACACGTTTCCGAAGTGGCTGCAGTAGAGCGTTTTCGATTGTAACACGAGCGAGTGCCGGACAGCAGGAGCCGGCGATCGGCAGTGGAGCAGGCGGCGCACGGATATGGCGAGTTTATTTCCATATAAAGCGGGGCGATTTGTTGGTCCGGCGCTGGTCCCGGGGGCCGCCGCTTCGAGCACCCCCGCCGACAAGGCGGTCGCTGCTCATGAATAATTGCGGCGCCGCAGCCGGCCGGCCAGCGCTATGTAAATTTTAGTAATTTCGGGATAAGTTATGGCGGCGTGCGCCAGATAGCGGCGACCACCCCGCCGAGTGCGAGCGTGTAATTCATCGTCCGATCCGCGCTTCGGCGCCGCGTGCGTGTCCCCGGCCGACGCTAACTATATTTCAGGAGCGGCCGCGCTGATAACGATATGTTAAACATGTCCTTTACTGCGTTATGTTGTGTTTATTTGTGAACACGCGAGGTGCGGCCTCCCGTGACTCCATACGTCATGCTCGGTGGCTCCCGCCGCAGCCGCCACGCCACGCGATGCGATGCGATGCGAGAGCACGGGATTTATACGGCGTCAGCCGTTCCCACTGACGCCTACCTGCCTCCGGGCCCTACGCCTAATTGCTCCAGGTGGTCTCTCGGTGTCCTGTAAGCTGTGTCCAGCGAAATTTGCCCTTAGAAAAGGTCGACGATAGGGCCACTAATCCCCCTGTCCGAAACACAATTTGCCCGGCACAAAGAAAAGCCGAGGGCCATGACGTAATGAATCACGGGAGATGAAGACAACTGGAGGTACTCGAACAAGATTACAAACTTTTACATTCGAAAGAGATCATAATTTATTATACAGTGTAAAACCAATATAAGTGCAGTTACACTACTGGCCATTAAAATTGCTACACCAAGAAGAAATGCATTGGACAAATATATTATACTAGAACTTACATGTGAATACATTTTCACGCAGTTTGTGTGCATAGATCCTGAGAGATCAGTACCCAGAACAACCACCTCTGGCCGTAATAATGGCCTTGACATGCCTGGGCATTAAGTCAAACAGAGCTTGGATGGCGTGTACAGGTACAGCTGACCATGCAGCTTCAACACGATACCACAGTAAATCAAGAGTGCTGACTGGCGTATTGGGACGAGCCAGTTGCTCGGCCACCATTGATCAGACGTTTTCAGTTGGTGAGAGATCTGGAGAATGTGCTGGCAAGGGCAACAGTCGAACATTTTCTGTATCCACAAAGGCCCGTACAGAACCTGCAACATACGGTCGTGCATTATCCTGCTGAAATCTACGGTTTCACAGGGAAGGATGAAGAGTAGAGCCACGGGTCGTAACACATCTGAAATGTAACGTCCACTGTTCAAAGTGCCCTCAATGCGAATAAGAGGTCACCGAGACGTGTAACCAATGGCACCCCATACCACCACGCCGGGTGATACGCCAGTATGGCGATGACGAATACACGCTTCCAATATGCGTTCACCGCGATGTCGGCAAACACGCATGCGACCGTCATGATGCTGTAAACAGAACCTGGAATCATCCGAAAAAAATGACGTTTTGCCATTCGTGCACCAAGGTTCGTCGTTGAGTACACCATCACAGGCGATCCTGTCTGTGATGCAGCGTCAAGGGTAACCACAGCCATGGTCTCCGAGCTGATAGTCCATACTGCTGCAAACGTCGTCGAACTGTTCGTGCAGATGGTTGTTGTTTTGCAAACGCCCCCCATCTGTTGACTAAGGGATCGAGACGTTGCTGCTCACAGCCATGCGGATAAGGTGCTTGTCATCTCTACTGCTAGTGATACGAGGCCGTCGGGATCCAGCACGGCGTTCTGTATTACCCTCCTGAACCCACCGATTCCATATTCTGCTAACAGTCATTGGATCTCGACCAATGCGGGCAGCAATGTCGCGATACGATAAACCGCAATTGCGATAGGCTACAATCCGACCTTTATCAAAGTCGGAAACGTGATGGTACGCATTTCTCCTCCTTACGGAAGGCATCACAACAACGTTTCACCAGGCAACGTCGGTCAACTGCTGTTTGTGTATGAGAAATCGGTTGGAAACTTTCCTCGTGTCAGCACGTTGTAGGTGTCGTCACGGGCGCCAACATTGTGTGAGTGCTCTGAAAAGCTAATCATTTGCATATCACAGCATGTTCTTCCTGTCGGTTAAATTTCGCGTCTGTAGCACATCATCTTCGTGGTGTAGAAATTTTAATTGCGAGTAGTGTATTTTTATATATAGTACCTTAATACAGTGCTGGGAAAAAATTTGTGCACCGTCTTGCCGGCCGGAGTGACCGAGCGGTTCTAGGTGCTTCAGTCTGGAACCGCGCGACCGCTACGGTCGCAGGTTCGAATCGTGCCTCGGGCATGGCTGTGTGTGATGTCCTTAGGTCAGTTCGGTTTAAGTAGTTCTAAGTTCTAGGGGACTGATGACCTCAGATGTTAAGTCTCATAGTGCTCAGAGTCATTTGCACCATTTGCACCGTGTTAGATATTTCCAATTCACTCACATGTTGCCGTGCGGTTAAAGGCGCTGCAGTCTGGAACCGCAAGACCGCTACGGTCGCAGGTTCGAATCCTGCCTCGGGCATGGATGTTTGTGATGTCCTTAGGTTAGTTAGGTTTAAGTAGTTCTAAGTTCTAGGGGACTGATGACCACAGCAGTTGAGTCCCATAGTGCTCAGAGCCATTTGAACCATTTTCACTCACATGTTGTTGTTGCAATAGTGCATATGGAGCACTTGACATTTACAGATAAATAATACAAGGGGTGGTGAAGTACCAGATATCGACCGACGCTGAAATACGGGCGGCAACGCAAGCGCTGACTCGGGCATCCAGTCGATCGTACAGGTAGCGAGTAAAGTCCTGGGATACGTTTTTATGCCACGCCTATTCCATTTGTTGACGTACTTCTCTAAGAATTGGTCGTCGACGAGTCGCATCACATCCCACTTGTGCTTGCTCGAAGTGCAGAGATCGTGCTGGCCACGTAAGTTGCACCAGATCTCGCAGAGCACGTTCAGTTTTATGAGCAGTGTGTGGGCGAGCGCTATTCTGTTAGAGCAACGCATCACCTTCCTGTTGTAAGAACGGCAAAAGAACGGGTCTAACAACGTCCTGCACGTAGCGAACGCTGCTTAGCATCCCCTCCAGAAACACCACAGGTGAACGAGAGCTGTAGCTTATCGCATCCCAGACCGTAAGGCTTCGGTTGGGCCAGTGCGTCTTGGACGAATGCACTCTAGGAGACACCGCTCACCAGGTGCACGTCGTAAGCATGCATGGAGAATCTACTTTTAGCACTGAAGACAACAGCGTGCCAGTCCAACATCTAAGTGATCCTCTGACGGCACCAGTCGAGTCGTGCGCGTCCATACTTTGGCGTAAGTGGAAGACTGCCTAGACGTGTGTGTGCCCATAGCCCCGCTGCTAATTTCCGGTTCGAAAAGTTCATGCTGACACGTCTGGGGTCACAAGCCTTCTTACCTGTCCTGTGGTAGCTGTACGATCTGCCACTGCTGCCCTTACAGTACGACGGTCCTGGCGTGCGTCTGTGCTGCGTCCACGTCCAGAACCTCGTCAATATTGCGATGTTTACGTGACCACTAGCTGCACAACTGACGCAGCAATTCTCCAGAAGGACCGTACTGAGCCGTGCACGGCTCGCGTTTATCCAATTTATTGTTTGTCATCTTCTGTAACGGTACTGCAGCCTCGTTTTCTTATTCCATTTACTGGCGTCACTAACTTCCTGCCTTACTTGCCCGTGAGCGGCAGCAGCAGCGCGTATCGATAAGTGAACTTTCGTACCATCTCTGAAGCGACCGGCAGTATTTCCGGGTCGTCGTGTGGCTGGCAGTCAGTTGGAGACGGACCAGCAGTGCAGTCAGGACGCAGCAGCAGTAAAGTCGGGGGACGGAGTGCCGGTGACGAGCCAACACCCAGTGCTCGCCGACCGCTGGCGACACACATGAACTGTCCGACGGAGGGAGATTGGAGCGGGACGACCATTGGTTGGTCGTTCGGTTGGTCGTCTCATAGGCCGACGTATACTTGGTCCTTTCACCGTTCCCGGGCCTCGGCAGTTGGTCGGTTGGCGTGGAGCAGCGAGGAAGTCTCCGTGGCGCGTGTCTGGCAGGGGTTGGCGGCGTCCACGCGCGGTCGGAGTGTCAGAGGCTGTTCCCATTGCTACGAGGTCCGTGGCTCACCAATCCCGGACACGAAAGTTAAGTCAGTCTACCAGCCAGCCCCAACTGTTCACATTGTGTTCTTTGAATTTCGTTGTGGGCTGTTTGGAGCGGAAGTTATCCTGTCACTTGGTCCGTTGACTGTCGGTCGGTTGGGTTGTCGTCGGATCGTGAATGGTTGGCCCGACTGTCTGTCTCACTAAAGCGATCGGCCGGCCGCAATGGCGGAGCGGTTCTAGGCGCTACAGTCTGGAACCGCGTGACCGCTACGGTCGCAGGTTCGAATCCTGCCTTGGGCATGGATGTGTGTGATGTTCTTAGGTTAGTTAGGTTTAAGTAGGCATCGTTCTAGTGGACTGATGACCTCAGGTGTTAAGTCCCATTGTTCTCAGAGCCATTTGAACCATTTGAACCTAAGCGAGCGTTAGTGTTTGAATTCAAGGCCGACCTTCTAACATCTCATCGTCCTCGGGTGTACTGCCTTTTTTTTTTTGTTCTTGTTGTTTGTACTTGTATGGCTTCTAGCCGATTTTTTAAAAATTAAGGTTGTTTTGCCCTTAAGGTATAAGATTCTTTAGGCCCTCAGACTAATTGAAAGAACTGTTTCACGTAAGACCTTTGGCATTTTAAAGGTATTAATGCTGTTGAATTTTAAGTGTTGGGCCTTCAGCCGATTTTGAGTTCGAGTTGTTTTGCTCTTAAGGCCTTCAGCCTAGTTCAAAGAACTGTTTCATGTAAGGCTTTCGGCATTTTAAAAATTTTAATGTTGTTGAATTTTAAGTGTTGGGCCTTCAGCCGATTCTGAGTTTCAGTTGTTTTTCTCTTAAGGCCTTCAGACTAAATTAAAGAACTGTTTCACGTAAGGCCTTCGGTATGTAGAAAAAAATTAATGTCATGGAGTTTTAAGTGTTAGGCCTTCAGCCGATTTGAATTTAACTTGTTTGCTTTTGAAGTGTCTTATTCTTTGGGCCTTCAGCCTAAATAAAGAACTGTTGTAAGATAAGGCTTGCCTTTAAAATTTCAGGTTATGCTAGCGTTTTACTTTATTGGCCTTCAGCCGTTTTTAAATGATAGCGGCTTTCAGCCGGTAATTAAGTCCCAAGATTAAAGCTGTGTGTTTAAAAAAAACTTTTTTGGGCTCTTGTAATGTTTGATCAAATAATAAAGTTGTATGTTCGAGTGTAACTGACAGCCCCCTATTTGGCCCCTTTCCACAATTTAAACTACCTGTCTTGTCCTGTGGGTTTAGCAGGGCGTGTCACATACCACCACTCACAAGGCGACAATTTGACCCCTTTCAGACTCTCTTAGTTAGCTGGAGTGCTGCGCCGTTCGAACAAGACACAGCCAGGGCAAAAGCACCACAGGCGCAGAGGTGGGAGCTGGTGCCAGTGCCACAGAGACTCTCCACTTGCGCGAGTTCCACGAGCGCCACGGCCGGCGCTGAAAAGATAGAGCAGCTCTCGCCCACTTGGTTACATATCATCATCCAGGGCTGACTTATACAGGGAACGTCGTTTAGTGAGCTCGTAGAAGTGAACAGAATGTTTCCGTAATTGCTAGATACTGAGAAGTTTACCTACGATTATTTGCACTTGGTCATTGAATGCCTTTTCGTGTTATATTACATGCATTGTTGCGGACTTAATCACTCAGCTACTCACAAAGACAAGTAAACCTTTTAATGCATTTGTGTGACTGTTACTAATTTGTTGGGGTGTTGTAGAATCTTCGTTCTCCCGTCCTGAGCCTGGGGCACAGCGGCGCAATAGTGGCTGGGAGAAATTGTCTTAGCAGTGTACTGCACCACAATCCACTTCAAGAACTCACAGACTCGGCCTACGTAACAACAGTGGCTACTCGGCTTCCACAGCAGTAGCGACGAGGTCGATACAAAGTTAGCGACAAGGGGTTACAACATGGAGGAAGCACAAGTTCGTCTGCATGCTGTGGTTGCCTGTTTGCTTTATGCGTTTGCGCCACACTGAGCCTTCTGGCTGTGATCATTCCCTAATAAAGCTCCGCTAGCTATGCCACCACGCTGTCTATTGGCGGACGACGTAGAAACCATTATCAGTACATCTACTACCTCCCCCCCCCCCCCCCCCCCGGTGGTATATGCTGTTATCGGATCAAAATCGACGTCGCCTTTCGGGTGTACTTAATTTTTTCTTTGTTTGTATGTACACAATGCAATGTGTCGTTTGCTTTTCTTCTGGGTCAAACTACCTTCCCACAACAAATCACAGACATTAACTATGTCATGCTTTCTGTATGGTTATAACTGCAGCACTAAGTGGACTACGGATGGCAGTATAGAGTTACTGTTTTACTACCATGCATCCACTCTTCAACACTTAACCTGCTGCCCACTGGAAAATAAGCATTAATGGCTTCCTGTTGCCACACATATTTAGAGGTACTACCCTACATAAAAGCACACGACTTGTAATAGCTGTAATTATTAGCCTGCAAATGACGTAAATACTGACGTAATGTTGTTCAGTACACCGTCCTTAGTCACCGGTAAAAATTTCTACACTTATACCCATTACACACCGTATTTTCTCTCTGAAACTATTACAAACATTTTTATTATTACCAGATTCAGGAAGTACAATAACAATATGAAAAAGAAATTACAATATCTGTATTCAAAAAACCTCTTCTTGACGAGTCATACTTTGAGATAAATATAGAATCGGAAGGACAATCAGCATTGGTCGTATTTTTTTTTTTGTTTTATTATCCGCAAAATCGATTTTCGGTCACTTAGTGACCACCTCAGTGCTGTAATATACAATTAAAATTGGTAGGCACTGGTATCAACAAGCTTAGAGCGAGTTTATACCAGTGCCTCCCAGTTTTAATTGTATATTACAGCACTGAGGATGGTCACTAAGTGACCGACAATCGATTTTGCGGATAATAAAACAAAAAAATACGACGAATGCTGATTCTCCTTCCAATTCCATCCAATATTTGGTCGTGGCGCACAGAACACTCCATGGAGTCGCCAATCAATAAATATAGAATCAAATATCGTGCATACCTGTGGATTAGTATATGGTACATGTAACGTACGTGAGATGCGTTGTCTTACGAACTGAAAGGTCAGGAGAAAGCATGTCTGTAGCGACACAAATTTTACGTAGCTTCTGCACCCATACCTAAGGCTATATGCGCTCGTGGTGTATTTGTGACTTCAAAATATGAGAACAAATTACTTTATATTTATAATTCCAGCATATTGCCAAGTATCAGATTTATGACCTTTATAAAACTGTATATTAACTAACATATAGTTTAAAAGGACAAGTAAGCATCATAAAATAACTTTCGTAAGAACGAACAAAATATTTTTACGGTGACAGTGCGTAACATGATTTTTCACATCAGTACAGAGTAAGCATCGTAAAAGACGGGAAATCTGGGTTTAAATGTTAAAACAACTAGAACTATCGCAGTATGCTTATGACAGAGGGCAGAGTGTAGAACGTTACGTCGGCCATTGGGGGTGCTCTTCTTCCGCTCCGTCTCTAATGACGACTGTGTCGACGGGAAGTTTCTCTTCTTCCGGCACCGGGATGTTTACGCTGCTGGTCACTTGCACGGCGGTCTGTATCTCGTCCCTGTTACCTTCAGGACTTCAAAGACTGTATTCCATACGACATTGACTAAAGCCTTCTCTAAATGTGCAAAGTTAGTCTTTTCTTTTTTTCCTGTTTATCTTCGAAGTCGTAGGACCAGTACTGCCTTGCTTTCCCCTGCATTTGTCCAGAACACAAGCTGTGTTTTACCCATGGCGATTTTTATAAGTTCTCCCACTCTTTTGTAAATAATTCGTGTAGGTACATTACAGCCATGGTCTACAAAAGTAACGATTCTGCTTTAAGTCTGAGAAAATTTCGCCTGCCTCATACCTAGTCCAGTAACCCCGTCATGGTTGAGCCTACATCTGTAACCACACCTCCACATACATAATTTGCAAGGAACTGTGCAAGGATTGGTGGAGGGTACTTCACATCAGTATCATCTGTTTCCTTTACTAATCGATTCACACACTAAGCCTCTGCATCAGAACTAATTTCTCTTAATTTTTTTTCATGATCCCTAAACGAGATACACGTTGGTGACACCATATTGGTCACACAGTTCTCTTTGGTCCGATTCTTACCCGGAGATAGAATTGTGATAAGACATGTTACTCTTTGGTGGCTACTAACTGAGGTCCAAGGTAGGCTGTAATTATCGTATGGCAGTAAAACTTGGTCGATATTTTAATGCGTTAATGCGAAACCTATTTACCCTGGAAAAAATAGTTCTAATTTTAGCCACCAGCTGCAAATCTGGCACTATGAGTGTAAGAAAGACGTGTAGGAACATTTCACTATGTAATGGATTAGAAACGGGAAAAGGTCAAGTAAGTGAGAAAGGCATATTCTTTATTTTATTATTAACCCCCGCTTACGCCATTTGTTCAGTATGAACACCACAGACGTCGACGAGATGCTGCATCTGGTAAAACGACGTGATCAACAACCAGTTACCCGCAGCAGTTACGATAGAATCAGAGCAACGTGTTCCTGTATAATGGCCTTCTGACCATGTAGAGACCGAACGGGTCCCCGGTAAACGTGTTCTTTTAGATATCCCCAGAGCCAAAAGTCACATAGATTCAGATCAGGTGATCTTGCAGGCCATGCATCTAGAAAACCTCTGGAGATAACACGTTCGTGGAAGGTCGCATAGAGTAGATATTTCACTGGGCGAGCAACATGGCGTGTTGTTCCATCTAGCAAGAAAACAGTGATTTCCACACGGTTGCTCTCTTCCAAAGGAGCGTTCACATGTTGTACAAGGAGGTCTCGGTACCATACAGACGTCACGGTACATCTGACAGGCCCTCTGGGTGTAGTCTTGCATGGGGGCTTAATTAAAATAAAATGCAAATAATTTTAATTTTCCAATTTAGTAGCTGTCTGTCCGATTACGAAGTCTCGTAAACGGTTGGCCCTGACTAGTATTATTACGCTATCTGACTGCATAGAACAACAACAAAGAATGAAATGAAAATTTTCGTTAACACAATTAATTAATTAAGTCCCCAGCAACTATAAAACCTACGAAACGAAAGCACAAGTGTCACTGTTCTGTGTGTGGAAGTGTAACTCAACGTACACATCTGGCACGGTTCTTCTTCAATAAGACAAGAATTTTCAAATACCATTTATACTGAAGTAATTAAAGAAAATACAAATACTATAATTACGCAAGAAACCCAGAATTACACTCTAATACAAGAACACAAGCCAGATGCTTTGTTGACTGAACCTGTAATGAAGCATTATTTACGACATTAAAATAATGAAAAATAAATCAAGTTTTGTTACCTTCATATATTGATGAAAAGCACTCAAATCATTACAATATCTCCATTGGAACAACATCTGCTGTCTATCCATCAAACAACTACATAAAACATGGAACAAACACTTTTCATTACGACATCTAAGCGAGCACTGCGCTCCGCTAGCTCTCAATAGTCACAGCCTACTACGAGTTCTAAACAAGCTCTGCCTACCACGACATCTCAAGAATCACTGCCAGTGGAGGCGGCGGAACAATACTCTCTAGCGCGATCTCTGGCGCTGTGGCTCAGTGTAGCCACCTTTCAGTCTCTTCAAAGAAGAATGGATCGAGAATAAAGGTGCTTGTGAATCCACGCCACATAATTGCATACGGCGAGTGCACTGGCTTTTCATGTGCAACAAGAGATTTTATAGTAACCAAAATTCGGCATTTCTGTGTATTCGCTGCAACTGTAGTGTAAAATGTGCTTCGTCACTCCATAGAATGTTGCCCCGCCACATGTCATCAAATTCGATCCGTGTCAGAAACCGAAGAGCACATTCAGGACGTTGGTGCAAGTCATGAGGTTTCAGTTGCTGCACCGTCTGCATCTTCCACGACAACCACTGTAAACAGACTGCAAAACTTGCTGTACTGTTGAGCATGGGAAGGACAATGATGGACAATTCCCGTGACTGTACACGAGTGCTAACGCTGCCCACGTACTGCATCGTCAGTTACAGCAACAGCAAACGCGTCAACAACTTCCACTGGGATGGGACGTCTTCCACTTCCGGGTGCCACACCAAGCTCAACCGTATTTTATAATCTTCTTGAAACTTTTAAATTCCATCACGTCTCTCCTCAGACCCTTCCGTCCGCGACATCGTCGCAGCGCAGGTGTGTAACTGCTCCCGTTCACATAAAACTGTTCCGCTAGCAGCACACGCCCTCTCTTCTCGACAGAAATGCTGTTCACTCACGTTATGGCTTGTCACATGACGGCGTGGATGTCATACCATCGTACAGTGTATAGCGCCAGATTTGCATCTGGTGGGCGCAATTAGATCTAATTCTTTTCCAGCGTAAATCGGTTCCGCACTGACGCATTAGCATATCTACCAAGTTTCGCTGCCAAACGATAAATGCAGCCCACGCTCAACCTCTGTGAGTAATTGCACTGTGATAATATCCACTCAGCATAGAGGTCGCGCATCATGACTGCTATCCATGTGACTATCGTGTCCCCACAGGGGCGACGAGGCAAGCAACAATGCCCGGCAGGTGGCAATAGCACCGCGTGAGCCGCCACGCTACCAGCCTAGCCACGGACAGCTTCCAGATACGTCACGTACCCCCTGAGACTGGAAAGAGGTATAGCTAGCCTTCCAGCATTAAAATCAGTTTCGATATATTAGCTACATTTTGTACACAACATAGTATGACGTAAAATGCATCAAACTGGACAGCGAATACATCTTATACAGCAAACTTTTCAAAATATGCGTTGTGTTTTACTTAATTTCGAAGTATCAAAATGATTCCTGGCAACACTGAATAGAAAACCAGATCATTATCAAGCAGTGATATCATACTATAAGATGAAAAAAATTCATTTTACCGAATAGTTTCCCCAAAATCGAATGAGAAAGACTGCATAAAGGAGAGCGTGCACAAATCCCAAAAAAATGGTTTTCAATTTCTTACACGAAAAGTACGAGGGGTGGAACTTAAATAGTGGCAACTATTTATTCACAAGCGATACAAAAGAGTAACATGTTTGCACCTGTTACTGTCCTTCAGAGTAGTCACCAGCGTTGTGTAGAACCCGTTGCCAGCGACGTGGAAGCGTAGTATACCGTTTGCAGACCCTGTTCTGTTGATAGAGCGAATGGAGCGGTTACTGCCTGTCGAATCTCTGGAACAGTTCTGAGTGTTCAGAATCAAATCAAAGTCACAAGGACTTAAGTCCGGGGAGTACGGTGCATGGTACGGTACTTCCCAGTCCTATCGACAGAACAGAGCAGCCACAGCTTGCGCTGTATGCGCCCGCGCATTGTCGTGCAAAATGATGGGTGGGTTGAGCAGAAAGTGTCGCCGCTTCTTTCGCAAAGCTGGTCGCAGGTGATGCTCCAAAAACGAGCAGTAATTCTGTGCATTGACGGTCTGCAGTGGAGGAACGTAATGCGTTAGGATAACACCATCTCAGTCGTACACGAAAATCACCATAACTTTCACAATACTGGGACTCTGACGCACTTCCGACTTTCGCAGCGACCCATAATGACGCCATTCATTTGACTGGCGTTTCAATTTTGGCTCGTACGATGTGGCCCATGTCTCGCCCAGTGTTACGATACGGCGTAGGAAAGCCTCTCCTTCGCGCTCATGGCGCTCCAAGTGAGTCTGAGCAGCGTCGTAACGCATCCATTTCTGCAGTTCCGTCAAGTCATGCGGAACTCATCGTGATGCAAGTTTTCGCATGCGCAGGCGTTCAAAAACGGCTCTGAGCACTATGGGACTTAACTTCGGAGGTCATCAGTCCCCTAGAACTTAGAACTACTTACACCTAACTAAGCTAAGGACATCACACACATCCATGCCCGAGGCAGGATTCGAACCTGCGACCGTAGTGGACGCGCGGTTCCAGACTGAAGCGCCTAGAACCGCTCGGCCGTCAACGGCCGGCGCGCAGGCGTTCCTTCAGGATGCTAAGCACAGTCGTATGCGCTAATCCGGCTTCGTGGGCGAGCTCACGAATCGTATGGCGTCGATCACTGTCCACTATCGCGGCAACAGCATGCACTTTTTCTTAAGAGATGCTAGGACGACGTGCCCCATTCATGTCTGCCACAGTTTGCCGACCTTCGCTGAAGGCTTTTACCCAACGTGTCACGGTTCTGTACGGCAATGCGGATTCCCCGCACGCCTCTTAAAGACGTTGATGATACTGTCGTGCTGTACGATCTCTGGCACTTTCAGTCTTGATCCAGTTCCGTTGTTCCTGTTTCGAAAACATAGTGACACCGTTGCGTTAGTCCGCTCGCTCACAAGTGACTGTGTTTCCCTAGAATGTGCGTACGCCGGTGACGTGGGATGATAGAGTCCATTTGCTCTGAGGTAAGGTAGGTATGTCCACAACTTGTGGTATCAGCGACAATAGTAGATTCCATTGCATAGAGCAGGGCTTCACAACATACGTGCTCGCGGAGCAAGCTGTGAGCAGCGAGGCGCGAGCACGGAGCAGCGCGAGCACGCTACCCCCACTACCGGACCAGAGCGGAGAGTAGGGAGAGTCACGTGGGGCACACAACAGCTGCCGCCAGTCAATGTAAACCCGCAGCCACCTGCAGGGATATCACTCACGAATTATTACTGCGACAAATGAAACAAATAAAGGAGAATGTACACGTGCCACATAATTTTATTAGCTTAGTGTATGCCTCTACATTCGCATTAATTTGTGAACCGTTACACAATAAAAGGTGTCACTGAAGTGTGGGATTCTCGGTTATCTTGTACTTTTTGCCCTTTACAATTGCGTCTATGTTCGGAGTAATTGTTCTTGTGCATCGTAGGCGCAGCGTGCAGTTTAAATTTCGATCAGAAAATGCGTTTCTCAGGCGCGTCTTGGTACATTTCATTGCAGAGAACAGTTGTTCACAAACATACGTGGAACCGAACATTGATGTTATTCTAGCCGCCAGTTTGTGCAAACGAGGTAATCTATCCTGAGGGAAGTGTCTGTAGAATTCCAAAATGTTTTTCTTGTTCTGAAATTTGTCTCTGTATTCTCTGTCATACTGCAGGTCAATAATTTCTTGCTGCAGCTCAGGACGAATCTCTTCAATATTCGCTGAATATGGAGAGGAGAACAGATCAAAATCACTGTCTAGTGCTGTCAGATCTTGAAAGCGCTGATCAACTAAACTATGTGAATAACGTTCACAGTCTTTGTGAACATCTTGCATGGATGATAATTTAGGAAAATGAGCTAGGTTTCCTGTTTCCAGCTGACTCACCCAAAGTGTCAATTTCATTTTAAAAGCTCATATTCGATCTATGAAATGAGTAATTAGCAGATCTTTACCTTGTAGTAAAATGTTCAAAGCATTCAGATGGCTAATTGAATCTGCTAAGAACGCGAGATCACATTCAAACGTGCGCGCGCATTTCCCCTCCCTCCCTACTCCGCGATCTTGCAGCTGCTCGCGAGCACGTGCCTGAGCAGATGCGAGTACTCGCGCTCAAAACCGGCCAGTTGTTAAGCCCTGGCATAGAGTCTCCACAGCAGTGTTGCCACTATTTAAGTTCCAACCTACGTAGAAGTTTTACAGAGCAACTAACTACATGAATGGATATAGGAGTGCTTCATCTACATAAAACATTTTTTTGGTACGTCAGATGAATTGAAATCCCTCTCCCCCCCTCACACCCCCCTCACACCCTGCCACCGCCCACCTCCCTCCCGAGTACTGTACGATACAGTTTCGTGGAGGAACCAGCACTCTGTGTTAGGCCGGGCGATCTGATAGAGAATGGGTTTGGTGTTCTGTCGCTGTTGTCTCAGTGTGAGATAGTTAAGTCAGTTTAACTGCGTTTCTACACACTCCGGCTATGCGGGTTCCTTCTGTATGGTATCGCGAATCGCGTCGCGTATTGTATCGCCTCCATGAGAACCACGCCTAATACACTCCTGGAAATTGAAATAAGAACACCGTGAATTCATTGTCCCAGGAAGGGGAAACTTTATTGACACATTCCTGGGGTCAGATACATCACATGATCACACTGACAGAACCACAGGCACATAGACACAGGCAACAGAGCATGCACAATGTCGGCACTAGTACAGTGTATATCCACCTTTCGCAGCAATGCAGGCTGCTATTCTCCCATGGAGACGATCGTAGAGATGCTGGATGTAGTCCTGTGGAACGGCTTGCCATGCCATTTCCACCTGGCGCCTCAGTTGGACCAGCGTTCGTGCTGGACGTGCAGACCGCGTGAGACGACGCTTCATCCAGTCCCAAACATGCTCAATGGGGGACAGATCCGGAGATCTTGCTGGCCAGGGTAGTTGACTTACACCTTCTAGAGCACGTTGGGTGGCACGGGATACATGCGGACGTGCATTGTCCTGTTGGAACAGCAAGTTCCCTTGCCGGTCTAGGAATGGTAGAACGATGGGTTCGATGACGGTTTGGATGTACCGTGCACTATTCAGTGTCCCCTCGACGATCACCAGTGGTGTACGGCCAGTGTAGGAGATCGCTCCCCACACCATGATGCCGGGTGTTGGCCCTGTGTGCCTCGGTCGTATGCAGTCCTGATTGTGGCGCTCACCTGCACGGCGCCAAACACGCATACGACCATCATTGGCACCAAGACAGAAGCGACTCTCATCGCTGAAGACGGCATGTCTCCATTCGTCCCTCCATTCACGCCTGTCGCGACACCACTGGAGGCGGGCTGCACGATGTTGGGGCGTGAGCGGAAGACGGCCTAACGGTGTGCGGGACCGTAGCCCAGCTTCATGGAGACGGTTGCGAATGGTCCTCGCCGATACCCCAGGAGCAACAGTGTCCCTAATTTGCTGGGAAGTGGCGGTGCGGTCCCCTACGGCACTGCGTAGGATTCTACGGTCTTGGCGTGCATCCGTGTGTCGCTGCGGTCCGGTCCCAGGTCGACGGGCACGTGCACCTTCCGCCGACCACTGGCGACAACATCGATGTACTGTGGAGACCTCACGCCCCACGTGTTGAGCAATTCGGCGGTACGTCCACCCGGCCTCCCGCATGCCCACTATACGCCCTCGCTCAAAGTCCGTCAACTGCACATACGGTTCACGTCCACGCTGTCGCGGCATGCTACCAGTGTTAAAGACTGCGATGGAGCTCCGCATGCCACGGCAAACTGGCTGACACTGACGGCGGCGGTGCACAAATGCTGCGCAGCTAGCGCCATTCGACGGTCAACACCGCGGTTCCTGGTGTGTCCGCTGTGCCGTGCGTGTGATCATTGCTTGTACAGCCCTCTCGCAGTGTCCGGAGCAAGTATGGTGGGTCTGACACACCGGTGTCAATGTGTTCTTTTTTCCATTTCCAGGAGTGTAGTTTCGCGCAAACTAAACCGACTTGTTACTAACATAGCAGTGTCTCTGAATTCGATGTTCATCGTATTGTATGCTTCTTAAGAGAGGAACAATTGTCAAGAACTGACTGCACTAGCCTCTTTTCTACCGAGCGAGGTGGCGCAGTGGTTAGCACACTGGACTCGCATTCGGGAGGACGATGGTTCAATCCCGCGTCCGGCCATCCTGATTTAGGTTTTCCGTGATTTCCCTAAATCGCTCCAGGCAAATGCCGGGATGGTTCCTCTGAAAGGGCACGGCCGACTTCCTTTCCTGTCCTTCCCTAATCCGATGAGACCGATGACCTCGCTGTTTGGTCTCTTCCCCCAAAAACCAACCAACCAACCAACCAACCTCTTTTCTATGCTATTTCCCTCAGAAATGCGTAGCTTTTTCCCACAACTACTAAAAGATCTAATTTGTCCACGCACTTCCCTGATACTGATTTCAAGTGGCTTCTCACGTCATATTGCTTCATCGTATTACCCCTAAATACATATACCATGTGGCATGTCAAAGATGTCCACCAATAATCTGATAACCAGTTACTACTGGGTTCTTTCCCTCTATTCAAGCACTGTGTTACGTTTACCCACAGTTAATGAGAGTTGCTATTCTTCACACCAAGCAGAAATTTTGTACAAATCTTATTGTATTTCATTACAATTCAGCAGCGAGCAAACTTACAGCGCTGCTGAACTTATCAGATAAATCGTTTAGGCCTATGTACACCACTCTGTATAACTTACAGACAAGACAATTAAAGTAATGGAACATATTAACTAGACGGTGGAAATGAGTGGAAGTGCCGTACGATGTTTCCTAGTCGTGCACAGGAAAGTGGACGTCACATGGCCTGACGTAAGGGAGACTGTGGAGAAAAATGTGGCCGGCTCCACAGCATGAGGCAGTTGAATGAACGGTAAAAGAGCGTCTTTGTAAATCAGCCAGCCTTCTTCATTTTAACATGGCCCGCCGAGAACATTTAGATGACTTCGCACGGGGAAGAGTCACCAGGAAACTGGAAGAAGGGCGTAGTGTGACGTTTGGAGCCCAGGAATTCGGTATTCGTTGCAGCATTGTTTCACATGAAATGACACAATTTCACAGACTTTATTGTTCTCGTACAGATATGATTATATGTATGCAGACAGAAGCAGCGAGTCACAACTTCTACGAAGGCTGTGAATCGAACCCGGGTTTCCTGCTTACTAGGCAGGTACGTTAGCCACTAACCCACCTTGGCATTGCGGTTCACACAAATGCACGGATTACCTGGCACACATCCCTCCTCCTTCTATATTCTCACTGCCACCCTATTCTCTTTTAAATTCTCCCTTACACACAAACAAAATTGCCGACGCTGTCCATGATCTGGACTAGCACCCCAGCATCGAACATAGATGAAGGATCCATCCTGAAACCCAGGTGCAGGTACTTATACAAATGAAGTAACAGAGTTTCAGAGGCTTTACTGGTCTCATATGGATCTGATTTTATGTATATATATGGGGCGGTAGCGAGAATTTAGCTAGAGGAGTGAGGCATGCCAAGGTAATCCGTGCGCTTGTGTGAGCCGCTGTGCCAAGGTAGCTTAATGGCTAACGCACCTGCCTTGTAAGCAGGAGACAAGGGTTCAATTCCCGGCCTCCGTAGAAGTTGTCACTCGCGCTTCAGACTAGTTAAATAAAATCTTACCTGTATGAGACCAGTAAAGTCTCTGAAATTGGGTCATTTCATTTGATATGAAGTGATATCTGGCATTCCGCAAGGTAGTGTCATAGGCCATCTGTTGTTCTTGAGTTATATAAATGTCTAGGTGATAATCCTAACAGCCCCCTTAGATTGTTCGTAGATGACGCTGTAATTTACCGTCTAGTAAAATCATCAGACAATCAATTCCAATTACAAAATGGTCTAGAGAGAATTTCTGTATGGTGCGCCAAGTGGCAATTAGCACTAAGCAAAGAAAAGTTGCGAGGTCATTCACATGCGTACTAAAAGAAATCCGATACATTTTGGGTATACGATACATCGCACACATCTAAGGACTGTCAATTCGACTAAATACCTAGGAATTACAATTACGAGCAACTTAAATTGGAAAGGCCACGTAGATAATATTGTGGGAAAGGCGAAACAAAGACTGCGCTTTGTTTGCAGAACACTTAGAAGATGCGACAAACGCATTAAAGAGACAGCCTACATTACACTTGTCCGTCCTCTGCTGGAATATTGCTACCAGGTAGGATTGACGGAGGACATCGAAAAAGTGCAAAGAAGGGCAGCTCGTTTTGTGTTATCGCGCAATAGGGGTGAGAGTGAAACTGATATGACACGCGAGTAGGGGTGGCAGTCACTGAAACAAAGGCGGTTTTCTTTGCGGCGAGATCTATTTACGAAATTTCAGTCACCAACTTTCTCTTCCGAATGCGCAAATATTTTGTTGACACCCACCTACGCAATGGCTCTGAGCACTATGGGACTTAACTTCTGAGGTCATCAGTGCCCTAGAACTTAGAACTACTTAAACCTAACTAACCTATGGACACCACACACATCCATGCCCCGAAGCGGTCGCGCGGTTGCAGACTGTAGCGCCTAGAACCGCTCGGCCACCCCGGCCGGTCCCCACCTACGTAGGGAGAAATAATAATCATAATAAAATACGAGAAATCAGAGCTCGAACGGAAAGACTCAGGTGTTCCTTTTTCCCACGCGCCATTCGATAGTGGAATGGTAGAGAAGTAGTATGAAAATGATTCGATGAACCCTCTGCCAGGCACTTAAGTGTGAATTGCAGAGTAACCATGTAGATGTAGATGTGTAAGTACCTGCATGTGGGTTTCAGGTTGGATCGTCAATTTATGTTCGATACTGGGGTGCTATTCCAGCACATGGACAGCCTCGGCAATTTTGTTTATGTGTAAGGGGGAATTTGAAAGAGACTGGGGTAGCAGTGAGAATATGGAAGGAGGAGGGATGCGTGCCAGCGTAATCCGTGCATTTGCGTGAACTGCTGTGTCAAAGTGGCTCAATGGCTAACGCACCTGCCTAGTAAGCAGGAGACCTGGGTTCTATTCCTGGCCTTGTACGAATTTTCGCTCGCCGCTTCAGTTTATATACATAAAATTGTTTCACGTGTATGTGGAGCGCTACGAAACACAGGTGCTGCTCTCCAAAGGAGAGCAGATGGTTGACCATGGTCAACTACAGCACCGGATGACCGCTACATTGTGCAATAGTCAAGAAAGGACCTGTATCAGGCAACAGATGCAACTGCAACATCGTTTAACAGGATCTCAAGGCACGCAGTTTCACGCTGCTCAGTGGCACAGTGACTAGGTGGTATGTGGTCTCTTTGCCCGACGACCAGTACGTAGTGTACCCTGGACACCTGCCAACGACAACACACACACACACACACACACACACACACACACACACACACACACACACATGCCCGACGGAGGACTCGAACCACCGACGAGGTGAGAGGCGGGGGTGGGGGGGGGGGGGTGCAGCAAGGCGCCCTAGACCGAGCGGCTACCCCGCGCGTCGTTGAATTCAAAGGCTTGCCTGCTCTGTAAAACAGAATAGGCAGTGGGGGTACAGGGTCATCGAAACTCGACAGTGAGTCAGGGACGAAGGCCAGTGAAGGCACTATTATGCTACAAGGGACGCTCGCTTCAGCGTCCACGAGACTTGTGGTGGTAATCTAAGGCACTATGACATGCATCTTACTGTGGACCTTGCCTTGATTCCAGAACCGTGCTACATGTTTGAGCAGCACGACAGTGAATTCAGGTTGAAGTCTTGGGCACCAAATTCGTCTGGTCCAAGCCCCATGGAAGAAATCTGTGACTTTATCGGACACCAGCTATGCAGCCACAAACCAACCGCTCGTAATTTACAGGAAATCGTTACCATGCACAGACTTTTGTTGCACATACCAAGAAGATGTCGCATCCATGCCACAATGAACTGCTGTACTGCTACTGAGTAAGTGGTCATCAATTTCTATGTCCTCGGTGTAATTAGTAATGTTTGTTCTATTGTATAAATTGGTTCGCGATTTTCGGGTGATCCATTAGGCACTCCTAAGGGCACTTTGTTCCTTTACATGATTCCAGTCCGCCTGCTTTCCTTTCGCCAGGTGATATTTTCACCTCCTCTCCTTATAGTAGAAGTTGGTGCTGCGTACAGTACCAAGTGAAGCAAGGCAAGACTTGCAGTTCAGTCCCTTCACTGACCCTGATCAGCCGTTGTCACTGACCGAAGCTATTGTATTCCACTAAGGTGACAGAAGTCATGGGATACCTCCTAATATCGTGCATGACTTCCTTTTCGACGGGACAGTACAACAACTTGGCGTGGCATGGACTCAACAAGTCGTTGGAAGTCCCCTGCAGAAATATTGGGCCATGCTGCCTCTACAGCCGTGCATAATTAATAAAGCGTTGCCGGTGCAGGATTTTGTACACGAACTGATCTCTTGATTATGTCCTATAAATGTTCGAAGCCATTAATGTCGAGCGATCGACGTGGCCAAATCATTCGTCCGAATTCTCCGGATCGTTCTTCAAACCAATCGCGAACAGCTATGGCCCGGTGACATGGCGCATCGTCATCTATAAAATTTCCATCTGTTCTTTGGGAACATGAAGTCTATGAATGGCTGTAAATGGTCTCCAAGCAGCCAAACATAAGCATTCCACTCAAAATCTTTGGTTCAGTTGGACCAGAGCACCCAGTCCACTTCATATAAACACAGGCCACCTCATTATGAAGCCACGACCAGCTTGCACAGTGCCTTGTTGACACTTAGATCCACGGCTTCGTGGGGCCTGCACCACACTCGAACCCTATCATCAGCTTTTGCCAACTGAAATCGGGACCCATCTGACCAGGCCATGGTTATCCAGTTGTCTAGGGTCCAAACAACTGATGTGGCCACGAGCCTAGGAGGGGCGCTGCAGGCGATGTTGTGCTATTAGCAAAGGCACTCACGTCGGTTGTCTGCTGCCATAGCCAATTCACGCCAAATTTCGCAGCACTGCCCTAACAGATATGTTCGTCGTAGTCCCACACTGACTGCTGCGGTCATTTGAAGCATTGTTTCTTGTCTTTTAGCACTGACAACTATACGCAAACGCCGCTGCTCTCTGTCGTTGTCCGTATGGAAGGTAATGCCTCAAATGTGATACTCTCGGCACACTCTTGACACTAAGGATCTCGGAATACTGAACTCCCTAATAATTTCCGAAATAGAATGTCCCATGCATCTAGCTCCAACTACCACCACACGTTCAAAGACTGTTAGTTCCTTCGTGAGGGCATGATCATATCGGAATCCTTTTCACATGAGTCACCTGAGTACACAAATGACAGCTCCACCAACGCACTACCCTTTTACACCCTGTGTTCGAGATACTACTACCATCTGTACGTGTACATGTCGCTATCCCACAACGTTTGTCGCCTCAGTGTACACGCAGATTTCCGTTCGGTCGGCGCTGCGAAAGCTTGTGAATAAGCAGCGAGGAGTTTAACAGCGTGCGAAAATGTCCCAGAAACAGACGTGCGGAGTATTCATTACAGGCGAGGCGGCCTATAACGTCCTCTCCCACGGGAGAAAAACAGGGGCGCGTAACCGGTGTGATGGGTCCCGAGGGGGTTAGGGCAGGGGAAGGGGAGGCGGGAAACGCAAAGGGGTGGCGTTACCTAGCAACGGCCGTCGTCCTGCACAAGAAGCGACGCGACAGATCCAGTTTACACAGCGCGACAGACAGGTCACAGAATCCCACGCTGCGTGCTCCAAGATATAGCTGTGGAGGTCTAGAGAAAATCCTACACACTGGCTATCTTCTGCTTTATCCTCCTTGGATTGCGCCACTGGATGGATACCGTTCTCGCACGGAACGTGAAAGCAAAGTGTGGGTGTATAGCGTGTCTAGTTTTGTGGCGTCAGACGTGCTATTTTACATTGCGTGTCATTCCCAGGCGTGAAAGGCAGAATGAGAAACGCCAAATTTTTGCTTCCTGGAGAAGAACGTGTTCACTGAGATGTAAGATTGCTTTTACGCCACAAGCAGAACTTACAAGGGAACCTCCCCATCGCACCCCCCTCAGATTTAGTTATAAATTGACACAGTGGATAGGCCTTGAAAAACTGAACACAGATCAATCGAGAAAACAGGAAGAAGTTGTGTGGAACTATGAAAAAATAAGCAAAATATACAAACTGAGTAGTCCATGTGCAAGATAGGCAACATAAAGGAGAATGTTAGCTGATGAGCGCCATGGTCTCGTGGTTAGAGTGAGCAACTGCGGAACGAAAGGTCCTTGGTTCGAGTCCTCCCTCGAGTGAAAATTTTACTTTATTTTCGCAAAGTTACGATCTGTCCGTTTATTCATTGACGTCTCTGTTCACTTTAATAAGTTTAGTGTCTGTGTTTTGCGACCGCACCGCAAAACCGTGCGATTAGTAGACGAAAGGACGTGCCTCTCCAATAGGAACCGAAAACATTTGAATGCAAGGTCATAGGTCAACCGATTCCTCCACAGGAAAACACGTCTGATATATTCTTTACGACACTGGTGACGGCATGTGCGTCACATGACAGGAATATGTTGTCGACCCACCTAACTTGCACACTTGGCGAATGGGTAAAAAGATTCTTCTACCTTGCCCGATTTAGGTTTTCTGGTGGATGTGATAATCACTCCAAAAAAAGTGATGGAAACATAAGAGTTTGTCACATAAACTGCATCAAATGAATGCAACAGTTTCAGAGTCGCACAGTTTTCCCTGTGCTCTGTCAAAACATATGTTTTTTACGTTTTCAAATGTTTCCGTGCGTAGACCGTCAAATTCTGTATATGTCCAAGCAAATCTGAACATGTCCTGGAATTTTGGTGAGCGAAGTTGATTATGTGTGAGTGCCTGAACTTTGATAATTATCTGAAAATAAAAAATTAAAATTTTCACCCGAGAGAAGATTTGAACCAAGGACCTGTCGTTCCACTGCTGCTCACGCTAACCACAGGACAACGGCGCTCGTAAGTCAACACTCTCCTTGATGTTGCCTACCTTGCGCATGGACTACTCAGTTTGTATATTTTGCTTATTTTTTTCATAGTTCCACACAACTTCTTCCTGTTTTCTCGATTGATCTGTGTTCAGTTTTTCAAGGCCTATCCCTGTGCCAACTTATAACTAAATCTGAGGGGGGTGCGATGGGGAGGTTCCCTTGTTAGAAGATTCGTACTGCGGTATATCGTTTGGAATTGATGCCCATATTTGGTGGTTTTCTTATTACAACTCACGTTCCATGAATATTTGCTGTTTCAAATCGCTGAGTCCGCAGCTCGTGATCTAGAGGCTAGCGTTGCTGCCTCTGGATCACGGTGTCCTGGGTTCGATTCCCGAGCGCCTTGCGGATTTTCTCTACCCGGGGACTGGTTGTTTGTGTTGTCCTCATCATTTCATTATCAACTTCACCATCATCATTAACGCGTGACGATGCCTAGATTGGACTGTGTGGAAAAATTGGACTGTGTCATAATTGCGATTTGGTATGGGCTCTGATGACCGTGCAGCTGAGCGCCCCACAAACCAAACATCATCATCACGTCATCAAATAGCTGAAATGTTGAGAACCTCCAAAAAACGCATAGCTTTTGATATGATTTGCAATAATTAAACAACGGGAACTCATATATCGGTGCTTAAAGGCCTTTCGTATTTGGTACTTCTCATATTCTAGCTTATGCTTATGTCAGTATAGCGACTTAAGCCTTAGTCCGAAATATCTCTCAGTTGTGCGTAACCACAAACACGCAGTCTCTTACATTTTTTTATCACATAACACCACATTACTTGGGAAAATTTAAGTAAGTGGCAATCTAATTCATATTGTACAAAATTAATATTATTCAGCTCAAGCAAAGATTTTGTTGTTTTCATTATGTGACCTACGAAAATATGGCATCTTGACTCTATGACAGGATCACTTGTATGGCATAGAGGTAACAAATTACGTACACAAACTTTCCTAGTGAATTGGTCTGCCTATTAGTGAAAACTATATCAAGATCCCTTCGCTAGTTCCTGAAATTGGCCATCACATACTGACAGAAAAACATGGCGGGGACTTTATATCTATAGATTACAATAGTCAAGCAGATTACAACCAATAGATTTTAATACAAAAAGCGACGCATTTTTGGTAAGCTTCTTATGCATTGGTACCTTAGTTCTTAACATGAAACATGAGTATGTGTAGTCATTTAGGATCAGTCTTCGGATTATCGTTAATACTGTTACACCAGTCGCGATATTGATGAATATAAAAGAGAGATTGCAGAAAATGTAAACGAAGGTAAGAATCAAATCAATTGAAAATATTGCTTCACAGAGCCTTTAGTAGACAGTCGAAGCACATCTTTCCAGTATATGCCAGGTAAATCTGTTGACTACATTTGGTGCACTTGTACGCTGATTTCCTTAAGTTGGTCCCAGGACACTTCATACACGTCTTCCTCTTTCCTATTCTATCATTTGGTATGATTCCAACATGCCGTTATCAAATAAATTTTACCAGGTTTGAGATTTAGTAGGCCTTTCTCTGAATACTCCAATTTTGGCTGTTAGTCCAGGCATTGCTCCTTTCAGAAAGCTGAGGTATTTCCCTTGCTCTAACAGCCTCATTACGTTCCCACTTGAAATTATTTTTGCCATAAAAGGACGGTGTTTGCTGTGAGGAATTATGTGTGGTACAGATCACCACTGTCTCTTCTAATAAAGTATTTTCTTCACTGGTATAACTCTGTTTCGTAGTGACCATCAACTACCACAAAATCAGGATCAGCATCGTCAAAATCTTGCACTCGAGCTTCAAAATTAGGATCCGATGTAGACACTTTATTGCTCTTAGACAGTTATCCCACACTATCGCTGAAGAATAACATAAATTCACACATATAACGAAATACTATAAAATAAGAAAATTCGAAAAAGCAATTTAAAGCAAAATTTGCAGTAATTGGGAACATATGGTCTGTTACTCTTACCTAATTATTACACGTAGCTCGAAACGTGCGGTATTCCAGACATAGCTAAAATGACAAAGTCAAACTGTTTTTGAATGTTTCTCAACATGCGGCAAGTATTAAGAAGAAGATAATGACAAAGGGAGACTGCAGTTTTTTGAGATGCTGCCAGACTCGATCTGTAAAATGAACGATGAGTATGACAGACCAATGTTTCGTGTTAAGGACTAAGGTACTGGCGCATTGAAGACTTATCAGAAATGTGTCACTTTTGGTATTGTGATGTATTGGTTGTAATCTGTTTGTCTGCTGTAATCTATAGATATAAAGTCCCAGTCATGTTCTCCTGTCTGTACGTGAATGCTAGTTTCAGGAACTACGGTAGGGATCTTGATATAGTTTCCACCAATAGGCAGACCAAATCACTAGGAAAGTTTGTCTACATAATTTGTTATCACTATGCCATACAAGTGATAATGCCACGCAGTCAACATGCCATTTTTTTCGTAGGATACTTAAATTTCTGAAAAACTTAACGCTCTAGATTGGCCACAAATTTATCTTTTCGGGTACTCACTTCGAAACTACCACTTCGTAGATCTTTTGCTGAACCATAATGTGTCCTAGGAAGCTGAAGTAGTTATGCGACGTATCAAGCTCTAGCAGTTCAGGAATCTCAGTAGTTCCAACCATTCATAATTTCTTAAGTTAGTGAAATATTTCTTATATAATAGAACATCTCAGTTGTAAAAGCCCGATTACTCTTGAAGCACGTTATTGGGTTTGTAACACCATAGCTCTAATGCTGTAATGATTTATTTTGCTTTTTGTTCATTTTATGTTTCATCATTGAGATTCTGTAAATGTGTTTGATTGAATAGATAACACAAAATTGTATACTCATTTCTTTGTACAAACTTTGACTTCATGTTTTGGTTCAATACAAAGTAGTGTATCTACAATTTATATTCTTTGTCCCATTTGGAGGGAACAAAACTTACTGTATATGATTGTAATTTTGTGTGAATAATTTTTGTAGACATGTTAATATGTGCAAAGGTTCTGTCTTATTTAATGTATTTGTTTGCTGTTATGTAAACTGCTGATCCTCACTTAGGGCTCTTAGTTATTCTGTATGTAAAAGGTGTAGGGGTTCCCCTCGGGAACGGAACAGCGCAACGCGCGCAAAATGTGGTTGGCATAGGTGGAAAAGGTGGAACTGATAGTCAGTCGGGGACGAGCCAGCAGTCTGAGATGAGCTACGAGTCCGTGCGCTGCCGTGCAAAAGTTGAATAGTGCTGGTTTCGAGAGAGGCTTTTCTATTATTTTCCAATGCCTCGGATGGGTGGATAAATAGCTGGGCTATTCTGGAATGCGTATCTATCTTCGCCACCAAGAAATGACAGAGCCCAGCAATTCTGCCTGCAAATCCACCTACCAACATGCAGTTGCCACCACATTGCGCAATCATTGCAACGTAATGATTATAAGGATGTACAGTGAAGGATCAGCTTAATGGATGTGTTATTATGCTGAAATATAAGGTAATGTGTATCTGAATTTATGTACCTACCTTGATTTTTCTCCTCATCATAACACCTCTCAGGGTCCTCTCCGTTTGAAGTAAAGTGATTACCGAGTGTCCTTACTGAAAGTACGTTAAAATTCCAGTTTTCTAATTAATGCCTCTTGAACGTAGTAAAGTTAAAGTTAATGTGGCAAGAAAGTGAGTTAGAGTTAATGATGCTTGCTGAAAATAACATTCTTAGTAAAAATGCTTATTAATGTTTTGCTGCCAACTTCAAATTAAAATTTCTCAAGACTGAGGCTTATAACGTTTTGCTTAGTAAATGATCACATTATTGTCTGTAATAAATCCTAAAAGGTGAGTCAGTTTCTTGCAATTTGGTCAGTATTGTGTTTCGCAGTAGTAAAAGTGAGAAAGCTGCTGTTGTGAAACTTTATATATTCATGTTTGCTAAGTGTTTGTGCATCTTGTGCATTAGAAGTGCATGTTAATAGTAATATTATAAAGACCATTCACTTTATGTAAGCCCTGAAAGTGATAGTGTTTTTTTCTGTACGTGTTATAACTGAGCAAATAGTTTTTTTGTGCTGTTCCAGTCGTTAGCTTCTATCTTAAAACATAGGTGTGTCAGAATTCATTGCACTCGTGTGTGGCCAAGTTTAGGTTGTGTTTGTCTGTTATAGTTACTTATACCTATTTTCCTTATCGAGAATGTTAATCCTTCTCTTGCCTAGTTAGGCTGGCGGCCGTTTTCTTTATCCGTTGAACAGTGCAAATAGGCAAAATTACGTTTGGTACTGTTTTAAATATTTACGTAATTCTAATTTTCATTTCCGATAAGCCACTTCCGTTGGGTACAACACGGTCAATTTAACAAAATTCCTCTCAGAGGGTAACACTGCTCTGTTGATTTGCACTATAATTGCTTTTACAAAAGAGCTAAATGTCACAACCTGTTTCTAGCATTGAGGTTATGGTGCAGTAATAACAGCAGTTAGGAGTGTTATACGTGGCTTTTCCGTGACAGGACTAGTTTGTTCTGTTGGGGCATAATACGTGATAAACCAAATTTGGTATTTCATATTATAAGCTACGTAAATATGCTGTTGCAGTGTTATAGGTTGTGTTGCCTTTCTTTTTAATTCTTCTTCAAATACTCTTTCACCTGCCATGGAGAGATCGAGGCACCCTTCCTTATAAAAGATGTACCCTTCTCTGACCTGGTATCCTCATAATTTCAGTGTAGAAAATAGTCCCTCGGATATAAATATAGCAATCTACAACCGCTTGAATTTAATAGTTAGTACCAAACATTACCGACTGATATTTTAAACACGCAACAGATAAAGCAAAATAATACTGGAGTCGTCAGAGAAAGTGACGTGATAATTTCATTAGATTAGTGCCTGGCATTGTGCCTCTGACAGTACTCAGATAACGCACTTACTAGTGCTCGCAGTGGCCTACTGATCTCTATATTTTTTTGGATTCTTTTAAAGATTATTCAATGATTTTCTTTCAAGCATAGTGAGGTTGTAATGACTACACGAGACAAACGAATTTGATTTTAAGTGACAACGTAATTTATTTAACTTGGAAATAGACAAGTGACGTCATGAATGAGCAAAAATTTCTGGACACTTATAATATGCCCGCGTCTTTTATGCAGTTACAAGTTAGTATTTAAACACATTTCTTCCACGACATTTAATGGAGGAAAGAAGTAGAAAGTTGGGGACAACATGTGGCCTGTCTGTTCGAACTCTTACACGTTCATCCGCATATACTACGCAACAGGAACAACTCCAAGAGCTTTAACTAGAAACAACAGGACTGAAAAGATATGTAGTTCAGGCAACGAACAGAAGACAGCTGTTGTGGATGTACGCGAGAAGCGCTTCAAATGGATCACTGATTTGACTATGGTTTCCGTTTTCGTGTTCTATCACACGCGAGGGAGTGAAACCAATGTAGACAGTTAACGTTTAAAACAGGCTGAGAGACGTTATTCAGTACGTGTGGATGAAACTCACGCTATACACGCACATCGACCGGAACGAAGATTCACTAAAATTTTCGGTAAACACATTTCATGTCCATTAAGTTGATCAGATAATGCAGGAATTTAATAACGATTATTGGCGGTAAGACTACAATGAAACCAAACGTGAAAGCATATCCGTTACACGTCCTATTACCGCCATGTGGACCGGATACGGCACAAAGTCTCGCACACAATGAGACGAACCAAAATTTCAGACAGAGATTTACCGTCAGCTGGCGTAAATCACGCAACTGAATTTATTAAGCATCTGCTGACAACGAATTACACGCGAGATAACGAAAAACAGCACACCCGTATGAATTTACAGAGGAGAAACAACCACAGTTCAACATCACATGGTCTCGCATAATGGAAGCGATATAACTTCAGTTCTTAAGTTCCAAATAATAATAATAATAAATAAAAATAAAAAAACTTACAAAATTACGACCTCTGATATACTTCAACTATAATCAACCCACAAGACGTAATAATTAAGAAGAGCCACTAAATAAATCATTCTAGCAACTCTTTTCGAATCATTCGACACGGGCATTCTGAGTCAACATTTAGTCGCTTACCTGTCTTCTGGAGCTGTGCCCAAGACGACAGACCCAAAGTACCGCTCGTGGTCCAGCACGAGTGGCGAGGGAAAGCGAAGCCATAGCCATGGCAAACCCCTGCACACCAAACTGTTAGCTTTTAGCTTATCTTTGACTTGATCAGCCTACTCTCATTCTTTGCCTTAATGGGACTGAAATTAACCTGGTACAAGACTGAGACTCCGTCTGCACCTTTGATTCGTCTGTTACCACATCCAAAACCATTCATACTTGACCGCACAATGCAGGAAAAGATAGGGAAAAGAGGGGGGAAGGACACAGGACGTTCACTATAGGAAATAAAAGAAAAAACCTGAACCGAATTTATTCGACAGGCATGTCGGTGTACAGTCGTGGACAAAACGAGCGAGACCCCTCGCCTTTTCGTTATGCTGATCCGCACGGCTTTAAAGTCTGCTACACAGCATAACAGGCAAGGCGACGAAGTGCTACCAACATACTATGCGCAGGCGTGAAATTGACAAACTATCTGAACTTTTTTAGACTGTATTCCATAATTTGTAAGACTATATTAATGCTGATTAGTGTGTTAAATACAACACGTAAATATAAGACAGAACTGAAAGAACAAAAGCTCATTGGTATGAACTGGACAAATAAAAATGAATTTCAACTTATCGAGATGACTTAACTGTTTCAGTAAGACAAAGAACCCCAGATCGTTACGAAGTAGCAAAATATTATCCGCATTCGGCCGCGAAACGGTCTGTGTCAACGTTCAGACCAGTCATACTGGATTACCGTTGCTGACCTACCATGAAAGTGTGCAAATTTAGCAATGCGTGAAGATTCATAACGAAATTCAGTTAAAAATCATTCAGTGCCACGCTTAAGTCAATTCCATTATTGACAGAAGCGGAAAAAGTAGGCAGTAACATGTATGAAATTCTACAAGAGTGTCATATTGACATGCACAGGGCGCCAGTACAGAATAAAGGTAGCGATAAAACGTATTGGGTGCGCGAGAATTTCTTAAAATTGCTTTACTGATATTCTACCTGCCTCCATAGAGATTAGAACCGAAAACAAACCAGACCTTCCTTTCACTATGCTAGCAGACAACCTAGGCAAACAGCCCTCTATTATTACCCCAGACATGAACAAGCAGGCAATTTCGAAATGAAAATCTGCAGTTTCTGTTGCATAGAGCTTTCTGGACTCAAAAACATGAATTTTCTTCCTTTATGTCACCGCTTATGTGACAATCATTCGGGATGTTTATCGAAATAACAAATTACTGTTATTAGAGAGTAAATTTTGTAGGATAATTCTGCACCATCCCAGGAAATAAACGGCTACATAGCTGCCAAACGTATTCTGCATTGTTTCGAATTCTCCACTAGACTCGCCACAGCCAGAAAACGTTCATTAGCAGAAGTGTTTCTTAAGCTAGCTAGCAATGAGAATGTTCGTACTTCTAAAACGCGGTGGCATTAATACTGGGATGTGAATTACCACGTGTATAGGCAAATACATTCTATTTGCATCCCTGTAAACGTGATTTGGATCGAAAACGTAGCTACGACTAATATGCTTATGTATCGACAGCAACTAGAACATTTCGAATAAAGAGTAGCGGGTGTTATTTATGCGGCCCTCATCTTCAGTGTTTTCGTTGTTAGGATTTCGTCACCTAAACCGGTAAAAACGGAACCCTACTAGTCTCACTTTCTTGACCGTCTATCGGTCTACCCAACCCTTAAAACCCGTTTACCTCCAGAACGGGTGGACATAATAAGCGGAAATGTATCGCACTTCTTGCTGTAACCGGTCCCATGCTGGTGTAAAAAAGTGAGCTTCTATGTCAACGCAATCAAAAGATACGACGGTTTATGTAAAGAAAATTTACGCGAAAGGTCAAAAAATGGCTTCAAGAACTATGCGACCTAACTGCTTAGGTCATCAGCCCCTAGACCTAGAACTACTTAAACCTAGCTAGCCTAAGGGCATCACAGACATCTATGCCCGAGGTAGAATTCCAACCTGCGACTGAAGCAGCCGTGCGGTTCGTCACTGAAGCGCCTGGAACCGCTCGGCCACCGCAACGCGGCGAAACCCTACTCACCTCATGTATAATGATAATATATACTGTCTAGTGAGGATAAACTGTATTCGCCAGCAACTCAGATCGTTTGCTCACGGAACTTTTACGAAGCTACATTCAAACTTTGTCGAAGTCGTCTGCAATATCCATTACAAACACCCTAGGAACTTCGTATGCGATATCCACTTCTGAAGACGCTGGCAGATACTGCAGTACTATAACAAGTAGGTGGGAATTTATTGTTATTGGTCCACGCATGACACTTTATTTCAATATCAATTTAACGCGCCTAGGTGTTTGTATATGCCTGAAACTATTGAACAAAAAGTAAATAAACAACAAACGAGCCGGCCGCGGTGGTCTCGCGGTTCTAGGCGCGCAGTCCGGAACCGTGCGACTGCTACGGTCGCTGGTTCGAATCCTGCCTGGGGCATGAATGTGTGTGATGTCCTTAGGTTAGTTAGGTTTAAGTAGTTCTAAGTTCTAGGGGACTTATGACCACAGCAGTTGAGTCCCATAGTGCTCAGAGGCATTTGAACCATTTTGAAACAGCAAACAACTTCGATGTTTAAATCAAATGAAAGTCACATGTCGTAATTAAAACATAATTTCGTCGTTACATCTACATGACTACATCAACAGGATTTCTTGGCAATCCGGACTTACGTGCCTGGCAGAAGGTTAGGGTTATTTCTCTACCGTCCCACTCATTAACAGTGTGCGGGAAAAAGGACCACTTAAATCTTTTCTTGCGAGCCTTGAATTACATTATTACTATGGTTTCTTCCTGTGTTCCCGAGGAAATACCCGGATCTTGCTGAAACTTCGCTCAGTGAAAGCGGGGACAAAATAAGCGAACACGTGTCTCGGCTTATCTGCTTACACTCTACCGCTTCTGAGAAAACGACGGTCAAAGTTTTCAATGCGCTGTTACTATAGTGTAGACACCTCTTAGCGGGTAAGCATTCAACTGGAGCGGTGGCTCTGCGGCTACCATAGCGATTTCTGAACTTTGCGCTGCGAGTTCGAAACCCGGTTTTTCCTTTTTTTTCCCCTCACTCTCTGAATTATCTACGAATGTTTATTCCAATTTATGTTGAAACACTGTTGTCGTTATTCGTCAGTTAATTTACTGTGTAAAGAAATAAGTTAAAAAGGGAACACACAGTGCGTAGTGGGGCGATCACTCTGTTGTAGAAATAATTCAGAAGCCAAGATCGCTTAAATATTGTTTACTGGATAACCGGTTTCAACACACTAAAGGTGCCATCATCGGATCTGAATGTAGATTAACATTTAGAAAATATTTGGTTATAACGATACATGAGGCAGCCCAGATGATGTTAGATCAGCTTGTCTCATTCGTTTATTACTTTTTAATTCATTAATTACACATAAAGTTAATTGGCGAATAATGACAACATTATTTCAACATAACTTAGAAAAAAACATTCGTAGATAATTCTGATAGAGAGGCAGGAAAATAAAATAATTAAAAAACCCAATATGGTATCGAACACGGGAATCAGTGTTAAGAAGGAACGACGGTAGCCACCGCTTCAATTGCGTTCTCGGCTGCAGAAGGTATCTACACTAGAGCAACAGCGCGTTGATAACTTTGACCGTCGTTTTCTCGGAAACGGTCGAGTGTCTGCAGATAAGTCGAAACACATGTTCGCTTATTTTGTCCTCTCCTTCACTGAGCAAAGTTTCGGGACAATCAGCCTATGACATTTGGCGAGTTCCCCTCGCTCGTCGAGTCGCTTCTTACGCCCGGCGAGAATTATGTATGCCTCCGAGTAAACTGCGCCACCTGGAAACACGGCGAGCGGGGATAAACACGTTTTCCTTCTTATAAGGCAACCTTCTACAGATAATATTCACGAAGTGTTCTTCAGGTTGCCTCAGATATTTCAGAAATGTTTCTTGCCTCAGGCCTGCCGCATATGCAAAACGTAAACATTTCATGTCATGTAATATTTATCAGGAGAAGACATGACAAGAGTGGACCAGTCACTTCTGAGAAAAATTAGAGATTCTAAGTTGCTCCACTATGTAATGACACGGGCACGGGCTTGCGATCTGTCTTTTATGCCATCGATTTCCGTGTTACACATACTTGGCCACTGCGTTGCGGCTGCCATCTTGGAGGAGGCAGTCTGTTTCCTGCCAGCGCTGTTTCCGCAGCCAATATTAACCGCGACGAATCATTCAGTCAACGCTAAATGGCCCATCTGGCTGAGGCAGACAAGGGCGCTATAATACTCCATGCAGAGTGATCTTCAAATGCCGACATAGCGAGAACTATGGATCTTCACAAGTCGACGGTAGCCAGGTGGATCAGACGAAAGGAAGAGAGTGGTAACTTGAATGGGAGGCCTCATGGCCGTCGCCGCAAAACAACGCAAGCTCAGGATCAGCAGATACGCCGTTTCAGTGAGAACCACCCATTTGTCAACGCACGACAAATCAGCAAATTCATGAAGCTTGGAATGAGTTACTTGAATCTCCTAGTTCTGTGGCTCGAGTTGTGGGCTCAATGCCCAACAGACTTCCAGCTGTTGTGGAAGCCAAAGGAGGCTATACGCGATTTTTTTTTTACAGACTTATGTTTTATATAATTTCAAGGAAACGCAATAAGTGGAATGGGGACAAACAAATTAATTCACAGCAAGATATGTAATATTTAATTTGATAAGAGAAGAAATACTCACCTTATATATTCATTCAGTCTCTATAAAATACGTGACACACGTGTGTATGCAAGAAGGGTACAAAACAGTTCAGCACAAAATAAAAATGTTGAAGAGAAGCTCCCCGATGAAGACGTAATTGCAGAACAAAGGTTGGGCTAGAAGGAGAGGTAAGGAGGCCCGAAAAAGCAGAACAAAATCAAATACCCAATAGACTTTGAGTAGTTGTCGCAGCAAAGGGCGGTTGGTATATGCGATTCGGAGCAACTGTACAAGAATAGTTTTATTTACTGATTTTTGAGGCTTTATTTTGTGACGGCTAAACAGTGCTGCATCATGAGACCCGCTATTTTTCCACATGTGGCTAAACATCAGAGCTGAAAAAATTTTGAGAGGTACCGAAGTTCTCTGGAAGAGTAAAGTGTTTTAGACAAGAAGATGATTTTTAGTTCATTTCATTTTAACCATTCACACTATGCTTCGACATTCTAATCTTTGATTTCATTTTATTATTACGTATCTTTCCTTCAGTGAAAGTCAACGGTAGTAAGTTTCAAGATATGAAGAATAACTGGAAGTTTTTAATTTGTGGAATAGCGTATTTAACAGTTCATATTTTCAACAAATCTGTAGTTATAGGACATATTAAGAAGCAAGTAAAAATGGCACTGTGGAAAGATCAGGTTGGCCTCTAAAGGGTAACGACGGTAAAATAGCAAATACTAAACAATGGGTAACAACTATTGTTGATGGTGAGTAGCCGTAATCGATATGTCACTTTTCCGTAATTGTATTTCTGAAGTTTATCGTCAATCCTAGGACTGACATCGATACTCTGTTTTACGTAAAGAATACAACCTTCAAAATTTATTTAGCAGCGCAGAATATTAAATCACAGTTTATAGATCAGGAACCTAATCCAACTGCCTTTAATTTTATTCTCACGGATGACTTTGGGACAGTAAATAACAAGAGAAATAACAAAACTCTCAGAATCAATATATAGAATTCAAGTATCATGTGAATTCAAAAGTCTGCTATAATAGCGATTAATTGCTTTTTACAGACCCCTTCATGCCTACGTTTTCCGTCAGACAGACAATGTTTGAAACTAGGACTAACGAGGTAAACAATTTTTCCACAAATTGTCAAATTGGAAGTCGGAGAGCCAGTTACACAAATTACGATGACAACAAACGTTTTTCAAGTAAACTGATCACAGGAGGAATCCAACGCATTTATTGTGAGTTACATGCACAGTATGTAAACTGGCAACGCCACCAACACACAATACCACTAACAAGGGAACATCCCCATCGCACCGCCCTCAGATTTAGTTATAAGTTGATACAGGGGATAGGCCTTGAAAAACTGAACACAGATCAATCGAGAAAACAGGAAGAAGTTGTGTGGAAGTATGAAAAAAATAAGCAAAATATACAAACTGAGTAGTCCATGCGCAAGATAGGCAACATCAAGGATAGGGTGAGCTCAGGAGCGCCGTGATCCCGTGGTTAGCGCACGCAGCTGCGGAACGAGAGGTCCTTCCGTCAAATTTTCCCAGGAGTGAAAAGTTTAATTTTTATTTTCAGACAATTATTATCTGTCCGTCCGATGCGAGGTAACCGCGCCGTAGTATGATGACGCTACACCTAAAAAACATCGAAAGACATGACGTCAGTCGACTATAGCGCACGGAAGAGAGAGTATTCCTGCTAATGAGGCTCCCTGGCTGGCAGTTAACTGTTCGCTACTTTGGACGAGAGTGCATTAAATACGTGCGATGCATTGCGTGGGCAATATGAATCCAGCAAATATAGCTCGTGACTCCAATAACAATGTCAATGAATATTTTCCGAACTGTAAGGCATCGGAAAGTTCCTTAAGGGATCGAACGATTGTCGAACATTTGTATGATTATTTCCTACATTTGTTGAATAACAGTACGTGTGGTGATGATTGTCTGAAAATAAAAAAAATCAAACAACTAACCCGAGGGAAGACTTAAACCAACGACCTCTCGTTCTGCAGCTCCTCACGCTAACCACGCGACCACTGCGCTCCCGTGCTCAAGCTATCCTTGATGTTGCTTATCATGCACACGGACTACTCAGTTTGTTTGGTTTGAATATTTTTTTCATAGGTCCACACAACTTCTTCCTGTTTTTCGAATGATCTGTGTTCAGTTTTCAAGGCCTATCCACTGTGTCAACTTATAACTAAATCTGAGGAGGGTGCGATGGGAAGGTTCCCTTGTTAGCTATGAAACAACTGTAGCAAAACGGAGCATCCTCGTTATCCATGTGATGGATAAGACGACTAATTCGCAACATAAATGTCAATGTAAGCATCAGTTTCTGTTGGAACGTGCTTCCCGGACCAAATAACATACATTTCCTACGTCTTCAATGCGAATCATGTAGCAAATGTAATTTAAAGGACATAAAAATATCGAGTGAATTTACTAAAATAATTATGAACCACTTGAATTTGCATTCAACAGGCAATGTTCAGAAGTCTGGTGTAGGAGTACTGCATGCTCTAATTCGAAACAACAAAAATCAACAGAGTAACTATTACTGAACGTCATCAGGTCACTCATCGAGCATTCCTATGCAGTACTGTTACTGGTGACGTGTTATGATGCCTTTATCGTTAACTTCCTAAGAAGAAATGAGAGGCTGAGCCCCACCAAAAGACGTAAACTCGAGGAGAGAGTTGCGTGAACATATTATTTTACATCTGATAAATCCAAAAGTGTGTTTTGGGCTACGAATTCTGCCCCCAGGGTGTGTGCAACACAGCTGGAATTTGTTGCCAACAACTGAGTCACCTTTCGGTCACAGTGTAAGAAAATCGAGCAACAAAACTACATCACCTGTGCTACTGCATGATAACGCACTATGTTGATTTGAGAAACAAAACTATCCAGGAGATTGATAGGAAAGTCGTCTCTCAGGCACATTTGTATTGATAGGGAAGTCCTCTCTCAAGCACTTGTCCCTCTCGTCATATATTTGTAAAATTTTACCTTTCCCACTCTAGATCGATCAACCGTCAAGGCAATTCATTTCTAGACGAAAATACTTTTAAAACTACTCTTGTTTATTGACATCGTTAGAACAAGTAGGTTTCTACAGGCGTAGAATTTGTAAACAACTTTAGCATTGTCATATCGTTTTAGATATCGTGAAAGAAAATTCTGCTGCTAATTAATTTCTCTTTGATAATTACTGTTGCGTTTAGTAAACTAATGGAAAATGCAATTAAAATATTCACTGTACTAATACAAACTAAAGTCAGCTTAATACAGAAACATCACGACGGCAGTCTATCTTAATAAAGCATTAAGTTTCTGTGAGACAATTGGGCTTATTTTAACACGAATTAGTAGGATATTACAGACTTTACACTTAGAAAAGATCTGTATTTATTTCATTTCCTGTACCATTCGTAAGTGTTATGAAAATGGGGCTTTTCATAGATAAAATTATGTATTCACAACAACAAAAAAATGTCGGCAGAAAACAAAAGTGACATTATGAATCTGGCAGTACCGTAAGGTTTTCACTCTGACACTAAGAGTTACTGAAAGTAGCAAGAAGAATTTTGCTCGAGCGTTGTCTTACGATTCCCTTATTAAGTTTTTATCTGCCTGCTTGTAGCTGTGCTACAAAAGAATTAAAAATCTGGCTTTCAGCAAGTCTCGAAAGGCGAACAAAAGCAGCTTGCACCTGGTTACTAAGCATGTTACCTGGGGACTGGTTTTTTCTTAAAGCGGGAAGACATCCTTTTGTGGTTCAATTGGCAAATGTCAGTCAGACGTGTGACGTTAGTCTAAGCGTTTCGGTGTGTTGAATTTGTACCAATGATTTTTCTACAGGTTTTTTCTGTCCCAAATAGAGTTGAAGTCTCCCATTAGTATTTTCAC
Organism: Schistocerca nitens; assembly: GCF_023898315.1. Lineage (NCBI taxonomy): Eukaryota > Metazoa > Arthropoda > Insecta > Orthoptera > Acrididae > Schistocerca > Schistocerca nitens. The sequence goes on along the minus strand of NC_064615.1, from coordinate 244,924,495 downwards.
GTCATCTTGGTGAATTTTGCTCATGGTATTTTCGAGTGTGTTCCAGAATTTTTCAACATTGTCGGCGTTTTTCTTATTTTCGATGTTGGTGGGTTCAAATGGTTCAAATGGCTCTGAGCACTATGGGACTTAACTGCTGTGGTCATCAGTCCCCTAGAACTTAGAACTAGTTAAACCTAACTAACCTAAGGACATCGCACACATCCATGCCCGAGGCAGGATGCGAACCTGCGACCGTAGCGGTCGCGCGGTTCCAGACTGTAGCGCCTAGAACCTCTCGAACACTCCGGCCGTCGATGTTGGTGGGGACACGTGCATTGATGAGTGTATATGTTTTACTGGGGCTCTGAATGACCATAGTCATAAGTCGCTTGTTGACGGGCCAGCCGCGGTGGCCGAGCGGTTCTTGGCTCTTCAGTCCGGAACCGCGCGACTGCTACGGTCGCAGGTTCGAATCCAGCCTTGGGCATGAATTTGTGTGATGTCCTTAGATTAGCTAGGTATAAGTAGTTCTAAGTTCTAGGAGACTGATGACCTCCACTGTTAAGTTCAATAGTGCTCAGAGCCATTGGAACCTTTTGATTGTCGATCGGTGTGATTTCTTTGACAGAGTTGATAGATCGGTGTTCGAGAAATGCAATGCCGAAGATTGGTACGCCTTTCGTTACCTTTTGTTGTATTCTGCTCTTGAAGATGCAATGGTTTCCCTAATGCACGGTTTCATTGTCAGTTAGTCGTGGTTCTTGAAGTGCAAGGATGAGAATTTTTTGTCGGTCCATTTCTTTTGTGAGATTATTTAGTTTTCGTGTTTGGATCAAGGTATCGATGTTTACTTTTAAATGCATGTTTTTTGCTTGTAGGGAAATTTACCAGAGATCTTCGATATTCTCTGTCGTGCTAACCTGGACTCCCCAGAATCCGAAAATCCAACTGCCGCCTGTCGACAGCCGGGTTGTGTACCACCTGGGATAAAGTTGACTTTGCTTGCATAGTTTACGTTTGCTTGTGTTTCATTGGTTGTGCTTGGGTGATACCAGGACCGGACAGGACCAGAGGGTGTTGAAGCCTTTGAAAGCAAATATTTTCAGCCAAGTTCATTGAGCTAACACGGTGACCAGAGTAACGGTGATTTTCACTCAGACGTGTCTGGATTTTGCGTTCAACGGATTGAGTAGCCGTTCGGGATTGTGTTAGTATTTGGTTCACCCCTAGTATTTGATTTCCTCGGTACCACCCATATGGGGGAGGGTTTCCACTATCCGCCACACGCGATTATTATTATTATTATTATTGTCATTATGTCTCAGCAAATCCCATATGGTGTATCTTCCCACCACTGAAATAGATGTGTATTGTTCGATTCAGTATTTCCATCACATAAATGTGGTTTATAATTACGTTACATTGCTACTAGTAGACATATTTCTCACTTCTTCTTAGACAGTTGCTACCTGTTACTCCATCATAGGAATTTATGTGCGAAGCATTGTTGAAATACAGACGTTCAAATTATCCGATTTCTGTAATTTCATTTCGATACCAGATCGTTCTAATCGGATTCAGCCAGGTAGTCTTAATGTGGATATCCGACCACGACTGTCATCATATGATAGACTGTGTAAACCACGTTCTTTATCGGACTGTTGAATATATATCACTTATCTATAACAGGACCTGAATTCTTAAACACTGTGGAAAATAATAATCCGATGTGCTTATTACAAATACGTTATTCCAATACAAATATGTGAACTAACGAGATAACAGTTTATTTACAGGAGCAGAACTAATGTTCAAATGTTCAAATGTGTGTGAAATCGTATGGGACTTAACTGCTAAGGTCATCGGTACCTAAGCTTACACACTACTTAACCTAAATCATCCTAAGGACAAACACACACACCCATGCCCGAGGGAGGACTCGAACCTCCGCCGGGATCAGCCACGCAGCTCATGACTGCAGCGACCCTGACCGCTCGGCTAATCCCGCGCGGCTACTAAAAGTATACTCGTCCACAAAACCCATGTGGACAATTATCTGATAATCGGTCAAGCTTTGCTTTGTCGCAGCTCTTTAGGATACAAGTCCATTTACTTTCAGGCTCTTACATACAATTCTTGCAATGCAAGGTAATTGAAAAAACTCATCCACTCGACGCCAACTGAGGAACTGACTGGTGCATGTGTTGTTCAACACACGGTAGTTGTCACCCTCACTGGAATCAATGAGTGTGTGCGTGTGTGTGTGTGTGTGTGTGTGTTTGTGTGTGTGTGTGTGTGTGTGTGTGTGTGTGTGTGTGTGTGTGTGTGTGAGTGAGTTTTCGTGTTAATGCACAATCTGAATCAATACTATTAACATCAGACAGACAACCGGGCATCAAATATGACTGTAAAGTATGTTAATGCGATGGGAAGTTACAAACTGAATTTTCACCTAACCCACGTCCTGCATATTACGTTAAGTAAGATGTATTAACTCCATAGTATCGTTAGCAGAGAGTGCGCTCTTGTTGTCGAGGCCTGCGACAAGCGCAGCGATCAGCACTGCCCAATGCCGCCGCGATTTGTTTATGTTGGCTGAGCGTGGACACTGCAGCAGACGCTTCGCCATAAACAGAAAGAAATCACCTTGGCTCTGACTGCAGTGAGCGGATATCACTGCCTGCGTGTTCTTATAGTAACCAACGTGAGACTCTACTCACAGGTGCCATGGAGCAATTGCAACGGGTATCATGTCATTAGTCATGAGAATATTAACCAGTGATGAAATGTCCACTCTATTTGAATCCTAAGAAAATAGGAACCTTCTCACAAAGAAATGTGAGGTGATATCAAAATTTATCCAACATACAAAAATTAACTGCAGGGCTTTCATGTATGCAGTAGTAGCACACAAGGAAATAATATGTCTTGGAAGCGTATATTTCATTTCCTCTTCTCATATTAACGTCCTTGTTTTAGAATGAAGTGAGAAAATTAACGCGAAAAACTTAAGTTCCTGAGAAGCATATAAGTCATTTCCTCGTCTCATATCATAGCTTTTGTTTTAGTATGAGGTGAAAAAATAAACAGTTTACGGCTCTGAAACATAATATGACACCAGATTCTTATCGTAGGCGCTATCGGAAACGCAAAAAGCAGGGAGCTGTCCATTCTTTTGTCCTAAAGAGCTGCGACAAAGCAAAGCTTGACCGATTATCAGATAATTGTCCACATGGGTTTTGTGGACGAGTATACTTTTAGTAGCCGCGCGGGATTAGCCGAGCGGTCAGGGGCGCTGCAGTCATGAGCTGCGTGGCTGATCCCGGCGGAGGTTCGAGTCCTCCCTCGGGCATGGGTGTGTGTGTTTGTCCTTAGGATGATTTAGGTTAAGTAGTGTGTAAGCTTAGGTACTGATGACCTTAGCAGTTAAGTCCCATACGATTTCACACACATTTGAACATTTGAACATTAGTTCTGCTCCTGTAAATAAACTGTTATCTCGTTAGTTCACATATTTGTATTGGAATAACGTATTTGTAATAAGCACATCGGATTATTATTTTCCACAGTGTTTAAGAATTCAGGTCCTGTCATAGATAAGTGATATATATTCAACAGTCCGATAAAGAACGTGGTTTACACAGTCTATCATATGATGACAGTCGTGGTCGGATATCCACATTAAGACTACCTGGCTGAATCCGATTAGAACGATCTGGTATCGAAATGAAATTACAGAAATCGGATAATTTGAACGTCTGTATTTCAACAATGCTTCGCACATAAATTCCTTTGATGGAGTAACAGGTAGCAACTGTCTAAGAAAAAGTGAGAAATATGTCTACTAGTAGCAATGTAACGTAATTATAAACCACATTTATGTGATGGAAATACTGAATCGAACAATACACATCTATTTCAGTGGTGGGAAGATACACCATATGGGATTTGCTGAGACATAATGACAATAATAATAATAATAATAATCGCGTGTGGCGGATAGTGGAAACCCTCCCCCATATGGGTGGTACCGAGGAAATCAAATACTAGGGGTGAACCAAATACTAACACAATCCTGAACGGCTACTCAATCCGTTGAACGCAAAATCCAGACACGTCTGAGTGAAAATCACCGTTACTCTGGTCACCGTGTTAGCTCAATGAGCTTGGCTGAAAATATTTGCTTTCAAAGGCTTCAACACCCTCTGGTCCTGTCCGGTCCTGGTATCACCCAAGCACAACCAATGAAACACAAGCAAACGTAAACTATGCAAGCAAAGTCAACTTTATCCCAGGTGGTACACAACCCGGCTGTCGACAGGCGGCAGTTGGATTTTCGGATTCTGGGGAGTCCAGGTTAGCACGACAGAGAATATCGAAGATCTCTGGTAAATTTCCCTACAAGCAAAAAACATGCATTTAAAAGTAAACATCGATACCTTGATCCAAACACGAAAACTAAATAATCTCACAAAAGAAATGGACCGACAAAAAATTCTCATCCTTGCACTTCAAGAACCACGACTAACTGACAATGAAACCGTGCATTAGGGAAACCATTGCATCTTCAAGAGCAGAATACAACAAAAGGTAACGAAAGGCGTACCAATCTTCGGCATTGCATTTCTCGAACACCGATCTATCAACTCTGTCAAAGAAATCACACCGATCGACAATCAAAAGGTTCCAATGGCTCTGAGCACTATTGAACTTAACAGTGGAGGTCATCAGTCTCCTAGAACTTAGAACTACTTATACCTAGCTAATCTAAGGACATCACACAAATTCATGCCCAAGGCTGGATTCGAACCTGCGACCGTAGCAGTCGCGCGGTTCCGGACTGAAGAGCCAAGAACCGCTCGGCCACCGCGGCTGGCCCGTCAACAAGCGACTTATGACTATGGTCATTCAGAGCCCCAGTAAAACATATACACTCATCAATGCACGTGTCCCCACCAACATCGACGGCCGGAGTGTTCGAGAGGTTCTAGGCGCTACAGTCTGGAACCGCGCGACCGCTACGGTCGCAGGTTCGCATCCTGCCTCGGGCATGGATGTGTGCGATGTCCTTAGGTTAGTTAGGTTTAACTAGTTCTAAGTTCTAGGGGACTGATGACCACAGCAGTTAAGTCCCATAGTGCTCAGAGCCATTTGAACCATTTGAACCCACCAACATCGAAAATAAGAAAAACGCCGACAATGTTGAAAAATTCTGGAACACACTCGAAAATACCATGAGCAAAATTCACCAAGATGACGTGAAAATACTAATGAGAGACTTCAACTCTATTTGGGACAGAAAAAACCTGTAGAAAAATCATTGGTACAAATTCAACACACCGAAACGCTTAGACTAACGTCACACGTCTGACTGACATTTGCCAATTGAACCACAAAAGGATGTCTTCCCGCTTTAAGAAAAAACCAGTCCCCAGGTAACATGCTTAGTAACCAGGTGCAAGCTGCTTTTGTTCGCCTTTCGAGACTTGCTGAAAGCCAGATTTTTAATTCTTTTGTAGCACAGCTACAAGCAGGCAGATAAAAACTTAATAAGGGAATCGTAAGACAACGCTCGAGCAAAATTCTTCTTGCTACTTTCAGTAACTCTTAGTGTCAGAGTGAAAACCTTACGGTACTGCCAGATTCATAATGCCACTTTTGTTTTCTGCCGACATTTTTTTGTTGTTGTGAATACATAATTTTATCTATGAAAAGCCCCATTTTCATAACACTTACGAATGGTACAGGAAATGAAATAAATACAGATCTTTTCTAAGTGTAAAGTCTGTAATATCCTACTAATTCGTGTTAAAATAAGCCCAATTGTCTCACAGAAACTTAATGCTTTATTAAGATAGACTGCCGTCGTGATGTTTCTGTATTAAGCTGACTTTAGTTTGTATTAGTACAGTGAATATTTTAATTGCATTTTCCATTAGTTTACTAAACGCAACAGTAATTATCAAAGAGAAATTAATTAGCAGCAGAATTTTCTTTCACGATATCTAAAACGATATGACAATGCTAAAGTTGTTTACAAATTCTACGCCTGTAGAAACCTACTTGTTCTAACGATGTCAATAAACAAGAGTAGTTTTAAAAGTATTTTCGTCTAGAAATGAATTGCCTTGACGGTTGATCGATCTAGAGTGGGAAAGGTAAAATTTTACAAATATATGACGAGAGGGACAAGTGCTTGAGAGAGGACTTCCCTATCAATACAAATGTGCCTGAGAGACGACTTTCCTATCAATCTCCTGGATAGTTTTGTTTCTCAAATCAACATAGTGCGTTATCATGCAGTAGCACAGGTGATGTAGTTTTGTTGCTCGATTTTCTTACACTGTGACCGAAAGGTGACTCAGTTGTTGGCAACAAATTCCAGCTGTGTTGCACACACCCTGGGGGCAGAATTCGTAGCCCAAAACACACTTTTGGATTTATCAGATGTAAAATAATATGTTCACGCAACTCTCTCCTCGAGTTTACGTCTTTTGGTGGGGCTCAGCCTCTCATTTCTTCTTAGGAAGTTAACGATAAAGGCATCATAACACGTCACCAGTAACAGTACTGCATAGGAATGCTCGATGAGTGACCTGATGACGTTCAATAATAGTTACTCTGTTGATTTTTGTTGTTTCGAATTAGAGCATGCAGTACTCCTACACCAGACTTCTGAACATTGCCTGTTGAATGCAAATTCAAGTGGTTCATAATTATTTTAGTAAATTCACTCGATATTTTTATGTCCTTTAAATTACATTTGCTACATGATTCGCATTGAAGACGTAGGAAATGTATGTTATTTGGTCCGGGAAGCACGTTCCAACAGAAACTGATGCTTACATTGACATTTATGTTGCGAATTAGTCGTCTTATCCATCACATGGATAACGAGGATGCTCCGTTTTGCTACAGTTGTTTCATAGCTAACAAGGGAACCTTCCCATCGCACCCTCCTCAGATTTAGTTATAAGTTGACACAGTGGATAGGCCTTGAAAACTGAACACAGATCATTCGAAAAACAGGAAGAAGTTGTGTGGACCTATGAAAAAAATATTCAAACCAAACAAACTGAGTAGTCCGTGTGCATGATAAGCAACATCAAGGATAGCTTGAGCACGGGAGCGCAGTGGTCGCGTGGTTAGCGTGAGGAGCTGCAGAACGAGAGGTCGTTGGTTTAAGTCTTCCCTCGGGTTAGTTGTTTGATTTTTTTTATTTTCAGACAATCATCACCACACGTACTGTTATTCAACAAATGTAGGAAATAATCATACAAATGTTCGACAATCGTTCGATCCCTTAAGGAACTTTCCGATGCCTTACAGTTCGGAAAATATTCATTGACATTGTTATTGGAGTCACGAGCTATATTTGCTGGATTCATATTGCCCACGCAATGCATCGCACGTATTTAATGCACTCTCGTCCAAAGTAGCGAACAGTTAACTGCCAGCCAGGGAGCCTCATTAGCAGGAATACTCTCTCTTCCGTGCGCTATAGTCGACTGACGTCATGTCTTTCGATGTTTTTTAGGTGTAGCGTCATCATACTACGGCGCGGTTACCTCGCATCGGACGGACAGATAATAATTGTCTGAAAATAAAAATTAAACTTTTCACTCCTGGGAAAATTTGACGGAAGGACCTCTCGTTCCGCAGCTGCGTGCGCTAACCACGGGATCACGGCGCTCCTGAGCTCACCCTATCCTTGATGTTGCCTATCTTGCGCATGGACTACTCAGTTTGTATATTTTGCTTATTTTTTTCATACTTCCACACAACTTCTTCCTGTTTTCTCGATTGATCTGTGTTCAGTTTTTCAAGGCCTATCCCCTGTATCAACTTATAACTAAATCTGAGGGCGGTGCGATGGGGATGTTCCCTTGTTAGTGGTATTGTGTGTTGGTGGCGTTGCCAGTTTACATACTGTGCATGTAACTCACAATAAATGCGTTGGATTCCTCCTGTGATCAGTTTACTTGAAAAACGTTTGTTGTCATCGTAATTTGTGTAACTGGCTCTCCGACTTCCAATTTGACAATTTGTGGAAAAATTGTTTACCTCGTTAGTCCTAGTTTCAAACATTGTCTGTCTGACGGAAAACGTAGGCATGAAGGGGTCTGTAAAAAGCAATTAATCGCTATTATAGCAGACTTTTGAATTCACATGATACTTGAATTCTCTATATTGATTCTGAGAGTTTTCTTATTTCTCTTGTTATTTACTGTCTCAATGTCATCCGTGAAAATAAAATTAAAGGCAGTTGGATTAGGTTCCTGATCTATAAACTGTGATTTAATATTCTGCGCTGCTAAATAAATTTTGAAGGTTGTATTCTTTACGTAAAACAGACTATCGGTGTCAGTCCTAGGATTGACGATAAACTTCAGAAATACAATTACGGAAAAGTGACATATCGATTATGGCTCCTCACCATCAACAATAGTTGTTACCCATAGTTTCATATTTGCTATTTTATCGTCGTTACCCTTTAGAGACCAACCTGATCATTCCACAATGCCATTTTTGACTCGCTTTTTAATATGTCCTATAACTACAGATTTGTCGAAAATATTAACTGTTAAATACGCTTTCCACAAATTAGAAACTTCCAGTTATTCTTCATATCTTGAAACTTACTACCGTTGACTTTCACTGGAGAAAAGATACATAATAATAAAATGAAATCAAAGATTAGAATGTCAAATCATAGTGTGAATGGTTAAAATGAAATGAACTAAAAATCATCTCCTTGTCTAAAAGACGTTATTCTTCCAGAGAACTTCGGCACCTCAAAATTTTTTACACCTCTGATGTTCAGCCACATGTGGACAAATAGCGGGTCCCATGATGCAGCACAGTTTAGCCGTCACAAAATGAAGCCTCAAAAATCAGTCCACATTCCATTTACTGCGTTTCCTTGAAATTATATAAAATATACGTCTGTAAGTAAAAAAAAAAAAAAGACGAAGAAGAAAGAAACAAAGCTTGAAACAGCTGATTGGTGAAGCCTCCTTTGGCTTCCACAACAGCTCGAAGTCTGTTGGGCATTGAGCCCACAACTCGAGCCACATAACTAGGAGATTCAAGTAACTCATTCCAAGCGTCATGAATCACATCAGAAAGCTGTCGGCGAGTCGACGGTGACTGCCCTTTTCTCGTATTACTCTGACCATTTCTGCCCAGATATTCTCAATGGGATTCGTGTCAGCTCCTTTAGGTGGCCATTCCGTTACAGTAATATTACTATGGTCGTCGACCCGCCTCTTAACCACACGTGCCATATGAATAGACGAGCGATCTTGTTGGAACATGATCTGATCATCGCCAAATCTTGCTGCCACAGCAGGCAACATCACGTTCTCCAGAATTGATATGTAATTGCGCGCATCGAATCTTCCTTCCACTTCCCACAGGAGCCCACACCCTTCGGCCGATATCCACGCCCATACCGTTACCGACTACAAATGGCTCTGAGCACTGTGGGACTTAACATCTGTGGTCATCAGTCCCCTAGAACGTAGAACTACTTAAACCTAACTAACCTAAGGACATCACACACATCCATGCGCGAGGCAGGATTCGAACCTGCGACCGTAGCGGTCACGCGGTTCCAGACTGAAGCGCCTCGAACCGCACGGCCACACCGGCCGGCACCGACAACCTGCCACTCCTTCGGCAACTGTAAATATATTTTCGATTATACCTAGCACATTTAGGCCGGTAAACTAGTACTTTTCCGGATGATGCCGTAGAGAAAACTTTTTGGTGCGTGAAAATCACTCGCCTCCAAAACTGGAGAGGTTTGTCGCCATTTTCAGTAGCAAAAGCAAGGCAAGCTTCTCTTTGGGAAACAGTCAATGTCTCTTTCACAGCAGCGCTTCTTGCTCTCAGTCCACCTTCCCTTACACGAGGAGTGACGGTCTTACTGCTAACATTGAGACCCAAAGTTTGCTGAATTTGTCGTGCGTTGACAAATGGGTGGTTCTCACTGAAACGGCGTATCTGCTGATCCTGAGCTGCTGTTGTTTTGCGGCGACGGCCATGAGGCCTCCCATTCAAGTTACCACTCTCTTCCTTTCGTCTGATCCACCTGGCTACCGTCGACTTGTGAAGACCCATAGTTCTTGCTATGTCGGCATTTGAAGATCCCTCTGCATGGAGTTCTATTATAGCGCCCTTGTCTGCCTCAGCCAGATGGGCCATTTAGCGTTGACTGAATGATTCGTCGCGGTTAATATTGGCTGCGGAAACAGCGCTGGCAGGAAACAGACTGCCTCCTCCACGATGGCAGCCACAACGCAGTGGCCAAGTATGTGTAACACGGAAATCGATGGCATAAAAGACAGATCGCAAGCCCATACCCGTGTCATTACATAGTGGAGCAACTTAAAATCTCTAATTTTTCTCAGAAGGGACTGGTCCACTCTTGTCATGTCTTATCCTGATAAATATTACATGAAATGAAATGTTTACGTTTTGCATATGCGGCAGGCCTGACGCAAGAAACATTTCTGAAATATCTGAGGCAACCTGAAGAACACTTCATGAATTTTATCTGTAGAGGGTTGCCTTATAATAAGGAAAACGTGTTTATCCCCGCTCGCCGTGTTTCCAGGTGGCGCAGTTTACTCGGAGGCATACATAATTCTCGCCGGGCGTAAGAAGCGACTCGACGAGCGAGGGGAACTCGCCAAGTGTCATAGGCTGATTGTCCCGAAACTTTGCTCACAAGGGGAGGCCGCCAAATGTGAAATTCAGATTCGATTCATACTGCGCATAATAAAAGCTCATGGCCAGAGGTGTAATGTGGCAAAGCACCAAGATGCACTTCTCAGCTGTTGTCGAGAAAATCGACAGTTAGAAGAAACCGTTGCGGTGAAATACTCTCTACGATTAATAATTTTCTACAGCGTCGTGGCGCAGCGGTAAGCGCTCGAATTCGTAATCCGAAGGTCGCCGGATCGAATCTCACGCCATGCAACATTTTTTTATTATTATTATTTTTTTGTAATTCAAATATATATATAAACTATTAATGAATTGCTTATGCATGTTGGTGAAGGCGGATCGCTCTCCAATTGTACCGCCTCCATTTTACCGTTTGTTTAACAGGGTGTACCAAAGCTCTCACGTCCGCACTGATTTTCGACGGTGTTATAAGTTGTGCTAGGGACCGCATCTACCTTCTTTCGAAGTTAGCAGGCAACTACGCTGTTATGCGGCGGCTCGTTTCGGCCCATTCAACATCTGTCCTTCAAGTGTAACGAGCGATTAACGGAGTTTATATTTCATACCTGCCACAGCAAATTTGTGTTCGTGGGGTTTCTATTCTAATTCGAACGTTTGACTTACGCTATACGTATTCGTTTCGGAATATCGTTTCTACGTCTTCCGCTAACTATACGTGGTTAACATTATGAAGACAATTAATAACATTTGTGAAATACAAATTTATTTGCGGAAAACATAATGATGTTCGAAGTCGCCAGTTTTTCCACGACAAACGACTTTCAACAACTTATTATATGCATAATTGTTGCAACCTGTTGCCGGGAATTATATATATATATATATATATATATATATATATATATATATATATATATATATATATATATATATGTGTGTGTGTGTGTGTGTGTGTGTGTGTGTGTGTGTGTGTGTGTGTGTGTTTATACACACATTTGAATTACAAAAAACAAATACTAAAAAAAAAAAAGTTGCATGGAGCGAGATTCGATCCGCCGACCTTCGGATTACGATCTCGAGCGCTTACCGCTGCGCCACGACGCTGTAGAAAATTATGAATCGTAGAGAGTATTTCACCGCAGCGGTTTCTTCTAACTGTCGATTTTCTCGACAACGGCTGAGAAGTGCATCTTGGTGCTTTGCCACATTACACCTCTGGCCATGAGCTTTTATTATGCGCAGTATGAATCGAATCTGAATTTCACAATTGGCGGCCTCCCCTTGTCAGTGAAGGAGAGGACAAAATAAGCGAACTTGTGTTTCGGCTTATCTGCAGACACTCGACCGTTTCCGAGAAAACGACGGCCAAAGTTATCAACGCGCTGTTGCTCTAGTGTAGATACCTTCTGCAGCCGAGAACGCAATTGAAGCGGTGGCTCAGTGGCTACCGTCGTTCCTTCTTAGCATTGATTCCCGTGTTCTAGACCATATTGGGTTTTTTAATTATTTTATTTTCCTGCCTCTCTATCAGAATTATCTTCGAATGTTTTTTTTCTAATTTATGTTGAAATAATGTTGTCATTACTCGACAATTAACTTTATGTGTAATTAATGAATTAAAAAAATAATAAACGAATGAGACAAGCTGATATAAAATCATCTCGTCTGCCTCATGTATCGTTATATCCAAATGCTTTATCAATGTTAATCTACATTTAGATCCGATAATGGCACCTTTAGTGTGTTGAAACCGGTTATCCAGTAGACAGTATTTAAGCGATCTTGGCTTCTGAATTATTTCTACAACAGAGTGATCGCCCCACTACGCACTGTGTGTTCTCTTTTTAACTTATTTCTTTACACAGTAAATTAACTGACGAATAACGACAACAGTGTTTCATCATAAATTGGAATAAACATTCGTAGATAATTCAGAGAGTGAGGGGGGAAAAAAGGAAAAACCGGGTTTCGAACTCGCAGCGCAAAGTTCCGAAGTCGCTATGGTAGCCGCAGAGCCACCGCTTCAGTTGAATCCTTAACCGCTAAGCGGTATCTACACTATAGCAACAACGCATTGAACACTTTGACCGTCGTTTTCTCAGAAGCGGTAGAGTTTAAGCTTATTTTGTCCCCTCTTTCAATGAGCGTAGTTAAAAGCAAGATCGGGGTCTGACACTTGGCGTGCCCCCTCGTAAATTGCGTGCGTTGGGATTCAGTAGACAGAATGCGTCCACTTTCCTCGACTACTCATTGACATGTTTGGAAACTTTCTTTGTTGTAGTTGCACTTTGCATTATGAGGGCTGGTTTTCCTGATGAGGATCTACTTATGGACTTTGCTCCTAATTTACGTTACTGTGTAGTAGACCTACTGCAACTACTTAAACCGGAAACGTTTGTTTGTTTGGATACTCCGCTTCTTAGTTGCTACATTTCGCTAAAATATTTTCCTTTTTTTCAAAACGGCAAGTTAAGATGACCACTGCAACATGGTAAGATCAGTAACAATTTAATACTTTGAAACAGTTATGTGTGGTGTACGAGGAGTCTACTGTTGTTGACTGAGGAATACATTAAACACGAAAGCTGCGTCCAATAACAATAATTAACTTTCGGTTACATGACAAAACACAAGTCGAAGCACTGTCAGTTCATCTCAGTACCCAGTAAAACTTAAACTGGAAAGATCGAAAACATACTTTTGTGGGGAAGGCAAACGAATGACTGCGTTTTATTGGCCGCACACTAAGAATACGCAACAGGCCAACTGAAAACACTGCCTACACTACGTTTGTCCGTCCACTGCTATAATATCCTTGACAGACGTGATTGACTGTGCACGCAAAAACGTCCAAGGAACGGTAGCACGCTTTGTAATGTCACGAAATAGGGGAGAGAGGATCCCAGATTTGATAATCGAGTTGGGGTAACATTCATGAAAACATATGCGTTTTTCGTTGCCACGAGATCTTTTCACGAAATTTCAATCACCACCATATGTTCTGAATGCCAAAACATTATTTCCTAGGGTACTTACACAAGAAGAAACCATAGTAATAATGTAATTCAAGGCTCGCAAGAAAAGATTTAAGTAGTCCCTTTTCCCGCACACTGTTAATGAGTGGGACGGTAGAGAAATAATCCGAACCTTCTGCCAGGCACGTAAGTCCGGATTGCAAAGAAATCCTGTTGATGTAGTCATGTAGATGTAACAACGAAATTATGTTGTAATTACGACATGTGACTTTCACTTGATCTGAACATCGAAGTTGTTTACTGTTTATTTACTTTTTGTTCATTAATTTCAGCCATATACGAACACCTAGGCGCGTTAAAGTGATATTGAAATAAAGTGTCATGAATGGACCAATAACAATAAGTTCCCACCTACTTGTTATAGTACTGCATTATCTGCCAGCGTATTCAGAAGTGGATATCGCATACGAAGTTCCTAGGGTGTTTGTAATGGATATTGCAGACGACTTCGACAAAGTTTGAATGTAGCTTCGTAAAAGTTCCGTGATCAAACGATCTGAGTTGCTGGAGAATACAGTTTATCCTCACTAGACAGTATATATTATCATTATACATGAGGTGAGTAGGGTTTCGCCGCGTTGCGGTGGCCGAGCGGTTCCAGGCGCTTCAGTGACGAACCGCACGGCTGCTTCAGTCGCAGGTTGGAATTCTACCTCGGGCATAGATGTCTGTGATGCCCTTAGGCTAGCTAGGTTTAAGTAGTTCTAGGTCTAGGGGCTGATGACCTAAGCAGTTAGGTCGCATAGTTCTTGAAGCCATTTTTTGACCTTTCGCGTAAATTTTCTTTACATAAACCGTCGTATCTTTTGATTGCGTTGACATAGAAGCTCACTTTTTTACACCAGCATGGGACCGGTTACAGCAAGAAGTGCGATACATTTCCGCTTATTATGTCCACCCGTTCTGGAGGTAAACGGGTTTTAAGGGTTGGGTAGACCGATAGACGGTCAAGAAAGTGAGACTAGTAGGGTTCCGTTTTTACCGGTTTAGGTGACGAAATCCTAACAACGAAAACACTGAAGATGAGGGCCGCATAAATAACACCCGCTACTCTTTATTCGAAATGTTCTAGTTGCTGTCGATACATAAGCATATTAGTCGTAGCTACGTTTTCGATCCAAATCACGTTTACAGGAACGCAAATAGAATGTATTTGCCTATACACGTGGTAATTCACATCCCAGTATTAATGCCACCGCGTTTTAGAAGTACGAACGTTCTCATTGCTAGCTAGCTTAAGAAACACTTCTGCTAATGAACGTTTTCTGGCTGTGGCGAGTCTAGTGGAGAATTCGAAACAATGCAGAATACGTTTGGCAGCTATGTAGCCGTTTATTTCCTGGGGTGGTGCAGAATTATCCTACAAAATTTACTCTCTAATAACAGTAATTTGTTATTTCGATAATCATCCCGAATGATTGTCGCATAAGTGGTGACATAAAGGAAGAAAATTCATGTTTTTGAGTCCAGAAAGCTCTATGCAACAGAAACTGCAGATTTTTATTGCGAAATTGCCGGCTTGTTCATGTCTGGGGTAATAATAGAGGGCTGTTTGCCTAGGTTGTCTGCTAGCATAGTGAAAGGAAGGTCTGGTTTGTTTTCGGTTCTAATCTCTATGGAGGCAGGTAGAATATCAGTAAAGCAATTTTAAGAAATTCTCGCGCACCCAATACGATTTATCGCTACCTTTATTCTGTACTGGCGCTCTGTGGATGTCAATATGACACTCTTGTAGAATTTCATACATGATACTGCCTCCTTTTTCCGCTTCTGTCAATAATGGAATTGACTTAAGTGTGGCACTGAATGATGTTTAAGTGAATTTCGTTATGAATCTTCACGCATTGCTAAATTTGCACACTTTCATGGTAGGTCAGCAATGGTAATCCAGTATGACTGGTCTGAACGTTGACACAGACCGTTTCGCGGGCGAATGCGGATAATATTTTGCTAATTCGTAACGGTCTGGGGTTCTTTGTCTGTTATCTGGATAAGCTGAAATTCATTTTTATTCGTCCGTTTCATACAAATTAGCGTTTCTTCTTTCAGTTCTGTCTTATGTTTACGTGTTGTATTTAACACACTAATCAGCATTAATATAGTCTTAGAAATTATGGAATACAGTCTAAAAAAGTTCAGATAGTTTGTCAATTTCACGCCTGCGCATAGTATGTTGGTAGCACTTCGTCGCCTTGCCTGTTCTACATCTACATCTACATTCATACTCCGCAAGCCACCCAACGGTGTGTGGCGGAGGGCACTTTACGTGCCACTGTCATTACCTCCCTTTCCTGTTCCAGTCGCGTATGGTTCGCGGGAAGAACGACTGTCTGAAAGCCTCCGTGCGCGCTCTAATCTCTCTAATTTTACATTCGTGATCTCCTCGGGAGGTATAAGTAGGGGGAAGCAATATACTCGATACCACATCCAGAAACGCACCCTCTCGAAACCTGGCGAGCAAGCTACACCGCGATGCAGAGCGCCTCTCTTCCAGAGTCTGCCACTTGAGTTTGCTAAACATCTCCGTAACGCTATCACGGTTACCAAACAACCCTGTGACGAAACGCGCCGCTCTTCTTTGGATCTTCTCTATCTCCTCTGTCAACCCGATCTGGTACGGATCCCACACTGATGAGCAATACTCAAGTATAGGTCGAACGAGTGTTTTGTAAGCCACCTCCTTTGTTGATGGACTACATTTTCTAAGCACTCTCCCAATGCTGTGTAGCAGACTTTAAAGCCGTGCGGATCAGCATAACGAAAAGGCGAGGGATCTCGCTCGTTTTGTCCACGACTGTACATCCCTTAGTGATCTGACGGGGTTAAAATGCCGGAGCACAAGGAGTTAACCACTTCCAAAAGCTGAATTTACAGCCACAACAACAAGGAAATCTGTTTATACGGTATAAATAGGCACTAAAGTGCCGTTTTTAGCTACGAAATGGCACCGATAGTGCCATTCCACAGTGACCAGTGTACTGGCATACAATTTTAAATCTGAAATGACACACAGCCAGCACGGATGATACTACGGTATATTATGCCAATCTCAGATTATGAAGGAAAATATATTTTGTTTGCCAGTAGCAATATGACTAAAATGTAACTATGTTCTTAACGAAAAGAGTACATCATTATGAGCACGAGAAGATTAAAATTCACAAAGATGGAATCACAACTTGTGTTATAGTAAACACTGGGTGCCAGCAAACTACCACTGTCTTCAACTTACGCTAACGTGGCGATGTGTAGGAAAGAACACCTCTTTGTTTCTCTCACAGTCGATATTTGTAGTGCCGGTAGGTCTGTAACATCGGAGTTCGGCACGTGGCCCGTTTTAGTTTGTGTACCTACAAAGTTACGCTAGTTTCCGGTGACTATTTTTGCGATTAAGATCTTACTGTGAACAGACACACTTCTGGTGGTCGTCACAGGTTGAAGAGGTGAGACGAGTGCAATAAATGGACCTCGCTGCGAACTATGTTGTTTCTTGTTGTGAAACGAACTCGCAGTCCTTCTTTCAGACCACTTCATACATATTCTCTTACTGCTTGTGTCTTAGATGTCATCGAAATTTAAATCTTTAATAATGACAGTAACTCTTCGCTGCTTCTTCCGCTCGTATGTGGTGTGTATTTATATATATCTCCATGTTAGTATCTTTTCCAACAGGCACTTGAATATCTGTGTTGCAACTCTTTCATGATGACAGTAACTCTTTCCGCTGCTTCTTCCGGTTGTATGTGGTCTTTTTTTTGTGTGGTTTTAGGGCGCACAACTTCAATGGTCATTAGCGCCCAGACTACGTTAGGAATGCACCGCGAGGCACAAGTTTAAAACAGCAACTAAAAGGGAAAACACGATAAAAGACGGACTGACAGGCATAGGATTAAAAAAACAGCATAATCAAATGTCCTTAGAGAGGTTTGTCAAGTTGATAAAACGAAGAACGCGAGCAGCTGCTCGTGGGTCATCCGCTAAAATGGCATCTAGAGTACATGGCAAGCTAAGATCAATACGCAGTGTGTTAAAATCCGGACAGGACGTTAAAATGTGGCGGACCCTCAGCAGTTGCCCACATGGGCAGAACGGCGCCGGCGCAGCCGTCAGCAGATGGCGATGGCTGAACCGGCAGTGTCCAATTCGTAACAGGGCCAAAACGACCTCCTCCCGCCGAGAAGGGCGGGAGGAGGACGTCCAAGCCGCGGGAAGAGGTTTCAAGGCCCGAAGCTTGTTGTCTGTAAGTGCAGCCCAATCGGGATGCCACAGCGATAAAATGCGCCGACAAATTACCCTGCTACAATCTGACGAAGGGACACAACAAGAAGCTGTCCGAGGCTGGAGGACCGCAGCCTTGGCCGTGGCATCTGCAGCTTCGTTCCCAGGGATACCGACATGGCCAGGAACCCACATAAAGCTAACCGGAGAACCGACGTCCACCAGCTGCTGAAGAGAGCGTTGGATCCGGTGCACGAAAGGGTGAACCGGATACGGATCACTGAGGCTCTGGATGGCGCTCAGGGAATCGGAGCAGATGACATAAGCAGAATGTCGGTGGCGGCAGATGTAAAGAACAGCCTGGTAGAGGGCAAAGAGCTCAGCTGTGAAGACCGAACAATGGCCATGGAGCCGGTATTTGAAACTTTGTGCCCCGACAATAAAAGAACACCCGACCCCGTCATTGGTCTTTGAGCCATCTGTATAAATGGTCATATTAATGAACTTCGAACGAAGTTCGACAAAACGGGAGTGGTAGACCGAACCGGGGGTAAACTCCTTTGGAAGCGAGCTGAGGTCAAGGTGAACGCGAACCTGAGCCTGGAGCCAAGGTGGCGTGTGGCTCTCGCCCACTCGAAAGGTTGCAGGGAGTGAAAAATTAAGGTGTTGAAGGAGGCGACGAAAGCGAACTCCAGGGGGTAGCAGGGCAGAGACATACAACCCGTATTGACGGTCGAGAGAGTCGTCAAAAAAGGAACGATAAGACGGGTGGTCGGGCATTGACAGTAGCCGACAGGCATACCGATAAAGCAGTATATCGCGCCGGTAGGTGAGTGGCAAATCACCAGCGTCAGCATGAAGACTCTCGACGGGACTAGTATAAAACGCTCCGATCGCAAGTCGTAAACCCGATGTTGTATGGAGTTGAGGCTGCGTAAGATGGATGGCCGTGCAGAGGAGTATACGAAGCTCCCATAGTCCAGCTTGGAGCGGACGATCGACCGATATAGACGAAGTAGGACGGTGCGATCCGCTCCCCACGACATACCACTGAGAACACGGAGGACATTTAGAGAACGAGTACAACAGGCAGCCAAATACACTCCTGGAAATGGAAAAAAGAACACATTGACACCGGTGTGTCAGACCCACCATACTTGCTCCGGACACTGCGAGAGGGCTGTACAAGCAATGATCACACGCACGGCACAGCGGACACACCAGGAACCGCGGTGTTGGCCGTCGAATGGCGCTAGCTGCGCAGCATTTGTGCACCGCCGCCGTCAGTGTCAGCCAGTTTGCCGTGGCATACGGAGCTCCATCGCAGTCTTTAACACTGGTAGCATGCCGCGACAGCGTGGACGTGAACCGTATGTGCAGTTGACGGACTTTGAGCGAGGGCGTATAGTGGGCATGCAGGAGGCCGGGTGGACGTACCGCCGAATTGCTCAACACGTGGGGCGTGAGGTCTCCACAGTACATCGATGTTGTCGCCAGTGGTCGGCGGAAGGTGCACGTGCCCGTCGACCTGGGACCGGACCGCAGCGACGCACGGATGCACGCCAAGACCGTAGGATCCTACGCAGTGCCGTAGGGGACCGCACCGCCACTTCCCAGCAAATTAGGGACACTGTTGCTCCTGGGGTATCGGCGAGGACCATTCGCAACCGTCTCCATGAAGCTGGGCTACGGTCCCGCACACCGTTAGGCCGTCTTCCGCTCACGCCCCAACATCGTGCAGCCCGCCTCCAGTGGTGTCGTGACAGGCGTGAATGGAGGGACGAATGGAGACGTGTCGTCTTCAGCGATGAGAGTCGCTTCTGCCTTGGTGCCAATCAGGACTGCATACGACCGAGGCACACAGGGCCAACACCCGGCATCATGGTGTGGGGAGCGATCTCCTACACTGGCCGTACACCACTGGTGATCGTCGAGGGGACACTGAATAGTGCACGGTACATCCAAACCGTCATCGAACCCATCGTTCTACCATTCCTAGACCGGCATGGGAACTTGCTGTTCCAACAGGACAATGCACGTCCGCATGTATCCCGTGCCACCCAACGTGCTCTAGAAGGTGTAAGTCAACTACCCTGGCCAGCAAGATCTCCGGATCTGTCCCCCATTGAGCATGTTTGGGACTGGATGAAGCGTCGTCTCACGCGGTCTGCACGTCCAGCGCGAACGCTGGTCCAACTGAGGCGCCAGGTGGAAATGGCATGGCAAGCCGTTCCACAGGACTACATCCAGCATCTCTACGATCGTCTCCATGGGAGAATAGCAGCCTGCATTGCTGCGAAAGGTGGATATACACTGTACTAGTGCCGACATTGTGCATGCTCTGTTGCCTGTGTCTATGTGCCTGTGGTTCTGTCAGTGTGATCATGTGATGTATCTGACCCCAGGAATGTGTCAATAAAGTTTCCCCTTCCTGGGACAATGAATTCACGGTGTTCTTATTTCAATTTCCAGGAGTGTATGACACATGTGGAGACCAGCTAAGTTTCCTGTCAAATGTAAGACCTAACAATTTTGTTGTCTCGACGAATGGGAGAGCAACGGGACCAAGTCGTTAGGACGGTGGGAGAAACTCTTTGTAGCGCCAGAAGTTAATACAGACCGTCTTCTCGGCAGAAAAACGGAAGCCATTGGCGACACTCCAGGAGTAAAGACGGTCAAGAGAACGCTGAAGACAGCGCTCCAGGAAACATGTACGCTGCGCGCTGCAATAGATGGTAAAATCGTCCACGAAAAGGGAGCCTGATACATCAGCTGGGAGGCAATCCAGTATTGGATTGATCGCTATGGCGAAGAGAGCGACGCTCAAAACTGAGCCCTGTGGCACCCCATTCTCCTGGCGAAAGATGTCTGACAGGACAGAACCCACACGTACCCTGAACTGTCGATCCATTAAAAAGGAACGAATAAAAAGACGGAGGCGACCGCGAAGGCCCCATGTATGCATGGTGCGGAGAATGCCCGCCCTCCAACAGGTGTCGTAAGCCTTCTCCAAATCAAAGAACACAGCCGCGGTCGGGCGCTTCCGCAAGAAGTTATTCATAATGAAGGTCGACAAAGTAACCAGATGGTCAACAGCAGAGCGGCGCCTACGAAATCCACATTGTACATTGGTAAGTAGGTGTCGAGACTCGAGCAGCCAAACCAAACGAGAGTTAATCATTCGCTCCATCACTTTACAGACACAGCTGGTAAGCGAGATGGGTCGATAACTGGAAGGCAAGTGCTTGTCCTTCCCCGGCTTAGGAATCGGGACAACATTAGACTCGCGCCAGCATGCGGGAACATGTCCCTCAATCCAGATGCGATTGTAAGTACGAAGAAGAAAACCTTTACCCGCAGGAGAAAGGTTCTTCAGCGTCTGAATATGAATAGAATCAGGCCCTGGAGCGGAGGACCGTGACCGGGCAAGTGCGTTTTCGAGTTTCCGCGTGGTGAATGGGGCATTATAACTTTCACGATTCGAGGAGCGGAAGTTAGGTGGCCTAGCCTCCTCTGCCTGTTTGCGGGGTAGGAAGGCAGGGTGGTAATGAGCGGAGCTCGAAACCTCTGCGAAAAAGTGGCCGAAGGCATTGGAGACATTCTCAGGGGCCACAAGGACGTCATTCGCGACCGTCAAGCCAGAAACTGGTGAGTGGACCTTAGTGCCAGATAGCCGGCGCAGGCTACCCCAGACAACAGAAGAAGGACAAAACTGTTGAAGGTGCTTGTGAAAGCAGCCCAGCTGGCTTTCTTGCTTTCTTTAATAATACGACGACACTGTGCACGTAATCGTTTATAAGTGATACAATTCACCACTGTAGGGTGGCGTTTAAAGGTGCGTAAAGCACGTCGACGAGCACGTAAAGCGTCTCGACATGCTGCGATCCACCAGGGGACTGGTACGCGACGTGGAGAAGAAGTAGGGTGAGGGACGGAATATTCAGCAGCAGTGAGAATGACTTCCGTGAGGTGTGCGACCTGACGATCGCAACTTGTGAAGGTTTGATCCTGAAAGGTCGCCCTGGAAGAGAAGAGCCCTCAGTCTGCTTTGGAGATGGTCCAACTAGATGAGCACGGTGTGGGGGTATGCTGCAGGAGATGGATAACACACGGGAAGTGGTCGCTCGAATATGTATCAGAAAGTGCATACCACTCAAACCGGCGTGCAAGTTGGGTAGTACATATAGAGAGGTCTAAATGGGAATAGGTGTAAGATGTGTCCGAAAGAAAAGTAGGGGCGCCAGTATTGAGGCAGACAAGATTGAACTGGTTGAAAAGGTCTGCTAACAGGGAGCCCCTCGGGCAGGATGCTGGAGAGCCCCAAAGGGGATGGTGGGCATTGAAGTCTCCAGTTAACAAAAATGGTGCAGGTAGCTGAGCAATAAGTTGCATCATGTCTGCCCTGGTAACGGCAGACGACGATGGAGTGTAAACGGTACAAATGGAAAATGTAAAAGTGGGGAGAGTAATTCGGATGGCAACTGCCTGCAGGCCGGTGTGCAATGTGATGGGATCGTAGTAAATATCATACCGGACCAGCAACATAACCCCTCCATGAGCCGGAATACCTACCACAGGGGGTAGGTCAAAACGCACAGAGGTGTAGTGTGCCAAGGCAATTTGATCGCACGGGCGTAGCTTCGTTTCCTGGAGGGCTACGACGAGCGTACGGTGCAAGCGGAGCAGCAACTTCAAGTCCTCTCGGTTGGAGCGAATGCTGCGAATATTCCAGTGAATAAGTGCCATCGTAAGAAGAAAAGGAAGATGAAAGAAGGCGTCACCTCGATGGCCGCTGAGGGCCTGGCTTCGAGCGAGCACTGCCGCCGCTATCAGTAGGCGGACAGTCATCGTCCATTGGTTCTATAGGTTCATCGGCCATCTTGGTAAGATGGCCGGGAGGGGAGCTTCCTCCGCCGGTGAACGGCCAGATGTTCGGCTACCAGCGGTGCGGCCAGGCGAAACGGATGATGGCCTGGGGCGGCAACCGCCGGGTGGCGCAGGAGAAGAAATGCGCCGTGGCGGAGAAGGAGAACTGTGCTTCCTATGAGCCTTCTTGGAAGGTCAATTGGTGGAAGTACTGGTCGATGGCTGGGAGGTCGAGGTACGTAGGAAGTCTGCACGGGACGGTTCCTTCTTGAAGGCCCGTGCATCTGACTTCTGGGTCTTCGTCTTAGCAGAAGCTGATGAAGGGGCTTGTGTCTGTGGGGTGATGTGAGGAAGAGGGGACGTCGACCGCGCGATCTTAGCACTGGCCGAACGAACGACCGTGGTGCTGAAGGTCAGATCGCATGTCTGGGTTGCCACCTCCCTGGTAGTCCGAGGAGAGGCGAGGACAGTACTGTATTTCCCCGCTGGGAGCAGCGTGGGCTTCCTACTAGCAAACAGCTTGCGAGCAGCCGAGGTGGACACTTTCTCTTTGACCCGAATTTCTTGGATACAGCGTTCTTCCTTATAGATGGGACAGTCGCGGGAGGACGCTGCATGGTCACCCTGACAGTTCACACAACGAGGAGACGGAGGTGGACAGTCACCCTCATGGACATCCCTGCCACAAGTGACACATTTAGCCGCATTGGAACAAGACTGGCGAGTGTGATTAAAACGCTGAAACTGGTAGCAGCGCGTAGGTGTCGGGACATAGTGGCGAACAGAAATAACCTCGTAGCCCGCTTTGATGCGCGATGGCAGCTGAACACTATCAAAGGTCAAGAAAAGTGTCCGGGTCGGTACAAGGCCATTGTTGACCTTTTTCATGACCCTATGGACAGCCGTCACGCCCTGCTCAGCGAGGAAAGACTGAATCTCCTCGTCAGTCAATCCGTCGAGGGATCTAGTATAGACCACACCACGAGACGAATTCAAAGTTCGGTGAGCCTCCACCCGGACAGGGAACGTGTACAGGAGTGTGGCTCGAAGCAGTTTCTGTGCCTGAAAGGCGCTCCCAGTTTCTAGTAACAAGGTACCATTACGCAACCTGGTACACGACTTGACAGATCCGGCTATGGCATCTACGCCCTTCTGGATAACGAAAGGGTTGACAGAGGAGAAATCCTTTCCGTCCTCAGATCGACAAACGACGAGGAACTGTGGGGCAGGCAGTAGTACTTTTGTCACTGGTGGCTGGTCATGTTTCCGTTTGTGGGCAGAAGTCGAGAGAGAAGAAGAGAAATCCATTGCTGAGGAATCCCCCATGATTGCCAGTGTCTCCGATGGCGCGCTCCTTCCTTATGGGGACCCTCTCAAAGGGCACTCCCGCCTTAGGTGAATGTTTACACCTCAGGTCACACCTCCCGAGAAACAGACGGAGGGACCAATCGGCATGGTCAGAAGGTATCAGCTCAGGCAATCACCCCTCCCCGGGCCTGGCCTTTACCAGGGGGTACGTGCGTGCCATACTTGTCTACCCAGGGCGGGGAATTACGCGTTACCCCATCACCGGCTACGCGTGCGAATGCGTGGGTCGGCCTTCAGGCGCGCACAGGGAGGAAGGAAGAAGAGGAAAAGGAAGAGAGAGAGGACAGACTGTCTCAAACACCAAGGCGGAGACCAGAGAAGGCAAGGAGAAGAAGGCAAGGAGAATAAGGCAAGGACAAGAAGGCAAGGACAAGAAGGCAAGGACAAGAAGGCAAGGACAAGAAGGCAAGGACAAGAAGGCAAGGACAAGAAGGCAAGGACAAGAAGGCAAGGACAAGAAGGCAAGGACAAGAAGGCAAGGAGAAGAAGGCAAGGGAAAGAGTAAGGAAGACAGTGAGATGGAGAAGAACAAAGAAAGGAACCAACCATAGGAAGGAAGAAACGAGAAGTGAAAAACCAAAAAGACCACAAATATAGGTCGTGGAACTGTCCGTCTCCGGACGCAGGCGCTAACTACCCCCTTGAGGGGGATGGACTCCTTTTAGTCGCCTCTTACAACAGGCAGGAAGACCTCGGGCCTATTGTAACCCCCGGACCCGCAGGGGGGGTATGTGGTCTGCTTCCGTTTATTTATCTTCCACAGGTTAATTTTGTTTCGAACAGGTTCTTGAATATCTATTTTGCCAGCCTTTTGTACTGCTATATAAATATAGAAAAAGGTGTTTTATTTGCTTGTTGTGTTTCTGTCGTTTCATTTGTACATCTTAATTTACACTTTGCTTTCTATTGGACCTAAAACACTCCACACGATTCTTGTCTAACATCTGCAGTTTGTCAAGTGTATATTTCGGTGCTACACATTCACTTGGATAGATGAATTCTGGATTCACCACCATGCTGCAATGCATCACCTCTCCATTTCTTGATATGCAGTTTTTACTGTAAATATTCTTTCTCAAACCAAATGATCTACACATTTTGTATTTTCTTTCAGTTATGGCAAACTTTTCTAACTTGTTTGTTTGCGTTGCCATTACCCGCAGCAAACACAGAAATATTCGTTTAGTAAATAAAAACCCCCTTTTTTATTTACGAACCGAATTTCTTTAACTCATTTTCTAGAAACGTCTAATACTTGAACTTCTTGTCCTTTCTGTTTGCTCAATGTCTGTCTAACACTGTTGCTGCATTTTATGTTGTTTTTTTTTTCTCTGTGGAGATTTTTAAACCAGCTTTATTATCTGTTCTAAGAGATTGACTTTTATTCTGGTATCTGCAATATTTTCAGATAGTACAACAGAATCATTTACAAATAGCAGACACTTTACTTCAATTCGGTGTTTCTTTCCTCCCAATTTTATTGGTGATTATTTTACTTCTTCATTACTAATTCTTAACGTTTTATTCTGAAGCACGGTTGAAGTGGCATGGGTTAAGCTATAACCTAGAGCTTAGAAACTTCCCCCGTGAACCTCAGACTTAGTACATAGCTTGCAGTTAACTGTAATGAATTATTGTCGGAGAAAAGCTGCGAAAATATTCAGTCAGATCTTGATAAGATTTCAAAGTGGTGTAAAAATCGCCAACTTCAATCAGCTTACAATGGAGATTGCTGACGGAGCTCTCGTGCGTCCCATCCTAAAATACTGCTGAAGTTTGTCGGGTCCGTACCTGGGAGGAGTAACGGGATATTCTACGTGTATGAAGCAGGGAAGCCTGGATGGTGACAGGTTTGTTTCAGTCATTTCAGGGGGTGAAATAAACTCCAAAAAACTGAAATGGCAAACGCTAGAAGATAGACGCAGTCTATTCCGTGAAAGCCTACTTACAAAGCTCTTAACGTAAGATGTATCTCTAAGATGGAACAGCTTTGGCTACTTTCCTCAGTTTCGGTCGGAATTTTTCAGTTCAGAGCTCGTGATCCAATCCAATGTCAGCCTCAGGTCTTGTTTTAGTTTACTTGACAGCACTCTTCCACCTCTGATTACAGAGTATTTAATTAGTTTTAATCCGGTATTGGCCACGGCGAAGCCTTGGCGTAAAGGCATAGTTTGGGTAGCTGGAACAGTGTGTTAGTAATAACTAGCGAATTGTCTTGTAAGAATTCTAGGTGTGTCTGTCCTGGCTTCATTCGTTGTACCACGATCAAATTTTCCCGTCACACCCTCTAAAGTTTGATTTCCCACTTAGGCGTTCCAATCTACAACTATGAAGACAACATTTTTTGTTGTCGACAGCAGTGGTTCTAGCAAATCTCCATAGAACGGGTGTCTAACGCCCTCTTCAGCATGGGTGGTTGGCGCATAAACTTGAATGACTGATGTTAAGCGGTTGATCTTCAAATCTGATGGAAATTATCCTGTCGTTTTCATAGTTGCAACCTATTACAGCTTTTCTTACTCTGTTATCAGATATGAAGGCTACTCTATTCCTTCTTTCTCTTATCCGGACAAAAAATTAGCACTCCCACACCAATCATTACAAGCATCTTTTCATATCGCGTGATTCCTCCTCCTCCCCCCCCCCCCCCCCCCCCCCGAACTTAATAACCGCCTCGATTCGGTTTTGAGAGTGGGTCCAGTACGTTGAGCAGGTAAGTGTCATCTAGGTTAAGCCACCCGCAGAGGATTTGAATGCGCTGTTCCACAAAATTTGCCGTTCAAATCAGAGGATTTCGCAGGAATTTCGAAATTTAATAGGCTGGCGGAGTGCTGAGAAAACCGGTCACATATTCTGTTGTTGTATTTTATGTGCCTGTTTGAGCAATGGCCTCACGTGAGGTGACCGTCTCCAAAGTTCATTGCATGCGGTTCTCGCCGCAATATTCTTTCGCTAACAGTTTGGGAAGAACCTTCATTCATAGCCTGCAGCAATTCCTGTCGCACTTGAAAGTGATTTTGATACACGAGCCGCGAAACGCGTCTCTGGTATCTCTTAGTCAGGACCTTTTCCCGACTGTAATTCTAACGTCGAGTTTCGTGGCCACGTGTGATACACCAGTACTTGCAAACACGTTGAACAGCCCACCGCAAAACATCAAGAGATCTAGCAAATTCATACACCGTATGGCCATAGACACGGCCAAACACGATTGCATCTCCTTGCCACTCTGTCATGTCCTTACATTTACCCATGTTTACATACAACGTCCGCCTGCAACATGAACGTCTCAATATTTTGAATATGGCTGGATTTCGGCAAGGTTACAGAATAGCAGGTTAATAAGACCCGTTGCAATAAATAGTGGTTTTCAATTAACATTAACCATGGTCTTCTTCATAAGGACAAGAAACTTACTTCACATTAGGAAGCAGTCATTTAATGAAGCGATCTACACTAAAGCGGCAAAGAAACTTGTATAGCATGCGTATTCAAATACAGAGATATGCAAACAGCAGAATACGGCCCTGCGGTCGGCAAAGCCTATGTAAGACAACAAGTGTCTGGCGCAGTTGTTAGATCGGTTACTGCTGCTACTATGGCAGGTTATCAAGATTTCAGTCAGTTTGAACGTGGTGTTACTGTCGGCGCACGAGTGATGGGAAACAGAATCTCCGAGGTAGCGATGAAGTGAGGATTTTCCCATAAGACCATTTCACGAGTGTACCGTGAATATCAGGCATACGGTAAAACATGAAATCTGCGACATCGCTGCCGACGGAAAAAAAACTTACAAGAAATGGACCAACTATGACTGAACAGAGTCGTTCAACGTGACAGAAGTGCAGCCCTTCCGCAGATTGCCGCAGATTTCAGTGCTGAGCCATCAACAAGTGTCAGCATGCGAACCATCCAACGAAACATCATCGATACGGGTTTTCGGAGCCGAAGGCCCACTCGTGTAACCTTGATGACTGCACGACACGAAGCCTTAGGCCTCGCCTTGGCCCGTCAACACCGCCATTGGACTGTTGATAACTGGAAACATGTTGCCTAGTCAGACGGGTCTCCTTTCAAATTGTGTCGAGCAGATGGATGTGTACGGGTATGGAGACAACCTCGTGAATCCATGGACCCTGCATGTCAGCAGGCGACTGTTCAAGCAGGTGGAGCCCCTGTAATGGTGTGGGGCGTGTGCAGTTGGAATAACATGGGACCACTGATACGTCTAGATACATCTCTGACAGATGACACGTACGTAAGCATCATGTGTGGTCACCTGCATCCATTCATGTCTATTGTGCATTCTGACGGACTTAAGAAATTCCAACAGGACAATGCGACACCCCACACATCCAAAATTGCTACAGAGTGGCTCCGCGAACACTCTTCTGAGTTTAAACACTTCCGCTGACCACCGTTATTGAGCATATGAACATTATTGAGCATATGTGGGATGCCTTGCAAGTGCTATTCAGAAGATATCTCCAACCCCTCGTACTACTACGGATTTATAGACAGAGTAGCAGGATTCGTGGCGTCAATTCCCTCCAGCACCACTCCAGGCATTAGTCGAGTCGATACCACATCGTGTTGCGGCACTTCTGCACGCTCACGGGGACCCTCCACGATATTAGGCAGATGTGCCAGTACTTTTGCCTCTTCAGTGTAACATCTCCACATGAAGTGTGTCGTCAACGAACTGTACATCCATTTGTAAAAGTTAAGGGCTTGTCGCATCAGAAAAACCAATCACATGAAATGGCAGACCATTTTAAGAGCTACATGCCGACTATTGATTTTAGGGGCCTTAACTTTGCTGGATCAGAGTTTGTCGCGCCTCGCTTTCGGAAGGAGCTTCCAAAGAGCGAGTTAAAAGCTGATGTTCTTGAGCCTCACGCGGTTCATTGGATTCCTGGGACAACATAGTTTTCAGTCGTTAGCAGTTCTGTTGTAATCAGAAAGACGACAGTGTTCTAATCTGTCCTTCGTAAGCAAAACGAAATAAAAATATTATGAGTAGGCACGAAAATCACAAAGAAAACTTAATAAGTGTGTAGCAAAGAATACAAATAAAAGCTATCGGAAGAAGCGAAGTAATGTTGTTAAGATTGTATCCTAGTCAAGTAAATTTGCTGTTAGTTTGTATTTATAAAGACAGGCCTACGACTGCGGCGCTTAATTCTGTCACTGACTTAAATTTCCGAAAATGCATCTGTCACTGAGTGAAAAAAAAAAACACACACACACACACACAGATAACCCTATCTATTGGTTCTATGGTGTACTAGGAAATCTACAGCGCCATCTATTGTTTTCTTAGTGTACTATGCCATGGTGATTAAACATCCAGACTATTAATCTTAGCAGACTATTTTTGGTAAAACATTAAAGTATGACGTCTTTTTTTCCATGTTCCGATTTTTATGAAAACAAGCCTATATTTTGCCTGAAGTCCGCTGAAGTTACCTGTGAAAACGCCATGAAAATTCGTCTAGTAATTTTGGAGATTAATGTGTTCACCACGATTAACTTTTGATGAAATGAAAATTATAAATTGCCCCCAACTTCACTCAAGTTAAAAGTCACCGATTTTATCGCCAGCTTTTATTATTTCTTATCTTCATGTTTTTAAAACAAATTCTGTAGGCTGAAGAGCAGCGTACTAAGCTGCTGCCAGCCCGCCCCCTTCGGGGGGAACCTAAACTCAATAAAAAAGGAAAAAACCACTTAAGTTATCTATGAGGACCTTATGAAAACTTGTCTAGTAGTTTTGAAGATTATCATGTTTAAACAGATAGAGACAGACTGTTCTAGATGAAACTTTAAATCTCGTTATTATTTCCCGTGATTCAGTTTACATGAAATAAAGCCTATACGTTAACCCAAGCGACCATCACGTTACCCTATGAAAATTCGTCCATTGGTTTTGGAGACCAGCGTGTTCAAACAGATGGACACGACAGTTTTAGATAAAACTTTAAATTACAGTATATTTTTTTCGTGATCTACTGTGATTAAATAAAGCCTATACGTTGCCGCAAGCTACAGTCTAGTTACCCGTGAAAACCCGATGAAAATTCGTCTAGTAGTTTTGGAAATTAGTTTGTTCAAACAGACAAACACTCAAAGATTTTACAGTTTCATTACTATAGACAGATACCTCAATGCCAATTGTGTCTATTTCTCTTTTGACTACGTTCAGTTTTCCTTGGTATATACTACATAATCCATGTTCCTCAACTGTCATTGTCCATGTAGCATCATACTCTTCATGAAGCTTCTCTCAACCTGTTCCCCTCCAGAGATTCCAATGGGAACTTGAAATTCTAGAAAGTTTTGAGCTGACTAAAACCATAGGATATTCCTGGGATAATTTCAGTGTTGGTTTCCAGTTGCCTTTCACTGATCTCCAAATCCCATCTCCTCACTGACAAAGCATCTCGCTAGGGTTGGTTACCCAACCTCCCACTGAGTTACTCGGCATAACAGTGGCATCACGTGTAGGAAGGAAGTTGGAGAGTTGAGATGACAGAGGCTAAGTAAGACTGAAATATCTTGGTGTAAGCGAATGACCTAAAGTGGAATAACCACATCAAACAAAGTCTAGGAAAAGGACATGCCAGGCTGTCATTCATAAGAGTGATCTTAAGGCAACATAATTAAACTACAAAAGAAGTGGCTTACATAACACTTGTTGATTGTTAGTCTGGAACCGTCACCAGGTCATATCAACAGTAGAGAAGAGCGGCGCAGGATCGTTTTTTCGGCTTGAGAGCATTACAGAGATGCTCAACAAATTCAGGTGCCAGACATTACAAGACTGGCGTTGTGCAACAAGCAGAGGTTTATGAAACGCCCGGTAAATCACGCAGGGCTAACGGGTAATTAGGACTGTGGAAATGGCCAAGGGAGTTGCATTCGGATTCATTTCACAATTGTAATTTCTTATCGTTTAGTTTACAAGTACAGTTTTGAAAGAATTAAATTTACTTCGCGGCTGAAGGCCTCAAAACAGATGCTTTAGAATAAGTTCAATATTGAAAAGACATGACACACGAATAATATAAATCGTACACATATATGAGATCAGCATGCGGAGCGGCTGAAGGCCGCCGGATTGAATCTTCAAAATTCAAAATATACTATGATAATTACTGAAAGCAGAAGGCCACAATGTTTTAAGATACTAACAGGGCTGATGGCCCACAACGTGCACAGAAAGAGATAAACAAACGCAATAAGCTGGTGTAAAGTGTCAGGCAAATCCAACACCTTCCATGAAAACCCTGACATGATAAGCAAATCCGACAGTATATCACATAGCTCCGAATAAATCCTGACATTAAATTAACCAAAGTAATACGATCAACGAGTGCGCAAATGGAATACCACAGACTAACACAAGAATGCCTAAATGCTTGTCATACCTTTCCACCGTGAGACAGACGCAGCTCCGAGGGGAGAAACGAGAACACAAGCCGAGAGCAGAACCGTGTTAAGCTAGAAGGCCCTACAATAAGGGACGGACACCCACGTCTTCAGCTAACCACCAGGACCACCCCCCAGCCCATGTTAAGAGATAGAGCCCTCCAGAAGAACAGTATAGATCTTACGATAACACAAAAAGGGTCTCACCAGCTGCAAGTTTTAGCGTGAGACTTTTTTGCGTCTCTGTTACGTTGCAAACTTTAAAAACATTGCCCCACCACGAAAAGTATAACGTCTCTCATTGGATGGACAAAATTTTTGTAGGCGGAGCTTAAGGTTAACATTGAGACCCTGATTGGTCAGATGAAAACACAGCCAGACAGTTTTTTTTTAAACCAACTTCGGTAAATTGTCGTAAGGAGAAGTTAGGATAGAATTGCTTCCGAGACGGCAAGATGCATGGAGCTGCGCTGGCCGTCGCCCCATGACAAACACCGACAAGGTAATGAACGCACGTGATGCCGCATTTTTGAGAGCATAAGGCTTCACTCAGAACTGCAGAAGTCTCATCTGTTACATCCCCTTTTTACGTAATACTAGTGTCAATCGTCAATTGAAGCTCATGGTATTCACATTTGCTACATAAGTTAAAATCTGAAACGCGATGATTTTTCTGTTATATAATTATTGAGAAGCCACATCAGCCACTGTAATTTACGATAAGTTAGATAAGTAATTAAAGATAATTGAGGGTCACTGTAGACCATTTTCATAGTTTTCTCTTTTGTGAAACTTAATTTAAACCTAGATTATAGATGTGATACGGCATAGGTCATCCTTCGATCCATTTTGAGTACAATAAAATTTCCAATGGTAAACTGAACTGCTTTTTCGACGTTATTTTACCAACTTACTAAAAATAGGAAAGCCTTGAACCGCTTCCACTAAATTTAGTGAGTATTAAGATTCTTTTACAGGGAGTGCAGTGGAGCTGACGCTGAAATCAATAAGAATTTGGTAATATCATTGCTAGTCTCACTGAAATCTTCTGAACTCTACATGTCATGTGTGGTCTGGCGTCTCCTTACCAGCAACAGTTCTCAGGTTCAAACTAGTCAATTCCCTAAAAAACACACTCAGAGCGTCATTGCGCGAAAGTGGTAGGGAGACAACTTAGAACAAACAGAAACCGCGCAGAATGTTAGAGAATGGCGACCCTGCCAGGATGGTAAAATACCATGATGGAAGGTCGACTACATGCCTAACTAGGTCAGAAAAATATCTTGTTGAAAAATTTTTGTAACAAAATTTTTTTTCTTAAAGTTATACATAGTTGAAAACAGTAGCTGCAGCGATAGATAGTAAGAAAGTATTCAATAGAAAGTGAGACATTCTAGCAGAGACAATAGCATAATTAAGTTATGAATTTTAATCTTGTTAGAATTAAGTTTTCTCTCCAATGCAAGCGCACAGGTGGCGGATACATCGTTGACAAGTTGGTTCTGACCCAACAAGTAAGTGTACTGATTGTCAAGTCGTGTGTGCAAAAAGTTTATGAAATGCGTGAGATCGTATGAGCGCATGTTGACGCGAAGTAGGGTGCGTGAATTGCTTTTAAACCAGAAAATAAGCGATTCAGAAAGATTAGCAATTGCAGATCGAGACCTTGACCGAATTGAGGTAGAGACCCAACATGAAGATGGACAGAGAATAGAGAACAGTACAACAGACGATGCAGTATCCCGATAAATAGTACAGATAACGCCCCATAACGAGAATAATGTACGTCAAGGCACAGTAAACCTAGGTCAGCATACGACAGAGGAGCAGGATAGTAGAGAGACAGCCGATGAGGATTCTAACTTGCGTCTTTAATACGTAGAACCCATAGTACAAGTAATCAGAGCTCCCTCACCACAGAGTACAAGGAATTCGAGCAGAAACGTGTCACTGCACAGTTCAATGCAATCGGTTGCAAACCAACACTTGGGCGAAAACACAGAGCGTAGGACGTCGGAAGAAAACGCAATAGGACCCACCAATCTGGCAGAATTCTTACAATTAATGACGGAAACCATGACAAGACAAAATAAAGAAATTGCGAACCAAATTACAATTCAGAATGCAGAAACGACGAAACAAATTGCAGAAACCACGAGACAAATGCGTGAGATTAAAGAACAAAACAAAAAAAAATCAGTTACACCTAAGTCATATTGAAGACGAGGCAAAAGAATCTCGAGAAGTGATAGGCAACTTAGTAACAGGTCACAATCAATTGAGAACAGACATTGACAAGGTACAAGTGGACGTACAAACATTGCGTAATGACACTCAGGACGAGATCAAAAGATTACGTAACAACGCCCAGGGAGAAGTCAAGAAACTAGAGAAACAGATAAACGTAATTACTAGACAAGCAGCAGGTACAGTGCGTGAAATTGTTGAAAACAGTGTGTTACACAAACGTATCACAAAAGCAGCGCTGAAAAGATATGATAACCGCATAGTCAAAATAGAAGCGCAAACGAAGCGACAATTTCAGAAGTTGCGAACAGAGTTGTTGCAAACCATTGAAGAGCGTAGTGAACAGGATCGAACAAGCACTGAGTCTGCAACCACATCCGTATCTGTAACAGCACCGGAAAAACAAGCAATTAACGAAGATATTACGCATTTGCGATTCCAATCACAGGCAGAAAGTAACATACGTGAAATCAGACAGCCTGCACAGCAACAAACACGTTTCGAAATTCTTGATGAACAAACGGCACCACAAGCACATACGGAACCACAAATGTATGTTTCAAGACAGTTTGGATCGTGCAATGAAGCAGCAAGGTTAGCCAGATAAGATACCGAACCAATACCTGACAATGGAAAGCCAGGTCGCGAAGAGTACAGTGCAATGCATTCAGCTACACGTTCACAACCGATGGAAGAAAATTATTGCGTACCACTCCAACGATACTACGCAAGGGATGGCGAAAGTTACAGTGGACAATATCCAATGGATCTACCACAACCGGAAAGAACGACGGGAGAAATGATTAGAAACAAAAGTGGCGAAGAATCGCGATTTTCATATGGAACTATGACGAAGTACGACTACGATCATTTCCTCACAGTCAGAAAATTTCAACACTTTCGAGAAGGAAACTCATTACATCCACGAACTTTTATTGATCAATTCCGAGTAGGATTACCAGAACACTGGACGCTAGCACACAAATTAGACTTTATATGTGCACACATGTCAGGAACAGTCGCAGAAACCATGCAGAATGTTGCAGCGACATGCCGATCGTACGAAGATTTCAGAGAGAAGTTTCTCTCACGATATTGGTCCAGCGAAGCACAGAACAGAGTGAAGTACGAATTATTACTGAACCCATATTTTGAAAATTCAGGAGAGAAGAATCCCGTGAAATTTTTCGAATTAATGGCAAAGAAAAATCAATGCTTAGATATACCATACAGTGATGGAGAGTTGATTAAATTATGCGCGATGAAGTTACCATTGAAATACCAGCAATCATTATTCGGTCGCGGAGGCAATGACGTCGAAGCATTTTAAGGTATTCTAAGGGAACTAGAGTTCATATTTTCGGAAGATGATGCAAAAAAAAGACGAAGCGCACGTGAAAACAAAAGCAAAAAGCAGTGGAATCCACAAGACACAGTACGAAGAAACAATAATTGCGAACCACGTGATAACTTCGCACCAAGAAACGACAATAGATTTCAACAAAGAACCGGTTATGGATTTAGAAGAGAATACGGCATTAACTATAATTCACCCACGAACGGCAACAACTATTACAAAGAGAATAACGACAGCCGGAACGGGTATTGGAGCGCCAATAGACCGACAAATTATCAACAAAGAAACCAATATCAACAAGCGGAGCAAGAAAAGAGAATACAGATAGAAGAGGTGGAGGTAAGTCCACCAAACCCCGATAAACGTTCGAATTGAAAGCTAAGCACCCATGCCAAAGAGAATGACGCACCGACCCAGGACAATTGCACCTTGAACAGAGAAGTAAATACCTTATTACGAGAAGAGAAGAAGGAAGAAACAAAACCGCAGGGACCAGATGAAAACGAAGACAGGAAAATAACAATATCGTGTTGGGACGAAATTAATTGGGAGAATACTGACGAGGAAGATGAATTACCAGAGGCATGCACAACGAATGTAGGCGGAAAGGACGAAGTAATGAGTATTGCAGAGCTATTTGAGATGGAAACCAGGGAAAGCGAATTCAATGAGGGTAATGCACAGTCGACAGAAGTTGAAAATAAGTTACTAGTGGGCACACAACCCATCGTATATAAAGAAGGAAGTTATGAAGCGATAATTAGAGCATTTAGATGCGATTATGTGGAAGTAGCTATGAAGAAGGAGAAGATAGACGAGGATGAGGAAAAAGTAGAGGATGTTGAAGAAAGCGTAAATGAAGGAAGAAATACAAGAGAGGAAATACAAGAGAGAGAAGTAGCAGTCAAAGCTTATCCTACAGAAAGTTCGAATTCACAAGGGAAATTCCTGAAGAGACTCATGTATAATTCAGTGGAGGATTCGTTGATGCAAGAAGAAGAAGAACAGAACTGACCCTTTCAAATTCAACCAAATGTGAAGGCCATGGTAAAGCATATCCCAGTCAATATTGTAATTGATAGCGGAAGTGAACTGACTGCGATCTCAGAAAATTTATTCATGCAGTGTAATGCCAATGAGGAATTGCCAGTTCTGAAAACATGTAAGATTAAAGTAAGATGTCCTATTAGAAACAATGTCACGGAAGTTACGGGACAAACAAGGTTAACTCTTTCGTGCCAAGGCCAAAAGATCGAAGCCAACTTCGTGATTATACCTAAACTAACTGTAGATTTGATTATAGGTGCAGATTTTTTAAATGAGAGACGAGCGATAATAGATATGGGTAAAGGTAGCGTAACATTCGGGAATGTCACTTCTCTTTGAGCAAAAGCTAAAATTAAAAGAAATACCAGTTATAAACAAACAATTAAGAATGACGCGAGATAAAGAGGATGAAGAATTAGAATGGTATGCACAAAAGGGGGAGTAACCTCAACTCATGTTAGAAGTCCATAAAGAAATCGACGAAAAATTGCAAGAAGTTAAAGTAAATAATTAGCAAAATATTTCAAGATTATGTTGCAGATAATATCGTCAGGAGAAATAAGAATGAAGAGAGAGGAAGGTGGGAAAAAGAAAGTAGTTTCAATAAAAACAAAAACAATAATAACACCAATAGTACCATAGATTAAGGTGAAGGGATAAAACGTAGATAGTCTAACAGCATGAAATACTAAAATGCTATACACCACAACACTACACAAAATAAAAATCGAATTTGAGGATTCTTGTAGAAGTTGAGACTCAAAATATCTTAGAATTGTAACATGGAAAGGGCACCAAAATTTGTAAAGCTTTTTAAGAAGGTGTAAAACAATGTAGGCACTAGACATATGTTAGATGATTATAAGTAAAACGTTTTGTAAGAACCATTGTAAAAACTCCAGCAAAGACCAGATACAATGACCCACAAGTTGCAACGCGAGAGGTATCAAGAAAGAAAAGGACGTAATTAGCAAGACACGATTCCTACAAGGCAGAAGCGTCGAGAGAAGGGAAAGGACAGTGAGACCAACAGAGGGCCCTTGTATCTGATGTGGGCAGTAAATCTGCCCACTAAGCGGAACCCTGCTGTGACAGAACACGGAAGGCCAAGTGGGTCTTGGGACGCCATGACTCAGCGGAGCGAGCAAAAAACGGCCCGACGAGAAAACTGTTTAGGGAGGCCACCACTGGGAAAAAAATGTGTAAAAGTCACACTACCGCTATTAAACAGCACGCTGATGCACGAAACTGAAGAAAACGTCCACAAAGTAGAAATGACACGCCCAACACAATTTATCAAACTGTTACTAAGAGGAGCGCTTCAAAGCGACTAGTTATCAATAAATATTTCTGTATCCTGCCCAGAGAAGAACCAAGAAGCAAGTAAGAAGCAGAGAAAAAGCAGGAAGAACAGAAGTTGAAGATTCACAAGATTGAGACCAAGAAAGAAGATGGGTGAAGAATAGATGACATACCTTCCCAAATCCCTATCCTATTGTAAACTAGTCGTCTGCGAAGCATTACAACGAAAAACGACCGCTTTCAGCGACACATAACGATGACTTTCACGCATACAAAGCCAGTAAACCACGAGATTCTGCACTACAGTTCCATTCCATTATGGGACCTCCACAACAGCAACACACACTTGCTAAGCCAACAAGGAACGACGAACGAAGCTGTACATCAAATACTTGCCCACATCCATCTCGCTCAAGTCCATGACCTTCGTGCAAAAACATTAGCCAACCTCATGCTTAAACATTCATAGGATTGTGTGAATGTGTGAAATCAAATTATGTGATGTACAAACTGTGCAAAAGAAACGTGTGAAAAACTAAATAAGTTAAGCACACCAGACAGCTAATGAACTACAAAATAACAGCCATTGACTATGGACTTAAGTACAAAATAGACTATCGATAAAAATAAGTCATTACTTCTGAAATGGACGGTATATAAAGAACAAAAGTAAGGCATAATAAACACTAAAACTATATGCCACTTATTTTCTCCTCATAAAAATAAAAGAATAACCATATTTTACTTTATTTTCTCCATATAAAAACAAAGAATAAAAAATTATCTTGTTGGATGTTTTTCCCTTTTTTTTTTAACATTGTACCATTTGTTAGGATAATATCTCAATACTTATGTATGTATATTTCTTTGTCAAAGCAATTCTTGTAAATAATTCTTATTTGTTAGTGTAACAATGTTGAAATGAGTGTCTAGAAACAAAAACATTTTTACTTGAACATGATATTTAGAATATGTGTTAGGAATAAATTTTACTTAATTACTACATTTATAAAAAAATGTTTCTAAGAAAATCGATGTGAAAGACTCCTCACTTTCAATAACAAACTTCTTAAAAAACAAACTTCAGACTTAAATAAAGAAAGAAAATAAATAAAAAATAAATAATAATAATAGCATAAAAATATTCTTCTCTTGCCAATATAAACATATTTTTGAGGATAATGTGGAAGAATATAAAAATATAAATTGGTAATACAAACTAGCATAGAACCAGAATAACGTGGCTGAACAGTAGGCAACAAAATTTAGATGAAGGAATAATTTTTGACTGACTTAGACAACGATTCAATCATTGCCTAACTTCAGTGCAAAAATTAAGTTCGAAGGGTGGTGATATGTAAGGTGTCAGGCAAATCCAACACCTTCCATGAAAACCCTGACATGATAAGCAAATCCGGCAGTATATCACATAGCTCCGAATAAATCCTGACATTAAATTAACCAAAGTAATACGATCAACGAGTGAGCAAATGGAATACCGCAGACTAACACAAGAACGCCTAAATGCATGTCACACCTTCCCACCGTGAGACAGACGCAGCTCCGAGGGGAGAAACGAGAACAGAAGCCGAGAGCAGAACCATGTTAAGCTAGAAGGCCCTACAATAAGGGACGGACACCCACGTCTTCAGCTAACCACCAGGACCACCCCCAGCCCATGTTAAGAGATAGAGCCCTCCAGAAGAACAGTATAGATCTAACGATAACACAAAAAGGGCCACACCAGCTGCAAGTTTTAGCGTGAGACTTTTTTGCGTCTCTGTTACGTTGCAACCTTTAAAAACATTGCCCCACCACGAAAAGTACAACGTTTCTCATTGGATAGACAGAATTTTTGTAGGCGGAGCTTAAGGTTAACATTGAGACCCTGATTGGTCAGATGAAAACACAGCCAGACAGTTTTTTTTTAATCCAACTTCGGTAAACTGTAGTAAGGAGAAGTTTGGAAAGAGTTGCTTCCGAGACGGCAAGATGCATGGAGCTGAGCCGGCTGCCGCCCGCTGACGAACACCGACAAGGTAATACACACGCGATGCCACATTTTTGAGCGCATAAGGCTACACTCAGAACTGCAGAAGTCTCATCTGTTACATCCCCTTTTTACGTAATACTAGTGTCGATCGTCAATTGAAGCTCATGGTATTCACATTTGCTACATAAGTTAAAATCTGAAACGCGATGATTTTTCTGTTATATAATTACTGAGAAGCCACATCAGCCACTGTAATTTATGATAAGTTAGATAAGTAATTAAAGATAATTGAGGGTCACTGTAGACCATTTTCATAGTTTTCTCTTTTGTGAAACTTAATTTAAACCTAGATTATAGATGTGATATGGCATAGGTCATCCTTCGATCCATTGTAGAACTTGGAAACCCAGTCAGGGAATATTCGTTCACATTTTTGTTGAACGCAGTTGGTTTTTATCATCCTGTATTAAAACATTTTCTTTTATTAATAGTGCAATTTATAAACAATGTTTTGTGAGTAGAATAAAATTTCCAATGGTAAACTTAACTGCTTTTTCGACGTTATTTTACCAGCTAACTAAAAATAGGAAAGCCTTGAACCCCTTCCACTAAATTTAGTTAGTATTAAGATTCTTTTACAGGGAGTGCAGTGGAGCTGACTCTGAAATCATTAAGTATTTGGTTATATCATCGCTAGTCTCACTGAACTCTTCTGAATTCTACATGTCATGTGTGGTCTGGCGTCTCCTTACCAGCAACAAGTCCCAGGTTCATACTAGTCAATTCCCTAAAAAAACACGCGTCAGAGCGTCGTTGCGCGAAAATGGTAGGGAGACAAAACTTAGAACAAACAGAAACCAAGCAGAATGTTAGAATGGATGAAGGCCGCAAAGTTAAATTCTGCAAATCATGAAAATATATATTGCAACAATCGATAAAACAATACATCAAGTTTAAAAATTTATTTTTTACAACACCAATGGTGGAAGGCCCACAATAACTTGTAAAATCTTTCAGAGGAAATTACAATAACCTTTCAAGAGAAGAAGGAGATAATGTTTGGACTTCAAGGAAACTCTGAGAACATGTTTCCAGGGCTGACGGCCCACAAATAACCTTGCCAAATTAAAAATATAAAATATAGTTAAATTACAACACTGCCAAAAGGATAATTAAGAGAACGGCACCCTGGAGTCTCCAGTGGATCGGTCTGCCCTCTTTCACTTCGGCGAGACAGGCGGTGAGTCCAACTACACTTAATTCGTGCGAACCCAACTAAGGGACAGTCACGGACCGACCGACCAACCGGTTGCTTGCCACGATAATTCAAGGCCTCAAAAAAATTACAAGTATCACTATCTCTGTGGTGTCACCGCCAGACACCACACTTGCTAAGTGGTAGCTTTAAATCGGCCGCGGTCCATTAGTACATGTCGGATCCGCGTGTCGCCACTGTCAGTGATCGCAGACAGAGCGCCACCACACGGCAGGTCTTGAGAGACGGACTAGCACTCGCCCCAGTTGTACGGACGACTTAGCTAGCGATGCACACTGACGAAGCCTCGCTCATTTGCAGAGCAGATAGTTAGAATAGCCTTCAGCTAAGTCAATGGCTACGACCTAGCAAGGCGCCATAGCAATTGATAGTTATCGTATGAAGCATGTCTCATCAAGAGCGATGTACAACAATGATGGATTAAAGTTAAGTATTCCAGCAGCTACGTACTTTCCTTTATAGCATTCATTACGTATCCTGTTTCAGACCTATCTCTAGCCTGCGTGAGTTTAACGCGTGCATTCGGCCTCCTCAACCAAGTAGTGTGCGTACTGTTGGCTAACTGCTAACACCACAATCTCCAAACAAACACTTGAATTGTAGTCAACCAATACAGTTAATTGCACCGCATGGCGGCTAAATTTCAGCAATATAAGTGTTGCTCCCAGGAAAACCTCCCAAACAACGAACCACCGAAACGAACCACACAACATGAATGCATGTGGCTTGGGTAGTTGAAATCACTACTCAACTTTGACGTCCTGGGTCGATGATCCACGAAGCTCGCAGCGATCGGGCAGCTCCACACACGCTCCGACACTGCGCAGGGACCGCCAACGGACCCAGCCGACTGCATCGCACGGAGATCCTCCCTGGTCCGCACCAACCGACCGACCACTGCTGATGCGTCCGCGAGTGCCGCTCCGTCGCGACTGCACTGCTGGTGCGTCTCCGACTCACTTCCAGACACACGATGGCGGAAACACTGACTCAGACCCAACCATGCAGAGGAAACACGACTACTGGCTAAACGACATCCCTGCACCAGGAAAGAACCGACCGAGTTCCAGAAGATGGTAACTGAAGAGGGCCAGAAGCGCTAAGAGAAACAATTACACGACGCCCGATGAGACGGAGCACTGCCCTCAGAATGATGACAACATCTAAAATAGTCGTCAGTGGAAATAACGGCAACTACACACACATCCTGACAAACGCTTGAACGAATATCTGAACGATACCCGTCACTAAGCACGCACGAAGACAAATCGGGAGTCGATACACGCACACACACACACACACACACACACACACACACACACACACACACACACACACACACACAGTCGACTCATGAACGATCGGCGACCGACAATCCACCACGACCGTGGCCGGCTGAAGTGATGCGTGGTGGCAATGGTCTGGCGAGCCATGTCGACGCAGACCTCACTGCTGCTCCTACCCGACTGCACTTGTGCCGCATTGCAACTCCCCGACTGGCAGGTCCGGACTGCACTCCAGACGCGTTCCAGCTAGCTGGCAGCCTGAACTCGCGAACCGAACTCCCTCTACGACAGACAACGACCGTGAAGTAATAGCAGTCGAGCAAAGATACTAGGAGAGGAGATGTATCGATACGCGCTGCTGGCGCCGGTCACGGTCAGGCAAAGCAGCAACTCAGTGACAGTAGTAATTTAAATTAACGTTGTGAGGTGGAAGTACGTCAAAAACAGGGTGTAAAATACATGATGGTGGGAACACGAGCCAAGCACGGCTCAGTTTACTATTCAAATTCCGGGTGAGTACGGTCCAGGAAGAGTCAGGTAATATTTTACACTACTGGCCATTAAAATTGCTACACCACGAAGCTGACGTGCAACAGACGCGAAATTTAACCGACAGGTAGAAGATGCTGTGATCTGCAAATGATATGCTTTTCAGAGAATTCACACAAGGTTGGCGCCGGTGGCGACACCTACAACGTGCTGACATGAGGAAAGTTTCCAACCGAATTCTCATACACAAACAGCACTGGACCGGCGTTACCTGGTGAAACGTTATTGCGATGCCTCGTGTAAGTAGGAGAAATGCGTACCATCACGTTTCCGACTTTGATAAATGTCGGATTCTAGCCTATCGCGATTGCGGTATATCGTATCGCGACATTGCTGCTCGCGTTGGTCGACATCCAATGACTGTTGGCAAAATATGGAACCGATGGGTTCAGGAGGGTAATACGGAACGCCGTGCTGGATCCCAACGGCCTCGTATCACTAGCAGTCGAGATGACAGGCATCTTATCTGCATGGCTGTAACGGATCGTGCAGCCACGTCTCGATCCCTGAGTCAACAGATGGGGACGTTTGCTAGACAACAACCATCTGCACGAACAGTTCGACTATGTTTGCAGCAGCATGGACTATCAGCTCGGAGACAATGGCTGCGGTTACCCTTGACGCTGCATCACAGACAGGAGCGCCTGCGATGGTGTACTCAACGATGAACCTGGGTGCACGAATGGCAAAACGTCATTTTTTCGGATGAATGCAGGTTCTGTTTACAGCATCATGATGGTCGCATCCGTGTTTGGCAACATCGCGGTGAACGCACATTGCAAGCGTGTATTGGTCATCGCCATACTGGCGTATCACCTGGCATGATGGTATGGGGTGCCATTGGTTACACGTCTCGGTCACCTCTTGTTCGCATTGACGACACTTTGAACAGTAGACGTTATATTTC
The DNA here is from genome assembly GCF_023898315.1 of Schistocerca nitens. Classification (NCBI taxonomy): domain Eukaryota; kingdom Metazoa; phylum Arthropoda; class Insecta; order Orthoptera; family Acrididae; genus Schistocerca; species Schistocerca nitens. Next base: position 244,880,936 of record NC_064615.1, on the reverse strand, counting down.
AGATGTGTTACGACCCGTGGCTCTACCCTTCATCCTTCCCTGCGAAACAGTAGATTTCAGCAGGATAATGCACGACCGTATGTTGCACGTTCTGTACGGGCCTTTGTGGATACAGAAAATGTTCGACTGCTGCCCTGACCAGCACATTCTCCAGATCTCTCACCAGTTGAAAACGTCTGGTCAATGGTGGCCGAGCAACTGGCTCGTCACAATACGCCAGTCACTACTCTTGATGAACTGTGGTATCGTGTTGAAGCTGCATGGGCAGCTGTACCTGTACACGCCATCCAATCTCTGTTTGACTCAATGCCCAGGCGTATCAAGGCCGTTATTACGGCCAGAGGTGGTTATTCTGGGTACTGATTTCTCAGGGTCTATGCACCCAAATTGCATGAAAATGTAATCACATGTCAGTTCTAGTATAATATATTTGTCCAATGAATACCCGTTTATCATCTGCATTTCTTCTTGGTGTTGCAATTTTAATGGCCATTAGTGTAACTGCACTTATATTGTTATACACTGTATAATAAATTATGATCGCTTTCGAATGTAAAAGTTTGTAATCTTGTTCGAGTACCTTCTGTTGTCCTCATCAGCCGTGATACATTACGTCATGGCCCTCGGCTCTTCTATCTGCCAGGCAAGTTATGGGTTTCGGACAGGGGGATTAGCGGCGCTATCGTCGATCTCTTCTGTGGGCAAATTTCGCCGGACACAGCTTACAGGACGCCAGATGCGGTGATCACATACTGGTACAAGAGGTATCCTCCACCACACACAGTAAGTTGGTATTCCGAGTATAGATGTAGGTGTAAATGCGTGTAAAAGCTGGAGGAGACTTAACAGACATCTGACATGCAAGCCACCCACATGACTTCAGTCAGAAATGCATGCATAAATGACGAGGCACACGAGTCAAAATGTCCTGGCAGCACAGTCTGTGGCAGAGCTTACGGGGAACATTGGTCACGTTGCACTATGACTGTGCAGTTTCTGGGTATGAGTCCTCCACGTACCTGCAAGAGGTACATCGACCCGTTCGCTCCCAACAGCCCAGGGTCGAGTACGCTGGCTTAGAGAGATCAAAGCGGTGTTTTAACGAGGCCGCCACGGCAGCGGGGAATTCGACAGCAACAGCACGGTGGCTCTCAGCCCGTAATTGAGTCTCCGTGCAGACGTCTGAGGCACCAAGTTTGGCTTTTAATTAACTCGCTCGCAAACAATCGGCACACTCGTAGCTCTCGCAGGGCGCGAGCGCGAGCCGCCTGCGGTGCGTCCGATGTCCGCGCTGACAGAGCGGATAAAACACGACAGCGGAGAGCAGCGCCGCATTAAGAGAAACGTGAACTGAATTACAAAACCCGCGCCCAAATTGCTTCCTTTGTCGTGCACCTTTCCCAGGACAGCCGCACACTGCCGTCTGTGTATCTTTCGGGGAGGTCATTGGTTTTCCGAGATTTTACTTTTAATTTAATCCTCAAGACCAAGTTATACCATGTATTGAGCGGCGCTATTAGAGACGGATAAAGTCGGGTACACGTGGTCTAGGGGTAGCGTCTTTGATTCATAATCAAAAACGTCTTCGGTCCCGTGTTCGATCCCCGCCACTGCCTAGATTTTGATAAATAATCAGCATTGGCGGCCGAAGACTTCCGGCATAAGAAGTCAGCCTCATTCTGCCAACGGCCTTGTCAAAGAGGGCGGAGGAGCGGACAGAGGTTCAGGGCACTCTCTTGTCCTAGGGGTGGGAAATTGCCACTAAAGGCGGAAGAATCAGTAATGATCAACGACATGAGGATGCAGAAGGCAATGGAAACCACTGCATTAAAGATACGTAACGTGTATCCACAGGACATGTGGCCTGTAATCGAAGAAGTGTCATGATGATCTCTCCATTGGCAAAAGATTCCGGAATAGTCCCCCATTCGGATCTCCGGGAGGGGACTGCCAAGGGGGAGGTTATCATGAGAAAAAGATTTAGTAATGAACGAAAGGATAGCATTCTACGAGTCGGGGCGTGGAATGTCAGAAGCTTGAACGTGGTAGGGAAACTAGAAAATCCGAAAAGGGAAATGCAAAGGCTCAATCTAGATATAGTAGGGATCAGTGAAGTGAAGTGGAAGGAAGACAAGGATTTCTGGTCAGATGAGTATCGGGTAATATCAACAGCAGCAGAAAATGGTATAACAGGTGTAGGATTCGTTATGGATAGGAAGGTAGGGCAGAGGGTGTGTTACTGTGAACAGTTCAGTGACCGGGTTGTTCTAATCAGAATCGACAGCAGACCAACACCGACAACGATAGTTCAGGTATACATGCCGACGTCGCAAGCTGAAGATGAACAGATAGAGAAACTGTATGAGGATATTGAAAGGTTAATGCAGTATGTAAAGGGGGACGAAAATCTAATAGTCATGGGCGACTGGAATGCAGTTGTAGGGGAAGGAGTAGAAGAAAAGGTTACAGGAGAATATGGGCTTGGGACAAGGAATGAAAGAGGAGAAAGACTAATTGAGTTCTGTAACAAGTTTCAGCTAGTAATAGCGAATACCCTGTTCAAGAATCACAAGAGGAGGAGGTATACTTGGAAAAGGCCGGGAGATACGGGAAGATTTCAATTAGATTACATCATGGTCAGACAGAGATTCCGAAATCAGATACTGGATTGTAAGGCGTACCTAGGAGCAGATATAGACTCAGATCACAATTTAGTTCAAAAATGGTTCAAATGGCTCTGAGCACTATGGGACTTAACAGCTATGGTCATCAGTCCCCTAGAACTTAGAACTACTTAACCCTAACTAACCTAAGGACATCACACAACACCCAGTCATCACGATGCAGAGAAAATCCCTGACCCCGCCGGGAATCGAACCCGGGAACCCGGGCGCGGGAAGCGAGAACGCTACCGCACGACCACGAGCTGCGGACCACAATATAGTAGTGATGAACAGTAGGCTGAAGTTCGACATTAGTCAGGAAGAATCAATACGCAAAGAAGTGGGATACGGAAGTACTAAGGAATGACGAGATACGTTTGAAGTTCTCTAACGCTATAGATACAGCAATAAGGAATAGCGCAGTAGGCAGTACAGTTGAAGAGGAATGGACATCTCTAAAAAGAGCCATCACAGAAGTTGGGAAGGAAAACATAGGTACAAAGAAGGTAGCTGCGAAGAAACCATGGGTAACAGGAGAAATACTTCAGTTGATTGATCAAAGGCGGAAGTACAAACATGTTCCGGGAAAATCAGGAATACAGAAATACCAGTCGCTGAGGAATGAAATAAATAGGAAGTGCAGGGAAGCTAAGACGAAATGGCTGCAGGAAAAATGTGAAGACATCGAAAAAGATATGATTGTCGGAAGGACAGTCTCAGCATATAGGAAAGTCAAAACAAACTTTGGTGACATAAAAAGCAACGGTGGTTTACATTAAGAGAGCAACGGGAATTCCACTGTTAAATGCAGAGGGGAGAGCAGATAGGTGGAAAGAATACATTGAAAGCCTCTATGAGGGTGAAGATTTGTCTGATGTGATAGAAGAAGAAACAGGAGTCGATTTAGAAGATATAGGGGATCCAGTATTAGAGTCGGAGTTTAAAAGAGCTTTGGAGGACTTACGGTCAAATAAGGCAGAAGGGATAGATAACATTCCATCAGAATTTCTAAAATCACTGGGGGAAGTGGCAACAACACGACTATTCACGTTGGTGTGTAGAATATATGAGTCTGGCGACATACCATCTGACTTTCGGAAAAGCATCATCCACACAATTCCGAAGACGGCAAGAGCTGACAAGTGCGAGAATTATCGCACAATTAGCTTAACAGCTCATGCATCGAAGCTGCTTACAAGAATAATATACAGAAGAATGGAAAAGAAAATTGAGAATGCGCTAGGTGACGATCAGTTTAGCTTTAGGAAAAGTAAAGGGACGAGAGAAGCAATTCTGACGTTACGGCTTATAATGGAAGCAAGGCTAAAGAAAAATCAAGACACTTTCATAGGATTTGTCGACCTGGAAAAAGCGTTCGACAATATAAAATGGTGCAAGCTGTTCGAGATTCCGGAAAAAGTAGGGTTAAGCTATAGGGAGAGACGGGTCATATACAATATGTACAACAACCAAGAGGGAATAATAAGAGTGGACGATCAAGAACGAAGTGCTCGTATTAAGAAGGGTGTAAGACAAGGCTGTAGCCTTTCGCCCCTACTCTTCAATCTGTACATCGAGGAAGCAATGATGGAAATAAAAGAAAGGTTCAGGAGTGGAATTAAAATACAAGGTGAAAGGATATCAATGATACGATTCGCTGATGACATTGCTATCCTGAGTGAAAGCGAAGAAGAATTAAATGATCTGCTGAACGGAATGAACAGTCTAATGAGTACACAGTATGGTTTGAGAGTAAATCGGAGAAAGACGAAGGTAATGAGAAGTAGTAGAAATGAGAACAACGAGAAACTTAACATCAGGATTGATGGTCACGAAGTCAATGAAGTTAAGGAATTCTGCTACCTAGACAGTAAAATAACCAATGACTGACGGAACAAGGAGGACATCAAAAGCAGACTCGCTATGGCAAAAAAGGCATTTCTGGCCAAGAGAAGTCTACTAATATCAAATACCGGCCTTAATTTGAGGAAGAAATTTCTAAGGATGTACGTCTGGAGTACAGCATTGTATGGTAGTGAAACATGGACTGTGGGAAAACCGGAACAGAAGAGAATCGAAGCATTTGAGATGTGGTGCTATAGACGAATGTTGAAAATTGGGTGGACTGATAAGGTAAGGAATGGGGAGGTTCTGCGCAGAATCGGAGAGGAAAGGAATATGTGGAAAACACTGATAAGGAGAAGGGGCAGAATGATAGGACATCTGCTAAGACATGAGGGTATGACTTCCATGGTACTAGAGGGAGCTGTAGAGGGCAAAAACTGTAGAGGAAGACAGAGATTGGAATATGTCAAGCAAATAATTGAGGACATAGGTTGCAAGTGCTACTCTGAGATGAATAGGTTGGCACAGGAAAGGAATTCGTGGAGGGCCGCTTCAAACCAGTCAGTAGACTGACGACCAAAAAAAAAAAAAAAAAAAAAAAAAAAGTCGTTCATCCTAGGGAACTAGTTCACCTGGTGATCTATCTTTTTTGGGAACCGTTCATTGTTACTCGTTCACCGTTCACTGTGGTCTTGGCCAATTACGCACGATTTGTTGACCACTAGGAGCAGATTAGGTAAACATGTAATAATTCGGCAGTGAAAAAATAACAGATAAGCTAATGCAAACAACTTCGAAACAATAGATGACGATTGGTAAGCAACAATGAACAGTCTAGTAGGCGCGGCCGATTTTTCGTGCGCCACCCTGTACCACTGAAATAATATTGTGGTAGTTACCATATTCTCTTTACAAAATGTGTCACCATACACTCGATTACGTAGCGCGGGCTTCATTTGGTTGTAAGTCCGTCTGCCTTCCATAACAATGAACATGCTGTTTTACCTTGGACCAAAAAAAGAGGGAAAATGGCCACTCGTGCCGACGTCCTTTGAATGTGTAATAACAAAAAAATTTGCCTTTTTACAAGTATTTCTTCTGCTGTTTATCGAAATAGCGAAGTAAGCTGACGCGCCGTTTTGTTTCCTGAAAATATGTCTGTATTACATGCCACGTAATTTTTATGTAATTTACGTAATTATAGAATACATTTTAATTACCGGTCGTGGACGCTGAATAGAACACGAAAAGAACCAAAAGTTCAGAGTTTAAAAAAGGTTTGAAACAGATCTAGAATGGACATCAGAAACAAACGAAACGAACAAAAACTCGGTACTGAACTATGAGCAGTTGGGAGTGGAACTGCGACAAGTGGCCACACGAAGAAGGACGAGTCTGGGCGAGCGAGAAAGAGACCAAGACAGGCTGGAACTTCACCGGCCGACGTGCCGTTGCCGGAACAAGACTGACCGTTTCCAGTTCCCGGGAACTACAAATAGAAAGCCGCGACTGAGACCGAGACAAACGGCAACGGGACCGAGGCTGGAACGAGACTGGCCGACGTGCCGTTGGGGGAACGAGACTGACCGTTTTCCATTCCCGGGAACTACAAGTAGAAAGCCGCGACCGAGACCGAGACAGACGGGAATGAGACCGAGGCTGGAACGAGACCGGCCGATGTGCCTTTGGGGGAACGAGAGCAACTGTTTTCCATTCCCGGGAATTACAAGTAGAAAGCCGCGACCGAGACAGACGGGAATGGGACTGAGGCTGGAACGAGACCGGCCGACGTGCCGTTGGGGGAATGACACCGACCGTTTCCCGTTACCGGGAACAAGAGACAGACGGGAATGGGACCGAGGCTGGAACGAGACCAGCCGGCGTGCCTTTGGGGGAACGAGACCAACTGTTTCCCATTCCCGGGAACTACAAGTAGAAAGCCGCGACCGAGACAGACGGGAATGGGACTGAGGCTGGAAAAAGACCGGCCAATGTGCCGTTGGGGGAACGACACCAACCGTTTCCCGTTCCTGGGAACTACAAGTAGAAGGCTGCGACCGAGACCGAGACAGACAGCAACGGGACCGAGGCTGGAATGACACCGGCCGACGTGCCGTTACTGGAACAAGACTGACTGTTTCCAGTTCCCGGGAACTACAAGTAGAAAGCCGCGACCGAGACCGACACAGACAGCAACTGGACCGAGGCTGGAACGAGACCGGCTGATGTGCCTTTGGGGGGACAAGGCCGACCGTTTTCCATTCCCGGGAACTGCAAGTAGAAAGCCGCGACCGAGACCGAGACAAACAGCAATGGGACCGAGGCTGGAACGAGACTGGCCGACATGCTGTTGGGGGAACGATACTGACCGTTTTCCATTCCTGGGAACTACAAGTAGAACGCTGCGACCGAGACCGAGACAGACGGGAATGGGACCGAGGCTGGAACGAGACCGGTCGATGTGCCTTTGGGGGAACGAGACCAACTGTTTTCCATTCACAGGAACTACAAGTTGAAAGCCGCGACAGAGACAGACGGGAATGGGACTGAGGATGGAACGAGACCGGCCGATGTGCCTTTGGGGGAACGAGAGCAACTGTTTTCCATTCCCGGGAATTACAAGTAGAAAGCCGCGACCGAGACAGACGGGAATGGGAATGAGGCTGGAACGAGACCAGCCGACGTGCCGTTGGGGGAATGACACCGACCGTTTCCCGTTCCCGGGAACAAGAGACAGACGGGAATGGGACCGAGGCTGGAACGAGACCAGCCGGCGTGCCTTTGGGGGAACGAGACCAACTGTTTCCCATTCCCGGGAACTACAAGTAGAAAGCCGCGACCGAGACCGACGGGAATGGGACTGAGGCTGGAAAAGACCGGCCGATGTGCCGTTGGGGGAACGACACCAACCGTTTCCCGTTCCTGGGAACTACAAGTAGAAAGCTGTGACCGAGACCGAGACAGACAGCAACGGGACCGAGGCTGGAACGACACCGGCCGACGTGCCGTTACCGGAACAAGACTGACTGTTTCCAGTTCCCGGGAACTACAAGTAGAAAGCCGCGACCGAGACCGACACAGACAGCAACTGGACCGAGGCTGGAACGAGACCGGCTGATGTGCCTTTGGGGGGACAAGGCCGACCGTTTTCCATTCCCGGGAACTGCAAGTAGAAAGCCGCGACCGAGACCGAGACAGACAGCAATGGGACCGAGGCTGGAACGAGACTGGCCGACGTGCGGTTGGGGGAACGAGACTGACCGTTTTCCATTCCTGGGAACTACAAGTAGAACGCTGCGACCGAGACCGAGACAGACGGGAATGGGACCGAGGCTGGAACGAGATCGGTCGATGTGCCTTTGGGGGAATGAGACCAACTGTTTTCCATTCCCAGGAACTACAAGTAGAAAGCCGCGACCGAGACAGACGGGAATGGGACTGAGGCTGGAACGAGACCGGCCGATTTGCCGTTGGGGGAACGACACCAACTGTTTCTCGTTCCCGGGAACTACAAGTAGAAAGCCGCGACCGAGACCGAGACAGACGGGAACGGGACCGAGGCTGGAACGAGACCGGCCGACTTGCTGTTGGGGGAACGAGACCGACCGTTTTCCGTTCCTGGGAACTACAAGTAGAAAGCCGCGACCGAGACAGACAGCAACGGGGCCGAAGCTGGAATGAGACCGGCCGACGTGCCGTTGGGGGAACGACACCGACCGTTTCCCATTCCCGGGAACTACAAGTAGAAAGCTGCGACCAAGACCGAGACAGACAGCAACGGGACAGAGGCTGGAACGTGACCAGCCGACGTGCCGTTGGGGCTAACGAAACCGACCGTTCTCCGATTACGGTAACTACAAGCAGAAAGCCGCGACCGAGACCGAGACAGACGGGAACGGGACCGAGGCTGGAACGAGACCGGCTGACGTGCCGTTGGGGGAACGAGACTGACCATTTTCCATTCCCGGGAACTACAAGTAGAAAGACGCGACCCAAGTGATGGAAGACCGTTTCGTAGAAATCGCTCCTCGCTCGTTCTGTTCACCTCAGTGAACCATTCCTTTGGACCCGCTAGTTCGCGAACGACCCATCTCTAGTCGCTATTTTTTCAAACAGTAAATGAAAATGGCCAGAAAGCCACTACCACAAGAAAAAGGAAAAAAATTATCCCTTGAAACAGCGTTCAGCTACTGCGAAACTGATTCAGCAAACGATGTGTGCATAATCCTTTAGGACCCTTGGAGCTCCACAGATTCAGTCTTAAATAACTTAGATACACTCCTGGAAATTGAAATAAGAACACCGTGAATTCATTGTCCCAGGAAGGGGAAACTTTATTGACACATTCCTGGGGTCAGATACATCACATGATCACACTGACAGAACCACAGGCACATAGACACAGGCAACAGAGCATGCACAATAGCATGCACAATGTCGGCACTAGTACAGTGTATATCCACCTTTCGCAGCAATGCAGGCTGCTATTCTCCCATGGAGACGATCGTAGAGATGCTGGATGTAGTCCTGTGGAACGGCTTGCCATGCCATTTCCACCTGGCGCCTCAGTTGGACCAGCGTTCGTGCTGGACGTGCAGACCGCGTGAGACGACGCTTCATCCAGTCCCAAACATGCTCAATGGGGGACAGATCCGGAGATCTTGCTGGCCAGGGTAGTTGACTTACACCTTCTAGAGCACGTTGGGTGGCACGGGATACATGCGGACGTGCATTGTCCTGTTGGAACAGCAAGTTCCCTTGCCGGTCTAGGAATGGTAGAACGATGGGTTCGATGACGGTTTGGATGTACCGTGCACTATTCAGTGTCCCCTCGACGATCACCAGTGGTGTACGGCCAGTGTAGGAGATCGCTCCCCACACCATGATGCCGGGTGTTGGCCCTGTGTGCCTCGGTCGTATGCAGTCCTGATTGTGGCGCTCACCTGCACGGCGCCAAACACGCATACGACCATCATTGGCACCAAGGCAGAAGCGACTCTCATCGCTGAAGACGACACGTCTCCATTCGTCCCTCCATTCACGCCTGTCGCGACACCACTGGAGGCGGGCTGCACGATGTTGGGGCGTGAGCGGAAGACGGGAGCCCAGCTTCATGGAGACGGTTGCGAATGGTCCTCGCCGATACCCCAGGAGCAACAGTGTCCCTAATTTGCTGGGAAGTGGCGGTGCGGTCCCCTACGGCACTGCGTAGGATCCTACGGTCTTGGCGTGCGTCGGTGCGTCGCTGCGGTCCGGTCCCAGGTCGACGGGCACGTGCACCTTCCACCGACCACTGGCGACAACATCGATGTACTGTGGAGACCTCACGCCCCACGTGTTGAGCAATTCGGCGGTACGTCCACCCGGCCTCCCGCATGCCCACTATACGCCCTCGCTCAAAGTCCGTCAACTGCACATACGGTTCACGTCCACGCTGTCGCGGCATGCTACCAGTGTTAAAGACTGCGATGGAGCTCCGTATGCCACGGCAAACTGGCTGACACTGACGGCGGCGGTGCACAAATGCTGCGCAGCTAGCGCCATTCGACGGCCAACACCGCGGTTGCTGGTGTGTCCGCTGTGCCGTGCGTGTGATCATTGCTTGTACAGCCCTCTCGCAGTGTCCGGAGCAAGTATGGTGTGTCTGACACACCGGTGTCAATGTGTTCTTTTTTCCATTTCCAGGAGTGTATTTACATGTTTCAACATATGTTATTTCTAGTTAATTTGATTGCAGGAGTATTTAACCCTCGAGCCGGCGCGCTTGTGTATAAAGTGCAGCAATGGCAAATAACACTGTCATGCACAGTTCCATTGTGGTTTAACAATAGGAAACCCCTACCTATTCCTGAATTATTGTTTCAGCTAGCACAGTGAGACGTTGTGTTGTCATAGATCTACGTAAGCTACAATAATTTAAAGTAAACTGCGAGTGTGTCATCTTAGTGCACAAAGTACATGCGCCCGGTCATGTAAGTAATTTTTCAGTAAATTTTATTTCGTTCCTTTTTAATCGAATCAAAAGATAACCCGTAACAAGCGGGTCTATCACTGTGCAGGGCGAGATCAAAGCTGACAGACAACGAGCTTGACTGGTTCGTCAGAGTTCAACTCTGTACCAGACAACGAAAACGATGACGACTCTGAAGAAGAAGAGGAATTTATCACACGAAGTGACCACGATTCAGATTCTGATCTAGTGCACGATCCAGACGATGACTGAAGATCCACTCTCCACTAGTGGTATTTTTATTGGGATGTACAAAATGTGTAAATGGAGTAAAATATGTCCTAATGTGACTTGAAAAACAAAAAGAATATTGTGAAAATATTCCCTGGGCCTACACGTGTTTCCAGAGGGGTCACAAGTGAAACAGAGGCTTTATAGGTAGTACTTAGCCTGGAAATGATTGATGAAATTGTAAAATACACGAACATGTACATTCAATCTGAGGAAGAATGTGTACAGTATTCCAGAGAAAGGAAACTACAATGTGTGAATTAATGGCATTTTTGGGACTGCTGTATCTGATTGGGACTAAGTAAGCAAACCACACAAAAGTCATTGAACTGTGGACAGCAGATGGTACTGGTATGGAGATTACGAGAGCTCATAATGTACAGAAGATTTCTGTTCCTTTTACGATGTACCCTTTTTGACGACAAGAAAGAAGAGTAACTGATAAACTTGCTGCAATAAGGCAAATATTTGATGCCTTTGTGCTGTACTGCAAGAACTCTTATAGTGTAGGACAATTCGTGACAGTAGACGAAACGTTGCAAGCTTCCCGGGGTCACTGTTCTTTTGTTCAATATATCCCAACCAAACCACCCAAGTACGTGATAAAGATTTTTGGTTTATCAGATGCACAAACATTCTTCACTAGTAATATTGAAGTATATTATGGAAAACAACCTAAAGTACCAAGCGATGTTTCTAATTCTACCTGTGATGTTGTAGGAGTGCTAGTTACTCACAGTGAAGGCCCAGGAAGAAACGTTACAATGGATAATTGGTACACTAGCTATTCCTTAGCCAACTCCATTTTGAAAAAGCGACGAACGTTTATCGGCATGTTGAAAAAAACAAATGCGAGATCCTACAAGAATTTTTACCTGACAAATGTAGGGCTATCCACTCCTCTTTATTTGATTTTCAGAATGACACTAGTTTCGTATGTGCCGAAACAAAACAAGGCAGTTATATTACTTCCAACTACGCATGATTTTGGAACCATTGACGAAGTTACAGGTAAACCAGAGACATTTTAGATTACAATATAACAAAGGGAGGAGTCGACACAGTTGATCCACTGGGAGGTGCGTATTCCATCGCATGGATGACAGGAAGATGGCCATTGGCTGTATTCTATATTGTAATGAATATAGCATGAATCAATGCTCACATAATTTTTCATGCAGATGAGACAAATCCAAAAAAGAAGCGAATAATTTTCTTCAAAGATTTAGCTCTGACTCTTATGAAGCCTCACCTAGTAGAAAGAGCTAATATTCCTTCAGTTCCTGCCGACACTGCAATTTTCCTCGTGAGATACAAAGTTCAAGAACTGAGGAGCTACCATATGGTGTAACTCATGTCGTAGCTTTGTTTGCAAAGGACATAAGGACATCTAAAAACAGCGCACACATGTGAGAAGTGTAAAGCATTTCCCGAAAATGCGCAAGACAATTAACTGTGTAGTTGTGATAACTGATACTTCTTCAATATATAAAGCCTTTGTCCTTTTATATTACAATGAAAGGGTGTTTTTGTTCAGTATGTGCTTAAAGAAGTGTTGGAATAGATCGATATGTCTGCGACGGTAATAGAATTATATGTAAATTTCTTGTTTGTTTAATCAAATAGTAAATTAGCGATGTAATATTGTAAGTAGGCTGTTTAGGTTTTTATATTGGTAACGCCACATAGCGCTCTGTATGAAAATCACTGGCTATGCTGTGTGCAATCTGTGGCTGGGTGGCATTGTTGTAATATTCGCTATTGTAGCGTTGGGCAGTTGGATGTTAACAGCGCGTAGCGTTGCGCAGTTGGAGGTGAGCCGCCAGCAGTGGTGGATGTGGGGAAGTGAGATGGCGGATTTTTGAGAGCGGATGATCTGGACGTGTGTCCATCAGAGACAGTACATTTGTAAGACTGGATGTCATGAACTGCTATATATATTATGACTTTTGAACACTATTAAGGTAAATACATTGTTTGTTCTCTATCAAAATATTTCATTTGCTAACTATGCGTATCAGTAGTTAGTGCCCTCAGTAGTTAGAATCTTTTATTTAGCTGGCAGTAGTGGCGCTCGCTGTATTGCAGTAGTTCGAGTAACGAAGATTTTTGTGAGGTAAGTGATTTGTAAAAGGTATAGGTTATTGTTAGTCAGGGCCAAACTTTTGTAGGGATTATTAAAAGTCAGATTGCGTTGCGCTAAAAATATTGTGTGTTAGTTTAGTGTTGATCATAATAAGTAAAGAGAGTAATGTCTGAGTACGTTCAGTTTTGCTCAGCTGTTTGAAATGCAAATAATGTAAGAGGTTTATCAGCACAGACATTCATTAATTTTTCTAAGGGGACGTTTCATATGTCGACCCTTAGCCGAGGATACCTCACTGGAATCTTCTGATTTTTTCTTGTAGTTTGTGTAATTAATGTAGCTATTGTTTACTGCTAGCGCGTAATTGTAGAGAGAATTTCCTTTGTAGTTGTAGTTTTTCATTGTTGTACAGTAAAGCAGTTGTGGCATGCATGTAGATTTGCACCAAGTATTGCGCAGCTGCACTACGAATTAACGAGATTTTATTTTCAGTGCTATGTTAATGTGTTTTTTTATTTTGCTCTTCAAATTGTGCTTTTCTGTGTTGTCGTGTGAAATATTGTGACAATAATGGCGTGTCGAAAACGTAATACTAGGCTCCAAAGTAAACTGAGAAATGACAGTGAAGACGAAAGCAGTGTGTTAGCGCCGCCGAGTAATGAATTAACTAATGTTCAGACTAGTAATTTGGTAATTGTGCATAGGGAAATGGAGCGGGGTGCAAATAATGGTGTAGACAGTGAAACAATTAGTGAACAGGGAAGCATTATCGATCGATCGGTCGGCAAAAATTCGCCTCAGGAATCCGAAATGACAGGACACAATCTTGCAAATACTGTAGATTCAGGTTTTGCGTCTTCACCGTTTTCTCAAATAAGTCAAGACACATTTTCTGCTCGTCAAAATGTGAATGTTGCCGGTGCAAATGCACTGCCGAAAAGCATAGAGGAACAGATGCCAGACACTAATACATTATTATTGCAATTAATGCAACAAATGAAACAAAATCAAAGACAAACACAGCAAAAGTTAGACACAATGGAACACAATCTTCAAAAGTTAGACACAATGGAACAAAATCTTCAAAAGTTAGACACATTGGAACAAAATCTTCGAAAGTTAAACACAATGGAACAACACCAGAGACAAACACAGCAACAGTTACACGCAATGGAACAAAATCTTCAAAAGTTAGACACCACGCTTGAACAAACACGTGAAGATTTAACTACTGAGTTACATAAAGTCGAATCGAAATGGCAAAAAGTGTGTAATGACGTAAAAACACAAATTTTTGATCATTTCCAACCTATTTTTTCCCGGCATAAAAATACATTACAGAATCACGAAGCAGCCATAAAAGAACTGCAAACTATTGTTCATGAAAATCAGGAGACCTTGCAAGCTAAGATTGACTCAGTTGCATCTACCGATTCGGTTATGCAGCTTGCAAAAACTCAGTAAAACTTAAAGGACACAGCAGATACGATTTCAACACAAATGGACACTCTGAAACTTGGTTCAGAAAAACACACTGAGGACATAAGTTCACTATTGAAGAAAGTAGCCGAACTTTCGGATCAGTTCACTAACTTATCTACAAAGGTGGATGATGATCTGAATGACACAAGACCTGTAGCCTTCACTGACACAGAAGAGTACGAAGAAATTAGGAAATTCACACAAAATCAGAATCACATTAATACGCAACACCAAAGAGAAATCCGGGAAGTACAAGATCAGTTGACACAGGTAATACGAGGTGCATTCAAGTTCTAAGGCCTCCGATTTTTTTTTCTCCGGACTGGAAAGAGATAGAAACATGCGCATTGTTTTAAAATGAGGCCACGTTCATTGTCAATACGTCCCAGAGATGGCAGCACCATATGGCAGATGGAATTTTACCGCCAGCGGCGAGAGTGAGAACTGTTTTAAATACTTAAAATGGAGACGTTTTCCTTACTTGAACAGCGTGCAATCATTCGTTTTCTGAATTTGCGTAGTGTGAAACCAATTGAAATTCATCGACAGTTCAAGGAGACATGTGGTGATGGATTTATGGATGTGTCGAAAGTGCATTCGTGGTTGCGACAATTTAATGAAGGCAGAACATCGTGTGACAACAAACCGAAACAACCTTGGGCTCACACAAGCCGGTCTGACGACATGATAGAGAAAGTGGAGAGAATTGTTTTGGGGGATCGCTGAATGACTGTTGAACAGATCGCCTCCAGAGTTGGCATTTCTGTGGGTTCTGTGCACACAATCCTGCATGAAGACCTGAAAATGCGAAAAGTGTCAGCCAGGTGGGTGCCACGAATGCTGACGGACGACCACATGGCTGCCCGTGTGGCATGTTGCCAAGAAATGTTGACGCGCAACGACAGCATGAATGGGACTTTCTTTTCGTCGGTTGTGACAATGGATAAGACGTGGATGCCATTTTTCAATCCAGAAACAAAGTGCCAGTCAGCTCAATGGAAGCACACAGATTCACCGCCACCAAAAAAATTTCGGGTAACCGCCAGTGCTGAAAAAATGATGGTGTCCATGTTCTGGGACAGCGAGGGCGTAATCCTTACCCATTGCGTTCCAAAGGGCACTACGGTAACAGGTGCATCCTACGAAAATGTTTTGAAGAACAAATTCCTTCCTACACTGCAACAAAAACGTCCGGGAAGGTCTGCGCGTGAGCTGTTTCACTAAGACAACACACCCGCACATCGAGCTAACGTTATACAACAGTTTCTTCGTGATAACAACTTTGAAGTGATTCCTCATGCTCCCTATTCGCCTGACCTGGCTCCTAGTGACTTTTGGCTTTTTCCAACAATGAAAGACACTCTCCGTGGCCGCACATTCACCAGCCGTGCTGCTATTGCCTCAGCGATTTTCCAGTGGTCAAAACAGACTCCTAAAGAAGCCTTCGCCGCTGCCATGGAATAATGGCGTCAGCGTTGTGAAAAATGTGTACGTCTGCAGCGCGATTACGTCGAGAAGTAACGCCAGTTTCATCGATTTCGAGTGAGTAGTTAATTAGAAAAAAAATCTTGAATGCACCTCGTACAAGAATTACATATTTCAGAGGACAAAAATGGCTCTGAGCACTATGGGACTCAACTGCTGAGGTCATTAGTCCCCTAGAACTTAGAACTAATTAAACCTAACTAACCTAAGGACATCACAAACATCCATGCCCGAGGCAGGATTCGAACCTGCGACCGTAGCGGTCTTGCGGTTCCAGACTGCAGCGCCTTTAACCGCACGGCCACTTCGGCCGGCTTTCAGAGGACACTCGCTCTCCAATACGGGAAGAGGGACATAGAAATACGGGACAGCCACTAAATAATAACACAGGGCACTTCGGAAATTGTGAAAGAAATTGGCAAGGTACACCGAATTTTGAGATGGAACCGCCGAAACGACGTAACAATGACCGATATCCGACTCGCCGACATGATGATTTTGACTATAAGCTGTTCATTACTACACGTAAATTCAAATCATTTAAGAATTCTGGAAACGACATTCATCCACAACCGTGGGTCCATCAATTCTCTCATTGTTTTCCTCTCAACTGGTCATTAGGGCACAGATTAGAATTTATGTGTGGCTATTTAGAGAATGAACCAGCTGTAAGAATGTGATCAGTCATTCATGATTGCCACAGTGAAGGAGAATTTTATCATGCCTTCCTCTCAGCATATCGGTCTTAGGCTACACAAGACCGAGTAAAACATAGCATCATAATGATGAAACATTTCGAACAATCTGAATTTTCCAGTCTTGTGAAATATTTTGAAGACATGTTGCACAAGAATCAGTACCTGTCAAACCCCTACAGCCCCTCAGAGCTCATCCGCATTTGCTTAATCAAATTGCCTGCACATTTACGACACATTAGTTTGGCAGGACGTTGCAGAGACGACATTGAAGCTTTTCAGGAACTGTTACAAGAATTGGAAATTGACACTGACAATCGTGGAACGCGAAAACAGGAGCACAACAATACAGGTGACATCCGTCACAATTCCGCGATGACAGAAATAATAAATGGACACGACAAGGCTATTCTTACAACGTAAATCTTGACCAAAACAGACACCACCCATATGACAACCACTGGCAGAGTCATAATAATTACAGAGAAAGATCTCATTTCCATAGTAATGAATATGACAGAGACAATCAGAGAAACAGACAATATGGGAACCAAAATAATTATTATCAAGGGAGACAGAATATCTTCAGACGCAATGGTCCACCGCGCAGTTACGACTCATGGAAAAATTCTCCACCACGTGAACCACAAGAAAAAAATTTCAGAAACTACCGAAATGACGACAGACGATACAATCATAACGACAGATTCGAATTTCATCAGAACTGGCGGGATTCAAACAGGGCTGGGCCCTCTCGGCAAGGTGAATTTGTAGAAGTTAGGTCTCCTAATCCCAATAACGATACACGCCAACAAAGAGATAGCAGACATTGACTCACACCGCAGGCAGCCACGAGCGCCGGCTGGCTCAGAGAAACATAACATAGACGCTAACCTTGAGCAAATTTTAGCATTCCTTACCGACGTATACAACATGATAATTGCTTTGAAGTTGAAACTCTGCGCACTGGAAAGGGTAAAAGATTGCACCACATTTCACATGTAAAACCGTTTATTGAGAGATAATCTGCTTTTTAACTTAGTATTTGCCATAAAAATTTTCACTTCACGCTACTAGTACAATTTGTCACACTGAGAATCTGTTAACATGCAACAACGTTTTAAGTTATATATCTAGTCAAGAACCAAGAGAACTTATTTAAACAGAAATTATGAATGCATTGTTATAGTGAACAGATGACACTGTTATTGGGTGTGTACATTCTTGCTTGTTAGTGGCACGATTACGTAACGACCATAAGGCTCACATAGAACATGTATCGGTACTGATAATGAGATTTTAATGCAATATTTTGGTTTACTTGAAAATACATTCTGGATTTAAAGTACTTTCTGAGAGATATCAGATAACACAGTGGTTAGTTTATTTGACAGCTACACGATTATATAACGATGCTACTAATGAGTGACACAAATTATATTATTGCTTTTGCGCTGTATCTGTTTTATATCTGCACAGTTTTTATATATTATTCTGGAAAATAAAACATGTTTTAGTAGTAACTTTTGTGGTATAGCTACAATGGGACAGCCTTTCCCATAGCACAACAATACGTTACAGTACAGTATTTTCTTCATCACGGCAATAAGCATGATAACTACGATATATATACGCAAAGCATTTCACTTTTGTTTATGATGAGGTGAGTACATTGACTTCAGCAGAACTTTGCTTACAGAGGACGATAACTACGACACTTCCACAGAGATTATCTTACGCAAGACGCACATTTAGCACCGCAGTACACGTATTTGAGTGATTAATTTTGTACATAAAACATTTATTTTTAAAGATTTTTGAATTACAAAGAAAGTTTTCCGCGATACATTTCATTCCATTTCTGTAATCTCTAACACCTGAGGGTATAATTACATTAATCCTCAGGGGGTACACGCTTACTTTGTGTACCATGTGTTTGGCAAGCACAAGGAGCCCTAGCTAATATAGTATTTGCTTATACAACTTAACACATCAGTACCATATTTCTCCAACACATAATTACACAGCTATCTGATTATTTAACAGAGAAACAAACATTTTTTTTACTACGTCAGTTACAGATATTTACGCAATTACACAGTTGGATAACTTCACACTTATGAAATTGTATTTTGTCTGTACTTTGTGAACTCTTCATATTTTTTCAGAACCATTGTGGTACTATGAGAGCTCTGAATAATGTATTTGGTATGGGATCATGATTTTAAAGTACGTTTGAGGTAGATGACACTATTGAAATGAGCAGAGAATTTTTTTTTAGGTTTTGAAATTATTGGAGGAAGCTACGACGATTTTGAGAATTGGCTGAGATGTTATGATATTATTTCGACGACGATGTGTATTATGCTGTTGAGGTATGTTTATGATCAATAAGATGATGCTACCATATATGAATAATTTGATTATGGTATGTATTTATTATGATGAAATATTGAAGAAGTGTCGACGAATATGTATACGTGTAATAAGATAAGCAATAATGAGTAGTGGTTAGGGACTCTGGTTTGTGGAAAAGGATGTTGGAAACCAATAATCGTACTTTAACAGTTATGAAATGTGTGTATATGTGTGAATGTATCACAATGCCAGCGAAAATTTTTTGGACACTGTTATGTTTATAGGATTTTGTTTCTACACATTTGTAACGCAAATTCTCGACCTGTGAAATTTTTTTATGTGAGACTGTCACTGCTGTCGTAAATATTTCGGTAAAAAAATTAAGTGACGTTCACGTAATGCGTCGTGGACACCCAGCTATGCTACCTGCCTGGAGAAAAAGTCATTAGGTGGAGAAAAAAAAGAGAGACCATTAACCTTGCTATTGACATTCCTTTGTAGAAAGCATCGCAAATACGACACGCTCATTACTTGGAAACGTATGATTATATTGTGGAGCGCATACTTTGTGATACTTACTGAAATGCTTATAAACTGATGGGAAATATTCTTACATCTGCACACCTGATTATGACAAGTGTCTTTCTACGAGAGTTGAGAGAATTTCTACTAACTTATGAAATGCCACATGACTATTGGATGATATTTTTATGTTTTACTTTGTACATAGTTGCTTATTTCATTTGATATCTGGTTTCCAGCTGTGTTGCAGCTTTGGTTTTATAAAATAAAGTTAAATACATTTGCTAATGTGAACACTTTCTGTCGACAGATCTATTAAATAATAATTTTATGATCCACATTCTTCGAAAAAAGAGCGCTTCGAAAGGAAAGAACAATAAGAAGGGATTAATAACAGTTACTGCATACATAATTTTCTTTTCAACTACTTGGTAATTTTTTTGGTAGAATAACTTCTTGTGGTGCACCACTTTAATGACACAGATATTAAGATGTGAATAGACATTTCCCTTATCTGCATTGTTGTCTTTAGTGTAATATTTTTTCTGCTTGAGCTTTGTCATGTTTAGATATTAGTTATTGCATTTGCTGCTACTGTTTGCCAGGCATAGTGCTACTGATTTCACTTTGTATTACTCTGTTAAGACAGTTTTACTACTGATTTATTTTTCTTTTTGCTGCACATTGGCTCATTTTAGTGATAATGTTGCATTTTCTTTGCTAATTTATATATATTGCTGCTTGCTTTGCCACTTTGCATTTTTTGTCACTGCTGTTTGTGTTAATTGTTTTGTACTGCTGCATTGCCTCGTCCCTTAGTATATATATCTGAGCTCAGTAGATTTAAGTTAGCTTAAGACGGGGTAGACTATATAAGAAACTAACTATGGAGAACAGGGAAAGAATGCATTGAGAAGTTATATGAAAAAGATTTGGGGCAAAATGAGTATTGTACACTGAGAAATAATTATTTTGAAAGAAATATGAGTAGAATACAGAAAGCAGGTATAGAGAGGACATTTTGGAAATAATGAAGAACAAAGGGAGATCTCCGAGAAGTAAAGAAAGTTTCGTTTCGAGTCCCGGTCGGGGCACACATTTTCAACATGTCCCCAATGAAGTACATCAACGCCTGTTTGCAGCTAGGGTGCCCATTTAATTATCATTTCATTACTACAGTAAAACAAACCCTGTCCTTTCTTTGTGTTATCCCACAATGTGTTTGTGTACCCTTGGGTATTTGTGTTCTTCCTGTCTTTATGTGTTTATCTGATGAGAGCTACGTTGTAGAATTTTTCTGATAATATGTTATATATTTTGTAAAGATGTTTAGACATTATTTATTCTGTTTTGTTTTAATGCTCATGTTGATGTTTCGAAAGTTATTCTGATCTTTTATGTATGAACTTATGTCATAATTCCTGTAACACTGTTGTATCTGTTTATTTCTATTGTTTTGTAAAGCTTGTACTACTACAAATGTTATCTGTATAGTTATGTTGTTTAATGATATATTTTGTACCTTTGTAATTGTTTTCTTATGTTGTAAATTTATAGTTGTATAGACACCAGTTCTTCAAATTAAGTTTCATTTCACTGCACACATTTCTGTTGGTCATAGTATATGGACAATATGTGAGAAGTAGGGACTGATAGTGTTTGGACATGTGTTAATAATTCAGCAAGGGACTGATTAACAGCATTGCTGGTTCTAAGGACAATTCCAAAAAGTTTGTGAGTGCACAAGTGGTGGTTTATGGACTTGCTATATTGTCTGCAAGACTTCTAAGGACGTTTCAAAAAATTTTTTGTGACTGCACAATTGGTGGTTCATGGACTTGCTATATTGTCCACAAGACTCTTCGATGGTGATTGTGCACCTGCACAGTCGCAACGGATGGCTGCTAGCCATCTCTACAAGGACTACAGTGGGTCTACACCTTTGATGACTCACCAATACCATTATTTCTACAAGGACTGCAGTGGGTCTGCACCTCTGGTGGCCCACCAATCCCATAATCTCTATCAGGACCACAGTGGGCCTGCTCTGTGATGACCTACCTACCAATACTCTTCAAAACTTCGACTGACTCTGCTGTGGGTTTGCTCTGTTGTGGCCCATTACCTGTCTGCATGTCAAGAGTCAGCACTGTCTTTCCATTGGAAGGACAACACTACTTCTTCAAGACTGTATGGAAATCCACTACTTCCGTGTGCATTTTCGTTTACTGCTCAGACTTTGAGAAAAAAAAAACACTGCAATTTTACTGTGATGAATGTTCAGGACTGTCTATATGGACTATCAGAAAATTTTAGCTTTTGACCAACATTGTATCAATAAGTGTGATTTCTTTGTTATTGTAACTGTGAAAAAATTTTAACAAATATGTATTGGCCAGTGGCCAAAACAATTTGTAAAATTTTTTGTGGGGAGCATGGGGGCTATGTAAGTAGGCTGTTTAGGTTTTTATATTTGTAACGCCACATAGCGCTCTGTATGAAAATCACTGGCTATGCTGTGTGCAGTCTGCGGCTGGCTGGCATTGTTGTAACATTCGCTATTGTAGCGTTGGGCAGTTGGCTGTTAACAGCGTGTAGCGTTGGGCAGTTGGAGGTGAGCCGCCCGCAGTGGTGGATGTGGGGATTTTTGAGAGCAGATGATCTGGACGTGTGTCCATCAGAGACAGTACATTTGTAAGACTGCATGTCATGAACTGCTATATATATTATGACTGTTGAACACTATTAAGGTAAAAACATTGTTTGTTCTCTATCAAAATCTTTCATTTGCTAACTATGCGTTCAGTAGTTGGTGCCCTCAGTAGTTAGAATCTTTTATTTAGCTGGCAGTAGTGGCGCTCGCTGTATTGCAGTAGTTCAAGTAACGTAGATTTTTGTGAAGTAAGTGATTTGTGAAAGGTATAGGTTATCGTTAGTCAGGGCCATTCTTTTGTAGGGATTATTAAAAGTCAGATTGCGTTGCGCTAAAAATATTGTGTGTCAGTTTAGTGTTTCTCAGAATAAGTAAAGAGAGTAATGTCTGAGTACGTTCAGTTTTGCTCAGCTGTTTGAAAAGCAAATAATGTGTTGTTTATCAGCACAGGCATTCATAAATTTTTCTAAGGGGACGTTTCAATATGGGTTTCTTGTATTATTGTTTAAATAAACTAAAATTAAACTGTGATTTAGCTCATACACGTTTCTCTTGGTAGCATAATGACAGTTTTTAACTACATATGTACGAAAATTGGCGCGCCTGCTCGAGTGTTAACTTTTACTAAGAAGACAGCTGTGATGCATTACAATGTGACATCAGACGAACCATCACACTCGATAGACTACATTCTGGGATTCGCTTTAGAATGAACCGTATATAGTAGCACCTAGTTACAGTTCATTTTACAAGCAAACGCAGGATGCGTCACGTCAAACGGGCAGAAAAGTATCTCGACTGTCGTCGTTCGTGGTGTGCTCTATACAATTTTGATTCTCAGTGTATGGTATTATTTCACGACTTCATACATGTACAAGTATCACTATGCGGAAACCGCAACATATGCTAAAGTTTCGGGATTCTTGGCTTCAAGGCCCACATTTAAAAGATTGGCTTCAAGTTATTGAAGGTAATATGGGTCAGGTAGCGAAGTGGAAATTTGTTGGTACAGGTTTAAGGAGTCATTATGAAGATTTGAAGTGTCATGGGATGACAAAGAAGCATCTACAAAATAAAAAGATAAGTAACCTTTTTTTAGTTCATTATTCATTTATTGATCGGTTTTACATCGTTGATCACTCTTTGACTAAGTAAATTGTTGCAGGTTGTAACTATGCAGTCTAAAATTGCTCTTAAGTCAGAGCCCATTGGGAATAAAAAACGGAAGAAGCAAGACTTGCATTATTCACAGCCATGCGTATTAGTACACGTGCAATCGAACATTTGGGAGAGGTAATTAATCACAGTCATGAAAAAGACATCGAAAAAGTCCAGCTGCACCGAACTTCGTGCACCTCAGTTATAAAAAACGTGTTAGCACTGCATTTCACAGACGTTCTAAAACAAGATTGCAAAGATGAACCATTTAGCTTATTAACTGATGAATTACTGATATTTCTGTACATAAATACTTGACATTACTATAGTTTATAACAGTAAATTACACCAAAAAATAGTATCTATATACTTTGACGTTGCTAAACTGCACGAATGGAATGCTGAAGCTATTGTCTCTGCTATAAAGAAGACACTTCAACGATTTGATTTGCGACTTGAAAATTTAGTGGGTATTTGTACAGATAATGCCTCTGTCATGGTTGGAGTAAATAACGGAGTATTTACGACACTGAATGTAAAGGTACCGCACCTGATTTTAGTACGTTGCTTGTGCCATTCCTTGCAACTGGGTGTTTCAGCTGTTGCAAAAGTATTTTTACGAAAAATTTGGAGTTTTTAATTAAAGACACATATGATTGGTCTAGTCGCTCCATTATCAGACAATCTCTTTATAAGGAGCCATACAAAACCATCAACGATGGACAGAAACCGTTAAAAATAGTTTAAGTGTGCCATACAAGGTGATCATCAATAGAATCCGCTGTATCAAGAATATTCACGCAATGATCAGGGCTAAAAACACATTTTTCCGTAGCTAAAGTGCGCGAAAAGTGTCACATTGCAGAGTTATTGCACGCTTTGTATGCAAACGGAATTAATTACACATATATTTCATTTTTATATCCAATATTAATTGGAATAAACAGTCAATAAAATGTTCGAGTCGAAAGATACATATCACACCAAACTCTTTGACGAGTTGACCAACCTGATAAATATGCTTGTGAGTAAAGTTACGTTACCTGCAAATAAAGTTAATATTTTTACTAAAAATGTTCGTGATTTCTTCGACCGAAGAAGTTATCTGGGATTCCGCTTTGAATAGCAGTTGCCTGAAATGAGAGAAAAGGATTACCACGGGAAGGCGAAGAAATGTTCCGTAATCGGTCATAGCGTTTATAGTAAATCTGACTGAAGAAATAAAAGTCAGGTTACCAGAAAATTTGACATTGATGAAAAACTTTTCAGAATAAGTGTTGAACAAGCACTTAATCACAACAAACAAAATGTAATTGATATAATGGCTCATTTCAACAAAAGTGTAGAATTTACAGCAGGAGTGGATGATCAGTGGTGACAAATTCATTTGTTGAACAGGAACGAGACCAAAGATACAAAAAAGAAATTGGAATGAAGTATTGCTTTTCAAAGATGCTCAAGGGGAATCAAGATTTGACGAATTAGCGGCTTTGGCGATTGCTCTGCTTATATTGCCTCATCCCAATGCCGATATCGAGAAACTGTTTAGCAGTATGAACGTAACAAAAAACAAACAGAGGAATAGGATGAATTTAAATCTTTTAACTGATATATTAAGAATACGCTGTGGTTTTAAGTTGGAAGAAAAATGCTCCAATGAATATGAAATTCCAATGAACTCTGTAAAACAAATAGGTATCAAAGAATTGTATCAATCTGAAAACGACGATGATGATGATGATGATGATGCAGACAAAAATGATTCATCCGAAGAAGACAAATTCATTTAAATAATTAGCTGTTGTTACTGAACTTTTTGTATGTTCCTGACCCTGACTTGCTGATTTATTTATTGCATGTTCCATTTATGATTGTGAATATTTTATTACTTAATAATAAAGGAAACTAATTACTAATAGACTTATTGTTTTCTTTCAAAATAATTACAAATAATTGTAGCGACTATCACAGGAGGGGCATTTTTGTTGGTGGTTTTCTGGTGGTTTTTGCACTTGAAACTGGTGGGGAGCTCACTTTAACTGTTGGCAACACTGCTATGCTGGCCAGGGAAGCCGCTGCAGTTCAGTTCCATGCTCATCATACCACGATTTTACAGTCCTGGCTGTGTGATTGGGTACATTATCGTCCTGAAATATGAACAACATATGAATCATGGGGTGCACATAATCACCTAAAACGTTCACATAATCGTTGGCTGTAACACGGCCTTTGGGAGTAATGATGGGACCAGCAGAATACCATGATATGGCTGCCCACACCATCACACTGCCACCTCAATGCTTAACCTTTGGAATCAAGCAATCAGGATTGTAAGCTTCTCTTGACGTTCTCTGGTGTAAACCCGGCCCAATGTTGGAAATAACGAAAACGTTGACTCGTCGGGCCGTATGACGTGTTTCCACTGATTAGTCGTCCAAGATTTATGCTCCTGATACCACGTTTTACGCTTCTTTGCGTTGGTTGTCGTCGCTAATGGTTTCGGTATAGCAGTTCGCCCAATGAGTTTCGCTTTGTGGAGTTCTTAGCGGACAGTGTCAATAGATACGGGGTCTTAAAGATGGCTATTGAACTCTGCAGCCACTTTAGCCATCACCGTAATTTTGTGTTGTTTTGACACAATTTGTTTTAGCGCACGACGATCTCCGTCATTTAATTTTGATTTGTGCCCATATTGCGTTTACACGATGATGTAGTTCCACGTTTTGTGCGGGCTGTCATGACTGTTGAAACAGTTGCTGTAGAAACATTCAGTAAGTTGGCTGTCTTGGTTACTAATGCTACGGCTAATCGGGCCGCCAGAATCTGCCCTTCTTGGAACTCTATTAGGTCTTTCATTGCACGTCGACCTCGGTCTCTGAATGCAAATACGAAGTGTGCACTACTTGCTGCTTGTCAACAACTTGCACTGATGCCTAGTGTGTATGAACACGTAGAGTCCAGCGCAACACGTGTCTTACCTGCGTTGTTGGCCGTCAAACATAACCATCCCATTACTGCCAGTGTTCACATTATTTTGTCTATCCCCTATTTCCCAATACAGCACTCATTTCAAGTGCTAATTTTTCCTCGTCCAGTTTGAAATGTGGTATTGCTCTCCACAAAGCAATAAATGTTCCCTGTGACAACACAGTCACCATTAAATTATCTGGGAGTAGACATTAGGAGTGATTTAAAATGGAATGACCATATAAAATTAATCGTCAGTAAAGCAGATGCCAGACTGAGATTCATTGGAATACTCCTAAGGAAATGAAGTCCGAAAACAAAGGAAGTATACTGCTCACCGGTATGGGATCCTTACCAGATAGGGTTAATCGAAGACACAGAGAAAATACAACGGAGAGCAGCGCCCTTCGTTACAGGATCATTTAGTAATCGCGAAAGCTTTACGGAGATGATAGATAAACTCCAATGGAAGACTCTGCAAGAGAGGCGCTCAGTAGCTCGGTACGGGCTTTTGTTGAAGTTTCGAGAACATACTTTCACCGAGGAGTCAAGTAGTATATTGCTCCCTCCTACCGCGCGACCGCTTCGGTCGCAGGTTCGAATCCTGCCTCGGGCATGGATGTGTGTGATGTCCTTAGGTTAGTTAGGTTTAAGTAGTTCTAAGTTCTAGGGGACTGATAAACTCAGCAGTTAAGTCCCATAGTGCTCAGAGCCATTTGAACCATTTTGCTCCCTCCTACGTATATCTCGCGAAGAGGCCATGAGGATAAAATCAGAGAGTTAGAGCCCACACAGAGGCATACCGACAATCTTTCTTTCCACGAACAATGCGAGACTGGAATAGAAGGGAGAACCGATAGAGGTACTCAAGGTACCCTCCGCCACACCCCGTCAGGTGGCTTGCGGAGTATGGATGTAGGCGTAGAGATGTAGATCATATATCGAAGAATCAGCCCCTTTTATTTTAAACAATGTATCATTCGCCCTCGTGGTTCTTTCAGCAATTGATAGCATCTCTTTCGTATGTTCGTGGGTTTTTGATGTTCCGCAGTACTGCCTGCCAATTTTTATTTCGGGTATTTGATGCCCCGACAATGTACCAGCGCGCACAACGTTAAGTTCGTTGTAGATGAACACAGCAGATAGTTGTAAACGCTATTCCCCCCCCCCCCCCCCTCCCAAGTAACCTGTTTCAGTACAACAGTGCCATGCATAAATCGAACCCGGCGACTATACCATTATATCCACCAAGGGCTCCTAGCTTTCTTGTTGTAAAGTTTAAAAAAACGGGATTACAGTTTAAAAAAGTGAATCTCCTATTTGAACCTGAATAAAAAAAATACGCTTACAAGGCCAAATGCGCTTCTGTTTGTTCATCTGTTGGCTTAGGAAGAACTGCAGATAGTTTCATGTTTCTGTGACACACAGCTCTGGAAATAACTGTACCTATAGCACAAAAAACCGTAGTTTTGAGAAAACTTGGTTTAAGGTTTTATTTGTGTTTTTTTATCAATTTTTAACAGCTTTTGTAATTAGTATTTTCCAGCATCATATCCAGCACCGTAGGCATCTTCTTTTCTTTTACTCTAGGCTTTTTCTTTTACCTTCTCGCCTCTTCTGTGCAACAGAGTACAGCTATATTCGCTTTACGAAATCTTGAAAAATCGATGTTTCGTAATCCCAGCCTTGTGTTTGCACTTGAATTGGCACCTAGTCTCTCCAGTACTTCATTTTTTTTATTTTTTATTTATTTACACGTCAAGTTACGTGGGACTAAATTGAGGAGCAAGGTCATGGAACGTGTCATACAAGAAATTACAACATAAAAATAATAACAGATAAAAATAAAATATTTATGAACCCAAAAAAAGTCAAGCCATAAGTTTAAGTTAACGCAATCAACAATAAAACATATGAATCAGCTTAAGGTTTCAAGGAACTCCTCAACGGAACAAAAGGAGTAGCCCATGATGAAACTCTTCAGTTTTGATTTGAGAGCGCGTGGATTATCGCTAAGATTTTTGATTTCTTGATATGATTTCATTAAAATATACGAGACCATCCAATACACCAAATTTTAAAGTTTCGTAGCGTACACGATCAAAATTACCCAGTTCAAACTTTCATTGAAACTTTGAGTTCTGCCGTGTAAGCACTTCTTGAGTAGATCATTATTAGCAACGTCGCTAAATACAGGTTTCGTTATGCTCATAACTGCTAGCCCTTAAGAGTGTTATTGCTCATAATTTCTGCCAGAAAGTAATGCCCGTTTGTACAACAGTGCAACGGGAATTCCACTGTTAAATGCGTAGGAAAGAGCACACATATGGAAAGATATGAAGGCCGCTATGAGCGGGAATATTTGTCTGATGTGATAGAAGAAGAAACAGGAGTCCATTTAGAAGAGATGGGGATGAAGTATTTGAATCAGAATTTAAGAGAGCTTTGGAGAACTTAAGATCAAATAAGGCAGAAGGGATAGATAACATTCCATCAGAATCTCTAACATCATTGGGGAAAGTGGCAACAAACTGACTATTGAAGTTGGTGTGTAGAACGTATGAGTCTGGCGAAACACCGCCTGTCTTTCGGGAAAATGTCATCCACACTATTCTTAAGACTGCGAGAGCTGACAAGGGCGATAATTATCGCACAATCACCTTAACAGCTCATGTAGCCAAGTTGCTGACGAGAATAATATGCAGAAGAATGGAAAAGAAAATTGAGGATGCGTTAGATGACGATCATTTTGGCTTTAGGAAAGGTAAAGGTACCAGAGAGGCAATTCTGACGTTGTGGTTGATAATGGACGCAAGATTGAAGAAAAATCAAGACACGTTCAAAGGATTGGTACTCCTGGAAAAAGCATTCTACAATGTAAAATGGTGCAAGGGGTAAGAGATAGGAAAAAATTGTTAATATACAACATGTACAAAAGCCAAGAGGGAATAATAAGAGTGAAAGACGAAGTGCTCGAATTAAAAAGGGTGTAAGACAGGGATGTAGTTTCGCCCCTATTATTCAATCTACACACAGGAGAAGCGATTACGGAAACAACAGAAAGGTGCAAGAGTGGAACTGAAATTCAAGATCAAAGGATATCAATGATAAGATTCGCTGACAACACTGCTATCCTCAATGGAAGCGAAGAAGAATTACAGTATCTACCGAGTGGAATGAGCCATCTACTAAGTACAGAATATGGATTGAGAGTAAACCGAAGAAAGAAGAAAATAGTGAGAAGTAGCAGAAATGTGAAGCGGGAGAACCTTTAACACCAGAACTGTGGATCACGAAGCAGACGAATTTAAGGAATTCTTCTACCTAGCCAGCAAAATAACCGATGACGGACATAGCACGGAAGGCATAAAAGCAGAATGGCACTGGGAAAAAGAACATTACTGATCAAGAGAAGTCTACTAGTATCAAACATAGGACTTAATCTGAGGAAAAGGAAATAAGTCCTTCCCCAAGTGGCAGATTTTTTTGAAAAGTAATTAGTGGTTGAATACTACACAAAACCACCAAAATTCTCATACTGATTTTAATTTCTTGAAATTCTGCTCAAAAGTCATGTTGTAATCATGATCATACAACTATATAGGTATTTCGAATAGGCAGTGCAAAAGGGTGAAAATTGAGGTTGGAAAACTTCTTTTTTTCTTGTTAACTTGTCGTTTTCAAGGGATACAAGCTGATAAAAGGCATATTATTTAGACACACAGAGCAGATCAGCTACTTCTTATGTGAATTGTATTCTACACCGAAGCGCCAAAGAAACTGGTATAGGCATGCATATTCAAATACAGAGCTGTGTAAACAGGCAGAATACGGCGCTGCGGTCGGCAACGCTTACATACGACAAGCGTCTAGCGCAATTGTTAGATGGGTTACTGCTGCTACAATGGCAGGTGTTATAGCGGTGTTAAGTCGGCGCACGAGCGATGGGACGCAACATCTCCGAGGTAACGATGAAGCGGGGATTTTCCCGTACGACCATTTCACGAGTGTACCGTGAATATCAGCAATCCGGTAAAACATCAGATCTCCGACATCGCTACGGCCGGAAAAAGATCCTGCAAGAACGGGACCAACGACGACTGAGGAGAGTCGTTCAACGTGACGGAAGAGCAACCCTTCGCAAATTGCTGGAGATCTCGATGATGGTCGTCAAGAAGTGTCAGCGTGCGAACCATTCAACGAAACATCATCGGTATGGGCTTTCGGGACCAAAGGCTCACCGTGTAATCATGATGGCTGCACGACACAAAGCTTTATGCCTCACCTCGGTCTGTCAACACGGTCATTGGACTGTTGATAACTGGAAACATGTTGCCTGGTCGAACGAGTCTAGTTTCAAATTGTATCGAGTAGATGGACATGCACGGATTTGGAGACAAATCATGAACCCATCGACGTTGTTCAAGCTGGTAG
This sequence comes from Schistocerca nitens, assembly GCF_023898315.1. NCBI lineage: Eukaryota > Metazoa > Arthropoda > Insecta > Orthoptera > Acrididae > Schistocerca > Schistocerca nitens. The sequence continues at coordinate 244,850,347 of NC_064615.1, read as the reverse complement.
AGGCTCTGTAATGGTGTGGGACGTGTGCAGTTGGAGTGATATGGGAGCCCTGACACGTCTAGATATGACTCTGACATATGACACGTACGTAAGCATCCTGCCTGATCACCTGGCAGGCCGGCCGGGGTGGCCGAGCTGTTCTAGGCGCTTCAGTCTGAAACCACGCGACCGCTACGGTCGCAGGTTCGAATCCTGCCTAGGGCATGGATGTGTGTGATGTCCTTAGGTTAGTTAGGTTTGAGTAGTTCTAAGTTTTAGGGGACTGATGACCTCAGATGTTAAGTCTCATAGTGCTCAGAGCCATTTGAACCATTTGATCACCTGCATCCATTAACGTCCACTGTGCACTCCGACAGACTTGGTCAATTCCAGCAAGACAATGCGACACTCCACACGTCCAGAGCTGATACGGAGTGGCTCCAGGAACACTCTTCTCAGTTTAAACATTTCCGCTGACCACCAGACATGAACCTTTTCGAGCATATGTGGGATGACTTTTGCAAGGTTCTGTTGAGAAGAGATCTCCGCCCCCTCGTATTCTTAAAGACTTATGGACAGCCCTGCAGGATTTATGGTGTCAATTCCTTCCAGCACTACTTCAGACATTAGGCGAGTCCATGACACGTCGTGTTGCGGCACTTCTGTGTGCTCGCGAGGGTAGGTATACCAGTTTCTTTGGCTCTTCAGTGTACGAATGACTTGTTCTTGAGCTGGTAATTTATTAGTTACCTTAATTTCCTTATTTTTTTGTTATTTCATACAAATGGGAGACAAATCGTTAATCTTTTAATCAAATGAAGCATTGTTGGCTTCTTCATTACTACGTCACTTCGTAAGAATACTTTTAGACTGGGATGGTACCGTTCTGTAATACAAATGATGTCCGAGGACGACAGCGAGAAACTACCTTATAGAACAGGTGGGGGCAAATCTTGCATACTGCACGTACATGCGTACCTTAAACCACGACAGACGGCAACGTGGGCATTATTGTCTTAGCAGTGCTGTACCAGATCTTATGCCATATGTACGTTGCTCGTTTCTGTCGTTATTGTTATTAAAATAGCATTGACCACTCTTCCCTTTTTCTGTAATAAAATATTTCACACCAATGCAAATTTTACGAATAAAAATTACTTCTTTTTAAAAAAGGTTTATTTAAAAACGAAAAATTTTAGCACTGCTGCTAAGGCTGATCGATAATTCGGTTTTTGTCTTCGGTTATTAACAAAAAATAAAAAACAATGATACCTAAGAAACACAGAAAAATAGCTGTTATTCAGAATTAAAATACTGGTATCGGTTTTAAGCAGTCGGTTTTTCCCATCCTTATAAGGAGACCAAGCGGCTGTGTTTTATACGCCCCCAGAGATTGCGGAGCCATCTGGAAAGCTTCAAAGGGGTCAGAGAGAAGGACCTTCTCTTTCAATAAGTTTCTGTAAATTGAATGACCGTCACGCGAATTGAAAATACGTGGCAAAGAGGGCAGTAAAATTCATAGCACACAACCGTAAATCACACGTCGCCTTGAGTGCGAGAGCCAGTACCGGACCCGTAAACGGTCATACGGCTGCCCGGCAGTGGTGGGAGGAGGTCGTAAATCGCCAGGCGCTACGCTTCCGCGGGTGCGAGCCGCCCTCCGTGTCCCGGGCCGGTCGTGGGGCCAACCCGCAGGATTTATTGGGCCGCGTTCTATCACTGCCGCCAGAGACGCTACGGTAGCGAGTCACCTAAATCATCATGGCCGCCGCAGTGCTGCAAAAAGCGAAGCGACACGACTGCAATATGCGCGTGCGCCGCTCCTGGCTCCGGGCTCGCTATTTATAGGTTCGAACTTCACTCGCTGCCCCCGTGGCCACTTTATTTCCGCCCCAAGATTTAAAGACCCCGTACCGTGGGGTGGGAAGTGGGGAAGGGGGGGGGGCGGACATGATTAACGGGTGTTCCGTTTGAGTTTCTGTTCCGCAACGTTACTCTGCGAGTTTAGGAATATTTCTGCCGTACACGGCAATGCTTTATGACTGCAGAACTGTCGCAGTTCCAGCGTGTTTTACTATGCCGGCAAAAGGATAACAGCCGACTCAGAATGCAGTGACTTTGCTGTTTCAGTTTCGGCGGAGTTGCGTATTATGCCTCTTTCCTGATAAATTCTAAAAGCAAACTGAAATAAGAAAAAGTCTGAATCGGCAAAACTAATGTGTGAACCGCTTACAGAGAAATCCCAAAAGTAAAGTTCATGTATGAATTTTGACTATAAAAACGGTACTATTACGATAAAACATTTTCCGTAAAAAGGGTACACAGTATACTCCGTTCTCTATCCCTACAGCGCCCCATGCGAATTTTCCATTGATGGAAACAGTGCTGGAACTGTTCCTCTGTGAGTTCCTTGATGAGGCGTGCCGCTTTTTCTTTCACAGCTTTAACGGACTGAAGTATGGTTTCTTTTGCTGCAGATTTGACCTTAGGGAATAGATAAGAGTGACATGCTGCTAGATCGGGCGAATAAGGTGGTCTAATATTGGGAAGCTTCACTTCGCTAGAAATCTCGTAACAGATATAACGGTATGAACCTACGCGTTGCCTTGATTCAGAATCCATTACACTTTGCCGGCCGCGGTGGTCTCGCGGTTCTAGGCGCGCAGTCCGGAAACGTGCGACTACTACGGTCGCAGGTTCGAATCCTGCCTCGGGCATGGATGTGTGTGATGTCCTTAGGTTAGTTAGGTTTAAGTAGTTCTAAGTTCTAGGGGACTGATGACCACAGCAGTTGAGTCCCATAGTGCTCAAAGCCATTTGAGCCATTACACTTTCTTCCACAGTTCTAGCCGTTTTCTTCTTCTTTTCCCACAGAGTTGAGCAAGAACTACAAGGTAATAAAGTTGATCAATAGTCAGACCTCCAGGAACCCAGTGAAAATACGCAGTTCCATGAATATCGAAAAAAGAGAAACGATCATCATCCCTTTGAATCTTGATTTGCTCATTCGAGCGTTTTCCGCTCTCGGTGAAGATGGGCCCTTCAGTGCGTGGATTGCCTTTTAGTTTATGTATCATAAGAGAAAATGCCAGATTCGCCAAATATTACCATTCTCTCCAAGAAATTACGATCTTTTTCAATGGTATTCAGAGTGTCAATAGAAGCATTTTCGTGGCCTTCCTTTTGTTTGATGGTGAGAATTTTCGGCACCAGTTTCGCGCAAACTTTTCTCGTCGCACAAAACTTTTCTCGTGTTAAATCGATTATGCAAAATTTACCTTACACGTTCTTTGTCAATTCGTGCAATCGATCGAATACTCAGCCGCCGGCCAGACCGAATCAGAAAACCTACTTTTGCGATATTTTCATCCGTTTCTGGTGTTGAAGAGCGACTCAGCTTGAGTCATCTTCAACGTCTTCTCGGCCGTCTTAGAAACGTTTGAACCACTCAAAAGCTCGTCAGAAATATAAACAGCCTTCGTCATATACTTTAGTAAAAGATTTCAGAAGCAGTTTTTCCAAGTTTCATGTGAAACTTCCATCAATTCGTTGTTCTATTATTACACTTACCATTGTTGCGGCGGAACAGAATAACAGCTCTCAAAACAAACGAAGGCCACGGCCACACTGATTTTTCTACAGACAGCAGAGATGGCGCATTCGACTGAGACTTCATAGTTATTAGTCGTTCATCTTTGGCATATGCGTACTTACTCTATGACAGCATCATTCCCGTTGTTTTATAGACACACTTCGTACGCCTACATCCACACTCCGTAAAACACCGTGAAGTGCAAGGGAGAAGGCACTTCAATTTTATTAGGGATTCTTTTTGTTCCATTCACGTATGGAGCGAGGGACAGTGATTGCTTTAAGCGCCTCTGTGTGCATTTATCCTGACGAGCCCTCCGAGAGCGATAGTAAGGGGATTGTAGAATATTCCCAAATTTATCAAATGGTTCAAATGGCTCTGAGCACTATGGGACTCAACATCTTAGGTCATAAGTCCCCTAGAACTTAGAACTACTTAAACCTAACTAACCTAAGGACACGACACACACCCATGCCCGAGGCAGGATTCGAACCTGCGACCGTAGCAGTGCCGCGGTTCCGGACTGCAGCGCCAGAACCGCTAGACCACCGCGGCCGGCCCCAAACTTATCACAAGAGCTGTGGACAGAAGTAGCCTATGCTGTCAAGGATACATCGTAAAAAGCAATTTTCAAGAAAAAGAATGAAAGGAAGGCCATATGATTATCGGCTGAGGCACTGTAAAATGCAGGAGAACGAAGGAAAGCAAAAATCAAAGGGATTGTATCAGCAGTGTTTAAATTAAATGTAGAGTTTCGGAAATTATCTAGAAGGGACAGGTGTAACTGCAAAGAAGTTGAAGAGAATGACAGAAGGGGGAATTAGAGAAGAAGAAAATCGGAGGCGAGAAAGGAAACTTTCAGACGAGAACTGGAATGAGAAAACATGGAAACAGATTACATTACGAAAATATTGGACGAAACTATAGATCATACATATATGAAAGAACTGCATTCTGATGATGATGAAGTTAATATGGTTTCAGAAACGGGGCGAGGTATTTTGCTTATTGAAGTTACATGAGCCCTAGATAATACTGGTAGAAACAAGGCTAGTAGACATGATGGGGTTCCAACAAAATTGTCCATACCCACTGGGAAGCATCCAGTGAGAATGCTGCATTCAGTATGTTAGAAAATATGGAGAACCCAACAGTCATCAAAAGACTGGAAAAACTCAGTATTCATCCCGATTCCAGAGAAGGGAATTACTAAAGGCAATTAAAATCACCAAATAATAGTAGTTATCTCACGTGCTAGCAAATTCATGCTTAAAATCTTACAAAATAGACTTCGCCAATATATAGACCGAAAGCTACCCAGAGGACAAGCTGGATTTGGGCCAGAGATCAAATTTCCATCATCCGATGGGTTACGGAGAGGCAAGAGAATTCCAGAAATATGTATATCTGTGCTTTATTGGTTATGCCGAAGCCTCTGAGTGTGACAGCCTCAACAAGTGACGGGATCTACTTAAAAACATGTGAGTACCAGATCATCTCATTTATCTCATACGGAATTTATACTCTGACCAAGAACCTATGGTGAGCAGCATACATGGAGCAACTAAACGAGTCAAGATTTAGAAAGCAGTACAGCAAGGCTGCATAGCGTCATATTATTTATTCCATCTGTATGCAGATCGTATTATGAGGAATGCCGGACTAGATGAACAGGAAACTAGAATTAAAGTAGCTGGGATAAATATAAATAACCTGCGACAAGCAGATGATACCATACTGATAGCAGAAAATGAATAATTGTTAACGATAGTCTTACTGATGGTGAACGGTGAAAGTGTAGAGGGTGAGCTAAAGCTAAATGTTAAGAAAACGAAAATTATGACATCTATACTTACCACTTCATAGCATATAGGAGAAGAAACAATGGAGGTAGTTTCTATGTTCAGTTATCTTGGCTATCTGCTGATGGCGACTGCAGCCACGAAATCAAGAAATGTTTGTTTCTAGGTAGAAATGAAATATCGAACTTTGATAATATTTTAAGGAGTAGAGACATAGCATTAAAAACAAAGCTCCCTATAGTAAGGACTATTGTCTTTCCAGTTGTGTTGTACAGCTGTAAGACCTGGACCACAAGAAAGATTGATCGGTTCAGAATAGACGCCATTGAATTGTGGCATTGGATGATGAACTGCACAGAGTTCCAGGGACTGCAAAGAGAACATCGGTCCGTATTACTGCACATAAAACCAGACTGCTCCTTGGAAGGTCTGATGCTAAAATAAAAACTCACTTTCTTTGGACTCATCGAGGGAAGATATGATTCGCTGGAAAAGAAGTTAATGCTAAAAAAGATCGAAAGCACATGGAGAAGAGGGTGGCAGGGGATGAGATGGATAGACGACGTCACAGAAGTCATGAATTCCAACCTTGAAAGTCTGCTGGAGAAAGTACAGTATTGAAAAATTTGCGTTCTTTAGTTCATGGGGTAACGGAGAGTCGGAATCGACTAAAGAGTGTGAGAGAGAGAGAGAGAGAGAGAGAAAGAGAGAGGAAGTTATCTCAGGAGGTCTGAAATATAGCACTGGATAATGGCGCTTGGATAAAAAGGAAATTAATCTGCATCAACACGCTCCATACGCTGAACCAGATATCTATTTATCTATTTTATGGTAGTTACTGTTTCCAGTGGTCTGTCGCCAAATGTGTAATAGTACAGTAACGGATTTCTTCATTTATTTATATCCCGTACGTTACTTTATTTACGTCCATTGTTGATTGCCAGCCCCTAGACCAATCATCAATCCTTTGCACATCTTTCTGTAATTCGATACGGTCAAATAGACAAACGCGTCGTCTGCGAACAGCCTCACAGAGTTTCCGACGTTTGCCAGTAGCTAAATTATGCACATTGTAAACACTGACGATCTTATAATATCTCCTTGGGGTAGTCCTGTAAGTACCTCTACAGTTGCTAATTTTGTTCTGTTAAGAGCGACGTACTGAGATCTACTTGCTCATGTTTTGTTCACTAAACGACAATGCGGAACTATAAGGAATGCATACCGGAAGTGAAGGAAAGCGCCAGCAACCGGAGTACCCCTGTCTGCCATGCTTCCGATCTCGTGGACGAAGAGAACGAACTGATTTTCGCAAGATCTCTATTCGCGGAACCCATGCCGAGTGATCGCGGAATCAATGTTGATTTCGTGTAGAGGAGAATTAAGTTCAAAACAAAAATCATAATACAGGAGCAAAAAACGCGGTCCATAAATCTGTAACAGGGAGTCAGCTATACAGAACTATGATTATGTGCACATATCCTACAACCCTTCTTAAAAACGGAAATGACCTGCCCGTTTTTCAAGTGGCTAAGTACCCTTCGCTGGTCCAGCGACTTCGATGAACCACTGATGGAAGCGGAGCAAGTTCTTTCGCACACACCCTATAAAATTTCACAGGTTTCCACTACTGATTGTAGTTATTTCTCTATTCTGCGGTCACTTATCTTCATATCTGAGATTTAGGCGTTCGTGTGACGATCTTAAGTCCGCGGTGAAACAGTTTCGGAAGACCGAATTTATTATTTCGCCCTTCTCTGTCGTCTGTCGTATCGGTGTCAGCACGTTACAATTTTCAGCTTTTAGCAAGTTTGCTTCTTTATATCGTAACTCAGTGTTCACTTAGGTCGTCTTTTAAGTGTTTTCTTACCACGAGGAATCGAACATAGAGACACCTTCGTCCAATTCCCGTAAATCTTACGTCGTTATGAGCCATGCCTACAGGAAAGAAGGCAGTTGCCTCCCCCTCCACTCGTTATGGTTCAAATGGCTCTGAGCACTATGGGACTCAACTGCTGAGGTCATTAGTCCCCTAGAACTTAGAACTAGTTAAACCTAACTAACCTAAGGACATCACAAACATCCATGCCCGAGGCAGGATTCGAACCTGCGACCGTAGCGGTCTCGCGGCTCCAGACTGCAGCGCCTTTAACCGCACGGCCACTTCGGCCGGCCCACTCGTTATGTCCAACACACATCACACTGCTTTTTGAATAAAACTTCAGTTTTGAACTGTTTGAGCATTCAACTTAATTGTTTCATTTTTGCAAATTAGTACTGATAGTAAACACTTTCCTTTTAACGCACATTGAGAATATATTTCTGGTTACAGCATTCAGAACTCAAAAGAACTCAAAGCCTTTTTTACCCTCCTATTCATTTCCTTAGGCGTCAACCAATCTTTTGTTCTTAGTTGTCCGTATTCCTTAACTACTTATTTGACAAAAGAACTCTAATCCATTTTTACCCTTCTATTCATTTGTTTAAGCCCCCATCCATTTGTTGTTTTAAGCTGTGCGAATTCGTCTACTACTTATTTGACTGTAACATTAACACTTATCGGCAGACTGATATTGTTTTCATTTTACTGTAATAAATATTCGGTTCCTACTGTATTCACTTCCTTCATCCTTTGGTTAAATTCTTGTGCACCCTAAATAAACATAATGATTTGATTTTATCACTTGGAGGTGGCTGCAAAACAATGTCACCTGCAAGTCGACGATGATTCAGGTAAGATCTGTTTGGGCGTAGCCTTTCTTCCTGCCAGTTTAATGATTTGTCAACCTCTTCCAAGGCTACAGATAACAGTTTTAGAGTCTCCTTCTTCAACGTTTCTCATCGCTTAACTTTTCTATCGTCGTGGAACCTAAATTGTAGCCTTACACACATACTTCACAAACTGGTGTAGCTTAATTCTATTCTCGGCTCCCAAGCGTTTCTAGCATAGATTTTGTTGTGACAGAGTCCAGTACCTTTGAAATAGGCTATAAACCCCATACGAAGTGGTAGCTGATATTTGTTGTTTCCTCCTATAACTACTTTGACTTCCGTTAGATGGTGAAGGCGGTTCTTTCGAAGCGAGCGAACCTCGAAGAAATTTTTTACATCTTCCTGAACTTCAATTCATTTTACAAATTTCTCCCTCGTTTCGTTTACTGCTTCGTATATGTATAGACTGAATAATATAGGAGACAGATTGCAACCCTGTCTCCACCCCATTTATAAGTTCAATAGGGTTTCAAGAACTTTGACAACTGCGTGTGGTATCAAATATTAATCATCGCTTGCAAAAGCCCATAAAATATTAATTTACTGACGTGCCTTAAGTTTGCGAAATTCAGTTACCAACGCGACTTTATTTGCAAAGATTTACAAGTGACGCCAAGTGGGTAACTATTGTTCAAGCATTTCCACGACAATTACGATTATGTCTAAACCACTTAAAATGAAATAGCAGAGGGCCACAAGCTTTGCAAATTCCATTGCTGGAAGCAGCTTCTTCGCCTGTGAAAGTTCAAATTGTTGCGACCGCCTGACCACAATAAGCAGGTTCAAGAAAATGTAGCTTGCAGAACTTACGCAGAGGTGAAGAGACCTGCACTTGATAGACTAGCTTGGAGAGCCTGTCTTTGGACTGAACCAGTTAGACGAATCAAGTGAGTCCAGATTGCAACTGCAATGCTTGTCAGTAGCTAGAGAAGTACGTGATCACTTACCACTGGCAGTATTTGTGAATAGAGATATAGATTTGCTTCAGAGCGGGTTTCCTGCAGCGAAAGACACTCGGGAAGCTGTTATGTGGATCTGCGACTCACATCTCCGTGTAACATAAAGGCTCAATTTAATCAACGAAACGTTTTCTGTAGACGAATAGCCTATTCTGATCGTATCTCTGCCATCATTTCGGTGACAGAGTACTCATCTCGTTATTTTGTTGTCCAACTGAATGCGTAATAAATTGTTAGCTTGCGGCCATATCTGATGCTCCACTCAGCAGCCCTCCACAGTATCAGGGCTGTTCGGAAAGTACGGTCCGATCTGTCGCGAAATGAAAACCACAGTGAAAATCAAAAATTTGTACCCGCAACAGTTGGTCACACCTTCTAGCTACCTCCCTCAATAGTCAGCACTATGACATAGACATTTGTTGTGAGAAAATAAAACGCCTATATCTGCCTGTCATGAGTTTATTTATTTTGTTGCAACCAGTTTCGGCGCCTCAGTGCGCCATCTTCAGGTTGTAGTTGTGGTACCCCTTCCGCATCAACTACAGCCTGAAGATGGCGCACTGAGGCGCCGAAACTGGTTGCAACAAAATAAATAAAATCATAAGGACAGCTGTAAGCGTTTTATTTTTTCACAGTAGTAAATGGCCGTCGTCCCAAAGACCTCCTGTGAAAAGAACGGATATACGAAACAAAATTAGACATTTGTCATGGAGTTGTACGAACTTCCCAGTACCCTTGTCACAGAAAGAACCCGCTTGTGCTTTCCACCAATTCTCTACGCTTGTCTGCCTTTTGTTGTTTGTGCCAAGACGTTGTCTTCGTACGCAGTGGTTCATGTGAACAGAGATGAACAACGGAGGGAGTCAATTAAGGTCTGTATTGTGGGTGATCGAACACTTCCCATCGAAAATGCTGCAGGAGCATCTTCATTGCTCCTGCAGAATGCGGCTGAAAATTGTCTTAAAGATAGAAACACATGTCATTCATGTTATGTTGGTACATAGCTTCAGGCGAAATCTCTCACCAAATCCACACAAATGGCGGGAGACACTGATGTTTTAAACAATTCTACGTGATCACTCTGTGATCTGAACAGAAACGAACGACGTGAAGCAATCGACAGCCACACTAAAGACACTGCCCAACAGATTTGTGCAAAGTTCTATCGGATTTTCACAGTAACTTCAATTTCGTGCCTAATCGGACCTTACTTTCCGAAAACGCGTCGTCTATCTGGGAAAAATGAAGTTTTATCCAAAAATTGTTAATTTAATTCCTCACGTAGGATATTTGAAACAACATAAAAACGGCCATTTCACATGTCAGTTAGTTATAGATTAGTGAATCAATTACTTCGTAAAATGTTCTATTACTGTATGGGGAACTGATGTGTCCCACGAGAGTCATTTACCATTGGCGTCGTCGAAGATGACGCACTATACACGAACTGGGGACGTTAGCTCTTCAAACCACCGTCCAGACATAGAGAGCTAAGTTTCCCCCAAATCCTCCAAAAATAAACGAAACATATATCTATTCTAAAACGCAGATAAAAATTCACTTGACGCCTACCTGAGAGACAATCTCCAGTCCATCCAAATTAATAATATCAGTGTAGACAAGATGTGGCTTGAATTCAAAGAAATAGTATCGGCAGCAGTTGAGATATTTATACCAAAGAAATTAACAAACGACTGAGCTGATCCTCCTTGGTATACATAGCGGGTCAGAAGATTGTTGCCGAAGCAACGAAAATAATATGCCAAATTTAAACAGACGCAAAATCCCAAAGATTGGCGATCTTTTACAAAAATTCGAAATGCGAGATGCTTACAACAATTTCCACAACGAAACTTTGTCTCTAAACCTGGCAGAAAATCCGAAGAGATTCTGGTCTATGTGACGTATGTTAGCGGCAAGAAACAATCAATGCCTTCTCTGCGCGATATCAGTGGAGATATTATCGAAGACAGTGCTGTCAAAGCCGAGTTACTAAACACAGCCTTCCGAAATGCCTTCACAAAAGAAAACGAAGTAAATATTCCAGAATTCGAATTAAGAACAGCTGCCAACATGAGAAACGTAGAAGTAAATATCCACGGAGTAGTGAAGCAACTTAAATCACTTAAAAAAAGCAAGTCCTCTGGTTCACACTGTACACCAATAAGATTCGTTTCAGAGTATGCTGATGGATTAGCTCCATGCTTAACAATCGTATACAGCCGTTCGCTCGACGGAAGATCCGTACGCAAAGACTGGAAAGTTGCACAGGTCACACCAATATTCAAGAAAGTTAGTAGGAATAATCCACTTAATTATAGGCCCATATCATTAACGTCGATATGCAGCAGGATTTTGGAATATATACTGTGTTCGAACATTATGAATTACCTCGAACCGCATCTCGTGGTCGTGCGGTAGCGTTCTCGCTTCCCACGCCCGGGTTCCCGGGTTCGATTCCCGGCGGGGTCAGGGATTTTCTCTGCCTCGTGATGGCTGGGTGTTGTGTGCTGTCCTTAGATTAGTTAGGTTTAAGTAGTTCTAAGTTCTAGGGGACTGATGACCATAGATGTTAAGTCCCATAGTGCTCAGAGCCAGAGCCAATTACCTCGAAGAAAAAGGTCTATTGACATACACTCAACACGGGTTTAGAAAACGTCGTTCTTGTGAAACACAACTAGCTTTTTATTCGCATGAAGTGTTGAGTGGTATTGACAAGGGATTTCAAATCGATTCCGTATTTCTGGGTTTCCGGAAGGCTTTTGACACTGTACCACACAAGCGGCTTGTAGTGAAATTGGTTGCTTATGGAATATCGTCTCAGTTATGTGACTGGATTTGTGATTTCCTGTCAGAGCGGTCACAGTTCGTAGTAATTGACGGAAAGTTATCCAGTAAAACAGAAGTGATTTCTGGCGTTGCGCAAGGTAGTGTTGTAGGCCCTTTGCTGTTCCTTATCTGTATAAACGATTTTGGAGACAATCTGAGCAGCCGTCTTAGGTTGTTTGCAGATAACGCTGTCGTTAATCGACTAATAAAGTCATCAGAAGATCAAAACAAATTGCAAAACGATTTAGAAAAGATATCTGAATGGTGCGAAAAAATTGGCAGTTGGTCCTAAATAACAGAAAGTGTAAGGTCATCCACATGAGTGGTAAAAGGAACTCGTTAACTTCTGTTACACGATAACTCAGTCAAATTTAAAGGCCATAAATTCAACTAAATACGTAGGAAGTACAATTACGAACAGCTTAAATTATAAGGAACACAGAAAATGTTGTGGGGAGGGCTAACCAAAGACTACGTTATATTGGCAGGACACTTAGAAAATGTAACTGATATATTAAGGAGACTGCCTATACCACGCTTGTCCGTCCTCTTTTAGAATACTGCTGCGCGGTGTGGGACCCTTAACGGATAGGACTGGCAGAGTACATAGAAGAAGTTCAAAGAAGAGCAACACGTTTTGTATTATCGCGAAATATGGGAGAGAGTGTCACAGAAATGATACAGGATTTGGGCCGGACGTCATTGAAAGAAAGGCGTTTTTCGTTGCGACGGAATCTTCTGACGAATTTCCGATCATTAGCTTTCTGTTTCGAATGCGAAAAGTATTTTGTTGTCACCGACCTACATAGGGAGAAACTATCACCACGATAAAATAAGGGAAAACAGAGCTCGTACGGAAATATATAGGTGTTCGTTCTTCCCTCGCGCTATACGAGATTAGAATAAGAGAGAACTGTGAAGGTGGGTCGATGACCCCTCTGCCAGGCACTTAAATGTGATTTGCAGAGTACCCACGTAGATGTAGATGTAGATGTCATTCTAAATGACATTATGTATCGCGATATTCATCAGCGAAAGTTTTCGAATATCTGAATGCAGTGTTTCGTTGATACCACTGTCGCCGTTTGTGTGTGGGTATTTTCACAAACCGGCTTTTTGCGTTTCTCCTTAGATCGGTAGAGATTTTTTACCACTGAATTCACTCCATACATTGTTGAACCACGGCGAATCTTCCACATCCCTCACAATTTTGCTCGGGACTCGTATGTCTAAAGTGATTTGTTCAAAATGTGTGTGAAATCTTATGGGACTTAACTGCTAAGGTCATCAGTCCCTAAGCTTACACACTACTTAACCTAAATTATCCTAAGGACAAACACACACACCTATGCCCGATGGAGGACTCGAACCTCCGCCGGGACCAGCCGCACAGTACATGACTGCAGCGCCTAAGACCGCTCGGCTAATCCCGCGCGGCTCTAAAGCGATTTGTACGAAACTTTTTTTCTGCATTGATACTTCATATTTTAGTCGCAGAGGCGAAAATTTTCGTCCCTTCTGCTACGCAGGAATAGTTCCCTACATTTCTCCGCATCCCATTCAACCCATATTCTGATTCTGTTTCTGTAAAAGCTTTATGGTAACTTAGCTGCTCTTCGTTAACTGAATCGAAAGTTCGAGTCTGTTAGAGACCAGGAGATTTAAAACGTCGCCCTCACGAGTTGCTACTGTTACTGATCAAAGCTAATCTTGCAATTCTGATGATGTGAATCTCACTGTGCATTACTGGTAGATTTAAATCTCTCCCTAGTGTTACGTAACGGTCACGTAATTTGCGCAGATCTGTCTGCAAGTATTCGCTGAAATATTTTGTAACTACAGAATCTTTCTTCTTTATTTTAATTTTATTACCCTCCATTGCTTTACAGTACACGGGTAGGTGAATGAAGGAAGGGGGGAGACGGCTGCAACTTCATTAGCGCCCTTCAGCCTAATTAAACTGAAAATAGTTTCGTACTGTTAAGACGGATATAGTAATGTGATTAAAACACAATACACCATCCTTAGCATAGAGTACTCGCTGCTTGTCTGCTGAAGAGAAAAATCAGTTAAAGTTCATTTCGGTGCACTGTGGGTGACTCAGTGACAACGCTAAATGGATATTTTCTGCATTCCTCATCAAAAGCACTCGACGGTGTTGTTCGTCGTAACATTACAACGGCATTTATAGCAGCTAGCGACAAATGGACTCTTTTGATCACTGTGGAGAAGAGTCTCAGGAATCAGGAGGGAACATGAGAAATATGAAAACGGCTGGGAAGACGGACCGTCAGGAACAGGCAATGTTGGTGTTACGTTTTGGATGTGACAATGTGCCGTTTGCAGCACACGTTTAAAAGCGACAATAATGGAAGCTGCAGGAGAATAGGTCTTAGCGAGGTAGCACAGTGGGATAATCCTGAGGGCCGTCCGGAATTCTCCTTGCGGCGATTTATGTTTTTCCGTGGCCTCTCCAGGAGCGTGACAACTTGTTACCCCCTCTCCAGGGGCATGGCAACTTGTTACCCACTACAAATAGAATTCTCCCGGCATTCTCGTCAAACTTGAGTTAGCAGTCCACATATAACGAGCTTGCTGTCAGCGCCACATCAAACTCCAACAGAATAAAAAGACACCACGGTAACATGTGTCCGTTTATTTTACGGTGGACACTGATCCCCATTCCCGACAGCGATCTTTTATACACTCGTTCTGACGAACAATAGCTTCTCGAGAAACGCATTGTGGACACGCTACGCCACAGGCGCACTGAAATCCCCGCCGTGTTATCATAACGCCAGATTAATAAACCGAGCTGAACAGAGCTTTCCGGGCCAGCTCGTGGCCTTGTTATTTTTAGTAGACAAAAGAAGGAACACCTATCAAAATGGGCCGCCTGTTTTGGTAACCCGCCCGTACGTTATTCGAACCACTGTACGCTCTGTGAAACGACGTGACAAAGAGAAATGAAACAACCTACACAGCTGTTGTCCCGTGTAACGAGCCGGGGAGATTGTTACGTCAGTACTCTTGATTTCCTTGTGCGCTCCCCGTCCGCTTCTGAAAAGCAGAGCCCTTTGATTCGCTCAGTCGATCGTGTACCGTCCGGACGCGAAGTTATCAGTCATCTGGCGCGGCCACTCTGCTGGCTCTATAGCCGCTCGTTTTAAATGGAACAGCGCTGTGTGCAGGGGCAATGCCGGTGTCCGACAAGAAGCGGACCTGCCGCCCCCGTGCGTTCAAAAGAATGTTTGATCAGCGGCGCACGCCGGCGCTCTAGAGCTGAATGGCAAAGCGCCGGCATGATTGACTGGTCTACATTTCTGTTGTGAAGTTTCCTTCCCTGTACACCCTTTTTTTTATTTTTCCACTACAAGGTAGTTAGCACATGTGTTGAATACACCTGTCCAGCTTTGATGTTTGCCGTCGTCCGAGTGGGCGGATACTGCAGGGCGAGGCGGAACTAATTTTCGATACACCTGATAGCTCCGTCCATCAGTCGAAGCTGCTAACGATTCTTTGCTCTCGTCTATTTACAATCTTCGCTACTTGTTACCGTAAGCACCAATGTTTCCTGACAATAGGTATAATTTTTTTATGACGATTCAAAAAAACCTAAAATGGCTTCTTGTGTAGCTTCGCGCTTTTGCATTTATTGCCTTCACTTTTACAAGGGCTCAAGATGTTCGATAATAAAAGTTTGCAAAGCTGAAGCCGATGATATATAAGCTACTTCATCATCAACATGGTGGAGGAAGGGAAGTACGAGAGAAATGGTAAAAACGTACTGAAAGGTAACACGCACAAGACTAAACAGTCAGATATCCTAAATATTAGTAATTGCTACAGAGCTGATTCTTTCGAATAAGTGTGGCTGTAGAATATAAGTTTCTAGGCTTCCACGGCCAGCATCAATTTTAATACAATCACTTTGAGTACTACGACGTGTCAAACACTGAAACAATTGAACCATCGACGCTTCAACCGTCTTTGCAGTGGTCCTCTTCAGATAGCGGAACAAACACTGGTAACAGTTACTTCTGTAAAATGTCTGGGAGTATGCGTGCGGAACGATATGAAGTGGAATGATCATATAAAATTAATTGTTGGTAAGGCGGGTACCAGGTTGAGATTCGTTGGGAGAGTCCTTAGAAAATTAGTCCATCAACAAAGGAGGTGGCTTACAAAACACTCGTTCGACCTACACTTGAGTATTGCTCATCAGTGTGGGATCCGTACCAGGTCGGGTTGACGGAGGAGATAGAGAAGATCCAAAGAAGAGTGGCACGTTTCGTCACAGGGTTATTTGGTAAGCGTGATAGAGTTACGGACATGTTTAGCAAACATGTGGCAGACTCTGCAAGATAGGCGCTCTGCATCGCGGTGTAGCTTGCTGTCCAGGTTTCGAGAGGGTGCGTTTCTGGATGAGGTATCTAATATATTGCTTCCCCCTACTTATACCTCCCGAGGAGATCACGAATGTAAAATTAGAGAGATTCGAGCGCGCACGGAGCGTTTCCGGCAGTCGTTCTTCCCGCGAACCATACGCGACTGGAACAGGAAAGGGAGGTAATGACAGTGGCGCTAAAGTGCCCTCCGCCACACACCGTTGGGTGGCTTGCGGAGTATAAATGTAGATATAGATGTAGACCAAACTGGTAGGCTCTGGGGGTGTTCTGTCCTATGCACCGTCTTATTTCGTTTGACCACATTCTGGAATACCATGGGAGGGGCGATTGTACGGTGTGCTGTTGCTTATGGCGTAAAGTAAAGTACACGCTACAACCAGGTATAGGAGGTGTAGGTAAATCCCTGAGCTAGAAAAAATTAAAAGTTGGATCTAGCACATATGTTACGCAAGAACTTAGGAGGTTATAGATAAACGATTCATCAGCATTACCAAATTATTCGGAGACGATGTTTTCGCCTACAGGAATGTATTCTCATTAAACTATCGTATGTACGAGAACCAAGAGGAAGATCAAGAACGAAGTGCACAGATTAGAAAGAGTAAAAGACAGGGACGTATTCTTTCGCGCCTGTTGACCAGTCTGCACGTCGAAGTAGCGATGACGGAAATGAGAGAAAGATTCAAGTGCGGGATTATACTTGAAGGCGAAAAGATATCAACGATAATATTGCTAATCCTCAGTGAAAATGAAGAAGAATTATATGATCTGCCGAATGGAATGAACAGTCTAATGACTACGAAATATGAACTGGGATTAAATCGAAGAAAGAAGAAAGCAATGAGAAGCAGCAGGAATGAGAACAGCGATAAACTTAACATCAGGATTAGTGATCACGAAGTGGATGAAGTTAAGGAATTCTACTACCTAGGCAGTAAAATAACGAATGACGGACGGAGCAAGGAGAACTTCAAAAGCAGACTAGCACTGGCAAAAAGATTATTCCTGGCCAAGAAAAGACTACTAGTATCAGACATGGGCCTTAATATGAGGAAGAAATTTCTGAGAATGTACGTCTCGAGCACAGCATTGTATGGCAGTGAAACACTGAATGTGGGGAAACCGGAACAGAACAGAATAGAAGCATTTGAAATGTGGTGCTACAGAAGAATGTTGAAAATTAGGTGGACTGATGAGGCAAGGAATGAGGAGTTCGTCCACAGAATCGGCGAGGAAAGGAATTTATAGAAGATACTGAGAAGACGAAGGGAGAGGATGATTGGATATCTGTTAAGACATCGGGGAATAACTTCCACGGTAGAGGGAGCTGTAGAGGGTAAAAACTCGTAGGTTGCAAGAGCTAATCTGAGACGAAAAGGTTGGGGCAGAAGAGACATTCGTGAGGGGCCGCATCAAATCAGTCAGAAGAGTGGTGACACACACAAAAAAAGAAAAAAAACAGATGCACGTGAACATCATTTCCACTTATTGTTATGAATGGCAGCTCTCTTTCAGTGTGGATAAATACATCATTAAGTCTATAACGAAAATTAATTTCTCAATAGTTTCAGATCACAAAATCAATTATGATTTTCTGGAGTGTGTCTTATCATTTAATGTTTAAGGATTAATACGAAGAAATTGCATTACATCGAGTGTACAAGTAAATCAGTAAAAGGGATACGAATGGAATACTTAGATATGTTGGAAGGATTCTGGGAAAGCACACTGCACGTGTAATGCGCTGAATTCTAGTGAGTAGTTGTCGCCTGTAGAGTTCCTGTCAAGCAAGAGTGTGACAGCAGACTTCTGAGATGTCCATCAGAATAACCTGTACGACAAAGTAAGAGATATGCTAGGAGGCTTAATTGCTCGTCTTTGCAAAACAGGCGACGTTGTTCTCGCATAATCCTCTAGGACCGATGTTGCTGAGAGACTGTTCAAGCATTCTACTGCCACAATAGTACAACCAGCGTAGAGTTGAAAAAGAGGGAAGGATGAAAGAGTATAGGGCTAGGGCGCACACAGAGGCATACAGTGTCACTTTCCACTCGCTCAGTATGTGAATGGATTATGACAGAAAATCGTCAATATTCACAAGATGTACCACGTGTAAGCACCGCAGAGTGGCTTGCAAAGTATACACGTCGTTTAAAAAAAAGTGTCACATATATCTACAGGAGGAAGTCCACAAATCAATACCTGTTGACATATTGGGTCAACCGTCCTTCCAACTCATCTGTATGTTAAAAGCAGACGCTGTAGGCAATGGTTACCCCGCATCTTAACACATCGTTCAACCTCTCTAACCTAATAACCTAATAATTTCGCGTGGCTCAATGGCCGAGTGGAAGTTTTTAGTAAATCACGCGCTCTCTACAAAAACACGTGTATTTATGCGGATTGTGTCCAACACATTGCTCATACACTCCTGTAACGTCTGGACAATGTCAATGGGTTAGGCCTACACCAGTGCCTGTAAATG
The DNA here is from genome assembly GCF_023898315.1 of Schistocerca nitens. Taxonomy (NCBI): domain Eukaryota; kingdom Metazoa; phylum Arthropoda; class Insecta; order Orthoptera; family Acrididae; genus Schistocerca; species Schistocerca nitens. The sequence goes on along the minus strand of NC_064615.1, from coordinate 244,831,520 downwards.
TCCCCATTGCCAAAAATGGAACGGATTCAGGTCTGGTGAATGAGGAGGTTATGGTGCCGACCCCAGCACTGGTCTGTGGCCAACCCATCGATAGTGCGCAGACGCTACAGGGTCGTGTGTCCAATACATGTGATACATTCCAAATGGAGCGAGATGTATTTGAAAGAGTGAGTGATTCACTGCGAAGAAAGGGTGATTTTTTCCTTATACACCTTCTACATACTGTAGGTAAATTTTAATGTCCACCAGCCATGGAGACATCTGTAACTTATAAAATTATCTTTAAAATGTTTCGTTGTCGGGAAAAATCTCGTTAAATTTCAGATGCAGATCATAAGGTAGTTCATTCAGAAGGACATTGATAAGAACACTGAGAAAAGCACAGTGTCACCGAAAGTTGGACGTAAGTATTTCTTTGGAAAGTTGGCCACTGATTCTGCTACAGTGTGCATACACAAACTCCGAGTCTGAGACATTATTATCGCCAGTAGCAGCGAACCAACAGATGTTGAGGGGAGCCGAAAGTCGTCGGATGCAGATTGCGGTGGAGAAAGGGCCGCACACGACAGAGACATCGCAGCGTGCCGTGACCGTGCTAGTAGCGCCGGGGGAGACTTTGGTATTAACTGATGATTTTTGGTAATTTGCCTTTTTTGCTGAACTTAGTTGTTGCTTGCCTACGCACTGGAGGGATTTTGTCAGATCTGTGTATGCATACATTGAGAGTAATATTCGTATCCTTGTTGTGCCCAGGGATGTGAATAATTAAATTTGTTACCAATCATACAGTCGAGCAATAGGAAAGGTCTGTAAACAGTTTGTCAGTGTTTAAATCATCAATCTTCTGAATATAGTAAATTAAAAGTTTCATTGATTTCTTTCATTTGTTACACTGCTTAAGGCTTGTTGACCCATCATTCAATTTCTATATAAAAATGGCAATAGTTGTATCAGTAGTTAAAAAATGGTTCAAATGGCTCTGAGCACTATGGGACTTAACTTCTGAGGTCATCAGTCCCCTAGAACTTAGAACTACTTAAGCCTAACTAACCTAAGGACATCACACACATCCATGCCCGAGGCAGCATTCGAACTTGCGACCGTAGCGGTCGCGTATCAGTAGTTGTGACCATGCATTGCACACTGCATAGATCGCAGTATTCCTTTTGAATTATTATTTTAGCATGTTGCTGATCACCCAGTTGCAGCTGCAAGACGAGGTAAGTTTTCTGTATCGTTCAGGAGCATTGCAGTATAGTTATTAGGAGACGTTAGAGAATATTTTAAAACTCGCACTCAGATACTAGACAATTGATGCATTTTTCATTTGTAGGAAATTCGGCAAAGTATTATTGTCATAAATGGAACTTCGTAGATTTCCGTACGTCATTTTCAATTTTCGACATTCATCGTTGACAATGTGGATTTGTAATTCTGTTTGAGTTACTTTTATATTTTCAAGATGACCCGCGAAGGTCGAAAATGGAAAATTTCGTTTGAAATTTATCTGCTTGTGTTGGAATATACATTATTTTAAAATGAAAGTATTTCAGTTTTCCTTATGGCCACATTAACAGTGGCCTAGAGTGTACGAAAGCGAACATCAGCAGCTGTGTTATGTGTCGGAATCATTCGGGGTTTATGGATGTGTTTGCACCTGTATAGGCTGCCTGTCGGCCAGGGAGCTGTCGCGGACCCCCCCGTGCGGAATGTAACGCGTTGTGGCAAAAAGGCCCTCTCCCCAGGGACTGTGAGGTGGAGGAGGTGCGCCCTTTGTTTGCGTTAGGCAGCTGTCTGATCGCAGCGGGGGTGGCCAGCAAAAAGCACCAGCCGAACGTACTGGTTCCCCGCTGTAGTCGCAGGCCATAGGCGACGCAACAGCCTGCCACAGTCAGCTGGTGCTCCTTCTCGAAAAGCTTCAGTCTGCACAGAGTATGAAAAGTTTAAAGTCGGTTAAATGGACAAGCAGGGTTTAGAACTGTGTCATCGCGTTGTCACAACGTTTCGACCAGTTTCCTACTCGTCGTCTTCAGGCGATGTCATATCCGACTGAAAATGACGAGTACGAAACCCGTCGAAACATTGTGACAGCTCGACGGCACAACTCGGCTCATAACCCGGGAAGATTTCATCAACGAAGTTTGCCGAGAAAGCCTGCCTTCCCGTGTAGGTTAAATCACTACGTCATTTGAGACGGGTCAAAAGGCCGGATTGAATAATCACGGGGAAGAAAACATGTACAGTGCAAGCTATACTGCTGAAGTTGGCTTGCGCAATAAATTCTAAATGTACGTTATTTATTTTCTCGCTATATACAGGGTGTAAATTTTACGTTGACGAACCACAATAACTCGAAAAATGAGCTTCACACGAAAAAATGTGTAGAATCCAAAGTTGATTATTTTCGAGGGGGACATCTGCTGGTGCTAAAATTAGCCCACCACCCCGGCCCCTTGGGTGTGGGGCTGGAGGCAACTTCAAAATTTCAAATGGGAACCCCTATTTTCTATTGCAAAATCAGATTCTACATAAAGAAACTACGTACATTTTCTCTTAAACATTTGTTTTGATTCTTGGTGATTGGAGCTGTAATTCAAGAAATCCATGTTCTCATTTATGCGTGGAAATGGTTATGGCTAAATAAAAGGTAGGATGGTTGGTTCGTTAGTTAGCTAGTCAGATGATCTGTTTGATAATTAAAAGTTTTGTGGCCTCATGACCACGAAACAAACAAAACTTATCCGAATCTGCGGAAAAAATTAATACAGTGTCTGAGTCAACATTTGTAAAACTCTAATTCCTCTCTCTCAAACCCCACCCTACGGGGAGAGAGGAAGAGTTTTAGTTTTAGTGAATCAAAATTTACGAAGTAAATAAGAATTTTTTATTTATCCGTAACCATTTTCTACGCAAAAATGAGAACAAGGATTTTCTTGAATTACAGCGCCAGTTACCAAGAATCAAAACAAATGTTTAAGACAAAATGTACGTAGTTTTCATGTAGAATCCGAGTCTGCAATAAAAAATGGGGGTTCCCATTTGAAAATTTTAAATTTGCCTCCCGCTCCACCCCCAGGGGGCTAGGGTGGCGGGCTAATTTTAGTACCAGCAGATGTCCCCCTGGAAAATAATCAACTTTGGATTCTACACATTTTCTCGTGTGAATCTTATTTTTCGAGTTATTCTGGTTGGTCATCTTAAAATTTACACCCTGTATATATGGACAGTGATATGCTGAAGTGTTTATTGTTTATTTCATAAGTGTTGATCAATGTTAGTTAAACGAAAGATAAATGAAATGTCAAAACGAAATTTCAGTGCTAAAACTGTAGATGTAATATCTTCCAAACTCATTGCTTAATAGAGCTTGTACACTGAAACGCCAAAGAAACTGGTATAGGCATGCGTATTCAAATACAGAGATATGTAAACATGCAGAATACGGCGCAACCGGTCGGCACCGCTTGTATAAGACAACAAGTGTCTGGCGCAATCGTTAGATCGGTCACTGCTGCTACCATGGCAGCTTATCAAGATTTAAGTGAGTTTGAACGTGGTGTTATAGTTGGCGCACGAGTGATGGAACACAGCATCTCCGAGGTAACCCTTGATCACTGCACGACACAAAGCTTTACGCCTCGCCTGGGCTCGTCGACACCGACAGTGCACTGTTGATGGTGGGAACATGTTTCCTGGTCAGATGAGTTTCGTTTCAAATTGTATCCAGCAGATGGACGTGTACAGGTATGGAGACAACCTCAAGAATCCATGGACCCTGCATGTCAGCAGGGGACTGTCTAAGCTGGTGGAGGCTCTGTAATGGTGTGGGGTATGTGCAGTTGGAGTGATAGTGGACCCCTGATACGTCTAGATACAACTCTGACAGATGACACTTACGTAAGCATCCTGTCTGACCACCTACATCCATTCATGTCCATTGTGCATTCCACCAGACTTGAGCAATTACAGCAGGACAATGCGACACCCCACAAGTCCAGAAGTGCTACAAAGTGCCTCCAGGAACACTCTTCTGAGTTTAAACACTTCCACTGGCCACCGAACTCCCCAACATAAACATTATTGAGCATAACTGGAATGGCTTCCAACATTCTGTTGAGAAGAGATCTCCACCCCCACATACCCTCACGGATTTATGGACAGGCCTGCAGGATTCATGGTGTCAGTTCCCTCCAGCACTACTTCAGACATTAGTCGAGTCCATGCCACGTCGTGTTGCGGCACTTCTGCGTCCTCGCGGGGGTCCTACACGATATTAGGCAGGTGTATGATTTTCTTTGGCTCTTCAATTTTAAATGGCACATGTCAGTTTTGCCATCTAACTACATGTTAATTTTGCAATAGAGAAACAGATATATACTTACTGTCGCAAGCGTGTATTAAGAGAGCTGAACAAAGAGACTCTCTGCCCTAACGCAAATTCTTTGACATAACTTTAGCTACACTTCTTGGTTTATTTATGTTTTGTAAACGTGTGGAAAGTTTTACCCGTGGCAAAGTGTGTGATGCACATTGAAATTAAAGTCACTGGAAAACATTTATAATGTTTTTCAGAATAGTATGTGTTCCAACAACCAACCAACGGGTACTAGTAACTGTAGGTAACGCAACAAAGTCGATCTCATAATGTGAATAATTCTCGCCACACTCAGTGCTTACATGTTTCGTTTATGCTTCTTGCCACAGCTACACGACGGCCACACAGCTGCAGATAAACAATAAATATGTACAATCTGATGATGAATCGCTAGGCGGTTCGAAACCGGTAATGGGATACAAAGGAAAATGCGACCGGTTGCAGTAATGTCAAAAAACCCGTAGTCACGTGCACGTCTGAGATTGGAGTTACAAAACGCCGAAATCTATTACAAATTCCACAGGGAAAGGTTATAAATCAAGACAGCTGACTGGAATGTTTAAAAAAGAATACACATTATTAATTTATATTCTCAACATCAAATTCAAATGGTTCAAATGGCTCTGAGCACTATGGGACTCAACATCTTAGGTCATAAGTCCCCTAGAACTTAGAACTACTTAAACCTAACTAACCTAAGGACATCACACACACCCATGCCCGAGGCAGGATTCGAACCTGCGACCGTAGCAGTCCCGCGGTTCCGGACTGCAGCGCCAGAACCGCTAGACCACCGCGGCCGGCTCTCAACATCAGCTACCTGAAATGGCCCACAAATTGTCGTACTTTTGCGAATGCTCCCGTTCACAAACCGGGATTCTGCGCGCGGACTTTTCAGACATATTTGTTACAGCGCTTCTGCACTGCAAGGTGGGCAAAATACAGCTCCCCCGGAAAATTTTTACAAGATTGACACGGAACAGGCCCTTGTTAGTGAACAGGGGGACTCCCCATCACAGAAAATGATGGAAACAATGCTCTGTTCCGACTGCTACGCCGTGTCATTACGTTTGAATGAGTGAGAGGAGCAGAGATGTTTAGTGAACAGTTGAATACAACACAAAATGGTGCCGAGTGTTATGCGAAGCACAATATTCGTGAACGACGCTTGCGCCAGAGTTTAACTCGAAGTGTTTTAGCAAAACCTCCTGAAATGCCCTGCTTAACCCCCAGGACAGGACACACAGAATAAATTGTGGAAAGGGTCCAAAATAATTTGATCAAACATTACAAGAGCCCAAAAAAATTTCTTAGACACACAGCTTTAATCTTTGGGACTTAATTACCGACTGAAAGCCATTTTAATTTAAAAACGGCTGAAGGCCAATAACTTAAAACGCAAGCATAATCAGAAATTTAAAAGGCAAGCCTTATCTTAAAACAGTTCTTTAGTTAGGCTGAAGTAAACAAGTTAAATTCAGTCGGCTGAAGGCCAAACACTTAAAACTCCAAAATATTAATGTTTTTTAAATACCAAAGTCCTTATGTGAAACAGTTCTTTAATTTAGGCCGAAGGCCCTAAGAACAAAACAACTGAAACTCAAACCGGTTGAAGACCGAAGACTTAAAAATTCAATAGGTGAAAGTAAACAAGTTAAATTCAAATCGATTGAAGGTCAAAGACTTAAAAATCCAAAAACCTTTTTTAAAATGCCAAAGGGCTTACGTGAAACAGTACTTTAGGCTGAAGGCCTTAAGAGTAAAGCAACTCTAATTTAATAGACAAAACTGGCTAGAAGCCATAGAAGTACCAACAACAAGAACACATTTAGAAAAATAAGACAGTACACACAAGGGCGCCCAGATGTTCGAGGGTCGGCCTGTAATTCAAACACTAACGCTCGCTTAGGTGAGACAGGCAGTCGGGACAACCATTCACGACCCGACGACAACCCAACCGACCGACAGTCAGCGGACCCACCGACAATATAACTTACACTTCACCCGACCAGAGCACAACAGGGAGTTCAACGGAACAACGTAGAAGATATTGGCGCCCACAACCAATCATACACGGAGCTGTCAAACTACAAACTGTGCTGGACAGCAACAACACATTTAGGAAACTACACTGACTGAAATTTACGTCAACGCCCAGGGCAGGTAACCGGAACGTTAACGGCCACAAGGCAGAAGATTCCGCTGGTGCACTTCAATTCAAATAACCAAATACAGTGAAATTCCACTGGAGGGTGGCTAGAATTTTCCGACTTGAAAACCACGTTGTTGCTCGCGGGAATATCCCAACAGCCGACAACGAACTCCAAACGACACAATGTGAACCGTCATGACTTGCTGGTAGGTTAAATCAAAACTCAACTTTCGTGTCCAGGGTCGGTGAGCCACTGTAGCAATGGGAACCAGCGCCACACCCTCCTACACGTGTAGAGACCACCAACAGGCCCCAGCCAAACTACGCCCCCCGCCGAGAATTCCTCACTGCTCCACGCCAACCGACCGACTCCTCAGAGCCAGTACGCCGACAACATTTAAAATAACTTGTCAGTCAACATCACACAAACTACACACAGTTTCACGAACACTTGCACGAAGAAGCAGACAACGCTAACAGCAGTGACTGTACAATAGCAGGAACGAATCACGAGCCGGCACACATAACCAACCCATAAGCGACCGCCGGCCAAATACACGTCGTCCGGCAAGATGACCGACCAACGACAAACCAAAGACGTCGCCACTCCAATCATGTGTGTCGGCAACCGTCGGGCGAGTCATGGCGGTACGGACCTCACTGCTGCCGCGCCTCGACTGAACTTGTGCCGCGTGCCTACTCAAACACTGCCAGGTCCGAACTAACTGGGTTCAAATGGCTCTGAGCACTATGGAACTTAACTTCTGAGGTCATCAGTCCCCTAGAACTTAGAACTACTTAAACCTAACTAACCTAAGGACATCACACACATCCATGCCCGAGGCAGGAGTCGAACCTGCGACCGTAGCGGTCGCGCGGTTCCAGACTGTAGCGCCTAGAACCGCTCGGTCACACCGGCCGGCCTGAACTAACTGCTGGCACGTTCCAACTGACTGGTCGACACACGACGACCGGGAAGTAACAGCCGTCCAGCAAAGATAATACGTCAGGGCTTATATCGATAAGTGCTGCTGCTGCCGCTCACGGGCAGGCAAAGCAGCGACTCAGTGACACAAGTAATTGAGACTAACATAACGAGGTGGCAGTACGGCAAAAACAGGAAGTTAAATAAGAAATGGCACGAACACGAGCCACACACGGCTCACCTCCAGTAAAGTCTGCAATGAAAAACGTAGTGGCAAAATGCACGAAATGGGTTCTGAAGCGAATAAAATCTGCAACTAACCGGAATGAGCAGAAAACATTCCTCAAGTGAAGTGAAGTCTGGAAGGAAGTTCGACAAAATCTCAACTCCGTTTATCTGTACAAGTGTTAATTACGAGATCGTAGTGTTAACTGGAATACTCTCTTTCAAATTCTGAAGGTGGCAGGGGTAAAATACAAGGAGCGAAAGGCTATTTACAATTTGTACAGAAACCAGATGGCAGTTATAAGAGTCGAGGGGCATGAAAGGGAAGCAGTGGTTGGGAAAGGAGTGAGACAGGGTTGTAGCCTCTCCCCGATGTTATTCAATCTGTATATTGAGCAAGCAGTAAAGGAAACAAAAGAAAAATTCGGAGTAGGTATTAAAATTCATGGAGAAGAAGTAAAAACTTTGAGGTCCGCCGATGACATTGTAATTGTGTCAGAGACAGCAAAGGACTTGGAAGAGCAGTTGAACGGAATGGACAGCGTCTTGAAAGGAGGATATAAGATGAACATCAACAAAAGCAAAACGAGGATAATGGAATGTAGTCCAATTAAATCGGGTGATGCTGAGGGGATTAGATTAGGAAACGAGACACTTAAAGTAGTAAAGGAGTTTTGCTATTTAGGGAGTAAAATAACTGATGATGGTCGAAGTAGAGAGGATATAAAATGTAGACTGGCAATGGCAAGGAAATCGTTTCTGAAGAAGAGAAATTTGTTAACATCGAGTATAGATTTAAGTGTCAGGAAGTCGTTTCTGAAAGTATTTGTATGGAGTGTAGCCATGTATGGAAGTGAAACATGGACGATAAATAGTTTGGACAAGAAGAGAACAGAAGCTTTCGAAATGTGGTGCTGCAGAAGAATGCTGAAGATAAGGTGGGTAGATCACGTAACTAATGAGGAGGTATTGAATAGAAGAAGGGATCGGTTGGTAGGACACGTTTTGAGGCATCAAGGGATCACAAATTTAGCATTGGAGGGCAGCGTGGAGGGTAAAAATCGTAGAGGGAGACCAAGAGATCAATACACTAAGCAGATTCAGAAGGATGTAGGTTGCAGTAGGTACTGGGAGATGAAGAAGCTTGCACAGGATAGAGTAGCATGGAGAGCTGCATCAAACCAGTCTCAGGACTGAATGCCACAACAACAACAACAACAGTGGCGAAATTTTATCAAGAAGAACTTTAGCGTGTTCACTTCTGTCGGCGGTTTCTCAGTGAAGTAGAATCAGGACTATTGGAGCCTCAGTTTTGCATGTTTCCAGATGAGGCTTCTTCCTGGCTGTCAGGGTATGTGAACTGACAGAGCGTGTGTCATCATTTTGAACAGTCATTCCATACTCTCAAGACATGCTCGGCGCGCAATGTCAGTTGTCAACATAGTAACACCATTCTTTCACCGAACTGTTTATGCTATCAGTTTAATCCACATCGGGATCTACTCACAGAAGACGAACGACTGTGTGGATACTTTCAGCAAGACGGAGCGACAGCACACACATCCTTGACGACTTTGTCACGAGTGTGTGACGGGTTATATGAGGAGTGAGGAGCGCACAATCGGCAGAGGTAGTGCAGTCTCCTGGCCTCTCTCTGATTTCTCCCTGTGGAGCAAATTGAAGGATCAGGTCTACTCTGACGTATTCAACTAATCCTTACAGACTGCAACAACTACAGCAGAACATTTAAAACGGTATTGCTGATGTCACTCATACAGAGCTGACACGCGTGTCTCACAGTTTGATACAGGCTGACAGTTAATGAACTATATGACAAAAAACGTAAGTTAGTAACAAACTACGGCGTGCATACACTTTATTCAACATGTAAACTATTGATTTAGGTTATGACACGTTCGATATGGCTGCCATCGTTGGCGATGATCTGGCGCAGACGAATAGCGAAATTCAGCATGACCCGAGTATTCAGAGTATGCTGATGCATTAGCTCCATACTTAACAATCATATACAGCCGTTCGCTCGAGGAAAGATCAGTACCCCAGGACTGGAAAGTTGCACAAGTCACACCTATATTCAAGAAAGGTAGTAGGAGTGATCAACTTAATTATAGGCCCATATCATTAACGTCGATATGCAGCAGGATTCTGGAATATATATTTTGTTCGAACGTTATGAAATACTTCAAAGGAAACGGTCTATTGACACCCAACAACATGGGTTTAGAAAACATCGTTCTTGTGAAACACAACTAGCTCTTTATTCGCATGAGGTGTTGAGTGGTATTAAAAAGGGATTTCAGAGCGATTCCGTATTTCTAGAATTCCGGAAGGCTTTTGACACTGTACCACACAAGCGGCTTGTAGTGAAATTGCTTGCTTATGGAATATCGTCTCAGTTATGTGACCGGATTTGTGATTTCCTGTCAGAGAGGTCACAGTTCGTAGTAATTGACGGAAAGTCATTGAGTATGACAGAAGTGATTTCTGGCGTTCCCCAAGATAGCGTTAGAGGCCGTTTGCTGTTCCTTATCTATATAAACGATTTGGGAGACAATTTGAGCAACCATCTTAGGTTGTTTGCAGATGGCTCTGTCGTTTTTTGACTAATAAAGTCATCAGAAGATCAAAACAAATTGCAGAATGATTTAGAAAAGATATCTGAATGGTGCGAAAATTAGCAGTTGACGCTAAATAACGAAAAGTGTGAGGTCATCCTCATGAGTGCTAAAAGGAATTCGTTAAACTTCGGTTACACGATAAATCAGTCAAATCTGAAAAGGCCATAAATTCAACTAAATACCTAGGAAGTACAATTACGAATAACTTAAATGGGAAGGAACACATAGAAAATCTTGTAGGGAGGGCTAATCAGAGACTGCGTTTTATTGGCAGGACACTAGAAAATGTAACAGATCTACTGAGGAGACTGCCTACACTACGCTTGTTCGTCCTCTTTTAGAATACTTCTGCGCGGTGTGGGACGCTTAAAGGTTAGGACTCACAGAGTACATCGATGAAGTTCAAAGAAGGGCAGCACGTTTTGCATTATCGCGAAATATAGGAGAGAGTGTCACTGAAATGATCCAGGACTTGGGCTGAACATCATTAAAACAAAGGCGTTTTTCGTTGCGATGGAATCTTGTCATGAAATTCCGATCACCAACTTTCTCATCCTATTGCGAAAACATTCGGTTGGCACCCACCTACATAGGGAGAAATGATCATCAAGAGAAAATAAGAGAAATCAGGCCTCGCAGAGAAAAATTTAAGTGCTCGTTTTTCCCGAGCGCCTTTCGAGAGTGGAACTGTAGAGAGACAGCTCGAAGGTGGTTCTTTGAACCCTCTGCCAGGCACTTTATTGTGAATAGCAGAGTAATCACGTAGATGTAGATGTAAATACCACTAGCAAAGTTTACCGAAATTACAGCATGATACGTAAAAGTGATTGTAACCATAAAATAACGCTGGTACATCTGTCAAATAAGCTGTTAAACAATTTTTGCTCTAAAGAAAACGAAGACAGTCTAAAAATTATATCAGAAAACAAGTCATATATAGCACAATCAACCTACTCCAAGACCACTAATGGAGATTAATTAAAACAAAGACAGCGACTGAACCACGATAACGTATGGATGTCAAACCCATCTTACGTATATAAGAAATTTTATAATAATGTTTTCTAATCAATATTGATCTACAGTGTTAGAAATATTGCACCAAAATTATGTACCTTTTACTTACAGATAACCTGACAGGACTGCCGAAATAGGCCTACTGCTACTAAAAAGCAATCTGCCAAGCAGCATTTTTGGAGTCGTAATTAGACAAGGTTCAGAGTTCAAAATTTCTGGAGGTTGTACACCCTCAACAACAAGAACGTAAAAGGACGCCTGGGTTATACCAGGTACTTCTTCATAGAATCAATGTTTTAAAATCTCCACATTGCGAAGTTTATCCTCCAGAACTAGCAGATCTAAATCACATGCTCCTCCCACTATGAAATTCAGCAGGCCAAAATACACTCCTGGAAATTGAAATAAGAACACCGTGAATTCATTGTCCCAGGAAGGGGAAACTTTATTGACACATTCCTGGGGTCAGATACATCACATGATCACACTGACAGAACCACAGGCACATAGACACAGGCAACAGAGCATGCACAATGTCGGCACTAGTACAGTGTATATCCACCTTTCGCAGCAATGCAGGCTGCTATTCTCCCATGGAGACGATCGTAGAGATGCTGGATGTAGTCCTGTGGAACGGCTTGCCATGCCATTTCCACCTGGCGCCTCAGTTGGACCAGCGTTCGTGCTGGACGTGCAGACCGCGTGAGACGACGCTTCATCCAGTCCCAAACATGCTCAATGGGGGACAGATCCGGAGATCTTGCTGGCCAGGGTAGTTGACTTACACCTTCTAGAGCACGTTGGGTGGCACGGGATACATGCGGACGTGCATTGTCCTGTTGGAACAGCAAGTTCCCTTGCCGGTCTAGGAATGGTAGAACGATGGGTTCGATGACGGTTTGGATGTACCGTGCACTATTCAGTGTCCCCTCGACGATCACCAGTGGTGTACGGCCAGTGTAGGAGATCGCTCCCCACACCATGATGCCGGGTGTTGGCCCTGTGTGCCTCGGTCGTATGCAGTCCTGATTGTGGCGCTCACCTGCACGGCGCCAAACACGCATACGACCATCATTGGCACCAAGGCAGAAGCGACTCTCATCGCTGAAGACGACACGTCTCCATTCGTCCCTCCATTCACGCCTGTCGCGACACCACTGGAGGCGGGCTGCACGATGTTGGGGCGTGAGCGGAAGACGGCCTAACGGTGTGCGGGACCGTAGCCCAGCTTCATGGAGACGGTTGCGAATGGTCCTCGCCGATACCCCAGGAGCAACAGTGTCCCTAATTTGCTGGGAAGTGGCGGTGCGGTCCCCTACGGCACTGCGTAGGATCCTACGGTCTTGGCGTGCATCCGTGCGTCGCTGCGGTCCGGTCCCAGGTCGACGGGCACGTGCACCTTCCGCCGACCATTGGCGACAACATCGATGTACTGTGGAGACCTCACGCCCCACGTGTTGAGCAATTCGGCGGTACGTCCACCCGGCCTCCCGCATGCCCACTATACGCCCTCGCTCAAAGTCCGTCAACTGCACATACGGTTCACGTCCACGCTGTCGCGGCATGCTACCAGTGTTAAAGCCTGCGATGGAGCTCCGTATGCCACGGCAAACTGGCTGACACTGACGGCGGCGGTGCGCAAATGCTGCGCAGCTAGCGCCATTCGACGGCCAACACCGCGGGTCCTGGTGTGTCGGCTGTGCCGTGCGTGTGATCATTGCTTGTACAGCCCTCTCGCAGTGTCCGGAGCAAGTATGGTGGGTCTGACACACCGGGGTCAATGTGTTCTTTTTTCCATTTCCAGGAGTGTAGATAATGCAATCGTCAGACTAGGAATTCTACCCAAAAGTTCGACGAACCTTACTCGAGAGCCAAAAAGCCATGTGTACATCGAATTATATTTTCAAGATGTGCAACTCTAAATCTGTAGTATGGAAGAAATCGAGCCACGGCAACAACATTATTTGATTTATTCAAACTGTCAATACATGCTAAAAGAAGAAACCGACACTAGTCAATTATTAATTAATTTGTTATTTATTCGCACTATTACATCTACATCTGCGTGGATACTCTCCAAGTCACACTTAAGTGCCTGGTAGAGAGTTCATTGGACCACCTTCGCAATAATGCACTATTTTTCCAATCCCGAACAGCACGCGGAAAAAACCAATACTTATGTATTTCCGTGCGGGCTCTGATTTCCCCTACTTCGCAGTAAAGGAAACAAAAGAAAAATTCGGAGTAGGTATTAAAATTCATGGAGAAGAAGTAAATACTTTGAGGTTCGCCGATGACATTGTAATTCTGTCAGAGACAGCAAAGGACTTGGAAGAGCAGTTGAACGGAATGGACAGTGTCTTGAAAGGAGCATATAAGATGAACATCAACAAAAGCAAAACGAGGATAATGGAATGTAGTCCAATTAAATCGGGTGATGCTGAGGGGATTAGATTAGGAAATGAGACACTTAAAGTAGTAAAGGAGTTTTGCTATTTGGGGAGCAAAATAACTGATGATGGTCGAAGTAGAGAGGATATAAAATGTAGACTGGCAATGGCAAGGAAATCGTTTCTGAAGAAGAGAAATTTGTTAACATCGAGTATAGATTTAAGTGTCAGGAAGTCGTTTCTGAAAGTATTTGTATGGAGTGTAGCCATGTATGGAAGTGAAACATGGACGATAACCAGTTTGGACAAGAAGAGAATAGAAGTTTCGAAATGTGGTGCTACAGAAGAATGCTGAAGATAAGGTGGGTAGATCATGTAACTAATGAGGAGGTATTGAATAGGATTGGGGAGAAGAGAAGTTTGTGGCACAACTTGACTAGAAGAAGGGATCGGTTGGTAGGACATGTTTTGAGGCATCAAGGGATCACAAATTTAACATTGGAGGGCAGCGTGGAGGGTAAAAATCGTAGAGGGAGACCAAGAGATCAATACACTAAGCAGATTCAGAAGGATGTAGGTTGCAGTAGGTACTGGGAGATGAAGAAGCTTGCACAGGATAGAGTAGCATGGAGAGCTGCATCAAACCAGTCTCAGGACTGAAGACCACAACAACACAACAACATTATGACGATCGTTTCTCCCTATGTAGGTCGGCGTCACCAAAACATTTTCGCATTCGGAGGAGAAAGGTGATAATCGAAATTTCTTCAGAAGATTCCGCCGTAACGAAAAACGCCTTTGTTTTAATGATGTCCATCCCGAATCCTGTATCATATCAGTGACACTCTCCCATCTATTTCGCGATAATAAAAACCGTACTGCTTTTCTTTGATCTTTCTCGGTGTACTCCGTTAATAATATCTGGTAAGGATCCCGGAATGCGCAGCACTACTCCAAAAGAGGACGGACAAGCGTAGAGTAGGCAGTCTCTTTTGTAGATCTGTTACATTTCCTAAGTGTTCTGCCACTAAAGTGTAGTCTTTGGTTTGCCTTCCCCACAATATTTTCTGTGTTCCTTCCAATTTAAGTTGTTCGTAATGTTAGTTCCTAGGTATTTAGTTGAATTTGCGGTCTTTAGATTTGACTTAGTTGAAGAAGTTTAACGAATTCCTTATAGCACTCATGTGGATGAGTCATTTGCCAATTTTCGCACCATACAGATATCTTACCTAAACCGTTTTGCAATTTGTTTTGACCTTCTTGTGATGTTACTACACGATAAGCGAAGACGTCACCTGCAAACAATCTAAGACGGCTGCTCAGATTGTCTCCTAAATCGTTTATATAGATAAGGAACAGCAAAGGGCCTAAAACACTACCTTGGGGAACGCCAGAAATTTGTGTTTTACTCGATGGCTTTCCGTCAATTACAACGAACTGTGACCTCTCTGACAGAAAATCGTGAATCCGGTCACGTTACTGAGACGATATTTCATAAGCAAGCGATTTCACTACAAGCGGCTTATGTGGCACATTGTCGAAAGCCTTGTTGAAATCTATAAACACGGAATCAATTTGACGTCCCCTGTCGATAGCACTCACTACTTTATGAGTATAAAGAGCTAGTTTTGTTTCTCAATAACGATGTTTTCTAAATCCGCTTTGACTGTGTGTCAATAGACCGTTCACTATATTCGAACATAATTTATGTTCCAAAATCCTGCTGCATATAGACGTTAAAGATATGGGTCTATAATTTAGTGGATTACTCCTACTACGTTTCTCGAATATTGGTGTGACCTCTGCAACTTTCCAGTCTTTGGGTATGGATCTTTCGTCAAGCGAGCTGTTGTATGCGATTGTTAAGTATGGAGCTATTGCAACAGTATAATCTGAAAGGTACCAAATTGACGTACAGTCTGGACCGGAAGATTTGCTTTTATTAAGGGTATCTACTTCTAAGTTACTCTTGTTGGCAGCTGTTTTGAATTCGAGTCCTGGAATATTTACTTCATCTCCTTTGGCGAAGGGATTTCGGAAGGCTGTGTTTAGTAACTCTGGTTTGACAGCACTGTCGTCGATAGTGTTTCCATTGGTATCGCGCAGAGAATGCACAAATTGTGTCTTGCCGCAATTCATTTTTCATCACGCTGGTAACCCCTAGCCCTCTTATCTCCGATGGCGAACCACGCAGAACTCAGTACTGGTGAAAACAGACTCTCACTTATTAACATCCTCAATACCAGTCAGTTATACAGAAGATAAAGAAATGTAATAATAACAAATTTAAAATTTCGTTTTGTTTGGTGTTAAAATATGTAATTATAAAGAAAGTGCGACGTATGTCAAATTCAATGTAAACATATCAGACTTTGAGGAAGACGTCAGTGTCCATAAGGCTATGACAGAATGAGTGGCTGCGAGATTTACCAGGAATGTTCAGAATGGTTGGAAAACGTTTTTGCTTAGCAAGGCAGGATACAGAATGCAGAGTATCAAAAAAGTCAACATGAAACACGAATATGTGGAGCATACATAAACAAAATTCAAAAGCAAGGCTCAATACGCTTTAGAAAAGTAGGTATCGAGTAAGATTTTAAGGTATGCGGAAGACCCACCGCGGTTTAAGCTAGATCAAAGCCTACCTTATGAACTAAGCAAAAATGAGCATAAGGAGGGTAATTGCAAAAGAGAGAAATATCGACCTTTAGACAATGTGTCTAATAGTGTGTTTTAAATACAACAGTATGTCAACTTAGGCACTGTATAACACTTCAAACACTTGATAATGACACTTTGAAGCCGAAATCATGATTGTGTAAATGTAAATGTAACATTGTAAATAAACAACAGTCTAATGGCGGTACTGACTTTAAAGTAATTACAAAAGCATTCAAAGACTCTGAAAGTAAATTTTTTCCACTAGATATAACTTAAAACTTGGGAAGTTTTGAATTAAAGTTGAATTGTTTTTAGTTGTGTTTTAAGTCATAGGCCTTCAGCCGCCTTAAAATTAAATTTCCTTACTTGTCAAGTGCTAGATTGTTTGGGCCTTCAGCCTGATTAAAATCTTGTTTAAAGATAAAGCCTTGAGCCTTATGTTTACTGAAATATTATTTTAGTTGTGTTTTAACTCATGGGCTTCGGCCAAATTGTAGAACTTACTTAAAGTGAGGTCTTCTGCTCTCTAAACATTCTCTTTGGCGTCTGAATTTTGAGTTAATGGCTTTTAGCCTTTTTTTTTAATTTAAGTGGTTGTGCCCTTAAGGCATAAAAAAGTGTGGCGTATTCGGCCGATAACTAAGTTCAGGATTTATACTGTAATATTTGGTCAAATAAATAAAGTTATATGTGTTGGAGTGTAACTGACAGCCGCTCATTCTGGCCCCTTTCCACAATTCCAGCTACCCGTCCTGTCCTGCGGGTTTAGCAGGGCGTGTCAAGCTGTCTGTCTAATAAATCATAGTTGCAAAACCTGAAACATATTGTTTGCAGAAGAATGGAAAAGCTAGTCGAAACTGAGATCAGCGTACGTCAGTTTGGACTACGGAGAGATGCAGGAACACGCAAATAAATATTGACCCAATAACTTGTAAGACACATTCAAGAAAAATAAAACCATGTTTATAGCATTTATGTATTTTGAGGAACGTTTTGATATGTTGATTGGAACAGTCTTCGTAATTCTGAAGGTAGCGAGGAGAAAATACAGGGAACCATAGGTTACCAATAAGTTGTACAGAAACCAGGTCACAGGACAGGAAAGGGAAGGAGTGAAGAACTTAAGTTCCGGGAAAAAGTAGAAAAACTTTCAATGCTGATGATGTTATTATTGTCTCAGACAAGGAAAATGGAAGTGTTGTTGAACGGAATGGACAGTGTCTTGCAATGAAGCTTTCCGATGAACGTCAGCGACAGTAACTCACGGATAGTGGAAAGTAGTCGAATGATATCAAGCGATGCTGAGGGTATTGCATTAGGAAATGAGACACTGAAAGTAGTAGGTGAGTTTTGTTATTTCGGCAGCAACATAAATTTAAGTAAAAAGTTTCTGATGATGATGAGCCACAGTTATGCAGTATTTTTGTGAAGGAGTACACCGCCGCTTAACTATATATTTCCATATATTTCCTACGTAAAATTTAGATTTCGGCTTTCACATCATTATCACGTAAGAATATCTTAGACCGTTAATGTATTTTACTATACAGTTCAATACATTTGTTTAACTTGATGTAAATGGTATATCCTCAGTAAATTTGCTATTAATTTTTTAAATGTTAGCCTCTTTGTGCTGCTGCATCTCAGTGACATTAATTTTTTTCCCTTTTTTAGTATCTGTGCCCAATCAAGTATGTATAAGCATATTTTTCTCTCTGTTAACCCCGGTCCCTACCACATGGTAGATAACTATGAGGTGAAACTAGGAACTTGTGTTCTATTTCTTTGAAAAATTTTGTGAATAATTTGTAACCAAAAGCACACGTAAGATATATTTTTGATTTGTGCAAATCAGTCATCATAAAACATAGTTAATTTGTCAGTATCTTGCAGGCATTCAGAGGAATATTTAACTAATCATGATATTATTTCATCAGTATCACTCCCAGCAATATTTTCTGCCCAAATAAACATATTTACTTTCACTGTACTATAATTATAAAAACAAAAATTGTAGTTCTAGAGCTGTCTTTTGCATAAAACCTCACTAAGTCAGTACACGAGGAGTTTTGCAGTGTTGCTACATGTTGAATGTTATAACTTTTGTAGAGCTGTGTTCTTTGGAATAAGCTATATCAACTTTTAGATTGTTATATGTTGCCTGTGCCTTTAAGTGGTGCAAGTTTAACTCTCACTGCAGTTTTATTTTGTCCGCTTTATTCTCTGCAGCTCAAACATTTATATGCAGAGAATCACGTATCTTCCAAGTGTCAGTAGATGGGGGTGAAAAGGAGTGAATGAGTTTTGTGTTAAAAATATCCCTGTAAATGTAGTCACTGACAATATCTCAGGAATCATGTTCCTGTTTTATACAACTAACATAAAGTTTACTTACAGCAGAAACAGTTAGGCATTCAGGCAAGTATTTCTGTTCGAGAGAGCAACTTTTCAATAGTGAGAAAGTGTTGGGAAACTCTTGGGAAACTAGTGGGAAACTATTGACACCATTTACGACTGAATTATATTTATAGTCACTAGTTCTTTTGGGTTGGTTCGCTTGACGTTAATGTTCCTTCACTCTGCTTCTATTCCACTGCCCTAGCAAATCTCTTATTATTAATCCCAAGCAAAGATATGAACGCTTTTTTACAAATCCTTTTGTCACAGCCCTGAACTGGAATGTAGTACTCGCGTGTTTGGTATGTCCTGCTTCCTCTGTCTTATAATATGTAAAGGAAGGTTTTTCAGGGAGTAAAAAATGTAAAAGTTGCAAAAATGTCAACGCCACCATCTGACGGTGGCTTCAGACCCGAAACTAGTAATGGTGGAATAAAAACATTTTAAAAAATTATGACTGATTGCAGTATTTCCTACAGTGTAATTTATTTACTCTGCCTTATAGGGCGATTTCTCGAGAAACACAGGAGCTTCCACATTAAGTGTTTGCTACTTGTATATTTGAAGATTATTAATGCAGACCGACCCCTGGAAACTTCTGAGCGCCGCTGGCTGTACTGCCTTTTCTTATTGGTGTTTGATTGTGTATTTTAATGGCTCATAGCCGATGGTTTGAATTTGTATGCTTTTAGTTGGGTTTTAAATAATGGGCCTTCAGCCGTTTTAAAATTGAAAGTTCCTTACTTGTCAAATCTTGTATTGTTTGGACCTTCAGCCTCCTTTTTTAAAATTATTTAAGGATAAAGCTTTGGTTCTTCTGCCTTTGAAAATGTACTGTAGTTGTGTTTTTAAATCATGGGCCTTCAGCCGTTTTATAATTAAAATTCCTTACTTGTCAAGTCTTAGATTGTTTGGGCCTTCAGCCTCAATTGAAATATTATTTAAGGATAAAATCTTGCTCATTGCGCCTTTTGAAAATTTATTGTAGTTGTGTTTTAAATCATGGGCCTTCAGTCGTTTTAAAAATTAAAGAGGTTGTGCCCTTAAGCCATAAGATTGTGTGACATATTCAGTCGATAGTTAAGCTCGGAAATTTGCACTGTAATGATTGGGCAACTAAATAAAATTATATATTTTCGAGTGTAACTGACAGCCGCTCATTTTTGGCCCCTTTCCACAATTCCAGCTACCTTCTTCTGTCCTGCGGATTCAACCAGGCGTTTCAAGGTTCTGTGCAGAATCGGAGAGGAAAGGAATATATGGAAAACACTGAGAAGGAGGAGGGACAGGATGATGGGACCTCTGTTATGACACGAGGGAATGACTTCCATGGTACTATAGGGACCTGCAGAGGACGAAAACTGTAAAGACCGAGATTGGAATACATCCAACAGATAATCGAGGACAGGAAATCGTGGCGGGCCGCATCAAACCAGTCAGAAGACTGATGACTCAAAAAAAAAAAGAAAGAAGTTGATAAATTGTTGCTAGTATTTTATATGCTTTTATTGGCCTAGTACCTTACCACTCACCCAGCCGGCTCCCTCCCATATCAGAGGCTATGATATGAACACAGAAAGCAGATTCAAATGGCTGGATGTTGCAGCAGTTATTTGGAGATGAACAGGCCCGCACAGGACACGGCGTAGCGTAAAGACCTGAGTCAAAATAGCGTCCAAACTGAAGACCACATCAGGAATAACAACACACGTACGTACTCCTCGCGCATCCAGGAAGGCCCGATGTGGTACCACCTGTTGCGAAACTACTCCGAGCGCCAGAGCGACGCTTAGACCGGCCCCGCCCGCTGTCACGCCGCGCGGCGCCCCTGGGTGCGTCTGGTTGTGGGCGTGGTGCTCCCCCGACCCTCCCTGCTCGGGTGCCGCCCGCCCCCGCGGCAGCTGTAGCTGCGCGATACGGCCCCGGCTGCCCTCTTAAGAGGCGTGTAATCGCACTGCCCCCGGGCCTGCGACACGCCGGAATCGATTTGCCTACTCGGGCGAGCGAGAGCGGCTCGCGCCTCCGCCACTGCGGCCGCCTTTGGTGGTCCTCCCTCCTCGGTGCTGCCATCTGTCGCGCAGACTGGCCATTTGTCAGGCCGGCTTCCTTACACGACTACTCGGCGTGGCGAGTCGGCCCTTAGTGGACGCGGCTGCCGCCCTTTCCCAGCGTGTTCCGTAAGCACTCCGGCGTTCTTCCTGACAATCGCCGGCAGGTCTCTCCTACCGGAACGCCCCCCACTTCACAACTGTGGAGCCTATGTGAAAAGTGAGTCTGCCACGAGTGGGCAGCGGCTGAGGTGCTCCTCGGAGCATTCATCCTTTCCTTGTACCTTAACCTCGCGCACCTTCGTTGGGGGGAGACGGGTTTCGATAGTTCAGTTTGGAAAAGGAAGAACGGCTGATGTTAAACGTTTCATATGCAACAAGAAACCGAGTTGTGTATTACATTCCAGTTCAGGGCTGCGACAAAAGGATTTGTAAAAAAGCGTTCATATCCTTGCTTGGGATTAATAATAAGAGACTTTCTAGGGCAGTGGAACAGAAGCAGAGTGAAGGAACATTAACGTCAAGCGAAGCAACCCAATAGAACTAGTGACTATAAATATAATTCAGTCGTAAATCGTGTTAATAGTTTCCCAACAGTTTCCGACTATTGAAAAGTTGGTCCCTCAGACAGAAAACACTGGCCTGAATGCCTAAGTGTTTCCGTTGTATGTAAACTTTATGTTAGTTGGATATAACAGGAACATGATTCCTGTGATATTGTTAATGACTACATTTACATGGATATTTTTAACACAAAGCTCATTCTCTCCTTTTCACCCCCATCTACCGACACTTGGATTCTCTGTGATTCTCTGCATATAAAAGTTTCAGCTGCAGAGAATAAAGTTGACAAAATAAAACTGTAGTAAGAGTTAATCCTGCACAACTTAAAGGCATAGGAAACATATAAGAATCTAAAAGCTGACATAGCTTATTCCAAAGAACACAGCTGTACAAAAGTTATAACATTCAGCATGTAGCAAGACAGCAAAACTCCACGTGGACAGACTAGTCTAGTTTTATGCAAAATACAGCTCTAGACCTACAATTTTTGTGTTTATAATTGTAGTACAGTGGATGTAAATATATTTGTGTGGCCAGAAAATATTGCTCGGAGTGACGCTGATAAAATAATATCATGGTTAGTTAAATATTGTAGAATGTTATTCTACCTATGTATCGAGCAAGTCGAGGATTAAACGTAGGAGAATTATTCAAAGAGAAGAAATACGAAATTTGCAGTTTGTCGATGGCACTGTAGTCTTTTTCAGAGACGTCTACAGACTTGGAAGAGTAGTTGAACGGAATGGATAGTGTCCTGAAAAGAGACCACGAGATGAACATCAATAAATGTAAAGCAATGGTAATGTAATGTGTTCGAATTAAATCGGGACTGGGTTGGGAAATGGGAGACTAAAATTAGTATATGAGTTTTGATATCTGGGAAGCAAAATAACTGATGATGGACGAAGTAGGGAAAATATAAAGTACAGACTAGCACATGAAAAAAGGCATTTCTGAAAATGGGAATTTGTTAACATGTAATGTAAATTTCATTGTTAGTAGTTTTTTTCTGCAGGTATTAGTCTGGAGCATAACCTTGTATGGAAGTGAAATGTGGGTGAGAAGCAGCTCAAAGCTTTTCAGATGACAAATGAGGAAGCACTCAATCGAATCGGGGAAAAAGATTTTTATGGCACAGCTTCATATTAGAAGAGCCCGGTTGACAGGACACATGATAAGGGCGTCAAGAAATTGACATTTGTGTAATGCAAGGTAGTACGGGAGGGGGGGTTAGGGTAAAAATTTTAGACAGAGACAAAGGTGTGACTATAGAAAGCAGGTAGGCTGTGGTAGTTACACAGAGAAGAAGGGGCTTGCACAGAATAGAGTAGGTTGGAGAACTGCTTCAAACAAGTGTTAGGACTGAAAACCAAGGCACTAGACAGAATGATAGCTACGGGCTGAATATTGGCTCAGTTCGACAAGGGCGAGCCACAGAATCGTGCGTGGTGGCTGGGTTAGGTACAAAGATGATCACAAACATTATGATTACTCGCTAAATAGGTAGCCGGCCGCTGTGACCGAGCGGTTCTAGGCTCTTCAGTCCGGAACCGCGCTGCTGCTACGGTCGCAGGTTCGAATCCTGCCTCGGGCATGGATGTGTGTGGTGCCCTTAGGTTACTTAGGTTTCAGTTGTTCTAAGTCTAGGGGACTGACGACCTCAGATGTTAAGTCCCATAGATTTTAGAGCCATTTTGTCCGTCTGCGGAAAGAAATATGCACTGATTCTGCGTATCAGGAGTCCGACTGTTTGTTGGGAGATTTGTGGTGGTTGTGATGTTAGCTGTCTACACACAGGTCATGTAATTCGCGTAAATAACGAGTCACTGCTTTGCGAATGCGGTGACGGTGTCCATAGCGATGCAGAAGGTTTCGACAGAATTTGGTCGTCGAGACATCAACGTGAGTTCACTATAATTCTCCTCAGACCACTATAGCAAGGTTATGGGTCAGAAACACGCACAGTCATACTACTGAAAGATAACATGGCCGTCGGGGAAAGCATCAGGAATGAAGAGATACTGGTGATTCCTGTGTCTTCTGGTACTACCACAGGTCCATGCAAGCGGAGGAGAATGTCTCCCATAGCACAAAGCCGTTCCCACCAGCCAGCGTCCTTGACACGCTGCACTTTTCGAACCGCCGTTCACCTCTATGACGGAATTTGTGGAAATGACTATCGACCTAGTGCAGCAAAAATGTCATTCACCCGAAGAGCCTACACGTTTCCATTGATCGACTGTCGAATTGCAATTGTCTCGTGGCCACTGCAATCATAACTGACGATGCCGTTGGGCCGACATGTGAACATTGAAAGGTCTCTGTTGGATTGCTTTCATGTCAATTTCTTAAATCTGTTGTCATTTACGGCATAAGTTCCTCTTCTAAATTTACTGTGGTGTTTCTGACTATCTGGGAGGAGAATGAGCAGTGAAACGTGTTACTTTTACACATAAACAAGAACGATCTGTCACACTACTACACTTTTAAACACAGTTTATATGTAATTCATGTCACACAGTCTCATACGGAAACTACACCCGTTTTCTTTTATATACTGTATATGATAAGATACTGTCATCCCCCTTCCCTTCTGTGTGAGAGGATGAATGAGCAAATGTATTTCTAGTTGCATGCTGGATGGTAGCAGACAAGCCTGTGTGGTAGAGAACAGTAGGACCAACGTCGGAACAGGTAGCTACGCATTCTAAAAGCAAAGAGGTTTCTATCCTTAGTATGGTCCTGTCCGTCCCTTGTCATGTTGGTATAGGAAGCTACCTCTCTGGTCACTTCCGTTTTGTATACGGAAGCACCCTTGGTAGGAGCGCACGTCAGTCTGTCCGCGGCGAGCGTCTGAAGTGGTAAGATCTCCGGTTAAGTGCGTGTCTGCTAAGTCCGTAGGACAATGGATTTCTTAAGTTCAGCCTAACTGAAAATTTAATCACCTTTATTTCAGGTTTAGCTCTAAAATATCTAATGTTATCTTAAATTGCAACGCAGTGTAATTTGAGTGTGAAGTTCAGAATATCTTCCGGTAGTTGCTTTGTCACTACTTTGTGAGTAAAGTGGAACCACATGTCGATCAGTAACTCTAACTAAGATCATCAATCTTAAATGCGAATGTGCGTGAGATTATAACGTCTCGTCTTGACAATATTTTTCAGTATAGCAACTTTTCTTTATGTTCAACCCACGTGGGGTGTACTTTGTGAGACCAGTACCACGTGCTTATACAATTGTTTGACCCATCAGGTTAATAGTAAGACGATAGTAACCAGTTCGAGGTTTTTCTTTTGTAAATTGCGTTTCGATGTAATTTATTTTAATTATCAAAATTATTGTGGAGTTGCACTCTTTGTGTAAACCAAGTTGACCACGTGAAGTATGTAGTGTAATCATCAAAGTAGCCGTCAGCTATTCTTTTCGGGAAGATTTCACAGAGAGTTAGTATGAATTTAGTATACCAGTGTGTGGTAACTTCATGACGGACAGGATTGCGCTACGAAAGTAACTTCTTTGGGTGAAAATTGAATCGGTTGGTTGTGGTTAATTTCCTCTTGCATATGTTTCAACGTTCTTTGTGTGTTATTTTATGAATGCAGTGTTGTATGCAGTCTCCCAATCTTGGCTCCATATTTGATGTGTTCCGTAAGATTACAAACTCACATTTTCACAATCCTAAATAAGGCACCAGTTTAGTTATGAATCAAGTTTAATATGTTGAAATTTCAATGATCAATGTTAAAATAAATTTCCAAATATAAACTGATTTATTTCTTTTTATTTAAATTCTCTTTTATATATATATATATATATATATATATATATATATATATATATATATATCACCTGTTGTCGTATGACTATTAAAAGATTATAATTAATGTTAGTCTGGTTGGGAATTTGGTAAGCTAGACTGGATACCTGGTGAAACAGTTGCTCAGTAATGCAAGGTTAACTGCCTCAGATATCTCACAGGTTTTATGGTCTTGAATATCAGCACCGCTTACACCTCAAATTAATGCAACAAAATTACACATGGCAACCCTGTTCTGTGATTCCGCTAGACTCTGGAATCTCTGAAACGTTAGATTGCGAGCGTTGTATAATCATAATTTTTTCCCCTATAGCGCTCAAACAACTCCTGCATTGTTTCTGAGCAGAATTTCAAAAGATTCACGGCGTTATTGAGCGGCGTTGTGTTGTTTGTCTTGTTTTGTTTTCTATATTTGTGTGTTTTATATGTATGTGTTTTTTTTTCTCGCTTGTAAATTGCACTGACTACGATCAAAGATATAAATTTGTTTTGCGTGTGAAAAAGTGCGTACTAGGTTGGGTACCTTTCGTGTGACTGTCGTAATTTTTGGGGTATATACACTCCTGGAAATGGAAAAAAGAACACATTGACAACGGTGTGTCAGACCCACCATACTTGCTCCGGACACTGCGAGAGGGCTGTACAAGCAATGATCACACGCACGGCACAGCGGACACACCAGGAACCGCGGTGTTGGCCGTCGAATCGCACTAGCTGCGCAGCATTTGTGCACCGCCGCCGTCAGTGTCAGCCAGTTTGCCGTGGCATACGGAGCTCCATCGCAGTCTTTAACACTGGTAGCATGCCGCGACAGCGTGGACGTGAACCGTATGTGCAGTTGACGGACTTTGAGCGAGGGCGTATAGTGGGCATGCGGGAGGCCGGGTGGACGTACCGCCGAATTGCTCAACACGTGGGGCGTGAGGTCTCCACAGTACATCGATGTTGTCGCCAGTGGTCGGCGGAAGGTGCACGTGCCCGTCGACCTGGGACCGGACCGCAGCGACGCACGGATGCACGCCAAGACCGTAGGATCCTACGCAGTGCCGTAGGGGACCGCACCGCCACTTCCCAGCAAATTAGGGACACTTGCTCCTGGGGTATCGGCGAGGACCATTCGCAACCGTCTCCATGAAGCTGGGCTACGGTCCCGCACACCGTTAGGCCGTCTTCCGCTCACGCCCCAACATCGTGCAGCCCGCCTCCAGTGGTGTCGCGACAGGCGTGAATGGAGGGACGAATGGAGACGTGTCGTCTTCAGCGATGAGAGTCGCTTCTGCCTTGGTGCCAATGATGGTCGTATGCGTGTTTGGCGCCGTGCGGGTGAGCGCCACAATCAGGACTGCATACGACCGAGGCACACAGGGCCAACACCCGGCATCATGGTGTGGGGAGCGATCTCCTACACTGGCCGTACACCACTGGTGATCGTCGAGGGGACACTGAATAGTGCACGGTACATCCAAACCGTCATCGAACCCATCGTTCTACCATTCCTAGACCGGCAAGGGAACTTGCTGTTCCAACAGGACAATGCACGTCCGCATGTATCCCGTGCCACCCAACGTGCTCTAGAAGGTGTAAGTCAACTACCCTGGCCAGCAAGATCTCCGGATCTGTCTCCCATTGAGCATGTTTGGGACTGGATGAAGCGTCGTCTCACGCGGTCTGCACGTCCAGCACGAACGCTGGTCCAACTGAGGCGCCAGGTGGAAATGGCATGGCAAGCCGTTCCACAGGACTACATCCAGCATCTCTACGATCGTCTCCATGGGAGAATAGCAGCCTGCATTGCTGCGAAAGGTGGATATACACTGTACTAGTGCCGACATTGTGCATGCTCTGTTGCCTGTGTCTATGTGCCTGTGGTTCTTTCAGTGTGATCATGTGATGTATCTGACCCCAGGAATGTGTCAATAAAGTTTCCCCTTCCTGGGACAATGAATTCACGGTGTTCATATTTCAATTTCCAGGAGTGTATTTATTGTGATTAGTGTGTTGCGTACCGGGTATAAATTGAACTAATGCAG
The DNA here is from genome assembly GCF_023898315.1 of Schistocerca nitens. Taxonomy (NCBI): domain Eukaryota; kingdom Metazoa; phylum Arthropoda; class Insecta; order Orthoptera; family Acrididae; genus Schistocerca; species Schistocerca nitens. The sequence goes on along the minus strand of NC_064615.1, from coordinate 244,804,280 downwards.
ACACGTAACCAAGCTAAAAGTAGGCGGTCCAACAACTTAAGCAACATGGACCAAGGGGATAATTTGATTTCGAATATTAACGCGTCGGACGGTTCCGAAAATGCATTGGGGAATACTTCAGAGGAAATGCAAAACAGGACGAACGGGCTCACATCAGAGACCAGAAATTAATTTGCCTCCAACTAACCAAATTGATTTGGCAGAACTCATGAAAGCCTTATTGCAAAAAAATAAAGAAAACGCAGAGAAATCTGAAAAATCGATCCGAGAGCTAGGCGATCAAATGACGCAAAAATCTGAAAAATCGATCCGTGAGCTAGGCGAACAAATGGCGCAGAAATCTGAAAAATCGATCCGAGAGCTAGGTGAACAAATGACGCAGAAATCTGAAAAATCGATCCGCGAGCTAGGTGAACAAATGACGCAGAAATCGGAAAAATCGATCCGCGAGATAGGCAAATGACGCAGAAATAAAAAAATCGATCCGCGAGCTAGGCGAACAAATAGACGAAAAACTAATCCAGCTGACAAATAAAGTAGACAAGTCGATGCAGACAGTGTCCGATGATATCTCACAAAGAATAAACAATCTGGCAAGTGAAATAAAAAGTGATATGTTGAAAGAATTAGACCGTACATTTGAACAAATCGGTGATCGTCTGGAAGCCTTAGAACAGGGCAAGCGGAGTCGCGATGCGGAATCGAAAGAGAGCGAAGAACATCGACTTAGGAATTTCCAAGCGCTGAGAGAAGAATGCCAAAGGGAACGCCAGCAGGTACTCTCGAGGGCCCAGCAGGCGGAAACGCATTGTCCCGCGTCCGTTAGCAACACAGTAGCGGACAATAGTCAAGCGATTCACGCACTCGAACAGCAAGTAGAACAATTGAAGCAGACTGGGGCGGAGGACAACAGACAAATACATGATAAGATTGTGGCATTAGCGGACATCGTAGGCACGATGAAAGTGACAGAGAACGATAACAATACTACACAGATAGCGGTCGCAGAGACCGAAGAAGTGCGTTCGCTTCTTAGATTTCAGAAGGGACAGTTCGAAGTGAACAAGCGGCACAAAGCTGAAACAGGCGAATTACAAGAACGCGTGGCGCATCTGGAAAGCCGCATTGGGTGTGATTCCGAACTCGCCAATAGCACTAAAAATAGCCGTACGAACAGTGCAGAGAGGGACTCTGGCCTCGAGGGAGATTTTGACGACAGGGAAGAATGTATTTTGAGGGGCAGACATGAGGAAAATAGAAACATTCAAGGGCCTCGCCGGCAGGAAATGCGGGGATTTGATTACAAACATTTCCTTATGGTGAGAAAGTTTGAGATATTTCAAAATTCGCAAAAAACAATACATCCACGAGGCTCGAGCAATTTTAGTTCTGTCTTCCCCCCGACTGGGCAAGTTCACATAAGATAGAATATATGTGTGGCTATTTGGAAGGCGAATTGGCGATTCACATGAGGTCGGCAGCGCGTCACTGCAACTCCACTCGGGAGTTTCGACAAGCCTTTTTGTCCGCCTATTGGTCGCAAGCGGCACAAGATAGGGTCAGGCATGGCATAATTATGCTGCCAAATTTGAACCAGTCTGGTTTCGGCAGCCCAGCACGCCTATTCGACCACATGCTGCAGGCAACTCAATTTCTATACGACCCATACGGGCCTGCGGAACTAACTAGGATATGCATCACCAAATTGCCGATGCACTTGCGCCACGTCATTCTTGCGGGACGATGCAAAGAGGACGTGGAAACGTTTAAGACACTTCTCCAAGAGTTGGAATACAATACACGAGAATGCCCGCCTAATCAGGCAGAAAGTTATTACGGGGCACAGCAGCACGATCGCAGTCGTGGCTGTAGTACTAATCAATGGCGTGACTGGCCGTCGCGACGCGAACGGAACAATAATCGGGACCGGCCATATAGAAACTGGGGTAACAGTCGCGAACACAGGTGGAACAACGGAAATGATCGAGGACGTGGACAAGATCGTGAACGCAACACTTAAGGCAACCAGAATCGATACTACGATGAACACGGTGGGAATAGGATTGTAGGCGGAGCACCACATGATGTTGAAATTCGGCCGGCCAACCCTAGAAGTAATCCAGCAAATGGAAATTAACAAAACCGGCAATGACAAATGATCAGCGCAGAAGGCGCCCAATCGGAAAAAATGAGCGACATGGCGAATGAGTACATAGGGTATATAGAAAGTGCGAGGTGCCGGGGCTAGTAGTGTATTTATCACTAAATTCTACTAGAATCCACATGTGTAAATCATGCTCTAAGCCCCCCCTATTCTAACTCCGACTTTTGCTGTTGCACAAGGATAAAACAAATACGCGAACTGACTCTAATCAACCCTGCTAGTGGAGTAGAAGAGAGTTTGGCACCTGCAATAATTTAATTTGATAAATAAGTTAAATAAACAAAGGTTTCATTAGCATAGTGAGGAATGATAGGGTTGCTCTATTGATTAACAGAAAGAAAGTTCTGTCCAAAATAACAATATGATTTATTAAGATTAAACGCAGAATAGTAAAAGAGACACAGGAAATATAAAACATCAAATTGGCTAAAATTGGAGATTCATACAAACACAGTAAAGGTGAAGTTGTCCCTAACTTAGATCGTGAGGTTTAAGACGAAGTTGTATGTGGAGCCAATTCCTTTCCACTCAAATCTCAAGAGAGACACACAGCTAACCCAATAGTAATTGCTGCTACTCGAAACTGAACAAAGTTAGAAAAGGATGAACAGGCGCGCTCTGCTGAGCTCTGATTATCACCTAGGAAAATCCCTATCTGCCGGTGCTGCGGACGTACATTACCAACAGTCTTCTTATCTCCCAGAACACGATCTGGCGTACCGCAGGCGAGGGCTGGTTACTCCGACGTCCTCGACCGAAAGGCGACTGCCGACTACCCAGAGCACCCGTACAGGCCGAACACCGAACATTCCCGCCCCCACGACAGTGGCCGTGGTTACGTTCCAATCAGCAACTCGAAAACCGGCGGAAATTCCACTCCATTGCCGGAGCACTACTATTCCACCAATGGAGATTCTTGGCGCCAATTTCTGTGCTGATTTTGCAGAAAGTGCGGGAATTTTCCCGCCACAACTGCGTGGGTACACAAGTCATTCCCACGCCTCGCTGGTAGCCCGCCAGAAAGTGTTTTCGCAAAGTTTCTCTGAAGTAACGGAACCTCTAGCCCAGCCGCTACTTCACACCCCAGCGGGCGTGTCTCTTGACAATGTCGGCGTCTGAAAAGCATTCACTCGACTGCCTCACACACGTCGGCTTAACTCTCTCCAGTTCCACAGAGCCCGCCTGTCACCGGCCCACCCGGGTGACGAGAGACGCTGCGTGGGAAGTACGCGTGTTAAGGAAAAGCAACCCTCCACCGCATGCAACTAGAGAGGAGAATCGTAAGATAGAAATATGAGAGGGGGCTCATGCCACCTCTCATTGCCCCTACGCCATTTTAGATTGTAATTGGTGAGCGGTTGGCTCACTTAGGAGCAAGGTAGTGAGTCAATCGCCCAAGAACAATCTTACAAAGTGACTCCACATACCGCACTCTATAAAAAAGATCATTGCAACTGAAAAATGCAACTCATAGAGGGAGGATTATTTATGATGTAGCCAACTTCACCTTCTTAATATGGAACACTAACACTCACATCACACATCCATACCCAGGGAGCCCCTTCCAAACACCGATTCACGCAGACATTCACGCTCTAAACATGGCCCGGGCATCTGAGCCAAATATGGAGCAGTTTATTCTTTACAATCAGAGTTGGAGTGCTCCGCAATTAAATGCCCAAGATGTTACAACAATTTTAATCATTAAACTAACCTGACCTCACTCACACATGATAATATTTAAGTTAACAATCTCTTTGTGAGTTTTCAGAATCTAGTTACAACCTCCGATTCATTCTGTCTCCCTGCAGCAAGAATAACCTTTACAAAATGTTCCCTGAACTGATGGTCCATTCACAATGACAGTGGTGGTATCTGCTTCAGTTTATGGGGACTTCAGGCACACTGTTAGCATACACACAACAATAAACACAAAATACAAAAAAAAACATGATGTGGAGAACAATACAGTAATCTGTAATAAGAACTACAGTGTAAAACACAAACGCATACAAGGTATAACATACATTACAGAAACAACATAAGAGAAAGAAATTTAAGAAAAACAAAAAAAACAAGGTTCATGGGGCATCAAATTGTGCGTGCACATTGCACAAAGTTCACGACTGTGCTGAGAATGAGGCACTAAATCACATTGTTAGAAATATCCGTGGCACTTCACTGATTCCACTGTACTGACATCACATAAGGCTAAACGTCGGTTGTAGTTGCTACGTTGTGGCAACAGCAATAGGGAGTTCTGGAGTGTCTGCAGTACGCTGTTGAGATTGTAGTCAGACCCACGCATATGATCACGGCCGTATGGTAGGAAGACACAGTGATAGGCTCTCCTCACGTCGATTAATTGTCTCTGAGGTCTACTCGTTGGGATACATCACTAGTCTAGGTCTCTTCTCTCGCTGGACAGAACTTTATGTTTCCCAATATTGCAGTTCGACGAGGGATGATGGCACGTGGAGTGACTCCACAAGTGTGTGAGGTCATCCATACAGGATCGAACTAGGAGCGACTATTGTTAAAAACTGCTCTCTAATAGAGAGGAGAAGTAAGACATGAGACCATACATTTGTTAGTGTGGCACGATACTGCTTTGTGTATGCAGATCGGCCAATGCTAGTGAGTTGTAAAAACCCAAACAGGTGAGTATAGAGCGTCCCTTTCTGTCCTGAGTCACATGAGGCGCAGGTTCTGACACGATATGTGATCTTCTTCGTGTACTCACGACAACGTGGTCTGCCGCAGGGAATCCCTCCAAGCGGCTGCCGCGTCCGGAGAGCTAGCAGGCTGTCGCGTGTCAGGGTCAACGGCCAGCCCCACTTTCGCTTGTGGCGGGGCAAGGGTCCCGTGTAATCCCTCAGGTAGGCAGCCGGGTGACTGTCAGCGTGTAGGACGGGACGCTCGCCCTCTAGCAGGTAGCCGAAGACCTCTTGTTTTTGCGCTGGCTGGCCTCTGCATTGCCACGTTCCTCGTCATCTGTACAATTCTTACAAAAATCTTATGCCTAACTTTTTCCCATGACCTTCTATGTTATAATAAATTTACATAATGAAACATTGATGGTCTGTCATTTCAGACACTCTTATTTTACTTTTATAGTTATTAATCTATGGCAATCATTATAACATCTAATCTAGACATGGAAATAATTTATTTTGATATACGTGTAGAGACCGATCTCAGTAAGTACATGGTGTGTGATAACTGATGCTTTGTAATGGATGAACAACTAAATGTGCGGGCCCGCACTAATATTACTATTAATTATATAGATCGACAGTAGACATGCTTCAAGAATTAACTACCATATCCCAACGATCTACATTCTACGTCTTTTAATTAAATTATGTTGTTATGCAGGTCTAAGTTTTACTGTGCTATAAAGAACATGCAACTACGCTACTTTCGCTCGCCCGTCGTCCCTCCATCTCGGGTCTGTGGTTTGGTGACCTGAAAAATAGCAACTCAACAGGCGCGCGCCACACTTGTGGTAGAAAACCCCACAATATTAATCTAGTTATTGTTAAATCCTACAGTTTAACTTATCCTAGTATCGTACTTTCCCTTTTATTTATTTATTTATTTATTTATTTATTTATTTATTTTATTTTATTTATTTATTTATTTATTTATTTTTTTTTTTTATTTACCTTATACAATACCCTTACATAGTTCCTGTTACGCTGAGATGTCTTGCTGCTCGCCGCTATTGACGACAGTGATGTGCGCGCCGTACGACATGACCTCCGAGTTTTCATTACGCCTCACTGAAACTCCAGAGACTGGGTTAGCCATGGCTATACACGACAATAAATTTATAGTTGCAACTTCCTTCTCTATGTGAAGCGGTTTTCGCGATCGAAGTACACCTTTCCAGAAGCAATGTAATATGACCAACCGGCAATGACAAATGATCAGCGCAGAAGGCGCCCAATCGGAAAAAATGAGCGACATGGCGAATGAGTACATAGGGTATATAGAAAGGACAGTGAGGAGTAGAGAGGACGGAGAAGAGAAACAATTGATTAGTTTACATTTGTGATAAATGCATTTTGAATAATATGTTGGTAAAAATAATGATAAAGATGTTTCTATGTGATTGATTGAAGTGATGTTTTAATTTTTTTCTTTCCTTGTGCAATTAGGATTTAGGTTGGTTCAAATGTGAAGATAAAAGGTTTCTTTGTGAACGAGTAAAAACCTGTTTATGGTTTTTTGTGTAAATTGAAAAGACTCGCTCCTGAGAGAATCAAGATCTGTGTTGAATTAATGCAAAACTCAGGGGAATATCCGATCTGTGGGTATTATGGGACTGGCAAACCCAGGTCCCCAGCTGTTAGTAGCCTTGTTTCCGATTTTCTGCTTTCAGTGCTACTATCTATCTATTACTATTCTATATCTGTCAGTATAAATGAGGATCTCTTACTATAATATGCGTGCTGTATGAATATTTTAAGATAGGAGAACTCTGAGAAAGGAATGAGTAAGTTTGGAATCTTGAAAACAGGATGCGATAATACGATTGTTTAACCAATGGCTTCCCAATATACGCTAATATTTTAATATTGATGATATATGTCTTTTTTGTTCTTTATAGCTGAGTACGTAAAGTGCTGTCTGTGGATTTCGTAAGTAGATTGATTCCCTTCAAGGTGAAAGAAGAGTTGTGGTTTGTGTAATTTACGTGGCCCTGAAATAGTATTATGGCAGTCAAATACTAGCAGTTTTCCAGCAAATGGAGAATGGAACGGAAATATGGATCCTTTTTGTAGTCTTGACTGATGTTGAGCCAGAGCCTGAAAAATTATTCTGCTTTAATACTTGTCCTAGAAAAGCTGATGCTGTGAGCATTACAGCTTACTGTTGTCGCTGGTGTGGGATGCACTGCAGCCTATATGATTTGTACTGAGGAAATTTCCCTCTTGAAGGTAGAGGAAGATTAAATAATTTTGATTATGGGACCGAATGAAAACTTGGTTTAAGGTAATAAGGATGAAGCAAAACATTTGTCATTTAAACTACAGGAGGATTCGGATCTTTTGTGTCAGTTGTAAGTTCAATATGTTAAGATGAAACTGGTTTACAGGATAAAGGAGACCACAATTTTGCCATTCATGAGAAATGAATCCAGAATGACCACCACAGGCGAAATAACTGATTTGGAAGCGAAAGGTAACTTAAAGAAGGAACAAAATGGGTAAGAAAATGTAGTATAACCTGTATAATGAAAATATTTTTACCCTTCCCAGAGACATCTGTGTGATTAATTCTTGTGATAACGTAATTTTAGATGAAAATTTCGTACTGTTTTATGTGTGAACATATGAGTATGATAAATGTATATAATTGCGAGTCTCTTAGCAGGTGTGTCAACTGGTATAAATGTTATGGCGTGTAAATAACCATTGTTCTTTTTACTGTGTATGTTTAAGGAACGTTTCTCCATATTTATCATGTGACAAGACATATGCGGCGAGCGTCAGGAAGAGGACGAATTAGAACAATGTTGTACTGGTGTAAACACTTTGTTGAAGTAGCATTGAAGTAGCTTGTTGGATTAACTAGTAGTGGATTGCTGTAGAATTTTTGAGTAATACATGTTTATGGGTAGTTAGTTTGTAGTATAGACAACAGGTGTGCATGTGTGTATGTGTAAATAACATGTGAACCCTATGCTGTCCTGACCTATACTTCCACAAGGCATAATCCTATTCATTTTAGTGAATTAATAAGTAGCATTTGATTTTTTAAAACGCAAGTGAAACACATTAGTGATGTGGATTTAGATATTATATTGTCAGTTCATTTAATTTTTATTTTTATACTGTCAAGTCATTTCACTTTTATTTTTTATATTGTCAAGTCATTTAACTTTCATTTTTATATTGTCGATTCATCTAACTTTATTTTAAAAAAAATTAAGTCTCACTTTTGTTCTTAAAAATTGTGAAAGACAATACTAAGTGGTATTATGTATGACATTTTGTAATCACATAACTATGATGAACAATTTCTGTGAATGCAGTTGAGAACGTGAAAGCGAACCGGCTAAACTCTTACGAGACAGCGGGAGCAGCAAGGAGGAGGACTAGGTGTTTCCCAGCAGGACACACTGTCAGCCGGGCCACTTCTGGAGCACGCTCGCCAACAAAAGAAGGGCTGCGGGACAAACACTTTCCCTTGCACCCGGAGCTAATGGCCGGCCGCACCAGTGCGACCCTTCGTGGAGGCGATGACCTGAGAAGGCCGAGCAGTCCACCGCGCGGAAATCCATCTGCTGGCAACGCACCACACGCACGTGACCGTGATGAGACGGCCGCGGTGAAACAACAGAAGACAGGGGATAAAGGGGCATGGAGCCTTTTGACACATACTGTCCAGAGAAACTAGCAGACTTCAACAACGCCTATCAACATTTCCTGGCGGATGCCCACTGTCAAGCGACCGTAAATCATGGTTCGGTGTTCTCTGGTTGCTAAGGGGGGGCACAAAGAAGAGCCATTAAGTGTCATCCTTGCCCAGGAATTTCAACCTGGCGTCTCAAACGAGGATACCGCACGAATTTGACAACACAAACATGGAACCAAATCGAGATGTACGTGACACGGGCCACCAAGAGAAACTTCATGAGAGGGCAGAGACGGCGGGATTGCATGCAACAGATGGACAAAATTCCCTACTGACAGCTGCGGCGACGAACCCCCCCCCTCTTACATTGTGCCTCGGAACAGTGGAACTACTGAGTGTGCCAGTGAACAGTGATTATACAGTTCTTAGTCCAATGCATATACGTGTGGTCTTTCAGAGAAACTTTGATTTTGTATTTTGCAGGGGTTCGACTTATTGGTGTTTTTTTAGTAGACTGACTCTTGTATTTTGCAGGTGTTTTATTTATTGGTGTTTTTTTTAGATGTTGACTATTGTACTTTCAGAGCTGTTTTATTTATCAATGTTTGTTTTTGTGTGATGTATTAGATTTGTGATATTTTGTTTCGTAAATTCATTGCTGTGGCATTGCTTCGTTTATCAGTCAGATAGCTTTTAATTCTCATTGGACTGTGATCGATTAGCCTTTGCATGGGGCATATTTATAGTGAGGAACCCCATAAGGGTAACAATCACATAATTAATTGTGGTTTCAATATAATGACACAGTGATCATTGTTTGCTAATTAACTGAAATACAGTAGAGTGATTAAATTAGTGCCACAAAGTTATTTTAATTCTACAAATTATTCGTTTTATAAGATATAGAAGTTTTTTGTGGTAACCACTTCGTAAAGCAAGTTTTTCTCTCTTATCACTTTTGTTGCTTTTGCGGATTGTGCATTGCAATGTTCTGCTTTATAATACCGATGTTATTTTCATGTTTTTTTAATTGCTGTGGCACCTTTGCAACTTTCATAAATTTTACTTGTTACTAAACAGCCATAAATTTTCCTGTGATCAGTTGGCTCTTGCAATGAGCAAATACTGGTGAACTCCATAAGGGTAACAACCAGAAATTGTTTTCATTTTAATGACACAGGAACCATTGTTTTTACTTGCTGACCGAATTAGGTCTACACTATCATTTAAATAGGAGTCACAGATTTTTTTTCTCTTTGAAATTGGTAGATTCTAAAGATGTGTTGAAATTATTGTGTTTTAGCAAATAGCAGGTGACCTTTTGCCTTTTCTTTACATTTTGGTTTAAGTTGGGTGTGAGAAGCCTGCTTGGGAATGTCCTAGCATGGTCAGAAAATTCCCTGTAGTCGTTTCCCGGAGCGTTGGGTTTATGAAAGGTCGCTGTTGGATTCCTTTCATGTTAATTTCTTAAATCTGTTGTCATTTACGGCATAAATTCCTCTTCTAAATTTACTGTGGTGTTTCTGACTATCTGGGAGGAGAATGAGCAGTGAAACGTGTTACTTTTACACATAAACAAGAACGATCTGTCACACTACTACACTTGAAAACACAGTTTATATGTAATTCATGTCACATAGTCTCATATGGAACCTACATCCGTTTTCTTTTATATACTGTATATGATAAGATACTGTCATTCGCCTTCCCTTCTGTGTGAGAGGATGAATGAGCAAATGTATTTCTAGTTCCATGCTGGGTGGTAGCAGACAAGCCTGTGTGCTAGAGAACAGTAGGACCAACGTCGGAACAGGTAGCTACGCTTTCTAAAAGAAAAGAGGTTTCTATCCTTAGTATTGTCCTGTCCGTCTCTTGTCATGTTGGTATAGGAAGCTGCCTCTCTGGTCACTTGCGTTTTGTATATGGAAGCACCCTTGGTAGGAGTGCAGGTCAGTCTGTCCGTGGCAAGCATCTGAAGTGGTAAAATCTCCGGTTAAGCGCATGTTTGCTAAGTCCGTAGGACAATGGATTTCTTAAGTTCAGCCTAACTGAAAATATAATCACCTTTATTTCAGGTTTAGCTCTAAAATATCTAATGTTATCTTAAATTGCAACGCACTGTAATTCACGTGTGAAGTTCAGAATATCTTCCGGTAGTTGCTTTGTCACTACTTTGTGAGTAAAGTGGAACCACTGAAACGTCCCCTTTGAACAATTATACAAGACTATGCTTAAACTGACACACAATATTTTTAGAGCAACGCAATCTGACTTTCAAAAATCCCTACAAAAGAAAGGCCCTGACTATAACATTAACCTATACCTTTCACAAATCACTTACCTCACAAAAATCTTCGTTACTCGAACTAGTGCAATGCAGCGAGCGCCTCTACTGCCAGCTAAATAAAAGATTCAAACCACAGAAGGCACTAACTACTGATAGTCATAGTTAGCAAATGAAAAATTTTGATAGAGAACAAACAATGTATTTACCTTAATAGTCATCAAAAGTCATAATACATATAGGAGTCCATAACATCCATTCTTACAAATATCAAAACTAAGCCATTTCTCTCCCCACATCCACCACTGCTGGCGGCTCACCTCCAACTGCGCAACGCTACGCGCTGTTCACATCCAGCTGCCCAACACTACAATGGGAGACAACAATGAAAACTAGCCACAGACTGCACACAGCACAGCCAGTGATTTTCATACAGAGTGCTACGTGGCGTTACCACTAAGAAAACAGAAACAGCCTACTTACATAGCCCCCATACTCCCCACAAAAAATTTTACAAATTGTTTTGGACACTGGCCAATACATATTTGTTAAAAATTTTTTCACAATTACAGTTACAGAGAAATCAAATGCACACACTTATTGAAACAATGTTGGTCAAATGCTAAAATTTTCTCACAGTCCATAAAAGTTCTGATCATTCATCACAGTAAAATTGCAGTGTTTTTCTCAAAGTCTGAGCAGTAAAAGAAAATGCACACGGAAGTAGTGGATGTCCATGCAGTCTTGAAGAAGTAGTGTTGTCCTTCCAACAGAAAGACAATGCTGACTCTTGACATGCTGACAGGTAATGGGCCACAACAGAGCAAACTCACAGCAGAGTCATTCGACGTTTAGAAGAATATTGGTAGGTAGGTCATCACAGAGTAGACCCACTGTAGTCCTGGTAGAGAATATGGTATTGGTGGGCCACCAGAGGTGCACACCCACTGTAGTCCTTGTAGAAATAATAGTATTGGTGAGTCATCAAAGGTGTAGACCCACTGTAGTCCTTGTAGAAATAATGGTATTGGTGGGTCATCAAAGATGCAGACCCACTGTAGTCCTTGTAGAGATGGCCAGCAGCCATCTGTTGTGACTGTGGAGGTGCACAATCACCATCGAAGAGTCTTGCGGACAATATGGCAAGTCCATAACCACCACTTGTGCACTCACAAAGTTTTTGGAATTGTCCTTAGAACCAGCAATGCTGTTATCCAGTCCCTTGCTGAATTATTAACACACGTGTAAACACTAACAGTCCCTACTTCTCACATATTGTCCATATACTATGACCAACAGAAACGTGTGCAGTGAAATGGAACTTACAAGTTAATAGTATGATGAACTGGTGTCAATTACAATTTTATAACATAAGAATACAATTACAAAGGTACAAAATACATCATTAAAGAACATAACAATACAGATAACATTTGTAGTACAGGCTTTACAAAAGAATCGAAATAACATATACGTCAGTGTTACAGGAATTATGACATGAGTACATACATAAAAGATCAGAATAACTTTCGAAACATCAACTTCACACATGAGCATTAAAACAAAACAGAATAAATAATGTCTAAACATCTTTACAATGTAAATAACATATTATTAGAAAAATTCTACAACATAACTCTTATTAGCTATACACATAAAGACAGGAAAAACACAAATATACAAGAGTACACAAACACATAGGGGGATAACACAAAGGAAAGGACAGGGTTCGTTTTCAGTGTAACATTTGGTACTGCAGTCCAACCCAAAGCTTCATTCCATATATCGTCCCTCTTATTTCAACATTTGCTCCAGCCAAAAAAAAAAAATTCCTATCCAAGCATGCTTTCTGTATTCTGTTCACATCCTCTTTCAAAAATAGTTTTTCTCCACTGTGCACTACTTTTTTTGGCCAAAGCATTGTCTTATAGCTTCTCAATGCATTTCTTCCGATTCATCATAGTTAGTTTCTTATCTAGTCTACCCCCTCTTAAGATAACTTAAATCTACTGAGCTCAGATATATATACCAAGGGACGAGGCAATGCAGCAGCACATAACAAATTAACACAAACAGTAAGGACAAAAAAAAATACAAATTGGCAAAGTAAGCAACAATATTACAACTAATATAAGGCAATGAGCAGCAAACAAGAAAAATAAATCAGTAGTAAACTGGCTTAGCAAAGTAACACAAAGTCAAATTCAGTAACACTATGCCTGGCAAACAGCAGCAGCAAATGAAATAACTTATATCTAAACATGACAAAGCTCAAGCAGAAAAAATATTACATTAAAGACAACAATACAGACAAGGGAAATGTATATTCACATCTTAATGTCTATGTAATTAAAGTGGTGCACCACAAGAAGTTATTCTACCAAAAAAATTACCAAGTAGTTGAAAAGAAAATTCCTTATGCAATTCCTGTGAAGGGAAATGTCTTTTTATGCTATTTCGTTTTTTTTTGAATAGATCATAAAATTATTTACTGGATCTGTAGGCATAAAATATTTATATTAGTACATCTATTAAATTTTATTTTAACCAATGCTGCAGTGCAGCTAGAAACTAGATATTAAACAAAATGAGTCAATAAATACATAAAGCAAGCCATATGGCATTTCTCTCAACTAGCAAGACAATAGCCGTGAAATGTTTCTCATCGTTTCATTAGGCATTTTAGTAAATATCATAAATTAAGAGCTCCACAGTAAAATCATATGTTTTCAAGTTTGAGCGTGTCGTATTTGCGATGCTTTCTACAAAGGAATGTCAATAGGGAGGATAATGGCCTCCCTTTTTTTTCCTACCTGTGCCTCTGAAAAGGCACACACTAATGGCTTTTTCTCCAGGCATCTGACACAGTTGGGTGCCCACGACGCATTACGTGCAGGTGGTCACTTAACTTTCTTACGGAAATATTTATGACAGCAGTTTCCGCTACAGTGACAGTCTCATATAAAAATATTTCACAGGTCAAGAATTTGCGTTACAAATCTGTAGAAACAAAATCCTATTGACATAATAGAGTCCAAAAAATTTTCATCGGCATTGTAATACATTCACGCATTTACATACATTTCATAACTCTTAAAGTACGATTCTTGGTTTCCAAAACCTTTTTCACAAACCAGAGTCCCTAACCACTACTCATTATTCCTTACCTTACTCGTCGTCACTTCTTCAATATTTCATCATAACAGATATGTAGCATACTCAAATAACTCATATAGCATCAGCTTATTGATCATAAACATACAGCAACAGCGTAATACACATAGTCATTGTAATAATAACATCATAAAAACTCAGCGAAATCTCAAAAACGTCGTACCTTTCAGCTATAATGCCAAAACCTAAAAAAATTCTCTGCTTATTTCAATAGTGTCATCTACCTCAATCAAACTTTAAAAATCATGACCCCATACCAAATACATCATTCAAAGCTCTCATAGTATCACAGTGGTTCCGAAAAAAATATGAACAGTTCACAAAGTACAGACAAAATACAATTTCGTAAGTGTGAAGTTATCCAACTGTGTAATTACGTAAATATCTGTCACTGATGTAGTAAAAAAATGTTTGTTTCTCTGTTAAATAATCAGGTAGCTGTGTAATTCAGTGTTAGAGAAATATGGTACCGATGTGTTAAGTTGTATAAGCAAATACCATATTAGCTAGGGCTCCTTGTGCTTGCCACACACATGGTACACAAAGTAGGCGTGTACCCCCCTGAGGATTAATGTATGTTGCAACATAATCTCTGTGGAAGTGTCGTAGTTATCATCCTCCGAAAGCTAAGTTCTGCAGAAGTCAATGTACTTACCTCATCATAAACAAAAATGAAATTCTTTGCACATAGATATCGTGGTTATTACGTACCTTACTGTGATCAAGAAAGTACTATAATGTAACGTATTGTTGTGCTACAGAAATGGCTGTCTCATTGTAGCTATACCACAAAAGTTACTACTAAAACATGTTTTACTTTTCGGAATAATACAGAAAAACTGTGCAGATATAAAACAGAAACACTGAAAAAGCAATATTGTAAATCGTCACTCATTAGTAGCGTCGTGATAAAATCGTGTATCTGTCAAAGAAACCAAATACTAAGTCATCTTTAATCTCACAGAAAGTACTTCAAATCCAGAATGTATTTTCAAGTAAACCAAAATGTTGCTTTAAAATCTCATTAGCAGTACTGGTAAATGTTCTAAGTATGTGAGCCTTATAGTTGTTACGTAATTGTGCAACTAACAAGCAAGAATGTGCAAATAACAACACTGTGTCGTCTGTTCACTATAACAATGCATTCATAATTACTGTCTAAAAATGTTCCCTAGGTTCTAGACTGAATAGTTAACTTCAAAACATTGTTGCATGTTAACAGTTTCTCAGTGTGACAAATTGTACTAGTAGCATGAAGTGAAAAACTTTATGGCAAAGACTAAGTTAAAAAGCATATTATCTCTCAATAAACGAATTTACATGTTAAATATGGTGCAATCCTTTACTCTTCATAGTACTCAGAGTTTCAACTTGAACGCAGCTATCATGCGGTATATGTCGGTAAAGAATACTGGAATTTTTCTCAAGGTTAGCGTCTATGTTATTTTTCTCTGAGCCAGCCGGCGCACGCGGCTGCCTGCAGTGCGAGTCATTGTCTGCTTCTTTGTTGGCGCGCGTCGTTATTGGGATTAGGAGACCTAACTTCTACAAATTCACCTTGTCGAGAGTGCCCTGCTCTGTTTGAATCCCGCCAGTTCTGATGGAATTCAGGTCTGTCGTTACGATCATATCGTCTGTCGTCATTTCGGTAGATTCCATAGTTTCTTTTTTGTCCGTCATGTGGTGGAGAACTTCTCCCTGAATCGTAACTGCGCGCTGGTCCGTTGCGTCTAAAGTTATTCTGTCTCCCTTGATAATAATTGTTTTTGTTCCCATATTGTCTGTTTCTATGGTAATCTCTGTCATATTCACTACTACGGAAACGCGATCTTTCTCTGTAACTATTATTACTCTGCCAGTGGTTGTCATATGGGTGGTGTCTGTTTTGGTCACGATTTACGTTGTAAGAATAGCCTTGTCGTGTCCAGTTATTATTTCTGTCATCGCGGAATTGTGACAGATGTGACCTGTAATTGTTGTGCTCCTGTTTTCGCGTTCCGCGATTGTCAGTGTCAATTTCCAGTTCTTGTAACAGTCCCTGAAAAGCTTCAATGTCGTCTTTGCAACGTCCTGCTAAAATAATATGTCGTAAATGTTCAGGCAGTTTGATTAAGCAAATGTGGATGAGTTCTGAGGGGCTGTATGGGTTTGAAAGATACTGATTCTTATGCAACATGTCTTCAAAATATTTCATAAGACTGGAAAATTCTGATTGTTCGAAACGTTTCATCATTATGATTCTATGTTTTACTCGGTCTTGTGCAGCTTGAGACCAATACGCTGAAAGGAAGGCACGATAAAATTCTCCTTCACTGTGACAATCGTGAATGACCGATCGCATTCTTACAGCTGGTTCATTCTCCAAGTAGCCACACATAAATTCTAACCTGTGCTCCAATGACCAGTTGGGAGGAAAACAATGAGAGAATTGATGAAGCCACGCTTGTGGATGAATGTCGTTGCCGGAATTCTTAAATGTTTTGAATTTACGTGTAGTAATAAACAGCTTATAGTCAAAATCATCATGTCGACGAGTCGCATATCGGTCATTGTTACTTCGTGTCGGCGGTTCCATCTCAAAATTCGGTGCACCTTGCCAATTTCTTTCATAATTTCCGAAATGCCCTGCGTTATTATTTTGTAGCTGTTCCGTATTTCTATGTCCCTCTTCCCGTATTAGAGCGCGAGTGTCCTCTGAAATATGTAATTCTTGTGTTACTTATGCCAACTGATCTTGTACTTCCCGGATTTCTCTTTTGTATTGCGTATTAATTTGATTCTGATTTTGTTTGAATTTCGTAATTTGTTCATACTCTTCTGTGTCAGTGATGGCTACAGGTCTTGCGTCATTCAGATCATCATCTTGCAGATAAGTTAGTGACCTGATCCGAAAGTTCGGCTACTTTCTCCGATAGTGTACTTATTTCCTCAGTGTGTTTTTCTGAACCAAGTTTCAGAGTGTCCATTTGTGTTGAAATCGTATCTACTGTGTCCTTTAAGTTTTCCTGAGTTTTTGCAAGTTGCGTAACTGAATCGGTAGATGAAACTGAGTCAATTTTAGCTTGCAAGGTCTCATGATTTTCATGAACAATAATTTGCAGTTCTTTTATGGCTGCTTCGTGATTCTGTAATGCATTTTCATGCCGCGAAAAAATAGGTTGAAAATGCTCACAAATTTGTGTTTTTACGTCATTACAGGCTTTTTGACATTTCGATTCAATGTTATGTAACTCAGTAGTTAAATCTTCACGTGTTTGTTCAAGCATGGTGTGAAGATTTTGTTCCATTGCGTCTAACTGTTGCTGTGTTTGTCTCTGATTTTGTTCCATTGTGTCTAACTTTTGAAGCTTTTGCTGTGTTTGTCTCTGATTTTGTTCCATTGTGTCTAACTTTTGAAGCTTTTTCTGTGTTTGTCTCTGATTTTGTTCCATTTGTTGCATTAATTGCAATAATAACGTATTAGTGTCTGGAATCTGTTTCTCTATGCTTTTTGGCTGTGCATTTTCACCGGCAACAATCACATTTTGACAAGCAGAAAATGTGTCTTGGCTCATTTTAGAAAACGGTGAGGACCCAAAACCTGAGTCTACAGTATTTGCAATATTGTGTTCTGTCATTTCGGATTCCTGAGGCGAGCTGTTTCCAACCGATCGATCGATAATGTTTCCCCGTTCACTACTTGTTTCATTGTCTACACCATTATTTGCCGCCCGCTCCATTTCCCTATGCACAATTACCAAATAACTACTTTGAATGTCTGTTAATTCACTACACAGTGGTGCTGGTAAGCTACGCTCGTCGTCACTATTATTTCTCAGTTTACTTTGGAGCTTAGTGTTACGTTTTTCACACGCCATTATTGTCACAATATTTCACACGATAATACAGAAAAGCACAATTTGAAGAGCAAAAATAACAAAACACATTAACATAGCATTGAAAATAAAATCTTTTTAATTGCAAGCGCAGCTGCGAAATACTTGCTGCAAATCTACATGCATGCCACAACTGTTTTACTGTACAACAATGAAAAACTACAACTACAAAGGAAATTCTCTCTATAATTACGCGCTAGCAATAAACAAAAGCTACACTAATTACACAAACTACAAGAAAAAATCAGAAGATTCCAGTGAGGTATCCTCGGCTAAGGGTCGACATATGAAACGTCCCCTTTGAACAATTATACAAGACTATGCTTAAACTGACACACAATATTTTTAGCGCAACGCAATCTGACTTTCAAAAATCCCTACAAAAGAATGGCCCTGACTATAACATTAACCTATACCTTTCACAAATCACTTACCTCACAAAAATCTTCGTTACTCGAACTACTGCAATACAGCGAGCGCCACTACTGCCAGCTAAATAAAAGATTCAAACTACGGAAGGCATAGTTAGCTAATGAAAGATTTTGATAGAGAACAAACAATGTATTTACCTTAATAGTTATCAAAAGTCATAATATATATAGGAGTCCATAACATCCATTCTTACAAATATCAAAACTCCGCCATTTCTCTCCCCACATCCACCACTGCTGGCGGCTCACCTCCAACTGCGCAACGCTACGCGCTGTTCACATCCAGCTGCCCAACACTACAATGGGAGACAACAATGCAAACTAGCCACAGACTGCACACAGCACAGCCAGTGATTTTCATACAGAGCGCTACGTGGCGTTACCACTAAGAAAACAGAAACAGAGTACTTACACCAGGTGTTGGATTAAATGGATTAAATGGCTCTGAGCACTATGGGACTTAACATCTATGGTCATCAGTCCCCTAGAACTTAGAACTACTTAAACCTAATTAACCTAAGGACAGCACACAACACCCAGCCATCACGAGGCAGAAAAAATCCCTGACCCCGCCGGAAATCGAACCCGGGAACCCGGGCGTGGGAAGCGAGAACGCTACCGCACGACCACGAGATGCGGGCGAACCAGGTGTTGATCAGTAACTCTAACTGAGATCATCAATCTTAAATGCGAATGTGCGTGAGATTATAACGTCTCGTCTTGACAATATTTTTCAATATAGCAACTTTTCTTTATGTTCAACCCACGTGGGGTGTACTTTGTGAGACCAGTACCACGTGCTTATACAATTGTTTGACCCATCAGGTTAATAGTAAGACGATAGTAACCAGTTCGAGGTTTTTCTTTTGTAAATTGCGTTTCGATGTAATTTATTTTAATTATCAAAATTATTATGGAGTTGCACTCTTTGTGTAAACCAAGTTGACCACGTGAAGCATGTAGTGTAATCATCAAAGTAGCCGTCAGCTATTCTTTTCGGGAAGATTTCACAGAGAGTTAGTATGAATTTAGTATACCAGTGTGTGGTAACTTCATGACGGACAGGATTGCGCTACGAAAGTAACTTCTTTGGGTGAAAATTGAATCGGTTGGTTGTGATTAATTTCCTCTTGCATATGTTTCAACGTTCTTTGTGTGTTATTTTATGAATGCAGTGTTGTATGCAGTCTCCCAATCTTGGCTCCATATTTGATGTGTTCCGTAAGATTACAAACTCACATTTTCACAATCCTAAATAAGGCACCAGTTTAGTTATGAATCAAGTTTAATATGCTGAAATTTCAATGATCAATGTTAAAATAAATTTCCAAATATGAACTGATTTATTTCTTTTTATTTAAATTCTCTTATATGTGTATATATATATATATATATATATATATATATATATATATATCACCGGTTGTCGTATGACTATTAAAAGATTATAATTAATGTTAGTCTGGTTGGGAATTTGGTAAGCTAGACTGGATACATGGTGAAACAGTTGCGCAGTAATGCAAGGTTAACTTCCTCTGGTAGCTCACAGGTTTTAACCCACTTTTATGGTCTTGAATATCAGCATCGCTTACACCTCAAATTAATGCAACAACCTTGCAACATATAGGGTTGGTCCGCTGTGGAGCTCCATGGTCAACAATGTACGATGAACGGTGTGCTCCGAAACACTTGTGCATGCACCAGCATTGAGCTCTTTCGGCAGAGATACCACAAATCACCATCTATACTACTTTGCAGAGCAGACAAGTCTCCGAACCCCACGTTCTGTGAAGAGTCGTGGACGTCAAACCATTAAGTGCTTAGCTGTAGTTTCACTGTCATTCTACCTCCTTCCGTAGATGCTCACGACAATAGCACTTGAATATTCGACCAGATTCGCCGTTTTCGAGATACTCATTCACAGGCCTTGCGGAATATTAATCTGCCCTTTGTCAAAGTCGCTTATCTCAATGGATTTCCCCATTTCCAGTCCACATCTTTGCCCGATTTATTCTCCGTCAGTGTCTGATCCGCTTACATATTTTTGCTACTGCGTCAATTGCCCGCAACGCCACCAGGCAGAATCCAGCGTCGTGTTGGACAGTGTTCACAATGTCTTAGCTCGTCAGTGTAAGTTATTCAAGCAGTAACATTGACGGCGTGTCCGCCTCGGCAGCTGGGCGACCAGTGAGGCGGACTACTACTTGTCCTCACCATCGTAACATCATAACTTACATTCCGCTAATGAGATGACTGTACGGGCATGTCCCAAAAGCCTATTTAAAAAAATAAAAGAGTAAGCATAACTAGTACAACTTTTGAGACTTATCGCTCGGTAGCCGAGTGTGCGCTTATTTGACGCTGCCTGGCAGCTTAAAACTGTGTGATGGATCGAGAGTCGAACCGAGGAAAGGCAGGGAGTGCTGTCAACCGACTGTGATATTCCACAACGATTAACGACCCGCCCTCACGGCTTTGTTTCCACCACTAACTCAGTGGTACTCGTACTTTCCAAACTTCACAGAAGCAATGAGGGCTATCAGTCGTTGTCCCATCCTTAGCCTTGATGACAGCTTCCACTCTCGCAGGCGTACGTTCAATCAGGTGCTGG
Source organism: Schistocerca nitens (assembly GCF_023898315.1). Taxonomy (NCBI): domain Eukaryota; kingdom Metazoa; phylum Arthropoda; class Insecta; order Orthoptera; family Acrididae; genus Schistocerca; species Schistocerca nitens. Next base: position 244,783,375 of record NC_064615.1, on the reverse strand, counting down.
AAGGTTTCTTGGGGAACGGCAGCCCATTCTTCACGGAGTACCAGTTATTAGGGTTTCTTCTTGTTGCATTCACGTATGGAGCGCAGGAAGAATGACTGTTTGAATGCCTCTGTGCGTGCAATAATTATTCTTATTTTATCCTCACGATACTTATGAGAGCGATACGTTGGGGGTTGCAGTATATTCCTAGTGGAATCATTTAAAGCCGGCTATTGAAACTTTGTCAATAGATATCCTCGGGATAGTTTACGTCTCTCTTCCAGAGTCTGAGACTCACACGGATTAAACAAACCTGCGACCATTCTTGTCGCGTTTCTCTGTATACTCTCAATATCTCCAGTCAGTCGTATGTGCTACGGATCCCACACACTTGAGCAATATTCTATAACCAGTCGCACCTGTCGTTTGTAAGCAATCTCCTTTGTAGATTGATTGCACTTCCCCAGTATTCCACCAATAAGGCGAAGTCTACCACCTGCTTTAACCACGACTGATCCCATGTGTGATCATTCCATATCACGTCACCACAGAGTCTTACACCCAGGTATTTATATGAGGTGGCGGACTGCACCAGTGCCGGCCGAAGTGGCCGTGCGGTTAAAGGCGCTGCAGTCTGGAACCGCAAGACCGCTACGGTCGCAGGTTCGAATCCTGCCTTGGGCATGGATGTTTGTGATGTACTTAGGTTAGTTAGGTTTAACTAGTTCTAAGTTCTAGGGGACTAATGACCTCAGCAGTTGAGTCCCATAGTGCTCAGAGCCATTTGGACTGCACCAGTGACTCGTTGATATTATAGTCATAGGATGCTACGCTTTTTCGTTCTGTGAAGTGCACAATTTTACATTTCTGAACATTTAAAGCAAGTTGCCAATCTCTGCACCACTTTGAAATCTTATCAAGATCTGACTGAATATTTATGCAGCTTCTTTCAGATAGTGAATCATTATACATAACTGCATCATCTGCAAAAAGTCTGATTTGACTATTACTATTGTCTGCAAGCTCGTTAATATACAAGATGAACAGTAACTGTCCCAACACACTTCCCTGTTGCTCATCTAAAGTTACTTCTACATTTGACGATGACTCTCCATCCAAGATACCATGCTGCGTCATCCCTACCAAAAAGTCCTCAGTCCAGTCACAACATTCACTGGACACCCCATATGATCGTACTTTTGACAATAAGCGTAGGTGTAATGCTGAGTCAAACGCTTTTCGGAAATAATATAGCATCTACCTGACTACCTTGAACCATAGCTTTCAGTATGTCATGTGAGAAAAGAGCAAGCTGGGTTTCACATGATCGATGTTTTCGAAGCCGGCCGATGTGGCCGAGCGGTTCTAGGCGCTTCTGTCCGGATTCGCGTGACTGCTATGGTCGTAGGTTCGAATCCTGCCTCGGGCATGGATGTGTGTGATGTCGTTCGGTTAGTTAGGTTTATGTAGTTCTAAGTTCTGGGGAGTGATGACCTCAGAAGTTAAGTCCCATAGTGCTCAGAGCCATTTGAACCATTTTTTTTATGTTTTCGAAATCCATGCTGGTTGGCATTCTGTTCACAAGATACCTCATTATGTTGTATGCGTTCTGCAGCTCTGCTATTGTACAATGTACTCTAAAGTGGATCATTTGAAACTGATCCGATCTTCAAAATTATTTCAAATACAAACAGTACATTTCTGGTCAAGTATTTCTCATCAAATCTTTACCTTCTAAGTCCCTTCCACAACATCTAGAAGGCTATAATAGGAACATCCTGTACGGATGAAGATTCGTGACCTATTACGCATCTGAAACGTGTAAATAAGTTTGACACGAGGATAATGTCCTCTTAAAAGGAACGACTTAGCATTGACTCGTTTAATAGTGAGCTTTCACTTGGGAATGGTATAATACGCCGAAAGAGCTCTTGTGAATGAATAACATACACTTCATAACAGTCCAGACAGAAAATGTTGGCCGCGCGGGATTAGCCGAGCTGTCTAAGACGCTGCAGTCATGGACTGCGCGGCTGGTCCCAGCGGAGGTTCGAGTCCTCCCTCGGGCATGGGTGTGTGTGTGTTTGTCATTAGGATAATTTAGGTTAAGTAGTGTGTAAGGTTAGGGACTGATGACCTTAGCAGTTAAGTCCCATAAGATTCCACACACAATTGAACAATTGTGAAAATGTTGTCATTTCTAAAATATTACAAGACTGTGGACGCAGTTAAACAGGAAATAATCTCCTAAGGAAAACTGGTCAGTGCAAAATACGTCCACAGCAAACCAGAGATGGTTTATTAAAGAACTTCTTCCAAACACTTGAAATACACTGACGAAAAAAAAAATCGCAACACTAAAACATAATTAATGTAGAGTAATGAAGTTTCGGAAATTCATTTGTCTACCTAACATATTCAAGGGACTAACGTGGTAAGTTCACACGTTAACATAAGAGCGAGATAAGCCATTGCAAATGTGAATTGCTAGTACATTAATAACCGACATAACCGCCACAATTTTGAATGCAAGTATGCTGTGTTGTACAGGTGCCAGATGTCAGCTGGTGGGATGGAGTTCCATGTCTGTTGCACTTCGCCGGTTAATGCAACGGCGGTTAATGCTGTCTGTGGATGTCGCTGTAGTTGTCGTCCGATGATGTCCCATACGTGCTCGACTGGAGTCAGATCTGGTGACCGAACAGGCCAAGGCAACATGTCGAGACTCAGTAGAACATGTTGGATTACATCAGTGGTACATAGGCGAGCGTTATCTGTTAAAAACACCCTCTGGAATGCTGCTCGTGAATGGCAGCACAACAGGTCGAATCATCACATTGACAAACAAATTTGCAGTAAGGCGCTTGGAATAACCACGTCAGTGCTCCTGGTGTCATACAAAACTGCACCCCAGTCCGTAGCCCCAGGTGACGATACATCGTGTGTAGGCCGGAGGCAGGTTGGACAGGTTGGTTGCACGTCCTCAACTGGTCTCCTTCTAACCAAGACACAGCCATCACTGGCACTGAGATAGAACCAGCTCTCATCAGAACACGCAACAAATCTGCTTCCTGCCCTTCAATGGGCCCTCGCTTGACACCCTAAAGTCGCAAATGGCCGTCCTTTAGTGGTCAGTGGAATGCACCTTACAGGGCGTCTGGCTCCATGCTATCCTTGAAGAAGCCGATTTGTAACAGTACGTTGTGTCACCGTGGTGCCAACTGCTGCTCAATTTCGAGTTACACATGAAGGATCCACTAGAGCCACACACCAAACACGATGGTCTCCCTCTCGGTAGTGCCACGTGACCATCCGGAGTCCGGTCTTCTTACGACCACGTCTTCCCGTGACCACCGCTGCCAGCAACCATGAACAGTGGCTAGGTTTCTGCCAAGTCTTTCTGCAGTATCGCAGAAGAAACATTCAGCTTCTCGTAGTCCAAATACACGACCCCGTTGAAACTCAACGAGGTGTTGATTACGGCGTCTTAAGGCATTCTTCACTAACATCAGTTCGCTACGTCCAGTCTCAAATATAACTAACGCTCACGACTCTTACGGCGTCCATTTAAAGCAAACCTGATTTGCATCCTCATGGTTGCGTTACTACTGCCACTTTTATGCGACTGGCGCGAAAGCTGAATAGACATTATCTTTCATATGTAGTAACACGCCTACCAACTTTAGTTTATGTCGGACAACTTCTTCGTCGTGCTGCGATTTTTTTCCGTCAGTGTATTTGTTTGCCAGTGCTGTATTCGGGGGCATAAACCATCGTCAGCGGCACATTATGTATCTCTACAGCAACGACATGCTTCTCAGTTAATACGATAGGAAGGGAAATACGTTCAGTCACACAATACACAGGTTACCGTGTATGTTATTGCTTTCAAATCTTAGTCTGTGACAATTCTTGATCATGCTTGATATGACTGTCATTGAGTGTAAACATGGAACTGACAACTCAGACTCTTTTGACAGCAGTAACATACACGACTGCCTTTGTATTGTGTGATAGGACGGATTCCATATCGTATTGCATTAACTCAGATGCTTGTCATTGTTATAGAGATACATAATATTCCACTGACGATGGGTTATACACGCGAATATCAGTTTGGCAAATAAAGATTGTAACTGCAACTCATGCTGTTTAGAAGATGTCCTGTAATAAATATCTTCAAGTTGAGGAGCAGTATCCATTCAAAATTTTTGAACAAGCGATCCTTGGTCTCAGTTTTGTGTACTTAGCCTTGCAGTGACTCGTATTGATGCTGTTTGTAGGTTTCCGCCCTCTGTTGGAGGCCACACGGTATCATCTAGTTGGCATGGTTGCGGTTGTTTGTCTTCTTCTTGTGTTGACTGGCGCCACTCGGTTTCGCAAGCGTTGCCTGTCCGCTAGTGGCAGCAGCGGCGGTTATCGATATGTAGTAACACTTCGGCTGGAGACTCAGGAGGAGCCAGGTCCGCGCAGTGCGCGAACACGCCGGGACCGCTGGCGGCGCACATGGACTGCCGGATCAAAGGCTTGTGGTCGCGAGGGCGCACGACCTCGTCGTAAACCGGATTCTGCAGGTTTTAAGTTGAGTGCATTTGGATTCAAGTAGGGAAGCCTCCACCATTGTGAGATCTTGCGATTCCCCAGTGACTTGCGTTCGTGTTGCTTCTCCTAGTATTGCCGAGGCAAAGAGCAGCGAGTGGAGTGCTTGGGGAAGACGGATCTGGTTAGCTTTCCTGGACTTCTAATTACTTTTTAGTGCGTTCAGTTTGTTACTATTTGTTAAGCTCAACTCGCGGTTTTTTTCCTGCCTCTTGGCCGCTAACGCCCCAGTTACCTGCCTTGGGTGTTAGTGTTGGTTGGCGATTTTTCTACTCTGGTGGTAGTGATTCTCATTCTGGGCACTCTAAGCTCAGTATTCTGCAGGTGGAGTCCAGACCACCGATTCCGGCTTTGGCGTATTTTTACATCTTTGGTTTATTGGACGTCAGGTAGCCTCAGCAAGATCATCATTAGTCATTCGTTAGACTGCCGCTAGACTGAGTTACTATCTTGTGAAGGGGAAGTGGTTCAGATGGCTCTAAGCACTATGGGAGTTAACATCTGAGGTCCTCAGTCCCCTAGACTTAGAACTACTTAAACTTAACTAACCGAAGGACATCACACACATCGATGCCCGAGGCAGGATTCGAACCTGCGACCGTAGCAGCAGCGCGGTTCCAGGCTGAAGCACCTAGAACCGCTCGGTCAGAACGGCCGGTTCTTGTGAAGAGAATGCAACTATAGGTTGCCAATCTCATCGCTCGCGAAAGTATTTTTTTTGCTGGACCTACTCCGAGGTCGATTCCTGGTGCACCGTCTGTGACTGGCCCTTGTGTTTTATTATTGTATTTGCTGTTTTATTGTATGTTTCTAAATTTTTTTTATATATAGTTGCCATTCTTGGCGTTACAGCAGGTTTAAATGGTTGGGCTGCCAAGTTTACCATCATTTGTCTCACGCGTTTGGTGATCAGTTGCCTGTCTTTTTAAATTATCCTTGCTATTGCATTGCTGTTTTACAGTATGTTTGTTAAATTTTTTATAATTGCCGATCTTGTCATTAAAGGCCTCCAGCCGTGACTGTGGTCACTTGCCTTAAAATTCTAATTGGGATCACAATGGCTCGTTTTTAAAACATTATTTGCCGTGTCTGTATTTTATGCTCATTTGGTAAATTGTAACGCACTGAAAGCACTATTAATTATACAGTTGTTTATTCCTTCATTAATAACGTGTGATGTCTTTATTTATTGCTGAGTCTGGAATTACCGTTTTGAAATAAATATGTGTAATTGCAAAAAGGAACCGGCAGTAACTGATTACGGCCCTGTCCACAATCGTAACCGAATACTACCAGGTTCCACATTTTTTGTGTTTGTCGCTGTTCCAACTCTCTGCGTGTACGGGTTTGTAATTAATCCTTGGTAACGACAGTTGCTGAAGTTTGGACCATTAAATAGGACTGCCGTGCAGTGGCAGACCTCCGTATGGAGGACGGAGGCAGGTAAGCCTGGGCTGTATGTAGCAAGTGGAAGCAGTGACGTGGCCGGCGGGCGGGCAGCGGGTGGAAGTGACCGCGCGCTGCCGCAGGGGGCGCGTGTAATGAGGGCCAGCTAATGAAGCCACGTGGGGCCGTACTCCCTCCCTCCCTCCCTCCCTCCTGTCCTCGTTACCGGGGACGCCCGGAGAGCCGACAACTCACACGTGCTCCACTTCGCTGATTAGGGTTCCCAAGGCGCACTCCAGCCCCGGGCGACGCTTTGCTGGCTTCCCTGTGACAAAAGTTATGGTAGGCGTCTGCCGTCCACGACTACGGCCTCCTCGGTTGTTATCTTCATTTCGCTGCATGGGGTATGGCAAAAGGGTATTGCCCCACTTCCTATTCAAGGGCGCTGCTCTAGAAAACGACCATCTGAATGTGTCGTTATGTCTCTAACCGTAACGTCGTATTCCTCTAATGATATGCACTCATTATCATGTGAGTCAGAGGTGGGTACTTTGTTGGGGGAAGCGTGTTCCTGTCGCCGCGAGAAGTGGAACAGCTGGGATACGGTGCAGACCATCGGCATGACATACGAACGCCATACAGACAGTGAACGATGTTCGAGAGTTTCACTACGGGCAGGCAGTGGGTCCCGGATGATTCTTAAAATCAGCTAGGCTCTGGGATTCTCATGCAGCTCGATTAGGAAGTACTGTGAGTACATCGATTAGGGGAAAACTACCTTCGTTGCCTCCATCTCCATCAGCATCAGTGTGGGCAACGCGCTAATCGCTGATTATGATGTGTGTGTGTGTGGGGACCAAACTGCTGAGTTCATCGATCCCTAGATTTACACACTACTTAAACTAACCTAAACTAACTCATAGTAAGAACAACACACACACTCAATGCCCGTGGAAGGACTGGAACCTCCGGCGTGAGCGGCCGCGCAAGCCGATCATAACAGCAGGTACCCAGACTATAGAGCAGTAAAACGTCGACCAGTTCAACTTAAGGACTGACGATTACTCTTGTACTGCCGCCCAATTACTCTTTTCTTCACCTGGATTTGAGTAAGTACATACACATTGCATGGGGGCTTAATTAAAATGCAATAATTTTAGTAGCTGTAACCGGTTGGCCCTGCAATGTGACTGCATAAAATAAAAATCAAGAATGACAAGAAATTTCCATTAACACAATTGATTAATTAAGTCCCCTGCAACTATAAAAGCTACGAAATAACAAAGCACAAGTGTAACTGTTCTGTGTGTCGTAGTGAGATTCAACGTACATGTATCTGACACGGTTCTTCTCAATACGACAAGATATTTTAAACGCCATTTACAATGAACTAATTAAAAAACCAGAAATACTATAATTGCACGTAGAAACCAGAATTACAAGTCTAACACATGAACACGAGCCAGATGCTTTGTTGACTGAACCTGTGACCAAGAGGCATTGTCATTAAAGAAATGTGAAATAAAATTTTTTTTACCTCAGTATATATTGACGAAAAATACACTGTGATCATTGCAGCATCTTCCATCTATACATTACACCTACCGAACAACATCTACTCTCTCGCCCAACAGAACAACAAATGCACTCGACATCCTCTGAACTAGTACTGCCCTCGATATCCTCTCAACAAGTACTGCCGACGGCAACCTCTGAACTACTACTGCGCCAGTGGAGGCGGCGGAATAATAATCTTTGGCGCAATCTCTGGCGCTGTGACTCAGTGTAGCCACCTTTCAACATTCCTGAGTGTAGACGAGGGCTCCTTAAGAATTATTAGTACGACGGGTGTTCAGTAAGTAATGTAACTGGAAGCAGGATGGGTTTTAGTCAGGATTCCAATACACAATATTATTCGACAAGCTTTCGATTACAAAACCGAATTTTTCAACATAAACATCGTTCAGTGCGACAGCCTTACGTCACCTTACTTGGAGGTCCTGTGTGCGCACACGGTACCACTCTACTAGTCGGCGTCGGAGACAACGTCATACTGCGTCAACAGTATTTCCATCATCCACGTGCTGCTTCCCACAGAGTGCATCCTTCCTTGGCCCAAACAGATCGATGTTGGAAGGTGCGAGATCCGGACTGCAGGGCTAATGTGAAGAACATTCCAGTGATGTTCCGTGAGCTCCCCTCTGGCGCACAGACTTGTGTGAGGCCTTGTGTTGTCAGATGTTCAGAGAGGTGTTCGGCTGTGATCCGTCGATCAGCGCGAATGAGAGTGTCCACACGTTCCAAAAGTGCAGGAGCCACAGCTGTGTGCTGCCGACCTACACGCGGGAGATCGGAGGAGTTTGCACAGTGTTGTTGCGATGATGACAGGCGCCTCGCCCTACGACTCACCGTGCTTTTGTTCACTGCCAGGTCTCCGCAGACATTCTGCAAGCGCCTAGGAATACCTGTGATGCTTTGGTTTTCCGCCAAAAGAAACTCAGTTGTAGCTTCCTGCTTGGAACACACCTCCGTTACAGATCCCATTTTGAAGGCTACGTCTAGCTCGTCGTCTATTGGAACTTTGTCAAATTACATGGGCTGCAGCGGAAATATTCCACGATGTCCCACAACAAATTCTGCATTTTTGGAACCGAAATTGGTCGAGAAAAAGATGTGTTGGGTTACTTATTGAACGTCCCTAGAAACACGTTCGATGGGTCGCGTCCACTGATCTTCTGCCTAGGAAAACCACAAAATACGAGGGTTGAAACTTTAATAGTGGCCACTATTTACTTACAGCTCGTACAAAATAGGTACGTGTTTCAAAGTTTTACTGACCTTCAAAGTACTCACCAGCATGGTGTATAACCCGCTGCCAGCGATGTGGATGTCGTAGGATGCTCTTAGCAGCGCCAGTTCTGTTGACACTTCTAGCGGCGCGGTCTATTTCCCGACCAATTTGTAGCAGTTCTGAAGCTAATGCTGTGAAGTGTTTCCTTATGTTTAGAAATCGAGTTGAACTAACGAGGGCTTAAGTCAGGGGAGTGCAGTAGGTGGTATAGCACTTAGCAGTCCCATCAGTCAAACAAATCAGTAACAGCTTGCACTGCACACGTTTGAGCACTGTCTTGCAAAATGATGGTCAGGTCCTGCAGGAAGTGTCATCACTTCCGTCTCTACGCTGTTCATTTTTGGAACACAGCCTACGACCAGCTTAGAGATTTAAGTGAAGACAGTTTCTGCATGACCCGACCATCATTTTGCAAGACAGTGCTCAAGCACGTACAGTGCAAGCTGTTACTTTTTTGGTTGAAAAAAGTTGTTCAAATGGCTCTAAGCACAATGCGACTTAACACCTGACGTCACCAGTCCCCTAGACTTATAACTACTTAAACTTAACTAACCTAAGGACATCACACACATCCATGCCCGAGGCAGGATTCGAACCTGCGACCGTAGGAGCAGCGCGGTTCCAGACTGAAGCGCGTAGAACCTCTCGGCCACAGCGGCCGGCCCGATTTGTTTGACTGATGGGGCTGCTAAGTGCTATACCACCTACTGCACTCCCCTGACTTAAGCCCTCGTAATTTCAACTCGATTTCTAAACTGAAGGAAACACTTCACGGCATTCGCTTCAGAACTGCTACAAATTCGTTGGGCAATAGACCGCGCCACACGAAGTGTCAACACAACTGGCACTGCTAAGAGTATCCTACGACTTCCACATCGCTGGCAACGGGTTATACACAATGCTGGTGCCTACTTTGAAGGTCAATAAAACTTTGAAACACGTATATACTTTGTACGAGATGTAAATAAATTGTAGCAACTATTAAAGTTCCAACCCTCGAATAAGTCACTGATGTCGATAGGAACATAGATTTGTTTGTTCTCAATATGGGTCTACTGCGTTACCATTCTACTGCCTCGCTAAAGAGTGTTATGGTATTTCATTGAACCACGGCGTATGTGTGATCCGCAGAAAAGAAACCTAGGAATGAAGACGGATTTAAAAATATGTACTTTATTGGTTGTACATTACTGGGAAAATGAAGTCAGCCTGCAACTGTGACTACAGTCTTCTGACTGGTTCGATGCGGCCGTTCACGAATTCCTCTCCTGTGCCATCTCAGAGTTGCAGTCCCAACTTACATTCTCAATTATTTGCTGGATGTATTCCACTCTGTGTTTTCTTCTACAGTTTGTACCCTCTACAGCTCCCGCTTGTACCATGGAAGCTAGTTCCTCATGTCTTAACAGATGTGCTATCGTCCTGTCCCTTCATCTTTCCAAATATTCCTTTCCTCGTAGATTCTGCGGAGAACCTCTTCATTCCTTAAGCCGTCAGCAGACGGACCGTGCATCAGAACGTTGAGCGTTGAGCGTGCCGAGTTTCTGACGTCAGAGAGTGGAATAGCACGTTCGGGAGTCTTTCCGAACGTACAGAGCAATATCTGGCATGTCAGATATTCTGAGCGTGCGTCTGAGCGTTGACCAATGAGATGTTACAACGCCACCTACGTCACAAGCACGATGTTTCCCTTCAGTACAGAGTTGTGAGGCACCATATTTGGCATTCATTTCAAGCCTATATGTATATATGCTGCTTCTGAGCACCAGCAAATTGAGAATCACTGGAAAACCCGTTGTTAACTGTGTGATTCGTTCCAATAAAATAATGAGAAACATCATAATCGTGGCAAAAGAATTATAGTAACTTTTGTATTATGAGAGTAGGCTATTTAAAGGCAGCGACACACCGAAGATCCACCCAAAACTCAGTGTTCTTGGTACAATTTGTTATAATTAAACTTCAATTAGCAACAGATCTACGATTAAGGTTTTCAGCACGCGGTAACATAATATGATCAGATATAAGGGGTGTGATGTTGATTTAGCAGTCGGCACGGTAGCTCAGCGTGTTCGGTCAGAGGGTGGCAGGGGTGTGGCAGGGGGCGAAAGACATTCCGGAGGGCTGAACGAAAGGCCTCTCCAGTTTGTCTGACGAACCGGTTTCGGGCTCTGTCTCCGGCTGATACTGATGTTCGGCCGGAGATGGCTGCTTGTCCTGTTCCAGAGGTTGCCCCTCAGTCTGCAAGATCCGGGCAGTCGCAGAGGGTGGGCTTACTGGTAGTTGGGAGCTCCAACGTCATTCGCGTAATGGGGCCCCTTAGTGATATGGCAGCAAGAGAGGGGAAGAAAACCAATGTGCACTCCGTGTGCATACCGGGGGGAGTCATTCCAGATGTGGAAAGGGTCCTTCCGGATGCCATGAAGGGTACAGGGTGCCCCCATCTGCAGGTGGTCGCACATGTCGGCACCAGTGATGTGTGTCGCTATGGATCGGAGGAAATCCTCTCTGGCTTCCGGCGGCTATCTGATTTGGTGAAGACTGCCAGTCTCGCTAGCGGGATGAAAGCAGAGCTCACCATCTGCAGCATCGTCGACAGGACTGACTGCGGACCTTTGGTACAGAGCCGAGTGGAGGTTCTGAATCAGAGGCTGAGATGGTTCTGCGACCATGTGGGCTGCAGATTCCTCGACTTGCGCCATAGGGTGGTCGGGTTTCGGGTTCCGCTGGATAGGTCAGGAGCCCACTACACGCAGCAAGCGGCTACACGGGTAGCAGGGGTTGTGTGGCGTGGATTGGGCGGTTTTTTAGGTTAGATGGCCTCGGGCAAGTACAGAAAGGGCAACAGCCTCGAAGGGTGCGGGGCAAAGTCAGGACATGCGGGGACCAAGCAGCAATCGGTATTGTAATTGTAAACTGTCGAAGCTGCATTGGTAAAGTACCGGAACTTCAAGCGCTGATACGAAGCACCGAAGCTGAAGTCGTTATAGGTACAGAAAGCTAGCTGAAGCCAGAGATAAATTCAGCCGAAATTTTTACAAAGGCACAGACGGTGTTTAGAAAGGATAGATTGCATGCATCCGGTGGTGGCGTGTTTGTCGCTGTTAGTAGTAGTTTATCCTGTAGTGTAGTAGAAGTGGATAGTTCCTGTGAAATATTATGGGTGGAGGTTACACTCAAAAACCGAGCTACGTTAATAATTGGCTCCTTTTACCGACCTTACGACTCAGCAGCATTAGTTGCAGGACAACTGAGAGAAAATTTGGAATACATTGCACATAAATTTTCTCAGCATATTATAGTCTTAGGTGGAGATTTCAATTTACCAGATATAGACTGGGACACTCATATGTTTAGGACGCGTGGTAGGGACGGAGCATCGAGTGACATTATACTGAGTGCACTATCCGAAAATTACCTCGAGCAATTAAACAGAGAACCGACTCGTGGAGATAACATCTTGGACCTACTGATAACAAACAGACCCGAACTTTTCGACTCTGTAAGTGCAGAACATGGAATCAGTGATCATAAGGCCGTTGCAGCATCCCTGAATATGGAAGTTAATAGGAATATAAAAAAAGGGAGGAAGGTTTATCTGTTTAGCAAGAGTAATAGAAGGCAGATTTCAGACTACCTAACAGATCAAAACGAAAATTTCTGTTCCGACACTGACAATGTTGAGTGTTTATGGAAAAAGTTTAAGGCAATCGTAAAATGCGTTTTAGACAGGTACGTGCCGAGTAAAACTGTGAGGATCGGGAAAAACCCATCGTGGTTCAGCAACAAAGTTAGGAAGCTACTGCGAAAGCAAAGAGAGCTTCACTCCAAGTTTAAACGCAGCCAAAACCTCTCAGATAAACAGAACTTAAAACGATGTCAAAGTTAGCGTAAGGAGGGCTATGCGTGAAGCGTTCAGTGAATTCGAAAGTAAAATTCTATGTATCGACTTAACAGAAAATCCTAGGAAGTTCTGGTCTTACGTTAAATCAGTAAGTGGCTCGAAACAGCATATCCAGACACTCCGGGATTATGATGGCATTGGAACAGAGGATGACACGCGTAAAGCTGAAATACTAAACACCTTTTTCCAAAGCAGTTTCACAGAGGCAGACCGCACTGCAGTTCCTTCTCTAAATCCTCGCACAAACGAAAAAATGGCTGACATCGAAATAAGTGTCCAAGGAATAGAAAAGCAACTGGAATCACTCAACAGAGGAAAGTCCACTGGACCTGACGGGATACCAATTCGATTCTACACAGAGTACGCGAAAGAACTTGCCCCCCTCTAACGGAGGGTTCCAAATGATTGGAAAAGAGCACAGGTAGTCCCAGTCTTCAAGAAAGGTCGCCGACAAGATGCGCAAAACTAAAGACCTATATCTCTGACGTCGATCTGTTGTAGAATTTTAGAACTTGTTTTTTGCTCGCGTATCATGTCGTTTTGGGAAACCCAGAATCTACTCTGTAGGAATCAACATGGATTCCGGAAACAGCGATCGTGTGAGACCCAACTCGCTTTATTTGTTCATGAGACCCAGAAAATATTAGATACAGGCTCCCAGGTAGATGCTATTTTCCTTGACTTCCGGAAGGCGTTCGATACAGTTCCGCACTGTCGCCTGATAAACAAAGTAAGAGCCTACGGAATATCAGACCAGCTGTGTGGCTGGATTGAAGAGTTTTTAGCAAACAGAACACAGCATGTTGTTCTCAATGGAGAGACGTCTACAGACGTTAAGGTAACCTCTGGCGTGCCACAGGGGAGTGTTATGGGACCATTGCTTTTCACAATATATATAAATGACCTAGTAGATAGTGTCGGAAGTTCAATGCGGCTTTTCGCGGATGATGCTGTAGTATACAGAGAAGTTGCAGCATTACAAAATTGTAGCGAAATGCAGGAAGAGCTGCAGCGGATAGGCACTTGGTGTAGGGAGTGGCAACTGACCCTTAACGTAGACAAATGTAATGTATTGCGAATACATAGAAAGAAGGATCCTTTATTGTATGATTATATGATAGCGGAACAAACACTGGTAGCAGTTACTTCTGTAAAATATCTGGGAGTATGCGTGAGGAACGATTTGAAGTGGAATGATCATATAAAATTAATTGTTGGTAAGGCGGGTTACCAGGTTGAGATTCATTGGGAGAGTCCTTAGAAAATGTAGTCCATCAACAAAGGAGGTGGCTTACAAAACACTCGTTCGACCTACACTTGAGTATTGCTCATCAGTGTGGAATCCGTACCAGATCGGGTTGACGGAGGAGATAGAGAAGATCCAAAGAAGAGCGGCGCGTTTCGTCACAGGGTTATTTGGTAACCGTGCTAGCGTTACGGAGATGTTTAGCAAACTCAAGTGGCAGACTCTGCAAGAGAGGCGCTCTGCGTCGCGGTGTAGCTTGCTGTCCAGGTTTCGAGAGGGTGCGTTTCTGGATGAGGTATCGAATATATTGCTTCCCCCTACTTATACCTCCCGAGGAGTTCACGAATGTAAAATTAGAGAGATTCGAGCGCGCACGGAGGCTTTCAGACAGTCGTTCTTCCCGCGAACCATACGCGACTGGAACAGAAAAGGGAGGTAATGAGAGTGGCACGTAAAGTGCCCTCCGCCACACAACGTTGGGTGGCTTGCGGAGTATAAATGTAGATGTAGATGTAGGGTTAGCTGCCCTCTGTAACAAATACTGAGTTAATCGATCAACGACGAACTGAAACGGGTGTCTTACGACGTCCCCCCCGAGCAGATTCAACGAACAAAAGCGAACAAAATGAGGAGAGTACCAAAAAAAAAAAAAAAAAAAAAAAAAAAAAAAATATGTAGAGTTAAAAAATATGACGAGTTGCGTTAGTTTAATGGTTAAAGTGTTAGGCTGCTAACCATAAGGTTCTGCGTTGTAACCTTGTTCGTTGCTTAACATTTTGCCGGCACGGTAGCTCAGCGTGTTCGGTCAGAGGGCTGCGTGCTCTCTGTAATAAAAAAACTGAATCAAGGAACCAACGATAAATCTGAACGGATGTCTTGTGACGTCCGCCCCGACCAAACGCAACGAACTATACCGAACAAAATGAGTAAAAAAAAAAAAAAAAGAGAGTAATGAGAAGCCTCACTGTTTAGTTTTGAGTTGTTTGTTGGGGCAGTGGTTCGCGTCTTGACACTTCCAAGATTTTTTTCCTAACATTCGCGTTTCTTTTAGGTTCTGATACTTTATTATTAGTTTAATATAGGTATATAATACATCTGATGTTATGTAAATATAAGTTCATCTTTTTTTTGAGGGGTGACTTTTTTCGATTGCCTTAATCTACAGGACAGCTTGCGCTACTTGTATAAAGATATTTTGCTCCTTTTTCTTTTACGCTTCGTAATTCACATGTTGCAAAGATTCTGCTACTGGGTAGGAACAGTGATCAAGTAAGTCTGACCTTGGGGTTTTTCTAAAATGTGGGAATGATGAAATAATGTTTATCTTATGCGGAGAAGTATTCCAAATTTGTAACGCACTGTAGTAATAGAACTTTTATAAGCCTGTGTCCTTACTGATTGGACATGGTACTTTCCTTTTCGTGGACGATGCAGGAAATGTGCGTTTTAACACAGCTAACGTGGAAATTTTACGCGCGCCCGTTGAGTAAACACTGTGATTTACGAACTTGAAACATCCCTCAACTGCCGCTGGAGTGCGTTGCGATCGCGTGTAGCACGATTGGGGCCTACGTACCGTATGCACGAGTCGCATCGTTCCTGAGCATTCAGCAGCACGTTGAACTTGGCACGCTGAACGTTAACGTTCGATAGCACGGTCCGTGTGCCGACGGCTTTACATTATCAGTCCGCCTAGTTTTCAACATTCTTCTGTAGCACCATATCTCAAATGCTTCGACTGCCTTCCGTTCCGGTTTTGCCACAGTCCTTGTTTGACTACCGTACAATGCTGTGCTCCAAATATAGATTCTCATAAGCCTATTTTTGATACTAGCACAGTTTTCTTCGCCAAGAATACCTCTTTTGCCGTGCTAGTCTGCTTTTTATGTCCTCCTTGTTCCGTCCATTACGGGTTATTTTGCTGTCCAGTTAGCAGAATTCCTTAACTTCATCTGCTTGGTGGTCAATAAGTTTCCCTCTGTTCTTATCTGTACTGCTTCCGTCTTTCTTCGCTCTCAGTCTATATTCTGTACTCATTAGACCATTCCATTCAACAAATCCTGTAATTCTTCTTCACTTTCACTGAGGAAAGCAATGCTGTCTACTTAAAAAGTCCATTCTAGAATGTTGCTCAACTGTGTGGGACACATACCAAAAAATTGTAAGGCGGGTACTCGAAGGTATAGAAACCAGGGAAGTACGAATGTTAGTAGGTTTTTTTGATTCGCCTGAAAGCCTCACACAAACTCTGAAATACCTGAAGTAGAGGACGCTTTTAAGAAGGACGTCAATTACGCCGCAGTGAACCAGTGTTAAGTTTCAAGAAACAGTATTAACTGAAGAACCCAGGAATGTACTAGAGCCTCTTATCACTCCCGCAGCAAACGAAAAGACTAGGCTGATTACACCGCGCACCGAATCATTCAGCCGTTCTTCCAGTGTTGTATACGCCTTACCAGCGGGAAGAAACCTTAACATGTGGTTCAGTATTAAGGACCCTCTGCCAGCCACTTCACAGTGGTTAGCAGATTATGTAGTAGATAACAGCTGAGTAGCCTTGCTCACTTAGCTTGCTCACTTAGCAAATGTTCTCAACACCAGTCTGCAGGGGAGAGTAACTTCTATATCACGATTAACATTTTGGACATTCGATTCGAAAATCTAGAGGTCCCGAATAGCTAACAATTATCGATGAAACAAAACTTTATGAACAGGCATAAATAGCGCTGCTCAGAACGACTGAAAGACTCAAGACCAGACTGTTCTCATCCTCAGATTCGTTCATAGCGAACGGATACCAAGTACTGTTCCACTCCGGCAACGACGACCAACACTTGATGACCGTTTTAAGGGAGACGATCAACATGTGACCACAGTTTCATGGGACGTTTAAGGAAGATTTGGTAACAAAAAATTTCAGCTCCACATCTATGTCGCATTTTCTTGGAATGGGTGACATTGAAGAGATAAATGTAAAAATACTGGCATATTTTGCTTACTTCTACTCTGTTGTAAAAGAAAAGTGTGATTTTATACTTATGAGCACTGAAAGAAATCCTCTAAATTTCGATTACGTGATAATTCACACAAATCTGAAGGCTGTAAATTGAACAAAATACTTAGGGATTACAATTACAAATAACCTAAACTGGAACGACCACATAGATAATGTTGTGGAATCCGCATCAGGTGGGACTGACGGATAATATCGAAAAAGTTCAAAGAAGGCCAGCTCGTTTTGTACTACCGCGAAATAGGGGAGATAGTGCCACAGACATCATACGTGACTTGGAGTTGCAATCACTAACTCGAAAGCGTTTTTCGTTGCGGCGGGATCTTATCATGAAATTTCAATCACCCGTTTTCTCCTCTGATTGTGAAAACATCTGTTGGCACCCACATATATATGGAGAAAAGATCGTTGTTGTTGTTGTGGTCTTCAGTCCTGAGACTGGTTTGATGCACCTCTCCATGCTACTCTATCCTGTGCAAGCTTCATCTCCCAGTACCTACTGCAACCTACATCCTTCTGAATCTGCTGAGTGTATTGATCTCTTGGTCTCCCTCTACGATTTTTACCCTCCACGCTGCCCTCCAATGCTAAATTTGTGATCCCTTGATGCCTCAAAACATGTCCTACCAACCGATCCCTTCTTCTAGTCAAGTTGTGCCACAAACTTCTCTTCTCCCCAATCCTATTCAATACCTCCTCATTAGTTACGTGATCTACCCACCTTATCTTCAGCATTCTTCTGTAGCACCACATTTCGAAAGCTTCTATTCTCTTCTTGTCCAAACTGGTTATCGTCCATGTTTCACTTCCATACATGGCTACACTCCATACAAATACTTTCAGAAACGACTTCCTGACACTTACATCTATACTCGATGTTAACAAATTTCTCTTCTTCAGAAACGATTTCCTTGCCATTGCCAGTCTACATTTTATATCCTCTCTA
The DNA here is from genome assembly GCF_023898315.1 of Schistocerca nitens. NCBI lineage: Eukaryota > Metazoa > Arthropoda > Insecta > Orthoptera > Acrididae > Schistocerca > Schistocerca nitens. The sequence goes on along the minus strand of NC_064615.1, from coordinate 244,765,451 downwards.
CTTCGACCATCATCAGTTATTTTACTCCCTAAATAGCAAAACTCCTTTACTACTTTAAGTGTCTCATTTCCTAATCTAATCCCCTCAGCATCACCCGATTTAATTTGACTACATTCCATTATCCTCGTTTTGCTTTTGTTGATGTTCATCTTATATCCTCCTTTCAAGACACTGTCCATTCCGTTCAACTGCTCTTCCAAGTCCTTTGCTGTCTCTGACAGAATTACAATGTCATCGGCGAACCTCAAAGTTTTTACTTCTTCTCCATGAATTTTAATACCTACTCCGAATTTTTCTTTTGTTTGATCATCACGGTAAAATAAGAGAAATCAGGGCTCGCATAGAAATATTTAAGTGCTCGCTTTTCACGAGCGACGTTCGAGATTGGAACGGTAGAGAGACAGCTTGAAGGTGGTTCATTTAACCCTCTGCCAGGCCCTTTATTGTGAATAGCTGAGTAATTTCGTTGATGTAGATACAGATGTTGTTTCACATGGTGCCAAATTTTAGTTAACTCCACAAACAAACAGTAAATATTTTAGAGTGGAGAAGCGTATAATAAAACTGATTTATGGTGTTAATTCAGAAATGAGTATTACACTCAGGCTTTCTAAATATGTTTGTTATACGGTATTATGTTTTCTGACAGCCTCCACAGTTACGAGAATCCCATAATTTTTGGGGACATGGAATGAAAAATAAGTCTAATCTAATATAAATAAAACAATTTACTTGTTCATCGCATATAACTCACAGGGTCACAATGAAATTTAAAAAATTTGCTCATATATATTTCGTGTCCCCTACAAGTACTTATTTGTAGATGCTCCATAACTCTGCAATTTTGTATCTTACTGTGCAATTCTTTTTTTAAAATAAGCTCTTTGTGGTTATAATCACAATTGATTTCAGTCATAAGCTCAGAGAGGAGCACAAAAACTTCGAAGGGGGTATTACGCAAAAGGACCTAATCGAAATTGTCATATGTGTTGATATTGAAGTCTACAAAGCGCTGTCCTTAGCATTCCTTCCTTCTTTCGCATGGAATTACGTGATCACTCTTGTTTGAATTGTTTCAAGCCCATAAAGAACATGTTAGAGAGAATCACACTGAACGAAGTCAGGCACCTTTGAAACAGCATTCGTTTTTTCCTCAGCTACGCTGGGGAGGAACGGATTATTAAGTTGCTCGTTCCATTATAAGCGCGCTGTCAAAATAATGTGACTCGGGTGGCACTCAGGTGGAGAAATTTCCGATTTGATTACGCTGGTAACAATTGCTTTCCTTCTGTCTTTCATTAATAGCGATGACGTTGTACTTATTGAAAGCCTCGCCTTACTAATTCAATTTCTAAAGGCGCTACAAGAAATAAACTTCTATTCTTCCTGTGAGGACACGGGCTGCATCAGTGATGTGTCATCTCTACTAACTGTAAAGCTAATGACGTTGTCGCCATACTTTAAAACTGTACTTCTATTTAAACTTTAACCGAAATTTAGCGGATTCCTTTTAGTACTCATGTGGATGACTTCAATCGTTTCATTATTTAGTGTCAACTGCCACATTTCGTTCGATATAGGTATCTTGTCTAAAACATTTTGCAACTGGTTTTGATCATCTAATGACTTTACAAGACAGTAAATAGAAACAATGCTAAGAGACGTGCTCACATTGTCTCCTAAGAACATTTATGTTGCTCAGGAACAGCGGAGGGCCTACGACACCTCCGTAGGGAACGCCAGATATTGCTTCTGTTTTACTCTATGACTTTCCGTTAGTTACTACGAACTGTGACTTTTCTGAAGGAAATCACGAATCCGGCCGTATAAATGAGCGATTCTCCACAGGCACGCAATCTGATTAGAGAGTCGCTTATAAGGAATGGGTGTCAAAAGTCTTCTGGAAGTCGAAAAATATGGAATCAGTTGACATCCCCTGTTGACAGTACTAATTACTTTGTGAAAATAAAGAGCTAACTGTGTTTCACAAGAGAGAAATCTTCTGAATCCGTGTTGACCATTCGTCAATAAATCACTTACTTCGAGGTAATTGATAATGTCTGAATACACATTATAAGTTCCAAAACCCTACTACAGATCGACGTTACTGATATTGGTCTCTAATCAGAGGATTTCTTCTATTTTCCTTCTTGGATGTTAGTGTGATCTGTGCGACCTTCCAGTCTTTAGGTATATGATTGCTAAGTATGGAGCTACTGTTTCAGTTTACTCTGAAAGAAACTTAACTGGCACACAATCTGGATGGTGGCTTTGTCTTTATTATATGATTCAAGCAGCTTCGCTACACCGAAAGTATCTACTTCTAATTTACTCACGTAGGCAGTAGTTCTTGATTCGGATTCTGGAATATTTATTTCGGCTTCTATGGTGAAGGAATTTCAGAAAACCATATGTAGTAACTCTTCTTTAGTGAGATAGTCATCAGTAACATTAGCATTGCTATCGCACAGTGAAGGTATTGATTGCCTCTGTTGTAGTTTACATACGACTAGAATCTCTCTGGATTTTCTGCCAGATTTCGAGACAGAGTTTCATTGTAGAAACTATTAAAACAATTCGCACTGAAGATCGCGCTAAATTTACAACTTCTGTGATACTTTGACAATCGTGGGATTTTTGCGTTCTTTTAAATTTTGCATAACTTTTTCCGTTGCTTCTGCGACACTGTTATGACCTTCTTTTTGTGAACCATGGGGATCAGAGCCATCTCTTTCTAATTTATTTAGTACGTATTTCTCAACGGCCGTCCATACCGCTTCTTTGAATTTAAACCGCATCTTGTCTACGCTTGCATAACCAGTCTGGAAGGAGTGGAGACTGTCTCTTAGGAAGGTGTCAAGCGAATTTTTATTCTCGTTTTTAAATAGATATTTTTTGGGTTCATTTTTGGTGGATTTGGACGTTATGGTATTCAGTCTTGCTACTACGATCTTGTGGTCACTAATCCAAGTATCCGTCGCGATGCTCGCTATGTGGTCAGGACGTTTGTTTCTAAGAGGTCAAGTATGTTTTCGCAACCATTTGCACTTCGATTGGGATCCTAAACTAAGTATTCAAAATAATTTTCAGAGAAAGCATTACGTGTGACTTCGGACGACATTTCATGCCTACCAACGGTTTTAAAATGTATTTTCGACAACATATCGAGAGTAGATTGAAGTCACCACCTATTATAATTGTATGATTGCAGTACCTATTTATAATGAGACTCGAATTTTCTTTGAACTGTTCGGCATCTATATCATGTGATTCGGAGAGAGAGGGATGGAGGTTGGTGAAAGGAACACTGTGTTAATTTATTCCGGTTGTCAAGCATAACCTTTATGTATACTAACATCTCTGTCTACTTCAATTTCACTCCAAGGTGAATTACTTCTGATAGCAACAAACACTCCAACACCAACTGTTTTCAATCTGTCCGTTCTGAACAAGATTAGTTCGTTAGTAATAATTTCGGCTGAACATATCTCCGGCTTTATCCAGCTTTCTGAACCTTTACTGCTTTCTATTAGCGCTTGGAGATCTGGTTCTTTCCCAGCGCAACGAAGACAGTTTACAACCACAGTACCGATTGTTGCTAGTCTAGCCTTGTCCAGTTTTTTCCCTGCACCCTTTGGGACTGACGCCCTTTCTGTAGTTTCCCGAGACCCTTAAACCTAAAAATCCACCCAGTTACCTAATTAATTCCTCACAATACATGTTTCGGAAAGTATTTTTCATCTTCTAGTGTTTTGGATCTTCGAGAGTATTAGACACAACTTCATTGCCAATTTTGCCGACTACGTTTGATGGGCCCATGACATGGGAATATTTCCAGCGTTACACTGCTTTTTGGATTCCGTGAATGCATAAATGAGAATAATCTAAATATTTCATCTTAACATACCTATAGATGAAACATACCGCTGAAATATGCAGTGTGAGGGGTTAACCAAATCAATGGCAAACGTTTATTTTACTCCAGTTTATCAAGTTTTCTACGCAGTGGGAGTGGGAAGTGGAAAGAGAAAAGAATTCTAGACCATCAGGACAATAGAAACCGAACTTGACATACATGCAAGTTACCAAATGAAAATAAATGCTGTTCTAGTAAGATAACCATAGTTCCATTTGGAGTGGTGGTAGAGGATGGAAACAGGACGACGTGTAAAAAAATTAAAACTTTAAGCCAAGTAATTCATCTGATTTCAATTAGCACAAAATAGATATAATTAATTATTTGTGATCTTATGCTACTTTCTGGACTGTAATGTTAAAGGTTCCCTATTTTATTTCGTTCAATATAAATAATTACATAATTGCTTTCTCTTCGTCTAGCAGAGCTCCCGTGTTTGATAGTAAGAGTTATTCAGAGAGCATAACCTACCCTCATTTGAGAAAATATTTCGCTACCAATATAGCAAATTGTGTAACTGACTGAACTTCGTATGTTACATTGTACTTATTATGCGAGTTCCTATATGAGTAAACAAGAAACAAGTTCTTTTGGAGAAAGCCTGAAAGAAGATTTGAATGATTAAAGCTGTTGTCTTTTCCAGGAATATTTTTCTTATCGTGCCTCTTTCGCTACTGCAGATGGCAGGACGATGGAGAAATCGATTTTTTAAATAAATATTCGAGCACAGTTTAGGTCTACACATACAGCACGAAGTTCTGAACTACATGAAAGTTGGGTTTCTTGTAGTGGATAAGTTGCAAAACAGGGGCCTACATTCCCTCGCACGGTACAGTCACACTGACAACTCCTTGGCTCTCTCCACCATATCCTCCTAAGATGCGTGGTCAGGAAAATAACATTGTACGCTGTTTTTCTAGCAGATAGTTTTTAAATAGGGATTAACCAATAGAAATTCGAGGAGAAATGATTTTGAGCTATATTTACAACTTTCTTTTATACTTGTCGGGCTTTTATATTACTGGCAAATGATCAGAAATTTTTGTTGCTGCATATTGAACTACTTTCAGAGTAAATGACAGCGTTAATAGCGGGTAACAAAGGTCTTTTTCCCTCTAGTGTTGTAGGTATAGACATCACTGCTCTTCTCAAATTCTGATGGATTATTTAGACGAATTTCATCAGCGAATATATGTATTTTGACGGTGCAGTTAAAATGTTTAGCAACTTGGTGATTTACCCCAGAAAAATGTTCCACAAGACATTATTGAGTGGAAATCTGCAAAATATGTCAGGAGGTTAATTAGTTTATTTCCAAGATTAGAAATTATATGAAGAGCAAAAGCTGCAGAACTTAATTGTTTGAGAAGCTCAATAATAAGCTTCTTCCATTTCATGTTTTCATCAGTGTGTACTCCCATAATTTGGAGCAGTCTGACATATTTGCTGACTTCTGCTCACCTGTTACATCACTTGTTGATGTGACTGTGTTTGTTATATAGAACTGAGTATAGTGCGCCTTTTAAAAATTGAGGGAGAGGCCATTTTCTGAGAACTACTTTGTAATTCTTTGGGAAATATCGGTTACAATCTCTTCTGTTGCTTTCTCTCTGGTGAGATATATTATTACACTAGTATCATCTGCAAAAAGTACCAATTCTGGTTACTGAATGTTATGTGGAAGGTCATGCTTCTAAATACAGGGTAGGTATGGACCAAAAATTGAACCCTGTGGGGCTCCCTTTGTGATTTCTCTCCATTCACTAAATTTTCCACACTTTCAACATTCTTTGACTTATTCATCACATCGTTTTGAACTCTGTTTGTTGAGTATGATTCGAACTGGCTTTGTGTAAAACAATAAAATCCATAAAACCTGAATTTTTCTGATAACATGTACATAATCAAACCCCTTGGAAAGATGAAAAAAATACCAACTGGTGATATTTCATTATTTAAGGCTTGTACTACTTGATGAGTAAATGTATAAACTGCAGTCTTAGTCGACCATACTTCTTGGAATACAAACTGGGATATGCTAAGTAAGTGTGAGACGACTTTTGAGTGCTTTACTTCACGAATATTTTGGAAAAATATGTCAGCAAGGAAACTGGACGATAATTCTTCAAGTCTGTCTTATCATCTTTCTTATGATGAGAGTTAACAATGGCATATTTCAACCTATCTGGAAACGTTCCCTGAGCAACTGAAGTGTTACATAATCAATAACAATGTTACTTATCAAGTCGGAAAATTTTTTCGAAAAACTGTTTGTAATTCGTTCAAAATCACAAGAGCTTTTCGATTCTAGAGTTTTTGTAATTTCAACCATTTCAGAGAAGGATGTTGGTGCAACTTCAATTTACTTAAAGTTCTATGGAATAACAAATTTAATATATTCTCTTGCTTATTCAACTGAACCATTTAATCATATTTTTGCTGCTACATTTAGAAAATGATTGTTGAAGATACTCGCAACTCATGAATTGTCAGTCACAACATTGTCATTTAGTTTAATTGTCATGGAATCTTGTACACTACCTGAATGACCTGCCTCCAGTTTGACAATGTCCCATATAATTTTAATCTTATTACCTACATTATTTTTTACTATCGGGACACATATACTTCTGGACATTTCAGTGACTTACATTAAAGTACTATAGCATTTCTTGTAATATTCAAGTAATGTTAGATCTTGACTTACTCTGTCATATAAATAAATTTCTCTCCCCCTCTTACATAAGAATTAATTCCCGTAGTTATTCACAGCTTACTTGTATTTTAATGGATCTTCTGGATAATTTTTTGTAATACAATTTTCAAATATCAGTACAGATTTAATACAAAATGGATTGAATTTGACATTAACATATTTTTCTCCATATACGTCATCCCATACCATCTCTTTTAACTTCCTGTTAAAAGACTGTATCCTGTTCTCGTTAATAAACTTCACTGCTTTGTATGAACCTGCCTCAGAGCTGTAAGATGCCATAGTGTTTATTTCCAATAATTGTGCATCATGATTATATAGCCCATTAGCAATTGCGTACGCAATCATTGTTTCAGCCACAACACTATCTATAAAAACGTTATCAGTGTCCTACTACCTTGCTGCACGTAAGTTGGTAAATTGACTACTGAAATTACATTGAAGTAGTGATTCTAGTTCATTCTTTCTGTCCATGTTTTTTTAAGAAATATATATTCAAATCGCCGCAAACTACTGACTGTTTCTTCTCGTCTGACAGATAGCTCAAAAATGCATCTAGATTTCTCATAAACAGCTGAAAATTTTCTTGAGATAATCTGTCGACTGTTACAATTATCAGATAAGTATTCTGCAGTAACAACTCACAAGCACATGCTTTTAGGTTATGACAAACGCAAAAACTATTTGTCTCAGTATTTTTTACTTTGTGTCCTACTGTTGTCCATCGCAACTCCTCCTTTTTTCACGTTAACTCCAACACGAAAAAGATGCTTATCTGTAATCACCGATATTTATCTTCTCCATTCCGCGGTGCTAAGAGAGGCACAGAACATCTACAATTTCAGAATTTTCCACATGTTCTAGGCATACAACAAGGTCATCTACCTTATTTTTCAAATCTCTAATGTTGTGATGATGAAAATTAATTTTATTTTTCTTGAAACTGTTACATACTGGGTCATTTTTTCCAGCGTGTACAAACTCTAGGGATTGATCGATGAGAGGATACGAAACAAAAAAGGTCTAATGAACTTATGTCCGGAAATGTATGGTTTCGATGCTAGAGACCATTTATTCAAGCACACATTGTTACAGAGACTGCGGCCTAGTACTCGCTGTACCATGCAGCCACTGTTACAGTATGTGACGAAAATGGTTTCCATGTGCCTCAGTGCATGTGTGTACCCACCATAGCATGTTCTGTCCCAGACGTTCACATCGGCCAGGCTGCATCCGAAAGGTATCAGAGGCAACATGAATACGCTGTTCCAGTGTCTCTACATCTGTAACGGACTCTGCATACACACTACTTCTGAGATGGCCTCATAACCAGAAATCCGTTGAACGAGCAGACCATGCAACTGAAACCCCTCGTCCGATCCATCGACCAGGGAAGACACGATTGAGATGCGTCCGGACGTTACAGGCGAAGTGGGCTGGAGCACCATCATGTAGAAGCCACATAACCCTTCGAATCATCAATGACATTTCTTCCAGTATGGGAGGAAAAGTCACCCACAAGAAAAGCCCACAGTTCCGGCCTGTTAGGCGACGTGGAAGGAAGACTGGTCCCAAAAATAAGGTTGCCAATTATATCGGCCCACCCATTGCGGCTGCACCGATACTGATTGTTTGCTGTCACCACATCATGGGGTTCTGCATACTGTCCCATAGATGACTGTTGTGAAAGGTGAAGATGCCGCTCCACGTAAAGGGGGGCCTCATCTGTGAATAGTATGGATGACACAAATCCCGGAATCGTGATTGCCTGGTGAAGAAACCAGTGACAAAACTGCTCTCGATGTGGAAAGTCTGTGGCTAGTAAGTCCAATACAAGCTGTAAGTGATAATGGTAGTATGAACTGTCATGGAGAACCTCCAAGTCTGGTGTCCGAACATTTCCGGTACCTCCTTCATCATTTCCTGCTTCCTAAAACGACCCTGTCTCAGGAAAAAGTGAATCGGACATAGCATTACCAATTACTATGGCAGGAAAGGGCTCTAGGGCATGACGTATCAGGAATAGTAGCATCCTCTAGGAGGAAACCACAGATACTGTAACTGTGACTGCATGATACGGCGAGTATTATAGCGCAGTCTCTGTAACAAAGTATGAGTGAATAAATGACCTCTAGCTTAGAAATCATGCATTTCCGGACATAAGTTCATTAGGCCTATCTTGTACCGTATCCTCTCAGCGAATAATCCCTAGAATTTGTACAGGGTGGAAAAAATTACCCTGTATATTAAGACCCTGTTCTACAATTCTAATTTCTTTCACAATACTGTCTGTTTGTAACCTAACACTAATCTAAAAACTGTGCTCCTCTGACTCCAGAAATGACGATGAATCCGCCCCCCCCCCCCCCTGCCACCATTACACTTTCTGCAAGGTGCTCATCTAATGTTTCGTTTCCTCTGCTGTTCAGGTGCAGGTCATGTTTTGTGTATCCCCATCTCATAATTGCAGCTAGAGGCACGATACAGATAAGAGATGGAGAATACAGTGCAGTCAGAATGACAGACTTGAAATATATTTCAAAACCGACCAGAGACTAGAAAGCTATCGGTACAGTTGGAATGAATTTGGAACTTGCGCAGTTACTGAATTATATTGTCTGCTCGGAGAAAATTCCAGAGAAATTGAAGGTAGCATACACAAGAAATGATATAAGAAAGAATCCTCAACTCACAGTGGTGCGTCCATTTTATATGTTGCTTATAAAATCAATTCGTCAAAGAGGAAACTCTAGCCAGTTGTAGAAACATTTTTACAAAAGGAGCAATGCGGATTTCATAATGGCAGCTCCTATACAGTTGCAATATTTGTTCTAAAACAGCATACACAAAAGAGAAGACAATTCGACAATCTATTATTTCTGCTGTTCTTAGACAGTGAGAAGTCCTACAATAAGGTAGGAGGGATGAAATTATGGTCCTGACTAAAATGTACCTCTGAATTTGTCGAATTCCATTAAACCACTGTTCGATAAGACTGAAATTAGTATAAACTAAGAGTTATTGATTGTAAACCAGGGACTAAAACAAGGGTGTCGGCTCTCTCCAATTCTTTTTGACTTAAATGTGAACAAAGTTTTAGATGAATGGAATTCTAAAAACTACAAGAAGAAAATCTTGGGAAGGAACAAAATTATTAACGCGTTTTTATTTGCGGACGACCAGGTTCTCCTAGAGGACAATGAAAGCACTTTACAAGAAAATGAGGTTAAACAGAGTAATATTTTACAGACTCATCGAATGATTGTATCCGTAAGTAAATCAAAATTGATGGTAGTGGATGGAAAAACACATTATGAGATCAAACATAATTATGAACAATTTAATAATAGAACAGGCAGAACCCTGTAATATCAAACTAACTCAAATGTGATTCAATGTATAAGGAGGTACACTATGTGATCAAAAGTATCCGGACACCTGGCTGAAAATGGCTTAAAAGTTCGTAGGGCCCTCCATCGGTAATGCTGGAATTCAGTACGGTGTTGGCCCACCCTTAGCCTTGATGACAACTTCCACTCTCGCAGGCATACGTTCAATCAGCAGCTTGAAGGTTTCTTGGAAATGACAGCCCATTCTTCACGAAGTGCTGCACTGAGGAGAGGTATCGATGTCGGTCGGTGAGGCCTGGCACGAAGGCGGCGTTCCAAAACGTCCCAAAGGTATTCTACAGGATTCAAGTCATGACTCTGTACAGGCCAGTCCATTACAGGGACATTATTGTCGTGTAACCACTCCGCCACAGGCCGTGCATTAGGAACAGGTGCTCTATCTTGGCGCGCAGTCCGGAACCGTGCGACTGCTACGGTCGCAGGTTCAAATCCTGCCTCGGGCATGGATGTGTGTGATGTCCTTAGGTTGGTTAGGTTTAAGTAGTTCTAAGTTCTAGGGGACTGATGACCACAGCAGTTGAGTCCCATAGTGCTCAGAGCCATTTGAACCATTTTTTTGCTCTATCTTGTTGAAAGACGCAATCGCCCTCCCCGAAGTGCTCTTCAACAGTGGGAAGCAAGAAGGTGCTTAAAACATCAATGTAGGCCTGTGCCGTGATAGTGCCACCCAAAACAACAAGGGGTGGAAGCCCCTTACATGCCGGCCGAAGTGGCCGTGCGGTTCTGGGCGCTGCAGTCTGGAACCGCGAGACCGCTACGGTCGCAGGTTCGAATCCTGCCTCGGGCATGAATATGTGTGATGTCCTTAGGTTAGTGAGGTTTAAATTGTTCTAAGTTCTAGGGGACTCATGACCTCAGAAGTTCGGTCCCATAGTGCTCAGAGCCATTTGAACCATTTGAAGCCCTACCATGAAAAACACGACCATACCATAACACCACCGTTTCCGAATTTTACTGTTGGCACTACACATGCTGGCAGATGACGTTCACCGGGCATTCGTCATACTCCCAGCCTGCCATCGGATCGCCACATTGTGTACCGTGATTCGTCACTCCACATGACGTTTTTCCACTGTTCAATCGTCCCATGTTTAGGCTCTTTACACTAAGCGAGGCGTCGTTTGGTATTTATCGGCGTGATGTGTGGCTCGACCATGAAATCCAAGAATGAGATTTTCACTCTGCAGCGGAGTGTACGCTGATATGAAACTTCCTGGCAGATTAAAACTGTGTGCCGGACCGAGACTCGAACTCGGGACCTTTGCCTTTCGCGGGCAAGTGCTCTAGCAACTGAGCTACCCAAGCACGACTCACGCCTCGTCCTCACAGCTTTACTTCTGCCAGTACCTCGTCTCCTACCGTCCAAACTTAACAGAAGCTCTCCTGCGAACATTGCAGAACTAGCACTCCTGAAAGAAAGGATATTGCAGAGACATGGCTTAGCCACAGCCTGGGCGATGTTTCCAGAATGAGATTTTCACTCTGCAGCGGAGCGTGCGCTGATATGAAACTTCCTGGCAGATTAAAACTGTGTGCCGGACCTAGACTCGAACTCGGGTCCTTTGCCTGTGAGGACGGGGCGTGAGTCGTGCTTGGGTAGCTCAGTTGGTAGAGCATAGCGGTATGGCATTCTGGATGGATTGTGACCCTAGATCTAATGTTTAACGTGTTACGTTCGGCCCAGTAACGTCCGTTCCGGAATCGTGGCCCGTTTGAGGAACCATGGACCCATACTTTCTGCTTACCTAACGATTCGCTAATTGCACCGTTTATTCATAGACAGGAATGTTCGGATCCGTCCAAGTTGCAAGTTCAATGTCATAATTTAATATATTATCTAACCAGATGATGTGACGTCTAGGCTACGAAACCGGTTGTTAAATAAATGATTTACAAGAGCAGCGAAGCGGCTATTGTCCAATAGCAAAGAGATAGGAGTAAGATTGCTCAACGTGTTGGCTAAGCCTGCTCTTATGTGTGGTAGTGAAAACAGGATTCTAAGAGAAGGAGAGCAAAAAATAACTGAAACAACTGAAACGAGATTCTCTCCAGCTTCCAGCCGCGTCTACATCTTCATCTACGTACATAATCCGCAGGCTACCGTACGGTGCATGGTGGAGAGTACCTTGTGCCACAACTAGTGGTTTCTTTTCCTGTTCTATTCGCAGGTAGAGCGACAGAAAAACGACTGTCTACATGCCTCCCTATGAGCCCCAGTTTCTCGTTTCTCTTCTTCGTGGTCCCGCGCGAAATGTATGTTGGCGACAGTAGGATCTTTCTGCAGTCCGCTTGAAATGCCGGTTCTCTAAACATTCTCAGTTGTATTCTTCGAAATGAATGTCTTCTTCCCTCCAGTGATTCCCACCAGAGCTCCCGATGCATACCCATAACACTTGCATGGTGACCGAACCTACTGGTAACAAATCTAGCAGCTGGTCTCTGAACTGCTTCGATGTCTTCTTTCAATCCGACCTGGTGCGGATCCCAAACACTCGAGCACTACTCAAGAATAGGTCGCACTAGCGCCCTATATATCGTCTCCTTTAGAGATGAACTACACTTTCCTAAAATTCTCCCAATAAACCGAAATCGACCACTCACGTTCCGTAACAAAATCCTCATATCCTCGTCCCATTTCATGTGAAACGTCCCCTTTGAACAATTTATACTAGACTGAGCTTAAACTGACACACAATATTTTTAGCGCAACGCAATCTGACTTTCAAAAAAATCCCTACAAAAGAATGGCCCTGACTAACATTAACCTATACGTCTCACAAATCACTTACCTCACAAAAATCTTGGTTACTCCCACTACTGCAATACGGCGAGCGCCACTACTGCCAGCTAAATAAAAGATTCAAACTATGGAAGGCACTAACTACTGATAGGGATAGTTAGGAAATGAAAGATATTAATAGAGAACAAAGAATGTATTTACCTTGATATCATCATATATATAGCAGTTCATGACAAATTACAAAACTCCGCCATCTCTCTCCTCACATCCACCACTGCTGGCGGCTCACCTCCAACTGCGCAACGCTACGCGCTGTTCACAGGCAGCTGCCTAACACTACAATGGCGAGTATTACAACAATGCAAATCAGCCACAGACTGCACACGGCACAGCCAGTGATTTTCATACTGAGGTGGCGTTACCAATAAAAAAACCTAAACAGCCTACTTACATAGCCCCCATGCTACCGACAAAAAATTTTACAAAATTTTTTTTGGGCACTGGCCAATACATATTTGTTAAAATTTTTTTTTCACAATTACAATAACAAAGAAATCAAATGCACACACTTATTGATACAATGTTGGTCAAAAGCTCAAATTTTCTCACAGTCCATAAAGACACTCCTGATCGTTCATGACGGTAAAATAGCAGTGTTTTTCTCAAAGTCTGAGCAGTAAAAGAAAATGCACACGGAAGTAGTGGATTTCCATGCAGTCTTGAAGAAGTAGCGTTGTCCTTCCAACGGAAAGACAGTGCTGACTCTTGACATGCTGACAGGTAATGGGCCACAACAGAGCAAACCCACAGCGGAGTCAATCGAAGTGTTGAAGAATATCGTGGGTAGGTCATCACAGAGCAGACCCACTGTAGTCCTGGTAGAGATTACGGTATGGTGGGCCACCAGAGGTGCAGACCCACCGCAGTCCTTGTAGAAATAATGGTATTGATGGATCATCAAAGATGTAGACCCACTATAGTCCTTGTAGAGATAATGGTACTGGTGAGTCAGCAAAGACGCAGACCCAATGTAGTCCTTGTAGAGATAATGATACTGGTGGGCCACCAGAGGTGCAGACCCACTGTAGTCCTTGTAGAGACGGCCAACAGCCATCTGTTGCGACTGTGCAGGTGCACAATCACCATCAAAGAGTCTTGCGGAGAATATAGCAAGTCCATAACCACCACTTGTGCACTCACAAAGTTTTTGGAATTGTCCTTAGAACCAGCAATGCTGTTATCCAGTCCCTTGCTGAATTATTAACACACGTGCAAACACTAACAGTCCCTACTTCTCACATACTGTCCATATAGTATGACCAACAGAAACGTGTGCAGTGAAATGGAACTTACAAGTTACTTAATTTGATGAACTGCTGTCAATTACAATTTTATAACATAAGAATACAATTACAAAGGTACAAAATACATCATTAAAGAACATAACAATACAGATAACATTTGTAATACAGGCTTTACAAAAGAATCGAAATAACATATACATCAGTGTTGCAGGAATTATGACATAAGTAAATACATAAAAGATCAGAATAATTATTGAAACATCGACTTCACACATGAGCATTAAAACAAAACAGAATAAATAATGTCTAAACATCTTTACAAAGTAAGTAACTTATTATTAATGCAAATTATATTTGAGGATAACAGTATTCCTCATCATAGTGAATGTAGATTAGTATTAGAAGAAGAAAAAATTCTATGAAACTACACAGAGACAGGAAGAAAACAAATACACTAGGGTACACAAACACATAGTGGGATAATACAAAAGGAAAGGACAGGGTTTGTTTTCAGTGTAACATTTGGTACTGCAGTCCAACCCAAAACTTCATTCCATAGATCTTTCGTCTTATTTCCACATTTGTTTCCACCAAAAAAATCCTATTCAAGCATGCTTTCTGTATATATATGTTCACATATTTCTTACCTCATTATTTATTTTCCATTATCTTACTTCATCATTTATTTCCAAGAAAATCCTACCTAAACCTGTTGTCCCTAAACCCTACTTTTTTTGGTTCATATCCTCTTTCAAAATACTGTTTTGGCCAAACCATTTTCTTATAGATTTTCAATGTATTTCTTCCAATTCATCACAACTTGTTCTCTTATATAGTCTACCCCCTCTTAAGCTAACTTAAATCTACTGAGCTCAGATGCTAAACTAAGGAACGAGGCAATGCAGCAGAACAAATCAAGTAACACAAACATCAATGACAAAAATTTCAAGCTGGCAAAGCAAGCTACAGTAAATCTAAATTACCAAGCAATTAAACATTACAACTAATATGAGGCAATGTGCAGCAAACAAGAAAAATAAATCTTGCTTAGCAGAGTAACACAAATTAAAATTCAGTAGCAATATGCCTGGCAAACAGCATAACTTATACCTAAACATGACAAAGTTCAAGCAGAAAAAGTATTACACTAAAAATGGCCATGTCTAATACCTATGTCACATCTTAACACTAGAGTGATGCATCACGATTTATTCTACAAAAGAAATTAACAAGTACTTGAAAAGAAAACTATGATTGCAGTTCCTGTGAAGGTAAATGTCTTTTTGTGCTCCCTCATTTTTTTTTGAAAAAATTATTATTTACTCAATCTGTAGACAGAAAATATTTATATTAGTACATCTATAAAATTTTATTTTAACCAGTGCTGCAGTGCAGCTAGAAACTAGATATTAAACAAAATGAGTAAATAAATACATAAAGCAAGCCATATGGCATTTCTCTCAATTCTCGTAGATAGACACTTGTCCTAATCAGGTGTGCAGATGTAAGAATCTTTCCAAGTTATTATTAGCGTGTCGTATTTACGATGCTTTCTACCAACGAATGTCAATAGCGAGGATAATGGCTCCCCCTTTTTTTTTTCTAGCACCTGCGCCACACACTAATGGCTTTTTCTCAAGGCAGCTGGCACACCTGGCCGCTCACAACGAATTACTTCACGGTCACTTACCTTTCTTAACGAAATATTTATGACAGCAGTTTTCGCTACAGCGACAGTCTCATATAAAAATATTTCACAGGTCAAGAATTAGCGTTGCAAATCTGTAGAAACAAAATCCTATAAATATAAGTGTCCAAAAAAAATATTCGTCAGCATTGTGATACAGTCACGCATTTACACAAATTTCATAACTCTTAAAGTATGATTCTTGGTTTCCAACATACTTCTTCACAAACTATAGTCCCTAACTTCTATTCATTATTCATATACATATAAACACGTAATCACATTCCTTATATAGCATCAGCTTATTGATCATAAACATACCTCAACAGCATAATACACATCGTCGTCGTAAAAAATAACATCATAACACCTCAGTCAAATCTCAAAAACGTCGTAGCTTTCTGCAATAATTTCAAAACCCTAAAACATATTCTCAGCTTATTTCAATAGTGTCATCTACCTCAAACATACCTTAAAAATCATGATCTCATACCAAATACATCATTCAAAGCTCTCATAGTATCACAATGGTTCCGAAAAAATATGAACAGTTTACAAAGTACAGAAAAAATACAGTTTCATAAGTGTGAAGTTATCCAACTGTGTAATTGCGTAAACATCTGTCACTGATGTAATAAAAAATGTTTGTTTCTCTGTTAAATGATCAGATAGCTGTGTAATTTATGTGTTAGAGAAATATGGTACCGATGTGTGAAGTTGTATAAGCAAATACCATATTAGCTAGGGCTCCTTGTGCTCGCCAAACACATGGTACACAAAGTAAGCGTGTACCCCCCTGAGGATTAATGTAATTATACCCTCAGGTGTTACAAATTACAGCAATGGAATGAAATGTATCACGGAAAACTTTCTTTGTAATTCAAAAATCTTTAAAAATAAGTGTTTTAAGTATAAGATTAATCACTCAAATGCGTGTACTGTAGCGCTAAACTGTGCGTCTTGTCGCAACATAATCTCTGTGGAAGTGTCGTAGTTATCGTCCTCCGAAAGCGAAGTTCTGCAGAAGTCAATGTACTTACCTCATGATACACCAAATTTCAAGTAAACCAAAATGTTGCATTAAAATCTCATTAGCAGTACCAGTATGTGTCCTAAGTATGTAAGCCTGATAGTCGTTATGTAATAGTGCAACTAACAAGAAAGAATGTACAAATACAACACTGTGTAGTCTGTTCACTATAACAATGCATTCATAATTTCTGTTTAAAAATGTTCCCTAGGTTCTAGGCTGGATATTTAACTTCAAACATTGTTGCATGTTAACAGTTTCTTAAGTCTGACAAAGCATACTAGAAATGTGAAGTGAAAAGTTTTATGGCAAAGACAAAGTTAAAAAGCAGATTATCTTTCAATAAACGGTTTTACATGTGAAATGTGGTGTAAACCTTTACTCTTCCTAGTACGCAGAGTTTCAACGTCAACGCAATTATCATGTGGTATACGTCGGATTCTGTAAGGTCCATTGTAAACTAGAAAGAATTTGTGACTCAAGTGTTTCTTCTTATGTGACAATGAATGAGCTTCAATGAGAACTTTCATACCAATATATAATTTCTTTGCATTTGCTTTACCGTGTAGTTTTCTCCTTTTGTCTGCTGCAGTTTTTATATTTTTAATAGCCAAATCAATTATGTCTTTGTGTCGAAGTTTACGTGTATTTGGGAAAGGTACAAGCTCTCTGATTCTGTTCGGTGGTTTTTCATTCTTCAGTACAAGAGTAGGTGGTAAAGCAGTGGAGTCATGAGGCATTTCATTCAGCACGTTTTGAAATAAGTGTAAATATCTGTCCCAATGCTGATGCTTTCTGTGACAATAAAGTCTGCAAAGCTTATTGATTTCTTTCATAATCCGTTCGGAGGGGTTACAATGTGGTGAGTAAAATGAAATAAAAACAGGTTTGATTTTATGGTTGCGAAGCATGCGTGACCAAACAGCAGATCTGAATTGCGGTCCGTTATCTGAAATGACTTTACTAACGTGTCCAACTTCACGTAAGAAATTTTTAACAAAGGCATTGGATACAGACCGTCCAGTGCCTTTACGTAACGGTGTGAAAGAAACAAATTTTGAAGTAAGTTCAACAGCGACTAGAACGTACGAAAATCCATTAGATGTTCTGACAAGCGGTCCCAAGAGATCAACAGCAGCAAATTCTTTTAATTTAGAAGGAATTATAGGAAACAGCGGAGCACGATGGGCGATAGTAGATGGTTTCGCCTTTTGACAAAGTTTACAAATAGACAAGACTCTTCGAATTCTCTTTTCCATATTGTTAAAATAACAAGTCGTTCGAAGAATATGATAACATTTTCGTGGGCCAAAATGTGCATAGCTGAAATGAATGTACCAAATGAGCTTATTAACAAAATCTTCAGGAATGCAAAGTACCCATAGCTTGTCATCAACAGTGCAGCGTTTGAACAGTATGTTGTTTCTAACCAGATAATAATGCCGAATCTGAGTGTGTGTCTTTTCATGCCATTTGCTCTTGATGTCTTTCCAAATCGGATCTTTATCTTTTTCATGAGCGATGTCCTTTAAAGATGTGGTGATGAAGTTTTCAAAGGCGACTTTCTGAATGTAAGGAATACTGAAATTTTTCTCGAGGTTGCCTTCTGTGTTACTTTTCTCAAGCCCAGCCGGTGCGCGTGACAGTGCGTCCGCAACAATGTTCTCCTTGCCGGGAATGTAGACTATTGTGAAGCGGAATTCTTGCAGAAACAATGCCCAACGTTTTAACCTGTCATGATTTAATTTTGAAGACATAAGAAATTGTAATGCACGATGATCACTGTATACTTTTACGTGCATAGCTGAAATGAATGTACCAAATGAGCTTATTAACAAAATCGTCAGGAATGCAAAGTACCCATAGCTTGTCATCAACAGTGCAGCGTTTGAACAGTATGTTGTTTCTAACCAGATAATAATGCCGAATCTGAGTGTGTGTCTTTTCATGCCATTTGCTCTTGATGTCTTTCCAAATCGGATCTTTATCTTGTTCATGAGCAATGTCCTTTAAAGATGTGGTGATGAAGTTTTCAAAGGCGACTTTCTGAATGTAAAGAATACTGAAATTTTTCTCGAGGTTGCCTTCTGTGTTACTTTTCTCAAGCCCAGCCGGTGCGCGTGACAGTGCGTCCGCAACAATGTTCTCCTTGCCGGGAATGTAGACTATTGTGAAGCGGAATTCTTGCAGAAACAATGCCCAACGTTTTAACCTGTCATGATTTAATTTTGAAGACATAAGAAATTGTAATGCACGATGATCACTGTATACTTTTACGTGCATAGCTGAAATGAATGTACCAAATGAGCTTATTAACAAAATCGTCAGGAATGCAAAGTACCCATAGCTTGTCATCAACAGTGCAGCGTTTGAACAGTATGTTGTTTCTAACCAGATAATAATGCCGAATCTGAGTGTGTGTCTTTTCATGCCATTTGCTCTTGATGTCTTTCCAAATCGGATCTTTATCTTGTTCATGAGCAATGTCCTTTAAAGATGTGGTGATGAAGTTTTCAAAGGCGACTTTCTGAATGTAAAGAATACTGAAATTTTTCTCGAGGTTGCCTTCTGTGTTACTTTTCTCAAGCCCAGCCGGTGCGCGTGACAGTGCGTCCGCAACAATGTTCTCCTTGCCGGGAATATAGACTATTGTGAAGCGGAATTCTTGCAGAAACAATGCCCAACGTTTTAACCTGTCATGATTTAATTTTGAAGACATAAGAAATTGTAATGCACGATGATCACTGTATACTTTTACGTGCTTACCAGAAAGAAAGAAACGGAATTTGTTAAATGCCCAAACGATAGCTAAAGCTTCTAATTCAGTAACGGAATAATTTTTTTAAGATTTTGTTAGCACTCGGCTAGCAAAAGCAATGGTTTTCTGAGCAGTAGTGTCATTTTCTATGGTTTCTTGAAATAAATGGGCACCAAGTCCGACTTTAGAAGAATCCGTGCTAAGGCAGAAATCTTGTGACAGATCTCGATGAGCTAGTATTGGCGTGTTAAGTAGCGATTCTTTCAAAGAATTGAATTCCAACTGTGCTTGTTCGTCCCAGTTCCAAATAGTGTTTTTTCCAGTGAGAGAACAAAGTTTTGGTGTAACAAGGATTTGCATATTCAGAAAACGACGGTAAAAATTTACGAGACCTAGAAAACTGCGGACTTGTTTTTTTGTGGATGGAACTGGAATGGCTCTGATTGCTTCTAACTTTTCAGGATCCGGCTGAATGCCTTCAGAAGAAATAATATGTCCCAAAAACCTCACCTTTGACCTACCGAATTCAGACTTTTCCAAGTTAACTGTAATTCCAGATTCTGCAAAAATACGTAACAAACTGTTGAGGATGCGATTATGTTGTTCCCATGAAGCTTCTGCTATTAGAATATCGTCCACATATAAGGTGATGTGACGTTTTAAGAACTCACGTAATATGGAATTTAGCCCGCGAATGAATGCTGCCGAAGAAATATTCAAACCAAAAGGAAGTTTCCGAAACTGATAACAAACGCCGAAACAAAGGAAAGCTGTGTATTTTCTACATTCTGGATGAAGTTCGATCTGATAAAAGCTGGATCTGAGATCAATGGAAGACAACACGTTTACACCATTAAAATTTTGAAGAAGTTCTTCCAACGTTTGCGGCCTGTCTGTTTCAGGAATAATGATAGTATTGATTTGTCTCGAATCTAAGACAAGCCTGATCGATCCATTTTTCTTCTCAACAACATATAATGGATTGTTGTATGAGCTTACTGCAGGCTCAATAATGCCCTCGTCAAGCATAGATTGTATTTCTGTTCTAACACGGTCGCTATAATGCGCCGGAATTACGTATGGTCCAACACAAAATTTAGTATGCTCACGAACACGAAATTGGTATTGAAATCCCTTGATTGTTCCTGTTTTGTGAGTAAAAACTGTGGAATGTGCTTGTAAAATCTCAAAAAGGTCTTGCCTATCATTGTCATTACAATTCTCAATTGTTTGAATTTTATTCTGAATTAACTCATTAGTATCATATGCGCCGTCGATATCACCCCTGTCAGTACTTGCAGAGTGATTGTTAGTGTCAAGTTCCGTCGAAAATTCCGAACTGTTGTCTAACAGGAGGTAAAGCCGATTAATTTCTTCGTCATGGTTTGAGAGCCAATCTTCAAATTTCAAAGCTACTGACTTACCTTCTTTTTCTAAACTTATTTCAGCATCGTGAAAGCTTAAGATTGCTTTGTATTCATTCAAAAAGTCTACTCCCAGTATAATTTCCGTCGACAATAATGGAACAATAAGAAAGTTCATAGAGAAACTGTGGCTTTGACAAAAGAATTCTAAGTTGGTTTGTTGGCGTACATCTACACTTTTTCCAAAGATTGCACCTTGTAATTTAATCTTACGTAACGGAAGTGTGGGGCAATCGTTCGATTTGTTACATTTGCTAAAGGCTGTTTCACTAATTACTGAAATGGGACTGCCAGAGTCAAGTACTGCCGTAAATTTTACGTCATTTACTGTACTGTGAATCACAGGATATGCAATGTTGTTATGTTTTAGTCGTGTTCTTGGAGTAAGATGTCCCTAATGTCTTCCATTTTTACGTAATTACTAGCTATGGCAGCTGCGTCGTCAGTTTCAGAAGTACGTTTTGTGGCTCCCAGCGGTATGAGTCATTGCCTATTGTCTCTTTGTTGGCGCGCGTCGTTATTGGGGTTTGGAGACCTAACTTCTACAAATTCACCGTGACGAGAGGGCCCTGCCCTGTTTAAATCCCGCCAGTTCTGATGCAATTCAGGTCTGTCGTTACGATCACATCGTCTGTCGTCATGTCGGTAGTTCCTGTAGTTTCTTTCTTGTCGGTTAAGTGGTGGAGAATTTCTCCCTGAATCGTAACTGCGCGCTGGACCGTTGCGTCTAAAGTTATTCTGTCTCCCTTGATAATAATTGTTTTGGTTCCCATATTGTCTGTTTCTCTGATTGTCTCTGTGATAGTCATTACCGCGAAGAGGTGATCTTTCCCTGTAATTATTACTACTCTGCCAACGGTTGTCATACGGGTGGTGTCTGTTTCGGTCACGATTTACGTTGAAAGAATAGCCTTGTCGTATATTATTTCTGTCATCGCGGAATTGTGACGGATGTGATCTGTAATTGTTGTGCTCCTGTTCTCGCGTTCCGCGATTGTCAGTGTCAATTTCCAGTTCTTGTAAGAGTCCCTGAAATGCTTCAATGTCGTCTTTGCAACGTCCTGCCAAAATAATATGTCGTAAATGTTCAGGCAGTTTGATGAAGCAAATGCGGATGAGTTCTGAGGGGCTGTATGGGTTTGAAAGGTACTGATTCTTATGCAACATGTCTTCAAAATATTTCATAAGACTGGAAAATTCAGATTGTTCAAAACGTTTCATCATTATGATGCTATGTTTTACTCGGTCTTGTGTGGCTTGAGACTAACATGCTGAGAGGAAGGCATGATAAAATTCTCCTTCACTGTGACAATCGTGAATGACCAATCGCATTCTCACAGCTGGTTCATTCTCCAAGTAGCCACACATAAATTCTAATCTGTGCTGCAATGACCAGTTGGGAGGAAAACAATGAGAGAATTGATGGAGCCACGCTTGTGGATGAATGTCGTTGCCAGAATTCTTAAACGTTTTGAATTTACGTGTAGTAATGAACAGCTTATAGTCAAAATCATCGTGTCGGCGAGTCGCATGTCGGTCATTGTTACGTCGTGTCGGCGGTTCAATCTCAAAATTCGGTGCACATTGCCAATTTCTTTCATAATTTCCGAAATGCGCTGTGTTATTATTTTGTGGCTGTTCCGTATTTCTATGTCCCTCTTCCCGTATTGGGGCGCGAGTGTCCTCTGAAATACGTAATTCTTGTAGTACTTGTGCCAACTGATCTTGCACTTCCCGGATTTCTCTTTTGTACTGTGTATTGTTTTGATTTTGATTTTGTTTGAATTTTCTAATTTCTTCATACTCTTCAGTGTCAGTGAAGGCTACAGGTGTTGTGTCATTCAGATCATCATCTACCTTTGTAGATAAGTTAGTGAACGGATCTGATAGTTCGGCTACTTTATCCGATAGTGTACTTATTTCCTCAGTGTGTTTTTCTGAACCAAGTTTCAGAGTATCTACTGTGTCCTTTAAGTTTTCCTGAGTTTTTGCAAGTTGCGTAACCGAATCGGTAGATGCAACTGAGTCAATTTTAGCCGACAAGGACTCATGATTTTCATGAACGATGGTTTGCAGTTCTTTTATGGCTGCTTCGTGATTCTGTAATGCATTTTCATGCCGCGAAAAAATAGGTTGAAAATGCTCACAAATTTGTGTTTTTACGTCATTGCAGACTTTTTGACATTTCGATTCAATGTTATGTAACTCAGTAGTTAAATCTTCACGTGTTTGTTCAAGCGTGGTGTCTAACTTTTGAAGATTTTGTTCCATTGTGTCTAACTGTTGCTGTGTTTGTCTCTGGTGTTGTTCCATTGTGTCTAACTTTTGAAGATTTTGTTCCATTGTGTCTAACTTTTGAAGCTTTTGTTGTGTTTGTCCCATTTGTTGTATTAATTGTAATAACAATGCACTGGTGTCTGGAACATGTTCCTCAGTGCTTTTCGGCAGTGAATTTGCACCGGAAACATTCACATTTTGACAAGCAGAAAATGTGTCTTGACTCATTTGAAAAAAACGGTGAGGACGCAAAACCTGAATCTACAGTAGTTGCAAAATTGTGTCCTGTCATTTCGGATTCCTGAGGCGAGCTATTGCCGACCGATCGATCGTTAATGCTTCCCTGCTCACTGATTGTTTCACTGTCTACGCCATTGTTTGCCGCCCGCTCCATTTCCCTATGCACAATTACCAAATTATTACTTTGAACATCAGTTAATTCATTACTCGGTGGCGCTAACACACTGCTTTCGTTTTCACTGTCATTTCGCAGTTTACTTTGGAGCCTAGTATTACGTTTTTCACACGCCATTATTGTCACAGTGTTTTACACGACAACACAGAAAAACACAATTTGAAGAGCAAAAATAGGGGAACACATTAACATAGCACTGAAAATAATATCTAGTTAATTGCAGCTGCGAAATACTTGGTGCAAATCTACATGCATACCACAACTGTTTTACTGTACAACAATGAAAGACTGCAACTACAAAGGAGATTTTCTCTACAATTACGCGCTAGCAATAAACAAAAGCTACACTAATTACACAAACTACAAGAAAAAAAATCAGAAGATTCCAGTGAGGTATCCTTGGCTAAGGGTCGACATATGAAACGTCCCCTTTGAACAATTTATACTAGACTGAGCTTAAACTGACACACAATATTTTTAGCGCAACGCAATCTGACTTTCAAAAAAAATCCCTACAAAAGAATGGCCCTGACTAACATTAACCTATACGTCTCACAAATCACTTACCTCACAAAAATCTTGGTTACTCCCACTACTGCAATACGGCGAGCGCCACTACTGCCAGCTAAATAAAAGATTCAAACTATGGAAGGCACTAACTACTGATAGGGATAGTTAGGAAATGAAAGATATTAATAGAGAACAAAGAATGTATTTACCTTGATATCATCATATATATAGCAGTTCATGACAAATTACAAAACTCCGCCATCTCTCTCCTCACATCCACCACTGCTGGCGGCTCACCTCCAACTGCGCAACGCTACGTGCTGTTCACAGGCAGCTGCCTAACACTACAATGGCGAGTATTACAACAATGCAAAGCAGCCACAGACTGCACACGGCACAGCCAGTGATTTTCATACTGAGGTGGCGTTACCAATAAAAAAACCTAAACAGCCTACTTACACATGTCGCTTCGCAATGTTACGCTCAGATATTTAAAGACATGACTGTGTCAAGTAGGACATTAATAATGCTGTTTCCAAACATTATGGGTTTTTTTTTCCTAGTCATCCGCATTAACTTACATTTTCCTACATTAAGAGCCAGCTCCCATTCATCACACCATCTGGAAATGTTGTCTAGGTCATCTTCTATTAACCTATAGTGATTTATCTTCGACACCTTTCTGTACACCACAGCATCATCAGCGAACAACAGCACATTGCTGCCCACCCTGTCTGGCAGACCATTTACGTATATAGAAAATAGCAACGGTACTATCACACTTCTCTGGGGCACTCCTGATGTTACCCCTGTCATCGATGAATACTTGCCGTCGAGCACACTGGACTCGCATTCGGGAGGACGACGGTTCAATCTCGTCTCCGGCCATCCTGATTTAGGTTTTCCGTGATTTCCCTAAATCGTTTCAGGCAAATGCCGGGATGGTTCCTTTGAAAGGGCACGGCCGATTTCCTTCCCACTCCTTCCCTAACCCGAGCTTGCGCTCCGTCTC
This sequence comes from Schistocerca nitens, assembly GCF_023898315.1. Lineage (NCBI taxonomy): Eukaryota > Metazoa > Arthropoda > Insecta > Orthoptera > Acrididae > Schistocerca > Schistocerca nitens. Next base: position 244,740,252 of record NC_064615.1, on the reverse strand, counting down.
TAATGACCTCGTTGTCGACGGGACGTTAAACACTAACCGCCACCACCACCACCACTTGCCGTCGAGGAGAACATACTGGGTCCTATTACGTAAGAAGTCTTCTAGCCAGTCTCATATCTGAGCGCCTGTTCCGTACGCACGTACCTTCGTTGACAGTCTGCAGTGGGTTACCGCGTCGAATGCTTTTCGGAAATCTATAAGTAAGGAATCTGTCTGTTGCCCTTCATCCATAGTTCGTAGTATATCATGAGAGAAAAAAGCAAGCTGGGTTTCGCACGAGCGATGCTTTCTAAGGCCGTGCTGATTCGTGGGCGTTAGCTTTTCGGCCTCTAGGAACTCAAGTGGTTAAAATCAGTGAGCTTTCGGCAGAGTTTTTCTCGGCCATTGTCAAGTTGTGACTGCCTTTTGGTTGCTGCCACCGTCGTTATACAGCCACGCTGTCTTCTGTGACGTACATGTGCACGCTGCAGCGCCATATCAGGTCATGTCGTTGCTCCCGCTTCAACCTTCCGATTGCCGGGTCCCAAACCGGGCTTAGCTGCAGGCTGCCGTCTAAATTGACGGTATTGTCACAAATTTTTATTTTGATCTTTTTTTTTTTTTGTTACGCTATTCCACAAACTGCTAGTCCATGTAATACCGGCTGTCTCTTCGATTGCAATACGATGTTCGTTTTCTAGAGCATGCTCTGCTACTGCTGATTTCTCAGGGCGCCGAAAGTAAAAGCATCTCTCGTGTTTTACACAGAGCTGTTCCATAGTACGTCCGTCCAACGTAAGACTGTCCACACGTCCACACCCACACGGTATTTTATATACTCCTGGCGTTCATTTAAAACCACTTGACGCGGCTACAACCTCCTGAGAATTGTATCAGTACATATCGCCGTGAAAACATTGAAAGGTGGCTACACTGAGCCACAGCGCCAGAGATCGCGCTAGAGAGTATTGTTCCGCCGCCTCCACTGGCAGTGATTATTGAGAACTCGTAGTGGGCAGTGCTTTGGGAGAACTCGTGGTAGTCAGTGCTGAGATGTCGTAGTGAGTAGTGTTTGTTGAGATGAGCTAGTAGGCAGTGCTTGCTGAGATGTGATACTGAAAAGTTCTTGTTGAGATGTGATAGTAGCGAGTCGGTGTGGAGAGATTGTAATGTCTAGAGTGCCTTTCATCAATATAAATTAAGGTAACAAACTACTTTTCTTTTCGTTCTCATTATTTCAATGTCCTGAATAATGCGTCATTACAGGTTCAGTCAACAAAGCATCTGGCTTGTGTTCTTGTATTACAGTGTAATTCTGGTTTTCTTGAGTAATTATGGTATTTCTATTTTCTTTAATTAATTCAGTATAAATGATATTTAAAATTTCTTGTGTTATTGAAGAAGAACCGTGCCAGATGCGTACGTTGAGTCATACTTCCACACACAGAACAGTTATACTTGTGCTTTGGTTTCGTAGGTTTTATAGTTGCTGGGGACTTGATTAACTAATTGTGTTAATGAAAATTTCCATTTCATTCTTGTTATTGTTCTATGCAGTCAGATAGCGTAATAATACTAGTCAGGGCCAACCGTTACGAGACTTCGTAACCGAACAGACAGCTACTGAATCAAAAAATTAAAATTATTTGCATTCTATTTTAATTAAGCCCCCATGCACGTGGCGACCGCTGCTTCGGATCGTCACTTGGAATCTTCTGATTGTAAAAATAGTAGACAGTAGTATTGTTGTAGTAATTTGTAGTTTAGCAATTGTAGTCTATTTTGCATGTGTAGATTTGGTAATTGTCATTCTTCTAATGGCATTTTTTTTTTTGCAAAATTTCATTTCTGTTGTCTTGTCTATGGGTTTGACAATTAGTGCAATTATTTCAATTGTTCGATTAATCGTGTTTGAGGGAAACATTTCGTGTGAATGGTATTGTTGGAGATAAAGTGTCATTGTGTGTAATTTCATATAGTGACGAGTTTTGTATGTTTTGTAAATGATTACGCGCTCGATGAAAAAGGCAAAAATGATGACAGTGAGAATGACGAAATTGTTGACATGGCGAACTCGCCAACACAGGACAACCAGTATGATGAATAATGGAGTGGAAAACAATTTAATAAGTCGGGAAAATAGTCCGGAACCATTTCAAAATTTTTCTCAATCAGGAAATTCACAGAATACGAGATTAACGATAGAAGAGTCTGAAATAGTATCGAACACAGATAGCTTTACAGCTATGACGAAGGAAACTGGTTTTGCGAGAAATGTTAGGGGCGAAAGGAGTTTCGAATCAGTTACTATGGAGCAGTTGATGAGTGCTATATTAAAAATGGAAACACGGTTTGGATCTGAATTAAAAACACAGAGGGGAACAATGGAATCACTGGGATCACAAATAGGAACAATTAAAACACAGATGGGAACTTTACGATCTGAATTAAAAACTGATATGGGAACAATGGAAACACGGTTTGGATCTGAATTAAAAACACAGATGGGAACAATGGAAACACGGTTAGACTCATGAATAGGGACATGTTTCAAAAACATGAAAGATGAATTAAAGAAAGAAATCAGAGAAGAAGTACAACCGATTTTGAATGCTCACAATAATAGATTAATTGCAGTAGAGATTAGACAAAGGGAACAGGATAGAGAACAGGAGGAAAGAGATCGCGTGATAGTACAAAAATTTTCAGAGTTAAATTTACAACGTGCACATGATAAGGAAGAAATATTTGAGAGAATCGAGGAATCCATACCAAATGACAGGATAAATAATCTAACACAACAATATGAACAGTTAACTACCAAATGTGTCAATACTGAAACCCGAGTCGCGACACTTACGGAAGACGTAAGTAAACAGAAAGAAAAAATAGGTGACTTATCGGAAAGAGTTGAGGAGATTTCAGATAAATTGACAACTCTTAGTTTAAATGGGGATAGAGATTCAGATGATACAGCTCCATTACCATTTGCAGAAACCGAAGAGTACCAGAACATAAGTAAGCATGTTGAAAATCAGGGAAAATTTAATGAACGCGTTAAAAGGGAAGTTGAGGCATTACGAAAGCAAGTCAAACAAATTGAAGGCGAAATCGTAGGAAAGGACAGCAAAAGAAATTTGGAATCACAGTTAGCGGAGGGGTTTGAAGAAAATAATTTGTTTCATTTACGGGATGCAACAAGGGAGCGCCAGGCGCGCGAACTTGACAATAATCAACATTGGGACTGGGACAGACGCGGTAGGTCTTTGTCGCCACGAGGCGAAAACTTTGACTATAAACACTTTTTGACTGTTCGGAAATTTAAGATCTTCCGCAATTCTAAGAATGACATACATCCATGTGCATGGTTAGATCAATTTATGTGTGCACTCCCACCAAATTGGCCACTAAGTCACAAACTGGAATTTATGTGTGGATATTTAGAAAATGAACCGGCGACGCGGATGCGCGCACTCATTAGAGATTGTAATAATCTGAATGATTTTTATCATGCATTTCTATCGGCATATTGGTCCGAAAACACGCAAGACAGAGTCAAACACAGTCTTATTATGCAGCGTAATTTCAAACAGTCTGAGTTCCGCACGCCAGCGGAATATTTTGAAGACATGATTCGAAAGAATCAGTTCCTTTCCAACCCTTATAGCCCGACTGAATTAATTCGCATTTGTTTAACTAAGCTGCCACAATCCATAAGACAAATTGCTTTAGCTGGAAGATGTAAAGACGACATTGAGACTTTTAAGACTTTGTTACAAGAACTGGAGTATGACAACGACGACAGGACTTCTTGTAATTTTTTCAGTAACAGTAATTACAATAGATTGTCAGAGAAAAGGGATAGTGATCGGAACGGGCGTTATATGGGTAATTTTGAGAATGACAGACGTAACAGACAGGACAATAGATACCAGCCTTATGACAATAACAGACGTTCTAACAGAAATTACACAGACAATTATAATAACGGTAATTCTTACCAGAATGATCAATCATACGGAAACAGTAATCGGTATCATCAAGACAGAAATTATCCATACAATAATAGAAATTCTTACTACAGAAATGACCAGGGTAGTAGATACAACAATAATTACAGAAGTGACAGTCGAAATTATACAAGAAGTAGTTATGCAAACAGACAGGAAAACAGAAATTTTAATAACAGACACAGCCAAGAATTTGCATCTAACAGACAGGAAGGACCTAATTGGCATCCTCCGCGTGACAGAAATTCAGAGAGACAAGTGGAAATAGTAGAAATTGATCCGCGAAATGTCGGGAATAATCAAAGACGTGACGCAAACAATCGACAATGACTAGCAGCTTCGGCTTCTGGCAGCAATATAGACGGGTCAGAAAGTAATGACACTACAACTTTACACTACGTACGCCTGGAAGATATGAGAGACATTTTGCTAGGCGAAAAGGAGAATAATGTAGACGCATTTTTACATCCTGTTATTGAACTATGTGTGGGTAAGAATAAGTTCACTGCAGTTCTAGATTCTGGGAGCCCATTGAACGTCATTAGTGAATCAGTTTTCCGTATATGTGAAAGAACTATTGCCTGTCCTGTGTTACCTATTTCTAAAACTACAATTCGAGGTGCGATTTCTGGAAAAGGTGTGGAAGTTAAACAACAGACCAACCTAAATTTCATTTGTCAAGGATACGAATTGTTTGCTAATTTTATTATTGTTCCATTACTCAGTACACAGATTATATTAGGTATGGAGTTTCTTAACACACATAAGGCAATTTTGAACTTTAAAGAAGGAAGTGTGAATTTGACTGTTGCCGGAATGCCGAAATGTCTGAAATTGTTTAGCAAGATCTGAATCAGATACAAAATGTTTAAGGTTTCTTACTTCTGATGTTTTCGTTGAGCATTATGACGACAGTGTGTTTAATCATGACAATGACAATAGATACAGAGACGCGATGGAGGATATAATTAGTAGCGAAGAATTAATTAATGAAAAGGTTAAAAAAGCTGAAGTGCCAGATGACGTTGCAAGAGAAGAGCTGCACCATATTTTGACTTCACATGCTACAGTGTTTAGTCATCACACAGGAACTATACAAGGCTTACAATATTTATTTAAAGTAAAAGAACACACACCATTTCGCGGGAAAACGTACGCTATTCCTTTGGCTTACAGAGACAAGGTTAAGAATGAACTTCAATACATGTTAGATCAGGGCATTATTGAGCCAGCAGTCAGCCCTTATACCAGCCCATTACACGTTGTTCTTAAAAAGGATGGGTCAATTCGTTTGGTTCTGGATTCCAGACAGATAAATAATATTATTATTCCTGAAACTGACCGTCCACAAAATTTAGATGAACTTCTTCAACATTTCCATGGAATTAAAGTTTTATCCACGATTGATATGCGCGCAAGTTTTTGGCAAATAGAACTCCACCCTGATTGTAGAAAATATACTGCCTTTTTAGCCTTTGGTAACTGTTACCAGTTTCGGAAATTACCGTTTGGACTTACTGTGTCTTCTGCAGCATTCATTCGTAGTTTAAATGAAATTTTACCTGTTTATCCTCGTGACAATATTACTTCATATGTTGACGACATTCTTATTGCTAAACATTCTTGGAGTGAGCACAACAAAATTTTAGATTCATTATTACGTATTTTTGCAAGAGTTGGCATTACAGTGAACTTAGAAGAATCTGAATTTGGTCGTTCACAGGTGAAATTTCTCGGTCACATTATTTCTACAGAAGGTATTCTTCCTGATCCAGAAAAACTAGACGCTATTCGTAATTATGCTGTTCCTACCACAAAACGTGATGTTCGTAGTTTCCTTGGTGTCTGTAATTTTCTTAGACGCTTTGTTAGATTGGACAATTTGGCCACACCTCGTTTATGTGAACTATCTGGAAAGAATTCTAATTGGTGTTGGGATGAGGAAGCTCAATCAGAATTTGAACAACTTCGTGACGCTTTAGTTGCTGCTCCACTTCTTTCACATCCGGATTTATCTAAAGATTTTTGTTTGGCGACGGACTCATCATACAAAGGCCTAGGTGCACATTTATTTCAAGAGATAGAAGGAAACGGCGTTGTAGTACAGAAGACTATTGCATTTGGAAGTCGTGTTCTCTCTAAATCCGAAAAGAATTATTCGATTACGGAACTTGAAGCTTTGGCTGTTGTTTGGGCTTTCACAAAATTTCGCACATTTTTGTTTGGTAGACATACTAAGGTTTACACTGATCATCGAGCTTTGGAATTTCTTATGTCGACAAAATTAACTCATGGCAGATTGTCACGATGGGCGCTGTATCTACAGAAATTTGATTTTAGTATTGTTTACATACAGGGATCTTCAAATATTGTTGCTGATGCTTTATTACGTGCACCTATGGGTTTGAAACAAAGTGCTGAAGAGGACTGCAAAGAAAACCATTATTGTTTGATGTACATTCAAGGTGTTGCGTTTGAGAACTTTATTTCGTCTTCGCTCCAGGACATCGCTGAGGAGCAAAATAAGGATCCAATCTGGAAGGACATTAAGGAGAAGTGGAGGAGAAAGGAAAGCGTAGCGATTAGACAGCATTATTTAGTTCGCAATGACATTCTTTTTAAACGGAAATCGGTCGACAACTCTGTTTGGTTAGTTTGTATTCCTGATGAGTGGGTCAATAAATTGATTTGGTACACACATTTCAGTTATGCGCACTTTGGTCCCAGAAAATGCTTTCATAAATTGCGAGAAAATTGCTACTTCAATAATATGAAAAAACGTATTCGATCTGTTCTGGCCAAATGCAAATTATGTCAAAAGGCTAAGCCGCCAACTGTTTCTCACAGAGCACCGTTGTTTCCTATCATTCCAGCGAAATTAAAGGACATGGCTGCAGTCGATTTGTTCGGTCCAGTGGTTCGTTCTACTAACGGTTTTGCGTACATTTTGGTAGCAGTGGAATTGACATCAAAATATGTGTGTTTTACACCTTTACGCAAAGCAACAGCTCGTTCAGTATCTAACGCTTTCATCAAACATTTTCTTAAAGAAGTGGGTCATGTTGATAAGGTTATATCAGATAATGGATCACAGTTTCGCTCTAAAATTTGGCTTCGTACTCTACGGCGTCGTAAGATTAAACCAATTTTTATTTCACTTTTTCACCCTCAATCTAACGCTTCAGAAAGGTGGATGAAAGAAATCAATAAATTGTGCCGTCTTTATTGTCATCAGAATCACAGAACGTGGGATCAGTATCTTCATATTTTTCAAAACATTCTGAATGAACTTCCTAATGACTCAACTTCTTTACCGCCTCTATTGATATTAAAAAATAAAGTACCAACAAATCGCATTTCTGAAATCGTTCCATTTCCGCCTTCACGGAAACTGCGGCATTCTGAAGTTGTCAACCTGGCTCTACAAAATATTGCATCTGCGGCTGCTAGAAGAGAGAAATCAGCTAAACGTCCTGGTCGCTTAAAAATCTTGTCAGTTGGTCAGAAGGTGTTAATTAAGTCTCATCGTTTGTCTCATAAAGGAAAAGGCTTGTGTCGCAAATTTTTTCTGCTTTATAACGGTCCATATAGGATTCGCAAAATTATACATGAAGGCAATTACGAGAATCTCTTCCGAGGCAGTAGGAAATGATGGAGTGAGCATTGGCATGATCAAGAACGTCGTAGACACTATTACTCCAGTTATCACAGACATCTTCAACCTGTCTCTTGTCAGTAGTACATATCCTACTGAGTGGAAGCAAAGTTTAATTCAACCTATACCCAAGACTGACAACCCTAAGTCGCCAGGTGACTACAGGCCGATCAGCATACTACCTGCAATATCTAAAGCCCTAGAATACATCGTCCATGAACAGCTGACGGATTACCTCAAAACTCATAACATCCATGACAAATATCAGTCAGGCTTTCGAAAGCACCATAGTACAGCAACTGCATTAATCAAAGTAACTGATGACATTAAACATGCTATGGACAGACGTGAAGCTACCATCCTAACACTGCTTGACTTTAGCAAGGCTTTTGATACAGTTGACTTTGATATATTACTAATTAAAATGAAGCAGCCGAATTTCTCAAACAGCGCAATACACTGGTTCGACAGCTACCTCAAAAACAGAAGTCAACAAGTCATTTGTGGGTCGGAAAAGTCATCATGGAAAAACGTGCGCTCTGGAGTTCCCCAAGGCTCCGTCCTTGGTCCATTACTCTTCTCACTGTACATTAATGATATTTCTTCAGTGATTCACTCCTGCAACTACCATCTATATGCCGACGACATCCAACTGTACATAAGTGCAAGCCCCAAGAACATTGCTGACGCAGTAGCGAGTATGAACGCAGATCTTTGCTCTGTTTCTCGATGGGCACAGAACCTAGGTCTGAAACTAAACCCCAAGAAATCCCGGGTCATACTTATATCTCATCCAAAGTTAATCAGTCGGTACTTTCACGAAACAGTCCCTCAAATACACCTCAATGGTACCCAACTACCATACCAAAAAACAGTAAAAGACCTTGGAATAATCTTGGATGAACACCTAAACTGGGAAGAACAAACAGTTACAGCTTGCCGGAAATCGCTCTCCTCCCTACATGCAATTCAGAAATTTAGAAAAATATTTCCAACCCATGTTAAACGAAAATTAGTCCAAACACTAGTCTTGCCTAATCTTTACTACTGTGATGTAGTTCAACACGGCACAAATAGTGAAAATTCGAGACGCCTCGAGCTAGTGATGAACGCTTGCGTTAGATACGTATGCAATATACGGTTGTATGATCATATCAGTCCTTCATACTCCCAGCTAGGTTGGATACGCCCACATAAGGCACGCGATCTCCACACGATGTGCTTACTTCATCGATTTCTTAGCCACTGGCGCCCCCAATACTTATCTTCTCACATTAAACACCTATCATCATTCCACAACCGCAATACCAGATCGGATACGTCTAGCATCTTGGCTGTACCTTTACATAACACAAAATCTTTCTCCATGTCATTCTCCATCTCAGCCATACGACTATGGAACGCGCTCCACTGTGATCTGCGTCTTATCCGGAACCACTCAACATTCAAGAGTGAACTCAAGACTTACATATTAGGGACGGTATAGCCACCATTGTTGGGCCCCTCTCATCTCTTTCTTTCTCCTCTCCATCATAGCTTCGAATTTTACCATTCTATTTCTCTTCCTCTAACCTGTCTACCTCTTCTATATCTCTTTCACCCCATTCTATCGTCTTATGTCTCTGTTTGATGAGAATAACTCACAAGCTGCAAGAATATAACGAGAAAATTCCCAACTAGCAATAGGACTGACATTCATAAAAGAAAAATATGTTTACTTTCATATACATAGTCATTATTATTATTATTATTACTATTATTATTATTCTTGATTGTTATAATTAATTTTTGATTGTTATAATTATCATTGTACTACGTTTATAATCTCTATTTTTTTTCTTAACATTAATACTGTATAACATGTCATATGTCCTTAATGTTCTGTAGAAACTGAAATTTGTTGAATCTGAGTATGCCTGGTTAGGTGTAAGAGAGGGCCTGAAGGCCCTAATCTTGCCAGGTAAAATAAATGCATAAATAAATAAATAAATACTGTGGAAGTAGAAACTCTTAAATCTCGGCGCTCTAAGGGAATACATCATATATCGAACGTAAAAGCTTTTGTGGAATGACATACTTTTGAGAAACCAACAGTTATACGTAAACAGGTGGAGAATGCAAGGATACCGCGCCGTGTTCCGGCGGCGGCAGATACTCAAAGCAACAGTGAAGTCTGCGCGCCGCAAAAGGCAGTCGTTGACCGCAAACAATTACTTCATACGTCACACGCCTACAGCTGATCGAGCGCACAGTGTGAATGCACTGACAGCCGTAAACAAATACACAGTCTAATTTTTCCGACTAAATTCTGTATAAAGCTATGGTGACTTTATAAATTATGTTATTAACGTTCAGTATTTTTCAGGATACGGTTGTGTAAAATATTTAAGACCTTTAGGTAAATTCTGTGCGTGTCCGACGTTAAGACGACTTGCTATTGAGAAAATTTCAGGAAGAGTGTCATTTCGAAGAAGAAAGTAATAAACAAAAAAGGTAACGATTAATTGAGTTTATTTTTCAGGTAACATATTTCCACTTAGGTACGTACTTTAGACGTAATTTGCTGCTTGCGATTACGTGACTCATACTTTGTGCTAAATTTCGTGTTCTATGAATTTACTTGTGAAGCGACGTGCTTACGCACATTAACTGATTTTGACGATGATTGATTAATGAACAGGCTTGTTATTTGTATATATTACGCATCGCTTGGCTGCACTGCTTTTTCACTGATGTCACATTTTTCTATTATGTGCCTGCTGTGCTTATTTATTTAAATTATAATTGTCACCTGATTAATTGTGCTGACTGTAGTTAGGTATGTAGGTTACACTTTGTGATTTATCTGCTTGCGCCTTCATGTTTACTTATTAAGATTACATATGAACATTTATTTGCTTATGCTGAATGATGCTAATGACTTGTTTATTATGTAAGATATATGTTTGCTGCTGTGCGTATGGATTGCATATTTACACACTTCTGTTTTGTTGTCATAACTATAAGTTGGTATATAGAAATGCTGATATACTGTGTACAAACATAGAGTTTAGGTCACACTATGGTATTAATTATAGATTGTTCGCTTGGCAGAGCCTCGTTGTAGGGATTGTGTTGCATCCACTTGTTGACATTCTGTTCTCTACTGGTATATTTACTCGCTATTGCATGTTTTGCTTACGCTCAGTGCCTGATATTTTTAAGATAAGAAAATGAACTGCTATAATGCTACGAACGACATTAGTACAAGAAATTTCATAGAAGTCACATGAGATGGAGGTTTTATGGAAGCTGTATAAATTTATGCTAATAGGAAGGAAGCTAACGACATGACATACCAACACTAGGTTAGACCATTGACAGTTATTACACTGCATTTTTCGTGAGTAATTGAAATAGGAAGTGACACGACACAAGAAATAATCCACATGTTTGCTTCTGTTTGCCATAATTTTTGAAGTGGTGTACACACTGAAATATCACCATCATTAACACTTCGTAATCGTACTTACTTACTGAAAGTTATTCAAACTAAAGTCTGTTAGAGGTCATGTATGCATTTCTTTTATTTAACGATGGACAAGGAACCAAAATGTATCTTATACTTTATAATGAGTAGAAGATTTGGGTCAGATGGATTATACAGAGGTTGTGTGTGGACACTGTGTCTTCGGATTGTATGGGATGCTGAATTGAAGTTGCACTAGGATTTTGTCTGTACTTGTTCGAGGAGACTGACTAGAGGAAAGAGTTGTTATGGAAGTGAAATGATATTGGTGCTGAGGTTTATATTTATCGACGTATTATTGAGGTATTGAGATTATGTGAAGTTGATGATTATTGGAGTTTCGTGGACAAGAGGTAAGGTAAATGAGGTATTATTGAAGTATTGAGATTATGTAATGCTGATGTTTATTGGAGATTTGGTGGATAAGAGGTAAAGTAAGTGAGGAGCATATTTCTTTTGTTGGTCCATATGGAACAAGGAGGATGAAGATGGCAGACTAGAACACTCAAGTAGAAGGAAGATTGTCTACACACACACTTTGTTAAATCACTAAGCAGTATATACTTTTTTTTTGGAGAGAGGAAGCAATTGCATATCTTGGGTCACTGACAGTTGTTCAGCAACCGTACATTTTGATCTGGCTTGGCAAACATTGGTCTTGACATGATGACTATGACGTTGACTAACTATTACTGACTGTTATACATTGCTGCCACTACCACTTGATACACATGATGAACATAAAATTTTGACAGAATTGCATTTACACAGTTAACACTATTCAACTACACAGTAGCACTAAATGTGGATGAAAGATGAGTGAGTGTGTTTTGTGTGTTTTCCTTTTATAATCCCAGAGAAGTGATCCCAACCTATCTGCTAAATATTATTTTACTTGTTTATTGTGGCTTGCACTGACACCCATAAATATTATAGGTTTACTGGTATTTGTATATTGTAATAGTTAATAGGACAATTATCTGATATCATTTGTGTGTTTGTTATGATTTGTATGTTTAGTGTAAAAGCATTGTATGTGTATTCAAACTATTGTTCATGCCTTAACTGTCTGATTAGTGATGGTGCTGCACTTTTCAACATGGTGGATGCCACCTGGACATGTTTAATTTCTGCTGATGAACTGTGTGATTAGTGATAGGGAATATTATGAACTGTTATTTGCACTTTTTCTACATGATTGGTGCCACTAGGACATGTTTAATTTCTGCTGATGAACAGTGTGATTAGTGATAGTGAATTTTATGGACTGCGATCAGCACCTGGTCAACATTACTGGGTGCCACTGATGGACTGCTTCTACCGAAATGGTGTTACTTGTTGATGTCTGCACCTGCTCAACATTGCTGGGTGCCACTGATGGACTGCTTCTACTGAAATGGTGTTACTTGTTGCTGTCTGCACCTGCTCAACATTGCTGGGTGCCACTGATGGACTGCTTCTACTGAAATGGTGTTACTTGTTGGTGTCTGCACCTGCTCAACATTGCTGGTGCCACTAATGGAACTGCTTATACTGAAATGGTGTTACTTGTTGATGTCTGCACCTGCTCAACATTGCTGGGTGCCACTGATGGACTGCTTCTACTGAAAAGATGTCACCTGTTGATGTCTGCACCTGCTCAACATTGCTGGGTGCCACTGATGGACTGCTTCTACTGAAAAGATGTCACCTGTCGGTGTCTGCACCCGCTCAACATTGCTGGGTGCCACTGATGGACTGCTTCTACTGAAATGGTGTTACTTGTTTCTGTCTGCACCTGCTCAACATTGCTGGGTGCCACTGATGGACTGCTTCTACTGAAAAGATGTCACCTGTTGCTGTGTGCACTTGCTCAACATTGCTGGTGCCACTAATGGAACTGCTTATACTGAAACGGTGTTACTTGTTGGTGTCTGCACCTATTCAACATTACTGTGTGCCACTGATGGACTGTTTCTACTGAAAAAATGTCACTTGTTGGTATTTGCACCTGTTGACCATTGCTGGGTGCTACTGCTGGAACTGTCAACTGCTTATTCTTGAGCTATGGAAAGCGTTTATGTGAATATTTGTATAAATAGATTTTTTTGTGTATTACTGTTTGTGAAAAGTTATGAGACTCTTACCTGCACATATTCGTCATTGCTGACGCTATTGATTGAACTGTTTAACCACATAATACTTGTGTAAACTGTTATGTAAAGTCACATGTATGAAAGAATTTGTATTGCTTACTGTATTTTATATATTAGGTTATTGAAAGGTCAGTGCAAAGCCAAAATTTTATCTAGTTATATGATATTTACGCATGAATATTATCTTTTATTTTTGTCTGTATTTTTTTGACGAATTTGGTGGTATTTTCACCAGCAATGCTGGCAAAAATACCATCAAATTCTAGCCTGTGGAGGAAGGGCATATGAAAGGTGGCTACACTGAGCCACAGTGCCAGAGATCGCGCTAGAGAGTATTGTTCCGCCGCCTCCACTGGCAGTGATTATTGAGAACTCGTAGTGGGCAGTGCTTTGGGAGAACTCGTGGTAGTCAGTGCTGAGATGTCGTAGTGAGTAGTGTTTGTTGAGATGAGCTAGTAGGCAGTGCTTGCTGAGATGTGATACTGAAAAGTTCTTGTTGAGATGTGATAGTAGCGAGTCGGTGTGGAGAGATTGTAATGTCTAGAGTGCCTTTCATCAATATAAATTAAGGTAACAAACTACTTTTCTTTTCGTTCTCATTATTTCAATGTCCTGAATAATGCGTCATTACAGGTTCAGTCAACAAAGCATCTGGCTTGTGTTCTTGTATTAGAGTGTAATTCTGGTTTTCTTGAGTAATTATGGTATTTCTATTTTCTTTAATTAATTCAGTATAAATGATATTTAAAATTTCTTGTGTTATTGAAGAAGAACCGTGCCAGATGCGTACGTTGAGTCATACTTCCACACACAGAACAGTTATACTTGTGCTTTGGTTTCGTAGGTTTTATAGTTGCTGGGGACTTGATTAACTAATTGTGTTAATGAAAATTTCCATTTCATTCTTGTTATTGTTCTATGCAGTCAGATAGCGTAATAATACTAATCAGGGCCAACCGTTACGAGACTTCGTAACCGAACAGACAGCTACTGAATCAAAAAATTAAAATTATTTGCATTCTATTTTAATTAAGCCCCCATGCAACATGCATTCGTATATATAGCTGAGTTGAGGTTGGATTAACGTTAAGTGATAAGACCGCGAAGTGAAGACCCAAGACAGCAACTAGACGTGAAAATTACAAGATAGAAGAGACCAGACACTACCAAAAAGAAAAAAAAAATGGCGTAACCATATCAAAAAAATGCCACTTGAGCATCTACCATGGCAAGCTTCACGTTTCAACCAAATTGGAAAATAGGATGTAGGACGGCTGATGAAGAGAAGAAGACAACAGTTTTGTTAAATTTCTTTATTTCGAGACGGGCCAACATCCACTCCCGGAAATGGAACAAGAAGAAGCTGTTCACACTGTGTGATAGGTCATTTGGACACAGTGTTTTTCTGAATTCCCTTAACATACTATGGGAGGCTGTAGTGGGTTCCGATGAGGTATCATTCTGGGTGGGGTATCATGCCAGAAACGCAATAAAACAATGCCCCGCCACGAAAATATAACATTACGTATTCCGTTCTCACGTATCTGCTAGATGAAATGGCAATAGTAATTCGCGTTGACTTTTGTAATTGTTAAATTTGTAAGGCCGAGATCACCCTATCAAATTTGCAGGGTTTGTCAAATATAATTAAGGTAGCGTAATAGGGAACTTTTGTCAGTTGCTGCCTTTCGTCAAATTAATTTGGTCAAATCAAGCACCTCGCATTTAGACTTGAACAAAGGAAACGATCGTCTTCTCTTTAGTGCTAGCAGACAGCATGTAAAAAAAAAAAAAAAGAAAAGAAAAGAAAGAAAGACACTGCGAAACGGCTGTGTGTTTTGTATATAGAGTGGAGAGGTACATTCGGAATGCAAAGTAAATCGTATTTCGGAGCTTATTGTGGCTCTATAAATATGGACAGTCGTTTTATAATCTGAAATGAAATGAAATAAAGTGTTTTCCTGGTAGGAGATGTGTTTCTTCAAAGCGAATTAGAACAGTCTGTACTGAAAGATCTGTATAAGAAATCAAAATCACGAAAGGTATAAGGCAGGTCCAGTGTCCCCACTGATGTTTATTTTCTCGCTGAAAAGGGTATGGAAGAACTCTTCCTGATTGTCGAGAACAGAAAATTAGCACAATACTATTCAGTGATGATGCAGCAGTGGTACCAGTAACTGAGGGGGAAATGAATTTCGTACGAAATTTAAAGGAAGATGTAATAGCTGTAGATTAAGATATGTATATAAAGAAGAAAGCGTCACGGGCGGACGTGTCAAAGGACAAAATGTTGCAGCTGGGAAAGAGGAACTTGATAGGTACAAGCAAGGCATGGGAGCAAGGACCAGGCCAGAATACCTTATTCAGCGTGTTACAAAAAGGTACGGCCAAACTTACAGGAAACATTCCTCACACACAAAGAAAGAAAATATGTTATGTGGACATGTGTCCGGAAACGCTTACTTTCCAGGTTAGAGCTCATTTTATTACTTTGAAAGGTGGCTACACTGAGCCACAGCGCCAGAGATCGCGCCAGAGAGTTTTGTTTCGCCGCCTCCACTGGCAGTGATTCTTGAGATGTCGTGGTAGGCAGTGCTTGTCGAGGACTCGTAGTAGTCATTGCTTGTCGAGAGGTCGTAGTAGGGAGTGCTTGTGGAGATGTTGTAGTAGTGTGTGCTTGTTCCATGTTTCATGCAGTTGTTTGATGGATAGACAGCAGATGTTGTTCTAATGGAGATATTGTAATGATCAGAGTGCTCTTCGTCAATATATGAAGGTAAAATATTCCCTGTTTCTTTTTATTATTTCAGTGTCTTAAATAATGCGTCATTACAGGTTCAGTCAACAAAGCATCTGGCTTGTGTTCTTGGATTAGAGTGTAATTCTGGTTTTCTTGCGTAATTATGGTATTTCTATTTTCTTTAATTACTTCAGTATAAATGGTATTCGAAATTTCTTGTCTTATTGAAGAAGAACTGTGCCAGATGTGTACGTTGAGTCATACTTCCACACACAGAACAGTTATACTTGTGCTTTGGTTTCGTAGGTTTTATAGTTGTTGGGGACTTAATTAATTAATTGTGTTAACGAAATTTTCATTTCATTCATTGTTTTTGTTCTATGCAGTCAGATTGCGTACAAAAACTAGTCAGGGCCAACCGTTTACGAGACTTCGTAATCGGACAGTACAGCGACTAAAAATTAAAATTATTTGCATTTATTTTATAATTAAGCCCCCATGCACGTGGCGACCCTGCCAGGATCGTCCCTTGGAATTCTTCTGATTGTAAAAATAGTGGACAGTAGTATTGTTGTAGTAATTTGTAGTTTAGTAATTGTAGTCTATATTGCATGTGTAGATTTGGTAATTGTCATTCTATTGTTCGTTAATTGTGTTTGAGGGAAGCATTTCGTCTGAATGATATTTTTGATGATAAAGTGTCATTGTGTGTAATTTTCATATAGTGACGAGTTTTGTATGTTTTGTAAATGATTATGCGATCAATGAAAAAGGCGAAAATTATGGATAGTGAGAATGACGAAATTGTTAACATGGCGAACTCGCCAACAGAGGAAAACAGTATCATGAATAATAAAGTGGAAAACAATTTGATAAGTCGGGAAAATAGTCCGGAACCATTTCAAAATTTTTCACAATCAAAAAATTTTCAGAATACGAGATTAATGATAGAAGATTCTGAAATAGTATCTAACTCAGATAGCCTTACAGGTATGACGAAGGAAGTTGGTTTTGTGGGAAATGTTAGGGGCGAAAGGAATTTTGAACTAGTTCATACGGAGCAGTTGATGGGTGCAATATTAAATTTGGGATCACGGTTAGACTCACTGGGATCACAGATACGATCTGAATTTAAAACAGAGATAGGAACTTTATGATCTGAATTAAAAACTGATATGGGAATAATGGCAACACGTTTATGCTCACAAATAGGAACAATTAAAACCGAGATGGAAACAATGGAAACACAGTTAGGCTCACGAAGAGGGACATGTTTCAAAAACATGAAAGATGAATCAAAGAAAAAAATTAGAGAAGAAGTACAACCGATTTTGAATGCTCACAATAATAGTTTAATTTCAACAGAAATTAGACAAGAGGAACAGGACAGAGAATAGGAAGAAAAAGATCGCGTGATAGTACAAAAATTTTCAGAGTTAAATTTACAACGTGCACACGATAAGGAGGAAATATTTGAAAGAATCGAGGAATCCGTACCAAATGACTTAACGCAACAGTGTGAACAGTCAACTACTAAATGTGACAATACCGAAACCCGAGTTGCGACACTTACGGAAGACGTAAACTTATTGGAAAGAGATGAGGAGATTTCAGATAAATTGACAAGTCTTAGTTTAAATGGGGACAGAGATTCGGATGATACAGTTCCATTACCATTTGCAGAAACCGAAGAGTACCAGAACATAAATAAACATGTTGAAAATCAGGGAAAATTTAATGAACGCGTTAAAAGGGAAGTTGAGGCATTACGAAAGCAAGTCAAACAAATTGAAGGGGAAATCGTAGGAAAAGACAGCAGAAGAAATTTAGAATCACAGATAGCAGAGGGCTTTGAAGAAAGTAATTTATTTCATTTACGAGAAGCAACAAGAGAGCGCCAGGCGCGTGAACTTGACAATAATCGACATTACGACTGGAACAGTCGCGGTAGGTCTTTGTCGCCACGAGGCGAAAGCTTTGACTATAAACACTTTTTGACTGTTCGGAAATTTAAGATCTTTCGCAATTCTAAGAATGACATACATCCATGTGCATGGTCAGATCAATTTACGTACGCACTTCCGCCAAATTTGCCACTAAGTCACAAACTGAAATTTATGTGCAGCTATTAATGTCCTCAGGGGATTCACTACACTAAGTGAATATGTGCCGTAGCGTGCATAGGGCCCCGAGCTGTAGTGGTGCTATTTCCCTTTTAGTTTTCTCCACCGCTGCCTACTCTTTCACTATTCTTTGTATCTATAAAAACAACTCTTCTACTATCAATCTATCTAGACAGTAGGTAAACAATAACCGGATTTGACTGTTTTACCCAAGAGTGATTTCGGAAATTACCGTTTGGACTTACTGTATCTTCAGCAGCATTCATTCGTAGTTTAAACGAAATTTTACCTGTTTATCTTCGTGACAATATTACTTCATATGTTAACGATATTCTTATTGCTAAACATTCTTGGAGTGAGCACAACAAAATTTTGGATTCATTATTACGTATTTTTGCAAGAGTTGGCATTACAGAGAAGTTGGAAAAATCTGAATTTGGTCGTTCTCAGGTGAAATTTCTCGGTCACATTATTTCTACAGACGGTATTCTTCCTGATCCAGAGAAACTAGACGCTATTCGTAATTATGCTGTTCCTACCACAAAACGTGATGTTCGTAGTTTCCTTGGTGTCTGTAATTTTCTTAGACGCTTTGTTAGATTGGATAATTTGGCCACACCTCGTTGTTGCGAACTATCTGGAAAGTTCTCTTTAAACGAAAATCGGTTGACAACTCTGTTTGGTTAGTTTGTATTCCTGATGAGTGGGTCAATAAATTGATTTGGTACACACATTTCAGTTATGTACACTTTGGTCCCAGAAAATGCTTTCATAAATTACGAGTAAATTGCTACTTCAGTAATATGGAAAAACGTATTCGATCTGTTCTTGCCAAATGCAAATTATGTCAAAAGGCTAAGCCGCCAACTGTTTCTCACAGAGCACCGTTGTTTCCTGTCATTCCAGCGAAATTAAGGGAGATGGCTGCAGTCGATTTGTTCGGTCCAGTGGTTCGTTCTACTAATGGTTTTGCGTACATTTTCGTAGCAGTGGAATTGACATCAAAATATGTGTGTTTTACACCTTTACGCAAAGCAACAGCTCGTTCAGTATCTAACGCTTTCATCAAACATTTTCTTAAAGAAGTGGTTCATATTGATAAGGTTATATCAGATAATGGATCACAGTTTCGTTCTAAAATTTGGCTTCGTACTCTACGGCGTCGTAAGATTAAACCAATTTTCATTTCACTTTTTCACCCTCAATCTAATGCTTCAGAGAGATGGATGAAAGAAATCAATAAATTGTGTCGACTTTATTGTCATCAGAATCACAGAACGTGGGATCAGTATCTTCATATTTTTCAAAACATTCTGAATGAACTCCCTAATGATTCAACTTCTTTACCGCCTATCCTGATATTAAAAACAAAGCACCGTTAAATCGCATTTCTGAAATAGTTCCTTTTCCGCCTTCACGGAAACTGCGGCATTCTGAAGTTGTCAACCTGGCTCTACGAAATATTGCATCTGCGGCTGCTAGAAGAGAGAAATCAGCTAAACGTCCTGGTCGTTTAAAAATTTTGTCAGTTGGTCAAAAGGTATTAACTAAGTCTCATCGTTTGTCTCACAGAGGAAAAGGCTTGTGTCGCAAATTTTTTCTGCTTTATAACGGTCCATATAGAGTTCGCAAAATTATTCATGATAACACTGTTGAAGTAGAAACTCTTAAATCTCGGCGCTCTAAGGGAATACATCATATATCTAACGTTAAAATTTTTTTGGAATGACATACTTGTGAGAAACTTAACAGCTTCGTAAACACACGGAGAGTACAAGGATACCGCGCTGTGTTTTGGCGGCGGCACATACTCAAAGCAACAGTCAGTCTGCGCGCCGCACAAGGCAGTCGTTGACCGCAAACAATTACTTCCTACGTCACGCGCCTACAGCTGATCGAGCGCTCAGTGCGAATGCACTGACAGACGTAAACAAATACACAGTTTAATTTCTCGGATTAAATTCAGTATAAAGCTATAGTGACTTGATGAATTATGTTATTAACGTTCAGTATTTTTCAGGATACGGTTGTATAAAGTATTTAAGACCTTCAGGTAAATTCTGTGTGTGTCCGACGTTAAGAGGACTTGCTATGGAGAAAATTTCAGGAAGAATATAATTTCGAAAAAAAGAAGTAAAAAAACCAAAAAGATAACGATTAAGTGAGTTTATTTTTCAGGTAACATATTTCCACTTAGGTACGTACTTTAAACGTAATTTGCTGCTCCCGATTACGTGATTTATACTTTGTGCTAAATTTCATGTTCTATGAATTTACTTGTGAAGCGATGTGCTTGCGTACATTAACTGATTTTGACAATGAGTGATTAATGAACAGGGTTGTTACTTGTGTATATTATGCATCGCTTGGCTGCTATGCTTTTTACTGATGTCACATTTTTTTTTATTATGTGCCTGCTGTGCTTATTTATTTAAATTGTAATTGTCAACTGATTAATTGTGCTGACTGTGGTTATGTATGTAAGTTATACTTTGTGATTTATCTGCTTGCGCCTTCATGTTTACTTATTAAGATTACATATGAACATTTATTTGCTTATGCTGATATGATGCTAATGACTTGTTTATTACGTAAGACATATGTTTGCTGCGGTGCGTATGGATTGCATATTTACACATTTCTGTTTTGTTGTAATAACTACTCCTCAATTTAGAATATAGCAATGCTGATGTACAGTGTACGAACATAGAGTTTAGATTTCACTGTGGTATTAATTATAGATTGTTCGCTTGGCATTTAAGTAGGCTGTTTAGGTTTTTTATTGGTAACGCCACCTCTGTATGAAAATCACTGGCTGTGCTGTGTGCAGTCTGTGGCTGCTCTGCATTGTTGTAATACTCGCCATTGTAGTATTAGGCAGCTGGCTGTGAACAGCGCGTAGCGTTGGCAGTTGGAGGTGAGCCGCCAGCAGTGGTGGATGTGGGGAGAGAGATGGCGGAGTTTTGAAATTTGTCATGAACTGCTCTCTCTCTCTCTCTCTCTCTCTCTATATATATATATATATATATATATATATATATATATATATATATATATATGATATCAAGGTAAATACATTGTTTGTTCTCTATTAATATCTTTCATTTGCTAACTATCCCTATCAGTAGTTAGTGCCTTCCATAGTTTGAATCTTTTATTTAGCTGGCAGTAGTGGCGCTCGCTGTGATGCAGTAGTGGGAGTAACCAAGATTTTTGTGAGGTAAGTGATTTGTGAAAAGTACAGGTTAATGTTAGTCAGGGCTATTCTCTTGTAGAGATTATTGAAAGTCAGATTGCGTTGCGCTAAAAATATTGTGCGTCAGCTTAAGCACAGTCTTGTAAAATTGTTCAAAAGGGGACGTTTCATATGGCGACCCTGCCAGGATTCGAACCTGGAATCTTCTGATTTTTTCCTTGTAGTCTGTGTAGTTAGTGTAGCTATTGCTTATTGCTAGCGCGTAATCATAGAGAGAATTTCCTTTGTAGTTGTAGTTTTTCATTGTTGTACAGTAAAACAGTTGTGGCATGCATGTAGATTTGCACCAAGTATTTCGCAGCTGCAATTAACTACATATTATTTTCAGTGCTATGTTAATGTGTTCTCTTATATTTGCTCTTCAAATTGTGCTTTTCTGTGTTATTGTGTGAAATATTGTGACAATAATGGCGTGTGAAAAACGTAATACTAGGCTCCAAAGTAAACTGAGAAATGACAGCGAAGACGAAAGCAGTGTGTTAGCGCCACTGTGTAATGAATTAACTAATGTTCAACATAGTAACTTGGTAATTGTGCATAGGGAAATGGAGCGGACGGCAAACAATGGCGTAGGCAGTGAAACAATTAGTGAGCAGGGAAGCATTATCGATCGATCGGTCGGCAATAGCTCGCCTCAGGAATCCGAAATGACACGACACGATCTCGCAAATACTGTAGATTCAGGTTTTGGATCCTCACCGTTTTCTCAAATAAGTCAAGACACATTTTCTGCTTGTCAAAATGTGAATGTTTCCGGTGCAAATTCACTGCCGAAAAGCACTGAGGAACATGTTCCAGACACCAGTGCATTGTTATTACAATTAATACAACAAATGGGACAAACACAACAAAAGCTTCAAAAGTTAGACACAATGGAACAAAATCTTAAAAAGTTAGACACAGTGGAACAAAATCTTAAAAAGTTAGACACAATAGAACAAAATCAGAGACAAACACAGCAACAGTTAGACACAATGGAACAACACCAGAGACAAACACAGCAACAGTTAGACGCAATGGAACAAAATCTTCAAAAGTTAGACTCATTGGAGCAAACTCTTGAACAAGCACGTGAGGATTTAACTACTGAGTTACATCACATTGAATCGAAATGTCAAAAAGTCTGTAATAACGTAAAAACACAAATTTGTGAGCATTTCCAACCTACTTTTTCGCGTCATGAAAATGCACTACAGAATCACGAAGCAGCCATAAAAGAACTGCCAACTACTGTTCATGAAAATAATGGGACCTTGCAAGCTAAATTTGACTCAGTTGCATCTACCGATTCGGTTACGCAACTTGCAAAAACTCA
This sequence comes from Schistocerca nitens, assembly GCF_023898315.1. Taxonomy (NCBI): domain Eukaryota; kingdom Metazoa; phylum Arthropoda; class Insecta; order Orthoptera; family Acrididae; genus Schistocerca; species Schistocerca nitens. Next base: position 244,717,531 of record NC_064615.1, on the reverse strand, counting down.
GGAAAACTTGAAGGACACAGTAGATTCGATTTCAACACAAATGGACACTCAGAAACTTGGTTCAGAAAAACACACTGAGGAAATGTGTTCACTATCGGAGAAAGTAGCCGAACTTTCGGATCAGGTCACTAACATGAAAATAATGGGACCTTGCAAGCTAAATTTGACTCAGTTGCATCTACCGATTCGGTTACGCAACTTGCAAAAACTCAGGAAAACTTGAAGGACACAGTAGATTCGATTTCAACACAAATGGACACTCTGAAACTTGGTTCAGATAAACACACTGAGGAAATGTGTTCACTATCGGAGAAAGTAGCCGAACTTTCGGATCAGGTCACTAACTTATCTACAAAGGTAGATGATGATCTGAATGACACAACACCTGTAGCCTTCACTGACACTGAAGAGCATGAAGAAATTAGAAAATTCAAACAAAATCAAAATCAAATCAATACACAGTACAAAAGAGAAATCCGCAAAGTACAAGATCAGCTGACACAGGTAATACAAGAATTACGTATTTCAGAGGACACTCGCGCCCCAATACGGGAAGAAAGGCATAGAAATACGGAACAACCACAAAATAATAACACAGGACACATCGGAAATTATGAAAGAAATTGGCAAGACACACCGAATTTTGAGATGGAACCGCCGACACGACGTAACAATGACCGATATGCTACTCGCCGACACGATGATTTTGACTATAAGCTGTTCATTACTACACGTAAATTCAAAACGTTTAAGAATTCTGCCAACGACATTCATCCACAAGCGTGGCTCCATCAATTCTCTCATTGTTTTCCTCCCAACTGGTCATTGGAGCACAGGTTAGAATTTATGTGTGGCTACTTGGAGAATGAACCAGCTGTAAGAATGCGATCGGTCATTCACGATTGTCACAGTGAAGGAGAATTTTATCATGCCTTCCTCTCAGCGTATTGGTCTCAAGCTACACAAGACCGAGTAAAACATAGCATCATAATGATGAAACGTTTCGAACAATCTGAATTTTCCAGTCTTATGAAATATTTTGAAGACATGTTGCATAAGAATCAGTATCTTTCAAACCCATACAGCCCCTCAGAACTCATCCGCATTTGCTTAATCAAATTACCTGAACATTTACGGCATATTATTTTAGCAGGACGTTGCAAAGACGACATTGAAGCTTTTCGGGGACTGTTACAAGAACTGGAAATTGACACTGACAATCGCGGAACGCGAGAACAGGAGCACAACAATTACAGGTCACATCTGTTACAATTCCGCGATGACAGAAATAATACACGACAAGGCTATTCTTATAACGTAAATCGTGACCAAAACAGACACCACCCATATGACAACCACTGGCAGATTAATAATAGTTACAGAGAAAGATCGCATTTCCGTAGTAATGACTATCACAGAGACAATCAGAGAAACAGACAATATGGGAACCAAAACAATTATTATCAAGGGAGGCAGAATAACTTCAGACGCAACAGTTCGGCGTACAGTTACGATTCAGGGAGAAATTCTCCACCACGTGACGGACAAGGAAGAAACTACGGAATCTACCGACATGACGACAGACGATATATTCGTTACGACAGACCTGAATTGCATCAGAACTGGTGGGATTCAAACAGGGCAGGGCCTTCTCGTCAGAGTGAATTTGTAGAAGTTCGGTCTCCTAATCCCAATAACGGCGCGCGCCAACAAAGAGACAGACAATGACTCGCACAGCAGGCAGCCGTGTGCGCCCGCTGGCTCCAAGAAAAATAACATAAGACGCTAACCTTGAGAAAAATTCCAGCATTCTTTACCGACGTATACCGCACGATAATTGCATTGAAGTTGAAACTTTGCGTTCTAGGAAGAGTAAAGGTTTCCACCACATTTCTCACGTAAAACCATTTATTGAAAGATAATCTGCTTTTTAACTTAGTCTTAGCTATAAAACTTTTCACTTCACATTTCTAGTATGCTTTGTCAGACTTAAGAAACTGTTAACATGCAACAATGTTTGAAGTTAAATATCCAGTCTAGAACCTAGGGAACATTTTTAAACAGAAATTACGAATGCATTGTTATTGTGACAGACGACACAGTGTTATTGTGTGTGTACATTCTTGCTTGTTAGTTGCTCGATTACGTAACGACTATAAGGCTTACATACTTAGAACATATACTGCTAATGAGATTTTAATGCAACATTTTGGTTTACTTGAAAAGACATTCCTTATTTGAAGTAGTTTGTGTGAGATTAAAGATGACTTAGTATTTGGTTTCTGTGACAGCTACACGATTTTATCACGACGCTACTAATGAGTGACAATTTACAATGTTGCTTTTGCGCTGTATCTGTTTTATATCTGCACAGTTTTCTGTTTTATTCTGGAAAGTAAAACATGTTTTAATAGTAACTTTTGTGGTATTGCTACAATGAGACAGCCTTTTACGTAGCACAACAATACGTTACAGTACAGTACTTTCTTCATCACAACAATAAGCGTAATAACTACGATATCTATACACAAAGCATTTCACTTTTGTTTATCATGAGGTAAGTACATTGACTTCTGCAGAACTTAGCTTTCGGAGGACGATAACTACGAGACTTCCACAGAGATTATCTTACAACATGACGCACAGTTTTGCGCTACAGTACACGTATTTGAGTGATTAATTTCGCACTTAAAACATTTATTTTTTTAAAGATATTTGAAGTGCAATGATACAAGGGTTTTCCGTGATACATTTCATTCCATTGCTGTAATCTGTAACACCTGAGGGTATAATTACATTAATCCTCAGGGGGGTACACGCCTACTTTGTGTACCATGTGTTTAGCAAGCACAAGGAGCCCTAGCTAATATGGTATTTGCTTATACAACTTTACACATCGGTACCATATTTCTCTAACACATAAATTACACAGCTATCTGATCATTTAACAAAGAAACAAACATTTTTTTACTACATTAGTGACAGATGTTTACGTAATTACACAGTTGGGTAACTTCACACTTATGAAATTGTATTTTGTCTGTACTTTGTGAACTGTTCATATTTTTTTGGAACCATTGTGATACTATGAGAGCTTTGAAAGATGTATTTGGGAAGGGAGCATGATTTTAAAGTACGTTTGAGGTAGATAACACTTTTGAAATGAGCAGAGAATTCTATTTAGGTTTTGAAATTATTGGAGGAAGCTACAACGATTTTGAGAGTTGACTGAGGTGTTATGATGTTATTTTTACGATGACGATGTGTATTATGCTGCTGAGGTATGTTTATGGTCAAGAAGCTGATGCTATATAAGGAATTTGATTATGTTACATATTTCATATAATGAAATATTAAAGAAGCGTCGATGAATATATATATGTGTAATAAGGTAAGGAGTAATGAGTAGCAGTTAGGGACACTGACTTGTGAAAAAGGATGTTGGAAACCAAGAATCGTACTTTAAGAGGTAGGAAATGTGTGTAAATGCGTAAATGTATCACAATGCTGGCTAAAATTTTTTGGACACTGTTTTATTTATAGGATTTTGTTTCTACAGATTTGCAACCCAAATTCTTGACCTGTGAAATATATTTATATGAGACTGTCACTGTAGCGGAAACTGGTGTCGTAAATATTTCGGTAAGAAAGTTCAGTGACCACCTGCACGTAATGCGTCGTGGGCACCCAGCTGAGCGGCCAGGTGTGTCAGACGCCTGGAGAAAAAGCCATTATTGCGAGCCCTTTTCAGCGGCACAGGTAGAAAAAAAAGGGAGGCCATTATCCTTGCTATTGACGTTCCTTTGTAGAAAGCATTGTAAATACGACACGCTAATAATAACTTGGAAACATTCTTAGATCTGCACACCTGATTAGGACAAGTGTATATCTACGAGAGTTGAGAGAATGTCTACTAACTTATGAAATGTCACATGACTATTGAATGATATTTTTATGCTTTGGTTTGCGTAATTGCTTATTTCATTTGATATCTTGTTTCCAGCTGTCTTGTAGCATTGGTTTCATAAAATAAAATTAAATGCATTTGCTAATGTGAACACTTTCTGTCAACAGATCTATTAAATAATTACTTTATGATCCATATTCTTCGAAAAAGCAGCTCTTGGAATGGAAAGAACAATAAGAAGGGACTAGTAACAGGAACTGCATACATAATTTTCTTTTCAACTACTTGGTAATTTTTTTGGTAGAGTAAGTTGTTAAGATGTGACATAGGTATTAGACATGGCTATTTTAGTGTAATATTTTTTCTGCTTGATCTTTGTCATGTTTAGGCATACGTTATTTCATTTTTTTGCTGCTGTTTGCCAGGCATAGTGCTACTGAATTTTAATTTGTGTTACTCTGTTAAGCCACTTTTACTACTGATTTATTTTTCTTGTTTGCTGCTCATTGCCTTACGTTAGTTGTAATTTATGCTGCTTGCTTCGCCATTTGTATTTTCGATCATTGCTGTTTGCGTTAATTGTTTTATGTGCTGCTGCATTGCCTCGTCCCTTAGTTTAGCATCTGAGCTCAGTAGATATAAGTTAGCTTAAGAGGGGGTAGCCTATAAGAGAATGAGTAGCGATTAATTGGAAAAAATGCATTGAGAAGCTATACGAGAAAAGTACAGAAAGCAGGTATAGATAGGACTTTTGGAAATAATGAAGAACAATGGGAGATCTCCGAGAAGTAAAGAAAGTTTTGTTTGCAAAATACTGCAGTAAAAGAAACCCTGTCCTTTCCTTGTGTTATCCCACTATGTGTTTGTGTACCCTTGGGTATTTATGTTTTTCCTGTATTTATATGTTTATCTGATAAGACTTATGTTGTAGCATTTTTCTAATACTGAGCGACATTCACTATGATGAGGAATACTGTTATCCTCAAATATAATTGGCATTAATAATATGTTATTTACCTTGTAAATATGCTTAGACATTATTTGTTCTGTTTTGTTTTAATGCTCATGTGTGAAGTTGATATTCCAAAAGTTATTCTGATCTTTCATGTATGTACTTATGTCATAATTCCTGTTACACTGATGTATATGTTATTTCTATTCTTTTGTAAAGCCCATATTACTACAAATGTTATCTGTATTATTATGTTTTTAATGATGTATTTTGTACCTTTGTAATTGTATTCTCATGTTATAAAATTGTAATTGACACCAGTTTATCAAACTAAGTAACTTGTAAGCATTCATTTCACTGCACACATTTCTGTTGGTCATAGTATATGGACAATATGTGAGAAGTAGGGACTGTTAGTGTTTGCACGCGTGTTAATAATTCAGCAAGGGACTGGATAACAGCATTGCTGGTTCTAAGGACAATTCCAAAAACTTTGTGAGTGCACAAGTGGTGGTTATGGACTTGCTCCATTATCCGCAAGACTCTTCAATGGTGATTGTGCACCTGCACAGTCACAACAGATGGCTGCTGGCCACCTCTACAAGGACTACAGTGGGTCTGCATCTTTGATGACACACCAGTACCATTATCTCTACAAGGACTACAGTGGGTCTACATCTTTGATGATCCATCAATACCATTATTTCTACAAGGACTGCAGTGGGTCTGCACCTCTGGTGTGCATTTTCTTTTACTGCTCCGACTTTGAGAAAAACACTGCAATGTGATGAATGATCAGGACTGTCTTTATGGACTGTGAGAAAATTTTAGCTTTTGACCAACATTGTATCAATAAGTGTGTGCATTTGATTTCTTTGTTATTGTAAGTATGAAAAATTTTTTCAAATCTGTATTGGCCACTGCCCAAACCAATTTGTAAAATTTTTTTGTGGGGAGCATGGGGGCTATTTAAGTAGGCTGTTTAGGTTTTTTATTGGTAACGCCACCTCTGTATGAAAATCACTGGCTGTGCTGTGTGCAGTCTGTGGCTGCTTTGCATTGTTGTAATACTCGCCATTGTAGTGTTAGGCAGCTGGCTGTGAACAGCGCGTAGCGTTGGCAGTTGGAGGTGAGCCGCCAGCAGTGGTGGATGTGGGGAGAGAGATGGCGGAGTTTTGAAATTCGTCATGAACTGCTCTCTCTCTCTCTCTCTCTCTCTCTCTCTCTCTCTCTCTCTCTCTCTCTCTCTCTATATATATATATATATATATATATATATATATATATATATATATATATATATATATATATATATGATGATGATATCAAGGTAAATACATTGTTTGTTCTCTATTAATATCTTTCATTTGCTAACTATCCCTATCAGTAGATAGTGCCTTCCATAGTTTGAATCTTTTATTTAGCTGGCAGTAGTAGCGCTCGCTGTATTGCAGTAGTGGGAGTAACCAAGATTTTTGTGAGGTAAGTGATTTGTGAAAAGTACAGGTTAATGTTAGTCAGGGCTATTCTCTTGTAGAGATTATTGAAAGTCAGATTGCGTTGCGCTAAAAATAATGTGCGTCAGCTTATGCACAGTCTTGTAAAATTGTTCAAAAGGGGACGTTTCAGGCAGAGCCTCGTTGTAGGGATTGTGCTGCATCCACTTGTTGACATTCTGTTCTCCACTGGTATATTTACTCGCTATTGCATGTTTTGCTTACGCTCAGTGCCTTATATTTTTATGATAAGAAAATGAACTGCAGTAATTCGACGAACGACATTAGTACAAGAAACTTCATAGAAGTCACATGAGCTGGAGGTTTTATGGAAGGTGTATAAATTTATGCTAATAGGAAGGAAGCTTTCGACATGACATACCAACACTAGGTTTAGACCATTGACAGTTATTACACTGCATTCTTCGTGAGCAATTGAAATAGGAAGTGACACTTGACACAAAAAATACCCCACATGTTTGCTTCTGCCATGTTTTTTGAAGTGGTGTACACACTGTGAAATATTACTATCATTCACACTCCGAACTCGTACTTACTTACAGAAAGTTATTCGAACTAAAGGCTGTTAGAGGTCGATGTATGCATTTCTTTTATTTAATGATGAATAAGGTAACCAAAATGTATTTTATGATTCATGATGACTAGAAGATATGGGTCAGGTGGATTACACAGAGGTTGTGTGTGGACACTGTGCCTTCGGATTGCATGAGATGATGAATTGAGGTTTGCACTAGGATTTTGTCTGTACTTGTTCGAGGAGACTGACTAGAGGAAAGAGTTCTTATTGGAGTGACATGATATTGGTGCTGAGGTTTATATGTATCGACGTATTGAGGACGTATTATTGAGGTATTGAGATTATGTGAAGTTGATGATTATTGGAGTTTTGGTGGATAAGATGTAAAGTAAGTGAGAAGTTGATGAATATTGGAGTTTTAGTGGACAAGAGGTAAGGTAAATGATATTGATGATAAGGTTTATATGTATCGACGTAAGAGGTATTATTGAAGTATTGAGATTATGTGATGCTGATGATTATTGGAGTTTTGGTGGATAAGAGGTAAAGTAAGTGAGGAGCATATTTTTTTTGTTGGTCTGTATGGAACAAGGAGGATGAAGATGGCAGACTAGAACACTCAAGTAGAAGGAAGATTGTCTACACACACACACTTTTGTTAAATCACTAAGCAGTATATACTTTTTTTTGGAGAGAGGAAGTAATTGCATATCTTGGCACACTGACAGTTGTTCAGCAACCATACATTTTGATCTGGCTTGGCAAACATTGGTCTTGACATGATGACTATGACGTTGACTAACTATTATTGACTGTTATACATTGCTGCCACTAATACTTGATACACATGATGAACATAAAATTTTGACAGAATTGCATTTACACAGTTAACACTATTCAATTACACAGTAGCACTTAATGTGGATGAAAGATGAGTGAGTGTGTTTTGTGTGTTTTCCTTTTATATTCCCAGAGAAGTGGTCCCAACCTATCTGCTAAATATTATTTTACTTGTTTATTGTGGCTTGCACTGACACCCATAAATATTATAGGTTTACTGGTATTTGTATATTGTAATAGTTAATAGGACAATTATCTGATATCATTTGTGTGTTTATTATGATTTGTATGTTTAGTGTAAGAGCATTGATAATAATTTTGTTAAAGCAATTGTGTGTGCATTCAAACTGTTGTTCATGCATGAACTGTCTGATTAGTGAAGGTGAATATTATGGACTGTTACCTGCACTTGTTCAACATAATGGGTGCCACTTGGAAATGTTTAATTTGTGCTAATGAACTCTGATTAAATGACTGATTAGTGATAGTGAATATTATGGACTGTTATCTGCACTTGCTCAACATTAATGGGTGCCACTTAGAAATGTTTAATTTCTGCTGATGAACTGTCTGATTAGTGATAGTGAATATTATGAACTGTTACTTGCACTTTTTCTACATGATTGGTGCCACTAGGACATGTTTAATTTCTGCTGATGAACTGTGTGATTAGTGATAGTGAATATTATGGACTGTTACTTGCACTTTTTCTACATGATTGGTGCCACTAGGACATGTTTAATTTCTGGTGATGAACTGTGTGATTAGTGATAGTGAATATTATGGACTGTTACTTGCACTTTTCTACGTGATTGGTGCCACTAGGACATGTTTCATTTCTGCTGATAAACTCTGATGAACAGTGTGATAAGTGATAGTGAATATTATGGACTGCAGTCTGCACCTGTTCAACATTGCTGGGTGCCACTGATGGAACTGCTTCTACTGAGATGATGTCACTTGTTGGTGTCTGCAGCTGCTCAACATTACTGGGTGCCACTGATGGAACTGCTTCTATTGACATAATGTCACTTGTTGGTGTCTGCACCTGCTCAACATTGCTGGGTGCCACTGATGGACTGCTTCTACTGAAATGATGTCACATGTTGCTGTCTGCACCTGCTCAACATTGCTGGGTGCCACTGATGGAACTGCTTCTACTGAAATGAAGTCACTTGTGGTGTTTGCACCTACTCAACATTGCTGGGTGCCACTAATGGAACTGTTTCTGCTGAATGATGTCACTTGTTGCTGTCTGCACCTATTCAACAATGCTGGGTGCCACTGATGGACTACTTATACTGAAATGATGTCACTTGTTGGTGTTTGCACCTGTTCAACATTACTGGGTGCCACTAATGGAACTGCTTCTACTGACATAATGTCACTTGTTGGTGTCTGCACCTACTCAACATTGCTGGGTGCCACTGTTGAAACTGTTTCTACTGAAATGGTGTTACTTCTTGCTGTTTGCACCTGATGACCATTGCTGGGTGCTACTGCTGGAACTATCAACTACTTGTTTTTTTTTAATAATTAAAAGCATTTTATGTGAACATTTGTATAAACTGATTTTTTGTGTATTGTGTAAACTATTATGTAAAGTCACATGTATGAAAGAATTTGTATTGCTTACTGTATTTCATATATTAGGTTATTGAAAGGTCAGTGCAAAGTCAAAATTTTATCTAATTATGGGATATTTACGTAGTAATATTATCTTTTATTTTTGTCTGTATTTTTTTTGACGAATTTGGTGGTATTTTCACCACCAATACTGGCAAAAATACCATCAAATTCTGGCCTGTAGAGGAAGGGCATATGAAAGGTGGCTACACTGAGCCACAGCGCCAGAGATCGCGCCAGAGAGTTTTGTTTCGCCGCCTCCACTGGCAGTGATTCTTGAGATGTCGTGGTAGGCAGTGCTTGTCGAGGACTCGTAGTAGTCAGTGCTTGTCGAGAGGTCGTAGTAGGGAGTGCTTGTGGAGATGTTGTAGTAGTGTGTGCTTGTTCCATGTTTCATGCAGTTGTTTGATGGATAGACAGCAGATGTTGTTCTAATGGAGATATTGTAATGATCAGAGTGCTCTTCGTCAATATATGAAGGTAAAATATTCCCTGTTTCTTTTTATTATTTCAGTGTCTTAAATAATGCGTCATTACAGGTTCAGTCAACAAAGCATCTGGCTTGTGTTCTTGGATTAGAGTGTAATTCTGGTTTTCTTGCGTAATTATGGTATTTCTATTTTCTTTAATTACTTCAGTATAAATGGTATTTGAAATTTCTTGTCTTATTGAAGAAGAACCGTGCCAGATGTGTACGTTGAGTCATACTTCCACACACAGAACAGTTATACTTGTGCTTTGGTTTCGTAGGTTTTATAGTTGCTGGGGACTTAATTAATTAATTGTGTTAACGAAATTTTCATTTCATTGATTGTTTTTGTTCTATGCAGTCAGATTGCGTACAAAAACTAGTCAGGGCCAACCGTTTACGAGACTTCGTAATCGGACAGTACAGCGACTAAAAATTAAAATTAGTTGCATTTATTTTATAAATAAGCCCCCATGCAACTTCTCTTCAAATCACATTAATCATGGAATGGAAACACACAGCAACAGAACGTACCATCGTGACTTCAAACGCTTTGTTACAGAAAATGTTCAAAATGTCCTCCGTTAGCGAGGATACATGCATCCACGCTCCGTCGCATGGAATCCCTGATGCGCTGATGCAGCCCTGGAGAATGGCGTATTGTATCACAGCCGTCCACAATACGAGCACAAAGAGTCTCTACATTTGGTACCGGGGTTGCGTAGACAAGAGCTTTCAAATGCCCCCATAAATGAAAGTCAAGAGGGTTGATGTCAGGAGAGCGTGGAAACCATGGAATTGGTCCGCCTGTACCAATCCATCGGTCGCCGAATCTGTTGTTGAGAAGCGTATGAACACTTCCATCGTGCATGAACCACATGTTGTGTCGTACTTTTAAAGGCACATGTTCTAGCAGCACAGGTAGAGTATCCCGTATGAAATCATGATAACGTGCTCCATTGAGCGTAGGTGGAAGTACATACTGACGAAACTAAAATGAGCTCTAACATGGAAATTAAGCGTTTCCGGACACATGTCCACATAACATCTTTTCTTTATTTGTGTGTGAGGAATGTTTCCTGAAAGTTCGGCCGTACCTTTTTGTATCACCCTGTATAAGAAATAAATAGCAGCGAATGTCAAGGAATGTAAAAATCGGTTTTGAGTGTATTAGAATGAGTCTGAAAAGCGTAAGGCGTACGAAAGTGTTTGTCAAGTACGCTACATCATTTTCTTTTGAATTTAAACATATCAGGATTTTCGATGATACAGTTAAGAGTCGGCTACAGTGAACTGTATGCATTGCACTGTATGCATTACATTGCAACCAGACTTTATTATTATACGGGGTGCATCAAAAAGAATCATCAGATTTTTAAAAAGTCGTAAATGTTATCTTATTTGAAATATGTGTGTCAACAACGTACTGTTGGAAGGAGCAAACTCTCGAGTTTTACATGACTTCCGCTAGGTAGCAGCAGTGTGCGCCCACTTCAGTTCTAGTAAAAATAGTGTGAGGACGACAGAAAGCGTTTTGTGTTCTACGTGGTGCGCAGCGCGGGTCAGTAATAACTGTTCAGCGTGACTTTCGTACTAGGTATGGTGTGGATCCTCCTACAGCACAGAGCATTAGATGATGGCATGAACAATTCCGAGAAACAGATTGTATGTGCAACGGCAAATCGCCTGGCCGTCCAGTGTCTGACACATACGTCGAACGCATCGGCCATAGTTTCACGAGTTCGCAGAAATCCGTTAGGCGTGCAGCTCCACAGCTCAACATGCCCCCGATGTCTGTCTGGCGTGTGTTGTGTCGTAGTTTACTCATGAAGCCATACAAAATTCAGTTACTGGAAGCTCTTCGTGAAGGTGACAAACAACAACGTGTGGACATCCGTAATTTCGTTCTTGTCAAGATGTAGGATCACAGTTTTCTCCCACGCTTTGTGTTTAGTGACGAGGCGACGTTCCATTTAAATGGAAAGGTGAACCGTCATAACGTGAGAATATGGGATACGGAACAACCACATGAAGTTGTACAATATGAGAGGGACTCTCCTAAATTTAATGTGCTTTGTGCAGTTTCACTGAAAAATGTGTATGGTCCATTTTCCTTTGCCGAGAGCGCTGCTACATGAAGTACATATCTCGATATGCTTGAGAACTCCCTTTCCTCACAGTTCAACACTGATTCGAACGACATCATTTACCAAGAGGATAAGGCACCGCCACACTGGCACCTGGTAGTGCGGAATTTTTCAATCAAACGATTGCTGAACGGTGGATCGGTCGCATTGGACCAAATGATTCAGTCTTACATTTCTGGTCTCCAAGGTCACCGGACCTTATTGTGATTATTTCTTGTGGGGGTTTATAAAAGACTCTGTTTATGTGCCTCCGTTACCAACAACAATGAATGAAATAAGACATCGCAGAATAGCATCTGTGGAAGCTGTGACTCAAGACATGCTCCCTGCAGTGTGGGAACAATCTGAATACCGCATTGACATATGCTGTGCAACTCAAGGGTCGCATATTGAACACCTGTGAAAAGGTACACAAAAAAAGATTTTTGAGTCTCCCGTTCATTAGAAAACAAAATTCGTTGTATATGTTTCTTAGTTTCAGAAATACAGACGTACCAAATCGGATGATTCTTTCTTATAGACCTGTACATTAACATTAACAGGAAGAGAGATATTAATTTAATTACATTTTGTATTCATATTGGAAAAATAAGTGCATGATTTAGTAACTGGTAACTATGAAATTAATAACATTAAAAATTGCAATTTCTCAGTTGATATCTTGCTGTTCTTCTGTTACTGCATGCCTGTCATTCTGAGGGAACTACGACGAAATATTTAAATGCCAGTGTAATACTCCTTTTTGCCCCACGTCGGACATCTTTTTCAAAGAAATATGATATCGTAATACCCACCTGAATAACAACGATCAATGTTTGTTCACTATTCACAGAATAGGATATGGAACATCAGTGGAAGAAGAGACATCAAGCGTACAATGCGGAACTTGATTACAATACGCTTCATTTGTCCCTTAGTATGTATTGTGACATTTTAGAATCTCCTTCTTTAACGAAAACATGTGTGGCCCGAACACAATGCCTTGCGGCACGATGTCTCGTTTCGCCAGAAATCCACTCGCGACTGTCCAGGAAGGGGAACCCGCTGTTTTTTGACTGTCACTGTCCATTATTTGGGATCTGGTGGAAACAATCAATGTGGCGGAATAAACCGCGTCGTGGCGTATTTCGTTGGGAAACATGAGACATTTTAAAATTCAGCCTCCTGTTTGCAACGCAGCAGGGACTGTGGGCCAACAGCGGGGTTTTTATAGCAAAGGCGGGTCGACAGGAGTCTGATCGGGTGGGTACTGCAGTACCGCCTCTCTGTTTCGACATGTGTTCAGCTGCAATCTCCACTAACGTAAGTCTCAGATCTGATTTCCTGTAACAAAAATTGGGAATACACAGGAACATGAAACAGCGGTAACTCCAGTTCTTAGACGTAAGACAGGTATAATGCAAAACAGGAATTTGTTCAGTCTGCGTTACATCTGGAACACTTTTAGGCCGAAAGCGCCGTAACGCCGAAAGCGCAGTGACGATTTCACTTAATAGAATTTAACTTCTAGTCCTTGTTTTTCTCTCACTAACCGTGGCTGGCTTTAACAGATAAACCATTTTACGATATAAAATCAGCAAATATTTTTCCTTTTGCCGGCACACGGCTTAAATGATAAACTGACTAAACCAGAGGTTGTACAGAGTTTCAGGGACAGCATAAGGGAACAATTAACAGGAATGGTGTAAGTGGCGTGAATAAAAGGACGCTATGTGCAAGAAGCATGAAGCGCCCTTTGAATGTATCCTGATAGCTAAAAGAGCCACGCGCACTTTGAATAAGAAAATGCTATTTGACACTGAAATCAATATAAAAGATAGGGTCGCCACCAACTCTAGCCACACGACAATGAAGAGGTAGCACTGAGTCGGAAAATTACTTAATTTATTAATAAGAAATACTCACAAAAGAACATTCATTGTAAAGTCATTGATAAAGAATGGGATGTAGTTATTAATATGATCCAGGCATTCTTCCCGTGAATCAAATATTGAGTAAAGTAAATAGGGCGTGAACACCATGCGTAAGTGCAGCCTGCAGCAAGATTCGTGAAAACACGATCTATTCCAGAGCATTTGTTTCAGATAAAAAAAGGGACACTAATCACTACACCTGTGCACATGGAAACGCTATAGGTGGGCCAACAAGGAAAACTACAAGGTAAAATGGCGAAGGTAACGGCGACGTAACATCGGTACACAAGATAAGATTGAAGGCAAAATTATTTATTCCTTAAAACATTGATGTAGTGCGTCTATAGACTGCTGTTGCATGCTAACTATGTACAATTGCTTGTGAAATACTATACGTTTCATAACAGACTCGCGTGCCCACTCGGTCCGCGGAGACAATTTCTATGGACCGTGGCCAAATTTTAATCACATGAGACAAAGAAAATTCACAAATACACAAAAATTGCCAAGATCCGGAAAAGATTAGAAGCATACACACACAGTTGTAGGCACATAAACATTCACACTGAACCGAGGGCACTTCAACGCGGTCAGTCCAACTCACCCTTCTTCGACTGGAGCACAGCTGTGTACGCTTCCCGTACCGGCGGCAGACTGCCTCCCGCTTCTCCAGCCTCTTCCACGCTCCGCGTGGACCGGAAAACCCCAGGATGCCATTTCCGCCACCAACCTAACGCAGGTGGATTTCTCACAAGTAGCGGAAACCTCTTTGCCGACTTGACCACTACGAGAGTTGGCAATGAAAGGTGGCTACAGGACCCTTTCATCACCCCAAACGTCCCGGAGAAGACTGTGCCGCGAATTTTCTCGCCATGCTAGGAGATTCGCCAACAGTCTTCGAAACAAACATACCCTAACGAGTAACAATTGCAACAGTAAACAGCAGCACAAAAGAGTTGATTAATCTCTTATATCCAAGTGAGCTTTATCTGACCTTAGTCAATAATTGTGACCTCATGCGGTCCGCAAAGCAAACAGAACAAATTAAATTAAGCGTGATATCCTACGCTAACATCATGTCATCTGACCTACTACGACCACAACCATGAGATATTATTTTAAAATTGCCTTAACCAACTATCAAAAGTTAACATAGAGACATAGGTGAACAGGTACATAATATATATAAATATATAAACAAATACAATGATGCAAAATCATTATCACGAACCAAAGCAGTATCATCTGGTGCTGACATATATAAAAACATGCAAGTGAAAGTGCAAAATACAATATTCACAACAAATACAGTGATACAAAATCATTAATGAACCCAATGGTATGACAGCTGGTAAATAATCACCTATGGAAAATAAGACATGAGTACAAAAACACATCCAGAAATCAACTCGTTGACACGCTGTGATTTTTCAGTTTCGCCACATGGTTGTTTCACTGGGTATTCTCTATAGGTGCTGGGGTGGGCGTCTCTTCTAAAGGCGACTTGGAGGATAAGCTACTAGGGGACCACAACACTGAACTGGGGAGTTCGCAGCGGCGTTGATTGTAACGTCCGTTGTAACCCAGGTTGTTCATCCTAGACAGCACCCCGCGACGTTGCCTCGTGCCCGTTTCCACCCTCTGCGTCCATACTGTGGGATGGTTCGGCGTTGCAGATTTGCAGGACATCGCCACTTGTGGGCCCTGCCTCATCATCGAGAAGGCTGCTTGGCGGTCGTCGTCCGTGTGTTGTGGAGGAATGTGTTTTACCGACACACGCCCCCGTCTCCTGTCGTGTCAATGGGGAGACACGCGCTCTTCTGCGTCGCATCGAGGTCGACGTAAACTCGTGCGGGTGTCGGGCTTGAGACCCGCTTATCACCTCTTTGCACCGTCTCAGCTGATGCGTCAGTGGTGGGACCCGCGTCCCTCCGGGCAGTGGGCGTTACCTCACCGCAGCAGCCGTCTGGACTAGCGGCGCTCAGGGATCGGCGGCCTCGCCTGGTGTGCGTCATACTTTCCCTTTCGCTTGTCAGATGACTAGCGCATGGGGTGGAACGCCGGCCATCAGCTGGCGCTGCCGTGGTGACACGCCTGCGGGCTCCGGTGTGAGCCTGCGCCTGGGGGAAGACCAGCATCCCCTCCCCTCTGACGGAGAAACAGCTGTGACCGCTCGCCGCATCACTGCTTCACCGTTGATACCAGGGTTCGGCAACGCCTGCCGGTGGACCAAGCCCCGTGCTTTCTGATGCGGAGGCTCCCTAGGCGGCCTTGCACCCACTTAAGAACTGCGCTCACAGGGATCGTTACAAAATATCATGTGTACAGATTACCACAAAATCTTCGGAGTTTCTCACTCCTGATCCATACATGGAATAGTGCCCAAAATTAACTTGACAAAAAGGGCCTTCTTAACATTACTAATAAAAAAAAAACAATGAAGAAAATTAAATAACCAATATTCAAACAAACAAAAAATCCTTTTTATAAAATATAGTTCCAGCATTACATCTGCTGTCAATCATTCAGGGTAGATCTTGTACAAGGCTTGGTCAGGATTTGGATAGGATTTGGCGCCGCTGCTAGCTACAGACACAAAACTCTACCTGCTCCTAACTACGATCTCACACACAATCTACACAGCTCGTACTAATCACCATCACCATATAGCCCGACTACAATTCCCACATATAAACAAAATATTCCTTTCAACACCAATACCCATATCGTTGTTCATTGACTGCTCCTCCAAGGTTTGCAGAACATGTTTGCTGATCTGTGAAAAATTTCCGAGACTTCTTTTCTATGGACATTGCATAATAAAAGTTATGATTAATGAGACACAGAAGGTTCATTCAAGTTACATCTGAAATGGTAAATGTTTCAACATCTATTCATCAACCTAATGCAAAAGGTCAGTGGGCATAAAAATGGAAATAAAAATCATCCTATCCTATTAGCAAACACATAAACACATAAGTACATAAAAAAATACTGTCAAAAGAAATCCATTGTCCAGGGCCCTGAGTACCCAACTTACTGCTATCATAAGATACTCATAATGATTACACACTTACTCACCACATGTCCCCAGGGATCCTCACCTACCGTCATGTTATTTCAGCTTGGAGGTAGTCGCACTGATTCTCTATTAAATATCAAGTTGCTTGAGTTAATAAGCTGTTTCCATTTACGTCTTCTGGGGTTTCACATTCTGGTGTCCTCAACCGTACCTAGTAGTATGTGACGGCAAGTTACACTTTCCAAATATCTTATAAGATGGCAACTCTGAAAATCAAACACTATTAGTCTCCCTTCATACACAAGTCCTTCACCTACAAGTCACCAAGTTGCTTCATTAACATCGCAGTACATTTGAAAAATCTCACTGAATCATGCTCACCTAAGGGGAATAAGAACACTAAAACTGTAATTTATCATCAAGAATTACCTTACGACCATTGACTCGCCACGCCAACACACCCGATACCTTTTTAGTCATCAAAGAACGAAAGCCATCTTACTGTAATAGGAAACGCTTCATATGAGCCTCATAATCATTCACATTCAGATGTTTTGAAACTGCACAATACTACTCCTTTCTGCTGACAAGAAGAAATAACTACACACATATTGGGGGACCCTTTACAATACACAGAAAATATACACTTTAATTTTAATCACACCAGTGTGAATCAAAACATTGGAAAATATGCACTGTAATTTTACTCACAAAAGAATGAGTGCGAAAAAGCATATGGGCAATACGTCATTCCGACCTCCGAGGGGCAAGATCTTCTGCTTCTTATTCAATGTAAGGTTTTACGTTGGAGATGTGGTGCAGGCCCTTCGACTTTCGAGAGCGGAGTGTTTCTACTTCAAGGGCATTCGGATGTGGAATCCGCTTGATTCTGTACGGCCCGTTGAATAAGAAGAACTTCTTTGACAACCCAGCCCGTTTATTAGAGAGCTTGTGCGAGCGTACAAGTACTTTCTGGCCCACGTGAAAAGTTATATTCCGCACCTTCTTTTTGTAGGTTCTTATCCGAGCCTCGGCGGCACTTTTTATATTTTTCAGGGCAAGCTCCACAATTGCAGATCTTCGTAACCTGGGTTCTACTGGCCAGGGAACCACCTCTTTTATTTTACTCGGAGGCTCCTTGTTTTTCAGGACCAGAATCGGTGGCAACGTCGTCGAGGAATTTGGCAACTCATTTAGTATGTTCTGGAAACCGGCTAGTTTCGTGTCCCACGTCTGGTGGTCACGGTGGCAGTATAACCTACACAATTTTCCAATCTCCTTCATCCACCTTTCACAAGGATTTGCTGAAGGGCAGAAAAGGGAGATAAAGATCGGTTTCACTCGCTTTCTCCGAAGCATATGCTCCCAGTGACGTGACCTGAGTTGTGGCCTGTTGTCCGAAATCACACGCTTCACAGTGCCAACCTCCCGTAAGAAGTGATTTGGGAACGCGGCAGCTACTGCCTTCCCGGTGGCCCTACGCAGCGGGGTGAGGCAGACGAATTTTGACGTCAGCTCTACTGCCACAAAAATGTACGCAAATCCGTTCCTAGAACGCACTAGCGGACCGAATAGATCTACTGCTGCGAGATCCCTGAGTTTATTGGGAACAATCGGGTGTATTGGTGCGGCAAACGACACAGTGGGCGGCTTGGCTTGCTGACAGGGCTTGCATACCCTAATTACTTTACATATACGCCGAAGCATATTATTAAAGTAACAGGTTTCCCGCAGCTTCGCCAAGCATTTCCTCGCACCAAAGTGACCGTAGCTCAAATGCACGTACCACACGAGCTTGTTCACCAGTTCCTCCGGAATCGCTAACAGCCACCTGGAGTCATCCAGAGCTCGCCTCTTAAATAGGATGCCATTCCGGATAATATAATACTGCCTGATGGCCACGTGGGATTTATCATGCCATTTCTCTTTGATGTCATGCAAGACTTCGTCCTTGTCTTGTTTTGTTTGCGTAAGCCCTTGCTCTCGCTCGAGAGCTATTATCTCTTGGCTGAGGGTTTCTACCTGCGCGCTAAGGTGGACCGGGCACTTAGCCGCAGTGTCCTCGATTCGGGACACAAGAGCCGCGTGGTCACTCTGGCATTGTTCTGCTAACGCGCGGAGATCCCTGGCGGAATTTCGTCCTACTCGGGACTCAAGAGCCGCTTGTTCACTCTGGCATTGTTCTGCTAGTATACGTATATTCCCAGCGAACCTTTCTTCTTGCTCCATCACCTGCTTGCTAATGACTTGGTGCCCCTCTTCTAAGGCGGAGATGCGTTGGTCAATGATCGCCAGTTTCTCCCCAACACCCTGTACTATTTCACTAGTCAATCTTTTATTCGCTTCCTCGATATGCCTCCTATTTTCTTCTGCTTGTTTTTTATTCACTTCCTCGATATGTCTCCTATTACTGTCTAGTAATTGTCGTAGCATAGCCTGTAATGAATTTGCATCTATCGAATGATTCGAAATCACTACGGCGGGCTCAGGATGGACAACACTTGTACTTGCGTTTTCCGCGTTTCGTTCCTGGTCGGACTCGACGTTTTGACCTCGTCCTTGTTCAGGGTTATTGTCTGGCAGGTTTTTCTGATCGCGGCTCCCTGAACAGCTACGCGTCTCCATCATAAGGATAGTTACTCCGTGCTCCAAAATACAACAAGAATAATGCCAAAGTCTCCTAATGGACTCACAGTCCCCACAAAGCACCCAAGATTTACTATATGACACCGATACACGCCACAGGACAAGAGTCAACCCACACTTGTAACACAATTGAATACTAAATCACAATATCTATACAGTAATACATATACAAGATAAAACATGTAAGAAAATGCACACCTATATCATAAATTCACGGAAATTCTGTATCACAGAAAGACAATATACCAATTAGCACATCCAACCGAAAATAACTAATCCTCACTGCGCATCAGAAGATCTCTGGTTTACCGAAATCCGTGAGCAGGGTAAGCCATGTGTAAGTGGCGTGAATAAAAGGACGCTATGTGCAAGAAGCATGAAGCGCCCTTTGAATGTATCCTGATAGCTAAAAGAGCCACGCGCACTTTGAATAAGAAAATGCTATTTGACACTGAAATCAATATAAAAGATAGGGTCGCCACCAACTCTAGCCACACGACAATGAAGAGGTAGCACTGAGTCGGAAAATTACTTAATTTATTAATAAGAAATACTCACAAAAGAACATTCATTGTAAAGTCATTGATAAAGAATGGGATGTAGTTATTAATATGATCCAGGCATTCTTCCCGTGAATCAAATATTGAGTAAAGTAAATAGGGCGTGAACACCATGCGTAAGTGCAGCCTGCAGCAAGATTCGTGAAAACACGATCTATTCCAGAGCATTTGTTTCAGATAAAAAAAGGGACACTAATCACTACACCTGTGCACATGGAAACGCTATAGGTGGGCCAACAAGGAAAACTACAAGGTAAAATGGCGAAGGTAACGGCGACGTAACATCGGTACACAAGATAAGATTGAAGGCAAAATTATTTATTCCTTAAAACATTGATGTAGTGCGTCTATAGACTGCTGTTGCATGCTAACTATGTACAATTGCTTGTGAAATACTATACGTTTCATAACAGACTCGCGTGCCCACTCGGTCCGCGGAGACAATTTCTATGGACCGTGGCCAAATTTTAATCACATGAGACAAAGAAAATTCACAAATACACAAAAATTACCAAGATCCGGAAAAGATTAGAAGCATACACACACAGTTGTAGGCACATAAACATTCACACTGAACCGAGGGCACTTCAACGCGGTCAGTCCAACTCACCCTTCTTCGACTGGAGCACAGCTGTGTACGCTTCCCGTACCGGCGGCAGACTGCCTCCCGCTTCTCCAGCCTCTTCCACGCTCCGCGTGGACCGGAAAACCCCAGGATGCCATTTCCGCCACCAACCTAACGCAGGTGGATTTCTCACAAGTAGCGGAAACCTCTTTGCCGACTTGACCACTACGAGAGTTGGCAATGAAAGGTGGCTACAGGACCCTTTCAATGGGGGAAAGAAATACAGTAGAAGAAGAATGGGTAGCTCTGAGGGATGAAGTAGTGAAGGCAGCAGAGGATCAAGTAGGTAAAAAGACGAGGGCTAGTAGAAATCCTTGGGTAACAGGAGAAATATTGAATTTAATTGATGAAAGGAGAAAATATAAAAAAGGCAGTAAATGAAGCAGGCGAAAAGGAATACAAACGTTTCAAAAATGAGATCGACAGGAAGTGCAAAATGGCTAAGCAGGCATGGCTAGAGGACAAATGCAAGGATGTAGAGACTTATCTCACTAGGGGTAAGATAGATACAGCCTACAGGAAAATTAAAGAGACCTTTGTAGAAAAGAGAGCCACTTGTATGAATACCAAGAGCTCAGATGGAAACCCAGTTCTAAGCAAAGAGGGGAAAGCAGAAAGGTGGAAGGAATATATAGAGGGTCTATACAAGGGCGATGTACTTGAGGACAATATTATGGAAATGGTAGAGGATGTAGATGAAGATGAAATGGGTGATATGATACTGCGTGAAGAGTTTGACAGAGCACTAAAAGATGTGAGTCGAAACAAGGCCCCGGGAGTAGACAACATTCCATTAGAACTACTGATGGCCTTGGGAGAGCCAGTCCTGACAAAACTCTACCATCTGGTGAGCAAGATGTATGAGACAGGCGAAATACCGTCAGACTTCAAGAAGAATATAATAATTCCAATCCCAAAGAAAGCAGGTGTTGACAGATGTGAAAATTACCGAACAACCAGTTTAAAAGCCACAGCTGCAAATACTAACGCGAATTATTTACAGACGAATGGAAAAACTGGTAGAAGCCGACCTCGGGGAAGATCAGTTTGGATTCTGTAGAAATGTTGGAACACGTGAGGCAATACTGGCCTTACGACTTATCGTAGAAGAAAGATTAAGGAAATGGAAGCCTACGTTTCTAGCATTTGTAGACTTAGAGAAAGCTTTTGACAATGTTGACTGGAATACTCTCTTTCAAATTCTAAAGGTGGCAGGGGTAAAATACAGGGAGCGAAAGGCTATTTACAATTTGTACAGAAACCACATGGCAGTTATAAGAGTCGAGGGGTATGAAAGAGATGCAGTGGTTGGGAAGGGAGTGAGACAGGGTTGTAGCCTCTCCCCGATGTTATTCAATCTGTATATTGAGCAAGCAGTAAAGGAAACAAAAGAAAAATTTGGAGTAGGTATTAAAACCCATGGAGAAGAAATAAAAACTTTGAGTTTCGCCGATGACATTGTAATTCTGTCAGAGACAGCAAAGGACTTGGAAGAGCAGTTGAACGGAATGGACAGTGTCTTGAAAGGAGGGTATAAGATGAACATCAACAAAAGCAAAACGAGGATAATGGAATGTAGTCGAATTAAGTCGGGTGATGCTGAGGGAATTAGATTAGGAAATGAGACATTTAAAGTAGTAAAGGAGTTTTGCTATTTGGGGAACAAAATAACTGATGATGGGAAAAATTTGTTAACATCGAGTATAGATTTAAATGTCAGGAAGTCGTTTCTGAAAGTATTTGTATGGAGTGTAGCTTTCTGTGGAAGTGAAACATGGACAATAAATAGGACAAGAAGAGAATAGAAGCTTTCGAAATGTGGTGCTACATAAGAATGTTGAAGATTAGGTGGGTAGATCACGTAACTAATGAGGAGGTACTGAATAGGATTGGGGAGAAGAGAAGTTTGTGGCACAACTTGACTAGAAGAAGGGATCGGTTGGTAGGACATGTCCTGAGGCATCAAGATATCACAAATTTAGCATTGGAGGGCAGCGTGGAAGGTAAAAATCGTAGAGGGAGACCAAGAGATGAATACACTAAGCAGATTCAGAAGGATGTAGGTTGCAGTAGGTACTGGGAGATGAAGGAGCTTGCACAGGATAGATTAGCATGGAGAGCTGCATCAAACCAGTCTAAGGACTGAAGACCACAACAACAACATTGGCTTAAACTTAGCCATAGGCACGATGATTCTGAACGTCGCAAAGATTTTTCATCACTGATTAAAACAAATTCAAGTTGATGTACTTATACATAACCTGCTCCTACCAATGAAATGTTTGCGACTTTGATTGCCAGAGGTAGGACCGTATATTGGTCCCCAGTACCAGTTTTATACATTTACTTATCTTGGTAAACATCTTTTTCGTTTAGTTACCTTTATTGATGACCCATAACCTAAGTAACTAAATAGACAGTTTCTTTCTAGATTACAGCTTTGATATTAGCTATACAAAAAGATATACATGTTTATCGTTATTTCTTAATGTAACATGAATGTGCATGTCTCTTCGTTTATCTAAACCAATCTTCTAACATCCATCTTCAGATAGATCGGAGGACGCTATCTGGTTCCATGTCTTCTTTTTTTCCCCACCACGAATTCCTCTCCTGTGCCAACCTTTTCATCTCAGAGAAGTAATTGCAACCTACGTCCTCCATTATTTGCTGGATGTATTCCTATCCCTGCCTTCCTCTACAGTTTTCACCCTCTACAGCTCCCTCTAGTATCATAGAAGTTATTCCCTGACATTTTCCCTTCTTCTTATCGCTGTTTTCCATATATTCCTTTCCGAACAGATTCTGAGGAGGAACTCTTCGTTCCTTACCTTATCCGTCCACCATTTTCAGTGTTCTTCTGTAGCACCACATATCAAATACTTCGATTCTCTTCTGTTCCAGTTGTCTCACAGTCCATATTTCATTACCACACAATGCTGTGCTCCAAACGTACATTCTCAGAAATTTCTTCCTCATATTACGGCCGGTGTTTGATAGTAGTAGAGTTCTCTTGGACAGGAATTCCCTTTTTGCCAGTGCTATTCTGCTTTTCGTGTCCTCCTTGATCCGTCCATCACGGCGATTTTGCTGCCTAGGTAGCAGAATTCCTTAGGTGCATCTACTTCGCGATATCCATTTCTGATGTTAAGTTTCTCGCTGTTTCTCATTTCTGCTACTTCTCATTACTTTCGTCTTTAAGCTAGTAATCGTTTGGACAAGCGAGCAGCCACCACAAAACACCACGATGGTGGGCACAGTCAAATCAGTGTTCGTGATGATGAATTTCTTCCTTCCTTGCTACGGCACTGACAGAACCAGCACAAACCCTCTGGTACAAAGCAGGGCTGGTTGTATTGTTGTGCTCTTGTTGTCAGTCCGAAGGTTCGTTTAATAGAGCTGACGCCGCAAGTCTATCCCGCGCAAGTCTATCCCGTGCAAGCCTCTTCATCTCCCAAAAACTACTGCAGCCTGACTACTGTATTCATCCCTTGGTCTCCCGCTACATTTTCTGATTCCACCCCCCCCCCCCTCCTTTCCCACACCTCCCTCAGCAAATTGAGAATTCTGTGTTGCTTGAGAATGTGTCCTATCAGCCAATCTATATTTTTGCTGAAAGTTGAAAGGTGGCTACACTGAGCCACAGCGCCAGAGATCGCGCTAGAGAGTATTGTTCCGCCGCCTCCACTGGCAGTGATTATTGAGATGTCGTAGTGGGGAGTGCCTGTCGAGGACTCGTGGTAGTCAGTTCCTGTTGAGAGGTCGTGGTGGAGTGTGCTTGTCGAGATGTCGTAATGAAAAGTGTTTGTTCCATGTTTTATGTAGTTGTTTGATGGATAGACAGCAGATGTTGTTCCAATGGAAATACTGTAATGATCAGAGTGCTTTTCGTCAATATATATGAAGGTAAAATATTGCGTGTTTTTTCATTATTTCCATGTTTTAAATAATGCGTCATTACAGGTTCAGTCAACAAAGCATCCGGCTTGTGTTCTTGTATTAGAGTGTAATTCTGGTTTTCTTGAGTAATTATGGTATTTCTATTTCCTTTAATTAATTCAGTATAAATGATATTTAAAATTTCTTGTGTTGTTGAAGAAGAACCGTGCCAGATGCGTACGTTGAGTCATACTTCCACACACAGAACAGTTACACTTGTGCTTTGGTTTCGTAGGTTTTATAGTTGCTGGGGACTTAATTAATTAATTGTGTTAACGAAAAATTCCATTTCATTCTTTGTTATTGTTCTATGCAGTCAGATAGCGTAATAATACTAGTCAGGGCCTACCGTTTACGAGACTTCGTAATCGGACATACAGCTACAAAAAATTAAAATTATTTGCATTCTCATTTAATTTAGCCCCCATGCACGTGGCGACCCTGCCAGGATCGTCCCTTGGAATTCTTCTGATTGTAAAAATAGTAGACAGTAGTATTGTTGTAGTAATTTGTAGTTTAGTAATTGTAGTCTATATTTCATGTGTAGATTTGGTAATTGGCATTCTTCTGATGGATTTTTCAAAATTTAATTTTTATTGTCTTGTCTACGGGTTTGATAATTTAGTGCAATTATTTCAATTGTTCGTCAATCGTGTTTGAGGGAAGCATTCTGTGTGAATGGTATTGTTAGAGACAAAGTCTCATTTTTTGTAATTTTCGTATAGTGACGAACTTTGTATGTTTTGTAAATGATTACGCGATCGATGAGAAGGGAAAAAATGATGAATAGTGAGAATGACGAAATTGTTAACATGGCGAACTCTCCAACAGAGGAAAACAGTATCATGAATAATGAAGTGGAAAACAATTTAATAAGTCGGGAAAATAGTCCGGAACCATTTCAAAATTTTTCTCAATCAGAAAATTCACAGAATACGAGATTAACGATAGAAGGTTCTGAAATAGTATCGAACACAGATAGCTTTACAGCTATGACGAAGGAAGCTGGTTTTGTGGGAAATGTTAGGGGCGAAAGGAATTTCGAACCAGATCATATGGAGCAGTTGATGGGTGCAATATTAAATTTGGGATCTCGGTTAGACTCACAAATAGGAACAATTAAAACAGAGATGGGAACTTTGGCAACACGGTTGGACTTACAAAGGGAAACAATGGAGCAGTTAGGATCTGAATTAAAAACAGAGATAGGAACAATTAAAACTGATATGGGAACAATGGAAACACGGTTTGGATCTGAATAAAAAACAGATATGGGAACTTTGGAAACACGGTTACATTCACGAATAGGGACATGTTTCAAAAATATGAAAGATGAATTAAAGAAAGAAATCAGAGAAGAAGTACAACCGTTTTGAATGCTCACAATAATAGATTAATTGCAGTAGAGATTAGACAAAGGGAACAGGATAGAGAACAGGAAGAAAGAGATCGCGTGATAGTACAAAAATTTTCAGAGTTAAATTTACAACGTGCACACGATAAGGAAGAAATATTTGAGAGACTCGAGGAATCCGTACCAAATGACAGAATCAATAATCTAACACAACAATATGAACAGTTAACTACCAAATGTGTCAACACTGAAACCCGAGTCGCGACACTTACGGAAGACGTAAATAAACAGAAAGAGAAAATAGGTGACTTATCGGAAAGAGTTGAGGAAATTTCAGATAAATTGACAAATATTAGTTTACATGGGGACAGAGATTCGGATGATACAGCTCCATTGCCATTTGTGGAAACTGAAGAGTACCAGAACATAAATAAACATGTTGAAAATCAGGGAAAATTTAATGAACGCGTTAAAAGGGAAGTTGAGGCATTACGGAAGCAAGTCAAACAAATTGAAGGCGAAATTGTAGGAAAAGACAGCAAAAGAAATGTAGAATCACAGATACCAGGGGGATTTGAAGAAAATAATTTGTTTCATTTACGGGATGCAACAAGAGAGCGCCAGGCGCGCGAACTTGACAATAATCAACATTGGGACTGGGACAGACGCGGTAGGTCTTTGTCGCCACGAGGCGAAAACTTTGACTATAAACACTTTTTGACTGTTCGGAAATTTAAGATCTTCCGCAATTCTAAGAATGACATACATCCATGTGCATGGTTAGATCAATTTATGTACGCACTCCCACCAAATTGGCCACTAAGTCACAAACTGGAATTTATGTGTGGATATTTAGAAAATGAACCGGCGACGCGGATGCGCGCACTCATTAGAGATTGTAATAATCTGAATGATTTTTATCATGCATTTCTATCGGCATATTGGTCCGAAAACACGCAAGACAGAGTCAAACACAGTCTTATTATGCAGCGTAATTTCAAACAGTCTGAGTTCCGCACGCCGGCAGAATACTTTGAAGACATAATTCGAAAGAATCAGTTCCTGTCCAACCCTTATAGCCCGACTGAATTAATTCGCATTTGTTTAACTAAGCTGCCACAATCCATAAGACAAATTGCTTTAGCTGGAAGATGTAAAGACGACTTTGAGACTTTTAAGACTTTGTTACAAGAACTTGAGTATGACAACGACGACGGGACTTCTTGTAACTTTTTCAGTAACAGTAATTACTGATTTTCAGAGAAAAGGGATAGTGATCGGAACGGGCGTTATGGGTAATTTTGAGAATGACAGACGTACAGACAGGACAATAGATACCAGCCTTATGACAATAACAGACGTTCTAACAGAAATTACACAGACAATTATAATAACGGTAATTCTTACCGGAATGATCAATCATACGGAAACAGTAATCGGTATCATCAAGACAGAAATTATTCATACAATAATAGGAACTCTTACTACAGAAATAACCAGGGTAGTAGGTCTAACAATAATTTCAGAAGTGACAGTCGAAATTATACAAGAAGTAGTTATGCAGACAGACAGGAAAACAGAAATTTTAATAACAGACACAACCAAGAATTTGCATCTAACAGACAGGAAGGACCTAATTGGCATCCTCCGCGTGACAGAAATTCAGAGAGACAAGTGGAAATAGTAGAAATTGATCCGCGAAATGTCGGGAATAATCAAAGACGTGACGCAAACAATCGACCATGACTAGCAGCTTCGGCTTCTGGCAGCAATATAGACGGGTCAGAAAGTAATGACACTACAACTTTACATCCTGTTATTGAACTATGTGTGGGTAAGAATAAGTTCACTGCAGTTCTAGATTCTGGGAGCCCAATGAACGTCGTTAGTGAATCAGTTTTTCGTATATGTGAAAGAACTATTGCCTGTCCTGTGTTACCTATTTCTAAAACTACAATTCGAGGAGCGATTTCTGGAAAAGGTGTGGAAGTTAAACAACAGACCAACCTAAATTTCATTTGTCAAGGATACGAATTGTCTGCTAATTTTATTATTGTTCCATTACTCAGTACACAGATTATATTAGGTATGGAGTTTCTTAACACACATAAGGCAATTTTGAACTTTAAAGAAGGAAGTGTGAATTTGACTGTTGCCGGAATGCCGAAATGTCTGAAATTTTTCGAGTGTTTAGCAAGATCTGAATCAGATACAAAATGTTTAAGGTTTCTTACTTCTGATGTTTTCGTTGAGCATTATGACGACAGTGTGTTTATTCATGACAATGACAATAGATACAGAGACGCGATGGAGGATATAATTAGTAGCGAAGAATTAATTAATGAAAAGGTTAAAAAAGCTGAAGTGCCAGATGACGTTGCAAGAGAAGAGCTGCACCATATTTTGACTTCACATGCTACAGTGTTTAGTCATCACGCAGGAACTATACAAGGCTTACAATATTCATTTAAAGTAAAAGAACACACACCATTTCGCGGGAAAACGTACGCTATTCCTTTGGCTTACAGAGACAAGGTTAAGAATGAACTTCAATACATGTTAGATCAGGGCATTATTGAGCCAGCAGTCAGCCCTTATACCAGCCCATTACACGTTGTTCTTAAAAAGGATGGGTCAATTCGTTTGGTTCTGGATTCCAGACAGATAAATAATATTATTATTCCTGAAACTGACCGTCCACAAAATTTAGATGAACTTCTTCAACATTTCCATGGAATTAAAGTTTTATCCACGATTGATATGCGCGCAAGTTTTTGGCAAATAGAACTCCACCCTGATTGTAGAAAATATACTGCCTTTTTAGCCTTTGGTAACTGTTACCAGTTTCGGAAATTACCGTTTGGACTTACTGTGTCTTCTGCAGCATTCATTCGTAGTTTAAATGAAATTTTACCTGTTTATCCTCGTGACAATATTACTTCATATGTTGACGACATTCTTATTGCTAAACATTCTTGGAGTGAGCACAACAAAATTTTAGATTCATTATTACGTATTTTTGCAAGAGTTGGCATTACAGTGAACTTAGAAAAATCTGAATTTGGTCGTTCACAGGTGAAATTTCTCGGTCACATTATTTCTACAGAAGGTATTCTTCCTGATCCAGAAAAACTAGACGCTATTCGTAATTATGCTGTTCCTACCACAAAACGTCCCCCCCATGAACCATGGACCTTGCCGTTGGTGGGGAGGCTTGCGTGCCTCATCGATACAGATAGCCGTACCGTAGGTACAACCACAACGGAGGGGTATCTGTTGAGAGGCCAGACAAACGTGTGGTTCCTGAAGAGGGGCAGCAGCCTTTTTCAGTAGTTGCAAGGGCAACAGTCTGGATGATTGACTGATCTGGCCTTGTAACAATAACCAAAACGGCCTTGCTGTGCTGGTACTGCGAACGGCTGAAAGCAAGGGGAAACTACGGCCGTAATTTTTCCCGAGGGCATGCAGCTTTACTGTATGATTAAATGATGATGGCGTCCTCTTGGGTAAAATATTCCGGAGGTAAAATAGTCCCCCATTCGGATCTCCGGGCGGGGACTACTCAAGAGGATGTCGTTATCAGGAGAAAGAAAACTGGCGTTCTACGGATCGGAGCGTGGAATGTCAGGTCCCTTAATCGGGCAGGTAGGTTAGAAAATTTGAAAAGGGAAATGGATAGGTTAAAGTTAGATATAGTGGGAATTAGTGAAGTTCGGTGGCAGGAGGAACAAGACATCTGGTCAGGTGACTACAGGGTTATAAACACAAAGTCAAATAGGGGTAATGCAGGAGTAGGTTTAATAATGAATAGGAAAATAGGAACGCGGGTAAGCTACTACAAACAGCTTAGTGAACGCATTATTGTGGCCAAGATAGATACGAAGCCCACACCTACTACAGTAGTACAAGTTTATATGCCAACCAGCTCTGCAGATGACGAAGAAATTGAAGAAATGTATGATGAAATAAAAGAAATTATTCAGATTGTGAAGGGAGACGAAAATTTAATAGTTATGGGTGACTGGAATTCGAGTGTAGGAAAAGGGAGAGAAGGAAACGTAGTAGGTGAATATGGATTGGGGCTAAGAAATGAAAGAGGAAGCCGCCTGGTAGAATTTTGCACAGAGCACAATTTAATCATAGCTAACACTTGGTTTAAGAATCATGATAGAAGGTTGTATACATGGAAGAACCCTGGAGATACTAAAAGGTATCAGATTGATTATATAATGGTAAGACAGAGATTTAGGAACCAGGTTTTAAATTGTAAGACATTTCCAGGGGCAGATGTGGACTCTGACCATAATCTATTGGTTATGACCTGTAGATTAAAACTGAAGAAACTGCAAAAAGGTGGGAATTTAAGCAGATGGGACCTGGATAAACTGAAAGAACCAGAGGTTGTACAGAGTTTCAGGGAGAGCATAAGGGAACAATTGACAGGAATGGGGGAAAGAAATACAGTAGAAAAAGAATGGGTAGCTCTGAGGGATGAAGTAGTGAAGGCAGCAGAGGATCAAGTAGGTAAAAAGACGAGGGCTAGTAGAAATCCTTGGGTAACAGAAGAAATATTGAATTTAATTGATGAAAGGAGAAAATATAAAAATGCAGTAAATGAAGCAGGCAAAAAGGAATACAAACGTCTCAAAAATGAGATCGACAGGAAGTGCAAAATGGCTAAGCAGGGATGGCTAGAGGACAAATGTAAGGATGTAGAGGCTTATCTTACTAGGGGTAAGATAGATACTGCCTACAGGAAAATTAAAGAGACCTTTGGAGATAAGAGAACCACTTGTATGAACATCAAGAGCTCAGATGGAAACCCAGTTCTAAGCAAAGAAGAGAAAGCAGAAAGGTGGAAGGAGTATATAGAGGGTCTATACAAGGGCGATGTACTTGAGGACAATATTATGGAAATGGAAGAGGATGTAGATGAAGATGTAATGGGAGATAAGATACTGCGTGAAGAGTTTGACAGAGCACTGAAAGACCTGAGTCGAAACAAGGCCCCCGGAGTAGACAACATTCCATCGGAACTACTGACGGCCTTGGGGGAGCCAGTCCTGACAAAACTCTACCATCTGGTGAGCAAGATGTATGAAACAGGCGAAATACCCTCAGACTTCAAGAAGAATATAATAATTCCAATCCCAAAGAAAGCAGGTGTTGACAGATGTGAGAATTACCGAACAATCAGTTTAATAAGCCACAGCTGCAAAATACTAACACGAATTCTTTACAGACGAATGGAAAAACTAGCAGAAGCCGACCTCGGGGAAGATCAGTTTGGATTCCGTAGAAATACTGGGACACGTGAGGCAATACTGACCTTACGACTTATCTTAGAACAAAGATTAAGGAAAGGCAAACCTACGTTTCTAGCATTTGTAGACTTAGAGAAAGCTTTTGACAATGTTGACTGGAATACTCTCTTTCAAATTCTAAAGGTGGCAGGGGTAAAATACAGGGAGCGAAAGGCTATTTACAATTTGTACAGAAACCAGATGGCAGTTATAAGAGTCGAGGGACATGAAAGGGAAGCAGTGGTTGGGAAGGGAGTAAGACAGGGTTGTAGCCTCTCCCCGATGTTATTCAATCTGTATATTGAGCAAGCAGTAAAGGAAACAAAAGAAAAATTCGGAGTAGGTATTAAAATCCATGGAGAAGAAATAAAAACTTTGAGGTTCGCCGATGACATCGTAATTCTGTCAGAGACAGCAAAGGACTTGGAAGAGCAGTTGAATGGAATGGATGGTGTCTTGAAGGGAGGATATAAGATGAACATCAACAAAAGCAAAACGAGGATAATGGAATGTAGTCGAATTAAGTCGGGTGATGTTGAGGGTATTAGATTAGGAAATGAGACACTTAAAGTAGTAAAGGAGTTTTGCTATTTGGGGAGCAAAATAACTGATGATGGTCGAAGTAGAGAGGATATAAAATGTAGACTGGCAATGGCAAGGAAAGCGTTTCTGAAGAAGAGAAATTTGGTAACATCGAGTATAGATTTAAGTGTCAGGAAGTCATTTCTGAAAGTATTTGTATGGAGTGTAGCCATGTATGGAAGTGAAACATGGACGATAAATAGTTTGGACAAGAAGAGAATAGAAGCTTTCGAAATGTGGTGCTACAGAAGAATGTTGAAGATTAGATGGGTAGATCACATAACTAATGAGGAGGTACTGAACAGGATTGGGGAGAAGAGGAGTTTGTGGCACAACTTGACCAGTAGAAGGGATCGGTTGGTAGGACATGTTCTGAGGCATCAAGGGATCACCAATTTAGTATTGGAGGGCAGCGTGGAGGGTAAAAATCGTAGGGGGAGACCAAGAGATGCATACACTAAGCAGATTCAGAAGGATGTAGGTTGCAGTAGGTACTGGGAGATGAAGAAGCTTGCACAGGATAGAGTAGCATGGAGAGCTGCATCAAACCAGTCTCAGGACTGAAGACCACAACAACAACAACAACCACAAAACGTGATGTTCGTAGTTTCCTTGGTGTCTGTAATTTTCTTAGACGCTTTATTAGATTGGACAATTTGGCCACACCTCGTTTATGTGAACTATCTGGAAAGAATTCTAATTGGTGTTGGGATGAGGAAGCTCAATCAGAATTTGAACAACTTCGTGACGCTTTAGTTGCTGCTCCACTTCTTTCACATCCGGATTTATCTAAAGATTTTTGTTTGGCGACGGACTCATCATACAAAGGCCTAGGTGCACATTTATTTCAAGAGATAGAAGGAAACGGCGTTGTAGTACAGAAGACTATTGCATTTGGAAGTCGTGTTCTCTCTAAATCCGAAAAGAATTATTCGATTACGGAACTTGAAGCTTTGGCTGTTGTTTGGGCTTTCACAAAATTTCGCACATTTTTGTTTGGTAGACATACTAAGGTTTACACTGATCATCGAGCTTTGGAATTTCTTATGTCGACAAAATTAACTCATGGCAGATTGTCACGATGGGCGCTGTATCTACAGGAATTTGATTTTAGTATTGTTTACATACAGGGATCTTCAAATATTGTTGCTGATGCTTTATTACGTGCACCTATGGGTTTGAAACAAAGTGCTGAAGAGGACTGCAAAGAAAACCGTTATTGTTTGATGTACATTCAAGGTGTTGCGTTTGAGAACTTTATTTCGTCTTCGCTCCAGGACATCGCTAAGGAGCAAAACAAGGATCCAATCTGGAAGGACATTAAGGAGAAGTGGAGGAGAAAGGAAAGCGTAGCGATCAGACAGTATTATTTAGTTCGCAATGACATTCTTTTCAAACGAATATCGGTCGACAACTCTGTTTGGTTAGTTTGTATTCCTGATGAGTGGGTCAATAAATTGATTTGGTACACACATTTTAGTTATGCGCATTTTGGTCCCAGAAAATGTTTTCATAAATTACGAGAAAATTGTTACTTCAGTAATATGGAAAAACGTATTCGATCCGTTCTGGCCAAATGCAAATTATGTCAAGAGGCTAAGCCGCCAACTGTTTCTCACAGAGCACCGTTGTTTCCTATCATTCCAGCGAAATTAAAGGACATGGCTGCAGTCGATTTGTTCGGTCCAGTGGTTCGTTCTACTAATGGTTTTGCGTACATTTTCGTAGCAGTGGAATTGACATCAAAATATGTGTGTTTCACACCTTTACGCAAAGCAACAGCACGTTCAGTATCTAATGCTTTTATCAAACATTTTCTTAAAGAAGTTGGTCATGTTGATAAGGTTATATCAGATAATGGATCACAGTTTCGCTCTAAAATTTGGCTTCGTACTCTACGGCGTCGTAAGATTAAATCAATTTTCATTTCACTTTTTCACCCTCAATCTAATGCTTCAAAGAGATGGATGAAAGAAATTAATAAATTGTGTCGTCTTTATTGTCATCAGAATCACAGAACGTGGGATCAGTATCTTCATATTTTTCAAAACATTCTGAATGAACTTCCTAATGATTCAACTTCTTTACCGCCTATATTGATATTAAAAAACAAAGCACCTTCAAATCGTATTTCTGAAATTGTTCCTTTTCCGCCTTCACGGAAACTGCGGCATTCCGAAGTTGTCAACCTGGCTCTACAAAATATTGCATCTGCAGCTGCTAGAAGAGAGAAATCAGCTAAACGTCCTGGTCGTTTAAAAATCTTGTCAGTTGGTCAGAAGGTGTTAATTAAATCTCATCGTTTGTCTCATAAAGGAAAAGGCTTATGTCGCAAATTTTTTCTGCTTTATAACGGTCCATATAGAATTCGCAAAATTATTCATGATAACACTGTTGAAGTAGAAACTCTTAAATCTCGACGCTCTAAGGTAATACATCACATATCGAACGTAAAAATATTTTGTGGAATGACATACTTTTGAGAAACCAACAGTTATACGTAAACATGCAGAGAGTACAAGGATACCTCGCTGTGTTTTGGCGGCGGCACATACTCAAAGCAACAGTCAGTCTGCGCGCCGCACAAGGCAGTCGTTGACCGCAAACAATCACTTCCTACGTCACGCGTCTACAGCTGATCGAGCGCTCAGTGCGAATGCACTGACAGACGTAAACAAATACACAGTCTAATTTCTCCGCATAAATTCAGTATAAAGCTATAGTGACTTGATGAATTATGTTAATAACGTTCAGTACTTTTCAGGATACGGTTGTATAAAATATTTAAGACCTTCGGGTAAATTCTGTGTGTGTCCGACGTTAAGAGGACTTGCTATCGAGAAAATTTCAGGAAGAATGTAATTTCGAAGAAAAAAGTAATAAACTAAAAAAGGTAACTGTTAATTGAGTTTATTTTTCAGGTAACATATTTCCACTTAGGTACGTACTTTAGACGTAATTTGCTGCTCGCGATTACGTGATTTATACTTTGTGCTAAATTTTATGTTCTATGAATTTACTTGTGAAGCGACGTGCTTGCGTACATTTACTGATTTTGACAATGATTGATTAATGAATAGGGTTGTTAATTATGTATATTACGCATCGCTTGGCTGCTATGCTTTTTCACTGATGTCATATTTTTTTATTATGTGCCTGCTGTGCTTATTTATTTAAATTGTAATTGTCAACTGATTAATTGTGCTGACTGTGGTTATGTATGTAAGTTATACTTTGTGATTTATCTGCTTGCGCCTTCATGTTTACTTATTAAGATTACGTATGAACATTTATTTGCTTATGCTGATATGATGATAATGATTTGTTTATTACGTAAGATATATGATTGCTGCTGTGCGTATGGATTGCATATTTACACATTTCTGTTTAGTTGTCATAAGTACTCTTCAGTTTAAAATATAGCAATGCTGATGTACTGTGTACAAACATAGAGTTTAGGTTACACTGTGGTATTAATTATAGATTGTTCGCTTGGCAGAGCCTTGTTGTAGGAATTGTGTTGCATCCACTTGTTGACATTCTGTTCGCTACTGGTATATTTACTCGTTATTGCATGTTTTGCTTATCCTCAGTGCCTTATATTTTTAAGATAAGAAAATGCACTGCTATAATTCTACGAACGACATTGGTACAAGAAACTGCATTGAAGTCACATGAGCTGGAGGTTTTATGGAAGCTGTATAAATTTATGCTAATAGGAAGGAAGCTAACGACGTGACATACCAACACTAGGTTTAGACCATTGACAGTTATTACACTGCATTTTTCGTGAGCAATTGAAATAGGAAGTGACACTTGACACAAGAAATACTCCACATGTTTGCTTCTGTTTGCCATAATTCTTGAAGTGGTGTACACACTGAAATATCACGATTATTCACACTTCGTAATCGTACTTACTTACTGAAAGTTCTTCGAACTAAAGGCTGTTAGAAGTCATGTATGCATTTCTTTTATTTAATGATGGACAAGGTAACCAAAATGTATTAATGAGTAGAAGATTTGGGTCAGATGGATTACACAGAGGTTGTGTGTGGACATTGTGTCTTTGGATTGTATGGGATGCTGAATTGAAGTTTGCACTAGGATTTTGTCTGTACTTGTTCGAGGAGACTGACTAGAGGAAAGAGTTCTTATGGAAGTGACATGATATTGGTGCTGAGGTTTATATGTATCGACGTATTGAAGAGGTATTATTGAGGTATTGAGATTATGTGAAGTTGATGATTATTGGAGTTTTGGTGGATAAGATGTAAAGTAAGTGAGAAGTTGATGATTATTGGAGTTTTAGTGGACAAGAGGTAAGGTAAATGATATTGATGATAAGGTTTATATGTATCGACGGAAGAGGTATTATTGAAGTATTGAGATTATGTGATGCTGAGGATTATTGGAGTTCTGGTGGATAAGAGGTGAAGTAAGTGAGGAGCATATTTTTTTTTGTTGGTCTATATGGAACAAGGAGGATGAAGATGGCAGACTAGAATACTCAAGTAGAAGGAAGATTGTCTACACAAACACCTTGTTAAATCACTAAGCAGTATATACTTTTTTTTGGAGAGAGGAAGTAATTGCATATCTTGGCTCACTGACAGTTGTTCAGCAACCGTACATTTTGATCTGGCTTGGCAAACATTGGTCTTGACATGATGACTATGACGTTGACTAACTATTATTGACTGTTATACATTGCTGCCACTACTACTTGATACACATGATGAACACAAAATTTTGACAGAATTGCATTTACACAGTTAACACTATTCAATTACACAGTAGCATTAATGTGGATGAAAGATGAGTGAGTGTGTTTTGTGTGTTTTCCTTTCCCTATCCCAAATAGGTACCAACCTATCTCCTAAATATTATTTTACTTGTTGTTGTGGCTTGCACTGACACACATAAACATTATAGGTTTACTGTTATTTGTGTACTGTAATAGTTAATATGACAATGACCTGATATCATTTGTGTGTTTATTATGATTTGTATGTTAGAAATGTTTAATTTCTACTGATGAACTGTGTGATTAGTGATAGTGAATATTATGAACTGTTATTTGCACATTTTCTACATGATTGGTGCCACTAGAACATGTTTAATTTCTGCTGATGAACTGTGTGATTAGTGATAGTGAATATTATGGACTGTTACTTGCACTTTTTCTACACGATTCGTGCCACTAGGACATGTTTAATTTCTGCTGATGAACAGTGTGATTAGTGAAAGTGAATATTATGGACTGCGGTCAGCACCTGTTCAACATTACTGGGTGCCACTGATGGACTGCTTCTACTGAAAAGATGTCATCTGTTGATGTCTGCACCTGCTCAACATTGCTGGGTGCCACTGATGGATTGCTTCTACAGAAAAGATGTCACCTGTTGCTGTCTGCACCCGCTCAACATTGCTGGGTGCCACTGGTGGACTGCTTCTACTGAAATGATGTCACTTGTTGGTGTCTGCACCTGCTCAACATTGTTGGGTGCCACTGATGGACTGCTTCTACTGAAAAGATGTCACCTATTGCTGTCTGCACCTGCTCAACATTGCTGGGTGCCACTGATGGACTGCTTCTACTGAAAAGATGTCACCTGTTGATATCTGCACCTGTTCAACATTGCTGGTGCCACTGATGGAACTGCTTATACTGAAATGGTGTTACTTGTTGATGTCTGCACCTGCTCAACATTGCTGGGTGCCACTGATGGACCGCTTCTACTGAAAAGATGTCACCTGTTGATGTCTGCACCTGCTCAACATTGCTGGGTGCCACTGATGGATTGCTTCTATTGCAAAGATGTCACCTGTTGATATCTGCACCTGTTCAACATTGCTGGTGCCACTAATGGAACTGCTTATACTGAAATGGTGTTACTTGTTGGTGTCTGCACCTATTCAACATTACTGGGTGCCACTGATGGACTGTTTCTGCTGAATGATGTCACTTGTTGGTGTCTGCACCTGCTCAACATTGCTGGTGCCACTGATGGAACTGCTTATACTGAAATGGTGTTACTTGTTGGTGTCTGCACCTATTCAACATTACTGGGTGCTACTGATGGACTGTTTCTACTGAAAAAATGTCACTTGTTGGTTTTTGCACCTGTTGACCATTGCTGGGTGCTACTGCTGGAACTGTCAACTACTTGTTTCTTGGGCTATGGAAAGCGTTTATGTGAATATTTGTATAAACTGATTTTTTGTGTATTACTGTTTGTGAAAAGTTATGAGACTCTTACCTGCACATATTCGTCATTGCTGACGCTATTGATTGAACTGTTTAACCACATAATACTTGTGTAAACTATTATATAAAGTCACATGTATGAAAGAATTTGTATTGCTTACTGTATTTTATATATTAGGTTATTGAAAGGTCAGTGCAAAGCCAAAATTTTATCTAGTTATATGATATTTACACATTAATATTATCTTTTATTTTTGTCTGTATTTTTTTGACGAATTTGGTGGTATTTTCACCACCAATGCTGGCAAAAATACCACCAAATTCTAGCCCGTGGAGGAAGGGCATATGAAAGGTGGCTACACTGAGCCACAGCGCCGGAGATCGCGCTAGAGAGTATTGTTCCGCCGCCTCCACTGGCAGTGATTATTGAGATGTCGTAGTGGGGAGTGCCTGTCGAGGACTCGTGGTAGTCAGTTCCTGTTGAGAGGTCGTGGTGGAGTGTGCTTGTCGAGATGTCGTAATGAAAAGTGTTTGTTCCATGTTTTATGTAGTTGTTTAATGGATAGACAGCAGATGTTGTTCCAATGGAAATACTGTAATGATCAGAGTGCTTTTCGTCAATATATATGAAGGTAAACTATTGCGTGTTTTTTCATTATTTCCATGTTTTAAATAATGCGTCATTACAGGTTCAGTCAACAAAGCATCTGGCTTGTGTTCTTGTATTAGAGTGTAATTCTGGTTTTCTTGAGTAATTATGGTATTTCTATTTCCTTTAATTAATTCAGTATAAATGATATTTCAAATTTCTTGTGTTGTTGAAGAAGAACCGTGCCAGATGCGTACGTTGAGTCATACTTCCACACACAGAACAGTTACACTTGTGCTTTGGTTTCGTGGGTTTTATAGTTGCTGGGGACTTAATTAATTAATTGTGTTAACGAAAAATTCCATTTCATTCTTTGTTATTGTTCTATGCAGTCAGATAGCGTAATAATACTAGTCAGGGCCTACCGTTTACGAGACTTCGTAATCGGACATACAGCTACAAAAAATTAAAATTATTTGCATTCTCATTTAATTAAGCCCCCATGCAAAGTGCACTGTAAATTTCTTTTCTCCCAAGTTCGATTCTGTACCACCTCATTAATTACGCGATCTAGCGACATAATGTTCAGCATGCCTGTATAGAATCACATTTCAAAAGCTTCTATTCTCGTTTTGTCTCAAATGCTTTCGTATACGTTTCACTTCCGTACAAGGCTACACTCGAGAAAAATATCCTCAGAAAATCTTCCTAAACTTTAAATTTATATTCTGCGTTAACAAACTGCTCTTTCCAGTAATTTTCCCCTCGCTATACCCATGCTGCCTTTTGTATGTTCCCTGCTTAGCCCACCTTCAGCTACTCTGCTGCCCAAGTAGCAAAGTCCGTCTTCTACTTTTAGTGTGTTTTTTTCCAGATCTAATTCCGTCAGTGTCACCTGACTTAATTCGAGTACATGCCATTACCCTTGTTTTACTTTTTGTTGACGTGCATCTACTAAACTCTTTTCTAGGCACTATGTGAATCCGTTCAACTTTTCTTCTACGTCCTTCTCCAGTCTCTGACAAAGTTAAAATGTCGTCAACAGACCTTAAACTCTTCCTTTCTTCCTTTTGTAAATAAAAAACGCCTTTTGTTGTTGCAATGCATTTTACTTTTCCAGACGTTTTTCGCCTTTAAGGCATCATTCTAGATTCCAAGGCCTTAAAATAAAAGGCTAAACGCCTCTGGAAGAAATAAAATACATTGCAGTAAGATAAGGCGGTTTTTATTTACAAAACGAATATTTCTGTCCCATGTGGAGTTGCTAGTCTCCCAACGGGTGCCTCCCCAGGTGGTGGATAGCGGAATGTTCATCAGATATAATGGGTATCGGGGAAATAAACTACCCGGAGTGGACCAAAACTAGTGGCTACTGCCTTGTAGCGTTATATTGGCTATATATCAGAGGCTAAAGGAAGGAAACCTTGAGAACAAATTACCTCGTCCACCAGATTGGGGGTTTGCAGTGGGCCAGCATCTCACTCACGTGAGAAAATTAAAATGCAAAAGAAACCCAAATATGCCTCGGAAAACCTGTAATCTTGGATGACGAACTGGCAAAAAAAAAAAAAAAAAGGAACATGACTTTTGATGCTGGAATCTGCAATGTATCTCCACAAAACTGAATATATTACCAATAGAAGTTGACAATTTCAAAATGGTTTTTGTCGTACTCTCTGAGATCAAGAGGAAAGGCAAAGGAGAAACTTGGCGCAGAGGAAGAAGATATACGTGATCGAGACACCTGGAGGAACACCCTGAGGAGATAAATTAAGATCAGACCTAATAATTTCCGGGTATTTGTTATGTTG
Source organism: Schistocerca nitens (assembly GCF_023898315.1). NCBI lineage: Eukaryota > Metazoa > Arthropoda > Insecta > Orthoptera > Acrididae > Schistocerca > Schistocerca nitens. The sequence continues at coordinate 244,677,001 of NC_064615.1, read as the reverse complement.
GAGAAAAACCTTTGTGTAGAGGAAAATCTCAATAAATAAATAATACATAATATTTCTGTGCTAGCTGCGCATGATGGCCACGGAAACAAACTTCCTTTTCGTTTCTTCTCCGTGCAGTCTAATTCCTCCTCCCAACTCTTCTGTTGTTTCATTTGCTGCTTCCTCAATGTGTAGACTGAATAACATCGGTGATAGGAAACAGCCTTGTCGATCTTTCTTCTCAACTACTGCTCCCCTTTCATGTCCCTGAACTCTTATAAGTGCAGTCTGGTTTCTGTTGATGGTGAAGAGACTTATCGATCGCGAAATGCGGATTATAATTCCCCGAAATGCGCCATCCAAATGAAAGTGGGCTTCGTCGCTAAACCAAACAATGCAGCGCATACTAATTCCCATCACACAGTTCAATAATTGTCACCTGTATTGCCGCACTATCTGCAGCTACGCCTTAATGGATAACCAGTTTCGCGATAGGCTCTCAGACAGACTGTTTCGCATTCGGTTGTTGCCATCAAATTCTATCAGTTCTTATCACCTCGCCACATCGATATGATTCAACATGGATTGTTTAAGAATTGATACCTAGCTGAACGTGATACTTGTGGCACATCATTTTTGATTTGGTGTTCATGGTTCAAGTTAATCGTTTGTTGTTATCATTTCTTGAATGTCGACGATGCCCATTTTGTTAAGAGTAAGACATACATGCAATAGGTTGATCTCTGCACCTCCCTGACCCTCATTTTCTGTCTCCGACTGATGCACATGGTGAGTCATTAGCAGCTAATATTCTTCGTGTCTTAACTGTTAACACAACACTTTCAAACGATCAACTTCTGGTCCAGAACTCAAGGGGTTTCTTTGTGAGACAGACTTGTGAGCGGTTCCGAAGCGTCGCTGTTGACAGCAGAAGCGGGCAGTGTGAGGTAGGGGGCAGCCAGTGGTGCGTGTGATTGTCGCAGGGAGCTCCGGCCGCCGCTACCTGGCGGTCCTCAGCTGTCCGTGACACCCGCGGCGCACACAAAGCCACGGCCTCTCCACTCCTCTGCCCTTCCCGGTACACACTACACACTACACGCCGGCAGCCACTCGAGGCTGCATTGTCATCTGGCCACGTCCGACACGCCCCTGGATCGGTCACGGAACGCTGCAAACACGTTTGGTCAGGTGACAATGTGGCTCTGCAGGCAGCGACAACAGCGGTACACACCCTGCCGAGGAGGGACGTGGCGATGCTGCGCACGGCTGCCGCTTCGGGATGGAAATTCTCCGTCCCCCCCCCCCCCTCTCTCTCTCTCTCTGTGTGTGTGTGTGTGTGTTTGTGTGTGTGTCTGCATCCTGGTTCCTATGCGGCCAGATAAAAACAATCGAAAGTTCACAATTTAAAACACCAACCCATCACAAGTATCTGTTGATCCATATATATATATATATATATATATATATATATATATATATATACAGGGTGATTCAAAAAGAATACCACAACTTTAAAAATGTGTATTTAATGAAAGAAACTTAATATAACCTTCTGTTATACATCATTACAAAGAGTATTTAAAAAGGTTTTTTTTTCACTCAAAAACAAGTTCAGAGACGTTCAATATGGCCCCCTCCAGACACACGAGCAATATCAACCCGATACTCCAACTCGTTCCACACTCTCTGTAGCATATCAGGCGTAACAGTTTGGATAGCTGCTGTTATTTCTCGTTTCAAATCATCAATGGTGGCTGGGAGAGGTGGCCGAAACACCATATCCTTAACATACCCCCATAAGAAAAAATCGCAGGGGGTAAGATCAGGGCTTCTTGGAGGCCAGTGATGAAGTGCTCTGTCACGGGCTGCCTGGCGGCCGATCCATCGCCTCGGGTAGTTGACGTTCAGGTTTCATAACCAACCTTTTTCGTAGGACTCTCCATACAGTTGATTGTGGAATTTGCAGCTCTCTGCTAGCTCTGCGAGTCGATTTTCCTGGGCTGCGAACAAATGCTTGCTGGATGCGTGCTACATTTTCAGCACTCGTTCTCGGCCGTCCAGAACTTTTCCCTTTGCACAAACACCCATTCTCTGTAAACTGTTTATACCAACGTTAGTACACCACCTATCAGGAGGTTTAACACCATAGTTCGTTCGAAATGCACGCTGAACAACTGTCGTCGATTCACTTCTGCCGTACTCAATAACACAAAAAGCTTTCTGTTGAGCGGTCGCCATCTTAGCATCAACTGACGCTGACGCCTAGTCAACAGCGCCTCAAGCGAACAAATGTACAACTAAATGAAACTTTATAGCTCCCTTAATTCGCCGACAGATAGTGCTTAGCTCTGCCTTTTGTCGTTGCAGAGTTTTAAATTCCTAAAGTTGTGGTATTCTTTTTGAATCACCCTGTATATTTCGTATGGCTAATAGAATACAGCAGAAAGTAAGTAGTAACAAGCCGGCCGAAGTGGCCGTGCGGTTAAAGGCGCTGCAGTCTGGAACCGCAAGACCGCTACGGTCGCAGGTACGAATCCTGCCTCGGGCATGGATGTTTGTGATGTCCTTAGGTTAGTTAGGTTTAACTAGTTCTAAGTTCTAGGGGACTAATGACCTCAGCAGTTGAGTCCCATACTGCTCAGAGCCATTTGAACCATAAGTAGTAACACAAACAACGTATAAAAACAATGAATGGTCAATGTTACAGGCAACAAACAATTATTAGATCTAAAAAAGGAAGTAAAACACAAAATACACAAAAATACATAGAAATTATAGTAATAGTATCTAGTAATAGGTTTTTCAGAAGGAGAAGAGTAGACTAGACTCATGGTTGTATGTCCAAGTCCCTCAGCCAGCCAGAAGCATCTCCCTCCAGGAGGTGCAGCTCCTGCATTGTGCCAGGGAATCTCCTCGTAGGGCAGTCCATTGCGATATGATGTAGCGTTTGTGGATTCCCACAGTCGCAGTTGGGTGAGTCAGTCTGTCCCCATTTGTGCTTCCAGTAATTACATCTACCATAGCCTGTTCGGATACGATTTAAAGTTGTCCAAGATTTTCTGGGAAGACCGAAGCCCTCGGGCCGTACGGTTGGGTCCGAGACTAAGTTAAGGTGATCAGGGTTAGACATATCCCATTCCCGACGCCAGGCTTCGTCGATATCATAATTGTCCTCGATCAGCTGTTGCCCTAATCTCCATGATGGCTTACGGGACTTGAGCCTGTGGCTGGGATTCTTGCAGTCTTCGTGTAAGGGTAGGTCACGGTTGTTAGCGCATTTTTCCATTCCCTTTTCAGTGCAGATCTTCGCCTTAGATGAGGTGGGGCTATGTTAGCCAGTACCGGGAGCCATTGGTGGGGCGTCGGTTTAATAGTGCCTGAGATGAGCCTCATGGTGTCGTTTAGCTGGGTGTCCACCGTTGCTGTATGGGGGCTGTTTAGCCAGACCGGAGCGCAGTATTCAGCCACCGAATATGCTAGTGCAAGAGCAGATGTTCTGAGAACTGTGGCGCTTGCTCCCCAGCTACTTCCAGTGAGTTTGTGTAGGACATTATTTCTGGTTTTGATTTTTGCTGCGCATTTGTATAAGTGCTCCTTGTACGTCAGAGATCGGTCCAATGTAATTCCCAGATGCTTTGGGAGGGGATTGTTGTTAAGCAGCTGGCCTCTGAACTCTACGTGGGGTGCATAGTTTGCCTGTCTGTTGTTGAGGTTGAAACAGGAGACTTGGGTTTTAGAAGTATTAGGTCTGAGCCTCCATCTTTCTAAATATTCATCCATTTTGATAAGGTCTTCCTCAATGATTCTTTCGGAATTGTGGAAGTCTTGATGTTGATATGTGAGAGCAATATCGTCTGCATAGATAAACTTCTTAGAAGATGTCTCTGGTAGGTCTGATGTATATATATTAAAAAGTAATGGAGCTAGCACGGATCCTTGGGGCAGGCCATCATTTAAACTATATTTCTTGCTTATCTCTCCATCTAGGTGTACTTCAAAAAATCTATTTGAAAGCATATTGTTGATTAGGGTAGCCGTTTTCTTGCAAGGAATAGTGCGTTGGAGTTTAAGAATCATTGCCTCCCTCCACACTGTGTCATATGCTGACGATAGATCTATGAACACGGCGACTGTCTTCTTCTTCCTTTGAAATCCACTCTCAATATGTGTGGTAAGAGATAATACTTGATCACAGCAGCTCCGACCGGGTCTAAATCCGGCTTGTTCAATAGGAATGAAATTCTCAGCAATGGGTTTTATTCTGTTGAGAATAAGTCTCTCCAATAGTTTGTAGCATACCCTTAGAAGAGCTATAGGTCTAAAGTCCTCTGGGAGCTTTCCATCTTTGCCAGGCTTAAGAATGGCGACGATCTTGGTTTGTTTAAATAGTGGTGGTAGTGTTTCCGGTCGTTGGATGTCATTGTAAAACTGAGTTAGCCACAGTACAGCTCGAGGTCCTAGGTGCCGTAAGAACTCAGGGTAGACCTCATCTAAACCAGCCGCTTTACCCATTTTCATTTCTTTCAGTGTTTCTGTGATCTCAACGATGGTAAAGGTTTTTGAGAAATTGTTGTCGGGTGTGGATTGTCGGAGCTTGGTTCTCAGTTCTTTCTTTACTTTCATAGTCTTATCCTTGTTGCTGCGTGGTGTTTTTCTCGTAAGGTTAACTATTCTGTTTGCTACCTCTTTGGGGTGTATGTTGCCACCCATACAGGTTGAAGTGTTGGCAGAAGAGCCAACACCGTGTTGCTAGAGGAGGCCGAAATGCACGCTTTTAAGCTCACGCAGGCTGGCGTGAGGTCTGGAACAGTTAAGGGAATTAATAGTAGCAAATAAAGTACGTAGTTGGTGTAATACTTAACTTTAATCCATAATTGTAGAACATCGGTCTGACGGTACAGGCATCACAAGTTAACTATCTATTGATAATGGCGCCTTGCTAGGTCGTAGCAAATGACGTAGCTGAAGGCTATGCTAACTATCGTCTCGGCAAATGAGAGCGTATTTGTCAGTGAACCACTGCTATGAACGTCGGCTGTACAACTGAGCGAGTGCAAGGACGTCTCTCTAGACCTGCCGTGTGGCGGCGCTCGGTCTGCGATCACTGACAGTGGCGACACGCGCGTCCGACGTATACTAATGGACCGCGGCCGATTTAAAGGCTACCGCCTAGCAAGTGTGGTGTCTGGCGGTGACACCACACAGGTTTTAATGGAGCTTTCACCTAGGTTTTTAAGAAGGCACCAGGCTTTCTTGCTGGAGTGCTTGAAGTCCATATTTTTCATGAGAGTGTGCCACTTTTCTCGTCTTGCTGAGTCCAGGCATTGGAGAAGCTCGTCCGCAATTTCAGGATCGTTGTTTTGCGAATATGCATTATATAGGTCTATGCATTCTTGGCTCCAGCCGGGAATATATGTTTTCCTGTAGCCTCTGGGAATGTGTTTTTTGGCAATGGCTAGGAGTAATCCCACAAAGCGGTTGTAGTTCTTCGATGCGGGTGGGATCCATTGGATGTTGTGGTCCATTTCGGCGGTAAAGGCTTCCCAGTTGGCTTTGCCAAAATTCCATCGAGGTTTACGTGTAGATCTCACTATTGGAATCTGTATACCGACATGTAGCAGGACGGGCCTGTGCTGGCTACGAGGAAAATCAGGCAAGATCTGTTTACTGCAGCGTAATGGTAGCTTTTTGGCGTCTCTGGAAACAAAGCACAGATCGGGGTTGTAGTCTCTTTTCCATCTAGCCGAGTGGAAAGTCCCTTTATCCTTTAGATCATGGATCAAGAAGACGTCTTCTATGTCCGCCGATTTCATTACTCCCTCCCCATCCTCATTGGTGTTGTTATATCCCCACTGGGTACTGTGGCTGTTGAAATCGCCCACTATCACTGTAGGATGTTGTATGTTGGGAATAGCAGAGTCATTCCATGACTGAGTTGGGGGTTTGTAGAGGTTGATGACTTCAATATCAGCAATTTTTGTTCTTATGACGTAGGCGCTTGGGTCAGTGTGTGTTTTTATATCGTGGACCTGGTCAGTGTTGTTTTTAAAGTAGGTGGCAGTGCCATAGTTAGCGTGGTAAGTTGCTGCAGCAAGGGAATAGTCTGGAAGTTTGCATCTATCCATTTTGATCCGTTTTGGCGTGCGACAGCGCCAGTCAAATATTAACAAAGAAACACCTTCGCAAATTGAGAAGTTATTCTACTTTATTTTCACAACCAGTTCTGGCAATTCGATATACCATCTTCAGGCCCCATATCCACCTCTCAAAAATTATCGATATTGGCACCCTGGGGTCATCTGTCTCTGTAGCCGGGCGGAGTGGCCGCGTAGTTAGAGGCCATGTCACGGATTGCTCGGCCCCTCCGGCCGGAGGTTCGGGTCGTCCCTCGGGTATGGGTGTGTGTGTGTGTGTGTGTGTGTGTGTTGTTCTTAGCGTAAGTTACTTTAAGTAGTGTGTAAGTCTAGGGACCGATGACCTCAGCAGTTTGGTCCCTTAGGAATCCACACACATTTCTCTGCTTCTGGATGTCGTCAATTCTACAACGAAAGCACAAACACTGAAGCCTATAAAGTAATGAGACGAACATCGAACCCATTCATGGTGAATACCAACATACTGTATCTCAAGTGCTTCCTCCGAAGACATGATTTAGCAGTTGCAATCAAGTCTTCGAAGGAAGCACTTGAGGTACAGTATGTTGGCATTTAGTATATATGGTGCGACGTTCATCTTGACTTACTACTTTATGCTTCTCTGTTTGTGCTTTCGTTGTAGAATTCACGAAATCAAGTAAAAGATGGTCGCAATATGCCAATATCGATCATTTTTGAGAGGTGCATATGGGGCCCGAAGATGGCAAATTGAACTGGCGAAACTGTTGGCGAAAGTAAAACCAAATAGCTTCTCAATGTGCACGGCTGTTTAGCGAAATTCTTTATTAAATGTTAAAAACCACATTTATGGTATAAAAAAGTTTATTTAAATAAACCAAAACCGGTTTCGGATTTATTACAAATCCATCAACAGATCACTATTACATATTTTATTGCTTTCCTGCTGTTGCCTCGTTTCGCACCCATTACGTAAAAGTCGAAAAGAGAAGTACAGTTACGTATAATAAATTGTAATTGAGGCGTTCTACTGAATGTACGTCTTCAATTACCTGCTTGATGTATTCCAATCTCAGTCTTCCTCTACAGCTTTCACCCTTTACAGCTCCCTGTAGAACCATGGGAGTTATTCCCCGATGTCTTAACAGATGTCCTCTCGCTTTGTCCCTTGTCCTAGTCAGTTTTTTCCACATCTCCTTTCCTCGTCGATTCTGCCAAGAACCTCCTCATTCCTTATCTTATCAGTCCACCTAATTTTCAACATTCGTCTGTAGAGCCACATCTCAAATGCCTCGATTCTCACTTGTTACGGCGTTTCCATAATCCATGTTTCACTACTATACAGTGCTGTGATCCAAACGTACATTCTCAGAAATATCTTCTACAAACTAACGCCCGTATTTGATACTCGTAGAGTTCTCAGCCAGATACCACATGAATACGGTCCGAATATGTACGCTCCGTTAGTTGTGTTGATTCAAGACACGCAATTTTTAAGCGTAATAATTGTTTTACTGTGTTAAACGTGTAACACACGATTATAAGTCTTAATAAGTACATAATGCCCTCTTTCTAAATTTTTAAGTTCGATCGATAGTCAAGAAAAATATAGAAAATGAAATTTTTGTTCCACTGGAACAAGTTAATCAAGTAAACAGCAACTCCGACCGGTTTCTGGGATAGCGGTTTAATATTGAATTAGTGCGTAAGTTCGTAAAGTTTTTCCATAAGTTTAATAAACATAACAGATGCTCGTAGGAGGGACTTCTGTCATCAGTAACATATTCAATAATATATTCTCCTTCACTATTCACAACAGTCTGCCAACGCTGGAGTAACATTTCGATTTCGCTTTGAGGCGAAGAACTCGTCAAGCCATGTTCGGAGAGCAATTTCATCCGGAAACGAAGTTCCTTGAAGATTGTTCGATAGGCACCGGAAAGGCTGATAATATGTCGCCGCAACATCAAGTGAATAAGGTGGGTGCGGAATTACTTTCCAATCCAACTCCTGTATAGTGTTTTTTGTCGATCTATAGAATGCGGGCGAGCGTAATGGTGGTTGGTTCGTTGGTTGGTTTGGGAGAGGTGACCAAACAGCGAGGTCATCGGTCCCATCTGGTTAGGGAAGGAAGTCGACCGTGCTCTTTCAAAGGAACCACCCCGGCATTTGCCTGAAGCGATTTAGGGAAATCACGGAAAACCTAAATTTGAGTGGCGAGACGACGGCTTGAACAGTGGTCCTCCCGAATGCGAGTCCAGTGTGCTAACCACCGCGCCACGTCGCACGGTGTGCTATCATGGAGTAGTATCACTTCAAACAATCCTCCTGGTCGTCGTTCTTGGATTGCGTCTACAAGACTTATCAGTTAAGAAGAATAAATGTCAGCCGTGACGTTACACATCGGGAAGCAACACCACACCATCGCTGTTCCACCAGATGCACAACATTATCTGCTGTGGATGCGCGCAGGTCTTTGTACAGGAGTTGCTGCTTTGTTTGGATTCAACCATTCCTTTCTTTTCCTTATTTTAGCATAAAGACACTGTTTCTCGTCATCAGTAACGATGCAGGATAGGAACGGTCGTCGTTGTTCACGAGCCAGTTGATGGCGAGCAAGCAGAGAGGCACATGTGGCCACCTGCTGATTTTTGTGATTTTGGCTAGAGCATGCGGTGTCCACAAACTTCAGTTTTGAACCTTTCCCATTGCAAGTAAATGTCACTGGGTGGCCAATTCTCGAGTACACTAACATGAATCATTGTGAATTAATGCTTTTAATCGATCTTCATCAAATCCCGAATTATTCTGAATGTGGAGAGTCCGTAATTCATTCATGAAATATTCCAGAAATCGAAACCAGAACAGCTGTTAGCATGAGTGAGATAAATGTAGACATCTTAGGTGTTGCGAAACAACTCAAACCACTTAACAAAGGCAAGTCTTCCGGTCCAGATGGTATACCAATCAGGTTCCTTTCAGAGTATGCAGACACAATAGCGCCTTTCTTAGCAATCATATACAACCGCTCACTTGACGAAAGGTCTGTTCCTAAAGATTGCTCAATTTGCAGTAGGATTTTGGAGCATATACTGTACTCGAACATTATGAATCACCCTGAAGAAAATGACTGATACATAACCAGCACGGATTCAGAAAATATCTTTCTTGTGCAACGCAGCCAGCTCGTTATTCCCATGAAGTAATTAGTGCTGTCGATAAGGGATCTCAGATCGACTCCATATTCCTAGATTTCCAGAAGGCTTTTGATTTCGCGTTCCTCACAAGGGACTATTAATCAAATTGCGTGCATTTAGAGTATCGTCTCAGTTGTGTGACTGGATTCGTGATTTCCTCTCAGAGAGGTCACAGTTCGTAGTGATAGACGGTAAATCACCGAGTAGAACAGAAGTGATCTTTGGCGTTCCGCAAGGTAGTGTCAGAGTCCCTCTGCTGTTCCTGATTTACATAAATGATCTAGGTGATAATCTGAGCAGCCCCCTTAGATAGTTTGCAGATGACGCTGTAATTTACCGTCTAATAAAATCATCAGACGATCAATTCCAATTACAAAATGATCTAGAGAGAATTTCTGTACGGTGCGAAAAGTGGCAATTGGCACCCAACAAAGAAAAGTGCGAGGTCATCCACATGGGTACTAAAAGATATCCGATAAATTATGGGTATAAATCTAAAGGTTGTCAATTTGACTAAATACCTAGGAGTTACAATTACGAGCACTTAAATTGGTAAGACCACATAGATAATATTGTGGGGAAGGAGAAACAAAGACTGCGCTTTGTTGGAAGGACACTTAGAAGATACGACAAACCCACTAAAAAGACAGCCTGCATTACACTTGTCCGTCCTCTGCTGGAATATTGCTGCATGGTGTGGGATCCTTACCAGGTAGCACTGACGGAGGACATCGAAAAAGGGCAAAGAAGGGCAGCTTGTTTCGTATTATCGCGCAACAGGGATGAGAGTGTCATGATATGATACGCGAGTTGGCGTGGCAGTCACTGAAACAAAGGCGGTTTTCTTTGAGGCGAGATCTATTTACGAAATTTTAATTACCAACTTTCTCTTCTGAATATGAAAATATATTTTTCTTGACGCCCCTCTACGTAGGGAGAAATGATCATAATAATAAAATAAGAGAAATCCGAGCTCTAAAAGAAAGATTTAGGTTTTCCTTTCTCGAGAGTGGAATGATAGAGAAGTAGAATGAAAATGGTTCGATGAACCCTCTGCCAGGCACTTAAGTGTGAATTGCAGAGTAACCATGTAGATGTAGATGCAGAACGTAAAACTATCCTCCTTAAAAAGAGAAAACCATTTTCTTGCTGTGTTCTGTCCATTGGCATTATCCCCAAAACGGCGGAAATGTTTCTGGCTGTCTCCGCTGTTGTCACCTCTCTACTGAACTCGAACAGAAGAATCTGTCGGAAATGTCCCGATTTCTCCACTTGGCACTCCTCCTTTAGCGTTCGCAACTCCACTCAGTATCTCCAAACGACAATATGACAATGTGTAAACTCAAAGAGCAACAGTGAACTACAAATCAAAAATGGCAATCGATAAGTAAACCCATAGCAGCTGGAATGCGAACATGCAAAACAAAAAACGCTACAAATTATGCACCGACCTAATGATAATATTTCTTTGCAGATGCTGCTCCGATATCAAAAGGTTGGCGCAGGAGAGGAATAATTCATGGCGGGCCGCATCAAACCAGTCAGAAGACGGAATTAATATACGGAGGCCAATGTGACCCAGTTCCATCGTGATGATGCTCTAGATATTGACGAAAAGACTGAACAAGACCTTCCTGAAACGAGTTCACGGATAACATTTTGTGTAACTTGTATCTTTGCAGATTCCATCCACATCGATCGGTTTTTAGTGACCATAATCCAGTTGATTTATGATGAAAAATATTTATCACTAAAAGGGTTGACACGGATAATTGGTTAACGTGAAATAATACTGCGACCGAGACAAAGAACTATTTACTCTCATACTTTTAGTTAACACTATACAAAAATCGTGTAATACATAAAGATTTCGCTTACATTTTTTCCTAGTTAGAAAGAGACCTGATTTTTTCGAGAGGAATTAGCGAGCATAATGCTGTTACAAGGACAGTGGTCAGAAAAGTCCAAAAGGTCTTCTGAAAGCTGGGAGAGCATTTTGTGTGTGTTCGGACTGGTAGTTATTATTAACTTATTTAAAGTGTGAACCACGAACATTTCGTTCATATCTGACAAAAGGAGAACAATAAAAGACGGCGAAGTGCACTGTGGTTTAATGGTACCACTCGTAGATCTCGCGAAAACAGAGAGTAACGCACTTTCGCTACAGGGAAAAAAATTAATAGCAACTCGTGTAATTGTATAAAGGATCGTGCCTGGAAACTCCAATAGCTTTGATAGCCAGACCACGGGAAAAGTATATCAGAATATCTTAGGAAATTCCATTCAGTCAGACTGAAACCAGAAAATTTTAGTTCCACTTTTAAAAAACACTACCATATCATTGTTTGACTGCCGAACAGATTCAGAAATGGGTGATATCGAAATGACCTGGTATCGAAAAACTATTAAAACTGTTGAACTAGAGTTTCTCTCGGAGTGTAAGTTAACCAGACAACGTAACGGAATGCTGTCCGATGACGGCATCTACAACCGCCGATATTTCGACAAGCGAGTATTCGATCAATTTAAGTCACAAATACAACGAGAGAACTCTCGTCCAAAGACGACGATCAAGGACGAGAAAACAGTGTACGTAGAAAGAAAGCACACATACACAAACACATACAGTAAACAACTATCGCCACCGACCAACTAAACATGGCCAAAGTCGGGAGACAACAGTACTGAATATTAATTACCAAGTGAGCTAGTAGCTTTAGTTCTGTTCTCCTTTGACCAGGGAGAGGAAAGTCTTCCAAGCAGAATTTAAGCAGACACCAACATCTCTATTTATAATGTCACTTGATAATTTAATCTGAACTGCTTCCTTAGTCCCAGTAACTCGAAGGGCACGCCAGAATCTCTGTGTTGTTATATTCTATAGGATGACAAGTACCAACGCGATGTTCAGCAGTAATACATTTGTTCGGCTGTTGTAAGAGTGTGTGACGCTTATTAACTATACACCGGTTCTCTACGGTCTTGATGGTCTGACCAATGTATGACACGCCACAAGTGCAAGGAATGCGATAGACACCCGCCTTACGCAAACCAAGATCATCCTTTACAGATCCTATAAGGGCCTAATCTTATGAGATGGCCGAAAAACACACTTCACATCATATTTCCGCAGCATGCGATCCATCATGTCGGAAATACGAACGTAAGGCAATCAAGCCCGTCGCCGTTAAGTGTCACCTCGTTATTTTCATCATTCACACAGTTCGTGGTTTTCGGCAACACAACACGCGTCTGATGTGTCTTTCAATGCAACCATTATGGTGAAAGGTGTCTTCGACGTAGGCTAGCTCAGCAAATAAGTTTCCAGAGTCTGAGGTGACAGGGGCCCTGTGCACCAAGGTACGAAGTACCCCTTCACGCTGAACTGGATGGTAACGACCAACGTCCTGAAAATACAAATCAATGTAAGCTGGCTTCCCTTAAACGCATGTCGCAATGTATCATCAACCTTCCTTCCGACCGACACTTCAAGGAAGAAAAGGCAGCTGGCCACTTCGAAAGTCAAGTGTATATTCTCTTGGACTGAATTTAGATGTTCACTGCCATGACACCAAACAACGGAAAATCGTAACTTTGTTTTATTTGAGTCTTCAGGCTTCTGACTGGTTTGATGCGGCCTGTCACAGATTGCTCTCTTGCAGCAAACTCTTCATTTCAGCGTAATCATTGTTCTAAATGATTTGTTGGATGTATTCTAATGTCCGTCTTATCCTACAGTTTTTATCCACTACAATTCCCTTTAGTACCATAGAGGTTATTCTCTCATACCTTATCACATATCCTTGTCAGTGTTTCCCAATGTTCCTTACTTTGCCGATTCTGCGAAGAACCTCCTCATACCTTATATTAATAGTCTGACTGATTTCCGTCATTCTTCTGTAGCACCACATCTCAAACGGTTCGATTCACTTCTGCTCCGGTTTCCCTACTGTCCATTATTCATTACCATACAGCGCTGTGCTCCAGAAGTACATTCTCAGAACTTTCTTCCTAAAATTAACGACTATCTTTAACACCAGTGGACTTCTCTTGGCCAAGCTTCTTCGATGTAGGCATTGAACCTTAGGGGTGAAAGACTGCAGCCGTGTCTTACGTACGCCGTTTTTACTCAGAGCACTTTTTTCTTTGTCTTACAATCTTATTGTTTCCCCTTGGTTCTTGTATACACTATTGGCCATTAAAATTGCTACACCAAGAAGAAATGCAGATCATAAACGGGTGTTCATTAGACAAATATACTATACTAGAACTGATATGTGATTACATTTTCACGCAGTTTGGGTGCATAGATCCTGAGAAATCACTACCCAGAACAACCACCTCTGGCCGTAATAACGGCCTTGATACGCCTGGGCTTTGAGTCAAACAGAGCTTGGATGGTGTGTACAGGTACAGCTGACCATGCAGCTTCAACACGATACCACAGTTCATCAAGAGTAGTGACTGGCGTATTGTGACGAGCCAGTTGCTCAGTCACCTTTAACCAGACGTTTTCAATTGGTGAGAGATCTGGAGAATGTGCTGGCCGGGGCAGCAGTCTAACATTTTCTGTATACAGAAGGCCCTTACAGGACCTGCAACATGCGGTCGTGCATTATCCTGCTGAAATGTAGGGTTTCGCAGGGATCGAATGAGGGGTAGAGCCACGGGTCGTAACACATCTGAATTGTAACGTCCACTGTTCAAAGTACCGTCAATGCGAACAAGAGGTGACAAAGAGGTGTGACCAATGACACCCCATACCATCACGCCGGGTGATACGCCAGTATGGCGATGACGAATACACGCTTCCAAAGTGCGTTCATCGCGATGTCGCCAAACACGGATGCGACCATCATGATGCTGTAAACAGAACCTGGATTCATCCGAAAAAATTACGTTTTGCCATTCGTGCACCCAGATTCGTCGTTGAGTACATCATCCCAGGCTCTCCTGTCTGTGATGCAGCGTCAAGGGTAACCGCAGCTATGGTCTCCGAGCTGATACTCCATGCTGCTGCAAACGTCGTCGAACTGTTCGTGCAGATGGTTGTTGTCTTGCAAACGTCCCCATCTGTTGACTGGGGATCGAGACGTAGCTGCACGATCCGTTACAGCCATGCGGATAAGATGCCTGTCATCTCGACTGCTAGTGATACGAGGCCGTTGGGATCCAGCACGGCGTTCTGTATTACCCTCCTGAACCCACCGGTTCCATATTCTGCTAACAGTCATTGGATCTCGACCAACGCGAGCAGCAATGTCGCGATACGATAAACCGCAATCACGATAGGCTACAATCCGAACTTTATCAAATTCGGAAAGGTGATGGTACGCATTTCTCCTCCTTACACGAGGCATCACATCAACGTTTCACCAGGCAACGCCGGTCGACTGCCGGTTGTGTATGAGAAGTCGGTTGGAAACTTTCCACGTGTCAGCACGTTGTAGGTGTCGCCACCGGCGCCAACCTTGTGTGAATGCCTTGAAAAGCTAAACATTTGCATATCACAGCATCTTCTTCCTGTCGATTAAATTTCGCGTCTGTAGCACGTAATCTTCGTGGTGTAGCAAATTTTAATGGCCAGTAGTGTATATTGTATATTACCGGTATTTCGCTGTAGCTTACTCCCATTTTTCTCAGAATTTCGAACATTTTGCACCATTTTACATTGTCGAACGCTTTTTCCAGCTCTACAAATCCTATGAAAGTGTCTTGATTTTTCTGTAGTCTTGTTTCCATTATCAACAGCAGAATTCCGTTCGTCTGTATATTATTCTTGTCAGCCGCTTGGATGAATGATGTGTTATGCTGATTGTGCTATAGTTTTCGAAACCATCGCCCTTGTTTTTGAACTGTGTGAACGATATTTTTGCGAAAGTTTGATGATATGTCGCCAGTTTCATAGATTCTGCACACAAACATGACTAGTCGTTTGGCTGCTACGTTCCCCAATGATTTGAGAAATTCGGATGGAATGTTACGTATCCATTGCGCTTTAGTTGATCTCCTGTCTTCCAGAGCCTTTTTAAATTCAGCCTATGATACTGCATGCCCTTTGGCTCCCATATCTACTCCAGCTTCTTCCTGCCGGCCAGGGTGGCCGAGCGGTTCTAGGCGCTATAGTCTGGAACCGCGCGTCCGCTACGGTCGGAGGTTCGAATCCTGCCTCGGGCATGGATGTGTGTGAAGTCCTTAGGTTAGTTGAAGAAATCTAAATTGGAATGATCATCGGAACAACTGACTGAGCGTATAGAGAATTCAAAGCAACCTTCGGAGAAGTTAAAAGCAAGGGTGAGAAGTTTATAACATTAACATTGCAATGGGAATCATACTATTAAACACAGAGGAAAGAGCGAATTGGTAGGAAGAGTGCATTGAAGGTCTCTATGAAGACTTGTCCGATGTCTTGATAGAGGAAGAAGCTGGTTCAAATGGCTCTGAGCACTATGGGACTTAACATCTGTGGTCATCGGTCCCCTAGAACTTAGAACTACTTAAACCTAACTAACCTAAGGACATCACACACATCCATGCCCGAGGCAGGATTCGAACCTACGACCGTAGCAGTCGCGCGGTTCCGGACTGAGCGCCTAGAACCGCTAGACCACCGCGGCCGGCTGTCCCGTATCGGTACGGTCGTTGCTTCAAGATGATCTTTGATCGGTGAGTGCCAGGTTGGTTGCGCGCGGTCCTCATGAGAGGGGTGATTCGGGAGGTCGAGCGGAAGATCGGTCAGGCGCACGCGCGCATTGAGTGGAGTGAAGTGAGCTGCTGTCGATAGTGGTCCGACAGCTGTGTACGTGTCACCTGGCTCGGTAACGGAGAGCGTGTATAGGGAAACGTTTCCGCTACTGCAGTGGGAGAGGGGGGGGGGGGGGAAGGGAGAAGTTGTTGGCGGCGGCTCAGTGAGAAGTGCGGGATTTGCTGGTCGGTTGAAAGCAATTGATTCCGGATCCCTGAAGAAGGCAGGAAGGCACCCCGAGGGTTCGCTTCGGGAAGCAAGCGCAAAGATAGATTTCGGGTGTGGCGCCCTGTGAGGAGTCGTGGCTGTTCCTTGGGCGGGAACGTGGCCCTGTGTTGAATCCCAATCTGACTTCGCTGAAGGCTGCGAAAGCTTGGAAATACACAGTAAATGCGGTGGACGCAGTGCGGATTTATTTAATTTGGTGAGCACTTACCTTTTGCTAGTTAGGTGTGAAGCAGTGAACTTCATATGCAAATGTACGAGGTGTTTGAAAAAAATAATGACACTGACAACACTGCGAGCGATCTGGCATGGCTGTGTTGCTCTCGTTATGTTCATGTCTTTTAGATGATCAGTCCGAGTTTCAGCTCTGTACAGCCATCAAGTGATTTTTGAGAGCAACATCGGTGACGCTGTGTTTTTGTTGTGTGTTACGAAAACTGAACAGCGGAATTCAGAGCAATGTTATGCCATCGAGTTTTGTGTTAAACGTTGGAAAGCCGCAAGTGTGACCTTTTAATATTTGAAATAGGCCTATGGGGAACATTCCTCATCAAGAGCACCAGGTTTTTCGCTGGCACAAACCATTTTTTGTAAGGCCGAGAAAACACTGAAGATGAATCCGGCTCAGAGAGGCCTTCAGCTTCAAAAACCGACGAGAGCATCGAACGTGCGTCTGCTCTCGTGAGATCAGACCGACGTTTAACAATAAGGATGACCTGTTAAACTGAAACACTTTCACCGTACGTCAAATTCTGGCCGAAGGTTTGCGCATGAGAACGGTTTTGTGCCAAATGGCGCGGAAAAGCCTCAAAAATGAGCAGAAGGGCAATCGAAGAAAAGTGTGCGTTAATGAGAGGACTGCCAATGAACGCGAATGGTTCACTCGTGTCAACACAGGTGATGAATCTTGGATTTTTTGGCATGATCCAGAGACAAAGCGGCCAAGTGAGGAGGTGACGTTCGGTGATAATACACTCCTGGAAATTGAAATAAGAACACCGTGAATTCATTGTCCCAGGAAGGGGAAACTTTATTGACACATTCCTGGGGTCAGATACATCACATGATCACACTGACAGAGCCACAGGCACATAGACACAGGCAACAGAGCATGCACAATGTCGGCACTAGTACAGTGTATATCCACCTTTCGCAGCAATGCAGGCTGCTATTCTCCCATGGAGACGATCGTAGAGATGCTGGATGCAGTCCTGTGGAACGGCTTGCCATGCCATTTCCACCTGGCGCCTCAGTTGGACCAGCGTTCGTGCCGAACGTGCAGACCGCGTGAGACGACGCTTCATCCAGTCCCAAACATGCTTAATGGGGGACAGATCCGGAGATCTTGCTGGCCAGGGTAGTTGACTTACACCTTCTAGAGCACGTTGGGTGGCACGGGATACATGCGGACGTGCATTGTCCTGTTGGAACAGCAAGTTCCCTTGCCGGTCTAGGAATGGTAGAACGATGGGTTCGATGACGGTTTGGATGTACCGTGCACTATTCAGTGTCCCCTCGACGATCACCAGTGGTGTACGGCCAGTGTAGGAGATCGCTCCCCACACCATGATGCCGGGTGTTGGCCCTGTGTGCCTCGGTCGTATGCAGTCCTGATTGTGGCGCTCACCTGCACGGCGCCAAACACGCATACGACCATCATTGGCACCAAGGCAGAAGCGACTCTCATCGCTGAAGACGACACGTCTCCATTCGTCCCTCCATTCACGCCTGTCGCGACACCACTGGAGGCGGGCTGCACGATGTTGGGGCGTGAGCGGAAGACGGCCTAACGGTGTGTGGGACCGTAGCCCAGCTTCACGGAGACGGTTGCGAATGGTCCTCGCCGATACCCCAGGAGCAACAGTGTCCCTAATTTGCTGGGAAGTGGCGGTGCAGTCCCCTACGGCACTGCGTAGGATCCTACGGTCTTGGCGTGCATCCGTGCGTCGCTGCGGTCCGGTCCCAGGTCGACGGGCACGTGCACCTTCCGCCGACCACTGGCGACAACATCGATGTACTGTGGAGACCTCACGCCCCACGTGTTGAGCAATTCGGCGGTACGTCCACCCGGCCTCCCGCATGCCCACTATATGCCCTCGCTCAAAGTCCGTCAACTGCACATACGGTTCACGTCCACGCTGTCGCGGCATGCTACCAGTGTTAAAGACTGCGATGGAGCTCCGTATGCCACGGCAAACTGGCTGACACTGACGGCGGCGGTGCACAAATGCTGCGCAGCTAGCGCCATTCGACGGCCAACACCGCGGTTCCTGGTGTGTCCGCTGTGCCGTGCGTGTGATCATTGCTTGTACAGCCCTCTCGCAGTGTCCGGAGCAAGTATGGTGGGTCTGACACACCGGTGTCAATGTGTTCTTTTTTCCATTTCCAGGAGTGTAATAACCGCTGCTCCACATACCATCAACTCAGTAGCATAAATCACTACATACGTACAGGTTTCGTGCAACATATGAAAACTCCTTAAGCACTGGACTAAAAAGAAAATAAAGAGATGAACTATAATGACTCCTGTTTTGTTTCAAATTTTAATTCAGAAACACAGGGTAAATTTTGGTATTAACGAACAAGATGTAGGAACTGCAAGATTATTATCAGACGTCTACCATAACTTTTGTCACAGGGAAGCCAGGAAAGTGTCGCCCGGGGCTGGAGTACGCCATAATCCGTGCTAGGATGTTGTTCCTAGAAAGGCATACGAGCGAAAGGCTTGAACGTGTTTTCGACTTGAGCATATCTGCTCGAAACTTTCGCAATTGCCTTTTCGTAATGTAATTTTACCGTTTCTTAAAATTTCATTCTGATACAGACTTCCTTGGAGGTGTCGAAACCTAGGTCAATGTACAAAACAGTTATTTGCAACTGGTTGGCAATGTGATTCCTATGCTGAAACATATATGCGGTTTCTAACAGAAAGCCATGTTTAAAACTGTCTTTTCTCATTTGTTATCCGAAATCAAACTTCAAATTAAAACAGTCAGTAATTCTGCATTCATGCTGACTGGATCTCATAGACAAAGGTGAAACATTAGGGAAGGAATGACTTTATTGCTCGTATTACGCGTTTCGGGATTTATCCATCATCAGATATCCGGGAACGATTAATGCACGTAGATACGTCGCTTCAAGTTGTAGCTCCTGGATATCTGATGATGGGTAATATCCGAAACGCGTTATAAGAGCAATAAAGACATTCTTCGCCTGATATTTGTTGCGACCCCGTCAATTATTATAATAGAGGTCACCTGAAATTAGAACACCCTCCAAAATCTTGGAAACCCTAGCACCCATGTCTTGCCAGTATCAATGTCGATAACAGGCAAAAAAGGTCGAGATTCTCTATTCCCCAAATGGATGAACTCTCTATATACCTAATTATGTTTTTGCGGAACCGTCTGTTTGCGAGCATTACGCGCACCTGGCCATTTTATTTTTCCTTCTTTTGGTGAATTTGCTACATTCCGTTCCCTCTGGAGAGGCTATAACACTGCAATCATACAAGAAACGAGGCGAGCTTCAACGAGTGAGTTCGGTAACCCCGGTGGAGAGTGTTGGAGCTTCTTTCGGCGTTGCAGGTGGATGTGTTCTTCTTGCAGTGCACCGAGTAAAGGTGCATCCTGCCGGTGAAGACATGGGGGATTGGTATCTGCTCGCAGGTGGGCCATGGCCTCACCTGTTTCTGAGAACTCTTTCTGCATGTTCTACAGCAACATCTACATCCATACTCCGCAAGCCACCTGACAGTGTGTGGCGGAGGGTACCCTGAGTACCTCTATCGGTTCTCCCTTCTATTCCAGTCTCGTATTGTTCGTGGAAAGAAGGATTGTCGGTATGCTTCTGTGTGGGCTCTAATCTCTCTGATTTTATCCTCATGGTCTCTTCGCGAGATATACGTAGGAGCAATATATTGCTTGACTCTTCGGTGAAGGTATGTTCTCGAAACTTTAACAAAAGCCCGTACCGAGCTACTGAGCGTCTCTCCTGCAGAGTCTTCCACTGGAGTTTATCTATCATCTCCGTAACGCTTTCGCGATTACTAAATGATCCTGTAACGAAGCGCGCTGCTCTCCGTTGGATCTTCTCTATCTCTTCTATCAACCCTATCTGGTACGGATCCCACACTGCTGAGCAGTATTCAAGCAGTGGACGAACAAGCTTACTGTAACCTGCTTCCTTTGTTTTCGGATTGCATTTCCTTAGGATTCTTCCAATGAATCTCAGTCTGGCATCTGCATTACCGACGATCAACTTTATATGATCATTCCATTTTAAATCACTCCTAATGCGTACTCCCAGATAATTTATGGAATTAACTGCTTCCAGTTGCTGACCTGCTATTTTGTAGCTAAATGATAAGGGATCTATCTTTCTATGTATTCGCAGCACATTACACTTGTCTAAATTGAGATTCAATTGCCATTTCCTGCACCATGCGTCAATTCGCTGCAGATCCTCCTGCATTTCAGTACAATTTTCCATTGTTACAACCTCTCGATACACCACAGCATCATCTGCAAAAAACCTCAGTGAACTTCCGATGTCATCCACAAGGTCATTTATGTATACTGTGAATAGCAACGGTCCTATGACACTCCCCTGCGGCACACCTGAAATCACTCTTACTTCGGAAGACTTCTCTCCATTGAGAATGACATGCTGCGTTCTGTTATCTAGGAACTCTTCAATCCAATCACACAATTGGTCTGATAGTCTATAGTGTTGTAATTTGTGCCGCGCTCGTCGCAGGGCCATGTCGGTCTTTTGCACAGAGAAAAGTATTGAATTTTACATCGGGCGCGCCTGCGGTAGGCAGCGAACTGCCGATCACACGGGTTTGGGTCGTCGTTCTCCGAGGTGATCTGTACGGAAGTGCTTGGGAGCAATGCACCGATAGGAGGAATTGAGGGAGGCGAAGCTCTCCGCGTGTTTGGAGACTTGACAAATGAGTGACGGCTGCGTGCGCTGTTTACGTAATTGGGTCGGCCGCCCTCATCCTGGCCAGCCCTCTTACGGATTGCCTGTCGTGTCTGCGAGGGCGCCGATCCGGCCAGGAATCAGCCCGCGTCGGCAGTCGGCATCCGTAATTGGCGGCACGCTTTGATGTCGGGGACCGCAGGGGACGCCTGTAAAAGGACAGGACACGGTCGGGCTGTTGCGGTGACACGGGTCCTGCCGCTCAAACTGTGTCACTACAGCCGAGAGCGGCTCTCCAAGTTGCGTCGACTAGGCTCTCGAGACACTTACCCGGTAAAAATAAATGTCGTGTGACTAGGCCCTCCCGTCCGGTAGACCCTTCGCAAGTCTTTCGATTCGACGCCACTTCGGCGACTTGCGCGTCGATGGGGATGAAGCGATGATGATTAGGGCAACACAACACCCAGACCCTGAGCGGAGAAAAAACTCCGACCCAGCCGGGAATCGAACCTGGCCCCTTAAGCCGTCGGCACACGGACCGTGCATCCGAACGTTGAGCGTTAAGCGTGCCGAGTTTCTGACGTCATTGCGTGGAATAGCACGTTCGGGACACATTCCGAACTTGCAGAGCAATATCTGGCTTGTCAGATATTCTGACCGTGCCTCTGAGCGTTGACCAATGAGATGGCATAACGCCACCTACGTCACACGCACGCTGTCTCCGTTCAGTACACATTTGTGAGGCGCCATATTGGCATTCATTTCAAGCCTATACGTATATAAGCCGTTTCTGTGCACCAGCAAATTGAGAATCACTGGAAAACCCGTTGTTAACTGTGTGATTCGTTCCAATAAAATAATGAGAAACATCATTTTCGTGGCAAAAGAATTATTGTAACTTTTGTATTATGAGAGTAGGCTATTTAAAGGCAGCGACACACCGAAGATCCACCCAAAACGCAGTGTTCTTGGTACAATTTGTTATAATTAAACTTCAATTAGCAACAGATCTACGATTAAGGTTTTCAGCACGAGTGAAGACACTATTGTTAGACAATCTTTGGAAGTTGTTCGTACAGTGTAATGAGTAGCGTCATTGCTCTTGATATGTTTATTTGGGGCGGTGGTTCGCGTCTTGCCATTACCGAATTTTTTTTTCTGACATTCGCGTTTTTGTTGGGTTCTGGTACTTTATTATTAGTTTAATATAAGTATATAGTATAATATTTGATGTTAATTAAATATGTTCACCTTTTCTTGAGAGGTGACTGTTCGATTAGCTTAATCTACAGGACAGCTACTTGTATAAAGATATTTTGCTCCTTTTTCTTTTACGCTTCGTAATTCACATGTTGCAAAGATTCTGCTACTGGGTAGGAACAGTGATCAAGTAAGACTGACCTTGGGGTTTTAGTCAAATGTGGGAATGATGAAATAATGTTTATCTTATGCGGAGAAATATTCCAAATTTGTACCGCAATGTTTGTAATGGAACTTTTATAAGCCTGTGTCCTTATTGATTGGACATGGATTTTCGTGGACGATGGAGGAAATGTGCGTTTTAATACAGCTAACGTGGAAATTTTACGCGCGCCCGTTGAGTGAACAATGTGATTTACGAACTAGAAACATCCCTCCACTGCCGCTGGAGCGCGTTGCGATCGCGTGTACCACGTTGGGGCCCACGCACCGTATGCACAAGTCGCATCGTTCCTGAGCTTTCAGCAGCACGTTGAACTTGGCACGCTCAACGTTAACGTTCGATAGCACGGTCCGTGTGCCGACGGCTTTAGGATTGACATTCTGTCGCGCTGCCCACTTTTTTTTTTTTTTTTTTTTTTTTTGTTGATCTCATTTTGTTCGTTATAGTTTGTTCTATGTGTTCGGGGCGGAGGTCCTAAGACGTCTGTTTAAGTTCTTAGTTGATCCATTCACTCAGTTTTTTTTATTGCAGAGGGCAGCTAACCCTCTGACCGAGCACGCTGAGCTACCGTGCCGGCTACCCACTCGACTACCGGGGGCGGACACTTACCCACTGAATAGCGAATATCGCGTGAACCTTTTATGTGTTAAGACCTCTAAACTCCTGATTGCATGTGTCTGGCTGGCATCTGATAAGCTGTATAAAGCTTATTTTGTGTATAAAAATGTGTAAATCGAGGTGCACGGCGACGCAACTGTGACGATTAAATTTTGAAGGGAGGTATGCGGGGCTCACGCTACACTCTGCGAAATCCAGGCTACCCAGTACCTATAGCAATTCGCCTGCGAGAAAGCAATCTGTTTTCAATGAAACTTACGTATGTTTGACTGCAAAACAAGTGACTCAAATGTTGGCCCTGAATATAGTTAATCGTTATCTTTAGTTTTGAAAACAATGACTGTACCAGAACTGTTAATTTAATTATACTGCAAATGAACATAAAATATAACGCATCTGACTTTTTGATAAAACCACGTGAAAACTCACAAGATAGCACTGTGAGATCTTCCACTGGTATTAAGCCACTGAACTAGTATATTATTTTCACAAATAACACTGACAATCACTGTGGTTTAGCCGGCCGGAGTGGCCGTGCGGTTCTAGGCGCTACAGTCTGGAGCCGAGCGACCGCTCCGGTCGCAGGTTCGAATCCTGCCTCGGGCATGGATGTGTTTGATGTCGTTAGGTTAGTTAGGTTTAATTAATTCTAAGTTCTAGGTGACTGATGACCTCAGAAGTTAAGTCGCATAGTGCTCAGAGCCATTTGAACCATTTTTTGAACCACTGTGGTTTACAATGGACGTGAATTTGATGATAATTAAGTTCTTTGGCCTACCTGTCCGCACGGAACGCCCGTCTCTTCTGCCAGCTGTTACTATTAAGATAATGATGAGAGTGTAAAAATCAGCTTCCATTTACCGTACTTGCGATGTGCAGTGCACGACGGTATCTTATCACTTTTCTTAAAGATGTTTCTGCAACACACAACTCGCGATGTGCAATGCGAGTATAGAAACACATTTGTAAAGGTAATGAAAGAAAAATGAGGAAGTAAACTTAATGATTGATAAACGCGAACAAAGACTGCATGTATAACTATGCTTCATTAAGCCATTACAACAATGTACCCTTTCATGAAATTCTCGTAACTCGACCTTTTATCTAAATATTTCTTAATAATTTTCTTGTGTACAATTACTTCCCTTGACGCTTGTTTCAACTACAAGACAAATCCATGTGCTTCAATAAGAAATTTCTACAGTAAACTTTAACCTACACAATGTTCTAACATTAAGGAACTACACAATTACGAATATATAAAAAACTAGATTACCTTAGAAAACTTTCCTTCTGATATTCTTGCATTCGTATCACTTCAGTTCCACAAAATTTTTCCTTTGAATATACTAAAACAAAATCTTTTTCAGATAATGCTGCCTGCACTACAGGACAGGTCAGCTTCCGTCCTTCTCAAACAAAGTACTTCGCCAGACTATCTAACATACACTAAACGCTACTATGAGAAAGTAAAACTAACAAACTAACCTCTACGACCAAGATCTGTGGTCTCAAGAACAGACTTACAAAGAATATAGTTATATCGATACTGCGGAAGTTGAGTACACGTATCAGATTCACTGTTTCATTCACATTTATGGCCAAAACTACCTGAAAATTGCCATGGTAAATAAAATAGCCACCTTTCATGGGAACACTTCTTGGTTAGATACTTACAGAAACATATCTCTGTGAGAGCCTTGTGGGCTGAGAGAGTAGTTAATGAGCGAACTGCACCATAGAAGGATTTCAGCTAATACACACAGATCAACAAAGGTGTTAAATCACCCTGATATGTCGTGCAAGTGTGTTGCTATTGTGATTGTTTCTGTACAGATCGGAAGGTCACACCTCAGGTTGTTTGTGAACATACGAGTACAATGTGTTACCATTAGCGCTACCTACCGGTAGAACGGCGCACTCGAACAGCCTACAGCATTTTAAGTGAAAATAAGGCGCCAGTAGGAACGCACTAGAGACACCTGTGGAACACTAGAGTGAACATTCATCATGCCACGAAAGATAAACGGCAACCAGTGATCAGGTCTGCGTCTTCACGTTATGCCGACCACGGAAGTTGCTCGATGCCACGTAAGTTGCTCGATGTGTGCATGTGAGGCGTAGCAGCTCACATCGTCGCGCCTATGTAGGTTGGACAGTAGCGATCTGACAGCTTCTTACATGTCTTGGTTCTACGCTGACAGATGTGCGATCCTATCTAGTAGCTAGCTGCAAGTAGTTACGGCTGTGGACGAAAGGAGTCAGCAGGTTACTGACGACGAAATCGTAAGTAGTTTCAAAGCAGTATATTTTGGAAACAAAACGGTGTCTATTGTAACCATTACAACTTTCATTAGTCTTTCATTACGTATTATTAATTCAGTTTGTTTAATTATCAGTGTGAATGAAGGTGTAAATGCTAAGTAATAAGATAAATTAATGTTGTTATATCCGCCGGCCGCGGTGGCCGAGCGGTTCTAGGCGCTCAGTCCGGAACCGCGCGACTGCTACGGTCGCAGGTTCGAATCCTGCCTCGGGCATGGATGTGTGTGATGTCCTTAGGTTAGTTAGGTTTAAGTAGTTCTAAGTTCTAGGGGACTGATGACCACAGATGTTAAGTCCCATAGTGCTCAGAGCCATTTGTTGTTATATCCATTAATTGTGTACACATTAGTGTGAGAACTGTGACTATACAGAGAGAGTGAATCATATTATCGTGGGAAATTTTTAAAGTGCAAGTAACCAGTTTATGGAAAGGTGAAACAGGAAACATTTTACGATAATTCTGTCATTTAAAGAGAGTGTTATTTTGATAACTGAGAGTTTCTAAATTTACTCGTTTAAAAATTGCTCATAAAAGCTATTACGTCGTGATTGGTCAGATGTAAAAACGCGGCACTGCGTGGTGTAATACAATTTCGGATTGGGTATGATGACCGAGTAAGGTGGCGCAGTGGTTAGCACAATGGACTCGCAACCGGGAGGACGACGGTTCAAACCCGCGTCCGGCCATCTTGATTTAGATTTTCCGTGGTTTCCGTAAATCGCTTCGGGCAAACGCCGGATTGGTTCCTTTGAAAGGCCACGGCCGACTTCCTTTCCCCATTCTTCCCCGATCCGAGTTTGGGCTCCGTCGCTAATGACCTTGTTGTCGATGGAATGTTAAACTGTAATCTCCTCCTCCTGGGTATGATGTCTATCAGCCAACCAGCCGCGCATATTTTGTGGAATAAGAGAACTGCTTTGTGAAACCTAGGGACAGTTCGGAGGTCAGCCTTAATCATGTTCGGACGCGGGTGTAAGGATCTCTTGATAGATGTAATAAACTAGAGAAATAATGAGTTAAAATTGACCGTGGAGTGTGGCAAAGCAATCGCAAATGAATGAGGAAGACGAAATCGCGAAATTCCGACATTTTTATGTAAACTGTCACTTCTGAATTAATAAAAATCCCCGTGGCATATTGTGCTTATTATGTGTCAATAGTGACTTTTCAGTTGACAAAAATCCGTGTGGCAGATTCTGCAAGTCGGAACCGAGAACTGACTGTTCAAAGAGTTCAAAAATGGTTCAAATGGCTCTGAGCACTATGGGACTCAACTGCTGTGGTCATCAGTCCCCTAGAACTTAGAACTACTTAAACCTAACTAACCTAAGGACATCACACACATCCACGCCCGAGGCAGGATTCGAACCTGCGACCGTAGCAGTCGCACGGTTCCGGATTGCGCGCCTAGAACCGCGAGACCACCGCGACCGGCGTTCAAAGAGTTCGCTTTGGATAATATTAGAGCGATCATTCTGTCACAGACAATCCGTTTTGTAATATTTCCGGGAAAGTGCTCGGTAAAATACCATAAAGCTGGCTTTTATGAGTGAGTGAGATTGCGTATGTGGGTCGAAATTGTTACGTCAAACTAGTACGCACTTGGCAGTGTCTTTGTATCAAACAAGTAACAATATATTAAAGTTTTCACTCACAAATTATGTATCTGTTGATGTGTCACTTAACCTGATACCAGTAAACATTTGATGTAAGATGCAACCTGAAGAGACTTCTAGTGCAGGTAGTTTCTTCTACAGCTTTCTCTAGCAAAAGAACATTTTCCACTTTCTAACGGGCCAGATGTGTGGACAGGACTGCAGTAGAAGAAATCACCGAAACGTGAGTGGACATTTCAGTAGGAGGAACAACACATAACCAGCGCGGTTGCACGCCGGAGCCAAAGTGATGTGGTGCGGACTGGGAATCGATTCCATTGACAGGTAGAGTTGAGGAGTTACAATGCACTGGCCGTCCATGTTCGACAGATGCACATGGTAATTGATACCTACGACTCTGAGTGGACTGAGTGCCCCAGAACGGAGTTCGGCATTCAAAGAGGCTATAGGACGTCGAACTGTTACGAGACGTTTGCATGACGCGTGTCTCCATTCCTGACAACCATGGCAGCATCACGTCGTACACCACAACACGACGGACTCCGTTACAGATGGGCAAGAAATCATGCAAAATGGAGGCTCAGGATCGGCGTCGGGTGTTGCTTACGGAAGAAACTCGGGTCAGTTTGCACTTTGACGACTCCAGACAATGCGGTTGGAAACAACCCAGTAATATCGAACACGTCCAACGCTGTGTCCCACATGTGCAACAAGATGGTGAGAGTGTGCTGTTCTGGGGTGGCATATCATAACACCACCGTGCACCTCTCGTGGCTATTGAGGGCAATCTCACTTCTCACAGTACAAGGACGAGATTCTGCAACCTGTAGTGGGACGGCATAGCCTATTTTTGTGACAATTTCATCTTGATGGATGTTAGTTACGTGCTCATCGTCCTGTTCCTGTGAACACGTACAGTCGTGGACAAAACGAGCGAGACCCCTCGCCTTTTCATTATGCTGACCCGCACGGCTTTAAAGTCTGCTACACAGCATAACAGGCAAGGCGACGAAGTGCTGCCAACATACTATGCACAGGCGTGAAATTGACAAACTATCTGAACTTTTTTCGGCTCTTTTCAATAATTGGTAAGACTATATTAATGCTGATTAGTGTGTTAAATACAACACGTAAATATAAGACAGAACTGAAAGAAGAAACGCTAATTGGTATGAACTGTACCAAAAAAAAATAATGAATTTCAACTTATCGAGATAAAATAACTGTTTTAGTAAGACAAAGAACCCCAGATTGTTACGAATTAGCAAAATATTATCCGCATTCGGCCGCAAAACGGTCTGTGTCAACGTTCAGACCAGTCATACTGGATTACTGTTGCTGACCTACCATGAAAGTGTGCAAATTTAGCAATGCGTGAAGATTCATAACGAAATTCAGTTAAAAATCTTTCAGTGCCACATTTAAGTCAATTCCATTATTGACAGAAGCGGAAAAAGTAGGCAGTAACATGTATGAAATTCTACAAGAGTGTCATATTGACATCCACAGGGTGCCAGTACAGAATAAAGGTAGCGATAAAACGTATTGGGGGCGCGAGAATTTCTTAAAATTGCTTTGCTGATGTTCTACCTGCCTCCATCGAGATTAGAACCGAAAACAAACCAGACCTTCCTTTCACTACGCTAGCAGACAACCCCGGCAAACAGCCCTCTATTATTACCCCAGAAATGAATAAGCCGGCAATTTCGCAATGAAAATGGCAAAATGATCTGCAGTTTCTGTTGCATAGAGCTTTCTGGACTCAAAAACATGAATTTTCTTCCTTTATGTCACCGCTTATGTGACAATCATTCGGGATGTTTATCGAAATAACAAAATACAGTTATTAGAGAGTAAATTTAGTAGGATAATTCTGCACCACCCCAGGAAATAAATGGCTACATAGCTGCCAAACGTATTCTACACTGTTTCTAATTCTCCACTAGACTCGCCACAGCCAGAAAACGTTAATTAGCCGAAGTGTTTCTTAAGCTAGCTAGCAATGGGAATGTTCGCACTTCTAAAACGCGGTGGCATTAATACTGAGATGTGAATTACCACGTGTATAGGCAAATGGATTCTATTTGCATTCCTGTAAACGTGATTTAGATCGAAAGCGTAGCTACGATTAATATGCTGATGTATCGACTGCAACTAGAACATTTCGAATAAAGAGTAGGGGGTGTTATTTATGCGGCCCTCATCTTCAGTAGCTGTCGTAGCTGTTTTCGTTGTTCGGATTTCGACACCTAAACCGGTAAAAGCGGAACCGTACTAGTCTCACTTTCTTGACCGTCTATCGGTCTACCCAACCCTTAAAACCAGTTTACCTCCAGAACGGGTAGACATAATAAGTGGAAATGTATCGCACTTCTTGCGGTAACCCGTCCCTTGGTGGTGCAAACAAGTGAGCTTCTATGTCAACGCAGTCTAAAGATACGGCCGTTTATGTAAAGAAAATTTACGCGAAAGGTCAAAAAATGGGTTCAAGAACTATGCGACCAAACTGCTTATGTCATCAGCCCCTAGAACTAGAACTACTTACACCTAGCTAGCCTAAGGACATCACAGACATCTATGCCCGAAGTAGGATTCCACCCTGCGACTGAAGCAGCCGTGAGGTTCGTGACTGAAGCGCCTGGAACTGCTCTGCCACCGCACCCGGCGAAACCCTATTCACCTCATGTATAATGATAAAATATGCTGTCTAGTGAGGATAAACTGTATTCGCCAGCAACTCAGATCGTTTGATCACAGAACTTTTACGAAGCTACATTCAAAGTTTGTTCGAAGTCGTCTGCAATACCCATTTATAAACACCCTAGGAACGTCGTATGCGATATCCACTTCTGAAGACGCTGGCAGATACTGCAGTACCATCACAAGTAGGTAAGAATTTATTGTTATTGGTCCATGCATGACACTTTATTTCAATATCAATTTAACGCGCCTAGGAGTTCGTATATGGCTGAAGCTAATGAACAAAAAGTAAATAAACAGCAAGCAACTTCGATGTTCAAATCAAATGAAAGTCACATGTCGCAATTACAACATAATTTCGTTGTTACATCTACATGACTACATCAACAGGATTTCTTTGCAATCCAGACTTACGTGCTTGGCAGAAGGTTCGGACTATTTCTCTACCGTCAATACAGTGTGTGGGAAAAGGATTACTTAAATCTTTTCTTGCGAGCCTTGAATATCATTATTACTATGGTTTCTTCCTGTGTAAGTTCCCGAGGAAATAATGTTTTGGCATTGAGAACAGATGTTGGTGATTGAAATTTCGTGAAAAGATCTCGCAGCAACGAAAAACGCTTCATGAATGTTACCCCAACTCGATTGTCAAATCTGGCACTCTCTCTCCCCTATTTCGTGACATTACAAATCGTGCTACCGTTCCTTGGACGTTTTTGCGTGCACAGTCAGTCACGTCTGTCAAGGATATTATAGCAGTGGACGGACAAACGTAGTGTAGGCAGTGTTTTCAGTTTGCCTGTTGCGTATTCTTAGTGTGCGGCCAATAAAACGCAGTCATTCGTTTGCCTTCCCCACAAAAGTGTGTTTTCGATCGTTCCAGTTTAAGTTTTACTGGGTACTGAGATGAACTGACAGTGATTTGACTTGTGTTTTGTCATGTAACCGAAAGTTAATTATTGTTATTGGTCGCAGCTTTCGTGTTTAATGTATTCCTCATTCAACAGAGTACACTCCTCGTACACCACACATAACTATTTCAAAGTATTAAATTGTCACTGATGTTACCAAGTTGCAGTGGTCACCTTAACTTGCCGTTTTGAAACAAAGGAAAATATTATAGCGAAATGTAGCAACTAAGAAGCTGAGTATCCAAATAAACAAACATTTCCGGTTTAAGTAGTTGCAGTAGGTCTAATACACAGTGACGTAAATTAGGAGCAAATTCCATTAGTAGATTGTTATCAGGAAAACCAGAACTCATAATGCAAAGTGCCACTACAAGAAAGAAAATTTCCAAACATGTCAATGAGTAGTCAAGGAAAGTGGACGCATTCTGTCTACTGAATTCCAACGCACGCCACTTACGAGGGGACACGCCAAATGTCATACCCCGATCTTGCTGAAACTTCGCTCAGTGAGAGAGGGGACAAAATAAGCGAACACGTGTCTCGGCTTATCTGCTTACACTCTACCGCTTCTGAGAAAACGACGGTCAAAGCGTTCAATGCGCTGTTGCTATAGTGTAGATACCTCTTAGCGGGTAAGGATTCAACTGAAGCGGTGGCTCTGCGGCTACCATAGCAACTTCGGAACTTTGCGCTGCGAGTTCGAAACCCCGTTTTTCCTTTTTTCCCCCTCACTCTCTGAATTATCTACGAATGTTTATTCTAATTGATGTTGAAACACTGTTGTCGTTATTCGTCAGTTAATTTACTGTGTAAAGAAATAAGTTAAAAAGGGAACATACAGTGAGTGGTGGGGCGATCACTCTGTTGTAGAAATAATTCAGAAGCCAAGATCGCTTAAATACTGTCTACTGGATAACCGGTTTCAAGGTATGCCATCATCGGATCTGAATGTAGATTAACATTTATAAACCATTTGGATATAACGATACATGAGGCAGACCAGATGATGTTAGATCAGCTTGTCTCATTCGTATATTATTTTTATAATTCATTAATTACACATAAAGTTAATTGGCGAATAATGACAACATTATTTCAACATAAATTAGAAAAAAAACATTCGTAGATAATTCTGATAGAGAGGCACGAAAATAATAATAATAAAAAAAACAATATGGTCTCGAACACGGGAATCAAAGTTAAGAAGGAACGACGGTAGCCACTGAGCCACCGCTTCAATTGCGTTCTCGGCTGCAGAAGGTATCTACACTATAGCAACAGCGCGTTGATAACTTTGACCGTCGTTTTCTCGGAAACGGTCGAGTGTCTGCAGATAAGTCGAAACACATGTTCGCTTATTTTGTCCTCTCCTTCACTGAGCAAAGTTTCCGGACAATCAGCCTATGACACCTGGCGAGTTCCCCTCGTTAGTCGAGTCGCTTCTTACGCCCGGCGAGAATTATGTATGCCTCAGAGTAAACTGCGCCACTTGGAAACACGGCGAGCGGGGATAAACACGTTTTCCTTCTTATAAGGCAACCTTCTACAGCTAAAATTCACGAAGTGCTCTTCAGGTTGCCTCAGATATTTCAGAAATGTTTCTTGCGTTAGGCCTGCCGCATATGCAAAACGTAAACATTTCATTTCATGTAATATTTATCAGGATAAGACATGACAAGAGTGGACCAGTCCCTTCTGAGATAAATTACAGATTCTAAGTTGCTCCACTATGTAATGCCACGGGTACGGGCTTGCGATCTCTCGTTTATGCCATCGATTTCCGTGTTACACATACTTGGCCACTGCGTTGTGGCTGCCATCGTGGAGGAGGCAGCTGTTTCCTGCTAGCGCTGTTTCCGCAGCAGATATTAACCGCGACGAATCATTCAGTCAACGCTAAATGGTCCATCTAGCTGAGGCAGACAAGGGTGCTATAATAGCACTCCATGCAGAGGGATCTTCAAATGGCTATGTAGCAAGAACTATGGGTCTTCACGAGTCGACGGTAGCCAGGTGGGTCAGACGAAAGGAAGAGAGTGGTAACCTGAATGGGAGGCCTCATGGCCGTCGCCGTAAAACAACAGCAGCTCAGGATCAGCAGATACGCCGTTTCAGTGACACGACAAATTCAGCAAACGTCGGGTCTCGTCACTAGTCGTCTAAGAGAAGGTGGACTGAGAGCAAGAAGCGCTGCTGTGAAAGAGACATTGACTGTTTCCCACAGAGAAGCTCGCCTTGCTTTTGCTGCTGAAAATGTCTACAAACATCTCCAGTTTTGGAGGCGAGTGAGTTTCACGGACGAAAAAGTTTTCTCTACGGCATCAACCGCAAAAGTACTTGTTTACCGGCCTAAAGGTGCTAGGTATAATCGAAAATATATTTACAGTTGCCGAAGGAGTGGCAGGGAGTCGGTAACGGTATGGGCATGGATATCGGCCGAAGGGTGTGGGCTCCTGTGAGAAGTGGAAGGAAGATTCGATGCGCGCAGTTACATACCAATTCTGGAGAACGTGATGTTGCCTTCTGTGACAGCAAGATTTGGCGATGGTCAGATCATGTTCCAACAAGATCGCTCACCTATTCATATGGCACCTGTGGTTAAGAAGTGGTTCGACGACCATAGTAATATTACTGTAACGGAATGGCCAGCTAAAGGAGCTGACATGAATCCCATTGAGAATATTTGGACAGAAATGGTCAGAGTAGTACGAGAAAAGGGGCAGTCACCGTCGACTCGCCGACAGCTTTCTGATGTGATTCATGACGCTTGGAATGAGTTACTTGAATATCCTAGTTATGTGGCTCGAGTTGTGGGCTCAATGCCCAACAGACTTCAAGCTGTTGTGGAAGCCGAAGGAGGTTATACGCGATACTAAGCAGCATCAGCAGAGGTGTTTTTCTTTTTTCAGCCCTTCACCAATCAGCTGCAACAGCTGTTTCAAGTTTTTTTTTTTTTCAGACGTATATTTTATATAATTTCAAGGAATCGCAGAAAGTGGAATGTGGACAAACAAATTAATTCACAGCAAGATATGTAATATTTAATTTGATAAGAGAAGAAATACTCATATATTCATGCAGTCTCTAAAAATTACATGGCACACGTGTATATGCAAGAAGGGTACAAAACAATTCAGTGCAAAGGAAAAATATTGAGCAGAAGCTCGCCGATGAAGGCGTAATTGGAGAACAAAGGTTGGGCTAGAAGGAGAGGTAAGGAGGCCCGAAAAAGCAGAGAAAAATCAAATACCCTGAGTCGTTGTCGCAGCAGAGGGCGGTTGGTATATGCGATTCGGAGCAACAGCAGAAGAATAGTTTTATTTACTGATTTTTGAGGCTTTATTTTGTGACGGCTAAACAGTGCTGCATCATGAGACCCACTATTTGTCCACATGTGGCTAAACATCAGAGGTGTAAAAAATTTTGAGAGGTTGCGAAGTTCTCTGGAAGAGTAACGTGTTTTAAACAAGAAGATGATTTTTAGTTCATTTCATTTTAACCATTCACACTATGCTTTGACATTCTAATCTTTGATTTCATTTTATTATTATGTATCTTTTCTTCGGTGAAAGTCAACGGTAGTAAGTTTCAAGATATGTAGAATAACTGGAAGTTTTTAATTTGTGGAATAGCGTATTTAACAGTTAATATTTTCAACAAATCTTTAGTTACAGGACATATTAAGAAGCAAGTCAAAAATGGCATTGTGGAAAGATCAGGTTGGTCTCTAAAGGGTAGCGACGGTAAAATAGCAAATACGAAACTATGGGTAATAACTATTGTTAATGGCGAGGAGCCATAATCGATATGCCACTACTCTGTAATTTTATTTCTGAAGTTTATCGTCAATCCTAGGGACTGAAACCGATACTCTGTTTTACGTAAAGAATATAACCTTCAAAATTTATTTAGCAACGCAGAATATTAAATCATAGTTTATTGATCAGGAACCTAATCCAACTGCCTTTAATTTTATTCTCGCGGATGACATTGAGACAGTAAATAACAACAGAAATAACAAAACTCTCAGAATCAATATAGAGAATTCAAGTGTCCAGTGAATTCAAAAGTTTGCTATTATAGCGAATAATTGCTTTTACTGACTCCTTCATGCTTACGTTTCCTGTCAGACAATGTTTGAAACTAGGACTAGCAAGGTAAACAATTTTTCCACAAATTGTGAAATTGGAAGTCGGAGAACCAGTTACATAAATTACGATGACGACAAACGTTTTTCAAGTAAACTGATCACAGGAGGCATCCAACGCATTTATCGTGTGTTACATGCACAGTATGTAAACTGGCAACGCCACCAACACACAATACCACTAACAAGGGAACATCCCCATCGCACCCCCACAGATTTAATTATAAGTTGGCACAGTGGATAGGCCTTGAAAAACTGAACACAGATCAATCGAGAAATAAGGAAGAAGTTGTGTGGAACTGTGATAAAAATAAGCAAATTATACAAACTGAGTAGTCCATGCGCAAGATAGGCAACAACAAGGATACGGTGAGCTCAGCAGCGCCCTGATCCCGTGGTTAGCGTGAGCAGCTGCGGAACGAAAGGTCCTTGGTTCAAGTCTTCCCTCGAGTGAAAAGTGTAATTTTTTATTTTCAGACAACTATTATCTGTCCGTCCGTTCGTCCGATGCGAGGTAACTGCGCCGTAGTATGATGACGCTACACCTAAAGAAACATCGAATCACATGGCGTAAGTCGACTACAGCGCACGGAAAAGAGAGTATTCCTGCTAACGAGGCTCCCTGGCTGGCAGTTGACTGTTCGCTACTTTGGACGAGAGTGCATTAAATACGTGGGGTGCATTCCGTGGGCAATATGAATCCAGCAAATATAGCTCGCGACTTCAATAACAATGCCAATGAATATTTTCCGAACTGTAAGGCATCGGAGTGTTCCTTAAGGGATCGAACTATTGTCGAATATTTGTATGATTATTTCCTACATTTGCTGATAAACGGTACGTGTGGTGATGATTGTCTGAAAATAAAAAATTAAACTCTTCACTCAAGGGAAGACTTGAACCAAGGACCCCTCGTCCCGCAGCTGCTCACGCTAACCACGCGACAACGGCGCTACCGAGCTCACACTCTCCTTGATGTTGATTATCTTGCACATGGACTACTCAGTTTGTATATTTTGCTTTTTTTTTTTTTCATAGTTTCACACAACTTCTTCCTGTTCAGTTTTTCAAGGCCTATCCACTGTGCCAACTTATAACTAAATCTGAGAAGGGTGCGATGGGGAGGTTCCCTTGTTAGCTATAAACCAACTGTAGCAAAACGGAGCATCCTCGTTATCCATGTGATGGATAAGACGACTAATTCTCAACATAAATGTCAATGTAAGCATTAATTTCTGTTGGAACGTGCTTACTGGACCAAATAACATACATTTCCCACGTCTTCAATGCGAATCATGTAGCAAATGTAATTTAAAGGACATAAAAAGATCGAGTGAATTTACTAACATAATTATGAACCACTCACGAACGTAAATCGATGGTCACATAGTTGTCAAAAGTATTCTATAGTATCGCCATTGTCCATTAGACTAGCAGCAGGAAGAAAACGTTCGCTCAGCTGTGCTGAGACATCTTGCACTGACAAAGCTCGAGCTTCGAAGACGCCACAGCATCGTCTGCCACCATTTCATGGGAAACGAAATATCTCAAGTATACAGTCTTAGACATAAAAACTAACCGCCAGCCGGCCGCCTCAGAGACTAAGTCCGAGTCGTTCACTTAACGTGGCCAATAAAACACAATCTGGCAACACTGTTAGATGCGGAAGTCTTAGGAGGAAGTGTTGTCTACTTCCGAGATGTTCTCGGATTGTGTGAGCCCTTGGTCTAGTGGTGCCCGAATGGTAGTTCAGTGTGTTCGGTCAGAGGGCTAGCTGCCCTCTAACAATAAAAAATATATATATATATAAAAAAAAGCTGGTTTAATGGATCAACAACGAACTGAAACGGGTGTCTTTCGACGTCCGCCCCGAGCAGATACAACGAACGAAAACGAACAAATTGATATGAACTTTGTGCATTCTAAACTTATGGTCGCCTGTTTGCGTCCAACTGTTTTTTTTTTTTTTTTTAACCGCATTTCGGTCTAAAGTTATGAGTCTGATTGAGCATCGAAGATAATTCGCATAAAATTCTACTCACCAGCAATAACAAGTATTCCAGAAACAACTCCGCAGGACAGCTCGCGGCTGCGTCGCGATCATAACAGCTTACGCTCGAGCGTTTCCTCGCGCTGCAGCGGCTACCGGCCACCGGCCAGACGCCACCCGCCACCTGAAATTCGGCGCCGCCCATGTGAACGCGGCACCTCGCTGTCAGTGTATGTATCAACTGTCATTTTCAAATTTGAAGTTCTAGTTATCATCTTGCAGTTAAGCACTGGATTTTGCATACGTGAAAATCATGAACTACAGTTAAGCATTGTAAAATTGAGGCGCAAGTGGAAAGAGGTGTAACATCTGCAACACAACGTTTACTTTTGGTATAACAGAGGGGTGAATGCAGAGGAGGCAGCTAGAGAGATTTGAACTGTGTTTGGAGCGAGTGCTTTTGGGAAAAATACGCCAGAAAAAGATATTCGTGTATCAACAAAGATCGTTCTGGCGTGAATGATTTTCCACATTAAGGAAGTCTCGACTACTGATATATGTGATAGATTACCATTTTACCATCATGCGACATTTGCGTTCAACAGGCAAAGTTCAGAAGTCTGGTGTAGGAGTACTGCATGCTCAAATTCGAAACAACAAAAATCAACGGAGTGACTATTATTGAACGTCATCAGGTCGCACATCGAGCATTCCTATGCAGTTCTGTTACTGGTGACGTGTCATGATGCCTTTATCGTTAACTTCCTAAGAAGAAATGAAAGGGGGAGCCCCACCAAAAGAAGTAAACTCGAGGAAAGAGTAGTGTGAACATAATATTTTACATCTGATAAATCCAAAAGTGTGTTTTGGGCTACGAATTCTGCCCCTAGGGTGTGTGCAACACAGCTGGAATTTGTTGCCAACAACTGAGACACTTTTCGGTATCAGTGTAAGAAAATCGAGGAACAAAACTACATCACCTGTGCTACTGCATGATAACGCACTATGTTGATTTGAGAAACAAAACTATCCAGGAGATCGATAGGAAAGTCGTCTCTCAGGCACTTGTATTGATAGGGAAGTCCTCTCTCAAGAACTTGTCCCTCTCGTCATATATTTGTAAAATTTTACCTTTCCCGCTCTTGATCGATCAACCATCAAGGCAATTCATTTCTAGACGAAAATACTCTTATAACTACTCTGGTTTAATGACATCGTTAGAACCAGTAGATTTCTACAGGCGTAGAATTTGTAAACAACTTTAGCATCGTCAGATCGTTTTAGATATCGTGAAAGAAAATTCTGCTGCTGATTAATTTCTCCTTGATAATCACTGTTGCGTTTAGTAAACTAATGGAAAATGCAATTAAAATACTCACTGTACTATTACAAATTAAATTCAGCTTACTACAGAAACATCACGAAGGCAGTCTAACTTAATGAAGCATTAAGTGTCTGTGAGACGATTAAGCCTATGTTAACACGAATTAGTAGGATATTACCGACTTTTGACTTCGAAAAGATCTTTATTTATTTCATTTCCTGTACCATTCGTAAGTATTATGAAAATGTGACATATCATAGATAAAATTATGTATTAACAACAACAAAAAGTATGTCGGTAGAAAACAAAAATGGCATTATGAATTTGGCAGTACCGTAAGGTACTAAGGGTTACTGAAAGAAGCAAGACGAATTTTGCTCTAGCGTTGTCTTACGATTTCCTTATTGAGATTTTGTCTGCCTGCTTGTAGCTGTGCTACAAAAGAATGAAAAGTCTGGCTTTCAGCGAGTCTCGAAAGGCGTACGAAAGCAGCTTGCACCTGGCAGCTAAGCATGTTACCTGGGAAGTGGTTTTTTCCTAAAGTGGGAAGACATCCTTTTGTGGTTGAATTGTTGGCAAATTGTCAGTCAGACGCGTGCTGTTGGTCTAAGCGTTTCGGTGTGTTGAATTTGTACCAATGATTTTTCTACAGGTTTTTTTCTGTCCCAAATAGAGAGTTGAAGTCTCCCATTAGTATTTTCACGTCATCTTGGTGAATTTTGCTCATAGTATTTTCGAGTGTGTTCCAGAATTTTCGGCATTTTCGGTGTTTTTCTTATTTTCGATGTCGGTGGGGACACGTGCATTGATGAGTGTTTATTTTTTCCAGGGGCTCAGAATGAGCATAGTCGTAAGTCGCTTGTTGATGGGCCGGCTGCGGTAGCCGAACGGTTCTAGGCGCTTCAGTCCGGAACCGCGCGACTGCTACTGTCACAGGTCTGAATCCAGCCTCGGTCATGGATGTGTGTGATGTCCTTAGGTTAGTTAGGTTTAAGTAGTTCTAAGTCCTAGGGGACTGATGACCTCCGCTGTTAGGTCCCATAGTGCTCAGAGCCTTTTGAACCGTTTGATTGTTGATGGGTGTGATTTCTTTGACAGAGTTGATGATAGATCTGTGTTCGAGAAATGCAATGCCGAAGACTGGTACGCCTTTCGCTACTTTTAGTTGTATTTTGCTCTTGAAGATGCAATGGTTTCCCTAATGCAAGATTTCATTGTCAGTTAGTCGTGGTTCTTAAAGAGCAAGGATGAGAATTTTTTGTCGGTCGATTTCTTTTGTGAGATTATTTAGTTTTCGTGTTTGGATCAATGTATCGATGTTTACTTTACCGGACAGGACCAGAGGGTGTTGAAGCCTTTGAAAGCAAATATTTTCAGCCAAGCTCATTGAGCTAACAGACGCTGGCCAGAGCAACGGTGATTTTCACTCAGACGTGTCTGGATTTTGGGTTCTACGGATTGAGTAGCCGTTCAGGATTGTGTTAGTATTTGGTTCACCCCCCTGTATTTGATTTCCTCGGTACCACCCATATGGGGGAGGGTTTCCCCTATCCGCCACACGCGATTATTATTATTATTATTATTATTATTGTCATTATGTCATCAGCAAATCCGATATGGTGTATCTTCCCACCACTGAAATAGACGTGTATTGTTCGACTCAGTATTTCCATCACATAAATGTGGGTTATAATTACGTTACATTGTTGCTAGTAGACATATTTCTCAATTTTTCGTAGACAGTTGCTACGTTACTCCATCATAGGAATTTATGTGCGCAGCATTGTTGCAATACAGACGTTCAAATTATCCGATTTCTGTAATTTGATTTCGATACCAGATCGTTCTAATCGGATTTAGCCAGGCAGTCTTAATGTGGAAATCCGACTACGACTCTCATCATATGATAGACGGGGTAAACCACATTCTTAATCGGACTGTTGAATATAGATCACTTATCTATGACAGGGCCTGAATTCTTAAACACTGTGGAAAATAATAATCCAATGTGCTTATTACAAATACGTTATTTAAATATAAATATATGAACTAACGAGATAACACTTAATTTACAGGAGCAGAGCCCCATCCATCATAGCAAAGCAGTGCGAGATTGGTTTCAGGGCCAAGAGAGGGTAAAGCTGTTGCCGTTTGTTCCACGATCACCAAACATCAACCAGATAGAGAATATGTCCATGTGGATCTACAAAAGCAAGCGACCTTTGCACAAATATAGAAAACATATGTTGGGAAGTAAACCGTCACGCTACACTGTCGACGGCTTAATGAAATCAACTCCCCTACGCCTTCGAGAAATCTTACGTAATGGTCGTGGGTGGGTTGGTTACTAAAAGTATAAAAATATGTTCAAATGCGTGTGAAATCTTATGGGACTTGACTGCTAAGGTCATCAGTACCTAAGCTTACATACTACTTAACCTAAATTATACTAAGGACAAACACACACACCCATGCCCGAGGGAGGACTCGAACCTCCGCCGGGATCAGCCACGCAGCCCATGACTGCAGCGCCCAGACCGCTCGGCTAATCCCGCGCGACTACTAAAAGTATACTCGTCCACAAAACCCATGTGGACAGTTATCTGATAATCGGTCAAGCTTTGCTTTGTCGCAGCTCTTTAGCATACAAGTCCATTTACTTTCTGTCTCCTCCTTGCAATTCTTGCAATGCAAGGTAATTGAAAAAACTCATCCACTCGACGCCAACTGAGGAACTGACTGGTGCATATGTTGTTCAACACACAGTAGTTGTCACCCTGACTGGAATCAATGACTGTGTGTGTGTGCGTGCGTGCGTGTGTGTGTGTGTGTGTGTGTGTGTGTGTGTTTTCGTGTTTATGCACAATCTGAATCAATACTATTAACATTAGAGAGACAACCAACAATATATATTGCATCAGATATGACTGTAAAGTATTTTAATGCGATGGGAAGTTACAAACTGAATTTTCACCCAACCCACGTCCTGCAGATTACGTTAAGTAAGATGTATTAACTACATGGTATCGTTAGCAGAGGCAGTGCGCTCTTCTTGTCGAGGCTCGCGACAAGTGCAGCGATCGGCAGTGCCCAATACCGCCGCGATTTGTTTATGCTGGCTGAGCGTGGACACTGCAGCAGACGCTTCGCCATAAACAGAAAGAAATCACCTTGGCTCTGACTGCTGTGAGCGGATATCACTGCCTGCGTGTTCTTATAGTAACCTTATAGGAACCTTCTCACGAAGGAATGTGAGGTGATACCAAAATGTATCCAACATAGAAAAATTAACTGCAGCGTTTTCATGTATGCAGTAGTAGCACACAAGGAAATATTATGTCCTGGAAGCGTATATTTCATTTCCTCTTCTCATATTAACGCCCTTGTTTTAGCATGAAGTGAGAAAATAAACACGAAAAACTAAAGTTCCTGAGAAGCATATGAGTCATTTCCTCTTCTCATATCATAACTGTTGTTTTAGTATGAGGTAAAAAAATAAAGAGTTTCGGGTTCTGAAACTGTAAGTAGGCTGTCTAGGTTTTTTTTATTGATAACGCCACCTCAGTATGAAAATCACCGGCTGTGCCGTGTGCAGTCTGTGGCTGCTTTGCATTGTTGTAATACTCAACCATTGTAGTGTTAGGCAGCTGGCTGTGAACAGCGCGTAGCGCTGGGCAGTTGGAGGTGAGCCGCCAGCAGTGGTGGATGTGGGGAGAGAGATGGCGGAGTTTTGTAATTTGTCATGATATCAAGGTAAATACATTGTTTGTTCTCTATTAATATCTTTCATTTGCTAACTATCCCTATCAGTAGTTAGTGCCTTCCATAGTTTGAATCTTTTATTTAGCTGGCAGTAGTGGCGCTCGCTGTATTGCAGTAGCTTGAGCAGCGAAGATTTTTGTGAGGTAAGTGATTTGTGAAAGAGATAGTTTAATGTTAGTCAGGGCCATTCTCTTCTAGAGATTATTGAAAGTCAGATTGCGTTGCGCTAACAAAATATTGTGTGTTGAAAGTCAGATTGCGTTGCGCTAAAAAAATATTGTGCGTCAGGTTCAAGCACAGTCTTGTATAATTGTTCAAAGGGGAAGTCGTGTAAAACTGTTCAAAGGGGACGTTTCATGTGTCGACCCTTAGCCTAGGATACCTCACTGGAATCTTCTGATTTTTTCTTGTAGTTTGTGTAATTAGTGTAGCTTTTGTTTATTGCTAGCGCGTAATTTTAGAGAAAATCTCCTTTGTAGTTGTAGTTTTTCATTGTTGTACAGTAAAACAGTTGTGGCATGCATGTAGATTTGCAGCAAGTATTTCGCAGCTGCGCTTGCAATTAACTAGATATTATTTTCAGTGCTATGTTAATGTGTTTTCTTATTTTTGCTCTTCAAATTGTGTTTTTCTGTGTTGTCGTGTGAAATACTGTGACAATAATGGCGTGTGAAAAACGTAACACTAGGCTCCAAAGTAAATTGAGAAATGACAGTGAAGACGAAAGCAATATGTTAGCGCCGCAGAATAATGAATTAACTAATGTTAATAGTAATAATTTGGTAATTGTGCATAGGGAAATGGAGCGGGCGGCAAACAATGGTGTAGACAGCGAAACAATTAGAGAACAGGGAAGCATTATCGATCGGTCGGTCGGCAACAGCTCGCCTCAGGAATCCGAAATGACAGGACACAATTTCGCAAATACTGTAGATTCAGGTTCTGGGTCATCACCGTTTTCTCAAATGAGTCAAGACACATTTTCTGCTTGTCAAAATGTGAATGTTGCCGGTGAAAATGCACTGCCAAAAAACATAGAGAAACAGATTCCAGACACTAATACATTATTATTGCAATTAATGCAACAAATGGAACAAAATCAGAGACAAATGGGACAAAAGCTTGAAAAATTAGACACAATGGAGCAAAATCAGAAACAAATGGAACAAAATCTTCAAAAGTTAGACGCAATGGAACAACAGCTTCAAAAGTTAGACTCAGTGGAAAATAAGCTTGAACAAACACGTGAGGATTTAACTACTGAGTTACATAACATCGAATCGAAATGTCAAAAAGTCTGTAATGACGTAAAAACACAAATTTGTGAGCATTTTCAACCTATTTTTTCGCGGCATGAAAATGCATTACAGAATCACGAAGCAGCCATAAAAGAACTGCAAATTATTGTTCATGAAAATCATGAGACTTTGCAAGCTAAAATTGACTCAGTTGCATCTACCGATTCGGTTACGCAACTTGCAAAAACTCAAGACAACTTAAAGGACACAGTAGATACTCTGAAACTTGGTTCAGAAAAATACACTGAGGAAATAAGTACACTATCGGAGAAAGTAGCCGAATTTTCGGATCAGTTCACTAATTTATCTACGAAGGTAGATGATAATCTGAACGACACAAAACCGGTAGTCTTTAATGACACAGAAGAGAGCGAACAAATTAGGAAACTGGAACAAAATCTG
This sequence comes from Schistocerca nitens, assembly GCF_023898315.1. Lineage (NCBI taxonomy): Eukaryota > Metazoa > Arthropoda > Insecta > Orthoptera > Acrididae > Schistocerca > Schistocerca nitens. The sequence continues at coordinate 244,633,296 of NC_064615.1, read as the reverse complement.
AATCAAATTAATACGCAACACCAAAGAGAAATCCGGGAAGTACAAGATCAGTTGACGCAGGTAATACAAAAATTTCATATTTCAGAGGACACTCGCGCTCCAACATGGGAAGAGGGACATAGAGATACGGAAAAGCCGCAACATAATAACACAGGGCATTTCGGAAGTTATGAAAGAAATTGGCAATGTGCACCGAATTTTAAGATGGAACCGCCGACACGACCTAACAATGACCGTTATGCTACTCGCCGACACAATGATTTTTACTATAAGCTGTTAAAAAGAAAAAAAAAAAAAAAGGGGGGGCAGAATAACTTCAGACGCAACAGTTCGGCGCGCAGTTACGATTCTGGGAGAAATTCTCCACCACATGACCGACAAACAAGAAACTATGTAAACTACCGATATAACGACAGACCTGAATTTCATCAGAACTGGCGGGATTATAACAGAGCTGGGCCCTCTCGGCAAGGCGAATTTCTAGAGGTTCGGTCTCCGAATCCCATTAACGACGCGCGCCAACAGACAATGACCCGCACCGCAGGGAGCCGCGTGCGCCGGCTGGCTCCGAGAAAAATATCATAGACGCTAACCTTGAGAAAAATTCCAGTATTCTTTACCGACTTATGCCGCATTCTACACCACATTTCACACGTAAAACTGTTTATTGAAAGATAATCTGCTTTTTTTTTAATGCAACATTTTGGTTTACTTGCAAATACATTATGGATTCAAGGTGGTTTCTGAGAGATATCAGATGATACAGTGGTTAGTTTATGTGACAGCTACACGATGTTATCACGACGCTACTAATGAGTGACAGTTTACAATGTTGCTTTTGAGGTGTTTCTGTTTTATATCTGCACAGTTTTTCTGAATTCTTCTGGAAAATAAAACATGTTTTAGTAGTAACTCTTGTGGTATAGCAACAATGAGACAGCCTTTTTCGTGGCACAGCAATACGTTACAGTACAGTACTTTCTTCATCACAATAATAAGCGTAATAACTACGATATCTATAAGCAAAGCATTTCACTTTTGTTTATCATCAGGTAAGTACATTGACTTCTGCAGAACTGAGCTTTCGGAGGACGATAACTACGAGACTTCCACAGAATTATCTTACAGCAAGACGCACATTTAGCGCTACAGGACACGCATTTGAGTGATTAATTTTGTACTTAAAATATTTATTTTTAAAGATATTTGAAGTACAATGATACGAAGTTTTTCCGTGATACATTACATTCCATTGCTGTAATTTGTAACACCTGAGGGTATAATTACATTTATCCTCAGGGGGGTACACGCTTACTCTGTGTACCATGTGTTTGGCGAGCACAAGGAGCCCTAGCTAATATGGTATTTGCTTATACAACTTTACACATCGGTACCATATTTCTCTAACACATAATTACACAGCTATCTGATCATGTAACTGAGAGATAAACATTTTTTTTACTACATCAGTGACACATGTTTACGCAATTACACAATTGAATAACTTCACACTTATGAAATTGTATTTTGTCTGTACTTTGTGAACTGTTCATATTTTTTCGGAACCATTGTGATACTATGAGAGCTTTGAATGATGTATTTGGTAAGGGAGCATGATTTTAAAGTACATTTGAGGTAGATGACACTTTTGACATGAGCAGAGAATTTTTTTTAGGTTTTGAAATTATTGGAGGAAGCTACGACGATTTTGAGGGTTGACTGAGGTATTATGATGTTATTTTTTACGACGACGATATGTTTTATGCTGTTGAGGTACGTTTATGATCAATAAGCTGATACTATATGAGGAATTTGATTATGTGTCGACGATATATATACGTGTAATAAGGTAAGGAATAATGAGTAGAAGTTAGGGACTCTGGTTGGTGAAAACGGATGTTGTAAACCGCGAATCGTACTTTTAAGAGTTATGAAATGTGTGTAAATGCGTGAATGTATCACAATGCCGACGAAAATTTTTTTGGACACTGTTATATTCATAGGATTTTGTTTTTACAGATTTGCAACGCTAATTCTTGACCTGTGAAATATTTTTATATAAGACTGCCATTTTAGTGGAAACTGCTGTCGTAAATATTTCCGTACGAAAGTTAAGAGACCACCTGCACGTAATGCGTCGCGGGCACCCACCTGGGCGACAGCCGCCCGAACAAAAAAAAAAGGGCCATTAGCCTTCCAGCGGCACAGGTAGAAGAAAAAAAAAAGGGGGAGGCCATTATAATCGCTATTGACGTTCCTTTGTAGAAAGCATCGCAACATTTCACGGCTATTGTCGTGCTAGTTGAGAGAAATGCCATATGGCGACAGAAATGCCTAATGAAATGACGAGAAATATTTTTACATCTGCACACCTGATTACGACAAGCGTCTTTCTACGAGAGTTAACTTATGAAATGTCACATGACTATTGAATGATATTTTTATGCTTTGCCTTTCATAGTTGCTTATTTCATTTGATATTTAGTTTCCAGCTGTGTTGCAGCATGGGTTTTATATATATACAAAAAAAACAAAAAAAAATAAAAAATAATTTCATTTGCTAATGTGAACACTTTCTGTCAACAGATCTATTAAATAATTATTTCATGACCCATATTCTTCGAAATGGGAGCTCTTGGAATGGAAAGAACAATAAGAAGGGCCTAATAACAGGAACTGCATACATAATTTTCTTTTCTAGTACTTAGGAATCTTTTGTAGAATTAGTTTTTGTGGTGCACCACTTTAATTACTTAGACATTAAGATGTGATTATACATTTCCCTTATCTGCATTGTTATCTTTACTGTAATATTTTTTCTGCTTGAGCTATGTCATGTTTAGGTATAAGTTGCTGCTGTTTGCCAGGCATAATGTTACTGAATTTGACTTTGTATTACGCTGTTAAGCCAGTTTTACTAATGATTATTTTATTGTTTGCTGCGCATTGCCTCATATTAGTTGTAATGTTGAATTGCTTGGTAATTTAGATTTACTGTAGCTTGCTTTGCCAGTTTGAAATTTTTGTCATTGATGTTTATTGTTTTATGTGATGCTGCATTGCCTCGTCCCTTGGTATATATATCTGAGCTCAGTAGATTTAAGTTAGCTTAAGAGGGGGTAGACTATATAAGAAACTAACTATGATGAATTGGAAGCAATGCATTGACAAGGTATATAAAAAAAGATTTGGGCCTAAATGAGTATTGTACAATGAGCCATATTTATTTTGAAAGACTTATGGTTGGAATACAGAAAAGAGGTACAGATAGGACTTTTTGGGAATAATGATGAACACAGGGAGATCTCCAAGAACAAAAAAGGTTTTGTTCGCACAATACTGCAGTACCAAAAGTTACACTGAAAACGAACCCTATCCATTCCTTTTGTGTCATCCCTCTATGTGTTTGTGTACCCTTGTGTATTTGTGTTTTTCCTGTCTTTATGTGTTTAGCTGATTAGAGCTATGTTGTAGAATTTTTCTAATACTATGTTATTTACTTGGTAAATTCTGTTTTGTTGCTCATATGTGGAGGTGATGTTTCAAAAGTTGTTCTGATCTTTATGTATGTACTTATGTCATTATTTTTGTAACACTGATGTATATATTTTTATTCTTTTGTAAAGCCCCTATATCCGCAAATGTTATTTGTATTGTTATGTTCTTTAATGATGTGTTTTGTACCTTTGTTATTGTGTTCTTATGTTATAAAATTGTATAGACACCAGTTCATCATATTATTAACTTGTAAGTTACATTTCACTGCACACGTTTTGTTGGTCTTAGTATATGGACAATATGTGAGAAGTAGGGACTGTTAGTGTTTGCACGTGTGTTAATAATTCAGCAAGGGACTGGATAACAGCATTGCTGGTTCTAAGGACAATTCCAAAAACTTTGTGAGTGCACAAGTGGTGGTTATGGACTTGTTATATTATCCGCAAGACTCTTCAATGGTGATTGTGTACCTGCACAGTCACAACAGATGGCTGCTGGCCATCTCTACAAGGACTACAGTGGGTCTGCGCCTCTGGTGGCCCACCAGTACCATTATCTCTACAAGGACTGCAGTGGGTCTGCACCTTTGATGACTCACCAATACCATTATTTCTACAAGGACTGCAGTGGGTCTGCACCTCTGGTGGCCCACCAATACCGTAATCTCTACCAGGACTACAGTGGGTCTGCTCTGTGATGACCTACCCACCAATACTCTTCAAAACTTCGACTGACTCCGCTGTGGGTTTGCTCTCTTGTGGCCCATTACCTGTCAGCATGTCGAGAGTCAGCACTGTCTTTCCGTTGGAAGGACAACGATACTTCTTCAAGACTGCATGGAAATCCACTACTTCCGTGTGCATTTTCTTTTACTGCTCAGACTTTGAGAAAAACACTGCAATGTGATGAATGATCAGAACTGTCTTTATGGACTGTGAGAAAATTTTAGCTTTTGACCATCATTGTATCAATAAGTGTGTGCATTTGATTTCTTTGTTATTGTAATTGTGAAAAAAATTTTTAACAAATATGTATTGGCCAGTGCCCAACAAAATTTGTAAAATTTTTTGTGGGGAGCATGGGGGCTATGTAAGTAGGCTGTCTAGGTTTTTTTTATTGATAACGCCACCTCAGTATGAAAATCACCGGCTGTGCCGTGTGCAGTCTGTGGCTGCTTTGCATTGTTGTAATACTCAACCATTGTAGTGTTAGGCAGCTGGCTGTGAACAGCGCGTAGCGCTGGGCAGTTGGAGGTGAGCCTCCAGCAGTGGTGGATGTGGGGAGAGAGATGGCGGAGTTTTGTAATTTGTCATGATATCAAGGTAAATACATTGTTTGTTCTCTATTAATATCTTTCATTTGCTAACTATCCCTATCAGTAGTTAGTGCCTTCCATAGTTTGAATCTTTTATTTAGCTGGCAGTAGTGGCGCTCGCTGTATTGCAGTAGCTTGAGCAGCGAAGATTTTTGTGAGGTAAGTGATTTGTGAAAGAGATAGTTTAATGTTAGTCAGGGCCATTCTCTTCTAGAGATTATTGAAAGTCAGATTGCGTTGCGCTAACAAAATATTGTGTGTTGAAAGTCAGATTGCGTTGCGCTAAAAAAATATTGTGCGTCAGGTTCAAGCACAGTCTTGTATAATTGTTCAAAGGGGAAGTCGTGTAAAATTGTTCAAAGGGGACGTTTCAAAACATAATATGACACCAGATTCTTATCGTAGGCGCTATCGGAAACGCAAAAAGCAGGGAGCTATCCATTCTTTTGTCCAAACGTCTGTTTCCTTTCATGCATTACTCACGCTAGGAGATTCTTATTTAAGGATTTGTGGGCATCAAGTCCTTCAGCAGAACAAGCCTTATGTTATTGTGCTATTACGGTATGGAAAAAATGCAACAAAGACGAGTTCCGCTGGAGCAGTGAGGCTATTTGCACATGTCTGTATTCAGCAATGACTGCCAGCTGCCACAGAATCCTTGTGGCAGGCAACACAACTGTGCGTGCACTTCATACTTCATTCAGTAAGTCGTCAGGAGGTGGATGGAAACGTAAAATTAACGTTCCTTTCCGAGTCGTATTCAATCCAGAATGAGGTGTTATTAAGGTAGTTGAACGTTCTAGCAATTACACTTCTATAATTCCCATATGAGTATTCCGATAGCCAAAAGAACCCGTTAGTGTGAAACCATCTGGAACTGCATTAACCTCAAACTGCAAGAGCTTGGGACAATACGTGGACTCTTCTCTTCGCTAGGTGATCTATTACTGATATTTAGGATTCTCTCCGTCCTAGGCGTAATGGAAATGGAACTTCAGAGGCGCTTTCCGCTTTTCTTGGCAAACATGAGAAACTTGTAATCACTGCGAGTTACAACTGCGGGATGATAATGGTTCAGGTCGTCAGTAGTGTGGTGGTGTTATGCTGTCAAACTGCAACGTTAATGGTGGCACACAAAATTTAGCGCTGACTACCTACTTAAGTAAAGATAGTGTTGTGGCGTCGTCGCTTGTCTTTATTTGGCCTCAGCTTGAGTAATCCGATTTAACGAACATAGTACTACGTCCGCGGGCTGCTAATGATACAGTATGACTATAGAGATCATCTTGCGGGTATTACATTAATTCAGCAATGAATTGCTTAAAAAAAATTACCCTTAGCTATGCAGCTGGAATGACTCACTACACAGGTACTCTACGTTAAAGTTTGTTAAGTGATCAGTTCGCTGCAATCCTGCTTCTACTGTTTGTAAATACTTGTATACTTCAAAAACGGTTCAAATGGCTCACAGCGCTGTGGGACTTAACGTCTGAGGTCATCAGTCCACTAGAACTTAGAACTACTTAAACCTAACTAACCTAAGGTCATCAGACACATCCATGCCCGAGACTGGAGTCTAACCTGAGACCGTAGCTGTCGCGCGGTTCCAGACTGTAGCGCCTAGAACCGCTCGGCCACCCTGGCCGGCATACTTGTATACTGACCATTCGTTATTTGACTGAATATGAACTACAATCTAATTCGCATGTATACGACATGGGTTAGCGCCGGCACAAAGGTATGACTAGGGATTGGATGCCGTTGGAGTCCCGTTATTTTGATGGCAAGACAAATGTTCGCAAATCACCTCTATTGCCTCAAAAAACAATTGCATCTTAAATATCGAGGGACCGATGGCCACACTGTCACAGCGTGTTGAAATACAGCAACGACGGCAGTTGAAAATTTGTGACCGACTGAGCTTCGAACCTAGACCTCCTGCTTACTAGACAGACGTGCTGACCACTGCACTATTATTTGTTTAAAAAGTTTGAGAAGACTTTCAGCACCAGCTAGGCGGGGGCAAAGAGGGCAGGGGTCGAAAATCCGAGGCCTGGCCACAATGCCTCCCCCATACCTGTCACTGAGCAGCTGCATTATTCAATTCCTTTAAATTGAAGAACAGAACTGAAGTAGTCATTAAGGTAAAATAAATTACAGATTGTCGCCTCCAATGGCGTGCGTTCCTTGTGGAACATAACTTATAACATTGAACAGGGTGACGGAAAAATAAATAGCAAACATTCATTCAGAAATATATTCACAATTTAAGTTATTATGCACTGGATGTATATGAGGCCTGCAAGGAAGCCATATATTTGTCAACAAATGGAAGAAGTTTCGGAGCCGGAGTGGTTTTGCCAAATTAGAACAGTTCTGATTTTAGAACCAACGTAAAAGAATATTCCAGGAATAAAAAAAAGTGAAAGAATATTATTCTGCTTCTAATCAATAAAATTGTCCACCTCTTTGTAGCCCACATAAAGCAATAGATAAAAAAAATTTTAAACCATTCCTTATATTTGTTATTCTTCTTCAGCTTAAAATGTTCTTCTGCAATATAAAACATGCACTCTTCTAAGTTTTGTTTATTACGACGTAAAACACAAACTGTCCCAGAAGCCACGAATAACTGTTATTCTTTGCGGACGGGTAACATTTCCAGTCGGGCTGTAAAGCTTCAGTTATAGGTATATGACTTTCTGCGGTTCTGTTGATAGTGCTAATTTCTTCCTAGTCCAGTTCGAAATTCTGATTCTATTTTCACATAAGAAGGTGTGCGTTACAGTTTCTACAAGCCCACATTTGTCGCAGTATAGAGATGGTCTCAATTTTATTTTTCATAATCGTTCGGCTGTGGGTATGGTTTCGTCTACAACGTCGCACCGTACGGCACTGACTCTAGTTGGTATAATTTTATTGTTCATATTTTTCCAGACGTTCCTCCAATTTTTTGTAGGTTAATTTACCGGAATTGGTTTGTGTAGACGATGTCTGGTAACATAATCATAGACGGTTCTAGTGTTGGTTTGTGCTGGTAGACGTCTTATACAGCTCCAGTCGCCATAGTACTTTCGGACGTAATCTATGCTGGCGTGCTACATTACCAGGAGCGTTCCTGTCCCCAGGCTCTAACGAGAGGAACAGAAGTTTCGTGATGCCTGTCTTAATGGCGTGTATTAGTTTAAAAGCACGTCTTTAATTCCAAGTCCTCTGTTTTGCCTCTGCAAAGTCGCCGTGTGACAGGATACTTTGAAGATTTTTTTTCCACTCATACCAAGAGGCTACAGCTAATATTTAATGTGCTGTGACCTGCAGTATCGGTAAGACTGCTGCGACATGATAAATTTTGCTAAGTATGTGTGTATTTATAAACTGAACTTTCTGCAGCCAGTCTAACGATCGCATGTCATGGGCCTTCAACAAGGTTCTGATGACATTAAGTTTCCGCTCCCAATTGTTCGTGGCCATGCGCTTGGGATTCGCCCTTAATCACAATCCGAGTTAGAGTCTCTCTTCAGTTACATCTAACAAAAAAAATGACTCAAATGGCTCTGAGCGCTATGGGACTTAACTGCTGTGGTCATCAGTCCCCTAGAACGTAGAACTACTTAAACCTAACTAACCTAAGGACATCACACACATCCATTCCCGAGGCAGGATTCGAACCTGCGACCGCAGCGGTCGCGCGGTTCCAAACTGTAGCGCCTAGAAGCGCTCGGCCACTCAGGCCGGCAGTTACATCTAACCAGTGCGCACCTATTGCACTACTGTAAGAACCGAGATACAGTATTTTGGATTTAAAATTTTGTAAATTTGTGACAAGAACTTATGGGACCAAGCCCCCCGGCCATTATTTCACTCGCTCGCCCCTACACTGTATTCCCGCGTGGGTTCGGACGATGTCGTGCGTCTAGCACTGAAAACTATAGATGAGCCGCCGAGACCCAATTAGTTATATAGGATGTTTCAGGAGAAATAGTAAATATTGTAGGAAATGGTAGTATAGAAAAAATTGTTGAAACAGTGACATATAACATGTGTCCAATTTTTATCGAACATACATATAGCTGGGTTGTAGTGTATCTAGAGGTAGCCCTGGATGGAAAAAATATTATGAACACCTCACATAAAGAATGTGTTCCACTGCGAAAGACAATCTTATAAGCACTAGAAGCTGCTGTAGGGTAAACTGGGGTCGAAACCCAATACTTACTGGATATACACCTCTGCAAAAAGACCATTGATAATTTATAGGCCTATAATATGAACAAAGTCGAACAGAAGGTGGCTGCTAGGGAGTCTGGCAAAGTGCAGAGACTGATCTGCTTTCACAAACAGATGGAATTAGCAGGACATCCACTCCTGTGATTGATATTACGCTAGACATGCCCGCCTTACACCTGTGGCTTAAAATGGAGGCAGCGGCAGGGACATAAAGGCTATAAATTGTAAATAGCTGGATATAGTTAGAATATACGGAATCCCAAATCAGTATGGCGATGGTTGGGGAAATGCCGACTAACTATACAATAACTTCTAGCTGTTTCAATAAACCTTGCCATGTAACACTTGGAAGCAGGGAGCAGTGGAAGAACGAACCACTACACCGTGCAGTAGACATAATATAGTGGTTTACTGACAGGTCGAAAACAGATGAAAGTACTGGGTCCGGTGTACTGCCTAGAATCTCTTTAGGGAAGACGGCCACAGTATTACATGACATCTTCTATCAGCATGTGCACGGAGGAGAATTAGAGTAGAGCCTACAAAAATCGTAGCATCTACTTTTATTCAGACAGCCAAGCAGCTCTGAAATCTCTATCAGCCCCTGTAACTAGATCGAAGGTCGTGGCAGAATGCCATGAAGCATTTTCTTTCGGACATGTCCGAAAGAACAGACACCACACATATCTCCATAGGCAGGGTGTTTCGGGAGGAATAGTAGATATTTTAGCAGGTGGTAGTACAGACGAATTGCATAAAAAACTTCCATATAAATGGGTCCACTTTTTATTGAGGACAGAGATACAGCTGATAGTACGTAACCCTAACACACTCAAATCAAAGGCAAATGAGAACGTTCAAAGTTGACTTTCAAAAATTCCGCCACCAACTTCAATGCACATTTGACTTCTCTAGATAACACCACGTGTAGCTCTTCTTAGGTCGTCTTTGCGTTCTTTTATGGGGGCTGCACTATTCATAATCCGAACGATCAAATCGGCTTTTGGGTTTACTTTTTCTTTGTAGACTTCGCCTTTAACCTGTCACACGGCGACTTTGCAGAGGCAAAACAGAGGACTTGGAATTAAAGACGTGCTTTTAAACTAATACACGCCATTAAGACAGGCATCACGAAACTTCTGTTCCTCTCGTTAGAGCCTGGGGACAGGAACGCTCCTGGTAATGTAGCACGCCAGCATAGATTACGTCCGAAAGTACTATGGCGACTGGAGCTGTATAAGACGTCTACCAGCACAAACCAACACTAGAACCGTCTATGATTATGTTACCAGACATCGTCTACACAAACCAATTCCGGTAAATTAACCTACAAAAAATTGGAGGAACGTCTGGAAAAATATGAACAATAAAATTATACCAACTAGAGTCAGTGCCGTACGGTGCGACGTTGTAGACGAAACCATACCCACAGCCGAACGATTATGAAAAATAAAATTGAGACCATCTCTATACTGCGACAAATGTGGGCTTGTAGAAACTGTAACGCACACCTTCTTATGTGAAAATAGAATCAGAATTTCGAACTGGACTAGGAAGAAATTAGCACTATCAACAGAACCGCAGAAAGTCATATACCTATAACTGAAGCTTTACAGCCCGACTGGAAATGTTACCCGTCCGCAAAGAATAACAGTTATTCGTGGCTTCTGGGACAGTTTGTGTTTTACGTCGTAATAAACAAAACTTAGAAGAGTGCATGTTTTATATTGCAGAAGAACATTTTAAGCTGAAGAAGAATAACAAATATAAGGAATGGTTTAAAATTTTTTTTATCTATTGCTTTATGTGGGCTACAAAGAGGTGGACAATTTTATTGATTAGAAGCAGAATAATATTCTTTCACTTTTTTTTATTCCTGGAATATTCTTTTACGTTGGTTCTAAAATCAGAACTGTTCTAATTTGGCAAAACCACTCCGGCTCCGAAACTTCTTCCATTTGTTGACAAATATATGGCTTCCTTGCAGGCCTCATATACATCCAGTGCATAATAACTTAAATTGTGAATATATTTCTGAATGAATGTTTGCTATTTATTTTTCCGTCACCCTGTTCAATGTTATAAGTTATGTTCCACAAGGAACGCACGCCATTGGAGGCGACAATCTGTAATTTATTTTACCTTAATGACTACTTCAGTTCTGTTCTTCAATTTAAAGGAATTGAATAATGCAGCTGCTCAGTGACAGGTATGGGGGAGGCATTGTGGCCAGGCCTCGGATTTTCGACCCCTGCCCTCTTTGCCCCCGCCTAGCTGGTGCTGAAAGTCTTCTCAAACTTTTTAAACAAATAATAGTGCAGTGGTCAGCACGTCTGTCTAGTAAGCAGGAGGTCTAGGTTCGAAGCTCAGTCGGTCACAAATTTTCAACTGCCGTCGTTGCTGTATTTCAACACGCTGTGACAGTGTGGCCATCGGTCCCTCGATATTTAAGATGCAATTGTTTTTTGAGGCAATAGAGGTGATTTGCGAACATTTGTCTTGCCATCAAAATAACGGGACTCCAACGGCATCCAATCCCTAGTCATACCTTTGTGCCGGCGCTAACCCATGTCGTATACATGCGAATTAGATTGTAGTTCATATTCAGTCAAATAACGAATGGTCAGTATACAAGTATGCCGGCCAGGGTGGCCGAGCGGTTCTAGGCGCTACAGTCTGGAACCGCGCGACAGCTACGGTCTCAGGTTAGACTCCAGTCTCGGGCATGGATGTGTCTGATGACCTTAGGTTAGTTAGGTTTAAGTAGTTCTAAGTTCTAGTGGACTGATGACCTCAGACGTTAAGTCCCACAGCGCTGTGAGCCATTTGAACCGTTTTTGAAGTATACAAGTATTTACAAACAGTAGAAGCAGGATTGCAGCGAACTGATCACTTAACAAACTTTAACGTAGAGTACCTGTGTAGTGAGTCATTCCAGCTGCATAGCTAAGGGTAATTTTTTTTAAGCAATTCATTGCTGAATTAATGTAATACCCGCAAGATGATCTCTATAGTCATACTGTATCATTAGCAGCCCGCGGACGTAGTACTATGTTCGTTAAATCGGATTACTCAAGCTGAGGCCAAATAAAGACAAGCGACGACGCCACAACACTATCTTTACTTAAGTAGGTAGTCAGCGCTAAATTTTGTGTGCCACCATTAACGTTGCAGTTTGACAGCATAACACCACCACACTACTGACGACCTGAACCATTATCATCACGCAGTTGTAACTCGCAGTGATTACAAGTTTCTCATGTTTGCCAAGAAAAGCGGAAAGCGCCTCTGAAGTTCCATTTCCATTACGCCTAGGACGGAGAGAATCCTAAATGACAAACTGCCTATTGGCTTCTGTCTCGGGTAATTCGGCCGACGTTCATCTAATGATTTTTCTGACGTTTCGCCAGCACGAGTGGCTGGCATTGTCAAAGCTTCACCCTCCATTGCCGGTGGTGAAGCTTTGACAATGCCAGCCACTCGTGCTGGCGAAACGTCAGAAAAATCATTAGATGAACGTCGGCCGAAGAACCCGAGACAGAAGCCAATAGGCAGTTTGTCAACAAGTGGCCACGAAAGCCTTAACAATTTTGTAGAATCCTAAATATCAGTAATTGATCACCTAGCGAAGAGAAGAGTCCACGTATTGTCCCAAGCTCTTGCAGTTTGAGGTTAATGCAGTTCCAGATGGTTTCACACTAACGGGTTCTTTTGGCTATCGGAATACTCATATGGGAATTATAGAAGTGTAATTGCTAGAACGTTCAACTACCTTAATAACACCTCATTCTGGATTGAATACGACTCGGAAAGGAACGTTAATTTTACGTTTCCATCCACCTCCTGACGACTTACTGAATGAAGTATGAAGTGCACGCACAGTTGTGTTGCCTGCCACAAGGATTCTGTGGCAGCTGGCAGTCATTGCTGAATACAGACATGTGCAAATAGCCTCACTGCTCCAGCGGAACTCGTCTTTGTTGCATTTTTTCCATACCGTAATAGCACAATAACATAAGGCTTGTTCTGCTGAAGGACTTGATGCCCACAAATCCTTAAATAAGAATCTCCTAGCGTGAGTAATGCATGAAAGGAAACAGACGTTTGGACAAAAGAATGGATAGCTCCCTGCTTTTTGCGTTTCCGATAGCGCCTACGATAAGAATCTGGTGTCATATTATGTTTCAGAACCCGAAACTCTTTATTTTTTTACCTCATACTAAAACAACAGTTATGATATGAGAAGAGGAAATGACTCATATGCTTCTCAGGAACTTTAGTTTTTCGTGTTTATTTTCTCACTTCATGCTAAAACAAGAGCGTTAATATGAGAAGAGGAAATGAAATATACGCTTCCAGGACATAATATTTCCTTGTGTGCCACTACTGCATACATGAAAACGCTGCAGTTAATTTTTCTATGTTGGATACATTTTGGTATCACCTCACATTCCTTCGTGAGAAGGTTCCTATAAGGTTACTATAAGAACACGCAGGCAGTGATATCCGCTCACTGCAGTCAGAGCCAAGGTGATTTCTTTCTGTTTATGGCGAAGCGTCTGCTGCAGTGTCCACGCTCAGCCAGCATAAACAAATCGCGGCGGTATTGGGCACTGCCGATCGCTGCACTTGTCGCGAGCCTCGACAAGAAGAGCGCACTGCCTCTGCTAACGATACCATGTAGTTAATACATCTTACTTAACGTAATCTGCAGGACGTGGGTTGGGTGAAAATTCAGTTTGTAACTTCCCATCGCATTAAAATACTTTACAGTCATATCTGATGCAATATATATTGTTGGTTATCTCTCTAATGTTAATAGTATTGATTCAGATTGTGCATAAACACGAAAACACACACACACACACACACACACACACACACACACGCACGCACGCACACACACACAGTCATTGATTCCAGTCAGGGTGACAACTACTGTGTGTTGAACAACATATGCACCAGTCAGTTCCTCAGTTGGCGTCGAGTGGATGAGTTTTTTCAATTACCTTGCATTGCAAGAATTGCAAGGAGGAGACAGAAAGTAAATGGACTTGTATGCTAAAGAGCTGCGACAAAGCAAAGCTTGACCGATTATCAGATAACTGTCCACATGGGTTTTGTGGACGAGTATACTTTTAGTAGCCGCGCGGGATTAGCCGAGCGGTCTGGGCGCTGCAGTCATGGGCTGCGTGGCTGATCCCGGCGGAGGTTCGAGTCCTCCCTCGGGCATGGGTGTGTGTGTTTGTCCTTAGTATAATTTAGGTTAAGTAGTATGTAAGCTTAGGTACTGATGACCTTAGCAGTCAAGTCCCATAAGATTTCACACGCATTTGAACATATTTTTATACTTTTAGTAACCAACCCACCCACGACCATTACGTAAGATTTCTCGAAGGCGTAGGGGAGTTGATTTCATTAAGCCGTCGACAGTGTAGCGTGACGGTTTACTTCCCAACATATGTTTTCTATATTTGTGCAAAGGTCGCTTGCTTTTGTAGATCCACATGGACATATTCTCTATCTGGTTGATGTTTGGTGATCGTGGAACAAACGGCAACAGCTTTACCCTCTCTTGGCCCTGAAACCAATCTCGCACTGCTTTGCTATGATGGATGGGGCTCTGCTCCTGTAAATTAAGTGTTATCTCGTTAGTTCATATATTTATATTTAAATAACGTATTTGTAATAAGCACATTGGATTATTATTTTCCACAGTGTTTAAGAATTCAGGCCCTGTCATAGATAAGTGATCTATATTCAACAGTCCGATTAAGAATGTGGTTTACCCCGTCTATCATATGATGAGAGTCGTAGTCGGATTTCCACATTAAGACTGCCTGGCTAAATCCGATTAGAACGATCTGGTATCGAAATCAAATTACAGAAATCGGATAATTTGAACGTCTGTATTGCAACAATGCTGCGCACATAAATTCCTATGATGGAGTAACGTAGCAACTGTCTACGAAAAATTGAGAAATATGTCTACTAGCAACAATGTAACGTAATTATAACCCACATTTATGTGATGGAAATACTGAGTCGAACAATACACGTCTATTTCAGTGGTGGGAAGATACACCATATCGGATTTGCTGATGACATAATGACAATAATAATAATAATAATAATAATAATAATAATAATCGCGTGTGGCGGATAGGGGAAACCCTCCCCCATATGGGTGGTACCGAGGAAATCAAATACAGGGGGGTGAACCAAATACTAACACAATCCTGAACGGCTACTCAATCCGTAGAACCCAAAATCCAGACACGTCTGAGTGAAAATCACCGTTGCTCTGGCCAGCGTCTGTTAGCTCAATGAGCTTGGCTGAAAATATTTGCTTTCAAAGGCTTCAACACCCTCTGGTCCTGTCCGGTAAAGTAAACATCGATACATTGATCCAAACACGAAAACTAAATAATCTCACAAAAGAAATCGACCGACAAAAAATTCTCATCCTTGCTCTTTAAGAACCACGACTAACTGACAATGAAATCTTGCATTAGGGAAACCATTGCATCTTCAAGAGCAAAATACAACTAAAGGTAGCGAAAGGCGTACCAGTCTTCGGCATTGCATTTCTCGAACACAGATCTATCATCAACTCTGTCAAAGAAATCACACCCATCAACAATCAAACGGTTCAAAAGGCTCTGAGCACTATGGGACCTAACAGCGGAGGTCATCAGTCCCCTAGGACTTAGAACTACTTAAACCTAACTAACCTAAGGACATCACACACATCCATGACCGAGGCTGGATTCAGACCTGTGACAGTAGCAGTCGCGCGGTTCCGGACTGAAGCGCCTAGAACCGTTCGGCTACCGCAGCCGGCCCATCAACAAGCGACTTACGACTATGCTCATTCTGAGCCCCTGGAAAAAATAAACACTCATCAATGCACGTGTCCCCACCGACATCGAAAATAAGAAAAACACCGAAAATGCCGAAAATTCTGGAACACACTCGAAAATACTATGAGCAAAATTCACCAAGATGACGTGAAAATACTAATGGGAGACTTCAACTCTCTATTTGGGACAGAAAAAAACCTGTAGAAAAATCATTGGTACAAATTCAACACACCGAAACGCTTAGACCAACAGCACGCGTCTGACTGACAATTTGCCAACAATTCAACCACAAAAGGATGTCTTCCCACTTTAGGAAAAAACCACTTCCCAGGTAACATGCTTAGCTGCCAGGTGCAAGCTGCTTTCGTACGCCTTTCGAGACTCGCTGAAAGCCAGACTTTTCATTCTTTTGTAGCACAGCTACAAGCAGGCAGACAAAATCTCAATAAGGAAATCGTAAGACAACGCTAGAGCAAAATTCGTCTTGCTTCTTTCAGTAACCCTTAGTACCTTACGGTACTGCCAAATTCATAATGCCATTTTTGTTTTCTACCGACATACTTTTTGTTGTTGTTAATACATAATTTTATCTATGATATGTCACATTTTCATAATACTTACGAATGGTACAGGAAATGAAATAAATAAAGATCTTTTCGAAGTCAAAAGTCGGTAATATCCTACTAATTCGTGTTAACATAGGCTTAATCGTCTCACAGACACTTAATGCTTCATTAAGTTAGACTGCCTTCGTGATGGTACAGGAAATGAAATAAATAAAGATCTTTTCGAAGTCAAAAGTCGGTAATATCCTACTAATTCGTGTTAACATAGGCTTAATCGTCTCACAGACACTTAATGCTTCATTAAGTTAGACTGCCTTCGTGATGTTTCTGTAGTAAGCTGAATTTAATTTGTAATAGTACAGTGAGTATTTTAATTGCATTTTCCATTAGTTTACTAAACGCAACAGTGATTATCAAGGAGAAATTAATCAGCAGCAGAATTTTCTTTCACGATATCTAAAACGATCTGACGATGCTAAAGTTGTTTACAAATTCTACGCCTGTAGAAATCTACTGGTTCTAACGATGTCATTAAACCAGAGTAGTTATAAGAGTATTTTCGTCTAGAAATGAATTGCCTTGATGGTTGATCGATCAAGAGCGGGAAAGGTAAAATTTTACAAATATATGACGAGAGGGACAAGTTCTTGAGAGAGGACTTCCCTATCAATACAAGTGCCTGAGAGACGACTTTCCTATCGATCTCCTGGATAGTTTTGTTTCTCAAATCAACATAGTGCGTTATCATGCAGTAGCACAGGTGATGTAGTTTTGTTCCTCGATTTTCTTACACTGATACCGAAAAGTGTCTCAGTTGTTGGCAACAAATTCCAGCTGTGTTGCACACACCCTAGGGGCAGAATTCGTAGCCCAAAACACACTTTTGGATTTATCAGATGTAAAATATTATGTTCACACTACTCTTTCCTCGAGTTTACTTCTTTTGGTGGGGCTCCCCCTTTCATTTCTTCTTAGGAAGTTAACGATAAAGGCATCATGACACGTCACCAGTAACAGAACTGCATAGGAATGCTCGATGTGCGACCTGATGACGTTCAATAATAGTCACTCCGTTGATTTTTGTTGTTTCGAATTTGAGCATGCAGTACTCCTACACCAGACTTCTGAACTTTGCCTGTTGAACGCAAATGTCGCATGATGGTAAAATGGTAATCTATCACATATATCAGTAGTCGAGACTTCCTTAATGTGGAAAATCATTCACGCCAGAACGATCTTTGTTGATACACGAATATCTTTTTCTGGCGTATTTTTCCCAAAAGCACTCGCTCCAAACACAGTTCAAATCTCTCTAGCTGCCTCCTCTGCATTCACCCCTCTGTTATACCAAAAGTAAACGTTGTGTTGCAGATGTTACACCTCTTTCCACTTGCGCCTCAATTTTACAATGCTTAACTGTAGTTCATGATTTTCACGTATGCAAAATCCAGTGCTTAACTGCAAGATGATAACTAGAACTTCAAATTTGAAAATGACAGTTGATACATACACTGACAGCGAGGTGCCGCGTTCACATGGGCGGCGCCGAATTTCAGGTGGCGGGTGGCGTCTGGCCGGTGGCCGGTAGCCGCTGCAGCGCGAGGAAACGCTCGAGCGTAAGCTGTTATGATCGCGACGCAGCCGCGAGCTGTCCTGCGGAGTTGTTTCTGGAATACTTGTTATTGCTGGTGAGTAGAATTTTATGCGAATTATCTTCGATGCTCAATCAGACTCATAACTTTAGACCGAAATGCGGTTAAAAAAAAACAGTTGGACGCAAACAGGCGACCATAAGTTTAGAATGCACAAAGTTCATATCAATTTGTTCGTTTTCGTTCGTTGTATCTGCTCGGGGTGGACGTCGAAAGACACCCGTTTCAGTTCGTTGTTGATCCATTAAACCAGCTTTTTTTTATATATATATATATTTTTTATTGTTAGAGGGCAGCTAGCCCTCTGACCGAACACACTGAACTACCATTCGGGCACCACTAGACCAAGGGCTCACACAATCCGAGAACATCTCGGAAGTAGACAACACTTCCTCCTAAGACTTCCGCATCTAACAGTGTTGCCAGATTGTGTTTTATTGGCCACGTTAAGTGAACGACTCGGACTTAGTCTCTGAGGCGGCCGGCTGGCGGTTAGTTTTTATGTCTAAGACTGTATACTTGAGATATTTCGTTTCCCATGAAATGGTGGCAGACGATGCTGTGGCGTCTTCGAAGCTCGAGCTTTGTCAGTGCAAGATGTCTCAGCACAGCTGAGCGAACGTTTTCTTCCTGCTGCTAGTCTAATGGACAATGGCGATACTGTAGAATACTTTTGACAACTATGTGACCATCGATTTACGTTCGTGAGTGGTTCATAATTATGTTAGTAAATTCACTCGATCTTTTTATGTCCTTTAAATTACATTTGCTACATGATTCGCATTGAAGACGTGGGAAATGTATGTTATTTGGTCCAGTAAGCACGTTCCAACAGAAATTAATGCTTACATTGACATTTATGTTGAGAATTAGTCGTCTTATCCATCACATGGATAACGAGGATGCTCCGTTTTGCTACAGTTGGTTTATAGCTAACAAGGGAACCTCCCCATCGCACCCTTCTCAGATTTAGTTATAAGTTGGCACAGTGGATAGGCCTTGAAAAACTGAACAGGAAGAAGTTGTGTGAAACTATGAAAAAAAAAAAGCAAAATATACAAACTGAGTAGTCCATGTGCAAGATAATCAACATCAAGGAGAGTGTGAGCTCGGTAGCGCCGTTGTCGCGTGGTTAGCGTGAGCAGCTGCGGAACGAGGGGTCCTTGGTTCAAGTCTTCCCTTGAGTGAAGAGTTTAATTTTTTATTTTCAGACAATCATCACCACACGTACCGTTTATCAGCAAATGTAGGAAATAATCATACAAATATTCGACAATCGTTCGATCCCTTAAGGAACACTCCGATGCCTTACAGTTCGGAAAATATTCATTGGCATTGTTATTGAAGTCGCGAGCTATATTTGCTGGATTCATATTGCCCACGGAATGCACCCCACGTATTTAATGCACTCTCGTCCAAAGTAGCGAACAGTCAACTGCCAGCCAGGGAGCCTCGTTAGCAGGAATACTCTCTTTTCCGTGCGCTGTAGTCGACTTACGTCATGTGATTCGATGTTTCTTTAGGTGTAGCGTCATCATACTACGGCGCAGTTACTTCGCATCGGACGAACGGACGGACAGATAATAGTTGTCTGAAAATAAAAAATTACACTTTTCACTCGAGGGAAGACTTGAACCAAGGACCTTTCGTTCCGCAGCTGCTCACGCTAACCACGGGATCAGGGCGCAGCTGAGCTCATCGTATCCTTGTTGTTGCCTATCTTGCGCATGGACTACTCAGTTTGTATAATTTGCTTATTTTTATCACAGTTCCACACAACTTCTTCCTTATTTCTCGATTGATCTGTGTTCAGTTTTTCAAGGCCTATCCACTGTGCCAACTTATAATTAAATCTGTGGGGGTGCGATGGGGATGTTCCCTTGTTAGTGGTATTGTGTGTTGGTGGCGTTGCCAGTTTACATACTGTGCATGTAACACACGATAAATGCGTTGGATGCCTCCTGTGATCAGTTTACTTGAAAAACGTTTGTCGTCATCGTAATTTATGTAACTGGTTCTCCGACTTCCAATTTCACAATTTGTGGAAAAATTGTTTACCTTGCTAGTCCTAGTTTCAAACATTGTCTGACAGGAAACGTAAGCATGAAGGAGTCAGTAAAAGCAATTATTCGCTATTATAGCAAACTTTTGAATTCACTGGACACTTGAATTCTCTATATTGATTCTGAGAGTTTTGTTATTTCTGTTGTTATTTACTGTCTCAATGTCATCCGCGAGAATAAAATTAAAGGCAGTTGGATTAGGTTCCTGATCAATAAACTATGATTTAATATTCTGCGTTGTTAAATAAATTTTGAAGGTTATATTCTTTACGTAAAACAGAGTATCGGTTTCAGTCCTAGGATTGACGATAAACTTCAGAAATAAAATTACAGAGTAGTGGCATATCGATTATGGCTCCTCGCCATTAACAATAGTTATTACCCATAGTTTCGTATTTGCTATTTTACCGTCGCTACCCTTTAGAGACCAACCTGATCTTTCCACAATGCCATTTTTGACTTGCTTCTTAATATGTCCTGTAACTAAAGATTTGTTGAAAATATTAACTGTTAAATACGCTATTCCACAAATTAAAAACTTCCAGTTATTCTACATATCTTGAAACTTACTACCGTTGACTTTCACCGAAGAAAAGATACATAATAATAAAATGAAATCAAAGATTAGAATGTCAAAGCATAGTGTGAATGGTTAAAATGAAATGAACTAAAAATCATCTTCTTGTTTAAAACACATTACTCTTCCAGAGAACTTCGCAACCTCTCAAAATTTTTTACACCTCTGATGTTTAGCCACATGTGGACAAATAGTGGGTCTCATGATGCAGCACTGTTTAGCCGTCACAAAATAAAGCCTCAAAAATCAGTAAATAAAACTATTCTTCTGCTGTTGCTCCGAATCGCATATACCAACCGCCCTCTGCTGCGACAACGACTCAGGGTATTTGATTTTTCTCTGCTTTTTCGGGTCTCCTTACCTCTCCTTCTAGCCCAACCTTTGTTCTCCAATTACGCCTTCATCGGCGAGCTTCTGCTCAATATTTTTCCTTTGCACTGAATTGTTTTGTACCCTTCTTGCATATACACGTGTGCCATGTAATTTTTAGAGACTGCATGAATATATAAGGTGAGTATTTCTTCTCTTATCAAATTAAATATTACATATCTTGCTGTGAATTAATTTGTTTGTCCACATTCCACTTTCTGCGATTCCTTGAAATTATATAAAATATACGTCTGAAAAAAAAAACTTGAAACAGCTGTTGCAGCTGATTGGTGAAGGGCTGAAAAAAGAAAAACACCTCTGCTGATGCTGCTTAGTATCGCGTATAACCTCCTTCGGCTTCCACAACAGCTTGAAGTCTGTTGGGCATTGAGCCCACAACTCGAGCCACATAACTAGGATATTCAAGTAACTCATTCCAAGCGTCATGAATCACATCAGAAAGCTGTCGGCGAGTCGACGGTGACTGCCCCTTTTCTCGTACTACTCTGACCATTTCTGTCCAAATATTCTCAATGGGATTCATGTCAGCTCCTTTAGCTGGCCATTCCGTTACAGTAATATTACTATGGTCGTCGAACCACTTCCACAGGTGCCATCTTGAGCGATCTTGTTGGAACATGATCTGACCATCGCCAAATCTTGCTGTCACAGAAGGCAACATCACGTTCTCCAGAATTGGTATGTAACTGCGCGCATCGAATCTTCCTTCCACTTCTCACAGGAGCCCACACCCTTCGGCCGATATCCATGCCCATACCGTTACCGACTCCCTGCCACTCCTTCGGCAACTGTAAATATATTTTCGATTATACCTAGCACCTTTAGGCCGGTAAACAAGTACTTTTGCGGTTGATGCCGTAGAGAAAACTTTTTCGTCCGTGAAACTCACTCGCCTCCAAAACTGGAGATGTTTGTAGACATTTTCAGCAGCAAAAGCAAGGCGAGCTTCTCTGTGGGAAACAGTCAATGTCTCTTTCACAGCAGCGCTTCTTGCTCTCAGTCCACCTTCTCTTAGACGACTAGTGACGAGACCCGACGTTTGCTGAATTTGTCGTGTCACTGAAACGGCGTATCTGCTGATCCTGAGCTGCTGTTGTTTTACGGCGACGGCCATGAGGCCTCCCATTCAGGTTACCACTCTCTTCCTTTCGTCTGACCCACCTGGCTACCGTCGACTCGTGAAGACCCATAGTTCTTGCTACATAGCCATTTGAAGATCCCTCTGCATGGAGTGCTATTATAGCACCCTTGTCTGCCTCAGCTAGATGGACCATTTAGCGTTGACTGAATGATTCGTCGCGGTTAATATCTGCTGCGGAAACAGCGCTAGCAGGAAACAGCTGCCTCCTCCACGATGGCAGCCACAACGCAGTGGCCAAGTATGTGTAACACGGAAATCGATGGCATAAACGAGAGATCGCAAGCCCGTACCCGTGGCATTACATAGTGGAGCAACTTAGAATCTGTAATTTATCTCAGAAGGGACTGGTCCACTCTTGTCATGTCTTATCCTGATAAATATTACATGAAATGAAATGTTTACGTTTTGCATATGCGGCAGGCCTAACGCAAGAAACATTTCTGAAATATCTGAGGCAACCTGAAGAGCACTTCGTGAATTTTAGCTGTAGAAGGTTGCCTTATAAGAAGGAAAACGTGTTTATCCCCGCTCGCCGTGTTTCCAAGTGGCGCAGTTTACTCTGAGGCATACATAATTCTCGCCGGGCGTAAGAAGCGACTCGACTAACGAGGGGAACTCGCCAGGTGTCATAGGCTGATTGTCCGGAAACTTTGCTCAGTGAAGGAGAGGACAAAATAAGCGAACATGTGTTTCGACTTATCTGCAGACACTCGACCGTTTCCGAGAAAACGACGGTCAAAGTTATCAACGCGCTGTTGCTATAGTGTAGATACCTTCTGCAGCCGAGAACGCAATTGAAGCGGTGGCTCAGTGGCTACCGTCGTTCCTTCTTAACTTTGATTCCCGTGTTCGAGACCATATTGTTTTTTTATTATTATTATTTTCGTGCCTCTCTATCAGAATTATCTACGAATGTTTTTTTTCTAATTTATGTTGAAATAATGTTGTCATTATTCGCCAATTAACTTTATGTGTAATTAATGAATTATAAAAATAATAAACGAATGAGACAAGCTGATCTAACATCATCTGGTCTGCCTCATGTATCGTTATATCCAAATGGTTTATAAATGTTAATCTACATTCAGATCCGATGATGGCATACCTTGAAACCGGTTATCCAGTAGACAGTATTTAAGCGATCTTGGCTTCTGAATTATTTCTACAACAGAGTGATCGCCCCACCACTCACTGTGTGTTCCCTTTTTAACTTATTTCTTTACACAGTAAATTAACTGACGAATAACGACAACAGTGTTTCAACATCAATTAGAATAAACATTCGTAGATAATTCAGAGAGTGAGGGGGAAAAAAGGAAAAACGGGGTTTCGAACTCGCAGCGCAAAGTTCCGAAGTTGCTATGGTAGCCGCAGAGCCACCGCTTCAGTTGAATCCTTACCCGCTAAGAGGTATCTACACTATAGCAACAGCGCATTGAACGCTTTGACCGTCGTTTTCTCAGAAGCGGTAGAGTGTAAGCAGATAAGCCGAGACACGTGTTCGCTTATTTTGTCCCCTCTCTCACTGAGCGAAGTTTCAGCAAGATCGGGGTATGACATTTGGCGTGTCCCCTCGTAAGTGGCGTGCGTTGGAATTCAGTAGACAGAATGCGTCCACTTTCCTTGACTACTCATTGACATGTTTGGAAATTTTCTTTCTTGTAGTGGCACTTTGCATTATGAGTTCTGGTTTTCCTGATAACAATCTACTAATGGACTTTGCTCCTAATTTACGTCACTGTGTATTAGACCTACTGCAACTACTTAAACCGGAAATGTTTGTTTATTTGGATACTCAGCTTCTTAGTTGCTACATTTCGCTATAATATTTTCCTTTGTTTCAAAACGGCAAGTTAAGGTGACCACTGCAACTTGGTAACATCAGTGACAATTTAATACTTTGAAATAGTTGTGTGTGGTGTACGAGGAGTGTACTCTGTTGAATGAGGAATACATTAAACACGAAAGCTGCGACCAATAACAATAATTAACTTTCGGTTACATGACAAAACACAAGTCAAATCACTGTCAGTTCATCTCAGTACCCAGTAAAACTTAAACTGGAACGATCGAAAACACACTTTTGTGGGGAAGGCAAACGAATGACTGCGTTTTATTGGCCGCACACTAAGAATACGCAACAGGCAAACTGAAAACACTGCCTACACTACGTTTGTCCGTCCACTGCTATAATATCCTTGACAGACGTGATTGACTGTGCACGCAAAAACGTCCAAGGAACGGTAGCACGATTTGTAATGTCACGAAATAGGGGAGAGAGAGTGCCAGATTTGACAATCGAGTTGGGGTAACATTCATGAAGCGTTTTTCGTTGCTGCGAGATCTTTTCACGAAATTTCAATCACCAACATCTGTTCTCAATGCCAAAACATTATTTCCTCGGGAACTTACACAGGAAGAAACCATAGTAATAATGATATTCAAGGCTCGCAAGAAAAGATTTAAGTAATCCTTTTCCCACACACTGTATTGACGGTAGAGAAATAGTCCGAACCTTCTGCCAAGCACGTAAGTCTGGATTGCAAAGAAATCCTGTTGATGTAGTCATGTAGATGTAACAACGAAATTATGTTGTAATTGCGACATGTGACTTTCATTTGATTTGAACATCGAAGTTGCTTGCTGTTTATTTACTTTTTGTTCATTAGCTTCAGCCATATACGAACTCCTAGGCGCGTTAAATTGATATTGAAATAAAGTGTCATGCATGGACCAATAACAATAAATTCTTACCTACTTGTGATGGTACTGCAGTATCTGCCAGCGTCTTCAGAAGTGGATATCGCATACGACGTTCCTAGGGTGTTTATAAATGGGTATTGCAGACGACTTCGAACAAACTTTGAATGTAGCTTCGTAAAAGTTCTGTGATCAAACGATCTGAGTTGCTGGCGAATACAGTTTATCCTCACTAGACAGCATATTTTATCATTATACATGAGGTGAATAGGGTTTCGCCGGGTGCGGTGGCAGAGCAGTTCCAGGCGCTTCAGTCACGAACCTCACGGCTGCTTCAGTCGCAGGGTGGAATCCTACTTCGGGCATAGATGTCTGTGATGTCCTTAGGCTAGCTAGGTGTAAGTAGTTCTAGTTCTAGGGGCTGATGACATAAGCAGTTTGGTCGCATAGTTCTTGAACCCATTTTTTGACCTTTCGCGTAAATTTTCTTTACATAAACGGCCGTATCTTTAGACTGCGTTGACATAGAAGCTCACTTGTTTGCACCACCAAGGGACGGGTTACCGCAAGAAGTGCGATACATTTCCACTTATTATGTCTACCCGTTCTGGAGGTAAACTGGTTTTAAGGGTTGGGTAGACCGATAGACGGTCAAGAAAGTGAGACTAGTACGGTTCCGCTTTTACCGGTTTAGGTGTCGAAATCCGAACAACGAAAACAGCTACGACAGCTACTGAAGATGAGGGCCGCATAAATAACACCCCCTACTCTTTATTCGAAATGTTCTAGTTGCAGTCGATACATCAGCATATTAATCGTAGCTACGCTTTCGATCTAAATCACGTTTACAGGAATGCAAATAGAATCCATTTGCCTATACACGTGGTAATTCACATCTCAGTATTAATGCCACCGCGTTTTAGAAGTGCGAACATTCCCATTGCTAGCTAGCTTAAGAAACACTTCGGCTAATTAACGTTTTCTGGCTGTGGCGAGTCTAGTGGAGAATTAGAAACAGTGTAGAATACGTTTGGCAGCTATGTAGCCATTTATTTCCTGGGGTGGTGCAGAATTATCCTACTAAATTTACTCTCTAATAACTGTATTTTGTTATTTCGATAAACATCCCGAATGATTGTCACATAAGCGGTGACATAAAGGAAGAAAATTCATGTTTTTGAGTCCAGAAAGCTCTATGCAACAGAAACTGCAGATCATTTTGCCATTTTCATTGCGAAATTGCCGGCTTATTCATTTCTGGGGTAATAATAGAGGGCTGTTTGCCGGGGTTGTCTGCTAGCGTAGTGAAAGGAAGGTCTGGTTTGTTTTCGGTTCTAATCTCGATGGAGGCAGGTAGAACATCAGCAAAGCAATTTTAAGAAATTCTCGCGCCCCCAATACGTTTTATCGCTACCTTTATTCTGTACTGGCACCCTGTGGATGTCAATATGACACTCTTGTAGAATTTCATACATGTTACTGCCTACTTTTTCCGCTTCTGTCAATAATGGAATTGACTTAAATGTGGCACTGAAAGATTTTTAACTGAATTTCGTTATGAATCTTCACGCATTGCTAAATTTGCACACTTTCATGGTAGGTCAGCAACAGTAATCCAGTATGACTGGTCTGAACGTTGACACAGACCGTTTCGCGGCCGAATGCGGATAATATTTTGCTAATTCGTAACAATCTGGGGTTCTTTGTCTTACTAAAACAGTTATTTTATCTCGATAAGTTGAAATTCATTATTTTTTTTTGGTACAGTTCATACCAATTAGCGTTTCTTCTTTCAGTTCTGTCTTATATTTACGTGTTGTATTTAACACACTAATCAGCATTAATATAGTTTTACCAATTATTGAAAAGAGCCGAAAAAAGTTCAGATAGTTTGTCAATTTCACGCCTGTGCATAGTATGTTGGCAGCACTTCGTCGCCTTGCCTGTTATGCTGTGTAGCAGACTTTAAAGCCGTGCGGGTCAGCATAATGAAAAGGCGAGGGGTCTCGCTCGTTTTGTCCACGACTGTACCTTCAACATGCTAGGATCACCAGAGTAGCGTTGCCTGCCTGTTGCCCAGACACAAACTCAACTGAACATGTGTGGGATCGATTGAAAGGAACTGGTTCTGGAGGTTGACAACGACCACGTCGTCTGCGCGACTTACACGGAATCGCCATTGAATAAGGGACAATTTGACCAGGTTCGGCTTGATGATCTCATAGATGATATGCCATGACGGATTCATGGTTGCATCCGACAAACGGGACGTTACACCATGTACTGATGTTGCTCAGGAGTACTGTGAAAAACACACCAGGCACAACACTCCATTTTGTAATTACACAATTGTTTACTTTTTGGATTTGGTGAACTACGAACATTGCAGGCGAATATACATTACTGGCCATTAAAATTGCTACACCAAGAAGAAATGCTGATGATAAACGGGTATTCATGGACAAATATATTATACTAGAACTGACATGTGATTATATTTTCACGCAATTTGGGTGCATAGATCCTGAGAAATCAGTACCCAGAACAACCACCTCTGCCCGTAATAACGGCCTTCATACGCCTGGCCATTGAGTCAATCAGAACTTGGATGGCGTGTACAGGTACAGCTGCCCATGCAGCTTCAACACGATACCCCAGTTCATCAAGAGTAGTGACTGGCGTATTGTGACGAGCCAGTTGCTCAGCCACCTTTAACCAGACGTTTTCAGTTGGTGAGAGATCTGGAGAATGTGGTGGCCCGGGCAGCAGTCTACCATTTTCTGTATCCAGAAAGGCCCGTACAGGACCTGCAACATGCGGTCGTGCATTATCCTGCTGAAATGTAGGGTTTCGCAGGGATCGAATGAAGGGTAGAGCCACGAGTCATAACACATCTGAAATGTAACGTCCACTGTTCAAAGTGCCGTCAATGCGAACAAGAGGTGACCGAGACGTGTAACCAGTGGCACCCCAGACCATCACGCAGGGTAATACGCCAGTATGGCGATGACAAATACACGCTTCCAAAGCCCGCATCTCGTGGTCGTGCGGTAGCGTTCTCGCTTCCCACGCCCGGGTTCCCGGGTTCGATTCCCGGCGGGGTCAGGGATTTTCTCTGCCTCGTGATGGCTGGGTGTTGTGTGCTGTCCTTAGGTTAGTTAGGTTTAAGTAGTTCTAAGTTCTAGGGGACTTATGACCACAGCAGTTGAGTCCCATAGTGCGCAGAGCCATTTGAACCACGCTTCCAATGTGCGTTCACCGCGATGTCGCCAAACACGAATGCGACCATCATGATGATGTAAACAGAACCTGGATTCATCCGAAAAAATGACGGTTTGCCATTCGTGCACACAGGTTCGTCGTTCAGTACACCATCGCAGGCGCTCCTGTCTGTGATGCAGCGTCAAGGGTAACCGTAGCCATGGTCTCCGAGCTGGTAGTCCATGCTGCTGCAAACGTCGTCTAACTGTTCGTGTAGTTGGTTGTTGTCTTGCAAACGTCCCCATTTGTTGACTCAGGGATCGAGATGTGGCTGCACGATCCGTTACAGCCATGCGGATAAGATGTCTGTCATCTCGACTGCTAGTGATACGAGGCCGTTGGGATCCAGCACGGCGTTCCGTATTACCCTCCTGAACCCACCGATTCCATATTCTGCTAACAGTCATTGGATCTCGACCAACGCGAGCAGCAATGTCGCGATACGATAAACCGAAATCGCGATAGGCTACAATCCGACCTTTTTCTAAGTCGGAAACGTGATGGTAAGCATTTCTCCTCCTTACACGAGGCATCACATCAACGTTTCACCAGGCAACGCCGGTCAACTGCCGTTTGTGTATGAGAAATCGGTTGGAAACTTTCCTCATGTCAGCAAGTTGTAGGTGTCGCTACAGGTGCCAACCTTGTGTGAATGCTCTGAAAAGCTAATCATTTGCATATCACAGCATCTTCTTCTTGTCGGTTAAATTTCGCGTCTGTAGCACGTCATGTTCGTGGTGCAGCAATTTTAATGGCCAGTAGTGTACATACATGCCTCAGAGTCAGTTATTGTTTTCTGTGCAATGGATTTCGAAATAAAGGGATGTTGCAAAAGTGTGGTTGTCCTGTGTAGAGCTATACAGATACTTACAGTGATGGATTTTAATGAAACTAATTTTGGTTAATTAATTTCTTGTTTAATCGCGATTTTAATATTTACATTGTATTTATATACTTATTTTTGCAAATGGATATGAATACACTGGATTCGAAGATTTTTATGTGGGATGATGACGTTTTATACCTCTGAAATTAAACTGTAACAAATAATGTTAGTCAACAACAAACGCCGGCCGAAGTGGCCGTGCGGTTAAAGGCGCTGCAGTCTGGAACCGCAAGACCGCTACGGTCGCAGGTTCGAATCCTGCCTCGGGCATGGATGTTTGTGATGTCCTTAGGTTAGTTAGGTTTAACTAGTTCTAAGTTCTAGGGGACTAATGACCTCAGCAGTTGAGTCCCATAGTGCTCAGAGCCATTTGAACCATTTGAATCAACAACAAACATCACTTCCAATTTTCCACCGGCCGCTAACGTTATTGCTCTTTAATACCCGTAGTGAACAAACTGATCAGAGAGCTCACGTATACTGAATAACATTATTTATGCAAACAAGGGACTGATTCACGTGATCAGAAATTATTAATCGATAAAGCAAAGCGCCTCTACCGAAATGTCATTCGGTCGCGTTTGTAAACAACTACGGATACGGACGTAATTTACACTCTGTCAGTAGAATAATGGGAATGTCTGCGTGAAATTATTAATTACATTCGCTCGGTCGTTTCCTGTCGCACTACATGGCTATTAATCACCATAAATTCATTTCTGCTAAGCTTCTGCCATAATACGTTTCCGAACAGCAATGTACGTGCTAAATGGACGAATTTATCACTTTGCTGCAATGGAAAATTTTATGTTGACGGTATTTTCCACCGATAACAACGTGGACCAGTGTGGATAAAATACTGTAAAAAGTTCTTACAAAAATGTGGTCAGTGTCCAATAGGTATGGAGACTTTCATATATAAGAAGTCTTGCAAAAATTACAATGAACATGTAAATTATGCCTTGAGATACGTCTTTAGTGTATCACTATGGATTAAATTTTCACAGCAAAACCATTTTAAAGCAATTACTGTATCTCTATACACAACATTAGATGTATTTAAAAGCTGAACGCTACAGTATTGTTGTTCCACAAAATTTATTTTGTCTTCCATTGTGTACAGGCTTTCGGCTTCCTAGCCCATCATCAGAACACTTAAGACTAAACACACAGTCCACCCAAAATCAGAGACAACTTCTATCTCTACGAAGTTAGAAGCCGAAAGCCAGTTCCCAACGGAATAAGAAATATGATTTATATATATTTCTGGAAGTTAATACTCTGTATCTTAGTTTTTAATGGGTCTATGTTCCTTCAAGGGCCGACGGAATATTCCATAAATGTTAGAGATAGTTGTTTTAACATTACCCTAACGTAACATGAAGTATTCCATTCATCTTGACCACTTTAAATATCTTTTGGTTGAGAAGTAAAAAGAAAAGTATCATGCTGCTAGGGGGACGAGCATGACTGCATTTCTTGTAACTTCACTCGTTACGAAATAGGAATGGCAGTGCGTCTTTTTTAAATAGAACCCAAAGTTTTTTATTCTGTAATCTACTTCACTTCCTCAAGACCTATTCGAAAACGTATCATCGTTCTCCATTCACGTAAACATGACGTTACTAAAATTGTAGCACAAAACAGGCTTTCTCTTTCATGTACCAAGACACAGTGCAGTTATAAGATAGAATGAGGGATGAAGTTAGCAGAAGAGTAATTGCAACAATGTTTTCGTATTTCGAATACGGGTACATGTAGAACAGCACTGTACCACGTTTAGAACATATGTTACGTACAGATGTGTAGATGAGTGGCATTTCTGTATAATCGCTTCGTTGCTTTACACTGTGGACCAGTGTGGATAATATACTGTAAAATATTCTTACAAAAATGTGGTCAGCGTCCAGTAGGTATGGATACTCTCGCATATAAGAAGTCTTACAAAAATTACAATGAACATGTAAATTACGTCTTGCTACACCAAGAAGAAATGCTGATGATAAACGGGTATTCATGGACAAATATATTATACTAGAACTGACATGTGATTATATTTTCACGCAATTTGGGTGCATAGATCCTGAGAAATCAGTACCCAGAACAACCACCTCTTCCCGTAATAACGGCCTTCATACGCCTGGCCATTGAGTCAATCAGAGCTTGGATGGCGTGTACAGGTACAGCTGCCCATGCAGCTTCAACACGATACCCCAGTTCATCAAGAGTGTGTCAGTAGGGATTAAATTTTCACAGCAAAACCATTTTAAAGCAATTACTGTATCTCTACTCACAACATTAGATGTTCACTGAAAACAACTGACTAAATGTCCGATGCGCATTTTCCGGAAGTTTTCATTTACTTGCTATCAGTTCCAGCAAGTGGATAATTTACGGTACTTCAGGTATACCTGCGCTGTGCGCTAGAACAGTAGAGTCAATAATAATGTCATGTTTACTTGAATGGTGTCCGCCTCCATCGTTGAGTGGTCATCGAGGCAGAATGCCATGCGAGGGGCCCGGCTTCGATTCCCGGCTGCGTCGGAGATTTTATCAACTCGGGGACTGGATGTTGTGGTGTCTTCACCCATTATATCATCCTAATCGACACGGAAGTCGCTGAAGTGGCGTCAAATGAAAACACTTGCACAAGGCGACCGGTCTACCCAACTGGAGCCCTTAGCCACATGACATTTCATTTTTACATGAGTTGTAAACTGAGATACTTTCCCGAACAGGTCTGGAGAAGAGGAACTGGATTACCAGATTAAACACTTTCGTTGCTTCTTTAAGGCGTGCTCCTGTCCATGTCTTCGTTGTTGTTGTTGTGGTCTTCAGTCCTGAGACTGGTTTGATGCAGCTCTCCATACTACTCTATCCTGTGCAAGCTTCATCTCCCAGTACCTACTGCAGCCTACATCCTTCTGAAACTGCTTAGTGTATTCATCTCTTGGTCTCCCTCTTCGATTTTTACCCTCCACGCTGCCCTCCAATACTAAATTGGTGATCCATCGATGTCTCAGAACATGTCCTACCAACCGATTCCTTCTTCTAGTCAAGTTGTGCCACAAGCTCCACTTCTCCCCAATTCTATTCAGTACCTCCTCATTAGTTATGTGATCTACCCATCTAATCTTCAGCATTCTTCTGTAGCACTACATTTCGAAAGCTTCTATTATCTTCTTGTCTAAACTATTTATCGTCCACGTTTCACTTCCATACATGCCTATACTACAAATACTTTCAGAAACGACTTCCTGACATTTAAATCTATACTCGATGTTAACAAATTTTTCTTCTTCAGAAACGCTTTCCTTGCCATTGCCAGTCTACATTTTATATCCTCTCTACTTCGACCATCATCAGTTATTTTGCTCCCCAAATAGCAAAAACTCCTTTACTACTTTAAGTGTCTCATTTCAAATCTAATTTCCTCAGCCTCTCCCGACGTAATTCGACTAAATTCCATTATCCCAGTTTTGCTTTTGTTGATGTTCATCTTATATCCTCCTTACAGACACTGTCCATTCCGTTCAACTGCTCTTCCAAGTCCTTTGCTGTCTCTGACAGAATTACAATGTCATCGGCGAACCTCAAAGTTTTTATTTCTGCTCCATGGATTTTAATACCTACTCCGAACTTTTATTTTGTTTCCTTTACTGCTTGCTCAATACACAGATTGAATAACACCGGGGATAGGCTACAACCCTGAATCACTCCATTCACAACCACTGCTTACCTTTCATACCCCTCGACTCTCATAACTGCCATCTGTTTTCTGTACAAATTGTAAATAGCCTTTCGCTCCCTGTATTTTAACCCTGCCACCTTCAGAATTTGAAAGAGAGTATTCCAGTCAACATTGTCAAAAGCTTTCTCTAAGTCTACAAATTCTAGAAACGTAGGTTCGCCTTTCCTTAATCTTTCTTCTAAGATAAGTCGTAGGGTCAGTATTGCCTCACGTGTTCGAACATTTCTACGGAATCCAAACTGATATGTCTTCGTAACGAACAAATTTACGACAAAGACAACCATCATCTGTCCTCTGACCGGTTTGACGTGGCCTACCACGAATTGCTCTCCTGTATCCACGTTTTCATCTCAGTTATTTGCTAAACGTATTCCAATTTCCGTCTTCCTCTACAGTTTTTACCTTCTAGAGCTCCCTGAACGATAGACGTTATTCACTGTTGTGCCAACAGATGACCCATCACCCTATCCCTGCTTCTTAGTATTCTCCAAATGTTCCTTTCCTCGTCGATCCCGAGGAGAATCTCCTCATTCCTTACCCTATCAGCCCACCTAACTTATAACATTCTTTTGTAGCGCCACGTCTCAAATGCTTCTATTTTCTGTTCCAGTTTTTTCCGCTGCTCATGTTACATTACCAAACAATACACTCTCAGAAATTTATTCCTCAAATTAAGGCTTACGTTTGATACTAGTAAACTTCTCTTGGCCAGAAATGCCCCGTTTGCCAGTGTTAGTCTGCGTTTTATGCTCTTGCTCCGACTGTTATGTGTCATTCTCCTGCCTACATAACAGGATTCTTTAACTTCGTCTTCTTCGTGATTCCCAAGTTAAGTTTCTCTCTGATCTCATTTCTGCTACTTCTCATTACTTCTCTCTTTCTTCAGTTTCCTTTATGTCCGTGATCTGTATTCATTCGACTGTTCACTCCATTTGACAGGTCCTGTAATTCTTGTTCATCTTCACTTGAGTAGCCATGTCATCAGCGAATCTTGTTATTGATAGTCTTTCGCCATGGATTTTAATACCACTCTTGAACCGTTCTTCATTTCCGTCATTGCTTTTTCGATGTATAGTTTGCACAATAGGGGTGAAAGACTGCATAACTGCTTTATACTCTTTTTAACCCGAGCATCTCTTTTTCGGTATTCCAGTCTTATTTTTCCTCCCACAGCAGACGGATTAAAGGAATACAACGAGAAAGTTCAAAGAAGGACAGCACGTTTTATATTATTGATAAATAGGGGAGATAGTGTCACGGACATCATGCAGGATTTGGGGTGGACATCGTTAAAACAAAGGTGGAACGTGCTATTTGCATCCAATAATACGACAGGAAGCAGCAGGGCCATAATTACCAAACATTCACAGCTTTCATAATTTAAATACAAAAAAAAAACAGATAAATTTAACAACCTCACAGGACCACAATAAATGTTTTTCTTAAACCCCTGTTAAAATCTGAGTAACAAATGCATAAAAAATTAACATAATTTCTGTTGGTTTAAATACTTAATACAATCAAAATTTGCCAAACTCTGAACCTGCAAGAATATCCTGCACAATGACTTCTCTTTTCCGATATAAATTTAAACAAAGGTATAACATTAAGGCATAACACAAGGCACACGAGTAATAATACACTGCTGGCCACCGTAAATGCAACACCCTGAAGGAAGCATCCGAATCGAGTCAAATTTACACCATGAGTTTGCAGCGATGAGATATGCAACTGATTAGAATTTCAGCGCAGACGCACATCACGCGCGCCTTTGGCGCCACCTCATAGCGCCATTTAAGGTTTGGCGATTTCGACGAGTGTACGTTCGGCACGTGTGTTTACCTTGTGGTTGTTTCACAAGACGATGAGTTATGCCTCGTAGACAACAGCGAACATCTTTTGATCAAGTATCCGAGTTCGACAGAGGAAGGATAGTGGCTTACCGAGATTGTGGATTATCATACAGAGAAATCGCTAGTCGTGTTGGACGAAACCAAACAACTGTAATGCGGATATGTGACCGTTGGATACAGGAGGGTACGACGGACCGACGTGGTCGATGGCATTCACCTCGGTGCACCACTGCACGTGCTGATAGGCAAACTGTGCGCATGGCAGTGACGGATCGCTCAGTGACATCCCGAACCGTAGCACAGCACATTGCGTCTGTAACGCATCATCCAGTGTCTGCGCGTACCATTCGATGCCGTTTACAGCAGAGTGGTCTGTCCGCAAGACGTCCATTGCTTCGTCTACCATTGACGCAGAACCACAGACGTCTCCGTCGCCCATGGTGTGATGACAGACGGATGTGGACGGCAGAATGGAATGACGTTGTCTTTACTGACGAGGCACGCTTCTGTCTGCAGCACCACGATGGTCGGATTCGAGTGTGGAAACACCGTGGAGAGAGGATGCTGGACAGCTGCATTATGCACCGCCACATTGGTCTTGCACTGGGTATTATGGTATGGGGCGGTATTGGATATTACTCTCGCACGCCTCTAGTATGCATTGCCGGTACTTTAAATAGCCGGCGCTACATATCAGAGGTGCTGGAGCCAGTTGTCCTTCCTTATCTTCAGGGCTCGGCCACAGCCATATTTCAACAGGATAATGCACGACCACACGTGGCACGCATTGTCCAAAGGTTCTTCGTCAATAACCACATTGAATTGCTTCCCTGGGCGGCTCGCTCTCCGGATCTTTCGCCGATAGAAAACATGTCGTCCATGGTTGCTCAACGAGTGACCCAAATTACATCCCCAGCTGCCACACCAGATGATCTTTGGCAACGTGTGGAAGCTGCTTGGGCTGCTGTACCCCAGGAACACATCCAACGTCTCTTTGACTCAATACCGAGACGTGTGGCAGCGGTGATCTCCAACAATGGCGGCTACTCTGGCTACTGATTCTGGCAGGAACCACATGTCACAGACGTCTGTAAACGTAATCATTTGATACTTGGTCAACATGTTATCTACAAAATAAATTTTGTTGTGCTACCTCTGCTCTTTCTTGGTGTTGCATTTACGGTGGCCAGCAGTGTAGATCAATTTCTAAAACTTCAACGCTCGGCAGTGAAGACACCGGGCACACTAACTTCTCACTAAGGAATAATCCAGTTTATGCCAGTACATAGAAGCACTAATAAAAGAACAAACAATTAATAAAAAAACAGCGCCTCGGCAGATAAACATTCCCTGGTAACATACGCATGTGAAACTCTCCTTTATAAAAATTAAACTTAACAACCAGCACACAAGGTACAAATATAATCAACAAATGGCTGATGAGAGAATACAGAATTAGTAAGGCGGAGCCTTCAGCGATCTAATCGGGCTCTAACTGCAGAGTGAAACCCAGTTTTACAGGTTTAAAACCATATTTCTAGCGAAAGGTACTTTCGCCAAAGTGGCGGAGGAACGAGCTACAAAGCTTAACGACCTGAGAGAGCCAGGAACAAAGAGAACCCCAATACTCAACATGAGGACGATATCGAGACAGAAGGCCAGCAACATGGAGCAGGGTCTAACGAATCACAATTCCACGGGCAATGGCCAAGTCGTCAAGCCCCAGTGCAAAACCCCACCGTCCCGGACGAAATAAGTTGCGCTCCACAAAACTGAAACATACATCAAGTGCAACAGCAAACTTGCAGTTGCAAAAAAATGGTTCAAATGGCTCTGAGCACTATGGGACTTAACATCTGAGGTCATCATTCCCCTACACTTAGAACTGCTTAAACCTAACTAACCTAAGGACATCACACACATCCATGCCCGAGGCAGAATTCGAACCTGTGAACGTAGCAGCAGCACGGTTCCGCACTGAAGCGCCTAGAACCGCTCGGCCACATCGGCCGACTGCAATTTGCACATGCATATTACATAAAAGAATAAAACGTGACAGTAAAACATGAAAGCTCGCCAGAAAATTTTTTTTTAACTCAACACTTAACAATTCTCTTAAATACTACAATACGTGCGTAAATAAGCTTGTTCCTCGAAAAGTTATAGTGAAAGTATCTAACCAAAATTGTATCCTTTTTTTCTGTGAAAGTATCAGTGATAAGATTCTTCTAAATTAATTATTCAGCAAACCTGCATCTTACTGCGTCTGTGAACTTGTTTCTTGCACTCCTCCATCTTGCCAGAAATGCAACATGTATTTAACTCAGGAATCAAGTTTAAGAAAATAATGCTGTTTGTGCAATGGCATTAAGATGGTACTGGAAATTTAACTTTTGGCCCTGATGTTTACTTGGTTCTTTCATTGGTGGGTAACTTTAGTTTACTACTCATTTTCATATTCAATACAAGCAATGGCTGTGGATTATGATTCAGGCTATTAGATTTAAACACAATGTTGATCTCAATATATATTTATTGTTCAAATTTTAAGTCATACACAAGTCCTACTATTTCAAACATTTTCGTAGCACGAATCACTCTTACAAAAAATTTTACTAAACGCTTACTGCGTCAAACCTTGGACATACAAATCCTAACTCTGAAGATTATCTAACAAAAACCAATTTGAAATGATTAATGTATCTTCTCTCATTTACATGCTAAAGTTTGGTCTGGGGCAGCGACCTACCTTAGGGCTGTCACCACACGTGTGCTTCCTCCGTGCACCTAGCTGCGACTGCCCCCTTAAAGCTGCCTGCACACGTCTGCTTCCTCCGGGCACCTACCTGTGACTCCCCGGTTTCTTTACTGCATGCGCCCAGCTCTCTTAACCATCAAAGATCCTCCTACTCAAAGATATTATACTCGCTCCACCTTGCGGTTGGCAACTACCGACTATTTTCTGGAGCTAAGCTGATCAGACCTTAGCACATACCTTTCAATAGTAACAGATAAATAATACTTTAAACGGGCTAGAGCCTCACCAGAACTACACTTTCATGGAATATGATATAGTTTTACGAGACATCATAGTATTTCGTTAATTTTGGTACTTAATCACCAACGTTACAGCAACTTTATATGCACCTCACTCACTAATGAGCAGCTCACCGTGCTTCCTTACATAAAGCTGCAGATCCTTCATCAAGTGGTAGGAAACTAAGATGGAATGTCCAAGCCCTGTTATCATGCCACGTATGACATAACTTTGACATATCAGACTCGTCATCAAATTCACACTGAAGACAACATAAGCACACAATTGCACCTGTTTAAATCAAAAACACACCATATGCGCAGGCGAACGGTTAATGCCAGCCAACCTTTTCTTCTCAACATGCACTGTGTGACGAGAAAAGCCAAACACCACGCCTC
This sequence comes from Schistocerca nitens, assembly GCF_023898315.1. Classification (NCBI taxonomy): domain Eukaryota; kingdom Metazoa; phylum Arthropoda; class Insecta; order Orthoptera; family Acrididae; genus Schistocerca; species Schistocerca nitens. Next base: position 244,595,118 of record NC_064615.1, on the reverse strand, counting down.
GTGCCGCAACCTAAGACCTTTCTCCCGTCTCCGGCCGCATCACTCCAGTAATATCACGCGCAATGAACATGAGCGCCACGTAAGGGTCAACCTCCTGGTCGCGTTGTAACCACAACCGACAAATCACACAGTGAGAGCTGCTGCCACGACGCTATAGATTTAAATAGCCAAACCCCCAATGAACAACTGACCCGTTGCCGGCCAAAGCGAAATCGATGTCAAAGATGACACTACAAGGGAGATGTACTGGCGCCAGCCCCGCGACGTTTCAACGTTTCTCGTTGCGGCGGGATCTCCTCACGAAATTTTAATCACCAACTTTCTCCTCCGAACGTCAAAATATTTTGATGACGCCATCCTACATTGGGAGAAACCATCGAAATACAATGAGGAAAATCTGAACTCGCACGGAAAGATATAGGTGTTCGTTTTTTTTCCTATGCGCTGTTCGAGAGTGAAATGATACAGAATTATTGTGAAGGTTTTTCTATGAGCCCTCTACCAATCAATTAAGTGTGATTTGGAGAGTATCCATGTGGATGTAGGTGTAGATGAAGACAATATCCCAATCATGTCGGATTAAGACATCCAAGCAGTTCAGAGGCGCACTGCTAGATTTGTTACAGGTGGGTTCCATCAACACGCGAGTATTTCCCAAATCCTCCGTGCACTCAAAATGATATCCCTGGCTGGTAGAAGGCGTTACTTTCGCGATACGCTGCTGATAATGGTTAGATAACCGGCATTTGTGACAGACTGCAAAATAATAATACTACCACGAACATAAATGTCGCACAAGGATCGTGTGGAGAAGATCAGAAAAATTTGGATTCGTACAGGATTTAAGGAATTCTACAACCTAGTCAGCAAAATAACCAACGACGGAAGGAGCAAGGAGAACATCAAAAGCAGACTAGCACAGGCAAAAAGGACATTCTTGGTCAAGAGAGGTCCACCAGCACCAAACAAAGACCTTCATTTGAGGAAGAAATTTTTGAGAATGTACGTTTGGAGCACAGCATTGTATGGTGGTGAAACATGAATTATGAGAAAACCAGAACAGAAGAGAATCGAACCATTTGAAATGTGGTGCTAGAGACGAATATTGTAAATTAAGTGGACTAATAAGGTAAGGGTTGAGGAGGTTCTGCGCAGAATCGGAGAGGAAATGAAAATGCGGAAAATACTGACAAGGAGAATGAACAGTATGATAGGACGTCTATGGTACTAGAATGAGCCGTAGAGGGCAAAAACTGCAGAGGAAGATAGAGACTGGAATACATCCAGCAGACAATTGAGCCCGTAGGCTGCAATTGCTACTCTGAGAAGAAGAGGTTGGCACTGAAGAGGAATTCGTAGCGCGCCGCATCAGACCAGTCAGAAGGCTGATGACTCAAAAAAAAATATCCAGGAGCCTATAGAAAGTCGTTTCTGCCTTACTCCATATGCGAGCGGAACATGAAAAGGAATGAGGTACCCTCCACTATGCGCCGTATGGTAGATGTACATAGCTTACCCCTATTTTTCTCAAAATTTCTACCTTGCACCATTTTACATTGCCGAACGCTTTCTCTAAGGCGACAAATCCTATGAATGTGTCTTGATTTTTCTTTAGTTTTGCTTCCTTTATCAACTGCAACGTCAGAACTGCCTCTTTGGTGCCTTTATCTTTCCTGAAGCCAAACTGATCATCATCTTACATCCTCTTGGTAGCTAAGCAATGTTTACTTGATACATCTCTTTTGTTTTAGTGTGTTTGAACCGTGAATTTACTTTCCATTTTTTTCTTTTTTTTTAGAATTTACTTTATTTACTGGCGATTCATCAAGAACACTGACACATTTAATCACATTTAATCACATTTAATCACACTAGGTGAGCGTGGAAGTAGTTGCCAGGAAGTAACTGATTGAAAATTACTTTTAACAAATGTGAATTTATTCCGAAAAGCCTTTTCAAAACAGATTTAAAATTATAAGCAGAAAAGCACCCTCGAAATATCAAGTTACAGTTTTTTTTAGAGGCAAAGAACAATATTAACAGTAGGAGCCTTCGAGCTGAGAAGCTTGCCTGCTCCCTTTCAACACAGCCGTAGTCATGACCGCTCACAACAACCTCTGAAAGAGTACACTGGTGCAAATCTGCAACACACCAGATTACTTTAAACAAAAAATTTTTAACTACTCACACAAACATGTAAACTATGCACCCCGTAAGAGGAATGGAAGTGGTACAACCCTCAAATTATTTGCCACCGAAAGTGCAATTTTTTTTTAAAGGACTCTTACGGTGGAAGGGTGGCAAGCTTATAACCTAAAATAACTATTTAAATAAAACCCATAAAACGCAGACTTACATAAAATGTACAACATGCTCTGCATTACACATATACCACCTCGCAAGATGATAAGCGAGATAGAAACATATTTCAAGAATTAGGCCTTTAAGCAATAAATTCGTCAACACCGAATCCGACAACCATGACAGAGGCAGCTATTAACGTACGGTAGCTTGACACGGGGGGGGGGGGGGGGAAGGTTACTAAACAACCCGAACCGCAGATTGCTTCAAACCTCCCCAATTCCACAAGGGAAAAACGGACCACCCAATCCACAATAAACACCTTCCCGCGGGTGGGCAAACGGAGAAGAATGGTGGGACGGCCCCAAAACAAAGTGGCTCACCAAGAAAACAAGTAGAATTTAACAAGTAAATGAAACAACATATCTCTAATCGCTTAACTTCTAATAAACTGCGTTTTTTGGCGAAGACCTGGCGCCGCACCCCCCAACGCTCTCCCGAACTGTCCGCTGCCAACCGCTTCAACGGATGCAGGAAGGCGAGCCGATCTCCCGTCGCACGGCGTCGCAGCTCGCGCCGGCCAGACCAATGTCGTGGTTCCGCTCCTGTTGCTCTCTTGTGAACCGCGAAGCCACTACCCCTCGCTATACAGCACTGCCCACTAGACTGACATGGGGACCTCACATGCGCCGACGCTCAAGGCGGACAAGTCATCTCGTGTCTCAGTGCGCGACCAACCAACCGACCAATCCAACCGCCAATGACCTTTGCCCGAGCAACTCGAGGAGACTGGCGGTCTAACACGCAGACTCAGATGCAGGAAATCATCCCCAACCGGGCGATCACTAGCTGAGTTCTGTTACTGGCGGAGTGGCAAGACTCTCATTTTCTGTCATTAAGGTCTGATCCAAACGCCAGGCATGCTAGCACTCCAACGACAGACAGACACTAACTGCAGCACAAATGCAAACGAGAGACAGACCAGCAACTGGTGACGCGAGACTGACCTAGCCTCACTCCGACTGAGAAGAGCTTTTTTTTCCTTTATTGTAATTTTTATACCTACACTTAGGTAGGCTGGCAGCAGCATTCTACACTGCTCTTCAGCCTTCGAGTTGACAATGAGAAAAACATGAAGAAGATACATAATATATATACTGGCGGGCAAAAAAAAGTAGACACAGAAATACAAAACACGGAGCCGTTCACACTCGACGAAAATTATACTGAAACACGTTGGCAAGGTGCACAAACACTGATGATTCGACGGCACAGGTGAACGTAGGAATGTGACGGTGAACACTAACACAAACACGACGGCACACACACGAGAAACTGATGGCGATGATCTCTGGCGCACGAATGTCCACATAGCATGTACGAGTCCGGGGACCTGCCAAGAGGGGAAGAAGGGGGAGGGAGAGGGGAGAGCAAAGATGCCAATGGCAGAGGAGATGGGAGGAGGAGTGGAGGGATGGGGGTAGGGGAAGCCCGGGGGAGGAGTGGGGAGAAAGGGTGGAGGGGGGGAAAGGGGAGAGAAGGGAGAGAGGGTGCCCAAAGGAACAAACAAAGGACGAGGAAGGGAGGATCAAAGTTGGTAGGAGGGGTAGATGGAGGGGAGGAGGGCATCATCAGGAAGGGGGAGCTGGCGGAAGCAACCTTGGGAGAGGGTGTAGAGAGTGGAGAGATGGAGAGCAGGTGGGACATGGAAGCACAGGCGTGGCAACGGATGGGGGCGGGACAGGATGGGAGGGACCAGAGGGTGAGGAGGATCGAGTTTGCGGGAGGTGTAGAGGATCCGTATCCGTTCGAGGAAAAGGAATTAGGTCATACAGGATCCGAGTGGGGAAGGGGAAACAGATGCGATAAGCGAGGCGAAGAGCATGGCGTTCTAGGATCTGAAGGGATTTGTAAAAGGTAGGGGGAGCAGAGATCCAGGCAGGGTGGGTGTAGCAAAGGATAGGGCGTATGAGGGATTTATAGGTATGGAGGATGGTAGAGGGGTCCAGACCCCAAGTTTGGCTGGAAAGGAGTTTGACGAGACAGAGGAGGGAGCGTGCCTTGGCTTGGATCGTCCGGAGGTGGGGGGTCCAGGAGAGGCGACGGTCGAGGGTGACACCAAGGTACTTAACGGTGGGGGTGAGGGCGACAGGACAGCCATAGATGGTGATGTAGAAATCGAGGAGGCGGAAGGAAGGGGTGGTTATGCCTACTATGATCGCCTGGGTTTTGGCAGGATTGACCTTAAGCAACCACTGGTTGCACCAAGTATTGAACCAGTCAAGATGGGATTGGAGAAGGTGTTGGGAGCGCTGCAGGGTGGAGGCAAGGGCAAGGAAGGCAGTGTCATTGGCCTACTGGAGAAGGTGAATGGGGGGGGGGATGAAGGCGGCGGCATGTCCGCCGTATACAAGAGGTACAGAAGAGGGGAGGGGACGGAACCCTGGGGCACAACGGCGGAGGGGAAAAAGGTGTAGGAATCCATGTTGTGGATGGTGACGTAGGAAGGACGTTGGGAAAGAAAGGAGCCGATCAGACGGACGTAGTTAATAGGAAGGGCGAAGGTTTGCAGCTTGAAGAGGAGATCGGAATGCCACACACAGTCATAGGCTCGTTCAAGGTCAAGGGAGAGGAAGATAGCGGGACGACGGGAATTAAGCTGTTCGGAGAGGAGATGAGTGAGGTGAAGGAGAAGGTCATCCGAAGAGAAGGATGGCCGAAAGCCACACTGGGTAACGGGAAGGAGGCGGTGCTGGGGGAGATGCTGGTGGATGCGTTGGGTGAGGATGGATTCCAGGACCTTGCTGAAGACTGAGGTAAGGCCGATGGGACAGTAGGGGGAGACAGCGGATGGCAGTTTACCGGGTTTAAGGAACATCAGGATACGGGAGGTTTTTCACAGGTCGGGGTAGTAGCCGGTGGACAGAACTACATTGTACAGCCTGGCCCAGAGAAGAGCTGATAGCGTCCCTTAAATGCACGTGAACAGGCAACCTTTCTGCTTTCCCACCAGAGGGAGACACCAAAGCTGCGATTACCACAGCGGCGCCACCGCCAGAAACGGAGGGCGACTGCTTCACACAACGCGCTGCGGCGCGCTCTTCAAAACAGCAATTTTTTACCACGGCTAAGTAGTTATTTTGATGAGCAAGATCAACGAAACATCCTGCATAACAGAGATTATGTACACAGAGTAAGTATCCAACAATAGCACAGATACGAAATCAAAGCCCTATTTTTTATTTTCGCGTCATTAACCATTCATGTGACGTTCTTGATACATAAGCATCGTCAAGCTGAATCTCAACCCTTTTAACGAACAGGAGATGTCATTTCTTTCCCCATACTCATTCCATTCGCAAAAGCCCTCTTTAAAATGCCACTTGTGTTCTCAACAAGTCGATTGTGAATGTTTCTGCAATGATACTGAACTGCAACCGATCAGAAAATCGCTTCTTGAAGTTGGTAGTCGTACCGGGGAGGCAGGAACGCAAAAGTCTCTGACGTCACGTGTCACTGTGGTGTTTTTGGTACCCTCTCTGACGCTGGCGTGACACTGCTCCACCGCTAGAGGTCTTTCCCACTAGGTGTACCAAGAAACCGGGCGCCGGTCCCTTGACCCAAGCCAATTAAACAGCTACTGGGCAATACCCGACTACAACTCATATGAGTCAGGATAGGGAGGAGACAGAAAATGTTGAAAAGCAGCTGAGAGAGTCGACAGCAAATAAGATGCCTGTTGCAGTTGTAATAGCAATCAGGTTTGCATATAGTACCCTTCGGCATTAACACCATTTATCGCGAAACTGTCGCCCAGCCAGAAGTCCCAAGCGACTGGAGAAAGGTGCAGGTGACTCCTGTATAGAACAAAGAAAAAAGAACCGTCCCTGAAAATTGTAGACCAGTATTCTCAGCGTCGGTTTGCTGCAGAATTCTTTGGTACATTCTACGAATATAATAAATTTGCTTATGAGAGAAAAGCTTCTATCCACAAATCAACACAGACTTAGGAAGGATTATTTTCGCGAATCTCGGTTTTACCTCTTCTTCCACGATATCTTGCGAATAGAATTTGAAGGCAACAAGCAGATTTAATGCTGCTGTATTTCCGGAAAGCATATGATACAGAGCCACACTACAGAACCGTTAACAAAGGGCTGATGTTCTCAAATATGGGAGTACGTAGAAGACTTTTGAAGTAATAGAATTCAGTACGTTGTCCCAGATGGGAGATGAGATAGCGCCGCTCTTGTTCTTTGTGTTATAAACAGTCCGACGGAGAGGGTGAGTACCAATCCGCGAGTGTTTGCTAATGATGCTGTTGTGTGCGGCAAAGTGTCGTTTTTGAGTGACTATAGGAGGACACAAAACGACAGACAGAATTTCAATGCAGTGAGTATGAAAAACACGCCTGTAGTATTTGAATACACTGTTACCAGTGTGCTGTTTTAGGACCCGCCAGGTTAGCCGAAAGTGCTAATGCGCTGCTTCCTGGACTCGGGTAGGCGCGCCGGCCCCGGATCGAATCCGCCTGGCGGATTGCCGGCGAGGGTCGGTGTGCCGGCCAGCCTGGACGTGGTTTTTAGGTGGTTTTCCACATCCCACTAGGTGAATGCTGGGCTGGTCCGCACGTCACGCCTCAGCTACACGCCTCGCAGACATCTGAAACACGTTTACACTCTTTCATGGTTTACACTAGATACAGACAGTTGGGGTACACTAATTCCGCCCAAGGGGATGGGGTGGCAGCAGGAAGGGCAACCGGCCACCCCTTAATTTAACTGTGCGAAATCCGACTTAACTGTGGCAACCCTGTGCAAAGATGCAGGACAAAGGCGCTAGGAAGAGAAAGAAGATTACCAGTGTGCTGTTTGACGCAGTCACATCGATTAAATGTCTTCGCGCAATGCTGCAAAGTGATATGTAACGTAACAAGCACATGTTGTCACTTGTAAGGAAGACCAGCGGTCGACTTCGATTTACTGGGGTATTTCCAGGAAAGTGTAGCTCATTTTTAAAGGAGACCATGTATAGAACCCCAATGCGACATATTCTTGAATACTGTTCGAGTGTTAGGAAACTGCACCAGCTAGAGTTAAAGGAAGACATCGAAGCAATGTACAAGCGTGCCGCCTGATTCATTACCGGTAGTTTCGATCAGCACGCGAAGGTTACGGAAATGCTCCATGGACTCATTGGCAATCCCTGGGTGGAAGAAGACGTTCTTTTCGCGAAACGCTACGAAGAAAATGTAAACTGGCCTTTGTGACAGACTGCAGAACGATCCTACTGCCACCAGCATAAACCTTGAGTGTCACAGAAGGACATAGGCATCTGGTTACCGTAGCTCCATTTGCTAGTAGAACAGGAAAAGTAATGATTAACAGTGGTAGAAGGTACCATCCGCCATGTACCACACTCTGGCTTTCAGTATGAACAAAAATATGGAAGCACGCAAACTACTGTTTGGTTGGCACTTAGGCGTACCCTCTGATGCTGTTGTTGTTGTTGTGGTCTTCAGTCCTGAGACTGGTTTGATGCAGCTCTCCATGCTACTCTATCCTGTGAAAGCTTCTTCATCTCCCAGTACCTACTGCAACCTACATCCTTCTGAATCTGCTTAGTGTATTCATCTCTTGGTCTCCCTCTACGATTTTTACCCTCCACGCTGCCCTCCAATGCCAAATTTGTGATCCCTTGATGCCTCAAAACATGTCCTACCAACCGATCCATACTTCTAGTCAAGTTGTGCCACAAACTTCTCTTCTCCCCAATCCTATTCAATACCTCCTCATTACACGTGATCTACCCACCTTATCTTCAGCATTCTTCTGTAGCACCACATTTCGAAAGCTTCTATTCTCTTCTTGTCCGTACTAGTTATCGTCCATGTTTCACTTCCATACATGGCTACACTCCATACAAATACTTTCAGAAACGACATCCTGACACTTAAATCTATACTCGATGTTAACAAATTTCTCTTCTTCAGAAACTCTGTCCTTGCCATTGCCAGTCTACATTTTATATCCTCTCTACTTCGACCATCATCAGTTATTTTACTCCCTAAATAGCAAAACTCCTTTACTACATTAAGTGTCTCATTTCCTAATCTAATTCCCTCAGCATCACCCGATTTAATTTGACTACATTCCATTATCCTCGTTTTGCTTTTGTTGATGTTCATCTTATATCCTCCTTTTAAGACACTGTACATTCCGTTCAACTGCTCTTCCAAGTCCTTTGCTGTCTCTGACAGAATTACAATGTCATCGGCGAACCTCAAAGTTTTTACTTCTTCTCCATGAATTTTGATACCTACTCCGAATTTTTCTTTTGTTTCCTTTACTGCTTGCTCAATATACAGATTGAATAACATCGGGGAGAGGCTACAACCCTGTCTCACTCCTTTCCCAACCACTGCTTCCCTTTCATGCCTCTCGACTCTTATAACTGCCATCTGGTTTCTGTACAAATTGTAAATAGCCTTTCGCTCCCTGTATTTTACCCCTGCCACCTTTAGAATGTGAAAGAGTGTATTCCAGTCAACATTGTCAAAAGCTTTCTCTAAGTCTACAAATGCTAGAAACGTAGGTTTGCCTTTTCTTAATCTTTCTTCTAAGATAAGTCGTAAGGTTAGTATTGCCTCACGTGTTCCAACATTTCTACGGAATCCAAACTGATCTTCCCCGAGGTCCGCTTCTACCAGTTTTTCCATTCGTCTGTAAAGAATTCGCGTTAGTATTTTGCAGCTGTGACTTATTAAACTGATAGTACGGTAATTTTCACATCTGTCAACACCTGCTTTCTTCGGGATTGAATTATTATATTCTTCTTGAAGTCTGTGGGTATTTCGCCTGTCTCATACATCTTCCTCACCAGATGGTAGAGTTTTGTCATGACTGGCTCTCCCAAGGCCATCAGTAGTTCTAATGGGATGTTGTCTACTCCCGGGGCCTTGTTTCGACTCAGGTCTTTCAGTGCTCTGTCAAACTCTTCACACAGTATCTTATCTCCCATTTCATGTTCAGCTACATCCTCTTCCATTTCCATAATATTGTCCTCAAGTACATTTCCCTTGTATAAAGCCTCTATATACTCCTTCCACCTTTCTGCCTTCCCTTCTTTGCTTAGAACTGGGTTGCCATCTGAGCTCTTGATATTCATACAAGTGGTTCTCTTCTCTCCAAAGGTCTCTTTAATTTTCCTGTAGGCAGTATCTATCTTACCCCTAGTGAGACAAGCCTCTACATCCTTACATTTGTCCTCTAGCCATCCCTGCTTAGCCATTTTGCACTTTCTGTCGATCTCATTTTTGAGACGTTTGTATTCCCTTTTGCCTGCTTCATTTACTGCATTTTTATATTTTCTCCTTTCATCAATTAAATTCAATATTTCTTCTGTTACCCAAGGATTTCTATTAGCCCTCGTCGTCTTACCTACTTGATCCTCTGCTGCCTTCACCACTTCATCCCTCAGAGCTACCCATTCTTCTTCTACTGTATTTCTTTCCCCCATTCCTGTCAATTGTTCCCTTATGCTCTCCCTGAAACTCTCTACAACCTCTGGTTTAGTCAGTTTATCCAGGTCCCATCTCCTTAAATTCCCACCTTTTTGCAGTTTCTTCAGTTTCAATCTGCAGTTCATAACCAATAGATTGTGGTCAGAATCCATATCTGCCCCTGGAAATGTCTTACAATTTAAAACCTGGTTCCTAAATCTCTGTCTTACCATTATATAATCTATCTGATACCTTTTAGTATCTCCAGGATTCTTCCAGGTATACAACCTTCTTTTATGATTCTTGAACCAAGTGTTAGCTATGATTAAGTTATGCTCCGTGCAAAATTCTACCAGGCGGCTTCCTCTTTCATTTCTTCCCCCCAATCCATATTCACCTACTATGTTTCCTTCTCTCCCTTTTCCTACACTCGAATTCCAGTCACCCATGACTATTAAATTTTCGTCTCCCTTCACTACCTGAATAATTTCTTTTATCTCGTCATACATTTCATCAATTTCTTCATCATCTGCAGAGCTAGTTGGCATATAAACTTGTACTACTGTAGTAGGCATGGGCTTTGTGTCTATCTTGGCCACAATAATGCGTTCACTATGCTGTTTGTAGTAGCTAACCCGCACTCCTATTTTTTTATTCATTATTAAACCTACTTCGGCATTACCTCTATTTGATTTTGTATTTATAACCCTGTAATCACCTGACCAAAAGTCTTGTTCCTCCTGCCACCGAGCTTCACTAATTCCCACTATATCTAACTTTAACCTGTCCATTTCCCTTTTTAAATTTTCTAACCTACCTACCCGATTAAGGGATCTGACATTCCACGCTCCGATCCATAGAACGCCAGTTTTCTTTCTCCTGATAACGACGTGCTCCCAAGTAGTCCCCTCCCGGAGATCCGAATGGGGGACTATTTTACCTCCGGAATATTTTACCCAAGAGGACGCCATCATCATTTAATCATACAGTAAAGCTGCATGTCCTCGGGAAAAATTACGGCTGTAGTTTCCCCTTGCTTTCAGCCGTTCGCAGTACCAGCACAGCAAGGCCGTTTTGGTTAATGTTACAAGGCCAGATCAGTCAATCATCCAGACTGTTGCCCCTGCAACTACTGAAAAGGCTGCTGCCCCTCTTCAGGAACCACACGTTTGTCTGCCCTCTCAACAGATACCCCTCCGTTGTGGTTGCACCTAGAGTATGGCCATCTGTATCGCTGAGGCACGCAAGCCTCCCCACCAACGGCAAGATCCATGGTTCATTGGATTCTGATGCTATCCGAACAAAATCCATCTGTATCATGAACTGTTACCTGGCGATTTAGTGAAGCGGAGGGCATTTGTGGTGTGGGCGTTTCAAAAGATGGCCGAAGATGACGATTGGTTGAGTAACGTGTTGTGGACCGGCGAAGCTCATTTCACGCTCCGAGGGTCTGTGAACCCCCACAACTGCAGAATTTGGGCTACCGAAAATCCTAGAACTGTCGTGGAAACTCCATTGCACGACGAGAAAGTCGCGGTATGGGTTGCATTTACCACATCTACCGTTATCGGACCTTTTTTCTTCGAGGAAATGAGTGATTCTGGTTTTGTAACTGCTACCGTGACGGGTGAGAGGTACGTCGATATGTTACAGAATCACATCATCCCCAGCCTGTCTGGTAAACACCTGCTGGAACGTACGATGTTTATGCAGGCTGGCGCTCCACCCCATATTGCTAGACGCGTGAAAGATCTCTTCCGCTCGTCGTTTGGTGATGATCGTGTGCTCAGCCATCACTTTCGTCATGCTTGGCCCAGACCTCAATCCGTGCGATTATTGGCTTTGGGGTTACCTGAAGTCGCAAGTGTATCGTGATCGACCGACATCTCTAGGGATGCTGAAAGACAACATCCGACGCCAATGCCTCACCACGACTCCGGACATGCTTTACAGTGCTGTTCACGACATTATTCCTCGACTACCGCTATTGTTGAGAAATGATGGTGGACATATTGAGCATTTCCCGTAAAGAACATCATCTTTGCTTTGTCTTACTTTGTTATGCTAATTAATGCTATTCTGATCAGACGAAGCGCCATCTGTCGGACATTTTTTGAAATTTTGTATTTTTTTGGTTCTAATAAAACCCCATGTCATTCCAAGCATGTGTGTCAATTTCTACCTCTCTATCTACATTATTCCGTGATTTATTCAGTTTTCAGTTTTGTACTGACTTTTTTTATCACCCGGTACTTCCGCTCTCCTGGTTATGGAAAAAACTCGCCATAGTTGCACCAGCAATTTGCCGACGTTCTGATTCACTTAGGTTCGACACAGTGCACTCACAACTACACAGAACAATGTTCTGACCACGAATAACACTAGCCATTTATTGAGGATATTGCACAGGTGCCATTCGTGATCTGATACATAAGCGCAACCTGTAGACTTGGCTAGCAAGCATTTTTCGCTGCGTTTCCATATTTTTGTGCAATCCCTGCACATGTAGATGTAGACTTTGAAGTAGACGCAGATCTACATGAAAAAATAACACGAAGAAATGCAATAGGTATGGTATGTTGCTTGACTGAATCATTTCTTCTGCAGTAGATCTTACTGAGGAAAAGTGTGAGATTACCGTTTTCGCTTGAATATCAAAGAGAATTTACAGACAAATGGAAAAACTGGTAGAAGACGACCTCCTGGAAGATCAGTTTGGATTCCGTAGAAATGTTGGAACACGCGAGGCAATACTGTCCATACGACTTATCTTAGAAGATAAATTAAGGAAAGGCAAACATACGTTTGTAGACTCAGACAAAGCTTTTGACAATGTTGACTGCAATAGTCCCTTTCAAATTCTGAAGGTGACAGGGAGCTAAAGGCTATTTACAGTTTGTACAGAAACCAGATGGCAGTTATAAGAGTGGAAGCAGTGGTTGAGAAGGGAGCGAGACACGGTTGGAGCCTATCCCCGATGTTATTCTGACTGTACATTAATCAATCAGTAAAGAAAACAAAACAAAAAATTGAAGTGGAAATTAAAATCCATGGAGAAGAAATAAAAATTTTGAGGTTTGCCTACGACACTGTAATTCTGTCAGAGACAGCAAAGGACCTGCAAGAGTAGCTGAACGGAATGGACACAGTCTTGATAGGAAGATATAAGATGAACATCAACAAAAGCAAAAAGAGGATAATGGAATGTAGTCAAATTAAATCAGGTAATGCTGAGGGAATTAGATTAGAAAATGAGACACTTAAAGTAGTAGATGAGTTTTGCTACTTGGGCAGAAAAATAACTGATGATGATCGAAGTACATAGGATATAAAATATAGACTGGCGATGGCAAGGACAGAGTTTCTGAAGAAGAGAAATTTGTTAACATCGAGTATAGATTTAGGTGTCAGGAAGTCGTTTCTGAAAATATTTGTTTTGTGACGGCCTTCGTAGCGACAACACTTCGCTGTAGAAACGGCCTACGAAGTCACCGCCACACTTTTAATAGCGGGCCGACCGGTCCGCTGGAACAGTGAACAGAAAGATGAAAACCCAATCACTCGGATTAAATGAAAGTCGGTACTTATCTTTATTAACGACGATACAGAACACAGTGGTGAACATGGTCTACAGAAATCTGTCTAGTTCGAGTCGGTGCGGCTAGGTCAGCGTCGGCTGACGACAAACAACAACTCTGCTGCGATGAACACACAACTGACTAGCAAGTACACAATTCGGTGGCGAGTCTACAACTGAGCGGCGAATCCCGAACTGTCCTAGCGCTCGCGACTCCAGCGCTTAAGAAGCCAGAAGCCAGCGGTGGCGCGCGCAGACTTGCGGCGATTTCCTGTATCGCTGGCGCTGCTTATGCGGACGGCGTCCGGACTTTGATGCTGCTAACCTTTTTGGCAGCGGGCTCGGTTGGCATTACTGGCTAGGATATAACAATTTGTATCGAGTGTTGCCATGTATGAAAGTGAAATATGGACGGTAAATAATTTAGGCAAGAAGAGAATGGAACCTTTCGAAATCTGGTGCTACAGAAGAATGCCGAAAATGCGATGGGTAGATCACGTAACTAATGAGGAGGTACTGAATAGAACTGGGGGAAGAGGAATTTGTGGAACAACTTGACTAGAAGAAGGGATCGGTTTGTGGGACACATCTGCGCATCAAGGGATATCTGTTTGGTATTGGAGGGAAGCGCGGAGGGCAAAAATCGCAGAGGGAGACCAAGAGATGAAGACACTAAACAGATTCAGAAGGATGTAGGTTGCAGTAGTTACTCTGTGATGTAGAAGCTTACACAGGATAGAGTAGCATGGAGAGCTGTATCAAACCAGTCTCTGGACGGAAGACCACAGAAACAACAACATCGAAAAAATGTTGAGTCAAGCTCTGTAACTGAACTTCCAAATACGAACAGCTGGCTGTAGCTGGAAAGGCAGGGATAGGGTGAAACCCAGTGTCGGGACTCCCCGTACCATAGGAATTGCCTATCTAATCCGACGGGAAAATCACTGTGAACACTGTCACACGCCCTCGCTCCATTAAACGTTACAGGCGGGCCTGACATTTATGTGAGAACTTTGGAGATATGTCTGGGGAGCAGAATCTCTACCCTACCAGTTCTGTACTTTTGGAAGACCGAACTACTGTTTATAAAAATGTCTTTCCGATCTTGTAGTCTCGCATATGGTAACTGACGTTAGCGAAATTGGTTTCTGGAACTGGCAATCGACGACATCTATTGATACTACTTAGAACTACGCTGAGAAACAAATTGTATTTCAGTAATAAAATGTGTTAAATGTGTTTCAGCTGCTGATTATCCCGCAAGCCCTTGTGAGTTCGATTTCTAAACTGAAGGAAACACTTCACGACATTCGCTTCATAACTGCTACTAATTCGTCGGGCAATAGACCGCACCGCTCGAACTGTCAACACAACTGGCACTGTTAAGAGCATCCTACGGCTTCCACATCGCTGGCAACGGGTTATACACAATGCTGGTGACTACTTTGAAGGTCAGTAAAACTTTGAAACACGTATCAATTTTGTACGAGCTGTAAATTAATAGTTGCCACTATCAACGTTCCAGCCCTCGTAAATTTGCTCCCCTTGGGCTTAGGACTTCGAAATTTTTAGTTTCCTTCTCCACATCTCTTGTCACCGCCACGTGATCTGTCTGCAGTCCTCCTAGTAGAGCGTTGTTCTTTATTGTTTCCTTCGAAGGTGTTTAATGCTGTCACTTTCACTATCACATAAAAATTACAAATGTTCACCAATCGTTCACTGTTCCGATTGTCTTGCTGTAGGCTGGATAGTTCCCAATGATTTTACAGAATTTTCATTCTTTCACGATTATTACTGATTATTGAAATCTCCAAGATATATAACAATATTCTTGGATGGAATTTTGGATACTGTCTCCTCCAAATCTTCCCAATTTTCTTCTGCGTTATTTGGATCTATCTGTTCCGTTAACGTCACTTATGAATGCATGGTAAAGTTTTCTCTCTTTTTTTAGTTTAATAATTCTTATTCATACTTTTTGTCGAGGCCACCTCCACCATGAAAATCCCCTCCCAGAGACACGAACCGGGGACTAGTCCGGAATCTTTTGCTAATGGAGAGAGCATCATGATAATTTTCAGTTAAATACCACATGTCCTGTGGATACACATTACGTCTCTTTAATGCAGTGGTTTCCATTGCCTTCTGCATCCGTGTGCCGTTTTTCATTCGTGAGTCTTCCGCCTTTTTAGGGGCAGTTTCCTAACCCAAGAGTAAGAGAGTGCCATGAAACTCTGTCCGCTGCTACGCCCTCTTTCAAAAGGCCCTTCGTAGAACGATGGTGACTTCTTACGCTGGAAGTCTTCGGCCGCCATTGCTGATAATTTTTTATTCAAATTGAAGTACTGTTCCTTCGAACCCTGGAGCGAGGGCTTTTTGATTACTAGTCATAGATGCTTCACACCCCCCCCCGCCCCCCCCCCCCCCGTTTTCATTCGGTACTGGGTACTGTTCTCGTCATTTGGACTGGGGGCAAGTCGCAAGACACCCTTTCAAGATAATCGTTCAATATTTCACTCAATTTTTTATCACAGAGAGCAGCCAGCCCTTTGACCGAATAAGCTGAGCTACCCTGTCGGCACCACTAGACCAGTGATGCACTACCGTTAAATCTGTAAAATGAAGAAACAACTGCGGCAGTAAGGCAAATTTCAAGTGTGGGAGAAAAATTCAAGATGAAAGGATATTAATGAAAAGATTAGCTGATGACACTATATCCTCGGCGAACATAGAGACCAATTACAGGTGAAACGTCCCCTTAGAAAAATTTATGAATTACTGTGCTGATAAACTTCTTACATTATTTGCTTTTCAAACAGCTGAGCAAAACTGCACGTACTCAAACATTCACTGAAGTGACACACAATACTTTTAGCGCAACGCAATCTGACTTTCAAAAATCCCTACAAAAGAATGGCCCTGACTAACATTAACCTAAACGTTTCACAAATCACTTACCTCACAAAAATCTTGCTTAGTCGAACTACTGCAATACAGCGAGCCCCACTACTGCCAGCTAAATAAAAGATTCAAACTACGGAAGGAACTAACTACTGATAGGCATAGTTAGCAAATGAACGATTTTAATAGAGAACAAACAATGTATTTACCTTAATAGTCATCAAAAGTCATAATATATATATATATAGTAGTTCATGACATCCAAATTTCAAAACTCCGCCATCTCTCTTCCCACATCCACCACTGCTGGCGGCTGACCTCCAACTGCGCAACGCTACACGCTGTTAACATCCAGCTGCCCAACACTACAATGGCAGACAACAATGCAAACTAGCCACAGACTGCACACAGCACAGCCAGTGATTTTCGTACAGAGCGCTACGTAACGTTGCCAATAAGAAAACATAAACAGCCTATTTACATAGCCCCCATGCTCCCCCACAAAAAATTTTACAAATTGTTTTGGGCAGTGGCCAGTAATGATTTGATAACATTTTTCATAATTACAATAACAAAGAAATCAAATGCACACACTTATTGATACAATGTTGGTCAAAAGCTAAAATTTTCTCACAGTCCATAAAGACAGTCCTGATCATTCATCACAGTAAAATTTCAGTGTTGTTTTTTTTTTCTCAAAGTCTGATCAGTAAAAGAGAATGCACACGGAAGTAGTAGATTTCCATGCAGTCTTGAAGAAGTAGTGTTGTCCTTCCAACGGAAAGACAGTGCTGACTCTTGACATGCAGACAGGTAATGGGCCACAACAGAGCAAACCCACAGCAGAGTCAGTCGAAGTTTTGAAGAATATTGGTAGGTAGGTCATCACAGAGCAGACCCACTATAGTCCTGGTAGAGATTGTGGTATTGTTGGGCCACCAGAGATGCAGACCCACTGCAGTCCTTGTAGAAATAATGGTATTGGTGGGCCATCAAACATGCAGCCCCACTGTAGTCATTGTAGAGATGGCCAGCAGCCATCTGTTGCGACTGTGCAGGTGCACAATCACCATCGAAGAGTCTTGCGGAGAATATAGCAAGTCTATAAACACGCACTTGTACACTCACAAATTTTTTTTTGAAATGTCCTTAGCACCAGCAATGCTGTTATCCAGTCCCCTGCTGAATTATTAACACATGTGTAAACACTAACAGTCCCAACTTCTCACATATTGTCCATATACTATGACCAACGGAAACGTGTGCAGTGAAATGTGACTTACAAGTTACTTAATTTGATGAACTGGTGTCAATTACAATATTATAATATGAGAATACAATAACAAAGGTACAAAATACAGATAACATTTGTAGTAATATGGGCTTTACAAAAGAATAGAAATAAACATATACACCAGTGTTACAGGAATTATGACATAAGTAAATATATAAAATAATGAGAATAGTTTTCAAAACATTAATTTCACACATGGGCATTAAAACAGAACAGAATAAATAATGTCTAAACATCTTTACAAAGTAAATAACATAAATGCAAATTATATTTGAGGATAACAGTATTCCTCATCATAGTGAATTTAGCTGAGTACTAGAAAAATTCTACAACATAAATCTTCCTAGTTAAACACATAAAGACAGGAAAAACTCAAATACACAATAGTACACAAACACATAGCAGAATAACACGGGAGGGGGGGAAAGGACAGGGTTTGTTTTCAGTGTAACATTTGGTACTGCAGTGTTTTGCAAACAAAACCTTTTTTTTTTCTTGGAGATCTCCCTTCGTTCATCATTATTCCCTAAAAGTCCTATCTATACCTGCTTTCTGTACTTTTTTCGTATAACTTCTCAATTAATTTCTTCCAATTGATCGCAACTCATTCTCTTATATAGTCTACCCCCTCTTAAGCTAACTTAAATCTACTGAGCTCAGACGCTAAACTAAGGGACGACGCAATGCAGCACCATAAAACAATTAATACAAACAGCAATGAAAAAAGTGGAAATTGTCAAAGCAAGCTGCAGTAAATCTAAATTACCAAGCAATGCAACATTACAACTAATATGAGCCAATGTGCAGCAACAAGAAAAATAAATCAGTAGTAAAACTAGCTTAACAGAGTAATATAAAGTGAAATTTAGTAGCACTATGCCTGGCAAAGAGCAGCAGCAAATGCAATAACTTATATCTAAACATGACAAAGCTCAAGCAGAAGAAATATTACAGTAAAGATGGCCATGTCTAATACCTATGTCACATCTTAGTGTCTATGTAAATAAAGTGGTGCATCACAACAACTTATTGTAAAAAAATATTACCATGTACTTGAAAAGAAAATTATGGTTGCAGTTACTGTTACTAGTCCCTTCTTATTGTTCTTTCCTTTCCAAGTGCTCCTTTTTTGAAGAATGTGGATCGCAAAATTATTATTTAATAGATCTGTTGACAGAAAGTGTTCACATTAGCAAATGCATTTTATTTTACTTTATAAAACCAATGCTGCAACACAGCTGGAAACTAGATATCAAATGAAATAAGCAACTATGAAAAGCAAAGCATAAAAATATCATTCAATAGTCATGTGACATTTCACAAGTTAGTAGAAATTCTCTCAACTCTTGTAGAAAGGCACTTGTCATAATCAGGTGTGCAGATGTAAGTATCTTTCCAAGTAATGAGTGTGTCATATTTGCGATGCTTTCTCTAAAGGAATGTCAATGGCGAGGATAATGGCTTTCTTTTGTCAGACGACTACCTCTCAGCTGGGCGCCCAAAACGCATTATGTAAAGGTCACTTACCTTTCTTACTGAAATATTTACGACAGCATTTCTGCTACAGTGGCAGTCTCATATAAAAAAAATTCCTCAGGTTGAGAATTTGCGTTACAAATGTGTAGAAACAAAATCCTATTGATATAACAGTATCCAAAAAATTTTCGTCGGCATTGTAATACACTCCTGGAAATTGAAATAAGAACACTGTGAATTCTTGTCCCAGGAAGGGGAAACTTTATTGACACATTCCTGGGGTCAGATACATCACATGATCACACTGACAGAACCACAGGCACATAGACACAGGCAACAGAACATGCACAATGTCGGCACTAGTACAGTGTATATCCACCTTTCGCAGCAATGCAGGCTGCTATTCTCCCATGGAGACGCTCGTAGAGATGCTGGATGTAGTCCTGTGGAACGGCTTGCCATGCCATTTCCACCTGGTGCCTCAGTTGGACCAGCGTTCGTGCTGGACGTGCAGACCGCGTGAGACGACGCTTCATCCAGTCCCAAACATGCTCAATGGGGGACAGATCCGGAGATCTTGCTGGCCAGGGTAGTTGACTTACACCTTCTCGAGCACGTTGGGTGGCACGGGATACATGCGGACGTGCATTGTCCTGTTGAAACAGCAAGTTCCCTTGCCGGTCTAGGATTGGTAGAACGATGGGTTCGATGACGGTTTGGATGTACCGTGCACTATTCAGTGTCCCCTCGACGATCACCAGTGGTGTACGGCCAGTGTAGGAGATCGCTCCCCACACCATGATGCCGGGTGTTGGCCCTGTGTGCCTCGGTCGTATGCAGTCCTGATTGTGGCGCTCACCTGCACGGCGCCAAACACGCATACGACCATCATTGGCACCAAGGCAGAAGCGACTCTCATCGCTGAAGACGACACGTCTCCATTCGTGCCTCCATTCACGCCTGTCGCGACACCACTGGAGGCGGGCTGCACGATGTTGGGGCGTGAGCGGAAGACGGCCTAACGGTGTGCGGGACCGTAGCCCAGCTTCATGGAGACGGTTGCGAATGGTCCTCGCCGATACCCCAGGAGCAACAGTGTCCCTAATTTGCTGGGAAGTGGCGGTGCGGTCCCCTACGGCACTGCGTAGGATCCTACGGTCTTGGCGTGCATCCGTGCGTCGCTGCGGTCCGGTCCCAGGTCGACGGGCACGTGCACCTTCCGCCGACCACTGGCGACAACATCGATGTACTGTGGAGACCTCACGCCCCACGTGTTGAGCAATTCGGCGGTACGTCCACCCGGCCTCCCGCATGCCCACTATACGCCCTCGCTCAAAGTCCGTCAATACAGTTTCATAAGTGTGAAGTTATCCAACTGTGTAATTGTGTAAACATGTGTCACTGATGAAGTAAAAAAAAGTTTATCTCTCAGTTAAATGATCAGATAGCTGTGTAATTTATGTGTTAGAGGAATATGGTACCGATGTGTAATGTTGTATAAGCAAATACCATATTAGCTAGGACTCCTTGAGCTTGCCAAACACATGGTAAACAAAGTAAGCGTGTACCCCCTGAAGAATCATGTAATTATACCCTCAGGTGTTACAGATTACAGCAATGGAATGAAATGTATCACGGAAAACCTTTGTATCATTGTACTTCAAATACCTTTAAAAATAAATGATTTAAGTACGAAATTAATCACTCAAATACCTGTACTGTAGCGCTAAACTGTGCGTGTTGTTGTAAGATAATCTCTGTGGAAGTGTCGTAGTTATCGTCCTCCGAAAGTTAAGTTCTGCAGAAGCCAATGTACTTACCTCATGGTAAACAAAAGTGAAATGCTTTGCGTATAGATATCTTAGTTATTACGCTTGTTGCCGTGATGAAGAAAGTACTGTGCTGTAACGTATTGTTGTGCTACAGAAAAGGCTGTCTCATTGTAGCTATACCACAAAAGTTACTACTAAAACATGTTTTACTTTCCAGAATAATACAGAAAAACTGTGCAGATATCAAACAGAAACATTGCAAAAGCAACATTGTAAATTGTCACTCACTAGTAGCGTCGTGATAAAATCGTGTAGCTGTCACATAAACTAACCACTGTGTCATCTGGTATCTCACTGAAAGTACTTTAAATCCAGAATGTATTTTCAAGTAAACCAAAATGTTGCATTAAAATCTCGTTAGCAGTACCAGTATATGTTCTAAGTATGTGATCCTTATAGTCGTTACGTGATCGTGGAACTAACAAGCAAGAATGTACAAATAACAACACTGTGTCGTCTGCTCACTTTAACAATGCATTCGTAATTTCTGTTTAAATAATTTCTCTTGGTTCTTGACTGGATATTTAACTTCAAACATTGTTGCATGGTAACAGTTTCTAAGTCTGACAATGCATACTAGAAATGTGAAGTGAAAAGTTTTATGGCAAAGACAAAGTTAAAAAGCAGATTATCTTTCAATAAACGGTTTTACATGTGAAATGTGGTGTAAACCTTTACTCTTCCTAGTACAAAGGCGTTGGGTACAGACCGTCCAGTGGCTTTACGTAACGGAGTGAAAGAAACAAATTTTGAAGTAAGTTCAACAACGACTAGAACGTACGAAAATCCATTAGATGTTCTGACAAGCGGTCCCAAGAGATAAACAGCAGCAAATTCTTTTAATGTAGAAGGAATAACAGGAAACAACGGAGCACGATGTGAGACAGTAGATGGTTTCGCCTTTTGACAAAGTTTACAAATAGACAAGACTCTTCGAATTCTCTTTTCCATATTGTTAAAATAACATGTCGTTCGAAAAATATGATAACGTTTTCGTGGACCAAAATGTGCGTAGCTGAAATGAATGTACCAAATGAGCTTATTAACAAAATCGTCTGGAATGCAAAGTACCCATAGCTTGTCATCAACAGTGCAGCGCTTGTTTCTAACCAAGTAATAATACCGAATCTGTGTGTTTGTCTTTTCATGCCATTTACTTTTGATGTCTTTCCAAATCGGATCTTTATCTTGTTCATGAGCAATGTCCTTTAAAGATGTGGTGATGAAGTGTTCAAAGGCGACTTTCTGAATGTAGAGAATACCGAAATTTTTCTCGAGGTTGCCTTCTGTGTTACTTTTCTCAAGCCCAACCGGTGTGCGTGACAATGCGTCCGCAACAATGTTCTCCTTGCCGGGAATGTAGACTACTGTGAAGTGGAATTCTTGCAGAAACAATGTCCAACGTTTTAACCTGTCATGATTTAATTTTGAAGAAACGGAATTTGTTAAATGCCCAAACGATAGCTAAAGCTTCTAATTCAGTAACGGAATAATTTTTTCAGATTTTGTTAGCACTCGGCTAGCAAAAGCAATGGTTTTCTGAACAGTAGTGTCATTTTCTGTGCTTCGTGAAATAAATGGGCACCAAGACCGACTTTAGAAGAATCCGTTCTAAGGCAGAAATCTTGTGACAGATCTGGATGAGCTAGTATTGGCGCGTTAAGTAGCGATTCTTTCAAAGAATTGAATTCCAACTGTGCTTGTTCGTCCCAGTTCCAAATAGTATTTTTTTCCAGTGAGAGAACAAAGTTTTGGTATAACTAGAATTTGCATATTCAGAAAACGACGGTAAAAATTTACGAGACCTAGAAAACTGCGGACTTGTTTTTTTGTGGATGGAACTGGAATGGCTCCGATTGCTTCTAACTTTTCAGGATCCGGCTGAATGCCTTCAGAAGAAATAATATGTCCCAAAAACTTCACCTTTGTCCTACCGAATTCAGACTTTCCAAAGTTAACTGTAATTCCAGATTCTGCAAAAATATGTAACAAGCTGTTGAGGATGCGATTGTGTTGTTCCCATGAGGCTTCTGCTATCAGAATATCGTCCATATATAAGGTGATGTGACGTTTTAAGAACTCAGGTAATATGGAATTTAGCCCGCGAATGAATGCTGCCGAAGAAATGTTCAAACCAAAAGGAAGTTTCCGAAACTGATAACAAAAGCCGAAACAAAGGAAAGCTGTGTATTTTCTACATTCTGGATGAAGTTCGATCTGATAAAAGCTGGATCTGAGATCAATAGAAGACAACACTTTTACACCATTAAAATTTTGAAGTTCTTCTAACGTTTGCGGCCTGTCTGTTTCAGGAATGATGATAGTATTGATTTGTCTCGAATCTAAGACAAACCTGATCGATACATTTTTCTTCTCAACAACACGTAATGGATTGTTGTATGAGCTTACTGCAGGCTCAATAATGCCCTCGTCAAGCATAGATTGTATTTCTGTTCTAACACGGTCCCTATAATGTGCTGGAATTACGTATGGTCTAACACAAAATTTAGTATGCTCACGAACACGAAATTGGTATTGAAATCCCTTGATTGTTCCTGTTTTGTGAGTAAAAACTGTGGAATGTGCTTGTAAAATCTCAAAAAGGTCTTGCCTATCACTGTCATTACAATTCTCAATTGTTTGACTTTTATTCTGAATGAACTCATTAGTATCAAATGCGCCGTCGATATCATCCCTGTCAGTACTTGCAGAGTGATTGTTAGTTTCAAGTTCCGTTGAAAATTCCGAACTGTTGTCTAACAGGAGGTAAAACCGATTAATTTCTTCGTCATGGTTTGAGAGCCAATCTTCAAATTTCAAAGCTATTGACCTACCTTCTGTCTCTAAACTTACTTCAGCATCGTGAAAGTTTAAGATTGCTTTTTATTCATTCAAAAAGTCTACTCCCAATATAATTTCCGTCGACAATAATAGAACAATAAGAAAGTTCATAGAGAAGCGGTGGCTTTGACAAAAGAATTCTAAGTTGGTTTGTTGGCGTACATCTACACTTTTTCCAAAGATTGCACCTTGTAATTTAATCTTATGTAACGGAAGTGTGGGACAATCATTCGATTTGTTGCATTTGCTAAAGGCTGTTTCACTAATTACTGAAATGGGACTGCCAGAGTCAAGTACTGCCGTAAATTTTACGTCATTTACTGTAATGTGAATCACAGGATATGCAATGTTGTTATGTTTTACGTCATGCTCCTGGAGTAAGATGTCCCTAATGTCTTCCATTTTTACGTAATTACTAGCTACGGCAGCTGCGTCGTCAGTTTCATAAGTACGTTTTGTGGCTGCCAGCGGTATGAGTCATTGCCTACTGTGTTCAAATGGTTCAAATGGCTCTGAGCACTATGGGACTTAACATCTATGGTCCTCAGTCCCCTAGAACTTAGAACTACTTAAACCTAACTAACCTAAGGACAGCACACAACACCCAGCCATCACGAGGCAGAGAAAATCCCTGACCCCGCCGGGAATCGAACCCGGGAACCCGGGCGTGGGAAGCGAGAACGCTACCGCACGACCACGAGATGCGGGCGCCTACTGTGTCTTTGTTGGCGCGCGTCGTTATTGGGATTTGGAGACCTAACTTCTACAAATTCACCTTGTCGAGAGGGCCCTGCTCTGTTAGAATCCCGCCAGTTCTGATGCAATTCAGCTCTGTCGTTACGATCATATCGTCTGTCGTCATGTCGGTAGATTCCACAGTTTCTTTCTTGTCGGTCACGTGGTGGAGAATTTCTCCCTGAATCGTAACTGCGCGCTGGACCGTTGCGTCTAAAGTTATTCTGTCTCCCTTGATAATTATTTTGGTTCCCATATTGTCTGTTTCTCTGATTGTCTCTGTGATAGTCACTACTGCGGAGAGGTGATCTTTCCATGTAATTATTACTACTCTGCCAACGGTTGTCATACGGGTGGTGTCTGTTTTGGTCACGATTTGTGTTGTGAGAATAGCCTTGTCGCGTCCAGTTATTATTTCTTTCATCGCGGAATTGCGACGGATGTGACCTGTAATTGTTGTGTTCCTGTTTTCGCGTTCCGCGATTGTCAGTGTCAATTTCTAATTCTTGTAGGAGTCCCTGAAACACTTCAGTGTCGTCTTTGCAACGTTCTGCCAAAATAATATGTCGTAAATGTTCAGGTAATTTGATTAAGCAAATGCGGATGAGTTCTGAGGGGCTGTATGGGTTTGACAGGTACTGATTCTTGTGCAACATGTCTTCAAAATATTTCACAAGACTGGAAAATTCAGATTGTTCGAAATGTTTCATCATTATGATGCTATGTTTTACTCGGTCTTGTGTAGTTTGAGATCAATATGCTGAGAGGAAGGCATGGTGAAATTCTCCTTCACTGTGACAATCGTGAATAACCGATCGCATTCTTACAGCTGGTTCATTCTCTAAATAGCCACACATAAATTCTAATCTGTGTTCTAATGACCAGTTGGGAGGAAAACAATGAGAGAATTGATGGAGCCACGTTTGTGGATGAATGTCGTTGCCAGAATTCTTAAATGTTTCAAATTTACGTGTAGTAATGAACAGCTTATAGTCAAAATCATCACGTCATAATTTGTTCGCACTCTTCTGTTTCATTAACGACTACCGGTTTTGTGTCATTCAGATTATCATCTACCTTCGTAGATAAATTATTTAGCTGATCCGAAAGTTCAACTACTTTCTCTGATAATGAACTAATTTCCTCCATGTGTCTTTCTGAACCAATATTCAGAGTATCTACTGTGTCCTTTAAGTTTTCCTGAGTTTTTGCAAGTTGCGTAACCGAATCGGTAGATGCAACTGAGTCAATTTTAGCTTGCAAGGTCTCATTATTTTCATGAACAATAGTTTGCAGTTCTTTTATGGCTGCTTCGTGGTTCTGTAATGCATTTTCATGCCGCGAAAAAATGGGTTGAAAATGCTCACAAATTTGTGTTTTTAAGTCATTACAGACTTTTTGAAATTTAGATTCAATGTTATGTAACTCAGTAGTTAAATCTTCACGTGTTTGTTCAAGCTTATGTTCCACTGAGTCTAACTTTTGAAGCTTTTGTTCCATTGCGTCTAACTGTTGCTGTATTTGTCCCTGGTGTTGTTCCATTGTGTCTAACTTTTAAAGATTTTCTTCCATTGTGTCTAACTTTTGAAGATTTTGTGCCATTGTGTCTCACTTTTGAAGATTTTGTCCCATTTGTTTCTGATTTTGTTCAAGCGTCGTGTCTAACTTTTGTAGCCTTTGTCCCATTTGTTGCATTAACTGTAATAACAATGCACTGGTGTCTGAAACATGTTCCTCAGTGCTTTTCGGCAGTGAAGTTGCACCGGCAACATTCACATTTTGACGAACAGAAAATGTGTCTTGACTTATATGAGAAAACTGTGAGGACCCAAAACCTGAATCTACAGTATTTGCAAGATTGCGTCCTGTCATTTCGGATTCCTGGGGCGAGCTGTTGCCGACCCATCGATCGATAATGCTTCCCCGTTCACTAATTGTTTCACTGCCTACACCGTTATTTGCAGCCCGCTCTATTTCCCTATGCACAACTACCAAATTACTATGTTGAACATTAGTTAATTCATTACACGGTGGCGCTAACACACTGCTTTCGTCTTCACTGTCATTTTTCAGTTTACTTTGGAGCCTAGTATTACGTTTTTCACACGCCATTATTGTCACAATAGTTCACACGATAACACAGAAAAGCACAATTTGAAGGGCAAAATAAGAAAACACATTAACATAGCACTGAAAATAATATCTAGTTAATTGCAAGCGCAGCTGCGAAATACTTGGTGCAAATCTACATGCATGCCACAACTGTTTTACTGTACAACAATGAAAGACTGCACTACAAGGGAGATTCTCTCTACAATTACGCGCTAGCAATAAACAAAAGCTACTTACACAAACTACAAGAAAAAAATCAGAAGATTCCAGTGAGGTATCCTCGGCTAAGGGTCGACATATGAAACGTCCCCTTAGAAAACTTAATGAATTACTGTGCTGATTAACATCTTACAGTATTTGATTTTCAAACAGCTGAGCAAAACTGAACGTACTCAAACATTCACTAAAGTGACACACAATACTTTTAGCGCAACGCAATCTGACTTTCAAAAATCCCTACAAAAGAATGGCCCTGACTAACATTAACCTAAACGTTTCACAAATCACTTACCTCACAAAAATCTTGCTTACTCGAACTACTGCAATACAGCGAGCCCCACTACTGCCAGCTAAATAAAAGATTCAAACTATGGAAGGCACTAACTACTGATAGGCATAGTTAACAAATGAAAGATTTTAATGGAGAACAAACAGTGTATTTACCTTAACAGTCATCAAAAGTCATAATATATATATATAGTAGTTCATGACATCCAGTCTTACAAATTTCAAAACTCCGCCATCTCTCTTCCCACATCCACCACTGCTGGCGGCTGACCTCCAACTGCGCAACGCTATGCGCTGTTCACATCCAGCTGCCCAACACTGCAATGGCAGACAACAATGCAAACTAGCCACAGACTGCACACAGCACCGCCAGTGATTTTCATACAGAGCGCTACGTGGCGTTACCAATAGAAAAACCTAACAGCCTACTTACACAGGATGTGTTGAATGAAATGAATAGTCTGGCGAGGAGAGAATGTGGGTTGAGAACAAATCGAAAAAAGAAGAAAGTAATGAGAAGTAGCAGAAATGAGATTACCGAGAAAATTAACATCATAATTGGGGATCGCTAAGTAGACGAAGTGAAGGAATTCTACTACCTAAGAAGCAAAATAACCCCCGATGACGGAGCAAGGAGGACATAAAAGCAGACTAACATTGGCAAATATGACATTCCTGACCATGCTAAATCTGCTAATATCAAACATGGGCCTTAATCTGATGAAGAAATTTCTGAGAATGTACATGTGGAATCACGTGGATTGTAATGAAACATGAACGTGGGAAAATCGAAACAGAAGAGAATCGAAGGATTTTGGATGTGGTGCTACAGCAGAATGTAGAAAATCAGGTGGCCTAATAAGGCAGGGAAAGGTTCTCCGCAGAATCGGCGAGGTACGGAATATATGAAAAAAACTGACAAGAAGGAGGGACAGGATGTTAGGACGTCTTTTGAGACACGAGGGGGGAGTAAACGTTATGGCCCTGTAGAGTGGTGAAGAGGGTAAAAATTATAGAGGAAGAGAGAGATTAGAAAACATTCAGCAAATAACCGAGAAAGGTTGGCGCAGGAGAAGAGTTCGTGGCGGGCCGCATGAAACCAGCCAGAAGACTGATGACAAAAAAAAAAGGATGGACTGTTGCCAAAAAAAATTCCTGCATTTTCTTTCTTCCCCGATTATTATTGATTGTGAAAGTCTTTAAGAAGTGTGATAACATTCAAGGTTGGTGTTTCGGATAGTATTTCCTCTAGGTGTTCCCAGTGTCCGTCTGCTTTCTCTGGAACTCTCCGTTAACCTCATTTATGAACGCATAGTAAAGACTTTTCTTTAATTTCATAATTCCTATTCCGCAATTCTCTGATCTTCTTAATCCGAAAATGTTCGCAGACATGGGAGTGTTGCAAAACTTTTACGAGCAGTTAAAAATAAATAAATAACACCAAGAAATTTATTATGTCACGCCCGTACAGTTCTGTTGATTCTCCGTGACTGCCGTAGATCACACTTCCCCCCCCCCCCCCCCTGCCACAGAAAGCAGGTAGTGACTCGTGTGTACCACGGCGGCTCCACTCCTAAGCTATTGTTTGCACAGACGCGCGGCTTAATTAACTCTGGTAAAAGCCGCGTTATTGGCCGGTTACGATGTAGATGTAATCGGATTCCTCCCGAAACAGGGCGGTGGGCGCCGATTGTGATCGTGGCTATTCACGCGCCGCCCTCCGCCTAGGCCGGTAATCTCCGCTATTGAGCTTCTGACAGCTGCCTTTGTTACGCAGAACAGAGCGACGGTGCGTGAAATATTGGACTCCCCAGAGAGGTGACTTGCGCTACCGCCGCCGAAACCCCTTTCCTGCGCCCTGACGGCATCTCGTAATGAAACGCGGCCCTTTTTGTGGGCTCTGTCTTTTCAGAGGCAGGCAAGTTGCCTCGGATAGTGTTCTTCTCAAGCGCTGGTGAATACTGGATTCATCGAGTTCCTTCCCGGAGCTCACTTGTCCTCTCGTCGGGACAAATCGTTCCCTTCTCCAAAGCGAGGTTAACCTTCGAAAAATAAAACGTTAATGTTCCCTAGGTGGTCGACTTCTGGCTGCTTGTTGTCACAGTCCTGTGGCCCTTGCAAACTGGGAGACTTATTACTGCCGTGTGTGCTTGTTCGATTACTAGTGCCGGCCGGAGTGGCCGAGCGGTTCTAGGCGCTACAGTCTGGAGCCGCGCGACCGCTACGGTCGCAGGTTCGAATCCTGCCTCGGGCATGGATGTGTGTGATGTCCTTAGGTTAATTAGGTTTAAGTAGTTCTAAGTTCTAGGGGACTGATGACCTCAGAAGTTAAGTCCCATACTGCTCAGAGCCATTTGAACTATTTGATTACTAGTGCCCACTTGGAGGTGCCTGAGAATGGAATTATTCTCTCTCTCTCTTTCTCTCTCTCTCTCTCTCTGAAATAATACATTGAGTTCAAATAATGTTAAAAATTCAAACATAATGAATAACCTTTGCTTGCAAAAGAGGTATGAGCACGAGTGCCAATGGTTACAATTTTGTGAGACTGTACTACCTCCTTTCCATAACACGTACACCAAATTTTTAGGGTCAAAGTTATACAGTAGGTGGAGTATACTAAACTACAGGGTGTTTCAAAAAGAATATACGTATTGCAAAGTATTATTTTGTCCAAACTATCGATCGCTGCGCCTCGGCTCGGCTAATAGAGAAACGAATACATAGCGTAGTTTATATTAATAACCGCTAGATTTCAGTTGTCTTCTCTTTTGCTTGGTAACCGTCATATGTTTAAAATGGCTAATCCGTAGCTTGAGGTAGCAATTCCAACTTTAATTCATTAATTTGGGCCATTACAATAACGGACTTGTGAGCTGGTGCATTACCCTGAACAAACAACTCTTTCTTCTTAGCCAAATTCAGCCGTTTTTGCTTGATTTCTTCGCTCAAACGTTGCAGTAAGTTTGCATAATACTCGACGTTGATAAGTTTTCCTTCTTCAAAGTAGTCAATGAAAATTATCCTACGCGCATCCCCAAAAACCGACGCCATGACTTTGCCTGTAGATCAAACGGTCTTCGCCTTCTTTGGAGTCGGTTCTCCAATTTGTGTCCATTGTTTTGATTGTTCTTTTGTCTCGGGAGTGAAGTGGTGGACCCATGTTTCATCCATAGTTATGAAACGGCGCAAAAAAAATCAGGTTTGTTGCTGCGAAGCTTCGCTAAATACGCAGTTGAAACACCTTCCCGACACTGTTTTTGCTCGAGTGTGAGCAAACGCGGCGCAAACCTTGCACACAGTTTTCTCATGTCAAAATTTTCAGATAATATGCGATGTACCGCACTTTTTGAAGTGCCTACTATGCCTGCTAACTCGCGCCCTTTCAGTCGACGATCATCCAGTACCGCTTTGTGGATTTTCTTCACCATTTCTGGAGTCGTCACCTCATTTGGTCGACCACTGCGATGATCGTCTTGGTAGCTCGTACGGCCTTGTTTAAACACAGCTACCCAATATTTTACTGTTGTCAACGAAGGAGCAGACTCTCAGAGAATGTAGAATATAGCTCAGCTTTAATGTTGGTTGCGCTGAGGCCTTTCAAAAACAAATGTATCACATAACGCTGACCAATTTTCTCCATTTTCACAAGTTCACTCACAGCGTTCACCACTGATGGCTGCCAAACAAATACTAAACAATGCGGCGTCTTCAAACTTGAAACATATGCTTCATAGAGCGTACACTTTCTGATTCAGAGATACGACTACTGCCATCTCTCGGTCAGGCTGGGTACTTGTTGGACCACCCTGTTGAAAGGGAATGCCGAGAATTTGTACAGTAAAATTAAGCAATGTAACGATCAAAAGCTATGCCTTGAAAACTATCAGGATGCAACAGCTATAGATATTAGTGTCAATTCTGGAGTATGGTGCGAGAGTATTAGTCCGTAAGTCATACAGCTTCTGAAGCCAGCTTCATTACTCAGGAGTGTGCTGAGATTACCAGGCGCCTTCTCTGCGGGCTCACTGCTCCATTGCAGATCTTTCTGGAAATACGTCTGCTGCATTTGGAAATCGGGAGAAGGGAAGTCTTGTTAGATTTGTTAACGGCAAGTATGAATAACGTTCAAGTGTTACGGAGATGCTTGGGGAACTCAAATGGGAATCCCTGGAGGTAAGGCGACGTTCTTTAAGAGGAGTATTATTGAGAAAATTTAGAGAACCGGCATTTGAAGCTGACTGCAGAATGATCCTACTGCCACCAACATACATTCCGCGTAAGGACCACGAAGATAAAATACGAGAAATAAGGCCTGATACAGAAGCATACAGTCGTTTTTCCCTCGCTCTATCTGCGACTGGAACAGGAAAGGAAACGACCATCAGTGGTACAAGGTACCCTCCGCCATGCACCGTACAGTGGCTTGCTGAGTATGTATCTATATGTATATGTTTATGTATATGTAGATAAGGAAGGGGTCAAACTGGGGTACTTTGCATACTAGGAACAGAGGCCAATTTTAAAAGGACTACTATGTTGCATTTCGCAACTGTGGCAAGATGAATGCGACGCTTCCAAAGTAAGCCGAGGAAACTTAAATTTCTACCTAACCTTAGGGCAGGACTGTAAGTGGAGTTCCTAAATCATTGGGCGGCCCGTATGGTAAGTTCTTATACGAAATCGGGGTCCGCATCTCGTGGTCGTGCGGTAGCGTTCTCGCTTCCCGCGCCCGGGTTCCCGGGTTCGATTCCCGGCGGGGTCAGGGATTTTCTCTGCCTCGTGATGACTGGGTGTTGTGTGATGCCCTTAGCTTAGTTAGGTTTAAGTAGTTCTAAGTTCCAGGGGACTGATGACCATAGATGTTAAGTCCCATAGTGCTCAGAGCCAATTGAACCAAATTGAACGAAATCGGGTAATGTTATTTGAGCCAGCGGCAGAGTGTACATGCCCGACCACACGTTGGGGGACTGTGCACGTGTTTGACATATTAGGTACTGATACTATTTACCTATTTTGCGCACTGAATAACGTGTTTTCTCGAACAAGATTTAAAAACACATTTGGCGGACCCCTCGCTCGCCTTCAACATACCGCTTCACAGGAGGGCCTGGGTCGTCACTCCGCTTTACAGTGCTGCGGGCTCAAACCTTAGGCGGCGAATCACAGAACAAACTGTCCGAGCGAAAGTTTAAATGATGCACCTTCAGACGGTCATAATTGCGTACTACCAGAGTTATGGCCCAAATGTTCGAGCGCGATCCACTGCCTGGGCTGATATCTTGCAAGTATACTTTTTCCTACTTAATATATGAGGGCAGTTTGGTGTAGCTTCCTTGTGAGAAACGAGTCGAGGTGGCGTACCTTCGACGACAGTGCAGCCACAGTATCCAGAAAGGCCAAGTAGGCGTATAACCACACGTCAAAATGCTTCCATCTCTGGAAGTCAATATAACGTATCCATGAAAGAGCTATCATGAAGACTAGCCATCGCGCTATTGCAATCAAGTGTATTTTGAGGTATGTAGCGTGGAATCTCCTGTCATAATGGAAATGCTGATGCCCTGTTCTGTTCACAAGCAGACAATGGCTGTTGACTGAGTAGTTTCAAGACGACTCCATTTGCGGAAAACATCCTTCAATCATTTACACGTATTAATTTCACAAGCAAACGTTGATTCAAATGAACAAACAAATGAGAGAAGTATAATGATGGCAGCAATAGTACAGAAGGCGGTAGTTCTAGCTGGGTAATTCAGAGTCGGAATTTAAGAGAGCTTTGGAGGACTTGAGATCAAATAAGGCAGAAGGGATAGACAACATTCCGCCAGAATTTCTAAAATAATTCGGGGAAGTGGCAACAAAACTACTATTCAAGTTGGTGTGTGGAATGTATGAGTCTGGTGACATACCATCTGTCTTTCGGAAAAATATCACACACACAATACACAATACCGAAGACTGCAAGAGTTGACAAGTGCGAGAATTACCGCACAATCAGCTTAACAGCTCATGCATCAAAGTTGCTGATAAGAATAAGATACAGAAGAATGGAGAAGAAAATTGAGAAGTTGTTAGATGACGATCAATTTGGCCTTAGGCACATTCCCTATCAGAGGGGACACAGGCCAGACATGTTAGACATGGCCCTCATCAAGGGCATTACATCGACACTCAACGTTGCCGTTGAAAACGATCTGCCCTCAAATCACCAACCTGTAATACTATACATTGAGGAAACACTGCAGCACATGGAACAAAGCAGGATGTTGGACTACGGGCATGCGAATTGGACATTGTTCAAGGAAACGCTCGATAGCCACATCCCACCCATACACGAAATTAACGAAACAGCACAAATTGACGATGCAGTAGAAACCCTCACTAACGCCGTCCAGGACGCAATGGCGGGCACCATACCTGACCGCACCCCACAACAACACAGTGCGGCCCTGTCCCAGGAAATCCTGGGCCTAATCTCAATGAGGAATCGCCTCAGGAGACAATGGCAGCGCACCAGGCGTCAGTACTTCAAACGGCACATTAACAGGCTACAGGGCATCGTACACGATAAAATACAAACACATAGAACACAACAGTAGAACCAAAAACTCGAAGGGCTGGACACCGCGCGACCTGGTGTGTGGCAACTAGCCCGACACTTCACCAGGGTGAAAATATATACCCCAACGCTTCAAGGGCCTGACGGACCTGCATACTCAGCGGAAGAGAAAGAAGAACTAATGGCCCGCACACTCGCAGCGTCATTCACACCGAACCTGGTACCATCAGATCCAGTGTTCACACTTGCTACTGACCAGGAGGTTACATGCATTCTAGCCCAACCATCGCGCGACGACATTCGACATGCTAGCACAGCCGAAGACTCCTGGGCAATAATGCATTCTGCTGCTAGGAAAGCCCCTGGTCATGATGTCCTCCAGGAGTTCACGCATAAAGCTATTGAGTACCTAACACACATAACGAATGCCATACTACAACACGAACACTTCCCCGCCTTTTGGAAGACGGCCGAGGTCCTGGTGTTCAGGAAGCCGGGGAAAGACCACAGCCTCCCACAAAATTGCCGACCCATCAGCCTTCTGAGCTCGCTCAGTAAGATTGTCGAGAAGGTGATTCTGAAACGCATCACTAGGCACTGCATAACAAATGACATCCTGAGACCGGAGCAATTTGGCTTCAGGAATCACCACAACGCAACAACTCTTACGGGTCGTTGAACATATAACACATGGCTTCAACATAAACAAAGCAACAGAGGCGGTGTTCCTGGACATCGAAAAGGCTTTCGACCGTCTATGGCACAACGGCCTCATTCGCAAACTCGGCGACGCGGGATTCCCCGAATGGCTGGTGCGTCTAATACACTCATACCTCACAGACAGGAGTTTCAACACTGACGTGCAGGGAAAACAATCAGCACGACACGGTATACACGCGGGTGTACCCCAGGGAAGCATCCTAGGGCCCCTACTGTTTAACCTCTACATAAACGATCTCCAAACAACACACAACACAACGATGGGAATCCACGCGGATGACACAGCCATCCTCGCGCAAGATTGGAAACTATCAAACATTACGTCACGCTTACAGACTGCACTCAGATTGGCTGAGCCTTGATTGGAGAAATGGCGTGTTAGAGTAAACGTCGACAAGTGCGAAGCCGTTCTGTTCACTAGAAGACCGAAGCAACTGCGCAAATACCGACACTGCAGACCAATAACGCTACATGCACGCCCAATACGTTTCCGTGAGAAAGTCAAATACCTCGGTGTCTGGCTGGACCGGAAATTACTCTGGGGGGACCACATACAAGCCCGCATCTCGTGGTCGTGCGGTAGCGTTCTCGCTTCCCACGCCCGGGTTCCCGGGTTCGATTCCCGGCGGGGTCAGGGATTTTCTCTGCCTCGTGATGGCTGGGTGTTGTGTGCTGTCCTTAGGTTAGTTAGGTTTAAGTAGTTCTAAGTTCTAGGGGACTGATGACCTAAGATGTTGAGTCCCATAGTGCTCAGAGCCATTTGAACCATTTTTGACCACATACAACACGTGACCAACCGAGCTAGCGCGAGGCTCGAACAGCTCTACCCTATGCTCAACAGGCTTAGCACACTGAACAGAAGGGTATCGAGGTCCATGTACATGACATTTATTCGACCCCTGATGACGTACGCAGCTCCTGTCTGGGGATACGCTGCGCCTACACGCCTGCGCCGTCTGCAGCTCATACAAAATAAAGTACTCAAAATCATAAGCAATGCTCCACGATATACTATGAAACGTCCCCTTTGAAAAATTATACATGACTGTGCTTAAACTGACACACAATATTTTTAGCGCAACGCAATCTGACTTTCAAAAATCTCTACAAAAGAATGGCCCTGACTAACATTAACCTATACCTCTCACAAATCACTTACCTCACCAAAAATCTTCGTTACTCGAACTACTGCAATACAGCGAGCGCCACTACTGCCAGCTAACTAAAAGATTCAAACTACTGAAGGCACTAACTACTGATAGGCATAGTTAGCAAATGAAAGATTTTGATAGAGAACAAACAATGTATTTACCTTAATAGTCATAATATATATAGCAGTTCATGACATCCAGTCTTACAAATTTCAAAACTCCGCCATCTCTCTCCCCACATCCACCACTGCTGGCGGCTCACCTCCAACTGCGCTACCCTACGCGCTGTTCGCAGCCAACTGCCCAACACTACAATGGCAGACAACAATGCAAACTAGCCACAGACTGCACACAGCACAGCCAGTGATTTTCATACAGAGCGCTACGTAACGTTGCCAATAAGAAAACATAAACAGCCTACCTACATAGCCCCCATGCTCCCCACAAAAAATTTTACAAATTGTTTTGGGCAGTGGCCAATATTGATTTGATAAAATTTTTCATAATTGCAATAACAAAGAAATCAAATGCACACACTTATTGATACAATGTTGGTCAAAAGCTAAAATTTTCTTACAGTCCATAAAGACAGTCCTGATCGTTCATCACAGTAAAATAGCAGTGTTTTCCTCAAAGTCTGAGCAGTAGAAGAAAATGCACACGGAAGTAGTGGATTTCCATGCAGTCTTGAAGAAGTAGTGTTGTCCCTCGAACGAAAAGACAGTGCTGACTCTTGACATGCAGACAGGTAATGGGCCACAACAGAGCAAACCCACAGCAGAGTCAGTCGAAGTTTTGAAGAATATTGGTAGGGTAGGTCATCACAGAGTAGACCCACTGTAGTCCTGGTAGAGATTACGGTATTGGTGGGCCACCAAAGGTGCAGACCCACTGCAGTCCTTGTAGATATAATGGTATTGGTGGATCACCAAATGTGTAGACCCACTGTAGTCCTTGTAGAGATGGCCAGCAGCCATCTGCTGCGACTGTGCAGGTGGACAATCACCATCGAAGAGTCTTGCAGACAATATAGCAAGTCCATAACCACCACTTGTGCACTCACAAAGTTTTTGGAATTGTCCTCAGAACCAGCAATGCTGTTATCCAGTCCCTTGCTGAATTATTAACACATGTGCAAACACTAACAGTCCCTACTCCTCACATATTGTCCATATACTATGACCTACAGAAACGTGTGCAGTGAAATGGAACTTACAAGTTACTTAATTTGAAGAACTGCTGTCAATTACAATTTTATAACATAAGAATACAATTACAAAGGTACAAAATACATCATTAACGAACATAACAATACAGATAACATTTGTAGTACAGGCTTTACAAAAGAATCGAAATAACATATACATCAGTATTACAGGAATTATGATATAAGTTCATACATAGAAGATCAGATTAACTTTCGAAACATCAACATGAGCATTAAAACAAAACAGAATAAATAATGTCGAAACACCTTTACGAAGAAAATAACATAGTATTTGAAAAATTCTACAACATAAATCTTATTAGCGAAACACATAAAGACAGGAAAAACACAAATATACAAGAGTACACAAACACATAGGAGAATAAGATAGGGGGAAAGGACAGGGTTTGTTTTCATTATAACATTTGGTAATGCAGTATTTTGCAAACAAAACCTTTTTTTTCTTGGAGATCTCCCTTCGTTCATCATTATTCCCAAAAAGTCCTATCTATACCTCCTTTCTGTATTCTATTCATATTTCTTTCAAAATAATTATTTCTCAATGTACAATACTCATTTTGGGCCAAATCTTTTTCATATAACTTCTCAATGCATTCTTTCCCTATTCTCCATAGTCAGTTTCTTATATAGTCTACCCCCTCTTAAGCTAACCTAAATCTACTGAGCTCAGAGGCTAAACTAAGGGACGACGCAATGCAGCAGCACAAAACAATTAACACAAACAGCAATGACAAAAAAATTCAAATTGTCAAAGCAAGCTACAGTAAATCTAAATTACCAAGCAAATGCAACATTACAACTAATATGAGCCAATGTGCAGCAACAAGAAAAATAAATCAATAGTAAAACTAGCTTAACAGAGTAATATAAAGTGAAATTTAGTAGCACTATGCCTGGCAAACAGCAGCAGCAAATGCAATAACGT
This sequence comes from Schistocerca nitens, assembly GCF_023898315.1. Lineage (NCBI taxonomy): Eukaryota > Metazoa > Arthropoda > Insecta > Orthoptera > Acrididae > Schistocerca > Schistocerca nitens. Next base: position 244,557,455 of record NC_064615.1, on the reverse strand, counting down.
ATACCTAAGCATGACAAAGCTCAAGCAGAAAAAATAGTACACTAAAGACAACAATGCAGATAATGGAAATGTATATTCACATCTTAATATCTATGTTATTAAAGTGGTGCACCACAAAAACTAATTCTACAAAAAATTACCAAGTACTTGAAAAGAAAATTATATATGCAGTTACTGTTATTAGTCCCTTCTTATTGTTCTTTCCATTCCAAGGGCTCCTTTTTCGAAGAATGTGTATCATAAAGTAATTATTTAATAGATCTGTTGACAGAAAGTGTTCACATCAGCAAATGCATTTAATTTTATTTTATAAAACCAATGCTGCATCACAGCTGGAAAACAGATATCAAATGAAGTAAGCAACTATGTACAAAGCATAAAAATATCATTCAATAGTCATGTGACATTTCATAAGTGAGTAGAAATTCTCTCAACTCTCGTAGAAAGACACTTGTCATAATCAGGTGTGCAGATGTACGAATATTTCCCATCAATTCATAAGCATTTCAGTAAGTAGCACAAAGTACGAGTAATCATGATTCCAAGTAATGAGCGTGTCATATTTGAGATGCTTTCTACAAAGAGATGTCAATAGCGAGGATAATGGCCTCTTTTTTTTTCTCCACCTGTGCCTCTGAAAGGCACACACTAATGGCTTTTTTCCATGCAGGTGGTACAGCTGGGCATCCACGACACATTACGTGAAGGTCACTTAACTTTCTTACCAAAATATTTATGACAGCAGTGACAGTCTCATGTAAAAATTTCACATCTCGAGAATTTGCGTTACAAATGTGTAGAAACAAAACCCTGTAAATATAACAGTGTCCAAGAAATTTTCGTCAGCATTGTGGTACATTCACGCATTTACACACATTTCATAACTCTTAAAGTACGACTCTTGGTTTCCAACATCCTTTTTCACAACAGCATAATACACATTGTCATCATAATAATAACATCATAAAACCTCATCCAAATCTCAAAAACGTCGTAGCTTACTGCCATAATTTCAAACTCTAAAAAATATTCTCTGCTCATTTCAATAGTGTCATCTCCCTCAAACGTACTTTAAAAATCATGATCTCATACCAAATAATTCATTCAAAGATCTCATAGTATCACAACGGTTCTGAAAAAATATGAAGGGTTCACAAAGTACATACAGAAACAGTTTCATAAGTGCGAAGTCATCCTACTGTGTAATTGCGTAAACATCTGTCACTGACATAGTAAAAAAATGTTTACTTCTCTGTTAAATAATCAGATAGCTGTGTAATTCTGTTACAGAAATATAGAACCGATGTGTAAAGTTGTATAAGCAAATACCATATTAGCTAGGACTCCTTGTGCTTGCCAAACACATGGTACACAAAGTAAGCGTGTACTCCCCTGAGGATTAATGTAATTATACCCTCAGGTGTTACAGATTACAGCAATGGAATGAAATGTATCACGGTATACCTTTGTATCATTGTATTTCAAATATCTTTAAAAATAAATGATTTAAGTACAAAATTAATCACTCAAATACGTGTCCTGTAGCGTTAAACTGTGCGTCTTGTTGTAAGATAATCTCTGTGGAAGTGTCGTAGTTATCGTCCTCTGTAAGCTAAGTTCTGCAGAAGTCAATGTACTTACCTCATGATAAACAAAAGTGAAATGCTTTGCGTATAGATACCGTAGTTATTACGTACCTTACCGTGATCAAGAAAGTACTATAATGTAACGTATTGTTGTGCTACAAAAAAGGCAGTCTCATTGTAGCTATACCACAAAAGTTACTACTAAAACGTGTTTTTCTTTCCAGAATAATACAGAAAAACTGTGCAGCTATAAAACAGATACAGCGCAAAAGCAATAATATAAATTGTGAGACTCATTAGTAGCATCATGATATAATCGTGTAGCTGTCAAATAAACTGATCACTGTGTCATCTGATCTCTCAGAAAGTACTTTAAATCCAGAATGTATTTTCAAGTAAACCAAAATGTTGCATTAAAATCTCATTAGCAGTACCGGTACATGTTCTAAGTATGTGAGCCTTATGGTCATTACGTAATCGTGCTACTAACAAGCAAGAATGTACACACACAAGAACACTGTGTCGTCTGTTCACTATAACAATGCATTCGTAATTTCTGTTTAAATAAGCTCTCTTGGTTCTTGACTGGATATTTAACTTCAAACATTGTTGCATGTTAACAGATTCTAAGTCTGACAAAGCATACTAGTAATGTAAAGTGAAAAGTTATATGGCAAAGACAAAGTTAAAAAGCAGATTATCTTTCAATAAACAGTTTTACATGTGAAATGTGGTGCAATCCTTTACTCCTCATAGTACGCAGAGTTTCAGTTTCAACGCAATTATCATGTGGTATACGTCGGTAAGGTTGAAATGGTTCAAATGGCTCTGAGCACTATGGGACTCAACTGCTGTGGTCATCAGTCCGCTAGAACTTAGAACTACTTAAACCTAACTAACCTAAGGACATCACACACATCCATGCCCGAGGCAGGATTCGAACCTGCGACCGTAGCAGCAGCGCGGCTCCGGACTGGAGCGCCTAGAACCGCACCGCCACCGCGGCCGGCATACGTCGGTAAGGAATACTGGAATTTATCTCAAGGTTAGCTTATGTTATTTTTCTGAAGCCCAGCCGGCGCACGTGGCTGCCTGCGGTGCGAGTCATTGTCTGTTTCTTTGTTGGCGCGCGTCGTTATTGGGATTTGGAGACCTAACTTCTACAAATTCACCTTGACGAGAGGGCCCTGCTCTGTTTGAATCCCGCTAGTTCTGATGCAATTCAGGTCTGTCGTTACGATCATATCGTCTGTCGTCATGTCGGTAGACTCCACAGTTTCTTTCTTGTCGGTCACGTGGTGGAGAATTTCTCCCTGAATCGTAGCTGTGCGCTGAACTGTTGCATCTGAATTTATTCTGTCTCCTGTGATAATAATAGTTCTGGTTGCCATATTGTCTGTTTCTATGATTGTCTCTGTCATATTCATTACTACGGAAATCCAATCTTTCTCTGTAATTATTACTACTCTGCCAACGGTTATCATACGGGTGGTGTCTGTTTTGGTCTCGATTTACGTTGTAAGAATAGCCTTGTCATGTATTATTTCTGTCATCGCGGAATTGTGACAGATGTGACCTGTAATTGTTGTACTCCTGTTTTCGCGTTCCGCAATTGTCAGTGTCAATTTCCAGTTCTTGTAACAGTCCCCGAAAAGCTTCAATGTCGTCTTTGCAACGTCCTGCTAAAATAATATGTCGTAAATGTTCAGGTAATTTGATTAAGCAAATCCGGATGAGTTCTGAGGGGCTGTATGGGTTTGACAGGTACTGATTCTTATGCAAGATGTCTTCAAAATATTTCATAAGACTGGAAAATTCAGATTGTTCGAAACGTTTCATCATTATGATGCTATGTTTTACTTGGTCTTGTGTAGTTTGAGACCAATACGCTGAGAGGGAGGCATGATAAAATTCTCCTTCACTGTGACAATCGTGAATGACCGATCGCATTCTTATAGCTGGTTTATTCTCTAAGTAGCCACACATAAATTCTAATCTGTGTTCTAACGACCAGTTGGGAGGAAACCACTGAGAGAACTGATGGATCCATGCTTGTGGATGAATGTCGTTGCCAGAATTCTTAAATGTTTTGAATTTACGTGTAGTAATGAACAGCTTATAGTCAAAATCATCGTGTCGGCGAGTCGCACATCGCTCATTGTTACTTCGTTTCGGCGTTTCCATCTCAAAATCCAGTGCGCCTTGCCAATTTCTTTCATAATTTCCGAAGTGTCCTGTGTTATTATTTTGTGGTTGTTCCGTATTTCTATGTCCCTCTTCCCGTACTGGAGCGCGAGTGTCCTCTGAAATATGTAATTCTTGTATTACTTGTGCCAACTGATCTTGTACTTCCCGGATTTCTCTTTTGTACTGTGTATGGATTTGATTTTGATTTTGTTTGAATTTTCTTATTTGTTCATACTCTTCAGTGTCCGTGAAGGCTACAGGTCTTGTGTCATTCAGATCATCATCTACCTTTGTAGATAAGTTAGTGAACTGATCTGAAAGTTCGGCTACTTTATCCGTTAGTGAAATTATTTCCTCTGTGTGTTTTTCTGAACCAAGTTTCAGAGTGTCCATTTGTGTTGATATCGTATCTACTGTGTCTTTTAAGTTTTCCTGAGTTTTTGCAAGTTGCGTAACCGAATCGGTAGATGTAACTGAGTCAATTTTAGCTTGCAAGGTGTCGTGATTTTCATGAACAATAGTTTGCAGTTCTTTTATGGCTGCTTCGTGATTCTGTAATTCATTTTCATGACGCGAAAAAATAGGTTGGAAATGCTCACAAATTTTTGTTTTTACGTCGTTACAGACTTTTTGACATTTCGATTCGATTTTATGTAACTCAGTAGTTAAATCTTCACGTGTTTGTTCAAGCGTGGTGTGAAGATTTTGTTCCATTGCGTCTAACTGTTGCTGTGTTTGTCTCTGGTGTTGTTCCATTGTGTCTAACTTTTGAAGATTTTGTCCCATTTGTTTCTGATTTTGTTCAAGCGTTGTGTCTAACTTTTGAAGATTTTGCTCCATTGTGTCTAACTTTTGTATCCTTTGTCCCATTTGTTGCTTTAACTGTAATAACAGTGCACTGGTGTCTGAAACATGTTCCTCAGTGCTATTCGGTAGTGCATTTGAACCGGCAATATTCGCATTTTGAAAAGCAGAAAATGTGTCTTGATTTATTTGCGAAAATGGTGAGGACGCAAAACCTGAATCTACAGTATTTGCAAGATTGTGTCCTGTCATTTCGGAATCCTGAGGCGAGCTGTTGTCGACCGATCGATCAATAATGCTTCCCTGTTCACTAATTGTTTCACTGTCTACGCCATTATTTGCCGCCCGCTCCATTTCCCTAAGCACAATTACCAAATTACTACTTTGAATGTCTGTTAATTCATTACACAGTGGTGCTGATAAGCTACGCTCGTTGTCACTATTATTTCTCAGTTTACTTTGGAGCCTAGTGTTACGTTTTTTACACGCCATACAGCACAGCCAGTGATTTTCATACAGAGCGCTACGTAACGTTGCCAATAAGAAAACATAAACAGCCTACTTACAATACACGCATCGCGGAACTTCACCGGGAATACCGACTTGAGACTCTCACGGAGGTAATCCACAAACTCACCACAAGACTATACAGAAACTCCAGACATTTGCAGAACCCGTTTATTCTGAATCTGGGGAACTACGACCACAACCATAGATGGAAAAATAAAAGACCAAAAGACGTACTTGCAAGGACCTAACGTCTATGGCCGAGCACACGCAAACACAACGGCACAGGTGAGCCCCTGTTAATCAGACACCATTACTGGATATCCAGCTGGAATACACTGACGAATAACTGGCGCCACGTACCGTACACTGCATGCAGACAAGCTCCACACATCCCCCACACAGTGAGATGATCTATGGCCGACCTCCCACTACTATATAACGATCTTGATTGTTCCAGGAATGTAGCGGCTGCAGCAACTGGGATACATCGCCATCACCTGCCACGGTAATGATGCGTGATACCCATACTAACAAATCCAACCTTGCATGAACTATCGCAGCTAGTAAGCCACTACTGCTCTTACTACCCATCCCACTGTCGCAGAGGTTTTTTTCCCACGGCACGAGCCTTGGCACTTTTTTCCCTCTGCTCTTCAAATCGCTACCCTCACCCGCGTTTCGTCCATTATCTATCACCTGATGGACCGTGTTAATGCGTAGTCTTACCCAGACGCACGGATAACATCACAGCCCAGCATCCTGTGATCCAATTACTAGATAACTAACATGTTGACGGAGGTGACAGTAAAATTTTGGGTTTGGTCACCACGTTGGTGCGGGCGTGGCGGGGCCCCATATACAGGGTTATTACAAATGATTGAAGCGATTTCACAGCTCTACAATAACTTTATTATTTGAGATATTTTCAAAATGTTTTGCACACACATACAAAAACTCAAAAAGTTTTTTTAGGCATTCACAAATGTTCGATATGTGCCCCTTTAGTGATTCGGCAGACATCAAGCCGATAATCAAGTTCCTCCCACACTCGGCGCAGCATCTCCCCATCAATGAGTTCGAAAGCATCGTTGATGCGAGCTCGCAGTTCTGGCACGTTTCTTGGTAGAGGAGGCTTAAACACTGAATCTTTCACATAACCCGACAGAAAGAAATCGCATGGGGTTAAGTCGGGAGAGCGTGGAGGCCATGACATGAATTGCTGATCATGATCTCCACCACGACCGATCCATCGGTTTTCCAATCTCCTGTTTAAGAAATGCCGAACATCATGATGGAAGTGCGGTGGAGCACCATCCTGTTGAAAGATGAAGTCGGCGCTGTCGGTCTCCAGTTGTGCCATGAGCCAATTTTCCGCGGACTACGCGTCAAACTTGCCCGCACGCGTTCAACCGTTTCTTCGCTCACTGCAGGCCGACCCGTTGATTTCCCCTTACAGAGGCATCCAGAAGCTTTAAACTGCGCATACCATCGCCGAATGGAGTTAGCAGTTGGTGGATCTTTGTTGAACTTCGTCCTGAAGTGTCGTTGCACTGTTATTACTGACTGATGTGAGTGCATTTCAAGCACGACGCACGCTTTCTCGGCTCCTGTCGCCATTTTGTCTCACTGCCCTCTCGAGCGCTCTGACGGCAGAAACCTGAAGTGCGGCTGCAGCCGAACAAAACTTTATGAGTTTTTCTACGTATCTGTAGTGTGTCGTGACCATATGTCAATGAATGGAGCTACAGTGAATTTATGAAATCGCTTCAATCACTTGTAATAGCCCTGTATATTAAAAGGACATGTTCATAGGATTAGTCGACATGGAAAAAGCGTTCCACAATGTAATATGGTGCAAGATGCTGTAAATTCTGAGAAAAATAGGGATAAGCTATACGGAGAGAAGGGTAACATACAATACGTACAAGAGCCACGAGGTAGTGGATGGCCAATAACGAAGTGATCGTTTTAAAAAGAGTGTAGGACAGGGATGTAGTCTTTCGCCGCTACTGTTCAATCCGTACATCGAAGATGCAATGATGGAAATAAGAGAAAGGGTCAGGAGAGGAATTAAAATTCAAGGAGAAAATATATGAATGATACGATTCGCTGATGACATTGCTATCCTAAGTGAAAGTGAAGAAGAATTATATGATTTGCTGAACGAAAGAGACAGTCTAGTGAGCACAGAATATGGATTGAGAGTTAATCGAAGAAAGACGAAAGTAATGAGAGGTAGCATAAATGAGAACAGCGAGAAACTTAAGATCAGGGTTGATGGTCACGAAGTAGATGAAGTTAAGTAATTGTACCACCAAGGCAGCAAAATAACCAGTGACGGACGGAGCAAGGAGGACATCAAAAGCAGCAAAAGCAGCAGTTGCGAAAACGGTATGCCTGGCCAAGAGAAATCTACTAGTATCAAACTTGGGCCTTAATTGGAGGAAGAAATTTCTGACAATGTTCGTTTGGAACACAGCATTGAATGGTGGTGAACATGATCTGTGGGAACACCGGAACAGAAGAGAATCGAATCATTTAAGATGTGGTGCTACAGACGAATGTTGAAAATTAGGTGGACTGATACGCTGAGAAATGAGGAGGTTCTGCGCAGGATCGGAGAAGAAAGGAATATGTGGAAAACTCTGACAAGGAGAAGGGACAGGATGATAGGACATCTGTTAAGACATCAGGGAATGATTTCCATGGTACTAGAGGGAGCTGTAGAGGACAAAAATTGTAGAGGAAGACAGGGATTTGAATACATCCAGCAAATAATTGAGGGCTACTCTGAGATGAAGAGGTTGGCACAGGAGAGAAATTCGTGGCGGGTCGCATCAAACCTGTCAGAAGACTGACGACTCAAAAAAAAAAATAAATAAATAAATAAAAATAAAATATTCTTTGAGGTGAAAACAGTAGCTCTGCAGTGATCAGAAACAGTTTTTCCTTTTTCATCGTGATTATGATCATCATCTTGACTGCCAGAATGAGATTTTCACTCCGAAGCGGAGTGTGCGTTGATACGTATCTTCCTGGCAGATTAAAACTGTGTGCCGGACCGAGACTCGAATTCGGGACCTTTAATTTCGCGGGTAAGTGCTCTACCATCTTTTTTTAATAATTATCAGACTGACTTGGCATTTTCATGAAAATCAGACAACCATAGTCAAATAATCATTTAACATCAGCTGCAAAAAGAAAATCAACAAATCAGTACAAGTACAAACAAGTATTAAATTCTGGACGGGAAGACTAACCCATTATCCCACCCTTCTTGTCTTTTTATATACATGTAGAAGTGAAAAAGTGACAAAACAAAGCTACAAGGGAGGGGACTCAAGCTCAGGGAAGAAACAGGGATCACAGGGGAACTTAACCAACACCCTGACGGTTAAACACAAGAAAAAGAATATTCGCAAAAAGCGTTCGGTATCGTGGCAACCGCTGCTAATTCCAATGTACAGTTGTCAGATAATGGTGAAAAACGCGGGGATCCGGGTCACTCCCCCCTTCAACGACATAGTGAACGTAGTAACCCAAGGGCCTGACAATCGTGTTCGTTTTCCTCTGAGGAAAAAAAAGGATATGTCCGGATGTAGGAGGATGTCGTCTGGGAAAGCGGTTTCAGGCCGTCGAGTAAGGAAAGCTAATTGACGGCAGACCCAGAGCCACTGATCCAGTCCGCAACAAACAAGCCTGTGAAGTAAGGCGTCAGCTGGATGACATTCCTCACACTGATCAGTCGGACGAAGGCCAATACGAAAAAGACGATCACCAGTTGGTATCAGACGGTGGCTGACCTTACATCACGTTGAAGCAATCTCCATCGGCAATATAGGAAGACTCAGACTGTTTTCCAAGACGTTGACGGGGAATCAAGTTCAAGAAAAGGGACATGGTGCACCCCAACAGGATGGTAGCATGTTGGTATTAATATGCGCCATAGAAAATATATCAGCACCTAGGATACCGATAGTTTGAAAGTATTCACGAATGTGCCGCAATTTAGGATTAATCCGTCCAACATCAACAGGAGGGGTCAGACAGACCGGCCGAAGGCGGGAAAGTAAACGAGAAGTAACTGAATGCGGAGCCCACGTACAGGTTGAAACAGTTACGGCGGGCAAATAAGATGGATTTCTTCATTTTGATATCGGAAAGACTCAGTCCTCCAAGCTTTCGAGGCCTGGTCACTACTTCATACGGGACACGAAAGATATGGCGGCGCCACAGTAATCGACCAGACAGCTGTTTCAGTCTGCGGGCCATCATCGCGGGAAGCGGGAAGAACTGCGCAACGTAATATACTTTACTGAAGACATTGCTTTCTAAAAAAATGGTTCAAATGGCTCTGAGCACTATGGGACTCAACTGCTGTGGTCATAAGTCCCCTAGAACTGAGAACTACTTAAACCTAACTAACCTAAAGACAGCACACAACACCCAGCCATCACGAGGCAGAGAAAATCCCTGACCCCGCCGGGAATCGAACCCGGGAACCCGAGCGTGGGAAGCGAGAACGCTACCGCACGACCACGAGATGCGGGCTTGCATTCTAAAATCCGTACGCTGTGAAGGAGGCTAATTGAACGGCGTTCATATTAAAGGATCGCCCCGTGAACACGGCTCGTAACCTCACGCCAATTTAGTGTCGCCATTCTGATCGGATTGCGATCTACTATGATCACTAAGGTCTTACGGCGATTGACGATCGTCGCACAAGGAATGACGACATGATCAAAGCCTCTCAACGGTAGGAATGTGCATTTGCGATCATTAATACGAGCACCAGCAAGACGACAAAATGAATCCAAGGAATTTTTAAGCCTCGGTATGTTCTGAACACGTGGTACTAAAACCATGACGTCATTTATGCACGGACCGATTTCCCTCAAAATAGTCCAGCCACGTAATTGCATGGCGAGGCGGCTAAGTAAGGGCTCTGAGAACAAGACAAAAAGGGACGTCGATAAGGGGCTTCCCTGGGGTAAACCCCGTCTGATCGATATGCGGGGGGGGGGGGGGGGGGGGGGGGGGAAGGGTTTAGGGTGACCATTCACAATCACCGAGACACTGATACCGGTAAAAAGGTGAAAGGTGTCGAGCATCATTATTAAAGCCGACTACGGTGAGCACTCTCTTCAAAAAATCATGGCTGACTTGATCAAACGATTTCTGGTTGGTTGGTTGGTTTGGGGAAGGAGACCAGACAGCTTGGTCATCGGTCTCATGGGATTAGGGAAGGATTGGGAAGGAAGTCGGCCGTGCCCTTTCAGAGGAACCATCTCGGCATTTGCCTCTAGTGATTTAGGGAAATCACGGAAAACCTAAATCAGGATGGCCGGACGCGGGATTGAACCGTCGTCCTCCCGAATGCGAGTCCAGTGTCTAACCACTGCGCCACCCCGCTCGGTCACGATTTCTGGAAATCAAGAAAAAGCAAAGCCCTTGGGACATTAGCGGCAGCCGCCACCGAAATTACATCGCGACATTCGAACATTCGAGAACAGAAGTCAATATCGTGCGTCCAGTCACACAGCTATGGTGGGCGGTAATAATGGTATCGAGCAGCTTAAAGAGACGCATATTAATTGCTCGAGCGACAATTTTATAGTCAAAGTTAAGGAAAGTAATAGGACGGTGGGAATCAATCGCAGATCGACCTGTAGATTTCGGGAGGAGGACCAGTTCACCTTCCTGAAAAGCAGCAGGAAATGAGACTCCCCGCATCACATCATTTACCAGTGACGTTAAGTTGTCACCAATGAGTGGCCAAAATTGAACATGAAACTCCTTAGGAATACTGTCTAATCCAGGCGACTTGAGGGACTGAGATCCTGTAACAACATCATGCATATCGTCCTTGTGAAAGGGACGCAGAAAGACGTCATTTAATTGAGGAGTGACGACGCGATGCAGCAAGGACGTAAACTCGTCGAGAGAGTTTTCAGCCGGGCATGGGTATCGTACAGATCAGTAAAATAGGTGTAAATAAAGTCGGAAATGTCATGGTGAGGGGTGAACATGCGGCCGTCAGCGGTTGTGAGGGAGGCAAGGCACACACGTTTCCGGCGCGCCCGTAAACGGACTAGAGGGTAAAGTGACGTCAATTCGTCTTGTAAAAGGGAACGTGGGTGAGACCTCGTCCTCAGCCCCTCCATTTGAATGCGTTTGAGATGCAGCAATTTGGCTTTGGTGCGCCGTATATCAGTAACCCGTAGGGAAGCATGCGTAGCACTATCGTACAGTTGACGTAAGAAAATGGTTCAAATGGCTCTGAGCACTATGGGACTCAACTGCTGTGGTCATAAGTCCCCTAGAACTTAGAACTACTTAAACCTAACTAACCTAAGGACAGCACACAACACCCAGCCATCACGAGGCAGAGAAAATCCCTGACCCCGCCGGGAATCGAACCCGGGAACCCGGGCGTGGGAAGCGAGAACGCTACCGCACGACCACGAGATGCGGGCAGTTGACGTAAGACTGTGTAGTAAAATTCTTGCGTTCGTCGATCGTCTGCCACCTTCGCAGCTCCAAAACGCATGAAAGCCCTATGGAATTGTGGTTTAACATGCAGTGTCCACCATGCCACAATAGACGAGTACCGGTCCATAGTACGAGAACAACGAACCCATACGTCCTCCAGGACGACACCAAGACAGGTATCTTGCAAATAAGCGATATTGAGCATCCAGGGAGTACGAAAACATTTCACCGGTTGCCGCTCGTAATTAAACGTGACGGCTACGGCGCAATGATCAGTAAAACAGGCTGGTATCACATCAACATCCAGAAGTTGCCTACACGAGGAATCGGAAAGGTAAAAACGATCGAGGCGACTGCTAGACGTGGGAGTAAAGTATGTATGTCGCACAAGTGTAGGATAGCGAGAAACCAACACGTCACGCAGGCGCAAGGAGCGCACCAGGTCATTGAGTTCTTTACTGAAATTAAAATTAGGAGACTGATCCACCGGCCGTAGACCACAATTGAAGTCCCCACCTAAGATTTGTCGGGGATTTACGAAGCAGGTAAATGATATCTTCTTTATAGGAACTCGAACGTGCGGTAGTACAACCTGAGCCAGAAGGGGCATAAAGAAGGAGTAAACTGAGATCACAAAATGTGACCCCGATCCCTTTTCTACTGTCGAGTACTTCGAAATCCATCAACGGAATGCCTTCCCTATAAAACAAGGCAATGCCCGTAGAAAGTTCAGAAGCTACATTAAAAAAGGTTGAGAACCCAGGAATGGAAAACCGATCGAATAAGACTTCCTGTAAAAAAACAACATCTGCCCCAGGTTGATATATAAACTGTCGCAAAACAGCGACCGAAGCTCAGAACGTATTCTGTTAATATTCAGAGTAAAAAATGTGTATGCTTGCATGGAATTTCAACCCAGAAAGAAGAACAAAGAACGTTAGAGATCCGTCAGTTGACGGAGCAACATACAAGTAACCATACCAGAATCAATCGCCGAACCAGAGAGAGAAGAACTACGAAACAGAACCCTCATCTTCCCACTGCTTTTTCTTCGGCCGTGACGCGGCTCTCTGTGGCTGTTTACCAATTCTACTGCGCCTCCGCGGCGCCGACGCTGCCGCGTTGGATCGCGTGGGAGCATCATGTAGGTATTCCGTTTCAGATTGCGAGGGAGAGGCCTCTACGTCCCACTCGTCCGCAGACATGGGTTCACGGAGGGACGGTTGGTGAATAACAACGGGATCCACTGGCTCTTGAGAATCAATCAGTTGTTTCACGGGAGAAGCCTGTGACCCAGAGGGGCGACAGAAGTCGCAGAAGGAGGATGGGAAACAGAGTAGACAGGAGAAGCGTCCGAGAGAACCGGAGAAGACACGTGGGAACCGGAAGCAGGTTCCTTCACAGGCGTCTCCGAAGGGGCGGCCTCGACAACAGGAACAACGCCAGATAAGGTGCCAGGGATCTTTACACAGGCGTGAAAGCACCTGTGGCGTCCTCATCCACGATTTCAGAGGGAGGGTCCTTTACTGGAGGCCCATCGGAAGGGCGAGCCAATAGGGAATGTTCATCTGCCGCATCATCCTGTGTTCGGCGACGCTTTTTGTGAGAAATCGTGGCGGGCACATCGGAATTAACGGCAACATTCAGACGTAAGGACAGCGGGGGAAAATCACGGGCGACGTCGGTCAACGGATCACTGCGTTCCTCAGTAACAGCGAGCGATTCAGTCTGAGATCCCTGCTGGAAAAGATCAGCTAAAGTCAATTTTTTACGCTGTTCGTATGTAGGTTTTAATACCACCACACGCCGTGGTCCATTAGTACGGAAATGACCGGTTTGATTACAATAATAACATGTTCCTTCTTGGCCACTGCACGTAATATGGACCCCATAACCAAATACCTGTAGATGAGAAGGAATATGTTTCTTGACCACCATTTCCACCGACCGAATACCACTATAAACCTGTAAGCGGTGCTGAACCAGCGTTCCTTTCGAATATGACGCATTTCCCCATAAGCAAGCAGAACGAGTCGTCTACCTCGGGCGGAAGGTTAAACACCCGGACATTCGTATATATCACTTCTGTATTTGCCAAGAGAACCAAACTAGTGAACCACCACGGTGCGTAAAGAGTACCTGAGAACCGTGACGAGAAACCATTCAATCAACCTCAAGTGATCAAGAAACTTAACAACAAACACATATAATTTGCTGTCAAAATATGCAGTATGCACCTGATCACTAGTGACTGTAATTGTATCGACTAACCAGTCATGTATCTCCAAAGAACTGGGCTGGACGTCACGCGTGGATTTGTCGAAGGTGAAGCTGAAAGTACCTATACGCGGAATTTTCGTGGGAACCATGGTGGACATAATGTCGTGAGCCGATACCGCGTCAGGAAGGGCCGTACGGACACCAAACACTAGCCGACAACAAGCGATGCGAGGCGCACGGAGACCAACACGACACTAGACGGACACGAGGAAAACACGAAGTGCTACGGTAGAGGGGGAACTAATAAGCACAACCTAGTCGCCAGACGCGCGAAGCGGGAATACAGTCCAACTGAGCTACCCAAGCACGACTCACGACCCGCTTTCACAGCTTCAATACTGCCAGTACCTCGTTCGAGTTTCGGTCCGGCAGACAGTTTTAATCTGCCAGGAAGTTTCATATCAGCGCAGACTCCGCTGCAGAGTGAAAATCTCATTCTGGAAACATCCCCCAGGCTGTGGCTAAGCCATGTCTCCGCAATATCCTTTCTTCCAGGAGTGCTAGTTCTGCAAGGTTCGCAGAAGAGCTTTTGTGAAGTTTGGAAGATAGGAGACAAGGTACTCGCAGAAATGAAGCTGTGAAGGTGAGTCGTGAGTCGTTCTTGGGTAGCTCACATGGTAGAGTACGTGCCCGCGAAAGGCAAAGGTATCGAGTTCGAGTCTCGGTCAGGCACACAGTTTTGATCTGCCAGGAAGTTACATTATCTTGACTTTCAAGGACTATGCGCGACGCCTCTTCTATCTTCGTCGGTCAGCCTTATTCAAGCAACTATGAAGTCAGTCCGGCTGTACCATGTCCTCATTACTGTAAACCATCTTGAACCTGAATAGCCTAAATTTCTTTTTGGAGATTATTCCCCCAACCCACTCTTACTGTAAATTAGCTATGTAATCGTATGTTTTATGCCTTTATGCTACTGGAAGTAAGTACTGCCTCTACCAGCGAGTGAGCCCAATAAGTAATATGCTTTAGGAATGCATTTTATTGAAAATAGCTCTGAAGGGAAGGCATAATGTGCCGCAACAAAGGAAACAACTGCAGCCTTACAAGTGGCGGAGGTGAAATGCGGAATATTGTACATGGGCTATGAAATTATATCAGCGACAGTTTGGATTAATTCACTTATACTGTACGCTAAAACGAAGATATTGGGGTCCTAATGCACTTGGTTAGGGGAGAAGGCTTACAATCAGAATAATAAGTGGCCATGTGCTGCTTCTGGCAAAATATGAATAGCACATCAGATGGTGAAATTACTTAAACTACTGCAGTTTCGAATGAAAAACGACGCAAAGCAAGCATCAGACAGCATAGAAAAGAAGGGAGAAGCTAGAAGGTCCGCTTGTGCCTGCAAGCAACTTGAAGTGAGAGTCAGTCAACGAATTGACAAATATCATTGTATATATGTAGCACTTGGGCGCTATCTAACTACAAAAACTCACACTGGTAAATTGGCCAGACTATGAATTTGAATTCACTGAATAACTGGCAAACGAAATCATCACACCTACGAAATATACAGGCACAGAAAGATACGGGAATATCTTTTTCAACGTATTCCACGTGCTTGTCGAGAAGCGGCATGAATAAAAATTCAGTGGTTGCAAACAACATGGAATGTAACTGCAATATTTAGAATCTCGTCCGCTCAAACGAGAAGGAGGCAGAAGGTCGTTTCTCGTGAAACGTAACGCTACTGAGATATCAGTTACCAAGCTCCAACACACACACAGTGCAGTCAGCAACGCATGACTCCAGATGACGAGGACTTTCTTCTCCAAACGCGATAACAGAAGTGTTCGCTTCTGCCAAAAGTTTCTATCTGCGCTGTGCTGAACTGAAACCAACGTTACGACACATACCCTCCTCATCGACATACCTAAATCGAAAGTGCGCATGGTGCATCTCCAAAGACATTCTTGCTTTGAGAAGTAAAAGCTGTTTATCTGAACACGCACATCTGCTAAATAGCACGAATCCACTTTGTATATATGTTTCCAGTCTTTTTATTTCATGTTACATACTACATTTGTGCACCAGAAAATACATTTCGGCCTTCACCACAATGGTTTTATCCTTACTCTATCCCCCCATAAGACAATTAAGAGCACATCTGCCGTCCGCTGTGGCTGTACCAATGGGTTCCTTCACCACCTTCACCGAGGTACTACTGCTCTAACACTCATCCATTGTCCGGTTAGTAACAGGCAGAGCTTGGCTTCCCAAACAGACCAAGCAGTCAAGGAGGGCAGAAGCAAGCCTAAGTAGAAAATTGCCCTCTCGTTTAGCTGTTGAGTTCAGAAGAGCTTTCCAAATTTTGTGCACTGTTTTGACTTCAGCCTTTGTTCTAGGCTGTGCTATTTTACGTTTTTCCACTGAATTGCAATTTTTTATTGTAAGTGACATTCATGTCTGTGTTTCATATTTGTGCGTGCGTGCGGGCGCGCCCTTTTGTGTGTGTGTGTGCGTGTGTGTGCGTGCATTTTTTAATGGTCCACTTATAAACGTGGTTTATTTCTTGGTAAAATATTAAGTTCAAGTTACGATGATGAATGTCGAATAGGGTGGCTGAGCGATTCTAGGCGATACAGTCTGGAACAGCGCGACCGCTACGGTCGCAGGTTCGAATCCTGCCTCGGGCATGGATGTGCGTGATGTCCTTAGGTTATTTAGGTTTAAGTAGTTCTAAGTTCTAGGGCACTGATGGCCTCAGAAGTTAACTCCTATAGTGCTCAGAGCCATTTGAACCATTTTTGATGAATGTCGAACAGTTGTTGAACGTTGGGGGAAGGGCGTCAAGAGCGTAAAAAATCCTTTTATAAACAATTCTGGTAAAAATTTGTTTCATGTTGACTGAGAAGAACGTCCGAGCCGGCACCTAGCTTATGATTGCGGGGAATTCTGTACCGAGGAAACTGATGTCAGAGGCGTAAGAGGCGGGGCATCCAGGACTGGCGGTTGTTCGGGAAAAACAAGACACTGTAATAGTCAGTCATTCTACTGTGTTGACTCTCGACTGACCAATGCATAATTGCGCCATGGCTATCACATTAGTCATTCATATTTTTAAAACACTGTTAGAAAGTTATTTGGACGAGGGGTAGTGCCAGTACTATATTTACAGAATATACTGTGCTTTTAGTTAAGTCGTCAAAGACATCCAGAATGAGATTTTCACTCTGCGGCGGAGTGTGCGCTGATATGAAAGTTCCTGGCAGATTAAAACTGTGTGCCCGACCGAGACTCGAACTCGGGACCTTTGCCTTTCGCGGGCAAGTGCTCTACCATCTGAGCTACCGAAGCACGACTCACGCCCGGTACCCACAGCTTTACTTCTGCCAATATCTCGTCTCCTACCTTCCAAACTTTCCAGAAGCTCTCCTGCGAACCTTGCGAGATACTGGCAGAAGTAAAGCTGTGGGTACCGGGCGTGAGTCGTGCTTCGGTAGCTCAGATGGTAGAGCACTTGCCCGCGAGAAGCGTCAAAGACATATTTTACGTAGCGAACCGATATGAAAGTAATGTGATTTTATTCCCACTAATTATGCAGACCACTAATTATGCACAGTGCGCAGCCTTTTTTTTATTCATTACGGGATGCTGACGCAAATATTTACCTTTTTAACGATTATTATTCCATGTTCTTATTAGCGGCGGAATGTTTTAATACAGTTGGATGAAAATGCTGGGATCCCATTTTTGATTTTTCGTATTAGTGACTTATATTTTCCAGGGGATTTTTTTTTATTATATGTCCCTTAATGCGGCACTTCACCGGAGACGGACTCTGAGAAGTTTATTACTATTGAACTTCAGTATTCGGGTTTGAATAACAAATTTAAAGCCTCGTTTTTAAGAAAGGGAGCCGCCACAATGTCTTTAGGTCACTTTCGTACTCTAACTCCATTTGAAGTTTTATTATTTTGCCTCTTTTATCCAGACTCGTCTCATTAAATTTAGTATGGATGCTGACGACCATACTGCTCCGGTGCCAGTGTATCATCACATTCTCGTTGTAATCATCATCATGATCATCATCATCATCAAGACCCGAATTTACTTTACGTAGTATTACATTCGGCTGTATGACCCATTTTAGCTATCCAGACTGTAACTATGAAAACAAATAGAAAAATTTAAAATCTCCTACATTGTCGCTCATAGTTTGTGTTGTCATGTATTCCAAATTAAAGCCTCGTCTCCTGCGAATGATAGCGTATGTTGATTTTTGCCCTCTCTGCTTCAATGTACCTATTGACAGCTCTACGCTACGTCATTACTTGTAATAAAAGTCTTTGAGACAGGACATATTGTTGCACTACACTTATTAGTGGACATTAATTTCATTAATTTGGTTGTGTGCCCACCGTTCTTCTTTATGACCGGCTCCTTTTATCCCTTCCCCCCAGACACCCCCCACCCAAAAGCCCCCCTCCCTTTGTGGCCGAGCTTCATTTTCACGCCAATGTCTATTACTTTTAAGACTGCATATCCATAATTTCAACACCCCTCCCCCCCGCCTCCGTACCCATCTCCTCCCTTGGCTTTTCCATTAAAAATAAACACAAAAATAAAGCTACAATAAGTAACCAATGGACTCATGCGATCGTACTTCTCACTTGGTATGTATGTCAGTTGCATTAGCTACACATTATTTTCATTAAACAGGTTAAAGAAACTTGGATGTTCTTTCGATGTAGTCGTTGATTTCCTACATATAAAATTGTCATGGATTATGCTGTCACGTTTCATGGGAATGCTACCCGCAATTTGCTGTCGATGGAGCTATGATCTTTTGTTAATACTTACCCCTCACCAATCCTTTTCCACCTTCCTTTCCTACCCTCACTCTCCTCATCCCCCCCCCCTAAATACACACCGCTCCCCCTTTTCCTCCACCCCACATCATCCCTCCCTTTTCTTTCCTCACCTACCCCTACCCGCTAGGGTATTTCTAGCAAAAAAAAAAAAAAAAAAAAAAAGGTTGACCACTGCACTCACACATATTTTAAAGTTATTCGCTTACCTTTAACTTTTCTGGCATTTTATTTACGTTTTAATAAATTTTGGTGATGTTTTAGAACTACTATTCTTTTCTATTTTAAATGATATTATTAGTTTTTGCGTACTGTTGAAAATAAAGCACCTGTGTTACTTGTAATATGCCCTGTACTATATTTATCTTTCCTTTTTCTTCATAAAGATATCGTTATCATAATTTGAAAATTAACGTTCCGTGGTTATTCACTGTACATATCCAAAAAATTTCTTTGTTTCTTTTTATACAGATGTTTTAGACGGTGGCCACTGTGCACCATTTGTTAAAATAATTTAACCTCTGTGCCTTGCACCAGTTTCATTTTATTTACACAGATTATCCAATGTCGTTGAAGTTATATTTTATAGCTATAAGCAGTTAATTGTGTGTTCTTGTTCTTCTCGAGTAGCACTGGTTGTCAGCACGAGTGTACTGTGCCACCACTTGTGACCACACTGTTTGTACCTCTCTGTACTCACAATTTGAATCCTTTCAGTCTGCTCACATTCGTAGCAGGTCATCCATGTAGCTATGTAATCCTCTGGTTTTTACCTGAACAAGATTAGATATCCTTTTATAAAATTATAAATATTTCGAGTATTCATGTATAGTATGGTTCCATTTTGCTACAAGTGTCTTATTTGTAATTATTTGACGTACTTTCTGTTTGGTATATATCAGCCCTATGTGCCTACGCAAACTTCCAGTGATGTGTCTGCATGTCTGTGGAGGAATGACTGCCCGTTCTTCCTCACGAGAGAGAACGAGGGAAGGTAGTGATTTTGGACGCTGGGGTTCGAGGGAAGTCGACGTTCTAACTCATCTCGAAGTTGTTCCACTGGGTTCAGGTCAATACTCTGCCCAGACCAGTCCAGCTTAGGACAGTTTTTGTCCAGAAACCATTGCTCGTATATGCCGCTTATGGTAGGGCTCACTGACACGCTGATACAACTGTCGTCACCGTACAGTTTCTCTACTGTAAACAGTGCACAGCGCTGTGGAATGTGTTCATATCCTTCCCCAGCTAGCGTATTCTTAGGCGCAAAGGTGACCACACCCTAAGAACGAAAAACACTCCCATATCGTAACACAAACTCCTTCGTACTTCACTCGTGGCAATAGAGATGATCGCAGGTAATGAATGATCTGCAGCCATTCGCCAAACTCTAATGCCTCCATCGCATTAGCACGGCGTATGCGTGACCCATCACTCCGAATGTCCTGCCCCAGTAGCTGAGTGGTCACCGTGACAGAATGTCAATCCTAAGGGCCCGGTTCGATTCCCGGCTGTGTCGGAGATTTTTCTCCGCTCAGGGACTGGGTGTTGTGTTGTCCTAATCGTCATCATATCATTCCCATCAAAGCTCAAGTCGCCTAAGTGGCGTCAAATCGAAAGAATTGCACCCGGCGAACGGTCTACCCGACGGGAGGCCCTACTCAGACGACATTTACATCACTGTGGATCACTGTCCAGTGGTGTCACGTGAAGCGTGGCCTCTCCTCGTAATCTGCTTCGTGGCAGGGCTGTTCGACTCCCTACGTACATTGTGCTATTGGACTGCTGGTAGCCCTTTGGAACTCACAAGTATTTCTTTCACCTGATTTCATGCGATTTTTTACAACTACCCTCTGCAGTGGTCGACGGTCCCTGTCCGTCAATACACAGGGTCTGCCTGGTCTTGGTTTAGCAGTGGTCGGTCCTTCACATTTGCGCTACTCGGTCACATCACCAGCAGTCGATCAGGGCAACTGTAGAACGGCTGAAATGCCTCTACAATACGGTTGTACAGAAGAGGAGACAAGAAGGTCCCATCCAATTACAGAAGTACAACGTGTACAACTCTGCTTCTGCCGATTGCCGATAGTTGGCGACAACGGTAAGTAGCGGCCGAAAGAAACAGATCGCAGACTTTCTTGGCAAATGACTTTCCGGGATTGATGTCTGAAATACTCCTCTGTGATACAGACAAGAGGGAGATTAAGTCAGCAATTAAATCACTGAAGACTAAGAACTCTAATGGTTATGACGGAGTGTCTAGCAGAATATTAAAGTACTGTGCTGCACATGTTAGTCCTGTATGTAGCCATATTTGTAATTTTTCCTTTACGAATGGTCAGTTTCCTGAGCGATTAAAGTACTCAGTAGTAAAGCCGCTTTATAAAAAGGGAGAAAGGTATAATGTAGATAATTTTAGACCTATTTCTATGCCATCAGTGTTTGCAAAAGGTATTGAAAAGGCTGTGTATGTAAGGATAATTGATCATTTTATATCATACGATTTGCTATCAAATGTACAGTTCGCCTTTAGAAGTCGCTTAACAACTGAAAATTCTATATTCTCTTTTCTCTGAGAGGTACTGGATGGGCTAAACAAAAAAGTTTCGAACACTTGGCTTATTTTTTGATTTAACTAAGGCATTTGATTGTGTTGATCACAAAATATTGCTTCAGAAGTTGGACCATTACGGAATATGGGGAGTTGGTTCCCCTCTTACTTTAGCAGCAGGCAGCAAAAGGTCATTATTCACGATGTTGATAACGGCTGTGATGAGGAATCTGAGTGCGGTACTGTCAAGTGGGGGGTGCCCCAGGGATCAGTGTTGGGGCCACTCCTGTTCCTTATTTATATAAATGACATGCCCTCTAGTATTACGGGTAACTCTAAAATACACTCCTGGAAATTGAAATAAGAACACCGTGAATTCATTGTCCCAGGAAGAGGAAACTTTATTGACACATTCCTGGGGTCAGATACATCACATGATCACACTGACAGAACCACAGGCACATAGACACAGGCAACAGAGCATGCACAATGTCGGCACTAGTACAGTGTATATCCACCTTTCGCAGCAATGCAGGCTGCTATTCTCCCATGGAGACGATCGTAGAGATGCTGGATGTAGTCCTGTGGAACGGCTTGCCATGCCATTTCCACCTGGCGCCTCAGTTGACCAGCGTTCGTGTTGGACGTGCAGACCGCGTGAGACGACGCTTCATCCAGTCCCAAACATGCTCAATGGGAGACAGATCCGGAGATCTTGCTGGCCAGGGTAGTTGACTTACACCTTCTAGAGCACGTTGGGTGGCACGGGATACATGCGGACGTGCATTGTCCTGTTGGAACAGCAAGTTCCCTTGCCGGTCTAGGAATGGTAGAACGATGGGTTCGATGACGGTTTGGATGTACCGTGCACTATTCAGTGTCCCCTCGACGATCACCAGTGGTGTACGGCCAGTGTAGGAGATCGCTCCCCACACCATGATGCCGGGTGTTGGCCCTGTGTGCCTCGGTCGTATGCAGTCCTGATTGTGGCGCTCACCTGCACGGCGCCAAACACGCATACGACCATCATTGGCACCAAGGCAGAAGCGACTCTCATCGCTGAAGACGACACGTCTCAATTCGTCCCTCCATTCACGCCTGTCGCGACACCACTGGAGGCGGGCTGCACGATGTTGGGGCGTGAGCGGAAGACGGCCTAACGGTGTGCGGGACCGTAGCCCAGCTTCATGGAGACGGTTGCGAATGGTCCTCGCCGATACCCCAGGAGCAACAGTGTCCCTAATTTGCTGGGAAGTGGCGGTGCGGTCCCCTACGGCACTGCGTAGGATCCTACGGTCTTGGCGTGCATCCGTGCGTCGCTGCGGTCCGGTCCCAGGTCGACGGGCACGTGCACCTTCCGCCGACCACTGGCGACAACATCGATGTACTGTGGAGACCTCACGCCCCACGTGTTGAGCAATTCGGCGGTACGTCCACCCGGCCTCCCGCATGCCCACTATACGCCCTCGCTCAAAGTCCGTCAACTGCACATACGGTTCACGTCCACGCTGTCGCGGCATGCTACCAGTGTTAAAGACTGCGATGGAGCTCCGTATGCCACGGCAAACTGGCTGACACTGACGGCGGCGGTGCACAAATGCTGCGCAGCTAGCGCCATTCGACGGCCAACACCGCGGTTCCTGGTGTGTCCGCTGTGCCGTGCGTGTGATCATTGCTTGTACAGCCCTCTCGCAGTGTCCGGAGCAAGTATGGTGGGTCTGACACACCGGTGTCAATGTGTTCTTTTTTCCATTTCCAGGAGTGTATTTGTTTGCTGATGACACTAGCTTGGTAGTAAAGGATGTTGTGTGCAACATTGACTCGGTTTCAAATAGTGCAGTACACGACCTCAGAAAATAAACTAACGTTAGATCATAGTAATACTCATTTTTTACAGTTTCTAACACACAATACAACAAAACCTGACGTTTTAATTTCACAAAACGGGCATATGATTAGTGAAACTGAACAGTTCAAATTTCTATGTGTTCAGATAGATAGTAAGCTGTCGTGGAAAGCCCACGTTCAGGATCTTGTTCAAAGACTTAATACTGCCATTTTTACTATTCGAACGGTATCAAAAATTAGTCTACTTTGCTTATTTTCATTCACTTATGTCGTATGGTATATTTTGGGGTAACTCTTCCCATTCTACAAGGATATTTTTGGCTCAGAAACGGGCGGTTCGGGCAATAAATGGTGTGAGTTCACGAACCTCTTGTCGACCTCTGTTCACGAGTTTGGGTATTTTGACATTGGCCTCTCAATATGTATATTCCTTTTGTCGTTTCTTGTTACCAAGATTAGTTTATTCCCAAGAATAAGCAGCTTTCACTCGGTTAATACTCGGCAGAAATGAAATCTGCATTTGGATCGGACTTGCTTAACTCTTGTGCAAAACGGTGTGCAGTATACTGCTGCATCCATTTTCAATAAGCTGCCACTCGAATTCAAATTTCTTAGCAGTAATCCACGCGCTTTCAAATCAAAACTGAAGAGTTTCCTCATGGGTAACTCCTTCTAATCAGTCGAGGAGTTCCTTGAAAAATTAAGCTGATTATTGTATTGCTGATACCGTTTACTTAAACTTATGGAATGACTTTTTTCAGGTTTATTTTTATCTGTTATTACTTTTACGTTGTAATTTGATGTACTGATACGTTCCATGACCTTGGAGATTTGCTCCTCAATTTGGTCCTACGGAATTTGACGTGTAAATAAATAAATAAATAACGTCAGGCAGTTAGCTTACAGCTCGGTCAACGTAACCTCATTCAAACATAAGTGCTTGATTGAAAATGTCAGTTTACGAGCCTAATTCTGGTCGTTTACGGGAGGTGTTATTGTTTTGTTTCAATGTGAAGAAAATAACGGCTGAGTCTCATCGAATGCTCTCAAGTATGTACGGTAAGGACGCTATTAGTGAAAGAACGTGTCGTTAGTGGTTTCAACGCTTCAAGAACGTTTATTTTAACGTCGTAGACCGGCATAGTAGTGGAAGAGAGAAGTTAGTAACAAAAGAGACTGGGTGATTAAATGATATTATTCGGGGAAAAAAAACGTATTGGAAAAAATGGAGAGGCAAGAATATACAAAACAATTGTGAGGCCAGTTACGACGTACACTGCTGAGACAAGACCGGAAACATCAGAAACAAAAAGACCTTTGGAAACCACTGAAATGAAAATTCTGCCAAGAATTACAGGGAAGCCACTGAGAGATAAATGAGAGAAGTGAAAACAATAGAATAAGACACAAAGTGGACTTCATTAATGTGTGGGTACTTAAGAGAAAATATGAATTGGTTGAACACACAGACAGGATAGATGAACGAAAGGTTGTGGAAATTGTTAAAAATAAATCAGCAGCTGGTGAAAGAAATATTCAGCGTCCAGATAAAAGATGGGAAGACAACCTCAGGGCAGACTGACAGGTACTGAAGCAAACATGCTTCAGCCTAGGAAGAACGGCAGAACAAGAAGAAGAAGTTTTTGCGATGGATTTGCAATTCAGGTAACATATAATGACTAGTCGAAGTTACTGAGCTCTCTCACAGACCCATTCTGTTGTTACAAAACAGTCCCCCCGCTTCATCTTCTATTGACGGGCACGTTTCTCCTGACTTCTGGTGGTCAGTTTTTCGTTTCATACAGTGTCCACATACAGTTGATCAGACAGTGTATGTATTTGACCATTAAGATCAACGAGCACATCGCGGCTCGCACCCGTCAGCGTCTGCGAAGCAAGATCTCGTTGGCACCGCAACCAGCGTTCGCCGGTCGCGTCGCCCCTCCCAAGAAAGTCTCTGCGCGTGAGTTAGGGCGACGCGCTCCCAGCGGCCTCCTTTGATGGTCGATTTATGCGCTCCAGTCGATTCCTATCGATTACCTCCGCGTGCGCTGGCAGAAATATGAGACGGGGCGCCGTGGGGTCATTCCGGCTCGTGATGCGCCCGGAAAATTGGTGCGGAGGAAAACGGTTACACGGCTACCGGCGGATGCTCTCCGTTATTCTCTAGCTTTTTATTTATTTTTTTATTGCTCTCTGCCCGCACTCGTCGACGTGTGTGTGTGTGTGTGTGTGTGTGTGTGTGTGTGTGTGTGTGTGGAACGCCGCCGGACACCGCTCCCGGTCGGCGTAATGGACATCGACGCTTAGCGATTGAGATATCTCTGGGGACTGGCGGCGCTCGCCGAGAATTGAGATGCATGAGCCACCGTGCACGTGCTGCGACTGCGCTTTTACGGTATGAAATACGGGTTCTCATTAAAGTCATGAGCAGTCGGTACTTGGGCATTTACATAAAATGATGCGGGAGGTAAGCGACTTGCACCATCAGTCTTATTCCGGCGCTGCTCGGGACAGGGAGAGATTGCTGTC
Organism: Schistocerca nitens; assembly: GCF_023898315.1. NCBI lineage: Eukaryota > Metazoa > Arthropoda > Insecta > Orthoptera > Acrididae > Schistocerca > Schistocerca nitens. Next base: position 244,531,851 of record NC_064615.1, on the reverse strand, counting down.
TGGACAAGCTCTTACAAAATGGAGTGTTCGTGACTCGGTAACTGCTGCACAGTGGATGCGGCCAGCTTAATGTATTTTTTGCAAAACTTCAACATTTGCGGCAGCATGGATTTAATTTTGCAGCGACTACTGTCGTGTGGCTCGGAGAATGTGCTTTCGACTGAGCGCCATGGGGTACTTTGTACCACTATTATAGATCTCTTTCGTGTCATGTTCTATATACGAGGTGCGACAATAAAGTAATGAGACAGATGAGAAAAAAAAAATGTTGCTTACCGCTTTAGTCAAATTTAGTATTGTCACCTTCAAAGTAGTTGCCTTCTGATTGCACACACTTTTTCCAGCGCTTCTGCCATTGATGATAACACTTCTGCAACTCATCTTCTGTATCCTCTACTACACTCGTCACAGCTTTTTGGACATCTTGTGTTGTTTGAAAATGGTGTTCCTTGACCACCGTTTTGGGTCTTGGAAATATAATTAAGTCGCACGGAGCAATATCTGGTGAATAAGGTGGCTGTGGTTGTACTGAAATTTGTTTTGAGGTTAAGTATTGCTGTACTGACAGAGCAGTATAGAATGGCGCATTATCGTGATGCAGAATCCAAATCTTTCTCATACCAAGATCTTCAGTTATTATCAGACGAACCGTTTCTCGATTGATGTTCAGTTCTTCTGGAATAATTTTAACAGATAATCTTCGATCAGATCGTGCGAGTTCGCGCACCCTCATCAAGTTGACATATGTCCGTGAGGTTGATGGTCGTCCACTGCGGTCTTCATCTTCAACATTCGTTCTGCCTTCACTAAACATTTTATGCCAACGAAAAACTTGAACTCTTGACATAACCTCCTCTCCAAAAGCCTTATGAAGCTTACCGTAAGTTGTCGCGTTTTCACCCAATTTAACGCAAAAAGTAATGGCATACCGTTGCGCAATATTATGCGGTTCCATTTCCGTGACGAGAGACATAGACATGTATTAACTCACTACCGCACAACTCACGATTGAGCAGTTGCATCGATGTGCCACTTGGACTAGAAGCAGCTTATAGGACAAGGTCAAAGATATTGTGCCTATGCAAGCCTGCAGGGTTGGCACATCTTGCAAAGAAAATCAGTCTCATTACTTCACTGTCGCATCCCATACACATTTACAGGATGACAATTATATTAAAAAAACATAAATCCGTTATAAATTACGGCGTGCACACACTCTATTCAATATGTAAACGTCACTACGGATATCCGCATTTACGTTATGACATGTTCGATATGCCAGATGTCATTGACGATGATGTGGCGCGGACAAATACCGAAATTCTACATGACACGCTGAAGTGTCGGAACATCAGTGCTGTCGATGACCTCCTGAATGACTTTTTTCAGATGAGAATTGGTTTTGGGGTTATTGCTACACACCTTGTCTCTATTGTAGCCGCCCAAAAAGGAGTCGCAGATCCGGAGAATATAGAGCCCAATTTGAAACGTCCCCTTTGAGCAATTTTTACAGGACTGTGCTTAAACTGACGCACAATATTTTTTAGCGCAACGCAATCTGACTTTCAATAATTTCTACAAGAGAATGGCCCTGACTAACATTAACCTGTACTTTTCACAAATCACTTACCTCACAAAAATCTTGGTTACTCCCACTACTGCAATACAGCCAGCGCCACTACTGCCAGCTAAATAAAAGATTCAAACTATGGAAGGCACTAACTACTGATAGGGATAGTTAGCAAATGAAAGATATTAATAGAGAACAAACAATGTATTTACCTTGATATCATCATATATATATATCAGTTCATGACAAATTACAAAACTCCGCCATCTCTCTCCCCACATCCACCACTGCTGGCGGCTCACCTCCAACTGCCCAACGCTACACGCTGTTCACAGCCAGCTGCCTAACACTACAATGGCGAGTATTACAACAATGCAAAGCAGCCACAGACTGCACACAGCACAGCCAGTGATTTTCATACAGAGGTGGCGTTACCAATAAAAAACCTAAACAGCCTACTTACATAGCCCCCATGCTCCCCACAAAAAAATTTTACAAATTGGTTTGGGCAGTGGCCAATACAGATTTGAAAAAATTTTTCATACTTACAATAACAAAGAAATCAAATGCACACACTTATTGATACAATGTTGGTCAAAAGCTAAACTTTCTCACAGTCCATAAAGACAGTACTAATCGTTCATCAAGGTAAAATATCAGTGTTTTCTCAAAGTCTGAGCAGTAAAAGAAAATGCACACGGAAGTAGTGGATTTCCATGCAGTCTTGAAGAAGTAGTGTTGTCCTTCCAACGGAAAGACAGTGCTGACTCTCAACATGCAGACAGGTAATGGGCCACAACACAGCAAACCCACAGCAGAGTCATTCGACGTTTTGAAGAAGATTGGTAGGTAGGTCATCACAGAGCAGACCCACTGCAGTCCTGGTAGAGATTACGGTATTGGTGGGCCACCAGAGGCGCAGACCCACTGCAGTCCTTGTAGAAATAATGGTATTGATGGATCACCAAAGATGTAGACCCACTGTAGTCCTTGTAGAGATAATGGTACTGGTGGGCCACCAGAGGTGCAGACCTACTGCAGTCCTTGTAGAGATGGCCAGCAGCCATCTGTTGTGACTGTGCAGGTGCACAATCACCATCGAAGATTCTTGCGGAGAATATAGCAAGTCCATAAACCACCACTTGTGCACGCACAGAAAAAATTTTTTTTGAAATGTCCTTAGAACCAGCAATGCTGTTATCCAGTCCCTTGCTGAATTATTAACACATGTGCAAACACTAACAGTCCCTACTTCTCACATATTGTCCATATACTATGACCAACAGAAATGTGTACAGTGAAATGTAACTTACAAGTTACTTAATTTGATGACCTGGTAACAATTACAATTTGATAACATAAAAATACAATTACAAAGGTACAAAATACATCAGTAAAAAACATAACAATACAGGTAACATTTGTAGTACAGGTTTTACAATAGAATAGAAATAAACACATACATCAATGTTACAGGAATTATGAGATAAGTAGATACATAAAAGATCAGAATAAATTTTGAAACATCAACTTCACACGTGAGCATTAAAACAAAACAGAATAAATAATGTCTAAGCATATTTACAAGGTAAATAACATATTATTAATACCAATTATATTTGAGGATAACAGTATTCCTCATCATAGTGAATGTAGCTTAGTATTAGAAAAATTCTACAACATAAGTCTTATCAGATAAACATATAAATACAGGAAAAACATAAATACACAAGGGAACACAAACACATAGTGGGATAACACAAGGAAAGGACAGGGTTTCTTTTACTGCAGTATTTTGCAAACAAAACTTTCTTTACTTCTCGGAGATCTCCCTTCGTTCCTCACTATTTCCAAAAAGTCCTATCTATACCTGTTTCCTGTACTTTTTTTCGTATGACTTCTCAATGCATTTCTTCCAATTCATCGCAACCCAGTCTCTTATATAGTCTACCCCCTCTTAAGCTAACTTAAATCTACTGAGCTCAAGATGCTAAACTAAGGGACGAGGCAATGCAGCAGCACATAAAACAATTAACGCAAACAGCAATGACAAAAAAGTGCAGATTTGCAAAGGAAGCAGCATTTTAGAAATTAGCGAAGCAATTGCAATATTATGACTAATATAAGGCAATGTGCAGCAAACAAGAAAAATAAATCTGGCTTAGCAGAGTAACACAAATTAAAATTCAGTAGCACTATGCCTGGCAAACAGCATAACTTATACCTAAACATGACAAAGTTCAAGCAGAAAAAGTATTACACTAAAAATGGCCATGTCTAATACCTATGTCACATCTTAACACTAGAGTGATGCATCACAATTTATTCTACAAAAGAAATTAACAAGTACTTGAAAAGAAAACTATGATTGCAGTTCCTGTGAAGGTAAATGTCTTTTTGTGCTCCCTCATTTTTTTTTTGAAAAAATTATGATTTACTCGATCTGTAGACAGAAAATATTTATATTAGTACATCTATAAAATTTTGTTTTAACCAATGCTGCAGTGCAGCTAGAAACTAGATATCAAATGAAATAAGCAATTACGCAAACCAAAGCATAAAAATATCATTCAATAGTCATGTGACATTTCATAAGTTAGTAGACATTCTCTCAACTCTCGTAGAAAGACGCTTGTCATAATCAGGTGTGCAGATGTAAAAATATTTCTTGTCATTTCATTAGGCATTTCTGTAAATATCATAAATTAAGAGCTCCACAGTGTCAACATATGTTTTCAAGTTCGACCGTGTCGTTTTTGCGATGCTCTCTACAAAGGAACGTCAATAGCGAGGATAATGGCCTCCCTTTTTTTTTCTACCTGTGCCGCTGAAAAGGGCTCGCAATAATGGCTTTTTCTCCAGGTATCTGACACACCTGGCCGCTCACAACGAATTACTTCACGGTCACTTACCTTTCTTAACGAAATATTTACGACAGCAGTTTTCGCTACAGCGACAGTCTCATATAAAAATTTCATAGGTCAAGAATTTGCGTTACAAATCTGTAGAAACAAAATCGTATTGATATAACAGTGTCCAAAAAATTTTCGCCGGCATTGTGATACATTCACGCATTTACACACATTTCATAACTCTTAAAGTACGATTCTAGGTTTACAACATCCTTTTTCACCAATCAGAGTCCCTACCTTCTATTCATTATTCATATACATATAAACACATAATCACATTCCTTATATAACATTATCTTATTGATCATAAACATACCGCAACAGCATAATACACATCGTCGTCGTAAAAATAACATCATAACACTTCAGTCAACTCTCAAAATCCTCGTAGCTTCCTCCAATAATTTCAAAACCTAAACAAAATTCTCTGCTCATGTCAAAAGTGTCATCTGCCTCAAACGCACTTTAAAAATCATGATCCCATACCAAATATATCATTTAAAGCTCTCATAGTATCACAATGGTTCCGAAAAAATATGAACAGTTTACAAAGTACAGACAAAATACAATTTCATAAGTGTGAAGGTATCCAACTGTGTAATTGCGTAAACATCTGTCACTGATGTGGTAAAAAAATTTGTCTCTCTCAGTTAAATGATCAGATAGCTGTGTATTTTGTGTTGGAGAAATATGGTACCGATGTGTAAAGTTGTGTAAGCAAATACCATATTAGCTAGGGCTCCCTGTGCGTGCCAAACACATGGTACACAAAGCAGGCGTGTACCCCCCTGAGGATTAATGTAATTATACCCTCAGGTGTTACAAATTACAGCAATGGAATGAAATGTATCACGGAAAACTTTCTTTGTAATTCAAAAATCTTTAAAAATAAATGTTTTAAGTATAACATTAATCACTCAAATACGTGTACTGTAGCGCTAAACTGTGCGTCATGTTGTAAGATAATCTCTGTGGAAGTCTCGTAGTTATCGTCCTCCGAAAGCTAAGTTCTTCAGAAGTCGATGTACTTACCTCATGATAAACAAAAGTGAAATGCTTCGTGTATAGATATCTTTAGTTATTACGCTTATTGCCATGAAGAAGAAACTACTGTGCTATAACGTATTGTTGTGCTACGGAAAAGGCTGTCTCATTGTAGCTATACCACAAAAGTTACTACTAAAACGTATTTTACTTTCCAGAAGAATTCAAAAAAACTGTGCAGATATAAAGCAGATACAGCACAGAAGCAACAATGTAAATTGTGTCACACATTAGTAGCGTCGTGATATAATTGTGTAGCTGTCAAAGAAACCAAGTGCTAAGTCATCTTTAATCCCACAGAAAGTACTTCAAATAAAGAATGTCTTTTCAAGTAAACCAAAATGTTACATGAAAATCTCATTAGCAGTGCCGGTATATGTTCTAAGTATGTGAGCCTGATAGTTGTTCCGTAATCGTGCAACTAACAAGCAAGAATGTACAAATACAACACTGTGTCGTCTGTTCACTATAACAATGCAATCGTAATTTCTGTTTAAAAATGTTCCATAGGTTCTAGACTGGATACTTAACTTCAAACATTGTTGCATGTTAACAGTTTCTTAAGTCTGACAAAGCATACTAGAAATGTGAAGTGAAAAGTTTTATGGCAAAGACAAAGTTAAAAAGCAGATTATCTTTCAATAAACGGTTTTACATGTGAAATGTGGTGTAAACCTTTACTCTTCATAGTACTCAGACTTTTCAACTGAAAAGCAATTGTCATGTTTTATACATCGGTAAAGAATGCTAAAATTTTTCTCAAGGCTAGCGTCTTATGTTATTTTTCTCGGAGCCAGCGGGCGCACGCGGCTGCCTGCTTGTGCGAGTCATTGTCTGTCTCTTTGTTGGCGCGCGCCGTTATTGGGATTAGGAGACCTAACTTCTACAAATTCACCGTGACAAGAGGGCCCTGCCCTGTTTAAATCCCGCCAGTTCTGATGCAATTCAGGTCTGTCGTTACGATCATATCGTCTGTCGTCATGTCGGTAGATGCTGTAGTTTCTTTCTTGTCGGTTAAGTGGTGGAGAATTTCCCCCTGAATCGTAACTGCGCGCTGGACCGTTGCGTCTAAAGTTATTCTGTCTCCCGTAATAATAATTGTTTTGCTTCCCATATTGTCTGTTTTTCTGATTGTCTCTGTGATAGTCATTACCGCGGAGAGGTGATCTTTCCCTGTAATTATTACTACTCTGCCAACGGTTGTCATACGGGTGGTGTCTGTTTCGGTTACGATTTACGTTATACGAATAGCCTTGTCGTGTATTATTTCTGTCATCGCGGAATTGTGACAGATGTGACCTGTAATTGTTGTGTTCCTGTTCTCGCGTTCCACGATTGTCAGTGTCAATTTCCAGATCTTGTAACAGTCCCTGAAAAGCTTCAATGTCGTCTTTGCAACGTCCTGCTAAAATAATATGTCGTAAACGTTCAGGTAATTTGATTAAGCAAATGCGGATGAGTTCTGAGGGGCTGTATGGGTTTGACAGGTACTGATTTTTGTGCAACATGTCTTCAAAATATTTCACAAGACCGGAGAATTCAGATTGTTCGAAATGTTTCATCATTATGATGCCATGTTTTACTCGGTCTTGTGTGTCTTGAGACCAATATGCTGAGAGGAAGGCATGGTAAAATTCTCCTTCACTGTGGCAATCGTGAATGACCGATCGCATTCTTACAGCTGGTTCATTCTCTAAGTAGCCACAGATAAATTCTAATCTGTGTTCTAACGACCAGTTGGGAGGAAAACAATGAGAGAATTGATGGAGCCATGCTTGTGGATGAATGTCGTTGGCAGAATTCTTAAATGTTTTAAACTTACGTGTAGTAATGAACAGCTTATAGTCAAAGTCATCATGTCGGCGAGTCGCATATCGGTCATTGTTACGTCGTGTCGGCGGTTCCATCTCAAAATCCAATGCGCCTTGCCAATTTCTTTCATAATTTCCGAAATGTCCTGTGTTATTATTTTGTGGTTGTTCCGTATTTCTATGTCCCTCTTCCCGTATTGGGGCTGTCCTCTGAAATACGTAATTCTTGTATTACCTGTGTCAGCTGATCTTGTACTTCGCGGATTTCTCTTTGGTGTTGCGTATTAATTTGATTCAGATTTTGTTTCAGTTTCCTAATTTGTTCGCTCTCTTCTGTGTCATTAAAGACTACCGGTTTTGTGTCATTCAGATTATCACCTACCTTCGTAGATAAGTTAGTGAACTGATCCGAAAGTTCGGCTACTTTCTCTGATAGTGAAAACATTTCCTCAGTGTGGTTTTCTGAACCAAGTTTCAGAGTATCTACTGTGTCCTTTAAGTTTTCCTGAGTTTTTGCAAGTTCCGTAACCGAATCGGTAGATGCAACTGAGTCAATTTTAGCCGACAAGGTCTCATGATTTTCATGAACAATGGTTTGCAGTTCTTTTAAGGCTGCTTCGTGATTCTGTAATGCATTTTCATGCCGCGAAAAAATAGGTTGAAAATGCTCACAAATTTGTGTTTTTACGTCATTACAGACTTTTTGACATTTCGATTCAATATTATGTAACTCAGTAGTTAAATCTTCACGTGTTTGTTCAAGAGTTTGTTCCAATGAGTCTAACTTTTGAAGCTTTTGCTGTGTTTGTCTGTGATTTTGTTCCATTGTGTCTAACTTTTTGAGATTTTGTTCCACTGTGTCTAACTTTTTGAGATTTTGTTCCACTGTGTCTAACTGTTGCTGTGTTTGTCTCTGGTGTTGTTCCATTGTGTCTAACTTTTCAAGCTTTTGTCCCATTTGTTGCATTAATTGTAATAACAATGCACTGGTGTCTGAAACATGTTCCTCAGTGCTTTTCGGCAGTGCATTTGCACCGGCAACATTCACATTTTGACAAGCGGAAAATGTGTCTTGACTTATTTGAGAAAACGGTGAGGATCCAAAACCTGAATCTACAGTATTTGCGAGATCGTGTCGTCTCATTTCGGATTCCTGAGCCGAGCTATTGCCGACCGATCGATCGATAATGCTTCCCTGCTCACTAATTGTTTCACTGCCTACGCCATTGTTTGCCGCCCGCTCCATTTCCCTATGCACAATTACCAAATTACTACTTTGAATGTCTGTTAATTCATTACACAGTGGTGCTGATAAGCTACGCTCGTCGTCACTATTGTTTCTCAGTTTACTTTGCAGCCTAGTGTTACGTTTTTCACACGGCATTATTGTCACAATATTTCACACGACAACACAGAAAAACACAATTTTAAGAGCAAAAATAGGGGAACACATTAACATAGCACTGAAAATAATATCTAGTTAATTGCAGCTGCGAAATACTTGGTGCAAATCTACATGCATGCCACAACTGTTTTACTGTACAACAATGGAAGACTGCAACTACAAAGGAGACTCTCTCTACAATTACGCGCTAGCAATAAACAAAATCTACGCTAATTACAGAAACTACAAGAAAAAATCAGAAGATTCCAGTGAGGTATCCTCGGCTAAGGGTCGACATATGAAACGTTCCCTTTGAACAATTTTTACACGGACTGTGCTTAAACTGACGCACAATATTTTTTAGCGCAACGCAATCTGACCTTCAATAATCTCTACAAGAGAATGGCCCTGACTAACATTAACCTGTACTTTTCACAAATCACTTACCTCACAAAAATCTTGGTTACTCCCACTACTGCAATACAGCCAGCGCCACTACTGCCAGCTAAATAAAAGATTCAAACTATGGAAGGCACTAACTACTGATAGGGATAGTTAGCAAATGAAAGATATTAATAGAGAACAAACAATGTATTTACCTTGATATCATCATATATATATATCAGTTCATGACAAATTACAAAACTCCGCCATCTCTCTCCCCACATCCACCACTGCTGGCGGCTCACCTCCAACTGCCCAACGCTACACGCTGTTCACAGCCAGCTGCCTAACACTACAATGGCGAGTATTACAACAATGCAAAGCAGCCACAGACTGCACACAGCACAGCCAGTGATTTTCATACAGAGGTGGCGTTACCAATAAAAAACCTAAACAGCCTACTTACAAATTGAGGCCTATGGAAGTGGCCTCTGGGTACCCCAGAGGCAAATCGGTCCCCAAAGTGCTCCTCCAGGACATCAGACACTCTACTGCTTCGATAGAAACGAGCTACATCTTGCGTGAACCGCATCTTGTCGAAATCAGGGTCACTTTGGATAATGGGGATGAAATTATCGTCGAAAACCTTCACGTACGTTCGGTAGTACCGTGCCATCAAGGAATCGCACCGATTATTCCGTTACTCGACACCAGACAGTCACCTGTTGAGCGTGAAGAGACTTATCGATCGTGAAATGCGGATTCTGGGTCCCCCAAATGCGCAAATTTTGCTTATTGACGAACCCATCCAGATGAAAGCGGGATTGCGCGTGAGCATGCGCACACTTATTCCCACCATCCCTGCGGCCACCCGTGCAGTTTTAACGTCCTAACGCAAACCGTTCAGAAGTTATGACGATTTTATTTCATGTAGTTCAGTAATTGTCACCATGTACTTCTATAGTTAGCTTTCTCGTATTAAATCGAAAGGAGCGATGTGTGACCTCGAAACCAAAATAATAATATGGCAGTTGTGACAAAAAAATTCGTTGAGACCCTAAAACTGTTAGATGAAATATGAATATAGTCATAAGTATGACCTGTAATTGCCTTAGAGCTGAAGGTCAACCTGTTTCAACTATCTTAAGCTGACACTGCGACCTTCATGTACCTACATCGCATATTCTGCCCTTGTTTATGATTTTCATTGTTTAACCCTTTAAGGATCTCAACGGTGCCGGCCTGTGTGGCCGAGCGGTTCTAGGCGCTTCAGTCTGGAACCGCGCGACCGCAGGTTCGAATCCTGCCTCGGGCATGGATGTGTGTGATGTCCTTAGGTTAGTTAGGTTTAATTAGTTCTAAGTTCTAGGGGACTGATGACCTCAGAAGTTAAGTCCCGTAGTGCTCAGAGCCATTTGAGCTCAACGCAAGGATAACGTTGTACGAGTCGGGGCGTTAAATGTCAGAAGCTTGAAAGTAGTAGGGAAACTAGAAAATCTGAAAAGGGAAATGCAAAGGCTCAATCTAGATATAGTAGGGGTCGGTGAAGTGAAGTGGAAAGAAGAGAAGGATTTCTCTTCATATGAGTATACGGTAATATCATCAGCAGCAGAAAATGGTTTAACGAGAGTAGGATTCGTTACGAATAGGAAGGTAGGGTAGAGAGTGTGTTACTGTGAGAGTTCAGGATAGGACTGTTCTTATCAAAATCGACAGCAAACCAACGCCGACAACGATAGTTCAGGTACACATGCCGGCGTCGCAAGCTGAAGATGAAGAGATAGAGAAAGTGTATGAAGATACTGGAAGGGTAATACAGTATGTAAAGGGATATCAAAATCTAATAGTCATGGGAGACTGGAATGCAGTTGTAAGGGAAGGAGTAGAAAAAAAGGTTACAGGAGAATATGGCCTTGGGACAAGGAATGAAACAGGAGAAAGACTAATTGAGTCCTGTAACACGTTTCAGCTAGTAATAACGAATACTCTGTTCAAGAATCACAAGATGAGGAGGTATACTTGGAAAAGGCTGGTTGACACAGGAAGATTTCAGTTAGATTACATCATGATCAGACAGAGATTCCGAAATCAGATACTGGATTGTAAGGCTTACACAGGAGCAGATATAGACTCAGATGACAATGTAGTACTGATGAAGAGTAGGCTGAAGTTTAAGACATTAGTCAGTAAGAATCAATATGCGAAGAAGGAATGACGAGATACGGTTGAATTTCTCTAAGGCTGTAGATAGAGCAAAAGAAATAGTTCAGTAGGCAGTACAGTTGAAGAAGAATGGACATCTCTAAAAAGAGCCATCACAGAAGTAGGGAAGGAAAACATAGGTTCAAAGAAGGTAACTGCGGAGAAACCATGGGTAACAAAAGAAATACTTCACTTGATCTATGAGAGGAGGGAGTAAAAAAATGGTTCAAATGGCTCTGAGCACTATGGGACTTAACATCTATGGTCATCAGTCCCCTAGAACTTAGAACTACTTAACCCTAACTAACCTAAGGACATCACACACATCCATGCCCGAGGCAGGGTTCGAACCTGCGACCGTAGCAGTCCCGCGGTTCCGGACCGAGCGCCTAGAACCGCTAGACCACCGCGGCCGGCCGGGAACCCGGGCGTGGGAAGCGAGAACGCTAGAGAAGGGAGCACAAAAACGTCCCGGGAAACTCAGGAATAGAGAAATACAGGGTGTTTATAAATGGATATCGGGGTTTTAACGCTTTATAATATTTATTACACTAAACATATAGTTATAAATGATATGTCAAATGAAAGAGCAACTCAAACAGTTTTACCAAGAACCTTATAAATGTGCAATGTGAGCACCATCCTTGATGAAGCCCCAAAGGAAAGTTTATGGGCCTTTCTTTTTTGGTGAAGCTACTGTAACTGTCACTTCTTACCTTGATGCACTAGAGCAATGGCTCTTCCCTCAGTTGGAGGAAGATGAGCCAGAGAACTTCATTTTCCAGCAAGATGATGCGCCACTTCACTGGCATAGCGAAGTACGCGACTGGTTGAACTTCGCTGTACCCAAGCGCTGGATAGGCCGCAAGGGGCCCAATGACAGGGCTTACCTTGCTTTGCATGGCCTCCACGTTCACCCGACCTATCGCCATGCGATTTTTTTCCTTTGGGGCTTCATCAAGGATTGTGTGTACGTCCCACCGCTACCAGCAGACCTTCCTGAATTAAGAAACCGGATTGAAGCAGCTGTTGATATAATCATTGAAGATACACTTATCAACGTTTGGGAAGAACTCGGCTATAGACTTTATGTATGCCTTGTGACAAATTGTGCTCACATTGAACATTTATAAGTTTCTTGGTAAAACTGTTTGAGTTGCTCTTTCATTTGACGTATCACTTATAACTGTAAGTTTAATGTAATAAATATTATAAAAACCCCGATATTCATTTATAAACACCCTGTACAATTCGCTGAGGAATGAAAAAAATAGGAAGTGCAAGGAAGCTAAGACGTAATGGTTGCAGGAAAAAGTGTGAAGACACCGAAAAAGAAATGATTGTCGGAAGGATAGACTCAGCACACAGGAAAGTCAAAACAACCTTCGGTGACATTAAAAAAACAGGGGTGATAACATTAAGAGTGCAACGAGAATCTCACTATTAAATGCAAAGGAGATAGAGGATAGGTGGATAGAATACATTGAAAGTCTCTATGAGGGGGAAGATTTGTCTGATGTGATAGAAGAAGAAACAGGAGTCGATTTAGAAGAGATCGGGGATCCAGTATTAGAATCAGAATTTAAAAGAGCTTTTGAGGACTTAAAGATTAAATAAGACCGAAGGGATAGATAATATTCCATCAGAATTTCTAAAATCATTGGGGGAAGTGTCAACGAAACGACTCTTCAAGTTGGTGTGTAGAATGTATAAGTCTGGCGACATACCATCTGACTTTAGGAAAAGCATCATCCACACAATTCCGAAGATGGCAAGAGCTGACAAGTGCGAGAACTACCGCACAATCAGTTTAACAACTCATGCATCCAAGTTGCTTACAAGAATAATATACAGAAGAATGTAAAAGAAAATTGAGGATGCGCTAATGACGACCAATTTGGCATTAGGAAAGGTAAAGGCACGAGAGAGGTAATTCTGATGTTGCGGTTAATAATGGAAGCAAGGCTAAAGAAAAATAACGACACGTTCATAGGATTTGTCGACCTGGAAAAAGCGTTCGACAAATGTAAAATGATGGAAGATGTTCGAAATTCAGAGAAAAGTAGAGGTAAGCTATAGGGAGAGACGGGTCATATACAATATGTACAACAACCAAGAGGGAATAATAAGAGTGGACGATCAAGAACGAAGTGCTCGTATTTAAAAGGATGTAAGACAAGGCTGTAGCCTTTCGCCCCTACTCTTCAATCTGTACATAGAGGAAGATTGATGGAAATAAAACAAAGGTTCAGTACTGGAATTGAAATTCAAAGTGAAAGGACATCAATGATATGATTCGCTGATGACGTTGCTATCCTGAGTGAAAGTGAAGAAGAATTACATGATCTGCTGAACGGAATGAACAGTCTAATGAGTACACAGTATGGACTGAGAGTAAATCGAAGAAAGACGAAGGCAATGAGAAGTAGCAGGTATGTGAACAGCGAGAAACTTAACATCAGGATTGACGGTCACGAAGCACATGAAGTTAAGGAATTCTTCTACTTAGGCAGTAAAATAACCAATGACGGATGGAGCAAGGAGGACATCAAAAGCAGACGGGCAATGGCAAAAAGGGCATTCCTGGCCAAGAGAAGTCTACTAATATCAAATATCGGCCTTAATTTGAGGAAGAAATTTCTGAGAATGTACGTCTGGAATAAGCATTGTATGGTAGTGAAACATGGACTGTGGGAAAACCGGAACAAAAGGGAATCGAAGCATTTGAAATGTGCTGCTACAGACGAATGTTGAAAATTAGGTGGACTGATAAGGTGGGGAATGAGGAGGTTCTGCGCAGAATCGGAGAGGAAAGGAATATGTGGAAAACACTGATAAGGAGAAGGGACAGGATGATAGGACATCTGCTAAGGCATGAGGGAATGACTTCCATGGCACTAGAGTGAGCTGTAGAGGGCAAAAACTGTAGAGGAAGACGGAGATTCGAATACATCCAGCAAATAATTGAGGATGTATGTTGCAAGTGCTACTCTGAGATGAAGAGGTTGGCACAGGAGAGTTGAAATAAGTAGTTCTCATAACATGCAAAGATCAGCACATTCCTCAAACTGGGGAACTATCAAGAATGGGGTTCCACAAGGGTCAGTCTTGGGTCCTTTGTTGTTCTTATTATATATTAATGACTGGCCATTCTATATTCATGAAGAGGCAAAGTTAGTTCTCTTTGCTGATGATACAAGTATATTAATCACACCTGACAAACAAGAATTAACTGATGAAATTGTCAATACTGTCTTTCAGAAAATTACTAAGTGGTTCCTTGTAAACGGACTCTCACTGAATTTTGATAAGACACAGTACATACAGTTCCGTACAGTGAATGGTATGACGCCATTAATAAATATAGACCTTAATCAGAAGCATATAGCTAAGGTAGAATATTCCAAATTTTTAGGTGTGTCCATTGATGAGAGATTAAATTGGAAGAAACACATTGATGATCTGCTGAAACGTTTGAGTTCAGCTACTTATGCAATAAGGGTCATTGCAAATATTGGTGATAAACATCTTAGTAAATTAGCTTACTACGCCTATTTTCACTCATTGCTTTCATATGGCATCATATTTTGGGGTAATTCATCACTGAGGAATAAAGTATTTATTGCACAAAAGCGTGTAATCAGAATAATAGCTGGAGTCCACCCAAGATCATCCTGCAGACATTTATTTAAGGATATAGGGATATTCACAGTAGCTTCTCAGTATATATACTCTCTTATGAAATTTGTTATTAACAACCAAACCCAATTCAAAAGTAATAGCAGTGTGCATAACTACAATACTAGGAGAAAGGATGATCTTCACTATTCAAGATTAAATCTAACTTTGGCACAGAAAGGGGTGAATTATACTGGCACTAAAGTCTTTGGTCACTTACCAAATAGTATCAAAAGTCTGACAGATAACCAACAAGTATTTAAGAAGAAATTAAAAGAATTTCTGAATGACAACTCCTTCTACTCCATAGAGGAATTTTTAGATATAAATTAAGAAAAAAAAATATTAAAAAAATAAAAATAAAACTAAAAAAAATAAAGAAAAACAAAAAACAAAAAAATAAAGTTGTTATATTAACTTAAGTATGTTGTTAAATTAACCTAATTATGTCATTTATTGGAAAATTCGACTCGTTCCACATCATTACGAAATATCGTATTCATGATCCATGGAACTTGTATTAATCTAATCTAATCTAGAGGAATTCCTGGCGGGCCGCATCAAACCAGTCAGAAGACCGATGACCACACACACACACACACACACACACACACACACACACACACACACACACACAAGGATGTCAGTGAATTTTCTTTTTTACCACTGCCTTATTATTTCCTTGGTTTCAATATTTTAATGTTTTTCCATAGTAACGGTACTTGAGGGGCAAAAATCATACGTAGACCTCAGGCTACGTATCATGTTGTATATCTAACGGGATTTTTTTCGCAGATATCCTCCTGTAATGCGTTCAGCGCTATAAGCAGAGGGCCTACGCCGAAGACTCTGAATTTACTTAATGAAGGATAGCCTCTGGGTCACCTACATAATGAGCTATAGATGGGGCTCTATACTGTGCAGTCTCGGCCATCTACCACATTACCGTTGTGCATGTGTATTGTTAATAAATTTTATTGCGTGACTATTTTGCCTCGAATCTGACATTGTATTTAGGATTTTGAAATACGACTTAGGTTACAGTTTTAACGTCATTGTGGTCTTTTTCAGCTTATTGTTTTGTCTCTATATGGTAATGTATGCTCTTTCTGTACTACAAAATCTGATAAAATTAAATTTTCCTCGAGACATTTGAATCTCATATTTATGCACGATAATGATGGAAGCTGAAGAAATGAATCAAACTATGTACCACAACAGAGATTTGAAACTGGGTCTCCAAACAGAAATGCTAGCCATTATACCACGACAGCATTAGTGCTAACAGAGCTGCATTATTGCTAACTTCTATACTTACGTATTCCTATTTATTTTCGATATAGTGACTGTACTTTTTCTTAAACCTAGTACAACATCCTTTCTAACACAAACTTCAGTTCACAGTTCCGGCTTAATTTCCCCTTCTTAGGCAGAATTTCCTCATTACGTCCAACGCTGGGGCGCTATTCCAATACTGGAGAGCCTCAGCAGTAGTGACTATCTAAGAAGGGGAAAATAAGCTGAAGGTGTGAACTGAAGTCTGTTTCAGGAAGGGCATTCGTCGCGAGTATTTCACGCAGGGAAGTTAGCTGTATTGCTGTTGTGGCGTAACGGATAGCATACCTGCCCTGTAAGCAACGAGAGATGGGTTCACGTCCCGGCAATGGAACAAATTTTGATTCATTTCTTCAGCTTCAGTCATTATCGTTCTAAAAATATTTTAGCTTTTATCTGCTACAAAATTTTATAGTTGTATACCAGTTACATCTTTAGGCGGCAATTTTAACATGTTGCATTTTTCGACTTATCGGTACTGATTTACCTCTATGTGTTACGTATACTCTTTCTGTCTCTAGAAAATATTTTAGCTTCCACTTGCTATAAAAATATTATAACTGCACAGCATGTACCACAATTTGTTAAAATTGCGTACTTATATTTGTGATTGACGATGGCAAGAATACACAAACGATCTTTAAGGCCACTAAATGTTAACATGTTCTCTGGTAACTTTCGCCGCGTGTCGCATCCGTGATGTAGTCTGACGGTAATAAGGAACGGATGCACTTAGCGAAATCTTTTTGTGAATACTGTTCTTTCCCAGTATGTTTCTCAGTTTTTTTTTCTGTTCCCCTTAATATGACTCTCGTTGTAGCCTTTATAACATGACTGATAAGGCTAATTGTCCTATAGTCTTTGCATTCATTTTAGTTGCACTTTTTAGGTAGAGGTAGAGGTCGAATTCCTGTCTCGTATATTCTGCTTACTACCTCGGTAAATGTGGTTATTAAATTTGGATTTGTCACAGCCCAATACGTACTGTTCTGGAGCTCCAGAATTGCTTTCTCCAATTTCCATATCAGTATCTTAGGGCCTCGATCTTTTTCATTTTGTTCCCCTTCCTCTTCCACAACCAGTGTGATGTTATCAACCTGTGAACTGTTCAATATAATCCATCCAAACTTTCTTCTCTTCTTCTACACATACCGTTTTCCTCCCTTGTTTATGTCATATTTCTTGTATGCTTATTGGCCTTACTTCCCCTCTTAAAATTATCCATATTTACAGTTAAGCATCAGATCATCATTTCCTCCACACAAAACACACTGAACGATGACAGCATGACACCTTATTGAATCATTAGGTAATAGAATACTTGTTGTAAAGTATAGTACACAATAGCTACTTTTGTTTTTTATTTGTTTATGAGAAAGCGCACTGGTGCAAGGCTACTGGCCGTGGCATTCAAAGCTAAGAAGGAAATTGTATTGGTTTTATGTAAAAGAATTTAACGTTTATTATGTAATGGATATTATTTATAAATGAAGGTGGTATCTGTTCTTTCGGACATGTCCGCGCGGGATTAGCCGAGCGGTCTTAGGCGCTGGTCCTGGCCCTCGGCATGGGTGTGTATGTTTGTCCTTAGGATAATTTAGGTTAAGTAGTGTGTAAGCTTAGGGACTGATGACCTTAGCAGTTAAGTCCCATAAGATTTCACACACATTTGAACAATTTTTCGGACATGTCCGAAAGAACAAAAAAATGGTTCAAATGGCTCTGAGCACTATGGGACTTAACTTCTGAGGTCATCAGTCCCCTAGAACTTAGAACTACTTAAACCTAACTAATCTAAGGACATCACACACATCCATGCCCGAGGCAGGATTCGAACCGGTTCCAGACTGTAGCCCCTAAAACCGCTCGGCCACTCCGGCCGGCCCCGAAAGAACAGATACCATCATATATATATATATATATATATATATATATATATATATATATATATATATAATTCAGGCTCACCAGCCATTTGACCATCATCTTCTGTGCGGATGCACAAACAGTGCCCGAACTCTTACGGGAATCGGCAGTAAAGCCGCGAGTAATGACTATAATGGGCAGGGGCACTATGAATATAGTGCGGGACACTAAGTTGTGAATGTGGATCTCACGGGAGGCGTGCCAGAGATAAGTCCCTGCAGTCGCACTGTCCTCGGTGGCTCAGATGGACCAAGCTGCGGTTAATGTTCTGTGCCGCATCACACTTACGGCTGAACGTCCTGCCTTGTCAGCCACGAGAGAAGGAAGAGAGGGGCTACTTCAAGGATTACTGTTTCCCTCGAGGTACTAGCGAAGCAGAATGCCTCCGTTGCAGATACCCTTCAAAAGCGCCGTTGAAGATATCAGATAACGATGGCGAAGTGCGGCTCCAAAATGAGTTTATGAACGGGCCAACATTTAAACACGGGAACGAGTCGATGCGAGAACTTCGTAAACGTAAATTTGCAAGATTAATGCACGTGAAACGTCCATTGGGAGTGCTTACTGAAATTACGACGCTGAAAAGCCGGTTACCGTAAAATTTGCTGTGGGATAACGAATGGAGTAAGGAGAACATGAAAAGCAGACAGGCACTGGCAAAAAGGGCATTCCTGGCCATGAGAAGTCTTTTAGTGTCAAACATAGGACTTACCCAAACTGAGATTGGAATACATTCACGAAATAACTGAGGACGTAGGCCGCAAGAAGGTAACAACTGCTTCCTTCCTAGCAAGACAGCCACTGTGTAGTCACAAATTTCTTTTGATACCCCCTATGGTCGTGTTTCCATTAACAGACGTTGGATCGTACTGAGTCAGATGTATTTGAAAGTGCGGAAATATTGCATCTGCCAGATTTCCTTGACCA
Organism: Schistocerca nitens; assembly: GCF_023898315.1. NCBI lineage: Eukaryota > Metazoa > Arthropoda > Insecta > Orthoptera > Acrididae > Schistocerca > Schistocerca nitens. Next base: position 244,512,678 of record NC_064615.1, on the reverse strand, counting down.
ATGACCTGCAGTATGACAGACGAGAAAAGCGCAACCTGGGTTTCTTGTGATCGACGTTTTCGGAGACGTGGTGGTCGGCATGAATTTAAGTGAAGCGACGGAAAAAAACTATTTATTAGTGCTATTGTGCGCCTTAATGTACATTTGGGATAATACAATCTTGTGCTATATTAATGACTGGATCTCTAAACTTATAAGACTCCTACAGAAACAAAGTCTCTTTCCTAAATTCGATTTATGCTTGTTGCCTGGCCATCTTCGTAACACTGTTCTTCTACGAAAACTGCAAATTTGACGACAATGGTTAAGACACAGAAAACGATGTTCGTATTTATCTGTTGATCATTATCGCTTATTCTATTAACTGGGACACTAAGTATCTTGTTATGCTGTTTCCCTCGAGTACGTTCTTATCGAAATTGGCAATCCCATTGACTGTTCTCTTCTTGCCAATGACATTATTATTATTATTTTTTATTTATTCATTTATTTATTTATTTATTTATTTATTTTAATTGGTGTCCAATGTCTACATCTACATCTACATTTATACTCCGCAAGCCACACAACGGTGTGTGGCGGAGGGCACTTCTGTTCCCGTCGCGTATGGTTCGCGGGAAGAACGACTGTCTGAAAGCCTCCGTGCGCGCTCGAATCACTCTAATTTTACATTCGTGATCTCCTCGGGAGGTATAAGTAGGGGGAAGCAATATATTCGATACCTCATCCAGAAACGCACCCTCTCGAAACCTGGCGAGCATGCTACACCGCGATGCAGAGCGCCTCTCTTGCAGAGTCTGCCACTTGAGTTTGCTAAACATCTCCGTAACGCTATCACGGTTACCAAATAACCCTGTGACGAAACGCGCCGCTCTTCTTTGGATCTTCTCTATCTCCTCCGTCAACCCGATCTGGTACGGATCCCACACTGATCAGCAATACTCAAGTATAGGTCGAACGAGTGTTTTGTAAGCCACCTCCTTTGTTGATGGACTACATTTTCTAAGGACTCTCCCAATGAATCTCAACCTGGTACCCGCCTTACCAACAATTAATTTTATGTGATCATTCCACTTCAAATCGTTCCGCACGCAAACTCCCTGATATTTTACAGAAGTAACTGCCACCAGTGTTTGTTCCGCTATCATATAATCATACAATAAAGGATCCTTCTTTCTATGTATTCGCAATACATTACATTTATCGCCGGCCGAAGTGGCCGTGCGGTTACAGGCGCTGCAGTCTGGAACCGCAAGACCGCTACGGTCGCAGGTTCGAATCCTGCCTAGGCCACGGATGTTTGTGATGTCCTTAGGTTAGTTAGGTTTAACTAGTTCTAAGTTCTAGGGGACTGATGACAATGGATGTTAAGTCCCATAGTGCTCAGAGCCATTTGAACAATTTGAACCAGTCTGGATCATTGACTGATCTGGCCCTGTAACACTAACCAAAACGGCCTTGCTGTTGTGGTACTGCGAACGGCTGAAAGCAAGGGGAAACTACAGCCGTGATTAAATGATGATGGCGTCCTCTTGGGTAAAATATTCCGGAGGTAAAATAGTCCCCCATTCGGACTTCTAGGGGACTAATGACCTCAGCAGTTGAGTCCCATAGTTCTCAGAGCCATTTGAGCCAGCCATTACATTTACCTATATTATGGGTCAGTTGCCACTCCCTGCACCAAGTGCCTATCCGCTGCAGATCTACCTGCATTTCGCTACAATTTTCTAATGCTGCAACTTCTCTGTATACTACAGCATCATCCGCGAAAAGCCGCATGGAACTTCCGACACTATCTACTAGGTCATTTACATATATTGTGAAAAGCAATGCTCCCATAACACTCCCCTGTGGCACGCCAGAGGTTACCTTAACGTCTGTAGACGTCTCTCCATTGATAACAACATGCTGTGTTCTGTTTGCTAAAAACTCTTCAATCCAGCCACACAGTTGGTCTGATATTCCGTAGGCTTTTACTTTGTTTATCAGGCGACAGTGCAGAACTGTATCGAACGCCTTCCGGAAGTCAAGGAAAATAGCATCTACCTGGGAGCCTGTATCTAATATTTTCCGGGTCTCATGAACAAATAAAGCGAGTTGGGTCTCACACAATCGCTGTTTCCGGAATCCATGTTGATTCCTACAGAGCAGATTCTGGGTTTCCAAAAACGACATGATACGCGACCAAAAAACATGTTCTACAATTCTACAACAGATCGACGTCAGAGATATAGGTCTATAGTTTTGCGCATCTGCTCGACGACCCTTCTTGAAGACTGGGACTACCTGTGCTCTTTTCCAATCATTTGGAACCTTCCGTTCCTCTAGAGACTTGCGGTACACGGCTGTTAGAAGGGGGGCAAGTTCTTTCACGTACTCTGTGTAGAATCGAATTGGTATCCCATCAGGTCCAGTGGACTTTCCTCTGTTGAGTGATTCCAGTTGCTTTTCTATTCCTTGGACACTTATTTCGATGTCAGCCATTTTTTCGTTTGTACGAGGATTTAGAGAAGGAACTGCAGTACGGTCTTCCTCTGTGAAACAGCTTTGGAAAAAGGTGTTTAGTATTTCAGCTTTACGCGTGTCATCCTCTGTTTCAATGCCCTCATCATCCCGGAGTGTCTGGATATGCTGTTTCGAGCCACTTACTGATTTAACGTAAGACCAGAACTTCCCAGGATTTTCTGTCAAGTCGGTACATAGAATTGTACTTTCGAATTCACTGAACGCTTCACGCATAGCCCTCCTTACGCTAACTTTGACATCGTTTAGCTTCTGTTTGTCTGAGAGGTTTTGGCTGCGTTTAAACTTGGAGTGAAGCTCTCTTTGCTTTCGCAGTGGTTTCCTAACTTTGTTGTTGAATCACGGTGGGTTTTTCCCGTCCCTCACAGTTTTACTCGGCACGTACCTGTCTAAAACGCATTTTACGATTGCCTTGAACTTTTTCCATAAACACTCAACATTGTCAGTGTCGGAACAGAAATTTTCGTTTTCCTCTGTTAGGTAGTCTGAAATCTGCCTTCTATTACTCTTGCTAAACAGATAAACCTTCCTCCCTTTTTTTATATTCCTATTAACTTACATATTCAGGGATGCTGCAACGGCCTTATGATCACTGATTCCCTGTTCTGCACTTACAGAGTCGAAAAGTTCGGGTCTGTTTGTTATCAGTAGGTCCAAGATGTTATCTCCACGAGTCGGTTCTCTGTTTAATTGCTCGAGGTAATTTTCGGATAGTGCACTCAGTATAATGTCACTCGATGCTCTGTCCCTACCACGCGTCCTAAACATCTGAGTGTCCCAGTCTATATCTGGTAAATTGAAATCTCCACCTAAGACTATAACATGCTGAGAAAATTTATGTGAAATGTATTCCAAATTTTCTCTAAGTTGTTCTGCCACTAATGCTGCTGAGTTGGGAGGTCGGTAAAAGGAGCCAACTATTAACCTAGCTCGGTTGTTGAGTGTAACCTCCACCCATAATAATTCACAGGAACTATCCACTTCTACTTCACTGGAGGATAAACTACTACTAACAGCGACAAACACGCCACCACCAGTTGCATGCAATCTATCCTTTCTAAACACCGTCTGTGCCTTTGTAAAAATTTCGGCAGTATTTATCTCTGGCTTCAGCCAGCTTTCTGTACCTATAACGATTTCAGCTTCGGTGCTTTCTATCAGCGCTTGAAGTTCCGATACTTAACCAATGCAGCTTCGACAGTTTACAATTACAATACCGATTGCTGCTTGGTCCCCGCATGTCCTGACATTGCCCCGCACCCTTTGAGCCTGTTGCCCTTTCTGTGCTTGCCCGAGGCCATCTAACCTAAAAAAAAAAACGCCCAGTCCACGCCACACAAACCCTGCTACCCGTGTAGCTGCTTGCTGCGTGTAGTGGACTACTGACCTATCCAGCGGAACCCGAAACCCCACCACCCTATGGCGCAAGTCGAGGAATCTGCAGCCCACACGGTCGCAGAACCGTCTCACTCTCTGTTTCAGACCCTCCCCTCGGATCTGTACCAAAGGTCCGCAGTCAGTCCTGTCGACGATGCTGCAGATGGTGAGCTCTGCTTTCATCCCGCTAGCGAGACTGGGAGTCTTCACCAAATCAGATAGCCGCCGGAAGCCAGAGAGGATTTCCTCGGATCCATAGCGACACACATCATTGCTGCCGACATGAGTGAACACCTGCAGATGGGTGCACCCTGTACCCTTCATGGCATCCAGAAGGACCCTTTCCACATCTGGAATGACTCCCCCCGGTATGCACACGGAGTGCACATTGGTTTTCTTCCCCTCTCTTGCTGCCATATCCCTAAGGGGCCCCATTACGCGCCTGACGTTGGAGCTCCCAACTACCAGTAAGCCCACCCTCTGCGACCGCCCGGATCTTGCAGACTGAGGGGCAACGTCTGGAACAGGACAAGCAGCCATGTCCGGTCGAAGGTCAGTATCAGCCTGAGACAGAGCCTGAAACCGGTTCGTCAGACAAACTGGAGAGGCTTTCCGCTCAGCCCTCCGGAATGTCTTTCGCCGCCTGCCACACCTCGAGACGACCTCCCACTCTACCACAGGTGAGGGATCAGACTCAATGTGGGCAGTATCCCGGGCGGCCACAGTCGTAGTCTGATCGGGGGATGCGTGGGACGAGCTGGCCGTCCCCGACAAACCCCCATCCAGACCCCCACAGTGATGCCCATTGGCAACAGCCAAAGCTGTGTGACCGAAGCCAACACTGCCTTACGTCTGAACTAATCTACAGAGAGCACAAACAATTCGACACAAAATTTAAACGGTTATTAAAATACAAGATTGCCTAATAGATGCAGTAATGCTGCTACTTGCGCACTGCTGACACACTGCTCGGTGGCGGAAGGAGACTACGCGATTTTACACAGTTCAGGTACTAAAACGCGATGCTACACTCTAAAATACTATAATACGCCCGAAATTTATGAATTAAACAATGCAAGTACGAAAAACACGCAAAGAAATTAAGAATTAAACTAGTAAACATTACTTTCACTCGAACCCTAATGTATTTAATCACAAGGATGTACTTCTATATACAGAGAGCGCCTCTAGTCGTCATTCGGTAGATTTCCTACATGTTTATGCTCTTCTCGGTTATGCTGCAAAGTACACAATTACGCCGCAACTGAATGAACGGCGGCTCCTTTATATTCAGGGTCCAGGCCACTGCGCCTGCGCGAGAAGCGGAAGAGCCACCCGCTGCGAAGCGAAGAATTGCAGCGCCGCCGGCGGTAGAAACTGGCAAAAGCGATAAATCGCAAATGAGGATGTAGCGGGTCGAAAACCAGACAGTTGTTGTTTTATATCAGATAAAATAGAGTTCCACATCTTGCTTAAAGGAAACCGTTTATCTCTATCAATAATGTCATCAGATAATCGTATTTCGATGGATTCTGGAATTGTGTGCTCAAGATGACATTATTAATAAAGATAAAGGTTTTGCTTTAAGCAATATGTGGAACCCTATTTTATCTGATATAAAACAACGGTCTGGTTTTCGACCGGCTACATTTTAATTTGTGATTCATCACTTTCGTCAGTTTTTACTGCCGGTGGCGCTACAATTCTTCGCTTCGCGGGGGGTAGCTCTTCCGCTTGTCGCACAGGCGCAAGTGACCTGGAACCGGCGTATAAAGAAGCCGCCGTTTCTAGTGTTCATCCAAGCCTCCGCCTGATGCCTCTTCCTACCGCCCTATATCTGTCTCACCTTGGTGTTCAGCAAGCTCTTGGAATCCGCCCTTACCCGGCACGTCCATCACCTCCTCCACCGACACCACCTCCTTCTCAACATCCCAGTGTGGCTTTCGACCTTCCTTCTCTGCCGACGACCAACTCCTACGCCTCACCCATCACTTCTCCCTTCAGGTTAACTCCTGTCGCTCAGCCATTTTTGTCTCCCTAGACCTCGAAAAGGCCTGTAACCGCGTATGGCATCCCAGTCTGAACTCCAGACCTACGCCCTTCCTATCAACTATGTCTATCTGATTGCATCCTTCCTCTCCCACTGCCCCTTCTCTGTTAACATCCGTAACACTGATTGCTGCACCTTGTACCACTCTGCGGGTGTACCCCAGGGCTCTGTCCTCTCCCCTCTCCCCTGTCTCCTGTACCCAGCGGATATGCCCCATTACCCCCCCCCCCCTCTCAAGTCCACCTCCTGCAGTATGCCAATGACCTTCCTTGCCCTCACTCCTACCCTTCAACGGTCCCAACGCCTTCTCCAGAATCACCTTGACCTTTTTGCCACATGGTATAACCAGTGGCCCCTAAAAGTCAATCCTTCCAAGACCCAGACAATCATAGGTCGTACCACTCGCTCCTTCAGGACCCTTGATTTTTCCCTTACCAATTGCGCCCGTCCTGTCCGCCTCTCCCCCACCTTCACCTACCTTAGACGCACCATTGACTGTCATCTCACGTGGATCCCTGATCTCTGCTCCATCCAATCCAAAGCCCACAACTGCCTCCGTCTCCTTAAACTCCTTTCTGGCTGGATATGGTTTTTTTTTTTTTTTTTTTTTTTTTGGTCATCAGTCTACTGTCATCTCACGTGGATCCCTGATCTCTGCTCCATCCAATCCAAAGCCCACAACTGCCTCCGTTTGATGCGGCCCGCCACGAATTCCTTTCCTGTGCTAACCTCTTCATCTCAGAGTAGCACTTGCAACCTACGTCCTCAATTATTTGCTTGACGTATTCCAATCTCTGTCTTCCTCTACAGTTTCTGCCAATTGCAGCTCCCTCTAGTACCATGGAAGTCATTCCCTCATGTCTTAGCAGATGTCCTATCATCTTGTCCCTTCTCCTTATCAGTGTTTTCCACACATTCCTTTCCTCTCCGATTCTGCATAGAACCTCCTCATTCCTTACCTTATCAGTCCACCTAATTTTCAACATTCGTCTATAGCACCACATCTCAAATGCTTCAATTACCTTCTGTTCCGGTTTTCCCACCATGTTTCACTACCATACAATGCTGTACTCCAGACGTACATCCTCAGAAATTTCTTCCTCAAATTAAGGCCGGTATTTGATATTAGTAGACTTCTCTTGGCCAGAAATGCCTATTTTGCTATAGCGAGTCAGCTTTTGATGTCCTCCTTGCTCCGTCCGTCACTGGTTATTTCACTGCCTAGGTAGCAGAATTCCTTAACTTCATTGACTTTGTGACCATCAATCCTGATGTTAAGTTTCACGCTGTTCTCATTTCTACTACTTCTCATTACCTTCGTCTTTCTCCGATTTACTCTCAAACCATACTGTGTACTCATTAGACTGTTCATTCCGTTCAGCAGATCATTTAATTCTTCTTCACTTTCACTCAGGATAGCAATGTCATCAGCCAATCGTATCATTGATATCCTTTCATCTTGTATTTTAATTCCACTCCTGAACCTTTCTTTTATTTCCATCATTGCTTCTTCGATGTACAGATTGAAGAGTAGGGGCGAAAGGCTACAGCCTTGTCTTACACCCTTGTTAATACGAGCACTTCGTTCTTGATGGTCCACTCTTATTATTCCCTCTTGGTTGTTGTACATATTGTATATGACCCCTCTCTCCCTATAGCTTACCCCCACTTTTTTCCGAATCTCGAACCGCTTGCACCATTTTATATTGTCGAACGCTTTTTCCAGGTCGACAAATCCTATGAAAGTGTCTTGATTTTTCTTTAGCCTTGCTTCCATTATTAGCCGTAACGTCAGAATTGCCTCTCTCGTCCCTTTACTTTTCCTAAAGCCAAACTGATCGTCACCTAGCGCATTCTCAATTTTCTTTTCCATTCTTCTGTATATTATTCTTGTAAGCAGCTTCGATGCATGAGCTGTTAAGCTGATTGTGCAATAATTCTCGCACATGTCAGCTCTTGCCGTCTTCAGAATTGTGTGGAATGCTTTTCCGAAAGTCAGATGGTATGTCGCCAGACTCATATATTCTGCACACCAATGTGAATAGTCGTTTTGTTACCACCCAATGATATGGGGGTAGAACCCCTCTACCATTCTCCACATCTACAAATCCTTGATCCATCCCATCCTCTGTTATGCCAGTCCCACATGGATATCCACCCCCTAAATTCTATATGTCCCTACAGCTCCTCAAGTGCCACGCACTCTGCTTCGCCTTCTGTATATGTTTCCCGGATCCTCTATGACCTGATTCCTTTCCCCCATCTGTTCCTTTTCCTCGAAAATATCCAAGTCCTCTACACATTCCACACACTTGATCCCCTCCATTCTATGTTCTATGGTTGCTCCTCTCCTCTCCAACCACCACCCACTGCCGCACCTTCACCATTGTGTCCCCCCCTACCCTCCACATCGACACACTTCATCTCCTTTCCCAATGTGGCTTCTGACCCCTTCCCTCCATTTATGCCTCCCTCCCTCTGTCCTTTTCCTGCGCTCCCTCTCACCCCATTCCATCCTGTTCTTCTCCAGCTACCCTCTCTTTGACTCCATTCCCTTCCAAGAGTCCTTTTGCTTTCCTCACCACTGCCTTCCCCACTCCTTCTCGCATCCGCCCTGCCCCCCACCAACCCCCAACTCCTTTATGTGTCCTCTTCTTCCATTGGATCATCCCCTTTTGCTTTTCCTCTCCTCCCCCTTTTCCCCCCTCATCTGTCCCGGTTCTCCCCCCCCCCCCCTTTTCTATCTGCCTTCGTGTCTACTGCATAGTGCAGTGTTTACATGAATGTTCAGAGTTGTACGTCCCCTTTTAACTGTTGCGAACAGAAACCATACTGTCGCTAGGTTTGTTTTTTTACCTCTTGCGTACAGAAACCAGATAGTTGCCGCGTTTTTTAATTATGCCTGTCTAACACTATGTGTTTTAATCAGCATCGCCAACCCTTTGTTTTTATATTTTCACTTCCGCAACTTATCGCCGTGTTACAGTTTTAAACAGACACCGTGTTATCGCCTGTTTTTATAGTTAGTTATTTACTCATTATGTTTTTAACTCTTCTTAGACTGCAGAGCGGCATATTACGCTGCTGAAGGCTTCCCCCCTCCTCCCCTCTGGGGAGAAATCGACATTCAATAAAGAAAAAAAAAAAGATGTTCATTCTGTTCCGCAGTAATTGTGTACTCAGCGATCGCACCTGAAATTGGCGGCCAGACTTATCGCCGGAATATCGTGTAATGAAGACGATCATATTCGACAGCATACCTGTGAACAGCATAAACGCCTCGAGAATCCAGAATTAGAGTACGCCAGGTCTTTGAACCAACCATCTGCAAGTTTCTTTAAAAAGATTGCTGTTATTAGTTTTACTGATAGTTTCTTTTTATTGATTTTGCATTCGCTGTTGCTTTGTTCGGATTGTCTGAAAGGCTGTTTCAGAAGCTGCGTCTATTGCAGACAATGAGTCGAAAGAGAAGTTTGCATGACTGTGTGGTTTCCCTGAGTCGCCTAATAATACAAATAAAAATAAAAAATTACGTTAATTCTCATTTCTTTAAAAGGTGTTTTCGCAAATTTAGAAATGTCACTTTACAAAACTATCGTTCATTAATATCATGAACCGCAATGAAATGGCAAACTCTGAAATTACTTTAAAGATGTTTGTTCAACAATGTCATTGTCAAAAAATTATTACAAAATAATCATCGAAGATTACAGAAGTTTGCATTAACTGAGTTGATCTTACCCCGGGGAAGCTCTTTGTTGGATACTAAGCTGTTATAATGGTGCGCAGGCAGCAACTCGCGTACAATTAAAGCAAAGACAATTAATTATTACTGCATGTTAAGTATTTGTGACGAGCGGTCGGCGCAGAGATGTTACTGCACAGATGCAGATGACATTGCGCGCTGTCGCAGGAACGAAGAAAGCGCGACGACCGTTTACGTATCCGAGTTATAAGGGAAGCTGACAGCGAAAAAATATCAACACCCCTTTCACCACCACCCTGGCCTCTTCGGCCGGAATTTTGCAGAGTAAGTTTTGTGGATGACAAGGCTCGTTCCGCGAAATTCGCTAACGAAGTTATGGATAAAACTCTCTATTATGGACGGAAGTGAGATGAAACAATTGTTTAGTTAGAGTTACAGAGTGTTATAAAAATAATTTCAAATTACAAATAACCGTGAAAGATACACAGTGAATAAAGATTTAGCAATGGAATCACATGCTTCAAAAGTTGTAACATAGTGCGAGATTGAGTTCAGACGTGTTCCACTGACATCAACAAAGAACTTGGTCCATACATGAGTAGACTAAGAGAACGCTCAGATCATATGAAAAAAAAAATCAGTACATGTGTGCATCCCTCTGGCAAATGACTGTCAGTTACTAAGCATTGAATCGTACCAAGTAGAGCAGAAAATCGTAGATCCAGTCCATCAAACGTCTAACAATAACTGGTAGACATTTTGTATAACCTCAGAGAATGAGGTACCCATTTCTTCATCTCCACAATTACCTCTAAGTTCAAATTTTTATCAATTACAGAGCATGGCGTAAAGAAGCAGTGACAAAAAGACTATCTGCTAGTCCACTAAATGTTTGTGTGCAGTTGTTAAACTTTTCATATCACTTTGCTACAAACATGACAGTGGTGAAATTGTGCCTCATAGCTATGTCACATCCCACAGTATTACAACTTGTTGACAAGTTATTCACAATAAACAAGTTATTCACAATAAACCAATCAAAACCATAAGAATAGAAAACGTACTATATATGGATAAATTATGTACAGCAGTGCGACAAAACATAGAAGTAGAAATGACATAGAAAAGAAAATGCTGCGTACATATCCATAAAATAATACAAACTTTCTGTGTGGCAATGATTTACGACAAAATTATTTCTTATATACAAATGTGTAGAGACAATTGGGTAGAAGATTCCATAAAATATAGTGGCTTCAGTCATGTACAAAATTTTCTTTGTTGGGAAGACACCCCGTTTGATTCGGAAAATAGTGTTCAAGTGCGATGTGTGAAGCTTACTACATCAGCAATAACTACAGTTCAAAGTATTACTTTTCACAGCATGCTCGAGCTCATATTATTACTAAAATATACAGGATCAGTTCTGGGACAGAAAGGCTTAGTGCAGAAATCAAATATTTTTCCTTGGTAATCATTAAGGTCAGTCAGGTGTGACTCATATGTGTAATACAGCTGCATAAAAATTAAATTCTTAACCTATGCAGATGCATACCAGCAATATTAGACTATTCCTTATCCAACAGTAAATACACAATAACAAAAAAATGTCGAAATGACATAATTACTTATGGGGTAACATGTCCAACGTTTTCTTGTTACAGGTTACCTGATATTATATGTTAAAATTTCTTACGTATTTCCCTCGTGTCAGAGAGGTCACAGTTCATAATAATTGACGGGAAGTCATCGAGTAAAACAGAAGTGGTTTCAGGCGTTCCCCAAGGTAGTGTTATAGACCCTTTGCTCTTCCTTATCTATATAAACGATTTGGGAGACAATCTGAGCAGCCGTCTTCGGTTGTTTGCAGATGACGCTGTCGTTTATTGACTAATAAAGTCACCAGAAGATCAAAACAGGCTGCAAAATGCTTCAGAGAAAATATCTGAATGGTGCGAAAAGTTGCAGTTGACCCTAAATAACGAAAAGTGTGAGGTCATCCACATGAGTGCGAAAAGGAACTCGTTAAACTTCGGTTACACGATAAATCAGTCTAATTTAAAAGCCGTAAATTCAACTAAATACCTAGGTATTACAATTACGAACAACTTAAATTGGAAAGAACACATAGAAAATGTTGTGGGGAAGGCTAACCAAAGGCTTCGTTTTATTGGCAGGACACTTAGAAAATGTAACAGACCTACTAAGGAGACTGCCTACACTACGCTTGATCGTCCTCTTTTAGAATACTGCTGCGCGGCGTGGGATCCTTACCAGGTAGGACTGACGGAGTACATCGAAAAAGTTCAAAGAAAAGCAGCACGTTTTGTATTAAGGCGAAATATGGGAGAGAGTGTCACTGAAATGATACAGGATTTGGGCTGGAAATCTTTGAAAGAAAGGCGTTTTTCGTTGAGGCGGAATCTTCTCACGAAATTCTAAACACCAGCTTTCTCCTCCGAATGTGAAAATATTTTGTTGACACCGATCTACTTAGGGCGGAACGATCACCACGATGAAATAAGGGAAATCAGAGCTCGTACGGAAAGACATAGGTGTTCATTCTTTCCGCGCGCTATACGATATTGGAATAATAGAGACTTGTGAAGGTGGTTCGATGCACCCTCTGCCTGGCACTTCGTGATTTGCAGAGTATCCATGTAGCTGTGGAAAAGATTAAGTTACCTTGTGTTGCATCTTGCCTTACGTTCTTGTTCCTGTGCTATAGTTACCAATGAGGAAAAGGACGTAAGAACAAACAGAGATAAAATCACAAGAAAATTTATATCGCTGCATAACTGAAGAAGACTCCCTTGTACCTATAAAGAATATTGATTCATTGCATTTCAAAGTGTTTACCACACATAAATCATCAAAAGCTCCCTATAATCAGTAACTAAACTTCATACTTCTTATCATCATCATCAGCAACATATTGCAATGTAACTTCATAGTCGTATATACATTTTCTTGGCAGAATCTTAAATCGTGATATCTTTGTAATCGTCATCACTGCCTCGATCCGTAACATCCATATTTCGACGTCATCATTTCTACTTAGTAAAAAAACAATCATGTATGGAAAGTTCTGGTTGATCCAGTGTTATAGATTTTGCTATTCACACGCATTTAATCAAATACACTCCTGGAAATGGAAAAAAGAACACATTGACACCGGTGTGTCAGACCCACCATACTTGCTCCGGACACTGCGAGAGGGCTGTACAAGCAATGATCACACGCACGGCACAGCGGACACACCAGGAACCGCGGTGTTGGCCGTCGAATGGCGCTAGCAGCGCAGCATTTGTGCACCGCCGCCGTCAGTGTCAGCCAGTTTGCCGTGGCATACGGAGCTCCATCGCAGTCTTTAACACTGGTAGCATGCCGCGACAGCGTGGACGTGAACCGTATGTGCAGTTGATGGACTTTGAGCGAGGGCGTATAGTGGGCATGCGGGAGGCCGGGTGGACGTACCGCCGAATTGCTCAACACGTGGGGCGTGAGGTCTCCACAGTACATCGATGTTGTCGCCAGTGGTCGGCGGAAGGTGCACGTGCCCGTCGACCTGGGACCGGACCGCAGCTACGCACGGATGCACGCCAAGACTGTAGGATCCTACGCAGTGCCGTAGGGGACCGCACCGCCACTTCCCAGCAAATTAGGGACACTGTTGCTCCTGGGGTATCGGCGAGGACCATTCGCAACCGTCTCCATGAAGCTGGGCTACGGTCCCGCACACCGTTAGGCCGTCTTCCGCTCACGCCCCAACATCGTGCAGCCCGCCTCCAGTGGTGTCGCGACAGGCGTGAATGGAGGGACGAATGGAGACGTGTCGTCTTCAGCGATGAGAGTCGCTTCTGCCTTGGTGCCAATGATGGTCGTATGCGTGTTTGGCACCGTGCAGGTGAGCGCCACAATCAGGACTGCATACGACCGAGGCACACAGGGCCAACACCCGGCATCATGGTGTGGGGAGCGATCTCCTACACTGGCCGTACACCACTGGTGATCGTCAAGGGGACACTGAATAGTGCACGGTACATCCAAACCGTCATCGAACCCATCGTTCTACCATTCCTAGACCGGCAAGGGAACTTGCTGTTCCAACAGGACAATGCACGTCCGCATGTATCCCGTGCCACCCAACGTGCTCTAGAAGGTGTAAGTCAACTACCCTGGCCAGCAAGATCTCCGGATCTGTCCCCCATTGAGCATGTTTGGGACTGGATGAAGCGTCGTCTCACGCGGTCTGCACGTCCAGCACGAACGCTGGTCCAACTGAGGCGCCAGGTGGAAATGGCATGGCAAGCCGTTCCACAGGACTACATCCAGCATCTCTACGATCGTCTCCATGGGAGAATAGCAGCCTGCATTGCTGCGAAATGTGGATATACACTGTACTAGTGCCGACATTGTGCATGCTCTGTTGCCTGTGTCTATGTGCCTGTGGTTCTGTCAGTGTGATCATGTGATGTATCTGACCCCAGGAATGTGTCAACAAAGTTTCCCCTTCCTGGGACAATGAATTCACGGTGTTCTTATTTCAATTTCCAGGAGTGTATAACAGTAATGATGACAATGTATGGCATTGTTTGCCGACAAGATAAAGAATGCAACTTATAACACTAGATTGCGTACACACGGCAGTTCTGCTTTGCCGCTTTTGGTACGACTTGGAAAGAGATAAAAATTAATGTATGATCACCGAGCGTCGGTTGTCGATTGCGTTCAGGAGAAGTAAGGTTTGATTACGCGAAGGTGGTTTCGTGACTGACCTTTGACTCGGATTGCCTTCACGAAATCAGAATCTTCGATGTAAGTACCTAAGGGAGCTATTTGAAAAATAAAAAAAATTGGAAATGAATGCAAAACAGTGAAATTTTGTAAAAAGTTTTCAGATTGGAAATTTAACACATTAATGTCCTCGATGAAGAGCGAACCTGCAACAAAGCTTACACACATTGAAAAATCATGGTGAGTTTAATGAAAAGAATAAGCAGAGATTTTCTGTAAAATGAAGCATCAAAGAACAAAGGCGTTAAACTAATAGACATTAACAAATATACAATGAATACAAAACTTATATTTTTATGTTTCTCTCATACATGGAGCAGTTCAACAATCGCTGCTTTTGTCTGTCCGAGATTTTTTAAAAATTAAATGTTCTGGCGTGCGCATAAGTACTTTTTAGCGTCACACGGTTTACCGAAGCGTTTTGCTTCGTGATTTACATGGTTTTTGACACGGGGTAACAGATTGCTAACCAACTTCTGAAGAATGGGAAAACCAAAGGGAAAAGAGAAAGGGAAAGAGTTATACCCCACGAACAAAAAGATTACGGACTCTTCAATGCTTCATTCACAGCAACCGAACTGGAAGACGCCATTCAGAGTATGAAACTGAATAAGGCCGCTGGAACTGATGACCTTAGAACGGAGCAGATAAAACAGTTTGGGCCCAAAGCTCGAAACTGGTTACTACAAATGGTGAACACCTGTATTAAAGAGCTGAATATTCCAAAACTATGGCGGCAGGCGAGAGTGGTGGCTTTACTAAAACCTGGCAAGAAGATAGAGGACCCCAAAAGTTACAGACCAGTATCACTTCTATGGCATCTCTATAAGATATTGGAGCAGATGATTCTCAACCGGATGGCAGAAACTATAGATGGAAAGCTCATAAAGGAACAAGCCGGTTTCAGACCAGGAAGATCTTGTTGTGGGCAAATACTTAATCTGACGCAACATACAGAAGTTGGGTTTGAAAAAAAAAATTAATAACTGGAGCAGCTTTCATAGATCTTACTGCTGCATACGACACGGTAAACCACACAAAGCTATTGCGCAAATTATATCACCTCGCAGGGGACTGTAGGTTGACGATGGTTATTGGTAGTCTTCTGCATAATCGAAGATTTTATGTCTCCCTAAATGGTAAGAACAGTAGATGGCGACTGCAGAAGAATGGCTTACCACAAGGAAGTGTACTTTCTCCCATCCTTTATAATGTGTACATTAATGACCAACCTATACCTCAAGATGCAAGACTGTTCGTATATGCTGATGACACAGCTGTGGTGGTCCAGGGGTCCAATTTTGACGCAACATCTAGAAATCTCTCTAGAGCGCTTGAAGAACTGGCTCAATACTACGACGCCAATCACCTCAAGCCAAACCCTGACAAAACCCAAGTATGTGCTTTCCATCTGCGCAATAGAGATGCTGGAGTTGAGCTCGACGTTACATGGCAAGGTAAGAAGCTAAAGCACTGTCCAACACCTAAATACCTTGGGTTTGTACTTGACAGAACGCTTTCCTTCAAGCAGTATTGCCAAAACACCAAGGCTAAAGTCTGCTCCAGAAATAACATCATCCGCAGGCTGACAAACTATGAATGGGGAGCTCGACCATCAGTACTGAGAACATCAGCACTTGCTCTGTGTGTTTCTGCAGCAGACTATGCAGCGCCAGTATGGGAAGCATCGGCACATGCTAAACAGGTTGATGTAAGTGTAGATGAGACAATGCGAATTGTTACAGGCTGTCTCAGACCCACAAAAAAATGGTTCAAATGGCTCTGAGCACTATGGGACTCAACTGCTGAGGTCATAAGTCCCCTAGAACTTAGAACTACTTAAACCTAACTAACCTAAGGACAACACACACATCCATGCCCGAGGCAGGATTCGAACCTGCGACCGTAGCGGTCGCGCGGTTCCAGACTGCAGCGCCAGAACCGCTCGGCCACCAGCGGCCGGCTCAGAGCCACACCAACGGGTAATTTGTACCTACTTGCTGGAATTGCCCCATCCAAGATCAGAAGGCAGGTGGCAGCAGACGCTGAGAGAACAAAGAAAGAAACAGATTCTCGACACCCACTGAATGGGCACGTCACTCAGGCTTGGAGGCTTAAGTCTAGAAATGGCTTTATTGCAAGAACCAAGATCCTTGACGGTTCACAGGAAGATAATAAAGTCCGTAAATGGGAGAATGAACAAACCGCACTGCAGATAATACCAAAAGAGCAAATGGCAGCCGGAAACAAACTTCCTTATACGGTGTGGAGAACACGAAATATGCTGAGGGCTGGTGTACCCAGATGCAAAACTAATCTGTGCAGGTGGGGACTGCTGACTAACAATGACGACGTTCTTTGCGGATGCGGAGAGGTACAAGACGAGGCACATCTGCTCATGTGCCGACTACTGCCGGAGCCCTGCAGTTCTAGTGACCTGCTACAAGCCAACGACAAAGCCGCAGCAGTGGCTAACTATTGGAAAAATAAAATTTGATCTGGACACGGAAAAGTAAAGTAAAGACACTAAATAAAATATAACTTGTAGCGGTGCTACACAACACTTCTTAACAAGTCGGCGACCAAACGTTAAAAGCTAATGAAGTCTCTAGAACATTTCTTAACAAATGATGGATTGTTCTTTCAAATGTTTCGCAGCTTATTGCTATCGAGCGCTGTGGTAATCGTTTAATAATCTGCGCCCAGTGGGTTATAGTGTTTATTTGAAATATCTTAACGCTGGACCCGCGTCTTGGTGTAGGCGCACATTATAAAGTATTTCGTCTCTTTGCACATGCTCTGTGATGCTTAATATCTTTACGAACTACAGCTCGATGGCGAGTCCTTTCTTTTATGACAAATATCTCACTTCCAAAGTATCTGAAATCCAATAGTATTACATAGATAATTATTTAGGAATAAAGGAGGCGACTCGCCTAAAGGCATTAGCGTTGCGTCGTCAACAGACACACACGAAAGATACAGAGCTTCTGTAAGCTAGCAAAGTAAAGCTCAGTACCTTTTGTATGGTATCTGTCGACGACGCACAGCTTCTGCTTTTAGGTGAGTCGTCTCCTTTATTCCTAAATAAGTAGTAAAAAAACAAATTCATTATTGCTCTCAGCTTGTAGCATAGACCCAGTCCCACTTGTTACAACATCCTTAATCGAATAGAAAATTACCTCATTCAACCACCCTTCTTCAGTTTTAAACACAGCAGACACTGTACATCTCCATATGTTCACATGATACAGGAAGCTGTGATTCTTTCCGTCTCTCCCAAATATTAGGTGTTACCTCTTCCTCTAAAGAAAGCTCATTTCATAGACAGCATACCTGTTCGATGACGTCTTCAGTTAAAATGGTACAAAAATTTGCATTGTAAGCAAAAGTATAGGCATTCTCTGCAACATTAAAAGTACATATATGAAAAATGTGCTAAATCTAACATTATCCCATAATCAAAGATGTAAGAAATGGAAAATTCTACCGAAACTCTATTTCAGCCTAACAAATAAGTGTCAATAAAACACCATCTGAGCATGGCTCTGAGCACTATGGGACTTAAAAAACACTATCCACAAAAAATATAAATAAAAGCGTTTTCTAACAAATCATGTCTGAGAACGTCCAGTTCCTCCATAACAACAAAACTGAATGGCGTAAGAAGTAAATGTGCCAAAATATGTATAAAACCTTTTGTCCTAAATAATATTTCCTCATCCGACATGCCGGTAAAATATCGTCTCAATCGATAAATGGCTGAACGTTGGAAATGTGGTGCAAGACTCTAGTTTTCTTGGTTTACAACGTTTCTACAGGAACAGCATTGGACTGGACGATCCGTCGAATGCGGAAAGGTCTGTCGTACAAGAGAAAGAATTTCTGACACCTTTACCTTTGTGAGATAGACAATAAGAGCGAACTAAAACCTTTTGATCTACGTGGCATTCTTTTTTATCTTTGAGTGTGTTTCCTGTTCTCTGCTGCTTGTGTTATGCTTTTGATGGTAATGTCAATGATTTCATGACGTCGTAAACATTGTTGCTGTGGGAAATTAATACTTTCTATAATGCGACCCAGTGGTTGCTTCTTTCTCAACACGAAATGAGGAGAAAGCAATGTGTAGTCGTTAGGCAAGGAATTTATGATTTCCTGAAAAATGTGTATATATTTATCCCACTCAGCATCTTTTCCATGACAGTAGAATCTATATAATTTATGTGTGGTTTCAGTTGTCTGAGACTGTAGTCGTGTGTGGGAGTTGCGTTTCCGTGAGTGTGTGTGTGCGTGTGTGTATGTATGTATGTCTGTTATTGACAAAGGCCTTAATGGCCGTAAGCTATAATTGTGTGAATGTTTTTGTTGTGCCTATCTGCGACTCAGCATCTCCGCTATATGGTGAGTAGCAACTTTTCTTCTCCAATATTGTTATAATTTATTTAATTCCTTCATTATAGGTCCTGTGGTATTTAATTGTGCATAGCGCCGGGATGTAACGATAGATTTAGTGTTTTACTTTTCAAAGTGGGAATTCAAGACTAGATCGAAACTGTGTTCCGTTGTCAAAAATTACTTTGCCTACATGACCAACTTCTCGTCAGAAATTCTTAACAAATGCTGCAGATACTGTTTGGGATGTTGCTTTCTGTAAAAGTAAGAACAAAAATTTAGAAGTTAACTCCACTGCAACGAAAATATATAGGAAATTCTTGTTTAGTCGATGGGACTGGCCAGAAGAGATCAACTCACTCATCAGAAGATGTAATTTTACTGGAATTATAGGAAAAACGTGAGCAAAGTGTGGCTTGTTTAGCTTTCTGACAAAGTTTGCAATTAGCAAGAGCACCACGTTAAAGAATTTCTTTAAGTTTGACTTAGTACGGGAAAACAGTTTCTTGTGCCATAAAGAGCACAGCTGGGATGGATACACCACATAAGTTTGCTTATTAGATATTCTGGCTCTCATACAAGCCAAGTACAACTGTTCGGATTCTGTCGTCTGAAAATAATGTCGCTTCTCTCTAAGTAATAGTTTCTCACTGTCCGTCTGAAACAGATCTATATCTTGTTCTTTGGCAATGTCGCTCAAAGCTGATGAGATTAAATTTTCAAAAGCTTCCTGTTGTATGTAGTTAAGGCTGAAGTTGTTTTGGCAAAATTCCTCTGGTGAATCACGTTGTGGTCCACCAATCGATCGTGAAAGAGCGTCGGAAAATATGTCCCAGGCATCACGAATGTGTATTAGAGTACCGAAAGTCCTGCAGCTGTAGTGCCGATCGAATCAAATGTCTGTGGGAGAGCTTTGCGACCATTAAAAATCGCAACGCATGGCGGTCAGTATAGACTTTAGTGTGTTTTCCAAATAAGAAGTAGTGAAATTTTGTAAAAGACCAAACGACTGCTAGCGGTTCAAGTTCTGTGACTGAATAATAACGTTCTGAACGTGATAAAACACGGCTAGCGAAGGCACTATAATAATGCTCTCTTCAAGTTCCTGAAATAAGTGTACACCAAGTGCAGTCTTAGAAGAACCTGTGGCAATGCAGAAATCACAAGAAAGATCAGGATAGGAAAATAATGGCGCGTTAATTAATGCAGGTTTTAAACTATCAAATTCTGTTTTTACTTGTTTATCCAAGTTCCAAACTGTGTTCTTACCTGTTAACTGGCATAACCGTGAAGTGTTAAGAGCTTTGCAATCAACGAAGCAACGAAAATAAAACATGATACCAACAAACTTGACGTTTTGTTGTAGCAATTTGAATGTCAGTAAGTGCCTGTACTATCTCTGGATCTGGTAGAATGTCTTTGCCCGAAATGATAAGTCTTGAAAATTTAATGTGAGATTTTTGAAATTCAGATTTGCCATGATTGACAGTAATTCCATGATTCGAAAAGGTTTCCTACGATAATTTGAGAGTGGAATTGCGTTCATACCAAGTTTTATGCTCAACAAAAATGTCACTGACGTAAGATATGATTCTGTCTTTCAAATAGTTTGGAAGAGTGGTATTCAAACCTCTGATGAATGCAGCTGAAGAAATATTTAAACCAAAAGATAGTTTGCAAAATTGTTAGCAATTTCCAAAATATAAAAATGCTATGTATTTGCGATAATTTGGTGTAACTCAATCTGCTAAATCTCGATTTGAGATCAGTGGTGGATAATACGTTGATATCATGAAATTTTTGTAGAACACGTCCTTTGTTTGAGGTCTGTCAACTTCTGTGACAATAATTGTATTTATTTGTCGGATATCCAATACCGGTCTGATCGAACCATCTTTCTTCTCATCGATATGAGGCAGACTGTTATACGAGATAACTGGCAGGTTCTGTGAAACCTTATTGCAGCATAATTTCAACTTCCTGTTGCACTCTTGTTTTGTACTACAGCTAATTATTATATGATGAAGTCGTAAAATGGTGATGTGGTTATACTTTAAATTCATACAAAATCCTCGAATTCTACCTGTAATGTTATCAAAAATGTGAGAGTGGACTGTAATATGCGATGTAATTGTTTCTTTTCACTATCTGTCGCGGCTACAGCTATATCTACTTTGTTCTGAATTACATGAAAGATATCTATATAAGATTCGTGTCTTCGTTGATGTGAAATATTTCTACGTTAGTGCAAAAAGATTAGTACCAATTCATATTTCTATGTGAAGTCGAAAATAAAGTCTGTTAACATCCTGTTCTTCTTTCGTCATGCAACGATCGAAATTTAACGTAACGATTGCGTCGCTATTTCGTTGAGAAATGTAATAATTATTTAAATCAAGTACACCTTTGCGTCTATTCAAGAAATCCGTGACAAGCAGAAAATCGGTTGTAAGTAGCAGAACGATTAAGAAATTTGCAAACAATGTGTGAATAGTAAATATGTTTGAGTTTCAACATCTACTCCGCTTCCTGTAACAGCACCTCATACTTTCGTAATGGTAGTGTTGGGCAAGTTTCACCTTCGTTTCATCTGTTGAAAGTCGAGTGACTGATTACTGAGATGGGAGAGCCCGAATCCAAAACTGCAGATAGAGTATGTTTTCCTACATGTATGCTAAAAACAAGGTGAGCAATGATTTCTTTGATTTCTTCTTTTTCTTGAAGCGACGTGTCTCTGATGTCTTCCAGATTGATCATGTTTGTACTCGTAATAATGTTCTTGGAATTCTATATTGACAGTACGAGAGCGTCTTCCGGATATTGTTTCTCTAGTCATTGTTGTCCCACGCTGTCGCGTCTCTGTTACCATGTCGGAGATCCGATGGACGAACCGGAAAAATTCGATCTGAACGTTGCGGTGAGGAACAGTCGTTAAGTTACCTTGTCTTGGATGAAATATTCCTGTCAGAACCGTTCAAAGCAATATGTTAGTCATTCCTGTAATTTGAAATGTTCCAGCTTCCCTGTCCTCTGTTTCTAATCCTATCGTGACCTTTGTGTTCGTTATTGTAGTGTTCTAACTGGAATGATTTGAGTGGTATGGTTGCTGTCGGTATCCGTGCAGATAGTTATTCATCTGTTCGTAATTGTTCCCTGTGTGGTGTCGGTAACTGTATGTTTGCTGATGTGACTGCCGATTTGCGTCATTGTTCATGTTTCTATCTTAGTTAAATCGCAGTTGATTATGTCGTCGGTAATTTGATTCGGGCTGAAAATGATCGTGTGGTTGTCTGTGATTGTCGTAGCGACAGGCTCCTTGATTAAAGCGTCGTCTCTGCCATCTTCTGGAGTCTGTCATCGTAATTACGTTCACTGCCTGACGCTGTATGAATAGCTTACATTGTCTAATTCCAGTAATTGTAATACATAACGGAAAGTACTGACGCTGTCTTTCTGATGTCCTGTTAGTAATGGTATTCGTAGCGATCTGGCTAATTTGGAAATTCAAATCTGTATTGAAGCAGGCGGGCTGTATGGTTCTGCCAGTCGTTGATTTTGTTGTACATGTGTTCGAAAAACTGACTCTAAGTTGCAAAGTGAGAAGTTTCAAAATTGGGTAAACTGATTAATTTGTCATTTACTCCACGTTGTGTCGTTCACGACCAAAATGCGGCGAGAAATGCGTTTTGAAATTCTTCTAGTGAGTCATAATGTCTAGCGGTCGGTGGCATTCGCGTGGCAGGTTCTCATTCTAAAAAATTGCTAACTAATTCAAATTTGTGGGTGAGCGGGCAGATAGGTGGTAGAAGGAAGCTACATTACTGAAGCAAGTCATTCATATCATTCCTAAAATAGAGAGGAAGTGTTTGTGATCAAAAGTTCAGTGACTTTGTGTCCCAGAATTGTCGCATATGTTTAAGAAAGTGTTCTGCATTTGAAACTGCAATTGTGAAACTTTATGCGGTGAATGACAAAGATTGGGAAATGGATGATTAAGTGGTAAATTACGTTGACGTTGATTCTTTTAAAAGGTGTATTGGCTATTCATAAAAGTCTCTTTACAGAAATATTCTTCATTATAATCAAAAATTGTAAAGAAATGTCAGACCCTGAAAATACCTGTCGTTATTCAAGTGTCATGTTCAATATATATGTTCGTTGTAGATTACAGGAGGTTGCGCTAACACAGTTAATCTTTCCTGAATTGTCGCTAATGCCACCTAATTAAGAAGAGCGAAAATTTTTGTGTTTGATACTAAATTGTTGTAAGGTAGTGCAGGCAGAAGCTCGCGCGCAATTAAACCAAACAAAATTAATTATTACCTTATTATGAAGAATTCATCAAATCAATCACAATTTTTTTCTCTCTCGAAGATATCAAAAACCATATTATAAAATCAGTTTCCTCAACAATGAGTAACTGTTACCATTCTTGCCATGCTGCTTCATCAGCCGAGGTTTACTTCACGAATACACGATGCGGACTGACTGTTTACGACCAGCATCCGTGAGTAGCGGCCTACGCAGAGATGCTACTGCACACGCGCATTGGCGAAGATGACATTGGGCGCTGCATAAGAGACGTAGTAAATGCGATTGCCGCCCGTGTATCCAAGTTATAAGGAAAGCTGACAGTCAATAAATATCAACACAAATGTTCAAATGTGTGTGAAATCATATGGGACTTAACTGCTAAGGTCATCAGTCCCTAAGCTTACACAGTACTTAACCTAAATTATCCTAAGGACGACACACACACCCATGCCCGAGGGAGGACTCGAACCCCGCCGGGATCATCCCCACAGTCCAAATATCAACACACCATTCACATATAATAAAGCAGAAAGCATAGATAACATAACTTTGGAATTATTAAAATCATTGGTGGAAGTGGCCACTACATGACTATTCTAGCTGCTGTGTAGAATCTATGACAGTGAAGATAAGCCACCACACTCTCGGAAAAATATCGTCCTCACAATCCCAAGGATACGACAGGTTGCTTCTTTGTGTCGCAGTTCAGGTGACTGCATGCCACCATTAATAATATTCCACCTCCTAAACAGCGATGTCAAGAAGCAACCGATCGAGAATGGAGGAAGCTGCATCAACCCGACTACCCTCAAGACCTTTCAATTAATACAGTCTTATATGATCCCCCTCCAGACAGCTTGACATCACGTATTCCACTGTAGTATAATGGAAGAAAGAAGAAGAAATTTAACCTTAGAGAAGAGTGGTGTGGGAGGTGGAATGCTGCAACAATAAAACATCAAGCTTTTCAAGATCCAACTGCCGGTCTACCAGGATTTTATCTGAAGAGAAGTGAGTGAACACGATTCTACAGGATAAGAACCGGTCACGCCTGGTGCAATGCACTGATGCACAAGTGGGGACTGTGATTATGGTATCCCAGAACAAACCGTTCAGCATATTGTCAGAGATTGCCCTCTGAGAAAGTACCCAGGACCATTCAATGATTTTATTAATGCTGCCCCCTCTGCTATCAGTTGGCTTCATTCAACAAATGTTGAACTCTGACTAAATGTATCCGTTTTAATTAACAGTCCTAATTTTATGGCTTAAATGTCCTCCTTTTAGTATTATTGAATTATTAACTTTAAGGCTTTGATCATATTAGCTCTGTGCCTAAATCGTTAAATGCTTAATTTGTAAACTGTATGTATTTCTCAACATTTGTTGTCGTCATACGATAAACAAATAAACAGAAGAATATAGAAGAATGTTAATGATCTGCCAGGTGACGAGACGTTCTAGGAAATGTAAAGACACGAGTTGCGCCCTTTCGATTTTTAATGAAAGCAACACGGGAAAATGAAGACACGTTCATAGAATCTGTCGACATAGATAAAGCGACCGACAGATGTAAGCAGAAAACAGGTATGAATTCTCAGATAAGTAGGTGTAAACTATAAAGACAGGCGGGTATTATATAATATCCACAAGAACCAAGAAGGGAAAATGATAATAGGAGATCAAGAACGAAGTGATCGGATTAAAAAGGCTGTAAGACAGTCTTTCTCCGCTACTGTTCAACCTGAGCATCGATAAATCAATAGCGGAAATAAAAGGAGAATTCAACAGAGGGACTGCAGTTGAGGGTAAAAGAATTTCAGTAACATATTGCGTGAAAGTGAGGAAGAATTACAAGATAGGTTCAATGGAATGACCTGTCTAATGAGCACCATGTTTGGACTGAGGGTAAACCAAAGATGGACGAAGGAAGTGCGGAGAAGCAGAAATGAGATTAGTGATAAACTTAACATAAAGTTTGTGGACTACGAAAGCCGGAGTTGCGAAGCAATTTTGCGAACATGGAAGCAAAGTAACTTGTAAGAGACGAAGCAAGGAGGACGCAAAAAACACAGACTTAGGCAAAAGGAGCATTCATGGCCAAAGAAAGTATCCAACATCGGCCTTAACATGAGGAAGAAACTTTTTGAGAATACAGAGCGCAGCTTTGTATGGAAATGGACCGTGGGAAAATAGGAAAAGAATCAAATCATTTGAGAAGTGTGGAAAGTTAAGCCGCCTGATAAGGTAAGGAATGAGGCGTTTCCCTTCACAGTCAACCAAAAAGAAAAAGATTTTTGAAAACACTGGCAAGAACGAAGGACAAGATGATAAAACATGTGGTAAGACGTCAGGGAATAATTTCCGTAGTAGCTATAGAAGGTACAGACTGTAGGTGAAGACAGACTGGAGTACATACAACGAATGATTGAGGGCGTATCATGTAAATGCTGCTCTGAGATGAAGAGGGCGGCACAAGAGAAGAATTCAGAGGAGTTCGCATTAAACCAATCAGAAGACTGATGACTAAAAAAAAATATACATCCAATCAACGGGTCACTATCTTCAGTGTCAGATACTTTTAATACATGTGACATTGTTGAGCTGTTAGTTATTTAATTGAGGACATTGTTTCAAAGTCTGGTGATCACCATCTTCTCATTTCCGGCCGGAAACCACCGATGAAAGTGTCTTCTACCATCAGAAATGTATATGGGACGATAGAAAAGTTTCCTTTCGAAGGTTCTACAGACCAGATTCGGTATGCAAATCAGGCAAAATCGCCGTGAACATTGAGGCAATCATCCCACGGACGCACCAGGTTGAAGATACCCGTTTACGAAACACTTTGTGTTGCTGCTCGAAGATATCTGCAACTACCTGCACCACATCCTCGCCCGGCGGAAATCTTCGACCCTTCAAGGCCTTTTTTAAGGTACCGAAGGAGGGATAATCGCTTGGGGAAAGATCAGAACCGTAGGGCGTGTGCTCTAGTGTCTCCTACTTGAACTGGCATAAATTGGCGTTACTACATTTACGATGTGGAGACGTGCGTTATCATGAAACGAGCACCATTTCCACAACGCCGGTTTTCGACAGACATGCTGGCCCGGTGGATGTCTCTCAAATTGATGTCTACCAGTGTTTGTCCTTCGCAGCCAAATAAAGAGTAACATCACAATGGTGCTGTTGGGACGCATCTGGTAATAACGGCGCCATAATGAGATTTTCACTCTGCAGCGGAGTGTGCGCTGATATGAAACTTCCTGGCAGATTAAAACTGTGTGCCCGACCGAGACTCGAACTCGGGATCTTTGCCTTTTGCGGGCAAGTGCTCTACCAACTGAGCTACCGAAGCACGACTCACGCCCGGTACCCACAGCTTTACTTCTGCCAGTATTTCGTCTCCTACCTTCCAAACTTTACAGAAGCTCTCCTGCGAACCTTGCAGAACTAGCACTCCTGAAAGAAAGGATATAGCGGAGACATGGCTTAGCCACAGCCTGGGGGATGTTTCCAGAATGAGATTTTCACTCTGCAGCGGAGTGTGCGGAGTGTGCGCTGATATGAACGCACACTCCGCTGCAGAGTGAAAATCTCATTCTGGAAACATCCCCCAGGCTGTGGCTAAGCCATGTCTCCGCTATATCCTTTCTTTCAGGAGTGCTAGTTCTGCAAGGTTCGCAGGAGAGCTTCTGTAAAGTTTGGAAGGTAGGAGACGAGATACTGCAGAATTAAAGCTGTGGGTACCGGGCGTGAGTCGTGCTTCGGTAGCTCAGTTGGTAGAGCACTTGCCCGCGAAAGGCAAAGGTCCCGAGTTCGAGTCTCGGTCGGGCACACAGTTTTAATCTGCCAGGAAGTTTCAACGGCGCCATAGTTCGTGTTTTCGGATTTGCAGCATGAACATCGGAATGACACCAATACCACACTAACCCATTGTCTACATGTTGGTGCTTATACGAGGGGCGTTTGAAAACTCTGTGCATAGTCCGAGAGATGGTACCACCGGCGCGTATCGAGGTCATGTTTAGTTAGTAGCATCTTTGGAAAGAACGCACACCAAGTTTCAGCCATATTGGTCTATTTCTTTGTCTTCGGCATTCATGTGAATCATTCAAGTCGAGTGATTGTCAAAAAATGGACGAAAAAGAATTTCGTGCGGTGATTAAACATTACTTTATGAAGCTTGATAAACATTACGGTGAGGCTGCACCTAGAACAGTTTATAAGTGGTTTCAAAATTTTCGGTAGTGGCCATATGGGCACAAGTGATTCTGAACGTTCTGGACGCCTTGTGGAGGTTACGACTCCAGAAATCATTGATAAAATCCGTGATATGGTGATGGATGACAGAAGAGTTAAGGTGCGTGTGATTCTAGTGCTGTAGGCATCTCGAATGAACGGGTACATAATATTTTGCATTAACATTTGGAGATGAGAAAGCTGTCCGTAAGACGGGTACCGCGATTGCTCACGCTTGACCAAAAACGAAATCGTGTGAAGTGTTGCAAGGATGGTTTGCACCTGTTCAGGAAGAATCCACAGGACTTTAAGCATCGTTTCGTCACTGTGGATGAAACATGAATACATTACTATACTCCTGAGAGCAAACAACAATCTAAACAATGGGTTGCCAAGGGAGAATCTGCACCAAAAATGGCAAAGACCATTCCTTCGGCCGGAAAGATTATGGCGACTGTCTTTTAGGATTCGCAAGGGATAATCCTCATCGACTATCTGGAAAAGGGAAAAACTATTACAGGTGTATATTATTCATCGTTACTGGACCGTTTGAAAACCGAGCTGTAAGAAAAACGCCGGCGATTGGACCGCAAAAAGTCCTTTTCCATCACGACCATGCACCAGCACACCTATCAGTAGTTGTGGTCGCAAAATTAATGGAGATAGGAATCCAACGCGTTTCACATCCCCCCTATTCTCCAGACTTGGCTCCCTCGGACTACTATTCGTTCCCAAATTTGAAGAAATGGCTGGCGGGATAAAGATTTTATTAAAAGAGGAGGTGACTGCAGCAATTAATAGCTATTTTTCAGACTTGGACAGTTCCTATTATTCGGAAGGGATCAACAAATTAGAACAGCGTTGGACGAAGTGTATAAGTCTAAAAGGAGACTATGTCGAAAAATAAAAAAGGTTTACCCCAAACACGTAAGTAGTTTTTGTTTTCACACAAACTTTACAAACACCCCTCGTATGCTCGCTTCGGTGGAGCGCTATGCTGCAATATACGCTGCAGCGGCGACGTCATACGGAAAATGTTTGATCGCCCCTTATAATTGCATTCCACGTGGTGGAAAGTTACCTCGGCAACACTAATTGCCTTTATTTAACTGTTGTATGATATGCTCTAATTCCCCGCAATTTATCTGGACTAAAGTAGGGAACGTAATTTTCGTAACAACTATATGGTCTAAAATCAGTCTATCGCTATAGCGCTGCGTTTCTGATCAGTGAGAAGTTCTTAGAGATGCAGATCCCAAGTAGAATTGTAAGTAGCGCCTAACCGGCTCTTCATTTATTCCGCCATTTATGAAATTTGCCAGGAATTACAGCTTTCGGGGCCGCGACGAAGAGTAACTCAGCGCTAATTTCCCGAATGGACATAGCATTTGCGGAGCTAATAACATAAATCGAGATACGGTAGGAAATACTTTCTCGCCTGCGACGCTGGGAAAATTGGCCGCTCTCTGATTGAGTGTCCCGCCGTTTAGAGGGAAATTACTAGCGAATTACTGGCATCTGTCCTCTAAATCAGTTTGGAAAATTGGCAAAGCGCAGAGCAGGTGACTAGGTTAACTGTTTAATAGCAGCCCTCTGGCCAAAATCCACCGCTGCACCGGTCTGTCATGACTTGTTTTCGTTTTTTATTCTAAGTAGCTGGTGGTCATCCATTACGTAAAGGGGGCACGCAGTGCCAGGCGAAGCTGTGCGGGTGTATACCAGGTGTGTGTGTCACTGTTCAGTTGTAGGTGTTTAACGTCTGACTGGGATACCGATAAAGTTCACCACTGACATTAGAAACCTTGAAATAATCCCCGAACATTCACATACCCCGACGCCATAGGAAAGAAATAGCATTGTGGTGGCCCCCGCACCTGCGGATATCCAGAGAAATGAGCAACCGACATAGCAGCATTTACGAGGTGTGGCTAGAAAAAAACCGGACTAGTACTGGTGAAACAATAAAACGAATGCAATAAGGCTGAAAGTCGCGTGGCCTGTCACGTGACTCTCGCTCCGCCTACTGCTCGAGTTTCATCTGCCTCCTGCACTCAGTCTGCCCGTGGCGTCTGTTTTAAGTAGTTGACGTTTTGTCTGTGCGTCGGCAAATGTTGAGTGTACAGAAAGAACAGCGTGTTAACACCAAATTTTGTTTCAAACTAGGAAAATCTGCAAGTGAAACGTTTGCAATATTACAACAAGTGTACGGCGATGATTGTTTTATCGCGAACACAAGTGTTTGAGTGGTTTAAACGATTTAAAGATGGCCGCGAAGACACCAGTGATGACACTCGCACTGGCAGACCATTATCAGCAAAAACTGATGCAAACATTGAAAAAGTCGGTAAACTTGTTCGACAAGATCGCCGTTTAACAATCAGAGCAGTGTCTGAGTTAACAGGAGTTGACAAGGAAAGTGTCGAACAAGTTTACCGATTTTTTTCAATGTTTGCATCAGTTTTTGCTGACAATGGTCTGCCAGTGCGAGTGTCATCACTGGTGTCTTCGCGGCCATCTTTAAATCGTTTAAACCACTCAAACTCTTGTGTTCGCGATAAAACAATCATCGCCGTACACTTGTTGTAATATTACAAACGTTTCACTTGCAGATTTTCCTAGTTTGAAACAAAATTTGATGTTAACACGCTGTTCTTTCTGTACACTCAACATTTGCCGACGCACAGACAAAACGTCAACTACTTAAAACAGACGCCACGGGCAGACTGAGTGCAGGAGGCAGATGAAACTCGAGCAGTAGGCGGAGCGAGAGTCACGTGACAGGCCGCGCGACTTTCAGCCTTATTGCATTCGTTTTATTGTTTCACCAGTACTAGTCCGGTTTTTTTCTAGCCACACCTCGTATACTTCCTGCGTTCACATTATTTAACCTTGTCTTATTTCCTTCATTGTTGAGAAGAAGGTAATGTGTCAGAACGAGTGCCTGGAGGTACAAAAGTGAGCAAGGGTAAGCCGAAAGTCATGCCCTGACGTCACCCCTCAAGTCCGGAAGAAGAACAAGAAAGTGATTTTAATACGAATGTAAAATCAGCATTCGAGCCATGGAACTTGTATTTCAAGGACAATGTGTGTGAAGAAACAATGTCAACTCGTGAGTCGTACCTCGCTAGATCGACTAGTAACAGCAAAGCTTGCGAAAGGCTAGGTTCTGGCACATAGTTTGTGAAGATGCTGCTAATAATGATGGCTAAATTTTTTCTTCTTTGTATTCTTGTCTTGTCTTGCTTTATTGGTGTTGCTACATGAATCTCCTTTTATTTGAGTATCAAGAATTTTCATTGTGTATTTCATTTTCTTTGTAATGCTTATGTGCAATACGCTTTGTAGAACTAAACGTAACGTGTAGCACTGATGTATGAACTGAGATGCAAGATCAATATCGACAGTTGCAGTCCAACAATGACATCGAGGTGCGTAATTCGTGGCATACACGTGATTTACGTTGTGTAATCGAGCTAGACTGAAGCACACGAAAATTTGTGGCCGCGTTCGTAGTTTTCGACCGCGGCATAAATTAAATTTCGACGTGGACGAGACGAGGCGAAATGTCAGACTGTGAATACTGTTACTAAGTTTACATGCGCTCCGCAACCCGTATTTCGTAAACCGATTTAACAATAACGCTTCTGTTTGGTAATGTAAACACTCCAAAATCGATTCTAGATATCCATTTCTAGCTGCCGGTTTTCAACTTCCACAATCGATTTTCGCTCCATGTGAACGCACAACCGTTTTTCAAACGTACTTGGCCTTGATTATGCAGTGGCGGATTAAAAAATTTTGCTTCCCTAGGCACACCACATTATATGCGCCCCTCCCCCCCAAAAAACATATTTTAAATAATAACTATTACCCGATCACTTCACAATTGTCTTTTTGGGTGGGAGTGCTGTGAGCTGTTAGCGTACTCTGCTATTCGTTGTTCTGAAGGACGCCTCAGCCGTCTAGTCGCGCTCAGTAAAAATGTAATATGGTTCCTGAACTGTACTTGGCGTACGGCAGCGGATAAAACAAACTTAAAAATGCATTGTGTTAACACATTTGTAAGTAGGCTGTTTAGGTTTTTATGTTGGTAACGCAATGTAGCGCTCTATATGAAAATCACATACTTGTGCTGTGTGCAGTCGGTGGCTGGTTTGCATTGTTGGAATTTGCTATTGTAGTGTTGGGCAGTTGGCTGTTAACAGCGCGTAACGTTGCGCAGTTGGAGGTGAGCCGCCAGCAGTGGTGGATGTGGGGAGAGAGATGGCGGAATTTTGAGAGCGGACGATCTGGACGTGTGTCCATCAGAAAGAGTAAATTTGTAATATTCGATATCATGGACTGATATATAATTATGACTTTTGAACACTATTAAGGTAACTACATTGCTTGTTCTCTATCAAAATCTTTGATTTGCTAACTATGCCTATCAGTAGTTTGTGCCTTCAGTAGTTTGAATTTTTTATTTAGCTGGAAGTAGTGGCGCTCACTGTATTGCAGTAGTTCGAGTAACGAAGATTTTTGTGACGTAAGTGATTTGTGAAAGGTATAGGTTAATGTTAGTCAGGGCCATTCTTTTGTAGGGCTTATTGAAAGTCAAATTGCGTTGCGCTAAAAATATTGTGTGTCAGTTTAGTGTTGATCAGAATAGGTAAAGAGCGAAATGTCTGAGTACGTTCAGTTCTGCTCAGCTGTTTGAAAATCAAATAATGTAAGAGGTTTATCAGCAATTTTTTAAGGGGATGCTTCACATTCTTCTGTCGAAAGACAACAGAAACGAACACAAGGAAAATAACTTTTCTTTTATGGCCTAAAATTCAGCAGAGCGTGTAGGAGGCAACGGGTTTTTGTTACACATTCACTTTTAATATGTTTTTTCACACGAATCCGTTGAAAATGAGAATAAAAAAATTATGTTACGATCTAAAAATTGAAGCGAACGTGCCATATATTAGAAATCAATACGTACTTTTAGAGAGATGCGTTCAAAATTAAAATTAAAGTGTCGTTTTACGATCTAATAACTTGAATGTGTAGCAGATTTAAAAAAAACGCGTTCGGTATTAATATGTGAATCTACAGGAAAGCGTAAGAAATGAAAATGAAACAGAGATTTCGGTGCACAAACTAATAATTAAATATAGACATACACAGAATTGAATTTGCTATTACATAATTTTACAGACTAGTGTGGAAAAATCAAATTTGTTCTATAATCTACGAGGGCAGTTCAATAAGTAATGCAACACTTTTTTTTCTCGGCCAATTTTGGTTGAAAAAACCGGAAATTTCTTGTGGAATATTATCAAACATTCCCGCTTCGTCTCGTATAGTTCCATTGACTTCCGACAGGTGGCAGCGCTGTACGGAGCTGTTAAAATGGCGTCTGTAATGGATGTGCGTTGCAAACAACGGGCAGTGATCGAGTTTCTTTTGGCGGAAAACCAGGGCATCTCAGATATTCATAGGCGCTTGCAGAATGTCTACGGTGATCTGGCAGTGGACAAAAGCACGGTGAGTCGTTGGACAAAGCGTGTGTCATCATTGCCGCAAGGTCAAGCAAGACTGTCTGATCTCCCGCGTGCGGGCCGACCGTGCACAGCTGTGACTCCTGCAATGGCGGAGCGTGCGAACACACTCGTTCGAGATGATCGACGGATCACCATCAAACAACTCAGTGCTCAACTTGACATCTCTGTTGGTAGTGCTGTCACAATTGTTCACCAGTTGGGATATTCAAAGGTTTGTTCCCGCTGGGTCCCTCGTTGTCTAACCGAACACCATAAAGAGCAAAGGAGAACCATCTGTGCGTAATTGCTTGCTCGTCATGTGGCTGAGGGTGACAATTTCTTGTCAAAGATTGTTACAGGCGATGAAACATGGGTTCATCACTTCGAACCTGAAACAAAACGGCAATCAATGGAGTGGCGCCACACCCACTCCCCTACCAAGAAAAAGTTTAAAGCCATACCCTCAGCCGGTAAAGTCATGGTTACAGTCTTCCGGGACGCTGAAGGGGTTATTCTGTTCGATGTCCTTCCCCATGGTCAAACGATCAACTCTGAAGTGTATTGTGCTACTCTTCAGAAATTGAAGAAACGACTTCAGCGTGTTCGTAGGCACAAAAATCTGAACGAACTTCTCCTTCTTCATGACAACGCAAGACCTCACACAAGTCTTCGCACCCGAGAGGAGCTCACAAAACTTCAGTGGACTGTTCTTCCTCATGCACCCTATAGCCCCGATCTCGCACCGTCGGAATTCCATATGTTTGGCCCAATGAAGGACGCAATCCGTGGGAGGCACTACGCGGATGATGAAGAAGTTATTGATGCAGTACGACGTTGGCTCCGACATCGACCAGTGGAATGGTACCGTGCAGGTATACAGGCCCTCATTTCAAGGTGGCGTAAGGCCGTAGCATTGAATGGAGATTACGTTGAAAAATAGTTTTGTGTAGCTAAAAGATTGGGGAATAACCTGGTGTATTTCAATGCTGAATAAAACAACCCCTGTTTCAGAAAAAAAATGTGTTGCATTACTTATTGAACTGCCCTCGTAATAGTTAACGTGTAATGCATTAGGTAGCTAGATGCTGCATAATAAGTGTACACAATACCTGAACAGTTTTGTACTGCAGCTGCTACTCTCACAATAGATCTTTCTAACGGTTTTAGCAAAGCTTT
Source organism: Schistocerca nitens (assembly GCF_023898315.1). Lineage (NCBI taxonomy): Eukaryota > Metazoa > Arthropoda > Insecta > Orthoptera > Acrididae > Schistocerca > Schistocerca nitens. Next base: position 244,478,591 of record NC_064615.1, on the reverse strand, counting down.
TACGTATTTATTGGCAGAACTGAACTACGTTATTTATTAAGACTTTTTCATCTGAGCGTACTCTCCGATAACGTTTATTTCCGCGATAACTATACATTTCAGCAGACGGCAAGAATACGCATCAGTTGTAATATACTACAGTATCAGTATGACTTGACTGTGCAGTGCCGAGCAGCGTGGGTCATTCGGGTATTGATTATTATTGTTCGGCGCCTTCGGTCACGTCTGCACGTAAACGAGGTTTAGTTCCACGTTCTGCCATCGGCAATTGTAAAATAAACAGGTAATACGTGGAGGAAATTTTATTTGCGCGACTGCATGCCCGAAATTTAATGGACTACGTAACACGTCGTTTGTAAATTCAATGAATGTGCTGTAAGCTATAATAAAAATCACATAATAATCTTAAATTTTTAAAACTAAAATGAATGAATAAACAAACCACCAGTCAGCCAAGTTTGCGTCTGGCTCTGACGGCAGAAAACTAGTTGATCATATCTTCATAGTTCAGACGGTTATCAATTGGGAGGTCAGCTTCGATGTGAAGAATGGACAAGGCGTTCAATCTCTCCTCAGACAACGTAGAACGTAGGTACGAATTCAGTCTTTTAAGAGCCGAAAACGAGTGTTCTGCTAAACAATTTGTAAGTGCCATACATAGAAATATTCTAAGAGCAATGTCAACATTCGGAAACACGGACTGTAACCTCTCATTTCGACTGTTTCATCATAATCTCAGAAGATTTCAAAAGTTTAGTGAAATGTACTCATTCACTAGGGAAGGATGGCTCTAAATGTGTGTCATTGACCCTTGGAGTTTTGCTGCACGTTCAGAAATATCGGCAGGTGAACTGTGAAGGAGTCCAACAGTGTTCTATAGCTTTCCTTCCTCCTCACTAATTCGGGGTACAAGTTGTCAAGTACTGGGAGGAATGTTTCGACTCTAAATTTTTCCATTCCAGTAAGAAAAACTTATTCAGCGTCCGCTTCTTCCTCATCATGCGTTTTCTTGATGTTTTATAGGTGCATTCATAGCCTATATCAGTCACAGTCTCCATGGATTTATTTTCATAATAGTCGTATATGCCACGAATAGATGCAATAAGTCCAACAAGTGATTCATATAATTCATGCACTATTTTAGTATCAATATTTACACTTTGCAAGTTCAGATTTATACTATTAAATCTCTGTTTCTAGTCTGCTGAGTTGATTCAATAAAGCTCATTTCGCACAAGTGGTTTCTCAGATATATTGTTGGCAATATGTTTGAGGGCATTGATAATGCCCTCCCACTTTGCATATAGACTTACACAAGCTTCCTCTCTTGCTGACCAACGTGTTTCTGATAAACATTTTACCATTTTGCTTCCTGGTTTCATGAAAGAAAGAAGTTTATTCCAGCGGTGTGTAGAAGCAGAGAAAAAATTATAAATGTTTTGCACTACATAGAAAAACGAACATTCTTCCTGACAACAGCTTGCAGCACTAGTGCCAACTAAATTCAAAGAATGTGCTGCACAAGGCACATAATGCGCTTTCGGATTTCTTTCTTTAATGCGTGCCTGCAAACCAGTGTAGGTTCCTCATATATTGCATGCGTTGTCATATGATTGGCCTCTACAGTCAGTAATATCAATGGAATTTGTAGACAGGACTATTAGTACGGCCTCAACTAAGTTTTCAGGCTTCTGTCTGGGTTTGGTAAAAACAGAAGGAAATGTTCAACAGGTTCACCATTCTCGTTCACATATATCAATACGAAAGATAATCGATAACATGTGAAATGTCCGCAGTAGAATCTACTATTATAGAGAAATATTTGGCCTGTTTTACTTCACTTACGGTAATTCTTTTTCTTCGCTCAGAAAGAAGCTCTATTATTTCATCACAGATTGTTGAAGAAAGATAACATGCATGTCCCTGTCCTGGATTTCCATATCGTTCAATGTGCTCAGCGAGAAAAGGTCAAACTCGGTTATAAGTTCAAGAGATATCATTAATTGACCGTTATATAATGAATGGAATCTTTAACGTGTCCACGTAGGGCATGTCCACGACTTCTTCACTACTGCAAACGCCCTTTTCAACACTGTGCCAGTACATTTTTTCTGTCTCAAAATACGACTTGAAAATGTTGTCTATTGTTCCATGTGACTTTTTCTTGTTAAGAGTAATAACTCAGAATTTTTGTGTTCATGTGAATTCTAATGACGATATAAAATATTAGAAATATTTTTCCAATCTGCAATACCATTAGAAGCAATCGCGGCCTTACCTCCGAACAGTTGGCATGGTGCACAAGAAACAACACCGGTGCTACAGGAGTATACTAGAAAATCCCGCAAAGTTGATTCACCATTTAAAAGTTTACGGTAAAATACATTTTTGTTCAAATATCTGGTTTTATTACCTATTGATCTTCTTGCATTAAAAAAATCACCATTACAATTTTGATTAATGCCACGTTGTAAGAGAATGTCGATTGTTGATTCATTGACACGCCATTCTCCAGGATCATCACTAATGAGGTTATTTCTTTTTGTAATGTCTGACTCGACACATAGTTTTTCATGAAACTCGAAATCAGGAACAATTTGCTTTGTTTAATTTTTAACTTTTGTTTCGTCTGTATTTACTTCTTATACAACAGCTGCAGTGCCAAAAGTATCATCCATACTACTTGAACTCGAAGTCAAACCACCAACATTTTTTGCGAAAAAGTTATCTACTCTGCCAAGCGATTTTAGAACATTGGCCTCTCGTTCTCGCCTTTCCTTCGATAATTTCCGAAATGCCGACCACTTAATTTTGCACGTTTGCTTTTTTCACTATTATTCATGTTAAAGCACTTACAAAATTGTCAACCAACAGTCAAAATAAAGGAAAAAATTTGTAAAAGGAAATAAAGAAAGACTGTATCCAGTTCCAATCGCACATAAGCACAAAGCTTTTTACTTTACACACGGCACACGAGCACAAAGATTTTTCCCGGATTACTCGACGTAACTGTGCTATGAAAGAACGACAATGCAGAATAATTCAAAAACGGCTCTGCGCACTATGGGACTTAACTTCTGAGGTCATCAGTCCCTAGAACTTAGAACTACTTAAAACTAACTAACCTAAGGACATCACACATATCCATGCCCGAGGCAAGATTCGAACCTGCGACCGTAGCGGTCGCGCGGTTCCCTACTGTAGCGCCTAGAACCACTCGGCCACCTCGGCCGGCCAGAATAATTTAATTTCATTATCGCCTGTTCATTTGTTGTCTGTGAACAGAAGAAGCACCCCTGCCGGCTGGAATTCGTCTCGGAAACAAAACGGGAGTCCGTTTTTTGGCTTCTGTTTTCCGTGTCACCGGAATTTTAGCTGGGCCGCAATTATGTTCTGAATGTTCTTGACACTATCTTTCTAATTTAAAAAAGCAAATAATTTTTGCAATTTCTTACAGTGAGGTGTGCTGGATCGACTCTTATCCCACTTATAACATTTTAGCGATTTCTGTGGGCAGTGAAGACAAACTACAAAGTTTAAGTAGTTTTGTTGGCAGTTGATGGGGTGTGTTGTCATTTGTGTGAACACAGCAGTTATGTCTACACGAAAATGCACCTATTGTTCCAACATAAAATAAAAATAAACTTTCGTCGAAGAAAAAAAGCTTAGTTGAAAAGTTTAATATAAAAGTTGCAATGCCACATACTATCCGAATGCACAGAGTTGAAATTTGATCTCGTGCAGGCTGCAGCACAATACATGAGACAAACGAAAGTCGGTTTCTTCTTCTTTTTTCGCCAAAAAAGTAACTAAGTAAATAAATAAATAAAATTTTTAAATTGTTGTGAAGTGTATTTCACACATTATTAGTTATTCTGCGCCGGCCGAAGTGGCCGTGCGGTTAAAGGCGCTGCAGTCTGGAACCGCAAGACCGCTACGGTCGCAGGTTCGAATCCTGCCTCGGGCATGCATGTTTGTGATGTCCTTAGGTTAGTTAGGTTTAACTAGTTCTAAGTTCTAGGGGACTAATGACCTCAGCAGTTGAGTCCCATAGTGCTCAGAGCCATTTTTTGAGTTATTCTGCTTATGTTCTTTTCGTATAGTAAGTAATTCCCAGTATCAACATGTTTTGTCAAACGGGTTTCATTAAATCAAAGCTCAGATATTGAAGACCACAGAGCTTTCACATTAATTACAGTAATGGAGGGTTTACTTGATACTTTCCCGTAATTTCTACAAGAAATGAAAGTAGAATCGGGTTTTACATACTGAGGCCCACACACGTTACAGTATTTAAGAAATTACTGATTAGTTTATCACAGCTTTTCAGGGGTCCCGGTATTTTCTCGGGGAAAATATGGTAGGGTTATGTAGAAGCCGACAACATTCTCGGAATAATAATGTTTCAAACATTGTAGTGTAGATTGCCGTCCTAACAGCTTACTTCAAAATATTTTGAACAATCATGAAGATCATACCAGACAGAAACCCAATGTTAAATTTCCATCCAGTCACCAAGTAAACTATGTATATTTCTAAGCTTGTACTGTCTAATTTCGTTCTTCAGGCTTATTAAACTAGAAAGTTGCTTAACAATATTAAAAATTTTTGTCATTTGTAAGAGTAGTTATTTTAAAACGTAAAAGGTTAAAACGAGTACAGAGCAAAAATACCGCTCCCCCCTCCCATAAGGAGCCACCCTTAAGCCCGTGCCTAGTGGGCCTATATGTAAATCAGCCACTGAGATTATGTCTTGTTTTCCAAATATTCTAATAATATAGCGGGCGGAGTGACTTATCATGCAATGAAGGAGAGCTGTCTACCTCTAACATTAAAGTGAGCAGACATAGCAATTCTAGTGACTACATCAGAAACTGTAACTGCTGATTTACAGACACCATATTTAACTGGGCTAGCAAATCCTCTTCGGACCTTAACAAATAAACACTACATCGAAAAACGATTTCCGATATTCGGTTTTTGTCTTTAGGAAGATGTGTCGCATGTAAACGTGACTGAGCTTCATTGCAGTCACAATGCTTACCCGAATGGGCTGTGGTTGTCGTGGTTAGAACCGAGCTGTTTTACACGTAACTGAATTACAGAACTGATGTACTCTGAATTTATTATCTCGTGTGCAATCGAACAGGTAGGTTAGAAAATTTAAAAAGGGAAATGGATAGGTTAAAGTTAGATATAGATATAGCGGGAATTAGTGAAGTTCGGTGGCAGGAGGAACAAGACTTTTGGTCAGGCGAATACAGGGTTATAACTGCAAAGTCAAATAGGGGTAATGCAGGATTAGGTTTAATAATGAATAAAAAAATAGGAATGCGGGTAAGCTACTACAAACAGCATAGTGAACGCATTATTGTGGCCAAGATAGACACGAAGCCCACGCCTACTACAGTAGTACAAGTTTATATGCCAACTAGCTCTGCAGATGACGAAGAAATTGAAGAAATGTATGATGAAATAAAAGAAATTATTCAGATAGTGAAGGGAGACGAAAATTTAATAGTCATGGGTGACTGGAATTCGGTAGTAGGAAAAGGGAGAGAAGGAAACGTAGTAGGTGAATATGGATTCAGGGTAAGAAATGAAAGAGGAAGCCGCCTGGTAGAATTTTGCACAGAGCAAACTTAATCATAGCTTACACTTGGTTCAAGAATCATAAAAGAAGGTTGTACACATGGAAGAAGCCTGGAGATACTGACAGATTTCAGATAGATTATATAATGGTAAGACAGAAATTTAGGAACCAGGTTTTAAATTGTAAGACATTTCCAGGGGCAGCTGTGGACTCTGCCCACAATCTATTGGTTATGAACTGTAGATTGAAACTGAAGAAACTGCAAAAAGGTGGGAATTTAAGGAAATGGGACCATGATAAACTGAAAGAACCAGAGGTTGTAGAGAGTTTCAGGGAGAGCGTAAGGGAACAAATGGCAGGAATGGGGGAAAGAAATACAGTAGAAGAAGAATGTGTAGCTTTGAGGCATGAAGTAGTGAAGGCAGCAGAGGATCAAATAGGTAAAAAGACGAGGGCTAGTAGAAATTCTTGGATAACAGAAGAAGTATTGAATTTAATTGATGAAAGGAAAAAATATAAAAATGCAGTAAATGAAGCAGGCAAAAAGGATTACAAACGTCTCACGAATCAGATCGGCAGGAAGTGCAAAATGGCTAAGCAGGGACGGCTAGACGATAAATGTAAGGATGTAGAGGCTTATCTCACTAGGGGTAAGATAGATACTGCCTACAGGAAAATTAAAGAGACGTTTGGAGAAAAGAGAACCACTTGTATGAATATCAAGAGCTCGGATGGAAACCCAGTTCTAAGCAAAGAAGGAAAAGCAGAAAGGTGTAAGGAGTATATAGAGGGTCTATACAAGGGCGATGTACTTGAGGACAATATTATGGAAATGGAAGAGGATGTAGATGAAGATGAAATGGGAGATATGATACTGCGTGAAGAGTTTGACAGAGCACTGAAAGACCTGAGTCGAAACAAGGCCCCGGGCCTAGACAACATTCCATTGGAACTACTGACGGTCTTGGGAGAGCCAGTCCTGACAAAACTCTACCATCTGGTGAGCAAGAAGTATAAGACAGGCGAAATTCCCTCAGACTTCAAGAGCAATATAATAATTCCAATCCCAAAGAAAGCAGGTGTTGACAGATGTGAAAATTACCGAACTATCAGTTTAATAAGTCACGGCTGCAAAATACTAACACGAATTCTTTACAGACGAATGGAAAAACTAGTAGAAGCCGACCTTAGGGAAGATCAGTTTGGATTCCGTAGAAATATACGAACACGTGAGGCAATACTGACTCTACAACTTATCTTAGAAGGTAGATTAAGGAAAGGCAAACCTACGTTTCTAGCATTTGTAGATTTAGAGAAAGCTTTTAACAATGTTAACTGGAATACTCTCTTCCAAATTCTGAAGGTGGCAGGGGTAAAATCAATGGAGCGAAAGGCTATTTACAATTTGTATAGAAACCAAATGGCAGTTATAAGAGTTGAGGGGCATGAAAGGAAAGCAGTGGTTGGGGAGGGAGTGAGACAGGGTTGTAGCCTCTCCCCGATGTTATTCAATCTGTATATTGAGCAAGCAATAAAGGAAACAAAAGAAAAATTTGGAGTAGGTATTAAAATCCATGGAGAAGAAATAAAAACGTTGAGGTTCGCCGATGACATTGTAATTCTGTCAGAGACAGCAAAGGACTTGGAAGAGCAGTTGAATGGAATGGACAGTGTCTTGAAAGGAGGATATAAGATGAACATCAACAAAAGCAAAACGAGGATAATGGAATGTAGCCGAATTAAGTCGGGTGTTAGATTAGGAAATGAGACACTTAAAGTAGTAAAGGAGTTTTGCTATTTGGGGAGCAAAATAACTGATGATGGTCGAAGTAGGATATAAAATGTAGACTGGCAATGGCAAGGAAAGCTTTTCTGAAGAAGAGAAATTTGTTAACATCGAGTATAGATTTAAGTGTCAGGAAGTCGTTTCTGAAAGTATTTGTATGGAGTGTAGCCATGTATGGAAGTGAAACATGGACGATAAATAGTTTGGACAAGAAGAGAATAGAAGCTTTCGAAATGTGGTGCTACAGAAGAATGCTGAAGATTAGATGGGTAGATAACATAACTAATGAGGAGGTGTTGAATAGGATTGGGGAGAAGAGAAGTTTGTGGCACAACTTGACTAGAAGAAGGGGTCGGTTGGTAGGACATGTTCTGAGGCATCAAGGGATCACCAATTTAGTATTGGAGGGCAGCGTGGATGGTAAAAATCGTAGAGGGAGACCAAGAGATGAATACACCAAACAGATTCAGAAGGATGTAGGTTGCAGTAGATACTGGGAGATGAAGCAGCTTGCACAGGATGGAGTATCATGGAGAGCTGCATCAAACTAGTCTCAGGACTGAAGACCACAACAACAACAACAACGTGCAACTTATTGAACTGCCGCGCACGTTAAAACATTAAATGTCACCGTGGAGACCCGCAAACTGGTTGTGACGTTTGGCTCTGTTTTCGCCAGAACTGTGAATGCACAATCGTAGGTGTTTTGCTTTGCTTGTATTGCTACATTAATCTCCTTTTAACTGACTACGCAAAAAATTCAATGCGTATTTCATTTTCTTTGTAATGCTTGTGTGTAATGCGCTATGTAAAACTAAATGTAATATGCAGCACTGTTGTATGAACTGGGATGTGAGAGTGATATCGATAGTTGCAATCGAACAGTGCCAATGAGAAGGTGCGCAGTTCTTATTCTACGTTCCTCGGTGTGCAGTGTCGTGGCGTAGCGCGGTTTATGTTGTGTAATCGCTAGACAGAAGCACGCGAAAATTTATGGTTGCGTGTTTGATTTTAGATCGCGGTATAAACCAAATTTCGACGCGGACTTTATGAAACGAAACGTTAGACTGCAAATACTATGAGCCTCATAAAGAGCAGTCACAACGCTTACCCGAATTGCTTTGCACGTAATTGAGTTGCACGGACTAATGAACTTAGAATTTATTACCTCGTGTGCAACTTAATGAGCTGCTACGCGCGTTAAAACGTTAACTGTCGCGGTGGAGACTAGCAAACGATGCGTCACGTGTGCCGTTGTTTTTTCCGGAAATGAGAATTTGCGATCGTGATTGCTAAAAGCGCCCGAACTGTAATATCGCGATCAGCCGGTGGAATTGAATAGCATGCCATTTTAAAATTGTGTACGGCACTTAGAAACAAAAACGTATGTATATGGAACGTTGTAATCGCGTACACACGAAACTGAATTTACGTAACACCGACTGCATCCGACTAGCCTGTGTAGTGCATGGAACATCATATATTAAGCAAGAGGATATATTGATTGCAGTTTCATGTCTGACGAAGTTACCGTTTTTACACAACAGTTTGCCGTTGACGTCACAACGATAAGACACTCAGATAAGTTGCAACGTCAAGTACTATACTCCAGAAAGACTCAAGGCATTTCAAACAGTTTCAGTTGCAATTTCTTTTTCTTTTGTAACTAACTTTTCTCAATATTTACTTTCCGTAAAAAACGATAGTTTCTGCAAAGTGAGCTCGTAAATCAGTGTTGACATTGTTGAGTCCACTCTTTCACTTTCTCTCTGTTATTCATTTGTTTTATCGTAGTTGTTATTATACGTGTGTTACGCATTCGTTAGGAGGGTTTGTTTTCATGTATGTGGACAGTGTTTTATCAGCCGTGTTTAGTCATTTGGGCGTGATATCTGTTAGCCCGCGTAAGTTGCGGCATCCGCCATTAAATTCTCAGCGCCAACTAATCACAGTTATGCACTAATTGGTGCAAGGCACTGTATACATGGAAATTTCGAATCAGCTGTGAGCTCCGTAAACTTGAGTTTACATTCAATAAGAGGTCATATTACGACATATTCATGACCACAGCGAGTTTATTTGTTTCTTACTGTTATAACTCATCAAAATTATATCTATGCCCTTAATTATTTACGAATTTACACTCCTGGAAATTGAAATAAGAACACCGTGAATTCATTGTCCCAGGAAGGGGAAACTTTATTCACACATTCCTGGGGTCAGATACATCACATGATCACACTGACAGAACCACAGGCACATAGACACAGGCAACAGAGCATGCACAATGTCGGCACTAGTAAAGTGTATATCCACCTTTCGCAGCAATTCAGGCTGCTATTCTCCCATGGAGACGATCGTAGAGATGCTGGATGTAGTCCTGTGGAACGGCGTGCCATGCCATTTCCACCTGGCGCCTCAGTTGGACCAGCGTTCGTGCTGGACGTGCAGACCGCGTGAGACGACGCTTCATCCAGTCCCAAACATGCTCAATGGGGGACAGATCCGGAGATCTTGCTGGCCAGGGTAGTTGACTTACACCTTCTAGAGCACGTTGGGTGGCACGGGATACATGCGGACGTGCATTGTCCTGTTGGAACAGCAAGTTCCCTTGCCGGTCTAGGAATGGTAGAACGATGGGTTCGATGACGGTTTCGATGTACCGTGCACTATTCAGTGTCCCCTCGACGATCACCAGTGGTGTACGGCCAGTGTAGGAGATCGCTCCCCACACCATGATGCCGGGTGTTGGCCCTGTGTGCCTCGGTCGTATGCAGTCCTGATTGTGGCGCTCACCTGCACGGCGCCAAACACGCATACGACCATCATTGGCACCAAGGCAAAAGCGACTCTCATCGCTGAAGACGACACGTCTCCATTCGTCCCTCCATTCACGCCTGTCGCGACACCACTGGAGGCGGGCTGCACGATGTTGGGGCGTGAGCGGAAGACGGCCTAAAGGTGTGCGGGATCGTAGCCCAGCTTCATGGAGACGGTTGCGAATGGTCCTCGCCGATACCCCAGGAGCAACAGTGTCCCTAATTTGCTGGGAAGTGGCGGTGCGGTCCCCTACGGCACTGCGTAGGATCCTACGGTCTTGGCGTGCATCCGTGCGTCGCTGCGGTCCGGTCCCAGGTCGACGGGCACGTGCACCTTCCGCCGACCACTGGCGACAACATCGATGTACTGTGGAGACCTCACGCCCCACGTGTTGAGCAATTCGGCGGTACGTCCACCCGGCCTCCCGCATGCCCACTATACGCCCTCGCTCAAAGTCCGTCAACTGCACATACGGTTCACGTCCACGCTGTCGCGGCATGCTACCAGTGTTAAAGACTGCGATGGAGCTCCGTATGCCACGGCAAACTGGCTGACACTGACGGCGGCGGTGCACAAATGCTGCGCAGCTAGCGCCATTCGACGGCCAACACCGCGGTTCCTGGTGTGTCCGCTGTGCCGTGCGTGTGATCATTGCTTGTACAGCCCTCTCGCAGTGTCCGGAGCAAGTATGGTGGGTCTGACACAACGGTGTCAATGTGTTCTTTTTTCCATTTCCAGGAGTGTATTTACGGGAGTTTTCGTGTTTTATGTTCGTTTGGTGTTTGTTGCCAAGCTGTGACGCGACTACTTTCCTTAAATTTCAAAGTAAAACGGATTCTTTTGAGTATAAATAATCGAAATTCAAGGTCAAAATTATGGAAAGTAGATCTATGAGATCTGGTTTCTTCCCTTATGGATCAGGTCCTGACGGAACTATGTAATACAGCATGTTAAAGCTTAATTTCGTTACACTACTGAGTCATTTTCTTCTCACGTTGTAATAACTCACGAAGTTCGTAAATAGAAAATCTAAGACCAGGAAAAATTTGGAAGTAGGATTCTTTTTAATATTTGTATTGATGACATGCTGAGGCAATGGATAAGTAAATTAGGTTTTCATACTTATGATTTCAACGGAAGGAATTATCCCATGAAATTATTCTTTGCAGATGATTATACTGTGATTGCTGAAAGCGAGAACATACTTTAAACCATGGCACAAGTTTCATCAACTACAGCTATTATATGATGTGCTAGTATCTTCAAAAACAGTAAAAATTGTGTCAGTCAGCGGACAGAACCCAGTTCTCAGAAAATTAGTAATAAATGGCCAGACAACAGAAAGAGTGGGGTGGATTTGCGTGAATTGGACCACTTCTGAGATTTCGTGTATTACCGCCTAAGCAATAAGTTACAAAATTATTTAAACAACACCATTCTTAACTGCAGGATTTTTTCCTCGGTATCTGATTTAATTAATGGTAATTCTGAGAAACATGAACTTACTACGGCCAATTTTCCAGACTGCTGCAAGTGGTGCAAATTAAGTTATTTGGCTTCCTAATACTTAGTAATGGGTACGTAACTTGTACCACACTTATAAACTATTTCTTTGAGCTTAAAGATGTATACTAGTCTAAGTTAATTTCCATATTTTATTGCTTACATCACTATCTGCAGGCATCGCACAACAACTTTTTCCTCCTTCCACTTCCCCATGCACACTTTGTATGGATCCATATTTCGTATTCCATGCATCATATCGAGAGTTTACAATACTCTCTTAAGGCTGCTGTACACGGGGCCAGAAGTGGTAGTCAGGTCTGGCGATCAGATTTGGACGCCACCAGTTTTACCGGCCAGTAAGCTTATACACGATCCAATAATGGCTTCCAATATTTTCTCATCTGTGGCCGCCAGTGTGTCGTCACAGGTGGTAGCGTAAACAGTGTTAAGTGTTTCTTGGTGAAAAATATGGAATGTGACAGTGACAGTGAGTTTGAGGAGGCTTTTAACGAAGTGGTGGGTGAAATTGTTGTAACTTTAAGTGAGGAGGTGAGAACCATTTTAAATGAACAAAGAGTGTGGGTAAAAGTCTGGGTAGGTCGAAGAGAAACCTTGGAGCATCATCCACTTTGTTTCGTGAACTGTCAGTGGAAGATCCTTTAGAATACAAGAGACAATTAAGAATGACTGTTGAACAATTTAATGAGCTTTTGAGCATAATTGAACCACAGGTAGCCAAGAGAGATACTATTACGAGAAATGTAATAACTCCCAAACAGAAACTAGAGGTTACGCTGCGGTATTTAGCAACTGACGATAGTTTTCAGTCCCTAGCATTATTATTTCGCATACCAGCCACCACAATTTCAAGATTCATTCCTGAAGTTCTCCAGTCAATCATAAGTGGATTACAACCCTACTTAAAGGTGAGTTTTAGTGGTTGATTATTGTAAATTGATAGAAGTAGAATGTTAGAAAGTCGTCTAGGCATACCTTCTATTAATTATGTAATTATTTTAACTGATTATTTTATCAGTTTTATTTAGAAACAAAAAAAATCTTTATCCATAATCTACTATTGCGATACTTTGTCAAGGCAAATAAAATGTTCATCAATTTTCCTTAAGGTATTATAATTGACCCAAAACTTTTTACAAATGAAACATTACTTAATATAAGCATTAACTCAGTCTTTATTTCTGGAGAAATTACTGAAGTTTTCTATATAGCATATCATCAACGGTGAATAGGTCTGAGTCCAAACTGGAAAGGTCTTCCTCTTCATCTGACACATGAGAAGAAGTACTTCCATATGGTGATGCAGAAATAACTAGTGAATCTGGCGGCAAGTATTGTAGCTTCTCATTGGTGATAAGGCTCTGGAACTTTTCTTGCACGATTGCAGAGCTTCTGGCAGGAAGTGTTCTCAATTGGCCAGCAATATGTTGGCCAAACAGTTCGTATTCGTCCACAACTTTTTTGAAGATGATGGTCTATCCATTGCAATTTTTTGCAATTTGTTAATTGCACTTTCAACTTTGGAAAGTTTTGAAATGCGTCTTTTCTTTGCACCTGGCGTCGCAAATTGGTTCTCTTGCACCGACGTTCCAGTTGCTTTTACTGTGCTCTTAGCAATGCTATCATCATCCATGTCTTCAGTATTTTCTTCTTCATTTTCTTGAGGCTCAATAAGGACACTAATACGTTCCTGTTGTCCACCATCACATTCTTCTGTGGGACTTTTCTGAAAAATACAAATACGACATTACAGAAATTATGCAATGATTTTCAGATTTAAACAGTATATTGTTTGGTTTTGACATAGACTAACAAATCAATAAATTATATTTTAATGTTTATCTATTTATTTTGTTGAAGGTACCTCAAACTGTGGAAGAGTGGAGACATACAAAATAGTTTTGAGGTCAAATGGAATTTTCCATGCTGTTGTGGCGCATTGGATGGTAAACACATAGCCATCAAACATCCACCTGGAACTTGTGCAGAATTTTGCAACTACAAAGGGGGTTATAGCACAAAACTGTTGGCTTTGGTTGACGCCGATTGTAAATTCATTTATGTAGATGTATGAGCAAATGGAAGGGCTAATGATGGAAGTGTGTTTAGGCCGTCTACTTTAAAAACAGCCATTGACAAAAACAGCCTGAATTTGCCTCAGGAATACATTATTGTAGCAGATGACGCATTTCCCCTGTATACATATTTGATGAAACCATTCTCAAGAAGAAACTTGTCCTTAGAAGAACGCATATTCAACTACCGGTTATCAAGAGCACGAAGAATTGTTGAGAACGCTTTCGGCATATTAGCAGCTGGATTTAAAATATTTCGAAAAGACATTGAACTTAATTTATCCACATTTGATGTAATTGTGCAAGCTGCATGTACGATTCACAACTGGTTACGTACAGTATCGCCAGGTTCGTACTTTAAAAGGGGATGGGCTGATTATGAAGACACAGAAACAGGAGTGCTGCATCCAGGACTATGGCGCACACCTGGAATGGAGCTACCATCCATATGTAGTGTTCGTACAGCAAGCGCCTACTCAAAGCAGGCATCAGAAAAGAGGAATAAAATGACTGCTAACTTCAACAAAGAAGGACATGTTCCTTGGCAAATGAAGGCCATCGGAATGTAAATATGGTTGACGATGTTTAGTAATTAAAACTTCTAATTTTACCTATTTTTGTACAACAACTTAGCTCTTTTACACTTACAAAATTATCATTTTAATTATTTCTAATAAACAGTTCAATCTAGAGGTATAGAAGCTTGTAAATACTTTTTAGTAAATAATCAATAAAAAATTAGTTATCAAATTATTAAAACAATTGTTTTATTTTACCACTGAAAGTTTTTGCTTACATTGGAAAATTCAATTAAACATTTCCATGTATTAACAATTCTAAAATTGTAAAAAGCCAGTTTTTAGCTATTTTTATATTTAGTAATTTTCAAGCCATGTACTTAGAATAGAATACGCTAACTTACCAAATTTGACTGAGAGTCTCGAGTTACGACGACGCTGTTTAGAAACGTGTCAGCCATTTCGAACCAAGGTAGCTTTGGCGTATAAAAATCATCAGCCCCAGCTCCACTTATTTTTGATGAGATAACTTTTAGTAACTCACTTCTGTATGCTGTCCTGATAGTCTTTATTCTAGCTCTCAAAAACACAACATTGGAAACAACTACATCCTGACTTTCAAGGTCTTCTTTCAGTTTCAAAATACTACTTTCCCTTTTTGTTTTGTTGGAGTTATCTTCATGGCGTATTTTCCACAGATTTGGAATGTTTCTAAAAATGTTTCAGTATTATCAAGCCCCCACTTCACGTTCTTCTAAGTCACGGTATCTTTGTTTGCTTTTGAACAAGACATATCAAGTCAGTACACGACAGCACGGCACAACTTCTTTACCTAGGCTCAAAAACAACAGCACAGCTCCTCACACGACGGCTGATCAGCTCTACTGGCGGTCACTACACTTAAGAACCGTCCAATAACGGCCGCCGATAGATCACGTGACCTGCTACTGGCCGCCTCATCGGCCACTAAAATCAAACACGTGGAAGGCGCCAGTACCCCTATACACAAGGCCAGTAGCACCATAATTGGTGGCGGTCAGTACTGGCCAGTTATAGTGGATGCCACTACTGGCCCCGTGTACAGCAACCTTTAGGATTTAAAGGATGGCTACAGTGTGCATACACAAGCTCTGGAATCTAAGATATTGTTGTCGCGCTTCGCAGCGCAAGGATTAATTAGTGGCAGTTTGGAAGCCAGTGTAGGAGCCCGCCTGCTGTGGTGCGCACGTGTGTTGGGCGAGGGGTCGTCGCCGAGCTGCCCTACTGCCGGACTGCCGTGTCCGCCAGCAGCGACACAGGATTTGGTATTGAGTTGATATTTTTTTATAATTTGCAGTGCGATTATTAATTTAAAGAAAACGGTTTGTGTATGTGCGTAGCAGTAGACGGTAATTTTGATAATGATAGGAGTTGAATCCCCCCATGGACCTTGCCGTTGGTGGGGAGGCTTGCGTGCCTCAGCGATACAGATGGCCGTACCGTAGGTGCAACCACAACGGAGGGGTATCTGTTGAGAGGCCAGACAAACATGTGGTTCCTGAAGAGGGGCAGCAGCCTTTTCAGTAGTTGCAGGGGCAACAGTCTGGATGATTGACTGATCTGGCCTTGTAACATTAACCAAAACGGCCTTGCTGTGCTGGTACTGCGAACGGCTGAAAGCAAGGGGAAACTACAGCCGTAATTTTTCCCGAGGACATGCAGCTTTACTGTATGATTAAATGATGATGGCGTCCTCTTGGGTAAAATATTCCGGAGGTAAAATAGTCCCCCATTTGGATCTCCGGGCGGGGACTACTCAAGAGGATGTCGTTATCAGGAGAAAGAAAACTGGCATTCTACGGATCGGAGCGTGGAATGTCAGATCCCTTAATCGGGCAGGTAGGTTAGAAAATTTAAAAAGGGAAATGGATAGGTTAAAGTTAGATATAGTGGGAATTAGTGAAGTTCGGTGGCAGGAGGAACAAGACTTTTGGTCAGATGATTACAGGGTTATAAATACAAAATCAAATAGGGGTAATGCAGGAGTAGGTTTAATAATGAATAAAAAAATAGGAGTGCGGGTTAGCTACTACAAACAGCATAGTGAACGCATTATTGTGGCCAAGATAGACACAAAGCCCATGCCTACTACAGTAGTACAAGTTTATATGCCAACTAGCTCTGCAGATGATGAAGAAATTGATGAAATGTATGACGAGATAAAAGAAATTATTCAGGTAGTGAAGGGAGACGAAAATTTAATAGTCATGGGTGACTGGAATTCGAGTGTAGGAAAAGGGAGAGAAGGAAACATAGTAGGTGAATATGGATTGGGGGGAAGAAATGAAAGAGGAAGCCGCCTTGTAGAATTTTGCACAGAGCATAACTTAATCATAGCTAACACTTGGTTCAAGAATCATAAAAGAAGGTTGTATACCTGGAAAAATCCTGGAGATACTAATAGGTATCAGATAGATTATATAATGGTAAGACAGAGATTTAGGAACCAGGTTTTAAATTGTAAGACATTTCCAGGGGCAGATGTGGATTCTGACCACAATCTATTGGTTATGAACTGTAGATTGAAACTGAAGAAACTGCAAAAAGGTGGGAATTTAAGGAGATGGGACCTGGATAAACTGAAAGAACCAGAGGTTGTAGAGAGTTTCAGGGAGAGCATAAGGGAACAATTGACAGGAATGGGGGAAAGAAATACAGTAGAAGAAGAATGGGTAGCTCTGAGGGATGAAGTAGTGAAGGCAGCAGAGGATCAAGTAGGTAAAAAGACGAGGGCTAATAGAAATCCTTGGGTAACAGAAGAAATATTGAATTTAATTGATGAAAGGAGAAAATATAAAAATGCAGTAAATGAAGCAGGCGAAAGGGAATACAAACGTCTCAAAAATGAGATCGACAGAAAGTGCAAAATGGCTAAGCAGGGATGGCTAGAGGACAAATGTAAGGATGTAGAGGCTTGTCTCACTAGGGGTAAGATAGATACTGCCTACAGGAAAATTAAAGAGACCTTTGGAGAGAAGAGAACCACTTGTATGAATATCAAGAGCTCAGATGGCAACCCAGTTCTAAGCAAAGAAGGGAAGGCAGAAAGGTGGAAGGAGAATATAGAGGGTTTATACAAGGGCGATGTACTTGAGGACAGTATAATGGAAATGGAAGAGGATGTAGATGAAGATGAAATGGGAGATAGGATACTGCGTGAAGAGTTTGACAGAGCACTGAAAGACCTGAGTCGAAACAAGGCCCCGGGAGTAGACAACATTCCATTAGAACTACTGATGGCCTTGGGAGAGCCAGTCATGACAAAACTCTACCATCTGGTGAGCAAGATGTATGAGACAGGCGAAATACCCACAGACTTCAAGAAGAATATAATAATTCCAATACCAAAGAAAGCAGGTGTTGACAGATGTGAAAATTACCGAACTATCAGTTTAATAAGTCACAGCTGCAAAATACTAACACGAATTCTTTACAGACGAATGGAAAAACTGGTAGAAGCGGACCTCGGGGAAGATCAGTTTGGATTCCGTAGAAATGTCGGAACACGTGAGGCAATACTAACCTTACGACTCATCTTAGAAGAAAGATTAAGAAAAGGCAAACCTACGTTTCTAGCGTTTGTAGACTTGGAGAAAGCTTTTGACAACGTTAACTGGAATACTCTCTTCCAAATTCTGAAGGTGGCAGGGGTAAAATACAGGGAGCGAAAGGCTATTTACAATTTGTACAGAAAGCAGATGGCAGTTATAAGAGTCGAGGGGCATGAAAGGGAAGCAGTGGTTGGGAAAGGAGTGAGACAGGGTTGTAGCCTCTCCCCGATGTTATTCAATCTGTATATTGAGCAAGCAGTAAAGGAAACAAAAGAAAAATTCGGAGTAGGTATTAAAATTCATGGAGAAGAAGTAAAAACTTTGAGGTTCGCCGATGACATTGTAATTCTGTCAGAGACAGCAAAGGACTTGGAAGAGCAGTTGAACGGAATGGACAGTATCTTGAAAGGAGGATATAAGATGAACATCAACAAAAGCAAAACGAGGATAATGGAATGTAGTCAAATTAAATCGGGTGATGCTGAGGGGATTTGATTAGGAAATGAGACACTTAAAGTAGTAAAGGAGTTTTGCTATTTAGGGAGTAAAATAACTGATGATGGTCGAAGTAGAGAGGATATAAAATGTAGACTGGCAATGGCAAGGAAATCGTTTCTGAAGAAGAGAAATTTGTTAACATCGAGTATAGATTTAAGTGTCAGGAAGTCGTTTCTGAAAGTATTTGTATGGAGTGTAGCCATGTATGGAAGTGAAACATGGACGATAACCAGTTTGGACAAGAAGAGAATAGAAGCTTTCGAAATGTGGTGCTACAGAAGAATGCTGAAGATTAGATGGGTAGATCACATAACTAATGAGGAGGTATTGAATAGAATTGGGGAGAAGAGAAGTTTGTGGCACAACTTGACTAGAAGAAGGGATCGGTTGGTAGGACATGTTTTGAGGCATCAAGGGATCACAAATTTAGCATTGGAGGGCAGCGTGGAGGGTAAAAATCGTAGAGGGAGACCAAGAGATCAATACACTAAGCAGATTCAGGAGGATGTAGGTTGCAGTAGGTACTGGGAGATGAAGAAGCTTGCACAGGATAGAGTAGCATGGAGAGCTGCATCAAACCAGTCTCAGGACTGAAGACCACAACAACAACAACAGGAGTTGAATTCTTAAGGGAAACCGTTGTCAGGCGAATAGTTTGAGTATTGATTTTTGTCATTGATTTCTTTTGTAATTGTCAGGGAATTGTTTCACTATGTATTTAATTGAGAAGTATTTCAGTCTGTCTCAAGAGTTTGATTAATTTGTAATATTGCACTAATGCCACTGGAGGCAAATTTTCATATGAAGCGATTGTTCAAAGAGCTTCTATCGTTTTGTTAATTGAATGAGAAAGAATCGCTTTCGGAATATAGTTTTTGAAAAAAGGAATTACTAGTTTGTGTTATCATTTATCGAGTTTAGATTTGACCAAACCCTTTCTCTTGAATTATATGTAGTCGTAGTAAGCAGCAGCAGCCACAGCAACAGCAGGAGCCGCCATAGAGAACATGCATTGCACTCAGCATGAATAATAGGTTTTTTTATGTTTTTGTTAATGGAATGCAGCAGATCAAGCAGTGGCTGCAGAAAGACCACGTAAGTTATTTGTTGAGCACAGGACCGATAAAAAAATAAAGTCTAGGCTATTTTTGTAATAGTAAAGTTAACAAGAGTACAAGCACGAGATTTTCAGTAGAAAACACGAGATAAGAAGATAGAGCTCCCGACTTTCACCTGTCGACATGCCTGGCAGGAAATTTTTTTTTTTTTGAATGCGTTGTAATTAGATATGCTTCGTATTTCTACTGCCAACTGCAAGCTTACGCAACAGTAATCATTAGTGGCGGCACAGCACATTGATCGCTTGCGCACTGTTTTGTATTAACACAAAATTTTATTTCAGCAGTTTTGTCTTTGAATTTGTTGGTGCATCGTGTAATAGTTAATTGAACAGTGGTATTTTTAGGGTAGTGGTGTATTTTAGCGACATGTTTTCATTCGTATTGGGACAATGATGACGCGAGCACAAAAGAAAATGGAAAAGAATGCAGATGCTACTGCAAACGCGAACGTAGATACGGTTCCGAACATGAATGTAGAAGCGGTTTCAAACGCACTTTCCGAAAATTCGGAACAGAGAGTAGAAAATTCTTTTGAGAATATTGAGATCCGGGAATTTTGAACAATACTGCGGAGACTCGGAATGTAGGCGATCATTTGCCAACAATGCGAGATGAACAACAGTGTGCTACGTGCAACTTATTACATGGCAATACAGTGACACAAAACGAACTCATTATGAGAAATTCCAGCGTTGCTTCCGCCTCAAAAGTGCAGAGTAATTTTGTTTTCCCCACTTTCGCTGGAAATTCGGGTCTCGTTGCCACTCCGATAGAGAGGTGTAATTTTGCCTTTCCTTCTGTTAGTGGAAATGAGGTACTGCTTCTGCTTTAACAGAGAAGAGTACCGTTGTACTCCCTGCCCCGAGTAATGATATTTTACAATTATTACTGAGTAAACTCACTGAATTTAATGACAGACAGGAGAGTAAATTCACTGAATTTAACAACAATAATGCAAAGAATTTCAAATCGCTACAGAACGAATTTAACGAGAATCTCACATTTTTTCGGGGTGAGGTGAATGACAATTCAAATCGTAAATTTGAAGAAATGACCAGTCAGTTGAAAAGTCAGGTATATGAAAAATTCAAATCAGATATTAATAATCTTGTATCCCGACTTGATCACGTACAAAATGTTGATATTGTTGAAGTGAAGCGACAGACGTCACAACAAGAACTGCAAGTAGAGGAATTAGTGAAAAATGTCGAGTCATTGCAATTACAGACCACCAATGAAGTTTCAAAGATAGAAACTCAATTAATGACAGTAGCTAAACAGGTAGATGAATTATCCATGACAGTGACGGAATTGAGTAGCGGGTTAGACACGAGGTCAGATGACACTCAGCCGGTATCGATCACGGATACCGAAGAGTTTCAGTCTCTGCAACGTTTTAAACATGGGCAGATGACAATCAGCAAAACAAACGTGACGTGAAAAATATACAGGAACAGTTTGCCAGCATCGAAGAAAAGATCGATCGCAGCAATGACACTGTTCGATCCGATAATTACCAAATTGGTAACGACAGTGAGCGCGTTAATTAGGGAAATGGTGACCACTTTTCTCGTGAATATGACACGTTTGCGGGACGTAATGAAGGAAACGTGAGTCATGCTGTAAAAGAAAACTCATCCGCTAAGAAACATGACGAGTTTGACTACAAGCATTTTCTCACAATTAGGAGATTTAAAAGTTTTCGGAATGCTAGTCACGAAATCCACCCTCGAGAGTGCTTACAACAATTTGACTATTCTTTACCACCAACATGGCCAATTATCCACAAACTGGAATTTATTTGCAGTTATCTTGAAGGAGAGCCTGCAAGAAGTATGCGCTCAATAGTACGTGAATGTCACACATATGGTGATTTTTATCACGCATTCTTATCTGCTTACTGGTCAGAGACTACACAAGATCGTGTAAAACATTACATCATTATGATGCAAAGCTATGAGCAGTCGAAATTTTCAACTCCAGTGCAATATTTTGAAAACATGAAGCGCATGAACAGATATTTAACGAATCCGTACAGTCAATCTGAATTAATTCGTATTTGTTTGATAAAACTGCCGATCAGATTACGCCACATAATTTTGGCTGGTAGGTGCAAAGATGAATTGGAGGCATTCCAAGCTCTTTTGCAAAAATTAGAATTTGACAATTATGAAAACACAAAAAGAGATAATAGTAATCAGTATTAGGAAAATAATAATCCACGGCGTGACCGTAAACGCGTATGGAACTCGGACGAACCTCACGAGTACAGGGCGGAAGAAGATAGGCGCGATTTGCGGCATCAACCGTATAACACAGATCGTAGACGCCAGAGAAATGACTTTTATGATCATAGGAACTCTCAGTAAAGTAATAGAGATCGCGGACCGCGAGAGCAAAGGCGTTATGGAAATGAAAATTATTTTAGAAGGAATGGTCGCGGTAGAGACAACCGAAATAGGCGCGGACACGCAAATTACAATTCGGAACGCGGTGCTCATGCAGAATACAGAGCATCGAGCCCATGTGATAATTATGGTCATAACAATTATGAGAATGAAAACAGTTATGATGAGGGGACAAATCAAAATTGGCAGGATCACAGAAATTCCAACTTGGCACCCTTATGAATGTAAATAGCGAGACAATGTTTAAGAAGTGTGAACAGGCATCTGTTTGTAAAACCTTGCCATTATTAAAGACAAAATTAAAGGTAGTCGTTCATGGCAAGAGTGTAGACGTACGCAATCAGAATTCTTTAGTCTTCAGGTGTCAAGGACACGAGTTTTCTGAAAATTTCTTAGTAGTCCGTCTTTTATCAACAGAAATGATTTTGGGTGTGGAATTCTTTCGTGAATATAAAGAAATGTTAAACTTTTGTAATGCTGAAGTCATGTTACGAGTGAATCAAATGCTAGTCACGCTTAAATTTCAAGGATGGTTAACAAAGGAGGATGGGGAAGTGAATTATCTGCTTTTTCTCTTTCCGCTTGAGGCACAACAATCACCGAATTTGTCTAATAGTTGCACAGATAACATCACTACGTTTTACTGTGAAACAGAACAACCCATTAGTACAGAACAATTAATTAGAAGGAAAGTTTACCGAGACGAAGTAGATCCTAATGCAGGCACTGATGAGTTATTTGAAATATTGCAAACAAATTGTGAAGCTTTTTTCTCACACGACAGGAAGAATACGTAACTTTCTTTATGAATTGAAGGTCAAGGAACATAATAAGTATTTTGTACCACCATACGTCATTCCATTGACATACAGAGACAAAGTCAAACAGGAAATACAATCCATGTTAGAGCAGGGAATCATCGAACCTGCTGTGACTTCATGTAACAGCCCATTACATGTGGTTAAGAAAAGGGATAATTCTATTAGACTGGTTCCTGATTCCAGACAAATTAACACAGTAATCCAACCTGAAACCGATAGACCACAGACACTAGATGAACTATTGCAAAAATTCCATGGAGTGAAGGTGATGTCATCTGTGGACTTAAGAGCAAATAGAATTAAATCCGAGGTGTAGGAAATACACAGCTTTCCTCTGTTTTGGAAACTGTTACCAATTTCGAAAATTGCCATTTGGTCTCAACACTTCGTCAGGTGCATTTATCCGTGGTTTGAATACAATAATACCGGCACACTTAAAAGACAGGATGACCACCTATGTTGACGACATTTTGATTGCAGAAAATCCATGGACAAAACACAACCACGTATTAAGTGAATTATTACAAAAATTTCGGGAACATGGCATTAGTGTCAATTTAGAAAAATCGGACTTTGGTAGAACACAAATCAAATTTCTTGGCCACATTGTTACAACAAAAGGCATTCTACCTTATCCAGAAAAATTAAATGTAGTCAAAGAAGTGCCCCTACAAATAAACAAGCGACACTTAAGAGGATTTTTGGGACTAATAAATTTTTATCGTCGTTTTATTAGCCTACAAAACTTTTCAACACCTAGATTATGTCAACTAACAGATAAGAATACAGAATGAGATTTTCACTCTGCAGCGGAGTGTGCGCTGATATGAAACTTCCTGGCGGATTCATATCAGCGCACACTCCGCTGCAGAGTGAAAATCTCATTCTGGAAACATCCCCCAGGCTGTGGCTAAGCCATGTCTCCGCTATATCCTTTCTTTCAGGAGTGCTAGTTCTGCAAGGTTCGCAGGAGAGCTTCTGTAAAGTTTGGAAGGTAGGAGACGAGATACTGGCAGAAGTAAATCTGTGAGTACCGGGCGTGAGTCGTGCTTCGGTAGCTCAGATGGTAGAGCACTTGCCCGCGAAAGGCAAAGGTCCCGAGTTCGAGTCTCGGTCGGGCACACAGTTTTAATCTGCCAGGAAGTTTCAGATAAGAATACAGTTTGGGACTGGGAGTATGTTGCTCAAACAGAGCACCACGATTTGAAAACTGCCCTACTGAATGCACCTATATTGTCACATCCTGTTTTATCCCTTGATTTTTGCCTTTCGACAGATAGCTCAAGATCTGGGCTTGGTGTCCATTTGTTCCAAGAAGCTGTAGAAAATAGAATTCTTAGTCATAAAACAATAGCTCTTGCGAGTCGAGTATTAACAAAACCAGAGCGCAACTATTCAGTCACAGAGCTGGAAGCATTAGCCATAGTATGGGCGTTTGATAAATTTCGTTACTATCTGCAAGGCAAGTACACAAAAGTATACACCGACCATCGGGCGTTACAATTTCTCACGTCAGCCAAATTAAATCACGACCGTTTAAAACGTTGGGCTTTATTTCTTCAGGGATTTAACTTCACTGTTATATATATTCCATGTTCACAAAACATCATTTCTGATGCGCTTTCACGAGCACCTGTTGGTTTCGCTCAAAGTAACGAGGAAGATTGCCTAGAAAATAATTACAGCTTACTCTACATGCTTTTGAAAACTTCATCCTCATTAAGTGACATTGCTCGTGAAAAAGAAAAGGATTCGAATTGGAAGGATATAAAAAGGAAGTGGGAGAATAAGTCACATCCTGCTATAAGACAGTTTTATATCATGTGTGATAACATCTTATTCAGATGCAGACGTCCTGACAGTCCTTCTTGGGTTTTATGCATACCAGACGAATTTTTAAATAAACTCATTTGGTACACACATCTCAGTTATGCCCACTTTGGTGCGAAGAAATGTTGTCAAAAATTACGAGACACGTGTTATTTTTTAAATATGGAAAAGAGAATCCGTAAAATCCTGGCAATATGCAAGTTATGTCAGAAAGCAAAATCACCAACAGTGACACATAGAACACCACTATTTCCAGTCACCCCAGTCAAATTAAAAGAGATGGCTGCCGTGGACATCTTCAGGCCAGTAATGAGATCTAGACAAGGCCATTCGTATGTTTTCGTAGCTGTTGAGCTTACTTCGAAGTTTGTCTCATTCACACCTTTACGAAAAGCTACAGCAAAATAAGTTTCTACAGCATTCATCAAGAATTTCGTGAAGGAAGTAGGGCAAGTTGACAAGGTTATCTCTGACAATGGCCCACAATTCCGTTCCAAAAGTTGGCTGTAAACCTTGCGATGCAGGAAAATTAAACCAGTATTTATATTACATGTTATGCCATCATGTAACCCTTCAGAACGTATCACGAAGAAATTAGGTAAACTTGGCAGATTGTACTGGCATCGCCAACATAGAAACTGGGACATACATTTATCCGATTTCCAAAACATTATTAATGAATTGCCTAATGATTCCACTACCCTGCCTCCACTGCTTGTGTTGAAAAATAAACAACCACCGGATAGGATAAAACAATTAATAGCTTTCCCTTCACAGCGACGTTTAAGACACCATGAAGTGGTAAGTATAGCATTACAGAACATCAAGAAAGCTACAGACCGAAGAAAGAAGCTGCATAATCCACGAGTCAACGTCAAGAATTTACAGGTAGGTCAAAAAGTGTTACTTAGATAGCATCGACTATCTCACAAGGGAAAATATTAAGTACGAAGTTTTTCTTGGTGTATGAAGGAACCTTCCGTATACAATGCATTGCACACACAAACGCTGTGGAACTTGAGACAATACGAACACATAAATCGCAAGGTCTTCATCACTTATCACAAATTAAAATTTTCTAGGAATAAGGCCCTAGGGGGTTTACTGATCTTTAGTAAATATATGTTTTGCGAGCATAGGTGCCCCAGCCGTTACAGTATATTCTTCCGATTTTAATTTTCAGTACTGTTTCATCAAATGGTTCAAATGACTCTGAGCACTATGGGACTCAACTGCTGTGGTCATAAGTCCCCTAGAACTTAGAACTACTTAAACCTAACTAACCTAAGGACATCACACACATCCATGCCCTAGGCAGGATTCGAACCTGCAACCGTAGCTGTCGTGCGGTTCCAGACTGTAGCGCCTTTAACCGCTCGGCCACTCCGGCCGGCAGTACTGTTTCATAATCTTTGACTAACTTGTTTATCTATTAATCGTTTACTATCAATCTATCCTGTATGAAAGACCAAGAATGAATAATTATGAATGATTTGTATTGTTTGAGAGAATTAGAACTTTGCAAAGGAACATTTCTGACGAGAGGATTATACCAGCTGTTGACATCTTGCGATTGTTCACTGAAACAATGAAATTTTCGTGACTTATTTGAAGGAAAATGCAAGAAATAACTATGTACGTTTTTTAGGGAGAAATAACAGAAACTGTTGACATTGTCTTCAGGTAAAATTTAGTGTATAAATGGCTCTGGATTGAGAAGGTGTATTTGATGGGCAATAGTGTAATTAGGAAACCTTCGAACTGACACTTGTTCTGACTTATGAGGTAGTTCGAAGAGTGATGATTTATGTGGATTTTTCGTGTTTATAAGTTTGCCAGGTAAGGCGTATTAGGATTTATGGACCACTCAGGAATAGTGTGACACAATGAGGAATGACTTTGCAGACATTTATAGAACAAGAGAAGGTAAGAAAGATACACTTCTAAACGAAGAAACCCATAACGGTATTCTATGAAGGAAGATATAGCTTATACACATTTGCGTAAAATTTATGTCACAGTAATGTTAAGGTAGAGTACACACTTACTTAAAATCTAAGTCACAGTAAAGTTAAGACATAGCTATGAGTCACAAAAGGAGTTCTGATACAAATACACAGCAAAGTGGTGAATTATGTGATGAATGAGAGCCAAGAATATTTTTTGCTCTGTGAAATTATGGAATGTGGTAGGAATGATATTGTTGTTAAGGTTGCCTTTATTGCATTTCTTACAGGAAACATGATCGCAACGGAAGTTTTCTCCATTGCAGAAACGAAAGCACTTAACGTGACGTAATTTTGTGTAGTAGACGATATTTTCTCATCGGAGCGTAGCACGCGAGAAGAAAGACGTTCCAGAAACAGTTGACCGTGACCCAAAAAAAAAAAAAAAAAAAAAACTGAGCTATGACCTAGATAATTATGTCGTGCATTAAACGATTTCTTTTCTCTTTCCAGAGTGAAATGACTCTTACGCCAAGAGGCGAGAGTATCTGCCATATTTTGTGAATGTGTAGATAGTAGTGTAAAATAAGTCATTTTAATATTTATCTTGTGTTTTTCTATTTCATGATTGTCATTTAGTGATGCAGTGCCGATCCCAGCTCGAGGTTAATTGGAAGGTGACCATTTCTTTCAGTTTCTACTGGGCAGATGGAGGGTTTTGTGTGTTGTATTTTGTGAACAACCTATTTTTTATTATGTACTTTTTATGTTGTTCCTTTTTCATGTTCTTTGTGACCATCCAAGGTATGGCCACACAGATTCATACAAAGACTAGGGAGGCCTCCAAACAGAGACAATGAGGACTCCATATAAAAACGATTGAGACGCTATACCACAGACATTGACGTTTGACATCAGAAATATTGACAGTCATTACAGACTGATAATTATAAATAGATAACATTCCATCAGAATTTCTAAAATCATTGGGGGAAGTGGCAACAAAACGACTATTCACGTTAGTGTGTCGAATATATGAGTCTGGCGACATACCATCTGACTTTCGGAAAAGCATCATCCACACAATTCCGAAGACGGCAAGAGCTGACAAGTGCGAGAATTATCGCACAATCAGCTTAACAGCTCATGCATCGAAGCTGCTTACAAGAATAATATGCAGAAGAATGGAAAAGAAAATTGAGAATGCGCTAGGTGACGATCAGTTTGGCTTTAGGAAAAGTAAAGGGACGAGAGAGGCAATTCTGACGTTACGGCTAATAATGGAAGCAAGGCTAAAGAAAAATCAAGACACTTTCATAGGATTTGTCGACCTGGAAAAAGCGTTCCACAATATAAAATGGTGCAAGCTGTTCGAGACTCTGAAAAAAGTAGGGGTAAGCTATTGGGAGAGACGGGTCATATACAATATGTACAACAACCAAGAGGGAATAATAAGAGTGGACGATCAAGAACGAAGTCCTCGTATTAAGAAGGGTGTAAGACAAGGCTGTAGCCTTTCGCCCCTACTCTTCAATCTGTACATCGAGGAAGCAATGATGGAAATAAAAGAAAGGTTCAGGAGTGGAATTAAAATACAAGATGAAAGGATATCAATGATACGTTTCGCTGATGACATTGCTATCCTGAGTGAAAGTGAAGAAGAATTAAATGATCTGCTGAACGGAATGAACAGTCTAATGAGTACACAGTATGGTTTGAGAGTAAATCGGAGAAAGACGAAGGTAATGAGAAGTAGTAGAAATGAGAACAGCGAAAAACTTAACATCAGGATTGATGGTCACGAAGTCAATGAAGTTAAGGAATTCTGCTACCTAGGCAGTAAAATAACCAATGACGGACGGAGCACGGAGGACATCAAAAGCTGACTCGCTATGGCAAAAAAGGCATTTCTGGCCAAGAGAAGTCTACTAATATCAAATACCGGTCTTAATTTGAGGAAGAAATTTCTGAGGATGTACGTCTGGAGTACAGCATTGTATGGTAGTGAAACATGGACTGTGGGAAAACCGGAACAGAAGAGAATCGAAGCATTTGAGATGTGGTGCTATAGACGAATGTTGAAAATTAGGTGGACTGATACGGTAAGGAATGAGGAGGTTCTACGCAGAATCGGAGAGGAAAGGAATATGTGGAAAACACTGATAAGGAGAAGGGACAGGATGATAGGACATCTGCTAAGACATGAGGGAATGACTTCCATGGTACTAGAGGGAGCTGTAGAGGGCAAAAACTGTAGAGAAAGACAGAGATTGGAATACGTCAAGCAAATAATTGAGGACGTAGGTTGCAAGTGCTACTCTGAGATGAAGAGGTTAGCACAGGAAAGGAATTCGTGGCGGGCCGCATCAAACCTGTCAGTAGACTGATGACCAAAAAAAAAAAAAAAAATTATAAATTTGGTATAACTTGGTAATTAGAGTGTAAAAATTCTGACGCAAAGTCACGTAATTATTCACTAAATTTTGTACATACTCATGAATTGATTTGGCAAGCCGTTGGCTATACATTTTCTAAATGATTCTGTAACTCTTATTATTTATAATAGCATTACTATGGAATTACTTTTCTATTTGTAGGATTATTTAAATATTGTAACATTCTTTTTCAGCATCAC
Organism: Schistocerca nitens; assembly: GCF_023898315.1. Lineage (NCBI taxonomy): Eukaryota > Metazoa > Arthropoda > Insecta > Orthoptera > Acrididae > Schistocerca > Schistocerca nitens. Next base: position 244,449,426 of record NC_064615.1, on the reverse strand, counting down.
TAGTAATGTAAAAATAGTAGGTAATTAGAGTTGGATGGCACAGGATTTATGCCTTGAATTTAAAATAATATTTTTTGTGTGGTGCCACATTTGTAATGATTCGTGGTCACAATAAAAACTTTGCCACTGTTATTGGCCAAACTAATCGTAAGAAAATTGACTTTGCCACCGTGTGGTGAGCCTCACATTATTCATGACTTGAGATATATGCCACAAATCTGTAATTGCTGTGGCAATAGAGCTAAAGAAAACATTTAAATGAGCTCAGAGCTCACATGACTGTTTATATGATATAATATTATTCGTTGCTTAATTTCTGTAATTAGGTTAGAGATATCGTATCTTAAAGGGAGAATCTATTTTCTATAAAACATGACGTTTCCAGTATACAGAAATACTCGACCGAGACTTGTACTACATAAGTTCGAGGAGGTACTTATGCAATAACACAGTGACGCGTGGTTGTCAGTGGACACGAGGTCCCTGATTCTGCCAACACTGTCAAACTGTGTCATCCTGGGAGAATGGACGTTACGTACATACGTTACATACATACTAGGCTAGCAACATTTTCATATTATTTTTGTAAATAGAGCCATGTTTTCTCCTTTCCAATCAATTAGGCAAGCAACATTTTTGCCATTTGTTATAAAATTTTAACATTTTTCTCTTGCCTATATGCCATGCAAGAAAATTTTCGTCGTTCTGTACAAAAATTTTACTTAGATGCTAAGCAAGAAATACTTTTAGTCATTGGAAATAAATTGTAACATTTTTTCTCTTTGCCTAATGTTTTCGTCGTTTTGTAAAAAAAGGAAGTGGGAGAATAAGTCACATCCTGCTATAAGACAGTTTTATATCATATGTGATAACATCTTATTCAGATGCAGACGTCCTGACAGTCCTTCTTGGGTTTTATGCATACCAGACGAATTTTTAAATAAACTCATTTGGTACACACATCTCAGTTATGCCCACTTTGGTGCGAAGAAATGTTGTCAAAAATTACGAGACACGTGTTATTTTTTAAATATGGAAAAGAGAATCCGTAAAATCCTGGCAATATGCAAGTTATGTCAGAAAGCAAAATCACCAACAGTGACACATAGAACACCACTATTTCCAGTCACCCCAGTCAAATTAAAAGAGATGGCTGCCGTGGACATCTTCAGGCCAGTAATGAGATCTAGACAAGGCCATTCGTATGTTTTCGTAGCTGTTGAGCTTACTTCGAAGTTTGTCTCATTCACACCTTTACGAAAAGCTACAGCAAAATAAGTTTCTACAGCATTCATCAAGAATTTCGTGAAGGAAGTAGGGCAAGTTGACAAGGTTATCTCTGACAATGGCCCACAATTCCGTTCCAAAAGTTGGCTGTAAACCTTGCGATGCAGGAAAATTAAACCAGTATTTATATTACCTGCAAAATTTTCAAAAATGAGGTTGGGGGTTATGAGAGTTGGCAATACTCTCTTAGGATTTAAAGGTTGGCTACAGTGTGCATACAAAAGCTCTGGAATCTAAGATATTGTTGTCGCACTTCGCAGGGCACGGATTAATTAGTGGCAGTTTGGAAGCCAGTGTAGGAGCCCGCCTGCTGTGGTGCGCACGTGTGTTGAGCGAGGGGTCGTCGCCGAGCTGCCGTACTGCCGGACTGCCGTGTCCGCCAGCAGCGACACAGGATTTGGTATTGAGTTGATATTTTTTTTATAATTTGCAGCGCGATTATTAATTTAACGAAAACGGTTTGTGTATGTGCGTAGCAGTAGACGGTAATTTTGATAATGATAGGAGTTGAATTCTTAAGGGAAACCGTTGTCAGGCGAATAGATTAAGTATTGATTTTTGTCATTGATTTCTTTTGTAATTGTCAGGGAATTGTTTCACTATGTATTTAATTGAGAAGTATTTCAGTCTGTCTCAAGAGTTTGATTAATTTGTAATATTGCTTTAACGCCACTGGAGGCAGATTTACATATGAAGCGATTGTTCAAAGAGCTTCTAGCGTTTTGTTAATTAAATGAGAAAGAATCGCTTTCGGAATATAGTTTTTGAAAAAAGGAATTACTAGTTTGTGTTATCATTTATCGAGTTTAGATTTGACCGAACCCTTTCTCTTGAATTATATGTAGTCGTAGTAAGCAGCAGCAGTCACAGCAACAGCAGGAGCCGCCATACAGAATATGCATTGCACTCAGCATGAATAATAGGTTTTTTTATGTTTTTGTTAAATAATGGAATGCAGCAGATCAAGCAGTGGCAGCAGAAAGACCAAGTAAGTTATTTGTTGCGCACAGGACCAATAAAAAAAATAATTTTAGGCTATTTCTGTAATAGTAAAGTTAACAAGAGTACAAGCACGAGATTTTCAGTAGAAAACACGAGATAAGAAGACAGAGCTACCAACTTTCAATATCATTTTTTCCATTTCATCTTCCTGGTACTACTCACTATACTGTTTTGCGAATGAGTTTCTGTGGTGGTTTTCCTGCAGCTTACAGCTAAATGCAGGTTAGCTAGTGCTCCACTTTCCATAATTGCTTCCTATTGCAAAACTGTAAAACAAAATAATTATTTAATTAATAACTTAGAATAAATAACGCATTAGAAAATTCACCACATCATTTGGAAATACTATTTGCACTCAGTCATTTTAAAAGTTCACTATAAGAGCAAGTTTCTTAAGCTGTGGTGCTGCTATATTGGAAACTTGCAGCAGTAAATTATATAGCAACGTCGCCATTTTTTCTTTCTTAGTTTCCTACAAAGGAACTACAACGAATACCGATTCATAACTTTCTGGATACTAAGGCCATTTCTTAAATATCCAGCCCCAAGTAAAACGTTACGTTGCCACTTACCTTATAACAAAATGTTCTAATCTGTGTGAGTTCTTAAGGGAGCAAACTGCAGAGGTCATCGGTCCCCAGACTTACACACTACTTAAACTAACTTATGCTAAGAACAACACACACACACACACACACACACACATGCCCGTGGGAGGACTCGAACCTCCGGCGGGAGTGGCCGCGACCTTATAACAGAAATTGTCTTCGCCACATCCACGAACGATAGATGAAAACTGCAACAAAATCAATGTTGTCTTCAGACGATATGTTCCTCAACACACAGAATTCGTAGCTAACATATGGCTCCCTGAAGTTCACGCAGACCTCACCAAATGTCGGACAGTACAAGATGTATTAATTTTATGGTGGTGGTACAAATTAGGTGCAGGTACAATATAGGCTACTCTTCCATAAATTCGTTCAGATTCTTAGGAAATACTATCTCGTTTTTGACAGAACTGGAAATACAAAAGAAATGAGAAAATTTTAAATAATTATAGAACTTATTCATGAATTCTTCCATTATTTCTTGGTAGAACAATTCCATATTTGAGGTTGAATAACAAGTACACTGTTTTTGCTTTACTGTTTTTTGTTTATTTCTAACTAGTTTTCGGCTTATTGGGCCATTTTCAGGACACAACTGAGTAGCGTCTGCAAAGGACATTAGTTCTTAGACAACCAAACATCATAAGCAAAGATACAATCCACTTTCACCGAATTTTGTGCACCAAACTTGTTTTTAACGTTAAAATTGCACTTTACACACTGGACGATATTAAGCACAATAAATAATTAAACACACAATATTATAGGTTATATGGTTATAATGCTAACGTTTGTGAGGCTTTGATATTGGCTGAGAAGCAGCCAATCAAAGCATTTTTTATTTATGTTGTTCATCAAACATGTTCTTTGACACTGTAAATTACATTTAACACAATGGAGAATATTAAACACAGTAATCACAGTACAGAACAATACGGTATTACAGGTTATGTGGTTATGATACTATAATTTATGAGGTCGTGAAATGGGTTGAGAACTGTCTAACTAAGCACTAGTCACTTATGTTGTACAACAAACATGTTTTATATTGTAAATTACAGTTCACACAATGGGCAACATTAAGCAAAGTACATGATACAATGCACAATATTATAGTATTACAAGTTATATTGTTATAACTTTGAACTTTGTGAGGAATTCAAGGTAAGGAATACGAGATACTATTGTGTTTTTAATTTTGTGTAGCATTATGTGTCATTGTAACAGTCTATGGGTATGTGGCTGGTTGATTCCATCATGTGAAGCTTAAGAGTAGGAATGTGCTCAGCTGTAACTGATCATTTAGAACGAGTCGGTGATTATGAACTAAATGCTTGCTTACCTCAAGTGCTTCTTCCCTTGTTGGCTATATGTAGTACTTCTGTGTGGACTTGGTATCTGTGCGCTCCAAACACATATTCTCAAAAAATTTATTCCTCAAATTAAGGCTGATGTTCGACAGTTTCTTTTGGCCAAGAATGTCTTGTGCAGAAATGTTAGTCTACCTTTTTTGTGGTCCTTCCTTCGTGTGTTACAAGTTACTTTGCTTCCAAGATCGCACAACTCCTTCTCATCGTCTATTTCGTAGTCCCTAAATTTTATGTTAACTTTGTCACTAATCTCATTCCTGCTGCTCCACAATTCCTTTGTCTACCTTGGTTTACTCTCAATGCAAAGTAGTGCCCGTTAGATAGTTCATTCCTTTGAACAGGTCCTGTAATTCTTCCTCAATTTCACGAAGTATGTTATTGGTACTCTTTCACTCTGAATTTCAGTCGCTATTGAACCTTCCTTTTATTTCCGCTATTGTTTCTTCGAGGCATCAGTTGAACGCTACAGGAGAAATACTGCACCCTTTACTGCATCCGATCACTTCGTTCTTCTATATTTATTTTTCCCTGTTGGTTCTTGTACATATTTTATACTACCCGTCTGTCCCTATACTTATGCATACTTACCTGAATGTATTGAACATTTTTCTCCAGCTTACATTGTCAGACACATTTTCTGTGTCGACAGATTCTACGAACATGTCTTGATTTTTCTCACTTGCTTCCCTTATCAAGCGACAGGTCAGAAGTGCCTCTCTTGTGTCTTCACCTTTCCTAAAGCTGGTCGTCATCTGACAGATCCTTAACATTTTTTTCCATTCTTCTACATGTTATTTTTGGTAGAAGGGATTGGCAACCAAGTGACAATTCAAGCTGGTGTGTAGAATCTGTGATAGTGGAGATATACCATCAGACTTTCAGAAACATCTTAACGTGACTCCGTCGTTGTCACAGACGTGCACCTCAAACCCACGCCTTCTACAAAGGGGTTGTGGCATTCAAAGTAAGTATATTGCGACCCACGTCGGGTTACGACAGTGGGCATAATTACCTTTAATAAGCCAGGCTTATTATGAGATATTACCATGGGTCAACATTTTGTCTTACTGGTTCAACGATGAACATTCTCGTCCGACAGTAACATACCTGATCTTTCTATAGCCGCAGCAGGAAATCCAACAACGATCCCACGGGCCAGTTCTTCTAACCAAATAACGAATCGTCTGTTCGCCACACGTACTCTGATACTCGTGCAGTCGCTTTCATATAGTAGTGCACGCCAGACCTAATGAGGTAAACTGTACAGTTCTGCATGTGACACTGAAAATCAAGAAATTCGTATGCGAGCTCGTCAACGAACTGGCTTTTTTTCCTGACCAGACATTTCCTGAAAGCCACTGTTCGCCTTATTTGAGTTCCCAGTGACCAACATACCATTCCTCTGAAGTCGTCGACACTTGGCAGGAAAATCGATCACTGCACTAGCACTAAAAGGGACAGATGTGCGCTCAGTTAAGACATTCGTCCTCCCCCCTACCCAGAGATAAGTCCGCCACTTACCATCTAGTGAAGACAAACCAGTTAGATGTTGCACAACGGAAGACGCAGTGACATAAGAATTTCCAGTGGCTAAACAAGTGGCACCAGAGATGTCACAGATTACGCGACTGTTGCCATAATATTGCTACAGCTAACAGTGACCTGAGGCCTGGCAATCGTGGCTAATGCAACTGCTGGTTGTTTTTGGACAGCGGCAAATTCAGCTAACGTCTCAACAAAAGCTGCAGAGTCTTTCATGTCCAACTTCTCTCAGGCATACTGACTGAATGGTGAACTTCCGGGCATGAAGTTCGTAATGTAATCAAGCCTGATACACATTCTGAAGCTACGGATAGCAATGCGATATTGATAATTTCATTTATAGCTAGAAAAATTATTTCATGCTTGACTGTTTACATCTAATCACGATGATTTTTCAAGTTTAATATGAAAAATCTGTATATTTATTTCACTAATATTTGCTAAATTATGCATCAATTGATCGAAACAATATCTTTAACAACTATTGAAATTATTTAAGTCTGCTTGTTTGCAGAGCGGCTGTATGGGACAGCGTTGGAAAGACGGTTGTAAAAAGTAGTTATGTTTAGTTGTGGAAAGAACAGCCTTGTGGAACCTTTTGTGAGACGTTCTTGTGAACTAGTTGTCTACCGATTTATTAATGAAGAGATTTCAATGAAAAAACAGTTTTACTTCACCCTTAATAAAACATCGACTCGACGAACGTAGAAATAGTATATTTCTATGTAGAGTCAGTTGTGGAGATCTAAGTCATACACGGAAAAGAAGTCAACGAGGCCAACTTCAAGTGATCAGCTAAGTAAAAAGTGATTTTTTACTAAATTGAACACGCCCTTCAGAGACATTTTTTTTCAGAGTAATGACTAATGTCCGCCCAGAGAACAGCCATTGTATAGATATTATTGAAGTGATGTGTTACAAGCTTTTTTTTTCTTTTTTATACTTCGGCTGGACTTTTCACAGCTAACAGATCGTTAGTAAAAGGTAATCTATTACAAATGCTATGATCGCCTTAATTCCGAACTCGATTCCAGAACCTTGTTTTTCTCAGACAGAACTCTTAGCGACTGAGCTATCCAGGTGCACTTACAGACTACCCTTACACCTGAAAGTCTCTCGCTATCTCAGTCAATAACAACCCGTGAAAGGCTACGTTCTGGTTGCGAATCCCGTTCCGTCACACATTGTGATAGTACGCTGGGATGTTTCGAAGCAGCACACACCGCTGAGCGAAAGTTTCATTCCGTCCGCTTAACTCAGTTTGAAAGTTGCTTGTTACGGTGACAACTTTCAAACCTAATCTTTCTTCCGCATATTCTGGATCTCGAGCATACTCTAAAGTGGTTTTTAGTACCAGATAGTTGACTGATGAAGGTATTACAGTCCTTGAGGGGCTTAGGAGGAATATCTGAAGTGAAACACTTCGGCAAGCACAGTAGTCTTGTCTAGTCGTGTGTGGGTTTTCCTGTTTGCTATTTCGGGTGCTGACTACTGTATTAATTTGCTCTGAAGTTGCTGTCTGGTGTTCATCTTTAAGACTACAGGCTATAAATGTGGTGTGAGATCCCTGCTAGAATCAAACAGTTCGGCGAAATACTGTTGGCAGCATTTCCAGATCTGTATTGATACTTAACATTCGTTGTGCAGTAAAGTGGTTAGTTTTCGAGAAACTAGGTAAAGATTCGTGTTTTCATTAGTCCCTCCGAACAATAGATTTGTTGAACTCAACACACCCACGTTTAGTTGAACGTTTCCAGCATTTTCCAATCCATATAGAATCTTTGTTGTTCACTCCTTTCTTTTATGGTGGTCCAGTACGCCACGTGTTTAATGCGCAGAAGACTGCAAGCATTCTTGTATCAATGATTATGTTTGAGATTCAGCTCGAGTTATTATCAGTGAAATCGAAGCTTATGAGATTTATTCGTATTCCTATGCCACTGATAAATTCATGTTTGAGAATTCTGTTACTTCCGTAGTATTGTGTACAACATGTACAGGTCTTGGGCAAAAATACAGAAACACCAAAACTCATCTAGTTTCGTAGGACCAAATTCACGAGCATATCTTCATGGTCACTGAACGTGTCACTACGTGAAATACATTATGTATTACCATGCGTAATACATTGTAGGAAAACGGTTGGCATCCAAAACGGCCTCCAGTCGTCTCGGAATGGCTAAACCCAAGTCCTGTATCGTTTGCAACGGAATCGTACACCATGCTTCCTGCAAAAAAAGCAGAAAGATGAGGTACCGATGATGGAGGCGGACAACGATCACGCACCCTTTCCTCCAAAATAAATAACAAAGGCTAAATAATATTGAGATCTGGCGAATGTATGGACAGGGCAGGTGCGACAATTCATTCTCGTGGTCACAAATCATTCCTAGATTATGCGAACTGTGTGAGCGGGGCCCTGCCTTTTTGGAACACAGTGTTAGCATTGGAGAACCATGGGATAGACCTGACCAGCAAAAATGGGCACATAATCCTTTGCATTAGTGCAACTTAACAGAGTAACCATAGGGCCCATGGAATACCACGATCTGGCTGCTCAAATCATTACCGAATACCCCTTCCCCCCGGCCATGTTTCGCTCATGGGACGTAAACTTCGACAGAAGTTGGAAACAATCTGAAACAGCGCTCATCCTTCCAACGCTCCATAGCTCAGGTTTTATGGCTTCTGTATCACGTTTCCCTGTTACGGGTATCTGCGCCATGGGTGATAGATTTTACAATTCCTGCTCGCCTTGTAATTCGAGGCCTCTGGAGCTCCCTTCGTGTTGTTTTGCCGCTGACAAAGTTCGTGACTGCGACATTCAGTCCTGCAGTGACTTTTTCAGCTGTTGTCTTCATATTGTCCATCACAGTCCTCATCAGTGACCATCTCTCACGATCACGCGACACACACTTTCGACCTTATCGTGACTTGGGGTATTATGTTTCTCTGCTGTCCCTGTATGCGGTATTAATCTTGGGTATGTTATCTCTTGAAACACCAAACCTTTCGTCTGAATTGGTTATGGAAGTATCAACGACTTTCCCACGTTAGAATTCACGTAGATCTGACGTAATGCACTCACAACTACACAGAATATTGTTCTGGCCACGACTGACATTTGCAATGTATTGAGAACACTGCACAGGTGCCGCTTGTGGTCAAATACGACAGCGCAACCTGCAAGCTTGCCTAGCATCTGCATTTATGTTCAAGTAAGTATTTCTAGAAGTGTATCCATATTTTAGCCCAGCCCCTGTAGGTTTATAGGTTGTCTGCCTTCAGCAGAAATACTGATCGAAAGGAGCCACTACTGCAGCCAATAAACACTTCTTACGAAAGCTTTTACCATTTTTTGCGTGATTCAGTGGTCGAAAGGGGAGTGAGCACGTAGAGATTTCAAGGGAGCTATCCACGATCATGCTCAGTATGCGTGATAGGCATCTGTAAATTTCAGATTTCGGGGTACTAAGTCATGATTTAACAGACTGTGTCAAGTATGCTCATTGAACATAACTTTCCTATAAGGTGGATTATCAGCTCGTTTTTGAAATCAGATTATGAAGTGTTAGAAGTAAGTGTGATCATAGAATTCATTTAAATATTCATACATGTTCACTGTTCATTTCGTTGCACAGTAGTACACAGTAACTGCCTTTAGATATATTCGTAATACGCAACAGATGATTTCTTCGGTCTGAACTTAATCTAAAAAGGAAAGGACATTTATTCAGGGTACGTTTCTGACGACGAATAAGGGTTGGACAAAAATATGGATACAGCGCGAGAATCGCAAGCTTGAACACAAATATAGATGCTAGCCAAGACTACAGGTTGCTCTGTTGTGTCTGTCCTCAATACGTTCTAAGTGTTAGTCTTGGTCAGAACAGTGTTCTGTGTGGTTGTGAGTGCATTACGACAGAGCTGAGTGACTTCGGACGTGAGAAAATGGTTGGTGTTTCCCAAACCAATGAAGCCAAAGTGCTTGGTGTTCCAACAGGTTCCGTATCGAAGATTTATACTGCATATAGATAAAGCGGAAAAACATCAAAGCGGATGAAATAGTGTGTTGAGTGAGTGTGACGGAAGGTCATTGAAGAGGCTTGTGACGAAAAAAGTAAGCGGAACCAAAAGTCGCACATCCAAATCCTGTCAGCACCAAATCAACGAGAAGGGTACACCAGAAGAAGAGAATTGCAGGACAAGCTGCAATTACACCACTGAAATTACATCATTCATCAGTGGTGCAAAAGCCTGTAACCACAAAACGTGATGCCGAAGCCATAAAACCTGGACTAGGGGGGGATGTAAGAACGTCATCTAGTCAGATCTTCTTCCACACTGTTTTCAATTTCTGGCCGAGTTTACGTCTCAAACGTGAACCGTGGAGCTGTTTCCGTGATCATTTGGGCAGCCATATCGTAGTAGTGATTATCTGCAGCATTCTGTCAAGGATTATATGACCGTTTTGCCTGATCAGACCCATCCAATGGCACAAAGTTTGTTACTCTACAGCGACGCTGTGTTCCAAGACAAAGCTCTCATCGTCCAGGACTGGTGCACCAGGATGAATTGTAGCATATCCTCTGGCCAACAGTCATTAGACCTCAATATTACTGATCCTTTTGGCCTGTTTGGTGACAAGCGTATAAGATCATTAGCGAACTCCCTATTCGTTACCTTAACTTGCCACATTAGGCACAAAAAATCGTTTAAGTTTCCACTGATGAACGTTCATGACTGGAAGTTCTCTTTAAAAAATAACAATACGACTGATACTCTGTTTTGAATGATAAGAGCTGTGCAAAAGTGATGATGAATCGTTATAGAAACTCAAAGTGTCGTTATGAGAAGGTAAGCATTTAGTACTGGTAAAGTGAATAATCTGACTGCAAGAATTTTGAACAGTATAAACTGCCTGAATAATGAACTTTGACATAAAACCCACGATACTTAGTTTTGCAAAATTGATCGCAGGTCCCAGAACTAAAACTGATACACAACACAGAAAAATCTGTCTCTGAATGACATACGATGGCCCTGATTGAATAAAAAGAAAACATCAAAGTATTTAGTACTTTGTTCTGCGCAAATATGGGCAACGCTCTGCAGTACTGCTCCGTCTTGCGCGCCGCTATGCTAAAGATGCAAATTACTATATCTACACAGAGACGCTCGTGAAAGCAATGAGTTCTCTGTGGGCTGCAAATCGAAGTATTTTCGAATAGACTTCGTTCTTTTTCTACTTTTGAAAAACTGTGGTCAATTCAAAATTGTAAGAGAAAGGTAGGTGAAAAATAGCGCTGCAATAATAAAAGTGTGACATTAAAAAAATTAGCTTATAATTCCTCTTCACGTAACTAAAAGATTCCATTACACTTCCTCCTTCTCAGATCAGTTACCCTTGCATAATCATCTTAATTAAACACATCGATCACTTGAGACTTTACATTTAAAACACAGCATTACAACTGCTTCCACACTTTAACACAGCTAAACACTAAGTGCTCCTGCGCCTATGCGCGCACCAAAGATGGTAACCTAATCCTGCGATAGCTTACAACATCGCTGCTCGCTCGGATGAAACAGCTCGAGAGCAAAGATGTGACTTTATTGTACAATCGATTAATACTCACGTAACACCTATCATGAACTTCATTTATCCAATGCGAGACGACTGGAAGCTGTTGCGAATGCCAACGGTTTTCCTACACCATAATAATCGTGGTTATGTGTTCTCGGTATTTCCATATATTTATCCACCCATGTATTTGCGTGTACTCATGATACGAGACAAAATGTTACGAGGCTTAAGAATCTGAGTTAAATTTTCTTTTTATTTTAAAATAAAAAAAGAGCAATTTAAGCTGGCATTTTATTCAAAATCACTATAAAGGCTGTGGGACCTGCATTAACGTTCCCTTCTGGTGGACAACAAATGGTTCTGTAATATAAATTATTTATTGTAATTCCGCCACGGTTGCATCTAATTATCTGGCGACTTGATTCGAACTACCATGTTCTGTTTCAAGCCAAGCCTGTTATAACTGCACTAATAGTGCTTTGTTAGCAGACAAACAATTTACATATACGTAATATATACATAATACAGAGTCACGGAGAATGTCAGACTGATTTCATAATGTAGATGTATTCATAACGTGCAAGAGGCCTGGCTTGAAAAATAAACTTCGTAGTTCGAAACTAGTCACCAGCATAATAAAACTCAACTGCAACGGAATTACAATTAAGAATTTATATTAACCAAGCTGCTGTTCCCTTTCTGACTTTATGTTGACAAAATGTTTCTGTTATAGTTATTATGTATGGTGACCTTAATAGTATGGAATTTTCATATAAAAAGCAAATAATAATATCTTAAAATATCTACCATAACCGGCATATGTTAACAAGTGACTCGAACGAACCAGATTATTACAGTTATTCTAATTTTTTTCTTTCATTTTTGTTTGGCTAGCTAATGAATATTTTAAACGATATGGTCGCCCCGCGCTCTGACTTTGCCCCCTCCCCGAACGTTGTTCCAAACCACGGTCTTACAAGACGCAAAGCGGATGTCGCGGCAAGCACTTTGAAGTCAAGATTTGCCGCCGCCCACAGGGAAGGGACGACGTATTGTGCAGCGAAAAATCTGCAGACTCAGAACGGAAGGTACAAAACAGGCTCATAACGAGATAATCGATGTTAATAACCGGTAATTACAGAGGCAAGGCGTCCACCCATCTATCTGGCTTTTAATCAGGGTAAGTATTCCACTCGTAACTATAAAAGTGGAAACGATCTGCATACATAAAACGTTCAAATACTTCGCGTGAGCTTTTTTCCGCGCGACAGATACGCACTGAGGCGGAGATCAAAGGTTGGAAGTTAACGGAAGTCTTGTGAACGGATTCCATCGACAGTTACAAGCCATTCTCGTCTCGAGACACGGCCCCGCTGCTGAATTCCTCAGATATAAAGCCGCTCCAGACACGTCTGAACAGAAGAACTGCAATAACAATTAGGAACGAACAAGGGAAGTCGGACAGCTCTGCTTTATTGAGGAGAAGGGAGTGGGGACAAAGTCCTCTCCGCTTTTTGAGCGCTCGTAAACACGTCAGGCGCAACCTGCAAATGGAGGCCGTGTGAGAGCAATAACTTAATTCGCATTCCTTAAAAAGAGACGGGACGAGAGGTCGAACGGCGTCTATAAACTTGTCCGCAGCGGAGACATGTGCAGCCGAAAACAGCAGCAGATAGCACAAAAACGGAGGAAACGTATACGGCATAAGAACCGGAGGAGTCGAAAACATGTGCTGGGCTGTTTAAATAAACTACATTGTCAGACACGTAAAAGGTATGTTATACGCTATTGAGGTCAGACTAAATTATTTTTTGGAATGCCGTCGTGTTTGGAATACTTGAGGAGGTTCCGCATCGATTTACACACGTAGCGTCTGACATAATATATTGGTATACAAACCAGGAACTAAAATATTTACTACCACTAGTCAATATTAAGTAATGTTCAAATCAAAAAAATTTATTAGGCTGACTTTAAACGTATGACGTGGATGACTTAATTTGATTTTTGAATTCATAAAAGCAGGTCTGCCGGTTCAGACTGTATATCAATTAGGTTCCTTTCGGAGTACGCTGATTAAATAGCTGACTTTTTAGAAATCATATATAACCATTCACTCGATGAAAGATCCAGACCAAAGACTGTAAAGATGCACAAACCACGCCAGTATACAAGAAAAGGCCCATGTCATTGACGCATGTGTTGTAGGATTTTGCATATACTGTGTTCCAGTATTAAGAAATACTGCGAAAAGCAATCTGTTGACACGTAACCAGCACGGATTCAAAAATATCGTTCTTGTGAAAAACAACTGGCTCTTTATTCACAAGAAGTAGTGGGTGCTATATATCATTATTTAATGACAAAAGAATAGATGCAGCACGGTTATGTTGGAGAAAAAAATTGGGAAGCCATAAGGAGAAAGGCAGATGAGATGGAAGAACACTATTAAAGGAATGAGAGCAGAAAGTTGTATGAGAAAATGAAAGAAGGAACTGAAAATGTAGACCGAAAGTAACACCATGTAAAAGCAGTAAAAAAAAAAAAAAGGTAAATTTACTAACAGATAAACAAGATGCTCTGGATAGATGGAGAGAATACTTCAAGTGAGTTCTGGACGGCAATCCTACCAGGAGTGTACAGCCACTCTGTTACAGTGCAGATCCAGAGATAGAACAGTCCACATTCGAGGAGGTACAGAAGGTAGTGCAGTGTCTAAAAAGCTACAAAGCACCAGGAACTGATGGAATAACAGCAGAACTGTTGAAAAATGGGAGAACTGGTCTTCATAAGCGAATCTTCAAACTTACCAAGTTGGAATGGAATCAGGAAAGCATCCCAGGAGAGTGGACCTTATGGGTAATCCTACCAGTCCATGAAAAAAAAAAAAAAAAAAAAAAAAAAAAAAAAAAAACACACACACAAGACTTTGTGTTCGAATTACCGAAGAATTACCCTGCTGAATGTTAACTATAGGAATCCCTCTAGTATTATTTACAACAGGCTAGTTCCATATGCAGAAGAGATTGTGGGAGAATATCGGTGTGGATTTCGGCCTAATAGGTCAACAACAGATCAGATATTTGTGCTTAGGCAAGTACATGAAAAGACATATAATATTGAGCTTCATTACCTCTATGTGGACTTCATGCAAGCCTTCTATAGTGTTGATAAGGCAGAAATGCTAAATTATCTGCTACTGCTTGGTATAGCATCTAAGCACGTTTCACTTATCCAAGCAACATTGGCTGGTTCCAAAGCTGCAGTTCGGGTGGATGGAAAATACAGTAAATGGTTTAGGAATAGTAAAGGAGTCAGACAAAGGTATGCCCTTTACACAGTGCATTTTAATCTGACTCTTGAAGCAACCATTCAAAAGCTTCAAATATCAGGTTACATGGCACAAAGTCAACCCAGAAATGTGCATGTGCAGATGATGCAGCAATTATTAGTAGAAGAATAGTTTCGCTAGATTGAACTATAGATGAGCTGAAACAAGCCATACTACCTAGAGAGCTTGTTATTAATGAAAAGAAGACTAAATAGAGAATTTCACCGGGAAGGGAAGTTGTAACTTGTATAAACTATCAGCAGCTGGTTTCAATTTTGAGCATGTGCAGAACTTTGATTATCTGGAATCTAATATCTATTGGACAAATCCCATGTCAACTGAAATAAAACAGCGGATCCTGAGTGGTAACAGATGCTTCCACACGTTTCAGAAATGTTTGGCCTCTAGGTTATTAAATAGACACTGAAACTTTAAATTTATAAAGCGATGATCAGGCCAGTTGTAGCCTACGGGTGTGAAACATTGCCACTAACGAGTGCTGAAGAGTAGCAGCTCAAGATATCTGAACGCAGGGTTCTGCGCAAGACCTGTTGTACAATTCAGGATCACGATGGTTTCTGGAAAACTAGGACGAACACTGAGCTGGATCGTCTCATACAAGGAACTGACATTGTGAGAACAATGAAAAGTGGGAGCAAAGCCTGGTTTGGACATGTCCTTAGGATGGATTCTGGACGAACAACTTAAAAGGTGTCTGAAAGGAGGCCAACTGGAAGAAGACAGAGGGAAAGCGGTGGATAGACGAAGTAGAAGAACATTTAGAATCGCTCAGAGTTATATGGCGGGGAACTGCGCTGGAGAGGGCAGAATGGAGAAAACTTGTTGAAGAGGCTAAGACCCAAACAGAGTTGCAATATTGGGAGAAGAAGAAGGGGAAGAATGGATGGTGCCAACAGGGAATCACTAGTTGGTACCATATTTCTACACTGCCAAAAGGCTTTAGACACCGTTCCTCATTAGAAGCTTCTAATCACACAGTGTGCTTATGGAATATCGTCATTCCTTGTCAGAAAGGCCACAGTTCGTTGTAATTGACGGGATGCCATCTACTGAAATCAAAATGATATCTTGAGTTCCCCATGGAGGTTTCATAGATTTTCTGATGTTCTTAACCTACAATGACAAAAAAAATCGCAACACCGAAAAATAATTAATGTAGAGTACTGAAATTTCGGTATTACATTCGTCTAGGTAACATATTTAAGTGATTAACATTGCGAGCTCACTTACTTGATGTACATGCGAGATAAGTCATTGCAAATGTTAAACGCAGAATACTGAATGGAAGCAAACAGACATGCTTGCATTATGAAGTAGAGGTGCCACTTGTCAGTTTGTGGGCTGGAGTTCCATGCCTGTAGCACTTGGTAGGTCGATACAGGTACGGTTAATTTGGTTGTGTACGAGGGTGGAGCTGTCACCGGTGTTGCCCCCTATGTGCACGACTGGAGACAGATCTGTTGATATAGCAGGCCATGGAAATATGTCAAACACTCTGTAGAGCATGTAGGGTCACAACAGCGGTATGTGGGCCAGCGTGATCCTGTTGGAAAACACCCCCTGGGATATGATTCACGAATGACTGTGTAACCGGTCGAATAACCAAACTGACGTACAATTTGCAGTCAGTGTGTTTGGGATAATAACGAGAGCGCTCTTGCTGTCATACGAAATCGCAGCCGAGACCATAACTCCAAGTAAAGGGCCAGTGTATCTAACACTAGGACAGGTTGGTTGCAAGCCCTCAATTGGCCTCCTCCTAACCAACACACGAACATCACAGGCACCGAGGCAGAAACATTTTTCGTCAGAAAACACAACAGGCCTCCACTATGCCCTCCAATGAGGTCTCTCTTGTCGGAAATGATGGTTTGACGTCACTGGAACGCACGCTACAGCACGGCTGGCTCGGAGCTGTCCTTTAAGTAACCGATTTTTGACAGTTTGTTGCTTCTCAAACTGCGGCTGCAGATGCTGTACGATGCGTCATAGCCATATGACGAATATACGGTCTTCCCTCTCGGTAGTGCCACGTGGCCGTCCGCAGCCCGATCTTCTATGTTGTAGTATACAGAGAAGTTGCAGCCTTAGAAAACTGAAGCGAAATGCAGGAAGATCTGCAGCGGATAGGCACTTGGTGCAGGGAGTGGCAACTGACCCTTAACACAGATAAATGTAATTTATTGCGAATAAATAGAAAGAATGATCCTTTATTGTATGATTATATGATAGCGGAACAAACACTGGTACCAGTTACGTCTGTAAAATATCTGGGAGTATGCTTACGGAACGATTTGAAGTGGAATGATCATATCAAATTAATTGTTGGTAAGACGGGTGCCAGGTTGAGATTTATTGGGAGAGTCCTTAGAAAATGTAGTCCATCAACAAAGGAGGTGGCTTACAAAACACTCGTTCGACCTATACTTGAGTATTGCTCATCAGTGTGGGATCCGTACAGGTCGGGTTGACAGAGGAGATAGAGAAGATCCAAAGAAGAGCGGCGCATTTCGTCACAGGGTTATTTAGTAAGCGTGATAGCGTTACGGAGATGTTTAGCAAACTCAAGTGGCAGACTCTGCAAGAGAGGCGCTCTGCATCGCGGTGTAGCTTGCTGTCCAGGTTTCGATAGGGTGCGTTTCTGGATGAGGTATCGAATATATTGCTTCCCTCTACTTATACCTCCCGAGGAGATCACGAATGTAAAATTAGAGAGATTCGAGCGAGCACGGAGGCTTTCCGGCAGTCGTTCTTCCCGCTAACCATACACGACTGGAACAGGAAAGGGAGGTAACGACAGTGGCACGTAAAGTGCCTTCCGCCACACACCGCTGGGTGGCTTGTGGAATATAAATGTAGATGTACATGGTCTCGAGACCGTACACTCTCGTGACGACGACTGCCAGCAATCATGTATAGGGGTTACATTCCTGCCAGGTCTTTCTGAAATTTCGCAGAAGAAACATCCAGCTCCTCATAGGCCTGTTAAATGACGTTGTTCAAATTCAGCGAGATGCTGTCAACGGCGTCTTTGTTGTCTTAAAGGGACTGTTGACTAACATCACCACGTCCAATCTCAAAGGTACCTAACGGTCACGACCTTTACAGCTTATATTTGAAGCAAACCTGATCTGCGTCCTCATAGTAGCGCTACGAGCTCCACTCTTATGCCACTGACGCGAAATTTTAATAGGCATTATCTTTCAGATGTATAAACACACCTACCAACTTTCCTTCGTGTCGCGCAATTCCTTCTTGGTATTAAATTTACACTGAAGAGCCAAAGAAACGTACACCTGCCTATTATTGTGTAGGGCCCCCGCGAGCACGCAGAACTGCCGCAACACGACGTGGCGTAGACTAGACTAATGTCTGAAGTAGTGCTGGAGGGAATTGACACCATGAGCCCTGCAGGGCTGTCCATAAATCCGTAAGAGTACGAGTGACTGGAGATCTCTTGTGGACAGCACGTCGCAAGGCATCCCAGATATTCTCAATAATGTTGTAATCTAGGCAGTTTAGTGGGAAGCGGAAATGTTTAAACTCAGAAGACTGTTCATGGAGCCACTCTGTAGCTATTCTGGACGTATGGGGTGTCGCATTGTCCTGCTGGAATTGCCCAAGTCCGTCGGAATGCACAATGGACATGAATGGATGCAGGTGATCAGCTTGAACAGTCACCTGCTGACATGCAGGATCCATTGATTCATGAGGCTGTCTCCATACCCGTAAACGTCTATCTGCTCACTACAATTTGAAACGAGACTTGTCCGACCAGGCAACATGTTTCCAGTCATCAACAGTCCAATGTCGGTGTTGACGGGCGCAGGCGAGGCGTAAAGCTTTGTGTCGTGCAGTCATCAAGGGAACACGAGTGGGCCTTTCGCTTCGAAAGCCCATATAGATCGTGTTTCGTTGAATGGTTCGCACTATGACACCTGTTGATGGCCCAGCACTCAAATCTGCAGCAATTTTCCGAGGGGTTACACTTCTGCCACCTTGAACGATTCTCTTCAGTCGTCGTTGGTCCCGTACTTGCAGGATCTTTTTCCGGCCGCAGAGATGTCGGAGGTTTGATGTTTTACCGGATTCCTGATATTCACGGTACACTCGTACAATTTTCGTACGAAAAAATCCTCACTTCATCGCTACGTCGGATATATTGTGTCCCATCGCTCGTGCGCCGACTATAGCGCCATGTTCAAACTCACATCTTGATTACTTGCCATTGTAGCAGCAGTAACCGATCTATTAACTGTGACAGACACTAGTTGGTTGTCTCATATACGCGCTGACGACTGCTGCGCTGTATTCTACCTGTTTGCATATCTCTGTATTTGAATACGCATGCCTATACTAGTGTCTTTGGCACTTCAGTGTATAATAATACTACCTTAGAGCCAGCGGCTTCGCTCGCGTTGACTGTATGGTCTCCACAGACCTTTTTTTCTGTTTTCCTTGTGTAATTTTTATATTGTCCACAAACTGTGATATTTATAAAAAATTCTTCTTCAGAAGGAATGGGCCTTGTTACATCACACTGTAGAAGATATTTTTTTAGAGATACCGAAACCCTGGTCAAGGGCTAAATAAACCTTTGGTTTGCACCTCGTTGACTGATTTTTTTCAACTTCTTCAAATTTATACCGTTGCTGAATCGCAGCCATGTTTAAGATTTTTATAATCTGATTTGTTGTGTGTACTGCTCCGGTGGTCTTCCTCTAGTTCTTTCTCCACTGACATAGCGCTCCGTTATTGTTCTCAGCAGTAATTTATGTCTGAAAAGATGACCAACAATTCGAACTCTTCTTTTCTAGAATAGTTTTCGCTAAACTCCTCTTCCCTCATTTAAGAAGTCGTTATTCGTGATCTTGTTAGCTCGTTCTCATTTTCAGGATGTACCTGTAACACCTCATCAGTAGCAGGGCTATGTTGGTTCTGGTGCACTTTGTTTACGTTTGTGATATCACGTACGCCAATCAGTGCCCTACCTATGGTGTCACATGCCACTACCCTTATCTGTGACAGAAGTATCACGACGTGAAAAGTCACGTCCCCTTATCTATGACGGCATTCATAATCGAAGAAGGCACAACACATTGGAATGGTGGTGCTCATTAACACGAAAGCAGCCAATCAGATCCCACTAGTTCACTGGGCATTAAAACGAAACAAACAAACACAATGTAGCCTCAGATCCACCATCTTGGCCATGTGCAGAAGCATTTGAAAGATTTGTGCCGTGTTCAAAAAACTGTAAAACTTGGCAGCTTTGAGACTTATATAGCACTTTTTGTGTTCTAACGTTATACAAATGTCTCCTGCAACATTTAATTTCCAAATACATGGAATTTTATAAACTTTATATGTTATGTTAACCGGGGACCTAGAAACGACAGAGAGGCTCCGTCCCCGCCACAGCCGCAGTGGTCCGCAACCCCACGACGACTACCGCAGTCTATTTCACCCCTCTGCCGCCCCACACCGAACCCATGGTTACTGTGCGGTTCGGCCCCCGGTGCCCCCCCCCCCCCCCCAGGAAACGTCTCACACCAGACGAGTGTAACCCCTACGCCCGCGTGGTAGAGTAATGGTGGTGTACGCGTACGTAGAGAACTTGTTTACGCAGCAATCACCGATATAGTGTAGCTGAGACGGAATAAGGGGAACCAGCCCGCATTCGCCGAGGCAGATGGAAAACTGCCTAAAAACCATCCACAGACTGGCCGGCTCGCCGGACCTCGACAGAAATCCGCCGGGCCGGGGTGGCCGAGCGCTTCTAGGCGCTACGGTCTGGAACCGCGCGACCGTTACGGTCGCAGGTTCGAATCCGGCCTCGGGCATGGATGTGTGTGATGTCCTTAGGTTAGTTAGGTTTAAGTAGTTCTAAGTTCTAGGGGACTGATGACCTCAGAAGTTAAGTCCCATAGTGGCTCTGAGCCATTTGAACCACATCCGCCGGACAGATTCGTGCCAGGGACCGCCGGTCCTTCCTGCCCGGAAAGCCGTGCGTTAGACCGCACGGCCAACCGGGCGGGCAACTTTATATGTCAATTTTGATAGCAACAAAGTGTTCATGTGCAGTGAGGTAGCTGAAATATTAATTGCAAAAAAGGTACCCCCTCTCCCCCACCACTTGCTCGGGACAACAGAGAAAGTAAATTCATCTCTTATAAAAATGGCCTAGACTGATTTTTCTTTATTACCTACAGTTATTGCTTTGTTAAAAACTTGCCCAATTTTATGAATTCTGCTTTAGCCACACAGAGAAAAATTTTTGTCATAAAGTTTAGCAACTGGGCGAGGTTTATTTTTCTAGTTTTCTTCAAATCCAGATAATTATAAGTCCATCGTCAACTGAAAGAGAGTTGAATGTAAGAAACGTAAACTATATCAGGCAATGTAATTAAATAAAACTTTCTCACACTTCCTTACACATCTGTTTAGAGGAACTACATGACGAAGAACAAGTCAGAATTTGTCACACTTCTTTACACATCTGTTCAGTGGAACTACACTATGTGACTAAAAGTATCCGGACACCTGGCTGAAAATTACTTAAAAGTGGTTCAAATGGCTCTAAGAACTATGGGACTTAACATCTGAGATCATCAGTCCCCTAGACTTAGGACTACTTAAACACAACTAACCTTAGGACATCAGACACATCCATGTCCGAGGCAGGATTCGAACCTGCGACCGTAGAAGCAGCGCGGTTCCGGACTGAAGCGCCTAGAAACGCTTCGCCACAGCGGCCGGCTAAAATGACTTACAAGTTCGCGGCGCCCTCTATCGGTAATGCTGGAATACAACATGGTGTTGGCCCACCCTTAGCCTTGATGACAGCTTCCACTCTCGCTGGTATACATTCAATCAGGTGTTGGAAGGTTTCTTCACGGAGTGCTGCACTGAGGAGAGGTATCGATGTCGGTCGGTGAGGCCTGGCACGAAGTCGGCGTTCCAAAACATCCCAAAGATGTGCTATAGGATTCACGTCAAGACTCTGTGCAGGCCAGGCCATTACAGGGATGTTATTGTCGTGTAACCACTCCGCCACAGGCCGTGCATTATGAACAGGTGCTCGATCGTGCTGAAAGATGCAATCGCCATCCCCGAATTGTTCTTCAACGGTGGGAAGCAAGAAAGTGCTTCAAACACCAATGTAGGTCTGTGCTGTGAGAAAGCCACGCAAAACAACAAGGGGTGCAAGTCCACGACATGAAAAACACGACCACACTATAACACCACCGTCTCCGCATTATAATGTTGGCACTACAGTTGCTGGCTAATTACGTTCACCGGGCATTCGCCATACCCACACCCTGCCATCGGATCGCCGTGATCCGTCACTCCACACAACGTTTTTCCATCGTTCAGTTGTCCAATGTTTACTCTTCTTACATCAAGCGAGGCGTCTTTTAGCATTTACCGGCGTGATGTGTGGCGGATGAGCAGCCGCTCGATCATGAAATCCAAGTTTTCTCACCTCCCGCCTAAATGTCGTAGTACTTGCAATGGATCCTGATGCAGTTAGGAACTCCTGTTTGATGGTCTGGATAGATGTCTGCCTATTACACATTCCGACCATCTTCAACTGTCTGCGGTCTCAGTCAGCAGACGAGGTCGGCCTGTACGCTTTTGTGCTGTACGTGTCCCTCCACGTTTCCACTTCACTATCACATCGGAAACAGTGGACCTAGGGATGTTTAGGAGTGTGGAAATCTAGTGTACAGACGTATGACACAAATGACACCCAATCACCTGACCACGTTCGAAGTCCGTCGGTTTCGCGGAGCGCTCCATTCTTCTCTCTCACGATGTCTAATGACTGCTGAGGTCACTGATATGGAGTACCTGGCAGTAGGTGGCAGCACAGTGCACCTAATATGAAAAACGTGTGTTTTTGGGGGTGTCCGGATACTTTTGATCACATAGTATATATGACAAAGAATAGACCATATCACTTATTTTAACACGATGCAATTAGTTCAAACTGTTAATCACTTATTACAAGTTCATTGGTGTGAGAAAGAAGCAAAGTAATTACACATTTGAGACAATTTCCTGAACAACTGTATGTTATAATGAAATTTTCTCGGGCTTCCAGCCGCTTCAGGTGGTTAAAATCCCACGAGCTTTCGACTGAGCTCTCCTCAGTCATTGTCAAAAGCTCGTGGGATTTTAACCACCTGACGCGGCTGGAAGCCGGAGAAAATTTTATTAGTTCATATCACCGCGAAACTATGCATTCATACAAAACTGTGTGTTATATTTATGAACAAAGTTATAATGCGGAAACAAACTTCGTCTTTCTTTACAAAACGAATCACAAATGTCCCTGATGTCATTAATGAGTTATTTCTACAATTTCCATAGTTACACTTCTCTGCAGGAATGTGTACTGTCACAAAGTTGCCTCTACAATCTACAGAAATAACTGTTTAGCTCTTGAATGGCTGAACAAATTTTTTGTATAATTTAAGCCTTACACAGAATGATCTGGACATATAATGTATTTATATCAACGTTCCTGCAGTTTGTCAGCTCTTGGTTCAAATGGCTCTGAGAACTGTGGGACTGAACTGCTGACGTCATCAGTCCCCTAGAACTTAGAACTACTTAAACCTAACTAACCTAAGGACACCACACACATCCAAGACCGAGGCAGGATTCGAACCTGCGACCGAAGCGGTCGCGCGATTCCAGACTGTAGCGCCTAGAACCGTTCGGCCATCCCGGCCGGCTGTCAGCTCTTCAAAGTTTTCGGCTATGGCAAAAAGTTTTCAATAAATATACAAACATATTTGCCCACCTGTAAACATAATGGCTTTGTGCTCATCTCAAATATAATGCACAGGCTTGTAGCTTCCATCATTAATGGCAACACTGAGAGACAGCAGATTGTAGCAGAGCTATGTGTTGAATCCTGAGCCAAATATTTGATAATGAAAAACTAGACCACATTATTGTTGCAAAATAATACATTGGTTGCAAAGTTGTCCAGTACGTTATTTACCAAAAGAATTAGCAAGGAGTGTAGCTTGCAATATTCCCGCATCTAAAATCCTTGAGCTTCTTCGTCAACAAATTTTCTACTCACAGGCAAACAAACACACACACACACACACACACACACACACACACACACACAAATATGTATCATTTCACTCTGAAGCTTACTTGAGATCGCCTAAAGTATTTTGGTAGTTTTCCATTAACGTTTCGCCTCACCAAGCACGATTTTAGAAAAAATTAATGGAATTGCACAAAACACATGTGGTTAAAATAATATACTGCAAAAACACATAGGCCTGGCAAAAGCTATGCATAAAAATGAATTGACCAAGGTTTTGACTGAACAAAACACCTGTTGGCTAAAATACTATGCTAAGCAGACAATCAAACAAGCAAACAGGCAGTCTGAAACTTTGGAGTAATAGAGTTTGTTTATTCCAAGTAGAATTTTTTTATTAGTGTTATCCAGGGGTACTGACGTATTATGTTTTCTTTATCATTTTAAAAAGAACTTATTTGTCAAGAAGTCACTATTTTAAACGACAATTTTAATATGCTGTTGACTTAACAAAGCACATGGTTGCACTAAGGACCAAAAATCTATTTAGAGTGGTCACCTTGCAACTTGAAATGGTTAAATTCGTGTTGCTGTCAGTTTTCAAGTTTAATGTAAATGATTTTTAATAGTTATTTCAAATCACTTTTTCAAATATGGAAACAATAGGCAAGTTTAAGACAGTTCTGTTGGTTTGTAAATTTTGTTTTTTATTACTTACAACCTACTTCGAGGGAACGATTCAAAAAAAGAAAGTTACACTTACGAGAGGAAGTCATTTCATTTAGACGAGTGACTACAATTCGGTGGTTTCGTTATTAATTTTCAGCGAATACGCTTTGCGTTGGTATGTTACCTCCATGGATAATCTGAATCTTGCTCTTTCAGAAACCCGCACTTTACTGTGATAGGTACGGTGAAGAAAAAAAACCTGGAATGGTAAGTAGTCTGGAGGCGTCAAAAGCCTGTCGTGTCATCGTGACCAGAATTCCCTAATTGCTTTCGTGTGAACGCCTAGTTATTTCATTAAATAGGCCGCTCTCGGTTCTTTCCCGTTAGCATGTAGGGAATGCCCAAAAATATGCAAACACCGCAAGAAATGCAAGCGTGAACGTAAATGCAAATGCAAGCCAAGGCTGCAGGTTGCCCTGTTGTCATTGACCATGAGCGTCAGAGTGCCATTTCCTTCACACGTTGCGAGTCATTGTTTGTCAAGTCGTGGCAAGAACAGTGCTCTACACAGCAATGAGTGCATTTTGTAGTAGTTCAGTGCGTCCGAACGCAAACATTTGGTGCTCGTATAGTAGGTACTTCCGTAACAAGGTTAGCCGAGGTGTTTGCTGTTTCAAGAAACACCGTATCAAATATTTATATATCATAAACAGATAGTGGAAAAATATCGTCTGCTATGTGACAACGTGGGCAAAAGTGTGTGTTGAGTGGTCGTTGAAGAGGATTGTGCTGAAAATTAAGGGGGCGATAGCTACAAAAGTGAATGCAGAAATGAATGTTGCACTCGCAAACGCTGTCAGCCCAAAAAAAAAATAAATAAAAACGAAAGGAGCTCCAAAAGCAGACAATTTCACGGCAAGCTTGAATTTCAAAACCACTTATCAGTGATGCAATTGGCCGCATCGGGAAAACGTGGTGCTGAAGTCATGAAACATGGTTCGGTGGTGATTGGGGCATGCATATCGTGGTATTCCACGGGATCTGGGCAGCCATATCGTGATGTTCCCTGGGATTTGGGTTGCCATACCGTAGTATTCCGTGCGCCTCATGGCTACTATGCAAGGTCGCATTACTGCCAAGAATTATGTGATCGTTTTAGCTGATCGCATCCATCCCATGGTATAATTTTTGTTCCCCAGTAGTGATTCTGTGTTCCAAGACGTCAGGACCCCCGTTGACACATCTCGCATCGCCCGCAACTGGTTTTGTGAGCAGGAGCATGAACTGCTTCATCTCCCGTGGGCGCCACAGTCGCCAGATCTCAGTATTACTGAGCCTCTGTGGTCTGCTTTGGAGAGAACAGTGCGTGATCGTTATCCACTTACATCGTCGCTGCCTATACTTGCCACTATTTTGCAGACAGAATGGTAAAAGATTCCCATGAAAACCATACAGGACCTGTATTTATTCATTACGAGACGACTGGAAGCTGTCCTGCATACCAACAGTTTTCTTACTGTGCTGTGTTGTGTTTTATGGCGTTTCCACATTCTTGTATACTTCCTGTATCAAGGACCCATGCGTCTGAGAGTGAAGTTGCCAGTGCAGAATCCCTGCTGGTAGATACGCATCCTGTGGGTAATTCAGTGCCAACGATACGCTTGACCCTTTGATTATTGCCAAACAGAACTAGCGGTTCTAACGATTATCGATCTGCTAGTGTGTGATTTTATTACGGATTTTATGCATTAAGGTATGTAAACTTCGTTTATTTCATTTGTAAGTTACTAATGAAACGATAACTTTGTAAATTTTATTCTTTATGGAAAAACATTTATCATTATGTATTTTATGAAGGAGAAAATTTGTAAACGCTCTGTTTTATATGAAGTCGTACAGAGATCGTTCAGTGCATAAGGTTGGCAGTCTGTTTTAAACCAACAAAAAAAGCAATTTTGTCATATGATGACATGTTGGAGACCGTGGCTGTTTTTGAAGACAAATGTTGATGGTGTTAGGACAGCAACCAGCCACAAATTTACTTTGAGTTCCTTTATTCAAAGGAAACCGTTACCGGTTTCGAATCGTTGCGACTCATCATCAGACGGTTTACACGCTTTCTTTCTACATTTGGTGTGTTTTTATAGATTAATTGTCCTAAAATATAAATAAAACATGTACCAAAACATGTGGTGCGTGGTTGGAATGATCTCAGCGACAAATCTAAAGTGTACAGTGAGAACTACTACGTGTGCAACAACGAGGATGCAGTGTGAATGCATTTACATCGATTGGATGAACGTTATGGAAACAAACACTCGAAACCGACGTTTCACGTAAGTCACATACAACGAAAATCTGCAACGCAACCATCTGTGTGTGACGTGTTTGTAATTATGTTTTATTTATATTTTAGGACAATTAATCTATAAAAACACACCAAATGTAGAAAGAAAGCGTGTAAACCGTCTGATGATGAATCGCAACGATTCGAAACCGGTAACGGTTTCCTTTGAATAAAGGAACTCAAAGTAAATTTGTGGCTGGTTGCTGTCCTAACACCATCAACATTTGTCAACAAAAAAAGGTTTTTGGGATGTGTTTTTCGGAACACACAGAACTGGTACCGACGGTGTATTAAAATGTACTGAGACGTGTGAAGAAGATGGAAATAGACTAATGGTAAAGACATAAGATGCGAGCTACATTATTGTGGTTTGGCTGAAGAGCGAGTGGTTTAAGGAGGACAGCCAAGATCACATCTGTAGATTATAATTACAGAAGCACGGAAATTTAATTTCATAGTCGCCAGTGCCAGCAGATGTCGATCTCGTGTCTGTGTAACATCGTCGTAAGTTTGAGAGTGCAGGGTTTGATCAATAAGTCAGTATAATACTGCTCTCTTAAGAACATATAATTAGTACTTGCAATAAATCTTAATTGAGTAAAAGAAACTTCGTTCTCTTCTTAAGCCGTCACTAATGTAGAACTTTTCCAGGCTACCAAGGGAAACTCAATTCTGTAGTTTCTTTGACACTAGGGCAGAATTTGTTGAGCGTAGTTTTCCGAACTAATACTACATGTTGCTGTACGAAAACGGAAGGACAGTGAAAGGCAAAGGGGACGCGCTAGAAAAATCAAGTACTGTTATTGTTACGAAATGTAATTATTTTGAACTCACTGAAATAACAGTTAGCTGTAAGTGCTGTTAACATTCGCTAAAGTTAATCAGATGCAAAGTGCAATTAACTAGTCATGTCTCTGGTTTGATTTCTGGAGATATTTGTTTAATCAGTATACAAGGCAGAGCTTGTTAATACGTGAGACACATGAAGTTCTTTAGTTTCACAAAGTGTTACTCTTGCTGGTATAACTTATTTTCTGAACCCAGTGTTAGAACTTGTAGACTAGGTAAGACAGTAGGTTATTACTCAGTTATTTATTTCACGTGATCTAAGTATCATATTATTACGCTTTTAGGAAGCCTTGTGTTGTGTTGCAGTGTCAGAAGTATTCTAATATACGTCTCCATTGTTAGGTGGGCAACTTTAAACTATTTATTATTCTTTTAACTTTGAGAGCACATATTAGATTGAGATTACTTTTTGAAAACTACTTTTAGTTAAGGGTATTTGTGCATCAGTCGTATTTGTAATGTGAGTTCTTAAGAGATGCTGTTAATGCTACACTCTACAATTAACTGTTTGTACTATTGACTGTTCCTAAACTGATTTACCTGAATCATTAGTTTAATGTATAACTGAGCAATACCGACCCAAGCCATAGCCCGACGTCTTAGGCTTTACTCAGGTCATGCTTATCATTTGAACTGACTTAAAAGTAACACAGTAAATATCCGTTACTAAATCTTTTGTTATCCTGAAGCTAAAAGACTATATGATATTGCACAATGTATTCCTCCAACTCAGCTAGTTCTCCAACTCTAATGAACTCGATGTCGACGGAACAATAAACGTACTTCCACATTTCTGGAAGAAAGCCTGGTTGTTAGTTAGTGACCGTAGAAAACATTCGACTCACATAAGGCAGGTAAAAAAGGGAGATGAAAAGAACATTCATATGCTTTTTGAATCTACTCTTAATTTCTTTCCGAGTTTTATGTCGTGCAGCACCTTGCAGAGATTATTCATTTCCAGGTCGACGAAATTCACACTCCCTGACAGCTTCAGCGAAGCCGCTATTCAAGCAACTGGCTCGACAGTTGTTGGACGAACTTGTTCCCACGATTTAGTTTTCTTCCTTTTTGGTCAATCTCTGCGCGTAGCCGCTCTGTTCACTGTCGCAACTTGTTACACTCAGCAAGTTGAAAGTTTTCTGTGTATCTCAGCACAGATTACTCTCATACGTAGCGACGAATAAGCCCTGATACTTTCAAGATACGCAGAATATACATTTGTCATGCCCCAGAGAACAAATTTAGTAACGCGATATGACTCCAAAATAAATATAAAAAAAGTCCCACGACACACACTTTCATAAATTCAGCGCAGCGAAAAAAAATGAGGGTGTACATTTCTAATATGCATGAGTAACAAATAAATGAATAAGTTCGTGAGTTTAATATAAGGTGCAGTCAAATGAAAACAAGACATTCGGAAAAATTAAATAAATTGTTAATTATTTCAAGTGCCATCGCCATGACTCTTCACATATTTATCACACTGTAGCACACAACGCTCAATGCCTTAATGGAAAAATATTTGTGGTTGCCTACGAAATCATGACAGTGTCCAAGCGTGTATTTCTTCGCCACCGTAGCAAATCGATGGCTGTGAATGTCTCTCCACAGGGCTCCAAAAACATGTAAATTACGTGGGAGGGACAGTATGGAGGATATGTAAAGGCTTCCGAATGAAACCTTTTGCAGCGTAGTCGGAATAACCTTGGCCATGTGTGGCATATGTGCCAAAGTTGTCTGTATGCCTTCATACGAGCCCTAATGTCTCGTATCTTTGTGGCCTGTACGCAAAATATACATTGGTGGCAGAAGAATCGTTCTGCAGTCAACTTCAAACGTTGGTCCTCTAAATTTTCTCAATAGTGGTTTTGTTTGTGAAAAGAATGTCTTCCCCGCTAATACTCGCACGTGAATTGCAACCAGATCTAGCATTCCACCTCTGAATTTCTTCGATGTCTTTCTTTCATCCGTCCAGGTGGGTATCCCAAACACTCGAGCAGTACTCAACAATGGGTCACACTATTGTTCCACACACGGTCACTGTGGTGTCACCGCCAGACACCACACTTGCTAGGCCTTTAAATCGGCCGCGGTCCATTAGTATACGTCGGACCCGCGTGTCGCCACTGTCAGTGATTGCAGACCGAGCACCACCACACGGCAGGTCTAGAGAGACGCCAGACACCACACTTGCTAGGCCTTTAAATCGGCCGCGGTCCATTAGTATACGTCGGACCCGCGTGTCGCCACTGTCAGTGATTGCAGACCGAGCACCACCACACGGCAGGTCTAGAGAGACGCCAGACACCACACTTGCTAGGCCTTTAAATCGGCCGCGGTCCATTAGTATACGTCGGACCCGCGTGTCGCCACTGTCAGTGATTGCAGACCGAGCGCCACCACACGGCAGGTCTAGAGAGACGTCCTAGCACTCGCCCCAGTTGTACAGCCGACTTTGCTAGCGATGGTTCACTGACAAATTACGCTCTCATTTGCCGAGACGATAGTTAGCATAGCCTTCAGCTACGTCATTTGCTACGACCTAGCAAGGCGCCATTATCATTTGCTATTGATCTTGTAATTCATGTATCATCAAGAGCGATGTTCTCCAAATATGGATTAAAGTTAAGTATTCCAGCAGCTACGTTCTTTTCTTGATAGTATAATTACTTTACCTTGTTCCAGACCTCACGCCAATCTGCGTGAGCTTAAACGCGTGCATTTCGGCCTCCTCTAGCAACACGGTGTTGGCTCTTCAGCCAACACGACAGTCACCTTTACAGACGAACCACATTTTCCTAAAATTCCCCCAATAAACCTGAGTCGACCATTCGCTTTCTCTTTTACTGTCCTTACATGTTCGTTCCATTTCATATCTCTTTGCAGCGTTATGCCTGTAAATGTAATCGACGTGGCTGTGTCAAGAACCACACTACTAACTCTGTATGCGAACTCTACGCCGCTGTTTCTCCCACTCAGTGCATTAACCTACATTTTTCTACGTTCAGAGCTAGTTGCCATTCATCGTACCAACCATAAATTTTGTCAAAGTCATCTCGTAGCCCTATCCTCTTGTAGTCACTCAACGACGACACCATCCCGTGCACCGCAGCACCATCGGCAAACAGCCTCAGACAGCTGCTTACCTTATCAGTCAGATCTTTTATGTATAGAAAGAATAACAGGTAAAAGAAGAGAAGAAACAGGAAGTGGATCGTTATTCTGTAGCGTCAACGAAAAGGAATATACATGCCACGTGCTTCTCGCAGTTATACTGTGAATGGAGGAGAGGGTGGGGGAGGGGGGTTGGGGAGGAGGGAGTTCTTCTCACCGTCGACTCTTTTTTTTTTAATTCCGAGCTGACAGAAGTCGTGGGAAAGCAATGTGCACATCTACAAATGGCGGTAGTTTCGGGTACATAAACGTATAAAAGGTAAAGCATTGGCAGAGCTGTCATTTTGTTCACAGGTGATTCATGTGAAAAGATTTCTGACGTGAATGTGGCCGCAGTACGGGTATTACCAAACTTTGAACGCGTAATGGTAGTTGGAGCTAGACGTATGGGACATTTCATTCCGAAAATCGTAATGGAATTCAATATTCCGAGATCTACAGGATCAAGTATGTGCCGAGAATACCAAATTTCAGGCGTTAACTCTCACATCGGATCACGAAATGACCGACTGTCTCCTTAACGACCGAGAGCAGCGCTGTCTGCGCAGAGTTGTCAGTGCTAACAGACAAGCAACATTGCGTGGAAAAACCGCAGGAATCAATGTAGGACGTACGACACAGTACCGTTAGGACAGTGCGGCTAAATTTGGCGTTAATGGGCTACGGCGGCAGGCATACGACGCAAATGCCTTTGCTAACGCATCTCTCCTAGGGTGGTGACCATATCGGTTGGATCGTGGTCGACTGGAAAACCGTAGCCCGGTCTGAGGAGTCCCGATTTCAGTAGGTAAAAGCTGAGGGTAGAATTCAAGTATGGCGCAGACCCCACGAAGCCACGGATCCAAGGTGCCAACAAGGTAATGTGCAAGCTGATAGTGGCTCTATAATGGTGCGGGTTGCGGTTACATTGAATGGCCTGGGTCGCGGTTATCTTCGGCTACTTTGACACCATTTCCTGCCCTTCACGGGCTTCATGTTCCCAAACAACGACGAGATTTGTATGGATGACAATGCACCATGTGATTGGCATGAAGAATTTTCTCGTCAGTTGGAGGGAATGATTTGGCCACTCAGATCGCCTGACATGAATCTCATCGAACATCGAAGGGACGTAATCGAGAGGTCAGTTCATGCACTAAATCCTCGCACCGACAACACCATCGGAATTATGTACGGCTATAGAGGCAGCATGGCTCAATATTTCTGCAGGGGACTTGCAAAGCCTTTCTGAGTCCATGCTGCGTCGAGCGTCGAGTATGCCTGGCAAAAAAGATTTGATACAATTTGAGGAGGTATCCCATTACGTTTGTGACCTCACTGTACATCTTAATGTTCTGCCACTAACAAAACTATTTCTTAAGGCGATGGAAAGATTGTGATTGTAAAGATGTGTAATGGCAAGTAAATGCATCTGTTTAAGTAAAACAGATTGTCTTCTACACGGTGAAAAGTATTTAAACCGACAAACTCTGGGAGCTTGTAGGGGACATCAAAACAAATATTTTCCCTAATCTCATTTTTTCCTATGAAGAGTATTTAAACCGGTAGAGGAAGCTTTATCTGGCGGCAAATTAATTGAACCAACAAACACTTTCCCATTTTTTTATGGCCAAGAGACAACACATTAACACAACCCAATTTCAATTATAGTAAAATTTCAAAAATTCCTCCATTGACACGTAAACAAAGGTTACACCGTCGGATCATGTTCTGTCTGACACGGCAAAAACCCCAGGAGTATCCTGAATTGTTCCTGCTGCTGCTATTATCCGGGCAACCAGATCCTCTTCTGATGCAACAGAAATTGCGTAAACAAGGTTGCGCATCTCTCCCCACACAAAAAAGTCCAGAGGGGACATATCTGGGGAACGAGCAGGCCATGGTACAGGACCACCTCTGCCAATCCACGTTTCTGGAAACCGTCGGTCCAGGAATCGACTCACACGACGACTGAAATGTGCCGGCGCCCCTCATATTGGAACCACATGTGATGTCTTGTAGGGCGCGGGACGTCTTCTAGCAATTCTGGCAATGCTCTGGCGAGAAAATTGTAATAGTGCCTGCCATTTAATGGCCTAGGTAGCAGACACGGCCCAATTAAACAGTCCCCAACAACACTGACCCACACATTAACGAAGAACCGCACTTGATGAGCGCTAGTAACTGTGACATGTGGGTTATCCTCACTCCAAATACGCGAATTGTGCATGTTGAAGACTCCATCACGCCCGAACGTAGCTTCATCGGTAAACAACACAGAGGATGGAAATGTAGGATGCATTTCACACAGTTCCAGGTAACACTGCGAAAACTGTGCTCTGGGTGGATAATCACCTGGTTACAGGTTGTGAACACGCTGTAAGTGAAATGGACGTAACAATTGCTCTCGAAGGACTATTCTTACATTCGTCTGATTCGTCCCCATGTTACGTGCAATTGCACAAGTGCTGATTGAAGGAACCCACTCCACATGCTGCAAGACAGCTTCCTCAAATTGCAGCGTTCTTACCGTGCGACGGCGTCCCTGCCCAGGTAATCTGCTAAATGACCCGGTCTCACGCAGACGTTGGTACACAGCAGCAAATGTCGTAAGATGCGGGATTCGGCGATTAGGATATTGTTGTTGATAAACCCGCTGTACAGCTCGTCCGTTGTGGTGTGCTACGTAGTACGCACCAACCATATCTGTGTACTCACTCCAGCTGTATCGATCCATTAGTAAACAGAGACAATGCACTACTACACTGGTGGACAGCAGTTGCCTACAACTGAAGAGCGTTGTACGCCCTCTAACAATTGAAGATCGTAATACGGCCTCTAACAACCGAAGAGCGTAATATGGCCTCCTCTGGTTTAAATAATCCTCATAGGAAAAAGTGACATCAGGAAAAAAATATTTGTTTTGATGTCCCCTACAAGCTCCCAGAGTTTGTCGGTTTAAATACTTTTCACCCTGTAGAATAAGACTTTCACTCTGCAGCGGAGTGTGCGGTGATCTGAAACTTTCTGACAGATTAAAACTGAGTGCCGGACTGAGACACGAACTCAGGACCTTTGCCTTTCGCGGGTAAGTGTTCTACCAACCAAGCTACGCACTACTTGGCAGAACACTTGTCCATGAAAGGCTTAGGTCCCGAGTTCGAATTTCTGTCTGGCACACACTTTTAATCCGTCAAGAAGTTTCAGATTGTCCTCTAACTGCAAAAACCACAGTGCATATAACATCTGACACAGATCACTCATAAAAAATGTAAAAAGAATAATTTTTTGGACTATTTGTAGGTCGAAGGCTTTTATGGAAATATTACAACTAATATCTTCTTCTGGGACACTGCTGCTATCTTCGCCAGAAGAAAACTTTCTTACTGTCGCTTACTGAAACACGTTTGTTTTAGTTTACTTGTTCTCAGTCTACATCGCCTGGAATAGCGTTTTTAAAGGTTATCCCGTGCATATGCAAGGCTGTCATAATTATTGAAGTGTGCGTTCACCTGAGTCAGCTATAAATTACGATTTTGTTAAACTGTTGAAACAATCAGCCTAAATGATTTTGCACATTATTTATTGATTCATCGACAACGTTTTCTGCTTTTTTAAAGAAACCCACTCAATATTAAGCCTCCCATTCGAGGAGTTAAACTTGTTCTCTCCAAAATGATGCGTCTTCATGACGGAGTCCCGTAGTCTGCAAATCTGATCTGAAATTAAAAAACAATCAATTTTTTCAGTATATAGCATATTTCGCATGAATTAATACCACAGTTTTCTGAAATTTGAAAAAAAATAACAAGATGGCGAACCTTTGAGACAAAGATCTAGTTTTAGCATGTGATTTTGATCAATTTTTGGCAACAACTAACGAACAAGTTAAAACAAAAAATGCGTATTACTCCTTGCGGACATGACCGATGACTAATTCAGCCGAATTTCAGATAAATATATTTATTAATATGCTTCCATTCCGTTGCGTTAGCCTGAGATACAGAGTACGTCAAGCCGACAGAGTGAATAACGGACTCACAAACAAAGACGTCATTCTGCAATTTGAATGAGTTACTCCTTGGGCTAAGGTTCTTATACACCGTGTATGGTCCGGCCACATTAATGGGACCACCAGCTTCGTGTGACGTGAACGTGCAAGTACCACCCGCAGACGGCAGGTGGCAGCAGTAGACGGAAAACAGTGAAGTCTAATGCGGAAAGGCGCCATTTATCTGAAAGCATTGGCATTCGGACCAAGAGTGCAAACATTTCCGAAGCGGCAAACTTTGCAAACTGTTCGCGTGCTGCTATGGTTTTAGTTCAACGTGCATGGTAAAATGACGATATCCACATCCTGCGCTGAGGCGGCTGTGATGCTTCACGGGCCATAGATGACAGGGGTCTACATCTACATCCACATCTACATGGTTACACTGCAATTCACACGTAATTGCCTGGCAGAGGGTTCATCGAACCATTTTCATGCTACTTCTCTATCATTCCACTCTCGAATGGCGCGTGGGAAAAAATAACACCTAAATCTTTCTGTTCGAGCTCTGATTTCTCTTATTTTATTATCATGATCATTTCTCCCTATGTAGGTGGGTGTCAACAAAATATTTTCGCATTCGAAAGAGAAAGTTGGTGATTAGAATTTTGTAAATAGATCAGTTCGAATTTCGTAGAAATGTTGGAACACTTGAGGCAATACTGACCCTACGGCTTATCTTAGAAGCTAGATTAAGAAAAGGCAAACCTACGTTTCTAGCATTTGTAGACTTAGAGAAAGCTTTTGACCATTTTGACTGGAATACTCTCTTTCAAATTCTAAAGGTGGCAGGGGTAAAATACAGAGAACGAAAGGCTATTTCCAACTTGTATAGAAACCAGATGGCAGTTATAAGAGTCGAGGGACACGAAAGGGAAGCAGTGGTCGGGAAGGGAGTGAGACAGGGTTGTAGCCTCTCCCCGATGTTATTCAATCTGTATATTGAGCAAGTAGTGAGGGAAACAAAAGAAAAATTCGGAGTAGGTATTAAAATCCATGGAGAAAAAATAAAAACTTTAAGGTTCGTCGATGACATTGTAATTCTGTAAGTGACAGCAAAGGACTTGGAAGAGCAGTTGAACGGAGTGGACAGTGTCTTGAAAGGAGGATATAAGATGAACATCAACAAAAGCAAAACGAGGATAATGGAATGTAGTCGAATTAAGTCGGGTGATGTTAAGGGAATCAGATTAGGAAATGAGACAAAGTAGTAAAGGAGTTTTGCTATTTGGGGAGCAAAATAACTGAAGATGGTCGAAGTAGAGAGGATATAAAATGTAGACTGGCAACGGCAAGGAAAGCGTTTCTGAAGAAGAGAAATTTGTTAACATCGAGTATAGATTTAAATGTCAGGAAGTCGTTTCTGAAAGTATTTGTAGTATAGGCATGTATGGAAGTGAAACATGGACGATAAATAGTTTGGACAAGAAGAGAATAGAAGCTTTTGAAATGTGGTGCTACAGAAGAATGCTGAAGATTAGATGGGTAGATCACATAACTAATCAGGAGGTATTGAATAGAATTGGGGAGAAGAGGAGTTTGTGGCACAACTTGAATAGAAGAAGGGATCGGTTGGTAGGACATGTTCTGAGGCATCAATGGATCGTCAGTTTAGTATTGGAGGGCAGCGTGGAGGGTAAAAATCGTAGAGGGAGACCAAGAGATGAATACACTAAGCAGATTCAGAAGGATGTAGGCTGCAGTACGTACTGGGAGATGAAGCACCTTGCACAGGGTAGAGTAGCATGGAGAGCTGCATCAAACCAGTCTCACGACTGAAGACCACAACAACATCTCGCCGCAAAGAAAACCGCCTTTGTTTCAGTGACTGCCACCCCAACTCTGGTATCATATCAGTGACACTCTCACCCCTACTGCGCGATAACACAAATAGAGCTGCCCTTTTTTGTACTTTTTCGATGTCCTCCGTCAATCCTACCTGGTAAGGATCCCACACCGCGCAGCAATATTGCAGCAGAGTACGGACAAGTGTAATGTAGGCTGTCTCTTTAGTGGGCTTGTCGCATCTTCTAAGTGTTCTGCCAACAAAGCGCAGTCTTTGTTTCGCCTTCCCCACAATATTATCTATGTGGTCTTCCCAATTTAAGTTGTTGGTAATTGTAATTCCTAGGTATTTAGTTGAATTGACAGCCCTTAGATTTGGGCAATTTATCGTATACACAACATATATCGGATTTCTTTTAGTACCCATGTGGATGACCTCGCATTTTTCGTTGTTCAGTGCCTATTGCCACTTTTCGCACCACACGGAAATTCTCTCTAAATCATTTTGTAATTGGAATTGGTCGTCTGATGATTTTACTAGACGGTAAATTAAAGCATCATCTGAAACAATCTAAGGGGGCTGCTCAGATTATCACCTAGATCATTTATGTAAATCAGGAACAGCAGAGGGCCTATGACACTACCTTGCGGAACGCCAAATATCACTTCTGTTCTACTCGATGATTTACCTTCTATCACTACGAACTGTGACCTCTCTGAGAGGAAATCACTAATCCAGTCACACAACTGAGACGATACTCCATATGCACGCAATTTGATTAATAGCCGCTTGAGAGGAACGGCGTCAGAAGTCTCCTGGAAATCTAGGAATATGGAATTTGAAGGACGCTGCAGCTGCAGACGTGCAGCTGTTGAACAACTGACAGCTCAGATGAACCAAGGAGCTACCAGCAGTCTCTCCTCAACCCATGACAGTCATCCGACCGTTACGATCTGGAGAATGTCTTCTTGCCATTCCCTGGGGATCTCGTCATTCTGGAAGGCGCAGTGGATCAACAGAAATAGGCATCTATTCTCGGGGACCATGTCCACCCTTACGTGCAGTTCGTTCTTCCTCGGCACGATGGCATCTACCAGCAGGACAACGTAACGCCTAACCCAGCTTGGAACGTACGTGTCTGATTCGAAGAGCACCTGGATGAGTTTACCGTACTCCATTGGCCACCAAACTTCCTAGATTTACACCTAGTCGAGAATCAGTGGGACCATCTCGATCGGGCTGTTGGGGCTATAGATCCTCAACTGAGAAAAATGGTTCAAATGGCTTTAAGCACTATGGGACTTAACATCTGAGATCATCAGTCCCCTAGACTTAGAACTACTTAAACCTAACTAACCTAAGGACATCACACACATCCATGCCCGAGGCAGGATTCGAACCTGCGACCGTAGCAGCGAGCGGTTCCGGACTGAAGCGCTTAGAACCGCTCCGCTACAGCGGCCAGCTTCAACTGAGAAACAAAGCACAGTTGCCCACGGGACTGGAGTCTGCATGGCTCCACATTTCTGACGGTACCTTCCAGAACCTTGCTCACCCTCTTCCTGCGTGTCTCGTGCCGCAAAAGCTGATCATTCAGGCTTTTAACAGGTGGTCACGGTAATGTGACTGTACAGTAACATATGAATGCTTAGTGCTGAAACTTTGGTGTAATGACATATCCAGAGGATGCGTATGTTGCTTAAACAACGGCAGCAGTGTCGCTGAGACTGCCATACGAGAATCTTACGTGCAGATAAAGTAGTTTCTACCTGGGTGGTAATCTGACTTGTCAGTGATGGAACTGTCCTGTAAGGGATATAGTTATTGTCCATAGATCGGGAACCGCAGATAAGTAAATGGACGTTATGCAGAAAGCTGCCAGATTTCTTACATGAAAGGCATTTTCTTTTCCGATTTAATCTCACAAGCCGCAAAAGCTTCAAAGAACATGATACACGACGGGGAGAATATGAGATCAGACGGCAAGTTGGTAAAAGCCCGGAAATTTTTAAGTCTTTCCTTAAGCACAGCATAGCACAGCTATCTGTAACTACCCTGCCGCTTACCACGAATTTTATCCCCGACCCGAGGCGGTGTCGTATCGGCGAAGCGGAGGACACAGTCCGTCTTATCGCGAGCTGCTCCGGGGCCGATCCTCGAAATTAATTGGCCAAAGTGCATTCCTGTGTCAGAGGCGCCGACAGAGCTGGCGTCAGCTTCCATTAGCGGGATGCGCCAGGTAATTTATTACGGGCGTAAATCTCCGAGTAATATGGAGATAATATTCACACTAGAGCGCCGGACTGCCGAGCCCCTGTTGATAGGCTACATCTATTACACTGTCGACGCTGAGTGAGTGACGTGCTCGCACCAGATAGGGCGGCTCATGAATTACGTGTGGCCTCATACGCTGACCAGCCGCAAGGTGTTTACGCTCTTGTAAAAACAAAAGAACTTCCACCTCGAACCTCTAGGGTGCCATGGTGATTACAGTAGAGAAACGTCAGAAACGGGAAATCGTGGTACACCTGGTTTTTCGAATAATCTGTCAATTACGAAAACATACACTGAGTTGACTAAAGTCATGGAATGCCTCTTAATACCGTGTCGGACATACTTTATCCGGGGTAGTGTAGCAAATCGACGTTTCATGTCCACTACGTAAATAATGAACCATCGTGCCTCTACAGCCGTCCATAATTGCGAAAGTGTTGTCGGTGCAGGATTTTGCTCACGAACTGACCTCTCGACTTTGTCCCATAAATGTTCGATGGGTGGTCAAATCATTCGCTCGAACTGTCCGGAAGGTACTCCAATTACGAAGAATTGGGGGGCGGTGACATGGTGCATTGTCATTCATAAAAGTTCCATCGTTTTATGGGAACAAGAAGTCCATGAAAGCAAATAGCCTACAGGAAGCCGAATGTAACCATTGCCAGTCAATGATAGGTTCATTTGGACCAGATGACCCAGAACATTCTATGTAAACACAGCCCACGCCATTATGGAGCCACCATCAGCTTGCACAGTACCTTGTTGACAACTTGCGTCCATGGCTGCGTAACACACAAACCCTCCATCAGCTCTTATCAATTGAAATCGAAACTCATCTAACCAGGCCTCGGTTTTTCAATCAACTAGGGTCCTACCCATATGGTCACCAGATCAAGAGAGGCAGTGCAAGCGATGTGCTGTTAGCAAAGCCACTCGCGTCGGTCGTCTGCTGCCATAGCCCATTAATGCCAAATTTCTCCGCATTGTCCTAACGGATACATTCGTCGTACGCCCTACATTGATTTCTGCGCTTATCTCACGCAATGACAACCTTACGTAAACGCTGCTGCTCTCAGTCGTTAAGTGAAGGCCGTCGGCCACTGCGTTGCCCGATGTGAAGTAAAGCCTGTAGTTTGGTATTCTTTGCACAGTTTTGACGCTCTGGATCCACGAATATTGAATTCCCTAAAGATTTTCGAAATTTAATGTCCCATTCGTCTAGTTACAACAACTACTCCGCGTTTAAAGGTTACCAATTCCTGTCGTGCGGCCATAACCACGTCGGAAACCTTTCCACATGAATCAGCTGAGTACAAAAGACAGCTCCGTCAACGCACTGCCCTTTCGTGCCTTGTGTACGCGACTCATGACTTTCGTCACCTCGGTATACTGTACCCATGTACAAAGCAATATGAAACAAGGAAACACCGAACTAAACACAAAACTGTTCATACGTAATTCACAGTACACGTTCTGCAAATCAACAAGGAACAAGGATTTTTTGCGTATCTTAGGTCATGCTGTTGGTCAATGATGTCAGATTGCCATAGGCAGAGGTGCGCAAGTTGCTGCTTCGTTTCCAGAAGCAATTCATTACAACTCCACATTGTTTAATGAACAAAAGTACGAGCTTACCGAGTCCAGATTTGTGGATTCAGGTCCATCTAGCAGACAGAACTCGCGATGTCGTTCTTAATGCAACAAAATCGCCAAGTGTAACGGTTACTTTGGGAGTAATGCAAGGGAGTGTTACAGGATCGCTAGTATTTACAATTTATATTTATGATCTAGAAGAAGGCTCTATGAAGCTATTCGTGGAGGATCCTGTTGTCTGTAGGAATGTTGAAACTCCAGAACATTGCAAGCAATAAACGAGTGAAGAGGTTGAAAAATCATCCAACCAGTTGCAAATAACGGTTTATTAGCTCTTGACCTAGGCAACTACTTCTGAAGAAGATGTTTTTACAGATATTGAAACCTAGGTCAAGGGCTAGTAAAGCATTATTTGCAACTGGTTAGCTGATTTTTAAACCTCTTAAAAATTACACAGTTGCTGTTTCGCAGCCATGTTTAATATTTTGGCTAGACGAGTATTACGGGGATTGCAGTAGACTCTGAACATAAAGAAGTGTAACATTTCGCGAAGAGATCCATTATTATAACCACCTCGAATGACCTCAAGTGGATTAACAACATAAAACATATTCGTGGAAACGGAGATGCCTGACTTAGATTAAGTGGTAGTATCTAAATAATTACACACATCAAAAAAGGTTTTGCATCACCTAGTTCCGAGAGTTCCGGAGCCTATACAGAAAATTGGAGTAGAGATCAACATAAAAATCATTTCTGCCCTTCTTATTGCTCATGAAAACAACACATTGCATGTTGTAACCCCATGCAGCGAGACCTTCAGAGGTGTTGGTCCAGACTGCTGTACACATCGGTACCTTTAATACCCAGCAGCACGTCCTCTTGCATTAATGCATGCCTATATTCGTCGTGGCATACTATCAACAAGTTCATCAAGGCACTGTTGGTCCAGGTTGTCCCACTCCTCAATGGCGATTCGGCGTAGGTCCCTTAGAGTGGTTGGTGGGTCACGTCGTCCATAAACATCCCTTTTCAATCTATGCTAGGCATGTTCGATAGGGTTCATGTCTGCAGATTATGCTGGCCACTCTAGTCGAGCGATGTCGTGATCCAGAAGGAAGTCATTCATAAGATGTGCACCATGGGGGGCGAATTGTCGTCCATGAAGACGAATACCTCAACAACATGCTACCGATGTGGTTGCACTACCGGTCGGGGAATGGCATTCACGTATCGTACAGGCGTTATGGCGCCTTCCATGACCACCAGCGGCGTACGTCGGCCCCACATAATGCCACCCCAAAATAGAAGGGAACCTCCACCTGGCTGCACTCGCTGGACAGTGTGTCTAGGGCGTTCAGCCTGACCAGGTTGCCTCCAAACACGTCTCCGACGATTGACTGGTTGAAGGCACATGCGACACTCATCGGTGAAGAGAACGTGATGCCAGTCGTGAGCAGTCCATTCGACAATGCTGTTGGCCCCATCTGTACCGCGTTGTATGGTGTCGTTGTTGCAAAAAAATGGACTTCGCCATGGACGTCGTGAGTTAAGTTGTGCAACGTGCAGCCTATTGCGCACAGTTTGAGTCGTAACACGATGTCCTGTGGCTGCACGAAAAGCATTGTTCAACATGGTGGCGTTGCTGTCAGGGTTCCTCCGAGCCATAACCCGTAGGTAGCGGTCATCCACTGCAGTAGTAGCCCTGGGGCGGCATGAGTGTGCCGAGAATACCAAATTTCGGGCATTACCTCCGAGCGATGATAATTGAGTTGCCGACGGCCTTTGCTTAATGACAGAGAGCAGCGGCGTTTGGATAGAGTCGTCAGTGCCAACAGAAAAGCAACAATACGTGTAATAACCCCAGAAATCAATGAGGCACGTATGAATAACGTTTCTTTTAGGTCAGTGCGGCGAAATTTGCCGTTAACGGGGTATATCACTAGACGACAGACGTGAGCGCCTGTCGTACCAGCACGACGTCGCCCCAATCTCCACTTCTGGGCTCTTGACCATATCGGTTCGACGCTAGATAACTGGAAAATCATGGCCTGGTCGGATGAGTCTCGATTTCAGTTGAGTCTCGATTTCAGTTGCTAAGAGCTAATGGTAGGGTTCCATTGTGGTTCAGACACCATGAAACCATGGACCCGAGTCGTCAACAAGGCATTGCATGCTGATGGTGGCTTCATGATGGTGTGGGCTGTGTTCACACGGAATGGAATGGGTCCTCTGGACAAACTGAACGAATCACTGACTGGAAATAATTACGTGCGGATACTTGGTAACCATTTGGAGCTATTCGTGGATTTTATATGCCCAAACAACTACGGAAGTTCTATAGTGACAGTGCGCCGTGTCACCACGCCACAATGGTTCACGATGGATTTGTAGAACATTCTGGCCAATTCGAGCCAAAGATCTGGCCACCCGTCGACAATTTATGGGACATAATCGGGAGGTCAGTTCGTGCACAAAATCCTACAGCGGCAATATTTTCGCAATTATGGACGGCTGTAGAGGCATCGTAACTCAATATTTCTGCAGGGAACTTGTAACGACTTGTTGAGTCCACTCCATGTGGAGTTGCTGCACTACGCCGGGAAAAAGGACGTCCGACACGATACTAGGAGGTTTCCCATGACTTTTGTCACCCCAGTGTAATCCTGCTGTCGACTCGGTTCGATCAGATTTTTAGATGGGTATGAGCAGTCGCGGAACCCAGCGGTCGGGAGCATTTAGTAGTGTTAGAGAATGCCGTGAAAAATGTTGAAAACTGATGCAGCACTGACTTCCACTTTTCCCAGTATCATCTCGATTGTGATCGCCGCTTTTTGAGAGCGACCACTTCTCTTGTTCTTCCCTGTTCTTCACAGAGAGATGATGCGCCATGTGGTTCTTTGTCGCTCACATCTCACATTTGTTTGAAACAGTGGATGTTTCTAGACCACCTACCCATTGTGCCTTATGATGGTATATATTGGTACCACATACTTCCGCCAACTGAACAAGGATTGCAGTATTCTTCCTCCTTCAAATGCTGAGATTTTTCCCTTTACTTGTACAGTGAAACCTTGCTTCTTGTCGAATTTTATGATTTTAAGTCAACGGAAATTACCCCATAGGTTTTGATGAGTGAGGTTGCGAGTTGGTTAGCACACTCAATTCGCATTCGGGAGGACGACGGTTCAAACCCGCGTCCCGCCATCCTGATTTAGGTTT
Source organism: Schistocerca nitens (assembly GCF_023898315.1). Lineage (NCBI taxonomy): Eukaryota > Metazoa > Arthropoda > Insecta > Orthoptera > Acrididae > Schistocerca > Schistocerca nitens. The sequence goes on along the minus strand of NC_064615.1, from coordinate 244,405,655 downwards.
TCCGTGATTTCCCTAAATCGCTTCAGGAAAAGCTGGGATGGTTCCTTCGAAAGGGCACGGCCGCTTTCCTTCTCCGTCCTTCCCTTATCCGAACTTGTGTTCCGCCTCTCATGACCTCGTTGTCGTCGGGACGTTAAATACTAATCTCCTCCTCTTACAGTTTGCGAATGTCAAAACATGAAAAACATAAATGACCGAATCTTTCGATTGCATTGACTTATAAGCTTAAATTTCTTTACACGCCAATGGAGCATACAATTTTGTATGTGAAATAAATTTGAACTTGAAACGCCAATCTGTCCCATAAAAAAGAATCTTAAAAGACGGACAGAGAGACAGATAGATACAAAAATAACAAAAAATATTTTTTCGGAAGATACAATTGAAAGTTAACAATTATCGCATTTTTGAGATTATCAAAATATGTGACATAAATAACCGTATCTTTCTATTGAAGTTACTTAGACGCTCACCATTGTTACGACACCAGGGGACCATAGACCTTACTAAGTGACATAAATCTGAACTTGTTATGTCTGCTCACCCCTGAGAGAAACTGTCCTTAACAGTTTGACAGACAGAGAGACGGACATAGAGTGATTCTATAAGGGTTTTGTTTATAGAGACTGAGACACGGAACCCTAAAAAGATGTTTTCGTGGGTTACAATCGGTTTATACATCGAAATTACAAGATAAAAACATTTTGTAAAAAAGTCTTTCAAATTATTGTCGACTGAATCTGACAACATATTAAAACTGTGGACTGACGTTTTCTATAAGACAATTCTGACTGCTTTTCCATAAATCTTTAATGCCAGTTTTTGCTAAATCTGTGGAGCAGTTGTAAATTTATGCCAAATCGTAAGCCAACTTTTGAAACTCAATCGTAGCTAGCGGCATTATCCGTGAATCTAAATCTGTAATGTGCTACAAGAACTTTTCCGTGACCTCCATAGGCGTCCGCAAGGTGGAACAAGAGGGGGCAGTTTGGGGCACAGAATTGTCCACAGGCTGTTTACGGGAAGGTATGCCTATTGTTTGGGGCAGCGGTGATTTACGCGTTGTCCTGCGCTCAGAGTGGCTGGTGAGATTTATAGAACATTGCTAAAATAATCCCCCCTTCCTCATATAACCTTTATTGGCCTGCAGACGGACACCACTGCAACACAGAATACACATGGCTGCAGTATACGCGCCCTTCTGCTACTGCATAACTTAATCACAACAATAGTTCATCATTTGTCTCTGGTCAAGGGCGATCCGTCAAGACCTCGCTGATACCACATTCGGTTATACAATCACAGAGCGTTTGCGGTAGACTCTGAACATCATGGCCCCGCTGCCTTGTCCTGCTCTATGAGGTAACGGGCGAGTTGCGGCGCCCTGGAAATATTCTAACAAGGGAACCTCCCCATCGCACCCCCCTCAGATTTAGTTATAAGTTGGCAGAGTGGATAGGCCTTGAAAAACTGAACACAGATCAATCGAGAAAACAGGAAGAAGTTGTGTGGAACTATGGAAAAAAGTAGCAAAATATACGAACTGAGTAGTCCACGTGCAACATATGCAACTTCAAGGGTGACATGCAGCTAGGAGCGCCGTGGTCTTGCGGTTAGCGTGAGTAGCTGCGGAATAAGAGGTCCACGGTTCAAGTCTTCTTTCGGCTGAAAATTTTAATTTTTTGTTTTCAGACAATTATCTGTCCGTCTGTCCGTCCGATGCGATCACTTTTTTTGGAGTGATTATCACATCCACAAGAAAACCTAAATCGGGCAAGGTAGAAGAATCATTTTACCCATTCGCCAAGCGTGCAAGTTAGGTGGGTCGACAACATATTACTGTCATGTGACGCACATGCCGTCAATAGTATAGTATAGAATATATCAGACGTGTTTTACTGTGGAGGAATCGGTTGATCTATGACCTTACGATGAAATGTTTTCAGTTCCCATTGGAGAGGCACGTCCTTTCGTCTACTAATCGCACGGTTTTGCGGTGCGGTCGCAAAACACAGAAACTAAACTTATTACAGTGAACAGAGACGTCAATCAACGAACGGACAGATCATAACTTTGCGAAAATAAAGTAAGTAAATTTTTCACTCGCGGGAGGACTTGAACCGTGGACCTCTTATTTCGCAGCCACTCACGCTAACCACAAGACCACGGCGCTCCTGGCTGCATGTCACCCTTGAAGTTGCATATGTTGCACGTGGACTACTCAGTTCGTATATTTTGCTTATTTTTTCATAGTTCCACACAACTTCTTCCTGTTTTCTCGATTGATCTGTGTTCAGTTTTTCAAGGCCTATCCACTGTTCCAACTTATAGCTAAATCTGAGGGGGGTGCGATGGGGAGGTTCCCTTGTAAGTTCAGAGTTGGCGGCCACCGCTCGGGTCGCGCGGCAGGGCCGAGCTCGTTAGCATCCGCGTGGTGCCTCACAACGACCGGAGCACGTGGTCCATCGAGAACGTGGCTGGGAATACCTTGGTGACGCTGTGCGCCGGGAGGGCCAAAGATGGCGGACTTTGTGAAACCTTAATGGCAGACATTTCACAGTTCGTATAGAATTTAATAATAGCCAGATGAATCCATGATACCTCAAAAAGAAACATGTACATTACCATTATTTGCGCGACGATTCTGATGGTGTAATCAGATTTTCAATATATTTATTAGTTTAAAGTTTAGTATCTGACGATACAAGTAACACCCAGCAACGAATTTCCAAAATTTAAACGCTTCATCCGATTTCGTCGATCGACGTGTCTTTAGAAGGCTATTAGTGTAAACCTAAACTGGTATAAATTACAGACATGTAACTTGAATAGTACATGAATTATAGGAGGTCAAAGTGGCCGATTACTAGCTATCGATCGCCTCAGGCCCTAAATACTCCACAGTTACACGGAAAAACGGTAGCATCTTGCTTGTAAATATATTTATTCCTCTATGTCTTTGCTTATATCCGATATATACTATTCATGAAGAAAATGGTTAAATATTTACTGTGTTTTAGAAAGCACAGAAACATTAGGCTACTGGCCTACCTTTTGTTCTATTCCTTTTGATATATGTTTTTTTTAAATTTGTTTATGTATTTAATAATGTGTGTTAGAGCGTGTTTATGGTCCAGCCGTATGAATATTTATTTAATTTCAAGTTACTTAAATGTAACTCCAGTATTTCGTATATGTTTAAATATGTTTGTGAGTGTACGTTGGCTTGATGACATGGAGGGAGCGCTCTAGCCAGTCACAGCGCTTGTTAAAGGCGAGACTGTATGGAAGTGGGAGAGGAGGATCGTTTCGAGAGAGGACACGGGGGTAGTTCTGGGGGTGCTGGACAGGACAGGAAGCGACAGGACACGGGAAGTGCTGGACGTGACGGCGCGATGGACGCTCGGTCGCGGCAGAGACTTGGAGAGACTGGAGCGGTTTGCGCGTGGTCGCGGCAGATAGATATACTTTGGAGTGCCGACTTGTGCACTTGTGAGATTTCCGTGCCTTCTACAGTGAAGGCTCTGTTGTTGTTGATAACTAATTACGTGCTGTAGGAATCTATTGTTTCCCTGAAACTTCCTGGCAGATTAAAACTGTGTGCAGGACCGAGACTCGAACTCGGGACCTTTGGGTTTCGCTGGTAGAGCACTTGCCCGCAAAAGGCAAAGGTCCCGAGTTCGAGTCTCGGTCCGGCACACAGTTTTAATCTGCCAGGAAGTTTCATATCAGCGCATACTCAGCTGCAGAGTGAAAATCTCATTCTGTATTGTTTCCCTGTCATTCAACTTATATTTCCTTAGCTGGTTTTGGCGTGTGTTCACCCCAACTAATTGACTAACAGATCAACAGAGAGTGAAAACTGCCGCATTATCGGATAACGCAAAAAATTAATATGGCCCTGTGACTCCTGATTGAACTGCGGTGGCAGTGTTGACATTAAATGGTTCAGAATTGATCACTTTTAATTAAAAAGGGGTGCACATTGATGTTATATGCAGCTATTGAACACCAGATGCAAATGTGGAACATAAAATTAATTAAGAAAGTGACTTGGGATTTCAACTGCTTGATTGAAAACAGATGCAGTCGATTATCACAAATTTATTTTAACTCACGAACTTCAATCATCACATTACATGACTCTCCTACCAGGCAGCGGTAATAAATTGCGTTTGCGTGGAGTAAAGCGCGACAACTCAAAAGTAATTCCTATCGACTGAACCAGGCGTAATGCGAAGTGCGAGAAGACTTCTACAATACACGACCCATGAAATCCTCGTGAAAACTCTGCCGACGTGGTCCAACAAATTAATCAGTGGCCGGAGCGGGCGCAATATCACCGAATACAGCGTGGCGGAGCGGCGTCGTTGTGCAGACGTCGGCCGACCTCGTGGTGCTGCAAGGCTGCGCTCGTCTATTCACTCCTAGCTATCTTGCTCAGTACATAGCTGAACCAAAACTTTCTAAGCTCAATCGTTCCATTTGCTAAGTCCTAAACTGCATAGATGCTCACTCTTTCTCAGGCAAGCTGAGTAAAGAATGCCACGTCCACACTCTAAGCAAGCTGGGAACGGAATACCTCTACGGAGACTTCTCCCAGTCTGCTCTTCGCCTTCGCCAGCGAAATTACTTACGCCAATTGCAGCGCAAGTTGCGTTAATTATGCATCACTTCCCAGCGCCGACCAATGCCTGCTCTGGGAAGTGAACAAATTCCCACAAAATTTCCCTTCCTCTCAACTTCTTCTATTTAGCTCCTCCCAGGCCACACATCAACGTTAGCGTCTGCACAAACACCAATTTCTCCGGAATTCTGACTCCCAGGAGAGTACTTCAAATTCCTCAGTCCTACGTTCCCATCGCAGGCCGGCGTATTTCATTCTGTCGCTCTTCACCTGATTTACTTCAGACTCTGTTGACCGTGAATTCACCGTGAAGTTGCTATAGTCACGAACACGCACATTTTGACCTCTGTTGACCACTCCACCATAGCTTTGCGCGGCTTTCTCGCATGTTTCCCTGAAAACGGGACGACGTACATTTATCAACAAGCGTACAAATTCTCCATCTGCTTCCCGGTACACCAGCATGGGGTTGGGGTCAACCATCCATGCTGTCACTCATCTTAGGGCGGCTGGAGGCCACGCCGTGTTACTGCTTTCTCAGAGCTTGAGCTGCACTAAGCTGCCTGTTGTCGCTTCCCTTCGCCGTTCCCCAGCTGGCCACGGTCAACTCTAAATACTTCCCTGGGGTAAACTAGCGTCCAGTAAATCGACTCGTTTCCACAAAGTTTTCATGTCTTGTGAATTACTTGAAAACCATCACCTGACATTAATTATTCCAATACGTCCATACTATACCCTCTACAAGATGCATTGCACCTTGTCAGTCATTTTGTTCAGCCCTACTGTTCGCTCAACGTGAGTTAGGTGATCTTTAATGACTTCATGTAAGGGGCATAGTTCTTGCCATCTTACAATAGAAACCTTCGACCATTCGATTCATGTGTGTATTCTTATCATATACTATAGACTCAGCAGTATTTGGCCCGTAATGGGGCAACTACATATCCCAGCCCCTAGACAATGAAATCAGCCAAAATTTTTAACATTGCAACTCTGAGTCTGTGGGTGCGTAGTTGGGGGCCACCAACGTCATTTCATTTCATTTTTCTGTTGTGAAAGCCAGCACTGAGTTCATTTTTAAGTCAACTATGGACCGAAGTACATCAACTGGAAATAGAAAATACCATGTTTTGGCCTAGAAGAGAAAGGAAAAACTAAGGAAAGGCAAGGTCAAGAAGAGCTTCACTTCACGAAATGGGACATTTTCAAGCTCCACAGGGGTGAAACAGATCATGATGGGTAATTACAGAGCTACGAAGTCCGTAGTCCAGTTGTTAACTATCACAATAATGTGTCAAGACAGAGGACAAACGTCATCTTTGTTCAATCCTAAGCTGTTAAGAGTAGATTACACTGAGGTATTTATGACTGTTTTGGGAGACTTTCCACATTCATCTCTTCGAATGCTGTCCCGAGATACACTTTATCCGGACAACCCAAAAAATATAGCTATCAAAACATGTTTTGCTGAACATCAAATATGCCAGTGAACAAAAAGTGGAAGGCTTGAAAACATTGGAATAAATGCATTAATTTTATCAGATTTGAAGTTTTGTAAGCAAATAAAGATTCCTCAATAGACTAAGCGCTATTAATGTTATTTCTTGTTTCTTCGCTTTCCGGTGTATAAATTAGAGGCAGTTAAGCTGGATATTTTTGTTAATAACCAACAGAAATTTCTCAAGTTTTCTGATATAAAAAATGGAAGTTTTAGAACCTTCCTCCCTCTTGCATACGTTTCTGTATATGCCAACGTTAATCTTCTTCAAATATTGATTTAAGAACCCCATTCTAGGTGCCACATCTGTTTGGTGATTCCCTATAACGAATTTAATTTCGTTGCAGTGTAGTTCTAGTGACATTAAAACGGGTATCAGGTGCCCTTTCTCTGTCATTTCGCCTTCCAAAACAATTGGTACCATTCGCTTCATTACAGTCTTGAACCAGCCTCCTTGACTATCACAGACACCCTTCTTCTTCAACCTTGGCATCATACCCATAGGCCCTCTGCTTTTTCTGATGTATACAAACTATTTAGGAGACAATTTGAGGAGCCCTCTTAGGTTGTTAGCAGATGATGTTGTTGTTCACGGTCTGGTAAAGTCGTTGCAAGATGAGTTGAGCAATTTACACTAAATAATAAAAAGCGTGAAGTCATAAAAATGAGTACTAAAAGTAATCAGCTAAATTTCGGTTATACGACGTATCATACAAACCCAAAGGCTTTTAATTCAACTAAATACTTGGGGATTACAGTTACGAATAACTTAAATTGGAGAGATCACATAGATAGTGTTATGAGGAAAACCAACCGAAGAGTGTGATTTATTGGCAGAACGCTTAGAAGATGCTACAGGTCTACGAAAGAGACTGCCTACACTATGCTTGTTCGTCCTCTACTGGAGTATTGCTGCCTGGTGTGAGATCCGCTTCCGATTGGTCTGACATAGGGCATCGAAAAAGTTCGAAGAAGGGCAGCTCGTTTTGCATTATTGTTAGGGGAGAGAGTGCAACGGATACGATATGCGCATTGGGGTGAAAATCATTAAAACAAGGTGTTTTTCGTTGCGCTAGGATCTTTTCATGAAGTTTCTATCACTTACTTTCTCCTCCTAATAAGAAAATATTTTTTTTGGCGCCCATGTACATAGGGGAAAATGAGAATCATAATAAAATAAAATAAGAGCTTGCACGGAAAGATTCAAGTGTTGGTTTTTCGTGGGTGCTGTTCGAGAGTGGAACGGTAGAGAAATACACTCCTGGAAATTGAAATAAGAACACCGTGAATTCATTGTCCCAGGAAGGGGAAACTTTATTGACACGTTCCTGGGGTCAGATACATCACATGATCACAATGACAGAACCACAGGCACATAGACACAGGCAACAGAGCATGCACAATGTCGGCACTAGTACAGTGTATATCCACCTTTCGCAGCAATGCAGGCTGCTATTCTCCCATGGAGACGATCGTAGAGATGCTGGATGTAGTCCTGTGGAACGGCTTGCCGTGCCATTTCCACCTGGCGCCTCAGTTGGACCAGCGTTCGTGCTGGACGTGCAGACCGCGTGAGACGACGCTTCATCCAGTCCCAAACATGCTCAATGGGGGACAGACCCGGAGATCTTGCTGGCCAGGGTAGTTGACTTACACCTTCTAGAGCACGTTGGGTGGCACGGGATACATGCGGACGTGCATTGTCCTGTTGGAACAGCAAGTTCCCTTGCCGGTCGAGGAATGGTAGAACGATGGGTTCGATGACGGTTTGGTTGTACCGTGCACTATTCAGTGTCCCCTCGACGATCACCAGTGGTGTACGGCCAGTGTAGGAGATCGCTCCCCACACCATGATGCCGGGTGTTGGCCCTGTGTGCCTCGGTCGTATGCAGTCCTGATTGTGGCGCTCACCTGCACGGCGCCAAACACGCATACGACCATCATTGGCACCAAGGCAGAAGCGACTCTCATCGCTGAAGACGACACGTCTCCATTCGTCCCTCCATTCACGCCTGTCGCGACACCACTGGAGGCGGGCTGCACGATGTTGGGGCGTGAGCGGAAGACGGCCTAACGGTGTGCGGGACTGTAGCCCAGCTTCATGGAGACGGTTGCGAATGGTCCTCGCCGATACCCCAGGAGCAACAGTGTCCCTAATTTGCTGGGAAGTGGCGGTGCGGTCCCCTACGGCACTGCGTAGGATCCTACGGTCTTGGCGTGCATCCGTGCGTCGCTGCGGTCCGGTCCCAGGTCGACGGGCACGTGCACCTTCCGCCGACCACTGGCGACAACATCGATGTACTGTGGAGACCTCACGCCCCACGTGTTGAGCAATTCGGCGGTACGTCCACCCGGCCTCCCGCATGCCCACTATACGCCCTCGCTCAAAGTCCGTCAGCTGCACATACGGTTCACGTCCACGCTGTCGCGGCATGCTACCAGTGTTAAAGACTGCGATGGAGCTCCGTATGCCACGGCAAACTGGCTGTCACTGACGGCGGCGGTGCACAAATGCTGCGCAGCTAGCGCCATTCGACGGCCAACACCGCGGTTCCTGGTCTGTCCGCTGTGCCGTGCGTGTGATCATTGCTTGTACAGCCCTCTCGCAGTGTCCGGAGCAAGTATGGTGGGTCTGACACACCGGTGTCAATGTGTTCTTTTTTCCATTTCCAGGAGTGTAGCTTAAAGATGGTTCGATGAATCCTCTGCCATGAGCTTTATTGTGAATTGCATATTAATGTAGAGTAGATGTAGATCTAGATTAGATTAGACGAATACCAATACTAGTACCGGAGGCCGGCCGGGGTGGCCGAGCGGTTCTAGGCGCTACAGCCTGGAACCGCGCGACCGCTACGGTCGCAGGTTCGAATCCTGCCTCGGGCATGGATGTGTGTGACATCCTTAGGTTAGTTAGGTTTAATTAGTTCAAAGTTCCAGGGGACTGATGACCTCAGAAGTTAAGTCCCATAGTGCTCAGAGCCATTTGAACCATTTGAACTAGTACCGGGTGGTTATAATTAAACCGCGGCTACTCACAGAGGCTCAGTATGGGCTGTAACTAACGTATGACAGTGAAATTTGGTATATATGCTAATGCGTGAATGCAGAACAGAAATTATTTCCAGTTTTGACCACCAGAAGCAAAGCTGGCGCTATGAATGCAAGAAAGACGTATAGGAATGTTTCCGTACGTAATTGATTAGGGATGCAATGTGGACAAAAAAGGTCAAACAAGTGAGAAGGGCGTAATGTTGTTATGTTTATTAACTGCTACATACACAGTTTGTTCAGTATAGGCACCAGAAACGTCGACAACATGCTGCAGCTGTGACACAGCGTGATCACTAGCGCCAGATTTGCACCTGGTGTCCAAAACTGGAAATAGTTTTTGCCAGTGTAAATCAATTCCGCACTAACGCATTAGCATATCTACCACGTTTCACTGCCATACGATAATTTCAGCCCACACTGAGCGTCCGTGAGTAGCTGCACTTTAATTATAATCACCCAGTATGATAATATTGTCTCACCTTCAGGGGTAAAAACCGATGCTGAAGATTGCACCGTACACCAGCTTTCGATACTCAAAAAGAAATAAAATTTAATTGTGTCACCAACTCAACAGCTACATCACTCAAGTCCTAGCAAATGTCAGAGTGATGTCTGCGATTTATTGCAAGTACTGCATGCGTACGCTATTTTGAGGCACACAGTTCAAATGGCTCTGAGCACTATGGGACTTAACATCTCAGGTCATCAGTCCCCTAGAACTTAGAACTACTTAAACCTAACTAACCTAAGGACATCACACACATCCATGCCCGAGGCAGGATTCGAACCTGCGCCCGTAGCAGTCGCTCGGTTCCGTACTGAAGCGCCTAGAACCGCTCTGCCAAAACGACCGGCCCACACAGTTCCCATCGCCATATTTTGTCACCATGATCTGCCTCTATGGCATCTTGAGAACTTCCTTCACAGTTGTTAGGTACCTGACCTATAATCGAGAATGTCTCACAAGAAAACATGAGGCAGAACCATCAGACCAGGATTTCATGCCCTCTCCTCTCGAACACAGACTGGACTCCATCCCTGGGCCTTCTCCTTGAGTCCAGACAGTCGGACCCCTAATAGAGCAGTGACACAGAAGCACTTGTCTGCATCACTCTATTACGGACCAGCAGGGGCTTTCGTTCCAGTGCATTCTGGAAAACTATAAAGAAACTAAATCAGGATTGTCAGCTTCCGAATCAAATCTCGGCGCCTCGACAGTAATGGCGAGGCTCAGGAAATGACGGCAGCTGGGGTTGTGGTAGGCCCGTCTGTAGGCGACCGCCCGCGACCTGACCGAAGCCACAGACCGCGCGGGCAGCGGGCAGTCGCAGGAAACAGGTGGTGATACATTAGAATTTAAGTGAGACATTACGGGGCTGCCAGCATACAAAATTACGCAGCCATTCAGGAGGCGGGCGCGAGGGAACTCTATTAAACTGGGAGAACTGCCAAGCCAGGCGGGGATTGGGACTAAGAGTGACAAATGAGGCGGTCACTCCGCGATCGTACTTGGTGGCATTCGCCGCGGGCCATTACTGGGGAAAGCAGGAGGCTAGGTATGGGCCGCGCATTAAGAGGGCTCCGTCTAGTTGCGTCTGATGCAGGCAGTGGTCACACCGTTCCCGACGCGTCGATGTTGTCATGAACGGAGTTCCGGCTGAAATGAAGCATTCTTTTATACGAAAATCAAACGCCGTAATCTTCGTCTCAGTCGATAAAATGAACTGATCTCGTGTTATACGAGGATCACTCCCAAAGAAATGCACAATGTTTAAAAGGAAAACACTTCCTAGCGCTCTGCAAAATTATATTTATTTGGCGACATACTGGGTTTCAGCTTCTCAGGCCATCTTCAGGTGTCAACTGAATGTTGCAAACAGAGATAAATATGATGTGCGATTTACATAAATGTTATCTGTACAGAAGATATAAAAATGACGAAGTGCTCACACATAAAAATATTACAATAATTACATTAAGTAAAAAAGATGAGAGAAACAGAGCTTTTACGTGGAGATACATGTAACAAATGATGAGAAATAAAATGAATTTAGAGACTGGACAAACTTAATTTAAAAAGTAGGAAAATAGAAACTGAGTCTGATCATTTAATACTAGGCTGACATTCTTTGTTATTTGTTTGTTGATTTTCAGTGTCTTTTCTTTCTTTTTTTGACAGCATTCAAAATTTCACATTCTACATCATATGAATAGTTTTGTGCTAAATTATGATACATATGATGTAGAAGAAGAAAAAGCAGAAAGATAAGCCTACTGTAAATCAAGAAAGACATGTCACAGTATGCCAGCCTATTACTAAATGATCAGAATTCAATTTCCATTTGCCCCCTTGTTAAATTAAGTTTTAGTTACAAATATTATATTGAGACTGTAAATTCATTTTATTTCACATCGTTTGTCACATATATCTTCATATAAAAGCTTCGTTTACACCATTTTTTTACTTAATGTAAGTACTGTAATATTTTAATATGTAAAGACTTCGTAATTTTTATATCTTCTATGCAAGTAACATCTGTGTAAGTGTCGCACTTCATGTTTATCTGTGTTTGCGACATTCACTTGTCACCTGAATATGGCCTGAGAAGCCGAAAGCCGATTAGTGACAAATTAAATATAATATGGAGAATAATTAGGAAGTGTATATTCCTTTTTAATATTATTGTCATGTTCTGCCAAGCACTGACAGAAAATTCAGTTAGTGAAAAGCACAATGTTTCTTTAAATATCCAGATTATTTACCACACCTTTGATACACGCAAAGGGAAAAAAAACGCTCAACGAAGGAATTGTGCTTATTGGTCACAAACTGATATTAGTACATGTATCAACGGAAAATATAAAACTGTTAATTTTGGCCACCGATGGATGAATGTGCGACGTTGGAGCGCAATTTAATCGCGCAGCTATCGATGATAGTGGACAGAGGATATTTCGATAGTAGGGCACAAAATAACTGGTGTTTCAGTGACCACAAGTACCATTAATAGCCAACCCACAGGAATGGGAATGGGCTCATGGCGCCCGTTGTGCTCACTACCGTTGACCTCTGTACACCAAAAAGCCCGTTTGCAGTGGTGTCAGGCACATTTAGCCTGAAATCTCATAGCTGGAGTACAGTTGTCTTCAGTCCTACTTCGAAGTGAGAACCGATGACCAGGGAAGACGCTCTTGAGACGTCCTCGACAGTGGTGGGATATGACCACAACCAGGAGTGCTGGTCTGAGGTGCTGTTTCCTTTCATAGCAGGACCCCTTCGATTGTCACCCGCACCACCTTTACAGCTCAGCTGTACGTCGATTATATTATACACCCCTATTTTGTTGTCTTTCATAGAAAGCCATCCAGGTCTTAGCTGTCTGTGTCGTTCCTTCACTTTTCCGTTTCGCGACATAGTCCAACCTACCCACTTTCATCTTTCCTCTCTCAACACAACACATGAAGAGTTATGCACCACCCGCAGGGGCACGTACCTGACGTGACGCGAATGGCGATCGCGCGGAACCCTAGCTGTCTATGCCGTTTCTTCACGTTTCATCTTCGCGGCATAGTCTGTTCTAACCACTTTCATCTTTCTACTATCAACAACACAACACATGAAGAGTCATGCACCACCCGCGAGGGCACGTACCTTACGTGACGCGGCTGGCACCCGCGCGGTCCCTCAGCTGTCTGTGTCGTTTCTTCACTTTTCCGTTCCCCGACATAGTCTGTTCTACCCACTTTCATCTTTCAATTATCAACAGAACAACACATGAAGAGTCATGCACCACCCGCAAGGGCACGTACCTTACGTGACGCGGCTGGCACCCGCGCGGTCCCTTAGCTGTCTGTGTCGTTCCTTCACTTTTCCGTTTCGCGGCATAGTCCGTTTTACCCACTTTGATCTGTCAACTTTCAACAGGCACAAAACTATTCAGCCCAGACTTTGATCTTCCATCTCGAAGAAGAGTTCACGAGAACAGTGCTCCGTGCTCTCTGACGACAGCTGATCAGGCAACGTCAGACGCGAACCGCGTCTAGCCCGCAGCTAAACGCCAGTAAGCGGAAATCTCTGTTCAAAACCTTGAGCCTTCTTTGTTTTCCCTTTGTATTTTCCGAAGGAATACCGACTATTGAAGTAGTAGCATTTAACTGTATGACGTGTCCCAGGACACTGCGATACAAGCAAGGATAGACGGAGTTTTAAGCAACCAGCTGGGCCCGAGGAGGCCAGCACTACGGAGTTAGAGAGACGGCGAGTTTAGTCGCAAAATGTTGAGAGGATGAAAACGGCGAATTTGGTCGCAAAGTAAGGTTTTGTTGCAAGATGTTGAGAGGATGAAGACGGTGAATTTTGTCGCACAGTAAAGTGAGAGTTTCTATTGCTTGTTTTCGTGCTTTCCAAACCTTAACTTTGCTAGCAAGGTCGCTAGTTCTCTCCCCAGTTGACAATGTTTGGGGCCAATCGATTCCAAGCCAAATAACTGCTTACATAAGAGCGAGAGATGGACCAACACGATATTGCTCGGTTTGTGAAGCTCTTTTTCTTGAATAAATCACCCAATTTTTCTGAAATTCTAATCATGTGTGGATGGCTGCAAATGGTCTCCAAGTAGCCGAATATAACCGTTTCCAGTAAAGGATCGGTTCATCCATTCCATGTAAGCACAGCCCACAGCGTTATGGAGCCACGACCAGCTTGCACAATGCCTTGTTGACAACTTGGGCCCATGACATCGTGGGGTCTCTGCGCACTCCGTACCATTAGCTTTCGCCAAGAGAAATCGGGACTCCTCTGACCAAGCAACAGTTTTCCAGTCATCTAGGATCCAACAGATATGGTCACAAGCCAAGGAGAGGAGCTGCAGGCGATGTCGTGCTTTTAGCAAAGGCACTGGCGTCGGTCGTTTGCCGCCATAACCCATTAACGCCAAATTTCGCCTCACTGTCCTAACGTTCGTAGTAAGAGTGTAATACCAAACGTAAGGTCTCCTATTTTTTATAAGTACATGGACCTGCTTATTTCTACAAAGGCTTACATCAGTTTACAGCTTGAAAAAATTTTGCTATTTTTCGACATAATCACCATTTCTGTCGATGCATTTTTGTAGACTCTTTGGCATTTATGTATGCCCATGCCATACCAGCTCGCCGCCATGCTTGTTCAGAAAGTTATGAACCTCTTATTTCACTTCGTCGTCGGAGTTGAATCGCTTTCCCGCCAAATGTTCTTTTAACCTAGGGAACAGGTGACGGTCACTGGGCGCCAAGTCACGACTATAGGGTGGGTGGGTGATTATGTTCCACTGAAACTATTGCAGGAGAGCAACGGTTTGCCGAGCGATTTGTGGGCGAGCGTTGTCATGGAGAATGTGTACGCCAATGCTCAACATTCCTCTTCTCCGGTTCTGAATTGCCCGTTTGAGTTTTTACAGAGTCTCACAGTAACTGTCAGCGTTAATTGTTGTCCCAGTGGGCATAAAGTCTACCAACAATACCCCTTTCCGATCCCAAAAAACGTTTTTCATGACTTTACCGGCAGACTGTGTTTGTTTCAATTTCCGCGGCTTTGGCGAAGAAGGATACCGCCACTGGCGTGATTGTTGCTTGGTCTCAGATGTAAGGTGGTATGCCCAGATTTCGTCACCCGTGACAATTGAGTCCAGAAAGTTGTCCTGTTGGGCTGCAAGGCGGTGAAAAAATGCTCGGGAAGGATCAGCTGTTGCCGCGTGTGGTCCTCAGTCAGCGTGCGTGGCACACATCTTACGCACACCTTCCGGTAGTTGAATATTCCCGTTAAAATTCTGTGAGCGGTGCTTCGGGAAACCTCAGGAACCCATGTGCAGAGATCATCCAGGGTGATCCGATCTTCAAGCATGCTTTGCTCAACCTTCAACACTGTCTCCTCAGAAATTGACGGTCTCCCGCTCCTTTGTTCGTCGTGAATTTCGGTCCGACCAGCTGCAAACTCTCTACACCACTTACGAATATTTTTGACATCCATGCACGTCTTACCATACTCTTCCATCAATTGGCGATGGATTTCCATCGGCAAAGTGCCCTTTGCATTCAAAAACAGGATAAGTGCGTACAATTCGCACTTGGCGGTAACATCCAATGGGAGCTCCATTCTCAACGGGTGCCAAGCAAAGACTGAGCGCCTCAACGCGGCGTGCGTGTATTTACACACAGCATGTGAAGCACTCTTCATAACAATGTGACCAACTGCCACACAAACAGAGTTCTGTACTTATAAAAAAAAAATAGGCGACCTTACTTTTGGGATTACCCTCGTACGTCCCACATTGATTTCTGCGGTTATTTCACGCTTTGTTGATGACCTGTCAGCACTGACAACTCTACGCAAACGCCGCTGCTCTCTGTCGTTAAGTGAGGGCCGTCGGCCACTGTCTTGCCCACGGTGAGAGGTAATGCCTGAAATTTGGTATTCTCGGCACTCACTTGACAGTGTGGACTTTGGAATATTGAATTCCCTAAAGATTTACGAAATGGGGTGTCCCATGCATCTAGCTCCAACTACCGTTCTGCGTTCAAAGTTTTTTAATTCCCGTCGTGCTACCATAATCACGTCGGAAACCATTTCACGTAAATCACCTGAGTACAAATGACAGTTCTGCCAATGCACTGCCCTTTTATACCTTGTGTATACAGTAGTACCGTCATCGGTATATGTGCATATCGCTGTCGCAGGACTTCGGTGATCTCATGTTATGTATACAAGCATCTTACACTCCTGATGTGAGCACCACTTCCACTGCCCCCACCGCCCTGTAACCGTCGCACGCTGCATGTCTCGAGCAGCCGTTCTTGTGGGTGACGGCGTTTCTCGACACGACTGACGACCTAGCGTAACAAGAAACGTGATTCGCGATGACACCAGGCAGCTCGTTTCCGTGGACCAACTGTCGGAGCTCGATTATCTTGTGCCCTCTGCAGTTTTAATCGACGATGTAGTTAGGTCATCATGAGAATAGCTAGGGATCGCCTGGTGGGGAAGCCCATGTTTAGCAATGTCCGCTCCGACACATTTGTGGCTGCTCCAGCACTGTAATCTGTCGTCAGATCTCTCACAGATCCTCCGCGCTCAGGGACGAGTCGTGGGCGTCCAATACCGTGTCGCTTCATAATGGTTGCACCGTCCTTCAACCACTTTCCACAGACGCTCACGACAGTAGCACTATTTGTGGCCCGTATGGTCACTAGAATGATTCACTGTTCATCACTACTAAGATCATGTAATTCATGTGCCTGATGCGCCCCTATAGGGCAGTCAGTCTCGTGGTAGACAGTCACTGTATTTGGCATCAATGGACGTTAGTTGGTGCCCGTATGTGTAACCTATTTAGAATGGATTTTCTCATGTTGAGAAATGAGAAGGCGTGATCTTTTTTTTTACGTGGTAGAAAAAGAAGTTTCTACAGGCAAAATTGCATAAATATTTCTTTATTTCCAAAACTGGTTTCGATAGACTTTGCTGAAGGTGACAGCAAAATTGCCCTGAGCGCTATGGGACTTAACTTCTGAGGTCATCAGTCCGCTAGAACTTAGAACTACTTAAACCTAACTAACCTAAGGACATCACACACATCCATGCCCGAAGCTGGATTCGAACCTGCGACTGTAGCGGTCGCGCGGTTCCAGACTGTAGCGCCTAGAACCGCTCGGCCACACCGGCCGTCAAGGTAACAGCAGAGTCTGTCGAAACCAACTGCTGAAATTAAAGAAATATTTATGCTATTTTGTGCTATCGTGGCTGTAGAAAGTTTTTCTCCTCTTTTGATTTATACTTCCAAAAATTTTGTTTTTGACTCGTAGTTTGGAGTTTCAGTTTATTTAGCGGTTTCACGAACCTCTTCGACTTTTTCAGCAAATTCCCGAGAACGTATAACATAGCGAGCAATGCATGTTGGCTGGGGGTATTTTTCATTACTGGCCGTAGTTGGGTTTTGTATTTATTTCTGGCCTGATGATCCAACAGTACATGTACTTATTTGTGGTTAGTGGATCATGCAGGACTCGAAATTACTCGTGTAAGCCACATGGGAACTAATATTTATTTTGTGATCCAACGGAGGATTGGAACATTAATTTATTTTCCTAATGGTGAACAGTGATTTCCATTGAGCATCAGGGCTCATGAAATAAAAATTCTGCAGCGTTATCTATACTGTAAGGTGGCTAATAGACTACGGAATTAAATCATTTTTTTAAATCACACCTGATGCAGGACTTGGCTGATAGTGATGAGCTAGAACACAGTTCTGGCTTATAGTATGCACCAGTTACTGTACTTGACACGTTTATTTAAATAACAAGTATACTGCCACAAACCCTCCTATGACCTCACCTTGTCTTGGTAGGAAGGCATGGAACCCAGTGATCCAGATGTCCATAGCCTAGTGCTCTACCTTGTTGGACGGGATAAGGAGATGGAAGTTAAGATTGGCATATAATGAAGGTTCATCAGCCGTTGTGAAGGCAGATTCTCCAGGAGATGCACACCTGAAATCACAGTTTCCTTGCGTCCAGAAGTAGAGGCTTAGCCAGAGGCCGGTAACTTCTACTATTTAATAAAGAAACAGACCACTTAGAAGCTTGAAGAGATTAACAGCCGGACGGACAGTGATTAATTTGACCACATTAGAAAAAGACACAGAAAGAAAGGATATGAAATGTAGGATAACTTAAGGCCAGGTTCTCATTCAAAATGGTCAAAATATCAATTTTTAATTGTATTTTTTGATGGTACTTGCGTCTTTTTAATCCTTACGTTACAGAATTTTCTACAGCCCTTTGTTCCAAACAGCGTCCCTGCTCAGGGTAGAAAACTTATCGTGTCGTGACGCACATTCACAAAATGAATTACATTGCAGTATGCTTGCAAACATATTCGCCGAAAAAGCTGACGAACAGAGCGTGCAGGCTGCCGAACGCAGAGTATTCCAGCTCAGCCAAATCGACTTTTCTCGCCAAGAAGGACGAGCGAATTGGTCTCCAGTAACAATTCAGTTAGAGGAAGTGTTGATATACGGTCCTGGAAGTGCAAATTAAACGTAAGCAACGAAAACACTTTTTTGGTCAAATTTTGGTCAAAACTGGTCAATACATAATTTTCGCTTCGGCATATTAGATTGACCATTTTGAATTTCGAAAATCTAACTTTAGATTTGGGTTCAGTGACATCAGAAATATACAATAACATGTAATTTTATGCAATTTGCGGTGTTAACATATATAAAGTTTTTCTGAACTTCAAATAGGTCTTAATAGAGAAGCGATTTCTCAAAACAAAATATAAAGATTCAACCTAATAACTTCTACCTTTGACCTCAGAAAACTAAACACTTTTCTTGTGAATTTATTAAATTTGTTAATATTAACTGTTTCTTGTAAAGCCTTAAACACTGAAACCACCAAAATCGAACTCAAAGTTCGAATTAGCACCATATTGTTAAATTTAAGGTTATTTCATTGCGGTTAGGTCTAAGCTCCCATGACTTTAATATAGTATCGACTGATATAATCCATTTTTGATTTCAGGTAACTCTGCGGGGTTACACTGCACGTTGTCTGCGTACTTCAAACTCTCAGCCTCTTGATCAAAGCCAGCCGGGGTGGACGAGCGGTTCTAGGCGCTACAGTCTGGAACCGCGCGACCGCTACGGTCGCAGTTTCGAATCCTGCCTCGGGCATGGATGCGTGTGATGTCCTTAGGTTAGTTAGGTTTAAGTAGTTCTAAGTTCTAGGGGACTGATGACCTCAGAAGTTAAGTCCCATAGTGCTCAGAGCCATTTGAACCATTTGAACCCCTTGATCAAACCACAAATACGGGCGCTATTTTATTTATTTTTGTATTTAAAACCTAAAATAAAGTTAAAAGTATGATCAGTCATATAATCCCCAAATAGATCTCTTGTATGTCTTTTCATTG
The DNA here is from genome assembly GCF_023898315.1 of Schistocerca nitens. Classification (NCBI taxonomy): domain Eukaryota; kingdom Metazoa; phylum Arthropoda; class Insecta; order Orthoptera; family Acrididae; genus Schistocerca; species Schistocerca nitens. Next base: position 244,386,524 of record NC_064615.1, on the reverse strand, counting down.
CCTCAAAAAATATTCCAAACTTTTCCTATTTTTTGCTCATTAGAATGAGAACCTAGCCTTAACGATGGCTACTTGGAATGTCGGAGGACTCACCATCAAAGAATATGAATTTGTGGCGAAAGTAAACAGAAGAGACTATACTAGTTGCAAAGAAAACGAGAAAAAAGTTAAAATGATCAACTATGATAAATCGCAATTATATTTATTTATGATGACCGGTTTCGACTTTAAGTTAAAGTCATCTTCAGAAGGGTGGGGATAGCAGAGTTACAAAAAATACTAAACCGTACGGCGTACAAGAAAGTACAGAATGACGTAGCACTTACCCTTATGACTGGTTGCGGCGGCTCCTTGGCTGTTTTCGTGGCAGGACGATCGTAACTACGACTGATGGCCATAGGGCCACAGCTTAAATAGCGTGCAGTTTCCGCGCCGAATACGGATTACGTCGGATCCAGCCGGTGGCAAACGCGTCACAAAAACTGGAATGTGGATGTTGTATGAAATTTGCAAACTAAGTTCTAGTAAGTCAGGTATGAATATATAAGAGGTTAAACCATTACAAATTATCAGGTAGGTAGTTATTTAAGTTAAAAGTAGGCCAACTTACAGAATGAGCGATTATACAGTGTCACATTCGTATGAATGGCAAAAACATCGTTCTTATCAATATCTTGCCAATAAACAGATGACCCAGACAAAGGGAATTATATGCACGTGCAGATATCACGTGAAAATAGAATTAGAACGTAAATTGCATTAAAAGATACCGCCATTAGAATATATGTAAGCCGTCGTCTGTTTGCTAGACAGTGTCCTGTTGGTAAATGTAAGCGTAAGCTTCCGCCGCTGTTGTTATTGTGAATTAAGTTTTTCTGGGCTGACTGCCCAGTCAGCTCAGCACAAAGCCCCGAGGAAGGCCACTTGCAATGGTGGCCGAAACGTTGCGGTTAACAGCTCAGAAGAATTTTATTGACAGTGCCCTCCAGGGTGTATTCGAAAATGGCGTCGTTGTCAAAACAATGCAGAGGCCAAGGTTATAGCCCTGAAATCAGGAACGCCGACGCTGTCATGGTAACATAGAAACGAATATGCCAGCTTAGAATCCGAAGAAGTACATATGGGGACGCCGACTGTAGTCGTGGCAACGATCTATGTCGATATGCCTAACGACGATTGTGCGGACGACTCGTGACATAGGTTGCTGGAAGAGCTTCAGAGCGTCATTACCACGTGACAGCGTGTGACTGAAAAATTGTCGTAATATTACACAAAAAGTATAACGGCAAACTAGGTACTAAAACGGAAACAAACATAGTGCAAAATGCTGTAAAAATGTTACATAGTACAATCTAGTGATACGTTAAGCAGTAGACGAAATGCTGTTGTCGGGGTGCCATGGTGACAAAAAGTAGTATTAATGCCTATTTTGGCAATGGTAACGGAAGAAAGTCGATACCCTCAGTGACCTCTGACTGAACATTTTCACGGTATGGGCTGCTAGGAACGTAAACACATATATGACGACGTGTTGTTAGTAATCTATCTGATGATAAAAAATAGAATAAAATAAAAGGCCAAACTGGGGTTAACAGCACCAAGATACTCTAATGTTTTCTAGTAATTCGCAGATAAATCGATGAAACGGTGCAACGATACATATTAGTCTAACAGTCACAAGGTAATACAAAGTTTATATTTTGCAGACAATCTACATGTTTCTGAAAAAGTTATTTATTATAAACATCATGTTGATGGTATACTCATCTTTTATTTTATGGCTCTGAGGAAGAACTTAGTAACCTCACTTGCACGTTGAGCAGTACCGTTTGTACCCAAACCTTTCAAATAAAAATTTACAAGTGTTAAGAAAATTCTCAACATTCAGTAACCTGGGAATCATTATTCTTTTTTTTTAAAAAAAAGGACATTCAAAATTTACATGGTCCCCTCGAAGTCAAGGTCAATAAATGCTTGAATAATAGTTCACAACGGAGCATCATCACTCACAACCAGTACAAAGGTATGTTGAGAAAGTGACATCTGTTCCGAACAATATAGTAATTTGTAAGATGAATATTTAACAAGATGGAGAAGAAGTAATAGCACTTTCAGAAATAATTAAACAAAAATATACTTAGTACAAGTTAAAGCAGGTAACTCTTGCACGAAAATAGTCTAAATGAACAACTGCTAATGAAACCCACCACTGAAGACGTTAATTGAGAGTGGGAGAATCTCTGTGGTGGTGTTCAAAAGGCAGCTTTTGAAGCACTGCGAACAAGATTTAAATGATATAACAAGAAGGGATTAGGAATAGGAAACGAAGAAGTAGAAAAAGTAATAAGGGATGAAACTTCAAAGATATTTACAAAAAAAAAACAAATAAAAACACCAGTATTAAGAGCGCAATGTAATCGGAGAAGAGCAATTCCTAATCGAGTATGTAAATAAATAAATAAATATATATATATATATATATATATATATATATATATATATATATATCAGAAATCTAAAAAATTACGTTCACTGAAAACAAGTAATTGCCTATAAAACCATTAAGCATTTACATAGACAAGAAAAAAGACATTAAACATTAACATAATAAAAGAAAATCATTGAGAAGAACATTATAAAAGCTCCGATATGACCAAAACTTGATGCAACAAGCATAACTGTATGAAGGTGGAAAGGGATAGATGTACTAAAATTATTGGAAGTGGAAGAAGGTTTAAAAGTAATGAAAAACAGAAAGGCGCCGTATATGCCGCTGACAGCGAGTTATGAAAATACACGCGAATTCTCCTCAAACTAATCTTTTCACATTTCTTAAATTTAGACTGGAAGAAAAGGAGAATGCCAGAGATATTGTCAGTATCTGTGGTTTTCTCAATTTTTAAGGAAGTGTATCAAAGAGACTGTAATAAACTACAGGGGAATAGTTGACTTAACATCTGAACATATATTATATGAAAAAATTTAACTCTAAGGTTAAGGCCAACATCTGAAGCAATCTTAACTGAAGAGCAGTGTGGATTTAGATTTGGATGAACAACAGTGGATAACACGTTCACTTTGACGGTACTGATAAATAAAAGGAAGGAATTCAATAAAGAGACACACAAAGCTTTTACCGACTATTTCAAGGCGTTTGAAAGATTAAATAGCATTACAAGAAAATGCAATTCCGTGACACTTCATATGAGGCAGAAAAAGCTCGTACAGTGGAACTACATTTGTAATAAAAATAGAGAACAAATTAAGTAAGAATGCCATTCTAAGTAACAAAGAAGTTAAACAAGGAAAGACTGCAACCTTGTTTAACTTCTTGATTAGTTGCAGTCTTTCCACTATTATATTTATGTATATTAACTAGTTGAGTACCCGGCATTGCCCGGATATGTATTTATTTCAATTCTGTCAGTCAATCTCCATCTTCCACCTCTCTCTCACCATTGCATCCTCTCTGTCCATCTCCTCCAACCACTATTCTCTTTTCATCTCCTCCTTCCCCTGTCTCTGCCCATATCCTTTCTATGTCCATCTCTTCTTCCCCAACTCGATCTCCTTCTCATCCCTTTCTTTGTCCATCTCCTACCCCTTTCTCTGTGCCAAACAATGATATAATTTTGTAGGTACATTCAGTGGCATATGTGGGTGCTGTCTGCTAATTGTGTTGCGAATACAATTAGTATCAAAGAAGTAATAAAGTGAAACGCCATGCTCAATGCTGCAGTTTTTCAAGCTTGTCAATGTTTATGACGTCGTCTGTCGTCAACTATGTGCTGTACAATGATATAATTTTGCACGTGTATACAGTGCTATATGTGAACACAGTCTGCAAAATGTGTCATGAACATAGTTTCTAAACACCTACGGCAAAATTTACATCAGACAGAGACAGGTGACGATGGCGAAGAGTCGGATACTGAAACAACTCACTACGGTCGTAAAGCAGACAAATGAAGGGTTAGCAGACTGCAGTGTTAGCAGACTTAAAACTTGAAACAAATGCGGGGTTAGCAGATTTAAAAACTGAAACAAATGTAAGGTTAGCAGATTTAAAAACTGAGACAAATGCTGACTTAAATAGTCTCAAATTTGAGACCTATTGCTGGATTCGAAAAAGTCCGGGAAGATCAGCAAAAACTACGAACGGAAGTTAATGAACAGTTTACTAAAATCCGTTCTGATGTTGACCAAGTGCTGGATGCAGCGTCTAATGTTATTCAAAGAGCTGATAATATAGCACGTAAGAAGTCTGGTAAGGCGCAATATATCGTGGTAGAGCTCAATGTCAGAAAATGTGTCACGCGAGCAGCATTAAAAAGATTCGATACAAGCATTGAAAACATCATCTCGAAAATTCAGAAACAGTATGAAGACCTTCGTACAGAACTGAAACAGTGTATCGAGAACAGTACACAAAGCAGTAGTGAGGCAAAGGAATCGGTAATATCATCCGAAATAGTGATGGACAAAAATCCAGAAGTAAACAAATCAGTTGTGCAATCTTCCGTAGGAGTAGCGGAAACACAAAAAAGTCAAGAGATTCCAGTCGTATATCCACAAGAGGTTGCGTCAATAATTACCGAAACGAAACAGAGGCAAATGGGAAGAGAACAATTAACACAGGTGAGCGAAGCAGGTAATGTGCGGTCACAGCAGACAGTGGAGCAAGAAACGGTAAACGCTCGCATTCCAACAGAGCGGCAGCCGACCCTCCGAACGTACGCGAGTGACGCGAGAACAGAGCAAGTTGACACGACACATGTACCAATTTCTCAATTTCCAGGTTATAGTACAACAGTTTATAGACCGCAAGTCAATATGAATCAAATAGGAAGACAAAACACTGATCCAATAACGGGAAATTTAAACGAATATTTCAGTCCGATACACGAGGAACGGTACTGTTTAGATAACTGCACACCACTGCTTAGATACGATGCTAGATGGGACGTAAATCTGTCATCTCAGGACCCAAATATGGTAGAACGAATACAAGAAAACATGACACAGCTGAAGGATACGGATAATGTTGTGAAAACATAAACGCCGTATGGTGGAATAGAAAAATTTAACAATGATCACTTTTTGACAGTAAGAAAATTCCAACATTACAAAGAAAGTGGGAACGGCTTAGTTAGTTAGTTAGTTACGTGTTCCATTGATCAATAGCACGGAAAAACCGTTATGATGTGGAACGTGTCAAATATACAAGAAATGCGCACAGGAAACAAGTTTTTTTTATTTTTTTTATTTTTACATTATAGTGTCATACCTAAATATTTCTGTTATCTATCCCATTCCCTTAAATGGCACAAAATGAATATATTATATCTCCATATTTATTTACTCATATTCGAGAATTCATCTATGGTATAGGAGTTGTGAAGGAGGTATGATTTCAATTTGTTTTTGATTCTATTACTGCTGTCTGTCAGACATTTTATTTCATATGGTAATATATCAAAAAGTTTTATAGCAGCATATTTTACCCCTTTCTGCGCCAAAGATAGGTTAAGTAAAGGATAGTGAATGTCTTTCTTTTTTCTGGTATTGTAATCATGAATGTCGCTGTTGATTTTAAACTGGTCCATGTTGTTGAGAAAAAATTTCATTACTGAGTAAATGTACTGTGAATCAGTGGTAAGTATTCCTAACCTTTTAAACAGATGCCTACAAGATGTGCGACTATGAACGCCACACATTATTCTAACTACTTCCTTTTGAGCACTGACTACCTTTTGCCTAAGTGTTGAGCTGCCTTACACCCATGCACGTTTATGAATCACTTTGAGATCGGTTTACCAGAGCATTGGCCACTTAGACATAACTTTCACTTCATTTGTGGGCATATGGACGGCGCAATAGCGGAAACCATGCAAAGAGTAGCTACAAACTGTCAATCGTACCAGCACTTTAAATCCGCATTCTTGGAGCGATACTGGTCCACGGAAACCTAAAATAGAATATGAATTGTTACAGAAAGAGTTGTTCGAAAATTCAGGAGTAAAAAAACCAATTAGATTTTTCGAAGAAGTGACAAAAAAGAATCAGTGTTTAGATAATCCAAACATTGATGGAGAACTGATACGTATGTGCACAATGAAGTTACCGTTACGTTATCAGCAGTCATTGGTTGGTAGGGCAGGAGATGATATACAAGCATTTAAAGAGATGTTAAGAGAACCTGAATTCATCTTCAGTGAAGATGACGCGAAGAAACAACGTACAGTGAGAGAAAACAGTGGTAGGAGTGATAATAGCAACTGATTAGGCTTTAATAGTAGTTCCAGTGGCAATGATAACGTAGGAAAAGGTAATCGGTTTGGAAATAATGGTAATCGCCCATGGGATAACAATAATAACTATGGTTTTGGGAATTCACAGAGGTCGAATGGTAATTAAGGTTTTGGTGGGCCGCGGAATTACATTAGTGGATTTGGTCCTAGAAACTACGGTGGTATCTATGATCCGGATATAACCACCTTGCAAACGAGGCAGGAAGGTTTAGAGGTTTTCAGCAACAAAATCCAAGTTACTCAGGTGGAAATGGAATGGCCGGAACGGAGAAAAGTTGGGAAAATCAAGCTTTAGCAGGATAAAACACGCGAAATGAACCGTTACAGGAAATCGAGATGAGGCCACCAAACACAGGTAAAAGACAGAGCTGAAGAGGTGAACGGCACGAAGACCAGTCACAAGTGATTCAATCGCAAAATTAAGTTAATTATATAATTAAACACGTAAAGAGACTTAGTTTTGATCAGCAAGATTCTGAAGTAGGTTTAGGGCGTAATCGGATACAAGAACCAGCATGCTGGAATTCAATTGACTGGGAATCGACCGATGATGAGGAACAGGAGTTATTAACGGTGAATATAGACAGTAGTACAAAAACTGATGATGACCAAATTGTAAAAGATGTAGCTCACTTACACGAAACGGAGAAAGAAATAGTATGGTAAGAGGATAAAGCACCATTGATAACCCCAATAGTGTTACTTAAGATAGACGACATATATAGGACACCATGTGAGTCATTTGAAATTGTATAAAGTGTAAACAAAAAAAAAAGAGTAACTCCACACGAGAATTTAGTTGTATTAAATGTCCAGAAATGAAAGGGTATGAAAGATAAAAAAAGCTCACAGATAAAACTTTTAACCTTACTTATTTCCATTAAATAAATAAAACAAATTTCGTAGGATGGTAAAAGGATATTATGAAGAAGAGACAGGAAAGTAATAAACAAAGGAACTCTTCTGCAAACGAAATGTTTTCTGGGGAAAGAGTAGAAAGCAAGGAGAAAGACAGAGATCAGAATGTGTGATAGTTGGACAAAACAGTAGTAGATTCTCTCTTAAAGACGTAGTGTAAAGGAGAAGGAAGTTGATTTGTGTGGACAAAAGGAAGCAAAGAAGTAGGAAGGAAATAAAGAATTAGGTAGGAAGCAGATAGTCATTTGTAATTTGTTCCGTCGAGGATGGTGAACAAATAATTGAGGAGATATTTTGGGGGAATATGTGAAGCATCTATAATTCGTGGAAGGTACCACAAATTGACACTGAAAAAAGATATGACGGGAATAAATATAAGAAGTTGTTAGCGGGTAATAACTAGAAAAAATTAAATTGTTAAGCTGAGGAATAAATATGGTATTTCGTGAAATAAGGTAAACAGTAGGAAGTAAGATTAACCCAGAAAAGATTTCAGTAAGGAAGAGTATGATGGGGAAAGGAACGAACATAAAAGTTTACTATCGAGAAAAAGGAGAAAGGAATAAGTACAACTGAGAAAAAAATTTAAGCTTTAAAACAAAACAACAGAACAGTAGAGAACATTTTTGAAAAGGAAAGGAAAAGAGGAGAGATGTATTTTATATTTTGAAGTTCTGGTACAGCTAATGCCAAAAAGAAGAGATTGCAGAGAAAAAGACGCGGGAGTCGGAGTCAGGATGAGAAGTTTTCAAAAATAATGTAAAGTGCTTGTAGTTAGAGTAATAAAATGAGGCAGTGGAAGGAATTCACTAACTTACTAACCGTCATCACCATCAATTTCACTCTTACTACCCATCGGGATGAAGATGAGGAAATATATTAAGAAAATCAAGTAGAGTAGGGAGAAAAGATGAATAAATAAAAACAGTGATAAGTAAAACATTTCTATAGAGTAAATGTTAACTTTTGTAAACTCTATTAAAAATTTCATGTTTGTAAAGTTGTAGCGTAATTTAAGGAGTAAGGGTTATAATAAAATAGATAATGATATCATGTGAAACAGAGAATAAGTGGGGATGTAAGAGAAGTAATATAATCAAAACAGGGACAAAATTGTATTAGATATGAAGTCAGCAGTCAAGGTGCAGCATCATTGCGGCCAGATCGACGGCAGGACTGAGGAGAGCGGTTAGGCGTGAGAGGAAGGGACACTGAGTGTGAGTGCCTGGTACGTCAGGTTACGAGTTAACAAAAGAAGAGGCCTTGGTGGAAAAGAGGTTCCGAGAGGATAACTCCTCTGTGGAAAAGTTTGGAGAGATAAAACGCATCCTGGATACAATCAACATGTACCCTTACGTGAGCTTCATTCATACGAAATCCACATACAAGCGTTATAAAAATGGTTTTGTAAAAGTGTTAGATACTTGGCACTTCTATAGTGAACTGGTTAAAGCAGCATATGGAAAGAAGATGGACGTCCACCGAGCCGGAACGGAGGCGGACATATTACAGCAAGGACGAGCAGGAGTTTAAATTCACCAAAGGAGGAAGAAGAGACGCGTTTCTGTAACTCAACGTACAGTATAGCTGAAACTGTTATCAGACCATATGGCATTCAACAACTGCGAAACAACCCTTCAATACTCATGGGACGAAGCAAGAAAACGATGGAAGGCTGTCCAATCTATCTAGATGAACAACCGGATACAATAAAAGAACACCACAAGAACGGATTAAACGATAACGAGATTAAACAGGTCTTCAATCCCAATTCCCGGTCCAGAAAAGAACGAAGACACATGTGAGAAAACAGCAAGATGCACCATGAACAGAAGATGCCATGCACAAGATTTGGAAGAAGGAGGAGCCTGGACCTGAAGAGATCAAGAAATCTTTTCAAATCCCTTCCCATACAAGACCATTCTTGCATTTAACTAACAACGAGAATCCATTTTAACTGTTTTAGCAATATAAATATCCGACATTCCTATGGGAAACTATAACACCATCTGATGTCATACCGAGAGATGAGAGATGACTCTTATCAATGCCCAGAGACGAATAGAACAACGATGAACCAACATAAAGATTCGACCAATGAGGAAGAAAAGTTTTATGCTGCTAAAAACGGATCTCCAGGACAACAGCACCATGGGCACATGAAAAATAGAACAAATTCAACGACGCTTTCACAACACTCTCAGACCTTCAGCAACCTTTCTCTCTGCCGACCGTCATTCCATGCTCAGCAGAAACGAGGAGAGGCGCATGCCAGTCGTCATTCCATGCTCAACGGAGACACAGTAAGGCACATGGCCGACCGTCATTCCATGTTTGACGAAGGCAAGTCGAAACACATGGAAAAAGAAAGTGACGATTTCAGTGAACCATATTAAAGATGTAGGACAAGGAAGTTTCTGTGACAGACTACTATCCGAAAAAATTTAAAAAAATATATTTGAATTTTAAGACTTTTAGGTGTTAGCAATAGATCTTTATTAACAATGTTTTTCAAACTTTAATCTTGACATATCAATAATATTTCTTGGTATTTCATATTTTTCAACATGTTCAAATTAAGAAAACCTAATATTAACATTTCTTGGGAGGTTAAGATTCTAAAGTGTGATATGTTTATCAGAAATAGAGGATATATAAATATGAATTTGTGTAGGTATTCAATGATGTCAGTTTAAATTTTGTGAAATAATTAGTAGGATTAGTAATTTAATATGTTTCAAAAAGTCAAATTTCAAGTGTTTGTAAAGTTATAATCTGTACATTTAAGATTTTGGGGGAATTTAAACATGTTTATGAATAGGATTGTGCTTGTAAAGTCATGGGAATGTTTCGGTTGAGTTTAATATAGATCATAAAGCTTTATTGTAAGACATGAAACTTTCTTAGATAATGGTTGATATGAAAGCCAGAGATAAAGTGAAAAATATTGAAAAAGGAGAGGAAAATGTTAAATGAAGGTTTCCTCACCTTCAATACATAGCCATCATCATTTAACATAAATTAGGTAACCAAAAACAGATCAGTCTCAAAGTTAAAATTTTTAGGGATGATACAAATTTGTAGACAAGCTCAAATCGTTTGAATTTAAATTAAAATTGAAATGTAGACAACTATATTGAAAGAAAATTACCTTAGATTAGTTAAATCAGAAAATAAGAGTTAAATTTTGAAAAAAAAAAGAACATCACTCAAGAGCTCAAATCCATAAACATGAAATCAAGTACAATGAAAAACAGAACGATAATGAGACTAGATCGAACCACTGTTTAAGGTATACTAAACATTAAAATAGGAAGTTGATCAGTAAATATGTCATTTGCTACAGTCAGCAGTTGGAAACAATTTTGCACTGACTTCAATCAATTTCTCAACCATTTATTGACCCAGCACAAAACTGAACATAGAAAGAGGAGGATATTAAGGTGGCAGAATAAATGAACGTCAATTAGCACCTTACATAAGAGTTTTATGCATTGTAACAGGAAGGTGAATATGACACCTAACTTACTTCGGCAGTAATGAGCAGATTTGCCTATAAGCATGTAATGCAGAGGGATGACACTCAGTCGACAGTATTAACACATCGCTCCTGTATAATGCATGTCAATGAGGAGAAGGTGAAACAAGCAGTGAGAGGAAACATTGTGCGTGGAAGCAGGCGTGGGCAGAAGCAGAGGGCACACCATGGGAGGCACCACGAAAAACCCTTAGGGGGCATTCCGTGGCGGGAGTCAGTGACAGTACAGGTGACAAATACTGGAGAGCAAGTAACACGCCACCAGAAGTAGGACAGAAACAAGCTTTAGAAAACTGAGTTTTGGGATTCCAAATGGATACGAACAAAACCAGTGATGAAATTGATCGCGTGAACAGCGAGTGGTACACATGTGATGTACGCATGTAAATTTTAGGCGTCTAGAGCAGGCACAAAACGTATAATTGGCGGAAACGAACTGAGAAGGAGTAAAGAGCTGAGATTCTGTCGCAGTTTAACGGTAGGGCCCTTGCAATTGGCAGAGTGGGTTTCCAAAAAAAAATAAGAGGAACACTCCTATCGGTCGAAAAAAGCCGTGACGTGGAGAATGAAAGAACCCAGGTGGGGAGACAGTTCGACTACAAGAAAGCCAAGAGCAAATTTTTTGGGGACTCTTCTCTGAACTGGCGTCAAGTGCAGAACGGGGCGCATAACGCTCTGTACGATGCAGAGAAGAAATTTGAGTGAACACTGCATTCACTGCGGCTGACATTCAGCTAGATATTAGCTGTAGCGTCTTGGAACTCCAACTGTGGAGAAACGAACCAGCTACGTAGTTAATTGTTCTTGCGAGGACTGAGTGGCAATTTTAATACGCACGCTGCTCCAGCCATGTGAGTGCATATCGCCATATTCCAAGACTAGGGATGAGTACATGTTTTCTCGCATAACGAGAAACATAGGGACAGTTTCTGCTGGAAAAATCAGCAAAGGCTTAATTAGCTTTTATAGAAATTTCAGAGAACGAGAGCAGTGATGCAGATGACAGCTCATGGCAGCTAAGGCAAATACCGCGAACAGAGGCGTAAACTTGTTGGTTCACCAGCTTGCGTCCACTGTAAACTCGAGCGACCTTGGGTAATCTTTTGCTCAACTTGTCACAAAACTAACCATCCTCCATAGACTTGATTGTCATCCTAAATAGTACTGAACTTTGGACCGGAATCGGATGATTTATCGTAGTACTGGCCAACATCATGATGTAGCCGTAAGAATAATTTTGTAAACAAACTGATAGTTAAAATTTACTATTGTTGTGTTTAGGATTATTTCACTTTCCGAGGACGAGATGCATTCGTTTGAGAACTGTCGTAACATTCTCACATTGTAAACTGTGTGAATGCATGTATTTCTGTGATAAGACTGCAATATAAAACCAAAATATTTACAGCTTACACAGTTGTTGTTCCGTGCTCAAAACCTTACAAACGTCATGCTGTATGAATAACGTCCCCACACATTGCTTCCCGCAGAGTGCCTCTTTCACTGGGCCAAACACACGGAATTCTGAAGTTGCAAGATCTTCACTGTAGGGTGGATGAGAAAGAACTGTCCAATGAAGTTCTGTGAGCTCCTCTCGCGTGTGCAGATTTTTGTGAGGCCTTGCTTCGTCGTGGAGAAGAAGTCTGTTTGCATTTTTGTGGCTTCGAACACGTGAAATCGTTTCTTCTATTTCCTGAGGGTAGCACAATACACTTCAGATTTGATCGTTGCACCATGAGGGAGGACATCAAACAGAACAACCTCTTCAGAGTCCCAGAAGACGTCCATTTCAGCAGCGATACGTCGATCAGCTCGAATTAGAGTGTCCACACATTCCAACATTGCTGGAATCACAGCTATGTGTAGCCGGCCACCACGCGTGAAATCGGACAGGTTTGCGCGGCCTAGTTGCGATGATGACAGAATCCTCGCCCAAGGACTCGTGCTTTTGTTTACTGCCACGTCTCCGTAGACATTCTGCAAGCGCCTATGACTATCTGTGATGCTCCTGTTTTCAGCCGAAAGAAACTCAGTGGCAGCTCTATGCTTGAAAGCCACCTGCGCTACAGATGCCATTTTGAAGAATGCATTTGGCACCGCCGCCTATCAGAACTTCGTGAAACTATAGGAGCAATATAACATTTTTTCCGGCGTTCCCGCGCGTGTGTGCTACACTGTTTCCTAATAACCGAACTTACAAACCTGTCACAAGGAAACCAAATATAACAATACCGCTGCAATTTGCCTCAATATGACTTAAACGCACAGTAGGTGTTACCCTCTGGGAGGATTTTGAAAGTTTTGACCAAGTGTTACCTAATAGACAGATGGAATCGAACGTGAATTTCATAATGGTAGCAGTTAGTAGATAACAGAAAGACTAAAATTTTGTAAGAAATTAAAGTAAGAGAGTTCCTGTAAATGAAATATAAAACGGTCGCCAGCCTAATTAGGCATAATAATGTGGAAACATTATTTTAAATGAATCTATCTTTACTCTTGCCAAAGGAATTTTCATTAATTCTTTCTCATTAAAGTGCAATGAATACCTATAATAACCAGACGAATAGCAGTACTTATCAACGGCATATGCAAGCAATTACAGAATTTTAAAAAAAATCCTTTATCTCTCCTAACCACAATCTTCACTTCTACCTTTCGATAATTTAGCACAGGAATTGTTCCCAAAGGCATACACAAGACTAAATGGCACCAGATAAGAATTAAAGTTTTACTAACACACATACACAAATAACAAATGCAATAAGGTAATACCGTACACATACCTTTTATATATACTCTTTTAAATGATCACTTCAGGTTTCTTTAGCTATAAAACAACTATTCAGTTTCGTTTTTTCCTGATATAACAGGTTGTAAAGGGGGGGGGGGGGGCACAAACTGTCCCTTCTTTATACACTCCTGGAAATTGAAATAAGAACACCGTGAATTCATTGTCCCAGGAAGGGGAAACTTTATTGACACATTCCTGGGGTCAGATACATCACATGATCACACTGACAGAACCACAGGCACATAGACACAGGCAACAGAGCATGCACAATGTCGGCACTAGTACAGTGTATATCAACCTTTCGCAGCAATGCAGGCTGCTATTCTCCCATGGAGACGATCGTAGAGATGCTGGATGTAGTCCTGTGGAACGGCTTGCCATGCCATTTCCACCTGGCGCCTCAGTTGGACCAGCGTTCGTGCTGGACGTGCAGACCGCGTGAGACGACGCTTCATCCAGTCCCAAACATGCTCAATGGGGGACAGATCCGGAGATCTTGCTGGCCATGGTAGTTGACTTGCACCTTCTAGAGCACGTTGGGTGGCACGGGATACATGCGGACGTGCATTGTCCTGTTGGAACAGCAAGTTCCCTTGCCGGTCTAGGAAAGGTAGAACGATGGGTTCGATGACGGTTTGGATGTACCGTGCACTATTCAGTGTCCCCTCGACGATCACCAGTGGTGTACGGCCAGTGTAGGAGATCGCTCCCCACACCATGATGCCGGGTGTTGGCCCTGTGTGCCTCGGTCGTATGCAGTCCTGATTGTGGCGCTCACCTGCACGGCGCCAAACACGCATACGACCATCATTGGCACCAAGGCAGAAGCGACTCTCATCGCTGAAGACGACACGTCTCCATTCGTCCCTCCATTCACGCCTGTCGCGACACCACTGGAGGCGGGCTGCACGATGTTGGGGCGTGAGCGGAAGACGGCCTAACGGTGTGCGGGACCGTAGCCCAGCTTCATGGAGACGGTTGCGAATGGTCCTCGCCGATACCCCAGGAGCAACAGTGTCTCTAATTTGCTGGGAAGTGGCGGTGCGGTCCCCTACGGCACTGCGTAGGATCCTACGGTCTTGGCGTGCATCCGTGCGTCGCTGCGGTCCGGTCCCAGGTCGACGCGCACGTGCACCTTCCGCCGACCACTGGCGACAACATCGATGTACTGTGGAGACCTCACGCCCCACGTGTTGAGCAATTCGGCGGTACGTCCACCCGGCCTCCCGCATGCCCACTATACGCCCTCGCTCAAAGTCCGTCAACTGCACATACGGTTCACGTCCACGCTGTCGCGGCATGCTACCAGTGTTAAAGACTGCGATGGAGCTCCGTATGCCACGGCAAACTGGCTGACACTGACGGCGGCGGTGCACAAATGCTGCGCAGCTAGCGCCATTCGACGGCCAACACCGCGGTTCCTGGTGTGTCCGCTGTGCCGTGCGTGTGATCATTGCTTGTACAGCCCTCTCGCAGTGTCCGGAGCAAGTATGGTGGGTCTGACACACCGGTGTCAATGTGTTCTTTTTTCCATTTCCAGGAGTGTATATGCAAACTCTACACACATTTCAGAAATA
Source organism: Schistocerca nitens (assembly GCF_023898315.1). NCBI lineage: Eukaryota > Metazoa > Arthropoda > Insecta > Orthoptera > Acrididae > Schistocerca > Schistocerca nitens. The sequence goes on along the minus strand of NC_064615.1, from coordinate 244,371,386 downwards.
TTTTGAATTATGATGAAAGCTGAATTATTTCCCCACTTAAGATCACTCATCTTGCAATGTTTTAATACCATTTGCGCTGACAATACTTTCTGGAAACTTCAGAAAAGACTTCTATTAAAAGTTAACTTTAAACAGCATCAAAACCAAACGCTTTATAACACCACTTGTGAAGTAAATAATTATCATATTTTGACTTAAGTTCAGTCTTGATCACACCATTTATGTTTCAATGATATAGGTAACCGGTTTCGGTTATTTTTACATAACCATCATCAGACCCATGGCTCCCTTAGGATGGTAGGCGGAGCTCTCCTCAGCTGCTACGAAGTTCGTAGCAGCTGAGGAAAGCTCCGCCTACCATCCTAAGGGAGCCATGGGTCTGATGATGGTTATGTTAAATAACCGAAACCGGTTACCTATATCATTGAAACATAAATGGTGTGATCAAGACTGAACTTTAGTCAAAATATAATAATCTATTGATCACTGTATTCCAAAAATATTTACCAGAATTGTAAATGATTATCACTGACAATTTTTATACTGCTGAACATTAAAACACTGACATATGTAAAATAGAAGCAAACCAAAACCCATTGGATCTGACCGTCCACATTTATATATTTTTGCATTCAGAAATTTGGCACAATCAAATAACACAGATTATTATTATCGCCTTTACACACAGGATACTCGGTCTATCGTAATTTTGAGGAGAGGACCCTGTTAGTCACCATGAAAGGAGTAGATTCATGATTCGCACACAACGTTCAGCAGTTTTTGAATTATTATTGCAAATTAATTCACATAAACACTCTGGTTCATACTGTTACACAGTTCTAATCTCTTGGAGCTGGAGACGTAGTGCCGCAATACTGGCGGCGAGCACGTAGCGAATACCTGGTCTCTCCTTCGGCAGTAACGTGCTCAACTTAGTTCTTCTTGGCGACGTGAATATCATGTTTTAGAGCCATTTCCAATGAGAGAGCACCATTTCACAGCCGCAATTACATCCGAGGCCATTCCATCTCAAATTAGGTACTGGATGCCTCGCTCGGCACCTGCGCTGTTGACTGGTCGGCTGCTGGCTACTGACTGCCTACTAGACTTGGCCACTGTTTCTATGTTTCGATACCGTGTATCGATACGTGGAACTGTTTCAGTGTTTCGAAACGGCTATGTCTCACTGTTTCGAGACAGTGGCGTTTCATTCCGCTCTGTGTCGGATAACAGGACCAGATTCGATGTCGAGCCAAGCACAGAAACAGTATCGTTGTTTCAAAATAACGCTGTTTCAGTCCTCTTGTGCTTGGAACGGACTAATTGTATCGAAACAGTGTTGTTTCATTTCGTTTTGTCTCGGACGAGATTCGGCCACCGCACAGATACTGAAATAAGTTTAATATACTACTTCATAAAACACTTTCAAAGAGTGTCGAAATCTTTTTGATGCACAACAGCATGAAGTTTAAGATTTCCGAAAATAAAGCTTCGTTTCTAATTGACTGATCTATTCCGAAATTACGTAATATATGCTTCATAAACAGTAACACGCAATAAAATAAAGCACACTATTCGCATTCAAAATAATAAAAGTTCGAAAAACATTCAGTTAAATTACACGTCTCCTATAACATACGCTTCTCTATCCATGTAGCGTAATCATATTACAAAAAACCCAAGTTAAGCTACAACATTGTGAATTAAAAAAGGCGTAGAGTGGCAGTTTTTAGACATATTCGTGAACTGGATGTACCTTCAAGCAATGTGCTTGATGGATCATTGATGATGTAATGGTGAACGGGAAGGGCTGGGAAGCATTGTGGATTTATAATAATGGTTCGAAACACCTTGAGGGACAAAAATTTTTTGCTCTTGTATTTTGTTATTTATTCGAATTATGTGGCTTTATTTGTGAGTCTATAGTCCATGTGCCTATTTTCCACGTTGATTTATTTGGTGTGGATGGAAATTAGCAGGACGGGTATATATTATCCATACTAACGAAATGTGGGAATCGCAGTAGGGTATCCGTTATTTCTGCAGTTTGTTCCCGCCTCCAGTTCCGTTCGTGTTGGTTCTTCTGTCTTCAGCTATGGCGTTACGAAGCCCGGTGTGGGATTATTTTATGAAGATAAATCCTGAGAAAATTGAGTGTAACTTGTGCTCGGCAGTGTTGTCGTTTAAAAGTAGTTCAACATCTTGCTTAGACAGACACTTGCAGCATAAGCATCCAACACTTAATTTAAGTCAAACTCGTTCGAAATCACTTTTTAGGAATCTGGGCAGTTACGAAGCCAGTTCAGTTTCCACAGCAACTGTCCAGGAATCTGCCATTTCAGTGCCTGTGCGTCAAGATGAACAATCTGTCTAAGAAATACCCAGCACTTCCACCGGTTCAGTTCTGGGTAGGTGTGGTAGACAAACAAAGATTACTGTATTTGCATCAACACCAGTGCCTTCATCCAAACGAGCCAAAATAGACGAACATATTTTAAGACTTGTTGTTAAGGAATACTTTCCATTTAATGTAGTTGAGAGTGTAGAGTTTAGAAGAATGACTTATTTGTTAAATGAAAACTATGTACCTCTCAGTAGAAAAACACTCTCCCACAGTTTACTCTCTCAAGTGCTCGGCAGCACACTAGTGCGAGTAAGATCTGCAGTGCAAGCTGCATCCTACATCTGCATTACAACTGATGGATGGACATCTGTGAAAAATGAGAATTATATTGCAGTGACTGCTCACTTCATTGATGAAAACTGCAATCTGAAGTCATATTCATCTGCAGTGCAAGCTGCATCCTACGTCTACATTACGACTGATGGATGGACATCTGTGAATAATGAGAATTACATTGCAGTGACTGCTCACTTCATTGATGAAAACTGCAATCCGAAGTCACATTTGTTATCTAATTTTAAATTCTATGAGAAGCATACAGCAGAAAACATTTCCAGTGAATTACAATATGTGTCTTCGACTTGGGGTATTACCAATAAAATTGTACCTTGCACTAGGAAAATAGGAATGTGGGTAAGCTACTACAAACAGCATAGTGAACGCATTATTGTGGCCAAGATAGATACGAAGCCCACACCTACTACAGTATTACAAATTTATATGCCAACTTGCTCTGCAGATGACGAAGAAATTGAAGAAATGTATGATGAAATAAAAGAAATTATTCAGATTGTGAAGGGAGACGAAAATTTAAGTCATGGGTGACTGGAATTCGAGTGTAGGAAAAGGGAGAGAAGGAAACATAATAGGTGAATATGGATTGGCGCTAAGAAATGAAAGAGGAAGCCGCCTGGTAGAATTTTGCACAGAGCACAACATAATCATAGCTAACACTTGGTTTAAGAATCATGAAAGAAGGTTGTATACATGGAAGAACACTGGAGATACTAAAAGGTATCAGATAGATTATATAATGGTAAGACAGAGATTTAGGAACCAGGTTTTAAATTGTAAGACATTTCCAGGGGCAGATGTGGACTCTGAAACACAATCTATTGGTTATGACCTGTAGATTAAAACTGAAGAAACTGCAAAAAGGTGGGAATTCAAGGAGATGGGACCTGGATAAACTGAAAGAACCAGAGGTTGTACAGAGTTTCAGGGAGAGCATAAGGGAACAATTGACAGGAATGGGGGAAAGAACTACAGTAGAAGAAGAGTGGGTAGCTTTGAGGGTAGAAGTAGCGAAGGCAGCAGAGGATCAAGTAGGTAAAAAGACGAGGGCTAGTAGAAATCTTTGGGTAACAGAAGAAATATTGAATTTAATTGATGAAAGGAGAAAATATAAAAATGCAGTAAATGAAGCAGGCAAAAAGGAATACAAACGTCTCAAAAATGAGATCGACAGAAAGTGCAAAATGGCTAAGCAGGGATGGCTAGAGGACAAATGTAAGGATGTAGAGGCTTATCTCACTAGGGGTAAGATAGATACTGCCTACAGGAAAATTAAAGAGACCTTTGGAGAGAAGAGAACCACTTGTATGAATATCAAGAGCTCAGATGGAAACCCAGTTCTAAGCAAAGAAGGGAAAGCAGAAAGGTGGAAGGAGTATATACAGGGTCTATACAAGAGCGATGTACTTGAGGACAATATTATGGAAATGGAAGAGGATGCAGATGAAGATGAAATGAGAGATATGATACTGCGTGAAGAGTTTGACAGAGCACTGAAAGACCTGAGTCGAAACAAGGCCCCCGGAGTAGACAACATTCCATTGGAACTACTGACGGCCTTGGGAGAGCCAGTCCTGACAAAACTCTGCCATCTGGTGAGCAAGATGTATGAAACAGGCGAAATACCCTCAGACTTCAAGAAGAATATAATAATTCCAATCCCAAAGAAAGCAGGTGTTGACAGATGTGAAAATTACCGAACTATCAGTTTAATAAGTCACAGCTGCAAAATACTAACACGAATTCTTTACAGACGAATGGAAAAACTAGTAGAAGCCAACCTCGGGGAAGATCAGTTTGGATTCCGTAGAAATATTGGAACACGTGAGGCAATACTGACCTTACGACTTATCTTAGAAGAAAGATTAAGGAAAGGCAAACCTACGTTTCTAGCATTTGTAGACTTAGAGAAAGCTTTTTACAATGTTGACTGGAATACTCTCTTTCAAATTCCGAAACTGGCATGGGTAAAATACAGAGAGCGAAAGGCTATTTACAATTTGTACAGAAACCAGATGGCAGTTATGAGAGTCGAGGGACATGAAAGGGAAGCAGTGGTTGGGAAGGGAGTAAGACAGGGTTGTAGCCTCTCCCCGATGTTGTTCAATCTGTATATTGAGCAAGCAGTAAAGGAAACAAAAGAAAAGTTCGGAGTAGGTATTAAAATTCATGGAGAAGAAATAAAAACTTTGAGGTTCGCCGATGACATTGTAATTCTGTCAGAGACAGCAAAGGACTTGGAAGAGCAGTTGAATGGAATGGACAGTGTCTTGAAAGGAGGATATAAGATGAACATCAACAAAAGCAAAACAAGGATAATGGAATGTAGTCTAATGAAGTCGGGTGATGCTGAGGGAATTAGATTAGGTAATGAGACACTTAAAGTAGTAAAGGAGTTTTGCTATTTGGGGAGCAAAATAACTGATGATGGTCGAAGTAGAGAGGATATAAAATGTAGACTGGCAATGGGAAGGAAAGCGTTTCTGAAGAAGATAAATTTGTTAACATCGAGTATAGATTTAAGTGTCAGGAAGTCATTTCTGAAAGTATTTGTATGGAGTGTAGCCATGTATGGAAGTGAAACATGGACGATAAATAGTTTGGACAAGAAGAGAATAGAAGCTTTCGAAATGTGGTGCTACAGAAGAATGCTGAAGATTAGATGGGTAGATCACATAACTAATGAGGAAGTATTGAATAGGATTGGGGAGAAGAGATGTTTGTGGCACAACGTGACCAGAAGAAGGGATCGGTTGGTAGGACATGTTCTGAGGCATCAAGGGATCACCAATTTAGTACTGGAGGGCAGCGTGGAGGGTAAAAATCGTAGAGGGAGACCAAGAGATGAATACACTAAGCAGATTCAGAAGGATGTAGGTTGCAGTAGGTACTGGGAGATGAAAAAGCTTGCACAGGATAGAGTAGCATGGAGAGCTGCATCAAACCAGTCTCAGGACTGAAGACCACAACAACAACTACAGATAATGCACCTAGTATGGTGAAGGCAGTGATAATGTGCAAATGGTGGCATTTACCTTGTTTTGCACATACACTGAATTTAATTGTGCAAGTAAGCCTTGAACCAATTACAGACACAAGGGAAAAAGTGAAGTCAATAGCGCAATTTTTCAAAAGAAGTCCACAAGCACTTAAAAAATTACACAATATTCAGAAGCAAATGGGCTTCCCTATTTTAACACTGAAAAAATATTGCCCTACGAATGGAAATCTAGGTATGAAATGTTTGACAGGCTGTTGAAAATCAAAGAGCCTTTGCAAAGCACCCTCGCCGTCCTCAGAGTGGATTCACAAACAATGAAGACTGGTCGGTAATTGAAAAATCGTGTGACATACTATATCATTTTCAGCAAGTCACAACAGAAATTCGCAGTGAAAGAAATGTAACCTTGTCAAAAATTGTCTTATTAAGAGAGATTTACAAAGTCACTGCCTGAGACTGAAAAACTCAGATCACAGCAATGAAGCCACTAATACAGTAATTGCTAAACTTGAGGACGGAATCTGTACCCGCCTCGTTCAAAAGTTTACAGATAAAGCTGTTGCTTGTGAAGCAACTTTATTGGATCCTCGCTTCAGGGAAGATGGATTTCCAAAAACTGGGCATCGATTAAATGAAACAAAAGATGCCATAATTAACAAATGTTGTACAATACGACATAAACCCACTCGGTGTTCTACAGAAAATCCACCACCAGCCAAACCAGTTGTGGTGAGCACATTCACCTCCAGCAGTGGCAACACTTGGCAAGATTTGCTTGATGCAAAGTGTAGACAAGCCACGTGCTGCAAGCATATTCGAGCTTGATAAATATATGAAGATGACACTGATACACTGATTACAAGATCCATTGCTGTGGTGGAAAGAAAATCATGTATTGTTTCCTACACTGTTTGAAATAATGAAACGACATCTTTGTATTGTGGCCACCTCTGTTCCATGTGAGCGCATATTTTCAAAGCAGGGGCAAACAATAACAGACAGACGATCCTATCTTTCAAGCGAAAAAGTACCGAAAATGATATTTCTAAACTGCGACTTAGAATAGGTACAGCAGGTGTACTCAGAAATGAAACATTAAAGTTCAATTGATTTTGTTCTTGTCTGGACAGTGTGCACTGAATTTATATATGATTGTATTTTGTTTAGTCCACTAAATCGTGCATGTAGCTATCTTACAAAAACATTTTTCTCAAATTCGTTACACGCAGAAGACACGTTTTTGCTCATCATTCAATGAGTTTAATTTTTTAAGTATGTTATTTATTCATTTATGTGTCTGAGAATAATTATCTGATTTGTGTATGTATATGTTTGTGTTTTTATTTTTGTAAATGTGCTATGTTTGGTTATTACACTATAGGCATCTTGATACATGTGTATCATAAATAATTCTGAGGCAAATCAACAATGGTACTTCGATACTTTTGTTTTTGGCGTTCAGATACTGTGATAAAAATTGCATTTCAACAGCAACGTAACTTCATTGATTTCCTGGGGAAGTTTATAATAAAATGGTATTACATCTGCTTGCTGTGAATACTTAAGGGAACTCCATGTACCTGTACCTCAAACAAACTTCTTTAGCAATAACTATAAGTGGTGTAGAGGCAGATCTGCCATGATATAGGTATCACAAAGGCGTTACACTGTATGAGTTGTTTTAAATTTTAGTCTGGATTTTATACTTCAAAGAAATATATCTGTCTCTGCATTTCAGTTACCTTGAAATGGTTTCCAGTTCTATCAAGTGCAAGTGTACTTATTATGAGATGTATCCAGCTAACTTGTCAATGTTTGATGGGAAACTGCCATACTTGACCAAGGTGCTATATGCTCCAGTCTGTTATGATAATTTTTTGATCTGTACGCATCAGTCGCTTTGCATCCTGCTCTGTGTGACAAACAATGGAAAATTTAACTGTGAGTAGTAAAAGTGTGAGTGGCACACTCATTAATGTTAATTCAGTGCCTCGCTTCCCAGAATGTTATCTCAATAAATTATATCTGATGAATAAGCCTTTTCAAGAGCACATACATATTATCACTCATAAAACCTATCAAAATTATGCCCTAGAATACAGGGAAACTAGTTTGGCAAAATCTGTTATGTCAAACATATTTAGTCTGACCTCGGACAATTGGAAAGTATGGAAGTCACATGACACGAAAGCAGCGCAGTTGCTACAGGAAATGCGGAAATGCAAAGACGTCTAAGTGAAAGTTTCATACCTTCTGCGATGTGATTGGCGCTCTGGCACCTCATTTGTGTTTTTATGACAATATTTATACAGTAGACACTCAAGATGAAATAACGTGAAGGCCTATACTATTACAAAACACAAACTGTTTCACTGTTTCGAAACAGCGTTTTGAAACATTACATTGTACTGTTTCATTTGTTTCGAAACAGTTATGTGTTTCGGTTTGCCCATCTCTACTGCCTACTGTGCTCTCTCGCTTGCCGCCCAGATTGAGCGTGAATCCACCTTTTAGCTCGCGCCACACCATTTCCGTAGCGGAGGGGAATCACTATATCTTTTACATTATGTAATACAAAGTCCCTATGTATGAACCAGTTATATACGAGGCCTGTTCAGAAAGTAAGCTCCGATTGATTGCCAAATTGAAACCACAGTGAACATCAGAAATGTTTTACTTGTAACAATTAGCTACACCTTTCAGCTACGTCTCTACGTAGTCGCCGTTCTGACTTAGACTTTTGTCATAGCGTTGTACCAACTTTTCAATAGCCTCATCATAGAAGGCAGCCGCCAGTGCTTTCCGCCAATTCTCCACGCTGGCCTACACCTCGTTGTCTGTGTCAAAATGTTGTCTTCAAAGACATGTGACCAGAGATGAAACTCAGGGGGAGACAATTGCGGACTGTATTGTGGGTAATCTCACATTTCCATTTGAAAACGATGCAGGAGCATCTTCATTGCCCCTGCAGAATGCGGCTGAGAATTGTCTTGAAGAAGAAACAGCACGACAGTTATGTAATGTTAGCTGCATAGCTTCAGGCGAAATTTCTCACCAGGCCCTCGTACTTGGCGGCAGACACTATTTTCTAGACATCTTTACGCACTCACTGCGAGCTCAGAAATGAGAAGAGCGACGTGATGCTAACTGGGGTTATACTAGAGACACTACCCAACACATCTGTGCAAAGCTTTATCGGATTTTCATAGTCGTTTCCATTTCGCGACCGATCGGAGCTTACTTTCTGAACGCCCCTCGTACATTCAATTCTGTTGTAACAAATATACATATTTTAGAAAGTTTCATTATTTAAACACACAGTTATAATCCTACAAAACATATTTCGCAAAACTCCACTTCCTTACAGTACTTCAAAGACATTAAGCAGTAAAGAATAAACACTTTATACTTCACATAATAAATTGCACTATATAAACTACTCACTATCGATTATGGTGCTACAGCTGAAGCGGGAATGTACCCTGTGTCGCACAACAATTTCCCCATTTTTTTTTTAGCATAAATTGGCCGAGAAAAAAATGTGTCGGTTTACTTATTCAGCGCCCCTCGTAATTAAAGATACAATAGTAATACGATACCCCATTCTGGTGGACAGTTCAGAGCCGTTTCCGTGACAGTGGAGAGGTGTTCAGTTATGTAAACGCGTACAGCCTCTCAACAGGACAACGGAGGACCCATCATCGGCTCGGAACGGTTACGAGCAGTCTTAAATAAACATCACCGAATGCGCGACGGAGCGTCAGAAATATTTAACCGTGCCTCCGAACAATTAAGACGCATAACGGATGAGGCGGTGTGGGCTGCTGGGAGTGATCTGGATTCCCGTCACGTAGCGGCGATAGAGTGGGCGGGAGGCGCGGATAAAAACGGCTGCTGCCGGTGTGTTGGGAGGCAGCGGCGGGCCGCGTTTAATGTTCCCCGCAGTCGGAGGGCAGCGGTAGCTATACTTCCACGTTTACTGCCCTCAGTCCTTCAGCTGGTGCCACGCTGCTGATCCTCGCATCACGCAACGCGTCCTTCCCATCCCGCTCCGACTTTGTGCTCGCTCTTCCAAAACGCCTCGGGTTGTACAGTCGCAGCGCACGGAAAGGCGTGCGTCGTCACTCATAAGCTCCCTGGATAAAGATCAAAAATATGCGGACACCTATTAGTGGACGGTACACCAAGGTAATTCATGGGATGGGGATGCGCACATATAGAGATGGGGGCAAAATGGCGCACACAAGTTACAAAACGGCAGTGCAGTGGTAAAGCTGTACTTTGTACTCAGGTGTTTCATGTGAAAAAGTTTCCTACGCGTTTATCGCCGCACGACGGATTCTAGCCGGCCAGAGTGGCCGAGCGGTTCTAGGCGCTACAGTCTGGAACCGCGCGACCGCTACGGTCGCAGGTTCGAATCCTGCCTCGGGCATGGACGTGTGTGATGTCCTTAGGTTAGTTAGGTTTAAGTAGTTCTAAGTTCTAGGGGACTGATGACCTCAGAAGTTAAGTCCCATAGTGCTCAGAGCCATTTTTTGATGGATGCTAAAAGACTGTGGACGCAAAATGGAAGTTGGCACTAGACCCATGGGATATTTCATTTCAGAAATAGTTAGAGAATTCAGTATTGCGAGATCCACAGTGCCATGAGTGAAAAAATGGTTCAAATGGCTCTGAGCACTATGGCACTTAACTTCTGAGGTCGTCAGTCCCCTAGAACTTAGGACTACTTAAACCTAACTAGCCTAAGGACATCACACACATCCATGCCCGAAGCAGGAGTCGAACCTGCGACAGTAACGGTCGCGCGGTTCCAGACTGTAGCGCCTAGAACCGCTCAGTCACTCCGGCCGGCGTCATGAGTGAGCCGAGAATATCAAATTTCAGGCATGTCCTCTCACCGCGGACAATGCAGTGGCCGACAGCTACAATTAACGACCGAGAGCAGTGGAGTTTGCTTAGAGATGTCAGTGCTAACAGACAAGCAACACTTTCGTGAAATAGCTGCAGAAAGCAATGTGCTATGTACGACGAACGTATCTGTTAGGACAGAGCGGCGAAAGTTTGGCGTTACTGGGCTATGGCAGCAGACGATCGAGGCGAGAGCCTTTGCTAGCAACACGGCATTCCCTGCAGAGCCTCTCCTGGGCTCGTGACCATATCAGTTGGACCCGAAACGACCGTAAGACCATGGCCCTGGTCAGATGAGTCCCAGTTTCAGTTGGTAAGAGCTGATGGTAGGGTTCGAGTGTGGTGCAAACCCCTGTAAGCCATGGACCCAGGTTGTCAACATTATTGTGTGTGCTGTGCTTACATTGGGTCCTCTGGTCCAACTGAACAGATAATTGACTGGAATTAGTTATGTGTGGCTACTTGGTGACGATATGCAGCTATCCATGGACTTCACGTTCCCAAATAACGATGAAATTTTTATGGATGACAATGCGCCATGTGAGAACATTCTGGACAACTTGAGCGAAAGATCTGGTCGCCCAGATCATCCGAAATGAATCCCATCGTACATTTATGGGACATAATGGGGAGGTTAGTTTGGGCACAAAATCCTGCACGGGCAACACGTTCGTAATTAAGGACGGCTAGAGAGGTAGCATTGCTCGATATTTTCGCAGGTCACTTCCAGCGACTTGTTGAGTCCATGCTAGGGAGAGTTGCTGCACTACACTGGACAAAATGGGGTCCGAGCCGATATTAGGCCTTACATGACCTTTGTCACCTCCCTGTAATACGGTGTGCGTCCACCCTTCGCCTTTGGTACAGCTTTAACTATGCTGGGGAGACTTTGGATGAGGAATAGCAGCCCATTCTTTCTCAAGAGTCGAAACCAGGTGTTCGACGCAGGAATCTCGTGTGAAGTCGACTTTATGTTCCACGTCAAAGGTGTTCCATTTGGTTCAGTTCGGGACTCTGGGCAGGTCATTCCATTTTAGTAATGGTATCGTCCACAAATCATTGCGCAACACATAGTGCCTTATGACAGGGTGCAATCTGATGCTGATAGAAAGAACTGGCGTAGCTGTAGGAAAGCGGTGGATGTAGTCTGCACCAGGTACTTGATAGCTGGGAGTGACAAATCTTGCTAGGTTCTGTGGCACAAGTTGGTAAAATTTTCTTTTATCATCGTTTCATTCCTGACACTTACGGGAGCGATAGTGTAACTTCAGAGCTCATGGACTGTATGCGATTATTTTGCATGTGCATGCGCATTTTACAGCTAAAATAGCGAGTGAACAAAAAAGTATTCTCACACACTATTTGATATAACGGTGTCAGTAGTCTTAGTTTTATATGAAGGGTGTAAGCCGTCCGGTGTGGCCGAGCGGTTCTAGGCGCTTCAGTCTGGGACCGCGCGACCGTTACGGTCGCAGGTTCGAATCCTGCCTCGGGCATGGATGTGTCTGATGTCCTTAGGTTAGTTAGGTTTAAGTAGTTCTAAGTTCCAGGGGACTGATGACCTCAGATGTTAAGTCCCATAATGCTGAGACCCATTTGAACCATTTATATTCAGGGTGTAAACTATATAAGGGCAGATATTTGTCTACGTGGAACCGTAATACATGCATGAATCAGTGCGTTGGTTGCGTTTTTCTGCGTCAAACAGTCTTCCCACAAGCACTTCACATAATTTACTACCTGATACTTCCTGTACGGTCGTAAGTGCATCACTACATGGATTACCCCTGTTAGTACAGACTAACCATTCTGCGTCGACGCTTCCACACTTCAATACATCACCTGCTGCACAAGGAAAACAAGACTTAATGGCTTGCTCTCGCCGAATGTACTTGAAAGTACTAACCAATCTAAAAACAAACGACTTGTATTAGCTATAATTATTAGGCTGCAAATGACGTGAATATTGATATAATGTTGTTCAGCATACTGTCCTCAGTAACCAATAGAAATATGTGCCCCTATACCCGTTACATTCCGTTATTTTTTGTGGTACAGAATACATTTTCAACATATCTTGTCGGTCACTAAACAGTGTTTACGATTTGCTCGTATTGGGAACGTTTGCGTGCTGTTATTACTTTGTGATATGCAGAGATTTTACTAGCGAAGTTTCTGTGATTGTGGAAACATTGAAGTTGCGGATGAACGAGGTATCCGATTTAGGGTGGTTTGGATTCAAAAAAGGGTTTTTTTTGCAAAATGAGTAGCTGAATGTGTGTACCAATGTAAACACGTTAAATTATTGTTTCCTTCTTGACCAGGTTCTCTTGTTAAGTGTTAGATCTGTTTCGATATTGAGGACGAAATTTCAGAATTTTCACAGAAGAAGAAAGAAGAGGTTCTAAGCTAGCTGTTAAAGTTACTTTTCACTAAGAAGATCTTTGATTATTTGAACTGCTTCATTAATAATCAGTTAAACAGTGTTCTTTATAAAAAGACTGTTTACTTATTTGTTTTCATTCATAAAACCTGTTAACATATTATTTTGCTTACTTAACTGCTTGTATAAAAAAATCACTTACCCAAAAATATTATTTGATGTTTTTGTCGAAGTGATGGGGATGGGCTGGAGGCGTGACAGAACACTGCATCGGTTGTCAGATTAATTAGCTACGCCAGTGATCCAACTATTCCTCTACTCCATGCAGTACATGATGCTGTAATATGTCTTTGCATCCTTCCGCATTTAGCGTTGCCTCGAGTGTAATAGGGGACCACTCCCTAATCACGAAGGACTTCTCTGTTGGCAATACACATGGTGGCAGGTTGCGTTCTAGAGGCATTCGCCAAACCCAAACCCTCCCATGGGATTGCTACAGGATAGAGTGTGACTCGTCACCGCAGATCACTCGGTTCCAGTCTTCCACTTTCCAGACGCGTCGCTATTTACACCAAGAGTAGGAATGCGTGGTTTATGAGCCGTTGCTCGACCATTTTACCACATTCTTTTTTAAAGCCCCAGTCATTGTGCTAGCTGGACTACTGGTAGCAGTTTGGAACTCGCGAGTGATTCCTTCTTCTGATTTTATGCGATTTCTTACAACCTTCCACAACAATGCTCGACGGTTCCTGGCGATCGGCACACGAAGTCATCCTGGTCTCCATTTAGCGTACTTGATCTTTTACGTTTCCGCTTCACAATCACATCACCAACAGTGGACTTCGGCAGTCGTAAAAGAGCTGAAATGTTCATGATGTATTTCTTTTCTTTTTTTCTTGATTGTTATTTTATACCTTTATAAAAGGTAGGCCGGCAGCGGCCTATCCACGCCGCTCTTCGGCCACAGAAGAAAACATACAAGAAACATGAAGACATAAAAACATATGTACAAGTAGGATAAAAATAGGAGACACACAAATGAAAAAGAAAGGAAGTCGTTCACGGAAGGCACTGGTCGCACAGGAAAGTTCAGCCGAGTGCACAAACGTAGACAGTCGGGTGGACACGTGAACATAGGAGCACTGATGAAGAAACACCGTTGCACTAAGACGAAGAGAAACACTAACACAATGATGGCGATCTTCGGCGCGCTATAAACACACTGTTGCACATATAAGGGAGGGGGGGGGGGGTGGGCTCCCACAGGGAAATACAAGAGGTTAGGGGCGGAGGGGGGGGGGAAGGATGTCAGGTGGAGAGAAGATGGAAGTGAGAGGGGAGAGGATATGGGCGGGGTGTGGAAGCCTGGGGAGGGGGGAGGAGAGGGAGAGAGGAATTGAGGAGGGAGAGAAGGGGAAGAGGGAGCCCTGGAGGATAAACACAAAGAGATGATCGAAGTTAGTAGGAGGGGGAGTTGGCGGAAGCCAGCTTGGGCAAGGGTATGCAGTGTGGAGAGATGGACAGCGGGTGGGATGTGGGAGTACAGGCGCGGCAGCGGACGGGGGTGGGAAAGGATGGGAGAGACAAGCGGGTGAGGCGGATCAAGTTTATGGGAGGTTGAAAGGATCCGTATCCCATGGATTTCTTATTCCCCGCCTCCTTTTATAGTATCTCTCATGAAAACTAGTGGTCACTTCTGCATTACGTAGGGGTGTCAGGATACTTTTGATAGGATAGGGTATTAGTCACGACCTCGAAAAAGCACGCTTATTGCTTTGCAGTGTTTTAGATGGTGAAGAACTTCAATCAAGCTGTCATATTGTAACACGACAGCCTATTGTAAAGGGAAGATACTGCGGACGCACCGGCAGCAGCTAACATCGGGTCATGTTTGTGTAGACAGACGAAATCAGCTAGACAGGCGCACGTGGAGGGCCAGTTTCATACTATTCTCCACAGATGGGGTTGTCTCTGGGTTTCCACCGCCCGCTAAAGTGACCGCGTGACCTGGAAAACCCTTCCGTTGGTCAGCACAATGGCTGCTCGTTTCTCGTGGTCGCTTTTCGTGTCCAATGCAAAATTGCATCTTACCGCAAAATTAATAAATATTGAACCATATGTGTCACTGAAGAGCCAGTAGGCTCATGTGAAGCGGGAAAGATGGACGATTATGCGTCTGGAGACGCGCCTTCGATGTACGCATTAGTTTATAGGTTATTGGAAGTTAAATGTTATAAAAAATTCTTGAACTGTAAATGTGTGTGTGTGTGTGTCTCGGAAACGCGTTATCCGACTGCAGCAGATGCGGTGTCGGCGGATATGGCTCAGAACTTTATCGGACTGTGAAGTAGCTTTACTGAAATTATTCACTTATTTAAATGAGATGCCGAAAAGTAGATTTCACGCAATTAAAAACACATTTTCTCACTAAATAAATAGATAAACATTAGAAGTAGCGACAGTACTGCAAACTTTAGATATCTATAAAATCATTTAATGTATAATTAAAATTGTTCCTTAATATTTATATTTATAAATCCGAAAACGGAGGAAAAGCATAGAAATTATTGTTTATAAATAGACTACAGTAGATAAAAGAAAACTGATAACAGCATAAAATTTCTCGGAAAATTTTTGTGTGGTTTGATGTATCATATGTGTATAAAAGGTTAAAATTAAGAATTTCAGAATTTTCTAGTGCAGTAGTTTAACTGACCTCTCAATGTAGACAAGTGTAATGTGCTGCGAATACATAGAAAGAAAGATCCTTTATCATTGCTCCCTCCTACGTTTGTCTCGCGAAGAGACTATGAGGATAAAATCAGAGAGATTATAGCTCAGACAGAGGGATACCGACAATCTTCCTTTCCACGAACAATACGAGACTGGAATAGAATGGAGAACCGATATAGGTACTCAAAGTACCCTCCGCCACACACCGTCAGGTGGCTTGCGGAGTATGGATGTAGATGTAGACCTCAGTGGTGCTTGACCGAGGTTTCCTGGGTGAACAGCGGCATTTTGGGATAGGTCTATAAATGGACGCCGTTGGAGGCGGTCAGGTTGTGTTATTCTGTGTTAGAAGGAAGTTTTACCTGATGACCGGTGAAATAGTTGCTGGTTCGCATGAGTGAATTATCCAGAGTTCCTGCTTTCAGACACAGATAATTTTCGGCGTCTGAGGAACTTGTTACTTTTCCGGTTGCGTGTGACACAACCAGCACTTGCAATGTTTCTGTGTGTGGCCGTTGTGGAATTTATAGTTTGATATACTGTGTCACCTTAACGGTTTTCTAAAGGTAACTCATACAATTAATCGTGCTTTATTCAACCACTTCCAAGATCTTAAGAAACTCGATCAGACTCTGAAATTAATTTGTTGTGAACTGTGACTTTCGATTTTCTCTGTTATTATTGGGAATAAACTCTAATTTGTGAAACTTTAAACAATACGTGAGGGCGTACTTTATTTTGGCACAGCAGATCCTGCTTGCACTTATATACTTTTGTGGAACGTTGGGTACATTGCGACGAATGTGAGTTGGCACCCCAAAAATAAAACACAGCCAAACATGTAAGTAAAACCACCTTTACGGGGGCCCATTGAAGTGCTTGTGCTGTGTAATGTGTCGGTAAATCTTTTCGTTGGAGTAACACTTGGGGGCTCCGTGCTGATACACAACGTGTGAACAGTTAAGAACTTAGATTTTCGGCGAGTTGATGAGAGAGATTGTTTTCTATTTCATCACCCAAACCACACGGACATTCCCATACAATCCGTACGGTCGCAGTACGGCCCTTCAGTACGGACCCAAGTCGTTATAATGAAGCGTTTGTGACAGCCAGTTGGGTAGACGCAGCACAAGACGATCGGTCGACGTGTGGGCGACCACCTCTCCATTATCTTCCAGGATCTCCCGTTTTATAGCATTTTTTTCAATCCTTCCCGCTCTCTTAGTGACCGCCCGTTTCTCCAGTATATTTCGGCAGTGATCACTGTTATATATACTAATCCCGTGAAGTACTATTAATACTTCGAATTCTCTGATATCGAAAAGTTTTCGTATAAAGATGGATACTACTGTCGACATACTATCTCCTTTCTGTTCGTCCTTCTGTGGCAAGAAGACGGGTTTACTCAAGGCAACACTAGGAGCGCAGAAAAAATGACATAGCCAACGTGTCTAGAAGGGTCGTGAGATGGGTAATGTTTACTGGTTTCTCGGTCAGTACTAGCAACCCAGGAATGCATTCGTCTCGTATCGACCGATGCTATTGTATAAATGAGACATGAATGTAACAACGACTCACGAACGTGAATTATAGAGACGTTCTTGTCACGTTACTGACTCCTCAAAATTTTTTGGAACATTTTTTCAGGAAAACTTTTCTTTTTTTTTGTTTGGTCATCAGTCTACCGACTTGTTTGATACGGCCCGCCACGAATTCCTTTCCTGTGCTAACCTCTTCATCTCAGAGTAGCACTTGCAACCTACGTCCTCAATTATTTGCTTGACGTATTCCAATCTCTGTCTTCCTCTACAGTTTTTGCCCTCTACAGCTCCCTCTAGTACCATGGAAGTCATTCCCTCATCTCTTAGCAGATGTCCTATCATCCTGTCCCTTCTCCTTACAGTGTTTTCCACATATTCCTTTCCTCTCCGATTCTGCAAAGAACCTCCTCATTCATTACCTTATCAGTCCACCTAATTTTCAACATTCGTCTGTAGCACCACATCTCAAATGCTTCGATTCTCTTCGGTTCCGGTTTTCCCACAGCCCATGTTTCACTACCATACAATGCTGTACTCCAGACGTACATCCTCAGAAATTTCTTCCTCAAATTAAGGCCGGTATTTGAAATTAGTAGGCTTCTCTTGGCCAGAAATGCCTTTTTTGCCATAGCGAGTCTGCTTTTGATGTCCTCCTTGCTCCGTCCGTCATTGGTTATTTTACTGCCTAGGTAGCAGAATTCCTTAACTTCATTGACTTCGTGACCAGCAATCCTGATGTTAAGTTTCTCGCTGTTCTCATTTCTACTACTTCTCATTACCTTCGTCTTTCTCCGATTTACTCTCAAACCATACTGTGTACTCATTAGACTGTTCATTCCGTTCAGCAGATCATTTAATTCTTCTTCACTTTCACTCAGGATAGCAATGTCATCAGCGAATCGTATCATTGATATCCTTTCACCTTGTATTTTAATTCCGCTCCTGAACCTTTCTTTTATTTCCATCATTGCTTCCTCGATGTACAGATCGAAGAGTAGGGGCGAAAGGCTACAGCCTTGTCTTACACCCTTCTTAATACGAGCACTTCGTTCTTGATCGTCCACTCTTATTACTCCCTCTCGGTTGTTGTACATATTGTATATGACCCGTCTCTCCCTATAGCTTACCCCTACTTTTTTCAGACTCTCGAACAGCTTGCACCATTTTATATTGTCGAACGCTTTTTCCAGGTCGACAAATCCTATGAAAGTGTCTTGATTTTTCTTTAGCCTTGCTTCCATTATTAGCCGTAACTTCAGAATTGCCTCTCTCGTCCCTTTACTTTCCCTAAAGCCAAACTGATCGTCACCTAGCGCATTCTCAATTTTCTTTTCCATTCTTCTGTATATTATTCTTGTAAGCAGCTTCGATGCATGAGCTGTTAAGCTGATTGTGCGATAATTCTCGCACTTGTCAGCTCTTGCCGTCTTCGGAATTGTGTGGATGATGCTTTTTCGAAAGTCAGATGGTATGTCGCCAGACTCATATATTCTGCACACCAACGTGAATAGTCGTTTTGTTGCCACTTCCCCCAATGATTTTAGAAATTCTGATGGAATTTTATCTATACCTTCTGCCTTATTTGACCGTAAGTCCTCTAAAGCTCTTTTAAATTCCGATTCTAATACTGGATCCCCTATCTCTTCTAAATCGACTCCTGTTTCTTCTTCTATCACATCAGACAAATCTTCACCCTCATAGAGGCTTTCAATGTATTCTTTCCACCTATCTGCTCTCTCCTCTGCATTTAACAGTGGAATTCCCGTTGCACTCTTAATGTTACCACCGTTGCTTTTAATGTCACCAAAGGTTGTTTTGACTTTCCTGTATGCTGAGTCTGTCCTTCCGACAATCATATCTTTTTCGATGTCTTCACATTTTTCCTGCAGCCATTTCGTCTTAGCTTCCCTGCTCTTCCTATTTATTTCATTCCTCAGCGACTTGGATTTCTGTATTCCTGATTTTCCCGGGACATGTTTGTACTTCCTCCTTTCATCAATCAGCTGAAGTATTTCTTCTGTTACCCATCGTTTCTTCGCAGCTACCTTCTTTGTACCTATGTTTTCCTTCCCAACTTCTGTGATGGCCCTTTATAGAGATGTCCATTCCTCTTCAACTGTACTGCCTACTGCGCTATTCCTTATTGCTGTATCTATAGCGTTAGAGAACTTCAAACGTATCTCGTCATTCCTTAGTGCTTCCGTATCCCACTTTTTTGCGTATTGATTCTTCCTGACTAATGTCTTGAACTTCAGCCTACTCTTCATCACTACTATATTGTGATCTGAGTCTATATCTGCTCCTGGGTACGCCTTTCAGTCCAGTATCTGATTTCGGAATCTCTGTCTGACCATGATGTAATCTAATTGAAATCTTTCCGTATCTCCCGGCCTTTTCCAAGTATACCTGCTCCTCTTGTGATTCTTGAACAGGGTATTCGCTATTACTAGCTGAAACTTGTTACAGAACTCAATTAGTCTTTCTCCTCTTTCATTCCTTGTCCCAAGCCCATATTCTCCTATAACCTTTTCTTCTACTCCTTCCCCTACAACTGCATTCCAGTCGCCCATGATTATTAGATTTTCGTTCCCCTTTACATACTGCATTACCCTTTCAATATCCTCATACACTTTCTCTATCCGTTCATCTTCAGCTTGCGACGTCGGCATGTATACCTGAACTATCGTTGTCGGTGTTGGTCTGCTGTCGATTCTGATTTGACCAGAAATCCTTGTCTTCCTTCCACTTCACTTCACTGACCCCTACTATATCTAGATTGAGCCTTTGCATTTCCCTTTTCTGATTTTCTAGTTTCCCTACCACGTTCAAGCTTCTGACATTCCACGCCCCGACTCGTAGAACGTTATCCTTCCGTTGATTATTCAATCTTTTTCTCATGGTAACCTCCCCCTTGGCAGTCCCCTCCCGGAGATCCGAATCTTTTGCCAATGGAGAGATCATCATGACACTTCTTCAATTACAGGCCACATGTCCTGTGGATACACGTTACGTGTCTTTAATGCAGTGGTTTCCATTGCCTTCTGCATCCCCATGTCGTTGATCATTGGTGATTCTTCCGCCTTTAGGGGCAATTTCCCACCCCTAGGACAAGAGAGTGCCCTGAACCTCTATCCGCTCCTCCGCCCTCTTTGACAAGGCCGTTGGCAGAATGAGGCTGACTTCTTATGCCGGAAGTCTTCGGCCGCCAATGCTGATTATTTATCAAAATTTAGGCAATGGCGGGGATCGAACCCGGGACCGAAGACGTTTTGATTATGAATCAAAGATGCTACCCCTAGACCACGGGTTCAGGAAAACTAGCGATCTATAATATTTTTATTTTATTTATTTTACACGTCTAGTTCCGTGGGACCAAACTGAGGAGCAAATCTCAATGGTAATGGAACGTGTCAGTACATGAAATTACAACAGAAAAGTAATAATAGATAAGTAAAATGTTTATGTGTCCTAAAACGACGAGGTATAAGTTCACATAAACGCAATCAACAATATAACACAGGAATCAGATTAACTTTTCAAGGAACTTCTCGACAGAATAGGAGTGATCCGTGAGGAAACGTTTCAGTTTGTATTTGAAAGCGCGTGAATTACTGCTAAGATTTTTTAATTTATGCGGTAGCTTTTTGAAAACGGATACAGCAGAGTAGTGGACGTCTTTCTGCACTGGAGTCAAGGAGGTGCTATCCAAATGTGACAATTTCCCACAGTTCTACAAAGGCCAAACTGAAAGGAGTTTCATTATAAGATACTGTGAGCATATGGATGCCTTCCCGCTAAATAGATTTGATAAATCCACCTTTGCAATGCATCTAAAAGACCATGGTCACTCAGCCACAGCCGTTACAGACAACCTACAAATACTACACACTGTGAACAAAGGAAAGAAAATGAATCTGCTCGAAGAGCTAGAAATTTATATACACAGCTCGAACTCACCAGACCTTATTCTTGACGAACAAGTGGAGCTTGCAAACAAATCTTATCTTCACATATTTCATCAAATATTCAAAAACAAAAACTAATTATCCTCTGATATAATAAGAAAGTAATATTCTACGAAAATTCGATGTAGCAGTCATACAGCAGTTCAAGTGCCATTATCGTAATTTGTAAAAATCATATTGTAAACAGAAGCTGTAACTGTCATTGTATAATTTGTAACAGCTTTCAAAATTTCATGTGTGTAACATCATTGTACTTCTTAGATCTAAGTTCTCTGGCAACAGTGTGGCCCAAAACAGTTCTAGCTGTCATTTTTTAATTTGTAATAGCTTTTAGTAATTTCATATATATAACATCATTGTACTTTCTAGATCTAAGTTCTCCGACAAAAATGTGAATCAAAAAATTTCATAATGTTGAAACGTCCCCTTAGAAAAATTAATGAATGACTGTGCTGATAAACCCCTTACGTTATTTGATTTTCAAACAGCTGAGCAAAACTGAACGTACTCAGACACTTCTCTCTTTGCTTATTCTGATCAACACTAAACTGACACACAATATTTTTAGCGCGACGCAATCCCACTTTCAATAATCCCTACAAAAGAATGGCCCTGACTAACAATAACCTATACCTTTCACAAATCACTTACCTCACAAAAATCTTCATTACTCGAACTACTGCAACACAGCGAGCGCCAATACTACCAGCTAAATACAAGATTCTAACTACTGACGGCACTAACTACTGATAGGCATAGTAAGCAAATGAAAGATTTTGATAAAGAACAAACAATGTATATACCTTAATAATGTTCAAAAGTCATTATATATATATACACTCCTGGAAATTGAAATAAGAACACCGTGAATTCATTGTCCCAGGAAGGGGAAACTTTATTGACACATTCCTGGGGTCAGATACATCACATGATCACACTGACAGAACCATAGGCACATAGACACAGGCAGCAGAGCATGCACAATGTCGGCACTAGTACAGTGTATATCCACCTTTCGCAGCAATGCAGGCTGCTATTCTCCCATGGAGACGATCGTAGAGATGCTGGATGTAGTCCTGTGGAACGGCTTGCCATGCCATTTCCACCTGGCACCTCAGTTGGACCAGCGTTCGTGCTGGACGTGCAGACCGCGTGAGACGACGCTTCATCCAGTCCCAAACATGCTCAATGGGGGACAGATCCGGAGATCTTGCTGGCCAGGGTAGTTGACTTACACCTTCTAGAGCACGTTGGGTGGCACGGGATACATGCGGACGTGCACTGTCCTGTTGGAACAGCAAGTTCCCTTGCCGGTCTAGGATGGGTTCGATGACGGTTTGGATGTACCGTGTACTATTCAGTGTCCCCTTGACGATCACCAGTGGTGTACGGCCAGTGTAGGAGATCGCTCCCCACACCATGATGCCGGGTGTTGGCCCTGTGTGCCTCGGTCGTATGCAGTCCTGATTGTGGCGCTCACCTGCACGGCGCCAAACACGCATACGACCATCATTGGCACCAAGGCAGAAGCGACTCTCATCGCTGAAGACGACACGTCTCCATTCGTCCCTACATTCACGCCTGTCGCGACACCACTGGAGGCGGGCTGCACGATGTTGGGGCGTGAGCGGAAGACGGCCTAACGGTGTGCGGGACCGTAGCCCAGCTTCATGGAGACGGTTGCGAATGGTCCTCGCCGATACTCCACGAGCAACAGTGTCCCTAATTTGCTGGGAAGTGGCGGTGCGGTCCCCTTCGGCACTGCGTAGGATCCTACGGTCTTGGCGTGCATCCGTGCGTCGCTGCGGTCCGGTCCCAGGTCGACGGGCACGTGCACCTTCCACCGACCACTGGCGACAACATCGATGTACTGTGGAGACCTCACGCCCCACGTGTTGAGCAATTCGGCGGTACGTCCACCCGTCCTCCCACATGCCCACTATACGCCCTAGCTCAAAGTCCGTCAACTGCACATACGGTTCACGTCCACGCTGTCGCGGCATGCTACCAGTGTTAAAGACTGCGGTGGAGCTCCGTATGCCACGGCAAACCGGCTGACACTGACGGCGGCGGTGCACAAATGCTGCGCAGCTAGCGCCATTCGACGGCCAACACCGCGGTTCCTGGTGTGTCCGCTGTGCCGTGCGTGTGATCATTGCTTGTACAGCCCTCTCGCAGTGTCCGGAGCAAGTATGGTGGGTCTGACACACCGGTGTCAATGTGTTCTTTTTTCCATTTCCAGGAGTGTATATCAGTTCATGACATCCAGTCTTACAAATTTACTGTCTCTGATGGGCACACATCCAGATCAAAATTCTGCCATCTCTCTCCCCACACCCACCACTGCTGGCGGCTCACCTCCAACTGCGCAATGCCACGCGCTGTTAACAGCCAACTGCCCAACACTACAATAGCGATTATTACAACAATGCCAACCAGCCACGGACTGCACAGAGCACAGCCAGTGATTTTCATACAGAGCGCTACGTGGCGATACCAATGTAATAACCTAAACAGCCAACTTACAATGTGTATCAAAAAACTTTGCAGTCTATAATACCTTTTTAAGTTTCTGTATGTGCTACACCCTTGCACTTCCTATGGCTAAGCTCTTTGACCATAACCGAAATGTTTCTGTATGAGCAACATATTTACACCTGCTACGTCTAAGTTCTTTGACCATAGTCCACACGTTTGTATGTAAACACAGTGTATTTCACGAAAGCACATCGTAATAGTGAAATATGCAGCTAAACTTTATAAAACTGAAATATGGACGTGAAAATGACAATAAGTGTGCAACTAAGTGGAAAAACTGTCACCACAGCGTAACGATAATAATGATGCTTCATCTTTATGTAAGTACAGATATATTTGCGACAAATGCTACCTTGCCACTTACAATTGTCCCACTTGTATCTGTTTAGTCACCACCAAATAATTTTTTGCATTTATACAGTGATCTCCAGGAATATAAAAATCTACATGAAAGTATAAACACCTGAGGATGGGTTCAAGCCCGAAACCGGTCGTCTGACAAATAAATAACCTTGTATTGTGACTGGTAGCGGAAAATTCTACACCCTATAAAGGAACAGTCACAGAGCTCAACAGCAACCACTATGGATAAAATTCATACTTTCCATTCACATCTCCTTGAGATAAGATACTAGTCATGGTTCATGCATAATCGAAAGGGCTGAAAAAGATATAAGTAAAACCACTCAAAAGCAATGAGTGAAAACATTCGTGTAGAATACGTGGCCGCAGAGACTAGTTTCATTCGGTTGTTTCATTTGACTCAGGTAACACACTGAACAAAAAACGATCGACTGACCAGTCGATTGTTAAAAACAGCCGCGGGTCCTTCGCTGCTCTCTATGGTCTTCTGTTACGCGATGAGCAACCCAGCGGGTACGCAGCTTTCAGTATCCCATCTGGTGGACGAGTGTATCAGCACTACCAACACAGACGTCAGCTCAGCAGCGAGGTGTTGGACTATGATCCGTGGACCACCTCGAATGAGAGTGTCCGCACGTTCCGACTCTGCAGGAGTCACAGCTGTGTGCTGCCAGGTGGCACACGGGAGATCGGACAGGTTTGCGTGACCTTGTTGCGATGGTGCCAGACACCTCGCCCAATGACTCACCGCGCTTTTGTTCACTGCCAGGTCTCCGCAGATATTCTGCAAGCGCTTGTGAATACCTGTGATGCTCTGGTTTTAACGCCAAAAGAAACTCAGTAACTGATCTCTGCTTGGAACGTACCTCCGTTACAGACGCCATCATGAAGGCATCGCCACCTGTCGAAAATTCAAGAAACTGTATGGGTTGAAGCGAGAATATTCCACTAAGTGCCACAACAAGTTCTGCATATTTTGAGCTGAAATTTGCAGAGAAAAAAATGTGTTGCATTCCTTATAGATAGCCCCTCATAGTTTAGATCGAGGTGGAAACTTAATATCCATCTTTTGATGTGCAGCTTCTTGTATTGGCCGTGTTTGCAGTTCAAATTTTTGGATGGAGATCCGCCAGTTATGCAAAATACCGTTTTTCTCAGTACCCAAACATGTTTCGGCACTACTGTGTCAACATCAGTGGGTTTACGTTTTTTTATTTATTCTGCAATGTGAACATTTTGTTAGATGATTATAAAATTATGTGCATTTTTACTTCAAACAATAGATCATTTCTTTTTGTAAATACCTTTACATTTGGTGTGCATGAATTTTCTGGATGACTTTTGTGTTAATTACTACAGGTACCACCCATTGACACATAAGCGTGCAAACTTCAGATTCATGCTCCACTGATTAAACAGAACACCCATGAACAAACAGAACTATACACAAGAACTAAACACAGTAAAACAAATAGCAGTAGAAAATGGTTATACTGCCCATATAGTAGACAAGTTAAATCAAAAAATATGCAAACAGTACAAAAATGAACACACCACACACACACAAATCCTCACCCAGCACAGAACAACACAAAACACAAATAACGACCACACACAAGACACAACAGAGCAACAACACACACACAAAACGAAATGGCACATACTCACCTACGATAATAAGATTGTTCACAGAATAGGCAACATATTAAAGAAACAGGGACTCCAAATAGGATACAGGAAGGAGAACACAACACAGAAAAAGTTCAGAACACAAGAAACACCCATGAATAAATTCAACAGATCAGGAATATATGAACTCACATGCAATACTTGCCAGTCAGTATACATAGGACAAAGATGCAGCAACTTCAAAACAAGATATTCGGAACATCTCAGAGCTTTAAAAAGCAACAGCTCCCGTAGCACATTTTCTGACCACCTTATAGCCAACAATCACCACCCAACCACAATAGAAACAGACTTAAGAATACTAAAACCCAGCCTCAGCCTATACAGCAAACTGACCATTGAGGAAAACTTCCATATACAGAAGGCAAAAGCAGAAGAAAAACAGGTCTTAAACGAATACACAACACACTGCAAGGGCACACTATTTAACACATTAAAGGAACTTTACAAATAAAAATGGCATAAATAGATAAAGTCTACACACACGCACACACACACGCACACGCACATACCCACCACCCACCCACACACACACACACACACACACACACACAACACACATACACACACACACACACACACACACGAAAAATAGATACACTAAAATCTGCAAAGACACACCATTTACACACAAAAGGAATACCATATATAAGAGAAACACACACAGTTAAGGAAGCACACAGAAAACACACACACACGCGCAAAGATAATATGGAAACAAAATTCAAATTTGGCGCCGAACTCACTGGTGAACAAATGAACACTGACTGGGCTGCGACACATAACAAACCACAATCACACTGTGTTCTGGTGTAGTGGAAAAGTATTTTACTACGTTATTTGTGGAAAATACTTGTTATAGTTACGTATGCATCACAACATCTCAGCATGATGTGATGAATGGCAGCGCTTGCCACACGAAAACGTAAGTAAATACGAAAATAGGCGCGAAAACATCGCGAAAAACTAAATTACTTTCTAGAAGATAGGTTAACTGCCAGCAAAAAACTTTCTCAACATCGTTTGGTTGCAGATGACAAGCTACCTGTAGTAATTAACACAAAAGTGATCCAGAAAATTCATGCACACCAAATGTGAAGGTATTTACAAAAAGAAATGATCTGTTGTTTGAAGTAAAAAGGCACATAATTTTATAATCATTTAACAAAATATTCACATTGCAGAATAAATAAAAAAAAACGTAAACCCACTGATGATAGTACAGTGGTGCCGAAACATGTTTGGGTACTGAGAAAAACGGTGTTTTGCATAACTGACGGACCTCACCTCCAAAAATTGTAAACTGAATATTACAATAGGTAGATATGGGCTAACACCGTCACCAGTTTTCATGGTTGCATGTCGATTTTTTTTAATAACTTTTACGGATATTTCTCGTAGGCCACACAGCTTTATTTGCCACGATGAGTAGTCAGTTGCAACAGCTTACCGTCCCGGTCTTTCTCTTTCGGGTAGTCAGAAGTCGCCAATGGCCGCACCTTGCTGCAGAGCAGGACCTCGGCCATCGCACCGTACAGAACGCTGACCGCCTCCACAGTCCGCACTGTAATTTCCGATTAAGCCGCGGCCGCTGTGCGCTAACGAGCCGCCGATGTGTCTCTCATTACGCAGAACAATGGCGCCGTATGAAGAGATCAGCGCCTCCCTTCACAAAGGGCCGCCGTAATGGCAGGCAGGCAGCCACCTGTTTATTACGGCTGCCCCGGGCGGTCGCAGACACCGCTGCGGCACAAACTAGATTCAGAGCGCGCGCGGCCTTCACACCGCCCGGAATTAAATTCTCTCTCTATCCAATTCACGCGGCGACAGCCGGTCGTCAATTCAGATTTCGGAAACAGAGTCGCCGCCACCGCGCCGCCGCCGCAGCCGCCGGTCGCCCTTTCGTACCACCTCCGCCGCCCCCGCTTCCGCCGCCGCCCCCACCACAGCCCCCACCCTTTGGGATCTAATTAGCCGGTAGTCGCGGCTCTGAGTGGTTGTCCTGACACGGGCCGCTAACACCTGTGATTATACAGCCTTTGTGGCGGCCGGGGTAAATTAAATGTGACGCGGGAGAAGGAGGAATAGGATTCTCGCTTCCCTTTTCTCTATTTTGACTTCAGGGGGCACATCGTGTTGCACCAGGTGTTAATGGCGACAAAGAGGAGAGGACTTTAATCCTTAAAGGAGCCTGGAACAAAAAATTCTCATAGTCCTGACCATGTCAAAGTGAAATCTCAAATAACGTTGCATGCTTGAAGGAAGACTTCGTTCCAGCAGGCCGTGTTTTGAAGTAGTAATTTAATAAGCACTACTAGTTCCGAAGGTTGCTGATTTTCAAGTGCATCAGCAAAGAACAGGTCATAGTCAAAAATCATTGGATGTAGAGTTTTCTCAGCAGTGGTGCTTACCTACAACAGATCTGGATATAGCACCCTCGTCGTAAGTCATCTGCCATGTGTAGTTGCACGATCGATGTATGCACGATCTAAAATACAAAAAGCATAGAGTGGATGCGGGGACTACAGCAACAACACACAACTACACAGACGGAAAAGAATTTGTGCAACTCCAGTTCACTCAAGATTTATTGTTGTAACAGTGCACATGGAGTACATAAAATGATTACATTTACAAGTCAATAGCACAAGCGGTTCTCATGTACGACGTATTGACCCATGTTGAAACACCCACGGGTGGAGGTGCAGGCTCTGACTCGGGCATCCAGTCGATCGTACACATGTTGAATACTGACCCAGGATACATAATGCCACGCTTGATCAGCCTGTTCACGTACTCCTGTAAGAGTTGCCTGACGAGTCGCACAAGTCAGTTATCGTCCTATCATATCCCACTCGGCTGGAGGCAAGTCCGCAGATCATGCAAGCTAGGGAAGTTTGTGCATGTCTTGCAGAGCACGTTGAGCTTCACGGGCGAGCATTATCCTGTTGGAACAACAGACCATAACGCCTGGGATGAGGCCAGTGTGTCTTGGATGAATGCAGTCTACGAGATAACGCTCTCGATACCTCGTACGTGCAAACCACCATCACTTGTGGCCAAATGCCGGGATGGTTCCTTTGAAAGGCCACGGCCGACTTCGTTCCCTAATCCGATGCGATCGATGGCCTCGCTGTTTGGTACCCCCGCCCCAATTCAACAACCAACCACTACGCTGTATGTTGCCGGATGACGCTAAAACCATTATCAGTACTTTTTTTATCGCCCAGATGGCATATGCCGTCATCGGATCAAAATAGGCGTCGTCTTTCCAGGGGTACTAATTCTTTCTTCCTACAGTATAGAGATACATACAGGATGGTCACAAACAGGCTGTAAACCTTGTAAGAGTATTGCAGAGCTGGTTGTGCTGAGAAACAATCGTTAAGAAAAAAATTCAATACATTGCGCCCTTTTGTGTTAACTAACACTGAAGATTGGCAATCAGGCCATTCCGTGCCCGGGCTGAAGCGTTCCCCCCTGATAAAATTAGTATCAGCTCTTCTGAGAGCGCAGATAATAGCGCACGAGACGGCTCAACCTTTGGGTTGGATTTGATTCTTACTGCCGCCCCACGTACAATTTTTGTATCACTCTTGTGTTTGGTTTTAGGAAACTAATCGAAGAACACGTTTGGTGACACCGTTTATCGTATACCACTTGAAGTTTCGTGCGTAGTGGCCTGATTGACTAATTAATTGGGGAACAGTGAAACGTATCGAATTTTTTTAACAATTATTTCTCAGCACAGCCTACCCTGGAACGACCTTACAAGCTTTCCAGACTGTTTATAACCACAATGTGTAACTGATGACAACAGGTAGACACAGCATGCAACGCATAGCCACAAACCAAATCTATATACAGCTCTTTACAGTAACCGGCACATACACTACTGGCCATTAAAATTGCTACACCACGAAGATGACGTGCTACAGACGCGAAATTTAACCGTCAGGAAGAAGATGCTGTGATATGCAAATGATTAGCTTTTCAGAGTATTCGCACATACAACGTGCTGACATGAGGAAAGTTTCCAACCGATTTCTCATACACAAACAGCAGTTGACCGGCGTTGCCTGGTGAAACGTTGTTGTGATGCCTCGTGTAAGGAGGAGAAATGCGTACTATCACGTTTCCGACTTTGATAAAGGTCGGATTGAAGCCTATCGCGATTGCGGTTTATCGTATCGCGACATTGCTGCTCGCGTTGGTCGAGATCCAATGACTGTTAGCAGAATATGGAATCGGTGGGTTCAGTAGGGTAATACGGAACGCCGTGCTGGATCCCAACGGCCTCGTATCATTAGTAGTCGGCCCGCATCTCGTGGTCGTGCGGTAGCGTTCTCGCTTCCCACGCCCGGGTTCCCGAGTTCGATTCCCGGCGGGGTCAGGGATTTTCTCTGCCTCGTGATGGCTGGGTGTTGTGTGCTGTCCTTAGGTTAGTTAGGTTTAAGTAGTTCTAAGTTCTAGGGGACTGATGACCATAGATGTTAAGTCCCATAGTGCTCAGAGCCATTTGAACCATTAGCAGTCGAGATGACAGGCATCTTATCCGCATGGCTGTAACGGATCGTGCAGCCACGTCTCGAACCCTAAGGCAACAGATGGGGATGTTTGCAAGACAACAACCATCTTAACGAACAGTTCGACGACGTTTGCAGCAGCGTGGACTATCAGCTCGGAGACCACGGCTGCGGTTACCCTTGACGCTGCATCGCAGACAGGAGCACCTGCGATAGTGTACTCAACGACGAACCTGGGTGCACGAATGGCAAGGCGTCAATTTTTCGGATGAATCCATGTCCTGTTTACAGCATCATGATGGTCGCATCCGTGTTTGGCGACATCGCGGTGAACGCACATTGGAAGCGTGTATTCGTCATCGCCATACTGGCGTATCACCCGGCGTGATGGTATGGGATGCCACTGGTTACACGTCTCGGTCACCTCTTGTTCGCATTGACGGTACTTTGAACAGTGGACGTTACTTTTCACATGTATTACGACCCGTGGCTCTACCCTTCATTCGATCCCTGCAACATCCTACATTTCAGCAGAATAATGCACGACCGCATGTTGCATGTCCTGTACTGGCCTTTCTGTATACAGAAAATGTTCGACTGCTGCCCTGGCCAGCACATTCTCCAGATCTCTCCCCAGTTGAAAACGTCTGGTCAATGGTGGCCGAGCAACTGGCTCGTCACAATACGCCAGTCACTACTCTTGATAAACTGTGGGAATGTGTTGAAGCTGCATGGGCAGCTGTACCTGTACACGCCATCCAAGCTCTGTTTGACTCAATGCCCAGGCGTATCAAGGCCGTTATTACGGCCAGAGGTGGTTGTTCTGGGTACTGATTTCTCAGGATGTATGCACCCAAATTGCGTGAAAATGTAATCACATGTCAGTTCTAGTATAATATATTTGTCCAATGAATACCCGTTTATCATCTGCATTTCTTCTTGGTGTAGCAATTTTAATGGCCAGTAGTGTATGTACTATAGTGCGCGAGAAAACTGTAGTTCTCGGTCAAAGGTTGTACAGTGCAGTGATCTTAAAGTATTATCGATGCACAATTGACATGTGGCTGGCACATGGCCAGCAGAGACAGATATTTTATAGGTGCGGGGTGTTTCCATAAGAGGGTGAAAAGTGTAACAGGACGTGGAGAAGGCTCTATTGAACAGTTTAAGGTACGGAACGTGCTGTCGGAGAAGCCAGCTTAAGCAGATGTGGAAGTAAATTTGTCGACCTCTTTGTATAGCCTTACTGTTTTCCGACTTATTTACAACTAATGTGCATACTGTGCTGTTTATTTACACGTACATTCTTTACTTCCTGCAAGGAAACGAGAAGGACGAGCCTGATTACTACGAAGTATTTCCTGGCAGCTGGATTGGAAGGGGAGGTGCTATTCCGTGAACTGCGAGGGCACCTGACCTGAATCCCTGTCGGGATATCTAAAGTCACTTGTGTATGAGACCGCAGTGGATACAGAGATGGAATTAGCTGCTAGAATTGTAGCTGCCTCTATGTGAATAGAAATATACCCCCCCCCCCCCCCGGAATATTGTCAGGGTGTATCAGAATATTGTTCGTCGATGTCATGCTTGCACTGAGGTTGATGGCCGTTAGATTCAGCTCGTTTTGTAAGATACATTTCAAGTGATATTTCATTGTGTCAATGAGGGTATTTGAAGTTAGCTGCAACTAATGTAAATAAAAATGTACCCAGTAACGTGTTTTTATTCCTATTACCTTCCTAAGCTGGCTTCTCCGACCCCAGGTTCTCAACCTCACATTGTTCGGTGGAGCAGCCTCTATGTCCTGTTAAATTTTTGCACGCTCTTACGGAACAGCCTGTATATTTATATGTATATGCGTCTCATTTACCTGTTCTGTTCGTGTATCTAAATGCAGTAGTTGTCAGAAGTTCCTATCCATCTAATTACTGGATGTCAGGTAATTTACGTGAACTGACTGCACCGGTACTGCTCTGCCTCATGGCGTTTTCATGTAACAAAATTGTGAAACTAGCCTGACTCTCGTGCCTTGAATATCTGCGAAGCTTATATATGTTTTAAGTATTTTTAAACTATTACTTGGCGTCAGTTGTTTACATGCATTATGAAACGTCCCCTTAGAACAGTTATAAATGACTGTCCTTAAACTGACACACAATATTTTTAGCGCAACGCAATCTGACTTTCAATAATCCCTACAAAAGAATGGCCCTGACTAACATTAACCTATACCTTTCACAAATCACTTACCTCACAAAAATCTTCGTTACTCGAACTACTGCAATACAGCGAGCGTCACTACTTCCAGCTAAATAAAAGATTCAAACTACTGAAGGCACTAACTACTGATAGCCATAGTTAGCAAATGAAAGATTTTGATAGAGAACAAACAATGTATTTACCTTAATAGTGTTGAAAAATCATAAATATATAGCAGTTCATGACATCCAGTCTTACAAATTTCAAAACTCCGCCATTTCCCTCCCCACGTCCACCACTGCTGGCGGGTCACCTCCAACTGCGCAACGCTATGCGCTGTTCACGTCCAGCTACCCAACACTACAATGGCAGACAACAATGCAAACTAGCCACAGACTGCACACAGCACAGCCAGTGTTTTTCATACAGAGGGCTACGTAACGTTGCCAATAAGAAAACATAAACAGCCTACTTGCATAGCCCCCATGCTCCCCACAAAAAATTTTACAAATTCTTTTGGGCAGTGGCCAATAATGATTTGATAAAATTTTTCATAATTACAATAACAAAGATATCAAATGCACACACTTATTGATACAATGTTGGTCAAAAGCTAAAATTTTCTCACAGTCCATAAAGACAGTCCTGATCGTTCATCACAGGAAAATAGCAGTGTTTTTCTCAAAGTCTGAGCAGTAAAGGAAAATGCACACGCAAGTAGTGGATTTCCATGCAGTCTGGAAGAAGTAGTTTTGTCCTTCCAAAGGAAAGACAGTGCTGACTCTCTACATGCAGACAGGTAATGGGCCACAACAGAGGAATCCCACAGCAGAGTCATTCGACGTTTTGAAGAATATTGGTAGGTAGGTCATCACAGAGTAGACCCACTGTAGTCCTGGTAGAGATTATGTTATTGGTGGGCCACCAGAGGTGCAGACCCACTGCAGTCCTTGTAGAAATAATGGTACTGGTGAATCATCAAAGGTATAGACCCACTGTAGTCCTTGTAGAGACGGCCAGCAGCCATCTGCTGCGACTGTGCAGGTGCACGATCACCATCGAAGAGTCTTGCGGAGAATATAGCAAGTCCATAAACCACCATTTGTGCACTCACATACTGTTTGGTATGTCCTTGTAACCAGCAATGCTGTTAACCAGTCCCTTGCTGAATTATCAACACACGTGCAAACACTAACAGTCCCAACTTCTCACATATTGTGCATTACTATGACCAACAGAAACGTGTGCAGTGAAATGGAACTTACAAGTTAATAATATGATGAACTGGTGTCAATTACAATTTTATAACATAAGAATACAATTACAAAGGTACAAAATACATCATTAAAGAAGATAACAATACAGATAACATTTGTAGTACAGGCTTTACAAAAGAATCGAAATAACATATACATCAGTGTTACAGGAATTATGACATGAGTACATACATAAAAGATCAGAATAACTTTTGAAACATCAACTTCACACATGAGCATTAAAACAAAACAGAATAAATAATGTCTAAACATCTTTACAAAGAAAATAACAAAGTATTTGAAAAATTCTACAACATAACTCTTATTAGCTAAACACATTAAGACAGGAAAAACACAAATTCACATAGTGTAATAACATAAAAATACAGGACAGGGTTTGTTTTCAGTGTGACATTCGGTACTGCAGTCCACCCCAAAACTTCATTCCATATATCTTTCCTGTTATTTCAACATTTGTTTCCACCAAAAAACTTCTATCCAAGCATGCTTTCTGTATTTATATGTTCACATATTTCTTACCTCATTATTTATTTTCCATTATCTTACCTCATCATGTATTTCCAAGAAAATCCTATCTGCCGGCTGCGGTGGTCTCGTGGTTCTCGGCGCGCAGTCCGGAACCGTGGGACTGCTACGGTCGCAGGTTCGAATCCTGCCTCGGGCATGGATGTGTGTGATGTCCTTAGATTAGTTAGGTTTAAGTAGTTCTAAGTTCTAGGGGACCGATAACCACAGCAGTTGAGTCCCATAGTGCTCAGAGCCATTTGAACCATTTTTGAAAATCCTACCTAAACCTGTTGTCCCTAAACCCTACTTTTTTGTTCATATCCTCTTTCTAAATACTGTTTTGGCCAAACCATTTTCTTATAGCTTCTCTATGCATTTCTTCCAATTCATCACAACTCGTTCTCACATATAGCCTACCCCATCTTAAGCTAACTTAAACCTACTGAGCTCAGATGATAAACTAAGGGACGAGGCAATGCAGCAGCACAAAACAATTAACACAAACAGCAATGACAAAAAAATGCAAATTGGCAAAGCTAGCTGCAATATTACAACTAATATAAGGCAATCAGCAAACAAGAAACACAAATCAGTAGTAAAACTGGCTTAACAGAGTAATGTAAAGTGAAATTTAGTAGCACTATGTCTGGCAAACAACAGCAGCAAATGCTATAACTTATATCTAAACATGACAAAGCTCAAGCAGAAAAAATATTACAGTAAAAATGGCCATGTTTAATACCTATGCCACATCTTAACACTAGAGTGATGCATCACGATAACTTACTCTACCAAAAAAAATTACCAAGTAGTTGAAAAGAAAATTATGTATGCAGTTACTGTTATTAATCCCTCCTTATTGTTCTTTCCATTCCCAGTGTCCCTTTTTCGAAGAATATGGATCATAAAAATATTATTTAATAGATATGTTGGCAGAAAGTGTTCACATTAGCAAATGCACTTAATCTTATTTTATAAAGCCAATGCTGCAACACAGCTGGAAACCAGATATTAAACAAAATGAGCAATCTCTCAACTAGAAAGACAATAGATGTAAAATGTTTCTCACCATTTCATTAGGCATTTCAGTAAATATCATAAATTAAGAGCTCCACAGTGTAATCATATGTTTTCAAGTTTGAGCGTGTCGTATTTGCAATGCTTGCAACAAAGAAATGTCAATAGCGAGGATAATGGTCTTTTTTTTTTTTTACTCCACCTTTGCCTCTGAAAGGCACACACTAATGACTTTTTTCCAGGCGTCTGTCGTGCAGCTGGGTGCCCATGACGCATTACGTGAAGGGCACATAACTTTCTTACCGAAATATTTACGACACCAGTCTGCACTACAGTGACAGTCTCATATAAAAAATTTCACAGGTCGAGAATTTGCGTTGCAAATGTGTAGAAACAAAATCCTATGAATATAACATTGTGCAAAAAATTTTTGACTGCATTGTGATACATTCACGGATTTACACACATTTCATACCTCTTAAAGTACGATTCTCAGCTTATTGATCATAAACATATCTCAACTGCATAATACACATCATCGTCGTAAAAATAACATCATAACACCTCAGTCAAATCTCAAAAACGTCGTAGCTTTCTGCAATAATGTCAAAACCTAAAAAAATTCTCTGCTCATTTCAATAGTGTCATCTATCTCAAACGTACTTTAAAATCATGCTCCCTTACCAAATACATCATTCAAAGCTCTCATAGTATCACAATGGTTCCAAAAAAATATGAACAGTTCACAAAGTACAGACAAAATACAATTTCATAAGTGTGAAGTTACTCAACTGTGTAATTGCGTAAACATGTGTCACTGATGTAGTAAAAAAAATGTTTATCTCTCAGTTAAATGATAAGATAGCTGTGTAATTTATGTGTTAGAGAAATATGGTACCGATGTGTAAAGTTGTATAAGCAAATACCATATTAGCTAGGGTTCCTTGTGCTTGCCACACACATGGTACACAAAGTAAGCGTGTACCCCCCTGAGGATTCGCCATATGAAAGGTCCCCTTAGAACAATTATACATGACTGTCCTTAAACTGACATACAATATTTTTAGCGCAACGCAATCTGACTTTCAATAATCCCTACAAAAGAATGGCCCTGACTAACATTAACCTATACCTTTCACAAATCACTTACCTCACAAAAATCTTCGTTACTCGAACTACTGCAATACAGCGAGCGTCACTACTGCCAGCTAAATAAAAGATTCAAACTACTAAAGGCACTAACTACTGATAGGCATAGTTAGCAAATGAAAGATTTTGATAGAGAACAAACAATGTATTTACCTTAATAGTGTTGAAAAATCATAAATATATAGCAGTTCATGACATCCAGTCTTACAAATTTCAAAACTCCGCCATTTCTCTCCCCACATCCACCACTGCTGGCGGCTCACCTCCAACTGCGCAACGCTATGCGCTGTTCACATCCAGCTGCCCAACACTACAATGGCAGACAACAATGCAAACTAGCCACAGACTGCACACAGCACAGCCAGTGATTTTCATACAGAGGGCTACGTAACGTTGCCAATAAGAAAACATAAACAGCCTACTTGCAACATTTTGTACACTGGTACTACTGAGTTTCATGGCGTTGGCATATAACAAGTTTTGATAAGCGAGCTTGAATCTCGTACCTTAAATATCTGTGTAGCATATATATGAAGTATTTAAATGCATATAACAGTTTCCATTTTGTTCCTGTGAATACTGTTGCTTTTGACATATAGTCTAATGACTACTATTATATTTTAGGTAATTGGTGTATTTTATTTAATTCGATTTATAAAACATACAGAACACAAGGCGTTTCTGTCCTATTGCTGGTCTTGCTAGCGCTACGAGCAAGTGTTACACCTGACAATGGAGCTACTGTAGCACAATTCGTGTGTGGTGAACCACTCACATTTCCTACGGAATTTTTCGAACAACAACAAGGCCACCCTTCACAAGAACCCTCGTTACCACTTCAGCAAGCCAAGAGTTACATCTGTAACTTTCACCCGTCGCCGGCATCCCGACGTAGGGAGGTGGATATCTTTGTAGTCCAGGGTCTACGGACGTGTTCTCGTGTCATGTTGGGTACAGACGCCGTCAAATCACCGTTACAAGGGCTCCACATGAGCCCTTGCCCCGTATGTTCATTCGGCAACACCCGCTCGGTCACCTTCCTTTCCAGCCTTTTCTTGAAGAAATTGATGCTGAATTCTGTGACTTTCCTCATCACACTACAGTGAGGCTTCTCAGATGCGGTCCCGTTTCGTTCTGACGATCTCCGAAACGAAACATGACGTTTTCTTCGCCGAAAAAGAGAGCTGCTCCACGGCTGTGAGATTCTGCTTCGCTGTCAAAGTTGTCGTTTCTTGTCGACATAAAGTCCGATCTGAACGAACTGAACTTTAAATTTCAGCGAAACGATAGCCTTGTCTGTGATCTCTACAGGATGATCAGAGATTTCGGGGAAAGCTATCCTTGTTCGAAACGCAACTGGAAGGAAAAAACTTTTCTCATTTTCATTTCAATCCCCAAAGATGTCAACTTTGCTTTTCCGAAAAATTTTGTTCGTGACTTGAAGAAGCATTTTTTCGATAGATATACCGATCTTGATGGAACTGAGAGTGACATTCATCTGTTCCATAATCCGCACGGTTGTAACTCTGATGATGCGCCTGTTGAGCTGTAGCTGGAACTCACTGATCAGCAAGCAAGTGACTTGTTGGAAGATAAGCGTAGAGAATGAAAATTTCTTGAATTTTATCGCTGCTTATCTGATTGCGAGTTTCTGACATTGAAGAAATTTGCTGCTGTTATAGAATCGGTGCTTGGAACAACTTATACCTATGAGCAATCATTCTCAAGAATGAGGTATGCGAAGTCAGCATAACGAACGAAACTGACCAATGGACATATGAAAGCAATTAATTCTCTTGATTACATTCAGCAACTCCAAACCAATCATTGATGATATTTTGAAAGTCAAACGTCGGTTTCACAAATCTCACTAATGTTTGTTGCTGCTTGTTTTGTGTGAATCGGATATGTAACTGTCTCTTTGCTAACATCACCTTCTTTGATAACTTTTTTAGTAAATAAATAGGTTGACTGTTGTTGTTAGTTATGCTTTGCATGCCACTCGCCCATGCTGAACTTAATTCCTCGTCGCTTTTCCCACAGCTTTCGTTCTGACTCAAGTATTGTATACAATGATGATAGGCCTGCGCATGTCATTTTATCAGTTACCTGACCCTCTGTGAAGAAAGTTGTATGATCTCTGTTCTAACTAATCTGTGGCAGTTAGTTTGCCTTTCTTCGTTAGCTGGGCAACTTCAACTGGTTCCCATGTTGCACAGGATGGCGTCTAATATTTCTGGTAGTTATTATCTAAGAACGTCTAAGATGATCATTCACATGGGATTCTGCCCAGTTTTTTGCACTATGTGAGAGTGCTCAGCAATCTATACAATCTCTAATATGTTGCAAGTTCTGGGATTGTGGGTAGGTAATGTATGTATAACACAATGGTGTAATGTTAATGACAACTTCATATGAGTTCTGTAATGTATTACATTTTCTGCGTGTTGATATTACCGTATTGGTTATATACTCTACTTAATTGTATTACAACATTTTTGGAGTGGATAAGATGTAATGGCCTGTATATCGTTGTAAATGTTTACAGATCTTAAGATGCCCACTGTACTAGCTAAAACTGGTTACCTATGTAACAAAACTTGCGATCTAGGCAATAAAGTGTGCTAGAAGGATACTAGACTGTCAGGTATAGTAGGTCGACTCCTGCTTGACCGACGATGTCGATAATCACAAAATTCCATAATACATCTATAGTCGAATACCAGTAGTTACGTGGAAGGTTCTATCGATGCACAATTTCAAAGTACATCTTTCATCGAATACCAGTAGTTACGTGCAAGACGGGGAGTTTATCACATTAATATACACTGATGAGCCAAAATATTATGACCATTTACAGAAAAGCGTGTTGGTCCACCCCTGGAACGCAGTTCATCAGTGATTCTGCTCGCCATGGATTCGACAAGTACTTGACAGGTGTCAACAGGTTTGTGGCACCAGATGCCTACGCAAAGCTCACGCATTTCCCGCAATTTACGGGCGACTGGTTTGTAGCCGTGGAGCTGGCACCCAATAGCGTCCCAATTGGGTTTCGTGGGATTCAGATAAGCCGAATTTGATGGCTAAGACATCGACGTGAGTTCACTACGATGCTCGTCAAACCGTTGCAGCACGATTCTGGTCTTGTGGCACTGACATTTAACCTGCTGGAAGATGCCATCGCTCTTGGGGGAAGACATCAAGCATAACGGGTTACTGGTAGTCCCTATTAATGTTCACAGCTGCCATGGTGCCTTCGATTACTACCACAGCTCCCATGGAAACTCGGGTAAATGTATCCCATAACAATATAGTTCCCACCGGCCCGCGTCCACGGCGCGCTGCATGTTTCGGACGGCCGTTTGCCTGGATGACAGAGAATCTGGTCACGACCATGGACGTGGTTTAACAATAAGGGGGAGTCATGTGACCGGGCGACTCGATTCCAGTGATCTGCGGTCCAATCTCGATGGTCCCGTGCCCACTGTAATCATAACTGACGATGTTGTTGGATTAACGTGGGAACACGTAGGGGTCCTCTGCTGCCGAACTCCATGTTCAACACTGTGCTCTGAACGGTGTGCACGAAAACACTTATGTCTGTCCCAGCACTGTACTCTGTCGTCATATCTGCCACAGATCGCTGCCTATCCTGCTTTAGAGAGCTGGCAAACCTCCGGTCCCTACGTTCTGTGATGAGGTATGGACGTACAAAGTCTTGTTGCTTTCAGCATTCTTCATAGACTCTCACGACAATAGCACACGAACAGCCGACCAGCATCGCCGTTTCCGGGATGCTCGCTCCCAGGCATTGGGCCACAACAATCCGGCTTTTGTGAAAGACCCACCAGGGTAGTCGAGAGCTCTAAAGTGCTGCTTCCTGGAATTGGGTAGGCGCGCCGGCCCCGGATCGAATCCGCCCAGCGCATTAACGACGAAGGGTCGGTGTGCCGGCCACCCTGGATATGGTTTTTAGGCGGTTTTCCACATCCCCCTAGGTGAATACCGGGCTGGTCCCCACGTTCCGCCTCAGTTACACGACTCGCAGACATTTTCAACACATTCGCACTATTCCATGGCTTACATTCGACACAGACAGCTGGGGTACACTAATTCCTTCCCGGGAGATACAGGGTGGCGGCAGGAAGGGCATCTGGCACCCCTTTACACTTAACTTGCCACATCTGATTAACCATGGCCGACCCTGCGTAACTGTGGGACAGGGATCAGACAAAGAAGAAAGAAAGAAAGAATACGGCTTTTGTCAAAGCCTCTTAAGTCGGCGGATTTCCGCATTTGCGCTACTTACCGTCGCTAGAATGATTCCCCATTCGTCGCTGGTCCGTGTCACGCGTCACGTGCCCTCAGCGCCATCAGGCAGCCTACAACCTCACGGTGGGTAGCGCTCGTAATGTTATGGATCATCAGTGTATACGAAACAGTCTCATACACAAGAACAGAGATAGGAAACGTGTTTTAATTAAAAATGTTCAGACGAGAATCACAATCAGAACATGAAAATTTCTAAAATGTACATTCGTTGCAATTGTGCTAGTAGTGACACACACACAGTGTGGCTTCTTGAATTTGTTAACTCGATTAATAATATTTGAAGTATTAGTAAATTTACGTGTATTCCTCTTGTGTAACATATAAGACGATTCTGAGCACATTAAAAGGAAGTTGATAACAACATGGTACATGCTGTGTCCTCCGGATGGTACGGAGGTATTCATAGTGGAAGAGTGCCGAGCTGTCTACTGCACAGGTGCATGTGAGTTATTGCTAGCTTCCAATAGAGGGCGCCCGTGGCAAGGCCTATGTTATGCTTCTGCCTTATGGCATAAATATTCCCAAATGAACATCCCTCTACCATACCCGGATAAAAGCAGTCACACATCTCCACTGTCAACGCAGTATTTCAATATAGACCAGAGTAAAAACAGACCAGTGCAAGTGAAGATCGAGCTACTGCAACGCACCCTTTTTTTAATAAATTTAAGTATCGTAAACCGGGTGTACTTTGACCCATTTTCGGATACAAATGTAATTATCATGACTGTTTTCTAAGTTCTGTGCTATTTATATTGGTAAACCTAGGGGTTGTATGAAATGATTACATACTCATCAGTACAATATATTTTCTAAAACCCAGAGGAAGTAATGAAAAAAACTGCACTTGGTCAAAGTCAGCATGAATTTGGAACTACATTAACTTTCCTGTAATTCCAGCACAATTGTCAGCTACCATTCCGCTTGTGGTCAATATTTCATGAACAGAATGAAACTTTGATGACCTTGAAATAAACACATTGATCTGAAGTTTTCTGAAGGAAGAAATTCTAGGACGGTATATAAATCAGTGTCATCCATCATCAAAATTACAAATACAGTGGAAGGTACTAAGACGGAGTACCACAAATATAGCTCCAAACTTAGCTCAGCATAGTACCTTCAATTTCCTTCATCTTAGACCTAAATATTCATTTCAAAACTTCGATTGAAGTTAGGATTAAGCTGATCTGTTCTTCATTTATCGAGACAATACCTGGCACTTGCGTCCAAGCGAACTTCATTTCTTACTTCCGGAGATATTTGACATTATATGTTGTACCTGATTCACCGCCAGACCACGACAGCTTGCAATTTGAGCAATATATGACTGGCATTTGTTTTTCTTAGCTGTAGGCACACTAACAACAAAAGATGAGCCTTCTTCTATATACCGATGGTTAATGCAAGTATTCCTTAGTTCCGCACTGTCATTGGCATCGACACTGTTTAATAAATTATCAATGTGTAATCCCGGAGTGAAAATGACATTTGGTCAAATTAACCCCGAAACCAGAGAAATGATGCACGTGACCTCAGAAATCGTAATATAGAAACAGATATATACATGTGAACAAAAAATTAATCAGTGCTCTGTCCTGAAAATTCATCGAGTAACATACATGATACATTTGAAAAGACGCATCGCGTTGCCATTAAATGATTTTGCACAACCTGATTGTGACACACTCTTTTGTACATAATTATAAGACGCACCTGTTGCGCAAGAAAATCAGCACTTCATGGCGCCTTTCAGCTTATATTGGTGGAACCTTGCAACCAAATAATATATGCAAAACACCGAACTAAGATCCAGCAGAGAGCTGTAAAACCTTTGCTGCATGAGAGGTTAGAGCAACCACGGCGCATAAGGTGTACCCTGTTAACGGTAATGTGAAGTTTCCATAAATAAATTATTGTAAGTTGTTGCTACTCTGCGTTGCCACACATTTTTTTTTTCTGTAGCTATTGCCTAACCCCATTTGGTTCGAAAATGTTCAAATGTTTGTGAATTCCTAAGGGACCAAACTGCTTAGGTCATCGGTCCCTAAACTTACACACTACTTAAACTAACTTATGCTAAGAACAACACACAGACCTATGCACGAGGGAGGACTCGAACCTCCGGCGGGAGGGGCTGCGCAGTCAGTGACATGACGCCTCAAACCGCGCGGCCACTCCGCGCGGCCACTCCGCGCGGCCCCATTTGGTCCTGTGACTATGCTGTATAACTGCTGCATGGAAGTTCTACATCTACATCGATACTCCGCAGTCCATTTTACGGCGCGTGGAGGACACCCCGTACCACTATTAATCACTTTATTCCCTGTTCCATTCGCAAACAGAACGAGGGGAAAATGACTGTATGCCACCGTATGAGCCCTAATGCCTCGTACCTTATCTTCGTGGTCCTTACGCGCTATGTATGTTTGATGCAGAAGAATCGTTCTGCAGTTAGCATCAAATGCCGGTTCTATAAATTTTTTCAGTAGTGTTCCTTGAAAGGAAAATCGCCTTCCCTCCATGGATTCGCATTTGAGTTCCCGAAACACTGTTGTTCGAACATACTAGTAACAAATCTAACATCCCGCCTCTGAATTGCTTCGATGTCTTCCTTTAATCCGACCTGATACGTATCCCAAACTCTTGAGCAGTACTTAAGAATAGGTGCCCAAGCGTCCTATATGCGGTCTCCTTTGCAGATGAACCACACTTTACTAGAATTCTACCAATGAACCGAAGTCGACCATTCCCCTTTCCTACTACAGCCCCCACATGCTCATTCCATCCCATATCGCTTTGCAACATTACTCTCAGATATTTACACGACATGACTGCGTCAGGCAGGACACCACTAACGCTGTATCCGAACACTACAGGTTTGTTTTTCCTACCCATCCGTATTACATTATATTTTTCTACATTTAGAGCTAATTGCCATTCATCACACCAACTATAAATTTTGTCTAAGTCATCTTGTATCCTCCTACAGTCGCTCAAGCTCTACACCTCACCGTATACCGTAGTATCATCAGCAAACAATCAAAAATTGCTGCCTACCCTGTCCGCGAAATCATTTACTTGTGAGGAGAATAATAACGGCCCTGTTACACTTCCCTGGGGCACTTCTGACAACACCCTTTTCTCTGACTTGACACTGGGGTCGAGGACAACATACTGGGTTGGTTCTATAACCTGAAAAATATTCGAGCCACTCG
This sequence comes from Schistocerca nitens, assembly GCF_023898315.1. NCBI lineage: Eukaryota > Metazoa > Arthropoda > Insecta > Orthoptera > Acrididae > Schistocerca > Schistocerca nitens. The sequence goes on along the minus strand of NC_064615.1, from coordinate 244,327,339 downwards.
CATATCTGTGAACCCATACCATATGCTAATACCTTCTTTAACAGCCTACAATGGGGCACTGTGTCGAAAGCTTTCCGGAAATTTAGAAGTATTGAAAGGTGGCTACACTGAGCCACAGCGCCAGAGATCGCGCTAGAGAGTATTGTTCCGCCGCCTCCACTGGCAGTGATTATTGAGATGTCGTAGTGGGCAGTGCTTGTTTAGAACTCGTAGTAGGCAGTGTGTGTTGAGATGTGCTAGTGGGCAGTATTTGTCGAGATGTTGTACCATGTTTTATCCAGTTGTTTGATGGGCTAGACAGCAGATGGTTCGAATGGAAATACTGTAAAGATCAGAGTGCTTTTCGTCAATATATATGAAGGTAAAATATTCCGTGTTTTTTTTTTTTTTTCATTATTTCAGTGTCTTAAATAATGCGTCATTACAGGTTCAGTCAACAAAGCATCTGGCTTGTGTTCTTGGATTAGAGTGTAATTCTGGTTCTCTTGAGTAATTATGGTATTTTTATTTTCTTTAATTAATTCAGTATAAACGATATTTAAAATTTCTTGTGTTATTGAAGAAGAACCGTGCCAGATGCGTACGTTGAGTCATACTTCCACACACAGAACAGTTACACTTGTGCTTTGGTTTCGTAGGTTTTATAGTTGCTGGGGACTTAATTAATTAATTGTGTTAATGAAAAATTCCATTTCATTCCTTGTTATTGTTCTATGCAGTCAGATAGCGTAATAATACTAGTCAGGGCCAACCGTTTACGAGACTTCGTAATCGGATAGAGCTACTAAAGCAAAAAATTAAAATTATTTGCATTTTATATTAATTAAGCCCCCATGCAGTATGGCATCTGCCTGTTGCCCTTCATCCATAGTTCGCAGTATATCATGTGAGAAAAGGGCAAGCAGAGATTCGCATGAGCGATGCTTTCTAAAACCATGCTGATTCGTGGATATAAGCTTCTCCGTCCCAAGAAAATTTATTATATTCGAACTGAGAATATGTTCAAGGCTTATGCAGCAAACCGATGTTAAGGATATTGGTCAGTAATTTTGCGGGATCGTTCTTTTGCCCTTCTTATAAACATGAGTCACCCGCGCTTTTTCCAGTCGGTTGGGTACAGATTCACGATAAATGCATGGTATGTAAGGGGCCAATAACGCAGAGTACTCTTGAAAAATAGAACTGGAATTCCCTCTGGTCCCGGTGAAATACCTGTTTTCTACTTTTCAGTGGTTTCTCTACTCACGGATGCTTATTACTATATCGTCCATACGGGAGTATATTCGATGGTCAAACGACGGTAGATTATATTAGATTCAGTTCTCGTTCCACAGACCTAAAAATAAGATGATTCTCGTGGGTGTGGAACAAGTCAGAAAGTATAACATAAAAAACTTAAAACATTTGAATATGCAATCACTACGCTGATCATCTATCTGGAGATTCTCCAAATAGGTAAATGCATTATAGTAAGCTGGAACTGCTGTTATTCACAGAATTAATACACTGTCAGAATGAAACACAGTTATGCACTTTTAATAAATTTACCATATACACAATACCCGATCTTGACTGGTGTGAACAAGTGCTGTCAAAACTGAAATCTAACCGATATTTTTACTTAAGCTGGTCTAACAGTCCCTGTTAAGATATTCATCTATAGGGAGGGAGTTGCCTATAAAGAAGTCTTTCAGACTCTGTTTAAACTGTGCTTTATCTGAAACCAAGTTTTTAATGCTTGCAGGTAATTTCTTGAAATCGTGTGTTCCTGAATATTGGACTCCTTTTTGGACCAAGGTAAGTGATTTTAGGTATTTATGTAGAGAGTTCTTATTCGTAGTATTGATGCTATATATCGAGTTTTTGTTCGGAAACAAAGATATATTACTTGGAACAAATTTCATTAAGGAATAAATATACTGAGAAGCAGTGGCTAGAATATAAAGTTCCTTGAACAGGTTTCTACATGTTCTTGAATTTACACCACAAATAAGTCTTATTACACGCTTTTGTACGCGAAAAGCTTCTGCTCGGTTTGCCGAGTTATCCCAGAATATGATCCCGTATGACATAGTACAATGAAATAAGCGAATTACACAAGTTTTCTTTGTATTTACATCTCCTACACCTGACATCATTTCCACTGCAAGTACAAAAGTTAATTTGGCGCTTCAGCAATTCTGTGGGATGCCCTTCCCACCTGTAATCCCAGAAATTTAACACTGTCAATCTCTTCGACCTGCGTATGTTATACACATGCTGGAAGGAAATCTCTCACATTTGCCTGTTTAACACACATAAACAGTCTTCCAAGGGGTCAAATAGAACATCCCTTCAGTAGTTATAAGTAGTAGCTTCCAGTCTGATAATACCACGTTCCTTCAACTAACGAATACGTAAAAGTTTCTTGCAGATGCAGGTCAACGCACTTTCTAAAGTCGATAAGATGGTTACCGATACCCTTTTTTCACTCCTATCCTTGTGATGTGACCTTTAAATTTTTTGCATTTCTTTATCGTTCAATTGGAGCTAATCCACGCTAAACAGTCTATTCCAAATGTCTTATCGTTGTACACAATGATATTTCTATTTACTCGGTAGCCTCCTGGCACACAGAAGCCGTTGTTTGATGCTATGCGACCACATATCTTCATTTTATTAAAAATCCTAGAAAATCTTGCGTTATCCAAATCCATAACGAAACAGCTGCAACATACCAGTTAGCTCATCCGTTATACGGCCATTTTAACTTAAACCAATTCCACTTTATATGATGTAGCCACAGGGTTTGGATATTTTCATATTTCCTTGAAATGATTTCCAGTGATTACGTGCCTATTGTTTCCAATATTATTGTTCCCTTGAAGTGGGATTGGTATTTTCACAAAGACACCTCACCTGATACATATGTAGTCTGCATCTCTGGATATGAGAAACAGTTACTTCTATAGAAATTAAAGACCTACTGAAGACGACACGTAGTGTCGAAACATGCTACGGTATATAGAAAAACAAAAACTACAATGCATTTAAAAACTCAAATGTAGTAAGATAATCAAATAAGGGAGTTAAACGTTAACAGGAAGTTCCAACCCCAGCAAGACGAGTAGGTGACGGCCGGGTGGTACCGGACAGCAGATTGTATCGCTGTATCGGACAAGAGCTGTTTCTAAGCTCTAACACTAGTGACAGCACCTATCACATCACTGCAATTCGTACCATGAGAGAACGAGACCACTCAAGTGGTTTTGAATCAGAAGAATAGTATTTTACGAAGTGGCAACAAGTTTTCTTTTTGTACTGAATATTTCAAAGCACGAACTTTGCGCTACTGTGCTTTGTTTGCAAGAAAATATTAGCTTTTTATGGTACTTTTAGAAACAACTGATATTCTTCTCCGTGTTGTAAGCTGTGAAAGTCAGAGCGTTAAACGACCACAGCGCTTCATTCAGTTTGTATCGAAGAAAGTAATTCGGATTGTGCCAGACAAAAGTGGTATCATACGAATTTAAAAGTTTTGCAGTTTTTTTCAACAGCCAGATACGGAGAAGTCATGATATAAAAAATAAACGACGATCAGGGAACGAGTAAGTTCCAAGAAGTATAAGTAACGCTTTCGGCGAAAACAAAGGTGTTGTTTAGGAAACCACAAGTTCCATTCCGACAACATTCAGGAATGAACAGGAAGCAATACTCTACAGTCAATGAAAGACTCGAAGAAGATTACACTCAATGGCACATTTGTGTGGTTTGAGCGGTAACAACAGTGCTCGTAAAGAGCTAAACATTCTTTACTGTACGTGTGATAAATGGTTCACTAGGTTTCAACTGATACTTGATGTGAGCCTGTTTTGTTAAAAACTTAGTAACTATGTTTTGAATTTTTTCTTATTTGGGTCAAATTTCTCCCAGCGAGGAAACTTAGTACTAAGATGTGTAGCTTAAACATTCTTACTTGAATGTTTATTACCATTCATAGTCCAATTGAAACTGTTTTTTCGTTACAATTGCATTTGCGATAGAACCCTCCAAAAATTCAAACACTGAAAACGCAAAGGGTGAAACTAATATTAAAAAAATCAACGAAGGTCTCCTGATTTTCATTTGGCTTGAATACTTTTTATGACTTTTTCTTGTGGCCGGTTATTATGCTGTCTTGACACCACAGTCTGGTACTATTAAGTGAGAAAGGGGGGGGGGGGTGGAGAAGACGTGGGTAACTCGAAGGATGTATAGAGACACGCACCAAGAAAATTACCTATAGTCGTTCGACGTTCAGTGTCTGTCTGGTGGACGAATCATACTGCAGCAGAAGGTGCCGTTAAATCTAATTACTAGCAGTTTCTGGAAGCACGCCACCGCCTGTCCGTCCCCTGACACCGCCGGTAATATTTGTGATTACGCACTCCTCGTCGACCGGAAGAACAAAATTAAAAGCGGGCGAGCTGGAGACGTTTGAGAACGCGGTCTAATCGCCAGCTTCTGGAAGGCAATGGTCGCCCGTCGTGCGAGAGACGACGCACGTGCAGTGGCTCGGAGTGAAGGACAAAACGAGTAATTAAGGGGGCCGAAAGGTGTGATTAGCCAGCGCGGTTGTCGTCGGAGGGACGCCTCTCGCCGTATCGCGGCGACTGCATTAACACCTCTCCGGGCGCCGCCCACGTCGTTAGACGCCGGTGTCGTAATAGGAAAGGGAGACCGGCGCCTAAATGCCAGCCGTTAATGAGCTGTCCGCGTCTAGCCGACCGCCTGCTGACTAGGCAACCCCCACGGCCTGTCGGCGCGGCGCGCTGCCCGTCCGAGCCTTTCACACCTCGCGGGCGCGCTGCGTAATTTCAAAGCGCGCCTGACAGCTCTAGAAAGCATTAGCAGCGTCGGGGGGCCCCTTCCCACCCTTAAAGGGACGCCCCAGTGATGCCTGCCTCGCATGTCCGAGTAGTAACGTTCCTTCTCCTCGCAGCCGTGAGACCACTCGATATGATTTGAATAGCCGTGTTGCACCTGCTGACAGACTTGGTACTGCATCGGGGCCGGATGTTCTGGCGTAACCACAAACGCCGGAACAAAGGTGCGAAACGAAAGATCAGAGAAGGCAGTGAAGAAACGGTGGCCAATAGTGCGCGGAATCGGATCGCGCTGCGCCAGGCGCGCTACCTGCAACAGCTGCATATAAACGCAGTTCCTGCTAAGCCTTGGCCGCACATAATCGGCCCGAGCCTGCAACGTGATTAATGCTACGCTGTCAGTATCAAGTGTTTCCTTGGACTCTGTGTATAGCAAGAACTGTTCTGTTTTTTTTTTTTTCCGTCGCCTCTCGCTAGCGACATTTGCCGTAAAGAATGTTAAATATTGTCAGTTTGCTTCCTGAAAATTGTTGTATAGCATTCCGAGAACGCAGCATGCCGTAGGCACCCTATTAGCGACGAGTGGGCAAGACACCACACCGGATGAGAAACCTGTGGGATTCTACGAGTCGGAGGGTCGCACCTCAGAAGCCTGAACGGTGTAGGGGAACCAGGGACGATGTCCTTCGCCCGTAACGTGCAATCTATACAGGGTGTACATAAAGTTCGGCAACACCTTCAATTATTTATTGCACAAGAACCAGACATTGTACAGATATCATACGTATGTCATTTTGAAGAGAAACCCTGAAAGTTTTTTTTTTTTCATGTACACCGCCACTGCGTAGTTTGATAATTTGCCGGCAGCCAGAGCGAGTCGCAAACATGGCGAGTTCAGGTGCGGAGCGAGCTCTCTATGTGATGGAGTTCGACAAAAACAAGTGAGCTACAGCTGTTCAACGGATGTTTAGAACCAAGTATGGTGAGAAGCCACCAACAAGGCCATTTACCACTGGCACAACAAATTCATAACGACGGGTTGCTTGTGCCCGGCAAAGAGAAACGGACGTTCCAGGGTGACTGAAGGGAAGGTAGAGCGCGTATGAGAGACATTCAAAAGGAGTCCAAAGAAATCGGTGCGTCGTGCATCCCATGAACTCGAAATGGCTCCAATGACAGTGTGGAAAGGCCTGCGACAGAAACTGCCTATGAAACCATTCAAATTGGAGCTAGTGAAGAAGGCGATCGTTTTGAATTTCGTTCGCAGTTGCAACAATTGAATGAGGATGGGAATGGCATTGTCGATCGCTTAGTTTTTAGCGACGAAGCCACTTTTCACACTAAAGGGAAAGTGAACAGGCATAATTGTCGAATCTGGGGTGCAAAGCATCCACACGAATGCTTGAAATTTGAGCGTGATTCCCGAAAGGTAAATGCCTTGTAACGTCGAAAACGGTACGGGCCTTTCTTCTTCGCCGAGAGCACTGTCACTGGATATTCCTACTTGGACATGTTGAAGCAATGGCTGATGCCTCAAATACAATCGGATTCTCCGTTCATCTTTCAGCAGGATGGGACTCCACCCCATTTTCATCGTGAAGTTCGTACCTGAACACAGAGCTGCCGCATCGGTGGATCGGCTGTGCTACAGAATGAGACAACTGTTTCATGAAATGGCTTCCCCGATCACCAGATCTCACTCCGTGTGAATTTTTTCTGTGGGGAGGCATTAAAGATCTGGTGTATGTACCGCCTCTACTACGTGATTGAACAGTGGTAAAATGTGTGGAGGGAATACGGGAAGCGACGGCCACAACTGACAATGCCTTGCTAGGACGGGTATGGAAAGAATTCGATTACCGTACTGACGTCTGTAGGGTCACTCATGGTTCACATATCGAATGTTCGTCAAAAAAACTTTCAGACTTTCTCTTCAAAACGCAATATGTATGAAATCTGTACAGTGTTTAGTTCTTGTGAAATCAATAACTGAATGTGTTCCCGGACTTTACATTCACCCTGTACATTGAACAGCCAATGGCGACGATACACTGAAACGCAAAATAAACTGTTATAGGCACGCGTACTCAAATACAGAGATACACTAAGTGATCAAAATTATTCTGACACCTGGCTGAAAATGACTTACCAGTTCGTGAAGCCCTCCATCGATAATGCTCGAATTCAGTATCGTGTTGGCCCCCCCTTAGCCTTGATGACAGCTTCCACTCTCAGAGGCAAACGTTCAATCAGGTGCTGGAAGGTTTCTTGGGGAATGGCAGCCCATTCTTCACGGAGTGCTGCACTTAGGAGAGGTATCGATGTCAGTCACCATCGCCGAACTGATGTTCAACAGTGGGAAGCAAGGTGCTTAAAACATCAATTTAGGCCTGTGCTCTGATAGTGCCACGCAAAACAACAAGGGGTGCAAGCCCCCTCCGTGAAAAGCACGACCACACCATACACCATCACATCCGAGATTTACTTTTGGCACTACACACGCTGGCAGATGACGTTCACTGGGGATTCGCAAGGCTTACACCCTGGAGTCGGATCGCCACATTGTGTACCGTGATTCGTCACTCCACACATTTTTCCACTGTTCAATCGTCCAATGTTTACGCTCCTTACACCAAACCAGTCACCGTCTGGCGTTTACCGGCGTGATGTGCGGCTTATGAGCAGCCGCTCGACCATGAAATCGAAGTTTTCTCACCTCAACTGTCATGGTACTTGCAGTGGATCCTGATGCAGTTTGGAATTCCTGTGTGGGGGTCTGGATAGATCTCTGTCTATTACGCATTACGACCCTCTTCAACTGCAGGCGGTCTCTGTCAGTCAGACGGCCGCAGTGTCCGAGTGGCTATAGGCGCTTCAGTCTGGAACCGCGCGACGGCTTTGGTCGCAGGTTCGAGACCTGCCTCGGGCATGGATGTGTGTGATGTCTTTAGGTTAGTTAGGTTTAAGTAGTTCTAAGTTCTAGGGGACTAATGACCTCAGATGTTAAATCCCATAGTGCTCAGAGCCATTTGAGCCATCTGTCAGTCAACAGACGAACTCGGCCCGTACGCTTTTGTGCTGTACGTGTCACTTCACGTTTCCACTTCACTATTACATCGGAATCAGTGGACCTAGGGATGTTTAAGAGTGTGGAATTCTCGCGTACACACAGACGTATGACACAAGTGACACCCAATTACCTGACCACTTTCGAAGTCCGTGATTTCCATGGAGCGCCCCAGTCTGCTCTCTCACCATATCAAATGACTACTGAGGTTGCTGATATGGAGTACCTGGCAGTAGGTGGCAGCACAATGCACCTAATATGAAAAACGCATGTTTTTGGGGTTGCCCTGGTACTTTTGATCACATAGTGTATGTAAACACGCAGAATATGGCGCTGCAGTCGGCAATGCCTATAGAAGACAACAAGTGTGTGGCGCAGATATTACATCTGTTTTGCTGTTACAATGGCAGGTTGTCAAGATTTAAGTGAGTTCGAACGTGGTGTTACAGTCGGTGCACGAACGACGATGTGACACATCATCTTGGAGGTAGCGATGAAGTATGAATTTTCCCGTAACGCCATTTCACGAGTGTACCGTGAATATTAGGAATCCGGTAAAACATCAAATCTCCGACATCGCTGCTGCCACAAAAAGATACTGCGAGAACGGGAGCAAAGACTACTGAAGAGAATCGTTCAGCGCGATAGAAGTGCAAACCTTCAGCAAATTACGACAGATTTCAGTGCTGGGCCGTCGACAAGTGTCAGCGTGCGAACCATTCAACGAAACATCATCGATATGGGTTTACGGAGCCGAAGGACCGCTCGTGTATCCTTGATGACCGCATGACACGAAGCTTTACGCCTCGCCTGGCCCCGTCAACACCGGCATTGGACTGTTGATAAGTGGAAACATGTTGCATGGTCGGGCGAGTCCCGTTTCAAATTGTATCGACTGTATGAACGTGTACGAGTATGGAGACAACCTCAAGAATCCGTGGCCCCTGTATGTCAGCAGAGGGCTGTTCAAGCTGGTGGAGGCTCTGTAATGGTGTGGAGCATGTGCAGTTTGAGTGGTATGGGACCCCTGCTACGTCTAGATACGACTCTGACGTGTGACACGTACGTAAGGATCCTCTCTGATCATCTGGATCCATTCACGTCGATTGTGCATTTCGACGGACTTGGCCAATTCCAGCAGGACAATGCGACACCCCACACGTAGATAATCGGCACAGAGTGGCTTCAGGAACACCCTTCTGAGTTTAAACACTTCTGCAGCCCATCAAACTCTCCTAACATTAACTTCGTTGAGCATATCTGGGATGCCTTGCAACAAGCAGTTAAGAAGAGATCTCCACTGCCTCGTACTCTTACGGATTTATGGACAGCTTGAACGGCGGCTACACTGAGTCACAGCGCCAGAGATTGCGCCAAAGAGTATTATTCAGCCGCCTCTACTGGCAGTGTTTGTTGAGAAGTGGTAGTGGAGACTTGTTGTCGAGAAGTCGTCGTGGAGAGTGCATATTGAGAGGTGGGCAGTAGGAGTTCCGATGTAGCCGTGACTAGTTGTGAGCACGTTGTATGCAGTTGTTCTGATGGGCTAGACAGCCGATGCTATTCGATTCCGGATGTTGTAATGATCAGAGTGTATGTTTCGTCAATATATATAAAGGTAAAGAAAATCTTTTATTTTTTTTATTTCAAACGTGCTAAATAACAATGCCTCTTGGTCACAGGTTCAGTCAACAAAGCATCTGGCTTGTGTTCATGTATTAGAGTGTAATTCTGGTTTCTATGTGCAATTATAGAATTTCTGTTTTTTTAATTACTTCAGTGTAAATGGTGCTTAAATTACCTTGTTTTATTGAGGAAGAACCGAGCCAGATGTGTACGTTGAATCACACTTCCACACACAGAACAGCTACACTTGTGCCTTGTTGTTTCGTAGCTTTCATAGTTGCTGGGGACTTAATTAATTAATTGTGTTAACGGAAGTTTTCTTTCATTCTTTGTTGTTATTCTATGCAGTCAGATTGCGTACTAATACCAGTCAGGGCCAACCGGTTACGAGACAGCGTAACCGGACAGACAGCTACTAACATTAAAATTATTTGCATTATATTTAATTAAGCCCCCATGCACGTGGCGACCGCTGCTTCGGATCGTCCCTTGGAATTCTTTTGATGGTAAAAATAGCAGACAGTAGTATTGTTGTAGTAATTTGTAGTTTAGTAATTGTAGTCTATATTGCATGTGTAGATTTGGCAATGAACATTTGTAGTTGTCTTGTCTTTCTTCTAATGGTATTTTTGCAGAATTTAATTTTTGATGTCTTGTATACAGGTCTGACAATTTTGTGCAATTGTGAAGGTTTTAATTGTTCGTTAGACGTGTTTTTTGGGAAACATTTCGTGTGAATGGTATTGTTGGAGATAAAGTGTCATTGTGTGTGATTTTCGTACAGTCGCCAGTTTTGTATGTTTTGTAAATGATTACGCGATCGATGAAACAGGCAAAAATGATGGATAGTGAGACTGACGAAATTGTTAACATGGCGAACTCGCCAACACATGAGAATAGTATGATGAATAATGAAGTTGACAACAATTTAGTAAGTCTGGAAAATAGGCCGGAACCAGTTCTAAATTTTTCACAATCAAAAAATTTTCAGAATACGAGATTAACGACAGAAGATTCTGGAAAAGTATCGAACACAGATAGCTTTACCGCTTTGACGGAAGAAGTTGGTTTTGCGGGAAATGTTAGGGGTGAAAGGAATTTCGAACCAGTTAATATGGAGCAGTTGATGAGTGCAATATTTAATTTGGGATCTGAATTAAAAACAGTGGGATCACAGTTACGATCTGAAATTAAAACTGTATTGGGAACAATGGTAACACAGTTAAGATCTGAATTAAAAACAGTGGGATCACAAATAGGAACAATTAAAACAGATATGGGAACAATGGAAACACGGTTAGACTCACTGGGATCGCAGTTAGGATCTGAATTAAAAACAGAGATGGGAACTTTGGCAACACGGTTAGAAACTGATATGGGAACAATGGAAACACGGTTAGACTCACGGATAGGGACATGTGTCAAAAACATGAAAGATGAATTAAAAAAAGAAATTAGAGAAGAAAAACAACCGATTTTGAATGCTCACAATAATAGATTAATTTCAATAAAAATCAGACAAAAGGAACAGGATAGAGAACAGGAAGAGAGAGATCGCGCGATAGTACAAAAATTTTCAGAGTTAAATTTACATCGTGCACACGATAAGGAAGAAATACTTGAAAGAATCGAGGAATCCGTACCAAATGACAGAATAAATAACCTAACACAACAGTATGAACAGTTAACTACTAAATGTGTCAATGCTGAAACCCGAGTCGCGACACTTACGGAAGACGTAAATAAACAGAAAGAACAAATAGGTGACTTATCGGAAAGAGTTGAGGGGATTGCAGATAAATTGACAAGTCTTAGTTTAAAATGGGGACAGAGATTCGGATGATACAGCTCCATTACCATTTGCAGAAACCGAAGAGTACCAGAACATAAAAAAGCAAGTTGAAAATCAGGGAAAATTTAATGAACGCGTTAAAAGGGAATTTGAGGCATTACAAAAGCAAGTCAAACAAATTGAAGCCGAAATCGTAGGAAAAGACAGCAGATGAAATTTAGAATCACAGATAGCAGAGGGCTTTGAAGAAAGCAATTTATTTCATTTACGAGAAGCAACAAGAGAGCGCCAGGCGCGCGAACTTGACAATAATCGACATTCGGACTGCGACAGACGCGGTAGGTCTTTGTCGCCACGAGGAGAAAACTTTGACTATAAACACTTCTTAACTGTTCGGAAATTTAAGATCTTTCGCAATTCTAAGAACGACATACATCCATGTTCATGGTTAGATCAATTTATGTACGCAATTCCACCAAATTGGCCACTAAGTCACAAACTGGAATTTATGTGTGGATATTTAGAAAACGAACCGGCGACGCGGATGCGCGCACTTATTAGAAATTGTAATAATTTAAATGATTTTTATCATGCATTTCTATCGGCATATTGGTCCGAAAACACGCAAGACAGAGTCAAACATAGTCTTATTATGCAGCGTAATTTTAAACAGTCTGAGTTCCGCACGCCAGCAGAATACTTTGAAGACATGATTCGAAAGAATCAGTTCCTTTCCAACCCTTATAGCCCGACTGAATTAATTCGCATTTGTTTAACTAAGCTGCCACAATCGATAAGACAAATTGCTTTAGCCGGAAGATGTAAAAGTCCTCAGGGGATTCACTACGCTAAGTGAATATGTGCCGTAGCGTGCACAGGGCCCCGAGCTGTAGTGGTGCTATTTCCCTTTTAGTTTTCTGCACTGCTGCCGACTCTTTTACTATTCTTTGTATCTATCAAAACAACTCTTCAACTATCAATCTATGTAGAAAGTCAGTAAAGAATAACCGGATATGACTATTTTACCCAAAAGCAACTTCGAAAATTACCATTTGGACTTACTGTATCTTTAGCAACATTCATTCGTAGTTTAAATGAAATTTTACCTGTTTATCTTCGTGACAATATTACTTCATATGTTGAGGTTACGCTATTCGTAATTATGCTGTTCCTACCACAAAACGTGATGTTCGTAGTTTCCTTGGTGTCTGTAATTTTCTTAGACGCTTTGTTAAATTGGACGATTTGGCCACACCTCGTTTTTGCGAACTATCTGGAAAGTTCTTTTTAAACGAAAATCGGTTGACAACTCCTTTTGGTTAGTTTGCATTCCTGATGAGTGGGTTAATAAATTGCTTTGGTATACACATTTCAGTTATGCACACTTTGGTCCCAGAAAATGCTTTCATAAATTACGAGAAAATTGCTACTTCAGTAATATGGAAAAACGTATTCGATCTGTTCTTGCCAGCCGGCCGAAGTGGCCGTGCGGTTAAAGGCGCTGCAGTCTGGAACCGCAAGACCGCTACGGTCGCAGGAGACCGCTACGGTCGCAGGTTCGAATCCTGCCTCAGGCATGGATGTTTGTGATGTCCTTGGGTTAGTTAGGTTTAACTAGTTCTAAGTTCTAGGGGACTAATGACCTCAGCAGTTGAGTCCCATAGTGCTCAGAGCCATTTGAACCATTTTGTTCTTGCCAAATGCAAATTATCTCAAAAGGCTAAGCCGCCAACTATTTCTCACAGAGCACCGTTGTTTCCTATCATTCCACCGAAATTAAAGTAGATGGCTGCAGTCGATTTGTTCGGTCCAGTGGTTCGTTCTACTAATGGTTTTGCGTACATTTTGGTAGCAGTGGAATTGACATCAAAATATGTGTGTTTTAAACCTTTACGCAAAGCAACAGCTCGTTCAGTATCTAATGCTTTCATCAAACAGTTTCTTAAAGAAGTGGGTCATGTTGATAAGGTTATATCAGATAATGGATCACAGTTTCGCTCTAAAATTTGGCTTCGTACTCTACGGCGTCGTAAGATTAAACCAATTTTCATTTCACTTTTTCACCCTCAATCTAACGCTTCAGAGAGATGGATGAAGGAAATCAATAAATTGTGTCGACTTTATAGTCATCAGAATCACAGAACATGGGATCAGTATCTTCATATTTTTCAAAACATTCTGAATGAACTCCCTAATGATTCAACTTCTTTACCGCCTATATTGATATTAAAAAACAAAGCACCGACAAATCGCATTTCTGAAATCGTTCCTTTTCCGCCTTCACGGAAACTGCGGCATTCTGAAGTTGTCAACCTGGCTCTACAAAATATTGCATCTGCGGCTGCTAGAAGAGAGAAATCAGCTAAACGTCCTGGTCGTTTAAAAACCTTGTCAGTTGGTCAAAAGGTGTTAATTAAGTCTCATCGTTTGTCTCACAAAGGAAAAGGCTTGTGTCGCAAATTTTTTCTGCTTTATAACGATCCATATAGGGTTCGCAAAATTATTCATGATAACACTGTCGAAGTAGAAAATCTTAAATCTCGGCGCTCTAAGGGAATACATCATACACTCCTGGAAATGGAAAACAGAACACATTGACACCGGTGTGTCAGACCCACCATACTTGCTCCGGACACTGCGAGAGGGCTGTACAAGCAATGATCACACGCACGGCACAGCGGACACACCAGGAACCGCGGTGTTGGCCGTCGAATGGCGCTAGCTGCGCAGCATTTGTGCACCGCCGCCGTCAGTGTCAGCCAGTTTGCCGTGGCATACGGAGCTCCATCGCAGTCTTTAACACTGGTAGCATGCCGTGACAGCGTGGACGTGAACCGTATGTGCAGTTGACGGACTTCGAGCGAGGGCGTATATTGGGCATGCGGGAGGCCGGGTGGACGTACCGCCGAATTGCTCAACACGTGGGGCGTGAGGTCTCCACAGTACATCGATGTTGTCGCCAGTGGTCGGCGGAAGGTGCACGTGCCCGTCCACCTGGGACCGGACCGCAGCGACGCACGGATGCACGCCAAGACCGTAGGATCCTACGCAGTGCCGTAGGGGACCGCACCGCCACTTCCCAGCAAATTAGGGACACTGTTGCTCCTGGGGTATCGGCGAGGACCATTCGCAACCGTCTCCATGAAGCTGGGCTACGGTCCCGCACACCGTTAGGCCGTCTTCCGCTCACGCCCCAACATCGTGCAGCCCGCCTCCAGTGGTGTCGCGACAGGCGTGAATGGAGGGACGAATGGAGACGTGTCGTCTTCAGCGATGAGAGTCGCTTCTGCCTTGGTGCCAATGATGGTCGTATGCGTGTTTGGCGCCGTGCAGGTGAGCGCCACAATCAGGACTGCATACGACCGAGGCACACAGGGCCAACACCCGGCATCATGGTGTGGGGAGCGATCTCCTACACTGGCCGTACACCACTGGTGATCGTCGAGGGGACACTGAATAGTGCACGGTACATCCAAACCGTCATCGAACCCATCGTTCTACCATTCCTAGACCGGCAAGGGAACTTGCTGTTCCAACAGGACAATGCACGTCCGCATGTATCCCGTGCCACCCAACGTGCTCTAGAAGGTGTAAATCAACTACCCTGGCCAGCAAGATCTCCGGATCTGTCCCCCATTGAGCATGTTTGGGACTGGATGAAGCGTCGTCTCACGCGGTCTGCACGTCCAGCACGAACGCTGGTCCAACTGAGGCGCCAGGTGGAAATGGCATGGCAAGCCGTTCCACAGGACTACATCCAGCATCTCTACGATCGTCTCCATGGGAGAATAGCAGCCTGCATTGCTGCGAAAGGTGGATATACACTGTACTAGTGCCGACATTGTGCATGCTCTGTTGCCTGTGTCTATGTGCCTGTGGTTCTGTCAGTGTGATCATGTGATGTATCTGACCCCAGTAATGTGTCAATAAAGTTTCCCCTTCCTGGGACAATGAATTCACGGTGTTCTTATTTCAATTTCCAGGAGTGTATATCCAACGTTAAAATTTTTGTGGAGTGACATACCTTTGAGAAACTAACAGTTATACGTAAACACACGGAGAATAGAAGGATACAGCGCCGTGTTCCGGCGGCGGCACATACTCAAAGCAACAGTCAAGTCTGCGCGGCGCACAAGGCAGTCGTTGACCGCAAACAATTACTTCCTACGTCACGCGTACCTACATTTGATCGAGCGCTCAGTGCGAATGCACTGACAGCCGTAAACAAATACACAGTCTAATTTCTCCGATTCAATTCAGTATAAAGCTATAGTGACTTGATAAATTATGTTATTAACGTTCAGTATTTTTCAGGATACGGTTGTATAAAATATTTAAGAACTTCAGGTAAATTCTGTGTGTATCCGACGTTATGAGGACTTGCTATCGAGAAAATTTCAGGAAGAATGTAATTTCGAAGAAGAAAATAATAAACTAAAAAGGTAACTATTAATTGAGTTTATTTTTCAGGTAACATATTTCCACTTGGTACGTACTTTAGACGTAATTTGCTGCTCGCGATTACGTGTTTCATACTTCGTGTTAACTGATATTGACAATGAGTGATTAATGAACAGGGTTGTTACTTGTGTGTATTATGCATCGCTTGGCTGCACTACTTTTTCACTGATGTCATATTTTTTTATTATGTGCCTGCTGTGCTTATTTATTTAAATTGTAATTGTCACCTGAGCAATTGTGCTGGCTGTGGTTATGTATGTAAGTTATACTTTGTGATGTATCTGCTTGCGCCTTCATGTTTACTTATTAAGATTACATATGAACATTTATTTGCTTATGCTGATATGATGCTAATGACCTGTTTATTATGTAAGATGCATATTTGCTACTTTGCGTATGCATTGCATATTTACACATTTCTGTTTGTTGTCATAACTACTCTTTAATTTGGTATATAGAAATGCTGATATGCGGTGTACGAACATGGAGTTTAGGTCACACTATGGTATTAATTATAGATTGTTCGCTTGGCAGAGCCTCGTTGTAGGGATTGTGCTGCATCCACTTGTTGACATTGTGTTCTCTACTGGTATATTTACTCGCTATAGCATGTTTTGCTTACGCTCAGTGCTTTATATTTTAAGATAAGAAAATGAACTGCCGTGAGCTGAAGGTTTTATCGAAGCTGTATAAATTTATGCTAATAGGAAGGAAGCTAACGACATGAAATACCAACACTAGGTTTAGACCATTGACAGTTATTACACCGCATTCTTCGTGAGCAATTGAAATAGTAAGTGACACTTGACACAAGAAATACTCCACATGTTTGCTTCTGTTTTGCTATGATTCTTGAAGTGGTGTACACACTGTGAAATATTATGATCATACACACTCCGTACTCGTACTTACTTACTGAAAGTTATTCGAACTAAAGGCTGTTAGAGGTCATGTATGCATTTCTTTTATTTAATGATGGACAAGGTAACCAAAATGTATTTTATGATTCATAATGAGTAGAAGATTTGGGTCAGATGGATTACACAGAGGTTGTGTGTGGACATTGTGTCTTCGGATTGTATGGGATGATGAATTGAAGTTTGCACTAGGATTTTATCTGTACTTGTTCGAGGAGACTGACTAGAGGAAAGAGTTGTTATGGAAGTGAAATGATATTGGCGATAAGGTTTATATGTGTCGACGTATTGAAGAGGTATTATTGAGGTATTGAGATTGTGTGGTTGATGATTATTGGAGTTTTGGTGGACAAGAGGTAAGGTAAATGATATTGATGATAAGGTTTATATGTATCGACGTAAGAGGTATTATTGAAGTATTAAGATTATGTGATGATAATGATTATTGGAGTTTTGGTGGATAAGAGGTGAAGTAAGTGAGGAGCATTTTTTGTTTTGTTTTTTGGATTATATGGAACAAGGAGGGTGAAGATGGCAGACTAGAACACTCAAGTAGAAGGAAGATTGTCTACACACACACTTCGTTAAATCAGTAAGCAGTATATACTTTTTTTTGGAGAGAGGAAGCATTTGCATATCTTGGCACATTGACATCATGACTATGACATTGACTAACTATTATTGACTGTTGTACACTGTTGCCACTACTACTTGATACACATATCGAACATCAAATCTTTGACAGAATTCCATTTACACAGTTCATGACTATGACATTGACTAACTATTATTGACTGTTGTACACTGTTGCCACTACTACTTGATACACATATCGAACATCAAATCTTTGACAGAATTCCATTTACACAGTTAACACCATTCAATTACACAGTAGTACTTAATGTGGATGAAAGATGAGTGAGTGTGTTTTGTGTGTTTTCCTTTCCTAATCCCAAATAATTGGTACCGACCTATATCCTAAATATTATTTTACTTGTTTTTTGTGGCTTGCACTGACACCCATAAATATTATAGGTTTACTGTTATTTGTGTATTATAATAGTTAATATGACAATTATCTGATATCATTTGTGTGTTTATTATTATTTGTATGTCTAGTGTAAGAGCATTGATAATAATTTTGTAAAAGCAATTGTGTGTGCATTCAAACTGTTGTTCGTGCTTGCACCTGTTTAACATTGGAAATGTTTAATTTCTGCTAATGAACTCTGCTGAACTGTCTAATTAGTGATAGTGAATATTATGGACTGTTACGTGCACTTGTTCAACATGATGGGTGCCACTAGGAGATGTTTAATTTCTGCTGATAAACTCTGATGAACTGTCTAATTAGTGATAGTGAATATTATGGACTGTTACGTGCACTTGTTCAACATGATGGGTGCCACTAGGAGACGTTTAATTTCTGCTGATAAACTCTGATGATCTGTCTAATTAGTGATAGTGAATATTATGGACTGTTACCAGCACTTGTTCAACATGCTTGGTGCCACTTGGAAATGTTTTATTTCTGCTGATAAACTCTGATGAACTGTCTGATTAGTGATAGCGAATATTATAGACTGTTTACCTGCACCTGTTCAACATTACTGGGTGCCACTGATGGACTGCTTCTACTGAAATGATGTCACTTGTTGGTGTCTGCACCTGTTCAACATTGCTGGGTGCCACTAATGGAACTGCTTCTACTGAAATGATGTCACTTGTTGGTGTCAGCACCTGTTCAACAATGCTGGGTGCCACTGATGGAACTGCTTCTACTGAAATGATGTCACTTGTTGGAGTCTGCACCTGCTCAACATTACTGGGTGCCAATGATGGACTGCTTCTACTAAAATGATGTCATTTGTTTGTGTCTGCACCTGCTCAACATTACTGGGTGCCACTAATGGACTGCTTCTACTGAGATAATGTCACTTGTTGGTGTCTGCGCCTGCTCGCCATTTTTGGGTGCCACTGTTGACGCTGTTTAAATACTCTGATGAAATGTTATGAGACTGCTATTTGCACCTGTTGATCATTGCTGGGTGCTACTGTTGGAACTGTCAACTACTCTGAGGAGTTCTACTTGTTTATTGAACTACTGAAAGGATTTTATGTGAATGTTTGTACGAACTGATTTTTTGTGTGTTTACTGTTTATGAAATGTTATGAGACTCTTACCTGCTCCTGTTCGTCATTTCTGGTGCCATTGATTGAATAATACTTGTGTAAACTATTATGTAAAATCATATGTATGCAAGCATTTGTATTCCTTACTGTATTTTATATATTAGGTTATTGAAGGGTCAGTGCAAAGCTAAAATTTATTTAGTTATGTGATATTTACTTATTGATATTACTTTTTAATTTTTGTCTGTATTTTTTGGACGAATTTGGTGGTATTTTCACCACCAATGCTGGCAAAAATATCATCAAATTCTAGCCCGTGGAGGAGGGGCATATGAAAGGTGGCTACACTGAGTCACAGCGCCAGAGATTGCGCCAAAGAGTATTATTCAGCCGCCACCACTGGCAGTGTTTGTTGAGAGGTGGTAGTGGAGACTTGTTGTCGAGAAGTCGTCGTGGAGAGTGCATATTGAGAGGTGGGCAGTAGGAGTTCCGATGTAGCCGTGACTAGTTGTGAGCACGTTGTATGCAGTTGTTCTGATGGGCTAGACAGCCGATGCTATTCGATTCCGGATGTTGTAATGATCAGAGTGTATGTTTCGTCAATATATATGAAGGTAAAGAAAATCTTTTATTTTTTTTTATTTCAAACGTGCTAAATAACAATGCCTCTTGGTCACAGGTTCAGTCAACAAAGCATCTGGCTTGTGTTCATGTATTAGAGTGTAATTCTGGTTTCTATGTGCAATTATAGAATTTCTGTTTTTTTAATTACTTCAGTGTAAATGGTGCTTAAATTACCTTGTTTTATTAAGGAAGAACCGAGCCATATGTGTACGTTGAATCACACTTCCACACACAGAACAGCTACACTTGTGCCTTGTTGTTTCGTAGCTTTCATAGTTGCTGGGGACTTAATTAATTAATTGTGTTAACGGAAGTTTTCTTTCATTCTTTGTTGTTATTCTATGCAGTTAGATTGCGTACTAATACCAGTCAGGGCCAACCGGTTACGAGACAGCGTAACCGGACAGACAGCTACTAAAATTAAAATTATTTGCATTATATTTAATTAAGCCCCCATGCAAGCTCTGTAGGATTCATGGTGTCAATTCCCTCCGACTCTACCTGAGACATTAGATGAGTCCATGCCACGTCGTCTTGCGGCGCTTCTGCATGCTCTTGGGGTTCCTAAATGATATGAGGTAGGGTTACCAGTTTCTTTGGCTGTTCAGTGTAAAAGGAAGTTATTTATCCTTTTAGGATCTCGTGAACTCAGCTGCCGTTAGTGATAGTTGGTGCATCACATCGCCAGCCACAAATACATAATTATGTTGGCGGGCAGGGTGGGCAGCAATTTGTGGTTGTTTGCTTTGTTGTGATGTACGGTAAGGTGTTGAAATTGACTGACTCTAGAAGGATACAAGATGACTTAGACAAAATTTCTAGTTGGTATTATGAATGGCAGCTAGCTCTAAATGCGGAAAAAAGGTAAGTTAATACCGATCAGTAGGAAAAACAAGCTACAATAAATGCAACGAGCATGCGAGGATTGTGGTAGGGACTTCGATTTATTGGGATAATTTTGGAAAAGTGTGGTTTATCTGTAAAGGAGATCGCATATAGGATGGTAGTGCGACCTATTCTTGAGCGCAGGTCGGATGTTTTGGATCTGTATCAGGTCGGATTAAATGAAGACAAGGAAGCAATTCAGGGGCAGGCTGCTAGATTTTTTTACTGATAGCTTCGAACAGCACGTAAGTATTACGGAGATCCTTCGCAAACTCGACTGGGGATCCCTGAAAATAAGGCGACGTGTTTTTTGTTGAACACTACTGAGAAAATTTAGAGAACCGGCATTTGAAGCTGACTGCCGAACGATTCTGCTGTCTCCAACTTACATTGCGCGCAAGGAGCACGAAAATAAGATACGAGAAATTGAGGTTCACAAGGAGCCATACAGACGTTTTTCCCTCGCTCTATTTTGCAAGTGGAACAGGAAAGGAAATCACTAGTAGTGGTACAGTGTACTCTCTGCCAAGCGCCGTACGGTGGCTTGCGGAGAATCGATGTAGACGTAGAAACATTTTTTAATGTTTAAGTCTAGTGGCACAACTTGTCGCTACCATGACCCTCTTCAGTAGGCTAATATTTTCAGTTGCACACATGTTTCGATCAACAGCGTGTCCTCTGCTCCTACACCTACAAGTACATGTGAATAGTTAGTGCCACTTTATAATTTGTTTCATTATTAAAAATATGCTAAGGTGCTTGCATTTATTTAGATATGATGTGGAATAGTTTTATTTACTTAAGTAAGTTCCACTAGAAGGTGCCTTGTTTCATTGTGATCCATGTGGTTCCCCAGCTCGATGTATATGTTGTTGACCTGGAAACACGACACATATTGCAAATAAACGACTGGGACGCACTTTACAAGTTCTTAATGTCAGCGTTGAGCATCACATATGTGCTACAAGCTCGATATTTTTGTTTACAGTGCGATTACCATTAATCAAAGTTGCAAAGACATCATTCATTTTGAAACGTCCCCTCTGAAAAATTAATAAACATGAAACGTTCCCTTTGAAAAATTATGAAAGACAGTGCTGGAAAAACTCTTACGTTGTTTGATTTTAAACAGCTGAGCAAAACTGAACGTAATCAGACATTTCTCTCTTTACTGGCGGCTCGCCTCCAACTGCCTAACGCTACGCGCTGTCCACATCCGAATGCCCAATACTACACAAGCGAATATTCCAACAATGATCCAACCAGCCACAGACTGCACACAGCGCAGTCAGCGATTTTCATACAGAGCACTACGTGTCGTTACCAACATAAAACCTTAAATAGCCTACTTACAATTTCCTATTGACCAACGATGTAAACAGAGCACTCTTACAATGCAAACACTGTTCTGTTAATTTTTGAGAATATTTCTCGTGAAGAACAGCGGTCTGGCAAAAAGTACTTTAAAAATAAATACAAACAGTCTCGACCGCAAAAACATTTATTCTGTGGTAACCGGTTTCGGTCAGATTTGAGCATCTTCAGTTCCTCATATCATGACGGTAGGCTGTGGCGGTGAATGGAGCGAATGGGTTATAACCCCACGAACGTCAAGCGGTTGACGTTCGTGGAATTATAACAGTATTTGAGGTCAAGACCGTTATTAATGTATTGCGTTTTGCGCATCCCACACATCATCTTTGTTCTGTTTACATCCTTGGTCAATAGAAGATTAATGATATCCTTTTATTTTTGCTTAAGAATAATCTTTGCGTTGTGAACAAAAACATGAAGTGCATAGCATAAGAATATTCAATCCAGTTCGTTCTTATGGAATACCGTCTCAGTTATGCGACTGGATTCGTGATTCTCTGTCAGAGAGTTCACAGTTCGTAGTAACTGACGGAAAGTCATCGAGTAAAACAGAAATTTATAAACGCAGGTTTCCGTGGCCATTGTCACAATCAATAATATTTTTCTTGGTTTGTGACCGCTTTGTCAATAAGCAAAACTACCGACGTTTCGGTCACCATTGTAAGTGAGCTTCTTCAGGGTGTTTTTGTTTACAGTAGTTTTAAATATTGACAATGAGGTCACAAACACAAAAAATTTTATTGATTAAAACAGAAACGATTTCTTGCATTCCCCAAGGTAGTGTTCTGATGTTCCTTACCTATGTAATCAATTCAGGAGACAATCTCAGCAGCCATCTTAGGTTGTTTGCAGATGATGCTGTCGTTTATCGTCTAGTGAAAGTCATCAGAAGATGAAAACAAATTGCAAAGTGATTTATAAAGGACATCTGTATGATCCGAAAATTATAAATTGACCTAAATAATGAAAAGTTTGAAGTCAACCACAAGAGTTACACAGTAAGTCAATCAAATCCAAATGCCGCAAATTTAATTAAATATCTAGGAGCTACAATTATGAAGAACTTAAATTGGAAAGAACACATAGAAAATGTTGCGGGGAAGGCGAACCAAAGACTGTATTTTATCGGCAAAGCACCTAGAAGATGCGCTAAAGAGACTGCCTACATTACGCTTGTCCGTCCTCATTTGGAGTACTGTTGCGTGATGTGGGATCCTTACCAGATAGGATTAACAATGTACACCGAGAAAGTTCAAAGGAGGGCAGCACGTTTTGTATTATCGAGAAACACGGGAGAGAGCGTCATGGACATGATACAGGATTTGGGGTGGGCATATTAAGACAATGGCGTTTGTCGTTGTGGCGATCTCCTCACGAAACCTGAAGCACAAGAAATCGTTTGAAATGTGAGGCAATAAAAGGGTGCTGACAATTAGGTGGATTGATTACATTAGGAATGAGGACGTCCTCAGCAGAATCAACGAGAACAGACATTTGTGGAAAAGACTGAGAAGAAGAAGGGACAGGATGAAAGGACAAGTGTCCAACGTCTATTGTATCAAAGGCAGCAGCAGAGCGTAAAAATGATAGAGGAAGACAAAAATGGATTTTTTACGTTGTTTTGAGGGGTGGGGGCGAGGCGTCTTTAATCCTCTGACTTTTTCGATGCTTTCGCCACGGCTTCCACTCCTGTGCCAACCTCTTCGTTTCAGAGTTGCTCACGGACCTACATCATCAAATTGTTATATATTACTACACCACCTACATCATCAAATTGTTATATATTACTCCACTTCGTCTATTTCGTAGTCTCCAGCTTCAAAGTTTGTCGCTATACTCAGTCCTGCTACTCCTAAGCACTTTCGTTATTCTTGTGTTTACTCTCAATCGATATTGTGCTCATTAGACTGCTCATTCCAAGCCGTAAGTCATATGACTGTTCCACACTTTCGCTGAGGATAGCAGTGTCCTCAGCGAATCTTGTAACAGTTTTCGATTCACTCTGAATTCCAACCCTACTTCTGAACCTTGTTAGAAAAAAGGAAAAGTTGAGTGTAACTGTCCTTGTGTTATTAGGCTACAAGTTTTTAATTACTTTCCACAAGAAGAATGCGAAGTGCCATGCCAATTTTCTTGCCTACTGAATGTCAAAAGTATGTATTTAATGAGCGGTGCAGCCTCGGTAATGAGGCTGTGCGCCTTCTACACTGTAAATGGCAGGGCAGTTACTCGGTGGCGGAACCGTAAAACCTCTCTTATTTAATGACCCATCCGCAAACTCCGAAGTGCGTCCGAAAAGTAATCGGCATTCCTGCTGTGCGATGAGCAAGCGACCAAAATCGCAACCTGTTGCAGCAATCTGTATGAGGGGGTTCATCAACGGTATTTTTGTTTGTGGACTTTCCAAATGTTAAAAAATGTTAACAAAATTATTTCCAATACTATAAAACGTGAGATTGAACTGAAAATCATTTCTTCCGAAAGAAAGACAGCACAGTGGACATACACCGGGCTTGAATTCGGGAAGATAGCTGTTCAAACCACCAATCGGCCACCCAGATTTGGATTTTTGTTAATTACCTTAAATCGCTTATAGCAGAATGTTGAGGTGGTTCATTTGAAAGGATGTGGTCGATTTCCTTCGCCATAGTTCCCGAGTCAAAGTTTCTGCTCCGTCTCTGATTACCTCGTCTTCATTTTTTTCCGTTTTGAACGACATTACAGAGACGTTAATATCGACGAATCATCTGTTTCCCAATTGAACTGAAATTTCAAGTTATACTTTATGCACCTGCGCTTGCGCTAATTAATGATCTTGATCTAAAATAAAAAGAGCGAACGAGCGAGAGAGATAGATAGATAGAGAGAGAGAGAGAGAGAGAGAGAGAGAGAGAGACAGCAAGAGAGAGAGAGAGAGAGAGAGAGAAGCGATTTGGTCACTGACTATCTTTAGAACGGCGTAAAACGGATTCATACAAACTATCAAATCAGATCATACGAATTGGTTTTAGTTAAATGCATATCTAAGCACAAAACCTAAGCTCTTTGTAATACCCGCTTATCTTCCTAGATACGTATCCTCCCAAATACATGTACGTTTTGATGTCGTTCCGCTTTTCACCCACGTGTCTCTGGTGAACTCGCTATAAAGGGCGTCTCAACTACGAGTGGTAAAACGCTTTTTCTCTGGTGTTTCTGCAGATCGTTATAATTCCTGGTGAAATCTTCATCTGTCATTTATTTTGTACAGTTCGCTACTACTTCCGGTCAATGACCATTATCAAGCTTGGCTGAGGTAAAAGGCAGGAAAGCTACGTCCTAATTTGAACAAAAGTGATTTGCTCTTTTAAGCCCACCATAGTACATAAAAAATATCGCACAATAATAACTGTATACGATACTTTACGTCAAGAAGCAAGTCCACATCGACGTCTAGTAATACACTGACTGATGTAACTAGGCCAAACACTGAAGGATACAAAAACAATGCTATATCACTGACATGGCATTGTCATTGATTGTATACTTCACTGTTTGACCTAGTTACATCTGTCGATGTGGAATTGCTTCTTGACGTAAATTATAGTACAAAGTTATTATTGTGTGAGATTTTTTACGTACTAAGGTGGGCTTAAAAGGGCAAATTACTTTCGTTCAAACTGTAGTATAACTTTCCTGCCTTTTATGCCTGCTAAGCTTCGTGACGGTCACTGACCGAAACCAGTAGCGAATTGTGCAAAATAAATGGCAGATGAAGGTTCCACAATCAATTATTTGGTGGCTGAATATCCCCCCTGCAAACGTATATATGTTTCTGCAGATATTTGCAATTTCGTTTCTGCACTGTGTAGCTGGAGTCAGCCAATACTAATACTGCTCGTCCCGTCTTTCATACAACGCCCATTGTCGACGGGAAGCGTTGGTAAGTTTCCCGTTACAAACAAAATGATTTTCAAAGAGGAGTTTTACGTGTCCAATCGATAGGGCGGTCTCTCAGTAGTCTAGTGCTACATTTGCTTCATCGCTTTGGATTGACAGAACAGTAGAACTTGAAGTATAGCCAGTACTCAGGCAGCTATGGCACTTCCATGGTCCGCTCTGACTGCTACTGCTGGATTACTGTTTATTCTTCGTGTTTTACTGTCCCTGTTAATACATATCGATAAAACGAATAACATGCTAAACTAATTTGGGATCGGGCACGTAAAATTTCGATTCAAAAACAATTTTCTTTTTAATAGGAAACAAACCGACAGTTTCTGTTGATACTGACAAAGTGAAGTCCCAAGAGCGCGATCGACTTTTTGAAACCATCTACACACTGATGCAGGTTAAGATCCCAGGTATCACACACTGCAACCATTCACCCTGGTGGGCCCCTGTTTGTATGTAACAGACAAAAAAAAAATAATAATAATAAAAATACGGAATTTTGTGTGACACTGAATAGCATTAAAAAAACTGCTTATTACGGTTTGATTGCATGGTGTAGTGGACAGGACACAAATTTTTCCTTTATTTTTAAATCTGTATCGAGGTGACTTTGATCATCATTTTTATTCAGTTAATTGATTTAAATCTAATTTTTGAATTCCATCCTTTGTCACATAATTTTAATCATAATATCAACTTTTTCATCTGCTCTTAGTTTTCTTCCTATCATTCTTTCCCCATTTGAAATCCACACTAAATGCAGCAACTTCTGTAATGCTACTATCAGTCAAAATTCCGAATTCTTTTTTTCGCCAATTACTCACAAACGAGGGCCCACCAGGATGAATAACTGCAGTGCGCGATACATAGGATCTTAAACTACATCACTGTGTAGATAGTTTCAAATAGTCGATCGCACCGCTGAGGACCTCTCCTTGTGAGCGTGTTATGAAACACATGACGTGCAGTAATTGTTTTGGCCGAGTCCAGCAACACAATGCAAAAATGAAAACGCGAATATCTGACACCCGGTGTATCATCAGCAAAAGATGTGGGGACTGACATTGCAATGTTTCTGGAGCATACGCTATTGTTGACCCTACTTTTTATTTAACAACTAGTTTTTCAAACAATCTGACTTTTCGGGAGTGGGAGTCCTTCGCCTCCTCTAGCGGCCACCCTCTTTACGAACGATTCTGAGGAGCGAACACCGACCTCAGATTTTTTTAAAACCCAACAGTATTGTGCTGAAACGTCGATGACACTTTTGTAATTTGGCCTCTTGGTTTGGACAGTCTCCGAGAGTTCCTTCAAAATCTGAACTCCGTAAATGGAAACTTAAAATTTGTTGAGCAATGGAGAAAGAAGATTGTTTGCCGTTTCTAGATGCCTTGGTGCGACTTAAGAGTGATGGTACACTTGGACATTCGGTGTTTCGAAAGCCCACTCATACGCACCTGTATTTACAGGTTACTAGTTGCCACCATCCGGCACAAACAATAGGCGTTCTGAAGGTAATCCAGCGACCGCATGCCATCTCGGATGGCAATAATCTACAAACGAAAGTGGAACGCAAATTGTGTTCCTGAACAGCGCATGTTCGTCTCAACAAGTATAGAGAGCGCTACATACATACAAACAGCAGAACAAGGAAGAAGACCAGGCCCTCAAAACGACTTCTTAACTAACATCTATACATTGGGAATGTTTCCGAAAAAATAGGCAGAATATTGAGAGGACATGAGGTTAAAGTTATTTTTCGTTCTCCTTCAAGAATCTCGGAACTTTGGGAATCCATCAAAGACGACAGAGCTTTTCAAGTCTGCTGTTTACAGAATTCCATGCGGAATGCATCAAATATACAGCGAAAAGGAAAGACACTGTTCATGGTCGCATCGTGGAACATCAACTCCAGGCCATTAAGTACGCTATCGCCGTACGCTGTATTTCTACTGCCCATTTGATGTAATACAATGAACCAAAAACTGTTGCCCATATGTGAAACTTTCGCAGCTCCATGATCGACGAATCAGTGGAAACACGACTGTCAGAGTCTCTTATCAATCGGGACAGTGGCTTCCTTTTAGATTCGCCATGCTATCCTGCCATAGAAAAACTTCGTACTCTGCGTATCCGGCGTCGCAGTGCGATTTTACTGAGTGGAGAGGACCGATTTGATAACGAAGAGGCGAAGGTTTCACCACGGAGAGCGTCGCTGGTAGCAGATGCGCTCGAGCAGCGCATGCGCAGCACCACCAGTGCACACCACGCATGTGCCGGCGGGGTCTCAAATATGCGAGCTTACTATATTTTGGCCAATATTCACTTGAAAATGGCCAAAAGAGTCCGGCTGTTTGCCCGGAATTTTATGGAACATATACCACATTAACGAGGTGCCACAGCAAGATAATTTGTAATATGTATCACTTTAATCACTATGTCTGTATCACCTCAATCCCCTCCCATCAACCATGGACCTCGACGTTGGTAGGGAGGCTTGCGTGCCTCGGCGATACAAATAGCCGTCTCGCAGGTGCAACCACAATGGAGCACTGGACTCGCATTCGGGAGGACGACGGTTCAATCCTGTGTCCGGCCATCCTGATTTAGGTTTTCGTGATTTCCCTAAATCGCTCCAGGCAAATGTCGGGATGGTTCCTTTGAAGGGGCACGGCCGACTTCCTTCCCCGTCCTTCCCTAATCCGATGAGACTGATGATCTCGCTGTCTGGTCTCCTCCCCCAAACAACCCAACCCGCAATGGAGGATTATCTATTGAGAGGCCAGAAAAAAATGTGGATGATGGAGATGGTCAGTAGCCTTTTCAGTAGTTGCAGGGGCAACAGTCCAGATGATTTACTGATCTGGCCTTGTAATATCAACCAAAACGGCCTTGCTGCGCTGGTACTACAAACAGCTGATAGCAAGACAAAGCTATAGCCATGACTTCTGCTGAGGGCGTGCAGCTCTACTGCATGGCTGAATGATAATATCATCATGTTTAAAATATTCGGGAGGTAAATTCCAATCTCCAGTCGGGGACTACTCAGGAGGATCGTCATCACAAGAAACAAAACCGGCGTTCTTTGGATCAGAGAGTGAAATCTTCGATCCCTTAATCAGGCAGGTAGGTTAGAGAACTGAAAAAGTGAAATGAATAGGTTAAAGTTAGACGTAGTGGGAATTATGAGGTTCGGTGGCAGGAAGAACAGAACTTCTGGTCAGGTGAATACAAGACTATAAATACAATATCAAATACGGGTAATGGAGGAGTAGGTTTAAAAACGAATAAGAAAATAGGAATGTGGGCAAGCTACTATCAAGAGCATAATGAACACATTATCATAGCCATGATAGACATGAAACTCACACCCACCACATTAATACAAGTTTGTATGCCAACTACCTCCGCAGATGTTGAAGTGACTGAAGAAATATATATTGAGATTAAAAAAAAGTATTCTGTTAGTTAACGGAGACGAAGATTTAGTGGTTATTGGTCACTGGAATTAGATAATTGCAAGAGGAAGCGATGGGAAAGTAGTAAGTAATAACTGGGGGAAAGGAATGAAAGAGGAAGCCACCTGATAGAATTTTGCACAGAGCGTAGTTTAATTATAGCTAACATTTGGTTTTTAGAATCTGAAAGTAGGTTGTATAAATGTAATAGACATGGAGAAACATTAAGGTTTCTGATTGATTACATAATGGTAATACAAAAATTTCAGAACCAGATTTTAAATTATAAAACATTTCCAGGTGCAGATGTGGACTCTGACCGCAGTGTATTGGTCAAGAACTGTAGATTAAAACTGAAGAAACTGCAAAAATGTAGCAAATTAGGGAGATGGGACCTGAATAAGCTGGAAGTACCAAAGGTTGTTGAGAGT
This sequence comes from Schistocerca nitens, assembly GCF_023898315.1. Lineage (NCBI taxonomy): Eukaryota > Metazoa > Arthropoda > Insecta > Orthoptera > Acrididae > Schistocerca > Schistocerca nitens. The sequence continues at coordinate 244,297,797 of NC_064615.1, read as the reverse complement.
TTCAAAGGGAGCATAAGGCAACGATTGACAAGAATAGGGGGAAGGCATCAGAGGATCAAATACTTAAAAAAGACAAAGCCAATAGAAATCCTTGGATAATGCAGGAGGTACTGAATTTTATTGGAGAAAGGGGAAAATATTGTGCGGGGGGGGGGGGGGGGGTCCACTTGTACTTGGAGCCGGATTTTGTAATATAATTAATGAAGAATGGCCTGAAGCGATTGTCATATGTAGACGAGATCGTATTTTTGACCCCACTGAACCAAAGATGTTGCCTGAGTGGCAGAGTCGATTGTAAGTAGGGGCGCGCGGAGCGCAGTTGCAGTAGCCGTTGCACTCTGCCATATGTGGAATGTAAGACTTAAAGCTAGTGGCTAGCTGGGAGAATTTAGTTGTTGGTCTATGGACGAATGATATTGATTATACTCACACAGAGCTAGAAAATGTTAGGTCGTAGATATTTCTACAAAAGTGTAAAGTATATTACTAATTTGTGAGGCTGTAAGATTATCAGGAATTGAAGTGATACTGATCGTTAACAAATACTTAACTTTGCCCATGGCAGTTATAGAAGAGTAATGAATTTATACTGTAAGTCAAAGGTAAAGCAACTGGAACAAATTTGTAAGGTAATGAAATTTTGTATATTTAGTTTTAAGTATGCAACTACGCAATGTGGCTTACGTTAATTTTTATAGTGCTGACCGTTGAATGTAGGAACCAAGTGTTTTCCATCAGATTTAATGTATAGGTCGATCAGGTATGCCCGATTTGTAATATTTTTGTGTGTTTTGTAATCCTGATAAAGAAAAGTTAAATTTTGGGATCTATTTTGTCAAACGATGTCAGACTTACTGTCATGTAGCAATCCAAATGTTGTTAATTACGACAGTAAGTGAGAATTGTAGAACAGTTGAGAAGTTCACTGACTTTGAAGTTAATGTAAAATGTTTCATACCAGATTTTGTGAAGAAGAAACTTTATTTTAAATGCAATTTTCAAACTGAAGCATTTGGTCTCAGGAAGTCGTCCGTGTCATGTTTATTTGAACCCAACCAATATTTTTTTAAAGAAATCGTTTTTCAGTCAGAGTCAGAAAAACTTTAATGTCCAGAGTCAGAAAAGAGTTAATGTTTGTAACAGCTTCAATGCGGGGAGCATGGCACAGCGCTGAGCCAATATACAGTACTTTTATTGAACATTTGCAAGGTTATTCATTTATTAGCCAATCTACTGATATTATTTGTATGAAGTTATTTTACGGCCGGCATTGCACTTCGCCGTGCCAAGATTGAATATTTTCTAAGCCGACTGTGGAGAGAACAGAATACCAAGATTACATCCGTTGCTACTCTAGAGCTAAGGAAAATTTACTTGACTGGTTAGTTGCATAGGAAATTTTATCAGTTTATTGCAAGGGCCATGGAACTCGGTACTCACAAGACTGGGTAAATTTCAGACGGATTGATTTCGTTATGAAAATTGTGTACTGCTTTTGCAGATTAAGTCGTTTGCTCGACAACACATCACGCAGTAAATTTGCGTAAGACAAACATTACGCATTGCATATTCATTGATAAACCAAAACACAAAAACTTTATAAAAAACCGCTCAATATAAAAATGCAGTAAATTGAGGCAGGTGAATGGGAATACAAACGTTTAAAAATGAGATTGACAGGAAGTGCAAAATGGCTAAGCACGAATAGCTAGAGGACAAATGTAATGATTTAGAAGCATATTTCACAAGGGGAAAGATAGATACGGCCAACAGGGAAATTAAAGAGTGAAGAGAAGTAGTTGTATAAATATCAGGAGACCAGATGGAAAATCAGTCTTAAGCAAAGACGGGAAAGCCGAAAGGTGGAAGCAGTTTATAGAGGGTCTATATGAGGGAGATGTACTTGAAGACAATATTACATAAATGGACGAGAACTTAGATGAAGATGAGACTGGAGACATGATACTGCGAGAAGAATTTGACGGAGTACTAAAAGACCTAAGGCCGAAACAAGGCCTCTGGAGTAGATGACATACCGTCAGAACTACCGGTAGCCTCGCGAGAGCCAGTCAAGGCAAAATTCTTCTGTCTGGTGTGCAAAATGTATGTGGAGAAATAATACTTTAATAAGAATATGATAATTCCAGTTCCAAATAAAGCAGGGCTGACACGTATGAACATTACTTAAGTATCAGTTTAATACGTCATGATTGCAAAATATTAACACGAATTTTTTACAGAAGAATAGAAAAAATGGTACAAGCCGACCTCGGGGAAGATGACTTTCGATTCCGAAAAAATGGAACACGCGAGGCAGTGCTGACGCTGCGCAGAAGATAGGTTAAGGAAAGGCAAACGTACACTAAGATAGGTTAAGAAAGGCAAACGTACACTATGTGATCAAAAGCGTCCGGACTCCCCCAAAAACGTACGTTTTTCATATTAAGTGCAGTGTGCTGCCACCTACTGCCAGGTACTCCATGTCAGCGACCTCAGTAGTCATTAGACATCGTGAGAGAGCAGAATGGTGCACTCCGCGGAACTCACGTACTTCGAACGTGGTCAGGTGATTGGGTGTCACTTGCGTCATACGCCTGTACGCGAGTTTTCCACACTTCTGAACATCCCTAGGTCCACTGTTTCCGATGTGATAGTGAAGTGCAAACGTGAAGGGACACGTATAGCACAAAAGCGTACAGGCCGACATCGTCTGTTGACTGACAGGGACAGCCGGCAGTTGGGGTCAGGGATTTTCTCTGCCTCGTGATGGCTGGGTGTTGTGTGCTGTCCTTAGGTTAGTTAGGTTTAAGTAGTTCTAAGTTCTAGGGGACTTATGACCACAGCAGTTGAGTCCCATAGTGCTCAGAGCCATTTGAACCATTTGAACAGCCGGCAGTTGAAGAGGGTCGTAATGTGTAATAGGGAGACTTTTATCCAGACCATCACACGGGAATTCCAAGCTGCATCAGGATCCACTGCAAGTACTATGACACTCAGGCGGGAGGTGATAAACTTTGGATTTCATGGTCGAGAGGCTGCTCATAAGCAACACATCATACCGATAAATGCCAAACGACGCATCGCTTGGTGAAAGGAGCGTAAACCCTGGACGATTGAAGAGTGGGAAAACGTTGTGTGGAGTGAAGAATCACGCTACAGAATGTGGCGATCCGATGGCATGGTGTGGGTATGGCGAACACCTAGTGAACGGCATGTGCCAGAATGTGTAGTGCCAACAATAAAACTTGTAGGCGGTAGTGTTATGGTGTGGTCGTGTTTTACATGGAGGGGTGTTGCATCCCTTGTTGATTTGCGTGGCACTATCACAGCACAGGCCTACATTAATGTTTTAAGCACCTTCTTGCTTCCCACTGTTCAAGAGCAATTTGGAGATGGCGATTGCATCTTTCAACACAATCGAGCACCCGTTCATAATGCACGGCTTGTGGCGGAGTGGGTGCACGACAATAACATTCCTGTAATGGAATGGGCTGCACAGGGTCCTGACGTGAATCCTATAGAGCACTTTTGGGATGTTTTGGAACGGCGACTTCGTGCCAGGCCTCATCGACCGACATCTATACCTCTCGTCAGTGCAGCAATCCGTGAAAAATGGGCTGTCATTTCCCAAGAAACCTTCCAGCATCTGACTGAACGTTTGCCTGCGAGGGTGGAAACTGTCATAGGGGCTAAGTGTGGGCCAACACCTTACTGAATTCCAGCATTATTGATGGAGGGCCCCAGTAACTTGTAAGTCATTTTCAGCCAGGTGTCCGGATACTTTTGATCACACAGTGTGCGTTTGTAGCATCTGTTGACTTAGAGAAAGCTTTTGACAATTTTGGCTGGAATACTCTCTCTGAAATTCTGAAGATAGCTCGGACAAAATACAGGGAGCGTAAGACTATTTACTGTTTTTGCAGAAACCGGACGGCAGTTACGAGTCGAAAAGCATGAAAGGGAAGCAGTGATTGAGAAGGGAGTGAGACAGGGTTGCAGCCTATCGACAATGTTATACAGTGAGGTGCCAAAGAAACTGATACACCTGCCTAATATCGTGTAGGGCCCCCTCGAGCACGCCGAAGTATCGCAGCACGACGTGGCATGGAGTCGAGTAATGTCTGAAGCAGTGTTGGAGGGAACTGACACCGTGAATCCTGCAGGGCTGTCCAGGAATACCTAAGTGTACGAGGGGTGGCACGTTGCAAGGCATCCCAGATATGCTCAATAACGTTTCATGTCTGGGGAGTCTGGTGGCCAGCGGAAGTGTTTAAATTCAGAAGAGTTCAAATGCTTCAATTAGCTCAGAGCACTATGGGACTTAACATCTATGGTCATCATTAAATCTAACTAACCTAAGGACGCCACACACATCCATGTCTGAGGCAGGATTCGAACCTGCAACTGTAGCAGTCCGGACTGAAGCGCCTAGAACCGCTCGGCCACCGAGGCCGGCTCAGAAGAGTGTTCCTGGAGCCACTCTGAAGCAATTCTAGAAGTGTGGGAAGTCGCATTGTTCTACTGGAATTGCCCGTCGGATTGCACAATGGACATGAATGGATGCACGTGATCAGACAGGATGCATACGTAGTTGTCGCCTGTCAGAGTCGTATCTAAACGTACCAGAAGTCATATTATTGCAACTGCATATGCCCCACACCATTGCGGAGCCTCCACCAGCTTGAACAGTCCCCTGCTAACTTCAGGGTCCATGGATCATGAGGTTGTCTCCATAGCCGTAGATGTCCATCTTTTCGATAGTATTTGAAACGAGACTCGTCCGACCAGGGACACTACTACGTACCGTTCGTACTGATCGGTGCAGTAGGTTAGCCTCGGTAGCGACGTCAATTTCGGTTTTTTATCCGAAGTTCCTATCCAGAAAGCTTTTGAGACCTGATACTGATAGGACCTCCTGCCGATTTTTCGACAACTGTACCGAGAACTTTTGAATTCCGGTATGGTCCTCTCGTTAGGTTCAGTGTGGTTTATTTACACCTCGAATTTGTTATTTTAAACATATTGAGCGGTTTTAGCTTCGGATTTAGTGACTGTGTTACTGAAGAATCACCAGGACGCGTCTGGGTGGAAAGTGAGTTCATAGGAGACTATTTTCATTTGTTAGATATATGGTTTTATCATTGTTACTGTGAATGATTATAATATAAAAGAACAGTTTTTGTCAATATTCTCACAAAATACTTGTTATTTTTAAGTAATTAAGAATTCAAAAAATCATTAAATTTGAAAAGGTCGGCTCTGCTTACGTATATCTCATGAGTGTAAGCTGAAATTACTAGTGACGTCGCGTACTCTTTTTCGCAAATGGTTTACTTATTAACTATCGAAACTTGTTTAAAACTTTTAAGTAACAGTCCAAAGGAATTTTGTGAAGCTTTATAGGGGAAACCTTCCACAATTTCATGCATTTACGGCTTACGCCCGCATCATTCAGCAACGAAGTCACCTGCGTCTCTCTCGACTGGAATTTACAAAATTAAGCGGCGGCAGTAGGTTCGTATTCCGTTGGGTGCGACATTATTCTTTTCCCTCTTTGCAACAAATTCTCCCATCGTTAACTGTCAAGCATTTTTCTGAGTTATTCGTTGTAGTTTACACCTCAGAGTGCGCTTTCTCAGTAAGCAGTACCTCCGATTTCGTGACTTCCATACGTTTAAGAAATTCTTGTCACAATGGTAGAAGTAGAGAAGATATAAAATGTAGACTGGCAATGGCAAGGAAATCGTTTCTGAAGAAGAGAAATTTGTTAACATCGACTATAGATTTAAGTGTCAGGAAGTCGTATCTGAAACTATTTGTATGGAGTGTAGCCATGTATGGAAGTGAAACATGGACGATAAATAGTTTGGACAGGAAGAGAATAGAAGCTTTCGAAATGTGGTGCTACAGAAGAATGCTGAAGATTAGATGGGTAGATCACATAACTAATGAGGAGGTATTGAACAGAATTGGGGAGAAGAGGAGTTTGTGGCACAACTTGATGAGAAGAAGGGACCGGTTGGTAGGACATGTTATGAGGCATCAAGGAATCACCAATTTAGCATTGGAGGGCAGCGTGGAGGGTAAAAATCGTAGAGGGAGACCAAGAGATGAATACACTAAGCAGATTCAGAAGGATGTAGGTTGCAGTAGGTACTGGGAGATGAAGAAACGTGCACAGTATAGGGTAGCATGGAGAGCTGTATCAAACCAGTCTCAGGACTGAAGTCCACAACAACAACAACTTGTCACAAATAATTCACCACTTTTTTCGGAATACGTAGCGATTTCCGAGAGTGTGGTCAGACAGGAATCTAAGAGCACAACGTACATTACTGCGAATGAAACTAGCAGCAATCGTCTTTATACTCTAGCTTGTCACAAACAGTAGTAGACAGATACCGCCACAATATTTTCAGACTATACCACAACACACTAAACGTTTTGATACATCAGATGCATCTTATAAATTAGAACGAACTTCCACAGCTACACTTCCCACATCACAAAAAGACGATTTTTTTGTATTTTGTTTTTATGAACCAAATCGTTGATGTATCATTTAGGGAAGTAGGTTACTTCATCATTAGGATATCTAGGCGCGAGTTACAACCTTATTCTAAGCATCTTCTTATTCTTTGACACTCTCTTAAACAATTTTTCGGGTTCATTGAGATGTGTTCCGTCTATGCAGCTAATTGAAGGCAGTATACACCCATACGCCTTTCGCTTCTTTTATTTGTGAAGCGTCATCACGCATAAAGGAAGCGAAACGCGCATGGCAGTAAACAAACTGCCTTCTATTAGTTGCATAGACGGAACGTACCTCCTTGAATTTTGAAGCAACTAAGGAATTCTTCAAATACATGATACGTAATAACTCACTACCTAATACATTAGTGGGTTCTAATTTATCCTTATTACAATTACACTTATTGCAGCTTATCTAGTTCTAGAATGTGGTGTTGTTCCTGTTTCCACTATGGGCATTAGTTGCTGTGTCTTTGGGTTACCAGTGTTTTACTTACCTACTACTTATTGCTAGTCTACTCTACCTGCAGCGTTACAGGTGTGGCAGCGTTTATAAACCTGCATTGGTGGCCGTGACCACCGAGCTAGTCCCAGTGGGCATGCCCCTGTCACCGGGCTGGCCCACAATAGTGAATCGCTGCAGTACTATGCTAATGGAGTTATCCTAACTTATCCTACGTCTAACCTAAAACTAAATTCTACAGTCAAATTCGGTGAGTGTCTGGATCGGTTAGAATGTGCACCCGCCCCCCCTCCCCAATCCTAGACGTGGCGGATCCCAGCCGTGAAGCGGCTCGTCAGCTCCACGCCTCGGTGGAACAGGATAGGCGTACGGAGTCTAAATCAGGTATGATTAACGGTTGTTCCTTAGGAACTCTTTTATGACTTTGCTTGATATTTCATTTGCAAGTTTATTCAAGATTTGGAAGTGGTCCTCGTCGTAATTTGGTAGCTGTTGACTTAAATGTGCCGCTACATCGTCGAAGAGGTGGTACTCACACACCACATGATCTGGGGTGCCTGGTGTGGCCCCACAGTCAGATGTTGGTGTAGCCCGCTTCCCAAACCGGCATAGGTATGCCGGGTAGGGGCCATGTCCAGTAAGGAAGTGCTGCAGTCCTCTTGATGGCCCTTAAGTGTTGTAGCTGTAATCGCTCCATCATGTTGGGCAGCAATTCGTATGTTCTACGACCCGTTTCATGGTTGTCCCACTGTTCCTGACGTAGCTCCTCCCCCCTCCCCCCCCCCCCCCCACGACGTTTAATTTCTGATTTGTTCCCCACGTCAATCCCCATTAATTCGATTATTTTGTCCCTCTTCTTCTTTTTTACCCAAAACCACGCCGACTATTCCCTAATCTTTATATCAAGATAACAAAGTCCCATCAATACTGATAATGCTTCCCCTTGAGTTGTTCTATATGCCCCTACAGAGCGCAGGAGCATATTTCGCTGCACTCTTCTTACGGCCATGGCAGGCAGTACCCTCGTAAGCCTGTGGGCCCAGACTCCTTACCCGTATCCTACAATTGATGTCAGAATGCTATTGTGGTAGAGTTTTATTAACTCTGGTGGCAGGTGGAATCGCTTGTGACCAATCCCAATCAAATTATTGAGCGTTTCTAGAGATCTTTGCTTCACGGTGTCAACATGTGATGTATAGTTCCACCTCTCATCGACACTACATCTAAGTATCAGGCCTCATGGCGCCGAAGAACTAGTGAGCCGTCTATTCTTACTCTCGGGTTCTTGACAAGTTACCCTTTTCGTGGTAAATATGTGGACTTGCTTGGTGAAATTTTCATTTTGGTAGTATAACACCATCCAGTCAGCATAAATAGGGCCCTCGCGATTTTTGGATCCAAGTCTTCGCGGCTACGACCGCCAACCAGCAGGAGGAGGTCGTCTATAGATGTATTTGTACAATGTGGTACTACATTCCATTCCTAACTCATTGTCCTAAACGTGCAGACCAAAACAAGACGTCGACGTGATTGAGAATAAAGAGACATAATGTGACATTTACGACAGTTTCCAGAACACAGTCCATATTCTGTCGTTATCATGCATTCATGGAAACACGTGCTCAGTGAAATCTGAACAGCGTTACATACTCTAACCAGACTTTTCGGTAGTGTGAAGGATGGCATGCCTATGTCGGCAGCATGCCGCTTCGAGTTCATGCCAATGTGGCACTGCAGTGAGCATGCACGGATCTGAGGCAGATTGCTTTGGACTGATTGGCGCGAGGAGGTCAACAGCATTTCGATTCGCTAAGACCGTTCAGCATCGCTTCCGAAATGCTTCCAGAAAAATGGTGGGGCTCTCTTCGAAACCAAGACCATTCGGTGCGCTGGCGTACCGAACCGAACGGCAAAATGGCGAAAAGATACAGACTAGAGCCCCATGCAACATGTTTCCAGTCATCAACAGTCCAGTGTCGGTGTTGACAGGCCCAGGCGAGACGTAAAACATTGTGTCATCCAGTCATTTAGCGTATATCAGTGGGCCTTCGTCTCCAAAAAGCCCATATCGATTATGTTTTGTTGAATGGTTCGCTCACTGACACTTGTTGATGGCCCAACACTTGAAATGTGCAGCAATTTGCGGAACAGTTTCACTTCTGTCAAGTTGAACGATTCTCTTCAGTCATCGTTGGTCCCGTTCTTGCAGGATCTTTTCTCGGTCACAGCGATGTCGGAGATCTGATGCTTTACCGGATTCCTGATATTCACGATAGACTCGAGAAATGGTCGTACAGGAAAATCTCCTCTTCATCGCTACCTCGGAGATGCTGTGTCCCATCGCCCGTGCGCCGACTATAACACCACGTTCTAACTCACTTAAATCTTAATATCCGTTGCCGACCTCAGCGCCGTATTCTGCCTGTTTAAATAGCTCTGTATTTGAAAGCACATGCCTATACCAGTTTCTTTGGCACTTCAGTGCATTATTGAATATATACATCATTCAAGCAGTGAAGGAAGTACAACAAAAATGAGGAGTAGGAATTACAGTTCAGAAAGAACAAATAAAACTTTGAGGGTTGCCGATGACATCGTAATTCTGTCATAGACGGCAAAGATCTTGGAAGAGCAGTTGAACGGAATGAACAGCATCTTGGAAAGATATGAGATGAATATCGGAAAAATCGAAACAAGGGTAATGGAATGTGGTAGAATCAGATCAGGCTATACAGAGGGAATTAGTTTAGGAACCGAGACACTTAAAGTAGTAGATGTGTTTTGTTGGCTCTGGCTCTGAGCACTATGGGACTTAACATCGTTGGTCATCAGTCCCCTAGAACTTAGAACTACTTAAACCTAACTACCCTAAGGACAGCACACAACACCCAGTCATCACGAGGCAGAGAAAATCCCTGACCCCGCCGGGAATCGAACCCGGGCGCGGGAAGCGAGAACGCTACCGCACGACCACGAGCTGCGGACTTGTGTTTTGTTAATTGGGGACCAAAATCAGATGATGGTCGAAGTAGAGTGGATATAAAATGCAGACGTGCAGTGACAAGAAAAGCGTTTCTGAAGAAAAGATGTTCATTAATATCCAATGTAGATTTAAGTGTTAGGAAGTCTTTTCTGGAAGTATTTATACGGAGGGCAGCCATGTATGCAAGTGAAACACGGACGATTAACTGTTTAGACAAGAATACACAGAGTACAAGCTTTTGAAATGTGATGCTACGGAAGAAAGCTGAAGATTGGATGGGGAGGTCACATCACTAATGAGGAGGTACTAAATAGAATGGGAAGGAAAGAAATTTGTGGCATAACTTGACTAAAAGAAGGGATCAGCTGGTAGAACACATTCTGAGACATCAGGGAATCACGAATTTAGTATTGGAAGGAACTGGGGGGGGGGGGGGGTAAATGTAATGTCATGGAGGGAGACCGAGAGATGAATACAATGAGCAAATTCAGAACGCTGTAGGTTGCAGTAGTTATTCGGAGACGAACAGGCTTCCACAGGATAAAGTAGCATCGAGAGCTGCATCAAACCAGTCTTCGGAGTGAAGATCACAACAACATTACTTTAATTCTGAGAACTCATTGGTTAGTTAACAACATAACCACCGCTATACAACTTGCTCTTGTTGTATTCATTAGTACTTTTTTCTTAAACATTTCCATATCGTATACCATGCTAAAGAGTAACATAGCTTGTTACTAATATCCGCAGACTAAGACACTAGAGAGAGGGAGCCTCACATTAAAAACAGGAAGTACCAGGCCAACACAACAAGTCAAAGTTTACACAACAGAATTGGAATAGAAGTGACGGTGATGCATAGTACCGGTTGCTACCCGTATGCTCCTGCATTGTTGATACAATAACAGTTACTTGTTACTTTGTTGATACAAAAAAAAATGGCTCTGAGCACTATGTGACTAAACTTCTGAGGTCATCAGTCCCCTAGAACTTAGAACTACTTAAACCTAACGAACCTAAGGACATCACACACATCCATGCCCGAGGCAGGATTCGAACCTGCGACCGCAGCGGTCGCGCGGTTCCAGACTGTAGCGCCAGAACCGCTCGGCCACTCCGGCAGGCCTTTGTTGATACAGATGAATATGTTCCTCTGTACTAGATAACGACTATGAAAAATTATCCTACATAAATTACGTATTTTAATACTTGCTGGTTCTTCTTCCTCATGGGCTCCTTGGAAGCTAAACTGTAGCAGATAATCACTTCAGAAATAGCAATAATAATAAAGTGTCAAATCAAAATAAGGACAAAAGAGGCTGAAACAGCGATAACAGATTAACTTCATAAACAGTTAAACGTGGTGAGTGTCTTTCTCAAATTTGAGTAAGTGGTTGTACCATTAAAATTTCAGGTAAATATATTTTGTAAAGAATAAGAATATATAAATACGAACTGAATTACTATAACTAAATACGTTTAAAAACCTGGTGAGTTCGAGTTTTCGTGTAGTGGAACGAGTTTGTTCAGCACTGCGCAGTACCTCATACAATAGTCACATAGTGCGATTCGTACCCAGGAAAGTTTCGAGTATGTACTTATGATTCGAGTTGAGTTGTACCGACAAAACTGACGGGATTTATTATATCGATCCATTTTACGTCCTTTTGAAAACGAACAGTGGTAAAAGCGTGTCATGAATTTATTGGAATATTTATTGCACAGATATGCAGCAGAGTCCCGCTAACCCGAACCCCGGAAATCCGAACGCTCGATTAATCCGAACACGAAAAATATTAATCTAAGCACGGAAAACTGTGCTCTAAACTGCTGTACATACACTCTATTTTTTACACAGAACAGTCCAATTGGCTAGATTGTAGCGCCTAGAACCGCTCGGTCACACTGGCCGCAGTATAGTAAACATGTATTAGAAAAACTGGCAACAAAACATTAGGTTTAAGCAACGCATAACAATGAAAGAAAAGCTGTCAAACTTGCTAAAATACAACGGACATTTTATCCCTACTTTTTAGATGACAGAAATTCAGTCATTATTTTTGGCGTAATGAAGACAGTCTGTTATATGACATCGTCTCATAAACATCAAATCAGCAGGTGTAGTAGCGGGCTGTTTCTCCAAATAACATAGCACGAGGTCAAGGGCTTCCGCTGTGTCACTGTATTTTGTCGCTTTCAGGTTAATTGTCACTTCCGTCACAGCAGTCCTCTTCTTCCTGGTCTTGAGTCAAAGCAGTAACTAAATCGGCGTCAGTAAGGTCCTCCACACATGCCCCATCCGCTACCATCCACTCATCTACGTCTCCTTCACTAGCTTCCTCACATCCAGGGATTGTCTGTATCATTTTTAGTACATTTTTCTCTTCATTTTCAACTAGGTTGTACTGAAATTCAAGAGATGTCCACAGTTTTCTCCACGATTTTGTCAGAGTATTTTCTGAAATATTCTGCCATGCCTCAGCGGCCCAATAAACAACATCCTTCACATTGGTCTTTTTCATTTTGTCCACTAAAGGAATGCTGTCATCTTGGATCAGCGTTCTTAAAAATTGTTTTCTGTAAATCAGTTTTAATGTTTGCAATACGCTCTGGTCCATCGGCTGTAGAAGTGGTGTAACATCCGGCGGCAAACACTTCGCCACAATTTCTCCATCACATAATTCCTCAGTGCTGGGGTGAGTTGGCTCGTTATCAGTCAAAAGGATTGCTTGGGGATACAAATGATTTCCTTATAAAACCGTCGGACAGAGGGAACAAACTGGCCGTGAAACCATTCTTTGAACAGCTTACCATCCATCCATGCTTTATTCTGGTTGCTATGATATACGGGCAGGGACTTCATGTTGCAGTTTTTAAAATCTCTGGACCTAGCAGATTTGCCGGTCACCATTAAAGGCAGCTTGTGAGTACCAGTAGCGTTGCTGCACCCTAATAAAGTCGCACAATCTTTGCACATTTTAAAACCAGGAGCATGGTCTTCTGCTTTTGATGCCAGGCTTTTTGTTAGCAATGCCCTAAAATTAAGGCCAGTCTCGTCAGCGTTATAAATTTGTTGGGGAGAATACTTTCCCTCTCTTATCATTCTTTCAAACTCATCCAAGTATTCCTTCGCTGCATCACGGTCAGAAGAAAGCTTCTCTCCAGTAATCGTTAGCTGACGGATTCCATGACTTTTTTGAATCTGTCCAACCAACCCGTAATCGCACTAAAAGACTCATCACCATTCATTAACCTGTTCAGGTAAACAGCCTTCTTCTGAACCAGTTCTCCACTCAAGGGAGTTCCCCCTTCTCCTTCCTGCGTAAACAAAAGGAAAAGAGCTTCATCCACTTTATCGTACTGGGACTGTTTCAAAGTCTGCCGAATTTCGAGTGTTTTTCCCGAAGACGTTGCACAGGACTGTTCAAGCTTCACTCGGTTCTTCTTCCAATCACAAATGGTTGTTTTACCAACACCCAGTTCCGTTGCCAGGTTATTCTCACCATTGTCTATCCGCTTCAAAGCATTCAGTTTTTCGTTGAGAGTTAACGTTATATATTTCCATTTCAAATGGTTCTAAGCACTATGGGACTTAACATCTGAAGTCATCAGTCCCCTAGACTTAGAACTACTTAAACCAAACCAACCTAAGGACATCACACACATCCATGCCCGAGACAGGATTCGAATCTGCGACCGTAGCAGCAGCCAGACTGAAGAGCCCAGAACCGCTCGGTCATAGTGCCCGACGCTGTTTCTGTTTACTCATGATGAAAATACGTACACCACTACACCTGAACGAATACAATACAACTGTTACGCGTGCTGGCGATCGATAACTAATATAACCAAGCGCTTTGAGAGCCAACTGGCAGTGCACTACAAAGGTCTCAACAATGCACAACAACAAGGGCGGGGAGTGAGAGTGAGCCATTGTTCCGACACTTGTTCCCATTTGTTACCATGGTGTACCTATTTATCTACTTGGTATACTTCATTCTAGAAACTCGTCGCCGTAATTCCGGCTAATCCGACAAAATCGGTAATCCGAACAAGGTCCGGTCCCAATTAGTTCGGATTAACAGGACTCCACTGTACATAAAACACAATTATATAAGTGGAAATATATCGTCTCATTATGACTTGATGCCATAAATTTCAGAGAGAGAGAGAGAGAGAGAGAGAGAGAGAGATGGTTTAACGCTCGTCGACGGGCAGGTTATAGGGGTCCAAACTGAAGTTGGTGAGGCACAACGAAAATTCTTCTCAAAATCTGGCGGGAAATTCAGAGAAATTCTATGTGTAAACGAGTATATCACCAGCAAGACATGATCAATACCTTCATTGCTTAGAGGAAATAGTGTATGTTACCGAAGACAGCCTTATTAAAACGAAGTTATTAAACACGCTTTTCCGGAAGTTCTTCATCAAAGAAAATACAATTTCGGAATTCGAATCAAGAACACATGCCAACATCAATAATTTGGAAGCAGATTCCCTCGGTATGAATAAGCAGCTTAAGTCATTTAACTCTTAGAATCATAACAGGGGTCTTTTGGATCCTGTAACCTTCTATTTCCTCAATAAACTGTCTTAAAAATTGATTGGAAGTACATTTGATTTTCCTTACGTAAAACATTATTTGGTTCAAGCCAAGTTAATTGTTTTTCTTCATTAATTATGCACATGTCTAATGCATAGAAGGGGTTTAATAGGCCACTTGGCGAACAAGTCACAGTTTTTCTACTTTCTTTATTTTTGGCCTGAAATACACATTGTGTTGGCGAGATTACTGACAATAGTTAGTAGTTTGGCACACCTACAGTCATTGTTGAAAAGTCAGAAGTGCTTCAAAAAGCTATCATTTAGTATTCTTCTGAGAAGTAAGTGTATTTCTTTACACAAAAATTGTTTCAGGTGATCATAAGTTTAGTTTCATGAACAGAATAATTATGCATACTACTTTTATCCTTTAGTTACAGCGTCGTTTCTACACATTATCTGTTCAAACTAAAAGAAAATCATGTGAAGCCAGTATAAGTAATTAGAACTTTGAATCAACAATTTCTGAATGTCTTATAGACGAAGCTCTTTTTGATCGGGAAGATGACAGTGATTCAGGCTAAGATGGTCCCCTTGTTAACGAATCCACGTCTTCTAATACTGAAAGTGAAGAAACACTATGAAAGTGCAGGTTTCTTTATTGATCATGATGGTCCTCAATGAAGTAAAGCGCCACCACCATGCAACACAATTCGTATATTGAGTATTATGAAAACTGTACCTGATCCAATAACAGATAGCGTAACTGTCACTACAGTATAAGTAGGTGTGTAACTATTTTATCTCGCAAAGAATGTTAGAGCAGACTGTGCGTTCTACTGATCCATAAGGTAGGCGCACTGATAGTATATGGTATACAAAAAAATAATTTAAAAAATTGGCAGAATATTAAGTCTGAGGAAATGAACACTTTGATTGGAGTCTGGGCAGATAAAACAAGCCAGTGTTGCTTCTACTACAGTTAAAACACTAACAAACAGATTTAGAGGAACCTCATGAGCAGAACTTTTGCTCAGAGTCCAGTAAAACTGAAAGTTTATTGTTTAATCTCAGAAAAATTTTAACGTAGTTTATGATAACATATTTCATAACTAAAATAATGCCACAACATCGTAATAATTAATTTCTTATTCATTCCGTCCCATCAAACCCGTCATAATTTGATAATATTATTTTAATAAATGGCTATTTGTACTTTTTCTGAGGTGTAGGTGTTACGGAACCCTGTCATGCATTTTTGCGAGTCCAGCTACTCAAGCATCTAAGTGTTAATAGAGGTAAGTCTTCAAGTCCACAGCGTACACCAATTAGATTCTTTTAAGATTGTCGTCACGAAATAGCTTCAGTTTTAGCAGTGATAAACAACCGCTCGCTAGAGGAAATATATGTAACTAAAGATGGAAAGTTGTGCAGATCACATCAATATACAAGAAATCAAATACGAGTAGTTGTAAACCGTTGAATTATTTACCCATATCAATGACATCGACTTGCAGTTGGATTTTGAAACATATACCGTGTTTCAACATTATAAAATACCTCGAAGAAAACGATCTATAGATCCATAACCAGAACGGATTCAGAAAATATCTTTCTTGTGAAACACAACTGGTTCTTTATTCACGCGAAGTAATGAATGCTGTCGAGAGGGCATCTCAAGTTGATTACTTACTTCTCGAGTTCCAGAAGGATTTTGACACTGTTCCTCAAAAGCGGTTTATACCCAAACTACATGCCTGTGGAGTACCGTTTTAGTTTTGCGATTGGATTCGTGATAACCAGTCAGAAAGGTGACAGTTCGTAGTAATTGATGAGAAGTCATGTAGTGAAAGCGAAGTGATATCCGGGGTTCCCCAATGAAGTGTATATGACCACTGCTACTCTTCATCTATACAAACTGTATTGGGAAAAAATCTAAGCAGCCTTCTTGTACTGCTCGTAGCTAACGCTGTCGTTTACCTTCTAGTACAGCCGTTACAAGACGAGAACGAAGTGCAAAATGATTCAGACAAGCTATCTGAATACTGAGTGTTCTTAATTTACCCGGATCAACAAAAAAAACCCGTTCAGTTTCGATGACACGATTAATCACACAAATTTTAAGATCGTAGGTTCAACTAAATACGTAAGGATTTCAATTACGAACAAGTTAAATTGCTCTTGATAAAAGTAAAAAAAATTGAGGAAAAAAAAGGCGTCAAAATTTGGAGTGAGGACATAATGAAAGCCGTTAAAGAAAATCAGGATGTACATACAAAATGTTAACCAACCCCACAGCTGGGAAGCAGTAATACTATAAGGACGGAAGAAATATTGCTAAGTATGTACTAAGAAAAGCACACCAGAAACAGTGGGACAGATATTTCCGATATTGACAACGATGTTCACAGGAGACAGCGAATGGCCTTGAAGTATAATAGAAAAAAGAAGATACAAGTAAAAAATACTGAAGCAGAACAATAGGGTAAATTATTGCAAAGGATTACGAGGTGTTAATGTAGCACAAGAAACTGAAATTGGATCATCTACATCTACATGATTACTCTGCAATTCACATTTAAGTGCTTGGCCGAGGGTTCATCGAACCACAATCATACTATCTCCCTACCATTCCACTCCCGAACAGCGCGCGGGAAAAACGAACACCTAAACCTTTCTGTTCGAGCTCTGATTTCTCTTATTTTATTTTAATGATCATTCCTACCTATGTAGGTTGGGCTCAACAAAATATTTTCACATTCGGAAGAGAAAGTTGGTGACTGAAATTTCGTAAATAGATCTCGCCGCGACGAAAAACGTCTTTGCTTTAATGACTTCCATTCCAACTCGCGTATCATATCTGCCATACCCTCTCCCCTACGTAGATGAGATGGGATTAAATGAAATACAGTCTGACGAAATAACATCTGTGTTATCATCACTTAAGAACAAAAAAACGGCGGCAAGTCATGTTGTTAATGCTGATTTGCTAAAATATGGAGGAATGATGTTACGTCTAGGGCTGCTACATCTCTTAAACGAATTTTGGAAGAACAAGAGTATCCCCAAAGACTGGAAGAGCTCCAAATGACATCAATTTTTTTAAAAAATGGGATAAAAGCCTATACAGTAACTGCAGAAGAATAAGTTTACTGGACTGAACATACAAGATACATGAAAAAGATTTTAAAAACAGGACTTAAAAGCGTAACGGAAGTAGTACTGCATGAGAAAGAAATAGGTTTTAGTAAAGGACACTCCACGATAGATGCTGTTTTTATTTTACAGCAGATAACACAAATAAGCAGAGACAATAACAAAGAAATACACAGTGCCATAATAGGTTTTAAAAAAGCGTCTGACAACGGCAAAAGTCAGAAGCTACGGAGGATAATGGCGAATAGCATATATTCGAAACACCTAATAAAACTAACAAAGGAGTACGACAAGGCTGCCGTTTGCCCCCAACTTTGTTTAACATTTACATACATGAAGTTGTAACCTCCCCGCAAAAATTTTTAAAAGGGGTCAATGTTAATGAAAATGTGCCAAATGTTGTCTTCCCACAAAACTGAATAATTAAAATGAGCCAACCGTAACCTCGTTGCAAAATTAAAGAATAATAATGGCCCAAATGTAAACTCCACACAGTAACAAAACTCAATGATAATAAAAATGTGCAAAAATGTTAAGTCCCCACTAAATTAACGTTAAGATGAACCTGACAAATTTTATAAGGGCAGCTGCGCTGACCTTCGGCCCTGTGAAATAATTGAACCTGAATAGAGAAACCAAAATTCTTACCTCAGTAAAACTGCATCTATATCTGCTCTTATTTTTCGGCACAGCTCCGTGCAATGCTGGCCCATGTTTAATTTTGATTCTTGGAGGGAATGCATGGGAAGTATTATTTAACTTGAAATGAATCTTTTTGTTTAAAACAGTTACTTTAAAAGAAAATTATTATTGGGGCAATTCTTGAACAAATTAATTACAATTAACATATGATATTAGCTGAGCGCAATGCTGCTTCATTACCTTCGATAACAATTTACCTCCTCCTGAATCGTGACCAGAGATGCAAGGAGAGCACGCCGCCGACCCATGTCGACGCCCGCTCAGTACAACCGTCCACTCGCTACTACTACTGCCGACAGAGTACAACTCGCAACTGACTACTCGTTCTGCCGACTCCACACACACTACTACACACTACTATTGTTCCTGCCGACTCCCTACACGCAACTTCCGACTGACTACTAATGCAGACAGAGTGCCACTGACTCTCGCGCGGTTAAGCGCAGACTAGCAACGATAAATAACTCTCTGGTCAGAGATTCTGTCATGCCTCGCCATCGCTGGTACTGAATACATATGAAACGTACGCGTTTCAAAGTAATGCATATACAGAAAAAAGCATTTCAAAGAGCTATATACCTACAGAGGACTCTTTTTAGTAAGGTATTATATGCAGACGATGCAGTGATCCTAGCATATAAAGAAGGAGACCTTGAGAAAGGAATTTCTTTTTGAAACAAAAGAGTGCGAAATTTGATATTGAGATCTCAACAGAAAAAAAACTAAGTGGCCTTCGTGGGGAAAAACACATTAGAGCCAACTTGTGGTATTTCGAAAGATGTTAGGAGTGAGTAAACCACTTCAGTTACTTAGAATATAAGGTGCGGTCAACAAAGATATAGAAATTAAGCTTAGTAAATATTAACAGTAAGCTTAAAAAGAAAACTAGGAAAGGCATTGAAATTAATTTCTCCACACTGCTCTATGGAAGAGAGACCTAGGTGACGAGCAGAAAGCAAGAAAGCCGTATTCAGACACAAGAAATGAAATTCTTTAGACGAAGGGTTGTACAATAGAAGACAGACTATGGAATCAAGATATTGGAGGAGAACTAACAATTTTTACTCCAAATGAGAAAATTTTTCGATCATAGAAGACAGTGAAACGAACACCTAGAAAGAATGGAGAGTGAGTAGGCTGTTTCTCAAGCATCGATGTTGTTACTTCCCGCACTGCCGTGTTACAAGCTGCAATTCGGATCACTCTAACAGGCAGAGGGCTGCAAATATAGAGATATTGAGGAATAAAGATGTAGACTGTTAATAACGTTTGTATTATTAAAAAGGTCTGAAAGTTTTCACATATAAAAATCGGAACCATTACTTTTCAGCACATCTTCTTATTCCACGGACAATAATCGGATAACCTACCACAGACAACAGGGTCTCTGAATGAGAGGACGTAACAGGCAAGAGCCTAACAGAGAAAGAAGAAGCAGAACAAAAATTGGATTTGTGTCGTAAATGAGCAGGCATGGGGCGATCTTAGCTAATGTAGTCCACTGGTCAACGTACAAGTAAGGAAGGATACGCTTTACAGTGTACACGGAAATCTCATTTTCCAAAACAGTAACCCGTCACTGGCCAACTCCCTAGACTGGTATCGGCAAGATTTTGACCACCGTCACCGAGTTCCCGATCGGTAGGTGTGCTCCGTAAATCTGACCGGTCAGCATTCTCTGATAATGGTCCGGCCGGACGCGGCAGGCCATTAGGCGGCAACACGCTGTTAATTATGCCCCGTAATTGGGCCGACACATCAAAGGAGCCGCCCCCTCACTTGCACCGTAAACAATGGGGGAACAGGTAGGCCGCAGTTACCAGTCCGTACCGGCGCTTGCAAATTCGGCGTTCGCATAACATCCACTCCACTGTGATCACCAGTGTAATAATTTTCTTACAGGGAATTGCACGCTTGTAAACTGTGCAACATTCTACAGGACACTGACAAATAATTATACATTTACGCCGCTAACAAGGGGAGGCCGCCAATTGTGAAATTCAGATTCGATTCATACTGCGCATAATAAAAGCTCATGGCCAGAGGTGTAATGTGGCAAAGCACCAAGATGCACTTCTCAGCCGTTGTCGAGAAAATCGACAGTTAAAAGTAACCGTTCCCGTGAAATACTCTCTACGATTAATAACTTTGTACAGCGTCGTGGCGCAGCGGTAAGCGCTCGGGTTCGTAATCCGAAGGTCGCCGGAGCGAACCTCTCGGCATGCAATTTTTTTTAATATTAGTTTTTTGTAATTCATATATATATATATATATATATATATATATATATATAGTTTTTATATATATATTGGAGAGCGATCCGCCTTCACCAAGATGCATATGCAATTCATCAATAGTTATATATGATCGCTCTCCAATTGTACCGCCTCCATTTTTCCGTTTGTTTAACAGGGTGTACCAAAACTCTCGCGTCCGCAATGATTATATATATATAATCATTGCGGACGCGAGAGTTTCCCGGCAATCAGTTGCAACAATTCTGCATATAATAAGTTGTTGAAAGTCGTTTGTCGTGGAAAAACTGGCGACTTCGAACATAATTATGTTTTCCGCAAACAAAGTTGTATTTCACAAATGTTATTCATTGTCTTCATAATGTTAACCACGAATAGTTAACGGAAGGCGTAGAAACGATATTCCGAAACGAATACGTATAGCGTAAGTCAAACGTTCGAATTAGAATAGAGACCCCACGAACACAAATTTGCTGTGGCAGGTATGAAAAATAAACTCCGTTACTCGCTCGTTACACTTGAAGGACAGATGTTGAATGGGCCGAAACGAGCCGCCGCATAACATCGTAGTTGCCTGCTAACTTCGAAAGAAGATAGATGCGGTCCCTAGCGCAACTTATAACATCGTCGAAAATCAGTGCGGACGTGAGAGCTTTGGTGCACCCTGTTAAACAAACGGAAAAACGGAGGCGGTACAATTGGAGAGCGATCCGCCTTCACCACGATGCATAAGCAATACATTAATGTTTGAATTACAAAAAACTAATAATAAAACAAAAATTGCATGGCGCGAGATTCGATCTGGCGACCTTTGGATTACGAACCCGAGCGCTTACCGCTGCGCCACGACGCTGTACAAAATTATTAATCGTAGAGAGTATTTCACCGCAACGGTTACTTTTAACTGTCGATTTTCTCGACAACGTCTGAGAAGTGCATCTTGGTGCTTTGCCACATTACACCTCTGGCCATGAGCTTTTATAATGCGCAGTATGAATCGAATCTGAATTTCACAATTGGCGGCCTCCCCTTGTAAGATAATGGGATTACTACCTGAAACTAGAGATGGTAGAAACAGAAAGGTTAAAGCATTTACCGGTATTTTAGTTCTGAATAACCAATATTTTTCGATATTTGTTTAATCTGAATTACAACAGTTTTTTAATTTTATACCAATAACCGTTTAAGAAAATCGGCAGATCAATTTTCCATAGCAGCAGTCTAAAATTTCTGTTTTTTTCTTTAATGAAACTTTTTTAAAAAACGAATGTTGTTTATTCGTAAAATTTCCAGCGCTCAGTTATTATAGGAAATGGGAAAAGCTATCAGTGCTATTTTAATGACAACACCGACAGAAACGAGCAGCAAACATACGATATACACTGATGAGACAAAACGATTACGACCACCTGCTTAATAGCTTGTTTCACCGTCTTTGGAACGAAATACATCACTGTTTTCGCGTATCACGGATTCGACAGTTTGTTGGCTGGTTTGTGGCGGTATGTGGCAGTAAATGTCTACACACAGGGCATGTAATTCGCGTAAATAACGGTCCGCTGATTTGCAACGCATTGATGGCGCCAGATAGCGATCCACAGATGGGATCCATGGGATTTACATCAGGCGAATTTGGTAGACATGAACGTGAATTCACTTTAAATGCTCCTAAAACCACAGTAGCACGGTTCTGGCTCCGAGACGCGGACAGTTATGCTGCTGAAAGATGAGGTCGGCATCTGGGACATCAAGCGTGAAGTGATGCATGTGGTTAGCAGCTATCAGCGTGTCCCCGATTACCACCACAGGCCCGTAGCATAATACTGACCCACCATCGTGCTTCCGTGGCTCGCTGCACGTTTCGAGCCGCCGTTCAACTCGATCACGGCGTTTGTGGAGACCTAGTGTAGCAAAAATGTGATTCATCTGAAGAGCCGACGCTTATCCATTCAACAGCGATTGAATTCCGATGGTCCGCAGCAGTATATATATAAACCGGGTGTTACAAAAAGGTATGGCCAAACTTTCAGGAAACATTCCTCACACACAAAGAAAGAAAGGATGTTATGTGGACATGTGTCCGGAAACGCTTAATTTCCATGTTAGAGCTCATTTTAGTTTCGTCAGTATGTACTGTACTTCCTCGATTCACATCCAGTTGGCCCAATTGAAGGAAGGTAATGTTGACTTCGGTGCTTGTGTTGACATGCGACTCATTGCTCTACAGTAGTAGCATCAGGCACATCAGTACGTAACATCAACAGGTTAGTGTTCATCACGAACGTGGTTTTGCAGTCAGTGCAATGTTTACAAATGCGGAGTTGGCTGATGCCCATTTGATGTATGGATTAGCACGGGGCAATAGCCGTGGCGCGGTACGTTCGTATCGAGACAGATTTCCAGAACGAAGGTGTCCCGACAGGAGACATTCGAAGCAATTGATCGGCGTCTTAGGGAGCACGGAACATTCCAGCCTATGACTCGCGACTGGGGAAGACCTAGAACGACGAGGACACCTGCAATGGACGAGGCAATTCTTCGTGCAGTTGACGATAACCCTGACCTTGACCACGTCACTGTATGGAGAGTGCTACGGGAGAACCAGTTGTTTCCGTACCATGTACAGCGTGTGCAGGCACTATCAGCAGCTGATTGGCCTCCACGGGTACACTTCTGCGAATGGTTCAGCCAACAATGTGTCAATCCTCATTTCAGTGCAAATGTTCTCTTTACGGATGAGGCTTAATTCCAATGTGATCAAATTGTAAATTTTCACAATCAACATGTGTGGGCTGACGAGAATCCGCACGGAATTGTGCAATCACGTCATCAACGCAGATTTTCTGTGAACGTTTGGGCAGGCATTGTTGGTGATGTCTTGATTGGGCCCTATGTTCTTCCACCTACGCTGAATGGAGCACGTTATCATGATTTCATACGGGATACTCTACCTGTGCTGCTAGAACATGTACGACATGTACGACACAACATGTGGTTCATGCACGATGGAGCTCCTGCACATTTCAGTCGAAGTGTTCGTATGCTTCTCAACAACAGATTCGGTGACCGATGGATTGCTAGATGCGGACCAATTCCATAGCCTCCACGCTCTCCTGACCTCAACCCTCTTGACTTTCATTTATGGGGGCATTTGAAAGCTCTTGTCTACGCAGCCCCGGTACCAAATGTAGAGACTCTTCGTGCTCGTATTGTGGACGGCTGTGATACAATACGCCATTCTCCAGGGCTGCATCAGCGCATCAGGGATTCCATGCGACGGAGGGTGGATGCATATATCCTCGCTAACGGAGGACATTTTGAACATTTCCTGTAACAAAGTGTCTGAAGTCACGCTGGTACGTTGTGTTGCTGTGTGTTTCCATTCCATGATTATTGTGACTGGAAGAGAAGTAATAAAATGAGCTCTAACATGGAAAGTAAGCGTTTC
This sequence comes from Schistocerca nitens, assembly GCF_023898315.1. Taxonomy (NCBI): domain Eukaryota; kingdom Metazoa; phylum Arthropoda; class Insecta; order Orthoptera; family Acrididae; genus Schistocerca; species Schistocerca nitens. The sequence goes on along the minus strand of NC_064615.1, from coordinate 244,273,717 downwards.
CGGACCCATGTCCACATAACATATTTTCTTTCTTTGTGTGTGAGGAATGTTTCCTGAACATTTGGCCGTACCTTTTTGTAACACCCTATATATATATATATATATATATATATATATATATATATATATATATATATATATATATATATATATATATATACAGCTAAGGTCGGCGGTACATTTGTAAACCGGAAACACGACACAACCCGATCGTAATTTGTAAAGGACGTTTCAGGTTACCTTTCGTTGATAGCTTCTCTGACTCTACAGTGTTGGTAAGTACTGACGATACAGATAAAGCTGAACTGATATTTGTGCTTTTGTATGGCATGACTGCTAATTGTGGAATCCAGTTAACGTTCTCAATTTAGAAATCATGAAATATGAATATCGTGGTGTCCATCCGAAATAACCCACTTCTCCTGAGGACGTACATATGTGTCATTTATTAGTTGATTTCCTTGCCATTCATTCGAATGTATTGACATTTCGTTTGAAATTGTGGATAAGTTAGAAGAAATAGGAAATAAATGTGACGATTCAATGAATTGTGGTTTGGACGATGTCAGTTGTGCCAGCAACAGGCCTGAAGAAGAATAAATTCCAAGCCAAAAAAACATGTGCTGCAACAGCTTTCAGCGACAAAGAAAAGGCAGCGATATATTTGTTAAACGAAGGAGGGAATAAAATGCTGAAACTTATGCAGTGTGAAAAGGCGTTTTTGTTTCGTAAAATCGGAGGGTGAACTGTACAAATGGAAGAATGAATTACTCGTGCATGAATTAAGAAACATGCGCCAAACGGAAACCCGAAACCATCTGAATGAAAAACTGTCCGAAAGATTTAGAACTGCTCGAGAGAGGCTGTGCACCGTTACCGATGGAGATCTACGAGGCGGCGCCCGTCGATTTGCGTTTTACATGAACATTGCTAATTTCCAGGCTTCGTCGACCTGGCTACGCAGGTTCAAGAAATCGTTCAGAATAGGAAGTCCAAAAATTACCAAGTTTACGTCACGTAAACATGTAGAGCAGCTGCCAGTGACAGACAATGCTATAGAGAAATTTGTATCTGACTTAAAGATGAAACTTGCTGTTATCCCTTCAACTGCTATTTATAACGCTGATAAGTCGAGTTTCGTGAAACAACTGCGTGCACACCGCACTTTACAATTTCGGAATGAAAAAAAGGTGGAGTCTGTTGCCCAATCAATGAATGCAATGACACATTCATATACGGTAATGAGAGTAATAAGTATGCGTGGGTTGCTGTTTCCGCAGCTATACAGGGTGATCCTTTGATCGTGACCGGGCCAAATATCTCACAAAATAAGCATCAAACGAAAAACCTACAAAGAACGAAACTTATCTAGCTTGAAGGGGGAAACCAGATGGCGCTATGGTTGGCCCGCTAGATGGCGCTGCCATAGGTCAAACGGATATCAACTGCGTTTTTTTTAATAGCAGCCCCCATTTTTATTACATATTTGTGTAGTGCGTAAAGAAATATGAATGTTTTAGTTGGACCACTTTTTTCGCTTTGTGATAGATGGCGCTGTAATAGTCACAAACGTATAAGTACGTGGTATCGCGTAACATTCCGCCAGTGCGGACGGTATTTGCTTCGTGATACATTACTTGTGTTAAAATGGACCGTTTACCAATTGCGGAAAAGGTCGATATCGTGTTGATGAATGGCTATTGTGATCAAATTGCCCAACGGGCGTGTGATATGTATGCTGCTCAGTATCTTGGACGACATCATCGAAGTGTCCGGACCATTCGCCGGACAGTTACGTTATTTATGGAAACAGGAAGTGTTCAGCCACATATGAAACGTCAGCCACGACCAGCAACAAATGATAATGCCCAAGTAGGTGTTTTAGCTGCTGTCGCGGCTAATCCGCACATCAGTAGCAGACAAATTGCGCGAGAATCGGGAATCTCATAAACGTCGGTGTCGAGAATGCTACATCAACATCGATTGCACCCGTACCATATTTCTATGCACCAAGAATTGCATGGCGACAACTCTGAACGTAGTGTACAGTTCTGCCACTGGGCACAAGAGAAATTACGAGACGATGACAGATTTTTTGCACGCGTTCTATTTAGCGACGAAGCGTCATTCACCAACAGCGGTAACGTAAACCGGCATAATGTGCACTACTGGGCAACGGCAAATCCACGATGGCTGCGACAAGTGGAACATCAGTGTCCTTGGCGGGTTAATGTATGGTGCAGCATTATGGGAGGAAGGATAATTGGCCCCCATTTTATCGATGGCAATCTAAATGGTGCAATGTATGCTGATTACCTACGTAATGTTCTACCGATGGTACTACAAGATGTTTCTGCATGACAGAATGGCGATGTACTTCCAACATGATGGATGTCCGGCACATAGCTCGCGTGCGGTTGAAGCGGTATTGAATAGCATATTTCATGACACGTGGATGATCGTCGAAGCACCATACCATGGCCCACACGTTCATCGGATCTGACGTCCCCGGATTTCTTTCTGTGGGGAACGTTAGATATTTGCTATCGTGATCCATCGACAACGCCTGCCAACATGCGTCAGCGCATTGTCAATGCATATGCGAACATTACTGAAGGCGAACTACTCGCTGTTGAGAGGAATGTCGTTACACGTATTGCCAAATGCATTGAGGTTGACGGACATCATTTTGAGCTTTTATTGCATTAATGTGGTATTTACAAGTAATCACGCTGTAACAGCATACGTTCTCAGAAATGGTAAGTTCACGAAGGTACATGTATCACATTGGAACAACCGAAATAAAATGTTCAAACGTACCTACGTTCTGTATTTTAATTTAAAAAACCTACCTGTTACCAACGGTTCGTCTAAAATTGTGAGCCATATGTTTGTGACTATTACAGCGCCATCTATCACAAAGCGAAAAAAGTGGTCCAACTGCAACATTCATATATCTTTACATACTACACGAATATGTAATAAAAAAGGGGGGTTCCTATTTTAAAAAACGCAGTTGATATCCGTTTGACCTATGGCAGCGCCATCTAGCGAGCCAACCATAGCGCCATCTGGTTTCCCCCTTCAAGCCAGATAAGTTTCGTTCTTTGTAGTTTTTTCGTTTGACGCTTATTTCGTGAGATATATGGGCCGGTCACGATCAATGGACCACCCTGTATATCTGTCTTCAAGAACCGCTAGGCAAATTAGGACCAAAAATAAAAAGTGGACTGTTTAGTTGCACAAATCTTGTAATCGACGTATCAGAATCTGGAAAATTGGACATTTCGTCGAAATGTATTCCTACCAGCTTCAGAAAAAAAAAAAAAAAAAATATCGTTCAAATGGCTCTGAGCACTATGGGACTTAACTGCTGAGGTCATCACTCCCCTAGGACTTAGAACTACTTAAACCTAACTAACCTAAGGACATCACCCACATCCATTCCCGTGGCAGGATTCGAACCTGCGACCGCAGCAGTCGTGCGGTTCCAGACTGTAGTGCCTTGAACCGCTCGGCCAATCCCGCCGGCTCAGAAAATAATTCAGTGCTTTGTTGGATTCATGGTCTGGACATAACGACGCCTCTATTTTTGTGGAGGAAGACGAAAAATCTGTAGATGTAACGTGGATTGCGCCTGGAACTACTTGTGCGATTCGATCTCTCGATAAGGAATTTTTTCGACAGTGGAAAGCATTTTTCAGGACATTATCAGACATCATTTCAGGTTTATCAGCGGAACAGTATTCTTAAGCTCCAGTCATTTGTGCATTACCAGTTTTCTTCGCCACGCTTTACGAATTTGATCAAGTATGCCTGGTATGCAGCGCAATATGGAGAACAACGGCCGGGACCATTTCTGACTGCGTCCCAGTTCAGTCTATATAAGAGAATTGGTTACTGCGAAGTACCTGACTGCATCAATTTTTCCTTTGTCCGATGTGCCTGGTGCAAGAAAAATGTTTGTTTTTGTCATTCAATAGACACTTCGCATTTTTGTGACTACATGTAATATACAAAGAACTGTTTCACTGATAGTCAAATGTACAACATTCAAATATTATTATAAGGAATGGCCTACGGGAATTGTTATAAAACATAGTATTGCAAGACACATTTCTTTTCAACAAATTACAAGTACTCATTGATGGAAGTCGACTGTGATGTCAAACACTGCGGTGATTTTATTTTCTCTGCTAGCCACTTTTATCAGAATTACATGTGCAAGAACTGAACTGTCGATATGAAGTTATTCAAAAAAAATGTTTGTATAGTTTAAGCCACGTTTTTATCGGAACAAACAAGCTAACATGCACGAGCAAAAGAGAACTGTCTGGTGTACCCGGTAGGCCCGTTGCAGGTCTTTCAACTAATCTTCCTCAGTTACCTAATCGGAAAATGGAGACCTGCATTTTAATGTGGAATTAGAACCTTATGTCTTTCGTGGCCACTCCAACATCTGTGAGAAGTGAATCCTTGGTTACAAATCACAATGAAAAAGTTGTGATCTGAATGGGATTTGATCCCGTGCTCTCTGGGTCACGAAGCGCGCACCGCTTTGCCGCTGGACCATGTATGTTTTAGAAAAAAAGAAACAAAAAAGAATATGACCATTAAACCATAGTCGAAGCGCTAGCTCTGTCACCTCTTGAGATAATGCTCGAAGCTCGACGTCGGTAAGTAGTGTTCTGTTTATAAATTTCCTCTCGCTGGTAATGGAAAAATGGCAGCCGACATACAAGGAAAATTTTGAACCAGTGCTGCGGAGAGGTGGAGATGCAATTCCATGTAAAGTGCACGATTCTACTAGTGTCACGCTTCCATACGAATTGAGACTGAAATTCTTCCTTCCCTGCGCCATTTTGCATACTCCGTGAAGAGCAGTGCTCGCGCCTTGCAAAATAATCCTCACTGAATACCAAAGTTTCGCATTGTGGCTCTAACAAGATAAAGTTGTATCCTGTAAGCCGAATATTAGCTCCAGAAACTAAAAACTAATAACATCGGCGTCCATAGGTAACTTTCGCTACCTCGTGTTCTCTTCCGTTCCCTCTAGTATAAACGGGTCTACCCACATACAAGTGAATGGTAGCGAATTTTCAGCAAACGCTCATTCGCACATGCTCGCTTCCATTTGCTCCATTGCAAACTAGGCTTTAGGTGCTTAAAATTAGTGTCTGCGAACTCCGGATAATTCTGCTACGCGGCGCTGCGTGATTCCCCGAGACGCGTGCTAGGCAGGCAGGGCTGTACAAACCGCTGTCAGAAGCTGTTCTTCGTGCGGCAAAAATGTGTAACTTCAACAGTTTTTACAAAATACTTGCAGTGCCTCTCAGCAGTTAAAATTTTGTCAGTGCATTTCTTTCGTTACATTCTTCCTGCGTCAAAAATTTCAGCGTAGGTTTCGACAGGTCTTATTGGACCATCCCGTTGTGAGACCGATTTCTGCCACGGCCTCAACCCCATATCGGTCGCGATCTCTTACTCGTTCACGTTCATTTGAGTTTTTTAATTTTCTTTCGGAGATTACGTTTATCAATGAATATAACAGCAATAAAAAACAGAAAATCTTATTTCTCGAACCATTTATTTTGAGCGGTTTAAGTAGCTTAAACTGAAGGAAAACAAATCAGTGTAACCGAAACCCGATTGTTTGTCAGCGATAACCGCCATCCATAACGGAAACACGGAAGAAGCTTTCTGGCAGTCTTGGAGAATGTCTGTTAAACAACTGCGACGTACAACTTTCGTGCTACAGTACAGCTGCTTATTTTTGAAGTTCGATTTTTTTCTCTGTACTAAGCCCCTCCCCCCCCCCCCTCACCCCCGACCCCCCTTATCTTCTAGCTTTTCTCCACTGCACACAAAAAAATTTTGCAATTCAGGTTCAATAGGCGAAAGGCAAATCCCAATGCCTCTATGAAAGGGGGAAAAAAGAAACGAAAAATGGCACGAAACACTTATTCATGTTGTTTAGGAGTAGTTGATTCACAAATAAAATTATTGCTTTCAACTTTATTATTAATATTCCTGTATTACTTTTAGGAACACAATCTTTGAGTCTATTAGGTGCAAGCAACACAATATTTGAGGCTAGTAAATGCAGCGTTAGTGAAGAAAATACCACAAGACCGTCATATTTTCGTAATTCCAACACTGTGTTGTTATCGGGATCAGCAACTCAGTATATTTGCTATTAATTAATTAAGGTTTCTGCCAGAGGTGCAAGTAATTAGGAATAGTTTCGAACTTCCGTTCATTCTCAAATCATTACCTGTATTACGATGCCATCAACAAAGCTTGAAGTTCAACATTTTCAAACATTATGTGTGCACAGACTACGGCATTGCAATGAATCTTTTGTGACATACCTGCATTTGAAATGTTTAACGGTACGTAATACATTTGTTTTTACATCAGATCAATATAACAAATTTTAATTGAATGCTTTCGTATTTTTTGAGAAACGCCCGCTAAACCCGCTGGGCAGAACAGGTAATCAGGATTGTGGAAGGACCAAATAAGGTTGGGGTCAATTTTGCCTTCTAATTGTAATTTATTGTAATTTAATAACACATTTACAACCAAAGCGGCACGTAGCCGAACCTGTACCAAATGTAACTCTCACGGCTGAAGGCCTCCAAACAAGAAATCTTAAAAATCAACAAGATAACAATCCAATGAAAATAGCAAATAAAATAATTAAAAGAACTTCTATCATAGCTAGGTGGAGAACCTCTAGGCAAAGCATATAGAACAAACATATGCAAGGTGCAATACAAATGACTGAAGGCCACATTTAAGTTTCAAAACTGTGAAATATATTACCGTAATCTTTTAAAGGCAGAAGCCGGCAATATTTAAGCTTGAAGAATAATTTTAAGAATAAGGTTGCAAGACTGAAAGCCCACAATTAATTTTACAAAATTTTTACGAAAAAAAGAAAAAATAACCATAACCCTTAAATTGTAAGTAGCTGAAAACACATAATTAAAAACCGGTGGGAAAGACAATAAATACAACGGCACTCAGAAGCCTCCAGGGAGATCGGTCTGCCCTCGTTCACTTACGTGAGACAGGTGGTGAGCCCAACTACACTTGATCCGTCGGAACCCAACCAGGGGACAGCCACGGACCGACCGACACAACGACTTGCTTGCTGTCAATCAGTGCATGAGAACTCAGACACAAAAGGTTACGAACGTGATAATCCACAATGATGTATGTATTAGCTGTCAAAATTACACACCATGTTGAACAGCGACAACAGGTGAGGAAAGAACGCTGGCTGAAATTACGTTAGTGGCCAGGGCAGGTAACCAGAACGCTAACGGCCACAAGGCAGAAAATTCCGCTGCTGCACTCGAATTGTAGTCAACCAATATAGTTAATTGCACCGCAAGGCGGCTAAATTTCAGTAGTAGAAACACTCTGTGTTGCTGACAGGAAAACCGCCCCAACAGCGACGTACCGATACGAACCCCCACAACATGAAAGGACATGGCTTGGGTAGTTGAAACTGTAACACCATGGCTCTAATGCTCTACTGATTTATTTTGCCTTTTGTTTCATTTAATGTTACATAGTTGAGCTTCTGTAAATGTGTTTGCTTGAATCGATAACATAACATTGTATACTCCTTTCTTTGTACGAACTTTGATATCATGACTTGATTGTATGCTGTGTAACATATCTCTCGTTTAAATGCTTTGACCCATTTGGAGGGAACAAAGCTTACTGTATATAATTGTAATTTTGTGTGAATAATTTTTTGTAGAAATGTCTATATGTGTAAATGTTCTGTTTTGTTTGAAATGGTTGTTTACTGTTATGTAAATTGCTGATCCTCAGGGCTCTTAGTATTCTGTGTATAAGAGGTGTAGTGGTTCCCCTTGGGACCGGAACTGTGTAGCGCGCGCAAATTGTGGTTGGCCTAGGTGGAAAAGGTGGAGCTGATAGTCAGTCGGAGGCGAGCTACGAGTCGGGGACGAGCCAGCAGTTGGAGACGAGCTACGAGTCTGTGCATTGCCATGTAAAAGTTGCATAGTGCTGGTTTCGAGAGAGGCTTTTTCTGCTTCTTTCCAATGCCTCGGATGGATGGATAAATGGCTGGAACCATTCTGGAATTTATATCTGTCTTCGCCACCAAGAAATGACACAGTCCAGCAATTCTGCCTGCGATACCACCTACCAACATGCAGGCAACCACCACATTGCGCAATCATTGCAACGTAATACTATAATGATGTACAGTGAAGGATCAGCTTAATGGAGGTGTTATTGTGCTCAAATATAAGGTAATTTATATCTGAATTTATGTACCAACCTTGATTTTTCTCTTCATCATAACACCTCTCAGGTTCCTTTCCGTTTGAACTAAAGTAATCACCGAGTGTCCCTACTGAAAGAACTTTTATGACCAATATTATGCTAATTAATGCCTCTTGAACTTAGTAAAAAGAAAGTTAAAGTTAATGTGGCAAGAGAGTGAGTTAAAGTAAATGTTGTTTGCTGAAAATAATTTTCCTACTAAAACTGTTTATTAAAGTGCTGTTGCCAACTGCAAAATTAAAAGTTCTTAAGACTGAGGCTTCTAAAGTTTTGCTTAGCTAATGATCACCTTGATATCTGTAGTAAATTCTAAAAGGTGAGCCAGTTTCTTGCAATTTTGTTAACATTGTGTTTCTATGTAGTAAAAGTGAGAAAGCTGCTGTTGTGAAACGTTATACACTCTTGTTTGCTAAGTGTTTCTCTCTCTTGTGTGCATATTAACAGTATAAAGACCACTCAGTTTGTGTAAGCCCTGAAAGTGATAGTGTTTTTTCTGTACCTGTTATAATTTTGCAAATAGTTGGTGCTGCTCCAACTGTTAGTTTCACTCTCACCGTAAACATATGAGTGTGTCAGAGTTCATTGCACTCGCTTGTGGTCAAGTATAGGTTGTGTTTACCCATTAGAGTTACTAATAACTGTTTTCTTGAACGAGAATGTTAATCATTCTCTTGCCTAGTTAGGCTGGCGACCGTTTTCTTTATCAATTAAACAGTGCATATAGGCAATATTTTGTTTATCACCGTTTAATTATTTACGTAATTCTGACTTTCACTTCCGATAAGCCACCCCCATTAGGAATAACACGGTCAACACAACAAAATTCCTCTCAAAGGGTAACACTGCTCTGTTGCTTTATGCCATAATTACTATAACAAAATATTTCTGTTTTGCAAACTGCCTCCAGCTTCGAGGTTATGGTATAGCAGTAGCAGACGGGAGTGTTATAAAACCACTACTCAACTTTCACGTCCTGGGTCGGCGAACTACGAAGCTCGTAGCGATCGGACAGCTCCACACACGCACACACTGACACTCCGCATGGACCGCCAGTGGACCCAGCCGACTGCACCGCGCGGAGATAACGTCACTGGTCCGCACCAACCGACCGACTGGCCTCAGAATGCCGACAACATCTGAAATCGTCGTCAGTGGAAATAACGCCAAGTTCACACAACCTGACAAACACTTGCACGAATACCGGAACAATACACAACAGTAACTAAGCACACACGAAGACAAATCGGGAGTCGATGCGCACACACAAACAGCCGACACGTGAAAGATCGGCGAGCCAAAACGCGTCGTCCAGTAGGACGACCGACCGACGATCCACCAAGACCGCGTCCCGGCTCAAGTGATGCGTGGCGGCAGTGGTCGGGCGAGCCAGGTCGACGCAGACCTCACTGCTGCTCCAACCCGACTGCGCTACTACCGCATTGCAACTCCCGACTGGCAGGTCACGACAGCGCTCCAGACGCGTTCCAACTGACTGGCCGCCCGAACTCGAGACCTGAACTCCCTACCCGAACTCTCTTACGACAGACAACGACCGGGAAGTAATAGCAGTCGAGCAAAGATACTACGAGAGGGGATATATCGATACGCGCTGCTAACGCCGCTCACGGTCAGGCAAAGCAGCAACTCAGTCACAGTAGTAATTTAAATTAACGGAGTGAGGTGCAAGTACGTTAAAAACACAGTGTAAAATACATGATTGCGGGATACGAGCCACGTACGGCTCAGGTAATACAACGGCAGTTATGCATCGTCGAACAATCTGCAGTAGCCAACGGTTTTAAGAGAAGCTTAGTTACACAAACTCTCCAAAAACACAAAAGCGAAGAAACCCACGTAAGGAAGAAAAACTTTTATTCCACCGAAGTATTACTCGTATAGCTGTGTTACCGAAAAGTTAGCACAACACTTTCCCTTAACGGTACAAAATAGCGTTTAGAACAGCAAGGCAGTAAAGGTGGACGCTAAGACACAAAACTGTGAAAAATGAAAAAAAGTAATGTAGCTGGTGTGTATAGATTACGATGTAGAACATGTGGTTTTTATACAGGCCAAAGTCGTTGAAATTTTTTAGCTAAATACAAGGAACATATCAGGCCAAACGACAGTACTGCTTCAGGACATCATTTGCAAACCAAAAAACGTACAGTGTGTGGTATTAACAGTTCTATGTAAATTTTACATGTGGATAGTAAAAGAACGAAGTCAGATATACTTGAAGAATGAGTATAAACGGAAAATTAGGGAGCCGGAAAAGTTGATGAACGAACAGTTCGAATTCAAATACAATAGTTTTTTGCTCTTTTTAAAAATGATTCATGATCGAGTACAGCAGTAGCTTATGGCAGTGTAATAATGCCTGAGACCTTTACCAGCACAGCATCTATGTACTTAGCTGTCAGGTTATGATCTCTGAGAGACAGAGCATATGGCCGCAATAAACAATTGGAGGTGTCTGTCAAATCATAATGTCTAAACAACTGAAGACGCCTATCAAATTTTGAATGTGTCAAGACAACCAATATAGTCAAGTAGCTTTTACTGTATTGATCAGAAGTAAAAGCAACAACACTGCAGTAATCTGTGCACACAAAATGTTTCTAAATATTGTATTTCACGTTCTGTTTATAACGTTGTACATTTTCAAACAGTTAATGCTTTGAGAACGGACTGAAAGTCCGAAACTAATCACTAACAGAAATATTATTTGCAATGTGACAGAACCTTAATTAATAAATTACGGTCACATTTTCTTTCAGAAATTGTGATTCGTTTTACGCCCTGGAAACTGATACAGCCAGCCGTACTTGCTGCTCTTGTTTTTCGTTCTTCGTTAAGTTTTCAGTTGTAGTCATCCGTTAGCTGGACTTCTGTCGCAGATGGATTGCTCCAATTGCTGATAATAATGGAAACCTAAAGTGGAGGCAAGTGAAACGTTCCTTTCACCATTCTACACTCGATTGTAGTTTAGAGTGACATCGATTCTAGACCAAGCGTGGTGAACTTTTTTCCTGATTCTTATAGTCGTATCTGTGTACCTACAGCTCATTAGTTTCTGAAAAAACAATTCTGAGTACGATTTCAAACATCTAATGCCTGCTAGATAAACAGAAGAAGGGTCCCTAAAAGTTCTCCTGTTTGATGCTGTTGCGTCAAATACTAATACTTCATCATTGAACTGTAAGACACATTTCACCGAGAGTTTGATATAGTTTGTAAGCTGCCACTCTTTTCAGAAATGTTGGCCGGCGCTCATGCAAACTGATTACCACAATTTATGGCCTGAAATGTTACATAATAACGCGATCTGGTTCTTCATTAGATGTAGGAGATGGCAACACATGATGATTAAGGGGGGAACGCGTACATAAACTGCGAACCACAAAGCACAAAATTTTAAAGTTTATTAAATCGTGCCTTATAAATCCGATTTGTGCAGTTTTTATCGTGAGTTACCATTATTTCCCGATATTCTTCGACCACTTAGCATGTGCGGTAAACACAGAAAGGGATTCACAATTACTTAGTCTCAATTCTAGGAAATTTCAGAGAAACCGCATCAGCGACATTTTACCTCGGTTTCTGAATTTCTTTTAGATAGCAAGAAATTATAATAGGGAGCGCATATGCCATGTAACGCTTGACCAAATGCAACACAAATACACTATGTGATCAAAAGTATCCGGACACCCCCAAAAGCATACGCTTTTCATATTAGGTGCATTGTGCTGCCACCTACCGCCAGGTACTCCATATCAGCGACCTCAGTAGTCATTAGACATCGTGAGAGAGCAGAATGGGGCTCTCCGCGAAACTCACGGGCTTCGAACGTGGCCTGGTGGTTGGGTGTACTTGCGTGACACGTCTGTACGCGAGATTCCCACACTCCTAAACATCACTAGGTCCACTGTTTCTGATGTGATAGTGAAGGGGAAGAGTGAAGGGACACGTACAGCTCAAAAGCGTAGAGGCCGACCTCGTCTGTTGACTGACAGAGACCGCCGACAGTTGAAGAGAGTCGTAATGTCTAATAGGCAGACCATCACACAGCAATTCCAAACTGCACCAGGATCCACTGGAGTACTATGACATTTAAGCGGGAAGTGAGAAATTTGGATTTCATGATGGAGCGGCTGCTCATAAACCACACATCACACTGTAAATGCAAGCATTGGACGATTGAAGAGTGGAAAATCGTTGTGTGGAGTGACGAATCACGGTACACAATGTGGCGATCCGGTGGCAAGGTGTGAGTATGACGAATGCCCGGTGGACGTCATCTGTCAGCGCGTGTAATGCCAACAATAAAATTCAGAGGCGGTGGTGTTATGGTGTGATCGTGTTTTTCATGGAGGGGGCTTGCACCCCTTGTTGTTTTACGTGGCACTATCACAGCACATGCCTACATTAATGTTTTAAGCACCATCTCGCTTCCCACGGCTGAAGAACAATTCGGGAATGGTGACTGCACCTTTCAACACGATCGAGCACCTGTACATGGCAATAACATTCTTGTAATGGACTGGCCTGCACGGATTCCTGACCTGAATCCTATAGAATACCTTTGGGATGTTTTAGAACGCTGACTTCGTGCTATGCCTGACCGACCGACATTGATAGCTCTCCTTAGTGCAGCACTCCATGAAGAATGGGCTGCCATTCCCCAAGAAACCTTCCAGCACCTGACTGATGCGAGAGTGGAAGCTGTCATCAAGACTTGTAAGTCATTTTCAGCCAGGAGTCTGGATACTTTTGATCATATAGTGTATAAGAAACACATCACACCACAAAAATACGATTGACCTGTATCATAGACGCAAATTCACAGGGCGTATTTCCAGGGAGAAGGTGTAAGCTAGCGTATTCGAGATGTCGAAATACAACAGTAACTCAGTGCGGTTTTCAAGTATATTACTCACACAATTTCGTCATGGTGGTGACAAAAAAAACGTCGAGTAAGGATATCTAACACCCATTCGGAACAGAAAATCAGAATCATAAAAGAAAACATTAATAATCATTAGAAAACATCATCGCGCGTGTGAAAAGGTTTTTGTGAGTCACTCTGTTCGAGAGTGACAACAGGAGGAGGTATACTTGGAATAGGCCGGGAAGTACTGGAAGATTTCATTTAGATTACATCAATACGCCATCTAAGGCCTAATGTTCTGGATCATAAACAAAGTACGAAAGTTTTGTTTTCCTGTGTATAGAATCAGCTACATGCCGTCCAACGAACTTGCAGATGACATGATGTACGCTGAGAAAAAATGGCAACAGAAAAAGCACAGAAAATATGCCGCAAACAGCGACAATAATTCTTAAACCATGCCATAACATACAATAAATAATGTAAGTAGGCTGTTTAGATTTTCTTATTGGTAACGCCACATAGCGCTCTGTATGAAAATCACTGCCCGCATCTCGTGGTCGTGCGGTAGCGTTCTCGCTTCCCACGCCCGGGTTCCCGGGTTCGATTCCCGGCGGGGGCAGGGATTTTCTCTGCCTCGTGATGGCTGGGTGTTGTGTGATGTCCTTAGGTTAGTTAGGTTTAGGTAGTTCTAAGTTCTAGGGGACTGATAACCACAGAAGTTAAGTCCCATAGTGCTCAGAGCCATTTGAGCCATTTTTTTTTTTTTTTTTTTTTTTGAAAATCACTGGCTGTGCTGTGTGCAGTCTGTGGCTAGTTTGCATTGCTGTCTGCCATTGTAGTGTTTGGCAGCTGGATGTTAACAGTGCGTAGCGTTGCGCAGTTGGAGGTGAGCCGCCAGCAGTGGTGGATGTGGAGAGAGAGATGGCGGAGTTTTGAAATTTGTAAGACTGGATGTCAATTATGACTATTAAGGTAAATACATTGTTTGTTCTCTATCAAAATCTTTCATTTGCTAACTACGCCTATCAGTAGTTAGTGCCTTCAGTAGTTTGAATTTTTGACCCTTAGCCTAGGATACCTCACTGGAATATTCTGATTTTTTTCTTGTAGTTTGTGTAATTAGTGTAGCTATTGTTTATTGCTAGCGCGTAATTGTAGAGAGAATCTCCTTTGTAGTTGCAGTCTTTCATTGTTGTACAGTAAAACAGTTGTGGCATGCATGTAGATTTGCACCAAGTATTTCGCAGCTGCGCTTGCAATTAACTAGATATTATTTTCAGTGCTATGTTAATGTGTTCTCTTATTTTTGCTCTTCAAATTGTGTTTTTCTGAGTTATCGTGTGAAATATTGTGACAATAATGGCGTGTGAAAAACGTAATACTAGGCTCCAAAGTAAACTGAGAAATGACAGTGAAGACGAAAGCAGTGTGTTAGCGCCACCATGTAATGAATTAACTAATATTCAAAGTAGTAATTTGGTAACTGTGCATAGGAAAATGGAGCGGGCGTCAAATAATGGTGTAGACAGTGAAACAGGTAGTGAACAGGGAAGCATTATCGATCGATCGGTCGGCAACAGGTCGCCTCAGGAATCGGGAATGACAGAACACTATATTGCAAATACTGTAGACTCAGGTTTTGGGTTCTCACCGTTTTCTCAAATGAGTCAAGACACATTTTCCGCTTGTCAAAATGTGATTGTTCCCGGTGCAAATTCGCTGCCGAAAAGCACTGAGGAACATGTTTCAGACACCAGTGCATTGTTATTACAATTAATGCAACAAATGGGACAAAAGCTTCAAAAGTTAGACACAATGGAACAAAATCAGAGACAAACACAGCAAAAGCTTCAAAAGTTAGACACCACGCTTGAACAAACACGTGAAGATTTAACTACTGAGTTACATAAAATAGAATCGAAATGTCAAAAAGTCTGTAATGACGTAAAAACACAAATTTGTGAGCATTTCCAACCTATTTTTTCGCGGCATGAAAATGTATTACAGAATCACGAAGCAGCCATAAAAGAACTGCAAATTATTGTTCATGAAAATCATGAGACCTTGCAAGCTAAAATGGACTCAGTTGCATCTACCGATTCGGTTACGCAACTTGCAAAAACTCAGGAAAACTTAAAGGATACAGTAGAAAGACACATGGAGGAAATTAGTTCATTATCAGAGAAAGTAGTTGAACTTTCGGATCAGCTAAATAATTTATCTACGAAGGTAGATGATAATCTGAATGACACAAAACCAGTAGTCTTTAATGACACAGAAGAATGCGAACAAATTAGGAAATTCAAACAAAATCAGAATCAAATTAATACGCAACACCAAAGAGAAATCCGGGTAGTACAAGATCAGCTGACACAGGTAATACAAGAATTACGTATTTCAGAGGCCACTCGCGCTCCAATACGGGAAGAGGGACATAGAAATACGGAACAGCCACAAAATAATAACTCAGGGCACTTCGGAAATTATGAAAGAAATTGGCAAGGTACGCCGAATTTTGAGATGGAACCGCCGAAACGACGTAACAATGACCGACATGCGACTCGCCGACATGATGATTTTGACTATAAGCTGTTCATTACTACACGTAAATTCAAAACATTGAAGAATTCTGGCAACGACATTCATCCACAAGCATGGCTCCATCAATTCTCTCATTGTTTTCCTCCCAACTGGTCATTAGAGCACAGATTAGAATTTATGTGTGGCTACTTAGAGAATGAACCAGCTGTAAGAATGCGATCGGTCATTCACGATTGTCACAGTGAAGGAGAATTTTACCATGCCTTCCTCTCAGCATATTGGTCTCAAGCTACACAAGACCGAGTAAAACATAGCATCATAATGATGAAACATTTCGAACAATCTGAATTTTCCAGTCTTGTGAAATATTTTGAAGACATGTTGCACAAGAATCAGTACCTGTCAAACCCATACAGCCCCTCAGAACTCATCCACATTTGCTTAATCAAATTACCTGAACATTTACGACATATTATTTTGGCAGGACGTTGCAAAGACGACATTGAAGCTTTTCAGGGACTCTTACAAGAATTAGAAATTGACACTGACAATCACGGAACGCGAAAACAGGAACACAACAATTACAGGTCACATCCGCCACTTTTCCGTGATGACAGAAATAATAACTGGACACGACAAGGCTATTCTCACAACACAAATCGTGACCAAAACAGACACCACCCGTATGACAACCGTTGGCAGAGTAGTAATAATTACAGGGAAAGATCACCTCTCCGCGGTAGTGACTATCACAGAGACAATCAGAGAAACAGGCAATATGGGAACCAATGTCATTATTATCAAGGGAGACAGAATAACTTTAGACGCAATGGTCCAGCGCGCAGTTACGATTCACGGAGAAATTCTCCACCACGTGACCGACAAGAAAGAAACTGTGGAATCTACCGACATGACGACAGACGATATGATCGTAACGACAGACCTGAATTGCATCAGAACTGGCGGGATTCAAACAGAGCAGGGCCCTCTCTACAAGGTGAATTTGTAGAAGTTAGGTCTCCAAATCCCAATAACGACGCGCGCCAACAAAGAGACAATAGGCAATGACTCATACCGCTGGCAGCCACAAAACGTACGTATGAAACTGACGACGCAGCTGCCGTAGCTAGTAATTACGTAAAAATGGAAGACATTAGGGACATCTTACTCCAGGAACACGACGTAAAACATAACAACATTGCATATCCTGTGATTCACATTACAGTAAATGACGTAAAATTTACGGCAGTACTTGACTCTGGCAGTCCCATTTCAGTAATTAGTGAAACAGCCTTTAGCAAATGTAACAAATCGAACGATTGTCCCACACTTCCGTTACGTATGATTAAATTACAAGGTGAACCTTTGGAAAAAGTGTAGATGTACGCCAACAAACCAACTTAGAATTCTTTTGTCAAAGCCGCAGGTTCTCTATGAACTTTCTCATTGTTCCATTCTTGTCGCCGGAAATTATTTTGGGAGTAGACTTTTTGAATGAATACAAAGCAGTCTTTAAACTTTCACGATACTGAAATAAGTTTAGAGAAAGAAGGTAAGTCAATAGCTTTGAAATTTGAAGATTGGCTCTCAAACCACGACGAAGAAATTAATCGGCTTTACCTTCTGTTAGACAACAGTTCGGAATTTTCTACGGAACTAGACACTAACAATCACTCTGCAAGTACTGACAGGGATGATATCGACGACATATTTGATACTGATGAGTTAATTCAGAATAAAATTCAAACAATTGAGAATTGTAATGACACTGATAGGCAAGACCTTTTTAAGATTTTACAAGCACATTCCACAGTTTTTACTCACAAAACAGGAACAATCAAGGGATTTCAATACCAATTTCGTGTTCGTGAGCATACTAAATTTTGTGTTAGACCATATGTAATTCCAGCACATTATAGGGACCGTGTTAGAACAGAAATACGATCTATGTTTGACGAGGGCATTATTGAGCCTGCAGTAAGCTCATACAACAATCCATTACATGTTGTTGAGAAGAAAAATGGATCGATCAGGCTTGTCTTAGATTCGAGACAAATCAATACTATCATTACTCCTGAAACAGACAGGCCGCAAACGTTGGAAGAACTTCTTCAAAATTTTAATGGTGTAAAAGTGTTGTCTTCCATTGATCTAAGATCCAGCTTTTATCAGATCGAACTTCATCCAGAATGTAGAAAATACACAGCTTTCCTTTGTTTCGGCGTTTGTTATCAGTTTCGGAAACTTCCTTTTGGTTTGAACATTTCTTCGGCAGCATCATTCGCGGGCTAAATTCCATATTACCTGAGTTCTTAAAACGTCACATCACCTTATATGTGGACGATATTCTGATAGCAGAAGCCTCATGGGAACAACACAATCGCATCCTCAACAGCGTGTTACATATTTTTGCAGAATCTGGAGTTACAGTCAACTTGGAAAAGTCTGAATTCGGTAGGACAAAGGTGAAGTTTTTGGGACACATTATTTCTTCTGAAGGCATTCAGCCGGATCCTGAAAAGTTAGAAGCAATAAGAGCCATTCCAGTTACATCCACAAAAAAACAAGTCCGCAGTTTTCTAGGTCTTGTAAATTTTTACCGTCGTTTTCTGAATATGCAAATTCTAGTTACACCAAAACTTTGTTCTCTCACTGGAAAAAATACTATTTGGAACTGGGACGAACAAGCACAGTTGGAATTCAATTCTTTGAAAGAATCGCTACTTAACGCGCCAATACTAGCTCATCCATCTGTCACAAGATTTCTGCCTTAGCACGGATTCTTCTAAAGTCGGTCTTGGTGCCCATTTATTTCAAGAAGCCATAGAAAATGACACTACTGTTCAGAAAACCATTGCTTTTGCTAGCCGAGTGCTAACAAAATCTGAAAAAAATTATTCCGTTACTGAATTAGAAGCTTTAGCTATCGTTTGGGCATTTAACAAATTCCGTTTCTTTCTTTCTGGTAAGCACGTAAAAGTATACAGTGATCGTCGTGCATTACAATTTCTTATGTCTTCAAAATTAAATCATGACAGGTTAAAACGTTGGGCATTGTTTCTGCAAGAATTCCGCTTCACAATAGTCTACATTCCCGGCAAGGAGAACATTGTTGCGGACGCACTGTCACGCGCACCGGCTGGGCTTGAGAAAAGTAACACAGAAGGCAACCTCGAGAAAAACTTCAGTATTCTTTACATTCAGAAAGTCGCCTTTGAAAACTTCATCACCACATCTTTAAAGGACATTGCTCATGAACAAGATAAAGATCCGATTTGGAAAGACATCAAAAGTAAATGGCATGAAAAGACACACACTCAGATTCGGCATTATTACCTGGTTAGAAACAACATACTCTTCAAACGCTGCACTGTTGATGAGAAGCTATGGGTACTTTGCATTCCAGACGATTTTGTTAATAAGCTCATTTGGTACATTCATTTCAGCTACGCACATTTTGGTCCACGAAAATGTTATCATATTCTTCGAACGACTTGTTATTTTAACAATATGGAAAAGAGAATTCGAAGATTCTTGTCTATTTGTAAACTTTGTCAAAAGGCGAAACCATCTACTGTCTCACATCGTGCTCCGTTGTTTCCTATTATTCCTTCTAAATTAAAAGAATTTGCTGCTGTTGATCTCTTGGGACCCCTTGTCAGAACATCTAATGGATTTTCGTACGTTCTAGTCGTTGTTGAACTTACTTCAAAATTTGTTTCTTTCACTCCGTTACGTAAAGCCACTGTACGGTCTGTATCCAACGCCTTTGTTAAAAATTTCTTACGTGAAGTTAGACACGTTAGTAAAGTCATTTCAGATAACGGACCGCAATTCAGATCTGCTGTTTGGTCACGCGTGCTTCGGAATCATAAAATCAAACCTGTTTTTATTTCATTGTACTCACCACATTGTAACCCGTCTGCACGGATTATGAAAGAAATCAATAAGCTTTGCAGACTTTATTGTCACAGAAAGCATCAGCATTGGGACAGATATTTACACTTATTTCAAAACGTGCTGAATGAAATGCCTCATGACTCCACTGCTTTACCACCTACTCTTGTACTGAAGAATGAAGAACCACCGAACAGAATCAGACAGTGTAATAGTACTTTTGACTTCCGCAAAGTTATAATTTGCGATCGCGCACGCGGAAGAGCGCTACGCCAGCGACCGATTTTATAAATAATTTTGTTCTTTTTTTTACTTTTGCGTAGTTTTTTGTTTTTAAGAACGAATGGAGGACTCTCTCTCTTGTCGTGATACGAAAGACGTGTATTTTTCCCGCTGTGTTGAATGTGCTTTTGGTGAAAATTAAAATTACATTACAAAGCGTCGTTGTTTCAATAGATAATGAGGAGAAGATAATAAAAGGAAACACTACAATTGGCGTCCTGGTGACAGGACGTTGTAATCTTCGGATTTGATACAAGTGCAGTTTGGATTTGATACAAGTGCAGTTTGGATTTGATACAGGTGCAGTTATTATAAATTTTGGACATTTTATCCAATTTTAACCACTTAATAGCATCAGAAAATGAATTTGGACTAAGTCTCATTCATTTCAATTGTAAGGTTACGTGCATGAAATTTACAGCAATATTGTTTTCCCTGTTATTAATTTGTGTTAATTTTCATTTTCATGCCAAGGAAATTAATTTGGTAAAAAAAAGGGAAAAAGAAAACGTTCCATAAAATAATTTGCACGGACGCGAAAGAAAAAAAATTTGGATTGAAAACTGTATATTTGACGCTACATTTGCAACATGAGACTGAAAAAAAAAATGGTGAGTACAGAAATTTACATTTTTTCCAGTTTCAAGCAGCCATCTGTACTTCCTTTATTCCGATCCATTTATTTCGAAATTATTTTTTCAAATTGTAGTTAAAATTGATTTACTACTATTATTGCAAATGATAAGTGAAGAGCATATTCACAGTCATTTATTTGTGAGAGGGAAATTCCAGTGCCAATTTAATAATTCAATTTCTAATTAGAAATCATAGAGAAATATCCATTTCCATAAGAGAAATTTCAGATTTCAACATATCATATTTGAAAAAAAAATTTTTTACAATTGGAAAATTTTATTTGCAATTAATTATGAAAATCGCAAGATGGACGCTAGACGCGTAGAAATTGTTTCCGCGGACGAGCTTAGTGAAAGTGACACATTGCAAAACATGTCCGACAGTCAAATGAATATTGAACTTAATAGGGAGGATGTTCAAGACATAATTTTACCGGATCGATTAAGACAACAACCCCTATATTAAGCAGATATACAGGCGAATGGAGAGTGAGTACTACGCGACAAAACGTGACATTGACAACGTCAACTTCAGAACCAGACATCAATCAGACACGAAAAAATGACGAAACTAAGACACAGGACCCTGACATGCTCAACCAGATTCTGAAGTTACTTGGTGACCAAAACAGAAAATTTGACACTTTAGACAAAAGATTTGACGCTTTAGACGACAATTTAAAACGTGACATTGGGAAATTTGACACTAAATTCGATGAACTGACACGGGACATAAAACAAAATTTTGAAAAACAATCGAGAGAAATTGCCGGCTTGACAGAAACCACCAGTAGTCTTGGAAGGAAATTTACTGACTTATCAGACAAGGTTACGAGACAAGAAAAGCTATTTGTGGAATTCAGTGACGAGACAAAAACTGACTTACAACGATGTAATGAGAAATTGTTAACAGTAGTTTTTGAACAACAGAAAACCAGTACCCAAGTTGACGAATTACGACAGTCACACAATTCCGTAAAAACAAACCAAGAACACTTAGACTTGACGATTACAGACCTTTCAGACAGACTAAATGATGTAACATTGGAGCAGAAATCCTTACAGGAAAAGTTAGAAAAGCTTGAAGACAGAGCAGATGTAGCATCTTTAAAGAATGACACAACTCTAGCAGAAAAACTTGTACATGAATGCAAATTATGTGATGATTATTTAGATGAGAAGTTTGAGACAATGACACAGATCATTTTAGATAAGACAAAGGAACAAGTAAAGGGAGAAACAGATAATATTCAGAAAGAGGTACGTAAACTTAAAGAAAATGTAATACCAAGTTCTTCAGTGATACCAAAACCCATAACAGGCAACCAAAACATAAATGAGGATCATAATAATGCTAGACCCAGCACACAGCCAAAAATAGAATTATCAATGAGTGATACAAATCCCAATGAACCATTTTCAATGCTACTACAAGATCAAAATTACTATCAAACATCACCACATACTATGCACAGTTTGGGAGTAGCTGATGAAACATTAGTACGACATGGATACTTTCAGACATTTTCATGTGATGAGAAAGACAAAGTGCATCCGATTGTTTTCATCCGCTCTTTTGACGGTATTTTCCCGAGACATTGGTTAGAAGCCGACAAAATTCGATATGTTACAAATTTGTTACGTGGAAGAGCAGCTAAGTGGGGAGCAGCAATTAAAAGACGATGTTTAACATTTGAACGGTTTGAACAAGCATTTCTTGAGGAATTCTGGTCGATCACAGAACAGCAAAGTTTAAAACGAGAAGTATACAATCCAGAAATTTACAACCCGAAGAAAGAGACTTTACGACAGTACTTTGAACAAAACATTATATTGGACAAAACCAGCAGATTTACCAGACGTAATTAGAACACTTAAAAGCCACTTACCATTTCCTTACCGTGATAAATTAATAGGAGTGTCCGAGGACAACATAAAGAATTTTTTTAGTTATGTTGATGAGATAGATGTTGTTTACAGAGATGAGATCAGGAATTTCAATCAATTGTATCCGATCCATCCAAGCAATTCGCGTACGTACAACAGAAATGACAGAGGCTATTGGAATCCGCCTCCGACACCTCAACAAAACACTCAAAGAAACAATTCGCACTACACTGGGACAAATCCATTCAATATTAGGAGAAACAACTCGCAGCATTGGCAAGGAAACAGTAATTATTACTATAATGGTTATCCGAACAGTAATTACAATCAGAACAATAACAGTTATATTCAAAATAACAACAACAGAAGAAGGAACCGAAATTATAGAGATCAAAGAAGAGAGGATAACAGGTACCATCCAGGATATTTTCAGAGAAACAACATTCAACAACATCCAAACATGTATTGCAGGAATAACAGTAATGACAATACCAGTTACAGTCATGGGCGAAATAATGTATGGGGAAATCACAATGGACAACCGCCACGACACATGCAATACAGCAACCCTCAATTTGTACCTAACGGAACTCCCAATGCGACGAGGGGTAATGTCAACAACCAAACAGCTGATACTTGGGTGACGCGCGACAGAAATGTAAATATTATTGAGTTGGGCAATGAACCCAACCCGCAGCAACAACCGAATTTGCCGGAAAACGAACGACGACCGAGCTAAGCGCTCGAGTTACGGTCAATAGGGAGCAGAGCGCAACGGAACCGACGATTTGTTTTCTCCGATATGATGACAGTAAGAAAATAGAAAAAGAATTATATCAGGATGTAGATTTTAATAGTACCAGTAAAACAAAGAAGATTATTCAGGCTATAACACGAGTTATGATTGGTAGTTATGAAGTGGAAGTAATGTTAGATACAGGAGCAGCAGCAAGTGTCATTTCAATGTCCTTATATAATGAACTCAAACAAATAATTAACATACAAACATTGCCAGTACAGAATTGTCACATTATAAGTGCCACCGGTAACAAATCAAAGAATGTGAAATTTCAAGTGCTAATTAACTTCACATTTTCAAATATACCACTCAATTACAGTTTTCTGGTAGTAGACAAATTAGTTATGCATTGCATATTAGGAATTGACTTTTTGAATGAATATCAAGCAATCATAGATTTAGGAAAAGGGAAATGTCATTTAACCGTAAACCAACAACAACTGACAATAGAGTTAACACAGGGTAAAAACTTAAACAGTAAACAAGGTAAATTTGAACAGTTACATTTTGTGTATCCACCAGCAATAAACATATGTGATTTAACTTTTAATGAAGCTGTATCTCAGGGAATTAAACCTAATGATTTATATGAGAAATGCACAGAATCTGAATATCTGATGAAGGAACAAGAACTTGAATTACTTGAAGTTTTGCAGCAATTTGCAGAGGTATTTGTGGAGAAACCTGGAATTATTAGAGGCTACACTTATGAGATGGATGTTAAACCACACAAAACATACTGTAGAACATATTATAATATTCCTTGGTCAAAGAAACCCGCAGTTTTGAAAGAGATTGAAAAAATGCAAGCTTGGGGTATCATTGAAAGGTCACATTCACCATATTGCAGTCTGATACTAGCAGTTAATAAAGAGGATGGTAGTGTAAGGTTAGTGCTGGACGCACGAGAAATTAACAAGGTTATAATCCCAATCAACACACAACCTATAAATTTGGAAGAACAACTTTTAAAATTTCATAATGTACAGTATTTAACCAATATCGACCTCCGCTCATCATTTTGGCAGGTGAACCTCCATAAAAACAGTCGTAAATACACTGCATTTCTATGTGAGGGAAGTAGTTATCAATTTTGTGTTCTACCCTTTGGTCTACGAGTGAGTGCTGGAGTATTTATTGAAGCCTTAGGTGCTGTTGTTGGACCACAATTGCTATCGCAAATCACAGTTTATGTTGACGATATTGTCATTGGCACCACTACTTGGGAAGAACATGTAAATCTTTTGAAGCAACTTCTGACTAAATTTTCTGACGCAGGTGTTACTATCAATTTATCAAAGACGAAATTAGGGAGGAGAGAAATCAAATTCCTTGGTCGCATCATATCAACTGAAGGCATTTATCCAGACTCAAGAAAAATTGATGCAATAAAGAATTTTCCATCCCCACAGAATCGTAAACAACTCAAAGCCTTTCTTGGTCTATCTTCATTCTTCAGGAAATTTGTACCCTACCACCTTCTTAACAGTCCACATCTTCTATCTTTACTCAAAAGAAATAATATTTGGAAATGGACAGAGTTCTGTCAGACAGATTTTGAAGCGATTAAGAATGCTTTAGTTAATGCACCGTTGTTATGTCATCCTGACATGACGTCAGACTTTTGCCTAGTAACAGATGCAAGTTCCTATGGGCTCGGAGCATTTTTATTCCAAATTCATGTAGAAGATGAACAAACAGTCATCAAACCTATAAGTTTTGCTAGCCGCACGCTCACTGAATGCGAAAAGTCATATTCAGTGACCGAGCGCGAAACACTTGCCATAGTATGGGCATTTCGCAAGTTTCGCTACTTTCTATGGGGAAAACGTACTAAGCTTTATACTGATCATCAAGCTCTTTCTTTCCTGCTATCATGCAAGTTATTACATCCACGTCTTGCATCACTACAAGAATATGATTTTGATATTATATATATAAAAGGAGAATCCAACATTATAGCCGATGCTCTATCTCGTTTGCCACAAGGCCTACAAGAATTTTCAGATGTGACAGAACAAACATCAGATTTCAAAATTTTACTCATGTATGACGGTACATTTGCACCTTACTACAAAAACATGTGCAGGAAGTTAGCCATATTGCAGGACAATGATCCCAGGTGGATCCAGATAAAGAATAAATTACGTGCAGGAACAGATCCACATCTTGAAAAATATTACACGTTACACAAAGAAGTATTATTTCACCGACGAAACCCTGAATCACAGCATTGGTATGTTTGCTTACCTGAAGCTCATGTTGATGATTTTATTTTATTTACACACAGAACTTGGGGACACTATGGTGTAACCAAATGTACAGATAAGATTATACAATATTGCTATTTTCCAAATTTAAGGCGAAGAGTATTGAGTAATATTAGGAAATGCATCATATGTCAGAAAGCCAAATATTCTAATCGCACAAGCATGAATGAATTGCACCCAATCATACCTAAGAGGCCATTACAGCTAATTTCTTTAGATATTGCAGGACCCTATCCACAAGCACGTGGAGGAATGAAATATATCCTTGCTGTGTTAGATGTTTTCACAAAGTATTTAAAATTATATGCTTTACGTTCAGTTTCTACCACTGCTATTACCAGATGTCTATTAACAGATTATTTTGTAAGAATAGGAAAACCTGAAGTTATGATCACGGATAATGCAGCATATTTTACCAGTTTAAAATGGAAGACTTTTATTGAAGAACAGAATGTTAAACATATTTTAATTTCAAGATTTCACGCAGCAGGAAACCCAGTAGAAAGAACATTTCGAGAATTTGGACAGTTTATGAGAACACACACACCAGAGAAGCACACAAAATGGGTAGAATACCTAGCACCATTTGAACAAATAGTGAACAATTTAACTCACATTTCTACTGGATACACACCAACTGAATTAATTATGGATAAAACAGAAAGAAATGAATGGACAGACCCTCTACCTAAATTTACAGCAACAACAAATCATGTTAGTTTAGAAGAAAAGGTAAGACAAGCTTACACAACATTATGTGACAAAGCTAAAGAAAGAAAGCAGAAATATGACAGAGGTGTCAGGAAAGCACAAACATTTCAAGTTGATGAGTTAGTTTTTTCTAAGAACACATCCTAAACCCACAAAACTGAAACATTTAAACAGGAAATGGCAGATCTTATACTCTGGACCATACCGAATTGCAAATATTCCACACCCTGGCTGTTATTCATTAGAATATCCATTAACACATAAACCCAGAGGTCTACATCCACACAGACATTTGAAAAAATACATACAGTAAAATGTTAGCTAATGAGAAGAAGATAATTAATATGATATACAGTTATGATGAGCCTACATTTAAGTTATACAGATACTTACAATCTAATGAATGCAGGTAAGGCTAGAAAGCAATGTGAACCATCCAATCGCTAATAAGATATTTGGTTATAAGAGGAGTTGCTATTGAGGCATATACACATTAGAGGAGGCATATACACATTAGAGGAGGCATATACACATTAGAGGAGGCAGAGAACTGAACAGAATTATTTTCTTTAGGAGGCATGTGATAATAGTAATGTTGATATGAGTGATGTGAGTGGCTGAATGAGATGAGTGAATGTAATTTTAGTTTAATAAGAGGATAAATAGTAATATGGAGAGAGGAAAATGGAATATAAGATGAGAAAAGGGTATTATTATTATTATTGCTGAAGTAAAATAATAAATGATGATGAATAAGAGGAATATATATATATATATATATATATATATATATATATATATATATATATATATATATATATATATATAGATATAATGCTGAGGAATAAGTATATGTTATTTTGTGAAGAATGAATAATGGATAGGTGAGAATGTTATGAGTAATTGAGAATATGTTGAGAGGAGAGAAACTAGATTTGAACGCTATAACACATGTACTCATGGAATACAGAATGAAAGTAGTGGAAAGAATATTATTTATTGAAAGATTGGTATGCCTGAGATAATAACTTATGTGATGTCTTATATATTCTTATAACTAAAGGTGAAAGTATAGATTTATGTGGAAAGAATTATTTACAGCAGCCACTGTTGGAAATATACCAGAAGATTTAAATCTATAACACTTTAACACTAATCTAATGGGAACTTGTAATGAAATTTTTGGAGTTATGTAGGCTTGACACTTCAGATTGGAAGAATTATTTAAGAGAACATATTTAGCAGTCATCTAATGACATAATTAAAGCTCATCTACTGTACTGAACTAATGCGCCATTAAATAGAAAGGAGAATAAGGAGAAAACAAAACGTCAGTCCTCTGTTGCTGCTCATACTCTCATCCCTCCCTTAGAAAAATTTATACATGTTGATGAAATATTTGACATTATATAATTCGTGATTATCTGACAGTATGGAGAGACATACACACATATTTATTTATGAATAGAATTTTACTGGTACCACAAGGTAAATACAGAATGGATATACAGCATGGAATGCAGCAGCAATTATCTAAGAAGATTTATTTATTTATTAAGTAAAACATT
Source organism: Schistocerca nitens (assembly GCF_023898315.1). Classification (NCBI taxonomy): domain Eukaryota; kingdom Metazoa; phylum Arthropoda; class Insecta; order Orthoptera; family Acrididae; genus Schistocerca; species Schistocerca nitens. The sequence continues at coordinate 244,245,905 of NC_064615.1, read as the reverse complement.
TATTTATATTGCTAGATACTCATGAAAGGAAGGAGATGAACTACACAAACTTTATAGGAACATGATTGACCTTGAACTATATATATACACACTGATGTACATATTTGTAGGATCCTAAGATATTTAGAGGGGCACCACTCTTGAGGGGTACCACTCTTAGAAACCGCAATAGTGGGGACACCACACTTAGAAACGGTATTAGGTATAGGAACTCTTACGTTATATTAAGTTAACATGTATTTTATTTTGTGTAGTCCACTGTAGGAGATGACTTTACTAGTATTTATGAAGTAGTTAGCAATTTACTAGTATTTATGAAGTAGTTAGCAACCATCCCATGAACCTATCCTCTTACAGAGGGCTGTCTTGAAGCTTGAAATATGTGTAAATTTTATTCCAGGAGGCAAGATGAATTTTAAGTTGTATATTCTAGCGAGTTGCCACAATTACCTTCAAATGTTGCAAGTGTAACGAAAAAAAATGTAATTCACATCTCAGCACAATGATATTGAATGTAACGTAAAAAATTGACTATATTTTTCATTTAATTCTGTATATGTACTATATGACAACAATGTATCTCATGTAATGATTAATTGTAAATATTTGTGTATTTATGTACTTACTATATCAAGAAATGTATTTTAAGGAGATGTTAATGAGCTGCAAAGGACTTGTGCATGTAGCACATGATTCATATAAATGGAACTGAAAATGCAAAGAAGAAACCAACGTAATGGAACACTGGTCAGGAAATATTTACGTAGTGTCAATATGCTTTGAAGTGTATGGTGTTGTGGAAGCCGGCAGGTCTTCAGGTAGGTGTAAAAGACAAGCTCATCATCTGTCGTAGGCAGTGAGGTCTTTCCTGTGCCCTCATTGACCATTTATACCCCGGTAGACGCCACCAAAATTCGACAGCTGGAGATCACAATTTCGTGTTGACACATTGAACAAACTTTGGATTTTCTTCAAGTCACACGCAAGAGATCCAGGCAGTACACACACACTCAGAATCCGATACTACGTTTAAAGACATTGGAGCAATATAACAGAAACATTTATTGTTCGAATTAATTCCATTGTAAACACGAATTATGTGAACTGAATTCAAACGCTGTGCTAAGCAACGATAATACGCTGCAATTCAAAGACATTAATGTTACGACTCCTAAAGAAGATACACACCAAGAAGACTGTATACAAAGACTGATATGCAAAGAGCATTGTGCTCAGAAATATTTTTTGTAATATGTAAATTTCTTATTTTCTCATATATGTATGTATCTATGTAAATTTTCTATACTGCCATGCTCGCTTGCGGAGCGTGTCAGTAGAGGAGGCATTGTAATGGTACTTTTGACTTCCGCAAAGTTATAATTTACGATCGCGCACGCGGAAGAGCGCTGCGCCAGCGACCGATTTTATAAATAATTTTGTTCTTTATTTTTTACTTTTGCGTAGTTTTTTGTTTTTAAGAACGAATGGAGGACTCTCTCTCTTGTCTTGATACGAAAGACGTGTATTTTTCCCGCTGTGTTGAATGTGCTTTTGGTGAAAATTAAAATTACATTACAAAACGTCGTTGTTTCAATAGATAATGAGGAGAAGATAATAAAAGGTAACACTACAACAGCTTGTACCTTTCCCGAATACACGTGAACTTCGACACAAAGACATAATTGATTTGGCTATTAAAAATATAAAATCTGCAGCAGACAAAAGGAGAAAACTACACTGCAAAGCAAATGCAAAGAAATTATATATTGGTCAGAAAGTTCTCATTAAAGCTCATTCATTGTCACATAAGAAGAAACACTTGAGTCACAAATTCTTTCTAGTTTACAATGGACCTTACAGAATCCGACGTATACCACATGATAATTGCGTTGAAGTTGAAACTCTGCGTACTAGGAAGAGTAAAGGTTTACACCACATTTCACATGTAAAACCGTTTATTGAAAGATAATCTGTTTTTTAACTTAGTCTTTGCTATAAAATTTTTCACTTTACATTACTAGTATGCTTTGTCAGACTTACAATCTGTTAACATACAACAACGTTTGAAGTTAAATATCCAGTCAAGAACCAAGAGACCTTATTTAAACAGAAATTACGAATGCATTGTTATTGTGAACAGACGACACAGTATTATTGTGTGTGTACATTCTTGCTTGTTAGTTGCACGATTACGTAACGACTATAAGGCTTACATACTTAGGACATATACTGCTAATGCGATTTTAATGCAACATTTTGGTTTACTTGAAAAGACATTCCTTATTTGAAGTAGTTTGTGTGAGATTAAAGATGACTTAGTATTTGGTTTCTGTGACAGCTACACGATTTTATCACGACGCTTCTAATGAGTGACAATTTACAATGTTGCTTTTGCAGTGTTTCTGTTTTATATCTGCACAGTTTTCTGTTTTATTCTGGAAAGTAAAACAAGTTTTAGTAGTAACTTTTGTGGTATAGCTACAAAGAGACAGCCTTTTCTGTAGCACAACAATACGTTACAGTACAGTACTTTCTTCATCACAACAATAAGCGTAACAACTACGATATCTGTACGCAAAGCATTTCACTTTTGTTTATCATGAGGCAAGTACACTGGCTTCTGCAGAACTTAGCTTTCGGAGGACGATAACTACGAGACTTCCACAGAGATTATCTTACAACATGACGCACAGTTTAGCGCTACAGTACACGTATTTGAGTGATTAATTTCGCACTTAAAACATTTATTTTTTTAAGATATTTGAAGTACAATGATACAAGGGTTTTCCGTGATACATTTCATTCCGTTGCTGTAATCTGTAACACCTGAGGGTATAATTACATTAATCCTCAGGGGGTTACACGCTTACTTTGTGTACCATGTGTGTGGCAAGCACAAGGATCCCTAGCTTATACAACTTCACACATCGGTACCATATTTCTCCAACACAGAATTACACAGCTATCTGATTATTTAACAGAGAAACAAAAATTTTTTTTATGTCAGTGACACATGTTTACGCAATTACACAGTTGGATAATTTCACACTTATGAAATTGTATTTTGTCTGTACTTTGTGAACTGTTCATATTTTTTGGAACCATTGTGATACTCTGAGAGCTTTGAATGATGTATTCAGTATGGGATCATGATTTTAAAGTACGTTTGAGGTAGATGACACTATTGAAATGAGCAGAGAAATTTTTCTTAGGTTTTGAAATTATTGGAGGAAGCTACGACGATTTTGAGAGTTGACTGAGGTGTTATGATGTTATTATTACGATGACTATGTGTATTATGCTGTTGCGATATGTTTATGATCAATAAGCTGATGCTATATGAGTTCTTTGAGTATGCTACGTATCTGTAATCATGAAATATTGAAGAAGTGCCGACGAATAAGGTAAGGAATAATGAGTAATGGTTAGGAACTCTGGTTTGTGAAAAAGGTTGTTGGAAACCAAGAATCGTACTTTAAGAGTTATGAAATGTATGTAAATGCGTGAATGTATTACAATGGCGACGAAAATTTTTTGGACTCTGTTATATCAATAGGATTTTGTTTCTACAGATTTGTAACGCAAATTCTTGACCTGTGAAATATTTTTATGAGACTGCCACTGTAGTGGAAAATGCTGTCGTAAATATTTCCGTAAGAAAGTTAAGTGACCACCTGCACATAATGCGTCATGGGCACCCAGCTGTGTCAGACGCCTGGAGAAAAAGCCATTAGTGTGTGCCTTTTCAGAGGCACAGGTAGAAAAAAAAGGGAGGCCATTATCCTCGCTATTGACATTCCTTTGTAGAAAGCATCGCAAATACGACACGCTCAAAATTGAAAACATATGATTATACTGTGGAGCTCTTAATTTATGATATTTACTAAAATGCCTAATGAAACGATGAGAAACATTTCACAGCTATTGTCTTGCTAGTTGAGAGAAATGCCATATGGCTTGCTTTATGTATTTATTTACTCAATTTGTTTAATATCTAGTTTCTAGCTGCACTGCAGCATTGGTTAAAATAAAATTTATAGATGTACTAATATAAATATTTTCTGTCTACAGATCGAGTAAATAAATTTTTTTTTTAAAAAAATGAGGGACCACAAAAAGACATCTACCTTCACAGGAACTGCACTCATAATTTTCTTTTCAAGTACTTGGTAATATATTTTGTAGAATAAGTTGTGGTGCACCACTTTAATGACGTAGATATTAAGATGTGAATAGACATTTCCCTTATCTGCATTGTTGTCTTTACTGTAATATTTTTCTGCTTGAGCTTTGTCATGTTTAGATATAATTTATTGCATTTGCTTCTGCTGTTTGCCAGGCATAATGTTACTGAATTTGACTTTGTATTACGCTGTTAAGCCAGTTTTACTACGGATTTATTTTTCTTGTTTGCTGCACAGTGCCTTATATTAGTTGTAATATTGCAATTGCTTGGCCAATTTCCATTTTTTTTTGTCATTGCTGTTTGTGTTAACTGTCTTGTGCTGCTGCATTGCCTCGTCCCTTAGTTTAGCATCTGAGCTCAGTAGATTTAAGTTAGCTTAAGATGGGGTAGGCCATATAAGAGAACAAGTTGTGATGAATTGGAAGAAATACATTGAGAAGCTATAAGAAAATGGTTTGGCCAAAACAGTATTTTGAAAGAGGATATGAACCAAAAAAAAGTAGGGTTTATGGACAACGAGTTTAGGTAGGATTTTCTTGGAAATAAATGATGAAGTAAGATAGTGGAAAATAAATAATGAGGTAAGAAATATGTGAACATATATATACAGAAAGCATGCTTGAATAGGATTTTTTTGGTGGAAACAATTGTGGAAATAAGACGAAAGATCTATGGAATGAAGTTTTGGGTTGGACTGAAGTACCAAATGTTACACTGAAAACAAACCCTGTCCTTTCCTTTTGTGTTATCCCACTATGTGTTTGTGTACCCTTGTGTATTTGTTTTCTTCCTGTCTCTGTGTAGTTTCATAGAATGTTTTCTTCTTCTAATACTAAGCTACATTCAGTATGATGAGGAATACTGTTATCCTCAAATATAATTGGCATTAATAATATGTTATTTACCTTGTAAATATGCTTAGACATTATTTATTCTGTTTTGTTTTAATGCATATGTGTAAAGTTGATGTTTCAAAAGTTATTCTGATCTTTTATGTATTTACTTATCTCATAATTCCTGTAACACTGATGTATATGTTTATTTCTATTATTTTGTAAAGCCTGTATTACTACAAATGTTATCTGTATTATTATGTTTTTAATGATGTATTTTGTACCTTTGTTATTGTATTCTTGTGTTATAAAATTGTAATTGACAGCAGTTCATCAAATTAAGTAACTTGTAAGTTCAATTTCACTGCACACGTTTCTGTTGGTCATACTATATGGACAATATGTTAGACATAGGGACTGTTAGTGTTTACACGTGTGTTAATAATTCAGCAAGGGTTTGGATAACATCATTGCTCGTTCTAAGGACAGTTCCAAAAACTTTGTGAGTGCACAAGTGGTGGTTATGGACTTGCTATATTATCTGCAAGACTCTTCAATGGTGATTGTGCACCTGCACAGTCACAACAGATGGCTGCTGGCCATCTCTACAAGGACTACAGTGGGTCTGAATCTTTGATGACCCACCAATACCATTATTTCTACAAGGACTACAGTGGGTCTACACCTTTGATGACTCACCAATACCATTATTTGTACAAGGACTACAGTGGGTCTGCACCTCTGGTGGCCCACCAATACCATACTCTCTACCAGGACTACAGTGGGTCTACTCTGTGATGACCTACCTACCAATATTCTTCAAAGTGTCGAATGACTCTGCTGTGGGTTTGCTCTGTTGTGGCCCATTACCTGTCAGCATGTCAAGAGTCAGCAGTGTCTTTCTGTTGGAAGGACAACACTACTTCTTCAAGACTGCATGGAAATCCACTACTTCCGTGTGCATTTTCTTTTACTGCTCAGACTTTGAGAAAAACACTGCAATTTTACTGTGATGAACAATCTGGACTGTCTTTATGGACTGTGAGAAAATTTTAGCTTTTGACCAACATTTTATCAATAAGTGTGTGCATTTGATATCTTTGTTATTGTAATTATGAAAAATTTTATCAAATCATTATTGGCCACTGCCCAAAACAATTTGTAAAATTTTTTGTGGGGGGCATGGGGGCTATGTAAGTAGGGTGTTTATGTTTTCTTATTGGCAACGTTACGTAGCGCTCTGTATGAAAATCACTGGCTGTGCTGTGTGCAGTCTGTGGCTAGTTTGCATTGTTGTCTGCCATTGTAGTGTTGGGCAGCGGCAGCTGGATGTGAACAGCGCGTAGCGTTGCGCAGTTGGAGGTGAGCCGCCAGCAGTGGTGGATGTGGGGAGAGAGATGGCGGAGTTTTGAAATTTGTAAGACTGGATGTCAATTATGATTATTAAGGTAAATGCATTGTTTGTTCTCTATTTGCTAACTACGCCTATCAGTAGTTAGTGCCTTCAGTAGTTTGAATCTTTTATTTAGCTGGCAGTAGTGGCGCTCGCTGTATTGCAGTAGTTCGAGTAACGAAGATTTTTGTGAGGTAAGTGATTTGTGAAACGTATAGGTTAATGTTAGTCAGGGCCATTCTTTTGTAGGGATTTTTGAAAGTCAGATTGCGTTGCGCTAAAAAATATTGTGTGTCAGTTTAAGCAAAGTCCTGTATAATTTTTCTAAGGGGACGTTTCAATAAGATTTAAAGAACCCACTGATGATGGTGATATTTGTCGCCGAAACTAGTTTGGGGAACAAATAAGTAACAAATAACAAGGTGTTTTGCATCAAGGGGGACTCACAATTCCGATATTGTTGTTTTAGTAAAATTAATGTTCATATGAGAGCATAGTTATGGTAGAAGGATAGTTATAACCCACTACAAAGTTATATCAAAATGAGACAGCCACTCAGTAGCAACCTGGCTGGCCTCGATAAAATCCCTCCGTTTTCCAAAGAATGCACGCAACGGGCAATGTTGCGCTACATGTAGCAATGTTTGTTCAGCCGTTTCAGTCACACAAGGGGTTGTTCGCGGTACCCCACTTCTGCATCATGGATTTAGTATTTGCTTGTCCAGTTCTTACACAGTTTAAATGGCGCCATATTTTCCGGGGAAGTTGTATTTCTGGGGGCTTTTGGTTGGGGGCCTCCATGTTGTGGCGGTTAACGTCACAGTTGTTCCATTTGGTTTTCCAGGATTTACGGCTGTCGTAGGTAGTTTCTAGAACAAGTATTCCGTCTTTCCGTATTGGCGCTCTTGAATTCAGGTGATTTCCACAGTACTGATCTAATAATTGTGCGGCGGCGCGGTTCCTTTCTGTGATTAAACCAGCACGTACCCGTGAATTCGTTGCAGCAGATCACCTCTAGAAAAGCGGAGCAGAAACCTACCGTACTGCGACTGGCACCAGGCTGCTTACAACGTTACTATTCTAAAAATCGGGAAAAGGTCTTAATTTTGAAAGAAAGGTGGAAATACCGGCAAAACTTCGGTACATTCTGAAGTATAGAATTATAAGTTCACTGCCGCGCGCGTGCTAATCCTAACACAGTCATGCACAAACCCTTTCATTCATGTTAGCAAGTTTGTGGTAATGTATTTCCCGAAATCTGAACAGCTACTACGCACGGATTGCTCCTAAATGAAAATGATCGCCACCCTATTAAGTTTATCGGTGTCTAATGCACTCAGGTTTTTGGTCACCGATGTGCTCAGTATGCCACGCGGAATTACTGTCGCCGGCCGCTGTGGCCGAGAGGTTCTAGGCGCTTCAGTCTGGAACCGCGCGACTACTACGGTCGCAGGTTCGAATCCTGCCTCGGGCATGGATTTGTGTGATGTCCTTAGGTTCGTTAGGTTTAAGTAGTTCTAAGTTCTAGGGGACTGATGATCTCAGGTGTTAAGTCCCATAGTGCTCAGAGCCATTTTTTGAATTGTTGTCTTTTCTCTAACACAAAATTACTTAAAAAATCCGTACTTTCTAAAAAAAAAAAACACACTGAAATAAATATGACTTCACTTTAAAGCAATTTTGAGGCATGTAGCACAACTAAAACCAGCTAACTATAAATTTCTTTGCAGCTCATACTACACACGACCGTACCATTGCAAGGCTGGGCTCCGACCTCTCTAGACTGCTGTAATCATTCTCTATCTCCAAGAGATAAGACGCGCGGAGAATATTCCGTTCTGACTGGCCAGTTTTCTTTAAGGCCAATAGAAATATATTACTCTCACGCGTTAGTCCACGGGCTTTTCATGACCAACCAGTCAACAAATAACACACTTTCGAATTGTACTTTTCCCCGAAATAAATATATAACATTCTGATATTTTATTTATACTTTACGTCATTAACTACTATTTTCATTTGCACTCAAATTAGCTTTCCTTTTCCAGTAAACTTACTTAACATATTACGATACAAAACTCCCCGTCGTCTGCATTCACACCGTCTTAAAAATTTCTCACGTTGGTTCGTACAGCATTTGTCAGTGTAACATTGATCTACTTCTTTAGACCATATTCACGTATCATTCACACTACTAAAATCTTATGCAAAACTGTAGAAACGAGAATAAACAAAAAAGCCTTCAAGAAATAAACAGAACAATTTTCGAAAACATTCTCTTGAGCTGTTTCTTGAATGTCTCTGTCCGCTAGTGTACTCTGATGGATGAAAATTAGAACTACGTACTCGACTGACCCCTCTTCAGACCGTCTGTCACCTTGCGCACATCAGTCATTCACCCGATACACAGGCCCCAGACAGGAGCGATATTATGGCACCACGCCTCACTTGGTGTATATCAGCCGTCTTGTCATGTCTGGGTGACCTATTTTTTTTTGCCATTCTTGGATTGCTGCCTGCTTCTTCGGATATCTGGTGGGGCAGTATTTGACAGGACATGAATCAATGATAGTGGGGTCGACTTTAACGTTCCTGTTATTATTTTCATAGTTTTGTTGAGTTGGACGTCAGTTTCGTTCACATGGGTGCTCCTACTCCTTACAAGAGGCACAGTACTCAGCCACGGAGCAGACCACTGCCTGTGCTGTAGTGCGAAGTGTAACTGCATCTGCCCCCACGTGGTACCTACTACTTTCCGGATGAAGTTACTTCGGGTTTTCGATTTCTGGCTCGTTAGTTCAAGCTGGTTTCTGAAGGCAAGTGATCTGTCAAGAGTTTTGCCTAGATATTTGGGATATTTGTTGTGTTTGACTCGATCTCTACAGAATTTTACATTTATTTCTCTGTCTGCCAGTAGGCTATTTAATCAGTAGGCGCCAAGTCTCTGTTTGAATTTCGGCACAGCCTCCTTTTTTTTCTCTAGTTCTGGTTTAGTACCTTTAGGTCAGCTGTTAAGTTCTTTCTACTTCTTCTAGCCACCTGCTTTGAGTGGCTATAGCCATATCGTCAGCGTCGCAAAACGTACGCGACCTATTGTCTGTCACGTCACTGATGCAAACATTAAAAAGGAGTGGAACTATACTGATCCTTAAGGGAGTACGTTCTTTATTCCTTTTGATTTGCTACTTGGTGACTCCAGATTTATCTTGAAATGTGGAACTTTCAGCTTTCTTTCCAACAGATTTGTTAATTTCAAGCATGGAATCATGAGACAACCTTCAGGATGAGACCATCTGTCCATACCGTAGCATAAGCTGTGCTGAGGTCAACAAAGGCTACTGGTGTCCCTTCACGTTTCCACTTCGCTATCACATTGGTAACAGTGGACCTAGGGATGTTTAGGAGCGTGGAAATCTCGGGTACAGATGTACGTCGCAAGTGACACCCAATCACCTGACCACGTTCGAAGTCCGTGAGTTCCGCGGAGCGCCCCATACTGCTCTCTCACGATGTCTAATGACTACTGAGGTCGCTGATATGGAGTACAGGTACCTGGCAGTAAGCGGTAGCACAATGCAGCTAATACGAAAAACGTATGTTTTTGAGGGCGTCCGGATACTTTTGATGATGTGGCGTACAGGGCGGCCAACAATCTGCGGTTGTTTGCTGATGATGCGGTGGTGTACGGTAAGGTGTCGAAGTTGAGTGACTGTAGGAAGATATAAGACAACTTAGACAAAATTTCTAGTTGTGATGCGTGACAGCTAGCTCGAAATGTGGAATAGTGTAAGTTAATGCGGATGAGTAGGAAGAACAAACGTGAAGTGTTCGGTTACAGTATAACTACTGCTCTGCTTTACACTGTCAGGTCCTTTAAATCTCCGGCCGTAACGCTGCAAAGCGATATAAAATGGAAGGAGTGTGTGAGAACTGTGGTAGGGAAGGGTTTATTGGGAGAATTTTAGGAAATGTTGTTTCACCTGTAAATGAGAGCGCATAACAGGACGCTGGTGCGACCTATTCTTGAGTACTGCTCGAGTGTCTGGGATCCATCCATACCAGGTAGGACTGAAGGAAGACGTCGAAGCAATTCAGAGGCGGGCTGTTAGAGTTCTTACTGTTAGGTTCGAACAACACGTAAGTGTTAAGGAGATGCTTCGGGAACTGAAATGGGAATCCATGGAGGAAAGGTGACGTTCTTTTCGAGAAACACTACTGAGAAAATTTAGAGAACGAGCATTCGAATCTGACTGCCGAACGATTCTACTACCGCCAACATACACTGCGCGTAAGGACCACGAAGATAAAATACGAGAAATCAGGGCTCATACAGAGACATATAGGCAGTCGTTCTTCCCTGTCTCTGTTTGCGAGAGGAAACGGAAACGAAATGACAGGAAGTGGTACGGGGTACACTCCGGCCATTCTCTGTACGGTGACTTGCATATGTACATGTAGATGTATTGCAAACTTACACTCTAATTGGTCATGGTTGAACTTCCAGTCGTTAAATAGCAACACCTATTACTTAATTCATGAACTTTAATTATATTCATTGCGCAAATAAATATTTACTGCATAGCAGTTTTCTTTCATCTATGATCATTGGCTATCTCTCACTGCTATTGTTATTGATAACGGGGTATCTCATTATTTATGACTAAATAAATGAAAATATATAATTCAGCTTTTGTAATTCCAATCAAGCTAACTATCGCACAACGGATATCGTGTCCTGAACCTGTCAACAACCAGCACAGTCAGCATAGAGGGACGGTAAATGTTTGTAATTTGCACAGTCTGTTTGCTCATAAGCTTAGATTATATTTTAATTTGATCTTATTTACTTTTCGATTAAATGATTTGAATGAAATAGCACCGGTTGCTGGGAATCTTTTTAAGGAATGTGAGGACTTAATTCTGTAACAAGATCAATCCTTAAGTAAACTGGTATACAGATCATATTTATTTCCCAAAGACAAGCCTCATAGTCTCAGTTACTCTCATGCTCAACACACAGATAGAGATCTCAATTAGTTTTCGCTGAAGGAACCTCGCAGTTTCAGTTACCGTCAATCAAACAAATATCATTTTTAATTACTTTTTACATTTTGCATCTTGCAAATCATTGTTCTCAGCTGGGATTTTGTTGGTCTCCTATAACTGAATTAAGAACGTCACACTATTAGGTAGGTAGGTGATGTATGCAGCGGAATGAATCTCAGTCCACAACACACGCGATTCAACGACATGCAAAAGACTCTGCATCCAGCTATGATAAAATAGACATCAAAACATAATGTTAAGGCTTAGCGAATGAATCCTGATTATCCAATCGAAAAATAAACTAGCTCATAATCAGTTAGAGAGTGTTACAATGGCTCTTGTTAGCACAAATATTGAACTGTTATTTGGCTATGCGACCTGTTATTTCGTTAACTCTAATCAAATTGAATCTACTGTGAACTTTGCATCTGTGGTCTACTAAAGTGAACTGATACAAGTAACACTCAAAGCTAACTCACATAGAAACAAAGTTAACTATGAAATTTATTCACATGGAAACAATCTGAATTCCATGTCAGCTCCATATACAATAAAGATTGCAGATCCAACTCATAATAATTCCCCTGTTCAGTGACCTGAAACTGCACCATGTTCCTCTGCACATGGCACACAATTACGTGGCCACACAAGGCAGACCGTGTGGCACAGCCGCTCACCACAGTGGAACTACAGATATCAGTCATCGTTTATGCACAAAATTACTCTCAGTGGAAAGCTATCTCCCTTAGCAGTGGTCAAATCATTGAATGGGACCACACAATTATAATCACTGGGGCATAAGTACTGGCTGCCTGGTTCGGTGCGAAACGTGTGAATTTATATAATCTCACTGCAAATCACAAATGGCAGTTGCTGCGGTTAATACTTTTCAGCAGATACATTGAAATCTTAATTGAAATGGGTATTATACACGAACTGTTACTCGTTCCGTAGTCACACAGAAGAGTTGAAATCAACCCCATTCAACAAGTCGTATTATAAAGGATTTATCAATAATTGGCGACTGTTAAAGGTGCGGGAAACATTGAAATTGAACCGTTTCCGCCTCTCGACTGATTCTGGCGCAAAATTCGCCCAGCACGAACACACACAGCAAACATCAGTAAAATTTACACAGATTAATTAGCCAGTACGTGAAAATGAAGCACCTTCGTTACCCTGTGTAATGAAGAACGTTTAGTTAACAATCGGGAACCAGAAAGGGCATTGCTGATGATCAGTACCACGTGTTAATGGTCGTAACTTCGACAATTCAGTAATCTATTGAGACGACGTTAATACAGTTACTACGTCTCTCAACGTTTCCCTGTCTACACTAACTTCAATATGACGTTTCGCCCAGGATCTGCAATGATATAACACACTTCTTCACCGCATTATCTCACCATAACCCGACGCCAACGTTGGCAAATGTGCTCTCTGGGGCCTCCCTCTGCACACTGCCCAAAATGGCCTACCCAGGGTCAACGTTCTCCCCGTTTGAACGATTGCGAGGGCGAGACCTATCATTGGCTGAGCGCTCGGAGGCCAAGTAAAGCTATCGACACAATGTGGAACCTCTGCTACTCTCTTTGCACAACCTTTTCCACTTGCCTTAAGGACTCAAATGGAGCGCACTGAAAGCACCGCTTAAATGTCATACGTGATACACAGCCTTTTATGAGGACATGAAAACCAACTGGGTTCCTGCCTAAATGAATGGGCGCTACCAAACTGCCACTAAGAGGAAAGTTGACTACCTAGTGACAGAGGATGATATCAACTGCAAGATGTTTAGCTTCAATGGCTGCACCACAACCCTTGTGCAACCTAGATTTCCTCCTTTAACTTCTATCAGTTTTCACAACATATCCTTAGATCATGCACTGCTCCTGGCCACAATCTCTGTGGTCCCATGTACTACACCATCCGCCCTCACTGTCTTCATACCTCAAATTGGACTGCATTAATCTGTACCCATAATGTTCTCATCATGGTGTAACGTTCACCTCCCTACCTACTCTTCCATTCCGTCGTAATAACACAACTCGCGCAATTTTCCCTGTCTGCACCAGTAAGAGAGGAGGGGGGGGGATTATCCTAGTGTTCCTATTCCCTCCTTGATGCCTCTCTCTCCCTAGATATCATTCTCTCCCTTGTTCCTCTCATCCCCACTTAGTGTTTCTATATGTGTTTAGCCCAGATTTACTCCCCATGCTACAAAAAGTCTGCATATTACCAAAACTATGTACCCACGAACTGTTATTAAAGTTAAACTCCTAGGCTAACATCTGACTAAAAAGAACCTAATTTGAATTGAACTGTAACTGGTCTGAATATACCTCGTCTTTATATTAAATAGGAAATTGAAGTAAAACAGTTATCGGGTCCTAATCAAAATTTTCACTTACAGTAGGTCGCGTCTTGACAACATTGTTACAGATTTCTCGACAGCACCACAACGCACACCCAAACAGGCAACGGCTAAGTTAGATTTCTATTTTAAATAAAGTTTCCAAACGATATTCGAACTGTTCCGTACCACATGGTGCACTGTGGTAATACGTAATGATACACGCTGGGAGAGTAACTATTCCTATGAAATTATATTTCAAGAGAACGATTTTAGACTGTAACAAGTATTCAAAAAGACAGGGTAGAACTTTAGGTGATCTTCACACATAACATTGGTCTGAACTATACTATGCTTAGCAAAGTAAACAATGATTCAAGAAGGGTGCAATGTTAACAGGGAATTGCTACAAAAACTAAAGCTCTTAATCAGCTGTCATGTTAATGCATGACTCAGGGAAGTGGGGTTGTCTTTCTCTCAGCTCTGAGCAAATGAAAACGGTTAACAAGCTGACAATAATCATTGCGACAAACTAGCTGCGGAGTGCTGCAGTCTTACCTCAATCTTCTTCCCTTAAAAAAAATCAAAATTTATATTCTTTTCGCCTGCCTAGATATATATATCATATTAATCTTTGCTGTCCTTTACAATAAATGGTTCATCTAACAAATACAATCACAAGTCAACACGGCACTATCAAATACGTCCATCACCTACCACACCTCGACTAAAAATGTATCAAACAGCGCAGAGGCAAAGACTGTACCTAACAAGACCACATATTGCTTAACAGTAACATAATTTGCTCTCTCTCTAACGTGTGCATCGCCAACGGCCTTGCCGCAGTGGTAACGCCGGTTCCCGTCAGATCACAGAATTTAAGCGCAGTCGGGCTGGGCTAGCACTTGGATGGGTGACCATCCGGTCAGCCGAGCGCTGTTGGCAAGCGAGGTGCACTCAGCCCTTGTGAGGCAAACTGAGGAGCTACTTGATTTAGAAGTAGCGGCTCCGGTCTCGGAAATTGACATATGGCCGGGGGAGCGGTGTGCTGACCACATGCCCATCCACATGCGCATCCAGTGATGTCTGTGGTTGAGGATGACACGGCGGCCGGTCGGTACCTTTGGGCCTTCATGGCCTGTTCGGGAGGAGTTAACGTGTGCATCGATAACTCACAAAAATCAAAATGGCATGCCCACCTTACAAGGCTACAATTCGGAGAGAATGTGTGTGTCTCTGTGTGTATGTATGTGTGTGTGTGTATGTGTGTGAATGAGGGAGCGAGTGTTTTATTCTCCGAGGAAAGACATTGTCCAAAATATTGCGACAATTCAAATATTCCGAGCGTCTCAAGTGATGTGCGAGTGGTCCCACTTTTCTTCCTTCATTATTTCTGTGTCACACATGACTTTCCTCTGTCGATAGTCCTATCTGCAAACACAGATACATAATAACTGTGAAAAGATTTTATTTGAAAATAAAGGTGATACTAATTACCTTAGAAACGTGAGTCAGATGCGTGTATGTGGTATGAAAGTGGAATAACTGTTATGAAGTTAATTTCTTCTACTCAGTGGATATATTTAATATATACTGTATAAAATTAATATTATCAGATGATGGTAGGTCCATCCCATACCATAAAGGAAGTACCTTTGTTGCAGGGCGGTAAGGTTTGCTCACTTGAATGAAGTCGAGGGTTATACCGTCGGTAGGGTAGCTACTGGAATGTCCACCAAGACGTAGCGTGTACCATAGCTTAGAGCCGGGAGAGCTTTAGAGGCGTAGACAAACCAGCTTCCCTAATGGAATCAACTCTGAAAAACCATCCTGCTGGTCTAAAAACAGTAAATTACTGCTGGGTTTCCCTCTGCGCAGAATTCATAATGTTGCCAGGGGAAGGTAAAAATTAGCTGCAAACTTCAGATTAACCTTGGAAGCTGGACGGATAATCTGATAACCATGGCCACAGAGTTAAAGTACAAACCCCTTGGTGTATCGGAAAATGTAAATGTAGGAAACAGGAATGTACGTGGCCTTCTCCATAAATAATATGGATTACTAAGAGAAGCTACGAATGCTAAGTTGGACTTCAATATTAAGAAAAAGAAGAAGTGAATATGTGATCTGGTAAATTACACTTTAGTTTATATTGCTGCACCTACTGAAAACAGAGCTGCAGCAGATGGGAAAATTGTTACAGGGTGTGAGAGAGACGAGACGATTGGATGTTAATTCTGATCATTTCCTAGTAAGAAGAAAAATACCGAGCGAGGTGGCGCAGTGGTTCCACACTGGACTCGCATTCGGGAGGACGACGGTTCAATCCCGCGTCCGGCCATCCTGATTTAGGTTTCCCGTGATTTCCCTACATCGCTCCAGGCAAATGCTGGGATGGTTCCTTTGAAAGGGCACGGCCGACTTCCTTCCCCATCCGTCCCTAATCCGATGAGACCGATGACAACCAGGCAAATGCTGGGATGGTTCCTTTGAAAGGGCACGGCCGACTTCCTTCCCCATCCGTCCCTAATCCGATGAGACCGATGACATCGCTGTTTGGTCTCTTCCTTCAAACAACCCCTACACAAGGAGAAAAATAACACTCAAAACTAAACGGCGAAAAGCATCACACACAAAGAAAACTATTTGGTTGGTGCCTACGTTCACAGCGTTTTTGTTTTGCATGTTGATATTCCGGTTGCTATGGGTTTATTTATCGACCGTAATTTTTTATTTCTAGTTCACTGTTGCTATTTGAGTTTATATATTGTCATTTTGTCATTTGGAGCTAGTGAATGGAGCTGTGGACGCTAGGAAATGGAGTGCCAAATGGAGAAATTAGAACATTTCCGATATATTCTTCTGTTTGAGTTCAATAGAGGAGTGACAGCAGCGGAGGCAACCGGGAACGTTTGCGCTGTATATGGAGATAACGCCACTGACCACATTACGTCAAGAAAACGGTTTTCTCGTTTTAAGGACGATCGCATTGACGTCACTGACTCTTCACTTCCAGGAAGAACATTAGGGTTTGATGAAACTTGTTTAAACGTATTAAACCACAATGGTCCACGTCAGTGTACTCGAGTACTGGAAGTGTGATGAACTGTGATCATTCCACCATCGTGCGACATTTGGATGCAATAGGGAAGGTTCTAGAATCAGGTTGAGCCGTACGCGGCTCGGCGTTCTCGCTTCCCACGCCCGGGTTCCCGGGTTCGATTCCCGGCGGGGTCAGGGATTTTCCCTGCCTCGTGATGACTGGGTGTTGTTGCTGTCCTTAGGTTAGTTAGGTTTAAGTAGTTTTAAGTTCTAGGGGACTGATGACCATAGATGTTAAGTCCCATAGTGCTCAGAGCCATTTGAACTGTGCGCGGCTCGTGTTCATCCCGTTTAGTGCTTCTCGTCTTGTCTTACGGTACTGCCGCCTCGTTTCCTTATCCTATATACTGGCGTCGCTAACTTCCTACCTTACCTGCCTGTGAGTGGCAGCAACAGCGCTTATCGATAAGTGCACTGTCGTACCATCTCTAGAGTGACCGACAGTCGTGTGTCTGGAGTTCAGTTGGGAGCTCAGTCGCGGACGGACCAGCAGTGGAGTCGGTCGTGGATGGAGCAGGAGTCGGGGGCGGAGCGCCAGTGAGGTGCGGACAGCGCTCGCCGACCGCTGGCGACACACATGAACTGTCCGACGGAAGGAGATTGGAGCGGCACGACCATTGATTGGTCGTTCTGTTGGTCGTCTCATAGGGTGACATGTATTTAGTCTTTTGGCCGTTTCTGGGACGCGTCAGTTGGTCATCTTGCAGGACGTGGGTCGGTTCCTTTCTTGTGCAGAGACGTCGTGGCCAATGGGCAAGAGTTACCTCTGCATGGTTGGGTCCGAGCCAGTGTGCCCAGGTCGCCGTGTCTCCGAGTTCCGAACGGACATGGAGTTGAGTAGGCTTGGAGCTGCACTCAGCTTCGGACAGCCCAAGACTCGCCCGACCGTTGCTGACACACGTAACTTGAGTGGGAACGGCCTGGGTTGGTCGTTCGGTCGGTCGTCTCAACGGGCAACGTGTATTTTGGTCGCCGATCTCTTGTGGAAACTCTCTGTTTGTCGAAGTTATTCGTCCTTGTTGTCCCACAGTGATTGCTTTTACGATTGTTCAAGTTCTTGTGCAAGTGTGTTTGCGTGGAACTGTCTGTAGCTTCTGTGATTTCCACTGAGCATACGAATGCTGTCTGCGGATTTGAGTAGGCGGTTGGTCGGTGGCGACAGACGGAATTGATTAGGTTGTTGGTTGGTTCTTCAGGCGTCCCTAGGTCGTGTTGCCACCCTATTATTTTGTGTTACGCTTGGCTGCCTGTCTCATCTAAACTGTTATTAGAGTTTCCTCCCCAGGCCGACCCTTGGAGCATTTCTGAGCACCACTGTTTGTTGTTTGCGATTGTCATTTTATTTGGTCGCAGGTACTGTGCCAGGCCTTCAGCCGTGTATTTATATTGCCTGTTTTATGTTTAGTCTATGGCCTTCAACCGAACTTCATAACAACTTACGATTAGGCCTTCAGCTGTGTTTCGCTTAAAGTTCTTGTTGCTCTGTATTTAGGGCTTCAGCCGAGTTTGTTTCAGAATCTGTGACTTTAATATGTAAATCCTTGTCTGTAAGGTTTCTCTTTAACTATCTTGAATTCTTGAAACGGCCTTCAGCCATGTTCTGTTAATGTTTTTGTGAAGGTTGTTGTAAGAGGTCCGGGCAGATGTAATTTCGATGTAATGCTCACGCGCTGCCTGCGATATGCAAGGTATAAGAGAATCTCAGACCAGAGAGCAGTGTTGACTGCAGGAACTGTGTAGCTGTAGCAGTAAGTTGTTGCTAGCGAGTAGTGTGGTCTGGTGTATCGTGTTGGCTGGCCCGGTCGTGGTGCAGCGATGCCGGAGCCTGAGCATTATTGTATAAGGTAAAAGCAGCCTCGCGCATATGTAGTATTGTTATCTCAAGTCCCATGTAAATGTTTTAAAAATCTCCTAATAATAATCTTTCTCATAAAAAGTAACTTTTAACAACCATTCATTTCAATTTAAAGAATTTACTAATTTCTCCAATCCATGATCATCCCGATTATTGCAAAAGAAAAATCAGTTGCTTCCTTTCATAAATAACAAATCTATCGGCCAGCGTTGCACAGGGCTGTGTCAGAAAAATTTATTGTAAGAGCAAATATATATGCGTTATCCGGCGACTTCATTGAGGTAAGAATTTTTCTCTTCTTTATTCAGAATGATCTTTTAGGGCCATGACGCAGCACTACTGACGTCCAAAATTTACCAGGTTAAATTCATAGTCAATTATTGAAAAGTCATAAGTGAGCGACAATTTAATTGAGAGGTTAGTTACATTGTATTATTACCAGGTTACTGAATTTATTTTTTGTTGGGACGTTACACTTAATGTGAACGACATAATTATAATTTTTACTGTTGAGAAGTTTAGGAATTTTTCTGTTTTGAGGTTACACTAAATGTGAATTTATATTTTTGTGGGGAGGTTAGACTAAATATGAATATACACAAAATGTGAATATTCATAATATTTATTTTATTTTATTGTGGAGAGGTTACATTGTCTTTAATTATTCATGAGCAATTGTTTGGGCATTCAGCCGATAAGATACTTCAGGTTTTCTTGAGATATTTTTCTGTGGTACTCTGTAAAAGCTCATCTTTAAAGTCTCTCTTTTATTATGTTAAGAAATTTTTTTTTAATTGGGTCTTCAGCCGAAGAATTAACTTGAATTTTCCTTAATATGGCCTTTAGCCGGAATTTGTAAATGTTTGGCTTTTAAAGAATTTCCTTAGGTGATGTGAAATATTATTTGGGCCTTTAGCCGAGAAGATGTAATTTTGCTTGAGTAAGGCCTTCAGCCGTTACTCTAAATCCTGGTGTTTTAAAAACAATCACTTAACTTATTCTGGAGAAGTTACTTGGGCCCTGAGCCATGAATGGATCTTTGTTCTTTTAAAGAGAAAACTGTGCATTGCTTTGAGCAATAAAGTTGTGTGTGTTCTTGTATAACTAACAGTAACTGACTTTGGCCCCTTTCCACAACCTGTCCTGTGAAACCAGATTTCACAGGTGTATCCTCAAAAAAGCAGAAAAATTGGAGGGGGCCGTATGTGCATCTCTGCTTGTTCATCAATTGGCTCGTGAGCAACACTGACCATTCCTTTTCTGTATCGAAGGAAATTGACGGAGATCCGAAATGTGAAATAATTTGGGTGAAGGTCACGGTTAAAGCAGGCTCAGACATGGTAATTGGATGTATCTATAGGCCCCCTGGCTCAGCAGCTGTTGTGGCTGAGCACCTGAAGGATAATTTGGAAAATATTTCGAGTAGATCTCCCCACCATGTTATAGTTCTGGGTGGAGATTTTAATTTGCCGGATATATACTGGCAGACTCAAACGTTCATAACGGGTGGCAGGGACAAAGAATACAGTAAAATATTTTTAAGTGCTTTATCTCAAAACAAAAAGCAGATTACAGAGTACCTGACGGCTCAACACAAAAGTTTTGTCTCAAGTACAGATAGTGTTGAGGATCAGTGGACAAAGTTCAAAACCATCGTACAATATGCGTTAGATGAGTATGTGCCAAGCAAGATGTAAGAGATGGAAAAGAGCCACCGTGGTACAACAACCGAGTTAGAAAACTGCTGCGGAAGCAAAGGGAATTTCACAGCAAACATAAACATAGCGAAAGCCTTGCAGACAAACAAAAATTACGCGAAGCGAAATGTAGTGTGAGGAGGGCTATGCGAGAGGCGTTCAACGAATTCGAAAGTAAAGTTCTATGTACTGACTTGGCAGAAAATCCTAAAAAATTTTGGTCTTATGTCAAAGCGGTAGGTGGATCAAAACAAAATGTCAAGACACTCTGTCACCAAAATGGTACTGAAACAGAGGATGACAGACTAAAGGCCGAAATACTAAATGTCTTTTTCCAAATCTGTTTCACAGAGGAAAATTGCACTGTAGTTCCTTCTCTAGACTGTCGCACAGATGACGAAATGGTAGATTTCGAAATAGACTACAGAGGGATAGAGAAACAATTAAAATCGCTCAAAAGAGGAAAGGCTGCTGGACCTGATGGGATACCAGTTCGATTTTACACAGAGTACGCGAAGGAACTTGCCCCCCTTCTTGCAGCGGTGTTCATTAGGTCTCTAGAAGAGCGTAGCGTTCCAAAGGATTGGAAAAGGGCACAGGTCATCCCCGTTTTTAAGAAGGGACGTCGAACAGATGTGCAGAACTATAGACCAATATCTCTAACGTCGATCAGTTGTAGAATTTTGGAACACTTATTATGTTCGAGTATAATGACTTTTCTTGAGACTAAAAATCTACTCTGTAGGAATCAGCATGGGTTTCGAAAAAGACGGTCGTGTGAAACCCAGCTCGCGCTATTCGTCCACGAAACTCAGAGAGCCATAGACACGGGTTCCCCTGTAGATGCCGTGTTTCTTGACTTCCGCAAGGCGTTCGATACATTTCCCCACAGTCGTTTAATGAACAAAGTAAGAGCATATGGACTATCAGATCAATTGTGTGATTGGATTGAAGAGTTCCTAGATAACAGAACGCAGCATGTCATTCTCAATGCAGAGAAGTCTTCCGAAGTAAGAGTGATTTCAGGTGTGCCGCAGGGGAGTGTCGTAGGACCGTTTCTATTCACAATATACATAAATGACCTTGTGGATGACATCGGAAGTTTACTGAGGGTTTTTGCGGACGATGCTGTGGTATATCGAGAGGTTGTAACATTGGAAAATTGGACTGAAATGCAGGAGGATCTGCAGCGAATTGACGCATGGTGCAGGGAATGGCAATTGAATCTCAATGTAGACAAGTGTAATGTGCTGCGAATACATAGAAAGATAGATCCCTTATCATTTAGCTACAATATAGCAGGTCGACAACTGGAAGCTGTTAATTACATAAATTATCTGGGAGTACGCATTAGGAGTAATTTAAAATGGAATGATCATGTAAAGTTGATCGTTGGTAAAGCAGATGCCAGACTGAGATTCATTGGAAGAATCCTAAGGAAATGCAATCCGAAAACAAAGGAAGTAGGTTACAGTACGCTTGTTCGCCTACTGCTTGAATACTGCTCAGGAGTGTGGGATCCGTACCAGATAGGGTTGATAGAAGAGATAGAGAAGATCCAACGGAGAGCAGCGCGCTTCGTTACAGGATCATTTAGTAATCGCGAAAGCGTTACGGACATGATAGATAAACTCCAGTGGAAAACTCTGCAGGAGAGACGCTCAGTAGCTCGGTACGGGCTTTTGTTGAAGTTTCGAGAACATACCTTCACCGATGAGTCAAGCAGTATATTGCTCCCTCCTACGTATATCTCGCGAAGGGACCATGAGGATAAAATCAGAGAGATTGGAGCCCACACAGAAGCATATCGACAATCCTTCTTTCCACGAACAATAGGAGACTGGAATAGAAGGGAGAACCGATAGAGGTACTCAAGGTACCCTCCGCCACACACCGTCAGGTGGCTTGCGGCTTATGGATGTAGTTGTAGATGACGATATGGTTACTGGTGACGAGAAATGGTGCCTTTATGCTAACATAAGGAAAAGAAATGAATGGCTGAGCCTAAACAAAGCAGCAAGTCCCAGCATGTCCCTGTACAAAGACCTGCGAGCATCCACAAAAGATAAGGTCATGGTGCAGTACGAATTCCTCCCTGAGCTGTAACCAGCACTGCTGACATTTACTGTCAACAACTGAGACGTACAACGACCAGCAAGGCTGCACGAAGTGATACAACTCCACGATAACGGGGTTGGAACACTTGCAGGGAGTGACATTTGCACGGACAGACACTTGCACGGAGCCTGGGACTCCTGCCGGGCTAACCGGCTTATCACAGGTACAGGCACACTAAGAAGTCTAGCAGTCCAGTACAGCTGCTCGTGCGAGCTGGCTTGCGCTCACGCCACAGCAGTGAGCAACTACATATCGCTTCAGGGTGGCTCACTAACGCGTTTCGTGGATACTATATTTTTAAGACTGTTGTATTAATGAGAAGAGACAATGAAATTCAATATCTCTTTCAATATTTTGATGATGTAAGTAAGGGGGGAGGGGCGCTAAGTAAGAAACATGATTCCAGAATGAGATTTTCACCCTGCAGCGGAGTGTGCGCTGATATGAAACTTCCTGGCAGATTAAAACTGTGTGCCCGACCGAGACTCGAACTCGGGACCTTTGCCTTTCGCGGGCAAGTGCTCTACCATCTGAGCTACCGAAGCACGACTCACGCCCGGTACTCACAGCTTTACTTCTGCCAGTATCTCGTCTCCTACCTTCCAAACATTACAGAAGCTCTCCTGCGAAGCTTGCAGAACCTTGCAGAACTAGCACGAGATACTGGCAGAAGTAAAGCTGTGAGTACCGGGCGTGAGTCGTGCTTCGGTAGCTCAGATGGTAGAGCACTTGCCCGCGAAAGGCAAAGGTACCGAGTTCGAGTCTCGGTCGGGCACACAGTTTTAATCTGCCAGGAAGTTTCATATCAGCGCACACTCCGCTCCAGGGTGAAAATCTCATTCTGGAAACATCCCCCAGGCTGTGGCTAAGCCATGTCTCCGCAGTATCCTTTCTTTCAGGAGTGCTAGTTCTGCAAGGTTCGCAGGAGAGCTTCTGTAAAGTTTGGAAGGTAGGAGACGAGATACTGGCAAAAGGAAAGCTGTGAGTACCGGGCGTGAGTCGTGCTTCGGTAGCTCAGATGGTAGAGCACTTGCCCGCGAAAGGCAAAGGTCCCGAGTTCGAGTCTCGGTCGGGCACACAGTTTTAATCTGCCAGGAAGTTTCAAGAAACATGATATTTCTTACGACTGTTGCAGACTTATGATGACTGCCGTTTTAGGACCAAATTTAACTTGACAAATTTATATTTCGTTACCATTTTATTTAAATGTTAAACATAGAAACACAGATTGCCAATGGATGTTACTTAGGCTTTGCACTAAAGGATAAATGTCTGGTACCATTTTTCGATTAATCATAATTCAGGGACAGGTTAGAAGAAGTGGAAGTCTGCCAGAGAGCTTGTGTGGATGGATTTGGTCCCCTTCTTTGCGAGAAAGAACAGCATGTACATGTAAATTTAACATCGACCTAATCGTGGCTGCAGACTTGAAAAGCCGTGAAAATTTACACTGAGGAAACAGAGGTTTCCATGGCTAATTTTGCTATGAAACTAATCACGCAAACGTCACAAAGTAGGTGTATAAATTCTATCTGTAGCCGAGGTTCCACACTGTCAAAGTGAACCGAAAATCACTGAACCTGAGCAACAAGCTGAAAAGCAGTATGGTAACTTGAGCAAACTGCAGATTCATTCATTGAGTGTTTCTTCTGAACGCAAAAATTTGTTGTCATAGTGAAAATTATTGAGACGTTTATGTCTCTGTTCTCTTATGATGGATACTTTCAGTCGTATCGCTTAAGAGCGCTTTTCCTTTTTTTTTTTTTTTTTTTTTTTCAAGGAATCTATTGTAATGTCAACTGAATTTTTTCGATGTGTTCAAAGTTTTGAGGCATACTAATAGAACATTAAACGTATGAAGACACCGTCTCTGCACTGATACATTGAGTTTGATGTGTCTGACCACTCTGAAGTTCCTAATGCGAACATGATGTTAGTTTTCATTCATTTCAGAACAACTAATCTCCATTTTAAGAGGATACTTCACCCTGAAACTTCAATTTAAAAAAAAGGGTAGTTTCACATCTTTGATCGTACTGAACAGGACTCTTAGATCCCAAAACGATTTGGTTGTATTCGAATTAGAAAGTCAGTCTAAGAAATGATTGAAATACAGATTGCGTAAGGGGCTGTGGCTCAGCGAAAGATGCTAAAGATAATTTTTCATCTCTATCACCATCAAACGGAACCATCTTTACTCCGAACTTGGCATAAACTCAAAATAGGAAAATAAAGTTGCAAGGTTTCCAGGAAAACTGAAGCGAAACTATTAGCAGCCACTCGTTTGAAATCATTTGCTTTGCGTTTTGACTGTGTAAAATTAAATTTAGGGAATACACTGAAGTCCTGTTCAGTACGATCAACAACTTCCAAGGAAATAGGCGTAGGCTTACAGTCAGGTATCCCTATCACTGCATCTCATCAAGAAAACTGAGAGCAGATTTTTATTCAGGAAATTCAAGAAAAAGGCAACCAGAATCCTGAAATTACAAGAAGCAGCCTCATATAAGCAGGAAGGGTAAACGTTATGGTGCCAGTGAATTGTTATGGCTATATATCTTGTAGTAACATTCATTTTTTGATAAAATCTTAAAATTCATTTTATCATAAATTTGTTTATCTAAGCTCAGTGCCAACTTTTTTCTCATAAATATTAACCAGTATGAAATTTTAGCAGGAAGTAGTCTTGATGTGTTTGCATCCTTCTGTGCATTAATATTATCGAAATTGTAATTTTTTACTTTATCGTCACATTTATGTACCGATAATAAAAGAAAATTTAAGGCTGAAATTTGAAATAAACACTGAAAATAAGTTATTAACATTTCTTATAAAATGAATACACAGAACAGTTGAACTGTGTCTTGTGGATGTAACTACAAAATCTGGCATGTGAAAATAACTGATGATGGTCGAAGTAGAGAGGATATAAAATGTAGACTGGCAGTGGCAAGGAAAACGTTTCTGAAGAAGAGAAATTTGTTAACATCGAATATAGATTTAAGTGTCAGGAAGTCGTTTCTGAAAGTATTTGTATGGAGTTTAGCCATGTATGGAAGTGAAACATGGACGATAAATACTTTGGACAAGAAGAGAATAGAAGCTTTCGAAATGTCGTGCTGCAGAAGAAGGCTGAGTTTTAGATGTGTAGATCACATAATAATTTCATGGTGGTTTGCTCATCTTATAACGTAAGGGAGAAGTATGGATTTAATTGCATATCATTTGCCTGCATCTCCGCTCCAAAGATTTTATATTAGGTATCCGCTCACACAGATTTTGATTCTAAGAACCTCTCAAGGCAAATGCTGTGAATATTTCCTAGAAAAATGTAGGGCTTCGAGATAGTCTCGTTAATCTCCATTAGGGAACATTTTATAAATTTCAACAGACATTTAGCCGACTTTCTGTCGTTCCCAGCAAAAAGCGCGAAGAAGTATTGTTTTGCAGTCCCCGATTAAATTTAGTTACAATATTTACAAGATTCCTAATTATTCTATTAAACTATTACTAAAAATTTATAGAATTTTCTGTAAATCTTGACATTTTCTTCGTCGTTGTAACTTCCGTGCGAAGGCCACACAAGCAGCAAATGATTTTAAGTTTCCTTGAGATAGAATTTCTTTAAAGACTTTTAATATTAACGAATTTATTGTTCGGTTCCATCCTTCTGAGATGTTATTAGTGCGATGACGCCTTTCACTGCGATTCCACATCTCTCTCGGCATATGCTCGTTATAGAGCCACTGGTCAACAAAACAGTCCTAAAGCTTTTGGTATGCAGGCGTGCTCTCCTGAAAACACAGCCAACCGTCTTCCAACATTTCTAGGGCAACAACTGCTAGAGCAGAGCACAGTCTTACGTGACAGCGTGTTTCCTCCATCTCCTTATAGGCTGGAACGAGGCCGCGACGCTGAACTTCTTTCTGCAAACATTGATTAAAATGATAATCTCCTTTCAAGGAAACAAACTGTTAGGTGCTTGGACGATGGCAATTTCGAAGTCCATCAGCAGAGATGCAGGGTTCCATCCAGGCACATTGGTTTTAATTTCTCGCTTTTTTTTTTTTTTTTTTTTTTGAAGCAGACTTCAAACAACTGGAATTGTGTTTGTTTCCTCCCAAACTATTAAGGTCGGCGTGGATTATAAACAACTGTCCAAACTGCTCGTTCGACCTCTTGCACGTTCCACCCACAAGGAATAATTCGCAGTTTGATAAACACGCTTTTCCTTTTCTCTGGCAAACACCAGTATTCTGTCATTCGTTCCCCTGTTATCATCTGCAAGTAAAAACTGCTACCATCAACCATCAGTAAATTGTTTGCTTGGAAGAATATTCCTCCAGAGTCGCTGAGATCTTGTGTAGTTCCCATATATTTTCACCTAATGCGATGTAACGATTGTTTCTCACTTCTGTGTGAGTGATGGTAACGTTGTTACTAAGTCATAACCTCGATTGAAGAACTGCCCTACTTCTTCGACGTAGACTGATGAAATTGTAGCGTCTGTTCCTTTTGCCTACTTCTTTGCGCTAACAAAATGTTTCCGCACTTCATTTGCTGCTTCATCTGAGCAGCCCTGGATCTACGATATTTCCGAACCGGTGCAAAAACTTGATAGTGGCGCCCCCCCCCCCCCTTCCCCTTGAGGGTTTGAGATACCCGTCAAAAATTAAAAAAAAATCGATTTCTCAAAAATGTGTTTATTTTAGCACACATCTTTCTGAAGAGTTAGATATACAGGGTGATCAAAAAGTCAGTATAAATTTGAAAACTTAGTAAACCACGGAAAAATGTAGATAGAGAGGTAAAAATTGACACACATGCTTGGAATAACATGGGGTTTTATTAGAACAAAAAAAAACAAAATTCATAAAATGTCCGACAGATGGCGCTGGACAGCAAAACTGCTACCGTGACAGGTGAGAGGTACGCCGATATGTTACAGAATCGCATCACCCCCAGCCTAGCTGATAAACACCTGCTGGATCGTACGATATTTATGCAGCATGGCGCTCCACCCCAAATTGCTAGACGCGTGAAAGATCTCTTGCGCGCGTCGTTTGGTGCTGATCGTGTGCTCAGCCGCCACTTTTGTCATGCTTGGCCTCCCAGGTCCCCAGACCTCAGTCCGTGCGATTATTGGCTTTGGGGTTACCTGAAGTCGTAAGTGTATCGTGATCGACCGACATCTCTAGGGATGCTGAAAGACAACATCCAACGCCAATGCCTCACCATAACTCCGGACATGCTTTACAGTGCTGTTCACAACATTATTCCTCGACTACAGCTATTGTTGAGGAATGATGGTGGACATATTGAGCATTTCCAGTAAAGAACATCATCTTTGCTTTGTCTTACTTTCTTATGCTAATTATTGCTATTCTGATCAGATGAAGCGCCATCTGTCGGACATTTTTTGAAAGCTTGTATTTTTTTGGTTCTAACGAAACCCCAAGTCATTCCAAGCATGTGTGTCAACTTGTACCTCTCTATCTACATTATTCCGTGATTTATTCAGTTTTCAAATTTATACTGACTTTTTGATCACCCGGTATAAAATATATATGTTCGAGAAAAAGTAAGACATATTATTTGGTCTTAAATGCGCTAAAGTGCAGAGGTACTCCTTTTCGCATACCATTTCTTCATCACATGTCACTGTATTTCGCTCTGTGTACTGTACAACTGGCCCTAGTAGTGTAGCAATCTGAAAAAATATTTCTGTCAAACTTTCGTTTTCTTAGATACACTGAGAAGATAATATGTAATCTTTACTACATGTTATGCCTGTTTAATAAGTCGTTTATTTCCACTCTGGTAGTATGAATCTATGGACTTCACAAGTAATTATAACGACGCTATTCATTCGCACACCCAGTCAACCACGTAAACAAACAGCGGTTGGTATTCACCCGCTCGGGTTTATTCGACTTGGCTCGTATAGCCCCGTCCCCTTCTGTCTGCGGGAGGCTTCTTATTTCTAGATGTGACAGGGATTCCCATGGCAGAGACGTCACGTGCATTATGCACGCATTCAAAAACCAACTTATGATTCGTTCAGAATCAACTTAGAATGTGTTCCAAAACTTTCAAAAATCAGCAGGTATGCGTTTCAAAATAAATATGAGCAGTCGATAGACCAACGTGCGCTGGATGCTGGGCGCTTTGTGTACAAGTGTTTTTTCTTCAAGAATATGAATTTTGTGCCCCCGAAATTGCCGTTCGGGGTAGATAGATAACAGGAAAAAGAAGAGTATACAATTTAAAAGCCTACATAGTCCCTCTAGACTACAGTAAAGTTCTTGGTAACGTTCTTAGAGTAAAAGTATGAAATGCTATGGAAAAAAGAGGAATATCATTACATCTGATCGATGCGATCCGGAGTATACAGGGTGACGACGTCACAAACTTTCAGGGTTGACGGAAAAGGATAAATGTGTCGGTTTGAGGTAAGCGACCCTAATCCGGAAACGATCGATCGAAAGGTATAAGCGAAGATCTACTCAACTTTCGCTTTAGCCTCAAACCAAGAGCCCCAACTTCCGAACCCTGATCAAGACGCGCAGAATTCCCCTTGAATGCTCGCCCCAATACAATTTCTCCTGTCCATAGACTAATAATGGCACACGTAACTTGAAGTCAGAGAGACTGAAAACTGTAAGTCTACGGTACTTTAATAATGAATTCCATTTACCTGCACAAATTTTACAAAGTGGTACTGTAAGAGGTCCATGAATAAGGAATTTATTGCTAGCGCATGCGAGCAGATGTAATTTAGATGGAATGATCACGCGCTGCCTGCGATATGTAAGCTACAATAGAATCGCAGACCAGAGAGCAGTGTCAACAGCAGTAGCCATGGAGGTATAAGGAGGGGAGATGCCATGACGTCACAAACTTGAAGCCGACAGAAACCGAGCTCCGCCATTGCAGTTTGGTCAGAACACTCGTTTCCGATTGTGCTACTGTCTAGAGCTGCTGAAGGTTTTTCATTTTAAAATGCCGGTTTGCGTTGTTTACGGGTGTACTAAACGTTGGAATAGTGCTACCAAGTTAAAAGGAATCACGTTCCATGCGTAAGTGGCCCCGTTCGTAAAATATTGTCGTTTATATTCGTGAGATGTGCGGTCTTGTTTACGTTTTGTGAAACTGTTTTCTTCTTGTTTTATTTCAGATTTCCGATCAATGAAGCTCGTAGGGCTCTGTGGGTTCATATGCTTATTTTTCTTGACAAAGCACAAACGATGTTTGTATTTACAAATGAAATTTTGTATAAGTGTGTAAACGAGTAAGAAATATCATCCGGTATGTAAACTAGCATAGCTTTCGGATTCTGCTTTCAGTTTACATCGACACAAATACAGTAAAAGGTGATTTGAGTTTTAAAATAGCTTTGTACACTGTTATTTTTCATCATTCGAAGTTCGTATCCAAAAGAAACACTTAAGTTAACGAGACCAAATCAAACTTCCTGGCAGATTAAAACTGTGTGCCCGACCGAGACTCGAACTCGGGACCTTCGCCTTTCGCGGGCAAGTGCTCTACCAACTGAGCTACCGAAGCACGACTCACGCCCGGTACTCACAGCTGTACTTCTGCCAGTACCTCGTCTCCTACCTTCCAAACTTTACAGAAGCTCTCCTGCGAAACTTGCAGAACTAGCACTCCTGAAAGAAAGGATATTGCGGAGACATGGCTTAGCCACAGCCTGGGGAATGTTTCCAGAATGGGATTTTCACTCTGCAGCGGAGTGTGCGCTCACATGAAACTTCCTGGCAGATTAAAACTGTGTGCCCGACCGAGACTCGAACTCGGGACCTTTGCCTTTCGCGGGCAAGTGCTCTACCAACTGAGCTACCGAAGCACGACTCACGCCCGGTACTCACAGCTTTACTTCTGCCAGTACCTCGTCCCCTACCTTCCAAACTTTACAGAAGCTCTCCTGCGAAACTTGCAGAACTAGCACTCCTGAAAGAAAGGATATTGCGGAGACATGGCTTAGACACAGCCTGGAGGATGTTTCCAGAATGAGATTTTCACTCTGCAGCGGAGTGTGCGCTGATATGAAACTTCCTGGCAGATTAAAACTGTGTGCCCGACCGAGACTCGAACTCGGGACCTTTGCCTTGCACTTGCCCGCGAAAGGCAAAGTTCCCGAGTTCGAGTCTCGGTCGGGCACACAGTTTTAATCTGCCAGGAAGTTTCATATCAGCGCACACTCCGCTGCAGAGTGAAAATCTCATTCTAGAGACCAAATCAGTTGTATTGCTGGGGCAAAAACGCATTAAAAACAAAACGAAAACACCTGAAAAAGCTATTGTGACGTTGTGTTATGCATGTAAACATTGTAACACTCATCATCTGAAATTATTTCGCAGACATAACGTTAAATATGAAGAACACGCAATTCTAACAAGAGCTCTGTCACTGTTTTGACCAATCAAACATGGCGGCCCACCGGCTTCAAACAGACGTACAGCAGACGGCCATAGTGCCATCTCCCCTCCTTATACCTCCATGAGTAGCTCGCAGTCGGGCGGTTGGGTGAGGTCGCTGGTCGTGGAGAACGATGGCGGTGCCTGAGCGATGTAGTATAAGGTAAAACCAAAAATTACTTTTAATAGCCGCGCCCATATGTAATTTGTAACAACTGATTTTGTACTATTATTGTATCAAGTCCCACGTAAATGTTTTTAGAAAATCTTTTAATAATAATCTTTCTTATAAAAATAACTTTTGACAATCACACATCTGAATTTAAAGATTTTACTAATTTCTCATATACATGGTCATCCCGATTATCGTAAAGAAAAATCAGTTCTTTCTTTTTACACATAACAAATCTAGTGGCCAGCATTGCACTGGGCTGTGCCAGAAAAATTTCGTATAGGAGCAGATATATACGCGTTATCCGGCGACATAATTGAGGTAAGAATTTTCAGTTCATTCAGAATGACTTTTCAGGGCCACGACGCAGCATTGCTGACGTCCAGATTTACCAGTTTAGATTCACAGTCAGTTAATTATTGAAAGGTTATATATGAGTCACAATTTTATTGGAAGGTTAGTCACACCATTTTTATTGTGAGGTTATGGAATTTTAACTGTTAGGAGGTTACAGTACATTTACGGCAGTTGTTCAAAATGGCATCCCCCAGCGTGAATGCAGGGATACCATCGTCGCACAAAGATTTGTGGTGCCCGTTCTAACATCCTCGGTGTCGTTTAAACAGTGTCGCAGGCAGTGAGAACTCTTGCCAGGAGGTCCTCTTCAGTCTCGACAGGCATCTAGCACACAAGACGTTTCATACGGCCTCACAAGAAGAAATCAAGTGAGGTGAGATCAGGTGAACGTGCTGGGCATGGAACAGGACCTCCTCTGCCTGTTCACTTTTCAGTGAATGTCTGATTCAGGTGTTCACGAAACCGCAGTCCAAACTGAGGTGGGGGCTCCATAATGTTGGAACCACGTTCCCTCACGAATAACAAGTGGGATCCCAGCAACAAACGTACCTGTCCATGTATTCCACTGTTAGAGGTACCAGAACGATTTTTGCTCACAACTTTCGACCTGGTCGTTTCTGTAGCAGGTTCCCTTACCTCACTGATACGTTTAGTCTTCTCGATCATGCCAATAGTTGTAATATCTCACGGTATAACACTGTGGATTGTAACATCATCACGAAATAACCCTGTACAACCGCGAACCCGTTTAAATGAAGAGCTAGAATCTGGAAATATCGCCTAAGCAAAATATTTTGTATATCACCGATACTCTTTATATTTAGACAACACAGAGTGAGAATGGAAACCAAGGATTCTGAAATTTACTATACGGAAGATCTCCAAAGGAAGAAACTGTATCAAAACTCTTACGTTTGCTGACGACCAAATAATAGTTGTATACATGAATGTTACATGAACTACATAAAATAATAAATCAACGTAATTTAAGCATACCGACAAATAAAACCAAGTCCATGGCATTCCAAGGGTCGCAATCTTTAAGATGTAAATTCACATTACGAAACAAAACTGTTGAACAAGTTAATACCTTCAGGTTCTTGGACTCTGTCTCAATGAAGTGTGTATTGAAAGAAAGATCGAGAGATTCAGTGCGATACATGGCACCATCACAAAGAAACCTCAGCGAAAAAGTAGGAAAAACAATGCTAAAATTTTACAAAGTCATGGCAACGCTTTGCGGAATAATGGAAATGAAAACTGAACTATAAACTCTAGAACAGATAACAGACTCCAAACGGCCGATATGAGATTTTTGAGAACAGTACAGGGATTAACACGAAAAGGCAGAAAATGAAAAGGTTAAGGAATATAGAAAAGAATGAAAAGAACTTAGAAAAAGAATGTGCAATGAACATATTCCAAATTACTGCTATAGTACGTCCCTAAAGGAAGATAGAACATTGGTAAAGAGAAGATGAATAGATCAAGAAGTCGCACCATACCAACTGCTGTAATGCTTGAGGGAGAAGAAGCAGACGAAGAAAATGATGATGATGACGGTGATGACGATGATGATGACACTAGATAAGGCCACTTTTTAATGTTAAAAGGATGAAAAATGGTGGCTCAGCTGCAATGAACTAAGAACGGTGTCAGGTTGTCTGGTAGTTGGAGTAGACTAGAGATATCCTCATATGATCTTAAAGTAGAAAGTTGGAATGTCTGTGGTGGTTGCAAAAAAGGGTCATCGACTGGTTAAAAATTATGCACACACTTTAGGACGTTTCGTTATCGACAAAGAAAGGCTAAAACTGTTAATTATACTTTTTATTGTTCTTTCTGCTCTTCATATGTTGAATATCTTCGAAGGTGTGTGGATCCAGCGATGAAGTTATGGAACAATAGTAATGATGAACAGAGTTTTGGATATTTGTTTAAGAGTCAAATAGTTGGAAACTCTAGTCAATAATCGGGACTTTCGTTGTCCACGATATTCCCAAGCTATTAAAGTTATCTGAAAGTAATTCTTGTCAACCTGTAAAAATTTTCGTCCCTTACATTTGTCAAAAATACTTCTTTAAATGACGCAGTAGATAACAGATCCAAAAACATCGTAAAAAGTAATCCATTCTGCATAGCCATGCTTCTTTTTCTCTTTGTTACTGGTAACATATACAAAATATGATCATGAGGTGTGCATGATAAGTCTTTCCTAGAGGTCATATAATTATGTGTTATCGACCTATGGTCTAATGTATTTAAACAATTATTGTTCGTTAGGATTCTTTACTCATACACTCCATGGGCTATTGGTTCTCTGTTGTAAACATTATGTACCATATACACTACCTCTGTTATTAGTATATTTGTCAATGCTGTGGTTTGGGGAATAAATGAGTAACAAGTTATTTTTCAGGAAGTACATTGTTCCTTAAAGAGTTGTCTGAAAGAGGTTTGAGGCTACACAGCATAATTTAGAAATTTTCAATTATATGTTTCCAGTCCAATTTATGATTCGAAATGTATAAGACAAGCAAATTTTTCTTTACTGTTATCAGCAATCATTTGCAGAGCATAACATGCTCATCATAGTAATCTATAGAGAATCGTATATTGTGGTTTCCAGTTCAAGAACATATCACAAAGCAAACCCAGTCCATCAAGTTTCCGTTTCTGTTACTCATTTTTTCTTCTGCAGTATGCTTGGTCATGCCATAATGTTGTGCTCAATACAGTTATGTATGTGGTACATTTTTTGAGGTTAAGAGACGATTCATTTGCAAAGAACCAGTCCCCAAAAGAAATATTATTGGCATTATTGGGTATTTATCTGCAAGAACAAAGTTAGTCTTAGAAATACCAGATAGACCTGAAACTTATGTGTATGTGACCTTCTACCAGTCTGTCTCTACTCACTCTTTGCATCTCTGCATCTCTCTAAAAATTTTTCTCTACTTTCTCAAGCTTTCGACATTCTCTCTCACTTCTCTTATGCCCTACATTACTATCATCACTACCAAAATTTTCCTTTTCTGCCTCAGAATAGGCTCCCATCTAATCAAATCTATCCCTTAGTTGTCTTCCCTTTGATATCTGTAGTTTAACTGATTTTTTCCTCAAGAGACTGCTCATATTTCGCACTGGTAGACTTATTACTGCATATAACTGTTAGCAGTCATTAAAGAATACTAAAACAACCTTGTATAATTATACAATTGGATTACATTTTGATGAATGAAAGAATGAGATTGCTATTACAACACATTTCATTAATTAGACAAACTGTATTATTCATGCCATTTTTATTTGTAAGTTTGTACTTTGCAGATGAAGATAATTTATTGTTATTTTCCGAATCATGAAACTTGTACTTATTTTCTCCACATGAGGCTGACTAGATTGTATGACATTAGAAGTACACATTTAGAGCGCCATAAAATACAATGTAAATACAAAGTTTCTTTTTAGTTAGATAATTGAGTAGTATTCAAATAAAAAAATTGGTGTTTGAGTAGCATGTCTCTCATAATAACAGAATATAAGACGGTGTTGCACTATAAGACTAGAAATTCTTGCACATTATATTAATGACAGTAAACATTTATATAATTCTACAATGTTTGAATTAAACAGTACACTATAAATAATTTCTTTGTAATAAGTAGGAGAATAAAAAAGGGCAAGAACTGAGATTCTACATTAAATAATATCAACCTAAAATCTCTTTGTAAGCAGATATTTCATTTGTTATTATAATCAAAAAATCGTTGTCTTATAAGAACAAGACATAAGAAGTCATTGCACTGTAAGACTAGAAATTCTTGCACAGTTCATTGACGAGAGTAAACACATGTATAACTCTACAATATTTGAATTAACTCATATACTATAAATAATTTCATTGTAATAAGTAGGAGGGTAACAAACGGCAAGAACTGATATTCCACGTTAAATAATATATGTAAACCTAACACATAACAAATTATTAATTGGACTAGAATTTATTGACCACATTGTGGCTCCCATTAATAAATATTCATTCTTCGTTCAGGGCAGAGTATTAGTGACATGGCTTGAGTAGTATAAGGGAAAAGAAAGTTAGCGGAAGGAAACCTCCAGTCCATACACAAGGCAAGACGATAAGCGAAAAGAACCGACGATTAGTTTGAATAATTTCTCTTGGTTGGAAAACGAACCACATTTCAGTCCCATTTTAGAATCCGTTATGCAAATGGTGTTTTTAATAGCTATAATTTAAATGGGGTAATTAGTACACGTTTGACTGTGAATGTCAGCTACGTTAGAACTTGCACTAGGGGATATCAATTGGTCTAGACATGTTCGTTTGTTTAGTGGGGTGACTAGATTCGCGAATTGTGGCTCCTAGCGGCGGGTCGGCCGTCACATGCGGTAGCAGAGGTCGCAGCCGCGGTACAGCGCGTCTATGAGCGCCTGCCGCTGTGTGCGGTCGCGCATGCGCAAAAGCGCTGGAACGTCCACGTAGTCCGCCGGGACCAGCAGGCTGGCCAGCGGCGCCAGGCCGGGGGCGGCGGCGGAGGCGGCGGGGGCGGCGCTGGGGCCGCGGGCCGACTCCGTCCGCGCCGGGGGCGGCGCCGCGCGCTCCGGGGGCGGCAGCTGCGTCAGGCTGGCTTCCGGTTCTGGGACCATGCTGCAACACGAGAAGGACGTCTCTGCGTTAAAGAGTAACACTACTGTGGAAGTTAAGAAAACATCATTTTTATCGGCTTAAAAAATGCTTTGAACCTTCTACAATATAACGCAAAAAGTCTAATCCCCGAAGAAGAAAATTTGTTCTATGGAACTCCGAACTACTCCTCTAGCGCCTCGAATGACCCGCAACGGTTTATGTGTGCCAACTCGAAACACTTTGCAGTGTGTGGGTACAATTAGAAGTATTTCAAAACATTAATACCTTAACTTTGCGTCAGCAACCGTTATCACTTTTACGAAAAAAACAACTCTCACTCTTCTGATCTACATTTCTCTGTGCAGACTTTTGATAGTCTTGTTGTCGTCGTATAGTAAGTATACAGTCTTGTTTTTCAAGTATGGATAAGTGGTAAAAAGGTGTACTCCGGCCGAAAAGAGACGTAAACATCATATTCAACGCTGCGTCGAAGTAGTATTTCATCAAAGCTTCCAAAGAACACAGTTGAGGCTGAGAGCAGCTAGGCAGGTCAGCCCCTCTGCTACGAAACTGAAAGACTGTGACCAAGATTTTGATGCAAACTACAGGTTGAGCATGTAAATGGTCCGCCTAGTCGTTGATATCTCTAGTTGCTGTAATCGCACTATTTCACTCCCATTTACGGAGCTTGTTAGCACTTGATGTTAGGTTGGCGCCATTACAATGCATTGTAGTAATCGCTGCTGCTTGCTGGATCGCTGCTGTGTCTCGATGCTGATGCTGGTTCTAAATCTGGTTGTCTAGGGTTAAAAACATGAGGTCCCGTGTTTTTCATGTGCTTTTGATGATAAAGAACAAACGAAACCAACACATATGTAAACATCAAATATTTATTCCTTTGGTGGCCATCTTAATTCCACTGTCCACCAAAGACCATAACACAACACAAAGTAGTACTTCCTTTACATGTTCTTTGCATTGTTTTTCCATCCCAAACAATAACACAGAAACACACTTCACCAAAGTGACATTCCGACTGCCCTGACTGCCTCCGACTGCCTGTATTTATAACATTGTCAAAGAACTACTAAAAAGAGATATAGTTTATAAGTCACATGTACATCTGTTATCATAATTTGTGCAGAAAAGTTATTAATTTGCATCGAGTGACATAATTTAACATGTTATTAAAATGACAGACAGATTTGTTGACTTGACAGAATAATTCTTTGTTACAAAAAGGTCGTTTTTTAGAAGTTTGTCAATTGACTTCTCTAATTTGCATAAATAAGTAAGTAACATGAATTATTAAGAATTACATTGGTTTTCGTCTAAAATAGGATTGATTACGTGAATACTGAGTGAAAACGCTCCTAGTGAACAAATAGGTTTCACTGGGTGATTTTTATTTAAGGAGATCCAAAATACCTATGTTGGCCACTATTTTTCGTACTTCATATTAATTATTTAAGATGAACTTAGTGTTTTTACATGATGACATTTGCTGTATCAGTGATCAAGTGATATTAACTTTTGTGTGGGTCAGTTATTCAGTATAATTTAATGGGTTGACTGTTTATGGAGACATGTTATGCAATCATTGTTAACATACACAATAACTTTTCTATAATCATAAATACTCATTAAACTGGTTGAATTTGGAAGGGATCGCATACTTCATTAAAGTAAAGCCTTTAATATGTTCCGTTACAAGCAACAGCATTATAATTTTTTTTTGCTGTGTCTGTTGTTTCTCAAAACGTGAAATGTAAAACGCGCAATGCAGATATTACACTGCAAGAGCGAAGTCCTCGAGACTTAGGCTTCACAATAATCATTGCTTTCCAAACGTCCAAGAAGTTGGTACACCATGTAATAAGTTTATACCGAACGTACATGAAACCAAACGTCGAATTGTCTTAGCAATGCGCTTGCTTTGAGCAGAGCTAAACTAAACTGTGAATTACTTTTCGTTCATGGAGTTGCCGCGCCCGATATTTCAATCGTTCTATGATAAACTAGTGGATATGATTTCGCTCGCAACGGCACCATTACAGGCCGCTCCGGGATAGCAATTTAAATGAGTTTTCGTTTGTTCATGTCTGTAACACATTTCAAAACTTCAAACGCATTTTTCTCGGAATATGAGTTTTCAAAACGGCAGTCCAACAATTTTCAATCCTTTTTATTCGACAATTTAACCACAACTTTGAAGTAACAATTCAATGTGAACCACGTACGGAATTTTCGATTAGTTAATTTTAAAAAAATATTTATTGTCAAATAACTGTCCTTTTTTGATGAAAATTCAACGACTTTATTCAGTTTTACCAATTACACAAAAACCAATAGTTCTAAAATCCCCTACGTGTTCCAATAGCAACACTCAGGTAGATTATACAGTTTTTTCTCTTTTTTTCCAGATTCAAATTGACACCAGTTACAGTGAGTGCTGCAGATCGCCTCAAATTCAACATGCCTCGGGAGAATTACTGCAGTGTCCTCATTTTGTAATATATTCTTTGTAATATACCTAAATATATGCTCAATAACGACCCCAAGCATTATTGCTCTATCGCCTTTCCTTCTGCCCAAAGAAATTGTCAAGAGAAAGCTTTTTTTAGGCTGCTGCAGTGTGTTCCCCCCTTAATGGAGTAGAGTACTGCGCCAGAATACTCGAGTACGACAGTTCCATCGCAGGTCTAGATCTATTTCACTTTTTTTTATTTTCTACTTTTGTTCAGCGCAATAAAGCAGAAGTATACACTGTTTCTTAAAGGATACGTATCTTACAAACACAGATTTTTTTTTAAGGTTGAACACGGAAATTACTGGTCAGACATGTCAGAAATGTTCATGAGCGTGATGATCAGCTAAATACACGAGCGCCATTCCGTAAGTCATGGCAAGTATGGTATATCGTGCCAACACGTGGCATCACCGTAATCGCAGTAAATAAATTCGAAAGCCTGCGGTAAACATTACCGAAATCAACCGACAGATTGCGTCCGCATGCGAGGATGGCTCGGTACCAGCGCCTGAACATTGAGTGTGAACTTGGCTGAGCTATAAGATGGACCCTCCCACACTGCACGGGAGGCGCTTTGCAAAGACGGCGGATATCCTCATGGCGTTTCGGCGACAGGTGATGAGCACTGACGGGAATGCCAATGGCGTCACTGACATCATCACTGACAACTCTGTGTCGATGCACTGTGGGACTATTTTGAAGGACAGTAGTTGATTCTGATTCGTTTTTGTTCTCGAGCACAATAAGTTTACACTTAGTTCCAGTGTGTTTGTTTCGTTCCAACCCTTGCCGTGACCTCCTCGACTGGAACCCTATTTAGTGTCGGCATTCAGATACACACAACCTTACCGGTTCAATATACATAGTGAAATTCACATGTTGTCACATTATCGCAAGATACACCATGAACCATGGACCTTGCCGTTGGTGGGGAGGCTTGCGTGCCTCAGCGATACAGATGGCCGTACCGTAGGTGCAACCACAACGGAGGAGTATCTGTTGAGAGGCCAGACAAACATGAGTTCCTGAAGGGGGGCAGCAGCCTTTTCAGTAGTTGCAGGGGCAACAGTCTGGATGATTGACTGATCTGGCCCTGTAACACTAACCAAAACGGCCTTGCTGTGCTGGTACTGCGAACGGCTGAAAGCAAGGGGAAACCACAGCCGTAATTTTTCCCGAGGACATGCAGCTTTACTGTATGATTAAATGATGATGGCGTCCTCTTGGGTAAAATATTCCGGAGGTAAAATAGTCCCCCATTCGGATCTCCGGGAGGGGACTACTCAAGAGGACGTCGTTATCAGCAGAAAGAAAACTGGCGTTCTACGGATCGGAGCGTGGAATGTCAGATCCCTTAATCGGGCAGGTAGGTTAGAAAATTTAAAAAGGGAAATGGATAGGTTAAAGTTAGGTATAGTGGGAATTAGTGAAGTTCGGTGGCAGGAGGAACAAGACTTTTGGTCAGGCGATTACAGGGTTACAAATACAAAATCAAATAGGGGTAATGCAGGAGTAGGTTTAATAATGAATAAAAAAAATTGGAGTGCGGGTTAGCTACTACAAACAGCATAGTGGACGCATTATTGTGGCCAAGATAGACACAAAGCCCATGCCTACTACAGTAGTACAAGTTTATATGCCAACTAGCTCAGCAGATGATGAAGAAATTGATGAAATGTACGACGAGATAAAAGAAATTATTCAGGTAGTGAAGGGAGACGAAAATTTAATAGTCATGGGTGACTGGAATTCGTCAGTAGGAAAAGGGAGAGAAGGAAACATAGTAGGTGAATATGGATTGGGGGGAAGAAATGAAAGAGGAAGCCGCCCTGTAGAATTTTGCACAGAGCATAACTTAATCATAGCTAACACTTGGTTCAAGAATCATAAAAGAAGGTTGTATACCTGGAAGAATCCTGGAGATACTAAAAGGTATCAGATAGATTATATAATGGTAAGACAGAGATTTAGGAACCAGATTTTAAATTGTAAGACATTTCCAGGGGCAGATGTGGATTCTGACCACATTCTATTGGTTATGAACTGCAGATTGAAACTGAAGAAACTGCAAAAAGGTGGGAATTTAAGGAAATGGGACCATGATAAACTGAAAGAACCAGAGGTTGTAGAGAGTTTCAGGGAGAGCGTAAGGGAACAAATGGCAGGAATGGGGGAAAGAAATACAGTAGAAGAAGAATGTGTAGCTTTGAGGCATGAAGTAGTGAAGGCAGCAGATGATCAAGTAGGTAAAAAGACGAGGGCTAATAGAAATCCTTGGGTAACAGAAGAAATATTGAATTTAATTGATGAAAGGAGAAAATATAAAAATGCAGTAAATGAAGCAGGCAAAAAGGAATACAAACGTCTCAAAAATGAGATCGACAGGAAATGCAAAATGGCTAAGCAGGGCTGGCTAGAGGACAAATGTAAGGATGTAGAGGCTTGTCTCACTAGGGGTAAGATAGATACTGCCTACAGGAAAATTAAAGAGACCTTTGGAGATAAGAGAACCACTTGTATGAACATCAAGAGCTCAGATGGAAACCCAGTTCTAAGCAAAGAAGGGAAAGCAGAAAGGTGGAAGGAGTATACAGAGGGTCTATACAAGG
This sequence comes from Schistocerca nitens, assembly GCF_023898315.1. Taxonomy (NCBI): domain Eukaryota; kingdom Metazoa; phylum Arthropoda; class Insecta; order Orthoptera; family Acrididae; genus Schistocerca; species Schistocerca nitens. The sequence goes on along the minus strand of NC_064615.1, from coordinate 244,204,565 downwards.
GCGATGTACTTGAGGACAATATTATGGAAATGGAAGAGGATGTAGATGAAGATGAAATGGGAGATATACTGCGTGAAGAGTCTGACAGAGCACTGAAAGACCTGAGTCGAAACAAGGCCCCGGGAGTAGACAACATTCCATTAGAACTACTGATGGCCTTGGGAGAGCCAGTCATGACAAAACTCTACCATCTGGTGAGCAAGATGTATGAGACAGGCGAAATACCCACAGACTTCAAGAAGAATATAATAATTCCAATCCCAAAGAAAGCAGGTGTTGACGGATGTGAAAATTACCGAACTATCAGTTTAATAAGTCACAGCTGCAAAATACTAGCGCGAATTCTTTACAGACGAATGGAAAAACTGGTAGAAGCGGACCTCGGGGAAGATCAGTTTCGATTCCGTAGAAATGTTGGAACACGTGAGGCAATACTAACCTTACGACTTATCTTAGAAGAAAGATTAAGAAAAGACAAACCTACGTTTCTAGCATTTGTAGACTTAGAGAAAGCTTTTGACAACGTTAACTGGAATACTCTCTTTCAAGTTCTGAAGGTGGCAGGGGTAAAATACAGGGAGCGAAAGGCTATTTACAATTTGTACAGAAACCAGATGGCAGTTATAAGAGTCGAGGGGCATGAAAGGGAAGCAGTGGTTGGGAAAGGAGTGAGACAGGGTTGTAGCCTCTCCCCGATGTTATTCAATCTGTATATTGAGCAAGCAGTAAAGGAAACAAAAGAAAATTTCGGGGTAGGTATTAAAATTCATGGAGAAGAAGTAAAAACTTTGAGGTTCGCCGATGACATTGTAATTCTGTCAGAGACAGCAAAGGACTTGGAAGAGCAGTTGAACGGAATGGACAGTGTCTTGAAAGGAGGATATAAGATGAACATCAACAAAAGCAAAACGAGGATAATGGAATGTAGTCAAATTAAATCGGGTGATGCTGAGGGGATTAGATTAGGAACTGAGACACTTAAAGTAGTAAAGGAGTTTTGCTATTTAGGGAGCAAAATAACTGATGATGGTCGAAGTAGAGAGGATATAAAATGTAGACTGGCAATGGCAAGGAAATCGTTTCCGAAGAAGAGAAATTTGTTAACATCGAGTATAGATTTAAGTGTCAGGAAGTCGTTTCTGAAAGTATTTGTATGGAGTGTAGCCATGTATGGAAGTGAAACATGGACGATAACCAGTTTGGACAAGAAGAGAATAGAAGCTTTTGAAATGTGGTGCTACAGAAGAATGCTGAAGGTAAGGTGGGTAGATCACGTAACTAATGAGGAGGTATTGAATAGGATTGGGGAGAAGAGAAGTTTGTGGCACAACTTGACTAAAAGAAGGGATCGGTTGGTAGGACATATTTTGAGGCATCAAGGGATCACAAATTTAGCATTGGAGGGCAGCGTGGAGGGTAAAAATCGTAGAGGGAGACCAAGAGATCAATACACTAAGCAGATTCAGAAGGATGTAGGTTGCAGTAGGTACTGGGAGATGAAGAAGCTTGCACAGGATAGAGTAGCATGGAGAGCTGCATCAAACCAGTCTCAGGACTGAAGACCACAACAACAACAACACCATAACTGCTATGACTTACGGAAGGACCCTCGTATATTACCTATCATACTGGCGAGCATACCTGTAGATGATGTTATTATCTAATTTGAGTGTTTGCAGGGGAGCAACATAGAGCAAGAGAAGGAAGGATACTACGTGGGCGCAGCCAAGTCTACTCACGAGGAGAACGCAGCAAGTAACATAATACGATTTCCCAGAAACTTCGCTCAACGGAAGAGGAGTCAAAATACGCCAACACGTGTCTCAGCTTTCCGTAGATTCTCGACCGTTCTTGAGAAAACGACGATCGAAGTTTTCGAGGAACTTCATGTGCCTTTTAGGAAGTAAACAGTTCGACCACAAAGTGCTGGTACAGTGGTTTCATACTCTTGCATCCCGTGTTCCAAACCTTTGTTTTCAATTTATCTACCCATGTCTGTAGAAGATAACGACATGAATTTTTTTTCCAATATATACTGAAATAACGTTGTCCTTATTCGTTTACTAATTGTGTGCGTGATGAATGAATCAAGAAATAAATAAATAAATGAAAAAAATTATTGGAAAATTTTTTCGGTGAATTCCCTTGATTCATAATCAATCGGAAGCACTGTTTCGGCAAAGTCATCCGTCATGCGGAATTATTGCAAACGCGCGGAATTTTCAAAAGCTTTAACAACGTTTCAATCCCGAGTGAGATTCACACGAAGAAGTGTCACTGTGGTAAACCTGCCTTTGGCTTTCGGAATTTCTATCGTTCAGATGCTTCTGATATCCGTATCATCCAGGGGAAAGCACCAAATCTTCCTGAAGAGTAAACAAGAGAATAAAATATAAAAATACATATAAGAATGAGATATAATAAAATGAGAATTTAAATAGACTGTAACCCTTGAAAATACCATACACATACACTACTGGCCACTAAAATTGCTACACCAAGAAGAAATGCAGATGATAAACGGGTATTCATTGGACAAATATATTATACTAGAACTGACATGTGATCACATTTTCACGCAATTTGGGTGCATAGATCTTGAGAAATCAGTACCCAGAACAACCACCTCTGGCCGTAATAACGGCCGTGATACACCTGGGCATTGAGTCAAACAGGGACTGGATGGTGTGTACAGGTACAACTGCCCATGCAGCTTCAACACGATACCACAGTTCATCAAGAGTAGTGACTGGCGTAATGTGACGAGCCAGTTGCTCGGCCACCATTGACCAGACGTTTTCAATTGATGAGAGATCTGGAGAATGTGCTGGTCAGGGCAGCAGTCGAACATTTTCTGTATCCAGAAAGGCCCGTACAGGACGTGCAACACGCGGTCATGCATTATTCTGCTGAAATGTAGGATGTCGCAGGGATCGAATGAATGATAGAGCCACGGGTCGTAACACATCTGAAATGTGACGTCTACTGTTCAAAGTGCAGTCAATGTGAACAAGAGGTGACCGAGACGTGTAACCAATGGCTCCCCATACCATCGCGCCGGTTGATACGCCAGTATGGCGATGACGAATACACGCTTCCGATGTGCGTTCACCGCGATGTCGCCAGACAAGGATGCGATCATCATGATGCTGTAAACAGAACCTGGATTCATCCGAAAAAATGACGTTTTGCCATTCGTGCACCCAGGTTCGTCGTTGAGTACACCATCGCAGGCGCTCCTGTCTGTGATGCAGCGTCAAGGGTAACTCCAGCCACGGTCTCCGAGCTGATAGTCCATGCTGCTGCAAACGTCGTCGAACTGTTCGTGCAGATGGTTGTCGTCTTGCAAACGTCCCCATCTGTTGACTCAGGGATCGAGACGTGGCTGCACGTTCCGTTACAGCCATGCGGATAAGATGCTTGTCATCTCGACTGCTAGTGATACGAGGCCATTGGGATCCAGCACGCCGTTCCGTATTACCCTCCTGAACCCACCGATTCCATATTCTGCTAACAGTCATTGGATCTCGACCAACGCGAGCAGCAATGTCGCGATACGATAAACCGCAATCGCGAGAGGCTACAATCCGACCTTTATCAAAGTCGGAGACGTGATGGTACGCATTTATCCTCCTTACACGAGGCATCACAACAACATTTCACGAAGCAAGGCCGGTCAACTGCTGTTTGTGTATGAGAAGTCGGTTGGAAACTTTCCTCATGTCAGCACGTTGTAGGTGTCGCCACCGGCGCCAGCCTTGTGTGAATGCTCTGAAAGGCTAGTCATTTGCACATCACAGCATCTTCTCCTGTCGGTTAAATTTCGCGTCTGTAGCACGTCGTCTTCGTGGTGTAGCAATTTTAACTGCCCATGTGTATTATATAATATATGTATGACATGTATTTTGAAAACCCAGTTGTAATTCTACATTAAATATATCGTCCTTCTCCCCCCAACTTGATAACAAACGTTCGTGTAGTAATCTTCTACGAATATGGAGAGGTAAATGAAATTAAAATAAAATTTTAAAAAATAATCGGATTTCGAACACGGGGTGCAAAAGCGAGAGGTCGCGGTGCTAGCCACTGTGCCACCATTTCGGCTGAAATTGACGTGCGCTAAAAGGCATGGAAATTACGTCGAAGACTTTGGCCGGCGTTTTCTCAGAAACGGCCGAGTGTCTACGTATAAGACGAGACATGTGCCATTTCTTTTGACTCTTCTTGCACTGAGTGATGTTTCTGGGAAATCTGGTCACGGCACTTGCCGTGTTCTCCTTGTCAGCGTTCTGGATTCATCTACCACTGTGCAGTTCCGACCAGGTGTGTGACTGAGACGACTACACAGCTGTATGCCGAAAGCTGCACGCGCTGGAACATTGTGGCATACTTTCATAAGTAGGAGTTTATCACGTGTGTTTACTTTCAACCTGTAATTTTTTTGTCAAAGAAGTAACTTTTATTCTTGATCATAGAAGTACTTTATATAGTGCTGATACCGTCAGCAGAACTAAAGAAATCTTGACATACAGGCTTTTAACGTTAAGTTCGGCTGTTTATAAATTTATAGATGTTTATAATTTAGACGTTTGTAACTCGAACGATGGTTTGTGGTACAGCTAAGCGCATGGAGTTACCCAGATTAAAATCTGATAAACACGAACGTTTTGGAACTTTGTCAATTTAAAAACAAGAAAAAGAAAACGTTCACGCACATATGTTGAACCAAACATAGAAACAACTTTATTGGCTTGTCTGTGGTCTCGAGAATACTGCTCTTGGGTAACACTTTAAAAAATCTTATAAGTTCCTGGACTGGACAAACACATCGTTGAATTGGCTGCTGCACTGTTCGTCTATCAACTCCAGTTGGAAGTAATGAGGTAGATTATCGGCCAAAAGTGAGAACCATCTGTCAGATACATCGAAATCTGTCTTCATTCGTTTACTGTCTTGGAATCTCTTTGAGGACTTATGATGAAATGTTTCAATCACAAAAATGTCATGTCTGGTTCACAAATGATTTCCTTAAATTACGGGAAATGATCCATGTCATTAACATGAAGCTGACTTTTTCAGAGGATTACTTTTTGTTTGATAGGATCAATCTTGTCTGCCATGTCTGTTACAAAAGGATTCTTCCCTTGCAATAAGACATTTAATGAATTCAAATAATTGCTGATGTCGACCTTAGAAGATTTTTTCACCACTCTACTTGCCCTTAACCCAGTTCCTCCCCTAATGGCTGCCCCCAGTTCAGTGTCGTCCATGAGAAGACAAGTGCATCATATCGTCTTTGTGGCTGGAGTTGTAATGACGTTCCAGTAAGTGTTTCTCTAGTTCATACTAGTGCAATGGCATATTAAACACTTTTCATCGTTTTTAAACGATACAGTAAGTAAGTTAGTTTCCATTCGGCATTCAATGATGTGGCATCTCTACTTTTTTTTCTTTTTTAGTCAAGTATACCTAATGCAGAATTAAAATCTACGACGGACGTTCAGTCAGTAACGCAACACTTTTATTCGTCAAATTTGGGTTGATTAGATACGGAATTTGTTGTGGGACATCTTGGAATATTCCCGCTTCAGCCCCCCAGTTTCATGACTTTACGAGAGGTGCCTGTGATCTACGTAGCCTTCAAAATGACGTCTGTAAAGGAGCTACATTCCAAGCAGAGAGCTGTCATTGAGTTTCTTTAGGCAGACAATCAAAGCATCGCAGATATTCATAGGCGATAGCAGAATGTCTGCGGAGACCTGGCAGTGAACAAAAGCAGGTTGAGTCGTTGTGCGAGGCGTGTAAACCTATCCGACCTCAGGCGCACCAGGCGGCCACATACAGCTGCGGACAGTCTCATACAGGTGAGCGATGGATCACAATCAAACACCTCGCTGGACAACTAGACGTCTCTATTGCTAGTGCTGACACATCTGTCCACCAGTTGTGGTACTCAAAAGGCTTGTGCCCGCTGAGTTCCTCTTCGCCTAACAGAAGAGCATAAAGAGCAACGAAGGGCCATTTGTGCAGAAGTTTCTGCACGTTTCTAGGCTGATCGCGAAAATTTTTTGTCGAATATTGTCACAGGCGATGAAACATGGATCATCACTTCGAATCGCAAACAAAACGACAATCCATAAAGAGGCGCCACACCACTTCTCCTCCGAGGAAAAAGTTCTAAGCCACCCCGTCAGCCGGCAAAGTCATGGCGACGGTCTTCTGAGACTGTGAACGGGTTACTCTGCTTCCTCTCTCAAGATGCAACTATCAACTCTGAAGTGTATTGTACTAACCTCAGGAAACTGAAGAAACGACTTGAGCATTTTACTCACCACAAAAATGCAAACGAAATTCTCCATGGCAACACAAGTCTTCGCAGCCGAGACGAGCTCGCGAAACTTCATTGGACTGTTGTTTCTCATCCACCTCCGACTTCCATCCGTTTGGCCCAACGAAGGCTGCACTCCGCGGGAAGTAGTACCTGGATGTTGGGATGGTTACTGATAAAGTAAGACATTGGCTCTGACGTCGACCAGTAGAGTGGTACCATGCGAGCACAAAAGGCCCTCCCAGTAGGGTGGCAGAAAGCCGTCGCACTGAACGGCGATTACGTCGAAAAATAGGGTTTTGTAGCCAAAACAGCGGGGAATAATATGGTGCATTGGAATCATGCATAAAACCAACCTCTTTTCAGAAAAAAAATGTGGTGCATTACTTACGCTGCTCGTAATTTAAAGCAAGTAGAACTGCCAGCAAACTGCTCGGCATCTGACAGTAGGACTACCTCGCTGTAGCTGCGTCTAGCTGCAGGCTTCATTTTCCTGTTCCTCCTCACCCCGCAACACCAGTCTCCGCTGCATTCAAGCGCTAGGCAGGAGCATGAGTGGTGTGCTCGCGCTATAGGAGCACTGTTTGGCCAGGCCTGGACTAGAGACGGCGCGGTGGAGTTGGTTTCGTTTCAGTATGGACGAAGGGATACCGCTGAAGAAATGAGAAGAAATGCTGAGAATGTACCGCAAAGCACGAAAGGGTGTTGTGCGTGGAATCCGGCCTTTTGTGACCGAGCGGTTCTAGGCGCTTCAGTCCGGAACCGCGATGCTGCTACGGTCGCTGGTTGGAATCCTGCCTCGGGCATGGATGTGTGTGATATCCTTAGGTTAGTTAGGTTTAAGTAGTTCTAAGTTCTAGAGGACTGATAATCTCGGATGTTAAGTCCCATAGTACTTATAGGCATTCGAACCATTTGTTGTGCGTGGAAGAGAACAGAGTACATGTGTAACAGCAAAATATGTCTTGAAAAGGGGAATCATGAACACGGTTGAGATGTAACTTCTGTATTACCATTAAATAATTACACGCGCGTTGTTGAGATGTAAAACGATCTATAAGACAGAGACCGTATCATGCAACCTAAAATTCATCATCATCATCACTTATCTGCTATATTAGCAGGTCCTTTGCCTCTACATTTTCTGCGATCCATTGCTTCCTTCTTAAGGCTGCTGTATGTTGTACCGTCCATAATGTCATCCAGTATCTGGAATCTCTTCCTTCCTAGCTTCCTTTTCCCTTCTACATAACCTTCTAAAACTGTTTTTATCAGTCCGTCATTCTTTCTTAATATATGCCCAATCCAATTTCTTTTTCTTCCCTTACTACATCTAGTAACTATCTTTTCTCTCCCACTCTCCTCAGCACCTCTTCATTTTTTACTCTGTCCATCCAACTTATTCTTTCCATCCTCCGCCAGAAGCATCCAGCCTTTCTCTGTCCTTCTTCCTCACAGTCCATGTTTCAGCGCCATACAGAAGAACACTCCAACAAGACATTTTATGAGTCTATTCCTGAGTTCTCTGTCCAGACCGCTGCAGAAAATTCTCCTTTTCTTATAAAACACCTGTTTTGCCATTGCTATCTTTGTTTTAATTTCGGTGGTGCACTTCCAGTCGTGTCTATCCTGCTTCCAAGATACTTAAAATTTTGCACCTGTCCTAGTACTTCTCCATTCAGCATTATTTTTATTTGCTTATTTCCTCCTAGTCCCAATACTTTTGTTTTATTTGTGTTAATTTTCATTCCATATTTTTTCCGTTAGTTTCCATGGTGTCCACCAAATACTGTAATTCTTTTTCCCCTGTGGCTAGAGGGACCATGTCATCAGCAAACCTCAAACACCCTACTCTTCTTCCTCCACTTTCTACTCCTTTGTCCTCTAATGAGCATTGGTCAATCATATTTTCCAAGTAGAGGTTGAAAAGAGTAGGTGATAGACAGCATCCTTGTCTTACTCCTTTTCCTAGTCCGATCCAGTCTGTACTTTCTACTCTCAATTTAATTTAGGCTTTTTGATTAAGATATAATGAGTTTACAAGTCTTCTGGTTTTCCAGTCCACTCTCTTTACCCTCATGATAGTCGCCAGCTTGTCCCAAGCCATATTGTCAAATGCCTTTTATAGATCGATGAAGCACATATAGAAGTCTCTTCCTTTTTCAACAAATCTTTCTTCCAAGATTCGTAGGAGCCCTGTTGCATCTCTGGTGCCCGTATTGCGTCTAAAGCCAAACTGCTCCTCGCCAAGATACTCCTCCATTAATTTTTTAAGTCTCTTATTAATTATTCTTAACATCACTTTGGCTGCATGTGAAATGAGGCTTATTGTCCTGTGCTCGCTGCATTTCTTGGTTCCTTGTTTTTTCGGTAATGGAATCATTACTGTTGTCAGAAAGTCCTCAGGTCATTCACCACTGTTATATATTTTATTACATAACCTCAATATTTCTCTTATTCCATCTTGGTTAAAGCATTTTAATATTTCTCCCGGTATCGTATCTGTACCTACCGCTTTGTCATTTTTCGTTGCAGCTATGGCAGACTTTACTTCTTCCATTATGATGGTTGGTCCTTTCTCGTCATCACTTACACTATTGTGTGATTCAAGTTCCTGAGTTTCTGGTTTGCTACTTGTGTCATACAGCTCTTTTAGATATTCTTCTCATCTCTGGAGGACATCGTCACTATCTTTGTACACTACCTCTTCGTATTTACTAAAAATTTCCGTAGTAGCACTTCCTGCTCTATTTTGTTCCCATGTCATAGTATTTACTCTGTTGCAAAGTAAGTCGTATTTTCCCTTAGTGTCCAGTTCTTCAACTTCATCACATTCCTCTTTTAGCCATTTTTTTCTAGCCTGCTCTGTTTCTCTTCGCAGTTCATTATTTAACCTTCGGTATATCTTTCTTGCATCTTAAGTGTTCTTGTTTGTCAATTTTCTTCTCTCCTCCATCTTGGAAATAATTTCTTGTGTGACCCATGTTTTTTTTTACTTTTCCCTTTTACATATCCCATATTTTGCTGTCCTGCTTTAATGATTCCTTCTTTCAGCATATTCCAGTACTCGTAGGCATTATCAGGTGGTTCTTTGTGTTTAGAAACTCCCGAGACAGCATTTCTGTAATTTGTTCTTTGTTGGATCTTATCTTCTCTAGATCCCACTTCTTGACCATGGTCGCCTTTTTCAGTTTTTTCATTCTTATTTTTATTTCTGCCATAAGTAAGTTGTGGTCGCTATTAATATCTGCATCTGGCAATGTGTGCACCTTCTTGATTCCATTCCTGTATCTTTCTTCTACCAGTATAAAATCGATTTGGTTTCTGTATTTATCCCCTGGTGATTTCCAAGTGTAGGGTCTCCTCTTGTGGTTCTTGAATCATGTGTTTTCCGCTATCAGTTGCCTTTCCCTGCAGAAGTCAATTATTAAAATCAGAAAGTAAAAAGAAAAACACCTCGGTCCAGAAATTCGAGTGTTGTAATACGAAACTCTACCCACAGCAATAGTTTGACAGCACAGCTACTCAATATTGAATGAAAGTACTTGACGTATTGTGAAACAGAACTGTCAGATTGCCTTTCTTTGATTTCTATTTTCTACCGAAAATATGCACGTGACGATATTTTGGTACAGACATTTTTTACTGTTGGTGTGTAACGAATCGCACTGTGGCTTCCAAATACACGAATTTCGTTTCGCCCTGTATAAGTCAAACAGTTTCTAGCTGCAGTTAAAAATATACAATACACGGTATAGATGTGCATGTTCGTAGGCTGTTTCTGTGAAAGTCTAAAGTATATACAGAAACTCAACCTAACCAGTCACTACATTTGAAGTTTTTTATGAGGAGGTTCGGAGGCATTGATCCATCACTACACATGGCAAGTTCAGCGTTTAGTTCAGATATATTGCCCCAGGGAAAACAACAATGCTGAAATATTTACAGTCCTGTGCATCCTAGTTCAGTGGGAATCACACATTCAGTGTTTAAATACTTCACCAAATTTTGAAAAAAGCGGAGGTATTACATTATCAGCTGTATCTTTTTATAGGAAGCCTTGTGATACGTCTTTCTTATATCTTCCTTCTATAAACTGTAATTCCGGACAACAAACCGTTCAGAACAATCTTGTGCAAATTTAACATTTACCTGTCCATTCTGTCCATTTGCTGCGCACGACGTTATCTTAGTATCGATTTTGATTATGTGCATAGTACACGTTTCCACTGCATTTAGCAGAGCCAGTTCCTGAACACTTATGGTGACTAGAGCTATCTCATCGTCAAACATGTCCCCCTAATTTTCGGTCAATGAAAAATAAGCCTCATATCGAGATGCTATAATTCATTCCCACAATATACAAATTAAATAGACTGTCGGAAAAAAAATGCAGCACCAAAAAATGATTACTGTAGAGTAATGAAATTTCGGGAATACATTTGTATAGGTAACATATTTAAGTGATTAACAATTTAAGACCACACATTAATGTAAGTGCGAGATGTTGTTGTGGTCTTCAGTCCTGAGACTGGTTTGATGCAGCTCTCCATGCTACTCTATCCTGTGCAAGCTTCTTCATCTCCCAGTACCTACTGCAACCTACATCCTTCCGAATCTGCCCAGTGTATGCATCTCTTGGTCTCCCCCTACGATTTTTACCCTCCACGCTGCCCTCCAATACTAAATTGGTGATCCCTTGATGCCTCAGAACATGTCCTACCTACCGATCCCTTCTTCTGGTCAAGTTGTGCCACAAACTCCTCTTCTCCCCAATCCTATTCAGTACCTCCTCATTAGTTATGTGATCTACCCATCTAATCTTCAGCATTCTTCTGTAGCACCACATTTCGAAAGCTTCTATTCTCTTCTTGTCCAAACTATTTACCGTCCATGTTTCACTTCCATATATGGCTACACTCCATACAAATACTTTCAGAAGTGACTTCCTGACACTTAAATCTATACTCGATGTTAACAAATTTCTCTTCTTCAGAAACGCTTTCCTTGCCGTTGCCAGTCTACATTTTATATCCTCTCTAGTTCGACCATCATCAGTTATTTTGCTCCCCAAATAGCAAAACTCCTTTACTACTTTAAGTGCCTTATTTCCTAATCTAATCCCCTCAACATCACCCGACTTCATTCGACTACATTCCATTATCCTCGTTTTGCTTTTGTTGATGTTCATCTTATATCCTCCCTTCAAGACACCATCCATTCCGTTCAACTTCTCTTCCAAGTCCTTTGCTGTCTCTGACAGCATTACAATGCCATCGGCGAACCTCAAAGTTTTTATTTCAAGTGCTAGATACGCAGCTGCAAATATGAAGTGCGGGTTCATTAATGACGGATGTAGCAGGCAGAATGTTGAATGCAAGCATGCAAACGTGCATGCATGGTGCCGGATGTCAGTTTGTGGGATTGAGTTCCATGCCTATTGCACTTGGTCGGTCAACACAGGGATGGTTGACGCTGTTTGTGGATGACGCTGATGTTATCGTCCCTTATGTGCTCGACTGGAGGCACATCTGGTGATGGCCAAGGCAACATGTCGACACTCTGCAGAGCATGTTGGGCTACAGCGGCGCTACATGAGCAAGCACTGTCCAGTTAGAAAACACCTCCTGCAATGCTGTTCGTAAACGACAACACAATAGACCGAATCGCCAGAATGACGTAGAAGTTGTAGTCATGGTGCGTGGGATAACCACGAAAGTGCTGCTACTGTCATGTGAAATCGCACCCCACGCCATAACTCCAGTCGTAGGTTGAGGGTGTGTAGCAAGCAGACAGGCCGGTTACAGCCCCTCAACTTGCCATCTACTAACCGACACACGGCTATCATTGGCACTGGGGTAGAGCCATATTTCAGCAGAAAAGAAGGCAGACCTCTAGCCTGCCCTTCAATGTGCTCTCTCTTTGCACCATTTAAGTCGCAAATGGAGCGATGGTTTGGGTCCAGTGGAATGCGTGCTACAAAGCGTCTGACGCGGAGCTGTCCTTGCAGTAACCGATTTGTAACAGCTCGTCGTATCGTTGCGGTGCCAAATGATGCTCAGACTGCTGCTTCAGATGCAGTACGATGCCCCAGAGCCACACGCCGAACTCGATAGTTTTTCCCCACGATAGTGTCACGTCGCCGTCCGGAGTCCGGTCTTCTTGCGACCGAACATACTGGTGACCAGTGCTGCCAGCAGTCTTGTACTATGGCTACATTCCTGCCAGGTCTTTTTGCAGTATCACTGAAGGTACATCCATCTTGTCGTAGCCCTATTAGATGACCCCATTTAAACTCAGTGAGGTGCTGATAATGGCATCTTTGTCGCCTTAAAGGCGTTCTTGACTAACTAACATCAACTCACCACGTCCAATCTCAAAGATACTGTAAGTAACGCTCAGGATCGTTACACCGCGTATTTAAATTAAGTCTGTTTAGAATTCCTCACAGTGGTACCATTAGCGCCAGTCTTATGCAACTGGCGGGAAATTTGAATAATCTTGTTTCAGAATTGGAAACACGCCAAGCAACTTCCGTTTATGCCTCACAACTACTTCTTGGTGTTGCGATTTTTTTTCTCATTGTATCAGTTGTCACAATTAGCTTTCGCCGGCCGGGGTGGCCGAGCGGTTCTAAGCGCTACAGTCTAGAGCCGCGCCACCGTTACGGCCGCAGGTTCGCATCCTGCCTCGGACATGGATGTGTGAGATGTCCTTAGGTTAGTTAGCTTTAAGTAGTTCTAAGTTCTAGGGGACTGATGACCTCAGAAGTTAAGTCCCATAGTGCTCAAAGCCATTTGAATCAATTAGCTGTCCTGCCTTACACATTTCGCGATTGTGTCATTCCGCCATTGTTATACATGGCCTTCTTTGCACGAAGAAAAGGAATTTCTTTTCACCTCTGCACTTCTTATCGGAACGTGTGGGAATAAAAACAGGTTATTCCGTCCCATATCTACAGCTGTATCTACAGCCATGGTCTGCAAACAGTGTGAAGGGCACGGTAGAGGGTACGTCCCATTGTGCAAGTTATCTGGGCTTTTACCTATTCGCTCACGTGTGGAGCGCAGGAAGAATCAGTGCTTCAATGGCTCTCTGCACTGTATGATTAGTTTAAACTTGTCACCGCGATCAATATCGGAACGATACAATGGGAGTTGTAAATATTTTCCTAGATTCATCACTTAAAATCTATTTAGAATCTAAGTAGGTTTTCACGCGTCTGTATATGTCTTCCAGTTTAGGTTTTTCACAGTCTTCGGCATACTCTGCCATGGGTCGAACAAACCTATGATCAGTCGTGCTGCCCTTCTTTGCATCCGCTCAATATTCCTTGTTAGTCATATTTGATACACGTCCTTTGCAGCCTGCTGTCGTGATCGCAGACCATTTAAGATCGAAAAGAGAATTATTTGAGGATGGCGTACGTGCCTTTCTTTCCTACCAAAAAATTCTCGATCTACTCACTACTTGATACCCCAGGCGATCGAACTTTTGATAACTTGCGCAGATACGATACTGAGTCAAATGCTTTTCGCAAGCATTGCCTCTACCTGACTGCCGTGACCCATGTCTTTGCGTATGTCTTGTGAGAAAAATGCGAGTTTTCTCGGAATCCATGCTGGCCGGCATGGAGAAGGTCATACTGTTCTTGATACAACGCGTTTGAGCTCTGAGTATGTTCGAAGGATCTACGATAGATCATAGCTAAGAGAGAGGTTACCGCAGCCGAAAATTCGGCGTAGAACTGATAGGAATTCCGATGCGGCCTGGAGCTTTCTTTTTTTCTTCAATTTTAACGATTTCAGCTGGCCACTGATATTAATATGCATTATCTCATGTTTTCAGTGGTAAGAGAATTAAATGGGGCGGTATCACTGGGTTTTCCATTGTAGAGAAACATCTGACAGCCATGTTTTGATCACCTTCCCACCCACAGCCCTCTGCTTCATTTTACACTTATTACGTAATCATCTCTGTCCAGAAGTTTCTTCACAGTAACTGTATACTATTGAGGGTCTCACGCATGAGGAACTGTTCTAATGAGTACATATCTATCCAGTGAATGGTCAACTGTTATTTTAACCTTTAGCCAAAATTCCATTATAAGCTAATGTCCTGAGCTAAGAGTTCAAGTTTCTTAATAAGATATGACACAACTGCTTCCTTATCTCGTTTACTGGACATTTAAATCTACGCACGAATACCGAAATCCAATGAGAGGCGCTTGAATTAATGAATGTTTAGTACCATTGTTACTGTACAGAGCAAGGGAGAGAATCAAATTCGGTGTTAACAAATGGTCTGTACTTCTCGAATAGCATCAAGCGGACCAAGCTAAGCCTACCTATCCGACAGATCAGCAATAATACTTGCGATGAAAATTTCTTCCGTTTCATGGATTCGAATGGGGCGCCTTCGAATCGGTTGCCACTGCATTATTATTCGTTAGCGGCTTTGCGCAAGAGGACGTTACAGAATAACTATTCATGGCGATAAAAGTAGAGAAATTGTGGTTCATGTAAGATACTGAAAGTACTACATGAGTTTTGCCGTTGGGGCACAAAAATAAATGGCAGTTGTTAAGTAGATGATATGTAATGCAGACTAGCATTACCACGAAAAGCGTCTATGTAAATTAGAAAATTGTTAACATGGAATATAAATTTAAGTATTTGGGAGTATTTTCTGTAGGTATTTGTCTGGAGTGTAGCTTTGTACGGTAGAGAAACGTGGACGATGATCAGTTCATACGAGAATATACAAGAAGCTTCTAAAATGTTGTGATATAGGAGAACGCTTAATATCGGAAGGGTGGATCCAATAACCAATGACGAGGGCGTGAATCGATTTAGGAGGAAAAGAAATTTGTGGCGCAGCTGCTGTAGATGAAGGGACTGAGGCACGTAATTGTCAGTTTGGTAATGAAGTTGGGGGTGCAGGTATAGAAACTGAAGAGAGAGAGAGAGAGATTAGCTACGCAGAGATGAAGAGGCTTTCACAGGATAGGCTGGCACGATGAGCTGCACCGCGTGCTTCGAACTTACGACTACATCAAACGAATGAACCCTAATGCTGCTCTGTCTGTTCCAACAACACATTCTCCTAACCAGTGCGAGTAAGACGTCTCAGTTTACATTGATGACCTGACAGACGTCCCATAATGGTTCCATAAAAACTAAAATAGCTGATACGTGAGAAGAAGAAAAGATACTGAAATATTTCAGCATTTGATGATAACAGACCTTGGAAAGACTCTTGATTTTCGTGATAGTTGCAGTTTTTATACTTCGAGAACCAAACACAATAGTAAAAAAATTGTTTCGGTAAGACAAATAGAGCTTTGCAATACTGGGAATTTAAAAATATCACATTATGAGATGTTACGAAGCACGACGAGCGTGTTACCATTGAAGAATTTCTCTAGTTTTGTTACACTGAACAGTAGCTGATACAGTCAGAGTGCGTTTTAATTTGCCATTCATCACGTGCATAACGAAGTTAGTTTCCTGCAGGGGAGGATAATAACATAAAGTGGTGCTTCGCTCATGCATTTCACACGGAAAATTACAACTAGGAGTAGTCGAAGGGAACTGTTGCATTTTATAACCCTTTGACGGGTGTCGGCACCGTTCTCATTCAAACGTTTTATATTCGATATCTCTGAAATAAGGGTTTGTTGTGACATTAATCGAGGTATATGCAATTCTTGCTTGGCAGGAAATTTATTTTGAATCCAGGTTAAATATCCATACAGTTTTGTACCAATATATCTAACTGAGGAAAAGAAAAAGATATATGTATTGCTTAGGGATAAGCATGGCAGGGATACAGTTGTGGACTGTGTACGTGATGCTTGGAATAGCCAAGCGATGATATTTATCCAGCAGTCGAAGTCGAATGGGTGATTAATATAATTCTTTTAATCTTCGTGTTGACCGAATAGGATCACGTAACAACAGTTTCCTCTTGTTTCTTTGTAGTCTTCTATTTTTTCCAGTACTCCATCATTTTCTCCCCACGTCTTTTACTTTCTTCTGTACATGTTGTTTATGATTTCTTATTTATTCTGACTTTAATATCTGAATTCAGAACTTTATTCTTAAAAATTGTATCTGTAATTTACAACTCTTTCATGTCCTTACTTTACAGTTCCTTTTTTAATCCTGTAATTTATGTTTCTTTTGATCACTTTTTCCAAAAATACAGAAATGTTTATTTTATTAGCTGTTCTCATTCAATCAGTAGAGCTGTCCTCACTTCTGATATTTTCTGTATATTTTGGCAGACCTCCTCATCAGTTCTAATTTTTCCAATCATCTGTAATGTGCACTGGACTCGTGACTTTTAAAAATTATTGTGTGTGTGTGTGTGTGTGAATTCATAAGGGACCAAACTGCTGAGGTCATCGGTCCCTAAGCGTGCACACTGCTTAACCTAACTTAAACTAACTTACGCTAAGGACAATACAGAGACTCATACCCGAGGTAGGACTCGAACCTCCGACGGGGGCAGCCGCACGAACCGTGGCAAGACGCCCTAGACTGCGCGGCTACCCGCGCGGCAAAAATTATTAATCCATGTTTAAGTGTCTATCTTCTGTGCAGTTTATAGTTCATCGTTAATCATTCACGTGCAGGTAAACATTCTGGTCGTAGCACTGCGTAATGTATCAGTGGATAAGTCGTGCACATCACAGTAAAGTTGTTATTTGTAGCTGACAGATTGATATTTTGTTAATGGCAACGGTTTTCAAGGGCCCACTAAGATCTTTTGGTACTAGCCACACTGTGCCGAGAACCACTGAGCCATTTTCACGGGTATACACCAAAGTTGCTGCAGTTCGATTTTCAATTACTCGTATCTGGTAATTTTTTTCAGTTGTTTCTCCTCGACTCTATCAGCTGAGATAGCAAAATTGACGAATTTACGACGACTTGAAAAGGGAAAACGCGACTGTGAAGTAAATGTTATTATTGTTTTTCTATGTTAGTATTTGTACACTGACCTGACAAAAATCACGAGATACCTCCTGATATCGCGTCGAACCTCGATTTGCCTTGCGTAGTGCAGCCACTCCACCTGGCATGGACTCAACAAGTCGTTGCAAGTTCCCAGCAGAAATAGTGGTCCATGCTGCCTCTTCAGTCGTCCATAACTGCGAAAGTGTTGTCGGTGTAGCATTTTGTGCACGAAGTGACTTCTCGATTACGTTCTATGGGATTCATGTTGAATAGTCTGTGTGGCCATATCATTCACTCGAATTGTCCAGAGTTGTGGTCCGGTGACATGGGGCATAATGATCCATAACAATTATTTCGTTGAATGTCTGCAGATGATCCCCAAGTAGAACATAACTATTTTCAGTCAACGATCGGTTCGTTGGACTACAGGACCCAGTACATTCCATGTAAACACAGCCCACACCATTATGGAGCGACCACCAGTTTGCACAGCTCCTTGTTGACATGTTGGGTCCATGAGTTGGTGCGTTCTGCGCCACATTCGAACCCTACCATAAGCTTTACCAACTGAAATCGGGACTCTTCTGACCAGGCCACGGTTTCCCAGCCGTCACGGTCTCGAGCCCAGGAGAGGCGCTGCAGGTGATGTCGTGCTGTTAGCAGAGGCACTCGTGTCGGTCATCTGCTGCTGTAGCCCAGTAACACCAAATTTCGCCGCACTGTCGTAACGGATACGGTTATTTCACGCAGTGTTGCTTGTTTGTTAACAGTGGCAATTCTGCGCAAATACCGCTGCTCTCGGTCGTTAAGTGAAGGCCGTCGGCCACTGTGTTGTCCGTGGTGAGAGGTATTGCCTGAAATTTGTTTCTCTCGGTACATACTTGACACTGTGGATCTCGGAACATTGAATTGCCTACCGATTTCAGAAATGGAATGTCCCATGCGTCTAGCTCCAGCTACCATTCTGCATTCAAAGGTTATTAATTCCCGTCGTGCGGCCATATAATCAAGACAGAAACATGAATCACCTGAGTACAAATGACAGCACCGCCAATGCACTGCCCTTTTGTACCTTGTGTACTACCGCATGTGTACAGGGTGGTCCACTGATCGTGACCGGGCCAAATATCTCACGAAATAAGCGTCAAACGAAAAATCTACAAAGAACGAAACTTGTCTAGCTTGAAGGGGGAAATCAGATGGCGCTATCGTTGTCCCGCTAGATGGCGCTGCCATAGGTCAAACGGATATCAACTGCTTTTTTTTAAATAGGAGCCCCCATTTTTATTACATATTCGCGTAGTACGTAAAGAAATATGAATGTTTTAGGTGAACCACTTTTTTCGCTTTGTGACAGATGACGCTGTAACAGTCACAAACGTATAAGTACGTGGTATCACGTAACATTCCGCCAGTGCGGACGGTATTTGCTTCGTGCTACATTACCTGTGGTGTCACCGCCAGACACCACACTTGCTAGGTGGTAGCCTTTAAATCGGCCGCGGTCCGTTAGTATACGTCGGACCCGCGTGTCGCCACTATCAGTGATTGCAGACCGAGCGTCGCCACACGGCAGGTCTAGAGAGACTTCCTAGCACTCGCCCCAGTTGTACAACCGACTTTGCTAGCGATGGTTCACTGACAAAATACGCTCTCATTTGCCGAGACAATGGTTTAGCATAGCCTTCAGCTACGTCATTTGCTACGAAATAGCAAGGCGCCGTAATCAGTTACTATTGATATTGTCAATCATGTACCGTCAAGACCGACGTTCATCATTAATGGATTAAAGTTAAGTATTCCACCAGCTACGTCCGTTTTTCTAAATTCTAATTTCCTTGTCCTGTTCCAGACCTCACGCCAGCCTGCGTGAGCTAAAACGCGTGCATTTCGGCCTCCTCTAGTAACACGGTGTTCGCTCTCCTGCCAACCACAACATTACCCGTGTTAAAATGGACCGTTTACCAATTGCGGAAAAAGTCGATATCGTGTTGATGTATGGCTATTGTGATCAAAATGCCCGACGGGCGTGTGCTATGTATGCTGCTCGGTATCCTGGACGACATCGTCCTAGTGTCCGGACCGTTCGCCGGATAGTTACGTTATTTAAGGAAACAGGAAGTGTTCAGCCACATGTGAAACGTCAACCACGACCTTCAACAACTGATGATGCCCAAGTAGGTGTTTTAGCTGCTGTCGCGGCTAATCTGCACATCAGTAGCAGACAAATTGCGCGAGAATCGGGAATCTCAAAAACGTCGGTGTTGTGAATGCTACATCAACATCGATTGCACCCGTACCACATTTGTATGAACCAGGAATTGCATGGCGACGCTTTTGAACGTCGTGTACAGTTCTGCCACTGGGCACAAGAGAAATTACGGGACGATGACAGATTTTTTGCACGCGTTCTATTTAGAGACGAAGCGTCATTCACCAACAGCGGTAACGTGAACCGTCATAATATGCACTATTGGGCAACGGAAAATCCACGATGGCTGCGACAAGTGGAACATCAGCGACCTTGGCGGGTTAATGTATGGTGCGGCAATATGGGAGGAAGGATAATTGGTCCCCATTTTATCGATGGCAATCTAAATGGTGCAATGTATGCTGATTTCCTACGTAATGTTCTACCGATGTCACTACTAGATGTTTCACTGCATGACAGAATGGCGATGTAGTTCGAACATGATGGATGTCCGGCGCATAGCTCGGGTATGGTTGAAGCTGTATTGAATAGCATATTTCATGACAGGTGGACTGGTCGTCGAAGCACCATACCATGGCCCGCACGTTCACCGGATCTGACGTCCCCGGATTTCTTTCTGTGGGGAAAGTTGAAGGATGTTTGCTATCGTGATCCACCGACAACGCCTGGCAACATGCGTCAGCGCATTGTCAATGCATGTGCGAACATTACGGAAGGCGAACTACTCGCTGTTCAGAGGAATGCCGTTACACGTATTGCCAAATGCATTGACGTTGACGGACATCATTTTGCGCATTTATTGCATTAATGTGGTGTTTACAGGTAATCACGCTGTAACAGCATGCGTTCTCGGAAATGATAAGTCCACAAAGGTACATGTATCGCATTGGAACAACCGAAATAAAATGTTTAAACGTACCTACGTTCTGTATTTTAATTTAAAAGACCTACCTATTACCAACTGTTCGTGTAAAATTGTGAGCCATATGTTTGTGAATATTACAGCGCCATCTAACACAAAGCGAAAAAAGTGGTCCAACTAAAACATTCATATTTCTTTAAGTACTACACGAATATGTAATAAAAATGGGGGTTCCTATTTTAAAAAACGCAGTTGATATCCGTTTGACCTATGCCAGCGCCATCTCGCGGGCCAATCGTAGCGCCATCTGGTTTCCCCCTTCAAGCTAGACAAGTTTCGTTCTTTGTAGTTTTTTCGTTTGACCCTTATTTCGTGAGATATTTGGCCCGGTCACGAGCAACGGACCACCCTGTACATGCGCATATCGCTATCCCAGGACTTTTATCACCTCAGTTTATTACAAACATGTCAGAAATAGGCATTATAAATCTGTGTACTGATTTTTCTACATTTCATTATCGCATAGCTGCAATATTTCATAAGAGCTTTCGAAGAGTTCTGTTTTCCACAGTTACGTTAGAAAGCTCCAAACATGGTGCGC
This sequence comes from Schistocerca nitens, assembly GCF_023898315.1. Classification (NCBI taxonomy): domain Eukaryota; kingdom Metazoa; phylum Arthropoda; class Insecta; order Orthoptera; family Acrididae; genus Schistocerca; species Schistocerca nitens. The sequence continues at coordinate 244,183,598 of NC_064615.1, read as the reverse complement.
AACAAAACAAAGTAAGAGAAAATTCAGTAATTGCTTCTTCCGTTGTATTTGTGCAGTTACTAGGGTGAATAACTACAATGGCTAGCTTTTAATGTTGAATAAAACAAAATTGCTGGAAACTAAGCCGTTGTTTCATTTCTGTAACAACTCTTCCAAACCTTTAGCCAGCTGCGCCGTAAGTCGGTCAAATCCTTTGTCACTCTGAATTCGATTACTTTTCCTTTGTAATTATAACAAGCAACGTGACGCAAAGGAGACTGCAAGCGAGACGGGCGTTACACTGAAAAACCTTCATCAAATATTGCGTTTTGCGTTAGCGGGCATTTTATATTTTCATGCGCGCTCTCCGCATTTTCGATGAAATAGTCCTGCCCAGCTCCACTGCACGATGTTCACGAGTCGCAACATAAAAAGTATATTCTCTCCTTTTATTTTTTATTTTTTTAAAAAGAGCGCTTTGTTACGAAGTGCAATCTGTTTCCCCACTCCAGCTGTTGCCCGCCCTGATGAGGTTCGCATTTAGACTGGCGCCGTTGTAGCAGATTACTTTTGTTCTTCTCCCCATTTGATTTTCATCACGCGAAGCTCGCAAACTTTAAAGAGAACGTTGCCGTGAATATAAGGTTAGGTCCTCCCCCGCTCAATAAACAAGGCGGTGGTGCAGTAGGGTCGGGGGGGGGGGGGAGGGGTTGGGAGCGGCAGTAATGGAGAGAGTGGAGTCGTGCGGGGAAATGGACGCCTGCCACAGCACTCCCTGGGCGCCCATAAAACGGAACTGCGGGAGGAAATGTAGCGGCGAGAACGTTACTGCTACACGCGGAGAGGGTTGCGCGGGGGGTGGAGTAAGATGGATTTAACGAGAAGTGTACCGCCGCGATAAAAGGGGGGAACGGGCCCTCGTAAAGATAAACAGAAAGGAGGGAAACAGCGTACACTGTACTTAAATTTGCCAACTTCGTATAAAAGCAGGACGGTAGATGCAGTTTGCGCTGAAATGTTGCTACCCGGAGTTCTGGACCAGTTTTTTTTAAAAAAAAAAAAAAAAAAAAAAGAGGACGAGGTGCGCTAATACGTGCAAGCGGAGGGCAGACTAGCTCCACGAGACGAAATAATTCTCTGCCCTCGTCAGAATTAATTCCTTTTTACCGGATTTCCTCTTGTAAGCTTCTTCCTTTAAACTGTTCGCTGAAGAATCATTTAAAGTTGACAAGTAGGCTAAGGTGACTGATCACTTTTTCTAAGGGTGCGTTCTAGGTGGCACTGACAACGGTTGTCAGACGCCGTCGCCAGATGTCGTCCGATAACATACACTATGTTATCAGAAGTATCCGGACACCCGCTAAAACATACGTTTCTCATATTAGGTGCATTGTGCTGCCACCTACTGCCAGGTCCTCCATATCAGCGACCTCTGTAGTCATTAGACATGGTGAGAGAGCAGAACGGGGCGCTCCGCGGAACTCACGGACTTCGAACATGGTCAGGTGATTGTGTGTCAATTGTGTCATACGCCTGTACGCCAGTTTTCCATACTTATAAACGTCCCTAGGTCCACTTGTAACACCAGAGCTCCATAGAGCTACTGACATAAATTTTTCTGTTTTGCCTGTTCTACCTTCTATCATTGAGGATGATTATGAGGTCCCATACTCCGAGGAGCGTAGGGGACGATGCGGGAGACCCGATGTACTATGTAAGGTCCAAGCGGAGGTGGTTTGCCATTGCCTTCCTCCGACCGTAATGGGGATGAATGATGATGAAGACGACAAAACAACACCCAGTCATCACGAGGCAGGAAAAAATCACTGACCCCGCTGGGAATCAAACCCGGGAGCCCGTGCGCGGGAAGCGAGAACGCTACTGCAAGACCACGAGCTGCGGACGATCAATCATTAAGTTATTGTAAATATTGTTTGATTGCATTAATAGCACTAAAGTGTTCGCTCTTTCCTTTGTAAAAACTTTGATTTCATGGTTTGATTCTGTGCAATGTAGTGTATCTATCATTTAAATTCTTTGTCTCATTCGAAGGGACACAAAGCTTATTGTATATATAATTGGAATTTGGGTGAATAATTTTTTGTAGAAATGTCAATATGTGCAAATGTTCTGTTTTAATTAATATGTTTGGTTATTATTATGTAATTGCTGATCCTTACTTAGGGTTCTTAGTATTTTGTATGTAAAAGGTGGTGTGGTTCCCCTCGGGAATGGAAGCATGCAGCGCGCGCAAATTGTGGTTGGCCTGGGTAGAAAAGGTGGAATTAAAGAGTCAGTCCGGGACGAGCTACCAAACTGTCAACTGCTCATATAAAAGTTGTATATTGTGCTGGTGCCTAGAGAGGCATAAAGAGCTGGAACTATTCCGGAATTGATATCTATCATCGCCACCAAGAAATGACAGAGTCCAGCAATTCTACCTGCAAATCCACCTACCAACATGCAATCGCCACCATCTTGCGCAATCACTGAAAAGGAACCAAGGAATAGTAGAAATGTATGGTGAAGGATCAGCTCATTGAAAGTTTCAGTGTGCGCAAATATAAGGTAACTTATACTCGAACTCTTATACCTACCTTGATTTTTTATCCCTCTGTCACATTTCCACTTAGGGTTCTTCCCACGCTAAAGTGATTACCGAGTGCCCTTATTGAAAGAACATTAAAGCGTAGTGTTTTACTAATTAATGCCTCTTTAACATAGTAAAAAGAAAGTTATAGTTAATGTGGCAAGAGAGTGAGCTAAAGTACATGTTGCTTGCTGAAAATAATTTTTCTATTAAAACTGTTTATTAGTATGTTGTTGCCAACTTCAAAATTAAAAGTTCTTAAAACTGAGGCTTATAAAGGTTTGCTTAGTAAATGATCACATTGCTGCCCGTTGTAAATCGCAAAAGGTGAGTCAGTATCTTACAAATATGTCAATTTTGTGTCTCACTGTAGTAAAAGTTGAAAACTGCAATTGTGGAAAGTTATACACTCATGCTTGCTAAGCAGTTGTTTCTCTTGTGTATTGAAAGTGCATATTAATAGTGTAATAGGATCCACAGTGTATCCTTTATGCTCATGATAAATAAGAATTAACAGAAAGACCACTATCTATGAAAACAGTACGGTAACTTCTTTTATTCAAAATTCAGTGAGAAATTGCTTGTTAGATTTAGCTAAATTCTAAATGGAAAAGTATTTAGCTGAGAGAGATTTAACCTATGACTAGTTCATAATTTTGCAGTGAACTATATTTACAATTTTTTGTCAGATAGGAAAATGTTTGAAAAGTAATATACAACGTATGGCTATTTTATGATTCTACAGGGAATATTGACAGTTTATTATTGAGACTATTCAGTTTGACCAAGCCTTGAAGGCAAAAGTATATGTCATTTTCTGTTACCATTATGCAAACAGCCATGTTCTCTTATAACTGTTAGCACTTTGTTTAACGTGAACATATGCAGGTCCCAGGGTTCATTGCACTCTTGTGTGGCAAAGTATAGGTTGTGTTTGCCCGTTAAAGTTACTCATACCTATTTTCTTGAATAAGAATGTCAATCATTCTCTCGCCTATTTAGGCTGGCGACCGTTTTCTTTATTCTTTGAACAGTGTAGATAGGTAAAATATTGTTTAATACTGTTTAAATATTTACGTAATTCTGAGTCTCACTTCCGATAAGCCACCTCCGTTAGGTACAACACTGTCAACATAAAGAAATTCCTCTCAGAGGGTAACACTGCTCTGTCGCCTTATACCATAATTGCTTGAATAAAAATTATTTCATTATACGAACTGCCTGTAACTTTAAGGTTATGGTACAGTAGTAGCGGACGGGAGTATTATACACTGTTTCCGATATGATAGTGAAGTGGAAATGTGAAGGGACACGTCCAGCACAAAAGCGTACCGGTCGACTTCGTCTATTGACTGACAGAGACCGCCGACAGTTGAAGAGGGTCGTAATATATAATAGGCAGACATCTATCCAGACCATCACAACGGGAATTCCAGACTGCATCAGGATCCACTGCAAGTACTATGACAGTTAGGCGGGAGGTGAGAAAACTTGGATGTCATGGTCGAGCAGCTGCTCATAAGCCACACATCACGCCGGTAAAGCCGACGCCTCGCTTGGTGTAAGGAGCATAAACATTGGACGATTGAACAGTGGAAAAACGTTGTGTGGAGTGACTAATCACGGTACACAATGTGGCTATCCGATGGCAGGATGTGGGTATGGTGAATGAGCGGAGAACGTCATCTGCCAGCGTGTGTAGTGCCAACAGTAAAATTCGGAGGTGGTAATGTTATGGTGTGGTCGTGTTTTTCATGAATGGGGCTTGCACCTCTTGTTGTTTTGAGTGACACTATCACAGCACAGGCCTACATCGATGTTTTAAGCACCTTCTTGCTTCCCACAGTTGAAGAGCAATTCGGGGACTGCGATTGCATCTTTCAACACGATCGAGCACCTGTTCATAATGCACAGCCTGTGGCGGAGTGCTTACAGTACAATAACATCCCTTTAATGGACTGGACCTGAATCCCATAGAAAACCTATGGGATGTGTTGTGACGCCGTCTTCGTGCCACGGCTCACCGACCGAAATCGATACCTCTCCTCAGTGCAGCACTCCATGAAGAATGGGCTACCATTCCCAAGATATCTTCCAGCACTTGACTGAACGTATGCCTGCCGGAGTGGAAGCTGTCATCAAGGCTAAGGGAGGGCCAACGCGATACTGAATTCCAGCGTTACCGATGGAGGTCGCCACGAACTTGTAAGTCATTTTCAGGCAGGTGTCCGGATACTTTCGATCACACAGTGTAGACCAACTACTCCTGTCGTCAGTTTTTGGCGGGGTCAAGGAGGTTATGTTAGGTTAGGTTAGATTAGAATTTGTTCTGTTTACTGAACTAGTTAAAACTGATACCAAGACGCCTCTGTGCTTGGAAACGAGTGCTTCACTGCGGCTTTTACTATTAAAAAGACGCCGTCAGCGTGTGGATGAGCTGCGTCTGTCTGGAATAAAGAGTGGCAGTACTGTACACTCTGTCCTTAGTTACGGCAATAACCACACTAGTCTTACGAATACACACTCAAGATGATTTGCAGTGGCACTCAAAAGCAAGACTACAAACACTGTGTTTGCTGTATTTATTTGAAGCTGTGCTGACATACGTCTTTTAAACTTCATTCAGCACTTGAGTTTAGACTACTTCAGAGTAAAAATAGTCTTGGTTGTGGAATTATTTAATATGAATGACGCCTCTCACCGTTTTGGGGTACCATCACTTTCTGTAAAAAACTTACTGGATATGTAACTCATCCATCATACAGCTACATAAAATAGAAAATCGCTCAGCAGTAACTTGATATGTAATCCATCCATCATAAAAACGAATAAATGCAAAGTGGACTTAGAGCGCACCAGCTGAATCTGCCAGAGCAGAACAAAACAAAAGAAGCATGAGCCACACACAGCACAGTGTACGTTTGGCGCACACACAAATATATTTCGCAGTTTTTTCAAAGAAAATGCCTTTTGATATGCTGCACATAAAATGTGTATTTTAATTTATTCACCCAGACGCGTTTCGCCTTTTTTACAAGGCATCTTCACTGGGTGTCCTGAAATATTACATGATTTGTCCTTTTTACACATAGGTTTATGGTTTCACATCTAGGTTTTAGATTTAAAAACAGTTCGAGTCTCGGTCGGGCACACAGTTTTAATCTGCCAGGAAGTTTCAGTTCCTTAACGTTTTTTTTTTACGAAATGGAAAGGTACTTTCAGGTAACTTTTAATTCACTGCATCTAAGCAAACTGCTTGCTTTTTCTCATCTGGCAACCAGGTGGATATCTTACAGTTCACTTTCAGTTCACTGTTTTCATTACACATCACTGTAACTGCCATCTTTTTAATACAGAGATTCATTTGTTTTTCTGTTGCCAACTGTTTTGTGAATGTGTGTGTGTGTGTGTGTGTGTGTGTATTAGAGAGGGAGAGAGATATTTTTTTAAAAATAATAATAATAATAGTAGTAGTAACGTTTGGACGATAAGATCGGCTGCAATGTGAGCGCGTACTTACTAACGTACTGATTTGAAAAGATTGGCCCTCAACGGCCGATGTCGGTCGTCGGATGAATCCACCAACATCGGTGCCACTGTGACCACAGCGTTAAGAGCGCACTAGTAGATAACATCACCATAGGGATATCACTGACAATTCACAAGGCATGGCACTAAAAACTCGTACAGTGAAACCAATGCCGCCAGTTGAGTGTGCGTAAACTGACTCTCGTGTTACGTGTCTTTACGTGTAATAACTTTCGCGTCACTCAAAATTAGCTCTTGTGGAGTAACTGGTCAGATATATATGGTTATTAGGCTATTGATTACAGATGACTAAACGGGCGATATACGTTTGACAGTCACCACGTATGTATGTATGTATGTATGTATTAAACCGGGGACCTAGAAACGACGGAGAGGCTTCGTCCCGCCGTAACCTTCAGTGGTTCACAACCCCACAACAGGCCACAGCAGTCCACCCACCCCACCGCCGCCCCACACCCAACCTAGGGTTATTGTGCGGTTCGTACCCCAGCAAACTTATCTTTTCCCAGAGGTAACGAAATTTTTGTAATTGTCTCCAGACAACAAAGGGCGAGTATGGGTTCCACTTTTCTCTAAGCAAAAAGAAAAAAAAAACAGGAAATCTGATGTGGACATGGTCCATAGCCTTCGTTAAATTTTTAAATGAAGTCATTCAACTTCAGGCTGTTAAAACATTATTTATTGCGATTGCAAATTCGACACGTGGTCGTTTTCGAGCGTTGTGGAACGTTGTAACCCATCCAGTAATACAGAACTGTGGTACGGCGTGTGGTGTGAAATTATCCGCTGTTTCACACACTATTTCACCAGGTACCTAACGTGTACTCATACACGTTCGAAACCTGGTGAAATAAAAACGTAAGTTTAAATCTCGTGTAGCAGGTGTGGTAAATGGATTACAAGTTATGATCAAAAAATTTTTATAGTACATTTCAGATGGGACCATGTTAGTGGATGTTCGCACTCAGACATACGGACAACGTCACAGACACCCGTCTTGTGACACGCACAGTTGTGATCTATTTACCACTCCTGATACACGATATTTAAACAACAGTTTTTATATCAGTACTTCACCAGCTTCCTAACGTGTACTCGCATGGTGTATGGAACTGCGGATAATTTAACACCACCACACGCAACTTCTCTTACACAGCGTGTCACAGCTTTATATTATTCACTCGGTTACAACATCCCACAATTCTTGAAAATGGCCACTCATCGAAATTGCAGTCGCAATAAATAATGTTTTAACAGCCTAAAGCAGAATGACTTCACTTAAAAATAAGAAGTTGGCCATATGCGAGTCGGACTCTTGCGCCGTACAAACTGAATTATGTGTATATAGAGTTCAGCCATTTTGGGAATCGACAACCTCGACGTTTTTTGCCTGTTATCGACATTGATACTGGTAAGATATCTGCACTGGGGATCCCAAGACTTTCGAGAATGTTTTAATTTCAAGTCTGAAGTCGGATAACAAACAACAAAATATTTTTTTCATATGATATATCAGATTAACCATTATCTGAGTTTCCCCTTTACTTGTACTGTGAAAACTTGCTTCCCGCCAAATTTCATGATTCTAGGTCAACAGGAAGTACCATACACATTTTATTTCGCGAAATGCATAGTGTAATGGATTTTGTAAAATTCATACATGCTATTGGTCAACGTCTAAACAAGATGTGCGCTGTACGTTTTAATGAAGGTATTTGACAGTATCGAAACATGTCATATAAATGGCCGAATCTTTTGAGTGCATTGACGTAGAAGCTCAACATATTTACACCACAAAGTGACCAGAGACCTCATTGTGCGACAAATTTCAAATTTATACGTCTACCCGCTCCTTGAGGAAAACATGTTTTATCAAAAGGACGAATAGAGAGACAGTCGGATAACAAATGATTAAAAAGAATTCAGGTGTAGTAATGGTAAATTTACAATTTTCGGATTTTTTTTTCCTTTACTAATTCTGTGAAACCTCGCTTCTTGCCAAATTTCATGCTTTTAGATGGACAAGAAGTATCCTATAGGTTTTGATGAATGTGTTTGCGAGTGTCAAAATACGTGACATAAATTGCCGTATCTTTTGATTGCACTGACTTAGAACCCAACGTTTATTACACCGCAAAGAGTTCACAGACTTTGTACGTGATTAAATTTCAGCATGGTATGTCTATCCGTTCCTGAGAAAAAAGGATTTTTAAAGACGGATGGACAGACAGACAGTTAACAAATGACAAAAAATGGTTTTTTGTGAAATATGATTATAGATTAACAATCGTAAACAACCGTTCGCTCGACGAATGATCCGTACCCAAAGACTGGAAAGTTGCACAGGTCACACCAGTATTCAAGACAGGTAGTAGGAGTAATCCACTGAATTACAGGCCCATATCATTAACATCGATGTGCAGCAGGATTTTGGAACTTATATTGTGTTGGAACATTATGAATTACCTCGAAGAAAACGGTCTATTGACACACAGTCAACACGAATTTAGAAAACGTCGTTCTTGTGAAACACAACTAACTGTTTACTCACACGAAATGTTGAGTGGTACTGACAAGGGATTTCAAATTGTTTGCGCATTTCTAGATTTCCGGATGGCTTTTGACAATGTATCACACAAGCGGCTTGTAGTGAAATAGTGTGCTTACGGAAGATCGCCCCGAAGCGATTTCCTGCGTTCCATCTTTAGTGTTCCTTATCTATTTAAACGATTTAGGAGACAATCTGAGCAGCTGTCTTCGGTTTTTTACAGATGACGCTGTCTTTTATCGATTAGCAAAGTCATCAGAAGATCAAAACAAATTTACAGAACGGTTTGGAAAAGATATATTTATTTTGAGAAAATTGCCAATTGACCTTAACTAACGAAAAGTGTGAGGTCATCCACAGGAGTGCTATAAGGAATCCTTTAAACTTCGGTTTCACTATAAATCAGTCAAATATAAAGGCCGTAAATTGAACTCAATACCTAGGAATTAAAATTACGAACAACTTAAATTGGAAGGAACACATAGAAAATATTATGGGGAAGGCTAACCAATGGCTGCGTTTTATTGGCAAGATACTTACAAAATGTAACAGATCTACTAAGGAAACTGCCGACACTACGCTTGTCCGTCCTCTTTTAGAATACCACTGCGCGGCGTGCGATCCTTATCAACTAGGATTGACGGAGTATATCGAAAAAGTCCACAGAAGGGCAGCACGTTTTGTATTATAGCGAAATAGGGGAGAGAGTGTCACTGAAATGATAAAGGTTTTAGGTGGACACCATTAAAACAAACGCGTTTTTCGTTGCGGCGGAATCTTCTCACGAAATTTCAATCACCAACTTTCTCCTCCGAATGCGAAAATATTTTACTGACGCCGACCTACAGAGGGAGAAGCGATCACCATGATAAAATAAGGGAAATCAGAGCTAGTACGGAAAGATACAGGTGTTCGTTCTTTCCGCGTGCTATACGAGATTGGAACAATACAGAATTGTGAAGGTGGTTCGATGTTTCGATGAATCCTTTCTGGATGTTTTTACAAAGAATATAGTTATGACAGATATTACACTTTACTACATTACGGTTTTTGGCAAGAGATACGTTGTATTATAGTACAAATATTACTAGTTCAGATTTTACATTTCAGTAAATGTTGCTAGCTGCAAGAGAGTCTCTATGTTGGCAACAATATTTTAATATGGGTTAACAGTTATTCAGAAGGTTAACAGATAAGAGTGGAATATTTAATACGTAATTAAAAACTTTTTGTAAGTTACAGAATACCGTACTCGTAACATGACAAGAAGAAAAAGATTTATGCAGGAAGGAAAATGTTGTTGTTGTTGTTGTTGTTGTTGTTGTTGTTGTTGTCTTCAGTCCAGAGACTGGTTTGATGCAGCTCTCCACGCTACTCTATCCTGTGCAAGCTTCTTCATGTCCGAGTAACTATTGCAACCTACATCCTTTTGAAAATGTTTAGTGTATTCATGCCTTGGTGTCCCTCTACGATTTTTACCCTCCACGCTGCCCTCCAATACTAAATTGGTGATCCCTTGATGCCTCAGAACATGTCATACAACCGATCCCTTCTTGTAATCAGGTTGTGCCACAAATTCCTCTTCTCCCCAATTCTGTACAGTACCTCCTCGTTAGTTACGTGATCTACCCTTCTAATCTTCAGCATTCTTCAGTAGCACCACATTTCGAAAGCTTCTATTCTCTTCTTGTCCAAACTATTTATCGTCCATGTTTCATTCCACACAAATACTTTCCGAAAAGACTTCCTGACACTTAAATATTTACTCGACGTTAGCAAATTTATCCTTTCCTTGACATTGCCAGTCTGCATTTTATATCCTCTACTTTGAGCATCATCAGTTATTTTGCTGCCCAAATAGCAAAACTCATCTACTGCTACAAGCTACTCATTCCCTCAGCATCACCTGATGTAATTCGACTACATTCCATTATCCTCGTTTTGCTTTTGTTCATGTTCATCTTATATCCTTCTTTAAAGAAACTGTCCATCCCGTTCAACTGCTCTTCCAGGTCCTTTGCTGTCTCTGACAGAATTGCAATGTCTTCGGCAAACCTCAAAGTTTTTATTTCTTCTCCATGGATTTTAATTCCTACTCCAAAGTTTTATTTTGTTTCTTTTACTGCTTGCTCAATATACAGATTGAATAACATCGGACACAGGCTACAACCCTGGTTCACTCCCTTCTCAACAAGGTGAGTATGTGTTATCACTGCCATTTTTGTTGTTTTGGTGCCAGAACATCCTGCAAATTCTGGAAGAAAAGGTATTGTGTTGCTTCAGATTGTTCGTTGTTCATGTAGGATTTTTTGAGGTGATGTTAGTTTGTGGACGTAAATCTCTAATTGTTCAAGGAGGTCCATCTGTATTCCTTTCTCAGCAATGTGTAGCACCGAAATATTGTCACTGATATCACCAACAGAGTGTCCATGAAGAGCAATATGATGCAAAACTTGACTTATTTAATTGTTTTAGTCGAGGGGCATCCATATGTTCTTTGTAGCGGGTTGCAAAATTTCTCCCTGTTTGACCTATGTAGAAGTAATACTGTGTATACTTGTGTACATAGCTTTCGAGAGGGTGCGTTTCTGGATGAGGTATCGAATATATTGCTTCCCCCTCCTTATACCTCCTGAGGAGATCACGAATGTAAAATTAGAGAGATTCGAGCGCGCACGGAGGATTTCTGGCACCCGTTCTTCCCGCGAACCATACGCGACTGGAACAGGAAAGGGAGGTAATGACAGTGGCACGTAAAGTGCCCTTCGCCAGACACCGTTGGGTGCCTTGCGGAGTATAGATGTAGATGTAAATGTAGACAGGAAGTGATCTGACATGGATACCACAAGGCAGTGCACTGTAAGCATCTGAAACATGAAGAACTTTCGGGTTCGTAAACGTTCGACACCGATTGCTACATTTCAGTCATTTCCGGCAATAGCACGAGCACTGCATCAAGCTACACTTGGTCCACAGCATAATGTTCTTGTAATACCTCCATCTGATGATGAGCCTGCAGTGGCTCGAAAACATGTTCATGGTTGAATAAATCATAAGAAAGCGACTGGTTGCATATTTAGACTACTGGCCATTGAAATTGCTACACCAGGAAGAAATGCAGATGATAAACGGGTATTCATTGGACAAATATATAATACTAGAACTGATATGCGATTGCATTTTCACGCAATTTGGGTGCACAGACCCTGAGAAATTAGTACTCAGAACAACCACCTCTGGCCGTAATAACGGCCTTTATACGCCTGGGCATTGAGTCAAACAGAGCTTGGATGGCGTGTACAGGTACAGCTGCCTATGCAGCTTCAACACGATACCACAGCCCGCATCTCGTGGTCGTGCGGTAGCGTTCTCGCTTCCCACGCCCGGGTTCCCGGGTTCGATTCCCGGCGGGGTCAGGGATTTTCTCTGCCTCGTGATGGCTGGGTGTTGTGTGATGTCCTTAGGTTAGTTAGGTTTAAGTAGTTCTAAGTTCTAGGGGACTGATGACCATAGATGTTAAGTCCCATAGTGCTCAGAGCCACGATACCACAGTTCATCAAGAGTAGTGACTGGCGTATTGCGACGAGCCAGTTGCTCGTCCACGATTGACCAAACGTTTTCATTTGGTGAGAGCTCTGGAGAATGTGCTGGCCAGGGCAGCAGCCGAACATTTTCTGTATCCAGAAAGGCCCGTACAGGACCTGCAACATGCTGTCGTGCATTGTCCTGCTGAAATGTAGGGTTTCGCAGGGATGGAATTAAGGGTAGAGCTCAAATGGCTCTGAGCACTATGGGACTTAACTGCTGTGGTCATCATGTAAGGCAACAGAGATAATATGCTGTTCAAAATAGACTGGAAAATACTTGTTTTGTGTTTTGATGGGCGTTGTAGTTCCGTTGCATAGTGTTTTAGTTTTCTTTTAATTGCAACGAATTATATAAGCGTGTTGATAATTCGTAAAAATATATAATGTATTTAGATTTAAGTATTTAGATATTATAAAATGCTGTAAACGAATTTTGGCCATGTTTAGGGATTATTTTGACTAGTGTGGTGTCATGTGACCTGACTCAGGACTGTGGGTATGAGCGGGAAAACGAAGTCTTTTGTCGTTGGCCGTTGTGGTGGCGAGTTGGGGAGCGGCCAAGTGCCGCGAGTGCAAGCATGGACGCCAGGGTATGCGAAGGAACAAAGTGAAAGTGGAAGTGTGTGGGTATGAGACAAACAGTGTACGAATTGCACCGATTATTATTTGTGAACTTAAAAATGCATGGCCACAACGTTAAAGTGTTTCTTTTGAATAAATAAGTTTCAATCTGAACGTGTATAGTTCAATTCACTGCTCTTCAAAAGCCAGCCAAAATCTGACTCAATAATAGGGGCGCAAATGCAACCGTTTACTACCGACCCCCTTCACAGATGAGCCACGTGAAAAATAGGTAGTAAACGAGCCCGAGTTCAGTTGCAATTGGGGGCTCGTCCGGGATAGGACTTTCTTCCATATTCCATAGTATTACGGAATTGGATGTCCGTCTGATGTTAGGCTTTTGAACAGTCAGTGTGGGGGCTCTGAGCTAAATCGGTGCATTAGCAGTACCGGAGTGTTTGTGGTGGGCAAGATACGAGCTGCCCCGTGGTTACGCCGATATAAGGCCACCACGATTCTGAAGCAGTCAGTTACACAGTCTGATGAGTCGACCACGTGTTGCCGCGGATAAAACCGCCGTGCTTGCCGTGTCCACGTGTTGCCGCGGGTAAAACAGTCGTCCGTGCCGCGACACGTGCTGCCGCGAGAAAAAAACCGTCGTCCGTGCCACGTCCATGTGTTGCTACGGGTAAAGCAGTCGAAGCTGTATCCACGTGCTGCCGACGATCAACGCCGTCGTCCGTGGCACCGACCAACACGACTACATGCTGCCAGGGGCCTACGCAACGTGTTCTCGCTCCTGATTGAGTTTGCTGTGTGTCCACGCCGCCGATTACGATTCATTGCATAGGTGTGCTGCGGAGCTCACTGCAGACGTCGCGTCACACGAGGATATAAAAGATAAGTACAGCCAGAAGCTACATTGCAAAATGGTGTCCTTTCTTTAGCCATGGCCGATGAGACGCGTGAATCTCAAAGTGAAGGCGAATCAGTGGATGTTAGGAGTACCTGTAGTAGCCCTAGCATGCCAAAAGAAATAGGCTGGATACCAGGAAGTGACCTCAGCACATTTTTTGTAAAACTTACTACTAAATTTGGAGAAATAGACTCGAAAATAGGGAATATAAAAACTGCAATAGTTGGAGAAATGGATTCGAAAATATGGGATATGGAATTAAGACTTAGTGATAAAATAAAGACAGTGAGTGAAAAATTTGATCAGCTAGATCTCAAATTCACTCAAAAACACAGTTAAAATTGTTGAGGGAATTATTGAGAGAGTTGATGAGGTTGAAAGAGGCCTAGTAGCCAAGGTGGACACTGTGCAAAGTAATCTTGTGGGGCAGATTCAGGTACAGGAACAGAAATGCACATTATTTCAAAGACAAACAGAGGCATACATTCAATCCATTAAGATAGGAGTGCTGGATTGCCATACGGGAATTACTGACAATAAGAAGGAATTAGAAGGGGAAATAAATGTCTTGAGGGAAACAGTTAATACTGTGGCAGCAGGGAATGGAAATTTATTTTTGGGATATCCTCTGGGGCATGGATTTCAGTCAAAACCTTTTAATGGGGAGAATAAATACCATGCAGTTGACTTTCTAGCTGCGTGTAAGGATAACTTTGTGACAGGGATGAGTGAGCAGGCAAAAATTAAATATGTTAAGAGGCAGTTGGAAGGGGGAGCTCAAACATGGGCAAACCAAAATGATGATAAATTTTGTGATTTTAAAACATTCGAAAACCTGTTCTTGAACAAATACTGGGGCCAAGCAAAACAATTAAGATTGCAAAACAATTTTTTGAATGGATCCAGTTACAAGAGTGGAAAGGAAAGTATGAGAGAGTTCTGTGTTAGAGAACTGAATAAATTAAATCATCTGGATAGGCCATTGGGCGTATTAACAGAAATATCTACACTAAAGAGAAGATTACCAGAGCATTTGCAATGGGATTTGATTCACAGTGCAACAGATTCAGTGGAAGAATTTCTTAATTTTGTGGATAATATCGACAGGGCATTGTGTTACAGACCTAAATACGTGGAACATAGGGAGAGTGGAAGGTATCATGAAAGGGGAAACAGTATTAATTATGAATACAGTAATAACCATAACAGGTGGAGATAAGTGATCAGAATAATCAGGATAGAGATTGGAGAAGCAAGCCACAAAGGTATAACAGAAATTTTGGGGGGATAAGAGACAATTTTGATCAGATGAGGAGTGATAGAGAAGTTATGAGAGTAGGAATGCCAGATGCAAATGGACAGGGTAGGCAATCAAAAAACTAATTGATGCTTCACTTAAGGTCCGCAGGGGGGCTGGTAATTATGTGAACAGGGCCAGACAAGGACATGATGGGATGAGTAATAAAGTCAGCAAGGAAAATAGGGAAATTGGGATATGTCATATGGATGCTGTCTTAGGAAATGAAAATCTATGGGGGGGGGGGGTTTAACAATTATAGATATACATACAAAAGGTATAAGAGGAAAAAAGGGAACAAGGCTAATATCAGCAATGAACGGTGTGAGTTTTACATTGATGACATGTTTAAAAGGGAAGAGAAATTACAAGCAGAGGAGGAAAATACTGGTTTGTGTGCAGCAAAATTCAGTTAAAGATCAGAGACAGAGGTAGTTTCATCAAAAGGGGGAACAGAAGTGGATATGGAATTAAGGGGCAATGTTTACAGTAATAATGGGTGTGATGAATGGGTAGAGATGTCTATTGGAAATAGTATGGAGAATTGTGGAAAAGGTGAGGAGAGGGTTATTCAGTGTGATGTAAAGGCTAACAAGAGTGGTGTATTTGACAATGTGGAAAATGCTAGTAAATTACCTACTGATAAGGTTACTGTGCTTGTGGGTGCAGGTGTTAACTGTGGTAGTGATAATGACTTCAGTGTGGATATGGAAATGTGTAATGGAGAATGTTGCTGTAGGTTGCCCAGAAGATAAAATTGAAACCTATGTTTTCTTAACTGATGATGCAAGCCTGAAAGATGTTAATTGTGGATGGTTAGGAAAGGAGGAGGCTGATTATGATTTGAGTGATTGGGTGTCCTGTGCAAAATTACATAAAGCTTTGATGCCTGAAGAATGGGGTAAAATAAAATTTAAAATTGCCAGAAAATTGGAAGAATTAAGTGAAGAAGAGAATGTTGAGTTTGCTATTAAGGATGTGTTTGAAGGGGATACCGATGTATGCTTTGGAGAAAGGTATAAGACAACAAAGTTAAAGGAGGGAGATAAAGTTCTGGTGAGGAACAAGAAAAAATCCAGTGACATTGATGGTGAAATCAAAAAGTTATTTGAATTATACCATGGACCCTTTGAGATAACGGGTTGTCCACACCCTAATGCATATAGGTTGGTATATCCAGTGTCTAAAAAGCCATTTGGACTGAGAAATGTAACGGAGTTGAAAAAATATGTGGTAAGAGAATAAAGGTTAAGGAAGTGAGATTCCCATGTACACTATCGTAGAGTTAAAAAAAAAATATTGGGGGCTATGTATACGTGTATTTATAATTGAAGTATTATTTGTGTTACTGTGTATGTTGTGATGCCACTGTTGGTGGTCAACAAACTTCATTACTGTATGTATTTGCAATAAGGGAATCTGTTGTCCAATGGATTTGCACAACTGGTGTGCGTGTGATAGATGCCTTGTGATAGTCATACGGGAATTGAAACCTACTGTATATATATGGTCTTTATTTCTGTATAAATGTGTGGAGAGTATAGGAGGGATGAAATATGCAAATAGTTTGTTAAAAAAAATAGTTGAGATTTTATTAAAATTTCTATTGTATCTGTGGCACCTGGAGTTGATACTGGTGCGTGGGGGTAGGATTGTTGCTGGGACAGTCATGTAGGGCAATCACTAAATATGCAAATTGTAGAGGCATATGGGAAATAATTAACTTGCTTATTATAAGATTTCATGAGGGGAGTGAGGGAAAGAACACTAATGGCTAAGTGGGTGCTTGTAAAAGTTTATGACCATGGTGAGTTTGTTTGCCATATATGATTGAATCTAGATAGCCATGGAAATGTCATAAAAGAATGGGTTTCAAGATATTGCCAAAGATTATGTGAAAATTTATGTAGGAATTAAAAAAAAATAAATAAATATTGAGTGTATTATGTACAGTGGTATAGCTGTATGGATGCTTAAAAAAAAATAAGAATCTGCATCTGGGAATAAATTCTCTTGGTGCGGGGGGTAGAAGTGTCGGAGCTCCTAATCTGGGAACATTTGAAGGGTGAAATAAAATATATTTAACTATGCCATGTTTGTGTTTGATTTGTGTGCATGTTTGTCATTTGTGCAAACCTCAATAAGAACTGATCAGTGAAAACAGGATGTTCCAGGGAGGATTTGGATAGCCTGATTCCTGGGAAATGTGGGTCTGCATGTCTAGGCAAGATTTATGAGGATTTGATTAAATTTTGATAGGATGGCTTGGCTAACGAGAGGAAGCACAGTACTGCTGGCTGACAAGTTTGGAAAGCCTGCATTCCAGTGCATAAACCTGTGAACTCAAGGATCTGGTTACAACATCCTCGTGCAACTTACAGAAACAACTGTGTAAAAAGTGAAAGTGTTAATGTGCAGCGAGTGTGCAACCTACATATAGACTAACATGGGCATTTATATAGTTTTCTTTGCATTTTGCCTGCCCAATCAGACTCAATAGGAGACTATCAAATTGTATATTTGAATTGGATACATTGTTGGATAATGTTTGTATATTTTTCTGATGACAGTACTTACACTGATTAACTCACCACTAGAATACTGTTCTACATGTTTTGGTGCCATTATAGTTATAATTAAAATGTTTAATATATAAAGTAATATGGGTTTGCTCCATTTGGTGCTACTTCATGTTGCCATTACTAAGGTAATGTCTCCATGAAGTGGGGGTATGTAAGGCAACAGAGATAATATGCTGTTCAAAATAGACTGGAAAATACTTGTTTTGTCTTTTGATGGGCGTTGTAGTTCCGTTGCATAGTGTTTCAGTTTTCTTTTAATTGCAACGAATTATATAAGTGTGGTGATAATTCGTAAAATTATATAATGTATTTAGATTTAAGTATTTAGATATTATAAAATGCTGTAAACGAATTGTGGCCATGTTTAGGGATTATTTTGACTAGTGTGGTGTCATGTGACCTGACTCGGGACTGTGGATATGAGCGGGAAAACGAGGTCTGTTGTCGTTGGCCGTTGTGGTGGCGAGTTGGGGAGCGGCAAAGTGCGGCGAGTGCAAGCCTGGACGCCAGGGTATGCGAAGGAACAAAGTGAAAGTGAAAGTGTGTGGGTGTGAGAGAAACAGTGTACGAATTGCACAAGTTTCAATCTGAACGTGTATAGTTCAATTCACTGCTCTTCAAAAGCCAGCCAAAATCTGACTCAATAATAGGGGCGCAAATGCAACCGTTTACTACCGACCCCCTTTACAGATGAGCCACGTGAAAAATAGGTAGTAAACGAGCCCGAGTTCAGTTGCAATCAGTCCCCTAGAACTTAGAACTACTTAAACCTAACTAACCTAAGGACATCACAAACATCCTTGCCCGAGGCAGGATTCGAACCTGCGACCGCAGCGGTCGCACGGTTCCAGACTGTAGCGCCTAGAACCGCTCCGCCACTCCGGCCGGCCGAAGAAGAAGGGTAGAGCCACGGGCCGTAACACATCTGAAATGTAACGTCCACTGTTCAAAGTGCCGTCAGTGCGAACAAGAGGTCACCGAGACGTGTAACCAATGGCACCCCATACCATCACGCCGGGTGATACGCCAGTATGGCGATGACGAATACACGCTTCCAACGTGCGTTCACCGCGATGTCGCCAAACACGGATGCGACCACCATGATGTTGTACAGAGAACCTGGATTCATCCGAAAAAATGACGTTTTGCCATTCGTGCACCCAGGTTCGTCGATGAGTACACAATCGCAGGCGCTCCTGTCTGTGATGCAGCGTCAAGGGTAACCGCAGCCATAGTCTCCGAGCTGATAGTCCATGCTGCTGCAAACGTCGTCGAACTGTTCGTGCAGATGGTTGTTGTCTTTCAAACGTCCCCATCTGTTGACTCACGGATCGATACGTGGCTGCACGATCCGTTACAGCCATGCGGATAAGACGCCTGTCATCTCAACTGCTAGTGATACGAGGCCGTTGGGATCCAGCACGGCGTTCCGTATTACCCTCCTGAACCCACCGATTCCATATTCTGCTAACAGCCATTGGATCTCGACCAACGCGAGGAGCAATGTCGTGACACGGTAAACCGCAATCGCGATAGGCTACAATCCGACCTTAATCAAAGTCGGAAACGTGATGGTACGCATTTCTCCTCCTTACACGAGGTATCACAACAACGTTTCACCAGGGAACGCCGGACACCTGCTGTTTGTGTATTAGAAATCGATTGGAAACTTTCCTCATGTCAGCACGTTGTAGGTGTCGCCACCGGCGCCAACCTTGCGTGAATGCTCTAAAAAGCTAATCATTTGCGTATTAAAGCATTTCTTCCTGTCGGTTAAATTTCGCGTCTGTAGCTCGTCATCTTCGTGGTGTAGCAATTTTAATGGCCAGTAGTGTATTACCAGTTAAATCGCCAGTTTAAATCACAGTCGCAGTTCGTCATCCACAGTTCACAGTTCTCAGGAATAATAAAACTCCGAAGTACTTGGGAATGACGCTGGACAGAACACTATCTTTTAAAGAGCACCTAACAAAGACTGCCGAAAAATTAAAGAAAAGAAACAACATTATTCAAAAGCTCTGTGGTACTACCTGGGGAGCAACGGCCTCCTCTCTCCGCACCTCTGCTTTTGCAGTTGTCTTCTCGGCTGCCAAATACTGTGCTCCGATTTGGCTAAACAGCCCACATGTAAAAAAGGTGGATGTCCAATTGCATAACACTCTAAGGATGATTTCTGGACTAATTAAACCCACTCCAACGGAATGGCTCCCAATAATAAGCCACATCCCGCCGCCACACCTGCGACGTACTGACGCCCTTGTACGTGAATACAAAAACATCGTGGGAAATCGAAGCCTGCCAATCCACCAATACATTGAGGCTGCAAACACTAATAAGCTTCGATCTAGGAACCCGCCAACAAGGACAGCAAGGAACTGTGTACAAGAAGGTTTCAGTATCACAAACGCATGGTCTGAAAAATGGGACGCGTGGCAAAATCATAACATGCGTTGCATCACACAAAAGCCACCTGGTTTTGACCTACCACGCAAAACGTGGTCCACTCTAAATATGATTAGAACTCGTCATGGCAGATGTGCTTACTCCCTGTATAAATGGGGTAAAATACCATCCCCTCAGTGTGACTGCGGAGAAAGTCAGACCATCAGCCACATTGTTGAAGAGTGTTCCAGAAGAGCCTATAATGGGAGCCCCGACAACTTCCTGATCGCAACTCCAGAGTCGATATATTATATTAATAGACTTGATGTTTGTTTGTAATCCGTAAACTTTGTTACAGGGTTATTACAAATGACTGAAGCGATTTCACAGCTCTACAATAACTTTATTATTTGAGATATTTTCACAATGCTTTGCACACACATACAAAAACTCAAAAAGTTTTTTTAGGCATTCACAAATGTTCGATATGTGCCCATTTAGTGGTTCGGCAGACATCAAGCCGATAATCAAGTTCCTCCCACACTCGGCGCAGCATGTCCCCATCAATGAGTTCGAAAGCATCGTTGATGCGAGCTCGCAGTTCTGGCACGTTTCTTGGTAGAGGAGGTTTAAACAATGAATCTTTCACATAACCCCACAGAAAGAAATCGCATGGGGTTAAGTCAGGAGAGCGTGGAGGCCATGACATGAATTGCTGATCATGATCTCCACCACGACCGATCCATCGGTTTTCCAATCTCCTGTTTAAGAAATGCCGAACATCATGATGGAAGTGCGGTGGAGCACCATCCTGTTGAAAGATGAAGTCGGCGCTGTCGGTCTCCAGTTGTGGCATGAGCCAATTTTCCAGCATGTCCGGGTACACGTGGCCTGTAACGTTTTTTTCGCAGAAGAAAAAGGGGCCGTAAAGTTTAAACCGTGAGATTGCACAAAACACGTTAACTTTTGGTGAATTGCGAATTTGCTGCACGAATGCGTGAGGTTTCTCTACCGCCCAGATTCGCACATTGTGTCTGTTCACTTCACCATTAAGAAAAAATGTTGCTTCATCACTGAAAACAAGTTTCGCACTGAACGCATCCTCTTCCATGAGCTGTTGCAACCGCGCCGAAAACTCAAAGCGTTTGACTTTGTCATCGGGTGTCAGGGCTTGTAGCAATTGTAAACGGTAAGGTTTCTGCTTTAGCCTTTTCCGTAAGATTTTCCAAACCGTCGGCTGTGGTACGTTTAGCTCCCTGCTTGCTTTATTCGTCGACTTCCGCGGGCTACGCGTGAAACTTGCCCGCACGCGTTCAACCGTTTCTTCGCTCACTGCAGGCCGACCCGTTGATTTCCCCTTACAGAGGCATCCAGAAGCTTTAAACTGCGCATACTATCGCCGAATGGAGTTAGCAGTTGGTGGATCTTTGTTGAACTTCGTCCTGAAGTGTCGTTGGACTGTTATGACTGACTGATGTGAGTGCATTTCAAGCACGACATACGCTTTCTCGGCTCCTGTCGCCATTTTGGCTCACTGCGCTCTCGAGCGCTCTGGCGGCAGAAACCTGAAGTGCGGCTTCAGCCGAACAAAACTTTATGAGTTTTTCTATGTATCTGTAGTGTGTCGTGACCATATGTCAATGAATGGAGCTACAGTGAATTTATGAAATCGCTTCAATCATTTGTAATAGCCCTGTATATTAGTAATGTTGGTTAGCAATTATTAACGTTTGTTATATTAGTGATTTGTCTGTTTGTTTCTTATGTGTCTGTATTGCCATACGATAAATAATAATCCACAATGGATATACTGAAACTACAACTTGTAGCTTGCTAGTAGTTCCAGCGGACTTCGCTAGGCTCCCGACGGATGGCGCGTTCCCACGTTGTGGCGGCCGCACACGTGCGCCATTTTTCGCGAGGGCACGTCACGGCGGCTCGCGGCCAGTGAGGCGTCAGCGGCGGCCAAAAGAGCAGCGGGTCCAGACGCCCTCAGTGCGGGGGCGTCGGAGCAGCAGAGATGCGATGTCGTTTCGCAGGGGGCGGGCCGCCATTATGCGAGCGCGCGGCCCGGCGGCTCGGAAGACGGCCCGAGGCGTCGGCATTGTGCCCCGGGGGGCGCGCGGGAACATGTGTTCCGCCGCACGCTACATCGGCCACACTTTCCGCCGGAATGTGACGCGGGCACAAGAAAGATTCCGCCGACTTTTTTGTCCGGCGCCGGCATGTTACGTCCGTCTCGAGTGCCCCTCGGGAGTGCGCGCATTCTCTGCCGAGCGGCCGGACAGATTCTTCTGCTGTAAAGAAGCCTGGTTGTAAGGCGACCTGTCGAAGACGAAAAGAGCGAGAAAAGTATCGATCGGAGAGGGGGAAATGGCGTGTTAAACTCGTGACGAAGGAGGCTCGCCGCATGAAATTTTGGAAGACGGAGTTCCCTCGAGTATTATGGCCTTTCTGATGATCGACATTGTCGTCCGCAGGAATCATCATTAATTTCTCAAACAACAATCTTGTGAAAGTGTAATGTGCTTCGAATACACAGAAGGAAAGATCCTTTCTCATTTAGCTACAATATAGCAGGTCAGCAACTGGAAGCAGTTAATTACATAAATTATCTGGGAGTAGGCATTAGGAGTGATTTAAAATGGAATGATCATATAAAGTTGATCGTCGGTAAAGCAAATGCCAGACTGAGATTCATTGGAAGAATCCTAAGGAAATGCAATCCGAAAATAAAGGCAGTAGGTTACAGTACACTTGTTCGCACACTGCTTGAATATTGCTCACCAGTGTAGGATCCGTACCAAAAAATGGTTCAAATGGCTCTGAGCACTATGGGACTTAACATCTGAGGTCATCAGTCCCCCAGAACTTAGAACTACTTAAACCTAACTAACCTAAGGACATCACACATATCCATGCCCGAGGCAGGATTCGAACCTGCGACCGTAGCGGTCGCGCGGCTCAAGACTGAAGTGCCTTGAACCTCTCGGCCACCCCGGCAAGCGATCCGTACCAGATAGGGTTGATAGAAGCGAGAGAGAAGATCCAGCGGAGAGCAGCGCGCTTCGTTACAGGATCATTTAGTAATCGCGAAAGCGTTACGGTGATGATAGATAAACTCCAGTGGAAGACTCTGCAGGAGAGACGCTCAGTAGCCCGGTACGGCTTTTGTTGAAGTTTCGAGAATATACCTCCACCGAGGAGTCAAGCAGTATATTGCTCCCTCCTACGTATATCTCGCGAAGAGACCATGAGGATAAAATCAGAGAGATTAGAGCCCACACAGAGGCATACCGACAATCTTTCTTTCCATGAACAATAAGAGACTGGAATAGAAGGGAGAACCGATAGAGGTACTCAAAGTACCCTCCACCACACACCGTCAGGTGGCTTGCGGAGTATGGATGTAGACGTAGATGTGAATGAAACTAAGCTAACGAGCTCCAGAAAACAATACATATTGGCACACACGTCGCTGACAACTTTCGGAAGGCTTTCGATACAGTTCTGCCCAGTCCACCTAGTGAAACAGGTACGAGTGCTAGTAACATCAGACCAACTGTGTGTTTCCAGCAAATGTCTTTCTTAACAGAAAGAAATCTTCAGTTGTAAAAGTAATTTTGGGTGTACTCTAAAGTAGTCTTACGGGACGAGTGCTGCTCGCTACATTTATATGGGCCGAGCAAAAATTTCCTGTTCGAGGGAGTTGCTGCTGAATGCCGGACATTTGCCACGCCGGACATATGTCACACTTCCCCCTTCGCCAGGTAGCTTGAGTGCGACCCCTCAGGTAAGGGACGCCCTTCCCCGCACTACCTCTGCCCGCTTTCAAACCGCTGTCTCCACATCTTACTCGATACAACCAGTACGCAAGGGACCTTCTTCGACATCTTGGCGAAATACAGAACTTCTTTTCCGAAATCGAAATATTTATAACTTTTGGGAAACGAAAGCAATACCGACGATTATGTCAGTTGTAATTAGTTCTGCAAGTATAAATATAGATCCCTCTGTCTGTACGGTAGCTTTCTTTCACGCTTACTGACTGCGATAGAAACAGTCCATCGACAGGGGAGCAACAAGAAAGGAACGATGTAAAGAGAATGCGAATGTACGCTAAGCATTTCTTTTTGATCACTGCATTAGTGCCTACTTTAATTACTACAACTGCAAGCCCAAAAGACATTAAGGAAAGAAGAAATGGGAATGTGAATGTTTGAAAAGAAGAACGACATGCTCCATATTAATTTACTCTCTAAAATCCGCGATGTCCCTTGCGGCGAACCATTAGTTAATAAATTGTAGCGGGACAATGTTCACAACATGACTGAAAATACGTTCACTAAATAGAGATACGAACATCTATGATTGACATGTCGTCTTAAGTCGACGTACAATGTTAAAATGTTAGAAAGAAGGAAATGAAGTAATACAGAATGCTATGCTTGTAACGTACGTTGTTGTTCTACATTGTTTAGCTCTGGTATTTACAGGGTCACAGAGAGAGCATCCTAGGTTTTGGAGGGAAAAGCCGTAATTGTAATGATCTGCACTACAACAGAAACAAGAAGCACAATGTAAGGAAAAATAATGTAATGTCTGTTGCAGCTCACAAGCGACGCTGATGCAGATAGTTCCTGTGACTTAGTATGGGCAGAGGTTATATTCGACAACCGGAATAAATTAATAACTAGCTTCTTTTACCGACCCCAGGTCTCAGATAAAACAGTTGCTGAACAGTTCAAAGAAAACTTGAGTCTCATCACAAGTAGGTACCCTACTCATACAATTACAGTGTCAGACCCTATTGTAGATAGAAAACAACTTCCGTAATTATTCTAACCGCTTTTTTAAAAATTGATTTGAACAACTAGTTCACGAGGCCATTCAAACTGTAAATGGTTACGATAACACACTTGACCTCTTAGCCACAAATAATCCTGAGCATCACGACGGATACAGGGATTAGTGAACACGCAGTCGTAGGGAGGCTCAATTCTGTAACAAAGAAATTCACCAAAACTAAGTGCGAAATGTAGCTATTTATAAAAGCAACTAAACATTCGGTCGACGTCTTTCTAAGAGACAGTCTCCAATCCTTCCAAACTATGTAAGTGAAGACCATATGTCCATATGTGGCTTAAGTTCAAAGAAATACCAAATAAATTAATAAGTGACGGAACTGATCCCCCATGGTACACAAAACACGACAGAAAGCTGCTGCGGGAACATCGAAAAAGGCACGTAAAATTTAGACGAACGCAAAATCTCCATGATTGGAGAAGTTTTTATGAGGCTGGAAATTTGGCGCGGATTTCAATGCGAGATGCATTTAATAGTTTCCACAACGAAAGTCTCTTTAGAAATGTGGTGGAAAAT
The DNA here is from genome assembly GCF_023898315.1 of Schistocerca nitens. Classification (NCBI taxonomy): domain Eukaryota; kingdom Metazoa; phylum Arthropoda; class Insecta; order Orthoptera; family Acrididae; genus Schistocerca; species Schistocerca nitens. Next base: position 244,158,225 of record NC_064615.1, on the reverse strand, counting down.
CCAAAGAGATTCTGGTCCTATGTTAAGTAAACCAGGGGAAAGTCTCAGGAAGTACCTTTACTGCGCTACAGTGATGAGGAGGAGGAGGGGGAGACAAGGGACCCAATTCTGAGCAGGTAAAATCGTGGCAAATGTCTGCCGTGACAAATATCGGGCGTGGCAGATGTCCGCTCACCGTTGCTGTTGCGCATATGCAGCGAACGCTACACCGAAGCAGTTATACAGCGCGAAAATTATTTAAACCAGCAAACTCTCGGAGGCTCCACGGAGCACATACACAAATATTTTTCTATAATGTCATATTTTCCTGTGAGGATTTTTTAAGCCGGTACAGGGAGTTTTCACTGGACAAAAATTAATTAAGCTCACAAACACTGGGAGGTTGCATGGGACAGTGAAAAACAATTTCTCTAATGTATTTTCCTGTGATGACAAAAAGTAACAAAAACAAGTTTTAATTCTTTATTATTCTACCAAGAGACATCAACGTTAACACAACACAGTTACTTCATTGTCTCGAATGAAAAACGGCTCACAGTTGCACTAATTATGTTTATTCTAAACCTTGACCATGGTTTCAGCTATAGTAATATAGCCTTCTTCAGAAGTCGTAAAAAGTGATCAAACTAACATCTAGACCAGTAATACAATCTACTATAGATGTTGTGGCGGAGGACATAGGTGTCATATGTAGTTTTACTTATAATCGAAACAGGCTTATGTCTGTTGAACTTATTTTATTTTATTGATCTTGAAGCAGCCGCTGGGCTAAGACATTTTTCATTTTTAAAAGCTTGTGTAAGTAATATGTTATCACATGCGTAATTTTATAAGTTTATGTACGGATTGTATTACTGGTCCAGATGTTAGTTTGATTACTTTTTAGGACTTCTGAACAAGGCTATATTATTATAGCTGAAACCATGGTCAAGATTTAGAATAAACATACGAGGGCAGTTCAATAAGTAATGCAACACATTTTTTTCTCGGCCAATTTTGGTTGAAAAAACCGGAAATTTCTTGTGGAATATTTTCAAACATTCCCACTTCGTCTCGTATAGTTTCATTGACTTCCGACAGGTGGCAGCGCTGTACGGAGCTGTTAAAATGGCGTCTGTAACGGATGTGCATTGCAAACAACGGGCAGTGATCGAGTTTCTTTTGGCGGAAAACCAGGGCATCTCAGATATTCATAGGCGCTTGCAGAATGTCTACGGTGATCTGGCAGTGGACAAAAGCACGGTGAGTCGTTGGGCAAAGCGTGTGTCATCATCGCCGCAAGGTCAAGCAAGACTGTCTGATCTCCCGCGTGCGGGCCGGCCGTGCACAGCTGTGAATCCTGCAATGGCGGAGCGTGCGAACACACTCGTTCGAGATGATCGACGGATCACTATCAAACAACTCAGTGCTCAACTTGACATCTCTGTTGGTAGTGCTGTCACAATTGTTCACCAGTTGGGATATTCAAAGGTTTGTTCCCGCTGGGTCCCTCGTTGTCTAACCGAACACCATAAAGAGCAAAGGAGAACCATCTGTGCGGAATTGCTTGCTCGTCATGTGGCTGAGGGTGACAATTTCTTGTCAAAGATTGTTACAGGCGATAAAACATGGGTTCATCACTTCGAACCTGAAACAAAACGGCAATCAATGGAGTGGCGCCACACCCACTCCCCTACCAAGAAAAAGTTTAAAGCCATACCCTCAGCCGGTAAAGTCATGGTTACAGTCTTCTGGGACGCTGAAGGGGTTATTCTGTTCGATGTCCTTCCCCATGGTCAAACGATCAACTCTGAAGTGTATTGTGCTACTCTTCAGAAATTGAAGAAACGACTTCAGCGTGTTCGTAGGCACAAAAATCAGAACGAACTTCTCCTTCTTCATGACAACGCAAGACCTCACACAAGTCTTCGCACCCGAGAGGAGCTCACAAAACTTCAGTGGACTGTTCTTCCTCATGCACCCTACAGCCCGATCTCGCACCATCGGATTTCCATATGTTTGGCCCAATGAAGGACGCAATCCGTGGGACGCACTACGCGGATGATGAAGAAGTTATTGATGCAGTACGACGTTGGCTCCGACATCGACCAGTGGAATGGTACCGTGCAGGCATACAGGCCCTCATCTCAAGGTGGCGTAAGGTCGTAGCATTGAATGGAGATTACTTTGAAAAATAGTGTTGTGTAGCTAAAACATTGGGGAATAACCTGGTGTATTTCAATGCTGAATAAAACAACCCCTGTTTCAGAAAAAAAATGTGTTGCATTACTTACTGAACTGCCCTCGTAATTAGTACAACTGTGGGCTGTTTTTCATTCGAGACAATTTCGCAACGGTTGCTGGTGTTGCTGCCATGATAAAAATAACAGTTGTTGTTGTTGTCTTCAGTCCTGAGACTGGTTTGATGCTGCTCTATCCTGTGCAAGCTTCTTCATCTCCAAGTACTTACTGCAACCTACATCCTTCTGAATCTGTTTACTGTATTCATCTCTTGGTCTTCCTCTATGATTTTTACCCTCCACGCTGCCCTCCAATACTAAATGGGTGATCCCTTAATGCCTCAGAATATGTCGTACCAAATGGTTCAAATGGTTCTGAGCACTATGGGACTCAACTGCTGAGGTCATAAGTCCCCTAGAACTTAGAACTACTTAAACCTAACTAACCTAAGGACAACACAAACATCCATGCCCGAGGCAGGATTCGAACCTGCGACCGCAGCGGTCGCGCGGTTTCAGACTGTAGCGCCAGAACCGCTCTATGTCGTACCAACCTATCCCTTCTTCTCGTCAATTTGTGTCAAATGGTTCAAATGGCTCTGAGCACTATGGGACTCAACTGCTGTGGTCATAAGTCCCCTAGAACTTAGAACTACTTAAACCTAACTAACCTAAGGACAGCACACAACACCCAGCCATCACGAGGCAGAGAAAATCCCTGACCCCGCCGGGAATCGAACCCGGGAACCCGGGTGTGGGAAGCGAGAACGCTACCGCACGACCACGAGATGCGGGCCAATTTGTGTCACAAACTCCTCTTCTCCCCAGTTCCATTCAATACCTCCTCAATAGTTATGTGATCCACCCATCTAATCTTCAGCATTCTTCTGTAGCACCACTTTTCGAAAGCTTCTATTCTCTTCTTGTCCAAACTATTTATCGTCCATGTTTTACTTCCATGCATGGCTACACTCCACACAAATACTTTCAGAAACGACTTACTGACACTTAAATCGATACTCGATGTTAACAAATTTCTCTTCTTCAGAAACGCTTTCCTTGCCATAGGCAGTCTACATTTTATATCCTTTCTCCTTCGACCATCATCAGTTATTTTGCTTCCCACATAGCAAAACTCCTTTACTACTTTAAGTGTCTCATTTCCTAATCTAATACACTCAGCATCACCCGATTTAATTCGACTGCATTCCATTATCCTCGTTTTGCTTTTGTTGTTGTTCATCTTATATCCTCCTTTCAAGAAACTGTCCAATCCGTTCAACTACTCTTACAGGTCCTTTGCTGTCTCTGACACAGTTACAATGTCGTCGGCAAACCTCAAAGTTTTTATTTCTTCTCCATGGATTTTAATTCCTACTCCGAATTTTTCTTTTGTTTCCTTCACTACTTGCTCAATATACAGATTGAATAACATCGGGGAGAGGCTACAACCGTGTCTCACTCCCTTCCCAACCACTGCTTCCCTTTCATGCCCCTCGACTCTTATAACTGCCATCTGGTTTCTGTACAAATTGTAAATAGCCTTTCGCTCTCTGTATTTTACCCATGCCACTTTCAGAATTTGAAAGAGAGTATTCCAGTCAACATTGTAAAAAGCTTTCTCTAAGTCTACAAATGCTAGAAACGTAGATTTGCCTTTCTTTAATCTATTTTCTAAGATAAGTCTTAGGGTCAGTATTGCCTTAAATAACAGTTACTTCAGCTAAACTAGAGGTTCAAAAATGCCTCCGTTGCAGATACTCATAGCCGATTGCAGGATATCCACGGAGACCTGGAAGGAAAAAAATCACGGTGATCCGGTGGCGCGGCGTCTGTAATTATCACAGCAAGGTGTTCAAAACCCGTCCTACCTCTCGCGTGCTGGCTGGCCATACACACCTGTGACCCCTGCAATGTTGGAACGTGCGGACACTCTCATTCCAGGTGGTCGGCGGATCACAATCAAACACCTTGCTGCTCAACTGGACCTCACTTCTGGTAGTGCTGATAGTAACGAAGCATCATTTGCGTGGAATTGCTTACCCAGTACGAGGCTGATTGTGACAATATTTTGTCGAACATCATCACATATGATGAAACATGAGTTCATCACTTGCAACGGGAAACAAAATCCATCGAGTGGCGTCACACCACCTTGTCTCTGAAGAAAAAGTTCGACGCAGCGTCCTCAGCCAATAAATCGTGGTAACGGTCGTATGGGACTGTGAGGGGATTATTCTGTGAGATGTCCTCCCTCATGCAGCAACGATCAACTGTGAAGTGTATTGCAAGTGCGCTACCCTCAGGAAATTGAGGAAACGGCTTCCGCCTGTTCGCCGCCACGGAAATACACTACTGGCCATTTAAATTGCTACACCACGAAGATGACGTGCTACAGACGCGAAATTTAACCGACAGGAAGAAGATGCTGTAATATGCAAATTAGCTTTTCAGAGCATTCACACAAGGTTGGCGTCGGTGGCGACACCTACATCCTGCTTACATGAGGAACGTTTCCAACTGATTTCTCATAGACAAACAGCAGTTGACCGGCGTTGCCTGGTGAAACGTTGTTGTGATGCCTCGTGTAAGGAGGAGAAATGCATACCATCATGTTCCCGAGTTTGATAAATCTCGGATTGTAGCCTATCGCGATTGCGGTATATCGTATCGTGACATTGCTGCTCGCGTTGGTCGAGATCCCATGACTGTTAGTAGAATATGGAATCGGTGGGTTCAGGAGGGTAATACGGAACGCTGCTGGATCCCAACGGCCTCGTATCACTGGCAGTCGAGATGACAGGCATCTTATCCGCATGGCTGTAACGGATCGTGCTGCCACGTCTCGATCCCTCAGTCAACAGATGGAGCCGTTTGCAAGACAACTACCATCTGCACGAACAGTTCGACGACGTTTGCAGCAGCATGGACAATCAGCTCGGAGACCATGGCTGCGGTTACCCTTGACGCTGCATCACAGACAGGAGCGCCTGCGATGGTGTACTCGATGACGAACCTGGGTGCACGAATGGCAAAACGTCATTTTTTCGGATGAATCCAGGTCCTGTTTACAGCATCATGATGGTCGCATCCGTGTTTGGCGACATCGTGGTGAACGCACATTGGAAGCGTGTATTCGTCATCGCCATACTGGCGTATCACCCTGCGTGATGGTATGGTGTGCCATTGGTTACACCTCTCGATCACCTCTTGTTCGCATTGACGGGTATTTGAACAATGGGCGTTACATTTCAGATGTGTTACGACCCGTGGCTCTACCCTTCATTCGATCCCTGCGAAACCCTACATTTCAGCACGATAATGCATGACCGCATGTTGCAGGTCCTGTACGGGCCTTTCTGGATACAGAAAATGTTCGACTGCTGCCCTGACCAGCACATTCTCCAGATCTCTCATCAATTGAAAACGTCTGGTCAATGGTGGCCGAGCAATTGGCTCGTCACAATACGCCAGTCACTACTCTTGATGAACTGTGGTATCGTGTTGAAGCTGCATGGGCATCTGTACCTGTTCACGCCATCCAAGCTGTGTTTGACTCAATGCCCAGGCGTATCAAGGCCGTTATTATGGCCAGAGGTGGTTGTTCTGGGTACTGATTTCTCAGGATCTATGCACCCAAATTGCGTGAAAATGTAATCACATGTCAGTTCTAGTATAATATATTTGTCCAATGAATACCCGTTTATCATCTGCATTTCTTCTTGGTGCAGCAATTTTAATGGCCAATAGTGTAGAAACAAACTTCTCCCTCTCCATGACAACAGGAGGCCTCACACAAGTATATGTATCCGAGAGGAGCTCATAGAATTTCAATGGAGTGTCCTTTCTCATCCACCCTACATTCCGGATCTCGCATCTCCCGACTTTCATCAGTCTGTCCCAGTGGAGAACGCACCCCGTGGAAAGCAGTAAGAGGTTGGCTCCGTCGTCGACCAGTAGAGTGGTACCATGCTGGCATACGGGCCCTCCCAGTAAGCTAGCGCAAGGCTGCCGCTTTGAACGGAGATTATGCTGGTAAATATGGTTTTGTAGCCAAAAGAGTGGTGAATAATATGGTTATTGGAATGCTGAATAAATACAACCTGGTTTCAGAAAAAAGTGTTACATTACTCATTTAACACCCCTCATACTTACGTCGTTCATGTAGTATCTAATAGCTGTAAAACACTGAATGTAAAATAAGAGATCTTTATATCATTCATGTGTCTGACTTCCGGATTTTGTGCGACTCATTTTGACGACCAATATTTTACAGGTCAGGAAAAATAGACTGATACACACTTTATGGTCCGCCACGAATTCCACTTCATCTCAGTGTACCACTAGTACCCAACGCCCTCAATTATTTCTTGGACGTATTCCATTTTCTGCCTTCCGCTACGGCTTTTACCGTCCGTAGCTCCCTGCCTCTGAAGTTTTCGCCTGTTATCTTAATGCATGTCCTGTTACCCTGCCCCTTCTTGTCAGTGCTGTGCATATGTACCTCTCTCCTCAGATTCTGTGAATTTCCTCATTTCTTATCAGTCCACCTAATTTTCAAAACCCTCTGTAGCACAACATCTGAAACGCTTCGCTCCTCTTCTTTTTCGAATTGCCCATAATCCAATATTCACTACCATACAATGCCGTACTCCCAACGTAAAATTCTCAGAAATTTCTTCCTCAAATAAGACGTATGTTTGACACTAGTAGACTTCTTTTGCCTGTGGTAGTCCTCTTTTTATATCCTCCTTGCTTCGTTCGTAATGAGTTATTTTATTTCAAAGGTTTCAGAATAACTCCATTTCGTCTTCTTCGTGGTCTCCAGGTTTGATCTGCCACTGCTCATTGTATTCGTCCTACTTCAGTTTATTCTGAATCCATAGTGTATGCTCATTGAACTGTTAATTCCATTTAACAAGTCGTGCTGGTTGTTACGCGACCATTTGTTTCGAAACTGTCCCGTAACTCTTGTAAAATCTGGAATAAAAATTTCTTCCTCAAATAAGACGTATGTTTGACACCAGTAGACCTCTTTTGCCTGTGGTAGTCCTCTTTTTATATCCTCCTTGCTTCGTTCGTAATGAGTTATTTTATTTCAAAGGTTTCAGAATAACTCCATTTCGTCTTCTTCGTGGTCTCCAGGTTTGATCTTAAGTTTATCGCCAATCTCGTTTCTGCCACTGCTCATTGTATTCGTCCTACTTCAGTTTATTCTGAATCCATAGTGTGTGCTCATTGAACTGTTAATTCCATTTAGCAAGTCGTGCTGGTTGTTACGCGACCATTTTTTTCGAAACTGTCCCGTAACTCTTGTAAAATCTGGAATAAAAAATATCAAATCAGAAGAATTAATCCCCCGCCCGATACATGGAACATGTATGAACATAAGTGATTGCCAGGACGTAACTAACGTAGTTTTAATTTCCTATACTGAATTGCATGTTCACCTAAACAACTAGCCTCCATGAAAGCATCTTACACAGAGCTGTAAGCGAGCGTGCGGACACTGTTGGTCATAAAAGCCGGACAGGGAAGTAGCCCTCGTCCAAATGCAGAAAGAGGCCGCAAGCTCGTGGGCGGGGTTCCTCCCCGGGTGGTGAGAGCGGCCGTGCTTTGAGGGACCGATCTGGGCCCCAGACGCCAAAAGTCACAATACAGACTGTATTTCTAGGTTATGCAGCGACAACAGTGTCTGTTTCTAGCGAGCTGTGTGTGGAGGGAGCGTAAGTGTCGTTTTTGGCAGTGTCCTGAAAGGACACGATTGTGAACGGAAGCGGGCCGCTGTGGCCGAGCGGTTCTAGGCGCTTCAGTCCGAAACCGCGCTGCTGCTACGGTCGCAGGTTCAAATCCTGCCTCGGGCATGGATATGTTAGTTAGATTAGTTAGGTTTAAGTAGTTCCAAGTCTAGAGGACTGATGACCTCAGATGTTAAGACCCATAGTGCTTAGAGCCATTTGAAACTTTTTTTTTTTTTTTTTTTTTGTGAACGAAATGGTAGAATGCCAGACTTCATCGAAATACGGAGACCGTTAAAGAAACATCTGAGAGTTGGATGTGGGACAGCGGGGTTCAGGATGCCTTTGAAGAAATCAGGCCCTGCAAAATAAAATGTCTGTCGGAATATGCGAACCAATATGATTGGGAAACATAAATAATTTAGAAGTGATAGACAGAGAGAGAGAGAGAGACAGCAGTGGTTACAGATCTCCTTCCTCATAGGTCGTAGACAGAGAAAGAAGTAGAGCAGGACACAGTTTTTCAGTGCCGTATTTTATGAAGATTTTTATTGGTTAAAAGCTTGAAATCAGAGTAAGGGAAGGAAGTCAGCATCTTTCAAAGCAGCTTCTTACTCGTCGGGCTTAAGGAACCAGATGACACAGAATTATTTTCCAGCCATGATTCATGAGTCTTCATGGGATTATCTCTCCGACTAAGCACCTCCTCAGCCAGGTGCGTCTTCAAGCACACTTGAAGGGCAGGCGACTTAAGCACTTTTCTAATTGACTTGAACTTAGATGCAAGTTGCTAGCATGAAATCAATGACTGGTTCCTATATGCTGAGTCAGTCCTTCCAGTAATCATTTCTTTTTCGATTTCTTCACATTTGTTTTGCAGCCATTTCGCCTTGGCTTCCTCTTTGCAATTCTGTGATTGTCCTTTTTAGAGCAGTCTATTCCTCTTCAACTAAACTGCCTGCTGAGGTATTTCTTATCTCAGTATCTATAGCCTCAAAGAACTTCAAGCGAATCTCTTCATTCCTTAGTACCTCGGTATCTTCCTTCTTTGCAAATTCAGTCTTCCCCGTTAATCTCTTGAACTTCAGCGTACGCTTCATCTATACTAAATGGTGATATGAATCTATATCGGCCCCTAGGTATGCCTTACACTCCAGTATCTGGTTTCGAAATCTGACCACGATGTAATCTAACGCAAACCTTGCCATATCTCCCAGCCTTTTCCAAGTATACCTCCCCCTCTAGTGATTCTTGAACAGAGTACTCGCTATTACTAACTGAAATTTATTACTCAACTGGTCTTTCTCCTCTTTCATTCCTTGTCCGAAACCAAAGTTCTCCTGTAACCTTTTCTTCTACTCCTTCCACTACAACCTCATTCCAGTCCCCCAAGACTATTACATTCTCATCTGTTTTTAGGTAGTGAACTACCCGTTCAATATCCTTATATGCTTTCTCTGTCTCTTCATCTTCAGCTTGCGACGTCGGCATATATAACTAAACTATTATGGTCCGCGATGGTTTGCTGGCGATTCTAATGAGAACAATCGTATCATTGAACTGTTCACAGTAACTCACTCTCTGTCCTACCTTCCTGTTCATAATGAATATTGCTCATGTTACATGTCGTCCTGAACGGGGTGACGTCAACAGCAACAAGCGTAACTTCAGGTGTGCCCCGGGGTAGCGTAATAGGTCCGCTGCTTTTTACGATTTACATAAACGATCTGGTTGATGGTACTGACAGCGACATTAGACTGTTTGTCGATGATGCTGTAGTCTACCAGAAAGTAGTATCACACGAAAGTTGTGAACAAATCACTGAGGATTTGCAGAAAATAAATGCATGGTGTAATGACTGGCAGTTATCTCTCAATATTAGTAAGTGTAACCTACTGCGTATAACAAGGCGAATATCCCCATTAATGTACGAGTACAAAATAAATGGCCAGTCTTTGGAAGCGATAACATCCGTCAAGTATCTGGGTGTGACTGTTCGAAATGATCTCAAATGGAATGCTCAGATTACACAAGTAACAGGTAAGGCGAACTCTAGATTGCGGCTTATTGGTAGAATCCTGAAGCGATGCAGTCCTTCAACAAAGGAAATACCTTGCAATACGTTAGTTCGTCCAGTCTTGTAGTATTGTTCGTCTGTATGGGACCCTTACCTGTTGGGTCTGATTCAAGAGATTGAAAAGGTCCAGAGAAGAGCGGCAGCATTCGTGACTGGTACATTTAGACATAGCGAGAGTTACAAATCTAATAGAAAGTTTGAAGTGGGACACACTTGCCGATAGACGGGGCCCAATACGGACGGAGCTGCTCTCTAAATTCCGAAATCCGATCTTCACCGAGGATGTAGAGCATATACACTCCTGGAAATGGAAAAAAGAACACATTGACACCGGTGTGTCAGACCCACCATACTTGCTCCGGACACTGCGAGAGGGCTGTACAAGCAATGATCACAGGCACGGCACAGCTGACACACCAGGAACCGCGGTGTTGGCCGTCGAATGGCGCTAGCTGCGCAGCATTTGTGCACCGCCGCCGTCAGTGTCAGCCAGTTTGCCGTGGCATACGGAGCTCCATCGCAGTCTTTAACACTGGTAGCATGCCGCGACAGCGTGGACGTGAACCGTATGTGCAGTTGACGGACTTTGAGCGAGGGCGTATAGTGGGCATGCGGGAGGCCGGGTGGACGTACCGCCGAATCGCACAACACGTGGGGCGTGAGGTCTCCACAGTACATCGATGTTGTCGCCAGTGGTCGGCGGAAGGTGCACGTGCCCGTCGACCTGGGACCGGACCGCAGCGACGCACGGATGCACGCCAAGACCGTAGGATCCTACGCAGTGCCGTAGGGGACCGCACCGCCACTTCCCAGCAAATTAGGGACACTGTTGCTCCTGGGGTATCGGCGAGGACCATTCGCAACCGTCTCCATGAAGCTGGGCTACGGTCCCGCACACCGTTAGGCCGTCTTCCGCTCACGCCCCAACATCGTGCAGCCCGCCTCCAGTGGTGTCGCGACAGGCGTGAATGGAGGGACGAATGGAGACGTGTCGTCTTCAGCGATGAGAGTCGCTTCTGCCTTGGTGCCAACGATGGTCGTATGCGTGTTTGGCGCCGTGCAGGTGAGCGCCACAATCAGGACTGCATACGACCGAGGCACACAGGGCCAACACCCGGCATCATGGTGTGGGGAGCAATCTCCTACACTGGCCGTACACCACTGGTGAGTGTCGAGGGGACACTGAATAGTGCACGGTACATCCAAACCGTCATCGAACCCATCGTTCTACCATTCCTAGACCGGCAAGGGAACTTGCTGTTCCAACAGGACAATGCACGTCCGCATGTATCCCGTGCCACCCAACGTGCTCTAGAAGGTGTAAGTCAACTACCCTGGCCAGCAAGATCTCCGGATCTGTCCCCCATTGAGCATGTTTGGGACTGGATGAAGCGTCGTCTCACGCGGTCTGCACGTCCAGCACGAACGCTGGTCCAACTGAGGCGCCAGGTGGAAATGGCATGGCAAGCCGTTCCACAGGACTACATCCAGCATCTCTACGATCGTCTCCATGGGAGAATAGCAGCCTGCATTGCTGCGAAAGGTGGATATACACTGTACTAGTGCCGACATTGTGCATGCTCTGTTGCCTGTGTCTATGTGCCTGTGGTTCTGTCAGTGTGATCATGTGATGTATCTGACCCCAGGAATGTGTCAATAAAGTTTCCCCTTCCTGGGACAATGAATTCACGGTGTTCTTATTTCAATTTCCAGGAGTGTATTATTACCACCAACTTTCAAATCGCGCAATGATCACCATTCAAAGATAAGGGAAATAAGAGCTCGTACTGAGGCGTTCAGACAGTCGTTTTTCCCTCGCGCTATCCGCGAGTGGAACAGAGGGGGTGGGGGACGGGGAATATGACTTTGGCGCGGATTGTGCCCTTCGCCACACACCGCTTGGGGGCTAGAGGAGTATATATGTAGACGTAGATGTAGGTTATTTTCGACAGACGTACTGCCCCATACACATTCTTAATTCTGCGATAGATTATACAGCCAAACGGTTGCATTAGTTTAATGTAAAAAGCTTGACCAGGTTTCGATACCACTAAGGAGTATCTCCTTCAAAAGAAAGTCTTATAAATTACATGAAGTTAAAATTGTAGCGTAATGTATTTTTGTGGCTTTCTTCTGAAGAAGGTAACCTTAATGGTAGCGAAACCTGGTCAAGGTTCTTATGTTAAAGTTATGCATCTGGTTGGCTGTATACTTCATATATTGAAAATTTATTTACGGTAGTTGCTGTCATCCATGTTTAAATTGTCTCCGATAGTTGTCTATCGGTGTTTGTCCATCAGTCGCCAAGAAAAGAATAACAGCACGTTGGTCCTGTTTGGACGTGTTTAGTAACAACGTCATCAAGTTCACGTTTCCGCATTTACTGCACGCACGTCGGGAAGGCATGAATTACACACGAACCCCTTGCATACACATCGATGATTATAAACCCGCATCAGAGTCGCGCTACGCTGCATATACACTGCAGCATTACCCTAAAACGGGAAATTTTTCAACGTCCATTATATTTACAGGGTAAACATCTCTGAAGTAGCAACTGAGATAGAATAGTTGAATACACAGTGAAATCACAGGAAAGCAGTGTGGAAGATTGGGTTCCAAGCCGCCGAGCGTTCAACCAGACACAATTTCCCCGTGATTTACTTCAACCACGTATGGGAAATACCGGTACGATTCCTTGACAATCCTGTTTCAAATCCTAATCTTCTTTTCGTTTTCCTTTTGAAAATACAGAATACAAAGCTGACGTTCCTAGTTTAAACAATCGTCGCTGGGACTTGTCATCTGTCAAACTTTAAAAATGAAGTAATGATTAACGAAAACGCTACTTTCAAGATAATCGATGGAATTTACCATTTAACATACTTCTAACAGCGTCTCAATTTGCTGATAAAAAGAGAAAGAAAGAGACGTTTTGAATTACAGCAGTCTGCATGATATCAGAGGATTGAAAATAATCTTTGTTCCTAACTAAATTTTTTAGACTGATTTCAAAACTGTTCATAGTTCTCTTCTATCAGGGTGTATTTTTTTCACAGTGGAATAAAGTTTATTTTACTTTTAGTTCTAGCAATTTCATTATGATAGCAATCTTGATACACGAAAATACCTTGATTTTTATGCGAGTGAGACAGATGAGTAAAGCAAAAGCATTTGACTATGGAGGTTTGCCCATATCAGAGACATTTTTTGCATGACACTAAAAATATCCTGCATGAAGTACTTGTAGATCGCAAAATATTGCTTCAGTCCTTACATATAAAACAGGGTTTGAGGAAACAGTTTGGAAGGGCTCTTCCCCAATATGGATTCTGTCGGAAGTACGTTTCTACGGAATTTCCTTCATCAGTCGAAGAAAACTGAAGGCCATAACGTCTATTGGTCCTCGAATTTACAAACTGGTGAAGTAACACGAATTTGAGAAGACAAGTTACAGAAAGAGACGCGTGGACTGCCTTGAGGATTGTTACTGAAAAATTTTAAGGCGAGTAAAAACCAGATTATAAGGCCGTTGTTGGTTGGCTGTTTTGGGGGAGGGACCAAACAGCGGAGTCATCGGTCTCATCGGATTAGGGAAGGATGGGGAAGGAAATCAACTGTGACCTTTCAAAGGATCCATCACGCCATTTGCCCGAAGCGAATTAGGGAAATCACGGAAGACTTAAATCGGACGGCCAGATTCAGGGATGGACCGTTGTCCCAGTGTGCTAAAGCCCAGTGTGCTAACCATTGCATCACTTCTCTCTGTAAACTGCAAGACGATTGTCAAAACCATATCGGAAAATTTCAAGAAGTCCACTTTAAGCACTCACTCATTAGTTTTTGATGCAGAAAACAGCTAAAGTTCCAATACTTGGGTCTATGTCTGCCCTGCCAACGGTCACTGAAAATCCTGACTTTTATATAAGCATGTGTACGCACAATCTTAAGATGATTAGCATGGTAATACGGAGTATACCATTTTTTTTGTTTGAATGATCTGAAAATGATTTCAGGCAACCAGTCAACAATTAAATAAAAAAATTGTGAATCTTGCTACTTCGGCTGTTTTCTACATTAAACTGGTGAACACGAGTTGCTGTCGTGTTGTTAAGCCAGCTTGCTGGAAATCCAGTCACGTATTGACTACTTCCCTGAAAAACACGGAAATTATTCGGACGAGTAAGGTAAAGGCCTCCTCCAGAACATTAATAAGATGGAGAGGTGCCAGGGAAAATGAAATGAAATTGTGATGTTCGACTGCTGGTTGGTTATTAGGTCAGTAGAGATGAAGATTTTGCAAGAATATAAGAAAAGAAAGTTTGAAAATTGCATATAAAGCGATATTCATGATGTTGCTAAGAGAACTGTTGTAGTATTGATATTTAATTGATATTTAATTTAAATTTTTGTGCTTCAGATACTCTAGTCTTTACAATAAGTTATGAAATCTTATTTTATCGAGTGAAAAATTCTGAAATTCTGACGTAACAGAACCTAATGAAAGCAATTTTCAGGATCAACGTTAGAAACTGATTGTGTAACACTTACTTCTTACAAGTATCTGACAAAAGTTTTAAAAACGGAGGCCAGTGCTATACTTGGTCATCCAAAGAAAATGAATCGAAAACGAGGGTCAATCGCCTGTCAAAATGATAATACAAATTTATACAGGTTATTAGCTTTGAAGCAGATTTATAAAGATGGTAGAAACTTTATGTATTAAGAGACGGGAATTGTACAGCGTAACACAAGGAGTAAGTTAATTCTCATATGAAGGAATGGTGCGCAACTCTGAGAGGTTTTCCATTACAGACCGATACCGGGCCTTGAAATGTCACTATTGTCGGCGTTTAAAGTGCCTTTACCGAAGCGCGCCGTCTCGTTCGGCCAAAGGACTCGTCGGCAAGATCCAAGTCCAGGTGGAGGATTGAAATCTGAGCATCTAAAAGAGCGCTAAGTTATTCCGAGATGTTCAGTTAACATGTTCCCCGCCGCAAAACAAATCTATCCGTAGATGCGTATCTCGATGCGACAGCAAACGAAAACATTTCGTTTCTGGGAATGGCGGCCTTTGTGAGGCGGGGTCCCCTTTTGTTGGAGAACTCGAAGAGTCGCCGAGTATCAGCGTTCGGTGATTTGGTGGCGGCGCGCGACGGCTGGATCGACTCTGCAGATAAGGAGCTGGAGCGGAACTGACCCGGCAAGCAGACAGACCCTCGCCTCGGGCCCGGCGGGATCCGTTTCTCAGTCGCTGCGGAAACGTAGCCTGCAGCCGACTCCGGTGTGGCAGAAAAACTCCTTTATACCAGACAGACCCCGTTGCGTCGCTGGTAAGCGGGCGGCAGCGGTAAGCCCCCGGCGTTCGGGAAGTTCGAAGCGGCTGCTGCGGTGATTCCGTGATTCCGTAATGATGTTGCAAACTTTGAGGGATGATGGAGAAGGGTAACTGTATCACTATAAGGTAAGAAACCCTGTTCCGGAAACGACCAATTCTAGAGTTATAAGTTAGAGGACAAATGTAAGGATGTAGAGGCTTATCTCACTAGGGGTAAGATAGATACAGCCTACAGGAAAATTAAAGATAAGCAAAGAAGGGAAAGCAGAAAGATGGAATGAGTATATAGAGGGTCTATGCAAGGGCGAGAACAATATTATGGAAACGGGAGAGGATGTAGATGAAGATGAAATGGGAGATATGATACCGCGTGAAGAGTTTGACAGAGCACTGAAAGACTTGAGTCGAAACAAAGCCCCGGGAGTAGACAACATTCCATTAGAACTACTGACAGCCTTGGGAGAGCCACTCCTGACAAAACTCTACCATCTGGTGAGCAAGATGTATGATACAGGCGAAATACCCTCAGACTTCAAGAACAATATAATAATTCCAATCCCAAAGATGGTAGATGTTGACAGATGTGAAAATTACCGAACTATCAGTTTAATAAGCCACGGCTGTAAAATACTAACGCGAATTCCTTACAGACGAATGGAAAAACTAATAGAAGCCGACTTCGGGGAAGATCAGTTTGGATTCCGTAGAAATATTGGAACATGTGAGGCAATACTGACCCTAGGACTTATTTTAGAAGCTAGATTAAGAAAAGGCAAACCTACGTTTCTAGTATTTGTAGACGTAGAGAAAGCTTTTGACAATGTTGACTGGAATACTCTCTTTCAAATTCTGAAAGTGGCAGGGGTAAAATACAGGGAGCGAAAGGCTATTTACAATTTGTACAGAAACCAGATGGCAGTTATAAGAGTCGAGGGTCATGAAAGAGAAGCAGTGGTTGGGAAGGGAGTGAGACACGGTTGTAGCCTCTCCCCGATGTTATTCAATATGTATATTGAGCAAGCAGTGAAGGAAACAAAAGAAAAATTCGGAGTAGGTATTAAAATCCATGGAGAAGAAATAAAAACTTTGAGGTTCGCCGATGACATTGTAATTTTGTCAGAGACAGCAAAGGACTTGGAAGAGCACTTGAACGGAATGGACAGTGTCTTGAAAGGAGGGTATAAGATGAACATCAACAAAAGCAAAACGACGATAATGGAATGTAGTCGAATTAAGTCGGTTGATGCTGAGGGAATTAGATTAGGAAATGAGACACTTAAAGTAATAAAGGAGTTTTGCTATTTGGGGAGCAAAATAACTGATGATGGTCGAAGTAGAGAGGATATAATTTGTAGACTGGCAATGGCAAGGAAAGCGTTTCTGAAGAAGAGAAATTTGTTAACATCGAGTATAGATTCGAGTGTCAGGAAGCCGGTTCTGAAAGTATTTATATGGAGTGTAGCCATGTATGGAAGTGAAACAGGGACGATAAATAGTTTACGCAAAAAGAGAATAGAAGTTTTCGAAATGTGGTGCTACAGAAAATGCTGAAGGTTAGATGGGTAGATCACATAACTAATGAGGAGGTACTCAATAGAATTGGGGAGAAGAGGAGTTTGTGGCACAACTTGACTAGAAGAAGGGATCGGTTGGTAGGACATGTTCTGAGGCGTCAAGGGATCACCAATTTAGTATTGGAGGGCAGCGTGGAGGGTAAAAATCGTAGAGGGAGACCAAGAGATGAATACACTAAGCAGATTCAGAGGGATGTAGGCTGCAGTACGTACTGGGAGATGAAGAAGCTTGCACATGATAGAGTAGCATGGAGAGCTGCATCAAACCAGTCTCAGGACTGAAGACCACAATAACAACAAGCGACAATCGTTCTGACACCTCTGACTGTGGAATACATGTACTAGCTTTGTTGTTGCTAAGATGGCAGACTAAGCAACTTTCAGAGGTGGTAGAATGGACCCAAAAAAGAAAAAGAAATGTCTAGTAAACATGAGCTCTAAAGTTGAACGTCTCTACTACTGATCAGGCTCCCATAGCCCATAAAGTATGCATTATAGAGCTCGCGTTTACTTGCACATTATTTTTTCCGTCCATACCACCTCCTCTAAAAATTTGGAAACCAAAACACTTGCACTAAGAAGAGAACTGTTTCACAGTAAAGAGGATGAACAAGTGCTCAAGGTGCTTACGGTATGCACTTTAACGCTCATGTTGACTGCACTGTTTTTCTTGTTTTGGTCCCTGTTACCACCTGTGGAAGTTTCCTAGCCTGCAATTTTAGCAACAACGGTACCGGTACGTGTATTCCACTGTCAGTGGTATCAGAACGATTTTGGCTTACAACTTTCAACTCTGTCGGTTCCGGACCAGGGTCCCTTACCTTCAACCCTCAACGTTTGTAACATCATCACAGCATCACGCTATATAGAATGACCCGCGTAAGTCGTAACACCTCTCGTATTTCATGAAGGGCTGAAGATACATAAAAAATACTAAATATCTGTGTAACAGATAAAGACGGCAGCAACAAAAGAAGTACAGAGTGATTAAAAAAGAAAGAAATACAGTGCGCATGTCCCTGGTTAGAGGAAGGTTGAAAGTTTTATGTTCGCACAGACGCTATACTATACACTCAACACGAGCACCATCTATCGTTCGAGTAACATCGAAATGGTAGTCCCATTCGAGTAACATCGAAATGGTAGTCCATTTCATTCCACACATGAATCAACAGGACCCTGTTTACTGAATCGACTGTTTCAACAATTCGATTCTGTCTTTTATATACCCCCAAAGCAAACAATTGCAAGGTGTGAGATCAGAATCAATTAACAACATCTTGTTGTCATCCTATTCCAATCCAACGTTGTGGGATGGTCTTGCTTTTTATCTGTTATAGTTTGTGATAAACAACTGAAATTTGTTGTTTCTTTTCGAATGATCCTGTAAGTGTTGCAACACACACCTGGACATTTGTGGTAAGTTCCTATGGGACCAAATTGCTGAGGTCATCGGTCCCTAGACTTACACAATACTTAACCTAATTTAAACTAACTTACGCTAAGGAAAACACACACACACCCATGCCGAGGGAGGACTCGAACCTCCGACGGGGGTAGCCGCGCGGACCGTGGCAAGGCGCCATAGACCACGCGGCTCCACTGCGCGGCTTGCAACACTCAGAAACAAGGGAAGCAAGACAAAACGCGACGTAATGTAGCGGTTTCCTGTGCGAAGCGGACGAAAAACAAAAACAAACCGTTTCGTCGGCTGCAGACGGCAGGCTCTAACATGCATCGTAGACAAAGAACTATAAACATAAATAACAGACAGCATGATGTGAGCTATGTGAACAACTGCGTATCTTATTTTCCAAATTAGTATCCTAAGCCTCATTTTCAGCATAGCATAAGTGTATGACATGTAGTGCCTCAACTCCGTAACACGTCTCTTTAGATCTATATGTAAAGTAACTTAAAAGTTGACCTCTAATTATCGCTCCTTTGTAGTTTCAAATAGCTTTAAGTTTAGAATTCACACAACTTCCACGATATGTTAACATACAATAATAATTTCCACAATGGAAATAAACGCAACGCGCTGAAGATATCATGGAAAGTGCTTAAATATGTCTCGGTATAACAAAAGTAATCAGCATGTGACTTGCATAAGGCAGACATTTTCCTCCAGTTTATTGAATCGGGGTTTACGGTAAATCACTGAACGCAGAAGGACACGTAATTTTGTTGTATGATTAATACCCTTAATAGTTCAAATGGCTCTGAGCACTACGGGACTCAACTGCTGAGGTCATTAGTCCCCTAGAACTTAGAACTATTTAAACCTAACTAACCTAAGGACATCACAAACATCCATGCCCGAGGCAGGATTCGAACCTGCGACCGTAGCGGTCTTGCGGTTCCAGACTGCAGCGCCTTTAACCGCACGGCCACTTCGGCCGGCTTAATACCCTTAATTTTTGTGTCAAAAGAGATATGGGTTTTTAAATGTATCGACATACTTTTTAGCGGCTTTCGAAAGGTCATAAAAACGAGTGCAGAGATATAAAGCTTGTTAATGTTTACGTTGAACCTTTTTGCAAAAATGTCTAAGAAATGTGCTGTAATTGAGAGAGAAGGCGTCCAGAATGGATTATTTCAATCTAAACAACGAGAAGGAGGGAGGAGGGATGGGGGAGGGGGAGGGGGGAGGGTGCAGGGGTGCTCATCGTAGGCCTTATCGTTGTACGCAGCGAGAAAAGATTACTACGTCAATAAGGTAAAACATATTTTCTCTTGGCTCTACATTTTACCACATAGATACTGGGTCAGTTACCCATAAATGTAATTATATGCTAACGCGTAGCGTATGAGAAGAGGTTTACGTGTACCTACTCACGTTCAGGTGAACAGTTTCTGTGGAAGCAAGTAAACAGTCGATAGGCTCGACAAAACGACGGAGCCCGACATAAGAGCGTAGTTCGTCTGAGTCTACAACGCAAAACCCGATTCCGGCCGCAATGCGGAAAGTTACAATAACAACATTAACAAGCGTCTCTTCAAAAGCTTTCGAATGTTGTTAAAAAGTGTGTTAATCCATTCAAAACACCCATACTTGCTTTATTACCCTCTAAAACTAAACTAAGCTCCCCCCGAACAGGCCATGAAGGCCCAAAGACACCGACCGGTCGCCGTATCATCCTCAGCCCACATGCGTCACTGGATGCGGATATGGAGGGGCATATGGTCAGCACACCGCTGTCCCGGCCGTTTGTCAGTTTCCGAGACTGGAGCTCCTCAGTTTGCCTCACAAGGGCTGAGTACACCCCGCTTGCCAACAGCGCTCAGCAGACCGGATGGTCACCCACCCATCCAAGTGCTAGCCCAGCCCGACAGCGCTTAACTTCGGTGATCTGACGGGAACCGGTGTTACCAGTGCGGCAAGGTCGTTGGCTTATTACCCTCTTCCAGGCACTTAATTGTGAACCGCAGAGTAATCTTGTAGATGTAGATTATATTCTTACACATGGATATTTTAAGGTCTCCAGTTTATTTTTGGTATTCAAGGAAAGTGATGTGAACTTTATATTTTCATTGGATGTGTCATACTTCACATTTGTACACTAAACAGTTTTCAAACAGTAGTTTCCGATGGTAGATATGTTAATCCCAAAGAGGTTCTGCGTGTCTTTGGTTGCGTAAGACTAGCCATAGAGAATCGGTTGTTGGCTATGCTATCGAGCGGTCTCGAAACAGCTTGCAGAAAGAAAATTACAATGGATAATGAGTAGTGAAATGCGATTTTGTAAAGATTAATTGGACTGTAAGATGGCAAGAACTATGCCCCTTACATGAAGTCATTAAAGATCACCTAACTCACGTTGAGCGAACAGTAGGGCTGAACAAAAATGAATGACAAGGCACAATGCATCTTTTAGAGGGTATAGTATGGACGTAGTGGAATAATTAATGTCGGGTGATGGTTTTAAAGTAATTCATATGACATGAAAACTTTGTGGAAACGAGTCGATTTACTGGACGCTACTTTACCCCAGGGAAACATTTAGAGTTGACCATGGCCAGCTGGGGAATGGCGAAGGGAAGCGACAATAGGCAGCTTAGAGCAGCTCAAGCTCTGAGAAAGCGGTAACGCGGCACAGCCTCCAGCTGCCTTAAGATGAGTGACAGTGAGTGGGTTGCTGACCCCAACTACATGCTGGTGTACCAGGAAACAGACGGAGAACTTGTACGCCTGTTGATAAATGTCCGTCGTCCCGTATTCTGTGAAACATGCGAGAAAGCCGCGAAAGCTATGGTGGAGTGGTCAACAGAGTTCAAACTATGCATGTTCGTGACTATAGCAACTTCACGCTGAATTCACAGTCCGCAGAGCATGAAGTAAATCAGGTGAAGAGCGACAGCATGAAATATGCCGGCCTCCGATGGAAACGTAGGACCAAGGAATTTGGAGTACTCTCCTGGGAGTCAGAATTCCGGAAAACTTGGTGTTTGTGCAGATGCTAACCTTGATGGGTTGCCTGGGGGGAGCTAAATAGAAGAAGTTGAGGGGAAGGGAAATTTTGTGGGAATTTGTTCACTTCCCAGAGCAGGCATTGGTCGGCACTGGGAAGCGACGCATAATTAACGCGACTTGCGCTGCAATTGGCGTAAGTGATTTTGCTGGAGGGGAAACCAAGGCGAAGAGCGGACTGGCAGAAGTCTCAGTAGAGGTCTTCCGTTCCCAGCTTGCCTAGAGTGCGGACATGGCGTTCTTTACTCAGCTTTCCTGAGAAAGAGTGAGCATCTCTGCAGTTTAGGACTTAGCAAATGGAACGATTGAGCTTGGAGCTAGAAAGTTTTGGTTCAGCTACGTACTGAGCAAGATAGCTAGGAGTGAAGAGACGAGCGCAGCCTTGCAGCACCACGAGGTCGGCCGACGCCCACACAACGACGCTGCTCCGCCACGCTGTATTCGGTGATATTGCGCCCGCTCCGGCCACTGATTAATTTGTTGGATCACGTCCACAAAGTTTCCACGAGGGTTTCGTGGGCCGTGTACTGTAGAATTGTTCTCACACTTCGCATTACGCCTGGGTCAGTCGATAGGAATTACTTTTGAGTTATCGAGCTTTACTCCACGCAAACGCAATTCATTACCACTGCCTGGTAGGAGAGTCATGTAATGTGATGATTGAAGGTCGTGAGTTAAACAAATTTGTGATAATCGACTGCATCTGTTTTCAATTAAGTAGTTGAAATCCCTAGTCACTTTCTTAATTAATTTTGTGTTCAACATTTGCATCTGGTGTTCAATAGCTGCATATAACATCAATGTGCACCCCTTTTTAATTAAAAGTGATCAATTCCGAAGCAATTAATGTCAACACTGCCACCGCAGTTCAACCAGGAGTCACAGGGCCTTATTACTTTCTTTGCGTTATCCGATATTGTGGCAGTTTTGCACTCTCTGTTGATCTGTTAGTCAATTAGCTGGGGTGAACACACGCCAAAAACAGATAAGTGACGGGTGGGGTGTTGCAGTACAAGTGAAGATTTTTTTTTTTTTTTGAGGAAAGTGTTGCTCTATTGCTTGCTTGCACATAATTCTGACGTGTTTGAAAACGTAAAGCTTCAGTGGATTTTTTTTCTTAATTGGTTTGTGTTAGTTGATTTCATTGTTCAGACGAGAAGTTTTCTGTTCACATAGTTTACGCTCATCAGAGTTTACCGCTCCGTTACCATTTCAGTAACGATGATTGTAATGGTCGGACATCGAGTTTCAGTCTTTGCAATAAGGTTTTTAAAGGTCTATTCTCCTTCAGTCATTTAGCAACCTCATATTCCGCCACTATCTCCTCACGAAAGAATTTCATATTTTCTGATTATGTGTGTCGCCGCATTGTACTTTGTACTCTGCCTTACACAGTGGCTGAAACTGAGGCACGATCTCTTTAGAATAGCTGCACATCCTTGCACAGCACTTGGGCAAGGCTTTCCTTTTATCTGGCTTGCTTGATGCTGCGCTGCATATTTGAAGTTCGCCACTTCGAGCAGTACCTAGTATGCCCTGCCACTGACAAGCCACAAAAATATGTTAAGACCAGCTACAGTACAGTTGAAATAGTAATATCATTTATAGTTACGTGAAGCTTTTTAAAATTCATTACCTGATCAGTTCCGGGAAAATTCAGTTCAGATTTAATATGCACTTTCACAGTGTTTTTTAGTCAGTGCCTACAATTTTGTCAGTTGGATTGTGTACGTGAATTCGCAGGGCATTTTTAGAGAAACATTTTGGTTATTCATTCTTTCAAAATTTAATTAGTTATTTTATGTATCATTTTCATTGTGTTAACTGTATGTGTTGGAATTGCAAGTTACGTATTGTGACGTCACGCATTGTAGCACTTCACTGTATTGCACAATACGATTTCACAAATCAGCCTATTTAATATGCAATTAAATTTTTTAATTGTTTTAGTAGAATTTCAGACAGTTTTGGCGACTCGTTTTATTCGATAGCATCTTCGTTATTGCACCACTTGTATCGTTCAGGTTTACAACTCAGATACACGAGTATAAAGAACGACAGTTCACTTTACTCTGGTTTCAGTTCACAAGATTAAACATAGAAAAGTCACAATATTCAACAAAATTACGTACATCTCCTCACACTCTCATTTACCGAAAGCCTTTTTTCGTTATCTTCAGTGTTCACAAACTAACGTCTTACACTACTCGCCCCGTATCTGTATGTAAACTTTGGATGCCACCTGTTGGAATGGGAGGATAATCCATCATTTTTTACTCAAAACAATCGGGAAAAGCATGAGGCAGTGTTTGCCGATTGCCACCACTGACATTTCATTTATAGACTAAGGAAATTATAGCACTATCTGGATGTCAGAGTTGTCGGTCACCAACAGAAGTTAAGCATCTTCGCAGGATCCTAAATTATATTCTAAGCTAATGTTGCATGACGAAAATTATCTTCTCTCAAAGCATCTGACAGATTCAGGAAAAACTCGTGTGAAGCACGTCTTGCTTCTTTCTACACGACATCTCGCAAACGATAGATGCAGGTCAAACTCAATCTTCCGTCATTCTAGATTAGCGAAAGGCGTTCAACACTGTACTATACCGCCTAGTAAGCGAGACACGATCATACAGATTAACTTTGCAAATACCTGATTGGCTCGAGGATTATTTGACTAATAGAACCCAGTACTTTATATGGGCGGCGAATGTTCCACAACCTCAGGTGTGCCCCAATGAAGCGAAACAGGACCCTTAACGTTTAAAATATAAACTATCTGACCAAAGTATTCGTAGGCGGTGACACGGCAAGAAGAGCCTCCAGACACGCCGTTGGAGGTGCACACAACACAGACTATGTTACGCTTCTGCCTTACATCATTCAAATAGTTCCCAAGTGAACATCCACCCACCAGCCACGGATATAAGCGGACGCGCGGTTACACTTAGAATTTATATCAACAGTTGGGTCGACACGTCTAGGATCTGTGGTCGCCGCCCAGAGTAAACCATATCGACATACTACTAGTTATATTACTCATCGCGCACTGGATTCAGCACAACATCAGTGTTCAAAGATGGATCTGTGAAAGTGAACTTTTAGTAACATTTCCGCGTATCATTTTCACGCTCAAGTTACGTAATTGTTACTTCCTGGCAGATTAAAACTGTGTGCCGGACCGAGACTCGAACTCCGGAACTTTGACCGAGCGAGGTGGCGCAGTGGTTAGCACACTGGACTCGCATTCGGGAGGACGACGGTTCAATCCCGTCTCCGGCCATCCTGATTTAGGTTTTTCGTGATTTCCCTAAATCGTTTCAGGCGAATGCCGGGATGATTCCTTTGAAAGGGCACGGCCGATTTCCTTCCCAATCCTTCCCTAACCCGAGCTTGCGCTCCGTCTCTAATGACCTCGTTGTCGGCGGGACGTTAAACACTAACCACCACCACCACCACCAGCACCGGAACTTTGCCTTTCGCGGGCAAGTGCTCTACCAACTGAACTACCCAAGCAAGACTCACGACCCGTCCTCATAGCTTCAATTCCGCCAGTACCTCGTCTCCTACCTTTCAAACTTCACAGTAGCTTTTCTGCGAACCTTGCAGAACTAGCACTCCTGGAAGAAAGGGTATTGCGAAGACATGGCTTAGCCACAGCCTGGTGGATGTTTCCATAATGAGATTTTCACTCTGCAGCGGAGTGTGCGCTGATATGAAACTTCCTGGCAGATTAAAACTGCCTACCAATTGAGCTACCCAAGCACGACTCACGATCCGTTCTCACAGCTTCAATTCTGCCAGTACCTCGTCTCCTACCTTCCAAACTTGACAGAAGCTACAGAAGCTACGTAATTGTTACTTTCTCTTCGTAAGTTATTCTAATTTGTTGTTGGCTTCAGTTTTGCCCTAGTTTGCCTAAAATTATTTGTCCCTGTGACAGGGTTGTACAGTTGCTGTGCTCAAGCAAGCCAGCTCCAAAATAGCAACTACCTTTGGCAGTACGATGATCTCTTCCTGCCACTTTCGTATATTGACAGCAAAACCATTTGTTGGATACAACTTAAAAAGCTATTCGTTCTCGTCGTCAGTTTTCTCTTTCTTCTTTTTTTGTATTCACCAACTGCAGTTGACGTTAAAATTAAATGTTGCATGAAGAGCAGCAACTGTACAGCGTCGTCATAGACAGAAATAGGTTAGGCAAACTACAGCAAAAGTGAAGGCAACATGTCTGGGTGTTACTCGTATCTTCTGGCGGACACAGCAGAACCCATAAACGAGGCGTAAATCGCC
Source organism: Schistocerca nitens (assembly GCF_023898315.1). Taxonomy (NCBI): domain Eukaryota; kingdom Metazoa; phylum Arthropoda; class Insecta; order Orthoptera; family Acrididae; genus Schistocerca; species Schistocerca nitens. The sequence goes on along the minus strand of NC_064615.1, from coordinate 244,132,512 downwards.
CAGTTCTTCGTCAGTAAACTTATTCATATTGCCGTAAACGTACAACTAATACTTTTCGGGAAGCAAACCCGAGACAGAACTGAGCAGTAGTAGCTCGCACCAAAATACATAACAAGCTTCGAAATTTCGTTGGTGAAGTTTGAGTTTACCTTGCAGGAAAACTGGAGACTGACCACACACTCGTACTACCAAGTGCCAGTCGATGAGAGCTTAGCTAGCTATCGCAACTGTCTTCACAGAAATTTTAGCGAATCTACCAGCTGCATAGTTAGCAAACAATCTGATGTACACTATCTGATTAAAGCATTCGCGGCTATTAGGGGAGTGTGTATTCCACCCTTCGCCTTTGTGACTGCTTGGGCGCTGCTAGGGACACATTCAGAGGGGTATCTCAGTGCCAGGTTAGGAGTGACTGCCCATTTTTCCTCATGAGCCGCAAGCAGATAGTGATGCTGGACACAGGGGTCTGGAATGAAGTCGACGTTTTAACTCATACTAAACGCGTTCCGTTGCTTCAGGGCGGATCTCTGGACAGGCCAGTCTATTTGAGGAATGTTGTTGTCCACAAAGATCGGTGTAACACATGCTGCTTTCTGCTGTTGCTCAGCCCTGCGCAGTACACAGTGCAGTGATATGTCCTTCCGTATTAAGCGTTTTCTAAAACGCAGTAAGGCGACTGCAACCCAGCCACAACACGGCCATACCGTAACACCACCTCCAGGGTACTTCACGGTATGCAGTGCGTGTGTCTCACGATGAGCTCCTCGATTATTCTACCCTATTCTTCTTAATTTCCTACGTACAATCAGTCTGCTAACTGGACTGCTGGCAGAACTTTGGGACTCACGAATGATCCCCTCTTCTGATTTCATACGACTTATAGAGCCACATTAACGAAAAAAATAATAATTATTATTCTATTACCATGGGTCCCCGATACCCAAATGCTCAGAAAAATCGTTGAAAAACCTACGAAATAAGTGTGTGTGTGTGTGTGCGTGCGTGTGTGTGTGTGTGTGTATGTGTGTCAATGTAGGTGTTATTTTACTTGTTGTGCTCTTTCATGTTGCGTTGAAATATCATTTAGTCGAATGATGTTGATGATGATGTTGACGTACTGTTAACTAAAATCGTCGTTTGCGTAATTTGTTGAGCGACGAAATCTTAGTAAAGCGCTGTTAACGCTATTTAATTGCGAGGTTGAGTCTGTAAAGAATCGCCGTGTCATTGCGTTGTGGCCGAGCGGTTCTAGGCGCTGCAGTCCGAAACCGCGCTGCTGCTACGGTCGCAGGTTCGAATCCTGCCTCGGGCATGGATATGTGTGATGTCCTTAGGCTAGTTAGGTTTGAGTAGTTTAGGGGACTGATGACCTCAGATGTTAAGCTCCATAGTGCTTAGAGCCATTTGAACCATTTGTTATTGCAGGTGTCCAGCGTCACTCCAGCTACACGCCAACGTCGATACCTGGAACTCTCTACATGTTATTGTTGTTGTGGTCTTCAGTCCTGAGACTGGTTTGATGCAGCTCTCCACGCTACTCTATCCTGTGCAAGCTTCTTCATCTCCCAGTACGTACTGCAGCCTACATCCCTCTGAATCTGCTTAGTGTATACATCTCTTGGTCTCCCTCTACGATTTTTACCCTCCACGCTGCCCTCAAATACTAAATTTGTGATCCCTTGATGCCTCAGAACACGTCCTACCAACCGATCCCTTCTTCTAGTCAAGTTTTGCCACAAACTCCTCTTCTCCCCAATCCTATTCAGTACCTCCTCATTAGTTATGTGATCTACCCATCTAATCTTCAGCATTCTTCTGTAGCACCACATTTCGAAAGCTTCTATTCACTTCTTGTCCAAACTAATTATCGTCCATGTTTCGCTTCCATACAAGGCTACACTCCATGCATATACTTTCAGAAACGAAACGACTTACCGACATTTAAATTTACATTTGATGTTAACAAATTTCTCTTCTTCAGAAACGCTTTCCTTGCCATAGCCAGTCTACATTTTATATCCTCTCTACTTCGACCATCATCAGTTACTTTGCTCCCCAAATAGAAAAACTCCTTTACTACTTTAAGTGTCTCATTTCCTAATCTAATTCCCTCAGCAACACCAGACTTAATTCGACTACATTCCATTATCCTCGTTTTGCTTTTGTTGATGTTCATCTTACATCCTCCTTTCAAGACACTGTCCATTCCGTCAACTGCTCTTCCAAGTCCTTTGCTGTCTCTGACAGAATTACAATGTCATCGGCCAACTTCAAAGTTTTTATTTCTTCTCCATGTAACTTAATACCTACTCCGAATTTTTCTTTTGTTTTCTTTACTGATTGCTCAATATACAGATTGAATAACATCGGGGAGAGGCTACTACCCTGTCTCACTCCCTTCCCAACCACTGCTTCCCTTTCATGTCCCTCGACTCTTAGAAAGGCCATCTGGTTTCTGTACAAATTGTAAATAGCCTTTCGCTCCCTGTATTTTACCCCTGCCACTTTCAGAATTTGAAAGAGAGTATTCCAGTCAACATTGTCAAAAGCTTTCTCTAAGTATACAAATGCTAGAAACGTAGGTTTGCCTTTTCTTAATCTAGCTTCTAAAATAAGTCGTAGGATCAGTGTTGCCTCACGTGTTCCCATATTTCTACGGAATCCAAACTGATCTTCCCCAAGGTCGGCTTCTTCCAGTTTTTCCATTCGCCTGTAAAAAATTCGCGTTAGTATTTTACAGCCGTGGCTTATCAAACTGATAGTTCGGTAATTTTCACATCTGTCAACGCCTGCTTTCTTTGGGATTGGAATTATCATATTGTTCTTGAAGTCTGAGGGTATTTCGCCTGTCTCATACATTTTGCTCACCAGATAGTAGAGTTTTGTCAGGACTGGCTCTCCCGAGGCTGCCAGTAGTTCTGATGGAATGTTGTCTACTCCCGGGGCCTTGTTTCGACTTAGGTCTTTCAGTGCTCTATCAAACTCTTCACGCAGTATCGTATCTCCCATTTCATCTTCATCTACATCCTCTTCCATTTCTATAACATTGCCCTCAAGTACATCGCCCTTGTATAGACCCTCTATATACTCCTTCCACCTTTCTGCTTTCCCTTCTTTGCTTAGAATTGGGTTCCCATCTGAGCTCTTGGTATTCATACAAGTCGTTCTCTTTTCTCCAAAGGTCTCTTTAATTTACTCTCTACATATTTATGAGAATATAATTGTAGACGAATAATTAACTTCGAGTGTCACCTACTGTCATTTGAGATGAGCTCTTTTATTTCATCTGATACAATATAATACCGTGAAGAGCCAAAGAAATTGGTACACCAGCCTAATGTCATGTAGGGCCCCCGCGAGCACGCGGAAGTGCGGCGACACGACGTGGCATGGACTCGACTAATGTCCGAAGTAGTTCTGGAGGGAACGGATACCGCGAATCCTGCAGGGCTGTCCATAAACCCGTAAGAGTACCAGGGGTGGAGATCTCTTCTGAACAGCACGTTGCAAGGCATTCCAGATATGCTCAATAACGTTCATGTCTAGGGAGTTTGGTGGCCAGCGGAAGTACTTAAACTCAGAAGAGTATTCCTGGAGCCACCCTGTAGGAATTTTGGACGTGTGGGGTGTCGCATAGCCCTACTGGAATTGCCCAAGTCGGTCGGAATGCACAATGGACATGAGTGGATGCAGGTGATCCGACAAGATGCTTACGTACGTGTTATCTGTCAGAGTCGTATCTAGGCGTAACAGGTATGATTCCAACTGCACACGCCCCACACCATTACAGAGCTTCCACCAGCTGGAACAGTCCCCTGCTGACATGTAGGGTCCGTGGATTCATGAGGTTGTTTCCATACTGGTACCCGTCCATCTGCTCGATACAGTTCGAAACGAGACTCGTCCGACCAGGCAACATGTTTCCAGTCGTCAACAGTCCAATATCGGAGTTGACGGGCCCAGGCGAGGCGTGCAGTGTCGTGCAGTGATCAAGGGTACACGAGTGGCCCTTCGGCTCCGAAATCCCATATCGATGATGTTACGTTGAATGGTTGGATGGTTCGCACGCTGACACTTGTTGATGGCCCAGTATTGAAATCTGCAGCAATTTTCGGAACGGTTGCACTTCTGTCTCGTTGAACGAAAGTCTTCAGTCATCGTTGGTCCGTTCTTGGTCTATCTTTTACTGGCCACAGCGATGTTGGATATTCGATGTGTTACCGGATTCATTCACCGCACACTCGTGAAATGGTCGTACGGGAAAATCTCCTCTTCATCGCTACTTCGGATATGCTGTGTCCCATCGCCCTTGCGCCGACTGCGACAACACGTTCAGACTCACTTAAATGTCGATAACCTGCGATTGTAGCTGCAGTAACCGATCAAACAACTGCGCCAGACACTTGTTGTCCTATATAGGCGTTGCCGACCGCAGCGCCGTATTCTGCCTGTTTACATATGTCTGTATTTGAGTACGCCTGCCTATACCACATTCTTTGGCGATTGAATGTATATTTGTAGAGCAGCAGTAGCTTCAAGATAAACTTAATGACAACAATAGAAAATGGCTCTGAGCACTACGAGACTTAACAGCTGAGGTCATCAGTCCCCTATAACTTACAACTACTTAAACCTAATTAACCTAGCCGCGCGGGTTTAGTCGAGCGGTCTAAGGCGCTGCAGTTATGGACTGTGCGGCTGGTCCCGGCGGAGGTTCGAGTCCTCCCTTGGGCATTGGTGTGTCTGTTTATCCTTAGGATAATTTAGGTTAAGTAGTGTGTAAGCTTAGGGACTTATGACCTTAGCAGTTAAGTCCCATAAGATTTCAGACACATTTGAACATTTTTAACTAACCTAAGGACAACAATAGAAGAATAATAGAATAATTAAAATTCTAGGTAACAACAAAAATTATTTATAAATCAGATGATAGTATTGTTCATATCTCCCTGCAATATCCCTACATACATCTCACAGTGTGAAAGAGACATTTCACAAATAAAATTTTTCATATTAAACTGTGACATGACAGTGTGTGTGTGTGTGTGTGTGTGTGTGTGTGTGTGTGTGTGTTTGATCAGCGTAGTTCTCTAAAGTCTGAAGCAAACATGGTTTGGCTTGTTGCCAGGAGATTATTGCCTTGGCCGTAAGATACCCTTAATGGGTTCAAATGGCTCTGAGCACTATGGGACTTAACATCTGAGGTCATCAGTCCCCCATACCTTAGAACTACTTAAACCTAACTAACCTAAGGACATCACACACATCCATGCCCGAGGCAGGATTCGAACCTGCGACCGTAGCAGTCGCGCGGTTCCAGACTGAAGCCCCTAGAACCGCTCGGCCACCGCGGCTGGCGAAAAAATGGGGCTGTGATGGTTGGAGTACGGGATCTCCCTACTTATGGCAAGATCGAAATATTGTATAAATCTAGAACGTGATTCTCCCATGTTATAATCACAATACTTTTCACAGGTGTATAACTCATCTGAAGTATATCATACAGTTTTCTTGTTATAATAGAACTTGAGCTGTTATTGGAATTAACAGTGGGTTTTATGTAGCTACCAGCTTTGTGAATTTTAATTGTGTTCTTAACTTCGGAGCACATGCATTGATAGCAACACATCATTTAAGAACATTGTTATTCAGTAGAAAGTTGAATTTTTTAGAGACTTTTCAGTTTAATTTATATATTTTTGGATAAAATCAAGTTGTAGTTCCTTGGTGTTGGTTGTCATAACAAATAAAAGTTTTGAACTGCAGTCTCTTTGACGTGTGATTGCAGGTGTTTTAATTTTATCTCCTTTTATTAAGAGAGCATCACAGTTCATAAGATTCCCATTTATGTGTGTGAGTATTAATTGTTCTTTGTGGACTGGTTCTGAACTCCTACATTCTTTAATACTTTTCTTTATAATTTCATAAGCTTTATGTGGTACAGCATTCTGTGTATTGTGCCAAATTGTGTCTATGGTGCAGAACATTTAAGTGCTAATGATCAGATGTTTGATATTATCTTCATTTTGAAGTTAAGTTGCGCTTAAGGCCTTTATTCATTCTGTTGGCTTTGTTTAGTTATCTGGCATCTTTATTATTGAAAGTTACAGCATTGTTATTCATAACTATCACATAGAATTTTATGTTATATCCTAGCCAGTAATGCCACCCGAGCCCGCTGCCAAAAGGTTGGCAGCATCAAAGTCCGGACGCCGTCCGCATAAGCAGCGCCAGCGAGACAGGAAATCGCCGCAAGTCTGCGCGCGCCACCGCTGGCTTCTGGTTTCTTAAGCGCTGGAGTCGCGAGCGCTAGGACAGTTCTGTATTCGCCGCTCAGTTGTATACTCGCCACCGAATTGTGTACTTGCTAGTCAGTTGTGTGTTCATCGCAGCAGAGTTGTTGTTTGTCGTCAGCCGACGCTGACCTAGCCGCTCCGACTCGAACTAGACAGATCTCTGTAGACACGGAGTTCACTACTGTGTTTCTGTATCTTCGTTAATAAAGATAAGTACCGACTTTTATTTAATCAGAGTGTTTGGGTTTTCATCTTTCTGTTCACTGTTCCAGCGGACCGGTCGGCCCGCTATTAAAAGTGTGGCGGTGACTTCGTAAGCCGTTTCTACAGCGAATTGTTTGTCGCTACGAACGCCGCCACAAAATTTTATAATTTATATCTTACTGAAAAATCGTTCCTTTCATTGCATGATATGAGGAAGCGCGTCCTCCGGTCTCGTCTTCGATAAAATAATAGCTTCGAGTGAAACCTCTCATGCTGAAACCAGCTTACGTAAACTGCATCCCTAGCTGTGTGAGAACCGTCGTCTTTGGAATACCACAGCGTCGTAAACTGTGCCTGTATTTCAGGGCACGAGAAGTTATGACGAGCCCCTCCGAAAGGAGCTATTTGCAGGTGCCAGTGGGACACGCCGGAAAACAACTTTACTCCCGCGGAGGTCAACCGGGAGTTTCATTATATTTTGTCGGTGGGGAATTTATTTTGTCTGCGGGAGCCGGCCGGTGGGGGCTGGGTGCGGCTGATTTAGGAAGGAGAGCGCCAATTACGGCGAGTGTCGGCCGCTGCTCGCGGGGAGCCACAGCCGGCAGCCGGCAGACAGCAGCCGGTAGCGCCGGCCGCGGGCCCGAGCGCCGCCCCTTAATGAAGGTGTCGAAGTGTTTACGGCGGCGATCCCGGCGCGCAGCTGGAGGTCCACTCTAATGAATTCCGCAATTAACTTTCCGGCCCGTAACGCCACCCGCGGCATTTTAACGGCTTCCTCGTTATTCCGGCCCGACAGGAGACGTCCCGCGCCTGTTGATTCTCCGCGGACCGATCCCGAGTCGCCTCCCCCACCCGCGAACGGCGGCCGATAACACTGGTCGCTGTAAAGTCTCTGCAAAGTTACGTCGCCGTGCCACGTAAGAAATTTGAGGCCGCGCTTAGTAACTTCATAAGAGTCAGGCGGCGTGGGTAGACAGTGGCTGGACACCGACAGAGAAATGTGTTGTTGTGCTGTGGTGGAAAGGGACGGCGCTTAGCGCTGGCCGTGTTGACATCTTATGTCAAAACTTCTCTGAGATAATTGGGCGTTGACCATTTGTGGCGGTATCTCATAAGATCTCTGAAAGGAGCTGATCTTACCGTGTATTAAAACTGTGCTCCCGGAAATCGTATGGTCTTGTTTGGGGAAAAAGAGAAAAAAAAATACTGAAGATATTAATCAGCTTGTAACACTGTCCTACAACATTTAAAAAGATGAGCACATCACCACAATAAACAAAAAAGTGGAAAAATTACAATATCTGGCCACGGAAATCTGTTGTTGAATTCTGTTATCATAGACAGGCTGCACGGACTACATAAAGCTTTTCCTTTCAGCCATGAATATACGCTAGCCTTTCCTGAAGTCATAACGCTCGCCTCTGATTGTTAAAAATCTGTTTATCTACAAAATCCACTATTGCTATTTCGACTGCTGTGAATTTTAAGTTGAATAGGCCAAAATTTTTTGTCTTCGACACATCTCAAAATTTTAAAAATGGCTGAGAAGTGTGTACGTCAGTATCACATCTACAGGCTAAGTGTTAAAGAATCTACATTCATGCTCATAAATTAAGGATAATGATGATACATGGTGAAACAAAGCTCTGCTGGGCGGTTTGCGGCTTTACATCACCTCGGGGTATGACCATGCAGTGCATTTGACCTGCGGTCGTCGGACGGTGGCGCTGGCAGCAGTCCATATACGTAGAGCTCTGTTGGGGTGCATGTCAGAGTACGGTGCAGCGAGTAAGTGTGCAGACGTTTTCAGACGTGCTAATGGTGACTGTGTGTTGAAAATGGCACAAAGAACACATATTGATGACGTTACGAGGGGTAGAATACTAGGGCGACTGGAGGCTGGTCAAACACAGCAGGTCGTAGCACGGTCCCTCCGTGTGCCACAAAGTGTGAACTCAAGATTATGGCAACGCTTCCAACAGACAGGAAACGTGTGTCCAGGCACTACCGTACGGGACGTCCACAGTGTACAACACCATAAGAAGGCCGATATCTCACCACCAGTGCCCGCAGACGGCCACGGAGTACTGCAGGTAGCCTTAGTCTGGACCTTACTGCATACACAGGAACAGTTGTCTCCAGACACACAGTCTACAGATCACTGAACAGACATGGTTTATTCGCCAGGAGACCTGCAAGGTGCATTCCACTGACCCCTGGTCACAGGAGAGCCCGTAAAGCCTGGTGTCAAGAACACAGTTCATGGTCACTGGAACAGTGGTGTCAGGTTATGTTCACCGACGAGTCAAGGTATAGTGTGAACAGTGATTCTCGCCGGGTTTTCATCTGGCGTGAACCAGGAACCATACACCAAACCCTTAATGTCCTTAAAAGAGACCTGTATGGAGGTCGTGGTTTGATGGTGTCGGGTGGTACTATGATTGGTGCACGTACACACTTACATGTCTTTGACAGAGGAACTGTAACAGGCCAGGTGTATCGGGACGTCTTTTTCCACCAGTATGTTCGCCTTTTCAGGGGTGCAGTGGGTCCCACCTTCCTCCTGATGGATGATAACGCACGGCCCCACCGAGCTGCCATCGTGGAGGAGTACCTTGAAACAGAAGATATCGGGCGAATGGAGTGGCCTGCCTGTTCTCCAGACCTAAACCCCATCGAGCACGTCTGGGATGCTCTCGGTCGACGTATCGCTGCACGTCTTCAAACCCGTACGACACTTCAGGAGCTCCGACAGGCACTGGTGCAAGAATGGAAGGCTACATCCCAGCAGCTGCTCGACCACCTGATCCAGACTATGCCAACCTGTTGTGCGGCCTGTGTACGTGTGCATGGTGATCATATCCCATACTGATGTCGGGGTACATGCGCAGGAAACAGTGGCGTTTTGTAACACATGTGTTTCGGGATGGTTTTCTCAACTTATCACCAACACCGTGGACTTACAGGTCTGTGTCGTGTGTGTTCCCTATTGCCTATGCCATTAGCGCCAGTTTTGTGTAGCGCCACGTTGTGTGGCACCACATTCTGCATTTATCCTTAATTTATGAGCATGAGTGTACATCTACACCACCACTACAAACATATGCCCAAGCCAACGTGTGGTGCATGGCGGAGAGTAGCTTGTACCACTGTTAGTCAGTTCCTTTCCTTCTTCCATTCGCAAACAGAGCGAGGAAACTCGACGACCGTCTATATGCCTCCGTACGGCCCTTAATTTCTCTTATCTTCATGGTCCTCACACGAAATGCACAGAGAGCGTTAGCAGAATAGTTCTGTAGTCAGCCTCAATTGCCAGTTCTCTAAACTTTCTTAATAGTGCCGCGCGAAATGCACGTCGTCTTCTCCCCAAAGAGTCCTACTTCACAAAGCATCTTCGTAATATTCTGTTGCCGATCGAACCAACAGTGATAAATCTAGCAGCACGCTTCTGAATTTCTTCGATGTCTCCCTTTAATCCGACATAATATGGAGCCCACACTCTGGCGAAGTACTCAAGAATGGGTCGACCAGTGTTCTGTACGTGGCTTCCTTTACAGATGAACCACACTTTCCAAAAATTTTCCCAATATACCGAGGTTAGCCATTCACCTTCCTTACTTCCGTTCATACGTGCACGTTCCATTCCATATCACTTCGCAACTTTACGCCTAGACATTAAATCGACGTGACTGTGTCAGGACAGCACACTACTAAGCAGATTACAGAGTACCTGACGGCTCAACACAAAAGTTTTGTCTCAAGTACAGATAGTGTTGAGGATCAGTGCACAAAGTTCAAAACCATCGTACAATATGCGTTAGATGAGTATGTGCCAAGCAAGATCGTAAGAGATGGAAAAGAGCCACCGTGGTACAACAACCGACTTAGAAACCTGCTGCGGAAGCAAAGGGAACTTCACGGCAAACATAAACATAGCCAAAGCCTTGCAGACAAACAAAAATTACGCGAAGCGAAATGTAGTGTGAGGAGGGCTATGCGAGAGGCGTTCAATGAATTCGAAAGTAAGGTTCTATGTACTGACTTGGCAGAAAATCCTAAGAAATTTTGGTCTTATGTCAAAGCGGTAGGTGGATCAAAACAAAATGTCAAGACACTCTGTGACCAACATGGTACTGAAACAGAGGATGACAGACTAAAGGCCGAAATACTAAATGTCTTTTTCCAAAGCTGTTTCACAGAGGAAGACTGCACTGTAGTTCCTTCTCTAGATTGTCGCACAGATGACAACATGGTAGATATCGAAATAGACGACAGAGGGATAGAGAAACAATTAAAATCGCTCAAAAGAGGAAAGGCCGCTGGACCTGATGGGATACCAGTTCGATTTTACACAGGGTACGCGAAGGAACTTGCCCCCCTTCTTGCAGCGGTGTACCGTAGGTCTCTAGAAGAGCGTAGCGTTCCAAAGGATTGGAAAAGGGCACAGGTCATCCCCATTTTCAAGAAGGGACGTCGAACAGATGTGCAGAACTATAGACCTATATCTCTGACGTCGATCAGTTGTAGAATTTTGGAACACGTATTATGTTCCGAGTATAATGACTTTTCTGGAGACTAGAAATCTACTCTGTTGGAATCAGCATGGGTTTCGAAAAAGACGATCGTGTGAAACCCAGCTCGCGCTATTCGTCCACGAGACTCAGAGGGCCATAGACACGGGTTCACAGGTAGATGCCGTGTTTCTTTACTTCCGCAAGGCGTTCGATACAGTTCCCCACAGTCTTTTAATGAACAAAGTAAGAGCATATGGACTATCAGACCAATTGTGTCATTGGATTGAGGAGTTCCTAGATAACAGAACGCAGCATGTCATTCTCAATGGAGAGAAGTCTTCCGAAGTAAGAGTGATTTCAGGTGTGCCGCAGGGGAGTGTCATAGGACCATTGCTATTCACAATATACATAAATGACCTTGTGGATGACATCGGAAGTTCACTGAGGCTTTTTGCAGATGATGCTGTGGTGTATCGAGAGGTTGTAACACTGGAAAATTGTACTGAAATGCAGGAGGATCTGCAGCGAACTGAGGCATGGTGCAGGGAATGGCAATTGAATCTCAATGTAGACAAGTGTAATGTGCTGCGAGTACATAGAAAGATAGATCCCTTATCATTTAGCTACAAAATAGCAGGTCAGCAACTGGATCAGTTAATTCCATAAATTATCTGGGAGTACGCATTAGGAGTGATTTAAAATGGAATGATCATATAAAGTTGATCGTCGGTAAAGCAGATGCCAGACTGAGATTCATTGGAAGAATCCTAAGGAAATGCAATCCGAAAACAAAGGAAGTAGGTTACAGTACGTTTGTTCGCCCACTGTTTGAATACTGTTCAACAGTGTGGGATCCGTACCAGACAGATTTGATAGAAGAGATAGAGAAGATCCAACGGAGAGCAGCGCGCTTCGTTACAGGATCATTTAGTAATCGCGAAAGCGTTACGGAGATGATAGATAAACTCCAGTGGAAGACTCTGCAGGAGAGACGCTCAGTAGCTCGGTACGGGCTTTTGTTAAAGTTTCGAGAACATACCTTCACCGAAGAGTCAAGCAGTATATTGCTCCCTCCTACGTATATCTCGCGAAGAGACCATGAGGATAAGATCAGAGAGATTAGAGCCTACACAGAAGCATACCGACAATCCTTCTTTCCACGAACAATACGAGACTGGCATAGAAGGGAGAACCGATAGAGGTACTCAGGGTACCATCCGCCACACATCGTCAGGTGGCTTGCGGAGTATGGATGTAGATGTAGATGTACTACTGCTGCAGTCGAACATTACAGGATTGTTTTTTCCTGTTCATCTGCATCTACGTTTGCAACAAGCTGTCATTCATCACACGAACTAAAAATTTTCTCTATGTTGTTTTATATCCCCTAAAGTCACTCAACAACACCTTCTCCTAGACCAAAGCATCTCCAGCAAATTGCCAAGGATTGTTGCTGACCCTGCCCGTCAGATCATATATGGAGAATAACAACGGTCCTACTACATCTCCCTGAAGATATCCTTGTATCCGATGAACACTCGCCGCCGAAGACACCATACTGGGCTCTTTTACTTTAGAGGTTTTCGAGCCACTCAAGTTCCTGAGGACCTATTCCTTATTCTCGTACCTTCGTTAAGGGGGATAGGACGTCAAACGGGCCGACGTGGAGCAGGAGAGGCACCACAGGACATTTTAATTTCCACTGCCTATACTTTTACAAATATTCATAAAACTTTGTCAGTATGACCAGGAAGGATTCAGGATTCACACTCGTAACAGCGGAAGTTCAAAAACACAACAAAATATTTTTTTTACATGTGAAATTTCATCATTTTTTCACTTACTATTGGCTGCATTTGTTGCTATAGGTACTTTTCTTCATAAGTAAGAGAGACTGTTCGATGAATTTTGCCTACAAACCATACTTAAAGGTGTCTGAAACTCTAGAATCTATTTAATGTATGAAAAAATGAATGAGCTGTTACGTTTTAAACTTTATTTTTGGAAAAAAATCAAATTTTGTTGTTAATTATCTCAATTTTTACCACAGTTTTTAATAGATTTGGAAAATTCTAGTTTCATACACCTGTAACTATGGTTTGTATGCTGTGCATAATTCATCAAAGAATCTCTCTTACTTGTGAAGAAAAATGTACCTATATTAACAAATGCAGCCAACAGTAAGTGAAAAAATGATGAAATTTTATACCTAAAAAAAATTATTTTGTTATGTTTTTGCACTTCCGCTGCTATGAGTGTGAATCCTGAATCCTTCCTGGTCATGCTGACAAAGTTTTATGAATTTATTTTTAAAAGTATAGACAGTAGAAAATAAAATGTCCTGTGGTGCCTCTCTTGCTCCAAGTCGGCCCGTTCGACGTCCTACCCCCCTTAACATCGTGCAATGAAATGAAATGAGCGTACGGCATTGTGGGCCGGGATCTTCCATTCGGGGAAGTTCGGCTGCCGAGGGCAAGTACTTATTGCATTCGACGCCACATTGGGCGACTTGCGCGCCGGAGACAGGGATGAAATGATGATTAGGACAACACAACACCCAGTCCCTCAGCGGAGAAAATCTCCTGCCGTAGCCAGGAATCGAACCCGGGCCCTTTGGCATGTCATTCCGCCACGCTGACCACTCAGCTAACGGGGGCGGACAACAGCGTGCAATGGGGTACCGTGTCAAATGCTATCCGGAAATCTAGGAATATGGAATCTGCCTGTTGTCCTACATCTATGGTCTGCAGTATTTCATGCGAGAAAAGGGCAAGCCGAGTTTCGCACTAGCGAATACCTTCCTTTGTGTCCATCCGGACTTCTTCCTTTCTTCTTCTTTCGCTTACGCCATAGTCCCACAGCGATCGCTGGGTCGGCGTCGTTACGACGGATGTGGCAATGTTAGTTTTAGGAATGGCCGGATGCCCTTCCTGCCACCACGTCGTACCCCCCAGGACAGAATCAGTGTACCCCAACTGTCTGTGTCCAGTGTAAATCGTGAAATAGTGTGGACGTGTTTCAAATGTCTGCGACGCGTGTAACCGAGGAGGAACTTGGGGACCAGCCCGGTATTCACCTAGCGGGATGTGGAAAACCGCCTAAAAACCAGATCCAGGCTGGCCGGCACACTGGCTCTCATCGTTAATCCGCCAGGCGGATTCGACCTGGGGCCTGCGCGCCTACCCGAGTCCAGGAAGCAGCGCGTTTGTGCTCTTTTTTTTTTTTACGTGGGAGTTGAACCGGCTTTCCATACATGTTTCGCTTTTTTTCTCTTTTTTTCATTTTGTTCGATATAGTTCGTTGTGTTTGGTCTGGGCGGGCGGACGTTCAAAAATGGTTCAAATGGCTCTGAGCACTATGGGACTCAACATCTTAGGTCATAAGTCCCCTAGAACTTAGAACTACTTAAACCTAACTAACCTAAGGACAGCACACACACCCATGCCCGAGGCAGGATTCGAACCTGCGACCGTAGCAGTCCCGGGCGGACGTCACAAGACGTCCGTTCAAGTTGATCGTTGATTCCTTTACTCAGTTTTTTTTTTTTTTTTTTTTTTTTTTTTTACACACACGCTGACCTACCGTGCCGGCTACTCTCGGCTACCCTGGCGGGGACTTTGTGTCCATCCGGACGGTATGTAATTTCTGAAACGTGAAATGTAAAACTTCAGCTTTCTTTTTTCTGTCTTCTACTGCCACAACAGGCTGGTCAACGAGTGACCGGATAGAAGCCTTTGACCCGCTCAGTGATTTCACACAGGACCAGACTTTTCTCGGGTTCACGGCAAGAACGTTTGCTAAGGTATGACGGTGGAAGCTGTTGTATGCTTCGTGCATCTATATTTTTACAGACGCACGGATTTCTGCTAACTTTTGCTCGCCGTCGTTCGCACGTTCTTCTTTGAACAGAGAGTGCAACAGTCTCTGCTTTCTGAACTTGTTCCGAATTTTGTCCGCATTAAATGAGAACGAGACAACACACACAATAATATGGCGTAACCGATTCCGGCATCTTTAGCACAAATAACAGTTTGATCTGAGTTTAAGCAAAGCTTGGATCAAATGTTAAATAGAAGAGATAAAATAACGCTCAAAACAGAGGATTAGCATATATGATAGCGCACTGAAACACGCGAAAACCGTTTTATCTGTGTGAAAAGTGGGGGTGATTTTGCTGTGGCTCGGATGATTGACTTTTTGAAGAGAGTGAAACAATAATACATGCAAGATAACGCATACAATGAAGAGAAAAAAAACCCTATAGCATCGGATTATAAGATTGTTTGTAAACATCTACAGAATGTTACAATATATAAATATTTCGTGGCAATACTAATATGCAATGGGACGAACACGTCAATAGTAGGGCAGGTGAATGGTATATTTATATTTCCTACAAAGGAAGTAGCACACAAGGCGCTAGTGCGATCAATTCTGGGGTACTGTTTCAGTGTCTGGACTCCTAACTAAGACTGCATGACAGGAAAAATTGAATGAATTCACAGACATGCTGCTAGGCTGAGATGCTCGGGCAACTCAAATAGGAATCTTTGGAGAAAAAGTGACGTCGTTTTCGCGAAATCCGGTAGGAGTACATTTAGATAACACAGATTCGAGGCACGGTTTTGTTGTCACCACCTTATACCTTACGTAGTTAAGGAGCAGTACACTTACGGTGGAATACAAACAGTATACGATGGCGGAATAAGATAGAACTTCGCTCTTCCCCTGATAAACATAGCTGTTGCGTAATAGTTTGAGTGCTTCATGTGAATACTCGACGAAAGGCTGGAGATACCGTTTGCTTCAGTAAACGTAAATGCAGTAACGGTAATGATATGCAATAAAAAGGAAATTCAGCCTTTACTGTAAGACTATCCGACCATTGACCTACTTGTGCGAACGCACGCGTTATGCCCCAACTCGTACGGGACTTGGTAGATTAATCTGCCACGAGTAATGAGAGTGATGGGCAAACATCTATTAGGCGCACTACGAATGGTGTGGACATGTTGGGAATGTGCGTCTCACGGGGAGCGTGCAAGGGATAAGTCCCTGCAGGCGCACTATCCTCTGTGCCCTCGGTGGCGGACGGGCTCGGCGCGCCGGGCAGTGCTCCGCAGGTGTTTACCCGCTAGCGCGCGGTCGCGTCGTTGTATTGCCGTATAGTACCTGTACCGACCCGACATGGCGTTCTCATATCGAAAAGCTACAATCAAACTAACGTTCAACGCATCGTACACGAGACCGAAGGCCCATGAAATTGAACGGTTTCTACGAGACATCATGTACATCGAACCACAATAACTGATAGGAATTCATCTGTCTGTTGTAACCAGCACAGTGTACCTCAAACTGATTGACGAAGCGGCCTGCGACAGATTACTCCAACGATCTGCAAACGGCTTTCGCTTCTGTCACGCAGACGGTAACGTGAGCGTGGTAGGAGTTGACCATGCTGGTCTGGGGGTGCGTACCGTGCGCATCTTTGAACTACCGTTCGAAGTTCCTGCCAACCTAGTCGTTGATGCGCTGCGGCCATACGGCACAGTTCTGAGCCACACAGAGGAGAAATGGAACACATTCGAAACGTACCCTGTCCTTAACGGGGTACGACAAGTGCGCATAGAACTTAAGATGCACGTTCCATCATATGTTTTCGTTGGTGGCTGCCGCGCAATTGTTATATATGATGGACAACCGAGGACCTGCTCGGGCTGCGGCAAGGAGGGCCATGTTAGAACTGAGTGTCTGCAGCGCCGCCTCGTTCAGGTGCCCCGCAATGAACTTCCGCAACGATCCACTATGACCTCTCTCCCGCTAACATATGTGGAGGCGGCACGACATGATGTGATGGATGATCAAAACCTGCTACCTCCTCAAGCCGCTGCCAGCTCCGTTGGAGAGTCAGCGCCGTCGACGACGCCGCAGCCCAACGGTGCAGAGGTTCCTACAGCCTCTGCCCACCGCAGCGTCATGGGCACCCAGCCACCGTCACTGTCGGGATCAGACACAGGGGTTCCTAGCGACCGAGACCGTGTCGAGCCCCGCCCTCCAGTGGATGTCGAATCTCGGACCCGAAAGCAAAAATCACCCAAGCGACACAAGAAGAGGCGATTGTCAGCTGAAGAACAGGACAGGGATGTGAAGCCGGCGGAAGACATCGACTTCGTTGACTCGCCCACAATTGCAACGGACTTCAGTGGCATCATTCACCAGAAGGTGCCTGAAGACAAGGAACACTCTCCTAAATCTGGTGGCCCAGAAAACGAGGCGCACTGCGTCGACTCCCAAAATGTGGGCTCCTATGAAAGCGACCAGCCCCCAATGACATCACAATCGTTTCTTGATGATTGGGCAGACGATATGGAGGCAGATGATGCACAGCAAACATCGATATCTCCACCAGAGCCCATGGCTGACATTGAGCCCGGAGGGCTCTGCCAGTCAGGGACTCCTACGGCACAGTAATGCACAGCATGCAGATGGATGGCTGTGTGGTGTGTGGTGTGTGAGATCACTGTGGGATTGCACCGACACACTGCCTCCGCCACTTGATATGTCTCAGTCATACCGTGTGGGAACAATCAATGTAAATGGTGTCCACTCCACTGTCAAGACCCGCATGTTACACGACATGATCAGAGCGGCAGACTTGGACATTGCTCTTCTCCAGGAGGTCCGTCCCGAGCTGTGTTTAGACCTACATGGCTACACCACGTACAGCCTACCCGTAGCTGATG
This sequence comes from Schistocerca nitens, assembly GCF_023898315.1. Taxonomy (NCBI): domain Eukaryota; kingdom Metazoa; phylum Arthropoda; class Insecta; order Orthoptera; family Acrididae; genus Schistocerca; species Schistocerca nitens. The sequence continues at coordinate 244,114,755 of NC_064615.1, read as the reverse complement.
GCCCAGGAGGAACGGCCATCCTTCTCCGAGATGGCATAGACGCGACGGACGCGACGTACTTGCCGAACGGGCGAGGCTTCGCACTCACACTTGGCGCAGTCCGCCTCATTAACGTCTACGCTCCCTCCGGTAATTCGCACCGTGGTGACAGGCATGTCTTCTATTCGGAGGAGGTAGCCCCACTTTTGCTGGGAAATATGGACCATTACATAGTGGGCGGCGATTTTAACAGTGTTCTGCGGCCCGAGGACCAGATACCGCATTACGTCCCATGCCCGGCTCTACAAGCATTGATACGTGACATCGCGCTCCACGACACATGGCTCTTACATCATGGGACCCAGAGTGGATATACGCACTTTACCAGCCATTCTGCCAGTCGTCTGGACCGGATATACGTCTCGCGTGCCCTCCGCACAGCAACCCGTGATGCAGAACTCTGGCCGACGGCCTTCACGGACCATCTCGCGTACATCTGCACTGTCACCTTGCCCCAACAACTCACGAGACGCAGCAGGGGCCCGTGGACGCTGAACGTCTCCCTCCTTCGCGAGGAAGCATGTCGGCGAGCAGTCACTGACACGTGGCGTCGATGTATCAGGCGCCTGCCTATGTATGCTTCCACGTTGCTCTGGTGGCTGGAATGTGTCAAACCTGCACTCCGAAAGACCTTGATGGCCTACGGGCGTGACAGATCGAACTGGCAAAGGGCAACATCGGAATTTTACTATACAGCGTTACGTGAGCTGGCGACGCAACCGCCGTCTCCCGAACGTCAGATGTACGTACAACGCATCAAAGCTCATCTACTTCGCATCAGGACAGAGCAGCTAGACGGTGTCCACATCCGTGCGCGAGTGTAAGACTGTATCCCCAACGAAACAGCGTCAGTGCATCACATTGTGCGCGAGAGGCGCCACCGCAAACGTCAGCTCATTACGGCGGTAAACACGGAGGACGGCGGGCGCGCAGTGACACAAACGGACATCGCGCACACGTTCGCCAGACACTATGGGACCTTGTACATGGAAGATCCGCGAAATGTACGTGATTATGACGAGCTCTTGCACGATTTTCCCGCCCCTCGGGACGTGGCGCCCGATGATAGTCTGCTGTTGCCCATAACACCCGACGAGCTGACATCGGCCTTGGCACGTGGAGCACCGAACAAGTCGCCTGGACCGGATGGTTTACCCCTGGAATTCTACCGCACTTTTTACCACCTTATGGGTGACAAGTGGCTCCAAATGTTTCAAGACCTGATCCGCCATGATTTCACTGTCCCCACAGAATTCACAGAAGGCATCTTGATCCCAGTTCCGAAACCGAATGGTGGTTGTAGGTGGCAGGATTTTCGCCCACTCACACTCCTCAACAACGACTACAAGATCTTCGCCCGTATCCTCCGCGCGCGTCTCCACACCGCTATCGGGAAGGCCATCCACACCGATCAGACATGTTTAGGTGGTGTCAGCAACATTCATACGGCGTTAGGAGCATACCGCGACGTAATTGCTTTGACGGCGGCCTGCAAAATACGAGGCGCCCTTGTCGCCGTTGATTTTGACCACGCACTCGACCGCGTCGACCACGGCTTCTTACGCGCAGTTTTGCAACACATGGGCCTCTCTCCGGAGTCTGCACAGGTGGTCCTTCGACTGGTCCACGGAGGGCGCTCCCGCATGATCGTCAACGGTTATCAGTCTGGTCACATTCTTGTTGGACGGTCAGTGCGACAAGGGTGCCCCCTGTCGGGCATATTATTTGCTGCAGCGCTTGAACCAGCTTTACATGGTCTACGGCGGCGATTAACTGGTATCTCCTTGCGGGACGTGACCTTTTGTTGTGGTGCATTCGCCGATGACGTGGTGTTCCTGGCCAGATCAGAGGATAAAATGCATATGGCGCTACAGTGGCTACGCCAGTACGGGGCGGTCGCTGGGAGCGTCATTAACGTGAAGAAGACAAAATACGTGGATGTCGGAGGGGGCACCTTTGACAAGGTGCCCGTACTCAAGTGTTTAGGAGTGCAATTCTATAGCAATGACCGCCGCACGGCGGCGGCTACGTACCGCCGGCTCCTACACCAGACACGTGCTCTGCTGCAGGACAACAAACTGCGTAGCTTGAATATGCTCCTCAGAACACGTTATGTCAACACCTATCTTGTCTCAAAACTGAACTATTTTGCGCATATCCTTCCCTTGACAGCTACGATGGCCGACAGATTTCAAGCAGCATATGGACATTTCGTAAGCACCGGTCTGGTTTTTAAAGTCCGATACGCCACCTTGACACTGCCGCAGTGGGCGGGCGGTATCGGTTTAATTCACGTATATAACCGTGCGCGATCGCTTTATCTCACCACTGTGCGTCGCACATGGACCTCTGCCCACGCCACTCTGACGGGCACCCTGATAGCGGAAGTGGCACCACACTCTCTGCATCCCCCGGTTTCTGTAGGACACATTTCACCGGCACTCACCCACATCAGAGAGTTCTTGATTGACTTCACCACTGTGCGTCGCACATGGACCTCTGCCCACGCCACTCTGACGGGCACCCTGATAGCGGAAGTGGCACCACACTCTCTGCATCCCCCGGTTTCTGTAGGACACATTTCACCGGCACTCACCCACATCAGAGAGTTCTTGATTGACTTCAGCTACTTACGGTCAGAACTTCCGACGACACGGAAGCCCAGCACACAAGACTATTATCGCCTATATCAACGGCGGCAACCTGTATATACGGTCACCCACAGACATCCTGAAGTTGCTTGGAACACGGTGTGGCGAGCGGTACACACGCCTTTTCTACCTACGACGGTGCGTTCATTGTGGTACGTGGTTGTGAATGGGAAGTTTGCTACTCGTCAGAGGTTACATTCCATACATCTGACGGACGACCCCTTGTGTCCGACATGCTCAGTCGCTGACTCGGATGCACACCGTCTGACGTGTGCCACGACCAGCGAGTGCTGGCTACTGACGCAGCGCATGCTGGCACTGCTCTTGCGGCGATTGCCGGAGTCTATCTCCCCTGATGACGTATTGCACCCCGACGGCGTATACTTTCCATCAACCAGAACGAACGCCGTTAACTGGCTAAAAGGCATGGCCGTTTACTACATATTTTGCGATGCTCCCAAAGGCACACTCGACTTTTGGTCCCTATTGATGACGACACATGCAGCTTTCAGCCGCCACCCGAAGTACAGAACTCGTTTCGCAAATTATTTAGGTTCATTATTTGCGGATCCTCCTGCTCACTGGGGCGTTCCGGGTATGAGACGCTGAAAATTAAGAAGAATCCTGGAGCATATTGATCCTCTACGGACGGAATAGGGGGGAACCCCTCCCAACAGACGAGAAGACGACTCGGACGCTCGGCTACGGCAGTTGTAGGATCTTTCTTTGTAATGAAACAAAAATAAATCTATAGTAAAAAAAATGTTATAAAAATTAAAGAAATAAATAAATAAAACAACATCGACAAACCCACTACATCCTCTTCCTGATCCTTCGATCCTCGAACTCGAACACGTTGCTTGGGCGTGGCGGCGGGATGGCCAGGCTTCGGGTGTCGACCCCTGCCCTACCCGTCGTCCTGCTCCTGCAGCGGTTCATTAGATTAAAAAAAAAAAAAGATGGATAGAGCATCTGCCATGTAAGCAGGAGATCCTGGCTTCGAGTCCCGGTCGGGGCACACATTTTCAACATCTCCCCAATAATGTATATCAACGCCTGTTTGCAGCTAGGGTCTCGATTTAATTATCATTTTCTGTAAGACAAAATTATTTGTGGGTCATTTCAGAATGGGAATCAGCATCCTGAAATCAGTTACATGAATAAAAATATACCAATATGGCTGTGAAAGAAGGGGCTGAAAGAAGAGACCCTGATGCCTTAAAACGGGAGAAAACCTAACAGAAAATCCGCCTGGTCAGGTGACCAAGAGGTGGCATCCTCACCACTTGAATGTTCTATCAAATGGTCGCTGCCCCCTCATAGAGGAAAAGAAATCGAGAATCTTCACGGAAATAATCCAGCTGAGTATCGACAGTCGCTCTTCGTTTATAGTCTCCCTAACATACTTCACCTGCAGAGTCTCACAAACGTCGCAATGATAAAGAAAATCTTGCGCACTGATATTTATATGAATTGATTTTAGTCAATAATGTGCCCAGTGCTGGCACACAGCGTATCCCAAATCCATACGACCGACAGTGTCACATATCCTTATTACGTGAGACTCTGTGGCATTACACGCAGAATGTCTTGGCAAGAATAACACACAGAAGAATGCAAATGAAAATTTAGTATATAATAGAGGACGACCAGTTTAGCTTCGCGAAATTTAAAGTGACTAGAGATACAATTCTGACGCCACTGACAATGGGCGCAAGCCTTAAAAAATTCAGACACCTTCATAGGATTTTTCCGACCAATAAACACTGCTCGACAACGTAAACTGACGCAAGATATTTGAAGTTCACTGTACATAAATACAGTTTAAACTATAAGGCAAGAACAGTAACATGAAATACGTACAATAACCAAGTTGAAATACAAAAAATGGATGACCAAGACACACTGCTCGTAACAGAAAGGGCGTAAGACAACAAGGATGCATTCTTTTTCCTCAGCGGTTTAAGCTATACATCGAACACGCTATAACTGGTATAAAAGGAAAGTTCAGGAGTCGGATTAAAACTCGGGGTGAAAGGATACCAATGACAAGACTAGCTGTTTACATTGTCATTGTTGTGTTCCCCAAAGGTAGCTGCCCAACATAAAAGTAGCAGATACCGGTAAGTATATGGAAGTGACCTGCTTGAGACGGAAAAGCTTCTGTCCACAAATAACCGTGGTTTTAGAAAGCATCGCTCGTGCGTCACTCACCTCGCCAGTTTCTCCCATGATATCCTGCGACGGGCAACAGGTAAATTCCATATTTCTAGACTGTCGGAAAGCACTTGACACGGTGTCCTCTGCAAATTTCTAACGAAGGTACGAGGATACGGAGTAGGTTGCCAGGTATGTGACGGGACCGAAGACTTCTTTAGTAATAGAAACCAGTACTTTGTTCTCGGCGGCGAGTATTCCTCAGAGAGAAGAGTGTCGTCAAGGGTACTCTGGGAAGTCTGATAGGACCGATGTTATTCTCTGCATACATGAATGATCTGATGGACAGGTTGAGCAGCAGTCTACAGCTGTTTTCTGATTGTACGAACCGACTTAGACAAAGTTTCTGGTTGGTGTGATGAATGGGAGCTAGCTGTACATGTAGGAAAATGTAAGTTCATGCAGATGAGTAGAATAAACAATCCCGTGAAGTTTGAGTACAGAGTTAGAGGTATGCTGCATGACACAGCCACTTCGATTAAATATTTAGGCGTAGCTTTGCAAAGCGATATGAAATGGAACTGTTGTAGCGGCTGGTCCCGGCGGAGGTTCGAGTCCTCCCTCGCGCATGGGTGTGTGTGTGTTTGTCCTTAGGATAATTTTGGTTAAGTAGTGTGTAAGCTTAGGGACTGACTGGCTAAAATATGCAGATGTTAAGCCTCTATTCAAGAAAGGGGATAAAGAGATACCATCAAACTACAGACCGATTTCACTTTTGCCAGCATTCTCAAAAATTTTAGAAAAAGTAATGTACAGGCAGCTGCTCAACCATCTGACCACAAATAACATATTAACAAGAACACAGTTGGATTTCTGAAGGGTTCTGATATCGAGAAGGCTATTTACACCAACAGTGAATATGTACTTAATTCATTAAATAACAAATTACAAGCATCAGGTATTTTCTGTGATTTATCAAAGGCATTTGATTGTGTGAACCACAACATCCTTTTAAGTAAATTAGAATTCTATGGTGTCACGGGCAGTGCTGCAAAATGGTTCAAGTCATACCTCACTAACAGGAAACAAAGTGTGTCAGTGCAAGGGACTAGTGAATTAAGTCATCAGCCATCATCAGAATGGGAAGAAATTACATGTGGTGTCCCACAAGGATCCATCTTAGGGCCATTGCTTTTTCTTGTGTACATTAATGGTCTCTCATCAATTACACTGCCAGAAGCAGAGTTCGTTTTGTTTGCAGATGACACAAGTATTGCAATAAATAGTATGTCAAGTGTAGTTCTAGAAAGATCGGCTAATGATATTTTCATGGATATTTATAAATGGTTTAAAGCCAACTCACTGACATTAAACTTCGAAAAGACTCACTATATGCAATTCAGAACCTGTAAGAGGTTTACACCCAGCATATGCATAAAATACGAAGAAGAGCAGATAGAAGAGGTTGACAGTCTTAAATTCCTGGGATTACAACTTGATAATAAATTCAGTTGGGAAGAGCACACCACAGAACTGCAGAAACGCCTTAACAAATCTGTATTTGAAATTCGAGTGTTAGCAGACATAGGCGACATGAAAATGAAAAAGCTTGCATACTTTGCCTACTTTCATTCCATAATTTCATATGGTATAATATTTTGGGGTAACTCTTCAAGTCAAACAAAAGTTTTCAGAGTCCAAAAGCGTGTAATACGTATTATTTGTGGAGTAAATTCAAGGACGTCCTGTAGAAACCTCTTCAAAGAACTGGATATACTAACTACTGCCTCTCAGTACATTTACTCATTAATAAAATTTGTCCTAAATAATATACCTCTTTTTCCAACAAACAGCTCAGTTCATACATACAATACCGGGAACAAAAATGATCTGCACAAGGACTTAAAAGCACTTACTTTAGTTCAGAAAGGGGTCCACTACTCAGGAACACTCATCTTCAATAATTTGCCAGTAAACATAAAAAATTTATTTACAAATAAAGATCAGTTTAAAAGGAGCCTGAAAGACTTACTAGTGGCCAACTCCTTGTACTCCATTGACGAATTTTTTAATTCTATTAGTATTGTTATTTCAGCTTTAAAAAAAATGACATGTTAAACATCCACGAGGATCTCCTCAGCACGGATCTATGGAACGAAAACTAATTTTAGCGATGTGTGATTCACACGCAAAGGAGAGCGCATATAGAACAGTAGTGAGACCCATTATTTGAGTATTGCTTGCTTGCGCGCCTGTGCGTGCGTGTGTGTGTGTGTGTGTGTGTGTGTGTGTGTGTGTGTGTGTGTACGTATAGGAGCCACACCATGTCGTATTAAAGGAAGACGTGAAAGCAGTTGAGTGGCGGGCTTCTAGATTTGTCACTGGTACGTTAGATCAGCACGTAAGTGTTACGGAGATACATGGTGAACTGAAATGTGAATCCGTGGAGGGAAACGACATTCTGTTCGCGAGGCACTATTGAGAAAATTTAGAGAACCGGCATCTGAAGCTGACTGCAAAACGATTGTATTGCTGCCAACGTACATTTCAAGTAAGGGTAAGGAATAAACGGAAGAGAAATTAGGGCTTGCACGGAGGCATAAAGACAGTCGTTTTTCTTCTGGTTCTATACAGGATGTTATGGGTATACGCGCAGATATTGCGATCGTTGGTAGCTTAATACGTAACAACTTCCATGTGTAATTTATTTTTCTCTACGTCCAACATTCTTCTCGCAAACACATGATGTCATGTGGGAAAACTACGAGTTGGGTTTCAAGTGATCGACGTACTCGAAATCTATGCTGCTTGGTATTGAGGAGGTCATTCTGTGCAAGATACCTCGTTATGTTTGAGCTCAGAATACACTCCTGGAAATGGAAAAAAGAACACATTGACACCGGTGTGTCAGACCCACCATACTTGCTCCGGACACTGCGAGAGGGCTGTACAAGCAATGATCACACGCACGGCACAGCGGACACACCAGGAACCGCGGTGTTGGTCGTCGAATGGCGCTAGCTGCGCAGCATTTGTGCACCGCCGCCGTCAGTGTCAGCCAGTTTGCCGTGGCATACGGAGCTCCATCGCAGTCTTTAACACTGGTAGCATGCCGCGACAGCGTGGACGTGAACCGTATGTGCAGTTGACGGACTTTGAGCGAGGGCGTATAGTGGGCATGCGGGAGGCCGGGTGGACGTACCGCCGAATTCCTCAACACGTGGGGCGTGAGGTCTCCACAGTACATCGATGTTGTCGCCAGTGGTCGGCGGAAGGTGCACGTGCCCGTCGACCTGGGACCGGACCGCAGCGACGCACGGATGCACGCCAAGACCGTAGGATCCTACGCAGTGCCGTAGGGGACAGCACCGCCACTTCCCAGCAAATTAGGGACACTGTTGCTCCTGGGGTATCGGCGAGGACCATTCGCAACCGTCTCCATGAAGCTGGGCTACGGTCCCGCACACCGTTCGGTCGTCTTCCGCTCACGCCCCAACATCGTGCAGCCCGCCTCCAGTGGTGTCGCGACAGGCGTGAATGGAGGGACGAATGGAGACGTGTCGTCTTCAGCGATGAGAGTCGCTTCTGCCTTGGTGCCAATGATGGTCGTATGCGTGTTTGGCGCCGTGCAGGTGAGCGCCACAATCAGGACTGCATACGACCGAGGCACACAGGGCCAACACCCGGCATCATGGTGTGGGGAGCGATCTCCTACACTGGCCGTACACCACTGGTGATCGTCGAGGGGACACTGAATAGTGCACGGTACATCCAAACCGTCATCGAACCCATCGTTCTACCATTCCTAGACCGGCAAGGGAACTTGCTGTTCCAACAGGACAATGCACGTCCGCATGTATCCCGTGCCACCCAACGTGCTCTAGAAGGTGTAAGTCAACTACCCTGGCCAGCAAGATCTCCGGATCTGTCCCCCATTGAGCATGTTTGGGACTGGATGAAGCGTCGTCTCACGCGGTCTGCACGTCCAGCACGAACGCTGGTGCAACTGAGGCGCCAGGTGGAAATGGCATGGCAAGCCGTTCCACAGGACTACATCCAGCATCTCTACGATCGTCTCCATGGGAGAATAGCAGCCTGCATTGCTGCGAAAGGTGGATATACACTGTACTAGTGCCGACATTGTGCATGCTCTGTTGCCTGTGTCTATGTGCCTGTGGTTCTGTCAGTGTGATCATGTGATGTGTCTGACCCCAGGAATGTGTCAATAAAGTTTCCCCTTCCTGGGACAATGAATTCACGGTGTTCTTATTTCAATTTCCAGGAGTGTATGTTCTAAGACTCTGCAAGAAATCGATGTCAAGGATATTGGACAGTAGTTTTGTGGATAACTTCCACTACCTAACCCTTCTTATAGACCGGTATGACCTGTGCCTTTTTCCAAGAAATGGGCACTGTTCTTTGTTCGAGAGATCTACGATAGATATTGTTAGAAGAGGAGCTACCTCAGCTGCAAATTCAGTGTAGAAACTGACAGGGATTCCATCGGGACCTGGAGCTTTGTTCAGTTTTAACGATCTCAGCTGTTTCTCAACACCACTGACACTAATACTTATTTCATTCATCTTTTCAGTGGTACGAGGACTAAATACTGTCAATTCTCCTGAGTTTTGGTCTGTAAAGTAACATTTGAAGACGGAGTTAAGCATTTCAGCTTTAGCTTTGCTACCCCCAACCTCAGTTCCTGTCTCATTCGCTTCAAGAAAGGTCCATATCGTTAACGTCGATATGTAGCAGGATTTTAGAACATATATTGTGTTCGAACGTTATGAATTACCTCGAAGTAAACTGTCTATTGACATACAGTCAACCTGGGTTTAGAAAACATCGTTCCTGTGAAACACAACTAGCTCTTTATTCACATGAAGTGTTGAGTGCTATTGACAAGGGACTTCATATCGATTCCGTATTTCTGGATTTCCGGAAGGTTTTTGACACTGTACCACACAAGCGGCTCGTAGTGAAATTGCGTGCTTACGGAATATCGTCTCAGTTATTTTCTGTCAGACAGTTCACAGTTCGTAGTAATTGACGGAAAGTCATCGAGTAAAACAGAAGTGATTTCTGGTGTTCCCCAAGGTAGTGTTATAGGCCCTTTGCAGTTCCTTATCTATATAAATGGTTTGGGAGACAATCCGAGCTGCCGTCTTCGGTTGTTTGCAGATGACGCTGTCGTTTATCGACTAATAAAGTTATCACAAGATCAAAACAAACTGCAAAACGATTTAGAAAAATATCTGAATGGTGCGAAAAGTGGCAGTTGACCCTGAATAACGAAAAGTGTGAGGACATCCACATGAGTGCGAAAAGGAACTCGTTAAACTTCGGTTACACTATAAATCAGTCTAACCTAAAAGCCGTAAATTCAACTAAATACCTAGGTATTACAATTACGAACAACTTAAATTGGAAGGAACACATAGAAAATGTTGTGGGGAAGGCTAACCAAAGATGCGTTTTATTGGCAGGACACTTAGAAAATGTAACAGACCTACTAAGGAACTGCCTACACTAAGCTTGTCTGTCCTATTTTAGAATACTGCTGGGCGGTGTGGAATCCTTATCAGATAGGACTGACGGAGTACACCGAAAAAGTTCAAAGAAAGGCAGCACGTTTTGTATTATCGCGAAATATGCTAGAGAGTGTCACAGAAATGATACAGGATTTGGGGTGGAAATCGTTTAAAGAAGCGTTTTTCGTTGCGACGGAATCTTCTCACGAAATTCCAGTCACCAACTTTCTCCTCCGAATGCGAAAATATTTTGTTGACACCGACCTACATAGAGAGGAACGATCACCACGATAAAAAAAGGGGGAAATCAGAGCTCGTACGGAAAGATATAGGTGTTCACTCTTTCCGCGCTAAACGAGATTGGAATAATAGAGAATTGTGAAGGTGGTTCGATGAACCCTCTGCCAGGTACTTGAATGTGTTTGCAGAGTATCCACGTTGATGTAGATGCAGACTGCACACTAACTTTGGTGCCACTAACAGCATTTACATACGACCACAATTTCTTTCGATTTTGTGAAATGTAATTTGACAATATTCTGCTACAGTAGTCATTAAAAGCATTAAGCCATTGCTTGCTTGGCAGCCAAGCACGGTTTCATTCAACAACTTTCTATCTACAGTCCTTTGCTTTGTTCTACACCTATTATGCAGTAATCTCTGTTCCTTTAGAAGATTCTTTACAGTGACTGTATACCACGGAGGTTCCCTCCGATTATGAACTTTTCTACTGGGTTCATACCTGTCCAGTGCATGGTCAACTATTCTTTTGAACTTGAGCCGCAGTTCCTCTACATGCTCCTGACCTGTGCTGAAAGCGATTGACTTAACATCAAATCTGGCGTCACACAGCAGATCAACTGAAGGAATTCTGCTACCTTACAAGCAAAATAGCGAACGATGGAGAAAGAAAAGAAGATATCAGAAGAGGACTAGCACAGGCAAAGAACGGAAAAATACTCCTTAATCTGAAGGTGGAATTCGTTAGGGTGTACGTTAGGAGCAGGGCATTGTATGGAAGAAGATGATGGACTAGAGGAAAAAAACTGGAGGGAAAATCCGAACAGAAGATAGTCAGGCACATGAGATGTGGTGCTGCACAAGCATGTTCAAAACTGAGTGAACTGATAAGCAATGTGGAAGTTCCTCGGTAGTAACAGTGAGGAAAGGATTTGGAAAACGCTGAATAGAAGAAAGGACAGGATGATAAACCGTGTGCTAACACATCAGGCGTATATTAATGGACTACGTTTGATGCAAACGCTATCCTGAGATGAAGACATTGGCACAGGAGATGCCGTCGTAGCGTGTCACACGAAATTAGTCTGAAGACTGACGACTAAAAAGAAATGGTGCAAACAACGGTGTTCAGGAACAGCTCTTCACTCTTTGTCCACTCACTCTATCGGATGAACGTATCTTGCTCCAGCAGGTTTCGAACCGGGTGCCTCCGAGGCTACTGCCAAAACACTAGCTTGAGTGAATGATATCAGTTACGGCCGCATGTAGTTACCATTAATCTGTATCAATAAACCCCAACGTTTCGAATAACTGCATACCTATCACTTTCTAACGAGCTGACTGTGATATTCATTGAGACGTCGCGTAATATCAACGAGTCTATTCGGCTGGGAACTTGAGATGTGTTCGCCGTAAACTTTGTAATATGTATACATAAAACCTTTCTCCAGGTGACCTCCTTCATATTATATAGCGCCTTGGGAGTTAACGACTCTCTCATTATATACCGTTCAAGTAAGAAATACCTGTTGTAGGTGGCCTTTGATCTGAAGACACACAAGAACGGATGATTCATTTAATATATTCCAAACAGCCGTGACGCCTTAGCAACAGAAGCGTTGGCGGCGCCTTGTTGAACCCGGGGCGTGATGTTCCTTTTTTTTTTTTTTTTATAGGCCCCGATTATGCGACACGCAGCCCCAGCGCGAGGTTTATAGAGCGGCCACGTGAGATTTTTTAATGGCGTGCTTCTCGTCGCTATAAAATGAGCACCTCTCCCAGAATGGATTTCTCGTGCCGCTCTTTCATGTACTCTGAAAGGTGACTGTCTGTTCCACAGCGAAGGGAACCCCTATATGGTAAAACACTCTTTTAGAAGAACTGCAAATTGTTGTAAGCAACCGTGAAAATGTACCAACTCGCACAAACACATAAGGTTAGAGATGGAGAGAAACCGAGCCACATTTCGTATACTTATTTTTCTTGATGTTTACATACTTGCATTACAATGTCCATATAAAAACAGTGAAGGTATTTACTAAGAAACGAGGTTATACTCTTAGCGAAACTTCAGAGGCTTTAAATTTATGTAACAGGTATACAATTTCTTGTTTGTCGCCTATAGAGAGTTTTCGTACTGTTCAAAAAATTTATAAATCCGCTCATTCAAACAAACGTGCTATCTGCAGTGTGGAGGCCGTTTGTACACACCGTGTTTTTCAACAACAGTGTTTTTACTTAAATGACACAGCGCATGTTTTAACGAAATTCAGCTGAACATGAATAGTGTACACTGATATGATACACGCTAACGTGTACTGCGAACCTGATGCAAAAATAGATGGGAAATTTGATAAAGTGGCGCCGAATTTTGACAGCAGGAGACGTCCCCTACTCCGTTAAGCAATGTTTACACATCAACTGGAGTGAAATTACAATATACAGGCAGACTTTGACACATTTACCACAATAAGGTGTGTCTGGATGCCTCAGATGGTAACAGCATTGCCAGAGGGAGCCAAAGATCACGGTTCGAGGGATGTTACGACAGACAGCCACAGCATTTTCAAATGTCTGCGTAAATCTATTGTAAGTAGCTGATATCTCATGCTAAAACAAAGATAAAAATCCATATAAGTGCTTGTCTTAAAATACTTATCAATTGAATTTTATGTTCAACAAATTGCTAGATAAATGTACGGTGACTCACGTTAGTAAACAATAATTAAAATACATCTTGTTAGATAATCAAGAGAAATAACTGATTACAGGGTGTCTCTAACTGTTTGGGTCAAGTTGAAACAGATGGTAGTGGGTCCAAAACTGATTACATCGAGATAGGGAACCAATGGTTGGAAATGTATATTTATTATGTTATGGATATACACAGCATATAGCGTATGACAGCAAGATAGCTCATGTTAACTGTTCAAAGCAGCGACTGCCAGTGTCAATGCATGCATGGCAACAGTGCATGACGTTCTGACGCACTCTGTTAAAAGTCCCTGATTTCTGTTGCACCAGGAGGTAGTTAGCTTGTACCCTAGCATGCAGGTCTCCATTTTTGTTTCCTTTATTGTAATTTCATTCCCCTGCCCCATATGGGCAGGGGAGGGCTGGTAGTGGCACAGTCCACTGCTCTTCAGCCAAATGGCTTTAACAAAAATACAAGGAGAACTCTTACATAAAAAATGGGGGTAAAAAGGGGGACGCGAGTTAAAATATACACTAATACAGGGACGTTGGGGGACAATTAAAAAGTCGACATAAAGTTAAAAGAACACAGCTGGCAATTCATTGTGCACTTAAAATCACTGGAGTCAAACACAAGGTAAAAGTCGGCCACAGTATAAAACACACACAGAGCGAGATACTTAAACTGGAAACGACGAAACACTCACAAAGAATTTAAAAAACCACTGGTAGGGACCTGCCAAGGGACTTGACGTTGGAGAGGAGAGAAAAAGAGGGGAGGGGGGATGGGGGGCGGGAGGAAGAGGGGGGGCAGGGGGCGCCCCAAGAGGCAGGAGACGAGGGCAGGGTGGGAGGTGAAGAAGGAAGACAAGGCAGGAAAGAGTGCAGAGACACTGAAGGGGAGGATGGGAGAGGGAGTGGTTGTAGGAGGGGGGAAAGTCGCTCAGGAGAAGGGATTGGGAGGAGAAGAGGGAGCCCTGAGGAGGAGGCAGGAGGAAGGTGGGGTTAGAGTTGGTAGGTGGGGTAAACAAGGTCTTCATCCTATCTAGGGGGTTTTATACACCAACGTCTTGATGTACCCAAAGAGAAAGAAGTCCAGAGGTATGGTACCCGGCCCTGGTCCTGGGACAGGATCTCATCTCCACTGTCCGAACAAGACACAGCCAGGGCAAAAGCACCACAGGCGCAAAGATGCGAGCTGGTGCCAGTGCCATAGAGACTCCACTTGAGCGAGTTCCACCAGCGCCACGGGCGGCGCTGAGGATGAAGATATCGACTTCGCCTCGGCCAGTTGTTGGACGAGTACAATCCGCCAATGACCGGACGACAACGGACAGAAGACTACTCGGAAGATAGATGAGCACTTCTCGCCCACTTGGTTACAGATCATCGACCAGGGCTGACTTAGACATGGAACGTCGTTCAGTGAAGTCTTAGAAGTTAACGGACAGTTGTAACTTGCATTTGCTATGTACTCTGAAGTTTACCTACGACCATTTGCACTTAGGCATCGACGGCCTTTCTTGTGCTACATTACAAGCAGCGTTGCAGACTTCATGATTCAACAAGTCACAAAGATAAGCTAATCATTTAAGTCATTTTGTGTGACTTTGTTACAAATTTGTTGGAGTGTTGTAGAACCTTCGTTCACCTACCTGTTACCTGACCCTGGGCACTAGAAGCCACTTCACGAACTCACAAACTCGGCTTACCGAAACAACAGTGGCAACTCGGCCTCCACAGCAGTAGCGACAAGGCCTTTACAAAACTGGCGACGAGGGTTTTCAAACCCTCCCCCCCCCCCTTTCCAAACCAACAATGTGGGTACGTGTTGTCCAGGTGATCGAAGACATTAACATCGAAGTGGGCTGGTGGCCCATCGTGTTGAAACTACAGCCTTTCGGGAACAATAAGAGAACTGTGGCAGCACGTGCATGCGCCGCTGCAATACATGCATTGAGACTGGCGGTCGTCACTTTGAATGGTTATTATGAGCTACGCTGTTGCTATGCGGTGTATTTTGCGTGTTTCCATAACACAATAAATATGCATTTCCGAACATTGGTTCGTTATCTTAGTTATCTTAGTAAAATCGGTTTTGGACCCACTATTACCTGTTTCAGTTTGACCCAAGAGGTTTGAGACGCCCCAGGTAAATATACAAATGTTCCAGGAGGACTAGTAAATATTTTAGAATGTGGTAGTATGGACTAATTCGTACAAAGCAATTTATATAACAGGTTCCAAATGTTTATTGGATGGAGTGATTCAGCTTGTTATAGAGATAAATTTCGATCACGCTTATTGGTATTCCAGCTGCTATAGGAATTCTTTATAGATGACAATTTTTATTTCGAAGTTCACGTAGCGAAGTTTACGTAAATAAATATTTCATTTGGGATTGTGGTTGTTCTACAACTATCGTTTCAGCATGCTGTATGTTTTTACAGATGGTGATTATGCCAGAACGTTTGTGTACGGTTTGAAACACGTATGTATTCAGTACCAGCGATGGTGAGGCATGACACAATCTCTGACCAGAGAGTTGTTTATCGTTGCTAGTCTGCGCTTGACTGCGCGAGAGTTCAGTTGCGAGTAGGAAGTTGCGTGTAGCGAGTCGGCAGGAACAGTTGCGAGTTGGACTCGGTCGGAGTTGTGTGTGAGGAGTCGGCGGATGTCCACATGGGTCTCTGGTCAAGGTTCGGGACGAGGTATATTGTTAAATAAGGGAATGAAGCAGCATTGCGCACATCTGATAATGTAAAGTATGTTAATTGTAATTAATTTGTTCAAGAAATGCCCCAATAATAATTCTGTTTTCAAAGCAATCGTTTTTTTAAAAAAGAAATCATTCCAATTGAAACAATATTTCCTATGCTTTTCCTCCCAGAATCAATTTATCAGATTAATTATTGCACCGGGCCTAAGGTCAGCGATGCTGCCCTATTATTGTGGGTTTAAGCATTAATGTTCATTTCTCGATTTTTGCGTTGAGTTTACATTTTGCGTCATTATTATTCTATAATTTTTTTTGGGGACCAAATATTTGGCTCGTTTTCATTATCATAGACTTTTCTTTTATTTTTGCTGGGAGGTTATGTTTAGCTCTATTCCCATTTACATTTAATTATTTTCATTCATTTTTGTGGGGAGGTTACACTTGGCGACCCTGCCAGGATCGTATTTCTTTGTGAATCTTCTAAGAAACAGTCAGATATCTACTCTTATATACTTCAAAAATGGTTCAAATGGCTCTGAGCACTATGGGACTCAACTGCTGAGGTCATTAGTCCCCTAGAACTTAGAACTAGTTAAACCTAACTAACCTAAGGACATCACAAACATCCATGCCCGAGGCAGGATTCGAACCTGCGACCGTAGCGGTCTTGCGGTTCCAGACTGCAGCGCCTTTAACCGCACGGCCACATCGGCCAGCCTATATACTTCAATATAATTAGGATTTGGCGCAACGCTTTTACTAATTTTGTCAATTTATTTCACAAATCATCGGCAATTCGTTGCTCTTTGTTGTACTTGTATTTGTTGAATTTTGCATTGTCTTTGTTTCATTTGTGAATAGTGTAAAAATGCCGCGAAAAACTATTAATAGTACATCGCGAGGTGTAACGAATGAAATTACCGACTTAAACAACTTCACCGATAGTACTTGTGACTTGCAGTGTAATGATGACAATCCTGCGTTCACTAACAATCAGTGCATTCCAACCACTAATGATGATGTTTATCTTAATGATGGACAAACGAACTCAATTGTCTCCTCTGTTAATTTGACGACAATTGATGACACGGGGCGTTCTGTTGCAATGAGCACTGCCCAGCTTAACACAACCGGTTTGCTAAATTCACATGACGAACAGACAAATTTTTCTAATGACAATGAACAGTGCACTGAAAGTACGACAGATTAACTAATACCGGTGCAGTGACTAACAATGCACATCTGATTAGCACCCATTTTCAAGAATCACAAAATAACCAAATGGTTACAGAAAGCGTCACAATTGCAGGTACGCCATTAAACAACACAAAGAATACAGTAGCGAATTTTGACATGGATCGAATCATAGCATTAATGATACAACTTAACGAGAACAGTCTCAAACAACTTAATGAAAAATTAGACAACAATTCCAAACAACTTAGTGAACAGAAGAAACAAAATAGTGAAAATTTCCTACAACTTAATGAAAATAATGAAAATCTAAAACAATACTTTAATGAAAAATTAGACAACAAATCCAGACAGCTTAGTGAACAGATTAGATCCGTTGCCGCGCAGTGTCATGACACTAAGGAACAGTTACGCGAGGAAATTGAGGCTTGTTCAAGAAAAAGTAGCGAAGAAATTAGATCTGTTGCTCAAGAATTAAGGGAAATGCAAACAGCTACAACAGAAACACTTAGAGAGGAAATTAGTGCAGTCGGTAAACAATGCTCTGAAAAGGCAACACAATTACGCGACGAGTTTAAATTAATGACAGCAGAACTTTCGCGCACAATGGATGCAAAGATAGACGCGAAATTCGACCAACAGAACACTCAGATTGACGAACGTTTTAATCTTCACCTACAAAACAGTGATACGCGTTTCTATAAATTTATACAGGATCAAAATAAAGTAAAAGTCAAGTCATGGAAACAATCACTGCACACAGACAAGAAGATAAACGTAAAATGTTTGCGAAGGCAAAGACATATGTAGACAACAATATTGCTACAGTATCGGACAAGATTAATACCATCGAACAGTTGAACACCGAATTACGTGATGAAATTTCTCATCTTAAATCAAAAACAGATACACACACAGCAGATATTCAGACAGTGACAGACAGACTCGAACAATTAGAACTAACACAGGATTCTGATGACATCAAAGCTGACGTTAAAAAATTGAACAAAACCACACGTACATTACAAAAACAGATTAATACTTCTGACAGTAAAAACGATGATCAGGCAAAAATACTGACTGAAAAATATGATGAATTGGCCAGTCGTATTGACGTTATTGATAGTAATAATGACAACAAATCACACGATACCTCACCGGTTTCATTTAATCAAATACCTGAATTTCAAAATCTACAACAGACAATCAATGAATCAATGAGATCGATTCATCTAATAACACCTTACGTAGAAAATTGTCATGTTTACAGCAAGAGGTAACAGAGATAAAAAATGTTTCAGGATTTAACACATCACAGCAGACTCCACTTAGTGAACATTTGTCAGACTCACGCAGCGCGTATAACTTGGGTAATCTACAGAGAGTACGGGACTTACATTCAGAACAGACACAGACAAATAGAATCTCTTACAATCGTGAACCTGTTCCATCATACAGAGACAATAATTTTGATTACAAACATTTTCTGTCAGTGAGAAAATTTAAAGTGTTTAAAAATGACAGAACACAGATTCATCCGATAGATTGGATACAACAATTTAGCTTTGCTTTTCCACCGACTTGGCCCCTAACGCATAAACTTGAATTTATTTGCAGTTTTTTGGAAGGCGAACCGGCAACTCGTATGAGACCGATCGCGAGACAATGCTATTCGGTATAAGAGTTTCAGAATGCTTTTCTATCAGCGTATTGGTCGAAGACGACGCAGCGCGGAATTAAAGATCAACTAATTAGTTTGCCAAATTATGAGAGCTCAAATTTTCCCAGTGTGACGCAATTTTTTGAGCATATGGTCCAACAAAACCAGTACTTAAGTGAACCATATAGTGAATCTGCACTCATTCAATGATGTATTTCTAAATTGCCACGATCATTAAGAGTGTCACTTTTAATGGGTCAGCAAAAAGAAAATATTTCGGCATTCAGGGATCTGCTGCAGCTTTTAGAAGTGCAGCAATCAGATTATTCCTTCGTAAACAAAAATTTTTCATATAACAACCAAGGCCAACAAATTTACAGTAATTACGATCAACCACGCAATTTCAATAGCAAAGCTAATAGACGCTTTAGGAACGACAACCACCAAAACTTTAATAGCAGACAAAATTTTAATTATCACTATCGTCAAAATTATCAGCAGCAGGAACCATATTTTAGTAACAATAGAGGTTTTTCACAACAACAGCAACAAAACCAGCCGGTTAGCATACCTAACCAACAATGTAATGCGCAAGGTCAACCAAACTTTAACGTTTCGCCGCGTTGACGTATAGTCCCTGGTACAACCAATAGTAACGCACAGCAGCAAGGAAATAACTACGTGCAGAAAACACAGTACTTCAATTCGTATCGCAATGCACCGTATAGAAATGACTGTCACGACAGACGTAAAAACAATGAGCATAATTACCAACATACGTTTAATAACAGTTGATCCTACCAGCAGCAAAATGATCAGCAACAATATATTCTGATGAATGAACGAGACAGTAGATATCATCCAGAGCGTAATACGTCTGGAAGAAATAACAGAACAGTTCAAATAGTCGAAATGCCACAGAATCGTCCTGACAATAATAATACGTCAGACAGAATTTGACTAGATACTGTACAGATCGCATCTTCCAGTAACACAAGCACTACTTTAGACACGCAGAATGTTGTTCACGAAAATGTTATTACTTTTGACGACATCAGAGACACTATTTTACAGGAAAGACCAGTTGTTCAAAAAACTATTTCACACCCTGTCATTGAAATTAAAATTGGTTCATCGAAATTTTCAGCAGTAATCGATTCCAGATCACCTATGTCAGTAATAAATGAAGAAACTTTCAACGAGTGTAACAAAGTAAATACCTATCCTACATTACCATTAGGCAAAACGAAAGTGAAAGGAGCAGTATCGAGTAAAGGAGTAGATGTTAAATTACAGACGCATTTATCATTTTGTATTGCAGGTCATACTTTTTACTCAGATTTTTCGATTGTTCCTTTATTGACAACAGACGTTATTTTAGGTACTAATTTTCTGGTACAACACGACGCAGTTATTGATTTTCAAAATTCCTATTTAATGTTGAAGGATGAAAATGTACAATTGGCTTTGGAATTTCAGCACTCATTATCTACAGAAGAACAGATGATTAATCGCACAGAGGTCATTTCCGTATCACGTAGCACAGACTGTGATTCGACATTGTTCACAGATACGTACGTACATAACTATAATACTCCAGACGAAGCTGACTACGACGTAATGCAGATATTTTTGATAAGGTTAATCAAAGCAGTGCAAATACAGACGACGAACGCACGCAACTACACAAAATTCTTTTACAGCAAGCTCCAGTATTCGACAACATACCTGGTACTATGTCCGATTTTATGTATGAATTTCAAGTCAAACAGCACGACATATTTAAAGCAAAGCATTATCCCATTCCATATATCCACAGAGAACAAATTAAGAAAGAACTGCAGGATATGCTCGACCAAGGAATTATTGAACCGGCAGTTAGTCCGTACATAAACCCGCTCCATATTGTAAAGAAAAAGGATGGCTCACTTCGCCTCGTACTTGATTCACGTCACATCAATGACATAATTATTAATGAAACAGATCGACCACAGACACTAGACGAACTACTACAGAAATTTCACGGTACTGCTATCTGTTCTACATTAGATCTGAAATCGGGATTTTGGCAAATTCAACTTCATCCGAATTGCAGAAAGTACACAGCTTTTCTCTGTTTTGGTGACTGTTATCAATTTTGCAAATTACCATTCGGTTTAACTATTTCTTCTGCAGCTTTTATTCGCGGTTTGAACACAATACTTCCAACAGAACTTAAAGACAGAATCACAACGTACGTAGACGACATTCTTATTGCAGAAGCTAACTGGTCTGAACACAATGTGATTTTAGAACGACTGTTGCAAACTTTTCATGCACAAGGACTCACAGTTAATCTCAGTAAATCGCACTTTGGCAAAACTTCTATAAAATTTCTTGGACATGTAATTTCAGCAGAAGGCATTGCGCCTTATCCGGAAAAACTTCAAGCTTTACGTGACATTACTGTTCCTACGACGAAGAAACAACTACGCAGTTTTTTGCGCTTAATTAACTTTTTTCGTAAATTTATTCATCACTCTGCTTTAGATACACCTAGATTATGCCAATTGACAGGTAAAAACACTATTTGGTCCTGGGATAAGCAAGCACATTCTGAATTTATGAACCTGAAACATGCTTTGTTGAATGCACCACTTTTATCGCACCCAGATCTTACCAGAAATTTTTCTATTGCCACCGACAGTTCCAACACCGCTTTAGGCGTACATATTTTCCAGGAAATTGAAGAAGATGGCTCAACAATAATTAAAAACATCGCATTTGCAAGTCGCATTCTATCACCCGCTGAACGTAACTATTCTGTCACAGAACTGGAAACATTATGTGTTGTTTGGGCTTTTACGAGATTTCGGCACTTTCTTTATGGAAGACACACCACCGTTTACACAGACCATAGAGCTATACAATTTTTACTTTCAGCTATTTTCACACACGACAGACTAAGTAGATGGAAGCTATATTTACAGGAATTTAATTTTACAATTGTTCACATTCCCGGCACACAAAATATTGTAGCAGACGCACTATCTCGTTCTCTTAGCAACAATCAGCAAGACATCGCAACCAACTTCTGTAAAGCAAATTTCAGCGTGATGTACATTCAACAAGTTGCATTTGAAAATTTTATTTCGTCGTCATTACAGGACATAGCACAAGAGCAGAGTAAAGACAACGTGTGGAAAGAAATTAAATACCTTTGGCAAGATAAGAATAAAGTTACGATTAGAAACCATTACACTGTACGCAATGACAGTCTATTTCGCCGCTCTGATCCTGACAGCAACAATTGGTTATTATGCATTCCTGATGAGCTTGTTAACAAATTAATATGGTATACTCATTTAAGTTACGCACATTATGGAGCTAGAAAATGTTTTCTTATACGGAGACAGAACTGTTATTTTGCCAACATGGAGAAACGTATACGACGAGTTTTAGCGTCATGTAAAATCTGCCAGAAAGCTAAGTCAGACACAACTTCACATATTCCTCCATTACATCCAATTTTACCTGTTAAATTAAGACATATGGCCGCTGTAGACATTTTTGGTCCAATTCCGAGAACTAATAGAGGTTTTTGCTACATCTTTGTTGCTGTTGAACTCAATTCAAAATTTGTTACCTTCACTCCGTTACGCAAAGCTACTGCTAAAACCGTTTCGAAAGCATTTGTAAAGCATTTTCTATTTCATGTAGGGCATGTGTTGAAAGTAATTTCTGACAATGGATCACAATTTCGTTCTGCTATATGGACACGTATGTTACGAGTTAGAAACATTTCTCCGATCTATATATCCAAGTACCATGCTTCTTCGAACCCTTGTGAACGATTAATGAAAGAAATTGGTAAACTGTGTAGAATATACTGCCACAAAAGATATATTGATTGGGACACACACATATTCTCATTCCAAGATGTAATTAATTCCATTCCAAATGAATCCACTATGCTATCTCCGTCTCTTATACTAAAATATGTTGAACCACCTAACAAAATTACAGAATTAGTAAACTTTTCCTACATCTCGTCGATTACGACACCACGAAATAATCGACATTGCGCTGAACAACATCAAACGTGCAGCAGAGCGCCGGAGAAGACAGCAAAAACAGGTTTGTACACGCCGTGACTTTCACATTGGACAGAAAATATTAGTACGTACACACTATTTATCCAACAAAGGAAAAGGTAGGTGCAGTAAATTTGAACTTCTATACGCAGGTCCATATCGGATTCGCAGCATTCCTCACCCCAATGTTGTACACGTCGAAAGTTTGAGAACCAGAAAATCTAAAGGCAACCACCATTCGTCAAACATCAAACCTTTTATTGAATGAAGACACTTTATGATTTAACATGCTATAACGCCATTTTTCTAGTTTTATGATCACTTATGCAATTATATTCACATGACTAATTACTGATGATTATCGTATTTTTTCTTGGCAAGTGCCCGGCAAGGTAAGGTTAGCAGGTCGCTCTTCTTGTCGTTACACATCAGACCGTGCATATTTTTCCAGATGAATTTACACATTTTATGAGCACTTATGCAATTATATTTATGTGACTACTTACTGATGACTGTCGTATTTTTTCTTGGCAAGTGGCCGGCAAGGTAAGGTTAGCAGGTCGCTTTTCTGGTCGTTACACATTAGACAGTGCACATTTTCCAGATAAAAATTACGTATGTTACGAATAATTATGCAATTCTATCTGTTGTTGTTGTTGTGGTCTTCAGTCCTGAGACTGGTTTGATGCAGCTCTCCATGCTACTCTATCCTGTGCAAGCTTCTTCATCTCCCAGTACCTACTGCAACCTACATCCTTCTGAATCTGCTTAGTGTATTGATCTCTTGGTCTCCCTCTACGATTTTTACCCTCCACGCTGCCCTCCAATGCTAAATTTGTGATCCCTTGATGCCTCAAAACATGTCCTACCAACCGATCCCTTCTTCTAGTCAATTTGTGCCACAAGCTTCTCTTCTCCCCAATCCTATTCAATACCTCCTCATTAGTTACGTGATCTACCCACCTTATCTTCAGTATTCTTCTGTAGCACCACATTTCGAAAGCTTCTATTCGATTCTTGTCCAAACTGGTTATCGTCCATGTTTCACTTCCATACATGGCTACACCCCATACAAATACTTTCAGAAACGACTTCCTGACACCTAAATCTATACTCGATGTTAACAAAGTTCTCTTCTTCAGAAACGATTTCCTTGCCATTGCCAGTCTACATTTTATATCCTCTCTACTTCGACCATCATCGGTTATTTTACTACCTAAATAGCAAAACTCCTTTACTACTTTAAGTGTCTCATTTCCTAATCTAATTCCCTCAGCATCACCCGACTTAATTTGACTACATTCCATTATCCTCGTTTTGCTTTTGTTGATGTTCATCTTATATCCTCCTTTCAAGACACTGTCCATTCCGTTCAACTGCTCTTCCAAGTCCTTTGCTGTCTCTGACAGAATTACAATGTCATCGGCGAACCTCAAAGTTTTTACTTCTTCTCCATGAATTTTAATACCTACTCCGAATTTTTCTTTTGTTTCCTTTACTGCTTGCTCAATATACAGATTGAATAACATCGGGGAGAGGCTACAACCCTGTCTCACTCCCTTCCCAACCACTGCTTCCCTTTCATGCCCCTCGACTCTTATAACTGCCATCTGGTTTCTGTACAAATTGTAAATAGCCTTTCGCTCCCTGTATTTTACCCCTGCCACCTTCAGAATTTGAAAGAGAGTATTCCTATTAATTTTATCAAATTTTCTCTCCATTAAAGTCTTTAATTCTCGCCTCTATTAACTACACAACATACAAGCTGAACACAACGAACATCACATTTTTTGTCTTTCTTAGGTATATACGATTGTTTCATGTTTTGTTTGTATGCACTATGAAATAATTAAGATATAGCAAACACCAGTTGACTTTGACATTTTGCCTTATGATATCTCAACATCGTGACTACTTTACTGCTACATTGCCATACACTGGTTACATTTTTGCCTCTGAACACTCTCTATGTTTTTTCACATATTACGTTTTTTGTCATGTTATGCTGTATGCTTAATTATGTTACCATAAACCAGTCATTATTTAATGAGTATATGATTTAAACGCAAGACATTAATCTCTGTTCATCAATTTCAGAAAGAAATGATGCGTGAAAGAAATAAATTAAACAGAAATGGGAATTTTACCTTCGGAATGATCGAAAGAAGATGCAAACCTCGTGAGGAAGAGTAAATGGATCAGGATTAACAAGCATTAACAAGAATATACTATACACATCGTAGAATAGCGGTCTTAACTAATTTTTTCTTTCAGAATACAAGGCGATTGAGGCAGGCTGTCAGACAGAACTACACATCTTAGTTTTAGTGATGGAATATGCTAGAGATAAGGAATAGTTATGTAATGAGTAATGAAGTAATTTTTTTTGCAGATGATAATGAATGCTGATGAATAATGATGAAGAATATGCTACTATGGATAATGAAGTTTTTCTTTACAGGTGATGATAATAATGAAGTTATGATAATATAGATAATGAAGTGATGGATAATGAAGTTTTTTTCTTTACAGATGAGGATAATGTGGAAGTTATGTATTCATGCTATGTGGTTATTTAAGTATTTGTTGCAGTTCGCTTCGACAGCAGGTGTTATATTGAATAGTATAATGACTGAAGGTTTTGGAAAGGACAGCTATGGAACACATCTTTATACACATTTCACCACCTGTTAATTCGAAGTTCACTACTTTTCAGCATAAAATGCGTTTCTTCTTTGAGCGTATAATCCATTTTATATATATTTTTGCAGGAGAAATTATTTATGAAATTAATATGCTATAAGCAGTTGTTCATTAAATCTATGTCATTTATGAATGTGATTACATATACTCTATTTCTTTCATAACCTTGCTACAGCTGACTCATGACGAATGACGTTACGCATTTTCATTTACAGGAACAACCCAGAAGCAATTTTTTTTCCTTCTTGCTTTCCCCTATAATTACCCAAAGCAATGCATTGCTAACAAAAAAAATGTATTACCAGTCCCAAATAATGATACCAGTTTAAGAGAGTTCTGAGTAATTCTGATTAGCTCTAAATAGTATGTCACTTGAATAATGAAAGCATAAACACTATGCGCATAATTTCATTACTGTATTGAGATGACCAATGATTAATTAATAATGCTTTGTAACTGGGAAATGAATGCTACTGATTACTGTATTGAGATGACCAATGGTTAATTAATAATGCTTTGTAACTAGGAAATGAGTGCTACTGATTACTGTATTGAGATGACCAATGATTAATTAATAATGCTTTGTAACTGAGAAATGAATGCTAATGCTACTGATTACTGTATTGAGATGACCAATGATTACTTAATAATGCTTTCTAACTGAGAAATGCATGCTAATGCTACTGATTACTGTATTGAGATGAGCAATGATTAATCAATAATGCTTTGTAACTGAGAAATGAATGCTAATGCTACTAATTACTGTATTGAGATGACCAATGATTAATTAATAATACTTTGTAACTGGGAAATGAATGCTACTAATTACTGTATTGGGATGAACAATGATTAACTAATAATGCTTTGTAACTGGGAAATGAATGCCACTGATTACTGTATTGGGATGACCAATGATTAATTAATAATGCTTTGTAACTTGGAAATGAATGCTACTGATTACTGTATTGGGATGACCAATGATTAATTAATAATGCTTTGTAACTGGGAAATGAATGCTACTGATTACTGTATTGGGATGACCAATGATTAATTAATAATGCTTTGTAACTGGGAATTGAATGCTAATGCTACTGATTACTGTATTGAGATGACCAATGATTAATTAATAATACTTTGTAACTGGGAAATGAATGCTACTAATTACTGCATTGGGATGACCAATGATTAATTAATAATGCTTTGTAACTGGGAAATGAATGCCACTGCTTACTATATTGGGATGACCATTGATTAATTAATAATGCTTTGTAACTGGGAAATGAATGCTACTGATTACTGTATTGGGATGACCAATGATTAATTAATAATGCTTTGTAACTGGGAAATGAATGCTACTGATTACTGTATTGGGATGACCAATGATTAATTAATAATGCTTTGTAACTGGGAATTGAATGCTACTGATTACTGTATTGATATGACCAATGATTAATTAATAATGCTTTGTAACTGGGAAATGAATGCTACTGATTACTGTATTGGGATGACCAATGATTAATTATCAACATTATTCTGTAATACTATGTTATTGACTACCTCCTGTTTTAAGTAATGACTTCTGATGATTTGTAATTAGAGAATGAGTGCCAATGTTCTCTGTAAAACAATTAATGAACATTTTTCTGTAATACTACATACATGGTACAGAAATGTTCAATAACTGGGCTATGAATGCCGCAAACTACCAATGTAATTCCCGATGAAGACTAGTATGTGACTTAATGTCCTTCATCTTCTGACCTAACTACCCTGAATTACTGCAATATCCATTTGTCCTGTATATCCTCTTGATCATGGAGCACTATATTTGGTTTTGCACTAATTCTTCGTTGGTGTACCTTGTAAGAGCGTGGTGTTGACACGACATGCTGTCCACCACCGTGAGTGATGGAGACGTTATTATGATCCCACTGTTTGGTGTACCTGATGTACTGCCAAAATGATAACATGGAATATCACTACGACATTTCAGTGTCTTGGCTACGCTGATAAACACTTCTGGGAAAAGAACTTCAGATTGTCTCACTTGGCGTTGTACTTCTGTGGAAAGATATGGACTTTCAGTGCAGCTGCGTGCAACCTAAAGTGCTACAACCATGATGGAATCCTTCCCTATCCTATCCTGATTCTTGTAACATAGTGAAAATCATTTTTTTTGCTAACATCATTTGTATTAATGGCCTATACATTTTTTTCGATTTGCTGATATATTCTGAACTACAGTGCGTGTGCACTTTTGTCATTTTTCTAACATGATTTCTACTTATTGTATATAAATTTTGTGATTTGCTGATATATTCTGAATTTCAGTGCGTGTGCACTTTTGTCATTTTTCTAACATGATTTCTACTTATCGTATATTCATTTTGTGATTTGCTGATATGTTCTGACCTATAGTACATGTGCACTTATGTCACTTGTCAACATGATTTTTTTGCCATTACGTTTATTTGTTGTGAAAATGCCAAAGAGTTTTTCAGTGCGTGTGAACTTTTGTCATTTTTCTAACATGATTTCTAATCATTGTATGTGCATTTTGATTTGCTGATATGTTCTGAACTACAGTACATGTGCACTTATGTCATTTGTCAATGAGATTTGTACTCATTATGTTTATTTGTTGTGAAAACGTTGAAGAATTTTTCAGTGCATGTGCACTTATGTCATTTGTTAATATGTTTTGTACTCATTGTATATACATTTTGTTATTGCCTAATATGTTTTGTACTCGGTGCACGTGCACCACATTTACTTCATGTTCTACATCTGTATATTCTGTTATTGTAAAGTTAATTAGTTAAGAAAAAATTTGTTGCTCATGGCAAGTCCAAATGACTCACCATCGCTGCCAAATTTTTGCCCCCCCAGTGGAGGGTTATGAAACGCGTATGTATTCAGTACCAGCGATGGCGAGGCATGACAGAATCTCTGACCAGAGAGTTGTTTATCGTTTCTAGTCTGCGCTTGACTGCGCGAGAGTTCAGTTGCGAGTAGGAAGTTGCGTGTAGCGAGTCGGCAGGAACAGTTGCGAGTTGGACTCGGTCGGAGTTGTGTGTGAGGAGTCGGCGGACGTCCACATGGGTCTCTAGTCAAGGTTCGGGACGAGGTATATTGTTAAATAAGGTAATGAAGCAGCATTGCGCACATCTGATAATGTAATGTATGTTAATTGTAATTAATTTGTTCAAGAAATGCCCCAATAATAATTCTGTTTTAATTCTGTTTTCAAAGCAATCGTTTTTTTAAAAAAGGAATCATTCCAATTAAAACAATATTTCCTATGCTTTTCCTCCCAGAATCAATTTATCAGATTAATTATTGCACAGGGCCTAAGGTCAGCGATGCTGCCCTATTATTGTGGGTTTAAGGATTAATGTTCATTTCTCGATTTTTGTGTCGAGTTTACATTTTGGGTCATTATTATTCTATAGTTTTTGCGGGGACCAAATATTTGGCTCGTTTTCATTATCATAGATTTTTCTTTTATTTTTGCTGGGAGGTTACGTTTAGCTCTATTCCCATTTACATTTAATTATTTTCATTCATTTTTGTGGGGAGGTTACAGGGTTTTGTAATGGAAAAGCTGCTGCTCCTTGTAGAGAATAAGTTAGACGCTTTGCTAACTGCAGAGTACCAGCTTTAAGAGTCATAACAGAAAGAAGGTCAGCGTCGGTCGCAATATCATCCGCATTTCATTACAGACCAAGATTTCAGCTCGCAGCGCAGCTGTCATCAATGCTATAAATGCAAACATAACTGAGGGATCAGCTACTGAGAAAGCACACTAACCAAGAACCCTGTAACAGTTGTGCAAAATGCCAACCGTTATAGGTAGTCAAGCAGATTCAGCGTTACAACTATGCCGAGTCACCTTTCTCCGTATTAGTTCTATTTGTGTTCTGTCTTAATGTATGTTACAACACCTCTGTTCCCCATTTTAGTTCTGTATGAGTAAGAAGCTAGACTGTTATCTTTCATATGTAACTTCTGTAACCCAGTAGTTATTTGGTGCTCAGTTAGGCACATGTGTCCATTTTTTCAGAGGTTTCTAAATTTTCCAAACAGACAAGAAGCTCTTCCACCTCATTACTGAATCCTGTAATATTCTGATGAAAAAAGATAACTTTACTTTTTCGTGAATTGTTAAGCATTTTGTAGGGCTGTTCTGTTGTTTCAACCTCTTTCACACATTCATGACTCAAACCTAAAAATGTTAGCCTTCTGTCACCATTAATCACATGGATCGTGTTTTGAGTGACAGTGGCCCCCCCGTACATTTTCTGCAAGAAGCTCAGCCAACTTATCTTCCCTATCTTTGTAGGCTGTATCAAATATATCCCATTTCCCAGTTGTAGCAATTGGCACTGCACTCACGTGATTTCATTTCAGTTAGCAGCAGCCTGTTCAATTGTGCGTTCACACAGCTCGCTGCAGCGTTAACCCAGAGCTGATCATAGCGCTATACAATCTCCACAAAATTCATGTTTGCGTTTCAAGTTGCTACTCCAGTCCCATCTAGATCACCCCGTATGCTGCAATTTGCCTGTAGCCAGACTGTTTCCCGCTCCACCTACTGTGATCATCTGATTATCAAAATCTTTACAAAAAATGCCCTATGTCCTCTGATACCTCGCTAAGGCTAGTACAATAATTTGTGACGTCGTACCCTGCTCTTAACTTGTCCAGCATGATCTGGCCTATGATTCTGCCTTGGCTATTGTATAGCAGCAAATATCTTTTCTTTCTAATCTTTGTAACCGGCCTATACTGAGTTCCTTTAGTAGAACTATGGTGCACCCTAGTCCTTCAACAAACACATGCAGAATTTATGCACGTATAGGTCTTCTACGTACAAGAACATGGGGGATATTATGTATGTACGGTCTCTTTCCCTATAAATGTATAATACATTCACTACCTTCGTAAAGGAGATGTAGACCACTGGAATTTTGTCGTTGCCCAGTTGCACATAGCTGACTAACTCCATTAATTCTGTTTGCTGATGAAACCGCTTTCACTCTTGACGGTACCATTAACACTCGTAACGCACGTTAGTGGCCCAACCGCATACCTTTTGTGGCGAGACATTTCCCAGAACGCTTCTCTTCAAGTCTGCCGTGTGGCATGATAGAAAATCAGTCGACTGGACCACTTATGCTAACGCGTTGTCTTACAGGCTTCATAACGTAGGCTGTTTTGAAAATGGGCTTCAGCTTTATTGGAAGAGGTTCTTCTGGCTACAACGAGGGTTTTTCTTTCCCAGCACAACTGGGCTCCTTCGCAATCTAGTCATCATGCCGAAAACAAGACGACCTCATGTGAGCTTCATTTGGGGTTGTAAAGAGAATTAGAAACTGCACTGAATTCGAAGGTCGAATTTGTGAAAATCAATTTTGAACTTCATTTATCTCTACTTAACACCTTCCGTGAATATTTCTTTGAGGTATAACAATCGTATTTTTGTAACTAACATAAACTGAATGCAATCTTGTCCAACTGACGCGTCAGATGGTCAAAATTCTGAGCTAGTTCGAGGTCCTTGCCCACATAACACCAAACTTTCTCATTTGGGGA
Source organism: Schistocerca nitens (assembly GCF_023898315.1). Classification (NCBI taxonomy): domain Eukaryota; kingdom Metazoa; phylum Arthropoda; class Insecta; order Orthoptera; family Acrididae; genus Schistocerca; species Schistocerca nitens. The sequence continues at coordinate 244,083,499 of NC_064615.1, read as the reverse complement.
GAGATCCGGCGACGTTGCTGGCCAAGGTAGAATTTGATAAGCACGAAGACAAGCAGTATAAACTCTCGCAGTGTGGGGTGGGCATTATCTTGCTGAAATGTAAACACAGGATGGCTTGGCATGAAGGGCAGCAAAACGGGGCATAGAATATAGTCGACGAACCCTGTGCTGTGAGGGTCCCGCGGATGAAAATCAAAGGGGTCCTGCTATGAAAGGAAAAGTGGCAACCGACACCATCAGTCCTGGTTTCTACTGTCTGCCTTCGTGCTCGCCAAACCCTACCTTCCCAGCAACGTTCCCGGATCTCTCCCCAACTGAGAACTGTTGGAGCATTACGGGTAGGGCCCTACAACCAGTTCGGGATTTTGATGATCTACCGCGTCAGTTGGACAGAATTTCGCTCGATATCCCTCAGGAAGAAATACAGCAACTCTGTCAACCAGTGCCAAGCTGAATAACTGCTTGTATAAGTGTCAGGTTTGGAGTTGCTAGTTTTGTGAAGCTCTTTTTCTTGAATAAATCATCCAATTTTTTTGAAATTGTCCACAGGATGTCTCGTGCGCAAGCGCAGGTGAATGGAAACAACCACATGCGCATAAATAACTGAGAAGAACGTACCGTACGCATGTGTGCTTCGTGCCCACACATTGCCTCATTTATCAAGCAGTCTGATAGGCATTCTCTTCTTTGCTTGACAATTTATGCTGCGAAATGCGACAGAAAAAGAAAGAACAATGGTGACTAAGGTTAAAACAGAACCACATCTAAATAACAGACGTATAATGCTGCAAGAAATACAAAATGACGGTAACGTTAAGTTTGCAAATTTCAGAAAATGTCGACTTGGAAAACTGGAAATTTGTCTTTGTACGCAAGAAACTGTCACACGTAATGTAATTTCTTCAGCGATAAAGCTGGCAATAACATTTCTTTTGTGGCAACCGCAACTCCTATACCAGTCTGTGCTATTTATTTCGTATTTTGAAACAAAGCGTTACAGTGATTATGCCTCGAATTGGGAAATACTTAAGTTACGTTCTTAATGGTTATGAGAAGATCATTAAGTCATTTGTAAGTTATGTTACTTTATTAAAAGTTGTTTACACAACTTCACTCAAAAAAGATTATACGACAACCTCAGACTCGACGAATTCAGTCATATCATAGATCCCTTAATCCACTACAATGGAGGTAGTGTTTTCCTCATTTTCACAATATCCTTGATTTTAATTTCTAGTAGTTCGCTGAGATGCTCCAACTGCGCCTTTTTTCAGTGGTTCAAATGTCATGCTCCTCAGTTGTCCTATTAATTCGACACAGCAAGAATATTCGTCCGTCGTTTTTACACCACTTTTAATAAAACTGTAGGCTGTTTCTTATTCGTTTCCCTAGTTCGAGACACATTACTCTTTGCAGTAGTCCGATCGGCGACTTACAAATTTCAGAGTGCTGTCTTTGGAGACGGCTCACAGCATTGCACATTAATCGATTTACAGCAGAACCACAACACAGTACACAACGAAACACACATGGACACCTGCTACACATGGTCCGCAAAAAAGCGCAACAGATTCCCATAAAACCGGGGAGGTGATGAATGCGCTATGACGCACACCTTCCGAACAAATTACGAATGAATAAATACGAATCCGAGCATGAGCTGTTACACGTGTAACCGCAGTCGCCAAGTTAAACAGAAAAAAAGATATCGCCGTAGCATTTGACAGATCTCATTTCATGGCCAGTTAATGCGTGTGTAGAAGCAGTTCGACGACATTCTGAACAATTTTTCTATTGTTCCATGATCTTTCGGGCGTGCACTCGGGACAGCGACAATTCTTCTTGCGATATTTCGGCTAGAAACCTCCCAGCTATCTTCAAGGCGAGTCAGAGACTGAGTTCGTAGCGTTTGCGCGTGCCTATTTATACGGAGAGTCACGTGATACAAAGCTGCTGAGGATTGAAAGCGCATGCGTCAAAGATATCAAAGACGCCAGTACTGCGCTAGTCATAGATAAGATGTATACAGCAAAGATAAACATATAAGCGCAGAGTGCAAACAAAATAGTGCTGCTGCGAATCCACCGTGCTTGTAAATAAATAATTAATCTTTAAAAGTGGTAACATCTGTCGGAAGTGAAGATGCAGAAATTCTTTCCGAACGAAGGTGCGAAAAAGTGGTTTCCAAGCATTGTCAAGATGACATCCTTCGACACGGTTTAGCAGGTTGTCGGCTAGTTGTATTTCTACAGCTTCCTTAACAACTGAGTCTCAGAAAGATGAAGCAGTAGTTAAAATCTTAATCTTACATAGGGCAAACCACGCGCACTGTACAGGAACGATGCGTCGAACACCAGCGATACACACGTCTTCTTCAGTCCAACAAATCAGCAATTGCCGAACATTGCATATCTACTGGCCATGCCATGGATTATAAAGATGTTAAGATTTTAACTACTGCTTCATCTTTCTGGGACTCAGTTGTCAAGGAAGCTGTAGAAATACAACAAGCCGACAACCTGCTAAACCGTGACGAAGGATTTCATCTTGACAATGCTTGGAAACCGCTTTTTCACACCTTCGTTCGGAAAGAATTTCTGCATCTTCACTTCCGACAGATGTTACCACTTTTAAAGATTAATTATTTATTTACAAGCACGGTGGATTCGCAGCAGCACTATTTTGTTTGCACTCTGCGCTTATATGTTTATCTTTGCTGTATACATCTTATCTATGACTAGCGCAGTACTGGCGACTTTGATATCTTTGACGCATGCGCTTTCAATCCTCAGCAGCTCCTATCACGTGACTCTCCGTATAAATAGGCACGCGCAAACGCTACGAACTCAGTCTCTGACTCGCCTTGAAGATGGCTGGGAGGTTTCTAGCCGAAATATCGCAAGAATTGTCGCTGTCCCGAGTGCACGCCCGAAAGATGATGGAACATTATGTCCGCCGGGAAAACTTCAAAAATTACATCGAATTTTTCTATTATTAAGAATTGAAAAACGTAGGATTTTCGGGCCTACGCTTGTAGAGACGCTGTTTCTTATATTTGGTCTGAGTAATCTGACGCTAGAATTTATGAAGACATTTCTGATACACCTTTTATACGTAGCTGTAGATCTAGAGATGATGAGTCATAGTGTAATACAGCCTATTTCTTTCGCAAATTACCAGCTGGACCGACAATTTTATCGTCTGTATCCGACACTAGGAGAGCCAACAACAGTGGCGTCGTATTCATTCACGGAAATAAAGTACAAACAACATCCAAACTGGCAGCCTAAGGATCCAGCCCCTGCGCAGAGAGTGGAATGGGTCAACGCACTATCACCATATCGCAAACAGTGAATCTCTCAATTGCCTGTAACGGTCCTCCCTAAACAAATTGCTCCTTCGCGCTATCAAAAGTGATGATTAAGTAATTAACAATAATTTATCAGGCTGTAGTCTTCATTGAAATCGCGTCAAACGTTCCCTAATTACCTCACCACATTAATTTCGTACGCGGACATCTTTATTGTTTTAATTAACATCTCCCAAATTTATGGCGATATTCCTTACAGGTTGGCTATAAAAGACAGCGAGGAAACACTTGAAAGGGGGTGCGTGCCGTCGGTTTGGTGTTACTGTCGTTTTTGATGAAACGTAGATCGAACCTGCGACGAGAACGACCCATCGAATGCCTCCCCGGCACGAGGAAGCGGCAAAAAAGAAAGTCATACGAGGAATTAAAAACCAGTCCGAACCATTAATACACGTTGCTGTATAGTAATTACTAATCTCGCGAGGGAATTATTCTGTTTTAATATACGTGTTTAATATTCGTAAATATCTACTTAGTATGCTGTCCAGGGAGTCATTACTTTGGAAATGACGCACGGGAATTATAAACGCTATCGACGGTGACCGTAATAAACCTGTTTCAGTTATCTTGCGTGTCAATAGCCGAGAAGATTCAATCTCAGGCCCGAAATTATTATTCCGTGTTTATTTTTTTGCCCGCAGATAAGATCTGAAGCCGAGCTGCAAGCGGCTGCTCCGCGGGGAATTCTTGTGGCGGCGACATACAGGAACTTGGGACAGCTTGCTAACATGAGAATACGTTGCCAGCGAATTCCGTCCATCGTGCACAAACCGCAGTTGTTTCGATAGCAATGATACTAGAATTTAGTGGAAAAATCTTTTTTCTTATTTCTGTTTGTAAGAGACACGGAAGGGTGTCCGCGAAATAGGGATATATTCAGGGTGTTTATAAATGAATATCGGGGTTTTAACACTTTATAATATTTATTACATTAAATTTACAGTTACAAATGATATTATTCGGTTGTCTGCAGAAGACGCTGTCGTTTATCCACTAATAAAGTCATCACAAGATCAAAACAAACTGCAAAACGAGTTGAAAAGATATCTGAATGGTCCGAAAAGTGGCAGTTGACCCCAAATAACGAAAAGTGTGAGGTCATCCACATGAGTGCTAAAAGGAATTCGTTAAACTTGGGTTACACAATAAATCAGTCTAATCTAAAAGCCGTAAATTCAACTAAATATCTAGGTATTAGAATTACGAACAACTTAAATTGGAAGGAACACATAGAAAATGTGGGCAAGGCTAACCAAAGACTGCGTTTTATTGGCAGGATACTTAGAAAATGTAACAGACCTACTAAGGAGACTGCCTACACTACGCTTTTCCGGCCTCTTTTAGAATACTGATGAGCAGTGTGGGATCCTTACCAGATAAGACTGACGGAGTACATAGAAAAAGTTCGAAGAAAGGCAGCACGTTTTGTGTTATCGCGAAATATGGGAGAGAGTGTCACAGAAATGATAAAGGATTTGGGCTGCAGATCATTAAAAGGAAGGCGGTTTTCGTTGCGACGGAATCTTCTCTCGAAATTGCAATCACCAACTTTCTCCTCCGAATGCGAAAATATTTTGTTGACACCGACGTATGTACGGAGGAGCGATCACCACGATAAAATAAGGGAAATCAGAGCTCGTACCGAGTGATAGTGAAATTGTTTCCCCGACGCGACGTAGCGACTCTGTCCTATGAAGAAATTTTGTCTGCATTAGATGCATATTTCAAAGAATCAGTCAATGTAGTTGCAAAAAGGTATGCCTTCTTTCGTACAAAACGTACCGCCGGTCAAACTAATGGGGAGTGGGTTGCAACTTTGCAAGGCCTTACTAGGGATTGTGCTTTTGTGTGTGAATGTGTACTCCCTTATTCAGATACTATGGTGCGTGATGCAATTGCACAGAACGTTTCTGATGTTCGTATACAGGAACAGATTTTGAAATTAGTCAATCCCTCCCTTCAACAAGTGCTGGACATATTGGATCGGCAGGACACACTTGACTTTTCTCAGGACTCATTTGAAACTTCGCCAGCCGTGTGTCAGATTAACCGGCCCGCCGGGCGCGCTGCACGGAACAGTAAACAGCCCTTGTGCCCGTCCGCGCAGCTGCCGCCAAGCTCTCCGCTAAGTTTGCCGCGCAAGCAGGCAAATGCAGTGCTAAAGTCATGCCCTCGGTGTGCTACTAGACATTCGCATGAGAATTGCCCGTCATGCCAAGCTATTTGCTTTTTCTGTAATAAAAAAGGACATGTTCAGAGTGTTTGCCAGAAAAAGCTCAGATCGGACACTCACAAAGATTCAAGGCCCTTTGCTTCGCGCTGGAATCGGAATCGAACCAAGAATACTCAGGCTCGTGAACCTTCGCCCATGGACATTCATGTAGTTCAATCCACTCCGCCCAGTGCCGCTCTCTCTAACAGTGACTGTGTTCGTCCCACAAAAAGTGTGCGTCGATGTCGCAGGAAATCCCGTCAAGTTGCAAGTGATTCTGTACCAGTGTCAGTTCACGTTGCACGAGACAGTCGCTCTTGTCGTCAGCAGGACAATAAACTTTTTGTAGACTTGGACATTCATGGCCATGTAATACCACTCCAGCTCGATACCGGAGCTGCAGTTTCCTTGATCAATAACGACACGTACAAACAGCTGGGCAAACCTCCGTTGCGTGCCGCAAATGTTAAGCTAACTACATATTCAGGACAAGCTATCCCTGTGTTAGGACAGTGCAGCCTTCTTGCAACATACAAGGGACAAACAAAACTTGTGTCATTTTACGTCCTACTGTGCCTTCAGACGGTGTTTCTCGTCTATGTGAAGAATTTGCAGACATTTTTGCACCGGGCCTTGGTTGCGCTAAGAACTATGAAGCACATTTAGAACTGAAAGTAAATGCACAACCGAAATTTTTCCGAGCGCGCAATGTTCCCCACGCATTGCGTGATGAGGTCGCAAGAACATTACACGATTTGGAATCACAAGGTGTGATTGAACGTGTGCAGGCTTCTCTCTGGGCATCACACTTAGTAATTTTGCCAAAACCTTCCGGAAAATTAAGACTTTGTGTGGACTTCAAGGCAACGGTGAATCCACAACTAGTGATTGCAACTTATCCTTTACCCCGCCCGGAAGATCTTTTTGACAAACTGTGCCCGGGTAAATATTTTTCGAAGTTGGACCTGGCAGATGCGTACTTGCAAATACCAGTGGACGACGAATCCCAGCGCGTTTTGGTGGTTAACACGCATCTTGGTTTGTATCGATTCAAAAGACTGCCATTCGGGTGTACATCCGCCCCTGCATTGTTTCAGCAATATTTACAAACTGTTTGTGCCTCGGTCCCTACTGCAGCAAACTATCTGGACGATATTGTGATCTCCGGAAAGACGGAAGAAGAACATTTAGCCAATCTCAGAACATTATTTCAGGTCTTGCGACAAAATGGTCTTCGCTTGCGGAAGGACAAATGTGTGTTTTTTGCTCGTGACTTACCCTATCTGGGACATGTAATCAATGCCAAAGGCATACATCCCAGTCCAGAGCACCTCCGTGCCATACAAGACTTGCCTTCGCCGCAGAATTTGAAGCAGCTACAGAGTGTGCTGGGAAAAATCAACTATTATCATAAATATATTCCCCATGCCTCTTCCATTTCAGCTCCGCTTCATCGCTTACGCCGTAAGGGTGTTCCGTTCGTCTGGACGACGGAATGCGAACGCGCCTTTCGCCAGTTGAAATCGGCGTTGCTTTCCAATACTTGCCTTACGCCATTCGATCCCCAGAAACCCCTTTTGTTGATGGTAGATGCATCGGATTTCGGGATCGGTGCTGTGCTTGCGCACAAAGATGGATCGCATGATCGCCCCATTGCCTTTGCGTCCAAATTGCTCTCGTCTGCGCAAAGAAATTATTCACAGATTGAGAAAGAAGCTTTGGCTCTCGTATTTGGTGTTACTAAGTTCCATGATTTCTTGTACGGTCGTCACTTTACCATCATCACAGACCACAAACCTTTGACATCGCTTTTTCATCCGAACAAGCCTGTACCTCCACGTACAGCGCAAAAATTCATTGACTGGTCTATTTTCCTCTCGCAGTACCATTACGATATCTTGTATCGGTCCACTGCTAAGCACGGAAACGCCGATGCGTTGTCCCGTTTGCCTGTTGCTGAGGATAGAGCAGTCGATTCCTCCGAACTTGCTTGCATGTTCATTGACTCGGAAACCGATGACGTGGTCGAATCGTTTCCGATTGATTTTCGTCGTGTAGCTACAGCCACTCACAAGGAGAGACTTTTTGTTCGACGTGGTGTTTTGCTGTTGCGTTCTGATAATGATCAGTCCAGGGTCGTGGTTCCGCGTTCGTTACAGTCCTCTGTATTACGGCTTCTCCACCAAGGACATTGGGGTATAGTGCGCACGAAACAACTTGCTCGTCAGCACTGTACTTGGTTCGGAATCAATGCTGCGATTACGGATATGTGCTCTTCTTGCATGGCGTGTGCCGAACAACAATCCGCACCACCGCGGAAATTCTTTCCATGGCCGAAAGCCACTTCCCCTTGGCAACGCTTACACATCGATTTTGCTGGTCCATTCTGGAATGCTCGATGGTTGGTTGTTATCGATTCCTTCAGTAATTTTCCTTTTGTTGTACGGATGTCTTCCACGACGTCGTCTGCCACCATCCAAGCGTTATCCGCTATCTTTTGCATTGAAGGTCTTCCGCCGACTATTGTTTCCGACAATGGCCCACAATTCATGTCCGCAGAATTTCAGTCATTCCGCAAGGCCAATGGTATTCAACATCTGACATCCGCGCCGTTTTCGCCTCAGTCAAACGGTGCCGCTGAACGATTGGTCCGGACTTTCAAGTCACAGATGTTGAAGTTGAAAGAGTCGCATTCTCGGGAGGACGCGTTATTGCTCTTTTTGTCCTCGTATCGCTCTCGGCCCCGAGATGGTCGTTCGCCGGCTGAGTTGCTCCATGGTCGTCCTCCTTGAACCTTGATGTCTTTGCTACATCCGCCGCATCAGGTTCCTGTGCAGCGGCAGCCACCTGCTTTTGCTCCAGGCGACGTTGTCTACTATCGCAACTATCGAGGTTCACGGCGTTGGCTCGCAGGGCGCATTCTTCGCTGCCTCGGCCGCGCGATGTATTTGGTTTTGGGGGCCTCTGGTGAGGTGCGTCGGCATCTCAATCAGCTGCGCCTCTGTCGTCGCACGGGTTCTGCCGCTCCCCGTCTGCTTTCAGCGACGGTGCCGTCATGTCAGCGCCCTGGGGACCCATCTACTGGCTCGCCTCATCCCCAGGTGTTACCGACGATGCCTTCCATTTTGCCCCATGGCGACGCGCCGCCGCCGCCGCCGCCGGTCCTCCCGCCGGCGCCGCCCGCAGTGGACGCGTCGCTGCAGCCGCCGGGCGCCTCCCTGGGTCACGCGCCGCCGATCGCTTCCCGTGACCAGCTGTCCTCCGACATGGAACTCTTGCCCGCTCCGGACCAGATGTCGTCTTCGCCCGTCGGGTGCACCGCCCCGAAAGAGGTCGACCCTTCGGCCCCTCCTGTCTCTCTAAGGGCGCATACACCGCATGTTGGCGTGCACCCTGGACTAGGTTTTCAGGCGTTTCCTAGCTCCCGTCGGACCGAATGGCCGGGTGCGGGTAGCACAGCCTCGCCTGTTGTTAGGCTCCCCACCTCGTCGCATACGTCACCATGGGGTCCTCCCCACGGCGGGCGGAAGCCTTATAACACAACCGTACGCCGATTTGCGGGGGAGGAATGTGGTGTCACCGCCAGACACCACACTTGCTAGGTGGTAGCCTTTAAATCGGCCGCGGTCCGGTAGTATACGTCGGACCCGCGTGTCGCCACTGGCAGTGATTGCAGACCGAGCGCCGCCACACGGCAGGTCTAGAGAGACTTACTAGCACTCGCCCCAGTTGTACAGCCGTCGTTCATAGGAATGGTTCACTGACAAATACGCTCTCATTTGCCGAGACGATAGTTAGCATAGCCTTTAGCTACGTCATTTGCTACGACCTAGCAAGGCGCCATTACCAGTTATATTGAGCTTATTAAACTTTTGTATCATCAAGAGCGATGTACTCCAATTATGGATTAAAGTTAAGTATTACATCATCTACGTACTTTATTTGCAATTCTCAAGACGTTGTCCTGTTCCAGACCTCACGCCAGTCTGCGTGTAATTAAACGCGTGCATTTCGGCCTCCTCTAGCAACACGGTGTTGGCTCTTCTGCCAACACTTCACTTTCATTTCACATATCATTTATAACTGTAAGTTTAATATAATAAATATAAAGCGTTAAAACTCCGATATTCATTTATAAACACCCTGTATTAAAGTGCTATAGAACTTACCAAATTTCCGGTGTGGTCGAGCGGTTCTAGGCGCTACAGTCTGGAACCGCGCGACCGCTACGGTCGCATGTTCGAATCCTGCCTCGGGCATGGGCGTGCGTGATATCCTTAGGTTAGTAAGCTTTAAGTAGTTCTAAGTTCTAGGGAAATGATGACCTCAGAAGTTAAGTCCCGTAGTGCTCAGAGCCATTTGAACCATTTATTGAAAATGTAATTTTCTTTTTTACAGACACATTAAGTAACTTTTCCCATTAGTGTATGAAAAATCATATCCTCCATATGACCACCCAAGGCCGTGCGGCAAGGAGCAGTGCGTCAATTGAAGTTCTCGATGATGCGTTCACAAAAATCTGGTGGGATGCCATTAATAAGCGGTTTAACTTCAATTGGAGCACTCTTTGTGGTTTGTTCCAGTACATTTTGATTTGACAAATCCCTATAAAAAAAAGTCACAACCCGTAGGATTGCGTGATCTGGGAGGCCATTCCTGGTTGCCACGCAAAGTGATAATTTTTTGAGGAAACTTTTCATTCAGCAGAGCAATCGTTTCACGAAATGTGTGACATGTGACACCATCTTGCTGAAACCAAAAATCGTCATTATTATCAATAGGAGACGAAAACCAATGAGAAAGCATGTTCCGGTAACGACAGCCGTTCACAGTAGCGGCAGCTCCCTCATCGTTTTCAAACAAGTACGGGCCCATAACTCCTCTTGCCCAGAACCAACATCACACAGTCGTGGATTTCGTAGATGCATCTCATCTTCCACAGTCACTCGCGGATTTCGTTTACCCCAAATTCTCCACTTTGCTTGTTGACGTACCCACTGAGGTGGAAGTGCGTCTCACCTGGGAAGTTCCCGTTCTCCACTCGTCGAGCCAAGCCCCATTGAGCAAATCCATGCCTCTTTCCATGATCAGCAGGCTTCAACTGTTGTGCAAGCTGAATTTTGCACGCATGCATTTCAGATCTTTTGAAAGGGTTTCATGGACTGAACTTGGTGATAAATTCAATTGTTGAGCTCGTCGGTGAACCGTTTCCTGGTGCTTGCGGTCACATTGTCACGCACGACAGCAATGTTATATTGTGTTCGAACAGAACGCGGTCGTCCTAGTTTCTTAACGTTTGAATCAGAAGCCTTGGTCTCAAACTTCCGGATCAGCTTCCGAACTGATGATTCGGTTGGAGCAGCATTACGTCAGAGGGTCACACGGAATTCACGAACGGTTGCCTTAGGACATCCACTGTTTCTGTAATAACTTTTTATCACTTGCATACGTTGCTCAGTTGTCCACGACGAAAATAAACATCAAACAACAATGCTCACCACACAAAAGCTATCAGGCTGCTAATGGGGAGGATCTCAAATAACAAAAATGACGAAACCACGGCTGACAACCGTCGTATAACAAAATGACGCAAAATGACGCAAAATTCGTCCTTACTTCCCCGACACTCGTTAGAAACTCCCGTCATTAAGGAGTAAGAAACTGAACAATGACAAAAGAATGACTTCTCCATGGCCTTGTTGAGGGCATGATAGCGTCCAATTGCACCACCACGCGCCGTCGTTGCTGATGTCTTGATAACTTCACTTTTCATATACGATTGAATGGAAGTTGAAACTTGCTCCTGTAACCACACTTCTCAAACTGCTGTCAAGAGCATGGCTTGTACAGTTCATCAGGGCCCCTTCCATTTGTGTAAGGAGTTTGGTCACAATGATTGCTTAAACCCCTCTATATGCTCTGTAATTAGTATAATTTTGTCTTCGCTGTCCCTATCAGAGAGGTACACTACGTGATCAAAAGTGTTCACACGCACCCAAAAACAAGTTTTTCGTATTAGGTGCATTGTGCTGCCACCTTCTGCCAGGTGCTCCATATCAGCGACCTCAGTAGTCATTAGACACAGTGAGAGAGCAAAATGGGGCGATCCGCGTAACTTACGGACTTCGAACGCGGTCAGGTGATTGGATGTCACTTGTGGCATATGTCTGTACGCTAGATTTCCACATTCCTAAACATCCCTGGGTCGACTGTTTCCGATGAGATAGTGAAGTGGAAACATGGGGAGACACGTACAGCACAAAAGAGTACAGGCCGATCTCGTCTATTGACTGACAGAGACCGCCGACAGTTGAAGAGGGTCGTAATACGTAATTCCAAACTGCATCGGGATCCACTGCAAGTACTATGACAGTCAGGCGGAAGGTGAGAAAACTTGTATTTCATGGTCGAGCGGCTTCTCATAAAGCCACACATCACGCCGGTAAATGCCAAACGACGCCTCGCTCGGTGTAAGGAGCGTAAACATCGGACTATTGAATAGTGGAAAAACGTTGTGTGGAGTGACGAATCACGGTACACAATGTGGCGATCTGATGGCAAGGTGTGGGTACGGCGAATGACCAGTGAACGTCACTGCCAGCGTGTGTATTGCCAACAGTAAAATTCGGAGGCGGTGGTGTTATAGTGTGGTCGTGTTTTTCATGGAGGGGGCTTGCACCCCTTGTTGTTTTGCCTGACACTATCACAGCACAGGCCTACATTGATGTTATAAGCACCTTCTTGCTTCCCACTGTTGAATAGCAATTCGGGGATGACGATTGCATCTTTCATCATGATCGAGTACCTACTCATATTGCACGGCCTGTGGTGGAGTGGTTAGACGACAATAATATCCTTGTAATGGACTGGCCTGCACAGAGTCCTGACCTGAATCCTACAGAACACCTTTGGGATGTTTTGGAACGCCGACTTCGTGCCAGGCCTTGCCGACTGACATCGATACCTGTCCTCAGTGCAGCACTCCGTGAGAATGGGCTGCTATTCCCCACGAAACCTTCCAGCACATGACTGAACGTATGCCTGCGAGAGTGGAAGCTGTCATCAAGGCTAAGGGTGGGCCAACACCATACTGAATTCCAGCATTACTGATGGAGAGCGTCACGAACTTGTAAGTCATTTTCGGCCAGGTGTCCGGATACTTTTGATCAAGTGTACGTAGGGGCTTGTGGCATATTCGTATCTTCCTCTCTTGTAAGTGTGCTAAAGCGGAATAGTTCGTGTCTACTTCAAGCTTCTGCTGTATCAGGTTCCTCAGCATCTCCACGATGCTCTCCCGCGACTTAACTCGTGGTCATCCGTGAAGTTATTCTTTTTACACCCTAAGTGTCCCTTACGACTCCTACGAGGTAAGGGCCACACATTTGAGCAATATTCCAGCGTGGTTTTCACAAGCAGTTTGCAAGAAGCCTCCGTCGCAGATTCCAGAATGAATTTCCACTCTGCAGCGGAGAGTGCGCTGATTTGAAACTTCGAGTTGATTAAAATTGTGTGACGGACCGAGACTCGAACTTGGGACCTTTACCTTTCACCGTCAAGTGCTCTACTGTCTTAGCTATTCAAGTACGACTCGCGACCCATCCTCAAAGCTCTGCTTCCAGCAGTACATGTTTTCCTACCTTCCAAAGTTCACATAAGTCATGTCTCCGCAATATCCTTTCTTCCAGGAGTTCAGCGAGACGAAGTGTGAAAGGCAGGAGATGAGATACTAGCGGAAATATAGGTGTGAGGGCAGTTTAGCTAGCTCAGCCGATAGAGTACATAACTGAGAAGGCAAAGGCCCTGGTTCGACTTGGTCCTGCACACAGTTTCAATCTCCCAGGAAGTTCCTTGGTACTGCATTTCCCAGTATCCGACGAAGACTGTGTGCCACCAGCTTTACTAGCGACTGAGACTACGAGATCGATACATTTCATATCCCTACAAAAGGGGATCCAATGATACTTCGCAACATTTAAATCAGGTTGCCAATTCTTGTAGCACTTTAATAAAATCTTAAGATGTGCCTGAAAATTTTTTCAGTTTTTCTGAATCAGTATTGACTTATGATGGGTACACCAGCAATAATGAAGAGTTTAAATTATTCGTTTGAAAACCATCTCGTGCTGTGTGCCACAGAAATTTTAAAAAGCTTCTACGATAGTCGCCCCTAATTGAGTGTTTAAGAAAATTCAGTACCTTTCTGTAACAGATTTATTGTAGGTAAAGAACGCAACCATCCAAACATACTTTTAAAAGCTTCATTGTAATTCCATTATTGGCTTCGGCCTATGATGCCCATTTTCAGACGACCAACTTTTCCAGTCACAGTAATCTATTCGTCAGTAGTATACCTTCCACTACTGCACTGTATAATGAGGACATTTCAGTATTTACAGCAACTTCATGTGTGAATAGCGAAAACACATTAACTTGCATGCTTTTAATAAAATAATAAGTGTAAGAGTATTTGTAAGGGTATATAACTTAAATTTTTAATTATCTGTAAACTATGCTGCCCCTTTCAATCAACGATTCTAAGTCGTCTTATCGGAGACTCGGAAACAGGGTGTTGCGTTGTCTTTACGTACGTGTCGCCATAGTTGATATTTCACTGTTCAGATTATTGCATGGGTACGTCCAGAAAGCCAGTTAAAAAAAGATAAAACAATAAAAAATAGCCCTTAATTTCTTCCAGAATTTTTAATGCCTTACTTCACAAAATGTACGTGTTATAAAGATTTCGAATTTCATTCTGCAGACAATTTCTGAATTAGTTGAATTTTTAACTTTGAAATTTGAGGTAAGTTCCTGTGGGACCAAACTGCTGAGGTCATCGGTCCCTAGGCTTACACACTACGTAATCTAAATTAAACTAACTTACGCTAAGGACAACACACACACCCATGCCCGAGGGAGGACTCGAACCTCTGACGGGGATAGCCGCGCGAACCATGGCGAGGCGCCCAAGACCGAGCGGCTACCCCACGCGACAATTTTTTTAACTGTTAGCTGTAAAATACGAGGGCCGTTCAGAAAGTAACCTCCGGTTGATTTCAAAAAATACACCAAGTTAAATAAAAATATTTTAATATATACATCTTACAACTACATCTTTGCACTATTTTTCTACATAGTCTCCATAGCGATTGAGGCACTTATCGTATCTCTTCACAAGCTTTGAAATTCCTTCTGCATAAAAATCACCCGCTTGTGCCTGGAGCCAGCCTGTGACCGCATTTTGAGCTCTTCGTCGTCATCAAACCGCTGTGACCCGAGCCATTTCTTCAAATGCATCAAGTGATAATCACTTGGCGCCAGGTCTGGGCTGTAAGGTGGATGGTTGATAACGTCCCACTTGAAGGACTCAAGAAGGGCCGTTGTTCTGCGAGCAGAGTGAGGACGGGCGTTATCGTGCAAAAAAACGATACCGGAAGTCAGCATACCACGGCGTTTGTTCTGTATAGCCCGTCGTAACTTTTTTATTGTTTCATTTGAAGAAATGGCTCGGGTCACAGCGGTTTGATGACGACGAAGAGCTCAAAGATGCGGTCACAGGCTGGCTCCAGGCACAAGCGGGTGATTTTTATGCAGAAGGAATTTCAAAGCTTGTGAAGAGATACGATAAGTGCCTCAATCGCTATGGAGACTATGTAGAAAAATAGTGCAAAGATGTAGTTGTAAGATGTATATATTAAAATATTTTTATTTAACTTGGTGTATTTTTTGAAATCAACCGGAGGTTACTTTCTGAACGGCCCTCGTAAAAATTTAAAACAGTATTGCTCGGCTTTATTTTCTCATACTAGGATGGTGAGTTATCTTTCGGCAACTCTCCACTCAGTAACTTCATTACATCATTGCTAAATTACACAACTGACCATTAAAATTGCTTCACCAAGAAGAAATGCTGATGAAAAACGGGTATTAATTGGACAAATATGTTATACTAGAATTGACATGTGACTACATTTTCTCGCAATTTGCGTGCATAGATCCTGAGAAATCAGTACCCAGAACAACCACCTCTGGCCGTAATAACGGCCTTGATACGACGGGTCATTGAGTCAAACAGAGCTTGGATGGCGTGTACAGGTACAGCTGCCCGTGCAGCTTCAACACGATACCACAGTTCATCAAGAGTAGTGACTGGCGTATTGTGACGAGCCAGTTGCTCGGCCACCTTTGACCAACGTTTTCAACTGGTGAGAGATCTGGAGAATGTGTTGGCCAGGGCAGCAGTCGAACATTTTCTGTATCCAGAAAGGCCCGTACACGACCTGCAACATGCGGTCGTGCATTATCGTGCTGAAGTGTAGGGTTTCGCAGGGATCGAATGAAGGGTAGAGCCACGGGTCGTAACACATCTGAAATGTAACGTCCACTGTTCAAAGTGCCGTCAATGCGAACAAGAGGTGACCGAGACGTGTAACCACTGGCACCCCATACCATCACGCCGGGTGATACGCCAGTATGGCGATGACGAATACACGCTTCCAATGTGCGTTCGCCGCGATGTCGCCAAACACGGATGTGACTATCATGATGCTGTAAACAGAACATGGATTCATCCGAAAAAACGACGTTTTGCCATTAGTGCACCCAGGTTCGTCGTTGAGTACACCATCGCAGGCGCTCCTGTCTGTGATGCAGCATCAAGGGTAACTGCAGCCATAGTCCATGTTGCTGCAAACGTCGTCGAACTGTTCGTGCAGATGGTTGCTGTTCTGCAAACGTCCCCATCTGTTGACTCAGGGATCGAGAAGTGGCTGCACGATCCGTTACAGCCATGCGGATAAGATGCCTGTTATCTCGACTGCTAGTGATACGAGGCCGTTGGGATGCAGCACGGCGTTCCGTATTACCCTCCTGAACCCACCGATTCCATATTCTGGTAACAGTCGTTGGATCTCTACCAACGCAAGCAGCAATGTCGCGATACGATAAACCGCAATCGCGATAGGCTACAATCGACGTTTATCAAAGTCGGAAACGTGATGGTACGCATTTCTCCTCCTTACACGAGGCATCATAACAACGTTTCACCAGGCAACGCCGGTGAACTGCTGTTTGTGTATGAGAAATCGGTTTGAAACTTTCCTCATGTCAGCACGTTGTAGGTGTCGCCACCGGCGCCTACCTTGTGTGAATGCTCAGGAAAGCTAATTATTTGCATATCACAGAAATTTCGCGTACGTAGCACGTCATCTTCGTGGTGTAGCAATTTTAATGGCCAGTAATGTATTTTCCTGGTACTTGTCATATTTCGGCCTTAGTGTATATTGAAGCTCTGTGCCTGCTGTGTTTTCATAGTAGTCAGTGACTTAATGATTAAAGTGAGCTACTTCTACAGTATCTAGAATCAATTTATTGAACCACAGCCACAGCTTTACATCTCAGTTTATTGAACCATAGTCACAACTTTACATCTTGTTTACATCACTTTTTGTTTTTCAGATATTAATATTTTTAAATGAGAGCAGAAGTAATGACACGAAGTAGAAATCGGCAGTTTCTACAAGCCTTCCATACAGAGTGTCGATACAGTCAATCTCTGAAGATCTCGGAAAATACTGCGTCTAAGTTCTATTGCCATGTTATTGTAAAAAGAGGAAACCTAAGCAAGGCAGAAAGACACCTCTGTTTAACAAGTGAGACAAGAAAATAATAAACTACCTTAGAAGCAAACAACAGAACTCCTGCACAGGCAACAGAATGTGGACGATTTACGGAAGAAATTTTGGATTACAGTTCCATAAATCTGTGCCTTGTATAATAATATAGGCTGGGAATGAACCACTGCTGTCCAGTAATTATATCACGATATCAGAGAGACTGTGTGTAATACACCCCAAAAACTCTGTGACAAGTAACAGTATGTCGAGATATCTTCCGTGTGATGTAGCAGAGGGTGCTGATTGTAGACGCTTGGTTTCCTGTCGAAGAAAATCTTATTCTTTGCACATTTGATTATGATACAGTTTCTCCTGTATTGTTCGTCAGCGTTGAATCTTTACTCAGTTTTTTAACTGAACAGCTAGAGAAGTTTCAGAGAGTAGAAGATCGATCCTTTAGTCCCCGCGAGAGCATCACAGAAATGCGATTTCCAATTGGAAGCGCTCCAGAAAATACCTTCTGCCTCGCGTAAAGGCTTACTTCCCCCCCAGATAAATCAGACGTTAAATCACGACAATAAAAACAGAAACCTATCTTCCTGAGAGCCGTATCGAGACTTTTCCTACTAGCACCCCATAGCCGAATGTAAGAAGAATTGGGTATCCAGTAGAATAACTTTCCACCGTACAATGCAATAAAGTAAAATAGAATTACAAACCGACTGAAACTTACTACCGAACAAGTAGGCGTATTTAGCCTAGTTTCTTCAAAGAAAAGATCACGTCTGTCTAAAAATATCACGCTGCTACTGAAGCTGATGATTTCGGAAAACTGGAAATGTACACGTCTCTAGGTGGTAGTTCGATAGTATCGCTAGGTAAGTACTAGCGTGAAAAGAAACGAGTTTCTCGTGAGGGACTTTCGTAACGAAGATAAGTCTCATAAGAACTGATGTTCTTACATTGCTAAAGTAGCCACTCCGTCTTCGACAAGAAGGCGATCAAAGAGTCTTAGATAAGACGGGCGATCGAAGAACCAACGGAATATCCCTGTCTTTGTGGTGCATGCTGCTACCTCTCGAACTCTAATTTCACCTGTCTATTTAATTTTTAGCATCATTCTGTGATGTCACATTTCTAAATCTTTTTGTTACCTGTTTTGTGACTTTTCCTCTGCCTACGATTTCCTTTCTCATCGCTTTTGGCTACAGATATGTGTTCTTTCATAAACTCGTTCAGCAAAGGCCAATGCTAGAAATCACTACAGAGGCGAAAGGATCGTCTTTGCTAATGACAGGTGTAAACACAAGTAAAGCGCCAGAACTGCTAGTATAGAAAACAAATGAAGTCCTAAGCTAGTACAACGTCAACCGAGTTTATAGAAAACAATAAGCACAAATTTCAGATTAACCAGAGAAAAGAACGCTGTGGGTTTAAGCGTAGAGAATAATATCATAAATTGCGAAACAAACACTATTTTTTGGGATGAAAATCGACTGTTTCTTCAAGTGGAATGAACTTACGATGATACTACCAAACGGAAGTCTGTCAGTGTATACTGTCCTTAGAGACCTGACGTAAGAGCCTCGCGGTAACACGCTATTTATATGTACACTCCTCTTAGCTATGGGAATCATCTTTCGGGGAAAAAGTGCACAATATATGCACATATTTTGCAAACTAAAGAAAAGGCCCGTGATAATAATAACTAGAAACAATAAAATTGCAAAAACATATTCAATAAGGTGGGGAATATAATTGCACCATGTGAATACTAGGCACATCAAGAAAACTGTTGGTAACTATAACCATAACAACTATGTCGATGATCATGACAAAAGCCTAACTTACGTTTATTGTGAAGAGTGGTACGAAAAACCCAAAGCAGCTTTTTCTACAATTGAGTCATACTACACAAGAAAGTAACAGTGAAGAGATAGTTTAAAAAATTATTTAAATAGACGGATCAGGTATACTTGCATAATAACAGAAACTATATTAAGAATTATATAGGTAACAAAAAGCAGTTCTTTAAAAAGTAATATAAGTTGGTACTAAAAAACTTGTATCACTCTACAGTACACTTTAACAGCAAAACAATATGTTCAAAATCAGCCATGAATTATACTTCTCCCATTTCGTCTTAGTGTGCTCAATATCTCCTTCATTATGGAGAGATGGTGGCTCAGTTTTCCAGTCAGAGAAATGTAAAAGCTCGAAGAATGGAAGTTAAGGAAAGTTTTAACGTCATGGTCCTGATATGAGCTGAAAGTGTGTGTGTGTGTGTGTGTGTGTGTGTGTGTGTGTGTGTGTGTGTGTGTGTGTGTGTGTCCCAGTCATCAGAGTTGAGATATGAATGAATTGCCTAACATTAGTTTTAGTGTTATCACACAACTTGTTCTCCTTTTCCAGGAGGAGGGAGTATTGGTCAAAGTCCCTACGATGACATGTCAGGAAACCAATATATGTTGGGATATGGGGTAATCTGTTCACTCGTTCCCATCTGGCTGTTACGTACCAGAAGATACTACAGGCAGTGCTGCGTGTGTTTACCACGCATCCTGACACATCCTTCTGTCTTTCTTCACAGTGGATCATGCACTCTTCCGAATACACCTGGCTCCGTTAGGACTGCTTCTCATTGTCAATATGTTGGGCTTCCACGAATTGGTTTAAATTAGAACTGTTGATGAAACTTCCTAACAGATTAAAACTGTGTGCCGGAACGAGATTCGAACTAGGGACCTTTGCCTTTCGCGGGCAAGTGCTCTACCAACTGAGCTACCCAAGCAAGTAGAGCACTTTCCCGCGAAAGGCAAAGGTCCAGAGTTCGAGTATCGGTCTGGCACACAGTTTTAATCTGCCAGGAAGTTTCATAACAGCGCATACTCCGCTGCAGAGTGAAAATCTCATTCTAGAACTCTTGATAGTTCTGAAAATATCGGTAATTCGATATATCGATATTTAATTATCATCATTATCGGCTCTCGATATATCGAAAGGAAGTAATATTTACGGAAAAAAATATCGACGTACCTGCCTATAAATATATCGGCCACACATTGTAAATACGTTGCCCGATATACTGTACATCAAGAAGATCGCAGCCCCTTACAGCATACAGCAAGAATTGAAAGGAAAACGATGCACGTTCACGCTTGGCAATAATCACTTTGCTAACAATGGTAACTGCATGTAAGTGGCACAATAAAAGGTTTCCGATAGGTCCGCCGTTCGGTTTCGTCGCATATCGGGTTTGTTCGAAACACTTCCTATCGACTTCCCTGTTTTTTCATTTCTGCCAACGCCAGCGACATGGCAGTTGTAGTGTCAAAATTGCGTGGTGAAGCTAAACGTTGCAGTTTCTGTTGGTAGCGCCGAGCGCCGATTACGTCAACATTTCCACCCCATACGTCTCCGCCCATCGCGAAGATCAATCTTGTCATTTAGATTTTTGTTAATCTTTTCAGCAACTGTTTTTGAAGATGTGGATGTAAGGAAATAGCACACTAATTGCGTTAAAAATTATTTTTAATGCAACTAGTATGCTGCTTCCACATGTACTTGCTTCACACAGTCAAAGAAAAAGATTGGACTCGATGAAAGCTCAAAAAGTAATGATATTCTTTTACTCAGTGAAAGAAAAACTATATTCTATTACAGTTTGAAAAGAATAACTTCAAATATTTATCGAAAATTGTGATAAAAATATAATTAAAAATTACGGCACTCGATATTGCCATTTTGATATTGATATAACAGGGGTTCGGAGGCTGGGGGCAAATATCGCCAACATATATCGATATTTTTGGGCAGAGTCTCTTTATATCGATATTTTATCAACAGATTTCGTTTAAATGCCACCGTAGCCAGAAATCCAACCGATTCGGGTCCGGTGAACCGGGAGACCATTGTACAATATGTCCTTGACTAATTCATAGGCCATGAAACGTTGAGCGGTGAGGTATTGTTGATAGATGTCATTTGAGTATTAATCGATTGTACAATAATGTCATATCGTTGCTCTCGAGCTGTTACATGTGAGCGAGCAGCGTTGTTAGAAGCTGTATCGCAGGTTACGATCATCTTTCGTGCGCGTGTAGGCGCAGTGGCAGATAGTGATTAACTGTGTTAAAGTGAGGAAGCAGTTGTAATGTTGTGTTTCAAATGTAGAATCTCAATTTATCGATGTGTTCAGGTAAGATGCTTTTGTAATGGTAGCTGATCTGAGAAGGAGGAAGTGTAATGTAATCTTTTATTAACGTGAAGAGGAATAATTAAGCAATTTTTTGAAGTCAGTCTTTTATTATTGCAGCACTATTTTTCAACTATCTTTCTCTTACAATTTTTAATTGATCACGGCACTTTCAAAAATAGAAAAGGAACCAAGTATGTTCCGAAAATAATTTGATTTGCAACTAACAGAGAACTCATTGCAAACTCACGAGTGTTTCTGTGTGGAAATAGGAATTTTGAGCTTTAGCATAGCGGCGCGCAAGACACAGCGGTACTGCAACGCGGTATCCTGATTTGCGCAGAATAGAAGTAAGAACTAAATACTTTGATGTTTTCTCTTTATTCAGTCAGGGCCAACTTACGTCGTTCAGAGATAGATTTTTCTCTGTCGTGTATCATTTTTAGTTCTGAGATCCGGGGTCAGTTTTGTAAAACTAATTACCGTAGGTTTTATGTCAAAGTTCATTATTCAGGCAGTTTATACTGTTTAAAATTCTTGCAGTCAGATTACTCACTTTACCGGTATTAAAGGCTCGCCTTCTCTTTACGACAGTTTAATTTTCTGTTGCGAGTCATTATTACTTCTGCACAGCTCTTATTATTCAAAACAGAATACGTTAGTCATATTTTTATTATTTAAAGAGACTTTTCATTGTTACACGATTCGTAGAAATAGGTGTCGTACATACATCAAAGCCGTTATCTTTACGCAACGTTGTTACCCGCTAACCTATTTCGTAAAGTGCCTGTTACCGCCAATTCCTGCCCGTACACTGATACTGAAGTGATCCTAGTGCTACACTTCCATAATTTTCAACTGCCCACACGTGTGTATTGTGGTGATTTACCATGGGGTGGTCTTTCCTTCTAATTTTGGCCTCCTGCAGCAATGTGTGCCACTTTCTTTTTAAACATACTGTAGTGCACCCATAAACATCAGAATACTCTAGAGACCGTTATCATAAACTTTATTTCACAAACACCTTGTATAAATCCTTGTGACATTAGACTTGTAGGTAATTATATGCCTGCCTGTATGAATATGTGTACTTGTACTTACTTACTGTTAATTTTCATTACGCTTTATTGTTTTATTGAGCTGAAGTGTTGTATCATCGTAAAATTACCTGTGACTGCATAAATTATGAACTAACTATGTGTGTGAAAACATATTTTTTCGCCTCTACATTTCCTCTTTATTGCCGTACTTGTTTCACTAATTTCATCTTCTACAGCATCTGTTACATGATCACTGTTTTCTTTTCTTCAAATCTGGTTTGTGTTCATATACCCCTTGCTACAAGTCTCCTATGAGTATACGGTTCCCAACGGTCCTCTGTGACACAGCAAGTGCAACATTTGCCCGAATTTCCTATCTGGATGATGTTCGGTTGGCCACCGCTACTCGAATATTGCGTCGATCTTGTCGTGCGTCGGTACAACGCAACATCCAGAACCTGGTCTAACAGCATAGGAATGCTTCACAGACTACAGCTGAAAGCGACGACACACCACCGACATATTGTGCCCAACTTATGCAGGAATCCGCCGATGCGTCCATGCAGCTTCCGTAGGTCCACAAGGCGACCCCTTTCATATGACTGCAGCTGTTCAACAGAAGTATGTACTCGTCGACAAGACATGGCTGAGCCCTAGAAAGATTGTCGCTGTTGAATCCTCGTTAGCCACTTTTATTTCGTCTCGTTGTCTCTGTGAGCCCTAGAATGATTGTCGCTGTTGAATCCTCGTTAGCCACTTTTATTTCGTCTCGTTGTCTCTGTAGAGCTGTACCATGGGAAGCAAGGAAAGGATGTTGATTGGTGGTCGGTATCCTCTTTCAATAAGACAACCAGCACGCAATTAATAACTGGGCTGCTTAACTTAAGCCTCCATGTCCTGTGGTACAGGCTCTCTTCTGTGTACGAGGGCTATTCGGAAAGTAAGTTCCGATCGGTCGCGGAATGGAAACTACTGTGCAAATCGGCTGAAGCTTTGCATGGACGTGTTGGGCACTGTCTCTAGTACACCCGTCGATCACGTCACGTCGCTCTTTTAAGGTGTGAGCGCGTAAATACGCCTAGAAAATAGTGTCTCCCGAGAAGTGCGAGGCCCTTGTGAGAAATTTACCCCAAAGCTATGCAGCCCACATAACACAACTGTCATGCGTAACCCCTTTCAAAACAATTCTCAGCCGCATTCTGCAGGGGCAATGAAGATGCTCCTGCAGCGTTTTCGTTGGGAAATGTTTGATCAGCCACAATACAGCCTGTAACTGGCTCCCTTTGAGTTTCATCTCTCCTCACATGAGTCAGTGGCTGTGAAGACAACATTTTGGCACGGACAGCGAGCTGTATACCCGTGTAGAGAATTGGCGGCAAGCACTGACGGCTCCCTTCTATCACGAGAATATTGAAAAGTTCGTACAACGCTATTACGAGTCTAAGTCGGTGCAGCAACTCTGTAGATTAGTTTGTAGAAGGTGTAGCTAACTGTTGCAAATAAAACATTTTTGGTTGTCACAGTGGTTTCCATTTCGCAGCTGCTTGGAACTTACATTCCAGACATCCTTTGTGGTTCACGTAGCGTCAATGCTGTTTAAGTAGAAGTCCGCTATGTTCACCATAAGGCTGGTATGTGCTGCCTGTCTCTGTGCTAGAGGCTAAGTCTGTGGCTCCATCTCGGTGACACACTGTAACTCACATGGCGTACAGACTCGAACTAACTGAACTAACTGGAATGAACTAACTAACTAACAGGCCCTCGGGTCCGCGGTGGCGATCGTAAATACCGCGTTTCCAGCGCGTCTGTCGTTGGCCTCTATCGATACTCTCGTAACCTCTATGCCACATGGTGTGCTGGCGCCAGCTGACGCCAGCACAGTTGCAAACACTGTTCACCTGTAAACTAGCACAGTAACTGACTGCAGAGTCAAAACAGAGAGAGCTCAGACAAGCCCAGCAAATAAGTCACTAATTCTACACTTTAATATGCTCATATTACAGTTAATTTTCTCATTTTCAGAGTAATGAAGGGCAATCTGTTTTAATTGTTAAATCCATTCAAAAGCCAAGATCGCACAAAAAATTTTCGTTATTTAAGAAAACCGGTTTCAACAGTCATTGCTGTCATCTTCATGTCTTCAACTTCGTTTTGTTGTAGAACATGCTCATTTTCCGCTGAATCCCATGTACAAGATGTCAACTGGATTTCAAACGTTTATAATATGCTGAGTATTATGCACTTGACATCTTGTGCATGACGTTCAGTGTAAAATGAATATGTTGTCCAACAAAACGATGCTAAAGGCTCTGAGCACTATGGGACTTAACATCTATGGTCATCAGTTCCCTAGAACTTAGAACTACTTAAACCTAACTAACCTAAGGACAGCACACAACACCCAGTTATCACGAGTCAGAGAAAATCCCTGACCCCGCCGGGAATCGAACCCGGGAACCCGGGCGTGGGAAGTGAGAACGCTACCGCGCGACCACGAGCTGCGGACAACGATGCTAAAGCTCTGAAGATGACAGCAATGACTGTTGAAAGAAATTTTTTATGCGATCTTGGCTTTTGAATAGTTTTTGACACATATTACAGGGTGAGCATTAATAAAACTGACAAACTGCAGGCACAGGTTCCTGACTGGAAATGGAGGAAAAAATGTCCAATGACACGTGTCCGGAAATGAATCGTTGGCACGGTAGATGGCACAGACGAATGAAAGCTCCTCTGACCACGTGTCGCGTGCTTGTTGTGTGTTGCAGGCTGAGTGATTGATGCAGAGTACTGTAAGCAGCAAAATGTTCCGGAATTCATGGCGGGAAGAAGCCGAGATGATGTTTGTGTACGGCCAAGCAGATGGAAACGGTCGAGAGGCAACTGCCTGTAGATACCGGTCCACCAAATTTGGTGTACACACAGTCCGCCGCCTGCCTGCACGTTGATATGTTTGAAAGGACCCGTGATCACACAACAAACACCCAAAAAGGGCTTGACATGTTGTGTGATGTGGTTGCTGTCTGTGAGGGTACTTGTTTTGGTAGAGCCGCGTTGCTTCTCGACCATTTCCATCCGCTTGGCCGTACACAAACAGCATATCAGCTTGTTCTTAACTGGAATACCGGACCATTCTGCAGTTTACTGTGTGATGCGTCAATCACACAGCCTGCAACACACGAGGAAAACATTTCACATTGTCAGAGGTACTTTCATTCGTCAGCGCAATCTACTGTGGCAACGGCGCATTTCCGCACACATGTTCATCAGAAGTTTTTTCCACTATTTCCAGTAAGGAATCAGTGCCTGCAGTTTCTCGGTTTTATTACGAGGGTCACTCCAAAAGAAATACACACTATTTTTTTTAAATCCATCTTTTATTCTACATGCTTGAAAGTTTAACAGTGTGTAGACACATCCCTTAGGAACAATATTTTCATTTCTCCACATAATTTCCATACCTCTCAACTGCCTTACGCCATATTGGAACCAGCGCCTGTGTACCCGCACGGTAAAATTCTGGACCAACCTGTTGGAGCCACTGTTTGGCAGCGTGCGCAAGGGAGTCGTCATCTTCAAACCTTGTTCCACGAAGAGAGTCTTTCAGTTTCCAGAGAGATGATAGTCACATGGAGCCAGGTCAGGACTATAAGGCGGGTGTTTCAGTGTTGTCCATCCGAGTTTTGTGATCGCTTCCATGGTTTTTTGACTGACAGGTGGCTGTGCATTGTCGTGCAACAGCAAAACATCCTGCTTTTGCCGATGTGGTTGAACACGACTCAGTCGAGCTTGAAGTTTCTACAATGTCGTCACATATGCATCAGAATTTATGGTGGTTCCACTTGGCATGATGTCCACAAGCAAGAGTCCTTCGGAATCGAAGAACACCGTAGCCATACCTTTTCCAGCAGAAGGTGTGGTTTTGAATTTTTTTTTCTTGGGTGAATTTGCATGATGCAACTCCATTGATTGCCTCCTCGTCTCTGGTGAAAAATGAAGGAACCATGTTTCATCACATGTCACGATTCTTCCAAGAAATTCATCTCCACCATTCTCGTACTGTTCCAAAAGTTCGCTGCATACCGTTTTCTTTGTGAGCCACTGTCAACATCTTGGGAACCCAACTGGCACAAACCTTTTTTAACGCCAACACTTTCAGTATTCTGCAAACACTTCCTTCCCCTATCCCAAAGTAGCGTGACAATTCGTTCACTGTGAGACGTCTGTCAGCAGTCACCAATTCGTTAACTCTCTGCACATTGTTTGGAGTGTGTGCAGTACAAGGCCGGCCGCGGTGGCCGTGCGGTTCTAGCGCTGCAGTCCGGAACCGCGGGGCTGCTACGGTCGCAGGTTCGAATCCTGCCTCGGGCATGGATGTGTGTGATGTCCTTAGGTTAGTTAGGTTTAAGTAGTTCTAAGTTCTAGGGGACTGATGACCTAAGATGTTAAGTCCCATAGTGCTCAGAGCCATTTGAACCATTTTGCAGTACGAGGCCTGCCACTGCGAGGACAGTCCTCAATATTGCCAAGCCCGCTTTCATTACGTAACCTGCTTGCCCACCGACTAACTGTACTGCGATCGACAGCAGCATCTCCATACACCTTTTTCAACCTCTTGTGGATGTTTCCCACTGTCTCGTTTTCACATCACAGGAATTCTACGACAGCACGTTGCTTCTGACGAACGTCAAGTGAAGCAGCCATCTTGAAGACATGCTGTGACGGCGCCACTCACGGGAACAGGTTGAACTAAGTTTAAAAACAAGCGGGAAGGCTGTATCTACACACTGTAAAGCTTTCACTCATGCAGAATGAAACTGTATTTTTACAAAAATAGCGTGCATTTCTTTTGGAGTGACCCTCGTAATACTCGCCCTGTATAGCCTGATGCCACTAACTACAGTCCTTGAGGGCGTGCATTTTTTTCTGTTCTCAGAATTCAGTAAATTGGAGACAGCTAACAGAAATTATTATGTCTAGAAATGAGACTAGTTGGCTTTAGGACTGTTGATATTTTTGAAAATATCGGGGATACGATATATCGACACTTAAAATATATCTTTGTCACCTCTCGATACATCGAGTAAAAGCATCGATGCATCGATAGAAAGTTCGCCCCCGGTAGCTGAGTGGTCACGGGAGAGACTATCAATCCAAAGGGCCCGGGTTCGATTCCCGGCTGGGTCGGAGATTTTCTCCGCTCAGGGACTGGGTGTTATGTTGTCCTAATCATCATCATTTCATCCCCATCGATGCGCAAGTCGCCGAAGTGGCGTCAAACCGAAAGACTTGCACCAGGCGAACTGTCTACCCGACGGGAGGCCCTCGTCACACGACATTTCGTTTTATCGATAGAAAAATATCAACTTACCGGCCAATAAAAATATCGGCTTCACGTTGTAAACATACTGCCGGGTTTAGAGCTGCATATTTAAGTACTGATTTATTATTACATGTTGTGTAAATTTAAAAAAAAACTACCAGCCTGCCTATCTCCCTTAGAGCAACAATTGAAAGGGAAACGACGCACACTCAAGCTTGGTGATAATCCCTTTACTAAAAATGTTAACTGCATGTAAATGACACAATAAAAGGTCTGATGGGTCCATCGGTTTCGTCACGTATCGGATTTGTCCGAGACACTTCGTACTGACTTCCCTGTTTTTTCTTTTTTTTCATTTCCACAAACACCAGCGACCTAGCAGTTGTAGTGTCAAAACTGCGTGGTGAAGCTAAACGTTGCAGTTTCTGTTGGTAGCGGCAAGCGCTGATTACGTCAGCATTTCCCCTCTCACTTTTCCGCCCACCGCAACGACCAATGTTGTCATTTAGAGTTTTGTTCATCGTTTTCAGCAACTGTATTTGAAGAATGTCGATGAGAAGAAATAGCAGACTAGTTGCGTTAAAAACTGTTTGTTTAATGCATCTGGTGTGTTCTGTCCTAACATCAGATCTCCTCACATCCACATCAGAAATCTTGTTATTCTGCTCACACCGCTACCCTCCAGCGAAGTCAAAGTTTTCCTTTTGTGTCACACACACACACACAAATATATATATATATATATATATATATATATATATATATATATATATATATATACTTCACACACTTAAAGAGAAAGATTGGACGTGATGAAAGCTCAAAAAATAGTAACACACCTTGTAATGGTTCTTTATTTGCGTGACCATTACGGCACTCCAACCCCAGTTCTCGATACTAGTAATATCGTACTACTTTTCTGCGAAGTAACAGACATATTTTTGTGACAATATTCACATTCGGTTTTATTAATGTATAGGTACTCCGATGAATCGATATATTACAGTGATATGGTTCTTGTGTGTATTCATTTCTGTGAGACTGTCATAATCTTTGACTTACTTGTAACCGTTTTGGCCGTACGGTTCTAGGCGCTACAGTCTGGAGCCGAGCGACCGCTACGGTCGCAGGTTCGAATCCTGCCGCGGGCATGGATGTGTGTGATGTCCTTAGGTTAGTTAGGTTTAATTAGTTCTAATTTCTAGGCGACTGATGACCTCAGAAGTTAAGTCGAATAGTGCTCAGAGCCATTTTTTTTGTAACCGCTTTGGCGCGAATGCGCACAGAGCAGTCTTTGTTTCACTTTGCAGAAGTCGTTATTTCGCTTTGTAAAAGAACAGTCAAGTCTTGTGTTTGGTTAAAGTGGAAATTAAATATATGAAGATTGATACAAAACTGTTTTCTTGATGATTTGACAATTAAGAAGAAGTACACTCCTGGAAATGGAAAAAAGAACACATTGACACCGGTGTGTCAGACCCACCATACTTGCTCCGGACACTGCGAGAGGGCTGTACAAGCAATGATCACACGCACGGCACAGCGGACACACCAGGAACCGCAGTGTTGGCCGTCGAATGGCGCTAGCTGCGCAGCATTTGTGCACCGCCGCCGTCAGTGTCAGCCAGTTTGCCGTGGCATACGGAGCTCCATCGCAGTCTTTAACACTGGTAGCATGCCGCGACAGCGTGGACGTGAACCGTATGTGCAGTTGACGGACTTTGAGCGAGGGCGTATAGTGGGCATGCGGGAGGCCGGGTGGACGTACCGCCGAATTGCTCAACACGTGGGGCGTGAGGTCTCCACAGTACATCGATGTTGTCGCCAGTGGTCGGCGGAAGGTGCACGTGCCCGTCGACCTGGGACCGGACCGCAGCGACGCACGGATGCACGCCAAGACCGTAGGATCCTACGCAGTGCCGTAGGGGACCGCACCGCCACTTCCCAGCAAATTAGGGACACTGTTGCTCCTGGGGTATCGGCGAGGACCATTCGCAACCGTCTCCATGAAGCTGGGCTACGGTCCCGCACACCGTTAGGCCGTCTTCCGCTCACGCCCCAACATCGTGCAGCCCGCCTCCAGTGGTGTCGCGACAGGCCTGAATGGAGGGACGAATGGAGACGTGTCGTCTTCAGCGATGAGACTCGCTCCTGCCTTGGTGCCAATGATGGTCGTATGCGTGTTTGGCGCCGTGCAGGTGAGCGCCACAATCAGGACTGCATACGACCGAGGCACACAGGGCCAACACCTGGCATCATGGTGTGGGGAGCGATCTCCTACACTGGCCGTACACCACTGGTGATCGTCGAGGGGACACTGAATAGTGCACGGTACATCCAAACCGTCATCGAACCCATCGTTCTACCATTCCTAGACCGGCAAGGGAACTTGCTGTTCCAACAGGACAATGCACGTCCGCATGTATCCCGTGCCACCCAACGTGCTCTAGAAGGTGTAAGTCAACTACCCTGGCCAGCAAGATCTCCGGATCTGTCCCCCATTGAGCATGTTTGGGACTGGATGAAGCGTCGTCTCACGCGGTCTGCACGTCCAGCACGAACGCTGGTCCAACTGAGGCGCCAGGTGGAAATGGCATGGCAAGCCGTTCCACAGGACTACATCCAGCATCTCTACGATCGTCTCCATGGCAGAATAGCAGCCTGCATTGCTGCGAAAGGTGGATATACACTGTACTAGTGCCGACAATGTGCATGCTCTGTTGCCTGTGTCTATGTGCCTGTGGTTCCGTCAGTGTGATCATGTGATGTATCTGACCCCAGGAATGTGTCAATAAAGTTTCCCCTTCCTGGGACAATGAATTCACGGTGTTCTTATTTCAATTTCCAGGAGTGTATATGTGAATTTACAAGAAGTTTAATAAAAATGTGGATCGTGAAGACCAAGTCAAAAATTATTTCTACCATACCATTGTTCTGATCTGGGATTGGTTGATCATTAAGAATTACCTGAAAACGCATTTGTTAGGTCTTCAAATATTGATAAAATACAGATCTGGACGTTCTAGCAGTCAAAGTGGAATCACCCTAGAATCAACAAGATGAGCCATAACAACTTCGACGAAATCAACGTGGGAATCCATTCAAGATAACTGCCAAAATTAATGATTTTTTTTTACAGTGACTTCATTATTTCCATTCTGACGATACCATCCGCAGTCAGTAACTTTGTTGTTGCCCGATAAAGCGAACATATGCTGCGTGAGCAACATTATTAATCTGATTTCTAACCTACTTTGCAAGTGGTGGTATTGTTAGAACCTTCACACAGAGAAAACAAATATACAGGGTGTTACAAAAAGGTACGGCCAAATTTTCAGGAAACATTCCTCACACACAAATAAAGAAAAGATGTTATGTGGACATGTGTCCGGAAACGCTTACTTTCCATGTTAGAGCTGATTTTAGTTTCGTCAGTATGTACTGTACTTCCTCGATTCACGGCCATGATTTCATACGGGATATTCTACCTGTGCTGCTAGAACATGTGCGTTTACAAGTGCGACACAACATGTGGTTCCTGCACGATGGAGCTCATGCACATTTCAGTCGAAGTGTTCGTACGCTTCTCAACAACAGATTCTGTGACCGATGGATTGGTAGAGGCGGACCAATTCCATGGCCTCCACGCTCTCCTCACCTCAACCCTCTTGACTTTCATTTATGGGGGCATTTGAAAGCTCT
Organism: Schistocerca nitens; assembly: GCF_023898315.1. Classification (NCBI taxonomy): domain Eukaryota; kingdom Metazoa; phylum Arthropoda; class Insecta; order Orthoptera; family Acrididae; genus Schistocerca; species Schistocerca nitens. The sequence goes on along the minus strand of NC_064615.1, from coordinate 244,052,045 downwards.
TGTCTACGCAACCCCAGTACCAAATGCAGAGACTCTTCGTGCTCGTATTGTGGACGGCTGTGATACAATACGTCATTCTCCAGGGCAGCATCAGCGCATGAGGGATTCTATGCGACGGAGGGTGGATGCATGTATCCTCGCTAACGGAGGACAAATTGAACATTTCCTGTAACAAAGTGTTTGAAGTGACGCTGGTACGTTCTGTTGCTGTGTGTTTCCATTCCATGATTAACGTGATTTGAAGAGAAGTAATAAAATGAGCTCTAACATGGAAAGTAAGCGTTTCCGGACACATGTCCACATAACATATTTTCTTCCTTTGTGTGTGAGGAATGTTTCCTGAAAGTTTGGCCGTACCTTTTTGTAACACCCTGTATGTTCTACTGCAATTTCAAAGGAACAATTTCGAACAATTTCCGAAAATTGTGAAAAAGACTATAATGTAAAATAAAAATATTGGCACTCGATACTGTCGTTTCATATCGATATATCGGTGGTTCTGGAGCAGACATAAAGTCTTTGTGTATCGATATTCTTTGTAAAATATATCAATATTTAACCTACAGCCCTAGTTCGCATTGGTTCCATCATGTTAATTAAAAATTATAAAAGAAAAGACGCGGTGGCAGGAATGTGAGGAGCCAGCCAGCTATCCGCAGGCCTACCTCCACTGGAAGCGCGCCCACGTGGAGGTGCCCCGGCGGCGCGGCGGGCAGTAACCTAATACACGTAGCTACGTACGGACGCGACCGCACAAAACAAAGACAGCCGCCGGCTAACGTCGCGAGGCCCACCCAGCGCTCTCAGGGTCCCACTGTTTCAATTACGCGAACAGCCGCTTGTCTGCTTCCCCAATTAACATAATCTACATATCAATTGTTGTTGTCACATTAATAAACATGCAGCTCCGTGCCGTCTTTATTACGCGGAACCAGGTAGGCACGTGACGTATGATTTATAATCGACGTAATGGATCCTAGCGCCGCCACGGGCGGGTCCCAGCTTCTGATACGGTTTCCAGCGCTTCGGGGGAATTTAATTAAGCCATGCAAACGTATTCATTGGGAGAACCCACACGGAGATCCGCCGTCTGGACGTCGCACACAAATGAAATTTAATTACGCTCTCGGCTATCAGCGACACTGCATTACCGTTCGTTAGACGCAGGGGTGGTCCCCCGAGGTTAAAGGCGCCGGATGAATGAACCACTTTAGATAGACTTGTTGCGCTCTGTCTTCCCATTGCCGGTACATTAATTTCTCTCTGCCGCAGGGCATATAACATAAATACGTTAAGCGACCCATGTGTGGTCTCTGTGTCTCCCCTCATTCTGTCTTCTTTATACAAGAATTGTTTCTATATGAAGAAACAGCAAAGTTTCTATCTATATCTATAGATATAGTAAAAGAATTGCAGGTCTGATAAATCTGTGAGTAAAGCCTGTCAATAGTTACGTGTCTTGCACTACTGCATTATTAACACCATGTATCACAATATCCTTGAACTATCTAGTCCAGTGGTCATCCAACTGTGTCCCGTCATGCGGCCTGCGGTTCTCAACCGTACTCCACGAAGTCTGTTGAAAAATTCAGTAACTTTGGGCACAAGATTTTTCTGCGCTTACGTTTTACTTATTGTGCATGATCTCCTTAGAAATACTCTCCTCCACAATTGATACACCGCTCTCAACGCCGTTTGCAAAATGGTTCAAATGGCTCTGGGCACTATGGGACTTAACATCTAAGGTCATCAGTCCCCTAGACTTAGAACTACTTAAACCTAACTAACCTAAGGACATGGCCCGCCCGGTTGGCCGTGCGGTCGAACGCACGGCTTTCCGGGTGGGAAGGAGCGCCTGGTCCCCGGCACGAATCAGCATGGCGGACTTGTGTCGAGGGCCGGTGAGCACGCAAATACAGGGGTTACACTCGTCTGGTGTGAGATGTTCCCTGGTGGGTCCACCGGCGGCCGAACCGTACAATAACCCTGGGTTCGGTGTGGGGCGGCGGCGAGGTGGAGTGGACTGCGGTAGTCGTCGTGGGGCTGTGGACCGCTGCGGCTGCGGCGGGGACGGAGCTTCTCCGTCGTTTCTAGACCCCAGGTTAACATAAAACATAAAAAACATAAAATCTAAGGACATCACACACATCCATGCCCGAGGCAGGATTCGAACCTGCGACCGTAGCGGTCATACTGTTCCAGACTGAAGCGCCTAGAACCGCTCGGTCACGACTGTCGGCCGCCGTTTCCGCTGGATCGCGCCAAGCGCCGTCTGTGAATTTTCTTTTAGCTGTCTATCGTTGCAAATCTTCGTCCTTTCAACGGGGTTATCAAATTTGGAAATAAAAAAAGTCAAGGGCCAGGGCTGAAGAGTACGGAGGATGAGGCAGCACGGTGATTTCATTTTTCGTGCAACAGTCACGCACCAACAGGGACGAATGGGCGTGTGCGTTATCGTGATGCAGGAGCCATGAATTGTCTCGCCATATTTCATGCCGTTTCCTTCTCATATTTTTTCGAAGGCGTCGCAACGCGTCCCGATAGTGCCATCGATTAACAGTTTTCCCTGAGGCCCGAATTGATGATAAACTAACCCTTCAAAGAAAATTATCAGCATGGTTCTGACATTTGACCTGACCTGGCGTGCTTTTTTGGTTCTTGGAGAACCTTTCCCGATCCACTGTGAAGACTGAACCTCAGTCTCAACATCATAAACGTAGAATCATGTCTAAGGAACATCTCTTAAGGAACATCTCTTTCTGATTTGCGCGATCCAAAAGTCCTTCGCAGATTGCGAGGTTAATGTCTTTCTGGTCTTGACTCACCAACCGTAGGACGAATTTGGCAGCAGCACGTTTCATTCCAAGATGCTGTGTCAGGATTTCATGACATGATCCAACTGAAATTTCACATTCTTCTCCAATCTCTCGGACAGTCAGAGAATGGTTGACATGCAAAATTTCACTGACGTTCCTGACGCGAGCGGCGTCCGTGAACGTCGAAGTGCGTCATCTTTAACTTCCGTCCGGCCATTTTCAAAACGTGTGAACCATTCGTAGCACCCAGTACGGCATAAGGACTCGTCGTCGTAGGCTTCCTTCATCATTTAGGCTCTCTCAGTAAAGATGCTCTACAGATTCACGCAAAATTTAATGCAGACGCGTTGCTCCTCTAAATTTGCCATCTCGAAATTCGCAAACTGTGCGATACAACATTGTATTCTATACAATACTGAACAATAACTAACAGAGATACAACAATGAGACTGCCGACAGTTACACACCAAACACGGGCATGTGCAGGGATGCCAACCGCATTTCGCACCAACACACCTTTGGCGCGAAATTACAAATGTTCCGTAATTTTTTGAGCAGACCTCGTGTAATAATATGTATACAACCGAATCTAAAAAGGTGAACTAACGTTAAGAGCTTCTGAAGAGGGTATTTTTCCTGCTCAGTAACAAACAATATCACTTAAAGAGGCAGCAACATTTCAAGATGTTCTTAATGTTATTTTAATTTTATTTTATTTTTTCTTGTTGTTGTGGTCTTCAGTACAGGGAATGATTTGATGCACCTCTCCACGCTACTCTGTCCTGTGCAAGCCTCTTCGTCTCCGAATAAGTACTGCAACCTACATCCTTCTAAATCTGCTTAGCGTATTGATCTCTTGGTCTCCCTCAACGGTTTTTGCCCTGCAAGCTTCCCTCCAGTACTAAATTGGAGATCCCTTGATGCCTGAGAACGTGCCCTACCAACGAATCCCTTCTTCTAGTCGTGCCACAAATTCCTCTTCCCTCAATTCTATTCAGTACCACCTCATTAGTTAATAATCTTCCCATCTAATCTTCAGCATTCTTCTGTGACACCACATTTTGAAAGCTTCTATTCTCTTCTTGTCTAAACTGTTTATCATCCATGTTTCACTTCCATACATGGCTACACTCCATACAAATGCTTCCACAAAAGACTTCGTAACACTTAAATCTATACTCGATGTTAACAAATTTCTCTTCTTCAGAAACGCTTTGCTTGCCATAGCCAGTCCACATTTTATATCCTCTGTACTTCGGCCGTCATAAATTATTTTACTTCTCAAATAGCGAAACTCATTTACTACTTCAGGTGTCTCATTTCCTAACCTAATACTCTCAGCATCACCTGATTTAATTCGACTACATTCCATTATCTTCGTTTTACTTTTACTGGTGTTCATTTTATATCCTCCTTTCAAGACTCTGTCCATTCCGTCCAGCTGCTCTTACAGGTCCATTGCTGTCTCCGACAGAATTACAATGTCGGCAGCAAACCTCAAAGTTTTTGTTTCATCTCCATTGATTTTAAGTCCCACTTCAAATTTTTCTTGTATTCCGTTTACTGATTGCTCAGTATACAGATTGAGTACCATCTGCTTCCCTTTCCTGCCCTTCGACTCTTATAACTGCCATCTGGTTTCTGTACAATTTGTAAATAGCCTTTCGCTCCCTGTATTTTACCCCTGCTACCTCCAGAATTCAAAAGAGAGTATTCCAGTCAACATTGTCAAAAGCTTTCTGTATGTCTACAAATGCTAGAAACTTTTTGACACTGGTGAATTCCGCAGTGAGCTAAGATTTTGATACGGCGTTGGAATTACCGGGACCGATATCTTGCCAGTATCGATAATGATAATAGGCAAAAATCGTTGAGATTCTCGATTCGCAGGCTGGATCCCTCAGTGCACGAGTTCTAGTCCCATCTGGGCATATTTTTTTATGCGCTATTATTACCAATGCTGTAAAAATACTACTCAATCATGTGTGTATAATCCTATGCCTGGATCAGAATGACAAAGAAACTCGGTTGCTTGTTTACAGGGCAATTGCTCTCATGTGACAAACAATGAACGGCTGAAGTAATATTTTCTTTCGTTTCAGGCCAACTCCCATCCTATTACTTTCTACCAACATAAAATCATAGACTAGGTTATTAACTAACGTAGGTCACGTCGAAGTATTTTGAAACTCACCGCTATAAGAAAATCTGTTATGCAAATGTGAGAGCGCTGGTCAGTTTAGCTTCAACCACGAGAATACTGTGTAGTTAGCACCCGTTTGTATTTCTTACTTGTTTCAAGACAAATGAAAATGAGACGCCAGCAGAGATAAAACTGATCAAGTGAGCGCCTAATCGATAGTAAATAATTCTTGACAAGGAAAATAAAAGGTGAAAATGCAACATTAAACCACGATACTAAACAATAGGACTTCAAAGAAGGACATCATCTTCCACCTGGGCTGTTATTAAATGTATTTATTCACACGATCGTGATTTCGGCCTAGTATGCCGTTCTCAAGTGATAGGTTCTACAAATTGCGTCAGTGCATACCTTTCATTTTAAGATGACACTGTTATCGAGCACACCACGTTTACATGTTCCATCAGTATAATAAGAGAGTAGTTTTCGCCATTTATACAAAAGACCGTAGCACTTCATGTAATAACTACTATCTATTTCATGTCATCTCTAATTGTTGAAAGAATACCAATTCTGTGTTATGCTCGTTATGATTTGTTTGCTATGCATTCATCCTTAGCAGAGATAGTTTATGGCTTGTTCTGTGTATTTTACTGCCTATGGTTTTTGTAAAGTGTTTCTAACGCATTATACTTGCTTCAGCAAATAAATTACTTAAAACTTATATATCTTGCTTGCAACCACAATCTGCTCCCAGTTTTTCTTCAGTATTTATTACCAAAAGTGCTACGTCGTTTTATACAAATGACGAATACTCCTGTTTTATTATAAAGGAACGGTATGTACTGATGTACTTGTGATCTGTCACTGAACAGTATAGTAACCTTAAACCCAATCGTGTTGAATAAATACTTTTAACGAAAGTCCAAGCGGAAAATGCTGTCCTTTCAAGTAAAATAATGCACGACTGAGCAATGAGAGCAAACGGAAAAAGTTATGTCGCAGCAGGGACAGGTGCGATGTATTATACCATCGTAGCAATAACCACTCAGAGAATAAGATTGGTGAAGCTTCCATTCCCTTCACTATTGTCATATCGCTTTGTTACATCGGGAACCGTTCCCAAGTCAGCTGCAGGAGACGCTTGTGACTGGTAACGTAACAATGGTGATTCAGTTTCGTTTTCTTCATCATTACTTTGTGCGGAATATTTACACGGCGGAATGTCCTGAACTAGTCGCGAAAGTGGGCAGAAAAGTGATAGAACTACGGCATTATCATTCTTCGAAGCAGACGTGTGGCCCCTTTTACAGGCAGGGTGCAAAAACATCCAAAATGATAAAGCTTAGCTGTTGCTGCGGCAGCCGTATTGCGAGCTCAGACAAGTGTGAACTTATAAAATCGCTCCCGCCCACCTACAGTCATTTGTTATTTAGATCGAGGTGCAAACAGTGTCACCCGCCTTCGCATCCGACGTATCTAAAGCACGCCTGTGTGGTAACGCTCGATTCGTAGATAACCCGTTTAGAACCCTGGCAGTAGAAAATTTTCAGTCAGTATTTGGCCGGCAAGGGAGGACACGTGGGGGCGTAAAATTCCTTATCACCAGCCGTTACGACAATGTCCTGCATTAAAGTGCCGGCCGGAGTGGCCGTGCGGTTCTAGGCGCTACAGTCTGGAGTCGAGCGATCGCTCCGGTCGCTGGTTCGAATCCTGCCTCGGACATGGATGTGTGTGATGTCCTTAGGTTAGTTAGGTTTAGTTAGTTCTAAGTTCTAGGCGACTGATGACCTCATACGTTAAGTCGCTTAGTGCTCAGAGCCATTTGAACCATTTTTTTGCATTAAAGTCCAAACCTCTCCACAATGTTTCATGAAGTGAAGGTATGACTCCGGCGGTTGGGGACGTTAAGATCGGTCGCCCCTATGGTGCTATCCTAGAGGAGCACACTACGTGCTGCCAACGAGTTTCACCCTCTCCCTTCCCTTCATCCATAACAACACAACCCCAACACTACAGCCGGCCGGTGTGGCCGTGCGGTTCTAGGCGCTTCAGTCTGGAACCGCGTGACCGCTACGGTCGCAGGTTCGAATCCTGCCTCGGGCATGGATGTGTCTGATGTCCTTAGGTTAGTTTGGTTTCAGTAGTTCTAAGTTCTAGGGGACTGATGACCTCAGCTGTTAAGTCCCATATGCTCAGAGCCATTTGAACCCAACACTACACTGCAGTAGCAATCACAGCCATTCACACGACACAGATACACACTTGTCACTAGTCTTCATCTTGCTCGAGCTAGAAACTCGTCGAGTTTTTTCCGAGTTTGGGAATTAAAATTGCGTCCTCTTAAGCTCCACTTAATACAAAACACAAGGTGTTTCTTTTTCTGCTTACCCAGACATGCATCGACATCTTCGTCTCATCTTCTGTGGACCTCAATTTATGTCTGTAAAATGTAATACAAAGTTCATGGCTGTGTTTCTATTTTAGGCCTAAAAACTATAACAAGTACACTTTTTAAATCTTTTAAATTTTTTCGACTCCTCACAAGTCAAGTAATTTCAGCTGAGGAATCGAAACTAATTAAAAACTGCACATGTTATATTTTTAGGCCCAAAACAGAAAAGGAAAAAAGAACTTTGAATGATATTTTCCAGATTAAAAAGTGTACATGTTGTGGTTTTTTGGCCCAAAACAGGAGAGCAACAAAGAAATTTGTATAGTATTTTATAGATATAAATCGAGACTCAACGAAAATGGCATGTAGGTGCCGAAACATATTTGGGTAACAAAGCTATTAAGGCTTTGGTGGTCACTTGTTGACAAATTGCCTGTTGGCTTCTGTCTCGGGCTCTTCGGCCGAAGGTTGTCTGATAATTTTTCTGACGTTTCGCCAGCGTAAGAGGCTGACATTGTCAAAACTTCATCCACCATCGCTAATGGAATTCGGAAGAAGAACCTGAGACGGAAGCCAATAGTCAATTTGTCAAGTCATTGTAAGTAGAACAAGAAATAAATTGTGTTTTGTATAAGGCGTAGTTTAAAAAAATATATAAGACACTTAACATGCGATCAGATGAAGCCAATGGCAAACCATGCCCACTAGGACCTTGCTCAGGACGGTGACACAGGATTCCAGCATCTACATCTACATCATAGATACTCCGCAAGTCACCGTACGATACATGGCGGAGGGTACCCTGTACCACTAACAGCCATTTCCTTTCCTGTTCCACTCGCAACAGAGCGAGGGAAAGACGATGTCTACATGCGTATGAGCCTGAGAGGTGGCATGGTTTGCCAATGGCAAACCATGCCCACTAGGACCTTGCTCAGGACGGTGACACAGGATTCCAGCATCTACATCTACATCATAGATACTCCGCAAGTCACCGTACGATACATGGCGGAGGGTACCCTGTACCACTAACAGCCACTTCCTTTCCTGTTCCACTCGCAACAGAGCGAGGGAAAGACGATGTCTACATGCGTATGAGCCTGAGAGGTGGCATGAGCCCCCTCTCATATTTCTATCTTACGACTCTCCTCTCTATTTGCATGCGGTGGAGGGCTGCTATTCCTTCACACGCGGACTTCCCACGCAGCGTCTCTCGTCACCCGGGTGGTCCGGTGACAGGCGGGTTAAGCCGACGTGTGTGAGGCAGTCGAGTGAATGCTTTGCAGACGCCGACATTGTCAAGAGACACGCCCGCTGGGGTGTGAAGTAGCGGCTGGGCTAGAGGTTCCGTTACTTCGGAGAAACTTAGCGAAAACACTTTCTGGCGGGCTACCAGCGAGGCGTGGGAATGACTTGTGTACCCTGGCAGTTGTGGCGGGAAAATTCCCGCACTTTCTGCAAAATAGTAACGGTGATTGGTTTGCTCAGGGCATAGCGCCGTGACGTAGCAAAATCAGCACAGAAATTGGCGCCAAGAATCTCCATTGGTGGAATGGTAGTGCTCCGGCAATGGAGTGGAATTTCCGCCGGTTTTCGGGTTGCTGATTGGAATGTAACCACGGCCACTGTCGTGGGGGCGGGAATGTTCTGTGTTCGGCCTGTACGGGTGCTCTTGTAGGCAGTCGGCAGTCGCCTTTCGGTCGAGGACGTCGAAGCAACCAGCCCTCGCCTGCGGTACGCCAGATCGTGTTCTGGGAGATAAGAAGACCGTTTGGTAATGTACGTCCGCAGCACCGGCAGATAGGGATTTTCCTAGGTGACAATCAGAGCTCAGCAGGGCACGCCTGTTTATCCTTTTCTAACTTTGTTCTGTTTCGAGTAGCAGCAATTTACTGTTGGGTTAGCTGTGTGTCTCTCTTGAGATTTGAGTGGAAAGGAATTGGCTCCACATACCACTTCGTCTTAAACCTCACGATCTAAGTTAGGGACAACTTCACCTTTATAGTGTTTGTATGAATCTCCAATTTTAGCCAATTTGATGTTTCATAAATATTTCCTGTATTTCTTTTACTATTCTGTGTTTAATCTTAATAAATCATATTGTTATTTTGGACAGAACTTTCATTCTGTTAATCGATAGAGCAACCCTATCATTCCTCACTATGCTAATGAAACCTTGGTTTATTTAACTTATTTATCAAATTAAATTATTGCAGGTGCCAAACTCTCTTCTACTCCACTAGCAGGGTTGATTAGAGTCAGTTCGCGTATTTCTTTTATCCTTGTGCAACAGCAAAAGTCGGAGTTAGAATAGGGGGGGGCTTAGAGGATGATTTACATATGTGGATTCTAGTAGAACTTAGTGATAAATACACTGCTAGCCCCGGCACCTCGCATAATATGGCGACCCTTAGCCTCGGATCTTTCCTGAGAATCACTGATTAACCAACAGTATTCTTAGTACGAACATTCAAATTTTTTTCTCTAATTTTTTTATTGATTAATACCCAAGTTTTTTTTCTGGTAGTTCCGCGTTTAGTTTTAAGTAGCGGCGCATAATTACAGTTTTTGTTTTCAGTGTATATATTTTTGTTTGTTCATTGTTTTTGTGTTTCGTTGATGTGGTGTCCGTACCACATCGCACTTTGTCCGATTTGTGTGCGGTTTCTGTACCACATCAAATTGCATTTGTGATTACAGCGTTGGAACAGCGTTGTTGAAATTTTATGTCTATGTGTAAAACTACAGTGAGTAGATAATTTTTACTGTATATTTTAGATAAATTTGTTTTTCATGAATGATAACGAGAAGTAAGGCACGACTATTATCGAGCGACGCTAAAACAAAAGAGGATAGCACAATGGATAAGGGGCAGTTTACCGACGGGAATAGGTTCGGAGATGAGATGGGCACATTTTTAGCAGGACAGGACGCCAGGGTCATTGATGAGGAAGGTGATTTGGACGCAATCTTAGAGCAGCGTTGCGGCCGTGATTATGATAGTGAGGTAGAGGATGGAACAGAGACAGGCACACAGGTCGAGACGGTAGCAGAAGTTTATAGTCAAACGAACGAGTGCAGACAGAGGGCAGCTCGGTCACGTCAGAGCTCTAGCGGCCAGGTGTCCAGAGTTACATCGCCCATGTTTGAAGAGGATCAAGAAGATGACGTAAACCCAATACTGAGCTTCCTACGATCAATGAAAGAAGAAGCTGATGAACAACGTAAGAAGGAGAAGGAAGAAGATGAGAAACAACGTAAGAAGGAGAAGGAAGAAGATGAGAAACAACGTAAGAAGGAGAAGGAAGAAGCGGAGAAACAACGTAAGAAGGAGAAAGTAGAAGCTGACGAACAGCGTAAGAAGGAGAAAGAAGAAGCTGACGAACAGCGTAAGAAGGAGAAAGAAGAAGCTGACGAACAGCGTAAGAAGGAGAAAGAAGAGGCTGACGAACAGCGTAAGAAGGACACGGAGGCAATAATTTCGCATATAGGGGAAATTCGTGGGGAATTATTAACAATAAAGAAAGAATGTGGAGAAGCAAAACAAATGTCAATGGTAGCACAAAAAGTAGCAGGCCTAGCCAAAACTGCAGCAACAGGGGCAATGATCTCAACTCGCAGGGCGCTTGCGACGTGCGACACAAGTCCACTCCAAATCCCTAGCGGCCTTAAAGACTCAAGGTAATATTGCGGTTACGAACATCACGAAGCGAATGAAAGAAGTAGAGAGTCGGATAGCAAAACTAGAGCGAAACGGGCACACGAGCACTGCGCGTTCGGATACCAATGATGGAGTACACAGGACTGTGTCTCCGAGGAAAAGCCCGCCGTGCTCTAGCCCAGTGACAGCGTGCGGAACGAACAATGCACACGCAGAAACAGCGAGTAATAGCTCCAATAATTGCAGTCCACTTAGAAGAGTGAATGCTGAATGCCACCTCCACTGTGACACAGACGTAGCACATCACAGTTATCAGCAAGATAGAACAGGACACTCAGCAGACGTGCAAGTATCGGAAACGAGTGACAACACCAGTGCGAGTATCAGACAGGATTTTGATCACAATCACTTCCTGTCGATACTAAAATTCCAGAAGTTCAAAGAAAATGGAGGGTCGATGCATCCGAAGAGCTGGGTGATGCAGTTTACAAATTCATTACCGGCATCATGGCCAACCCAGGCAAAATTAGAATTCATGTGTGGACACATCGAAGGCCAAGCAGCGGAAAAGATGCGGGGCGTGGCTGCGACGTGTCGGACTTATCAGGAATTTGTTGGTGCATTCCTGCGGACCTACTGGTCAAAGGAAACACAAGACAGGATTAAAGAGGAAATAATATTTTGTCCTGAACTGGAAGTGTCCGGGCAAAGGAGCGCAACCAAATTTTTTGATGATTTACTCAAGAAGAATCAATTTTTAGATAGTCCATATAGCAAGGGAGAAATCATCAAATTTTGTTTTTCCAAATTGCCGGTTAGGTATCAACAGACACTTGTCGGCAAGTGTGGATCTGACATAGAAGCATTCAAGAGTCTATTGCGCGAACTCGAAGTAGTCTTCGATAAACAAGACGCAAAGGACAGGAAGAAGGCGCAAAATAACAAATACCACGGGCCAGCAAGGGCAGACGACAACAGATCGCATAATCGCGCTCGTCAGTTAGGAAACCAGGGTTACGGAAATCAAGGTTACGCAATTCAAGATTATGGAAACCAGAGACACGGAAACCAGAACGTCAGGGAACAGGGTCAATCTAGACAAGGAATCTGGGACAGGAGGAATAACGAACGGCAAAGCGACCGTAACTGGAGAGAGCGAAATCAAGGACCACAGGAGAACCAGGAGATTGAAATTAGACCTGCAAATCCTAATGCACTTCAGAGGAGGGGGAGTCTGACAAGGGATTGGCGTTAGTCCATAGGACTCCACCACTTCTCTCACACAAAGAAGTTCGTGGAACAATAGTAGTTTAAGTGGTGTACATAGTAGAATAGGCAAATATATGAACCTTTCTTCGGGGAACAATAATCGTTACATTAATAGATCAAGATTGCTAAAGTATTAACACGCTGCGTTGTCTTGCATAAGAATTTACTGCTGCTATCCTCTTTTTGTTTATGTTCGCGATCTCCAATGTCGATGGAGTAGGAGACACTACCTTTCCATGAGCACGGTTTTTGTCCTTTCCTATCTGGTGTCCATGTTGAGGGATAATGATGAGTGAGGAGATGTCGCACAAACGGGCGCATACAAGAACGTGCTCTTAGAAGCGTTCTGAAAAGTCGTGATGCGCTCCATAGCGGTCACAACCAGTTCGTGAGACGTTCATACCAATGCTTGCAGGCACGCGTCAGTGCACTGCAAGATTGTGGTATATTGCGTGATTTCGAGGATGAATATGGGCAGTATAATTTTTACAGTGATGCGCCAGCATCGTTGTCTTGCAAGTCGGGGTGAACCTGTGAGCGTTTGACTCCAATGGTGCCCTAGGGCCTAGACGGTAGAAATGCGGGCATAAAGCCTACCATGCCAATGTGCTGTTTGGGGATTTAGCGTGCTGCTTGTGACTGTCACAGATGAATAACCAAGGAATTATACTTGGAAATTCGTGACATACTGTGTAGCTGGTGTGTGGTGGGCGACGGAATCCTCAACAGGAACCAGTCCTGGCTTGGTCATATTACATTGCTTCTGGAAAGGTGTGCTTTGATCCCGAAAACCGCATCAGATAGAGAAGGAAGTTGCAACTATAAATTTATTGTCGTGTATAGCCATGGCTAACCCAGTCTCTGGAGTTTCAGTGAGGCGTAATGAAAACTCGGAGGTCATGTCGTACGGCGCGCACATCACTGTCGGCAATAGCGGCGAGCAGCGAGACATCTCAACGTAACAGGAATTATGTAAGAGTATTATAAAATAATAATAATAATAATAATAATAATAATAATAATAATAATAATAGAGAGAGTACCATATTCTAGGATAAATTAAACTGTAGGATTTAACAATAACTAGATTAATATTGTGGGGGTTTTCTACCACAAGTGTTGTGTTTGGCGCGCGCCTGTTGGGATGTTATTTTTCAGGTCATCAAATCACAGACCCGAGATGGAGGGACGACCGGCGAGCGAACGTAGAATCGTTGCATGTCTTTATAGTTCAGTAAAACTTCAGCATGCATAATAACATAATTTATTCAGAAGACATAGAATGTAGATCGTTGACATATGGTAGTTAATTCTTGAGCATGTCTACTGTCGATCTATATAATTAATAGTAATATTAGTGCGGGCCCGCACATTTAGTTGTTCATCCATTACAAAGCATCAGTTATCACACACCATGTACATACTGAGATCGGTCTCTACACATATATCATAATAAATTATTTCCATGTCTAGATTAGATGTTATAATGATTGCCATAGATTAATAACTATAAAAGTAAAATAAGAGTGTCTGAAATGACAGACCATCAATGTTTCATTATGTAAATTTATTATAACAGAGAAGGTCATGGGAAAAAGTTAGGCATAAGATTTTTGTAAGAATTGTGCAGATGACGAGGATCGTGGCAATGTGGAGGCCGGCCGGAGCGGGAACAAGAGGTCTACGGCTACCTGCAAGAAAAGAGCGTCAGCACCCCACCTGACGTGAAGGGCGAGAACATCCGGTCCACAGGCTGACAGTCACCCGGCCGCATACCTGAGGGATTACGCGGGACCCTCGCCAGGCCACAAGCGAAAGTGAGGCTGGCCGTTGACACTGACACGCGACCCACACGCGACAGCCTGCTAGCTCTCCGGACGCGGCAGCCGTTTGGAGGGATTCCCTGCGGCAGACCACGTTGTCGTGAGTACACGAAGAAGATCACATATCGTGTCAGAATCTGCGCCTCATGTGCCTCAGGACAGAAAGGGACGCTATGTACTCACCTGTTTGGGTTTTTACAACTCACTAGCATTGGCCGATCTGCATACACAAAGCAGTATCGTGCCACACTAACAAATGTATGGTCTCATTTCTAACTTCTCCTCTCTTTTAGAGAGCAGTTTTAGCAATCGTCACTCCTAGTTCGATCCTGTATGGATGACCTCACACACTTGTGGAGTCACTCCACGTGCCATCATCCCTCGTCGAACTGCAATATTGGGAAACGTAAAGTTCTGTCCAGCGAGAGAAGAGACCTAGACTAGTGATGTATCCCAACGAGTAGACCTCAGAGACAATTAATCGACGTGAGGAGAGACTATCACTGTGTCTTCCTACCGTACTGCCGTGATCATATGCGTGGGTCTGACTACAATCTCAACAGCGTACTGAAGACACTCCAGAACTCCCTATTGCCGTTGCCACAACGTAGCAACAACACCCGACGTTTAGCCTTATGTGATGTCAGTACTGTGGAATTAGTGAAGTGCCACGGATATTTCTAACAATGTGATTTAGTGCCTCATTCTCAGCACAGTCGTGAACTTTGTGCAATGTGCATGCACAATTTGATGCCCCATGAACCTTTTTTTTTTTTTTCTTTCTTAAATTTCTTTCTCTAGTGTTGGTTTTGTAATGTATGTTATACCTTGTATGTGTTTGTGTTTTACACTGTAATTCTTATTACAAATTACTGTATTGTTCTCCACACCATGTTTTTTTTGTATTTTGTATTTATTGTTGTGTGTATGCGAACAGTGTGCCTGAAGTCCCCATAAACTGAAGCAGATACCACCACTGTCATTGTGAATGGACCATCAGTTCAGGGAACATTTTGTAAAGGTTATTCTTGCTGCAGGGAGACAGAATGAATCGGAGGTTGTAATTAGATTCTGACAGCTCACAAAGAGATTGTTAACTTAAATAGTATCATGTGTGAGTGAGTTCAGGTTAGTTTAATGATTAAAATTGTTGTAACATCTTGGGCATTTAATTGCGGAGCACTCCAACTCTGATTGTAAAGAATAAACTGCTCCATATTTGGCTCAGATGCCCGGGCCATATTTAGAGCGTGAATGTCTGCGTGAATCGGTGTTTGGAAGGGGCTCCCTGGGTATGGATGTGTGATGTGAGTGTTAGTGTTCCATATTAAGAAGGTGAAGTTGGCTACATCATAAATAATCCTCCCTCTATGAGCTGCATTTTTCAGTTGCAGTGATTTTCTTTATAGAGTGCGGCATGTGGAGCCAGTTGCGAGATTGTTCTTGGGCGATTGACTCACTACCTTGCTCCTAAGTGAGCCAACCGCTCACCTATTACAATCTAAAATGGCGTAGGGGCTATGAGAGGTGGCATGAGCCCCCTCTCATATTTCTATCTTACGACTCTCCTCTCTATTTGCATGCGGTGGAGGGCTGCTATTCCTTCACACGCGGACTTCCCACGCAGCGTCTCTCGTCACCCGGGTGGTCCGGTGACAGGCGGGTTAAGCCGACGTGTGTGAGGCAGTCGAGTGAATGCTTTGCAGACGCCGACATTGTCAAGAGACACGCCCGCTGGGGTGTGAAGTAGCGGCTGGGCTAGAGGTTCCGTTACTTCGGAGAAACTTAGCGAAAACACTTTCTGGCGGGCTACCAGCGAGGCGTGGGAATGACTTGTGTACCCTGGCAGTTGTGGCGGGAAAATTCCCGCACTTTCTGCAAAATAGTAACGGTGATTGGTTTGCTCAGGGCATAGCGCCGTGACGTAGCAAAATCAGCACAGAAATTGGCGCCAAGAATCTCCATTGGTGGAATGGTAGTGCTCCGGCAATGGAGTGGAATTTCCGCCGGTTTTCGGGTTGCTGATTGGAATGTAACCACGGCCACTGTCGTGGGGGCGGGAATGTTCTGTGTTCGGCCTGTACGGGTGCTCTTGTAGGCAGTCGGCAGTCGCCTTTCGGTCGAGGACGTCGAAGCAACCAGCCCTCGCCTGCGGTACGCCAGATCGTGTTCTGGGAGATAAGAAGACCGTTTGGTAATGTACGTCCGCAGCACCGGCAGATAGGGATTTTCCTAGGTGACAATCAGAGCTCAGCAGGGCGCGCCTGTTCATCCTTTTCTAACTTTGTTCTGTTTCGAGTAGCAGCAATTTACTGTTGGGTTAGCTGTGTGTCTCTCTTGAGATTTGAGTGGAAAGGAATTGGCTCCACATACCACTTCGTCTTAAACCTCACGATCTAAGTTAGGGACAACTTCACCTTTATAGTGTTTGTATGAATCTCCAATTTTAGCCAATTTGATGTTTCATAAATATTTCCTGTATTTCTTTTACTATTCTGTGTTTAATCTTAATAAATCATATTGTTATTTTGGACAGAACTTTCATTCTGTTAATCGATAGAGCAACCCTATCATTCCTCACTATGCTAATGAAACCTTGGTTTATTTAACTTATTTATCAAATTAAATTATTGCAGGTGCCAAACTCTCTTCTACTCCACTAGCAGGGTTGATTAGAGTCAGTTCGCGTATTTCTTTTATCCTTGTGCAACAGCAAAAGTCGGAGTTAGAATAGGGGGGGCTTAGAGGATGATTTACATATGTGGATTCTAGTAGAACTTAGTGATAAATACACTGCTAGCCCCGGCACCTCGCAAGCCCTAATTTCTGGTATCTTAGTTTCATGGTCCTTGCACGCAGTGTATGCTGGCGGCTGTAGAATCGTCCTGCAGTCAGCTTCAAATGCCGGTTCTGTAAATTTTCTCGGCAGTGTTTCCCGAAACGAACGTCGCCTTCCCTCCAGGGATTCCCACTTGAGTTCCCGAAGCATCTTCGTAATTCTTACTTGTTGTTCGAACCTACCGGTAACAAATATAGCAGCCCACCTCTGAATTGCGTCGATGTCTTCATTCAGTCCCACCTGGTGCGGATCCCAAAAACTCGAGCAGTACTCAAGAATATGTCGCACCTGCGTCCTATGTGCGATCTCCTTTACAGGTGAACCACTGTCCCAATAAACCGAAGTCGACCGTCCGCCTTTCCTACCACATATCTCACGTGCTCGTTCCATCTCGTATAGCTTTTCAATGTTACACCCAGATATTTAAACGATTTGACTGCGCCGAGCAAGACACTAGTAATATTGTATCCAAACACTACATCTGCTGCCTCTACACTCATTAATGAGTATGGGACACTATGTCATGTTATAAACAGTATTGTTGCTTCTAATTTCAAAGTCATTTACAACTGAGTTGCTGAGAACCATAAGGGCCTAAGGCAAACCATGACTGAGCCCACATTTAATTGAATGTTAGAGAAACCACTGAGACAGCTCTTCGTGAATGTTCATATACGTACACTGTGGACCCACACAAAATCAACCGACGTCAGAAGCGTGTATAAATGCTACAGTCTCATAATCGATGTGCTTTAGGGCCTTTGGTTCTCTGCGGCTGAAATATACTGTATGGTCACGATAGCTGAGTGGATACAGTCTGCTTTCCGCAGCGCTGCGGCGAGGACGTCTTGTTTACGTCCCGTCCGCGCGGTCGCGAGTGCCCGTAGTTGTTTAATACTTCGTCGCGGCTAGTTTAGAGTCCATCACTACCGACGCAACATGGCACATTCATACAGACAAACCACCATCAAGATCAGTTTTCAAACCGATCATGCACGACCGCGAGCTTTTGAAGTGGAACGTTTTCTACGTGACGACGTTAAAATTGACCCGCGAGACATAATTGGTATCCATCTCTCTATCACGAGCAGTGTTGTCTACGTCAAGCTAGTAAGTGACGAGGTGTGCAACAGAATCGTGAGCGCACATGCGAACGATCTTAAATTCAAACATTCTGATGGCCATATTGGGGCGGTCTCTATCGATCACGCGGGGCTTGGCCTCCGTACGATACGCGTCTTCGAACTCCCTTTCGAAGTACCACCGGACGTAGTCACCGCGGCTTTCCAGCCCTACGGCAAAGTGATCAGCCATATGGCCGAAAAATGGACCACCTTTACAACGTACCCCGTTCTTAACGGGGTACGACAGATTAAAATTTAACTGACCAAACATGTTCCGTCATATCTTGTCATCGGCGGATGTAGGGCGATCATTATGTATGACGGTCAGCCACGCACTTGCTCTGGTTGTGGCCAAGTAGGGCATGTCCGGTCGGATTGTCTCCGACGACGGCTTACTCAAATCCCGGCAGGTGAATCTATGACTCCTTCTACGGTGACGACCCTTCCTCTCAATTACGCCGAAGTTACACGGGCAGCAACCTTTTCCGATGCTGACGACAGTAGTCCGATAGCCGCCCCCGATGGAGAGACCAAAATGGCTTCTGCAGCACAGGATCCGGCCACTACAACGGCGCCCCCACCTGAAGATAATCACCGACCGACCTTGCAAGAAGGCGTGGATGCCAGGATGGACATTGACCCACGGGTTGTGCCGACAGCGGCTTTTCTTCCAGACACCGGAGCAGCTGACGAAATCCACCCACATTCAGATACTGAAACACATGTCCGTAAACAGCGTTCCCCGCGAAAACACAAGAGACGGCGGCGTGCTCCATCGGACGAGTGTTTGCAGCGATCGTCTGACATGGACTGTGGAACTTCCGACGATGGTACCGGCGGTACAGAGGCCGCTGTAACTTCAAACTCAACGGATCGCCGTGGTGACGGCTTCAGCACTTCAGACCCCACAGCACAGCAGGATCACAAGCAGACAACCGCTGCCGCTTCCCAGCCAGCAGAGCCGATGGAGTCAGCGCCGAGTGCCGCAGCAGCCACTAACAGCCACCAACAGCCGATGGTGTTTCATGGCGACTGGGCGGACGACTGTGAGGAACACTCCTTGCCCATCGTGTCGGACGACACGGGGGGAAATTTACCCCACCAGTGTTGATCCTTTCCCGCCGTCAGTTACAGTGACGAGACAGCCTTACCAGGGTATTGATGGCCAACACGGATGCTGTGGATAGACCTCAAACTTATCGCGTTGCAACTATAAACATCAACACTATACGAACGCGCGCTAAGTTATCCTTGCTTCAGGATATGTTGAACTCTGCTTCCATCGACATAGCCCTTCTCCAGGAAGTGTACGTCGACGACTTCCCAGGCATGTACGGTTACGATGCTTGCGTCTCTCCAGCTTCCCCAACAGGCAGCGGTGTCGCTGTACTTCTTCGGGAAGGGATAGTGGCGGACGATATCCTGTTTCTGCCTGGGGCAAGAGGAATGGCACTCACAGTACTGGGGGTCCGCCTTATCAATATCTACGCACCTTCCGGGACGGACAAACGTCGCGAACGTTCACGATTCTTTGCGGAAGACGTCGCCCCGCTCTTCCAAAGCCGCCACGACCATCTGGTGTTTGGAGGTGACTTCAATTGCGTGCTGGCGCCCAGAGATCAACTCCCACGACATAATCCGTGCCCGGAACTCGGGGCGCTAATTCGAGACCTGCAGATGGTGGACACTTGGGAACATCTTCACGGCCACCGACCGGGATTCACGCACTTCACAAGTCACTCTTCCAGTCGTATCGATCGGATTTATGTCTCACGCTCTCTCGCCGCTGGAACACAGGATGCGGAACTGTGGCCTGCAGCATTCTCGGACCACTCAGCTTACATTTGTGCCGTCACCCTGCGGCGGCAAAAAGTGTGGAGAAGCCGCAGCCCGTGGAAATTAAACATCGCTCACCTGTCGTACCCGGATTGCCGCCAAGCCGTTGAGGATACGTGGCATTCGTGTGAAAGTCGCCTCCGTGCATATCCCACGACGATCCGCTGGTGGTTGGACTGCGCCAAACCGGCACTGAGGCGAACGTTGATAACCTACGGTCGTGACCACGCTACTTGGCGAAGACATACACTCGACTTTTACTTCCGGGTCCTGCGCGACTGCGATGCTATGGCGCCGTCTCCGGAACGACAAACGGCGGTCCACCGTGCTAAGGCTCAGATCCTCGCTCATATGCGACGCCACCTAGAGGGGGTAGTCATCCGCTCGAGGACGCAGGATCGGATACCGAGCGAACGCCCGTCAATGTTCCACGTCCTTCGTGAACGTAAACGACGCCAACGAGCGCTGATACGCTTCATCGACACGGAGGACGGTCATCGCCTCACCACGCAACAAGACATAAACACAGCGTTCTACAATCATTATTCCCAACTCTATTCCGCTCAGACCCCTGATCCGACAGCACTGGAGGACGTCTCTCAGACGATTTACGGCACCGTCACCCCGGCAATGGAAGTGGCCTTGATGGAAGAAATTACAGAAGAAGAAGTGATCGACGCCATTAGAAAAGGTGCTGTCAACAAGTCTCCGGGTCCTGATGGCCTCCCCTTGGAATTTTACCGGACTTTTCAATATTTATTAGCCTCCCGATGGACGGACATCTGTCGCGAACTCCTATCCCCGGACGTGCCGCTCCCTGCGGCCCTTGTGGAAGGGATGATTATTCCTATTCACAAACCGTCCGGTGGCTCACGACTGCAGGACTACCGCCCGTTGACGCTACTGAACTGCGACTTTAAGATCTTTTCTCGACTGTTGGCGGCACGGATACGCCTGACCCTACGAAATGTTATCTCACCCGATCAAACGTCATTAGGAGGCGACAATAATATTCAAACAGCACTCTGTGAATATCGTGACTTGATCTCACTGGCGAGGGCATGTCGTCTGAAGGGTGCACTGGCGGCAATCGATTTTAGTCAAGCTTTCGACCTAGTGGACCACAACTATTTGGAAGCGGTCCTCCAACATATGCCGTACCCACAGCCATTCGTCACGGTCGTCATGCGACTACTCCATGGCGCGACGTCCAAGGTGATCGTCAACGGCCGACCTTCGCAGCCCCTCACCATTTCTCGATCGATACGCCAAGGGTGCCCTCTGTCCACTTTACGTTACGCTGTGGCCATGGAACCTCTCCTCTGCGGCCTGCGCCAACGACTAACGGGTATGACGTTACGAGGCCGCACTTTCCGGTGTAAAGCGTACGCTGACGACCTGGTGATTGTCATCCGCCACGGTGACGACACCGCTAGCGCACTAAATTGGATAACGAAATATGGCATGGCCACTGGTAGTCGTATCAACGTCACAAAATCGGTGGCGATGAACATCGGGGTCGGATTGTCTGAGAACAGTGTCACCCCCTTACAGCTCAGAGATAGTTTGAAATGTCTCGGCATTGACTTTACAGACGATATACGACGGACCGCTGCTCACAACTTTCGACGGCTTTTACGGAATGTTCGGACTGGAATTGCCAACAACCGCCTACGAGCCCTGGACATCGTCCAACGGACCCAGTATGTTAACACACATTTAGCGTCACGCATTCCGCACATCGCCCAGATATTACCTATACCGGTGATGTTAGCTCGCCGTATACTTGCGGCTTTTGGGTCCTTCGTGAGTTCAGGAATGCTTTTCAAGATCAAATATGAGACTCTCACCCTTCCTCCGGATCGGGGAGGGCTTGGCCTTTATCACGTTTATGACAGAGCGGTCGCCCTATTTGTGAGCACATTAGTCAAACTATGGCACCGCCGTCCGGACAGTCTGACCAGTTTGTTAATAGAAGAACTAGCACCGCCCTCCCTGTTGCCGCCTGTGCCGATACACCACGTCCCCTCCTCGCTCTTCTACATCGGTGTCTTTTACCTCGAACTCAGTTACGTTCGACTTGCCTTACCAGCGACTCAAATGGCGACGGCAAAGACAGTTTATAGGGTCCTGCAACGTGGACGACCCGATAACGTCGTGGAGAGGAAGCACCCGAACGTCAACTGGCGAGTAGTGTGGAGGACAATTCACCACGTAACACTGGACACTGACGTCACGGCGATGTGGTATATCACTGTCAACGGTAAGCAGGTGACCAGATCAAGGCTACATGCGATCCACATGGTAGACTCATCCACGTGCACGAGCTGTGGCGTTCAAGACGACGATGAACAACGTCTTAGGTGTGGCGAGTCTACGGCAGTGTGGCACTTAGTGAGGCAAATGTCAGCATACTTCCTTCGGGTAACGCCGAATCATATCGACCCCAAGACTATCTTATTCCCGGATGAAACGTATTACCCACGCACTAAAACTAATGCAATGACGTGGCTTCGTGGACATGCAGTGCATTATTTGTTTCAAGACGGCACTAAGGACACTTTAGACTTTTGGAACTATTTGCAGGAACGACATTGCAAGATCCTCCGTAACCCTAAGTATCGCCAATATTTTTCCAATTTTTTGTGGAGTGCGTTCCACGACCCTCCACGTAGCTGGAACATCACGGGTAAGAGAAGCTAAAATTACATACGATGATAGAACACTACACGGTACAACGTGGGATCTACTTTCATCATTACGAGAAGTCATACCTGGATGATACAGCAGATGGAGAGTTTCGTTGTGAACCCTCACACTCTGTAGCAGTATTGGCCCCATTTCCTCTTTTTGTCCCCGGTGCGAAAAGGTCTTCGCAGTTTTAGTTTTCCCATCCGGTGCAAGATGTAGCACTGGTTAATGGTGGTATGGATTCCACCCTTCAGTTTTGTTTCATGGTTTCCTTCGCCCTGCAGTTTGCTCTCTTTCTTTATGCCTTTTTCTACAACTATTAGCATGGTTCTAGTTATGTGCGTCCCCAACTCGACGCAAAGAGTGCACTTACTAGTTTTCAGTTCCTTACTGTTAAAAAAATAAAAAAAATAAAAAAATGAAAAAAAAAATAAAAAAATAAATAAATGAATAAATAAACTTAAAAAAATCACAATAATGCACCAACTGCATCCTTTGTACCACTTCACATCCCCGGGATGGGAGGAGGGAGACATCGTGGACAGGCCTCGGGTCGCGACCCCTGCCCACCTTGCCTCCGCCAGCCCACTACCTGATAAAAAAAATATATATATATAAAAAAATAAAAAAAAAAGTGGTCAGCGTGACGGATTGCCGTTCTACGGGTCCGGGTTCGATTCCCCGCTGGGTTGGGGATTTTCTCCGCTCATGGACTGGGTTTTGTGCTCTCTCCATCATCATTTCATCCCCATCCGGCGCGCAGGTCGCCCAATGTGGCGTCGAATGTAACAAGACCTGCACCAAGACGGCCGGACCTACCCCGCAAGGGACCTCCCGACCAATGACGCCAAACGCTCATTTCCAATTACACTGTGCCACACAATTGATGGACCACTTTTTCCAAACGCCGTAATTGTCTCTCACTGCAAGTAAATGGTGGAAATTTGGCTCAAAGGTGCCTAGAACCTTCCTCTGTAATACTGAAAAAGCGTGGCATTGTGCGATGTTACGCTCGGGCTCAGCGACGATTCTTGATAACACATGCGAAAAAGGCCAAAGCTCAGCAGTCCGTGTGTGACGTAAGATGGGTGAATGATGTCACATTAGCACCCAATTTCACCACAGTTTTTCCCAATGCCATCGTGGCCGCGTGACACGATGGGAAGGCTGTCACAGCCCCTCTTACCTAAATTTCACCCCTTCTTTGACGCCTCTGCGATGGAGGTCAGAACCGCTGAAATCACACGGTTTTCTTATGGGTGACCGAGGACACAGCAACGCTCAGAATCAACCCAAAAGGCCTTAGGCGATGGCATAAAGGGCGCCAATGAAACCACACCTTTCCTTGGTGCCTTGATTCCGACACATTTCGGGGTCTAAAACGGCAGTTCCCTATTTGGTGATCAGCAGGAAGACGTTCTTGCCAGCATTTCACACTGCTGACCCGCACGGGCGATTCAACCCTTCCTGTATAGCGCGTCGCCGAGCCCGAAGCTACGTCGCAGGACGCCTCGCTTTTGCACCACTGAAAGGGTACAGTACCGCCCGACATTGAAAATACGTACAACATTCTTCGTTATTCTTGTCAGAACAACATATTTTTTGTAATAATAACTCAATTTCAATTAATACAGCGAAGCCGGATACCAGTGTAGGAAAGAAGGACAATTTATTTATTTAATTGATCACAGGTGCACTCCCACAAAATGAATCCCTACATCCAGTTTGACGAGATCTGTGAAATGAATCAATGTATGGTCGTCTGCCAACCGCAGATAGTGAATATGCAATACATAATCATCTTTGAGACGGTCCTTTGGTCACCTTTCGTGGAACCAAAGAGATGAAATCTTCCTGAGCTTTGAGCGCCTGAAATGTAGCTGACCAATACGGTGGCATGGTGCTTCCCCACCTCAGCGGAAGGTGCAAGATGACCTGAAGAACGGCCATGTTTCAGCACTATGGCGCTGGATCTTGTGTTGGTAAGACCTGTCTTAGGTGTGCTCCGTAAAGACAAAAGAGTGGAGAGAATGGTATGCATGTGAAATACTTAAGAGTAGTTTGGAATAATTATTTCTCTATTTCAGGAACTTTTGGGGGGAGAATTAAATGACAGGCAGGTAATATTAAGGGGATCTTAAACCACGTGTAGTACTAAGTTGAAATACTTGCGAGTGCTAGTACTAAGTTGAAATACTTCCGAGTGCTAAAGTTAAGCTGAATTACTGGCGTGTGTACTATAAGTTGGAAATATTTAAGAAATGGCGTGTGCAGGACTTGAAATTAGAGACGAGCACTTCCACGTGGTGAGTACTGTGTGAGACAAAGGATAAAGAGAAGTACTCGTCCAAGGTATCAGTTGAGGACTTGCGTGTGTGACTAATATGATCTTAATATTACTTTGCGTGTTAAGTTTCCGTGTGATTCAAACAATACTCTGAGAGAGAAGTAAGCTGAGTCAGCCGTCTATCCAGCAACACTTTGCTCGCAATGCACGGGAAGACGTGCATGTATCCTCCAGAGTTCGTGGTAGGAAAGATGAATATGATCTTAATATTACCTTTGCGTGTTATGTTTCCGTGTGACGCTAGATTCAAACTCTAATACTCTGATAGAGAAGCAAGGTGAGTCAGCCGTCTATCCAGCAACGCCACTTGGCTTGCATTGCACAGGAAGACGTGCATATATCCTCCAGCGTTCGTAGTAGGAAAGAAAAGTTACGAAGTGGGGCAGTGTGAAACTGGGATGAATACTATTGAAGTGGGAAAGCTGAAAGTGAAGTGATTCTAACGTTGTGACTATTCTTTGTGATGTATTGTATGTTGCCAGTGTGATGTATTTCATGTAATTTAAGTATGTGTGGTTTGCATGGGAGAGTAGC
The DNA here is from genome assembly GCF_023898315.1 of Schistocerca nitens. NCBI lineage: Eukaryota > Metazoa > Arthropoda > Insecta > Orthoptera > Acrididae > Schistocerca > Schistocerca nitens. The sequence goes on along the minus strand of NC_064615.1, from coordinate 244,026,567 downwards.
AAGATAGGTTCAGAGGTAGTGGGTTATGCATGTTCATTTTTGTACCGCTCGGTCTGGAGGGAATTTTCGTGATGATGGGTGTGAGAGTCGAAGTGTGAGATGTAGCAAAAGATACACCATCCTATCCAGAAAGTGCACTGTAGCGTTAGATAATTACGAGACCATAAGATAGAGAATCACCAATGTAAAGCCATGCCCACTGGGCGGAGTTTCTCATGTGTAACTGTTGTATAAAATATAATGGTGTGTTTAGGTTATCTTTGAATCATAATAGAATTTATCGGAATAAAAAAAGACAGTGAAAAGAAAAAGATTGGTGGCCTTGTTCTTCGAATAGTGTGTAGTCATGATATCTAGAATTTATAATGTGTGCGCCATTCATATGCAGTGCGATGGCCACGTGTTGATCAAAGCCGTTGGGTAAGAAAGAAAATGTGGTATTGCCAGTGCCTACTGAACAACCAGAGTTGTGTAAATTACTAACAGTCAGATGTGCGTTATCCGTTTCCGTTACGTAATATTCAAACAGGAGAATAATTTGTTGGTTAATTGTGAGTACTAGAGCTCACAATCAGTCATTGATGTTACTCGATAAATAAGAATAAATCCACTCACTTGGCAGACCACTCATCTTGCAGGCCTGACTGCTTGATGCCACAGTATGAGCAAGGCATGTGCGTGCCTCTCACCATTACAGGGGAAGGTCTTAGGCACCGTTGAGCGAAATATAAGACTTAAATGTTGCAACGGGAGGCAATTGCAGCTTTCCGAAAAAGGGATCCTTTAATTGTTTTGCGCAGTGTAATGTTCCCCCAAAAAGGTGGTCATTGCGGCTGCAGGGTCTCTGTAAAAAAAACGTGGAGCCCGTAAAATGTGCTCTACGTGTTGAATGGATAAACCGCCTCTGACTTGACTATTATTTTTTACCTCGCAGAATCATTCAACATCACATCGTCGTAATAAACATGTGGTCTTAGTTACGCAGCTACAGAAGCAACACCAATTTACTCGCTAAATTGACTCCCAAATAAAAGGAACGACTTCCACGGGCTCGTTCTGACAGTCAGGACGACATGTGGCCTGTCATGCTGTCGAAAGTCCCTTCAGATCGCGAAAGAAGAAGCACAGTTTTGCCGGCACGCATCGGGGCCTTTTTTTCCTTCTCCGTGAGTTTAGCGCTTGCAGTTGCAAAACAGGAGTTTCGAACTGAGATTGATTGCGGTTGTGCGCAATTTCTACTGGATTTAGGGCAGGACGAACGTCTCTGACTCAGCCGTCCGCGAGCTCATAAGGCGCAGCTCATTACGATGGAACTCGTAAAGCAAGTTCCTCATTAAAGCTTCACTCATTGGGGAAAGTCGCCCGCCGCGACGGATACAGCGTAGGAAGAAAACAAAGACTTTGGCGAGACGGGAAAAAAGGAACTAATCCCCATTCTGCCGCATCTTATTACATCGCCGATACTCGCATTAAATACGGAGGTCGCCATTGTAGTATTTACTACTGCTTATAAATTGTAATTACGAGAGGCGCAGCGTGTTTTTCGGTGGCGGCCGACGGGGATCGGCAATTATCTATCAATCAGTCGGCGTCTTACCGTGCAGGCGGCTGTAATAGCCGTTTTTGTGGAAACTGCCACACAAGAAGCTCCCGGTTCGGCGTCGTGTGTGGGAGGCAGAGCTTTTTATTCTCAGCGCTCGAGGTTCCCCACAGGTGCCTCTTACCGCGGACCGCGAGCGGAGAGAAGTTTCCAGAACAACACCCACCGTGCTTCTCGCTCGCACTCCGAAGTAAACTAGTTGTCAGGGAAACGAAGCAGCATCGGACTGTCATCAAACGTGAGGAGAACGAAATGTGGAATTTTGGAAACAATGTTACTAAGTGAATGGCTATGAGCACTATGGGACTTAACATCTCAGATCATCAGTCTCCTAGAACTTAGAACTACTTAAACCTAACTAACCTAAGGGCATCACACACATCCATGTCCGAGGCAGGATTCGAACCTGCGACCGTAGCGGTCGCGCGGTTCCAGACTGAAGCGCCTAGAACCGCTCGGCCACAACGGCCGGCAACAGTGTTACTAAGTGAATGTAGTACAAGAGTTACTTGTTCCTTGTACCATGCGCATGATATACACTTCCAGAGGATGGAAAAGAGCTAATTTATTAGTCTGAGGTACGGAACCTTGGTCTCGACATGAGTCAGTCGAAAGTTACGAAGCGAACCGTATACAAAAATACAAAAGACTGAAATACCTAGTTTACGACTTTACATAAGTAAAGCGTCCACATTGATGCCTCTCACTAAAAAAAAAAAAAAATGATGTGTTCTGGATGCTGTTGTTGTTCCTCAGAGTTAAAATAGGCAGACACCTGCTGCACAGTATCAGTAAAAAAATCTTTGTGGATGCATGCAGTTTCTGTATGGATTTCAAGGGAAACTTATACCATTTTTCCTGCAAATTGTGCATTTCTTAATACGAAAAAGGATAGTATCAAATGGTTCAAATGGCTCTGAGCACTATGGGACTCAACTGCTGAGGTCATTAGTCCCCTAGAACTTAGAACTAGTTAAACCTAACTAACCTAAGGACATCACAAACATCCATGCCCGAGGCAGGATTCAAACCTGCGACCGTAGCGGTCTTGCGGTTCCAGACTGCAGCGCCTTTAACCGCACGGCCACTTCGGCCGGCAAGGATAGTATCCTACGACTATAACATCAATGTATCACCGTTGGAATCGGCTAACTCACACAAATACATGGGTGTAACACTTTGTAGGGATGTGAAATGGAATGATCACATAGGTTCAGTCGTGGTTAGGCAGGTAGCAGACTTCGGTTTGTTGGTAGAATGCTGGGCGACTGTAATCAGTCTACAAAGGAGATTGGTTGCAAATCACTCGTGCGACCCATCCCAGAATACTGCTGAAGTGTGAAAAGGGCAGCTCGAATGGTCAGAGGTTTGCTTAATCCGTGGGAGAGTATTACAGAGATAGTGAAGGAACTGAACTGGAAGGCTCTTGAAGATAGACGTAAACTATCCCTAAAGAGTCTATTAACAAAGTTTCAAGAATTGGCTTTAAATGGTGACTCAAGGATTATGTTACAGTCCCCTACGTATCGATCACATAGGGATCGTGAAAATAAGATTAGAATAATTACAGCACGCACAGAGGCATTCGAACAATCATTCTCCCCGCGCTCCATACGTGACTGGAACTGGAAGAACCCTACTAACTGGTACAATGGGACATACCCTTTGCCATGCGCCTCAAGGTGGTTTCCAGAATATAGATGCAGATTTAGAAATTGTGGAAAGTCTGGCAAACGATAATGGAGGTGGATAGCGATTACACACCCTTTTCTCCAAATATAATGGATCGAATACACTGAAGCGCCAAAGAAACTGGCACAGGCATGCGTATTCAAATACAGAGATATGTAAACAGGCAGAATACGGTGCTATGGTCGGCAATGCCTAGTAAAACAAGTGTCTGGTACATTTGTTAGATCGGTTACTGCTGAAGCGGTGTGCGCATATTAATTTGTCGTCATTTAAAACGTGTTGTCATAAAATTATATTAATATAGGCCGCAGACCTGAGAGACAGTTTGTAAACGTGATTTATTGCATCTTCTCGCGCCGAGCGAAGTGTCGCAGTGATCGGGCACCTTGGTTCAAAAATGGTTCAAATGGCTCTGAGCACTACGGGACTTAACATCTGTGGTCATCAGTCCCCTAGAACTTAGAACTACTTAAACCTAACTAACCTAAGGACATCACACACATTCATGCCCGAGGTAGGATTCGAACCTGCGACTGTAGCAGTCGCGCGGTTCCGGACTGCGCGCCTAGAACCGCTAGACCACCGCGGCCGGCTCGGGCACCTTGGTTTCTCTAAATCGCTTCAGACAAATGCTGGGATGGTTCCTTTGAAACGGCACAGCCGATTTCCTTCCCCGTTCTTCCCTAAGCCTATTGGACCGATGACATCGCTGTTCGGTTCCCTCCCCCAAATCAACAAGCAAATCGTCTTTTCGCGCAACAGTAATAACATAAATGTACGTTTTTTTTCCAGCTGTTTGTCGCAAGCAGCGATAACAACATATGAACTCCTACCACTGCTCCATTAGTCGGGGATGCTAGGTTATCTGTGATGCATCGCGTGTTACGGGAAGAATTACTTACCCTTTTGTTTTTGTTCTGATTGGCCTGTGGCGTTCTATAGCTGCAAACGTGTTTAGTTAACTATCAAACAAATTTCTGTGAATCCAAGATAATTAGAAAAGGGGGTTGGGTTGTTTGGGGAAGGAGACCAGACAGCGAGGTCATCGGTCTCATCGGGTTAGGGAAGGACGGGGAGGGAAGTCGGCCGTGACCTTTCAAAGGAACCATCCCGGCATTTGCCTGGAGCGATTTAGGGAAATCACGGAAAACCTAAATCAGGATGGCCGGAGGCGGAATTGAACCGTCGTCATCCCGAATGCGAGTCCAGTGTGCAAGTCACTGAGCTACCTCGCTCCGTAATTAAAAAGGTAAAATACATATCTTCGACAAACCTCCTGAGATAACTACCTCTACAGATAGCATTCACACAGTTGAATCAGGAGTGATCGTGGGTTCCAACCTGCTTGTAATCCAGCTTTATACACTCCTGGAAATTGAAATAAGAACACCGTGAATTCATTGTCCCAGGAAGGGGAAACTTTATTGACACATTCCTGGGGTCAGATACATCACATGATCACACTGACAGAACCACAGGCACATAGACACAGGCAACAGAGCATGCACAATGTCGGCACTAGTACAGTGTATATCCACCTTTCGCAGCAATGCAGGCTGCTATTCTCCCATGGAGACGATCGTAGAGATGCTGGATGTAGTCCTGTGGAACGGCTTGCCATGCCATTTCCACCTGGCGCCTCAGTTGGACCAGCGTTCGTGCTGGACGTGCAGACCGCGTGAGACGACGCTTCATCCAGTCCCAAACATGCTCAATGGGGGACAGATCCGGAGATCTTGCTGGCCAGGGTAGTTGACTTACACCTTCTAGAGCACGTTGGGTGGCACGGGATACATGCGGACGTGCATTGTCCTGTTGGAACAGCAAGTTCCCTTGCCGGTCTAGGAATGGTAGAACGATGGGTTCGATGACGGTTTGGATGTACCGTGCACTATTCAGTGTCCCCTCGGCGATCACCAGTGGTGTACGGCCAGTGTAGGAGATCGCTCCCCACACCATGATGCCGGGTGTTGGCCCTGTGTGCCTCGGTCGTATGCAGTCCTGATTGTGGCGCTCACCTGCACGGCGCCAAACACGCATACGACCATCATTGGCACCAAGGCAGAAGCGACTCTCATCGCTGAAGACGACACGTCTCCATTCGTCCCTCCATTCACGCCTGTCGCGACACCACTGGAGGCGGGCTGCACGATGTTGGGGCGTGAGCGGAAGACGGCCTAACGGTGTGTGGGACCGTAGCCCAGCTTCATGGAGACGGTTGCGAATGGTCCTCGCCGATACCCCAGGAGCAACAGTGTCCCTAATTTGCTGGGAAGTGGCGGTGCGGCCCCCTACGGCACTGTGTAGGATCCTACGGTCTTGGCGTGCATCCGTGCGTCGCTGCGGTCCGGTCCCAGGTCGACGGGCACGTGCACCTTCCGCCGACCACTGGCGACAACATCGATGTACTGTGGAGACCTCACGACCCACGTGTTGAGCAATTCGGCGGTACGTCCACCCGGCCTCCCGCATGCCCACTATACGCCCTCGCTCAAAGTCCGTCAACTGCACATACGGTTCACGTCCACGCTGTCGCGGCATGCTACCAGTGTTGAAGACTGCGATGGAGCTCCGTATGCCACGGCAAACTGGCTGACACTGACGGCGGCGGTGCACAAATGCTGCGCAGCTAGCGCCATTCGACGGCCAACACCGCGGTTCCTGGTGTGTCCGCTGTGCCGTGCGTGTGATCATTGCTTGTACAGCCCTCTCGCAGTGTCCGGAGCGAGTATGGTGGGTCTGACACACCGGTGTCAATGTGTTCTTTTTTCCATTTCCAGGAGTGTATATGGAAGAATTTTCTCTCTTAAAGTCACTGCATCAAATGAAAATTTTCGTCTTACGCAGAACAGTGATCATTGCTCCATGAAGAGTGCAACATTGCATGGTAGTCTCCAATCCGTCTGGGCGGCGTCGAGCTTACAGAATTCTACGCCGACCGACTTGTCCTGACGGATTCAACTGTCTGAACGCTATCTGTAAAGGTAATTATCTCAGCAGGTTTTATCGAAGAAAGGTGTTTTCCCTTTCAATTATCTTCGATTTATTCACAGTAAATCGTTTGGTAGCTAACTGAACACTTTTACACCTCTAGAACCGCGTAGATCAATCCACAACAAAAATAAAATCATAAGTAATTTTTCTCGCAACATACAGTGCATGAGAGATAACCTACCATCCCCGAGTAATGAAGCACTCATAAGATTTTATATGTTATCGCTGTTTGCGACTAACTGGCAGTTGGAAAAAAATGTTGGTTTCTTTTTAGAACAGAACAATAGAACGCAAACTGCATTCACAGAAGAACTATTTCTTTAGTTTCTTTTTTCACTTCACTATAAGAATTTGAACAGATCTATAGGCCAGACTTTAATGAACTGCTGTTTAATAATCTTCGTCAGCATTTGATGAACTTCAGAGAGTTAGACGTGACAAGAGTAAATGACTAGTGAACTAATTGTCGGTGGCCATATAATTAATTACCAGAATTGTCTCAAGTAAACCAAATATTGCCTTTTCACTATTAAAATAGTTATTTTATAAAGTAGACGACAAAGGCTCAACAATATTGACATCTGGTGACCACGGTGGTCAGGGGAGATGCGACAATTCATCCTCGTGCTCACAAAATCGGTTGTGGACGTTGCGAGCTGCGTGAACAGAGCTCTGTTGCCTTGGAACACAAACACACCATCAACATTGGGGAGCAAAAATTGTTCCGTGCGAATGACTTGATCGCTAAAAATTGTCACAGAATACGTGCCAAAAACGCGCCTTTTTATCCTCGACACCAAGCAGTCTGCATCGTAGGCAGTGTGAAACACGACTCATCCGACCAAATAACATTCTACCTTGCTCCATAGTCCAGTTTTTATGGCTTCCGCATTACGTTTTACACTCACATGTATTTCCATCACTGATGCGTTGTTTTGAAATTCCATCTCGCTCTGCAGTTCGCTGTTTATGGAGCTCCTTCGTGTTGTTTTGGTGCTCACGGGTTTCGCGAGTTCGACATTCAGTTGTGCAGTGACTTTTTCAGCTGTAGTCCTCTTATTTATCGCCACAATTCTCTTCAATGATTGTCCGTTACGATCACTCAACGCACACTTTCGTCCGCGTTGTGACTTAGCGAATGACATTACACTTTCCCTGTATGCGTTATAGATCTTTGATGTGGTGCCTGTTGAAATATGAAACATTGCGGCTACCTTGGTTAGGGACGCACTCACCAAACGAGGACCAACAATTTTCCTATGTTCAAAGTCAATTAGCTCCGACATAAGGCTACCAGAACTACACAGAACACTGTTCTGACCACGAGTGATACGTGGAACATACTGAACACATCGCGCAGGTGCCGTTCATTGTCGAGTAGAACAGTGAAACTTGGCTTGCATCTGCAATTATGTTCGAGTATACATTTATCGCGGTGGTTCCATATACAGGGTGTATCAAAAACACAATCATCCGATTTGGCACGTCTACATTTCTGAACCTAATAAACATATAAAATGAATTTTGCTTTGTAACGCCGGAAATGCATATCCTATTTCCATCTATTGTATTATAAATTTGTTTCCTTGGTTTGTTACCTCAAGATATGACATTTCTGTGTCTTTATATATTGTGATTGTTTTACTGTTTGTATATATATATATATATATATATATATATATATATATATATATATATATATATATATATATACTCCTGGAAATTGAAATAAGAACACCGTGAATTCATTGTCCCAGGAAGGGGAAACTTTATTGACACATTCCTGGGGTCAGATACATCACATGATCACACTGACAGAACCACAGGCACATAGACACAGGCAACAGAGCATGCACAATGTCGGCGCTAGTACAGTGTATATCCACCTTTCGCAGCAATGCAGGCTGCTATTCTCCCATGGAGACGATCGTAGAGATGCTGGATGTAGTCCTGTGGAACGGCTTGCCATGCCATTTCCACCTGGCGCCTCAGTTGGACCAGCGTTCGTGCTGGACGTGCAGACCGCGTGAGACGACGCTTCATCCAGTCCCAAACATGCTCAATGGGGGACAGATCCGGAGATCTTGCTGGCCAGGGTAGTTGACTTACACCTTCTAGAGCACGTTGGGTGGCACGGGATACATGCGGACGTGCATTGTCCTGTTGGAACAGCAAGTTCCCTTGCCGGTCTAGGAATGGTAGAACGATGGGTTCGATGACGGTTTGGATGTACCGTGCACTATTCAGTGTCCCCTCGACGATCACCAGTGGTGTACGGCCAGTGTAGGAGATCGCTCCCCACACCATGATGCCGGGTGTTGGCCCTGTGTGCCTCGGTCGTATGCAGTCCTGATTGTGGCGCTCACCTGCACGGCGCCAAACACGCATACGACCATCATTGGCACCAAGGCAGAAGCGACTCTCATCGCTGAAGACGACACGTCTCCATTCGTCCCTCCATTCACGCCTGTCGCGACACCACTGGAGGCGGGCTGCACGATGTTGGGGCGTGAGCGGAAGACGGCCTAACGGTGTGTGGGACCGTAGCCCAGCTTCATGGAGACGGTTGCGAATGGTCCTCGCCGATACCCCAGGAGCAACAGTGTCCCTAATTTGCTGGGAAGTGGCGGTGCGGTCCCCTACGGCACTGCGTAGGATCCTACGGTCTTGGCGTGCATCCGTGCGTCGCTGCGGTCCGGTCCCAGGTCGACGGGCACGTGCACCTTCCGCCGACCACTGGCGACAACATCGATGTACTGTGGAGACCTCACGCCCCACGAGTTGAGCAATTCGGCGGTACGTCCACCCGGCCTCCCGCATGCCCACTATCCACCCTTGCTCAAAGTCCGTCAACTGCACATACGGTTCACGTCCACGCTGTCGCGGCATGCTACCAGTGTTAAAGACTGTGATGGAGCTCCGTATGCTACGGCAAACTGGCTGACACTGACGGCGGCGGTGCACAAATGCTGCGCAGCTAGCGCCATTCGACGGCCAACACCGCGGTTCCTGGTGTGTCCGCTGTGCCGTGCGTGTGATCATTGCTTGTACAGCCCTCTCGCAGTGTCCGGAGCAAGTATGGTGGGTCTGACACACCGGTGTCAATGTGTTCTTTTTTCCATTTCCAGGAGTGTATATTTATGCATTTATGTCGATGTATGATTGGTTTGTTTCGTAAATATTATTTGTATTTTATCGCTGGGTCTTGCCTAGGGAAAACTGCTATCGAACGATTACATCGATAGGTCGTGCGAAGAATCAAAGTGTGTATGATCTTTGGTAGTGGGAACTCTGCCGCGTGGAGCGCGGGCAGAGAGAGTCTGGCTGGAGTAGCGAGTGGAGCAGGTGTGTTGCGTGTAGCTCCCGCGAGTTGCCGCGCTTTCGGGGTTTGGAAGCATGAAATTGCGCTCGACTTGCGATGATAGTTTCTGACATGGTGTCGCGGACGGGAAGCATTAGCTGGCGCACATCAAGAGCCCGTTTTCGTCTGGTGACCGTGTTGAGAAGAAGGCGCGCCAACATCCAGCTTCTGCAACAGCGACGGCCGACAATGAGTGACTGTCGCCACCTCCTCGATCGACGGCTTCAAACCTTCAATCAACCAACAAGGAAGACTAAAAGCACGTAAAGTTTCAGAACTGTATGGCAGACCTCAGCTTTTCAAATTGTTCCATTTGCCTCGCAAAATTACAGCAACTTAGCATGAACCTTTGTTGCTCATTGTCCCAATCGCATTGCCAAGCAGGGTCCCTTCCTTTTCCGAAATGAACCCGAGTGTCGTTGAAATTCAAACGCCAGCATTAAAATAATATAATTAGATTTCACTGCTTTAATTTCAAAGTTCAGTTAAAGTATTCATAGCTGGCTACAATATTTAGATTACACGAGCACAAATTAAGAGTGCGAGTTTTGTTAGCATATTTTAGCTTTCCCGTGACTGCAGCTCAGCTTGGTACGTACTAAATTTTACTATTGTTAATTGTTCAGAATCATTTAATTCAAGTTCAAAGTTAAATCTCTTGTTTCTAAATTGCGTAGAGTCAAGTTGCTTTTGAAATGATTGTTGAGGTAGTCCAAGACTAACCGTATTTTACTGGATTTCGATGTGCTTCAGAAAGAAAGGTCACTATTAACTTCAGTCACTAAATTAACTTTCGATTTTCCGGTTTTATTAATTCTTTTGCTAAATTAAGTCAGAGTGTAGCGAAATTTATTACTTCTGACAAACTTTCAGTTTTCACACTACACGTGTCAACCTTCAGTTGCCACGCTTCTAGTGCTAATTATATGTGTAATAACCTTTCGTTTTCAGTTACTATAGTAATTGTCCTTAGGACTGGCGACCGTGATTTCCCCCAAATCTCAAATATCTAATTACCGCTAGTTAATTGTTAACGTAACGGCCGCACATTTACTTTCTTTATTAAGTTTACCCCTTTTCAAAATTAATTTCCACCAGTTTCATTTGCATTTTTCCTTTCATTTAGATGTAACCCTTTCCTCCCTCTTTACCGACAGATTAACTTCGGTGACGATTGCTTTCCCAAATTTCCATTAGGTACACGCGGTTTAATTTTTCACTGTCATTAAGGTCGATAAGTGAGGGGGAGGTTACAGCTTCTTGATGAACGAGAAACTCAAAAAGTTCTTTTTCATACTTTTTCATAGGTGTTCAATATGCCCCCCTTGAAATACACGGCATATGTCAATGCTGTATTCAAGTTGTTCCCACACCGCAGCGAACATGTCTTGAGTTAGAGCTTCCACAGCTGCTGTTCTACAATGTCTGAGTTCATTCAGGTTGTTGGTAACGGAGGCACATAAACAGAGTCTTTTATAAACCCTCACCAGAAATAACCACATACAGTCAGGTCCAGTGACCTTGGAGGCCAGTAATGTAAGGCTGTATCATTTGCTCCAGTGCGACCGACCCATCGTTCAGTAATCCACTGATTTAAAAACTCCCACACTTCCAGATGCCAGTCTGGCGCTTCCGCGCCCTGTTGGTAACTGAAGGCGCTCGAATCAGTGGGAAAAGAAAGCTTTCAAGCATATCGAGTTATGTGCTTCCTGTAACAGTGTTCTCGGCAAAGAAAAATGGACCATACATCTTTTCCCGTGAAACTGCACAAATCACATTAAATTTTGGAGATTTCCTATCATATTGTACAACTTGATGTTGTTGTTCCGTACCTCATAGTCTCACGTTATGACGGTTCACCTTTCCATGTAAATGGAATGTTGCCTCGTCACTAAAGACTAAGCGTGGAAGAAAACTGTTATCCTATATCCTACATCTTGCCAAGAACGAAATTGCAGAACTACACGTGTTGTTGTCTGTCACCTTCACGAACAGCTTGCAGTAGCTGAATTTTGTGTGGTCTCATGTGTAAACGTCGACGCAACACACGCCAGACGGACATCGGGGGCATGTTGAGTTGTCGAGCTGCACACCGAACGGATTTCTGCGGACTCCTGTGAAACTGCGGCGGGTGCGTTCGACGTCTGTGCCAGTCCCGGCGATTTGTCTGTACACAAACAACCTGTTTCTCGGAATTGTTCATGCCATGATCTAATGCTCTGTGCTGTAGAAGCATCCACACCATAACAGTACGAAAGTCACGCTGAACAGTTATTACTGACCGGCGCTTGTCCCGACACCATTTTTAGTGGGACGGTAGTGAACGCACACCGCTGCTACCTAGCGAAAACCATGTAAAACTCCAGAGTTTGCTCTTTCCAGCAGTACGTTGATCTCAAATAACATAACAGTTATGATTTTTTTTTAAATCGGATGATTCTTTCTGATACACCCTGTATTTTCCAATCCCTGTATATTTTTATTTATAGCCCTTCGGTTACTGCCATTATTAGATTTTAATTTAGAACCTGTTGCATAGTGTTTCGTTTATCACCCTTCGACCGTCATCATCCACACACTGACGTCCTCTGTGTTTAATCCTTCCGCACACTGTTCAACCTAATTCGAAGTACTACAACCAGGGACTTCAAGGCCAGCCCCCCACCCCCCCACCCCACCCCCAAGTGCAGAATTTGTGTACAGGGTTTATTATAATTAGTACCGAAAACTGATAATGGTGAAACTATACGGTAATTGTAGAAAAAACGTTCCACTCAATACTGAGTCTCCAGACCAGCGGTTTGCGAGATAATTGCGACTGCTTAGTTACGAAGTGTCACGTACTTGAGTATCAAGTACAGGCTGTGCTCCAGCTATCCATCTCGGAGCATACTGTCGCTTTAGACATGTCTCATTCCAGCAGCAAAACGTGCCCGTGCTCCATCATGCACCTACCATATTCCGCAACGATGCGCCAGGTAACGTAGGCCGTGGGGGAAATTTGGGCCCATTTAGATAAGGACTTCATTGAAAAATTTACTATTTAATTTACATTTGTAATAACTAGCGTAATTACTTTTGAATGCATTACGGGAACAGCAGTGATCAATGTCTTATAAATAATTACTATGAAAAACAGTCTTGATCACGATTTATTTAACAAGGTGACCGGTTTCGACCACTGCTGTGGTCATCTTCAGACCTACAAGTTGTATACAAAGCTCTAATTAGAGGGCTACATACTTCAAAGAAAATACATAAAGTTATAAAGCTATAAAACGTTGAATTACCATTGAGTAGGAACCTCTTTCTGTTGGAGAATCACTACTGGAGAAACCAGTGCACGTCTTACTATATATAATGGAGGCTCCACCCACTTCTGACTGCATGATGTCATTACTAACCAATGAGTTATAAGTCGAATTACAATTTAAAATTTCTTAGTTAAAAGAACATTGTCAAGAATTATAGATAAATACCTACTAAACTTAGCTTATTAAACAGCTATTGTCAATTAATAAGCGTTAAAAATATTAAAATATGTAGAAAAATGAACTTCGGTTTGGCAGTACATGGGTTGCCCTCTCAAGGCCTGTCAGTGAACCATTTGGAACCACTAGTTGCTATGGTGAAGTTGGACGCCGTTGCAAAGATGAAACAGCAGGCTTTTTCCACAGAAGTTGTTGTAAAGTCGATAGTCGAACTAGTGGTTGTTTGGTAAAATACAATTACAATGTAAAGATAAAATATTTGCTAAAAGTCTTAATAATTAAAAAAACACCTTTTAAAACAAAGGACAGGAGAGTAAACATTCTAAAGCAGATCATCGAAAAGCTCAAAGAAATGTTTGTCTTTGAACTGAAGTTGTTCGTTTAAAACAGATAATGGATTACTTTTGTGAAGTGAAAAAATTTCAATTTCTTCTAAGGTATTTAGCAGTGGTCCTTTTGGCACAGTATGGAATATTTTCAAATTGCTAGAAATGCAACCCTCAGAATGATTGTATCCATCAAGATGTTGACCAAATATTGATTTGGTACTTGCAGTACCAGTAGTATGTTCTTTGAAACGTGTTAAAAAGTTACGGCCAGTTTGGCAAATATACTGTTTCTCACAGTCATTACATATTATTTTATAAACGCCTGACTTTTGGTATCTATTTGAGTCTCCAATTGTGTGTTTCAGTTCCATCTGTAGGGGGTTATTAGTTTTAAATGCTATTGTCACGCTTGTGTTCTTAAATAATTTATTTATTTTATCTGAGATAGGTCAAACTTAGGACTAAAAGGAGTTTCAATTGTTTCGGCCTCCTAGTAGTAGGTCCCCCTTGGGGTTTGACCTCCGTTTTTCAAAATTCTACAGAAGTACGAGCCTTTTGGGGAAGGATGCCTTACGTGGTGTATCACCGGTCCTCAGTGCACTAAGACCTTGGCACTCAGCATTGTAACGGCGTTGTAACCCCACCCACTATTCCTCAAATTGGGCCTAAACGCCTGATGGGTTGCACAAGTTACGCCCATAGTGCGTCCCCACCTGCACCTACGATCATGATGGACCTTCCATGGCACCCGAAATCCAGCACGGTAGCCAGCCCGTTGTGGTGGGGTCGTCATGTACTCTCTAGGTTGTAGCCCCCTGACAACACAGGGATCGTACTGCCGATACCTGAGCTGCTCCCTCCCCACGTCGGCCAAGGAGTAGATGCCCGTCTCCTTGGGGCATCGGGACTCCCGGCAACGGTCATCCTGCCAGGTGGCCCTTGCTGAGGCTGGGTGGCGCCCGTGGGGAGAGCCCCTGGTCGGAGTGGGTGGTATCGGGGCGGACGTTTCGCAGATGAAACGTCAACATGTATCAGGTCGCTCTGCGGCCGAGTCTTTTAAAAAGAAAGGTACCGTCTCTGGTTCTGGTTCTCCTGCCCTTTCCCCCTTGGCCACTCTCTGGGAGGAAGGACAGGCCCGCCGGCTTGGGGCGAAGTACTTCCCCCGCTATTTAGTCTGTTCTCGGACCGATGGGGGGACGTTCGCCACCTCCAAGCCCATGTTCTTTGTCCAGCATATCGAGGACATCTTCGGGGAAATCGAGGCTCTCAGTAAAATGTGTTAGGGGTCCGTTCTTATAAAGACCGCCTCCGCCACACAGTCGGCGGCGCTCCAGGCGTGCGACCGACTAGGGGACATCCCAGTGTCTATTGTCCCGCATCTGGCACTGAATAGGACGCAGGGGGTTATTTTTCATCGGGACCTCCTGCTGCAATCTGATGAGGAGCTCAGGGCCAACCTGGAGCGCCGAGGCGTGCATTTCGTCCGGCGAGTTCAGCGCGGCCCCAAAGACCGTCGCATCGACACCGGAGCCTTTATCCTCGCCTTCGAAGGGGACGTTCTCCCGGAGAAGGTAAAGGTGATGTGCTACCGGTGCGACGTGCGACCTTACGTCCCGCCTCCTATGCGCTGCTTTCGGTGTTTGCGCTTTGGGCACATGTCGTCACGGTGTGAGGCTGAGCCCCTTTGTGGCGATTGCGGACGTCCTCTTTGTGAGGAACATACATGCACCCCACCACCTCGGTGCGTCAATTGTCCTGGCATCCACTCGCCTAGATCTTTAGACTGCCCTGTGTATCAGAAGGAGAAGAAGATTCAAGAATTAAAAACTTTGGATCGTCTCTCTTATTCTGAGGCCAGGAAGAAGTATGACCGCCTCCATCCCGTGACGTTGACAACTTCGTTTGCCTCAGTCGTGTCCACTCCTTCCACAGTATCCTCAGCCCTCTCCTGTCCCCCCTCCACCTCCTCACCCCATCCGGGGTCTATGCCTCCGCCTCCCAAATCCCTCCCTTCCAAATCCTCCTCCCTCGCGGCCCCTGCCCCCTCTGCCCCAGGGGCCACCCTTCCTCCTCCTCCCCCTCCGCCGCCTGAGAAGCGATCCTCTTCTCAGGCGTCCATTGGGGAAACATTCCGGACCCCGGCTTCCGAGGTCCGGTGTTCCAACACGGACCCCGCGCGTGAGGACCTTCTTCAGGTCCAGCCCACCATCCCCGTGCCTCATCGGACTTCCAAGAAGGCCTCCAAGAAGAAATCTTTATCCCCCTCTCCACCCCGGCGCGTTTCGTCTGATGCTCCATCCGTGAGTCGCTGCTCCCGGCCGTCCTCAGTTTCGCCGGGATGCTCTGCTGCCAGGCGCTCAGCTGGCCTCTCGTCGGCGAATGATGCTGCCCCTCCTACGCAACCCGGGAAAGCGGCCGCCGCTGGCGACGACTCGATGGAACAGGATCCGACTCCCGCCGATTGTAGCGTTGTTCCCTCGACACCTGGCCCTCCGCGGCCGTCGAGGTGACCAGCTCTTCACCCGTTTCGTTCCCCCTCTTTTCTGACTAGCGATGGCTTTGTTACATTGGAACATAAGAGGTATTCGATCTAATCGGGAGGAATTACAACTGCTCCTCCGCCTGGACTGTCCGCTCGTCCTTGGTCTCCATGAAACCGAGTTGCGCCCAACTGACCGTATTGCTTTTACCCACTATACCTCGGAGCGGTCTGACGTCCCCCCTGTGGACGGTATTCCAGCTCATGGTGGGGTCATGTTGCTCGTTCAGGACGATGTCTATTACCATCCCCTCCCATTGACCACCCCATTCCAAGCAATAGCTGTCCGTATTACTCTTTCTGCCTTTACTTTTTCTGTTTGTACCGTCTACACTCCATCGTCATCCGCAGTTAGTCAGGCTGACATGATGCACCTGACTGTTCAGCTTCCTCCGCCGTTTTTATTGTTTGGCGACTTCAATGCCCATCATCCCCTTTGGGGCTCTTCTGCATCCTGTCAGAGAGGCTCCTTCTTGGCGGATGTCTTCAACCATCTCAATCTTGTCTGCCTCAATACTGGCGCCCCGACTTTCCTCTTGGACTCTACTCATACCTGCTCCCACTTGGACCTCTCGATCTGTTCTACCACTCTTGCCCGTCGGTTCGAGTGGTATGTCCTTTCTGACACCTATTCGAGCGACCACTTCCCCTGTGTCATTCGTCTCCTGCACCACACCCCATCCCCATGTCCTTCAAGCTGGAACATACTGAAAGCTGACTGGGGACTTTACTCCTCCCTGGCGACCTTTCCGGACCACGATTTTCTCAGTTGTGACAGTCAGGTCGAATACCTCACGGCTGTTATCATCAATGCTGCCGAACGTTCCATTCCTCGTACTGCCTCTTCTTCACGTCGCGCTTCCGTCCCCTGGTGGAATGAGGCTTGTCGAGACGCTATCCGTGCTCGACGACGTGCTTTACGCACCTTTCACCGCCATTCTACGTTGGCGAGTTGTATTGGATACAAACGACTCCGAGCGCAATGCCGTAGAGTCATCAAAGACAGCAAAAAAGCTTGTTGGGCCTCTTTCACCAGCTCCTTTAACAGTTTTCCTCCCTCTTCTGTCGTCTGGGGTGGGCTGCGCCGGCTGTCGGGCATTAAGGCCCACTCCTCGGTACCTGGCCTGAATTCAGGTGATGAGGTCCTTGTTGATCCTGTGGATATCTCCAACGCCTTCGGCCGCTTTTTCGCGGAGGTTTCAAGCTCCGCCCATTACCACCCTGCCTTCCTTCCCAGGAAAGAGGCAGAAGAGGCTCGGCGACCTTCCTTCCACTCGCTGAATCTGGAAAATTATAATGCCCCCTTTACTATGCGGGAACTGAACGTACACTTGCACTGTCCCGGTCCTCTGCTCCGGGGCCAGATGCCATTCACGTTCAGATGCTGGCACACCTTTCTCCGGCAGGCAAAAGCTTTCTTCTTCGTACCTACAATCGCGTCTGGACCGAAGGTCAAGTCCCCATGCGTTGGCGTGACGCCGTCGTTGTTCCTATACCCAAACCCGGGAAGGATAGACACCTTCCTTCTAGTTACCGCCCCATTTCTCTTACAAGCTGTGTCTGTAAGGTGATGGAGCGCATGGTTAACGCTCGGTTAGTTTGGATTCTTGAATCTCGATGGCTACTTACCAATGTTCAATGCGGCTTTCGTCGCCGCCGCTCCGCTGTTGACCACCTTGTGACCTTGTCGACATTCATCATGAACAACTTTTTGCGAAAGCGCCAAATGGTCGCCGTGTTCTTCGATTTGGAGAAGGCTTATGATACCTCTTGGAGAGGAGGTATCCTCCGCACTATGCACAGGTGGGGTCTACGCGGTCGCCTGCCCCTTTTTATTTATTCCTTTTTAACAGATCGACAGTTTAGTGTACGTGTGGGTTCCGTATTGTCCGACGTCTTCCTCCAGGAGAACGGAGTGCCTCAGGGCTCCGTCTTGAGCGTAGCCCTTTTTGCCATAGCGATCAATCCAATTATGGATTGCATTCCACCTAATGTCTCAGGCTCTCTTTTTGTCGATGACTTCGCGATCTACTGCAGTGCCCAGCGAACATGCCTCCTGGAGCGCTGCCTTCAGCGTTGTCTAGACAGCCTATACTCATGGAGTGTGGCAAATGGCTTCCGGTTCTCTGAAGAGAAGACGGTTTGCATCAACTTTTGGCGATATAAAGCGTTCCTTCCGCCATCCTTACATCTCGGTCCCGTTGTTCTCCCATTCGTGGAAACAACTAAGTTTCTAGGGCTCACACTGGACAGGAAACTTTGTTGGTCTCTGCACGTCTCTTATTTGGCTGCCCGTTGTCCACGTTCCCTTAATGTCCTCAGAGTTCTTAGTGGTTCATCTTGGGGAGCGGATCGCACTGTCCTGCTTCGCTTGTATCGGTCCATAGTCCGATCAAAGCTGGTTTATGGGAGCCTCGTCTACCCGTCTGCTAGGCCATCCCTGTTACGCCATCTCAACTCCATCCACCATAGGGGGTTACGTCTTGCGACCGGAGCTTTCTACACTAGTCCCGTCGAGAGTCTTTATGCTGAAGCTGCCGAATTACCATTGACCTACCGGCGCGACGTACTGCTTTGTCGGTATGCCTGCCGGCTGTTGTCAATGCCCCACCACCCCTCTTATCAGCCCTTCTTCGCCGATTCTCTCGACCATCAGTATGGGTTGTATGTGTCAGCCCTGCTGCCCCCTGGAGTCCGCTTTCGTCGCCTGCTTCGACAATTGGATTTTGCCCTCCCTACCACCTTCAGAGAGGGTGAGAGCCCGACACCACCTTGGCTCCAGGCTCTGGTTCATGTTTATCTCGACCTCAGCTCGCTCCCGAAGGAGGTTACTCCGGCTGCAGTGTATTGCTCACGGTTTGTCGAACTTCGTGCATGACTTGCCAGTCACACCCTTATTTACACTGATGGCTCCAAAACTGACGATGGTGTCGGTTGTGCCTTTGTCGTCGGGGCCGTCACCTTTAAATACCGGCTCCTCGACCAGTGTTCCAGCTTTACGGCCGAGCTTTTTGCTCTCCATCAGGCCGTTCAGTATGCCCGCCGCCACCGCCATTCATCGTATGTACTCTGCTCTGATTCACTCAGTGCTCTTCAGAGCCTTGGAGCTCCATATCCGGTCCATCCCTTGGTGCAACGGATCCAGCAGTCCCTCCATTCTTTCGCTGAGGGTGGCTCTCCTGTCAGCTTTCTGTGGGTTCCCGGCCATGTAGGAGTGCCTGGGAATGAGGCTGCTGATGCTGCAGCCAAGGCTGCAGACCTCCTGCCTCGGCCAGCCTCCCATTGTGTCGCGTCATCTGACGTTAGTGGGGTTGTTTGTAAGAGGCTTGTGTCCTTGTGGTGGGATACTTGGTCCTCACTTCAAGGAAACAAGCTCCGGGCAGTAAAACCGTTCCCAACTGCTTGGACAACCTCCTCCCGACCATCTCGGCGAGAAGAGGTCCTTCTGACCAGGTTGCGGATTGGGCATTGCCGGTTTAGCCACCGCTACCTGCTCTCCGGTGACTCAGATCCGCAGTGCCCTTGTGGTCATGCATTAACAGTGCGCCATGTTTTGTTGTCGTGTCCCCGTTTTAGTCAATCTCGTGTTGTCCTGTCTCTGCCATCTACTTTACAGGATATTTTAGCGGATGACGCTAGGGCAGCTGCTGGTGTTCTTCGTTTCATTACTTTGACTGGATTCTCCAAAGACATCTAACTCTTTCACTTATTTTATCTGCATCTTTGTAAGAACTTTCTGGTGTCCCCCCCCCCCCCCCTTGAGTTTTACTAGATTCTATGTGTTCTAACAATTGTGACTGGGCGCTAATGACCTCAGTAGTTGAGCGTCCTTAAACCCCCCCCCCCAAAAAAAAAAAAAACGGCCGTAGGTATAACCTCAATTACCCCACACGTGACACCTGGGTGGTGCTAAACGGGCAAGTGTCATAGGTGACATATAATATGTCCGAAAACATTACAGATTTTGGACGTCGTAGGCTGGGCAGACCGGTAAACAGGACTGGCGGCGAAATGAGAGAGAACTAACATCAGTCTTTAATGCTGAGCAGAGCACAAGTGTGTCTGAACACACAGTGTAACGAACACTCCTAACGATGTGCCTCCGCAGCCGACGACCCATTCATGTGCCAATGTTAACACCTCGCCATCAGAAAGCTACGACTGAAATCGGCACGTGGCCGTCGCGCACTGCACGTTGGCGCAGTGGCAGAGCGTTGCACGGTTGGATGAATCCCGATACCTTCTTCACCATGCCGATAGGATGGTGTGAATCCGTCGCCTTCCCGGGAACAGCTCCTTGACACCTGTACGAAGGGACGGAGACAAGCTGGCGGCGGTTCCATTATGCTCTGGGGAACACGTGGATGTCTATGGGTCTCGTGCGAGCCACCATGATGGCCAAAGAGTATCGTACACTGGTTGTAGACAATTTACACCAATTCAAGACGATCTTTTTTCCCGACAGCAGTGGCATTTTTCAACAGGATAATGCCAGGATTGTAATGGAGTGATTCGAGGAGCACAGTGGCGAGTTCCAGTTGATATGCTGACCCCACCCCAACTCTCCAGATCTTAACTATATCGAACACATCTGGGATGTGATCGAACATGGCGCCAGAGATCGCCCCCCTCCCCAGGACTTAGGAGAATTAGGTGACTTGTGTGTGCAGATGTGGTGCCAACTGCCTCCAGCGATCTACCAAGGCCTCATTGTTTCCATACCGCGATGGTTCATCGCTGGACACACCGATTATTAGGCTGGGGGTCATAATGTTCTGGTTAATCAGTGCATATGATCTGCAGGCGTCATATTGTGGACAACCAAAATCCGCTTGCGTGATTAAGTTATGGTGATGTATGTGACATGAATTGGAAGGACTACACGACGAAGTTATGATCTTAGAGTCCATTCCTCCTGCTGGAAGTCCTCCACAACGGTCACCACCTTATATCACAAAAAAACAATTTTAAGAGTCAGTTTTCCCAATACTTCTGTAAGCTTATGAATCTTTCCAACTCTACCACCTAAATCTGTAGCTAGTGGCGAACGGAGTTTTTCAAAACTCAAGTTGAGGGAGACATAGCTTGGGCCAAGACTTTCTCAGGAACGATTATGTGGACTTTCAACTTTAGCTACTGAAAGCAGTACCTTAAAATCAAATCTATTTTGAAAGATTTTACTAAGTTTAAGCTACAAAAATTTCAAGAGGCTCACAATGTTTTTTTAGGATCGAAAAATTGCATTGCATATTCTGAACCACAGTAGGAATTATACATGACTTGATTCACAGAATATTTCACTTCCGTATCACATACAAATTTCTGATTTCCTTTATAAATGCATGCATATACATTTTGACCTCATTTACAATTTTCAACAACTATAGTGAAAAAATTTTTAAAATTTTAACTACATTGTGACGAGTTCCCTTTATATGTAACACACAGCTTACGCAGTTAAACGCTGTGGCTTACACTTTACTTGGAAGGTTTTTGAGACTACCCAGACATGTTTTGCACTTATAATGAAACTCTCAAGAAGCGTTTTTCGTTGTAAGAGTCTTACGTTTAAAATGTCGGTACGAAATGAGGCGATATTTTTTGTATTTCTGTCACACTTTTTCGATGGAAAGTGATCGTCATGTAGTGATACAAAGCAGTAGAACATTTAGCTTGACTTGAGAGGCATCATCGATGATTTTCGAGTTGTCATAATTGTTTTAGCTAAACGAGCTGCGGACTAGCGAGCAATAAGATGATTAAAATGACTTCTTGTCGAAAACCGGTAGCCTTCCTTAAACTTCAGATCTGAGTTTTCAATAATTTCTACAAACGTAGTGCCTGAATACAAGTCCGACTACAGCAACTGCAGACATGCACATTGTTTTTTCTCAAGACTGGCTAAAACATGATGATTCCTTTTCTCTGCTATAAATGATCAACCTAAATAGCAAGTTCTAAAAGCACCACTGCGGTGGTTTGTCAGCTCCAGCTTCATCTTTCAGTTATACCTCTGCAGATTAAGGTTGCCTTTTATGGAAACCGCCGTCATGGCAATATTTTGAATGTCTTTAACGCCATTATGTATCGACTCACAAAAATTAGAGCGAAAACTTCTAAACTTAGCGAACATTATTTTATACCTATTGTCTCTCTGTTACCCTCGGAACACAGACAAAACTAGTAATCAAATTTTCACATTCACTTATTAATGAAAAATTTTCATTAATTTTTACTTTAACTGACTTCTCTGACTCAATTCTACATAATTACGGAATATAACGTTGATGTCGAGAGCCCCTGAAGGTGCTGTGACTTGTTTGCCTACATCACGCCAGTTAAATGTTTCTTCACTGTCTCGGTTTCAAATTTTAAGTTCGGCGAAACCAATGAGCATTATTTTTTATCTCAGTGACTTCTACCATCAACGGATTAATGTGTGTGATTATCTGTCTTCCTCTACTGGGTAATTTTTTAAAAGTTGTTTCTTTCGTATTCGCTTTCTTCATTCATATTGTTTCTATAGAATGTCTGGAGTGTCTTGAGCTTTTGAAAATGAAATACAGGTAAATTGTAGTTGCTCATTAAGACTGTTTTGTTACTTTCGCAAGGTTGCAGCAGGAGTACATGGGGATGAATATTTATTAGTTATTATGGAGTCTGTATTAATTATGTTGTGATTCAGAGGAAGTCGATCATTTGAACATTAATAGAAAACGTTTCGCTATGTTTGTCTGATCTCAGAAGTTATTCACTTTCACAAACTGGCGTTTTCTAGTTTGACATGGGAATGACGTGCCGGCCGCGGTGGCCGTGCGGTTCTAAGCGCTCCAGTCCGGAGCCGCGCTGCTGCTACGGTCGCAGGTTCGAATCCTGCCTCGGGCATGGATGTGTGTGATGTCCTTAGGTTAGTTAGGTTTAAGTAGTTCTAAGTTCTAGGGGACTAATGACCACAGCAGTTGAGTCCCATAGTGCTCAGAGCCATTTGAACCATTTTGGGAATGACGTACCAGTGCAAAGTGTTCTACTCTTGGAATCGTTGTTCACACACTTTCTCTTAGTTTCTTCCTTCAGCGTTAGCTGACTGCGAAATTTTAGGGAATTGAATACACTGACACGTGATGTAGTTACATGTGCGTGGATGCCAAAAGTTTTACAGTTAGCAAACGATTTTCTTTTTAAATCGTTCATAAAATTAAAGTTAAGAGTACTTTAAAGAGACTTACAAAACATAAATATTTGGTATAGTGGTCTCCCACTCGGACCCCACTGTTTATGAATCCACGTGGCTGCACGCATCCGAAACAAAACGGCGCTCGTAACGGCGGCATAGCTCCTCTCAGAGGTAAGTAAGCACCGGCGATTAATACCAAACGTCCGATTAAATTTCCCGCGAGCATAAATCGGCCATAAACAAGTCATATCTCACGGCGTCCCACGTGTAACGATCGAGCGTCGTGCAAACTATCAACGACTGCCGACGATATATATAGGCGGGTGCAGGGGACGTGCCGGCGGCATACAGAAAGCTTCGACGCATAACTCAGGCAGCTGCCGGCGGGAGCCGCGATACGCGCAGGAATTCAATTAAATTTCAATTTGTGCTTGTTATTTGCTTTATGGCCCGGTAAGTTATACCGCTGCGTGGCGTATGCCCGCCGACCTGGGAGGCCGCGTCGCAGCCAAGTCGCCGTCACGGGAGCCCTCTGGCGGCCGCCCTGTAAATCAAAGCGCGCCCAGCTCGCTTACAAATTCCCGCGGTGTCGAGGGGAAAACACCAGTCATTTGTCCAGCTTTTCCTGTCGGAATGCCAACCGCATCTCCCTTTCTAATAATGGAGCACCAGGGCGCTCACCTGCGGCGCGAGGGCAGTGTCGTAAGCCAATACTGCGGAGGCAGCGCCAAAAGCTACATAGGCTCCGGCCCGTTCATCGGACTCTGTCATGTGGCATATTTGTTTTAAACGAGATCTGTACACAAAACATACCGACCGGACATGGGGGTTGCACCCGTCTACCATCCTCCACACCTACAAATCCTTAATCCGTCCCATCATCTGTTATGCCAGTCTTGCCTGGATATCTGCCCCCCCCCCCCAAATTCTATAAGTCCCTCCAGATCCTTGAGCGTCATGCACTCCGCCTCGCCTTCCGTATACGCCTCCCGTCCCCCACGCGGATCCTCTATGATCTCATTCCTTTCCCCCATCTGCTCCTATTCCTCGAACATATCCGCATCCTCTACACCTCCGACCGTCTTGAACCCCCTCACCCCCTGGTTGCTCCTCTCCTCTCCGATCCCCGCCCCCTGCCACGTCTTCACCGTTGTGTCCCCCCTACCCTCCATCTCTACACCCTACATCTCCTTTCCCAAGGTGGCTTCCATCAACTCCCCCTCCTGGATGATGCCCTCTCTCCCTCCATTTATCCCTCCTATCAACTCTGATCCTCACTCCCCCTCCTTTCCTCTGTCCTTTTCCCGGGCTCCCTCTCCCCCCCCTTCCATCCTCTTTCTTCCCCACCTCCCCTCTCTTTGCCCCCTTCTCTCCCCCGCGTCCTTTTACATTTCCCTCCTCTCATTCCCTCTCGCGTCTGCCCTTCTCCCCCTTTATTAGTCCTCTCCCTCCTTGATTCCCCCCCCCCTTTTCTTTTTTTTCCTCTCCTCCCTCCTTGTTTTTCCCCCTCCTGCAGGTCCCCCCCCCCCCGCCATATGCATTTGGCTCGGGAGTGTCATCTTTGTGCTGCCACTTTCGTGCAGTGTTCTCCAGTGAGTGTTCTACAGTGCGTGTTTTACAGTGAGTGTTCCGTGTTGTGTTTTTTGGGACTTGTTGCGAACGGCCATCATACTGTCGCTGGGTGTGCCTTTTATCTCTTGCGAACAGAAACCAGACTGTCGCCGTGTTTTTTAATTGTGTGTCTACTATGTTACTTGTCTGATTCCTGTGTATTTTATCTACATTGCCCACCCCTTTTGCTTTCTGTTTTAACTTTCCACATTTTTACGCCATTTTACACTTTAAATCACCATTTTATCGCCTGTTTTACATTGTTTCTTTCTTCTTCTTTTATTTAAAAAAAGTCTGTAGGCTGTACAGCAGCGTAGTAAGCTGCTGCCAGCCCGCCCCCTTCGGGGGGAATTGAAACTCAATAAAGAAAAAAAAAGAAAAAAAAAACCATAAACTGAAGCTTTCTCAAGATAATTCTCATTTACTGTTCAGTCTCAGCTGCACATTTTTAATTGTATGACATGTTTCGATCACTCAAGGTCATCTGCAGACGTAAGTAGTTGCGTGAGCAACCTGTCTTGTCTGTTCAGAATATCATACCAGAGTACTCTGACCTGAGGTTCTGAATAGACAAGACAGGTTGCTGAGTACTCTGACAAGAGGTTCTGAAACGACAAGAAGGGTTGCTTCCGCAACTGCTTAGATTTGAAGGTGATCATGATTGATTGAATCATGTCAAGTAATTAAAAATGTGCAACTGAGACTGAACAATAAATTAGAATTATCGTAAATATAGGGACAGCTGCTGATCCTCACGAGACGAATATGTTGACTGTAGTCAAACTGAAGCCTTAGGAGTAAATGTCAGAGCTCCGACCGACCTACTCAGACACTGTCCATCGGTGTCAGTAATGCAACTGGCTACTCCAGTGTGTGCGTGATGGAAATGTTGACACTCAACTGCTCTTTATTTCTGGTGATGCATTAGTGCTTTAATCAGGAGACACGGAAGAACACAATAGCAGACATTAGACGTCTAAAATTGTTCGTCACTTACACCAAAGGCCAGTCCACGGTTTGAAAACTGGAGTGTTGGACGTAGTTAGTGCAACAATAACTGCTGGACCGATGTTATTTCTCTACATCTTAACTTCTTATAGGTGCCACAGCCACAAGTTCCGTTTTCCACTCTGGCTTTTATAAAATCACTGACGTTTACACCACGGACCAGCGAGCAAGACCCTTAGCAGGGAATGATGATTACATGCCTTCAAAGAGCCGCAAGGCTGCCCTATCGCAGGATGCGAGGGAAGCCGTCACTAACAAACGAAAACCGGAGGACTTCAGCAAGGGGCTCAGTTATTTTAACGTGTTAATGAACAAAGAACGTTTCACTATATATGTCCTACATGTATGTGTCTGAAAACTTGTGTATCTGTACATATGGCTGCACTACTCCAGTCTGGATCTTGTATACTGTTATCATGTTCTGTCTAGATGGTACTTATAGACCTGCACAAATATTCAAATCTCCGTCTTCAGCTTTTGAAACAATTCTTACAGAACATACAAAAGAATATTTTATTGCTATGTTAGACATATAGCCATGGATTGAATTGGGACCATCCCTAATCTGTACCGACGGCAATTTATCACTTTTTTTTGTGTTACCAGTAGGCTCATTATAGCTTAGTACCCCTGTGTATCCTGTGCTCCATTTTCGTCTTTTTTACTCATTTAAGTAAACTAAGGATCTAAAATTTGTCTTTTATCGCAATCTGTCCCACGTTGAGCCTATGTAAGTTCGTTACAGGGTACGACTTAAAATAATGTATACTCTGAATTGTAAAAACAGACTGTGGTATACTATTTTTAGTGTTGAGATGGCTGTAAGGGCCCCTTCCAAAAGGCAAAAAATAAATATAGAACGTTGTTCTAGTTCATGTTTACTACAGCAGTGGTTTCGTAGTAAAATGACAGTTGTATATGTGTATACAACCATGAACGGCGACGATGTGATTTTTCGAATGTATGAGTATGCAATTGAATTGGCAGTGATTATACAATAGATGGGGTGGGGGCATGGAGTTGCCTTTCTTGGAGGAAAGTGAGGAATATATTGCAGCCTTATTCCACAGAACCAACGTCTTCTGAAAAGACCTACTGCTATTCCATCTAAGACACTGTGCGACTACACAAAGTCAATGAGTCTACAGTATTATGATGTATTTACGACAATAGGAACTACTTGTAATGACAGAAACACTAACCCCATTTTCAAGACTCCAGCGTCGGTTGTTCTGTGAGTTCACGTAGTCCGATAAATACAGCCATTCCCCATCAGGAACAAGCGTATCAGGATAAACATCTCCATTACGCAAAACTGCAACAGACAGTTGCAGTACTGACGCTAACAATGGTGTCTGGCTTGGTCATTCGATGCTCTATCTTCATTTTGTAAGGTCTCAATTGGACATTACGTAGAGCTCTGTGAGGAAATGCTACCGACACCCCAGTGTGCTGAACGGCATTATAATTGTCTTGGACATTTTGCGAAAGCCACGCCTACTTCATCCAGCGTCAATCGTCTAAGTCCGGTACTCCACATAATAAAGTAGGAACGTCTGGACAGTATGCAGCTTCCAGGGCCTGCTTCCCCATTAATGGTTCCCGTGACCCTGTAATGTAGCATACAGTAGGCAAAAATAATTTGGCTCCTCCTGGGGACGTCATGGTAGTGGAGGCGACAATGGTAGTGGTGGAGATTTAGTTCTCTGACCTGCTGAAGCCTGTTCACAAGCACAACTTTTAAGTTACAGTTATCATGTCTTTATGCCAGAACGACCAATAATACGAGCATGGCTAAGCAGGCGACCACGAACTAAGGTAGTGGCCCCTTTGGAACAAAGGTGTGAAGTTACCTGGCGCTTGGCGTTTCTGTAAGGTGACCATTTATTTTGCGCGGGATCTGTGAGCCTAGGGCGAAGCTATCACCACCCGCTCGAAGGGTCACTATAGCCCTTCACTATACCTTCCACAGCACTTGGCCTCCTGCACATTTTCGGGGTACCACCAACCGTCCCATCATCGAAATTATGAAGCTGTCCAATTTCTGTTACATTACTACTAGCTTCTCCTTGCAACAGTACCACCTTCATGAAGACGTATTAACATCACCTCTCGTTTTATTCATCTTAATATTGGCACATACCGAGGGGCATGAACCGGGGGGGGGGGGGGGGGTAGTGGTTGAGAAGGGAGTGAGCCTATCCCGAATATTACTCAGTCTGTAGACCGAGTAAGCAATAAAGGAAACCAAAGAAAAGTTTGGACAAGGAATTAAGGTTCAAGGAGAAGAAATAAGAACTTTGAAGGTTGCCGACGACATTGTTATTCTGTCAGAAACAGCAAAGGCCTTGGAAGAGCAGCTGAACGGAATGCACAGCGTCCTGAAAGGAGAATATACGATGAACTTTAACAAAACCAAACTGGAGTAATGGAATGAGGGTCGAATTAAATCAGGCGATGGTGAGGGACTTAGATTAGGAAACGAAACACTAAAAGTACTAGAGGAGTTTTGCTACTTGGGCACTAAAATAACTGATGGCCGAAGTAGATGGTTCAAATGGCTCTAACAAGGGAACCTCCCCATCGCACCCCCCTCAGATTTAGTTATAAGTTGCCACAGTGGATAGACCTTGAGAAACTGAACACAGATCAATCGAGAAAACAGGAAGAAGTTGTGTGGAACTATGAAAAAATAAGCAAAATATACAAACTGAGTAGTCCATGCGCAAGATAGGCAATATCAAGTACCGACAGAACATAGGATCGCCGTGGTCCCGTGGTTAGCGTGAGCAGCTGCGGAAGTAGAGGTCCTTGGTTCAAATCTTCCTTCGAGCAAAAAGTTTAATTCTTTATTTTCAGACAATTATCAAAGTTCAGGTACTCACACATAATCAACTTCGCTCTCCAAAATTCCAGGACATGTTCAGATTTGCTTGGACATATGCAGGATTTGACGGTCTACACACGGAAAAATTTGAAAACGTAAAAAACATATGTTTTGACAGAGCACAGGGAAAAGTGTGCGAGTGTGAGACTTTTGGATTCATTTGTTGCAGTTTATGTGACAAACTCTTATCTTTTCATCACTTTTTTGGGAGTAATTATCACATCCACAGGAAAACCTAAATCGGGCAACGTAGAAGAATCTTTTTACCCATTCGCCAAGTGTACAAGTTAGGTGGGTCGACAACATATTCCTGTCATGTGACGCACATGCCGTCACCAGTGTCGTATAGAATATATCAGACGTGTTTTCCTGTGGAGGAATCGGTTCCCATTGGAGAGGCACGTCCGTTCGTCTACTAATCGCACGGTTTTCCGGTGCGGCCGCAAAACACAGACACAACTTATTACAGTGAACAGAGACGTCAATGAACGTATGGATGGATCATAACTTTGCTAAAATAAAGAAAAATTTTTCGCTTGAAGGGAGACTTCAACCAAGGACCTCTCGTTTCGCAGCTGCTCACGCTAACCACGGGACCACGGCGCTCCTAGTCTCGGAATGTCCATGATGTTGCATATCTTCGCGTGGACTACTCAGTTTGTATATTTTGCTTATTTTTTTATAGTTCCACACAACTTCTTCCTGTTTTCTCGATTGATCTGTGTTCAGGTTTTCAAGGCCTATCCACTGTGCCAACTTATAACTAAATCTGAGGGGGGTGCGATGGGGAGGTTCCCTTGTAATCACTATGGGACTTAATATTTGACGTCATCAGTCCCCTCGACTTAGAACTACTTAAACCTAACTAACCTAAGGACATCACACACATCAGTGCCCGAGGCAGGATTCGAACCTACGACCGTAGCAGCAGCGTGGTTCCGGACTGAAGCGCCTAGAACCGCTTGGCCACCGCGGCCGGCTAGGTTGCTGAACAACTGCTACGTGTATCCAAGCCGACGACACCATACGACTCTTTATCTAAATGTCCATTTACATATTGCTTAAAACTGAGCGATGAAGTGAACGGAAAAAGTAGTGTGGCTAGAAGCATCACAAACAGTAAGTTAGTACTGCACGCGCAAGGGGACAGATATTCAAATGGTTCAAATGGCTCTGAGCACTATGGGACTTAACATCTATGGTCATCAGTC
This sequence comes from Schistocerca nitens, assembly GCF_023898315.1. Lineage (NCBI taxonomy): Eukaryota > Metazoa > Arthropoda > Insecta > Orthoptera > Acrididae > Schistocerca > Schistocerca nitens. The sequence goes on along the minus strand of NC_064615.1, from coordinate 243,996,670 downwards.
CCCTAGAACTTAGAACTACTTAATCCTAACTAACCTAAGGACATAACACAACACCCAGTCATCACGAGGCAGAGAAAATCCCTGACCCCGCCGGGAATCGAACCCGGGAACCCGGGCGCAGGAAGCGAGAACGCTACCGCACGACCACGAGCTGCGGACGGGGACAAGATAGCACGGCGTCGAGTGATAAAAGGAAATCAGAAATTTTTACTTTCCCTGTGGGAGAGGTGGCACTGAACAGCACGAATAATTATCATTATTATCTAATCACGATTATTATTATCATCTAATTGTATCATCAGAAAATCACAGAATTTTATTGCAATGCAACTGAGCATGCCGTGTATAATGTAACCACTTTTCCTTGAGGGCTCAATGGTACTCGGCAGTACTGCGAAAGGAAAATCTTTATTTTGTTTCTAATTTCCTCCACTGCGCCCCACACTCTTTTAACATCCACGATATTTTGTTTAAAGATGTAACACGTTTCTTCACGTTGTGATAATCTTTACACTCACGCATTCTGTGCACCAAGATGCCACATTTTCTTTCTTGAAAGCGGGATTGTGATAGAACGTATCAGCGTCTTTTATCGACAACGGTTGGGTAGCATCGCGTGCGTTATCATGCATCGTTACATATAGATCTGTCTTCGATTCCGTGCAACATGCGGAAGCACGGTGGGAGTAACGAGTATTGGCAGGCTACGCAACTCTGCGAACTCTAGATGTGCGCTAAAAACAACCTGTTAACATGCACTAAACCAGCTTGATTTGCAGGATATTTTTGGATATATAGTTTTTCAAAAAAAAAAAAAAAAAAAACATGTGTGTGCTTCGTTTATAGGACAGAATATACTATGATACCATAGTAAATTCTTTATTTTCGACTGTTTAACGGAAATTCGTTCATAATGGATGATTGTTGATAAGGTGAATCCTCTCTGAATTTCAACACTTAAAAAAAGATTGTTAATTAAAAAAGTCTTGATCGCAAATTTCTTTTAATCGGATTAAACGAAATTTGCGATAATGACTGTATCTTAATTATCATATTAATATAAGATTGCTGATAATATTTTCAAACATTTTATAAAAAAAGATTGGCTGAATTCAAACGAGGCCGTCACAAAACTGCAACCGCATTTGAGAATATGAAAATGTGCTGCGAGTCATTGGGAGTGCAGGAATATCATAAGAAAAGAAATGGTCCGGTTTATATGAGGCATTAACAAATAGAAAGCATTGTGCAAAAGTAGTACCACATTTACTGCGAGCTCCAGCAACACATTCCAGAAAAGAAACAAAAATGAAAGCAACGTGAGGTCTCCCTCCAAAGATTCGAGATCGATTTCGTCTACTGGAAAGTTCTTCTACGTTCCAAAAGGGGATCTTCTTATTGGCTGCCTTCCTAAGGGTAATTTGCTATTGGGTTAATAGTACTCAGGTCTTTTGGAACAACTGGAAAATATTACACGTGAGAAGAGAGCTGGATTGCAAAAGAAGAACCAATTATCAGGACGCTGCAACTTGACTCAAAGGCGCTTTGACAGCACGAAAATAGTGCAATTTCGAAAACAGATTATGAGTACATCCAGTTTATTCACCAAACTTGGCACGTTCTAACTCTAGCGTATTCCACAAGAAGAAAGTAAAGCTGAACGTTAGTTTGAACATGGAGTGCTTTACTAGGCATGGTTCTAATGTAGGTGGTATACTAGTGATTTCCTCCGGCGCCTGAGCTGACTTTCAGAGCCAGTTACATGGTGACCTAGAGCTAAAGGTGGACCACGGTGCAACTTCATAGATAACTCTCTACTCACAAGCTTGACAAACTTGTAACACTACCAATACATTGTTGTATCTCTATAGCAAGGAGCATTTTCTCGCAGTTGCCAAGCGCCGCAGATTTGTAAAGCTTCAGATTACAAGCAGGGGGAGGAGGGGGGGGGGGGCAACGCTGTGCTGTGACAATTTAACCAATCATTTGACCGATTACATCTTAAAAGTTGTGTACAGCGTGGATAATTTTCTTTGAGCTGTTGATATTTATTACTAAGCTTAGGAAACAAAAGTTGTGAAATAAAAAAAAATACCGTATGAAAATGGTAATTTTGAAATGATTCTGGATAAAAATTGTTATGGTAGGCATTGTTCCGAAAATGTATGAGCCTATTTTCAATGTTATGTATGTCAACGAGGCTTCGGTAGGAAACTGTTACTTTCATAGAAAATTAATCCTACAGCAATTTAAGGAAAGAGGACTAGTTTATCTACATGTTTGGTAGACTGAGCACATGGATAGAGTCATGACAGTAGACTGAGTCCTGATACTGATGATAATGATTATGAACCAATAAATATGGATGCTACATAAGTGAGTTCTGAAAATGATGAGAGTCAATTAATTCCTCCCACACATATCTCGCTAAGTGACCATGGTGAAATTTGAGCTCATTCCAAGTCATACTGAAGGCCAAATTTTCCAGAAAATTCCCAAAGTTGACGTGTATCTAGCGTCTCATTCGTCGTGGACACTTCTGACGTTGGCATTAACCAGACCATCGCACCTGCCAGTTGTCTATTTCAATATTACTTCTCGAAGGTAATAAAGTACAATATTCACGCATACCTGTCTTCGGGAACACCGGTCCAGATACCAGGTCACGGTACACACTGAGTTCCAGAACTTCAACTTCAGCTGAAAGCGTGTCGCCTTCTAGAGCGTATAAAACCCACTGCCCTGCCACGAACAAGCGGATACAGTCTCCCAGCCAGACGGATGTCCGGTGCCGCGTGAACCCATGTGATAGCGACGTAGCTGATAACTCAGCTACTGCAGGCGCTGGGGTTACGCATAGCTCAGCTCGCATGGACACTACCTATTTCTTCAGTTCACTACACAGTTTGAAACGGTTCAACTGTCACTACCCGATCTTGCTACCGCTCGTTAGTGTGGTCGAATTCGCACCGGAGGTGACAGGCATGAATTCTAATGTTTAAAAATAAAATAAAATAAAATAAATAAAAAATAGTCACCGGTGTTTATCCGCCAGAAAGAGGAGATACGAGAGAACATAATTTATGATCGCCAGACATTGCGCCGTTATTCTGAACTGAATTTTAAATCTTTGGGCGGTAATATGTTACTCTCTGCGAATGGAAACGTTATGCTCAGATACCTTTTTGAGGATATTGGAGGCAGTATACGTGCCGGCACTAGGTTTCAACATTTACGTTCCCTTCATTTCCATACTCATCAACAAGATACAGCGATAAGGCAAAAGATTATGAAAGACTACAGTACCATTAGTTTTCACAGTATCCATAAACAACACAGTAGGTAACGTCGGAAGTTCCATGAGACTTTCCGCGGCTGATCCTGTCGGATACAGAGAAGTCGGGATGCTGGACAACTGTAACCAAATACGGTAAGACCTATAGAGGCTCGACGCTTCGTACAGGGTGTGACATTTGACCCTCAACATAAATAAACGTAATGTGTTGTGAACACATAGACAGAAAGTTCCTTTATTGTATGATTACACAATTGTAGAACAATCGGTTGAAGCAGTTATTTCCACAAAACGTCTAGCAGTATGTATATGGAACGATTTGAAGTGGAACAATCACATAAAATTAGTCGCGAGAGTGTGGCCGAGCGGATTAGGCGCTTCAGTCTGGAACCGCGCGACCGCTACGGTCGCATTTTCGAATCCTGCCTCGGGCGTGGATGTGTGTGATGTCCTTAGGTTAGTTAGGTTTAAGTAGTTCTAAGTTCTAGGGGACCGATGACCTCAGATGTTAAGTCTCATAATGCTCAGAGCCATTTGAACCATTTAGTCGCGAGTAAGGCAGACGCCAGACTGAGATTCATTGGAAGAATGCTTTGGAACTGTAGTCCAACACCAAAGGACGAAGCTTACAAAATACTCGTTCAACCAGTACTTAGATACTGCTCATTAGCAAGGGATCTGTAATAGATAGACTTGATAGAGGAAATAGGGAAGATACAGAGAAGAGCAGTACGTTTAGTTACAGGTTCATTTACAAAGCACAGAAGCGTCTCAGAACTGATCAAGCAACTCATGTGGCAGACGCTGCAAGAGTGGCATCCAGCATCACGGTGTTGTGTATTGTCGAAGTTCCGAGAGCGTTCGTTTGTAGAAGAGTCATCAATTTTGCTTCCTCCTACGTATATCTCGCGTAAGTACCACGAAGATCGCTCTTCCCCGATAGCTATTTACGACTGGAACAAAAAACGGGAGAGAGGGTGGTTGTGTCAAGTTCACACACTTCGAGGTGGCTTACGGAGTATACATGTAGATGTAGATGTCCACTGTCTGATGGCGATGCGGGCACGCTACGCGTAAGGAAAATACACTACTGGCCATTACAATTGCTACACCAAGAAGAAATGCAAATGATTAACGGGTATTCATTGGACAAATATATTATACTAGAACTGACATGTGATTACATTTTCACGCAATTTGGGTGCATAGATCCTGAGAAATCAGTACCCAGAATAACCACCTCTGGCCGTAATAAAGGCCTTGATACGCTTGGGCATTGAGTCAAACAGAGCTTGGATGGCGCATACAGGTACAGCTGCCCATGCAGCTTCAACACGATACCACAGTTCATCAAGAGTAGTGACTGGCGTATTGTGACGAGCCAGTTGCTCGGCCACCATTGACCAGACGTTTTCAATTGGTGATAGATCTGGAGAATGTGCTGGCCAGGGCAGCAGTCGAACATTTTCTGTATCCAGAAAGGCCCGTACAGCACCTGCAACATGTGGTCGTGCATTATCCTGCTGAAATTTAGGGTTTCACAGGGATCGAATGAAGGGTAGAGCCACGGGTCGTAACACATCTGAAATAAAATGTCCACCGTTCAAAGTGCCGTAAATACGAACAAGAGGTGACCGAGACGTGTAATCAATGCCACCCCATACCATCACACTGGGTCATACGCCAGTATGGTGATTACGAATACTCGCTTCCAATGTGCGTACACCGCGATGTCGCCAAACACGGATGCGACCATCATGATGCTGTAAACAGAAGCAGGATTCATCCGAAAAAATGACGCTTTGCCATACGTGCACCCAGGTTCGTCGTTGAGTACACCACCGCAGGCGCTCCTGTCTGTGATGCAGCGTCAAGGGTAACCGCAGCCATCGTCTCTGAGCTGATAGTCCATGCTGCTGCAAACGACGTCGAACTGTTCGTGCAGATGGTTGTTGTCTTGCAAACGTCCCCATCTGTTGACTCAAGGATCTAGACGTGGCTGTACGATCCGTTACAGCCATGCGGATAAGATGCCCGTCATCTCGACTGCTGGTGGTACGAGGCCGTTGGCATCCAGCACGGCGTTCCGTATTACCCTCCTGAACCCACCGATTTCATATTCTGCTAACAGTCATTGGATCTCGACCAACGCGAGCAGCAATGTCGCGACACGATAAACTGCAATCGCGAGAGGCTACAATCCGACCTTTATCAAAGTCGGAAACGTAATGGTACGCATTTCTCCTCCTTACACGAGGAATCACAACGTTCCACCAGGCAACGCCGGTCAACTGCTGTTTGTGTATGAGAAATCAGTTGGATACTTTCCTCATGTCAGCACGTTGTTGGTGTCGCATCTTGTTCCTGTCGGTTAAATTTCTCGTCTGTAGCACGTCATCTTCGTGGTGTAGCAATTTTAATGGCCAGTAGTGTACATAAGCTGAGCACCGACAAATAGGGAATGGCTCTAAAGAAGCTATGGGCCGCAAACTGGCATATCCACTGACATAAGTGAATTTGACGGAGGACAGATTATTGTCGCTTGGAACCTGCGAACCAGCATCTCGGAAACGGCGGTGGTGGTCGGCTCTTCGCGTGGTACTGTCGTGAGTATCCCAGGAAAATAGATGAAGAACAGTGAAACCATGAATAGCTGTCAAGGTGTTGGACACACACTCTTGTCACTTGATGTGGAGGTCGGAGGATTGCTCACTGTGCAAAGCAAGTTTGGCAGCGATCTAAGGTACGTCTAACGACAGAGTACTACGTTCATCAGATGATCTCGCAATGACTACCAGCAGCTGTTGAATGGAATGACGACAGTGAAAATTTGTGCAGACCGGGACTCGAAACCGGGATTTCCCGCTTATCGCGAGAGGTCACCTCACCACTTTCTTTGCCGGCCGGTGTGGCCGTGCGGTTAAAGGCGCTTCAGTCTGGAACCGCGTGACCGCTACGGTCGCAGGTTCGAATCCTGCCTCGGGCATGGATGTGTGTGATGTCCTTAGGTTAGTTAGGTTTAATTAGTTCTAAGTTATAGGCGACTGATGACCTCAGAAGTTGAGTCGCATAGTGCTCAGAGCCATTTGAACCACTTTCTTTGTTGCATTTTGTTCTTCGTTCGTTGTATTTGGCTGTAGCGGATGTCGCATGACATCCGTTGAAGTTCATTGTGGATCCCTTCACTCAGTTTTGTTTATTGCAGAGAGCAGCCACCTCTCTGATCTAACACGCTGAGCTACCGTGCTGGCAACCCTTTGGCTCTGACAGCCAGACCCAAACTTCCATATGTCGTCAATCATATGTCTACGATCTGTACTCGCAACATCCATTACGTGTATTCCCGTACAGATCAGACGTTGTGCTTGAACGTCGCATGCCCATTATCAGTAGATAAACACGATATTGCAGTGTCGGTGTTACTCTGATGACGGAGCACTGCGGCCTATGGAAGTTTGGGTCTGGTCGTGAGTCGTGCACGGATAGCCAAATGGTAAGGCGACCGCTCGTGATAAGCGAGAAGTCCGGGTTCGAGTCCCGGTCCGGCACAGATTTTCACTGTCGTCATTCCATTCAACAGCTGATGGTAGTCATTATCCGCAATTGTGAATTCATCTGATATGTTTAGTAACGGCTGTGGTCGCCGCAGTGCATCGTCGTCAGAATAACACCGGCACTGCAATATCGAGTACAACGTTTGTAGAGGCGCAAGTGTTACAGAGCACTCATTCTTGAACATTGGACTCCGTAGCTGGGACCCCTACGTGTCCACATGCTGACCCAACGACATCGTCAGTTACGATTGCAGGGGGCACGGGATCATCAAGACTGGACTGTGGATCAATGGAACGTATCGTCTGATTGGATTAATCACTTATCTTGTTTCACCAGCTCCATGGTCGCGACCCAGTACGACGTAATCCAGTAGAACGGCTGCTCTTAACAGGCAACACACCTTGAACGTTGGCAGGTGGTGGTGGTATTATGCTATAGAGGGTGTGGGGGGAGGAGGGGGGCGCATTCGCGCTTAGCTTTGATGAGACTTGTGCTAATAAGCGAAGGCCTCAAGACAGCTGAGGACAACGTGAACATTACTGAGGATCACCTGTGAAACGCCCAGCTAAACCCGCAGCACAGGACAGGTAGTTGGAATTGTGGAAAGGGGCCCAAATGAGCGGCTGTCAGTTACACTCGAACACTTATAACTTTATTTATTTGACCAAACATTACAGTATAAATTCTTGAACTTAGTTATCGGCTGAATACACCACACTATCTTATGCCTTAACGGCACAACCATTTTAATTTAAAAAAAACGGCTAAAAGCCATTAACTCAAAATTCAGACGCCAAAGAGAATATTTCGAGGGCAGAAGGCCTCACGTTAAGTAAGTTCTACAATTTGGCTGAAGGCACAAAATCTAACACTTGAAAAGCAACAAGCTTAACTTAAAGACGGCTGAAGGCCCATGATTGAAGGCTCAAGGTAAAATTAAATTTAAAAAAAAACCACAAGGCAGAAGGCCTTATCTTCAATTAGGCTGAAGGCCCCAAACAGTCTGATGCTCGAAAGACAAAGATCCTTCATTTAAAAACGGCTGAAGGCCCCATGATTTAAAACTCAAGGTAAAATAAATTTTTACAGCAAAGCCTTATCTTAAATTATGCTGAAGGCCCCAAACAATGTAACACTTGACAAGCAAGGAATTTTAATTTTAATGCGGCTTAAGGCCCATGACTTAAAACACCACTGAAAACAATTCAATTTTAATTCAAAACCATCGGCAATGAGCCATACAAATACACACAACAGAAAATAAGAAAAAGCTGTGCAGCTAACGGCGCTCAGAAGTTTCGGAGGTCGGCCAGCACTTGGAATACTAACGATCACTTAGGTGAGACAGGCAGTCGGCCCAACCATTCTCGATCCGACGACAACCCAACCAACAGACAGCCAACGGACCCATCGACAAGGTAACTTGCGCTCCACTCAACCAGCACACAACCGGGACTTCAATGCAAAACGTAAAAGGCATGGACGCCCACAACCAAGCATACATTAAGCTGTCGAACTTCACACTGTGCTGGACAGCGACAACACGGTGAGGAAAGAACATTGCCTAAATTTACGCCAACGGCCTGGGCCGGTAACCGGAACGTTAACGGCCACAAGGCAGAAAGTTCCACTGGTGCACTTCAATTGCAAAGAACGAAACACAGTTAGACTCCACCGGACGGTGGCTAAACCTTCGCCAACTCGAACACACACGTTGTTGCTCGCGGGCATGTCCCAACAGCCAACGAGAACCAAACGGCACAATGTGAATAGTCTTGACTTGCTGGTAAATTAAATCCAAACTCAACTTTCGTGTCCAGGGTCGGTGAGCCACGGACCTCGTAGCAATGGGAATAGCCCCACACACTCCGCCACTGCGTAGAGACGGCCAACGGGCCCGGCCAAACTACGCCCCGCAGAGATTTCCTCGCTGCTCCACTCCAATTGACCGACTGCCACACATCAGCATGGAGACAGCACTAAAATAACTGAGCAGTCGACATCACAGTCTACACACAGTTTACGAACACTTGCACGGAGGACTAGACAATTCTAACGGCAGCGACTTTGCAATAATAAGGACGAATCACGAGTCGGCACACACAGGCTAAACATAAGCGATCGCCGGCCAACATACACGTCGTCCGACAAGACGACCGACCCACGACCAACCGAGGTGGTCCGCACTCAAGTGATACGTATCGGCAATCGTCAGGAGAGTCATGGCTGTCCGGACCTCACTGCAGTCGCGCCCCGACTGAACTTCTGCCGCGTCCTAAATCAAACACTGCCAGGTCCGAACTGCAATGCTAGCGCTTCCCAACTCACTGGCAGATCCGAACTAACTCCGAACACACGACAACCGGGCAGTAATAGCAGTCAGCAAAGATAATACGCCAGGGCTTAGATTGATAAGCGCCGCTGCTGCCGATCACAGGCAGGCAAGGCGGCAACTCGGTGACACCAGTAATTGAAACTAACATAACGAGGTGGCAGTATGGCAAAAAAAAACAGGATGTAAAATAAGAGATGGCGCGAACATGAGCCACGCACAGCTTAACGTGCATCCCTTCATGTTCTACGTCTTCACCGAAGGGCGATCGCAGATGCAGCGGGATGACTGTCCTTGTCACACTGCCAGAATCGAGTTTGAGGAGCCTGATAGTGAAATCACGTTGACATCTTGACCACCAGATTCTCTTGAGCTGAATCTGATAGAACACATCTGGGACGCTGTCAGGCGCCATCTCAACACCCACAAAATCACCGGCACGTAATTTACGTGAATTGTATGATCTGTGATAGACATCTCTTACCACTTACTTCTGGAAATCCGACTAGAACTTGTCGAATGCATGTCACGCATTATCGTTAGAGTATTCCGTTCCAAAGATGGACCAATGCGCTACGATGCAGGTGGTCATAATCTTTCACTAAATTTCATCACGAAAATTCGGAAGCCCGTTAGACTCCATCAGGATTTCGGAATTTAAATCGTAATCAGACAAGGAGATTTCATATTATACAACAAACACAAATACAGTCCTAACAGGCCTTGAAGGCCCAACGCCGGCCGAAGTGGCCGTGCGGTTAAAGGCGCTGCAGTCTGGAACCGCAAGACCGCTACGGTCGCAGGTTCGAATCCTGCCTCGGGCATGGATGTTTGTGATGTCCTTAGGTTAGTTAGGTTTAACTAGTTCTAAGTTCTAGGGGACTAATGACCTCAGCAGTTGAGTCCCATAGTGCTCAGAGCCATTTGAACCATTTTTTGAAGGCCCAACGGTACCAACCTCAGCTCTTAAGCGTCACAGGATGAGGGTGCGGCGGGGGGCATGTTGTCAGCGCACCGCTATCCCGGCCGTTGTCAGTTTTCATTCAAAAATATTCAAATGTGTGTGAATTCCTAAGGGACCAAACTGCTGAGGTTATCGGTCCCCAGACTTACACACTAATAACTTAAGCTAAGAACAACATACACACACATTTCCGATTAAGGACTCGAATCTCCGGCCGAAGGGGCCGCGCAATCCGTGACATGGCGCCTCAAACCATGCGGCCACTCCGCTACTTATCAATCCAGTAGCTCCTCAATTGACCTCACAAGGGCTGAGAGCACCCCGCTTGCCAACAGCGCTTGGCACACCCAGACGGTGACCCATCGAAGTGCTTGCCTAAGTCCGACATGGCTGACGGGAACCGGCGTCACCGTCACGGCAGTTATATGGGCGATCACAAAGTTTCTGTTTGACAGCGTTGCTGCAACATATAAGCATCGTAGCGCGACCCCATTGCGTGTATACAAGCACTGACGTGTAAGCAAGGATTAAATAGAGAAAAGGAAGAGTATAAAACAAAGAGAGGCAAACAGAGACAAGCAACGATGCGCACGGGGGGGGGGGGGGGGTAAAGGTTGGGGGGGAGGAAAGGGGGAATCACTCAGTATCGGCCCCACCCGGCATACTCGTACCTTCATGCGGTACGTGCGCAGATAATAGGTACTAGCCAGATTTCGCAAAAAACGATGGAACAAAGATGAAGTACGCGAGAGAGCCTGTCCCGGTGGGATATTTAAAATTACGCCAGAAATACGGGACGCCTGGTAACACTAGTTGTGTTCCTTCTTCATTTTCCTAGTTTCAAAAATGGTTCAAATGGCTCTGAGCACTATGCGACTTAACTTCTGAGGTCATCAGTCGCCTAGAACTTAGAACTAATTAAACCTAACTAACCTAAGTACATCACACACATCCATGCCCGAGGCAGGATTCGAACCTGCGACCGTAGCGGTCACGCGGTTCCAGACTGAAGCGCCTTTAACCGCACGGCCACTTCTTCTAGAATTGCGGGCAATAATTTGTTACGAAGAACATGGGATGTTCTCACTAATTATCTTCCACCCAGCTACGTTAATGTTTTAAAGAATTTGCAATTATTTTCTAAGCTTCTGTGGCTTTCTACGAGTATGTAGAGGTTTTAGCAATGTGATCGATGTGATATATCACCGTGAGTATATCCTGTCACTGTACTCCAGCAACCTCTGGTGTAGTAGCTCTAAGATCAATATAACAGAATAACAAATCTATCACACCGTTGAAGTGCCTAAAGATGAAGCTGCAGTTACTTCAGAATCAGTTACAAATAAGTTAAAACATCAAACTTAGCTGGGTGGAAGAAAAGTAGTAAGATAACAGCCTTTGTTCTTCGTAACAAAGTATTTCGCACTGACGTCGCTAATTTACAGTCGTGTGAGATCACCGACCCGGCCGCTGTGGTCGAGCAGTTCTAGGCGCTTCAGTCCGCAACCACGCGGCTGCTACGGTCGCAGGTTGGAATCCTGCCTTGGGCATGAATGCGTGTGATGTCCTTAGAATAGCTAGGTTTAGGTAGTTCTAAGTCTAGCGGACTGATGACCTCAGATGTTAAGTCCCATAGTGCTCAGAGCCATTTGAACCATTTGAATCATACGTGTGTGTAGCGGCTGGCCTTTGTATCTCTCTGTCAGTAGTGGCAACACGGGGGACTTTCTCACGCAAAGTGAAGCCAAGGAAAACCAAATCACAACTGAGTCGTGCAAAGGAGTTTAGAATAACTGGAGATGTCCTTATTCATAGCGAGCACACTACTGATTGAAGCCAGGGGCACCACTCAGCTGAGCCCAGGAAGCGACTTTCTCGTTTAAATACTGTGTGACACTTGTCCTCTTAGCTTTGATACGTCTAATCGGCAGACATTTCTCAGTACGTATTTTGATACAGTATAAAGTATCACTGCAATGCAGTATGAATACTCATTCGACACCAAATGTTATGGACACACCAATATGGCGGCAGTGGCTTCACTTTCGTGACGTAGGGGCATCTCCCCTTATTCTAACCTCCTTGGTCGGTGCAAACTTCGGTAGCATTTATTGTGCGCATTTAGTATCAACTATGAGAATTTCATTACATGAGAAGGCTGTCCTTTAATTACCTGCTGCGATAGTTGTCCATAGGCGTCGGCAACGCTGGCATGAGAAAGCGAGAGATCAACGAAGAGAAAGTTTCTGCTGCTGCACAACAACAGAAGGCAAATTCACATAAGTTTTTCGTATGTTTGTTAACTGATTTTAAATGCTTTTGAACATGGTTAGCACAGAATTTCTAAAAGGCACATAACTATGATTGAATGTATCAGTGCAGAAATAAAACACGCTGAAGATTTAACAGGACCTGGACGTGATAAGGTAGCATTTTCACTCCTATTTTTGACCAGGCATTGTTCTTAATCAATAACACCCAGGACATTGCGGTTTCATAACGCAGCATAACTCTACGTAAAGGAGTATTAAATATTAGCGAGTGTGTTGCAATTTTGAGAGAAGACTGTGAGTTTTGTGAAAAGTACAATTATTTTAGTAGTGAAGAAATAAATAACAGTTAGCAGAATACTGTTTCATCGTGATTTTCACTGAGCACTCTACCGGGGTTGCTTTCCGTGATGGAAAAGGCGAGGTAGAGACTGTGATCTTTGATTTTTTGCGTTAATGACAAGGGGAAATTCCACTTAACACATCCTGAACACCGGACTGTCATTTGCTTTGTGCAAAATCGTGTTTAGAAGTCTGAGGGACAAGCTTCCACCCCTTGAATTTGAGTGGAATAATAATCCGATGGCTAGTTACCGCCATTACGCAATTAAGCTTCCATCATTGTTAAAGTGGAATATCTCTGTATCCAGCCTCATATCCAGTCCCAAAAACAGTTAGTCTATTTCTTCTGTGAGTTCTACCGTTAATAGATGTGACGAGGCAACCGTGAAATTTTATTTTAGGTTTGATGATTATTTTAGTAATTATCAAGACTGCCACAGCCCCCTTGCAAATTATCAGCGCTTTTCGAAAACAGCAGAGCGTCGGATGCAGAGAACATCTTACACGGTAGCGAAGACAAGGCTAGACAAGGGAATACGTCTATGAATTCAAATCCGTCCCTCATCTTTGTTTACATTATGTAAACACAGAATCACTACCATAAAAACAGATAAACTGATAGGAATAGCATAGAAAATGGCAGTGTTTATTTTAAGAAATAAATGACAGTGTTGATCCGAATATCAGGTGGATAATTTCTAAGACACGTTGCCTATGGAACGCGCGGGCTCCCAACGATAAAATTATATCTACCGCGCGACTGTCGTGGTGGAAAATATGGATACTGTTTATTGTTGTGACTACAGCGACGAACGTTTATTAAATTAACATTAATTATAGAGGAAACTAGTAATTTCACTTATTTTACTCGTCAACCACATCTTTATGGACTGTTTCGGGTGTAGTATAAGCCGATGGAAGCAAATCCGGGCATAGTGTAATATTCGCAGAAACTAAGTTGACACTAGGCGCGATGAGCCGGTCGGAGTGACCGTGCGGTTCTAGGCGCTACAGTTTGGAGCCGAGCGACCGCTACGGTCGCAGGTTCGAATCCTGCCACGGGCGTGGATGTGTGTGATGTCCTTAGGTTAGTTAGGTTTAATTAGTTCTAAGTTCTAGGCGACTGATGACCTCAGAAGTTAAGTCGCATAGTGCTCAGAGCCATTTGAACCATTTGAACTAGGCGCGATGGCTGTTGGGAGCGACTGTAAACGAGAAATGCTTTTACTGTCGCCCCCACCAGCCACTGTGCCGAGTGTCAATTTAGTTTGTGCGTATAATAGACATGTCTCTAAAGAATATTGGGAGAGCCGCAGAAGGATGAATTTTTCCCAAGCAACCGCAAATTGTGGAAGTACAGATATTGCGAGTTTTACTGTTACGTGTACTGTAACCAGATGGCGAGTGCACATCACAGCAAAACTCGCAGCTCTTGAAGAGGACGATCGTATTGTTCGTCGATATATTACACGTAAAATTGAAACAAAAAATCGGCTGAACACCAGAAAATACAGTCGGCCGCTGTGGCCGAGTGGTTCTAGGCGCTTCAGTCCGGATCCGCGCTGCTGCTACGGTCGCAGGTTCGAATCCTGCCTCCGGCATAGATATATGTGATGTCCTTAGGTTAGTTAGCTTTAAGTAGTTCTAAGGCTAGGGGACTGATGACCTCCGATGTTAAGTCCCGTAGTGCTTAGAGCCATTTGAACCATTTTGAACCAGAAAGTATATCATTTGCGAGTAAAACTTTGCACTTTCACTCCCTGCTGTTAACTGTCATAGTTTTGAAACAAATTGAACGCATTTTCCGTTTCAGCTTTTGCTGTTTTTATTCTGCTATTGAAATTTCGGCTTATGTGGCACTGTATTGCACAAGATTTAATCTCATATTACGGCACTAAAATACATTAAAGTGACAATGTTTGTCACTCTTAATGGTAATAGTGTTAACTTGCAACCACAGCTCTCTAATGTTTATGAAGCCGTATATCCTGAACTATGTGTCGTACAGTGATATAATTTTGTAAGCACATTCAGTGGCATACGTGGATACTGTCTATGTAAAACTTGTTGTGAATAGCTTCGGGAGTAGAAAAGTAATAAATCAAAACCTCATTCCTGATGCGGAACGTTTAGATCATGCACAGCGAAAATGAAGTAAGTGTTAAACTTTTTAGGTTTCATTATGTCAGCGAGACAAAGTTTCGAGAAGGTTTACAACCATGTGTAAACTTAGTTGGAATTCGCTGAGAGCTTTTATTTTCAGATACTTAATGAAAATAGGCTGGGTGATTTGCGCACCGAGAATTACTCTGCCTACAGAGTTTCTACTTCACTTACTGTGTTAAACCTTTAATGTAAGATTATAGGTCTTGCTGAGTTGATTATGAAAACATTTTAAATTTTTAGATTGGATCAATAATTAAACTTTCAAACAAACAGAAAATCCACGAACTACAAAGGAATTATTCGAAAGAGACACAATCGGTAGATGTACAAGTACAGTCTAAAAAACGATTACAATTTCAGAATAATTGGATGACATATTCAAGAGAAACAGCTTCACAAATTCAGCAAGTCAATAGCCCGTTGGTCCACTCCTGGCCCCTATGCAAGCACTCATTCGGCTTGGCATTGTTTGATACGGTTGTTGGACGTCCTCCTGAGGCATATCGTGCCAAATTCTGACAAAAGGGAGTGTTAGATCGTCAAAATCCCGAGCTGGTTGGAGGGCCCCGTCCACAATGCTCCAAACGTTCTCAGCTGGGGAGAGACCCGGGTTTCGCAGGCACGGAGACAAGCTATAGAAACCCTCGCCTTGTGCGGCGCGGGGGGTATTATTTTGCAGAAATGGAAGCCGTGGTGGATATGGTTTGCCGCTGTGCTGCGGGTGCCGCGAACGGCAACCAAAGAGGTCCTGCTATGACATGGAATGGTACGTCAGACCATCACTCTTGGTTGTCAGGCCTTATGGCGACAGTCAGGTTCATATTCCCATTGCTGTCCGTATGGTCTCCAGACACGTCTTCGGCCTGAAACCACATTCGCTGGAGTGGAATCAGTGACGTCTCCTGCTTCGAACTGAGCCCGAAAGCCGGCCGTTGTGGCCGAGCGGTTCGAATCCTGCCTCGGGCATGGATGTGTGTGATGTCCTTAGGTTAGTTAGGTTTCAGTAGTTCTAAGTTCTAGGGGACTGATGACCTCAGATATTGTCCCATAGTGCTCAGAGCCATTTGAGCCCGAATGACCAGCGAAGACGAGGCAGGAGAGTCTCCGGACAGCGGTGAGGTATCAACGTAAGCATCGCCAGGCATACGGCTCGACAGCCAGTAATAATGTGGGGTGTCATAATGCCCGCCCGCAAGTGGCGAGGGTTTCAGCTGCTTTTCTTCTTGCTTGCTAAACCCTACCTTTGCTTGCAAGGTCGCCGGATCTCTGCTCAACTGAGACCTTTGGAAGCGTTATGGACAGGGCCCCGCAATCAGCTCGGGATTTTGACGATCTAACGCGCCAATCTGACAGAATTTGGCACGAGATACGTCAAGAGGATCTCCAACAACTCTGTCAATTAGTTACCAAGCAGAGTAATTCAATGCTTAAGGGCCAGAGGCAGACCAGCATGTTACTGACTTGTGAAGCTCTATGTCTTGAATAAAATAATTTTCTGAAACTGTGATCATTTGTACGTACGCACATGCACATCACATGTAACGGTTACTGTTCCATTCGGATAATTCCTTCATGGTGCGTCTTTTTTGTCTTAGAGAATAAATAAAATAATGGTTCAAATGGTTCATATGGCTCTGAGCACTTGCCGGCACGGTAGCTCAGCGTGTTCGGTCAGGGGGCTAGCGGCCCTCTGTAATAAAAAAACTGAGTTAATGGATCAACAACGAACTGAGACGGGTGTCTTTTGGCGTCCGCCCAGAGCAGATACAACGAACGAAAACGAACAAAACGAGATTAAAAAAAAAGCACTATGGGACTTAACATCAGAGGTCATCAGTCCCCTAGAACTTAGAACTACTTAAACCTAACTAACCTAAGGACAGCACACACATCCATGCCCGAGGCAGGATTCGAACCTACGACCGTAGCGGTCACGCGGTTCCAGTTGAAGCGCCTAGAACCGCTCGGCCACACAGGCCGGCTAAAATAATGAAAACAAAATTTTTGTTACCCTTGGAAGCCGTTACATAGTCAGCCTGCAGCATTCATTGTCTTTGGCGTTAGTGATACACACTGAAGCCCCAAAGAAACTGGTATAGGCATACGTATTCTAATGCAGAGAAATGTAAACAGGCAGAATACGGCGCTGCGGTCGGCAACACCTATATTAGACAACAAATGTATGGCGTAGTTGTTAGATCGGTTACTGCTGCTACAAAGGCAAGTTATCAAGATTTATGTGAGGTAGAACGTGGTGTTATACTCGGCTCATGAGTGATGGGGCACAACATTTCCGAGCAGCGATGAAGTGGGAATTTCCTGTACGACCATTTCATGAGTACACCGTGAATATCAGGAAACCGTAAAACATCAAATATCGCTGCGGTCGGAAAAAGATCCTGTAGGAACGGGACCAGCGAAGTCAGATGTGCAACTATTCCGCACGCAGATTTCAGTGCTGGGCCATCAACAACTGTCAGCGTGCGAACTTTTAAACGAAACATCGTTGATATGAGCCTTCGGAGCCGTAGACCCACTCGTGTACCCTTGATGACTGCACGACAAAAAGCTTTACGCCTCGCCTGGGTCCGTCAACACCGACATTGGAATGTTGATGCCTGGTCGGACGAGTCTCGTTTCAAACTGCATCGAGCGGATGGACGTGTACTGGCGTGGAGACAACCTCATGAACCCAAGGACCCTGCATGTCAGCTGGGGACTGTTCAAGCTGGTGGAGGCTCGCAATGGTGTGGGTTGTGTCTAGTTGCATACGTCTAGCTACGACTCCGTAAAAAGTTAACTCCATCCACATGCCCTGGCGGACCCAGCGGCACCGACCGGCCGCCATGTAATCCTCACTCACAGGCATCACTGGATGCGTATATGAAGGGGCCCTCCCGGCCTTAGGTTAGTTTCCAAGACCGGAGTCGCTACTTCTCAGTCAAGTAGCTCCTCAGTTTGCCTCACAACGGCTGAGTGCACTCCCTTGCCAACAGTGTTCGGCAGACTGGATGGTCACCCATCCAAGTGCTAGCCCAGCCCGACAGTGCTTAACTTCGGTGATCTGCCGGGAACCGGTGTTACCACTGCGGCAAGGCCGTTGGCAGATGCGACTCCGACAGGTGACACATATGTAAGCGTTCTGTCTGATCACCTGCATCCATTCACGTCCATCGTGCATTCATGCGGACTTGGGCAATTCCAGCAGGACAATGCGAAACCCTACACGTCCAGAATTGCTACAGAGTGGCTCCAGGAACACTCTTCTAAGTTTAAACACTTCCGCTGGGCACCAAACTTCTCGACATGAACATTAGTGAGCATATCTGGGAGGTCTTCCAACGTGCTGTTCAGAAGAGATCCCCACATTCTCGTACTCTTGCGGATTCATGGTGCCAGATCCCTCCAGCACTACTTCAGACATTAGTCGAGTCCACGCCACGTCGTGTTGCAGCAATTCTGCGTACTCGCTGGGGCCCTGCACGTTATTAGGCAGGTGTACCAGTTTCTTTGGCTCTTCAGTGTATATGGCTGTTAGCAATGTCATAAACAGATTCGTCTGATTTAAATGCCGTTATATGACGTGAAATTTAATGCTTGACAATGCATGTGTGCCGAAATTGAAATAGCGAGATAAAAACAGTTACTGGTAAAAGCGAAAATTACGTTATTTAAAGAATTTATAGAGGATGTGGAGCAGTCTTACAAGACGTAAATCAAACTCTCCCTCCGCTTTCAGGACAAGACAAGCTCGTAGTGGTGGGAGGTAGGGGGGGGGGGGTGCGAATGGTCCCAGTTGTGACAGGACTTCCAGTTATGATATCTGCCGTATGGCCAATGGCATGGTAAGCTGGTAGTGGTGTTAAGGGAAGGGGGGGGGGGGAAGGGTGGATCACAAGTGGGACGGGACTTCCAGTTGTGACACCTGCCTTGAGGCCAATGGAAACCTCCCAAAATAAATGATCGGAACTGTCTGATTGGAGCAATTTTTAATTAATTTCTGAGACAATACTTCCTGTTTTTCTCTATGTGTTTAACAGAGAAAAGCCAGTTACCTGCGTTCGAAGTGTTGCAGTTTACCTTACCATGAGTGAAGGTCTTCTATTAGACCCTTCGTGTGATGAGCTTTGTAACTTACAGTACGGGCAACGCAACCCTACAGCGGCATTTGCTGGCTGATACACTAATTGCAGATGTAACCGCATTTGCACGCGCCAGCCGCAAATGCGTGTGTAGCATATTCGAATGGAGTGCGTGAAAGGCAAGGGAAGGGTCACCTGCGCCCTAAATCACTCGGGCGTAACGCAGCAGTGACAGCCTAACGAAGGCCGCTCAGGATTCCGCCTTTCCCGGCACCGCGCCCGGACAGCAACCGCAGTGTCTCTAATACGGCCGGGACACGCAGTAATAAAGCGACGTCGGCGACGCCGCGGCCGTGATGTAAGGCGACGCGGGCAATTAGGCGGCAGCTGCGTGTCCGAGGGCCCGGGATCGACCCCCCGCGAGGCCCCCTGACTGCGTGCGGCACTAATTGAGCGGTGCTCCGCGGGGCGCGACTGCTCGTAGTGAATTTTAAATAGGCCCGCCCGGCTGTCTTAGAGGCGCCGAGGTCCCACGGGCGCAATGGCGCCGAAGGAAGGGCTGTCCGGCTGTTTTAAGGCGTGTCGAGCACTCGGGACTGTGCGACGTGACCTCAAGCATCTGGAAAGTAAAGGACAGGTGTGTTGTATGTTGGATCTTGCCCACTCGACGCTTACAGGGTGAATAAAGGATGCTGCGTTCTCGGAATGCTATACAAAAATTCGAAAAAATAACATTAATAGTTTTATTTCTATAAAGCAGACTGAGAGTACTTAACTTTGGAATTACATCGGTGCCGCAAGTGATGCAAACAGTAATATTCTTCGCTATAGACAAAGGCCAACTAACCTTGATGACAATCTGATATCGTAGCATTAACGTCCGCATACTGAGCCGATCTGAGCACTAACGTCCGGCCGAGGCAGGCAGGAGCGGGGCTTATATTCACTTCTTGCAGGGAGCGCTCCTGTCGTGGTGCGGTCCTTGTCAGTAGGCTATTGGCTGGCGTTTTCTAACCGCTTTCTTTGGTTCAAATGGTTCTGAGCACTATGGGACTTAACATCTCAAATCATCAATCCCCTAGACTTAGAAATTCTTAAACTTAACTAACCAAAGACATCACACACATCCATGCCCAAGGCAGGATTCGAACCTGCGACCGTAGCAGCAGCGCGGTTCCGGACTGAAGCGCCTAGAGCCGCTCAGCCACAACCGTCGGCGCTTTCTTTGGTCTTGGGTTCTTCCTCTTCCTTCCGGCGCTTGTGGTTACACCAGAACATTGTGGTTCAAATGGCTCTGACCTCTAGGGGACTCAACTTCTGAGGTCATCAGTCCCCTAGAACATAGAACTACTTAAACCAAACTAACCTAAGGACAGCACACACATCCA
Organism: Schistocerca nitens; assembly: GCF_023898315.1. Lineage (NCBI taxonomy): Eukaryota > Metazoa > Arthropoda > Insecta > Orthoptera > Acrididae > Schistocerca > Schistocerca nitens. The sequence continues at coordinate 243,976,276 of NC_064615.1, read as the reverse complement.
TGCCCGAGGCAGGATTCGAACATGCGACCGTAGCGGTCTCGCGATTCCAGACTGTAGCGCCTAGAACCGCACGGCCACTCCGGCCGGCAGAACATTGTAGCCGCGGAGGAGTCATCTACTACAAAAGTCTGCAACATAGCTCGATGAAACTTGGATCACACGTAGAACGAAGTGCTACATTGAGAATTAGAACACACAGAATACTGGTGTAATGTTCTACAATATTTATTGTTTGTTTCGTAGAACGGTTTACGGCTGTTATGCCATCATCCGGTTCAAAATGGTTCAAATGGCTCTGAGCACTATGGGACTCAACTGCTGTGGTCATTAGTCCCCTAGAACTTAGAACTACTTAAACCTAACTAACATAAGGACATCACACACATCCATGCCCGAGGCAGGATTCGAACCTGCGACCGTAGCAGTCGCACGGTTCCGGACTGCGCGCCTAGAACCGCGAGACCACCGCGGCCGGCCCATCATCCGGCACATTGATAAATACACAGTGCTGCGAAATTTTGTAGGGTCAAGGATTTCAGTCTAGTGTGTCTACAGAGTACCTCCATTTTCAGTGATGAAAAATAAAATGAGAGGAATTATTTCAATGTAAATGCGATGTAATATTATTTAACTAAAATAAAATATGTGACACATTATCTACTGTGCCAACGGCCTTGCCGCAGTGGTAACACCAGTTCCCGTCAGATCACCGAATCACCGAAGTTAAGCACTGTTGGGCTGGGCTAGCACTTGGATGGGTGACCATCCAGTCTGCCGAACGCTGTTGGCAAGGGAGTGCACTCAGCCCTTGTGAGGCAAACTGAGGAGCTACTTGACTGAGAATTAGCGGCTCTGGTCTCGTAAACTGACATACGGCCGGGAGAGCGGTGTGCTGACGACGTGCCCTCCCATATCCGCATCCAGTGACGCCTGTGGGCGGAGGATGACACGGCGGCCGGTCGGTACCGCTGGGCCTTCATGGCCTGTTCAGACGGAGTTTAGTTAGTTAGTCAGTTATCTACTGTACTGTATAGAAATTACAACAATTGCTCATAGTGGAAAATGAGTTGAACAATAAACTTTGGTGACATGTTCCAAGGTTGTGTCTGAACAAAATAATCTTGACTTTAATAGGTCCTAAATTACGAGCTGATAACATATGGTAGTGAGATTAAGCAGGCAGTGAAGGAGCTATGATTATACAAAGAGCATTTTTATCACGACTAGAGAAATTATAGTAACTGAAATAAAGGACAATGGGGCATATGGTTAAGAGGGTTAACTTGCAACATGGCCTCGTTAGGTTTACGAACAGTATCTGTGTTTAGAAGTGGTGAGTAAGCTAACTGCAATTGGTTATTCAGTACTACGCTTGAGCAGATGGCTATGTATTTATTAATTTCCATTATTTGAAGATATGTTATCATCCTTCCTTTATGTATATGATTTTATAGTTCATGTTGCACCTTGTAACTGTAGCCCTCTTTAAGTAGGTGGCCTGCAACAGCAAACTCTCCTTTTCCAAAATTTCCACATTTGCGGACCACCTAGTTAAAGAACGCCGTAATTACAATGTGCAGCATGAACTATCAAATTATATCCATAAAGGAAGGAAGATATCTTCAAACAATGGAAATTAATAAACGTATACCCATCTGCCCAAGCTTAGTACTGAATGACCAAACACAATTCCTTTACTCACCACTTCTAACTGCAGATACTACTCATAATCCCATCCAGGCCCTGTTGTAAATTATCCCTCTTACTCACATGCCCATTGTCCTTCATTCCAAGTACTATAATTTTTCTTGTCTTGATAAAAAATTAGTCTATGTATAATCGCAGCTGCCTCACTTACATGCTTAATCTCACTAGTATATGTTATCAGACTGTAATTTAGGACCCATTAAAGAGAAGATTATTTTGTTCCAACACACCCTTGGGACACATCACCAATGCTTATTGTTCAATTTTGTAATTCGTACATACTTCAGTAGTTAATGTGTCACATATTTTATCCTTATGCTGGCGTAAGCTGGCTCCAGCACACCATGCGGCATAGAGATTGTGAGGAGATAGACAGGGGCCAACAACAGACACGCAGGAAACGCGCCGCCAACGCCCTCTTGCTCGCCAGTATTTAGATCGCCGCCGCGGTCTGGAGGGCCAGTTACTTTGAGTCTGTTCGAGTCTGTCACACTGAGTAAGCTCCAGTGTCATCAGTCACAGCCCATTGGGATTCGCAATAGGAATTAGCTCTGCCGCTAACTCAGAGACAGGCAGCATGTAACAAAAGTAATAGTGTACGTAGCGGACTTCACCAGCAGTGAGGTTAGCGTGGGCTATACAGAAGAGCCTGTGCCACAACACAATCTTGATATAAGTAATGTTCCATTCGTATGAATAAAGAACTCAGTTAATGTATGCGTGCAGTTATAGAAAGAGGATAACAACCACCAAACAACATCCTCTCCTTGCTTCCCATGGTACAGCTCTATAGAGACAACGAGACGACATAAAAATCTTAGTTAAACAATCTTGGGTAGCATTCATCTCACCCTAGGTGAGGAGAACCCTACGTCATAGTGACGTAACGCTACGTCATCGAGTCGTAAATAACCTAAATCGACTTCATGAGTACGTATATCGATCTTTGCTGTTGTACCGTTAATGGCAAAGCTAAATGTAAATACATGTGTACAAAGGAAGTGGCAGGAGTTGTGTGATATGCTCATCTCAGTTGAATGAATTATTAAATGTAATGCCAACAATTTGCGATGCTATTGTGTGTTTCATGAACATAATGAATGAAACGATGGAACCGTAACGAAAGTAAAAAGAAAACTTGCCATTTTTTTAATCCGATGAATCGTGCATAAATCGTGTGGACAGAAACGTGAAATAATTAATTATTAAGCTGCAATCCAAAGAAGGTGGGATGTTATTCTGTGTATCATGAACATAACGAATATCTGAATGAAGGAATCATACCCACAACGAAATTTTTAAAAAAATGTCTCGTCATTTTTTAAATTCGATTAAGGTAGCATATATCATGTGGATAAAACGTGAAATAGGCAGTAATTGAAGTGTTTCGTATTTTTATAAAAGCCAATGAATTTTACATGATTCATGTGAGCAGAAACGTTAAACTGAGGATTTGAAGTGGTGCGAAGATGATTCCGAATGTTGCTGGAAATATTAAACCATATAGTTCCGTTTAATTTTGCCTTCATGTTATAAATCAACTAAGAAAGATAGCGAAATCTTTCAGACTATATTTATGGATCTTCTCAAAAATGTCTCTGAGCACTATGGGACTTAACATCTGAGGTCATCAGTCCCCTTGAACCTAGAACTACTTAAACCTAACTAACCTAAGGACATCACACACATCCACGTCCGAGGCAGGATTCGAACCTGCGACCGTAGCGGTCGCGCGATTCCAGACTGAAGCACCTAGAACCGCTCTGCCACATTTATGGATCTTCTCGAAAGCTTTCTCATCTCCGTTAGAGCCCATGTTCAGAACGCTAGCAACACCGGACAATAGGACAATGTATACACACAAACAAATAACAATGCAGATTCAAGACGCACACAACAGTCGATATATCCAGAATTCACACAACAGTCGATAGAACAACTCGTGAAACTCATGATGACGCGTGCCTACGTCACCATGACGTAGGGCTCTCCTCACGTAGCGTGCGATGAATGCTACCCAATATCTTACATCGCATTTACTCTGAGATAATTCCTCTTCTTTTATTCCTGAATCTAACATCAACATTTTTCATCTCTGGAAATGAAGATTTTTTTTGTAGATGCACCAGTTTAAAATGTTTGTTCCTACTAAATTTTACAGCACTACATACGAGTATTTATCTTTGTATCTAATGGTGGCATAACAGCCGAAAACCAGTTTGTAAATTAAATAATAAATATTGTAAATATTACACCAGTTTTGTGGGTGTTTTCATTTACAATGCATAAAATATTCTATCGATGGAACAGTCAATCACTGTGAACTGCTACAGTTTAATACTGAAGGTAATTTAGAGGAATATGCAGTTAGACGAACAGAAATGACACGATTATTAAAAGGCAACAATTACACTGAAATCAACAGATTTATGGTCGTCCCCTATATATTACAAAAGACATGATAGGGTTCTTAATAGGATGTGTGATCACCACGGACAGCAATCCATCCTTTGCGGAGACCTGCTGCATGGTTGTTGGTGCATGTGGACGTGCTGAAATACATCTCTCCAATGCATCCCGCACGTCGTCGGGTGAACGGGCAGGCCAGTTCATTTGCCGAATATCCTCTCACTCCAAAAGGACCTCCACCTGCACAGTAAGATTCAGTCGCGAATTGTCACCCATAACAGTGAAGTCAGCGCCGAATACACACCTGAAATAACGCGCATCGTGAAGCAGTAGTGTGCCACAATAACGCTGCCCGGTGATTGTGCTTCATTCATAGATTAGGTCAGTACGCCTGTGCAACATCATGTCACCTTGACCACCAAACCGATTATGTTCGACAGTGCTAGAAGTACCGTCACATGGCGAGAGGTGGGAAAACATAATGAGTGCACCCTAGAGCATTGTCGAACATGATCGTTTTGACAGACCAATTGTTACGGCGTGCGGAGGCATAATGGTATATGGGCGTACCCACTTCCAGGTCTTTGAAAACGGTACACTCATCAGTCAAAGCTATTGTGACACTGTACTCCTTCCCCCTGAGCGTCTTTTCAGTGTGCATTCAGCGCTGACTTCATTCTTATGGATGAAAATGCGCGACCGATCCGAACAGTGCAAGTGGAGGAACTTTCGGAACGAGAGGATATTCGGCGAATGGACTGGCCTGCGTGTTCCCCCGATTTAAATCCCTTCGAGCACTTGTGAGATGCGATGGGGATATGATGGGGGAATGGGACGCCCTACAAGAAGAACTTCTTTCCAGTCTCCGGCCAGCGTGGCAGTACGTTGCACAGCACGCATTAATGTCCGTGGTGATCACACACGCTATTAAGAGCCATGGCCTGCCACTTGTAATGTCTAGGATAGTGGTTCCCAACAGGTGGTCGCGGACCCCCAGGTGTCCGCGAGCTATGCCAGAGGGTTCCGCGAGGTGCTATTAGAAAAAAAATACATTAAATATATTTCGTATGATAACAGATTTTTTGTTTTGGCCGCTTCCTGCATGAGCAGAGCTTTAGCGAACGCTAACTTATGCGTCTAGCGCCTTCCTGGAGCCAACTGACACTAGCACATTCTAGCGCAAAACTAGAATTAGACAGAGGCAAATAGTTCAGCTGTAAGCCGTTAAACTGCGCACACTGCCTCTTTGCAGCTGACAACTGACAGTCACTTTACACAGAAACTCGCATTTGAGACGACAATCGGCCATTGTTAATTTATTGCCAGTGCTTTCACAGACCGTGTTGTTTACATATTCTATATTCTGTATTAAAACAGTAGTGTTTGTAAAGCGTTGCTTTTGTCGGAAGCTACAGTTCGCGTAGTTAAAAATGGACCGTTGGTTAAAAAGTGGTTCAAATAAATAATACCGTGTATGAAATTAGTACCGGTTCCCGTGAGATCACCGCAGTTAAGCGCTGTCGGGCGTGGCCGGCGCTTGGATGGGTCACCATCCCGCCGCCACGTGCTGTTGCCATTTTTCGGGGTGCACTCAGCCTCGTGATGCCAATTGAGGAGCTACTCGACCGAATAGTAGCGGCTCCGGTCAAAGAAAACCGTCATAACGACCGGGAGAGCGGTGTGCTGACCCCATGCCCCTCCTATCCGCATCCTCACCTGGGGATGATACGGCGGTCGGATGGTCCCGATGGGTCGCTTGCGGCCTGTAGACGGAGTTAAAAGAAAAAAGAAAAAAGTATGAAATTAGTACTTTCTTTTTTTTCACACATGTCCGCTCAATGCAGTCTCAAGTGTAGTACACTTGAAAGAGCAATAATACACTCAGTTTTAATTTTTTCCTGTCATTTTCAGATCATGCTCAATTTTTATTTTTTTTTAAGGAGTTTGTTATACTAAACACCCAGATTTGAAGACAAAGATTTTGAGCAATAATCAAAAGTTTAACAATAACTGTGGTGTCACCGCCAGACACCACACTTGCTAGGTGGTAGCTTAAATCGGCCGCGGTCCATTAGTACATGTCGGACCCGCGTGTCGCCACTGTCAGGATCGCAGACCGAGCGCCACCACAAGGCAGGTCTCGAGAGCCGTACGAGCACTCGTCCCAGTTGTACGGACGACATTGCTAGCGACTACACGTACGAAGCCTTTCTCTCATTTGCCGAGAGACCGTTAGAATAGCCTTCAGCTAAGTCCATGGCTACGACCTAGCAAGGCGCCATTAACCATATCTGGAGAGAGTCTCACTTGTATTATCAAGAGCGATGTACCGCAGAAGTGAATTAAAGTTAAGTATACGAGAAGCTCCGTTCTTTTCTTTATAGCTTTCATCACGTATCCTGTTTCAGACTTAACGCAAGACGGCGCGAGTTGACGCGTGCCTTTTCGGCTACCTCCCTTGTGTCTAGACTGTCTTGTCTAGACACAGCAATAACAATGATGGCTAAATTGAAAAAGTTTTAAGCTCAATATTTTTTTCAATAATGAATATGTCAATGTTTTTTCTAAGTACCAAAAATATAAAACGTATAAAAAGATTCTTAATTTGGCTTGTTATGTACCCGATGCTGTCATATGACAAGGTGTCTATCATGATCGATGAGGGGGTCCTCGAGAAAATTTTGTTGGGAACCCCTGGTCTAGGACAATGGTCGTCAAACATTTTTGCTCATGAGCCAATACTGTGCTGACACTGTAGGACAGCTCGGGCCGCGTGGACATGTTTCACCAAACTATGGAACCATGGTTATTCATAGACGCTTACCACTGACACATTTTGAATCTACATGTTCTAAGGTAACACGCCAAATGCATTTAAGTGAAAAAGAAAATTGTGGATAGCAACTACCTGCACTTTATGAACGCTTATCTCAACGACCAATTTTCCGTACCTAAACGGATTTTTCGGGCAGTGCCATCACAACATAACCCCATGTTTGTTTCTCTGATTTCAGGGCATATTTTCTAGGTAATTCACCCTAGTATCTGAAAGAAAACTAAGTGGCTACAACAGACCGTTTTCAATCGGACTTTCGTGTTAGCCTACATACAGGGTGTTTCAAAAATGACCGGTATATTTGAAACGGCAATAAAAACTAAACGAGCAGCGATAGAAATACACCGTTTGTTGCAATATGCTTGAGACAACAGTACATTTTCAGGCGAACAAACTTTCGAAATTACAGTAGTTACAATTTTCAACAACAGATGGCGCTGCAAGTGATGTGAAAGATATAGAAGACAACGCAGTCTGTGGGTGCGCCATTCTGTACGTCGTCTTTCCGCTGTAAGCGTGTGCTGTTCACAACGTGCACGTGTGCTGTAGACAACATGGTTTATTCCTTAGAACAGAGGGCCGGCCGAAGTGGCCGTGCGGTTAAAGGCGCTGCAGTCTGGAACCGCAAGACCGCTACGGTCGCAGGTTCGAATCCTGCCTCGGGCATGGATGTTTGTGATGTCCTTAGGTTAGTTCGGTTTAACTAGTTCTAAGTTCTAGGGGACTAATGACCTCAGCAGTTGAGTCCCATAGTGCTCAGAGCCATTTGAACCAACCTTAGAACAGAGGATTTTTCTGGTGTTGGAATTCCACCGCCTAGAACACAGTGTTGTTGCAACAAGACGAAGTTTTCAACGGAGGTTTAATGTAACCAAAGGACCGAAAAGCGATACAATAAAGGATCTGTTTGAAAAATTTCAACGGACTGGGAATGTGACGGATGAACGTGCTGGAAAGGTAGGGCAACCGCGTATGGCAACCACAGAGGGCAACGCGCAGCTAGTGCAGCAGGTGATCCAACAGCGGCCTCGGGTTTCCGTTCGCCGTGTTGCAGCTGCGGTCCAAATGACGCCAACGTCCACGTATCGTCTCATGCGCCAGAGTTTACACCTCTATCCATACAAAATTCAAACGCGGCAACCCCTCAGCGCCGCTACCATTGCTGCACGAGAGACATTCGCTAACGATATAGTGCACAGGATTGATGACGGCGATATGCATGTGGGCAGCATTTGGTTTACTGACGAAGCTTATTTTTACCTGGACGGCTTCGTCAATAAACAGAACTGGCGCATATGGGGAACCGAAAAGCCCCATGTTGCAGTCCCATCGTCCCTGCATCCTCAAAAAGTACTGGTCTGGGCCGCCATGTCTTCCAAAGGAATCATTGGCCCATTTTTCAGATCCGAAACGATTACTGCATCACGCTATCTGGACATTCTTCGTGAATTTGTGGCGGTACAAACTGCCTTAGACGACACTGCGAACACCTCGTGGTTTATGCAAGATGGTGCCCGGCCACATCGCACGGCCGACGTCTTTAATTTCCTGAATGAATATTTCGATGATCGTGTGATTGCTTTGGGCTATCCGAAACATACAGGAGGCGGCGTGGATTGGCCTCCCTATTCGCCAGACATGAACCCCTGTGACTTCTTTCTGTGGGGACACTTGAAAGACCAGGTGTACCGCCAGAATCCAGAAACAATTGAACAGCTGAAGCAGTACATCTCATCTGCATGTGAAGCCATTCCGCCAGACACGTTGTCAAAGGTTTCGGGTAATTTCATTCGGAGACTACGCCATATTATTGCTACGCATGGTGGATATGTGGAAAATATCGTACTATAGAGTTTCCCAGACCGCAGCGCCATCTGTTGTTGAAAATTGTAACTACTGTAATGTCGAAAGTTTGTTTGCCTGAAAATGTACTGTTGTCCCAAGCATATTGCAACAAACGGTGTATTTCTATCGCTGCTCGTTTAGTTTTTATTGCCGTTTCAAACATACCGGTCATTTTTGAAACACTCTGTATAAAAGAGGCGATACTAAGTAATGTAAGATACTCTGTTCAAAATTACCACAAACGGATAGAATGGCGGGTGGTAGCATTATCTATAAAAGGGTTTAGAAGACAGTTTCATGTGCAACACACCTCACCTGGAGCAGATAGAATCAGCAATACGGAATTGAAACACCTCCCGAGAATGCCTGTTGTGCTTCTCACCCGGATAGTGAACAGCTGCCTCAGGACTGGATACTTCCCAGAGGCATGGAAGATTGCCAGAATAGTGCCAATACCAAAACCGGGCAAGGATCTCTCACACCCTGACAGCTACAGACCCATAAGTTTACTGCCGACGCTGGGAAAGGTACTGGAACGTGTCCTACTGAAACGCATGCTGGACATCCTTGTGGCACACAACATCATCCGACCAGAGCAGTTTGGCTTCCAGGCGAAGCTATCGGCTGAGTTACAACTACTGCGCATCACGGAATCTATCCAAGACAATTTCAACAAGAAACGACATACTATTGGAGTCTTTCTCGATATAGAGAAGGCTTACGATAAAGTATGGCGACGCAACTTGATCGTCAAGCTCCGACGTACCACTCCCCTACCAGACTGCTATTTAAAACTTCTTGACAATCTTCTTCAGGATCGCAGATTATATGTTCGCATTGATGACAAGAATTCAACAACACGGCCTGTCCTTGAAGGACTTCCACAAGGATCGGCCATCTCTCCACTGCTGTTTAATTTATATACTAACGACCTCCCGACGGTGCCACATGTTACTGCCAGTTTCTATGCCGACGACACAGCGCTCCTGACTGCAGGCACCAGAATGGACCACCTCGTCACACGGATGCAGCGCCAACTAGATTTAGTGGACCACTGGACCCACATGAACAAAATAACGGTCAATGCAGAAAAAACCAAAGTTATTGTCTTCACACGTCGGAGACCCATCGTCAATGACCGCCTGCGGATATCAGACCAGCCACTCCCCTGGGCAACAACTGTAAAATACCTTGGAGTGCATCTAGACGCCAAACTGTTGTATAGTCATCACATTATGGAGAAGAAGACGTCTGGCCTCAAAATGCTGGGAGCTCTCCTCCCCTTTCTGAAGAGCTCATACCTCAGCCAACGCACGAAACTCCAGTTGTACCATGCCACAGTCGAACCATCTATTTTGTGTGGATCGACCTCTTGGGGTACTACGTGTGCCACTAACTACAAGAAGTTACAGGTTGTACAAAGCAGATGCCTACGATGGATCACAGGAGCCCTATGGTGGATCCGAAATCATGACATTCATCGAGCCTTAAGCGAATCTTACCTCTCAGACAAGGTCAAGGAGAAGGCACGAACCTTATTTCGGAAGTTGGACATGATACGTGACAGTACACCACAACTCACCACAGTAGGTGCGGTAGAACCCTTACGCAACCACAAATATAAAGTACCGAAGGCGATAGTATTTGAGCCTCCGTAAATGATATCCCTACGTAATTCTCCATAATTTAAGGACATATCGTCCTTTAGCACTTCTACACACATGTTTTCAAACACACACCAAAAGCAGCGAGTTAAAGGACCCTTCTGTGTGCCCAAACTAAAGCTGAAAGAAGAATAAATAAATAAAGAGAAAATTTTTACCCCTTCCATTCCCTACAGAAGTAAAAATCAACGAAGTTGATCAGACTTCAGCACCACCACACACACACACACATAAAAAAAAAGTTTAATGTGCTGTATTACAATGCGTGGTTTTTGTTATGTTGTTATGGACTTCAGCCCGAAGACTGTTTGACGCAGTTCTCCATGCTACTCTATCCTGTGCAAGCCTCTTCATCTCAGAATCCCTACTGCAACCTACATCTTGCAAATGTTCAAATGTGTGTGAATCCCTAAGGGACCAATCTGCCGAGGTCATTGGTCCCAAGACTTACACACTACTTAAACTAACTTATGCTAAGAACAACATACACACCCATGCCCGAGGGAGGGCTCGAACGTCTGGCAGGGAGGAGGGGGGGAGGGGGGCGCAATCCGTGACATGACGCCTCGAACCACGCGGCCACTCCTCGCGGCTTACATCATTCTGAATGCACTTACTGTATTCATCTCTTGGTCTTCCTCAACGATTTTTACCCGCCATGCTCCCCCCCCCCCCCCCCCCAGTACTAAACTGGTGATCCCTTGTGTCCCAGAACGCCTCTGTCAACCAGTCCCTTCTTTTAGTCAAGTTATGCCACAAGTTTCTTTCTCTTCAATTCTCTTCAGTACCTTCTCTTTGGTTACATGATCTGCCCATCTAATCTTCAGCATTCTTCTGTAGCACCTCATTTCAAAAGCTTCTGTTCTCTTCTTGTCTAAATTGTTTATCGCCCATGTTTACCTTCCATACATGATTACACTCCATACAAATACTTTCAGAAAAGACTTGAAAAGACTTCCTAACACTGAAATCTATACTCCATGTTAACAAACTTCTCTTCTTCAGAAACGCTTTTCCTGCCATTGCCAGCCTACATTTTATATCCTCTGTACTTCGATCTTCATCAGTTAGTTTGCTGCCCAAATAGCAAATCTCATTTCATTTCCCAATCTGTCAATGGCGAGCGTCTATGAATAACCATGGTTTCATGGTCTGGTGAAACATGCTTACGCGACCCGAGTTGTCCTACAGTAATTCTCTTAGCATCGCCTGATTTAATTCGACTACATTGCATTATCCTTGTTTTGGTTTTGTTGATGTTCATCTTATATCCTCCTTTCAACACACTGTTCATTCCGTTCAGCTGCTCTTCCGACAGAATTACAGTGTCATCCGGAAACCTCAGAGTTTTTATTTCCTCTCCCTGGACTTTAACTCCTGTTCCCAAATTTGTAGAAGTAAGTAACTCGTACTTGTGTAAAAACCGCCTTGGCCACTTTACCGGACGAGTAGTGTGAGCACTATTCTCGATTGGACACCGTGTCATAATTAATGACCCATAAAAGAAACTATCAGACTGACATAAATGACAAGGAACCACAACTGTAGGTCAGAAGACGTTGTTTTAACATCGATGCGTAGGTAAAGTATATACAAGTAAGGTAGCAAGAATAATACATTGTAATTTACTTTGTAAGTAGGCTGTTTATGTTTTCTTATTGGTAACGTTACGTAGCGCTCTGTATGAAAATCACTGGCTGTGCTGTGTGCAGTCTGTGGCTAGTTTGCATTGTTGTCTGCCGTTGTAGTGTTGGGCAGCTGGATGCGAACAGCGCGTAGCGTTGCGCAGTTGGAGGTGAGCCGCCAGCAGTGGTGTGGATGTGGGGAGAGAAATGGCGGAGTTTTGAAATTTGTAAGACTGGATGTCAAGAACTGATAGGGAGTTTTGAAAGTCAGATTGCGTTGCGCTAAAAATATTGTGTGTCAGTTTAAGCACAGTCATGTATAATTTTTCAAAGGGGACGTTTCAACTTACCGTACAACAGATGACACACAATCAAAGAAGCTTTTACTAAAAATTTCGGGACAAGCTCCGTCTGTCAGTCTCACCGACAACACTGGTGTTGAATATTAGAACTGTACTAACCACGTATAGGCAGCGCTGTTCAGGGAAAAAAATTTGTGTGGCTACTTTTCTCGTCCCGGCCACTTTATGACACCTTCTCCTGCCGATCATACTGTTAATTAGTAACCTAAATAAATTAGTATGTTACATTAATTAACAACAGGAATTGCCGCGTGGGATTAGCCGAGCGGTCAGGCGCTGCAGTCATGGACTGTGCGGCTGGTCCCGGCGGAGGTTCGAGTCCTCCCTCGGGCATGGGTGTGTGTGTTTGTCCTTAGGATGATTTAGGTTAAGTAGTGCGTAATCTTAGGGACTGATGACCTTAGCAGTTAAGTCCCATAAGATTTCACACACATTTGAACATTTTGAACAGTTATACCAACCATTGATATAACACATGAGCAGGAGTCTGTACATTGGGTGTACATACTGACGAAAGCGTGAAATAGAAGAAGCATATTACTGACCTTCTCCAACAACTACGTTCAGCTACTTTTGCTCTTCGTGTAATTGCTAATGTGCAAACAAACTAATCAGCCTCCTGACATATTTTACATATTTCCTCTCAATAATGCCTTACGGGATAATTTTCTGGGGTAACTCATCACTTAAAAATAAAGTATTGATATCACAAAAGAATAAGCACCTAAGAATAATATGTGGTGTTCGCCCACGAACGACAAGTAGGTACCTCTTCAAGCAGCTAGGCATTTTGCCTGCGAGGTCAGAATACATAATTCGCTAGTGCAATTCGTCATAAATAATCTATCACAATTTGAGAAGAACAGTGATGCACATACCTAAAACATTAGAAGCAGAAATGACCTTTATTACCGATTATTATTAAAGAAGACAGTGGCTCAGGAAGAAGTTCAATGTGTGGCAAGAAAAATATTTGATCAATTCTCGAACAACACAAAATGACAGACTGGAAGAAAAGCGACTTCTAAATATAACTTAAAATAATTTCTACTAGTCAGCTCCTTCTAATTTATATTTAAAAACTGGTAGCCGCTAAAAATAAATAAAAACATAAAAATAAATATTTTTAAATGTAGTCGCATGAGTAGGACAAAAAATAAGGTGTTCTTTAATATTAACACTAATCATGTACATATATTCGGTAAAATGACTTGGTCCACATCATTCCGATAAACGAATCGTCCACATGATCTTTGGAAAACTCAACTAATTACAAATTAAGTGCGTTGTCCTGCACAATTTCGAAAGGGCGATAACGTGACTGGAACACGGCTCATTGAAGTCACGCACCTTCACGTTAATTCACAGTTCAGCCATATACAACGCGCTAGTGTACAGTGCCTGCAGCTTCATTACAGTGCGTAGGTGGAGACTAAGCTGAACAACTTTCCACAACATCTTTAACGTTCTTGATCCGTCAGTCCTCAATTGCTGTTAACATTATAATAATCATTTTTAGGCGCCATTTTTTTTTTTTTTTTTTTTTTTTTTTTTTTTTTTTGCCAGACGCGTTTCGCTTCAGTTTATTAAGGTTTCATGAACGATCTGATATACGTACCCATTTACATTTGTAGGCAGCACTTTCAACTTACGTGTTACGCTGTTGTGTATGTAATAGGGCTGTTGATTTAATATCGATATTATTCAAACGATATTGGTATATGTCGGTGTTTAACTTTTCCCCCGATGTATCGATACTGAAACGGCAATATCTAGCGCCGATATTTTTATATTTTTTTCGGAATTGTCCATAAATATTTAAAATTGTTCTTTTGAAATTGTAGTAGAACATAATTTTACTTTCTCTGTGTGACGGAGTCTTATTACGTTTTGAACTTTCATCACGTCCTTTCTTCCTCCCTGATTATGTGAAGCAAGTAATCATACGTGGCACAAAGAAGAAGTCCGATTGTACTGAGAGATGGCGGCGTGAGTGGATTTCTGATGTGAAGAAATAGCACACCAGTTGCGATAAAAAAAAAAGTTTCTAACAATGCTAATGTGCTATTTCTTCACGTCGGCGTTCTTCAAAAACAGTTGCTGAAAACGATGAACAAAAATCTAAATGTCAATATTGGTCTTCGCAGTGGGCAGAAACGTGTGAGGGGAAATACTGACGTAATCGGCGCCCGGCGCTAACAGAAACTGCAACGTTTAGTTTCAACACGCAATTTTGGCACTACAACCGCTAGGTCGCTGGCGTTGGCAGAAATGAAAAAAACGCAGAATGCGACATAAATTGCCCCGGACAAATCCGATATGTGCCGAAATCGAACGACAGACCTAGCGGACACCTACATGCAGCTACCATTGTTAGCAAAGTGATTAACCTCAAACGTGAACGTGTATCGTTTTCCTTTCGATTCTTGCTCCAAGAGGGGATGGACACGCTGATAGCTTGTTGCTGTACAGATAATCTAATAATAAGTCAATACTAAAATATACAGCATCTCCAAAACCGGCAGTATATTTACAATGTGAAGCCGCTATTTTTATTGGCTGGTACGTCGGTATTTTATCCGTCGATATATCGATACCTTTCCTCGATATGACGTGTTCGATAATTATATTAATTTAAATATCGGTGCATCAGATTCCCTATATTTTTAAAAATATCAAGAGTCCTAATATGTAATCTACGAGTAAAAACAGTTCTGACTGGGACACAAACCGTACCCACAGTCCTCCACTATGTAAACTTGTTTGTATTACGAAATGTTGCCAACTCTGGGATGTATTTTGGTATGCATATGGTCAAATCGTAGATGTGTGTGTGTGTGTGTGTGTGTGTGTGGGTGGGTGGGTGGGTGTGTATGTTCACCAGGTTCAGTACTGACTTTATACGTGTCTGGTCATTTCTCAGTAGATTTCTCTCTGCTTTGGCTTTTGAACGTTATAATTTTGTTGTATTGGTATGAAATATGTATTACGATTATTTATTTTGCCAATGTTCATATCTTGTTCTGTATTTGAGGGTGACAGCCATGTTAGTTTGTACGTTACGGAAAATATATGAAGTGATTAGTTCCAAGAAGATTGGGGAGTAGGACAGAAGATGCTGGTTGGAGTAACGCTGCGAGGGTCAATGGTCAGGGATGCCTGGATACCGCAGAGGATAGAGCACTTGCCTGCGAAAGAAAAAGGTCCCAGGTTCGAGTCACCGTCCAGCACACAGTTTTAATCTCCCAGAACGTTTCGGTTTTATAACAGTTCGAAACTGTATAACAGATTTTCTCATTGAAATAAGGATTGTTTCTTTCGGACCATTACCATCTATAGTCATTAAAATTGTAATGAGAGTTAGGATTCATTAAGTAGTTGTATATTTACTTAAGGTGCGTATCCCAACTGGACTGGTGTGCGTTCGTTCAAATTGCCACTATTTACAAGAGTGAGCATGTGTTATCAGATTTAACTGCTCTATTTTCGCGCTCTTCTATATTCATAACTGAATTTCAATTCTTTTTTTAACTAATGTGTTAATAGAGAAAAGCGTGTTGGTTTCTTTAAGCTCACCTGACAAAAAATTAATCAGCCCTGGACAAATCATTACAAGCATCGTTTAGTACTGTGTAATTTCAACCCTGGGCTTGATAACCACCTGCATTCGTTTAGTAAGCGAGTCCACTAGGTTCTGCAGGTACGTCGCATTCAGGTTAAGCCACTCGCTGAGGTTTTGATGGCGCAATTCCACCAAATTACGTGGATGCTGATGTTGTCGTTTTACCCGCTGCTCCAACGTGTTCCACAGATTTATATGGGGTTCAAGTGAGGCGATTTTGTAAGCCAATCGAGGTGTAATAGAGCGTGGGAGTGTTGAGGGAACCAGTCACGTATTCTTCCAACCCGATGAGCTTAGCTGTTGTTGCCTTTATGTGCCTGTGTAAGCAATAGCGTCTTGCGAGATGAACTATTCCAAATGTTCATTGCGCGCAGTTCTTCGCTAATAGGTTGATATGGACCTTCAGTCACTGTTTGTAGCAATTCCTGTCGGGTTTAGAAGCGATTTTGTTTCCTAGGCTGTGAAACCGGCCTCCTGTTCCTCTCAATCAGGATATTTTCCTGACCACTGGCGTCGTGTTCCGTGGCCACGTGCGTTACATTACTGTTCTTATTGTTAGACTCACTGAATAGTCCACCGTGAAGCACCAATAAATCCAGCAACTTGACACATGGCCCAACACGATGGCCCCTTCTTGCCACTGTGTTACGTCCCTACACTTACCTAAGGAAACGCTAATGTCCGCCTGAAATACACTACTGGCCATTAAAATTGCAACACCGAGAAGAAATGCAAATGATAAACGGGTATTCATTGGACAAATATATTATACTAGAATTGGCATGTGATTACATTTTCACGCAATCTGGGTGTATAGATCCTGAGAAATCAGTACCCAGAACAACCACCTTTGGCCGTAATAACGGCCTTGATACGCCTGGGCATTGAGTCAAACAGAGCTTGGATGGCATAAACAGGTACAGCTACCCATGGAGCTTCAACGCTATACCACAGTTCATCAAGAGTAGTGACTGGCGTATTGTGACGAGTCAGTTGCTCGGTCACCATTGACCAGACGTTTTCAGTTGGTGAGAGCTCTGGAGAATGTGCTGGCCAGGGCAGCAGTCGAACGTTTTCCGTATCCACAAGGGCCCGTACAGGAACTGCAACATGCGGTCGTGCATTATCCAGCTGAAATGTAGGGTTTCGCAGGGATCGAATGAAGGGTAGAGCCACGGGTCGTAACACATCTGAAATGTAACGTCCATTGTTCAAAGTGCCGTCAGTGCGAACAAGAGGTGACCGAGACATGTAACCAATGGCAACCTATACCATTACACCGGGTGATACGCCAGTATGGCGATGACGAATCGCTTCCAATGTACGTTCACCGCGATGTCGATAAACATGGATGCGACCATCATGAAGCTGTAAACAAAACCTGGATTCATCAGAAAAAATGACGTTTTGCCATTCGTGCACCCAGGTTCGTCGTTGAGTACACCATCGCAAGCGCTCCTGTCTGTGATGCAGCGTCAAGGGTAATCGCAGCCATCGTCTCCGAGCTGATAGTCCATGCTGCTGCAAACGTCGTCGAACTGTTCGTGCAGATGGTAGTTGTCTTGCAAACGTCCCCATCTGTTGACTCAGGGATCGAGACGTGGCTGCACGATCCGTTACAGCCATGCGGATAAGATGCCTGTCATCTCGACTGCTAGTGATACGAGGCCGTTGGGATCCAGCACGGCGTTCCGTATTACCCTCCTGAACCCACCGATTCCATATTCTGCTAACAGTCATTGGACCTCGACCAACGCGAGAAGGAATGTCGCGATACGATGAACCGCAGTCGCGAAAGGCTACAATCCGACCTTTATCAAAGTCGAAAACGTGATGGTACGCATTTCTCCTCCTTACACGAGGCATCACAACAACATTTCACCAGACAACGCCGGTCAACTGCTGTTTGTGTATGAGAAATCTGTTGGAAACTTTCCTCATGTCAGCACGTTGTAGGTGTCGCCACCGGCGCCAACCTTGTGTGAAGACTCTGAATATATAATCATTTGCATTTCACAGCATCTTTTTCCTGTCGGTTAAATTTCGCGTCTGTAGCACGTCATCTTCGTGGTGTAGCAATTTTAATGGCCAGCAGTATATAAATGTCTCACTGATTGCTACCGCCTTATGCGCACGTAGAGGCAGCGCGCTCTTGATTGAGTATGTGCCTCGATCGCTGCGTCATCTGTAAAGGCTTAACAATTCAGCTGTGCATGCGCACTGGGGTGACTAATTTTTTATCTGGAGAGCTTATACAGTCTCTCCTACATGAAGACCGACAACTTTTCCATATGTGTACATTAAGCCAAAACGCTGCTATGTGTAGCAGTTCTTATTATTGCGACTTTATTTTCATTGGCTATAGAGATATTTCGGCTCAAAGGCCATTTTCAAGCACTCTGCAACATATAGTACGGTATTTAGATCATATATCTGTGAGTTTTCGTAATAAATAATTATTTTGTACATTTGGCGTAATACTTACTTCCATATTACATCGTTGACACTCTTGCTGTCAGGTATCTTACTTGGTGCGTTTTTAGGCAAAGCAGAGGCGAAATTATAAATTACTCGCTCAGTAATGTCTCAGCAGTGGATTTTTTCTTTGTTGGCCAGTATCGTTAAGATCTTGTTGACATTTTGTAAGTTTGACAGATTCGAGTTGTCAGCGATGTTACATGGTTACAGATTTGTTACAGATTTGTTTTTTATAAATCTATGGAGTTGTGTGATAGTAAAATCATTGCAGCTGTATATAGGTGTTCGTTTTATGAAATTATCCGTGGTCAATAACTTCAATAAAATTATCAAAATAGTTTTTATGTTTTAAATCGGTTTGTTCGTTTAAAATTTTTTCTGGATTTTTGCGGGTGTGTTTATAGATTTCTAGCTCTTCCAGAAAATTCAATATTGGGCCTTTTAGTGTTATGTGGAGAATTTGCATCGAATTTTCAATCTGGTCTATGACGTGATTTTCAGTTTTTACATGGTTAAATAATGTAGATGGGTTTGTGTCACTGTTTCTGGTGTGTTCTCGGTATTTAATTTGGAAATTTCTGCCTGTTTTTGCCGGCCGAAGTGGCCGTGCGGTTAAAGGCGCTGCAGTCTGGAACCGCAAGACCGCTACGGTCGCAGGTTCGAATCCTGCCTCGGGCATGGATGTTTGTGATGTCCTTAGGTTAGTTAGGTTTAACTAGTTCTAAGTTCTAGGGGACTAATGACCACGGCAGTTGAGTCCCATAGTGCTCAGAGCCATTTGAACCATCTGCCTGTTTGTCCTATATAGAATATTCCGCGGTCATTACATTCAGTTTCATCAGAAGGTGAGGCCCCGTCGGTTGCAGCGCCATACAGCTGTATTACTCCTGGCTGGAATGCTGCTTTGCCGGCCGAGGTGGCCGATCGGTTCTAGGCGCTACAGTCTGGAACCGCGCGATCGCTACGGTCGCAGGTTCAAATCCTGCCTCGGGCATGGATGTGTGTGATGTCCTTAGGTTAGTTAGGTTTAAGTAGTTCTAAGTTCTAGGGGACTGATGACCTCAGAAGCTAAGTTCCATAGTGCTCAGAGCCATTTGAACCATTTTTGAATGCTGCTTTTAGAACGTCCGATCGTGAATGTAATACTAATCGTCTTCTGTTTTCTTAAAACTGTAACTACCAGTTTCACTGAAATTGCAGTGATGTTGCCAGTGTAAGTGTGACCTAAACTCACAGATATATGATCTAAATACCGTACTATATGTTGCAGAGTGCTTGAAAATGGCCTTTGAGCCGAAATAGGCCTATAGCCAATGAAAATAAAGTCATAGTGATAACAACTGCTACACATAGCAGCGTTTTGGCTTAATGTTCACATAATGTCCTTACAAGACAATACACCGCTGCAGGCCCAGAAGAATTTAAAACTTTTCCATAGTTTAGGTAATACTTCCACTGTCAATATTACTGCAAAGTCAGTGAAACTCTTAGGTATAGTTTTAAGTAAACAGAAGACGATTAGTATAACGTTCACGATCGGACGTTCTAAAAGCAGCAATCCAGCCAGGAGTAATACAGCTGTATGGCGCTGCAAACCGACGGGGCATCACTTTCTGATCAAACTGAGGAGAAGGAACGAGAAGAATATGTACTTGGAGACAGAAGTGATGAAGGGAATAAAAGCGGTAAAGAAAATAGAATGGTGAAACGCGATGGAATTTAATGAAGTGATGTTAGATGTGAGGGCAAAAGGAGTAGTCGAAAGGAGCGGTTACGCTGTATGATGGAGGTGGTGCGGAAGGGAAGAAACACACAGACTGATTGGAAGGATGTTATCATAGCTGTTCTCAATAAGGGAAACAGGAAAGAAGCAGAACTTGAGATTGTCGTTTTAAGTGTCTACGAATCGATAAGAATGCAAACTGTGTCAGGACAGGTGGACTCCCGCTGCCACCTACCGCATTGCTTGGAACATGCCCGGTACACCACCATTGGCCGTATGGTGTATTCTGAACGGAGTAGGAAGCTGTGCAGGGGCAGAGGATTCTGGGGCAGCAAGGATGAAGCCAACGGAATTAGAAACAACGTTAACACTGTAAACTGGCGCCGAGATTCTGCTCGGGACTTGGCAGTGGTCACAACAAATTCCGTCCCCATTTCAGTGGAAGATTACGGGAACGGAAGGCATCGAAAAGTCTCGCCTTTTCTACGAGCTCATCCCACAGAAAAAGTCAGGCATTTAAACTGACTAGTTCACCATCATAGATGTGTAAACAGGTCAATAAGTACACCGACCCCTCTAAGATTCGGAGTCCCCATTGAGCAGTTTATTTGACCGGTCTGCTACGGTGTCTACGAACGGTCGATCGTTCGCTTGTCATACGGTATGAGCATCGAATTTTTTGTCGTGCTAACGTGAGAATCCGACCCAAGCTGAAATCTGTAAGGATCGTCCAATTGCACAGTTAATAGATGAAAATCACTTGAAACCATGTAAGAACGTATGCATAAAGTGACTGACACTGCATTCCCCATCGCTCGATGCTTCTCAGCTGGCTTTTTTTTGTTGCTGCTGTATCAGCAGATCTGCCTCAAGCTGCTGCTATTGTAGGAAGCTTCTGGGTCGGTGTTTGTTCGGTATACGTTACGTTGGTGGGTGGCCGGTGAAGTGTTGAGCGCCGGTGTGGGGGAGAGTTGCTCTGCTATTCTATCCGCCAGCCAACGCGTCCTACCCCTTGGTCACGTACTATATAGAGTTTCGTTACTCCTCTACCATTTCTGAAGTGTCTCGTGTGTCAAGATCATTTCCTGGTGCGATACAAGATGACAGCTTAAGGCAGTCGCAAGATTAAATAGAGAACGGAATTTAAGGCTGAAGCAGTCGCGACCTTAAAGTATTCAATGTTACTTGTATACAAAATGTAGCAGAAATGGAGATAGATTGTTCTCCCTAGTTCCATCCTTGTTCCGGCAGGCTTTGGTTAAAGTGAAGCTACTCACGGATGTCCAGTTGGGTTCTATTTACCGTATGGCAGCGAAACTGGATACATATGCTGACGCATTAATGGGAAACCGATTTACGTTGGAAAAGAAGTTCCAGTTTTGGCCACTAGGTGCAAATTTGGCGCTCTAAAGCGTCTCGTCGACGTCTCCGATGTTCGTATTGAACAAACTGTGAAAGCGGCGGTTAATAATAAAATCAACATTATGCCTTTCTTATTCATTTGCGCTTGTCTGCCCCCGTCCCTTTGCTAATCTATTATGGATCGAAACATCTGGATACACTTTCTTGCATTCGCAGCGCCAGGTAGGCACCTGGTGGCCAAAACTGAAACTAATTTTCTCCTGCGTAAATCGGTTCCGCATTAACGCGTTAGAATATTGCCAAGTTTCGCTCACATGCGATAATTACAGTCCACGCTGGACTTCGTGGGTAGCTGTACTTTAATTAATAACACACGCTACTGGCACGTCTCGACAGTTATGCAGGACTTACAATTCAACAAAGAGTCCTAGACATAAAACGAGATGCCATTTTCTCAGAGTGAAAGCACCGGCGCAGCCCTAAGAAAATACAGGATGTTTCAGAATCACTATTACAGGCTTGTAGGAGTTGATGAGGGACTTAGTAGATAAAATCTGGCAAGAAGGCCGTGTATGGAAATGTACCGTTTGGAAGTAAAATAAGTTTGAAGACCGGGTCCCTGTCAAATCTCCCGCTTCACGGTACGCGCACAGCGGAGACAATGAGTTTTGACCTGTGTGCTCCACCACTGTCCCAAGTCTCAGCCTTGCTGCTAGTTATACAAGGTGTACCTGTGACGTCCGCTTTCATATTCGTACACCATGTCCACCCTGGATGCGCTTCCCTGCAGCACCATCCCTCCTAGTTGCTACCATACTGCCGGCCGGTGTGGCCGTGCGGTTCTAGGCGCTTCAGTCTGGAACCGCGTGACCGCTACGGTCGCAGGTTCGAATCCTGCCTCGGGCATGGATATGTGTGATGTCCTTAGGTTAGTTAGGTTTAAGTAGTTCTAAGTTCAAGGGGACTGATGACCACAGATGTAGTCCCATAGTGCTCAGAGCCATTTTTGCTAACATACTAATTTCTCACTACCGTTGTTTTAGACGGGCGTAAATGATATGTGATGGACTGACGCGACCAGGAAAACATTTTCGATACATGTGTGGTATAGCTCTACTACACTCCTGGAAATTGAAATAAGAACACCGTGAATTCATAGTCCCAGGAAGGGGAAACTTTATTGACACATTCCTGGGGTCAGATACATCACATGATCACACTGACAGAACCACAGGCACATAGACACAGGCAACAGAGCATGCACAATGTCGGCACTAGTACAGTGTATATCCACCTTTCGCAGCAATGCAGGCTGCTATTCTCCCATGGAGACGATCGTAGAGATGCTGGATGTAGTCCTGTGGAACGGCTTGCCATGCCATTTCCACCTGGCGCCTCAGTTGGACCAGCGTTCGTGCTGGACGTGCAGACCGCGTGAGACGACGCTTCATCCAGTCCCAAACATGCTCAATGGGGGACAGATCCGGAGATCTTGCTGGCCAGGGTAGTTGACTTACACCTTCTAGAGCACGTTGGGTGGCACGGGATACATGCGGACGTGCATTGTCCTGTTGGAACAGCAAGTTCCCTTGCCGGTCTAGGAATGGTAGAACGATGGGTTCGATGACGGTTTGGATGTACCGTGCACTGTTCAGTGTCCCCTCGACGATCACCAGTGGTGTACGGCCAGTGTAGGAGATCGCTCCCCACACCATGATGCCGGGTGTTGGCCCTGTGTGCCTCGGTCGTATGCAGTCCTGATTGTGGCGCTCACCTGCACGGCGCCAAACACGCATACGACCATCATTGGCACCAAGGCAGAAGCGACTCTCATCGCTGAAGACGACACGTCTCCATTCGTCCCTCCAATCACGCCTGTCACGACACCACTGGAGGCGGGCTGCACGATGTTGGGGCGTGAGCGGAAGACGGCCTAACGGTGTGCGGGACCGTAGCCCAGCTTCATGGAGACGGTTGCGAATGGTCCTCGCCCATACCCCAGGAGCAACAGTGTCCCTAATTTGCTGGGAAGTGGCGGTGCGGTCCCCTACGGCACTGCGTACGATCCTACGGTCTTGGCGTGCATCCGTGCGTCGCTGCGGTCCGGTCCCAGGTCGACGGGCACGTGCACCTTCCGCCGACCACTGGCGACAACATCGATGTACTGTGGAGACCTCACGCCCCACGTGTTGAGCAATTCGGCTGTACGTCCACCCGGCCTCCCGCATGCCCACTATACGCCCTCGCTCAAAGTCCGTCAACTGCACATACGGTTCACGTCCACGCTGTCGCGGCATGCTACCAGTGTTAAAGACTGCGATGGAGCTCCGTATGCCACGGCAAACTGGCTGACACTGACGGCGGCGGTTTACAAATGCTGCGCAGCTAGCGCCATTCGACGGCCAACACCGCGGTTCCTGGTGTGTCCGCTGTGCCGTGCGCGTGATCATTGCTTGTACAGCCCTCTCGCAGTGTCCGGAGCAAGTATGGTGGGTCTGACACACCGGTGTCAATGTGTTCTTTTTTCCATTTCCAGGAGTGTATTA
The DNA here is from genome assembly GCF_023898315.1 of Schistocerca nitens. Lineage (NCBI taxonomy): Eukaryota > Metazoa > Arthropoda > Insecta > Orthoptera > Acrididae > Schistocerca > Schistocerca nitens. The sequence goes on along the minus strand of NC_064615.1, from coordinate 243,952,097 downwards.
CTTATCGTAGTGCGAAGCGGGAGACTTGAAAGTGGTCCGTTCTTCAAACTTATTTTACATCCAAGTGGAACATTTACGGACATGGGTGCCCTCCCAAAACATTATCAATAAGTCCCGACTAGTACCCTAGAAGCCTGTAAATTATGAAACACATTATATAGCTGGTAATTTCTTCTTCGCCTATTACAACAGTCTTCCTGTATTGTCCAATTGACTCACTAATCAAAGCATATACCTGGCGGTTGTGGTCCCATTCTCAAAGCTGAATGCTGGAATGATCCCTTTCATCGCAGTGTGATAGATCCTTTCCTCCTCCTTGTTCTTTCACACGCTATGGTTGGTCTCTAATGATCTTGACGTTGCCAGGAACTTAAACTATAACAATGTAAAACCAGATTGGTCAACGTGTAAACGCAAATGGTGACCCACTTTTAACTCTCTCCATTCGTGACTGTGGTTAATAAAAAGATATGCAGCATACTGACAGCGGTATGGCTATTCAGTACAACATTTCGTCCTACACGAAAAAAATGTAAACCTTCATGGAAACTAGGACACATTCCTTGGTACCACCATATCATTCAAAGAAATCAACAGCTGGTTGGTAACTGTTCTGATAACATATAACACAACAACGGAACCTTAATAATATCCTCTGTTCACAAGATAGCATTCCTTCCTGCCATGTAACCACGTACTGTTATAATAAAGAACACATACAAATAAAAAAACTACAAGCTGACGTCAATATATTAGAGAATGAAGGAAGACGTTATGTACTCATGTATTATGATTTTTTTAGAGAACGAAAATCTCCACTATAAAATTCAACATCGATTGCACAAACAGAGATCTTGAGAAACTTAGCTCGCTAGGTTCGTCTATGCGACCCAGAGCGCTGTAGACACCGGCGCCCATGTGGATACCGTGTTCCCTGCTTCAGGAATGTGTTCGATACGTTTCCGGGCTGTCGTTTAGTGACTAAAATACAAGCTTACCGAGTATCGGTAGTGTCCGAAAGAACAGATACCATCTTCATATACAAGGTGAGTCACCTAACGTTACCGCTGGATATATTTCGTAAACCACATCAAATACTGACGAAACGATTCCACAGACCGAACATGAGGAGAGGGGCTAGTGTAATTGGTTAATACAAACCATAAAAAAATGCACGGAAGTATGTTTTTTAACACAAACCTACGTTTTTTAAATGGAACCCCGTTAGTTTTGTTAGCACATCTGAACATATAAACAAATACGTAGTCAGAGCCGTTTGTTGCATTGTAAAATGTTAATTACATCCGGAGATGTTGTAACCTAAAGTTGACGCTTGAGTACCACTCCTCCGCTGTTCGATCGTATCGGAGAGCACCGAATTACGTAGGGATCCAAAGGGAACGGTGGTGGACCTTAGGTACAGAAGAGACTGGAACAGCACATTACGTCCACATGCTAACACCTTTTTATTGGTCTTTTTCACTGACGCGCATGTACATTACCACGAGGGGTGAGGTACACGTACACACGTGGTTTCCGTTTTCAATTACGGAGTGGAATAGAGTGTGTCCCGACATGTCAGGCCAATAGATGTTCAATGTGGTGGACATCATTTGCTGCACACAATTGCAATCTCTGGCGTAATGAATGTCGTACACGCCGCAGTACATCTGGTGTAATGTCGCCGCAGGCTGCCACAATACGTTGTTTCATATCCTCTGGGGTTGTAGGCACATCACGGTACACATTCTCCTTTAACGTACCCCACAGAAAGAGGTCCAGAGGTGTAAGATCAGGAGAACGGGCTGGCCAATTTATGCGTCCTCCACGTCCTATGAAACGCCCGTCGAACGTGTACCTCACCCCTCATGGTAATGTACATGTGCGTCAGTGAAAAAGACCAATAAAAAGCTGTTAGCATGTGGACGTAATGCGCTGTTCCAGTCTCTTCTGTACCTAAGGTCCATCACCGTTCCCTTTGGATCCCTACGTAATTCGGTGCTCTCCGATACACACGATCGAACAGCGGAGGAGTGGTACTCAAGCGTCATCTTTAGGTTACAATATTTCCGGATGTAATTAACATTTTATAATGCAACAAACGGCACTGATTACGTATTTGTTTATATGTTCAGATGTGCTAAAAATCCTAACGGGGTTCCATTTAAAAAAACGTTGGTTTGTGTTAAAAAAACATACTTCCGTGCATTTTTTTATGGTTTGTATTAACCAATTATACTAGCCCCTCTCGTCACGTTCGGTCTGTGGAATCGTTTCGTCAGTATTTGATGTGGTTTACGAAATATATCCAGCGGTAATGTTAGGTGACTCACCCTGTATATATATAGTTAAGACTCACCGGCCATTTGACCATCTTCTTCTGCACGGATGCACAAACAGTGCCCGAACTCTTACGGGAATCTGCAAAAAGCCGCGAGTAATGAGTATAATGGGCAGGGGCACTATGAATATAGTGTGGGACAATAAGTTGGGAATGGGGGTCTCACGGGAGGCGTTCCAGAGATACGTCCCTGCAGTCGCACTATCGTCTGTGTCCACGGTGGTTCAGATGGATAGAGCGCCTGCCATGCAAGCAGGAGATTCTGGGTTCGAATCCCGATCGGGGCACACACTTTTAACTCTCCCCGTTGACTTATATCAATGCCTATATGCAGCTAGGGGTATTCATTACATTGTGATTTCATTCTGACGAGCTGAATGGTCACCGATAGTATCTGTTTTTTCGGAGAGGTCCGAAAAAATATACAAAAAGAGTTTGGCAGAGGGTAAAATGTGTCAACACTAAACTTTTAAAATCAAGAATGTTTTCTGAAACATGCTAACAAACTACCGCAAACAGGATAGGGCACTGGGTATTGCTAGCAAACTCTTATACCACAAATGGCAAAACAATAAGTTCTTTACGAGGTATCAGGGATCATACCAGGTCACTGAAGTGACTTCACCAGTAAATGTAGAACTGCAAATGTTGACAAAGGTGTCTGGATTCCATGTCAGTAAAGTGAAGCCATTTAAAGCAGCGATTGATGCGTTACTGCAGGTTTCTTCCCTATTGCTAGAAATGGAAAAAAATTCCTAAGAAATTGAAAGATACATGTAATGTACTGTCTGAACATAGCTCAAGAAGCGAGGGAAAATAGCGTGATCTACATGTTTTTATACTTTTGGTGCCGGCCGCTGTGGCCGAGCGGTTCTAGGTGCTTCGGTCCGGAACCACGGGGCTGCTACGGTCGCAGGTTCGAATCCTGCCTTGAGCGTGGATCTGTGTGATGACCTTAGTTTAGTTAGGTTTAACTAGTTCCAGGTCTAGGGGAATGGTGACCTCAGATGTTAAGTCCCATAGTGCTCAGAGCCATTTGAACCATTTTTATACTTTTGGTGCACATAGGATATGTTGGGATGTATGTTAGGATAATTAGGGTAATATTATTTGTCACTTGCTTATCAAATGGCTCTGAGCACTATGGGACTTAACATCGGAGGTCATCAGTCCCCTAGAACTTAGAACTACTTAAACCTAACTAACCTAATAACATCACACATATCCATGCCTGAGGCAGGACTCGAACCTAAGACCGTAGCGGTCGCGCGGTTCCAGACTGTAGCGCCTAGAACCGCTCGGCCACTCCGGCCGGCTCACTTGCTTATGTTTGATACTCTAGGTATACAGTGATCAGAAGGAGGGAGGGGATTGGTGGTAATTCCGTTTCTGTTAGGTGGTATACCACTGGTGATAAGCAGAAGGATTACCAGGGACATGACGCTCTTACGTTTTTGCAGACGAGGAGCGATTGGGGATCGGCCTTTGAACACTGGGATTTTGTTCTCAAGACAGCCAGATGCAGTATTCAAAAATCATGGATGGACAACTAAGTTGACATTCAACATTTGGGAGGTGAAGAACGAAGGCTCAACATGTTCATAGAGACACAAAGAGGCAAAGAAAGGAGTATTAGCAGTAATACAAAACGTGTATCGAGAGTTAAAGCTTTCCTAGGAAAATCTAAGGGCTGAATTGCAGCAACTGAAAGAAGTTGTTCCACGATCACTAGTGTGGAAGGAAAATAGGATGCAGGTGGGAAGCTATTAACAATGGTGTTTGCAACAGCAGAGGCAACGGCCTTGCCGCAGTTGATACACCGGTTCCCGTGAGATCACCGAAGTTAAGCGCTGTCGGACGTGGCCGACGCTTGGATGGGTGACCATCCAGGCCGCCATGCGCTGTTGTCATTTTTCGGGGTGTACTCAGCCTCGTGATGCCGATTGAGGACCTACTCGACCGAATAGTAGCGGTTCCGGTCAAAGAAAACCATCTTAACGACCGGGAGAACGGTGTGCTGACCACACGCCCCTCCTATCCGCATCCTCACCTGAGGATGACACGGCGGTCGGATGGTCCCGATGGGCCACTTGTGGCCTGAAGACGGAGTGCTTGCAACAGCAGACAATGAAGAAACTGCAAGCTTGAATGACACAATAAGAATCGTACAAGAGATGGCAAAAGTTAAAAAGCAACAGTGGCTTGGCACGCAACACAACCAGTAAACATGGAACAAGGGATATTGAAAATTACCGAAACAGTGCGAAAACTGACGACAGTATTAGAGCAGTAAATGCAGAGCACCGTGGATAGCCTAAATAGTTGTTTAAAGGAGGTGCAAAGTCACCTAAAAGCACTTGATGAAAGGATGGTAGTAGGAAGCTATCGTGGACATTAACGGACAGTTTAGAGACAGTGAGGATCGAAATTGAAACGTTCCATGAAGTGATTCATCACGCCACCCATGTACAATCGAGTGTGACACTGCTAACACCACTGCAATTTCTGATACGGTTACAACAAGCATAGGCAGACTTCCTCGCAGAGTTACAGCACACCGTACCTTTAACGGAAAAAAATATATAGCCTTGTTTTACCACATGTCTACTGTTGAATTTAACACTGACCAAGCTTATTTATACATCAACATACAATTTCTGGCAGTAAGGATAAACGCATGATATCGATGTTTTATGATCCATTCATATCCTATTACGTTGGACACCATAATGAATGAGCGCAAGTACAGACTCACGAAGTGTTACTGGTCTCTGAATGAAAACATACTTACTTACCTATGTCCACATCAGATCTGGACAACTGTATTAGTGGGAATATTACCATATGTTCAGCCAGAGTAGTACAGAAACATTATGCGTATTGCCTGTACAGAACCTAAGCTTCCTCAACAACACCCTGGATTCCAGTCCATTACAATCTGATGATCTCAGAAAAGGAAAAATTTCAGTTAACCAGATGCCGTTAACTCCACGCAAAAAGCAACAATTGTTAGAGCGTCCATAACAAGTGTTATCCTGACTCTAGTTCTCTTTTGTGCAATACCCTTCCTTTTAAGCCGGCCGTTGTGGCCGTGCGGTTCTGGCGCTACAGTCTTGAACCGCGTGACCGCTACGGTCGCAGGTTCGAATCCTGCCTCGGGCATGGATGTGTGTGATGTCCTTAGGTTAGTTAGGTTTAAGTAGTTCTAAGTTCTAGGGGATTGATGACCACAGATGTTAAGTCCCATAGTGCTCAGAGCCATTTGAACCACTTCCTTTTAAAACGCAAAATATCCCGCTTAAACGTACCACATCCATCAAATACCCATGGAATGGATACATACTAGTCGTGTGACTAGGGCCTGCCTTCGGGTAGACATACTAGTGATAAAAATTAAAAATAGAAACTGTAAAGTGTGTTAGTAGTAGGAAACAGACAGAAAGTTAGATAATTAACACAGACTAAGATAGAAGCCTTAAGGTTCAGTTCAAGAAGCAAAAAAGGCATTGAACTAAGATTAATGTAAAATTGTAAATATAAAACGTGTACAGACTAGTTTAGCAGCAGATACAGAAAGTATTCAGTGCAAATTTCTAGGAGAAGAGGAGAATGTTATGCTAATCAGTAGAAAACTGGAAGAAATTAAATTTTTCTTTAGTTCACACTAGCATAGCCACAGGTGAACCAGGGATGGGTGATGGCATAGCTATGCAGCATAAGAAAACACTCAACATAGCTATGCAGCATAAGAAAACACTCAACATAGCTATGCAGCATAAGAAAACACTCAATGCTTTAAGTCTGTTGTGTACAAGAGCACATATTGCTACATCAGCAACAATAGCCCAGCACAAGTTAGACATGCAGAAAAATGTCTGCCAAGAGAGAGGGACAGTGACGTATTTATTAGCTCTTGTGATGTGGAGCAACAAGCATTACCTCAGACACAATAACACATTCCAGAGAATCGTCAATGCAGGTAAGAGCCTTTAACAAATTGTTAAACACAGCAGAACAAGGACCACTGACAATTGGTAAAGGAATAAGAAACTTCCTGGCAGATTAAAACTTCGTGCCCGACCGCGACTCGAACTCGGGACCTTTGCCTTTCGCGGGCAAGTGCTCTACCATCTGAGTTACCGAAGCACAACTCACGCCCGGTACTCACAGCTTTACTTCTGCCAGTATCTCGTCTCCTACCTTCCAAACTTTACAGAAGCTCTCCTGCGAACCTTGCAGAACTAGCACTGCTGAAAGAAAGGATATAGCGGAGACATGGCTTAGCCACAGCCTGAGGGATGTTTCAAGAATAAGATTTTCACTCTGCAGCGGAGTGTGCGCTGATATGAAACTTCCTGGCAGATTAAAACTGCGTGCCCGACCGCGACTCGAACTCGGGACCTTTGCCTTTCGCGGGAAAGTGCTCTACCATCTGAGTTACCGAAGCACAACTCACGCCCGGTACCCACAGCTTTACTTCTGCCAGTATCTCGTCTCCTACCTTCCAAACTTTACAGAAGCTCTCCTGCGAACCTTGCAGAACTAGCACTCCTGGAAGAAAAGATATAGCGGAGACATGGCTTAGCCACAGCCTGAGGGATGTTTCCAGAATGAGTCCTAGTTCTGCAAGGTTCGCAGGAGAGCTTCTGTAAAGTTTGGAAGGTAGGAGACGAGATACTGGCAGAAGTAAAGCTGTGAGTACCGGGCGTGAGTCGTGCTTCGGTAGTTCAGATGGTAGAGCACTTTCCCGCGAAAGGGAAAGGTCCCGAGTTCGAGTCGCGGTCGGGCACGCAGTTTTAATCTGCCAGGAAGTTTCATATCAGCGCACACTCCGCTGCAGAGTGAAAATCTCATTCTGGTAAAGGGATAGGTCACATTCAGGCATAATGAACAGAGCCTCACATCAGTACCTCTCACCAGTCTCCATAAATACCCCACTCTCCAGCTCATTCAGTTGGTCATTAGAATTAATACCAACATTACTCAATTCAATTATTAGTATGGTGTAATGTCACTCATATGTTAGATATTCCAGCCCTACTCTGAACACGTTGTTTGCGATTTCCTACATAGCAATAACCAAATAACGATGACCTGCCACTTGTGGGACCTTGTGTCCGTTATCACCTACCACATCGCTGATGGGGAGGCTGAGTGGTGCTAATCACGCTAACATCGTCGCCACTGCTGGGGGAGAGGGCTATCCGCTGTCTCTGTTCCTGACCATCACTGCAACCACTTCCAGATGCCAGGGCGTATCTACATCTACATCTACATCCATACTCCGCAAGCCACCCGACGGTGTGTGGCGGGGTGTAACTTGAGTACCTCTATCGGTTCTCCCTTGTATTCCAGTCTCGTATTGTTCGTGGAAAGAAGGAGGGTCGATATGCTTCTGTGTGGGCTCTACTCTCTCTGATTTTATCCTCATGGTCCCTTCGCGAGATATACGTAGGAGGGAGCAATATACTGCTTGACTCTTCGGTGAAGATATGTTCTCGAAACTTTAACAAAAGCCCGTACCGAGCTACTGAGCGTCTCTCCTGCAGAGTCTTCCACTGGAGTTTCTCTATCATCCCCGTAACGCTTTCGCGATTACTAAATGATCCAGTAACGAAGCGCGCTGCTCTCCGTTGGATCTTCTCTATCTCTTCTATCAACCCTATCTGGTACGGATCCCACACTGCTGAGCAGTATTCAAGCAGTGGGCGAACAAGCGTACTGTAACCTACTTCCTTTGTTTTCGGATTGCATTTCCTTAGGATTCTTCCAATGAATCACAGTCTGGCATCTGCTATACCGACGATCAACGTTATACACTCCTGGAAATGGAAATAAGAACACCGTGAATTCATTGTCCCTGGAAGGGGAAACTTTATTGACACATTCCTGGGGTCAGATACATCACATGATCACACTGACAGAACCACAGGCACATAGACACAGGCAACAGAGCATGCACAATGTCGGCACTAGTACAGTGTATATCCACCTTTCGCAGCAATGCAGGCTGCTATTCTCCCATGGAGACGATCGTAGAGATGCTGGATGTAGTCCTGTGGAACGGCTTGCCATGCCATTTCCACCTGGCGCCTCAGTTGGACCAGCGTTCGTGCTGGACGTGCAGACCGCGTGAGACGACGCTTCATCCAGTCCCAAACATGCTCAATGGCGGACAGATCCGGAGATCTTGCTGGCCAGGGTAGTTGACTTACACCTTCTAGAGCACGTTGGGTGGCACGGGATACATGCGGACGTGCATTGTCCTGTTGGAACAGCAAGTTCCCTTGCCGGTCTAGGAATGGTAGAACGATGGGTTCGATGACGGTTTGGATGTACCGTGCACTATTCAGTGTCCCCTCGACGATCACCAGTGGTGTACGGCCAGTGTAGGAGATCGCTCCCCACACCATGATGCCGGGTGTTGGCCCTGTGTGCCTCGGTCGTATGCAGTCCTGATTGTGGCGCTCACCTGCACGGCGCCAAACACGCATACGACCATCATTGGCACCAAGGCAGAAGCGACTCTCATCGCTGAAGACGACACGTCTCCATTCGTCCCTCCATTCACGCCTGTCGCGACACCACTGGAGGCGGGCTGCACGATGTTGGGGCGTGAGCGGAAGACGGCCTAACGGTGTGCGGGACCGTAGCCCAGCTTCATGGAGACGGTTGCGAACGGTCCTCGCCGATACCCCAGGAGCAACAGTGTCCCTAATGTGCTGGGAAGTGGCGGTGCGGTCCCCTACGGCACTGCGTAGGATCCTACGGTCTTGGCGTGCATCCGTGCGTCGCTGCGGTCCGGTCCCAGGTCGACGGGCACGTGCACCTTCCGCCGACCACTGGCGACAACATCGATGTACTGTGGAGACCTCACGCCCCACGTGTTGAGCAATTCGGCGGTACGTCCACCCGGCCTCCCGCATGCCCACTATACGCCCTCGCTCAAAGTCCGTCAACTGCACATACGGTTCACGTCCACGCTGTCGCGGCATGCTACCAGTGTTAAAGACTGCGATGGAGCTCCGTATGCCACGGCAAACTGGCTGACACTGACGGCGGCGGTGCACAAATGCTGCGCAGCTAGCGCCATTCGACGGCCAACACCGCGGTTCCTGGTGTGTCCGCTGTGCCGTGCGTGTGATCTGTGCTTGTACAGCCCTCTCGCAGTTTCCGGAGCAAGTATGGTGGGTCTGACACACCGGTGTCAATGTGTTCTTTTTTCCATTTCCAGGAGTGTATGATCATTCCATCATTTTAAATCACTCCTAATGCGTACTCCCAGATAATTTATGGAATTAACTGCTTCCAGTTGCTGACCTGCTATTTTGTAGCTAAATGATTAGGGAACTATCTTTCTATGTATTCGCAGCACATTACACTTGTCTACATTGAGATTCAGTTGCCATTCCCTGCACCATGCGTCAATTCGCTGCAGGTCCTCCTGCATTTCAGTACAATTTTCCATTGTCTCGCGAAGACAGGATCGTCTGGCTACATGACTTCCAACAGCGTGTCACATCCTGGTGTGTCATTACGGTCACTGCCCTCTTCCGGAGTGGATCGAGGACATTCTAAACAGTGGGGCACTCTCTCACTACATGGCTTTCGCTGCAGGCTGTCAGACGACAGTCTATATGACTTCAGCCAAACTGCTGGAGTAGCAGCATTGGTGACTAGCTGAGCTGAGACAACAACAAGAGTCAGCAGATTTCCACCATCCCGCTGGCATGAGGTGTCAGCCGAGGCTCATGAGATATTAAACTGTAAATCTCAAACAATAAATGTTAACGTGCTAATCATGTTTTATTAGCGCTGAAAAGCTCTCTACAGGTATACATTCCTATCCAGACACTGTATAGGTGTCTCTGCTCAACACACCTGCACTCTGTTTTGTAGTGTTTATGTAAAATCAACGTAAATATTATGTAATACTGATGTAAAAGAGGTGCTGTGCTTCGCAAGGATGGAAATTTTCTTTTTCATTAAAGATGAGGAGGTAGACAATTAAGGTAGGAGATGTGAATTTTGTTTCTTTTATGAAGTAGCATTTGCAAAAGTGCGGTTTTTGTAATTGCCAGAAGGAGGAGTTCCTTTTGCGTTAAGTTTTGACTGTTATGCGCGAACGAGAAGCAGAAAAAAATTTAGAGATGTAGATCAAATGAAGCAGCTTGTTTGGAAGATTAGCAATGACAGCAATGAAGATTTTGTCAGAGAATTGTCATGGCATCATTGTGAGCCGTGTGAGTGAAATTTTAGTATGAATTTTGCATGGGTAAAATATTCAATATCACAACCCTGAAGATGCGGATCAAGAACAGAAGACGAGAAGGTGAATGGGCGAAAGAAAAATAAACTACGGTCTATGCAGAAAGATTTTATCAAGAAAGAAGACAGGAACCCAAGACATCGGATGAGCATGAATCGTTTCAACTTTCGTTAAAAAAAGTGAGAATGTACGGAATAATAGAAGACAAAATAGATTGAGAAGTTTTACAGAGAGAGGAAAAGTGTAAATGGACCGTGGGTGATTGATGAACATTTGTATATAAAGTGGCTCTAATGTGAACATTTATGCTGGAACAGACGACTTCAGAACTATGCAGATAAATTAGAATCATTATTGTGAGGGCATAGCACTCGTTAGTTTTGAAAGTGGAAGTTTTAAATAAACTGATGCCACGCCAGCTAAAATAAGTGCATGAGTTCCCATTGTTGTCTACACCAGCTGTGTGTTTCACGACATGGCTCGCTGGATCCCATCCCTATATCACACATAAGGTGTTTAAAGGAGCTCTTATCGCCATACCGTGTGACATAGCAGTGTTTTGTATCATAGAAAATTTCGGATAATTTGTTTAGTTTACAAGACAACATATCGTCATATTGTCAGAATCCAAGTACAACGAAAGCATCATGGTCACCGAGACCCATCGATCATCTTTCACCACCAGCAATCACGAGAAATTCACATTCAAAACAGTAGCAGAACGTGTGCACGAGAACAAAAAATATGAAACTAATATGCAATTTAAAACACACTAGAACATTGCTGAGCATTGAAAAATTTACATATATATATATATGTATATATATATATATATATATATATATATATATATATATATATATATATATATATATATATATAAGTTAAACAACTCTGAATTCCAAAGACAATAGGAATAATATAATGTTTATCAGCATTCGACAGACATATAACTGTGTAAACAGTAACAGAGACTTTCTCACAGTTATTTAACATACGGCTTCAGTTCAAATAAATTAATTACTCTCAGGCTATTTTGTAAAGCTTGAGTAGATACAAAACAGATCAAATATTTATAAGGAGATGTTGGGAAAATTTGCATAGCAACAGCAATGTTTAGTGACCGCTTGAATTTAAATGTAGCCCGGTCCACTTACTTGAGTGCTTAATATTATTGTATTTTATAAATGTGTGCTTGTATTCAGCTGTGTGGCATGAATGTGTGACTCTATGAGAACATATACTGGCTTTATCAACAAGTGAAGACTTGAGACATTGCACGGAGTTAGTCAATAGTTGAAAGCCGTTTAATTTCTACCACATTCATTTTTGATAAAACTGTAGCAAGTGTAAGAACAGCCACTCAAGTTATAATAAAAAAGTTAATAATAAAGCACTAAGAGCCGTGTTTTCAGGCATTTACGTTTTAGGATCGTGTACGACGACTCGATGGAATTGACGTTGAATTTCTGTGCTAAGACTGCTGTAGTTATGTAACAACAGAACAGACCACGTATATAGCTGTGTCTTCGGGTCTCGCTTTCTCTTGTTTATGTTTCATATTTCCTGTCTTATTATACTCGTTTGCGTCAGAAATTGTGCAAGTATCTTGTACAGTGTGGTTTTAATTAAAATTTCGCCACTTGAGTGGAATCCCATGAAAAACGAATGAAAGTTTGTAAAGACATACGAAATAAAATAACGAAGAAACCACTGAAAGAAACATTTTAATTTCTGGTTGAGGGGGTAATATTTGTTAATTGTGTACCATGTTTACGTTGTAGCTTACAAACGTTGCTCATTGTAACGACCTTATGTATCCGCGACAGCGTGTTTACCATTTGGCTGTTGTTCGCATCACTTTTCGAACGGAGAACCATGGAACGTTCAGCTGTTGTGACACAGCTCGTGCATAGTTTGAACATCGCACATTGTGTCCAGCATTCTCAGCCATGGCAGCAGTAACTCCTTCAACAGTTTGTAGCGGAATTGGCCGTCGACCCCTCCCAGAAGTATTTCCCAAATAGCCAGGTAATTCGAACACGAATCACGTCCTTCAGTGCCTGTGCGCAAGAAGGACCTCTCTGTGTTCCTTTAAAGGGTCAATACTGGCAAAGAGCAGCACCAGTATCGCTGTTGTTTTGATGAAACAGTTTTGCGAGAAGATGCCTGCTCATCTTGTCCAGACCCAAGTTGACTGTCTGCAACTGTAATGCAAACTGTGTTTGTGTTTCAATCCTCCGTTGCCGTTACAGTACCGGGGGCTAACGGCAAATCATGACACCAACACTAATAACATCGGAAATCATGCAGCGTACAATCTGAACATTTCTGTAAAATTGGGTACCCATGCGGTAAACGGTTTTGCGCCTACACTGGCTCAAGTAGCGGAAGTTTAATTATAACCACTCTGTACTTTATCGAAACCTACTAAAACGTAATGGGATTCAATCTATGCAGAACTTAAATTTCAAACGTAGAAAGTTAACTGTTGAAGTATAAAGTTAACGAAAAGAAAGTTCTGTAATAGCTGCGTAAACTTCCCGTCATCGGTCTTTATTTCTGTCCTATCGTTTGCACAAGAGCACGAACGTCTTGCCCGCCATACAGTGGCTTGTTCGCATGTGTGACAAGGCATCGAACGCAGAAGGGGAGAGTAGTCAGCCACAGGGCGCATGCGCAGGGATCACTGAGCGCCTCTGACGGATGTTGCGGAAACTAGCTGGCGCCCCTCTACGTGTACGCACGCTGCAGATGAAACTGCTCCACCATGCCGGACACGCGGTTCGATAAAAGCCATTCCGAGCCAAGCAGAGAGTTACTCCAGGGCACAGATAAACAGCTCACTGCATCACAGTGATATATGTAGCCATTACGGTTCACAAGTTTATGGACGGAGCAGGACGCCAAGTATACCGAGTGCCCAATTCACGTCTTCGTTTTTTGTTCCACTTCAACATTATTCAGAGCAGTAATGACTTCTTGTACGACACAGTAATTGTAATAATTTACATCTTAATTCCTTGCGCTTTTGTGATTCTGATCTCGGGCATAGTAACGCAGTCAACATCGCTCACGCGAAACCCAGCTTTTCTCACCATAGCCGGCTAGAGTGGACGAGCTGTTCTAGGCGCTACAGTCTGGAACCGCGCGACCGCTACGGTGGCAGGTGCGAATCCTGCCTCGGGGATGGATGTGTGTGATGTCCTAAGGTTAGTTAGGTTTAAGTAGTTCTAAGTCCAGGGGACTGATGACCTCAGAAGTTAAGTCGCATAGTGGCCAGAGCCATTTGAACCATTTGAACCTTACTTTCTAAACACTACGGAGTAAATTGCTGTACTTCTTGACTGATGATATGGCATATCCAACGAAATGTGTGAATGTGTTGAGGATTTCTTGGTAGAGATGACGCATCCTGTTATCTTGTTTGCATGTACAGTAATCGACAAAAGTAGAAGAAACTTCAAGCGTGTTCCAGGGTTCCTTTGAAACATAAATCCTTATACAGATAATAATAATAATAATAATAATTTCGGTGGCTCAACAGCCTCTTGCATGTCTTTCTATTGGACTCCACTTCTGCGACTTGGGTGTCCCTAACGTACCCCGTTTATCCAAATAGGGAAAGAGGACCTGCAGCTTAGCGTGGAATAGGAACCGTATGTTGTTTCTTGCGACTCCTCGCATCGTTGGGAGGTGAAAGCTAGAGTAAAACGAAGACTGAAAAATTCTTGTTCCCCCGGCGATTCGATCCCGCGCCTACTTGATTTCCAAGGCCGCGTTTTACCGTCAGACCACCTGGCACGATATGGATATAGATAGTTCATTTATAGGTTTTGATCAGTGAGTTTGCGAGTATCAAAATACGTGACACGTACGGCCGTATCGTTTGATTGCATTGTGTATTGTATTGGGGACCTAGAAACGACGGAGAGACTTCGTCCTACCGTAGCCCTCACTGGTTCGTAGCCCCACAACAGGCCACGGCAGTCCACCCACCCCACCGCTGCCCCACATCGAACCCAGGCTATTGTGCGGTTCGGCCCCCAGTGGACACCCCCCCCCCCCCACCCACCACGACCTGGGAACGTCTCATACACGGACGAGTGTAACCCCAAACGTTTGCGTGGTAGAGTAATTATGGTGTACACGTACGTAGAGACAGTGTTTGCGCAGCAATCGCCACCTGTATTCGCCAAGGCAGATGGAAAACCGCCTTAAAAACCATCCACAGGCTGGCCGGCACACCGGACCTCGACACTAATCCGCCGGGCGGATTGGTGCCGGTCCATGAGACACTTAAAGTAGTAAAGGAGTTTTGCTATTTGGTGAGCAAAGTAACTGATGATGGTCGAAGTAGAGAGGATATAAAATGTAGACTGGCAATGGCAAGGAAAGCGTTTCTGAAGAAGAGAAGTTTGTTAACATCGAGTATAGATTTAAATGTCAGGAAGTCTTTTCTGAAAGTATTTGTATGGAGTGTAGCCATGTTTGGAAGTGAAACATGGACGATAAATAGTTTGGACAAGAAGAGAATAGAAGCCTTTGAAATGTGGTGCTACAGAAGAATGCTGAAGATTAGATGGGTAGATCACGTAACTAATGAGGAAGTATTGAATAGGATTGGGGAGAAGAGGAGTTTGTGGCACAACTTGACAAGAAGAAGGGGTCGGTTGGTAGGACATGTTCTGAGGCATCAAGGGATCACCAATTTAGTATTGGAGGGCAGCGTGGATGGTGAAAATCGTAGAGGTAGACCGAGAGATGAATACACTAAACAGATTCAGAAGGATGTAGGCTGCAGTACGTATTGGGAGATGAAGAAGCTTGCACAGGATAGAGTAGCATGGAGAGCTGCATCAAACCAATCTCAGGACTGAAGACCACAACAACAACAATAACTACAGATTAACAATTCTCCGAATTTTTTTTTCCTTTTCTTGCGCTGTGAAACATTGCTTTTTGCCCAATGTTATGATTGTAGGTCAAATGGAAGTATCGTACAGGTAATGAGGAGTGAATTTGCGAGCTTCGAAATATGTGACATAAATGGTCGTATCTTTTTTCTATGCAGCTTTAATTATTTATATCACCAAGAGACCACAGACTTTAGCATTTGACATAAATTTCATGGTTATACATCTACCCGCGTCTAAGAAAAACGGATGGTAACGGTCGAACGAACAGACAGACGAACAATAAAGTAATCATACAAGGGTTTCCGTTTTTACAGACTGACATTCGGAACACTAAAAATCTGCGCAAATACCTAGTCAGATTTTTATACGGCTTCACAGTGGTCCATAGATTGGCAATTTAGTTTAATATTCGGAAAATGTAAAAATGTGCACATCACAAAATACAGAATAGGAGTAACCTCTAAGTACATTAAGAAGTCACAGCTGGAGTCGGTGAGCTCATACAGATACCTGAGTGAAACAATATGTAGGAATGTGAAATTAAAAGATCCCACAGACTCAGTCGCTCGTAAAAGTGGCGGCAGATGTCGTTTCATTGATAGGGTGATGGGAAAATGCAATTAATCTATAAAATACTCGTGCGATACACAAGAAAATGTTGCACAAATGTGCGGCGCCCATACAAAATGGGAGTAAAAGGATCATTTGACGGTATACAAACAAGAAGAGCACGAATTGTCACAGATGTTTGAGTCGCTGCAGAGTGTCATAGAAATGATAACAACCTGATCTGGCAGATGTCAACCCTGGGAAAAGCTTCTTACAACCCTAGACGTATCGCTTCCTGGTGGATCGTGACGACAGCATTAGACGAATTGCCACAGGCACAGAGACAAATGGTTCCAATGGCTCTGAGCACTATGGGACTCAACATCTGAGGTCATCAGTCCCCTAGAACTTAGAACTACTTAAACCTAACTAACCTAAGGACATCACACACATCCATGCCCGAGGCAGGATTCGAACCTGAAGCGCCTAGAACCGCTCGGTCACCGCGGTCGGCGCACACAGACACAAAAGCAATCATACGGGAATAGAACGCTCAGTGGGAAGTGCTCTCTGCCAAGCACATCACAGTGGTTTGCAGGGTACGGATGTAGTTCTAGGTGTGAAAAAAAAATAGTTCTGGGAATATTGTTGAATATCAATCCAGAAAAATAAAAATAAAATTTGTAAGTTTCCGTGGGTCTTAGTCTATCTAGGTCTTCACGCTTGGTACCTTTGAGACTATCCATTGTTCCTTAAATAAAACAACTGCAACTATGAAATCTTACATTTCATTTTGATTCACCTCGATCTAGTTCGTCAAATATATCTGACCAGTCACCGCTACTCATCTCCAGCAGTCATTCTTTCTGGGAAACATACCTCACCTAGTGATTGTAGCCACACTATTCCAAGTTCTTATGCACAGCATTTACAAGTAAACTGCTGCTGTGCCTTATCCCTCAAATGCGGACAACGATGGCATACGAATGGATTGTGATTCCGGTTATCTGCTTTTAAATTTACCACGATCTCTGTTTATGGACCTTCCTGCTGTCATATGCTGTTTAAGGCTTCCACGATTTGGTACTGCCCTTGAGCCATTCTGAAATCGCGTCACACGGTGTCGACACAACTTAGCAATACATACTTCGAAGCTGTTGACTGCTGGTGGCTGATTCCAAAATGAAGTAATCTTTTGCATCGACAATTAGGGCCCTGCTGCGAGATGGCACAAGCTGTCGACATTATCGGCTGACGATTTCTTTCAATTTTATCAGATTTTGTGACATTATTCACTCGAACAAATATTTCTATTTTCACATCTGCATCTGCATCTTGTGAAAATACTCTCAGATTTACTTGAATTTTCTCATGTTGAGAAATGAGAAGGAGCGATCTGTTTTACTTGGTAAAAAACTTTTTTATAACCAAGATCGCACAAATAATTCATTATTTTCGACAACCAGTTTCGACAGACTTTGCTGTCGTCTTCTGGTCTTAAAAATTGTGATACAAAATGTGCTTATTGTGAGTTGGAAGCTCACGCCAAGTTGTCATATTAGTGGATAAAATGTAGTACATTATACAGAGATTTGTCTGAAAATAAAACATTTACAGTCAAAAAGCACCTTGTGTACGTAGCCATATCCGAATACGTATCGTCCACAGATGTTTGTTAAGTCTTAAAAATCACAATATATGGTACAATTCACTGTAGCACATCTGTTTACGCCATCTTGATATATTCCATTGATTTATCGATCCACCTTAGACAGTGTATTCGGTACCGCTACGTATAAGGACGTGGCCATCTTCTTCTTCTTTTTCTTCTTGTGCCGCTGCTGCTACAGAAGCACATCCGTTTACACCATCTTCATATGTTCCGTGGATTGATGATTCGCCTTGGACGGCGTATAAGGTACCGCAACGTTTACGGACAAGGTCATACACAAAAGGTGCTTTTTCATCGTAAATTCGTCATTTCAGACAAACCTTTGTTATAATGTGCTACGTTTTATCCATTAATGTGACAACTTGGCATGACGTTCCAACTAACAATGGACAAGTTTGTAACAAATTTTTAAGACCAGAAGATGACAGCAAAGTCCGTCGAAACCGGTTGTCGAAAATAAAGAATTCTTTATGCGATCTTGGCTCTAAAACTGTTTCTTTCTCAAAATTACATTATTTCTTAATAGTTGCTATGCGAAAAAATGGAGCGACGGAAACGGAATTTCTGCTCTCAAAATAAATAAAACTTCCGGTTAAATATAAGACTAGTAACAGAAATATTGCATCCTCTGTTTCCGTTAGGATCTCTGGCAACATATCAGTTGTTTGAAGACTGGAAAGTTTGCGCCATGGTCCAGTTCCCACGTTAAAGTGTAGTATGCTCATAAAAGATTGAAAGACGAAAGAGACAAGCGAATAACAGCTGCAACATGCCCATCGTTAATACAAGATAGCGCCACCATAATCCTCTATGGGTGACTACCGTGTATTTCAGTAGACTGATTATAATGAAGCAGTCGTTTGTCAGACGCGAAGCAGTTTGCTGACAACACAACTTGCATTAAACTAGATTTGCGTTCTACATTAGGAATACCTTGGCGTCTACGCAGTTGTCCAAAAAATGAAAAACTGGAGAAACCACATTGTTCAGTACCGAATGACAATTGCCTTACTTGCATAATTGAAAGGCCACACGAAGTGCTTAATATGAAATCGCATTATTTATGAGCTGGGAAAACAATGACGTCATTATAGCACCACCCACAACGATGATATGATGCACTTGTCTTCCGACGAACGACAGTAAAGCTGGCTGAACTGAATGCGGCTATTAGGTGGAAGAAAGGAGTTAAGAGTAACCAGAGTTTTGACAAAAACTTTTTATGCTCGACATCAGCAATTATTCGAATTTATTGTCTTAATTGCAAGGGGAGAATCATTAGGTAACACATGTAGTGGACAAGACTGACGCTATAAAACAAAAGCTAATTCTATGGAGAAATCAGATTGAAGTTCATGACATGAAATATTTAACGTGACTCAAGGCAGTCATTTGTGGACCAGACGTGACCGACTACGTGTCAGTAACTAAAAAGTTTCATTACGAGTTCTCAAAGAGATTCCAAGACCAATTATTGACTTGTCATACACATTCTCCCTTTTGGCTGCTAATGTACCTCATTACTTCGAACTTGGAGCTGATACACGTACAGTGCAGCACCCAGTTGAACGACGTGTTTGTTTAATCCAAGAACTTCAACACTTTCATAAATGTTACGCCAACAGCAATATCCTAGACTGCACAGACAAGCGGCAAAATTTATTTCAATGTTTGGTTCAATGCATGTGTTTGAAAGCCATTGTTTGGGTTCACAGACTTTAATCTGCGTAACTTCATGTATTTGATTGTACCACGGATTATTTGCAGATACAGCACATATCCTAAAATCGAAATGTCTGTAAGTCTATAAATATAAAAATTTAATGTTAAATTCCTGTATGTAAAGCTTTTTTTGTTCTGCTCACCATATTAAGGCTATCTATGCATTTAATTAATCAAGTAATAAAAATTATTACTTTGGCAGAAAAATAAAACGCTGAAAATCAACACACGTGATAAAATTCTGCTTATAAAAATATGCTGCAGTATATGACTCTTAAAAGTAGTTCTCCTGTGTTGCTGACTCGTCTTGCTAAGTTTCCCGCGTATGCAATCTTCCGCATGTAGCCGTCTGTCTCTCTCTCTCTCACACCTGCTGTGAACAGCGCAGTGTGTGCGTGTGTGTGTGTGGGGGGGGGGGAGGGGAGTTAGAGCGCTAACAATGAGGTTAGTCATTCAGAATGACGCTGCTCCGAAGTGAACCACAACTGGTGTCGTAATCTTTACCGACACTGGGAACCAAACAGCCTTGATCGGCCATACTGGAAACAACCATTCAGCAAGGACGAAATGGGCACGGATGAATGATGAGGGTGACTTTGAAGGGTAGTAGTAAATTATCAGTTTAGTCACTTCAGATTTACTTGCCATCACTGCAGTAGAATGTGAACAGCACATCCTCGATGTTCTTCAATCTGAACACGGAATACATAGTAAAGGAAATCATGGAGAAAATTGGAAAAGGAATTAAAGTGCAGGTAGAGGTAATTAAGAATTTTAGGTTTGCTGATGACATTGTAATTCTGTCGTAGAAGCAGAGGACTTGGAAGACCAATTGAACACAATTGGTGTCGAAAAGAGCTTATCAGATGAATTTCCACAGAAAGTAAAACATGGATAATGGGATGTAGAAGAATTAAGTCAGGAAATCTAGAGGGAATTAGATTAGGAAACGAGACACTAAAAGTGCGGGATGAGTTTTGCTATTTAGGCAGTAAAGTACGTGAAGATGGGTAGAGTACAGAGGACATAAAATGCTGACTGCAAACAGCAAGAAATGCATTTTTAGAGAAGTATGTGTTAAGACGTCTTTTATGGGGGGTATTTGTTTGAAGTGAAGTGATGTAGGAAGGTAATGTTGCAGTATACAGTTTAGAGAAGAAGACAGTACAAACTCGGAAATGTGGTCCTACTGAAGAGTGCTGAAGGTTAAATGAGCAGACCGAGTAACTAATGAAGAGGCTGGAGTGAGGTTGTTTGGAGTGAAGTGCTGTATAGAAGTAAAATTTTGAAAATATGTTTTTTAGAGAGGAAGGGATACAAGATTATGAAATGTGGTGCAACTGAAGATGCTGAAGATTAAACGAGTAGACCAAGTAACTAATGAATCGGATTGGGATGAAGAGAATTTTATGACACAACTTAACTAAAAGAAGGGTATGGTTTATAGGACACAGCCTGAGGCATCAAGCAATCGCCTATTTGTTTATGGAAGTAAATTTGAAGGGGTTAGAACTGTGGAGGGTGGAGGGAGGCCAAGAGATTAATACTGTAAGCAGGTACAAATGGATATGGGCTGCAACAGTTATGAAGACATGAAGTGTCTTACACATACAGACTACTGTGGAGAGCTGCAGCAAACCAGTCTTACAACTGAAGACCACAAATCGTGGGCTAGAGAGAGAGTGTGAGAAGGGGATGAGGTTGAGGAAGGAGGGAGCGAGAGAGAGAGAGAGAGAGAGAGAAGTAGTAGTGTGCAGCGTAAAAGACAGTGATTCATTGAGACGGTCAGTCCCCCTACAAGACAAGAAGACGCGCTTTGCGTCGTTCCTACCTGGAGGTGGTATGAGCGCACGGCTTAGGGCGTCGCGTCGGCCGTCGGCGTCGCTGGGGGCTGACTGGCGTTCGCGCACGCGCGCAGCCGCCGCGCCGATGGCGCCCCTGGCGGCCGCGTGGGGCGGGGGGAAAAAACGGACCGGCGGGCGAGCACGCCTGCTGCATTATCTGCACTCACGCAGCCCCAGTACAGCCCCCTAACCGGCGCGGCCGCGCGCACAGCTGGCCGTGACGTCACGCGCAGCCGGCGCGTATATTTAGCCCCGTCCCGCCACTGTGCGGCTTCGCTTCGCATGCTGTCAGGGAGGGGGGAGTGACCGCTGGAGAGAAGCCAGAGCGCCAACAGGAAATACCGCCCAGACGCTGTTTACACGCGTCTGCATGTAGGGCTTCCAGGAGAGACTGAGCAGCCCTCCTGTACCAGAACCCGGCGTTGAATTACGCGCCCATAACATTGTTCGCTGTGAAACGGAGAGAGCATCTCTCATTCCACGCGACACCGAGCAGACCGGAAAACCACTGAAACACGTAGCTCGTCGCTAGGTCTCTGTGCTTCATCTACATCTACATTTATACTCCGCAAGCCACCCAACGGTGTGTGGCGGAGGGCACTTTACGTGCCACTGTCATTACCTTCCGGACTTAACACTGTCTTCCATTGTTTTGGGAGGACCTTAAACTGAGTTTTTTCAGATGTGAAGCGAGTAGACCAAAATGAATGCATCCGGCGGTGCGAGATCTCACATGGGCATTATACACAGAGGTGACCAAAAATCATGGGATAGTGACATGGAAGTTGACAGATGGCGGTAGTATCGCGAACACAATGCACGACAGGACGGTGCACTGACGGAGCTGTGGTTTGTACTCAGGTGATTAACGAGTAAAGGTTTGCGGCGTGATTATAGCCGCACGACGGGAATTAAGACTTCGGTAGTCGGAGCAAGACGTATGGGACATTCCATTTCGGAAATCGTTAGAGAATTCCGTATTTCGAGATCCATAGCGTCAAGAGCTTTCCCAGAATACCACATTTCAGGCATTGCCTCTTACCAAGGGCAACGCAGTGGCCGACGGCGTTCACATAACGACCGAGAGCAACGGCGTTTGCACAGAAATGCAACACTGCTTGAAATAACTGCAGAAGTCAATGTGTGAAGCAGGACGAACGTATCCGGTAGGACAGTGCGGTGAAATTCAGCGTTAACGGGCTATAAGGGGCTATGGCAGCAGACGACCGACGCCAATGTCTTTGCTAACAGCATGACATCGCTCGCAGCGCCTGTGCTGAATTCGTGAACGTATCGGTTGAACCATAGACGACGGGAAAACCGTGGCCTGTTGAGATGACTCCCGATTTTAGTTGGTAAGAGCTGACGGTTGGATTCGAGTGTGGCTTATACCCACGAAACAATGGGTCCAAGTTGTCAACAAGGCACTGTGCAAGCTGGTGGTGGCGCCATAACGTTTCCAGCTGTGTTTACTTATAATGCACTGGCTCCTGTGATCCAACTGAACCGATCGTTGACTGGAAATGGTTATGTTCGTCTATTTGTTCTTCGTGTTACCAGACATGTTGGAACTTCTACGGAAGACAATGTGCCATGTCACTGGGCTACAATTGAAGGACATTATGGTAAGTTCCAGCGACTGATTTAAGCACCTAGATCGTCCGTCACGAATCCCATCGACCATTTATGGGCCATAATCGAGAGGTCAGTTCGTGCAAACAATCTCGGACTGGGAACACTTTCACAATCACGGACAGCTGTAGGGTAGAATGGCTTGCTGAGTCCATGCCACGTCGAGCTACTGCACTACGCAGGACAAAAGGAGGTTCGTCGGGATGTTAGGAAGTATCCCATGACTTTTGTCACCTCACTGTATGTGAGACATGACTTTGTAAACCGCCTACACTTTATAGCGCAACACTGCCTGCGGCATCGACGATGAAGACGCTGCCCTAAAAAACAATACTCGTATCGTCTGTGATGTTCATACAGTGGAGTTTACATTTCACGGGTGGGTGCGAAGATAGCATTTCTGGCTTCATGGACCTACAGACACGGGGGGGGGGGGGGGGGGAGGGTTGTTTGGGGGAGGAGATCAACCAGCGAGGTCATCGGTCTCATCGGATTAGGGAAGGACGGGGAAGGAAGTAGGCCGTGCCCTTTCAGAGGAACCATCCCGGCATTTGCCTGGAGTGATTTAGGGAAATCACGGAAAACCTAAATCAGGATGGCCGGACGCGGGATTGAACCGTCGTCCTCCCGAATGCGAGTCCAGTGTACTAACCACTGCGCCACCTCGCTCGGTACTATAGACACGAATTTAGCGTGTGGCGCAGCAGCAACAATACCTGGAAAGTTAAACGAACGTACTTAGGAAAGTTTTGCACGATGTATCACCCTAGTAAGGAAAAAAAATATCGCCATTGGTGGATGCCAAAATGAAGGCTTCAAACCACAGAGTGCTGGCCAAGGTTGTCGACAAACAATTATTGGCGTAGTGGAATTGCGGGAGATGAAGTGGCTTCATGTGGAAGACAATTTATGGTAAATAACGTGTGTAAGCAATGGGGCGAAATGATTTTGAATCCAAAATCCAGTTATTCCAGTCGATTATTTATCTCAGTACTGCAGTTGCAAACTGCAGTTCGTGAGGCCTCCTGCAGCCATTACGGAGATTATTACGCACCAGTTCTCCAACACGCGTAATGTTACAAGACTATATTATCCCATTGCTACGTACTCCAACACGCGTTATGTTACAAGACTATATTATCCCATTACTACGTACTACAAGAATAACACAAATCATTACTTCGCATTATTGCACATATTGACATATATGCAATGGAAATTTGACTATATTGCTATACAGGGCGCCCCATTGATAGTGACCGGGCCAAATAACTCACGAAATAAGCATCAAACGAAAAACCTACAAAGAACGAAACTCGTCTAGCTTGAAGGGGGAAACCAGATGGTGCAATGGTTGGCCCGCTATATGGCGCTACCATACATCAAATAGATATCACGTACGTTTTTTAAAATAGGAACCCCCATTTTTTATTACATATTCGTGTAGTACGTAAAGAAATATGAATGTTTTAGTTGGATCACTTTTTTCGCTTTGTGATAGATGGCGCTGTAATAGTCACAAACGTATAAGTACGTGGTATCACGTAACATTCTGCCAGTGCGGACGGTATTTTCTTCGTGATACATTACCCGTGTTAAAAAGGACCGTTCACCAATTGCGGAAAAGGTCGATATCGTGTTGATGTATGGCTATTGTGATCAAAATGTCCAACGGGCGTGTGCTATGTATGCTGCTCCCTATCCTGGACGGCATCATCCAAGTGTCCGGACCGTTCACCGGATAGTTACGTTATTTAAGGAAACAGGAAGTGTTCAGCCACATGTGAAACGTCAACCACGACCTGTACCAATGATGATGCCCAGGTAGGTGTTTCACTGCTGTCGCGGCTAATCCGCACATCAGTAGCAGACACATTGCGCGAGAATCGGGGATCTCAAAAACGTCGGTGTTGAGAATGCTACATCAACATCGAATGCACCCGTACCATATTTCTACGCACCAGGAATTGCATGGCGACGACTTTGAACGTCGTGTACAGTCTCTGCCACTGGGCACAAGAGAAATTACGGGACGATGACAGATTTTTTGCACGCGTTCTATTTAGCGACGAAGCGTCATTCACCAACAGCGGTAACGTAAACCGGCATAATATGCACTATTGGGCAACGGAAAATCCACGATGGCTGCGACACGTAGAACATCAGCGACCTTGGTGGGTTAATGTATGGTGCGGCATTATGGCACGAAGGATAACTGGCCCCCATTTCATCGATGGCAATCTAAATGGTGCAATGAATGCTGATTTCCTAGGTAATGTTCTACCGATGTTACTACAAGATGTTTCACTGCATGACAGAATGGCGATGTACTTCCAACATGATGGATGTCCGGCACATAGATCGCGTGCGGTTGAAGCGGTATTGAATAACATACTTCATGACAGGTGGATTGGCCGTCGAAGCACCATAGCATGGCCCACTCGTTCACCGGATCTGACCCCCCCCCCCCCCCCCCCGGATTTCTTTCTGTGGGGAAAGTTGAAGGATATTTGCTATCGTGATCCACCGACAACGCGTGACAACATGCGTCAGCGCATTCTCAATGCATGTGCGAACATTACGGAAGGCGAACTACTCGCTGTTGAGAAGAATGTCGTTACAGGTATTACCAAATGCATTGAGGTTGACGGACATCATTTTGAGCATTTATTGCATTAATGTGGTATTTACAGGTAATCACGCTGTAACAGCATGCGTTCTCAGAAATGATAAGTTCACAAAGGTACATATATCACACTGGAACAAACGAAATAAAATGTTCAAACATACCTACGTTCTGTATTTTAATTTATAAAACCAGCTGTTACTAACTGTTCGTCTAAAATTGTGAGCAATATGTTTGTGACTATTACAGCGCCATCTATCACAAAGCGAAAAAAGTGGTCCAACTAAAACATTCATATTTCTTTACGTACTACACGAATATGTAATAAAAATAGCAGTTCCTATTTTAAAAACGCAGTTGATATCCGTTTGACATTCGGCAGCGCCATCCAGTGGGCCAACTATAGCGCCATCTGGTTTCCCCCTTGAAGCTAGACAAGTTTCCGTCTTTGTAGTTTTTTCGTTTGACGCTTATTTGGTGAAATATTTGGCCCGTTCACGATCAATGGACCACCCTGTATACAGTTCGAAAGGACTTTTTACTTTAGGCAAATCAAGCTGTTTTTGGCTCTTAGCTCTTGTGGGCATGGCAGGTTTTCTTGTAACTGTTTGCCACGCAATAACTTTAATGGAATGGTGGCCGCCCGCCTGCCAGGTGGGTGTCGGTGCTTCTACCTTCCCTACCCTATGGACAGGAAGTGCTGTGCACTGCCGCGTGTACGATTTGGCATTGTCTAGCGGAGCTAGAGCTGGGCTACGGTGCCGCCTCAGCGCCCGAACGGAAAGACTGCTCCTGGCAGGCTCGCAACCGCTACTGTGTCAAACCAAATGTTTTATCATCGAGAACAAAGGCTATTCTCTTCATACCTTTCTTCCTTCCAGCTGGGCATAATGGTTTAATCGTTTTCATAGCAACTAGGCTTCTTATTCAGGCTATTTAGCAATGTTATCGATGAGGTATACCACTAAAAGGGTATCTTGTTATGAACCCTAACTTCGCCTTGTGTGGTAACTATAAGACTTACGTAATGCTTTTGAGCACCCTGTTTACGTCCACGGATAAGAGTTCGAGTAACTCCTTTCACTGCCACTGAAACTGTTACGTGTCTCGGAATCCTTGTGGCCAACCTGCTGCTTTTCCAGCAGAGTACCGCCGACCACACACTGCTCCAAAACCCTGGGTGCAGTTACCTCTGCGTTCCCCTCCTTCCTTCACGGATGTGCCAACCGTTCCAGCAAACAGCTAACATATACACCTACATATATGATCATTTTGCTAAATGAGAATAAACGGCAAGGAACAGCAGCTTAGCCGGCCGTTGTGACCGAGCAGTTCCAGGCGCTTCAGTCCGGAACCGCGCTGCTGCTACGGTCGCAGGTTCGAATCCTGCCTCGGGCATCGATGTGTGTCATGTCCTTAGGTTAGTTAGGTTTAAGTAGTTCTAAGTTCTAGGGGACTGAAAACCTCAGATGTTAAGTCCCATAGTGCTTAGAGCCATTTGAACCATTTAAAACTGCCGCTGAGAGGATAAGGAGCAAGAAACGTCATATGGTGAAACAGATATTCTATTAATAAAGAATGATTTCCTGGCAGGGTGAGCTAATAAACGCTATCTATTACCGTGTGAGGCCTATGTATGCTGCTGTTCTTTGATTCTACTAATGATTCCATACAAGGGTTGTCAGATGCCTGTACATCAATGATTAATACAAAATAAAGGAATATATGCCATGGTCTTCAGGCTGATCGGAAGCTATCTGTTATTTAAGATTTGCATCAAGGAAATGTCATAAGAAACACTGTCCCTCACGCATAGCTACAGCTTATGTGCAATCTACATTTAAGTAACTAGATTAAGTAATTGACGAAATCATATCAAGAGTAATTCGATTACTACCCACTTATTTTACAAAGATCTAGGCACGTAGAAAAAAATGGACAACGTCTTCGTTCAAAATAACAAGAAATACATGATGTATTAAACTGTCTCCGTTACAAGTCATACATGTGTAGTGGATCCTCAGAGTAACGGAAAGCACAGTATAAAAGAGGCGTTACTACCAGAGATCGTGACTGAATCGACTTTAAATGTGTGGCAGAAATAACTGTGTTACCCGTGGTACTGAAGAGAGGTTAGGCACGCACCAGAAGTAATACTCGACACGTTAAAGAGAGAGTCATCGTAACTCAAGATTCACTGTACCAAACGCAGTCCCGAACCGCGAAAGAATTGAAATAAAAAAATTAAGGATCTTCATTATGGCTTTGAAACGGCTGTAATTTGGTCGCAAGGTTGCTAAGCTTCACACAATGCTAACCTCAGTTAAATTCCAAAACCACAGCGACAACACTCAGCATTCTGGTTGCCGCCTCAGATCTCGAACGAACTATTAACTGCTCTCCATCCATCTCAGAATCAGAAAGCTGCTGTTATTCACCGATTCGATACCGAAAGTTCTCTCCAGCATTCTCCAGAACTGAAAATTCGCTCCACCACTCCCTGAACCTGAATGTTCTCTGTAATTTTCGTTTCTCTGGAATCTCACCAAAAATAATTCCGCCAAAAACCCGTGTCAGCCAGTCAGGGCTCATGCTTATTTGTTGATCTATTTAAAGAAATGGTCTTCACGGATCGCCTCATCTCGTCATATCAGCCTCAGAAAGTTCTACCACACATATTAGCGGCCAAAGAGAGCTCTAGAATCCCAGCGTTAGCTTATGAGACATGAGCAAATGCTTCAATCTTCCCGTACCAATCAGACTATTTTCGAAAGTATCTTAACTAAACAATCAAAGTTCTCACGGTTCTTGTAAACATCTTTGGTGTCACTGAGTCTGGCGTAACTTCCTACTTACTCAACGGACTGTCAACCCTCGACTGGCGCCCGCATGATGCTGTGGACATAAGCGGTCATCAATGTCTGCGGTAGCTTCTTGCTGGTTAACAATCGTGTCTGCAGCAGGTGCGAATTCACATTAAAGTATTTGAAGGTTCTACACCACAGAACATTCCACTGGAGTCCTGGCGTGAAGGACCCCTGACTAATTTGTAAAGCGACCGCCCACGGTAGAGCCTCCTCTGAATATGTTACATCACTTTGCATTGTATTGTTGGAGATTTGCAAAGAGAGCCATCGCGGCCTAAGTGTCACATGACTGGAGTACGGACTCAGTTATAGACATTCCATCAGACGAAAATACTGTGTCCTCAGTAAAATATGACTTCCTTATTCTTTGTCCTGTTAAGAAGAGTACTGAATTATCTGTCTAGTCTATCAAAAGGAGCTAATTATGAGGGAGATTGGAATTGCTTCTGCTTTTCTTATGTTCACACTGAAATTACTAATGGAAACCGATTTGAACCGACTTTTAATCACAGCAGGCGAATGTCTCGCTCGAAGTGCAAATAGTGACACACATGCCACCATCTTCCTATGTTCTTTGTCGTCCGTTGACGTACTGCATTTTCGTACAAGCTGTATTAGGAATTGAGTTAGATGTGCGGACTCAGATTATCATTTATCTACCATGCAAACCTAAAGAATACAATGGCATACTTTCTTCCGGAGGTTGATAATATTCACAAACATTTGGCAAGTGACAAAAGCCAATGAACAGTTTAGAAAAGTAAAACGACGTGAGAGGGATCTGACAGATCTCTCTCAGTGATCAGAAATTAGGGGGAAATTAGGAGATCTTTGACAGTGTAGGTTTCAATTACTGAAAGTGTGGTGTCACCGCTAGACACCACACTTGCTAGGTGGTAGCTTTAAATCGGCCGCGGTCCATTAGTACATGTCGGACCCGCGTGTCGCCACTGTGTGATCGCAGACCGAGCGCCACCACATGGCAGTTCTAGAGAGACTCGAGCACTCGCCCCAGTTGTACGACGACGTTGCTAGCGACTACACTGACGAAGCCTTTCTCTCATTTGCCGAGAGACAGTTAGAATAGCCTTCAGCTAAGTTAATGGCTACGACCTAGCAAGGCGCCATTTGTACCATTGCATGTATCTCAAGATAGTCTCACTTGTGTCATCAAGAATGCTGTATACCAAAGGACGATATAAAAGTTAAGTGTTCTAGTAGCTACGTTCTTTTCTTTATCACATTCATTACGAATCCTGTTCCAGACTTCGCGCCAGTCGGCGTGTGTGTACGTGTGCCTATCGGCTACCCGTCACTGTGGACTGGCTGCCTTGTCAGTCCACTACAGAAAGCACAAATGTGAACACACCAGGCAAGTGAGAATGTACATTGTCTGTACTATTGTTCCTGCTCCACACTTAAAGGACAGCAATGTTTTGGAAACCGTCTTGAGGGGGGGAGGGGGGGGGGTGTTGCTCATCCTTCCAGTTCATCTCAGAGGCGAAGCATATCTGTGCTTCCTGCAGCTAATCCTGTCTCCCATGCCGGACGTCTTGACGTTGGTGATACAAAGGGTAACGTGGCTACTGCGTGGTGGTGCCACAGCTCACTTCCACATTTCCGTGCAGAGGCATCTCGACAACATTTACCGTGGCTGATGGATCGGACGAGGTGGTCCTGCTGTATGGCTCGCCCGATCGCCGGATGTCAACGCTTGTGAGTGGTACTCGTGCGGACACCTCAAAAAAGGTCATGTGTGAGGAGCCCATCCCAGACGTGCAGACACTGAAACGACGCATCTATGTTGCCTGTGATGTCATTCAGTAGCAGGGTCGTGCATCTGAACGTGTTCCTCAGTCGCTGCAGTATCGTGTTAGCGCATGCTTAGCGGCCCATGGGGGCCACTTCGAACATTTTGTCTAGCGGTGGTCTCATCGCAACACGGCGTGCACTCCACTGTACTGGACAGTCATGATGAATTAATAAGTACCCTGTAGCATAAAAAACATGATTTCCGCCCGTAAGTCCACATGACCTATTTTTGGTCCTTGCCTTCTTATCCTCTCAGGAGTAGTTTTCTGCAGTTTTCCCGACTTACGAAAA
The DNA here is from genome assembly GCF_023898315.1 of Schistocerca nitens. Taxonomy (NCBI): domain Eukaryota; kingdom Metazoa; phylum Arthropoda; class Insecta; order Orthoptera; family Acrididae; genus Schistocerca; species Schistocerca nitens. The sequence goes on along the minus strand of NC_064615.1, from coordinate 243,921,553 downwards.
TCACTCTATAAGGAGTGACAGTTATGCCTTACAACGCAAAGTCCACTGCATTACGATGTTTCTCCACTGCAGCACTGTATGTGAAGGTGACTCCAGATAACCGTGCACATCGTGGAATATTATCAGTCACGGCATTCTTCAACACAACAAATATGTAGTATTTTAGAAAAAATATATATATTTCTTAGATACATTGACATCACTAGATAAGCACACTGGACCAAAAATTAGTCGCTCTTCCAGGCAAGAGCTCGCTAGTACCTTGCAACAAAAAACTCTGGCCTTGATAATAATTTAACTTCGCCCATGAAGGGAATCCAGAGATTTCTTCACATATGCTACGACGGACGCTCAATAAGTAATGTAAAACATTTGTTTCTCGGTCAGTTTTGGTTGAAAAAATGCGGAATTTATTATGGGACATCGTGCAATATTCTCGCTTCAACTGCTATACTTTCACGAAGTTCCGATTGGTGCCGGCACTATACAGTAGTCTTCAAAATGGCTTCCGTAAGGAAGGTGCTTTCCAAGCAGAGAGCTGTCACTGAGTTCCTCTTTGCGGAACCACAGCATGGTCGATATTCATAGGCGAATACAGAATGCCTACGGTGACTTGGCAGTGAACAAAAGCACGATGAGTCGTTTGAACAAGCGTTTAGGATAAGTGTCTGTTGTCATCGCAAGAAGGTTGCACAAACCTTTCGGATCTCCCGCGTGCCGGTACGCTGCACACAGCTGTGACTCACGCAGTGTTGCGACGTGTGGACACTCTCATTCGAGTGATCGACGGATCTCGATCGAACAGCCCGGCTGGACGTCTCTTTTGGTAGTGCTGACACACTCGCCCACCAGCTGGGGTACTCTAAGGTGTGTGCACGATGGGTTCCTCACCGCCTAACAGAAGACAGTAAAGAGCAGCGAAGAACCATCTGTGCGGAACTGCTTGAGAGTCACGAGGCTGATCGTGACAGTTTTTTGTTGAACACTGCCACAGTTGATGAAACATGGGAACCGAAAACAAAACGACAACCCATGGAGTGGCGCCTAACCACCTCTCCTCCGAATAAGAAGTTCAAAGCCGCACCCTCAGCCGATAATGTATAGCGACGCTCCTCTGGGACTTTGAATGGGTTATTCTGTTTGGTGTCATTCCTCGTGATTCCTCGATCAGCTTCGAAGTGTTTAACGATACCATCAAAAACTGAAGAAATGTCTTCAGCGAGATCGTAGCCAGAAAAATTCAAACGAACTTCTCGTTCTCCATGATATAGCAAGGCCTCACGCAAGTCTCCGCACCCGAGAGTAGCTCATAAAATCACGGTGGAACGTTCTTCCTCATCCACCGCACAGCCCGGATCTCGCACCCACTGGCGTCCATTTTTTTGGTCCGATGAAGGATGCAGCCGCGGGAAGCGGTAAGTGGATGACGGGGAGGTTATTATGCACCAAGACGTTGGCTCCAACGTCGACCAGTAGGGTGATACCATGCGGGCGTACATGTCCTCCCAGTAAGATGCATAAGGTCGTGGCATTGAACGGAGATCGTGTTGGAAATATACGGTTTTGTAACCAAAAGAGTGGGGAATAATATGGCTTATTGGAATCCTCAATAAAACCAACCACCTTTCAGAAAAAGAAGTTTTGCATTACCAACCGAACGCCTCTCGTTTATCACTCTGAAACCACTCGCTGATCCTGTAGAATACCAAATTACGTGAATGTTGAATACTGCATCCCATCCGCTGTTCAGAATAAACCCAGAGATTTTCTGTGGTATTGTGATCTGATGAATAAGCGGGCAAGCTGAAGTACGACAGCGTGCCTGAGTGTTCATCAGACCAGGAGCAATGAGTGCTACGCTGTTTGACAGCGTAGAAGAAAGGAGAGTTCACAGCATGCTCATTACGAAAATGTAGAAGACAGAGCAGCACTTGGACACAGAAAATGTTAAAATAAAAATCCTGGTTTATATTTGTGATAAACCTGATAAGAAGGCCCAAGCCGACGTGCCAGAAAATCTCCCAAAACACCACATAACTGCCAGTCGTATACCACTTCTCGTACACGTTGGACGGTCCGTATTGGTATACCAACATATCAGGCAACTCCATTCATAATGTGATCAAGACCACGTCCAAGCACATTGGACTCGTATTCGCGAGGTCGACGGTCCAATCCCGCGTCCGGCCATCCTGATGTAGGTTTTCCGTGATTTCCCTAAATCGCTCCAGGCAAATGCCGGCATGGTTTCTTTGAAAGGGCACGGCCGACTTTCTTCCCCGTCACTCCATAATCCGATGACACGGATGACCTCGCTGTCTGGTCTTTTCCCCCAAAGAACCCCAACCCCCACGTCCAAACACGATAGTTCCCTTCTGCTGCTGTTCCGCATCTCCTCGCCAACCTATCTTATTACCGTGATTCTGACGCATAGATACATCACTGCCATGACTTACGTCAGAGGTGAACCGTCATGTGATTACCTGGTTCCCGATCAACACTATCTACAGCGTTCGTAAAAAGCCAGTGTACCCTTTTGAAGGGATGAGAAATATTTTTATTGTTAGCAGGCCGTAGTGAATAATACGTAGCTGAGATCACATACGTCTCTAGCGTTGGCTGTTTCTTCAAACATTCAGACAGTCGAACATGAAGACACCAGACGAAAGGAAGCTTAGGATTAAATATTCCTTCTCCGACGAGGTCGTTACATAATCATGGTGAAGGATATCGGCCATGTCCTTTCCAGCATATGCCGTTATCGATTTAGGGAAACAGAAAAACTTCATACTGGATAATTGTCCGGGGATCTGAAACTTGCACCTTCCTAAAACTATTCCGGTAACCCCAACACTGCTCCAAGAGATAGATATATACACTACTGGCCATTAAAATTGCTACACCACGAAGATGACGTGCTACAGACGCGAAATTTAACCGACAGGAAGAAGATGCTGTGATATGCAAATGATTAGCTTTTCAGAGCATTCACAAAGGGTTGGCGCCGGTGGCGACACCCCCAACGTGCTGACATGAGGAAAGTTTCCAACAGATTTCTCATACACAAACAGCAGTCGACCGGCGTTGCCCGGTGAAACGTTGTTGTGATGCCTCGTGTAAGGACTTTGATAAAGGTCGGATTGTAGCCTTTCGCGATTGCGTTGTATCGTATCGCGACATTGCTGCTCGCGTTGGTCGACATCCAATGACTGTTAGCGGAATATGGAATCGGTGGGTTCAGGAGGGTAATACGGAACGCCGTGCTGGATCCCATCGGTCTCGCATCACTAGCAGTCGAGATGACAGGCATCTTATCCGCATGGCTGTAACGGATCGTACAGCCACGTCTAGATCCCTGAGTCAACAGATGGGGACGTTTGCAAGACAACAACCATCTGCACGAACAGTTCGACGACGTTTGCAGCAGCATGGACTATCAGCTTGACGCTGCATCACAGACAGGAGCGCCTGCGGTGGTGTACTCAACGACGAACCGGGGTGCACGTGTGGCAAAACGTCATTTTTTCGAATGAATCCAGCTTCTGTTTACAGCATCATGATGGTCGCATCCGTGTTTGGCGACATCACAGTGTACGCACATTGGAAGCGTGTATTCGTCATCACCATACTGGCATATCACCCAGCGTGATGGTATGGGGTGCCATTGGTTACACGTCTCGGTCACCTCTTGTTGGTATTGACGGCACTTCGAACGGTGGACGTTATATTTCAGTTGTGTTACGACCCGTTGCTCCATCCTTCATTCGATCCCTTCGAAACCCTACATTTCAGCAGGATAATGCACGACCGCATGTTGCAGGTCCTGTAAGGGCCTTTCTAGATACAGAAAATGTTCGACTGCTGCCCTGGCCAGCACATTCTCCAGATCTCTCACCAATTGAAAACGTCTGGTCAACGGTGGGCGAGCAACTGGCTCCTCACAATACGCGAGTCACTATTCTTGATGAACTTTGGAATCGTCTTGAAGCTGCATGGGGAGCTGTACCTGTACACGCCATCCAAGATGTGGTTGACTCAATGCCCAGGCGTATCAAGGCCGTTATTACGGCCAGAGGTGGTTGTTCTGGGTACTGATTTCTCAGGATCTATGCACCCAAATTGCGTGAAAATGTAATCATCTGCATTTCTTCTTGGTGTAGCAATTTTAATGGCCAGTAGGGTAGAAAGGGACAGAGACAGAGAGAGAGAGAGACAGACAGACAGACAGAATTCGAAATTTTGTTTGTTTCTCTCTGTAATATTAGGTTATTAGGTTGGTGAAAAGTTTCTGTTTTGCATGTTGGTATTCCGGATACCAAGGGTTTATTTATCTGTTGTCTTTTTTTATGTGTAGTCACTGTTGCTACTTGGGTTTACGCATTGTTTTTGTCATTTGGAGATATTTGGTGGAGCTGTGGACGCTAGAAAATCGACTGCCAAGTGGAGAATTTGGAACATTTGCGACACATTCTTCTGTTTAGGTTTACTAGAAGGGCGACAGCGATAGTGGCAGCCAGAAACGTTTGCACCGTCTATCGGGACAACGGCATTGGACAGAGCGCGGCAAGAAAACGGTTTCCTAATTTCAAGGACGCACGTTTTGACATTAGTGACCCTTCACTTTCACGAAGAGCTATGGGTTTGGTTGAAGATAATTGAAACGCATCAATCCGTTGTAGTCCATGTCAGTTTACTCGATAACTGGCAAATGTGATGAACTGTGATCATTCCACTATCTTGTGACCTTTGCATGCCTTGAGAAAGGTTGAAAATGTGTGTGTATGGCCACCGCATGCGTTCAGCCGAAGTCACAAACATCAGCGGATGGCCATATATTTGCCGGCCGCGGTGGCCGAGCGGTTCTAGGCGCTTCAGTCCGGAACCGCAGATTCGAATCCTGCCTCAGGCATGGATGTGTGTGATGTCCTTAGGTTAGTTAGGTTTAAGTGGTTCTAAGTTCTAGGGGACTGCTGACCTCAGATGTTAAGTCCCATAGTGCTCAGAGCCATTTGAACCTTTTTGAACCATCTCGGCTTGCTCGCCATCAATTCCTATGCTGTATCGTCACTGGTGACGTGAAATGGTGTCTTTATGCTAACGTAAGGAAAAGAAAGGGTTGACTGTGTTGTGTCTAGACAAGACAGCCTAGGCACAATGAGAGGAAGCCGAAAGGCACGCGCTTAAACTCACGCAGGCTGGCGTGAGGTCTGAAACAGGATACGTAATGAATGCTATAAAGAAAAGTACGTAGCTTCTGGAATACTTAACTTTAATCCACATTTGTAGAACATCGCTCTTGATGATACATTAATAGAATCTCAATATCAATTGAATACGGCGCCTTGCTAGGTCGTAGCAAATGTAGCTGAAGGCTATGCTAACTATCGTCTCGGCAAATGAGAGCGTATTTGTCAGTAATCCATCTCAGGCAAAGTCGGCTGTACAACTGGGACGAGTGCCAGGACGTCTCTCTAGACCTGCCGTGTGGTGGCGCTCGGTCTGCTATCACTGACAGTGGCGACACGCGGGTCCGACGTATACTACCGGACCGCGGCCGATTTAAAAGCTACCACCTAGCAAGTGTGGTGTCTGGCGGTGACACCACAGACTGAGTCCAAACAAAGCAGCATCTCGCCATGCAAAAACCTGCGCGAATCCACAAAAGATAATGTTATGCATCTGGTGGAACAGTGACTGTGTTTTGCACTACGAATTGCTTCTCCGAGGTGCAACCATCACTGCCGACATTTACTGTCAACATATGAGACGTTTTGCAGATGCAATCGAAGAACAACGACCAGGAGGACTGCGTGATGTGATGCTATTCCACGATCACGCCCGCCCGCACTCTGCTACATTGGCAAAAAAAACTTTATACACGAGTTGGGTTGGGAAGTCACTCCGCACCACCTTCTCACGAGATCTTGCGCCCGCATATGTTCATCTTTTCATCTCTCTATCGAACAACCTTCAAGGAACTCTATTTCCGAGTAAACATGAGCTCTGAGCTCCGAAAATGACTCGACGAGTTCTTCGACTCAAAAACACGTGATTTCTACAGTCGCGGAATCGGAAGTTTACCCCACCGTTGGCAGACTTTCGTAAATAGTGAAAGGGAATACATTACTGATGACAAAGTCCCTGTTACGTGTATCTGTTTTGTTTTTATGGACAAACGCTACGAACTTATGCGTCCAACCTAATATTTTTGGTCCCGTCGTTATTATGCAGTTTTGTCCAGCCTGTTTAATGTCAACGGCACTCATTCTATCGAAACAAAAACTGTGGACAACCGTAGCGTCTGTTCTGTCTAAACTTCTTTCCACGACACACAGCGACTGTGCGACAGCTGAACGATAAAAGTTTATAGTTTAGCCAGTGGGACTGTTTCTCTTAAGGCAATTTGTATGCTGGCAGCTGCTGTACGAATTCATATGGCACTGTAGGTAACAGAAGTGCGAACGTTACCAAAAGGAGGAATCTAGTTATGTGGATGTCGCGCGGAACACTGTGAGAAACAAGCGGGCGCTTACAACGGGCATCTGTGAGTGCGGAGTAATTGAGAGAAGTGCTTCAGTATTTATGGCTTCAGCAGCGGAAATCAATACGGCGCTCGGGGCGAGTAGGGAGGGCGTCTCTCTGCGTCGCGACGCCGGGCGTCGCAGTGGGAATACCCAGAGAAGCTCACCCTGGCAAGTGTTGCACCGTGGCTTCAACCACGGCCCAAGGACAAAGCTTAGTCTATTTTACTTGCACGTAGAGCATTGTTTTGTTTTTGGTTTGTCACTGTTACACAGCTGACCATTAAAACTGCAACGCCGTGAAGGTAGTATGCAACACACGTCTAAATGGATATTATGTATTTATTTCTCAATTAAAGACCTGCTTCCTTTTATTATACAGCAAGTCGTACATTGTGTGATTTTGCATGTTATACCACACAAATTCAGTTTTATTACTAGTCCATTTCTTTTATTGAAAATTTTACAATGGGATATGCAAATAATTGACTTCTTAGCGCAACCGTAAAATGCGGGTAAGAGTGTCGCCATCTACAGTCTGTATACAAGGAAAGATTAAGCACTGGGTAATTAACTTTTCATAACTGGGAGTCACAGTCACGTAAATTTTTTTGAAAGACATCATGTTTACGCCAGAGACTCTTAAACTTTTTTAATTTACACTATTGCAATTTCGGCCTTAGGCCATTATCAAGTGCAGATGTTTTGGCTTTAAGCCATGTCAACTTTATGTAGGCTGACACATAGCAGCGTTACGAATGTATATAACAGCAAACGACAACGAGATATAAACGTGTCAGCCTGTACAAAGTTGACACGGTTTAAAGCCAAAACATCTGCACTTGATAATGGCCTAAGGCAGCAATTGCAATAGTGGAAATAAAAAGTTTAGCAGTCACTGGCGTAAACATATCTTTCATTAAGTAGCGGGGTTCTCACTCAGAACTCAGATTTGAAAGTTGTATTTGAAAATATCCACCTGAATGAGGCCTCTGCGTGTCTACTTGAATTATGTTTTACAAGTCCTGAAGTGTTATTATAATAAAGTAGTAAATAAAGGGACGAGCACCATGAGCATAATGGTTCAAAAGACAGGCATGAACTCCTCGACTGAGGAAGATTCTACATGATCCTTTGATAGTGTCAGACAAGTTTTGCTTGCGAGACTACACAGTGTCTGATCAGTAATATCTAGATACGTATTAATGTATGTTAGTAGGAGCTGTGTCCATTCTTCGCGTTAAATATACAGACTGACAATCATTGAACTATATAAAAAAACGTAAATTAGTTACAAACTACGGCATGCGCACACTTTATTCAACATGTAAACGTTACTACAGATATTAGGATTTGGGTTATGACATTTTCTAAATGCCTGCCATCATTGGCGATGACGTGGCGCGGACGAAAAGGGAAATTATGCATTATCTGCTGAAGTGTCGGAACATCGATGCTGTCGATGAACTCCTGAATGCCTGCTTTCAGCTTAGCAGTGGTTTTGGGGTTATTGCTATACACCTTTTCTTTAACATAGCCTCACAAAAAGAAGTCTTTTGCGATCAGATCCGGAGAACATCGCTTCCAATCGAGGCCCGGCCAGTGGCCTCTGGGTACCCCAGAGCCAAATGCGATCCCCAAACTGCTCCTCCAGGACATCAAACACTCTCCTCTTGGTATGGGTTCAAGCTCCGTCTTGCATGAGCCACATCTGTCGAAATCAGTGTAACTTTGGCTAATGCGTATGAAATAATCTTCCAAAACTTTCACCTAATGCTCGGTAGTCAACGTGCCGTCGAGGAATGTTGCTCCGATTATTCCTTGACTGGACATTGTACACCACCCTGTCACCCGTTAAGGGTGAAGAGACTTCCCGATCGCTAAATGCGGATTATCAGTCCCCCGAATGCGCCGATTCTGCTTATTAATGAACCCATCCAAATGAAAGTGGGTTTCGTCCCGAGCACGGGGTCCCGTGTTCGATTCCCGGCGGGGTCAGTGATTTTTCCTGCCTCGAGATGACTGGGTGTTATTGTGTCGTCTTCATCATCATCATTCATTCTCATTACGGTCGGAGGCAGGCAATGGCAAACCACCTCCACTAGGACCTTGCCTAGTACGTCGGTGCGGGCCTCCCGCATCGTTCCCCTACGCTCCGTCACGGAGTATGGCACTTATACAGGGTGTTTCAAAAATGACCGGTATATTTGAAACGGCAATAAAAACTAAACGAGCAGCGATAGAAATACACCGTTTGTTGCAATATGCTTGGGACAACAGTACATTTTCAGGCAGACAAACTTTCGAAATTACAGTAGTTACAATTTTCAACAACAGATGGCGCTGCGGTCTGGGAAACTCTATAGTACGATATTTTCCACATATCCACCATGCGTAGCAATAATATGGCGTAGTCTCTGAATGAAATTACCCGAAACCTTTGACAACGTGTCTGGCGGAATGGCTTCACATGCAGATGAGATGTACTGCTTCAGCTGTTCAATTGTTTCTGGATTCTGGCGGTACACCTGGTCTTTCAAGTGTCCCCACAGAAAGAAGTCACAGGGGTTCATGTCTGGCGAATAGGGAGGCCAATCCACGCCGCCTCCTGTATGTTTCGGATAGCCCAAAGCAATCACACGATCATCGAAATATTCATTCAGGAAATTAAAGACGTCGGCCGTGCGATGTGGCCGGGCACCATCTTGCATAAACCACGAGGTGTCCGCAGTGTCGTCTAAGGCAGTTTGTGTGGTGTCACAGCCAGACACCACACGTGCTAGGTGGTAGCTTAAATCGTCCGCGGTCCTGTAGTACCTGTCGGACCCGCGTGTCGCCACTGTGTGATCGCAAACCTAGCGCCACCACAAGGCAGGTCTCGAGAGACTGACTCGAACTCAGCCCAGTTGTACGGACGACAGAGCTAGCGACTAGACGTGCGAAGCCTTTCTCTCTCATTAGCCGAGAGACAGAATAGCCTTCAGCTAAGTTAATGGCTACGAACTAGCCAGGCGCCATTAGCCTTACAGTGATTGTAATTAAAGTCTCCTTTGTGCGATGTACCACAATGATTGATTAAAGATAAGTATTATACCAGCTATGTACTTTTCTTCATAGCATTAATTACGTATCCTGTTCCAGTACTTCACGCCCGTCTGCGTTAGTCTAGCGTGCCTTTTAAGCCACCTCTATCTACAAGGTGTTGGCCCAGCTGCCGACACATCACATGGCGACGAGTCTACAAAGGATCTTGTGTTTTACTTTGCCCTAATTTCTTTGCGTCATGGCTTCGCCACAATCTCCAGATGTACTGTCCGAAATTTATCGCTTGCAGAATCAGCAGACGCAGGCGTTATTGGATGCTCTTGGACAGCTCGTCCAGGGTCAACGTGCGCTGCACACCGATGCGGCCGCCGCCGCTTCATCGCTACCGCAGCCACAACATGCTGTTGCACCTCAATTCAGACCCTTTGATGCAACCCACGAGTCCTGGCAAGAGTGGTCCCGTCAATTCGCCTTCCACCTCGCCGCCTACGGAATTCAAGGTAATGAGCGGCAGCCGTTTTTGCTTTCTTGTGTCGGTGTGTCCACCTACCGTGTGATAGTGAAGTTGTTTCCCCGGCGCGACGTAGCAACTCTGTCCTACGAAGAACTTTTGTCTGCTTTAGATGCCTATTTCAAGGAAACAGTAAATGTCGTTGCAAAAAGGTATACGTTCTTTCGTACAAAACGTACGGCCGGTCAGACTAATAGGGAGTGGGTTGCGACATTGCAAGGACTTACTAGGGAGTGTGCGTTTGAATGCGAATGTGGACTTCCTTATTCAGATACTATGGTGCGTGATGCAATAGCACAGAACGTTTCTGATGTTCGCATACGGGAACGGATTTTGAAACTAGTTAATCCCTCCCTTCAACAAGTGATAGACATATTGGATAGGCAAGACACACTTGACTTTGCTCAGGATTCATTTGCAACTTCGCCGGCAGTGTGTCACATTAACCGGCCCGCCGGGCCCGCTGCACGGGACGCTCAGCGGCCCTCGCGCCCGTCAGCGCAGCGGCAGCCTAGCTCGCAAACACGTGCACCACGTAAGCAAGCTAATGCAGTGAAATTGTGCCCGCGGTGTGCAACTCGACATTCGCATGAAAATTGCCCGTCACGCCAAGCTATTTGCTTTTACTGTCATAAGAAAGGACATGTCCAAAGTGTTTGCCAGAAAAATCTCAGATCAGACACTCACACCAATTCCAGGCCCTTTGCTTCGCGCCGGAATCGAACCAAGGAAACTCGGGCTCGTGAACCTTCGCCCATGGATATTCATGTAGTTCATTCCACCCCATCCGGTGACAGTGTTCATTCCACAAAAAGTGTGCGTCGACGTCGACGGACGTCCCGTCACGTCGCACGTGATTCTGTCCCAGTGTCTGTTCCAGTTGCACAACACAGTCGCTTTTGTCGTCAGCAGGACAATAAACTTTTTGTCGACTTAGACTTTACAGGCAAAGTGATACCATTCCAGCTCGATACCAGAGCTGCAGTTTCATTGCTCAATCACGACACGTACAACCAACTGGGCAAACCTCCGTTGCGTGCCGCAAATGTTCAGCTCAATAGTTACTCAGGCCAGAAAATACCAGTGTTAGGACAGTGCAGCCTTCTTGCAACATACAAGGGACAAACAAAACTTGTGTCATTTTACTTTCTTCGTTCTTCTACTGCAGTGAACTTGTTTGGTTTAGATTTATTTCAGTTGTTTAACTTGTCTATAGTAAATCAGGTCCTCTCAGTGATTCAGACTGTGCTTTCCGCCAGTGTTTCTCGTCTATGTGAAGAATTTGCGGACATTTTTGCACCGGGCCTTGGTTGCGCTAAGAACTACGAAGCACATTTGGAACTGAAAGCAAACGCGCAGCCGAAGTTTTTCAGAGCGCGCAATGTTCCCCACGCATTGCGTGATGAGGTCGCAAGAACATTAAACGATTTAGAATCTCAAGGTGTAATTGAACGTGTGCAGGCTTCTCTCTGGGCCTCACCCTTAGTAATTTTGCCAAAACCTTCCGGAAAATTGAGACTTTGTGTGGACTTCAAGGCAACTGTGAATCCACAACTAGTAACTGCTACTTTTCCTTTGCCCTGCCCGGAAGATCTTTTTGACAAACTGTGCCCGGGAAAATATTTTTCAAAGTTGGACCTAGCAGATGCGTAGTTGCAAATACCTGTGGACGAAGAATCCCAGCGCATCTTGGTGGTAAACACGCATCTTGGCTTGTATCGCTTCAAAAGACTGCCTTTCGGGTGTGCATCCGCCTCTGCATTGTTTCAGCAATATTTACAAAGTATTTGTGCGTCGGTCCCTACTGCTGCGAACTATCTGGACGATATTGTGATCTCCGGAAAGACAGAAGCCGAACATTTGCAAAATCTCCGAACATTATTTCAGGTCTTGCGACACAATGGTCTTCGCTTGAGGAAGGACAAATGTGTGTTTTTTGCTCGGGATTTACCCTACCTGGGCCATGTCCTCAATGCCCAAGGAATACATCCGAGTCCAGAGCACCTCCGTGCCATACAGGATTTGCCGTCACCGCAGAACTTGAAACAGCTGCAAAGTGTGTTGGGGAAAATTAATTACTACCATAAATGTGTTCCCCATGCCTCTTCCATTTCAGCTCCGCTTCATCGCTTACGCCGTAAAGGTGTTCCGTTCGTCTGGACGACGGAATGCGAACGCGCCTTTCGCCGGTTGAAATCGGCGTTGCTTTCACATACTTGCCTTACGCCGTTCAATCCCTAGAAACCCCTTTTGTTGATGGTAGATGCATCGGATTTCGGGAACGGTGCTGTGCTTGCGCACAAAGATGGATCGCATGATCGCCCTATTGCCTTAGCGTCAAAATTGCTCTCATCTGCGCAAAGAAATTCTTCACAGATAGAGAAAGAGGCTTTAGCTCTCGTGTTTGGTGTTACTAAGTTTCACGATTTCTTGTATGGTCGTCACTTTACCATCATCACGGACCACAAACCTTTGACATCGCTTTTTCATCCGAACAAGCCGGTACCTCCGCGTACAGCGCAGAAATTCATTCGCTGGTCTCTTTTCCTCTCGCAGTACCGCTACGATATCTTGTATCGGTCCACTGCTCCGCACGGAAACGCTGATGCGTTGTCCCGTTTGCCTGTTGCTGAGGATGAAGCATTCGATTCTTCCGAACTTGCTTGCATGTTCATTGATGCGGAAACCGATGACGTGGTCGCATCGTTTCCGATTGATTTTCGTCGTGTCGCTACAGCCACGGCTGCTGACCCTGTCCTTGCTCCCGTTTTGCGTTTTGTTGCTACGCAATGGCCCTTGTCCAAGTCACAGATCGAGGATCCCCTGGTTCGCCGATTTTTTGCTCACAAGGAGAGACTTTTTGTACGACGTGGTGTTTTGTTGTTGCGTTCTGATAATGATCAGTCCCGAGTCGTGGTCCCACGTTCGTTACAGTCCTCTGTCTTACGGCTTCTTCACCACGGACATTGGGGTATAGTGCGTACGAAACAACTTGCTCGTCAGCACTGTACTTGGTTCGGAATCGATGCTGCGATTACGAATATGTGCTCCTCTTGTGTGGCGTGTGCCGAACAACAATCCGCACCGCCGCGGAAATTCTTTGCATGGCCGAAAGCCACTTCCCCTTGGCAACGCTTGCACATCGATTTTGCTGGTCCATTCTGGAATGCTCGTTGGTTGGTTGTGGTCGATGCTTTCAGTAATTTTCCTTTTGTTGTCCGGATGTCTTCCACGACATCTTCTGCCACAATCCAAGCCTTGTCTGCTATCTTTTGCATTGAAGGTCTTCCGCAGACTATTGTTTCCGACAATGGCCCACAATTCATGTCCGCAGAATTTCAGTCCTTCTGCAAGGCCAATGGTATTCAACATCTGACGTCCGTGCCGTTTTCGCCTCAGTCAAACGGTGCCGCGGAACGATTGGTCCGGACTTTCAAGTCACAGATGTTGAAATTGAAAGAGTCGCATTCTCGGGAGGACGCATTATTGCTCTTTTTGTCCTCGTATCGCTCTCAGCCCCGCGATGGTCGCTCGCCGGCTGAGTTGCTCCATGGTCGTTCTCATCGAACCTTGATTGCCTTTGCTGCATCCGCCGCATCAGGCTCCTGTGCAGCGGCAGACTCCTGCATTTGCTCCTGGCGACGTTGTCTTCTATCGCACCTATCGCAGTTCACGGCGTTGGCTCGCAGGGCGCATTCTTCGCTGCCTCGGCCGCGCGATGTATTTGGTTTTGGGTGCCTCTGGTGAGGTGCGTCGGCATCTCAATCAGCTGCGCCTCTGTCGTCGCCCGGGTTCTGCCGCTCCCCGTCTGCTTTCAGCGACGGAGCCGTCAGGTCGGCACCCTGGGGACCCATCTACTGGCTCGCCTCATCCCCAGGTGTTACCAACGCTGCCTTCCGTTTTGCCTCATGGCGTCGCGCCGCCGCCGCAGCCGCCGCAGTCGCCGCAGCCGCCGCCGGCGCCGCCCGCAGTGGACGCTTCGCTGCAGCCGCCACGCGCCTCCCTGGGTCACGCGCCGCCGATCGCTTCCCGTGACCAGCTGTCCTCAGCCATGGAACTCTTGCCCGCTCCGGACCAGATGTCGTCATCGCGCGTCGGATTCTCCGACCACATGGAGGTCGACCCTTCGGCCCCTCCTGTCTCTTTACGGGCGCATACCCCGCATGTTGACGTGCACCCTGGACTAGATTTTCAGGCGTTTCCTAGCTCCCCTAGGACCGAATGACCGGGTGCGGGTGGCACAGCCTCGCCTGTTGTTAGGCTCCCCACCTCGTCGCATACGTCAACATGGGGTCCTCCCCACGGCGGGCGGAAGCCTTATCTCACGACCGTTCGCCGATTTGCGGGGGAGGAATGTGGTGTCACAGCCAGACACCACACGTGCTAGGTGGTAGCTTAAATCGTCCGCGGTCCTGTAGTACATTTCGGACCCGCGTGTCGCCACTGTGTGATCGCAAACCTAGCGCCACCACAAGGCAGGTCTCGAGAGACTGACTCGAACTCAGCCCAGTTGTACGGACGACAGAGCTAGCGACTAGACGTACGAAGCCTTTCTCTCTCATTAGCCGAGAGACAAAATAGCCTTCAGCTAAGTTAATGGCTACGAACTAGCCAGGCGCCATTAGCCTTACAGTGATTGTAATTAAAGTCTCCTTTGTGCGATGTACCACAATGATTGATTAAAGATAAGTATTATACCAGCTACGTACTTTTCTTCATAGCATTAATTACATATCCTGTTCCAGTACTTCACGCCCGTCTGCGTTAGTCTAGCGTGCCTTTTAAGCCACCTCTATCTACAAGGTGTTGGCCCAGCTGCCGACACATCAGTTTGTACCGCCACAAACTCACGAAGAATGTCCAGGTAGCGTGAGGCAGTAATCGTTTCGGATCTGAAAAATGGGCCAATGATTCCTTTGGAAGAAATGGCGGCCCAGACCAGTACTTTTTGAGGATGCAGGGACGATGGGACTGCAACATGGGGCTTTTCGGTTTCCCATATGCGCCAGTTCTGTTTATTGACGAAGCCGTCCAGGTAAAAATAAGCTTCGTCAGTAAACCAAATGCTGCCCACATGCATATCGCCGTCATCAATCCTGTGCACTATATCGTTAGCGAATGTCTCTCGTGCAGCAATGGTAGCGGCGCTGAGGGGTTGCCGCGTTTGAATTTTGTATGGATAGAGGTGTAAACTCTGGCGCATGAGACGATACGTGGACGTTGGCGTCATTTGGACCGCAGCTGCAACACGGCGAACGGAAACCCGAGGCCGCTGTTGGTTCACCTGCTGCACTAGCTGCGCGTTGCCCTCTGTGGTTGCCATACGCGGGCGCCCTACCTTTCCAGCACGTTCATCCGTCACGTTCCCAGTCCGTTGAAATTTTTCAAACAGATCCTTTATTGTATCGCTTTTCGGTCCTTTGGTTACATTAAACCTCCGTTGAAAACTTCGTCGTGTTGCAACAACACTGTGTTCTAGGCGGTGGAATTCCAACACCAGAAAAATCCTCTGTTCTAAGGAATAAACCATGTTGTCTACAGCACACTTGCACGTTGTGAACAGCACACGCTTACAGCAGAAAGACGACGTACAGAATGGCGCACCCACAGACTGCGTTGTCTTCTATATCTTTCACATCACTTGCAGCGCCATCTGTTGTTGAAAATTGTAACTACTGTAATTTAGAAAGTTTGTCCGCCTGAAACTGTACTGTTGTCCCAAGCATATTGCAACAAACGGTGTATTTCTATCGCTGCTCGTTTAGTTTTTATTGCCGTTTCAAATATACCGGTCATTTTTGAAACACCCTTTTTGCATCACCTCGGTTCCGAGAGTTCCAGAATGGAATAGAGATCAACATAAACATCATTTCCGCCCTTTTTATTGCTCATGAAAACCACACAATGCATGTTGTACTAACATACAGCAAGACCTTCACAGGTGGTGGTCCAGATTGCTGTACAGACCTATACCTTTAATACCCAGTAGCACATCCTTTTGCATTGATGCATGCCTGTATTCGTCGTGGATTACCATCCACAAGTTCACCACAGCACTGTTGGTCCAGATTGTCCGACTTCTGAAAGGCGATTAGGTGCTGATCCCTCAGAGTGTTTGGTGGGTCACGTCATCCATAAACAGCCCTTTTCAATCTATACCAGGCATGTTCGATAGCGTTCATGTCTGGAGAACATGCTGGCCACTCTAGTTGAGTGATGTCGTTATCCTGAAGGAAGTCATTAACAAGATGTGCACGATGGGAGCGCGAATTGTCGTCCATGAAGACGAATGCCTTGCCAATATGCTGCCGATATTGTTT
Source organism: Schistocerca nitens (assembly GCF_023898315.1). Classification (NCBI taxonomy): domain Eukaryota; kingdom Metazoa; phylum Arthropoda; class Insecta; order Orthoptera; family Acrididae; genus Schistocerca; species Schistocerca nitens. The sequence goes on along the minus strand of NC_064615.1, from coordinate 243,905,156 downwards.
TCGGCCGGAGGATGGCATTCGTATATCGTACAGCCAGTACGGCGCCTTCCATGACCACGAGCGACGTACGTCGTCCCCACATAATGCCACCTGAAAACAGCAGGGAACCTCCACCTTGTGGCACTCACTGGACAGAGTGTGTAAAGCGTTCCGCCTAACCTGGTTACGAGGAAGGCCAGTGACCCTTTCAGCGCAGATGGGCACCAAGCTGAGGTGTGTGGAGAAGTTGAGAATTTTGGCCTGACGGGAAGTGTGTTAGGATACTCCGTAAAGTTGCGATGACCACTGTGTCTTGATTGCTTGGTGGTTCTGCCCGGTAAGCAGGAGAGTCGGGTTCGAATCCCGGCCCAGCCCAGTCTGTCCCCTTTCCCAAGATATAAATCAGTGCCCATTGGCAGCTAATGTCTTTAGTTCCTTTGTATCTTTGCTTGAATTCTGCTGCATTCATTTTCAATGAGGTGACTGAATATTTGCGAACCGACATTCCCTCTCATAAGCCAAAATCGAGGAGATACTAATTTTCGACGCTGGTATCTGGATCGAAGTCGACGTTCTAACTCATTTCAGAGGTGTTCTATCCGTTCGGTGCGGGAGTCTGGGCAGGCCAGTCCGTTGTTATTGTCCACAAATGCTGCTTTATGACAGGGTACATTGTTACGCTGATAAAAATAAGCGTCGTCTCCGAACTGTTCCTCTTGTGCGTGGAGAACAGAATCTTGTATAATGCGTTATCCTTCTGCATTTAGAGTTTCACTACTCACAATAAGGGGACCACAAACTATCCACGAAAAACACCTCCACACTGTAACAGCTCAAAAAAATGGTTCAAATGGCTCTGAGCACTATAGGACTTAACGTCCGAGGTCATCAGTCCCCTAGAACTTAGAACTACTTAACCTAACAAACCTAAGGGCATCACACACATCCATTCCCGAGGCAGGATTCGAACTTGCGACCGTAGCGGTCGTGCGGTTCCAGACTGTAGCGCCTAGAACCGCTCGACCACACCGACCGGCAATGTAACACCTCCTCCTCCGTACTTCACTAGCGCCACTACACATGATGGCTGGTAACGTTGTTTGGGAAATTTGCCAAACTCGGACCCTTTCATCGGAATGCCTGACTCATCACCGCAAATAAGTCATTTCCAGTCATTCACTAAACAGTGTCGTCGCTATTTACACCACCTCGTCACACGCCATTATTATTATACCGAGGAGACAGTGGACGAAAGTGAACGAAGGGTAGCGGTTTCAAGGGTAGGGGAAAAAGTGCCAAAGTAAGCGTCAAGACGAAAAATTCTCTGCGATAGTCGTGTCGGGTAATAAGAGCAGTAGCGGTTCCTTGCTATTTGCGACAGACGGTTCAAGGGTAAGGTGGTCGGGTGTTAGTTTTGGGTATCGTCTAAGGCTCTGTACCGTTGTCATAGCTTAGGCCATCATAAAGAGTGTCAGTCCTTTCGAGGAGGGATACTGCTATGCTGGGCACCTTCGAAATCTCCTGGGCCAGCTGCGGCGTCTGTACCTGTTACATGCAAAGGTTCTTATGTAAGTGGTCGATTGGTCATAAATCGACCACTGTGTAAGGGCTTTGGTTGGATTTGTTTGCGTTTAGTGTGCAATACGGTTTCCCTGCGTTGCCTGTTCGTCGGTTAGTTTACACCTGGTGGTACCAGTTAATTTTGCTGTGCTGCAGGGGTTTACCAGTATTTGTCATGTATGTGTGTTGGTGTTATCTATAGGTAGTTAATTGTCCCTAAGTAGTAGTGTTTTTGGGCGGTTGTGTTTCCACCTATGGCAGTATTCTCTGTGAATGTGATGCCTGTGTACCGTGGAGCGTTGCTTATCATACGTAACACGTTGTTCTGTATGATCTGGAGGTGGCGCAGGCTTGTCGGAGCTGCGCATCCCCAAACTGGAGCTGCATGTCATCAATGTGGTTTGTATTGACCTCGGCGCCCTCCTGTCAGTGTGCTTTGCCTGCTGAGCGTGGGGTAAATCTGTTTCCTCGGTTGCTTACGTATTCAGTGTGATTTCCCCCCCCCCTCCCCCCGGCCCACGTATGTTTCTGGTCCAGATCTCTAGTGTGTGTGTGTGTGTGTGTGTGTGTGTGTGTGTGTGTGTGTGTGTGTGTGTGTGTGTGTGCGTGTGTGTGTAGTGAGTGAAATGTTATGAAACAATGTGTGTACAGTGTGTACAGTCACTGATAGTGAGATATGAGTGAACAATGTGGCGTTACATTATTTATTAAGTTATTTGTAAAAAAAACTACTGTATACCAGGAGTACCAGGTGTACCGGTATGAAATGAGCGTTGAGATATAAATGTGTGGATAGGGAACATTTGTTGTGAACGAGCCTTATTTTTTTTTTGTTGGTATGACACCTGTCAAAGATATTTAGTATACATCATGTCATGGAACAAACAGCATCATATGTTTTCATCGTGTTAACAATGTCGAATTTTGTACCAGAAAGTGATGATTTGCGGAAAGCATTAATTTTTTGTTTTCATTTGAAAAAAAGTGCTGCACAGTCACATCGAATGCTTGTCGAGGCATATGGTGATCATGCTCTATTAGAGGCAACATGCAAAAGATGGTTTCAACGGTTCAGAAATAATGATTTTGATGTAAGAAACGAAGAACATGGAAGACCACCAAAAAAGTTCGAAGACGCCGAATTGCAAGCAATGTTGGATGAAGATGATACTTTGACTCAGAAGCAAATGGCAGCAATACTAAATGTTGCACAACAAACAATTTCTGACCGTTTGAAAGCTATGGGAAAGATCCAAAAGTATGGAAAATGGGTGCCACATGAATTGAATGAAAGACAGATGGAAAACCGAAAAACCATTTGTCAAATTTTGCTTCAAAGACATGAAACAAAATCAATTTTGCATCGAATTGTTACTGGCGATGAAAAATTGATTTATTTTAAGAATCCTAAACGGGAAAAATCATGGATTAATTCGGGACAACCATCAACATCGGCTGCAAAACCAGATCGATTCGGCAAGAAGACAACGCTCTGTGTTTGGTGGGATCAGAAAGGTGTGGCGTATCATGAGCTTCTAAAACCCGATGAAACTGTGAATACTAATCGCTACAGACAACAAATGATCAATTTGAACTATGCATTTATCGAAAAAAGACCAGAATGGACCAGAAGACATGGCAAAATAATTTTTTTACACGACAATGCACCTGCACACAAAGCAAAACTGGTTCAGGATACAATCAAAACACTTGGCTGGGAGCTGCTACCCCAACCGCCGTATTCATCAGACTTGGCCCCTTCCGATTACTATTTGTTTTCATCAATGGGGCACGCATTGGCTGAGGAACACTTCGATTCCTAGGAAGAAGTCGATAATTGGGTGTCTGATTGGTTTGCTTCAAAAGACGAACATTTCTATTGGAGTGGTGTCCACAAATAGCCAGAAAGGTGGTCAAAATGTATAGAAAGCAATGGTCAGTACTTTGAATAAAATATTTTTACTTTTCAATTCAAAATTAGTGTTCCATTTTCACAAAAAAACGCTCATTTCATACCGGTACACCTGGTAAATGTAATGATTGTCTCTAACTAGAAGTCTGTAAATATATGTGCATACGAATTAGCTTATTTTAAATTGATCTTAATTTGTAAATACTTTGACGTGTCCTATATCCTTGTAAAAAGAGATCTACGGATTAATAAAGCTACTACTACTACTACTACTACTACTTTGGTGTTTGTGCAGGTGTTTCGGTTTGCGTGTGAACAGAACAGTATCGCACTTGTCGGCGTTTGTTTTAACGCACCATCGTTCCAACCAAGGCTCGGCAGTTCTCAGTGCTGTATGTAATAGCGAATTAATGTTTGACGGTTTCCAATCTTGCGCTAGGAAGCTTTTCGACCAGTCTTACACCAGTCTTTTTAACTCACTAAGCTGAATTGCTGGTAGCAATTTTCTTCCGCTGATGTCATGAGATGTTTTAGAACCAGCCTCCGCAATGTACAATGGTCCCCGCTTGTCAGTATACGAGGTCCGCCTGCTCTTGGTTTAGATGTGGTCCTTCATTCAACATTCTCACTACAGAGTCACAACACCAACAATCGTCTTGGGCAGCAGTAATATCAGAAATTAGGGTCCACCTTGATACAAAACACCTTGTTATTTGTTTATCTCTTTATTCTCCCAAACTAGTTTCGGCGACAAATATCACCATTATCACTGGTTTTTTAAAATCTAAAACATGCGGAAAATAGCATGGTTATAAAACCACAGTAGCACATTATTACGTTTTTGCTACTCGTTTTTTGAAGTATAGTTTTCTATGGATACTTTTTTACTTCCTTATTTATTGCATGTTACAGCATCATAAACAAACTCAACAAGAAGGTAAAACTGAAACATGCAGTACACACAGACAACACAGCAGACCACACCACTTCGGAAAAAAGAGAGAGATGGTACACACTAACATACAATAACAAAATATCACATAGAATAGAAAACATCTTGAAAAAGCAAGGGATCCCAATAACATTCAGAACAAACAACACAGTTCAGAAAAGACTAAGACCAGTCAGCAAAACCTCAGACAAATTCAGCAACGCTGGAATATATCAACTCACTTGCAACTCCTGTCAGGCCCAATACATAGGACAAACAAGCAGAAACTTCCGAACGAGGTACACAGACCACATGAGAGCTCTAAAGAGTGGCAGCACACATTCAACTTTCGCACGGAACACCTAATGAACAAAAACCATATCCCCACTAATGTCGAAAACGATCTACAAATTCTGAGAAACAGCAACAGTCTATACCGACAACTAACAGAAGAAAATTTCTACGTACAGAAGGCTATAGTCGAAGGGAAAAATGTAATAAACGAAAACACTACACTTTGCAACAACACACTCTTTACCGCTCTGAGAGAACTGACCAAGGACACAGAACAGAAAGCACACACACGCAAAAGAATCACTTCTCCATCACACATAGAGACATAAATAATAAACAGAAGTAGTCGTAATTCGCGCTACAGTTTTCATAGCCTTCCTCGTCACATGCGATACACCTCTCGCGACACACGCGAACAGCAAGATGGCGTAATATTCTGGATCAGAAACAAAGTGGGAAAGTTTTGTTTTTCTGTGTACAAAAGCTGCTACATACCATCCAACGAACTTGAGTACACGAATAGCTAAGTAACAGCTCAGTACACACCAAATAACTGGATTCCACAATACTACTACAACCCCAAGTATATATTGCTGATATACGAAGTTCACCTTTTAGTATTTTGTTTACTAACAGCCGCTCACACGGTTGCAGATGACGTAATGTTCGCTGAGTAGAAAACGGCAACAGAAAAAAAGCGCACAGAAAATATGTCGCAAACAGCCACAATAATTCTTAAAACGGTCTGTAACACACAATAAATAAGTTAGTGTAGAAAACTATATTTCAAAAAACGAATAGTAAAAATGTAATAATGTGCTACTGTGTTTGTATAACCATGATATTTTCTGCATGTTTTAGATTTAATAAAAAAACACTGATGATGGTGATATTTTTCGCCGAAACTAATTTGGGAGAATAAAGAAATAAACGAATAACAAGGTGTTTTGCATCAAGGCTGACTGAAATTTCTGATATTAGTTTTTCTATGCAAACACGGACCAAATGGAAGAGTTCCAAGATAAAATTATTGTCTTGGACAGCTTTAGAATGGTTTAAACGCCCCTGAATTATCTGCTACTCTGGTGAAACCCAATGACTAAGGCACTTTCGGAATCACTGAAACCTCCTGACCGAACAATTCTGCTGTTACTGCTGCTCTCTCTCAACACACTACTCCACGCCTCCTTTTATACTTATGGGTGTACCCTTCATGCCATCGGTCAATTCCCCATTAGATAAGAGTGTCCGCATTCTTTCGGCCAGATAGTGAAAAACTGAGGCTTATGGGCGGCACGCCAGAAATTCCCCAGCCACAGTTTCGCTACAGCTAAAGGAACACAGAATATTTTGTACAGACATTCAGTTTGAGTTTGTGCTAAAGGACAAGACGACAGCGGCGTGGTTAACTTTAAGTATGTTTCGAATGAATTTCTGGGAAACATTGAAAGAGTACAATTTCAAAGTACTTGTGGGTGATCTAATGTCCTCGTTTGAACAGCTGCAATGTAGCATGTCAGTGTGTATTCGGTTTTGCACTCACATCTACATTTCTTCCCACAACATGTGCTGCCCAAGTTGATGAACATGGTAAGAGCTTTCATCAGGCCATTTTCTAATACGGCAAAGACACAAAGAGAAATGGAGTACTACCATCCCAAGTGTTTATTGCCACACGGTGAAAGGAACGCTCCTGCAATGCAGTATTAATTACAGGCCAAAATGAGCGGTCATAAGGTATCTGAGATTTCATCGGATGTTCTTGTAACATACAATAAATAAAATTATCTTAAAATGAGAGTTAATGTTTTTGGTTACCCAAAACGTTATCACCTTCTACTCATCATAATACTCAACGTTCCGAAATTTGTAGAACAATTTTATAAAAAAAGGGAAATTTGCGGTAAGGTCTTATGGGACCAAAGTGCTGAGCTCATTGGTCCCTAAGCTTACACACTATTTAATCCAACTTACGCTAAGGACGACACACACACCCATGCCCGAGGGAGGACTCGAACCTCCGAAGAGGGAGCCGCGCGGACCGTGACTAGACGCCCTAGACCGAGCGGCTACCTCGCGCGGCAGCTATTTTATGGATGGAGTCATATTCACCACTATTGGCCGATTTGAAATTGACTGTCATTTTCAAGTTTGCATGGTGATATGATGTTACGTGCCGTGTTAGTAGGTCGCACATTAAGTCAATAATAAAGAGGAAATGGGTGACGCATGTTCTAAATACATCCTAGATCCAGATGAACGTAAATCACACTACAGAACGTGACATCGTGTAACAGTATTCTCAACTATTGCCAAATGAGCTTTGCATTACAAATAGATGCTATGACTTAAGAAGTAAACGTCAAGTCGAATGTTCATAACCTATGTGATATGTCAAACTAGCTGTAAGTAGGCTGTATAGGTTTTCTTATTGGTAACGCCACGTAGCGCTCTGTATGAAAAATCACTGGCTGTGCTGTGTGCAGTCTGTGGCTAGTTTGCATTGTTGTCTGCCATTTTAGTGCTGGGCAGTTGGCTGTTAACAGCGCATAGCGTTGCGCAGTTGGAGGTGAGCCGCCAGCAGTGGTGGATGTGGGGAGAGAGATGGCGGAGTTTTGAAATTTGTAAGACTGGATGTCATGAACTGCTCTATATATTATGACTATTAAGGTAAATACATTGTTTGTTCTCTATTAAAATCTTTCATTTGCTAACTATGCCTATCAGTAGTTAGTGCCTTCCGTAGTTTGAATCTTTTATTTAGCTGGCAGTAGTGGCGCTCGCTGTATTGCAGTAGTTCGAGTAACGAAGATTTTTGTGAGGTAAGCGATTTGTGAAAGGTATAGGTTAATGTTAGTCAGGGCCATTCTTTTGTAGGGATTTTTGAAAGTCAGATTGCGTTGCGCTAAAAATACTGTGTGTCAGTTTAAGCACAGTCCTGTATAATTTTTCTAAGGGGACGTTTCAAGTGTCGATCCTTAGCCGAGGATACCTTACTGGAATCTTCTGATTTTTTTTGTAGTTTGTGTAATTAGTGTAGCTTTTGTTTATTGCTAGCGCGTAATTGTAGAGATAATTTCCTTTGTAGTTGTAGTTTTTCATTCTTGTACAGTAAAACAGTTGTGGCATGCATGTAGATTTCCACCAAGTATTTCGCAGCTACGCTTGCAATTAACTAGATATTTGTTCAGTGCTATGTTAATGTGTTCTCTTATTTTTGCTCTTCAAATTGTGCTTTTCTGTGTCATCGTGTGAAATATTGTGACAATAATGGCGTGTGAAAAACGTAATACTAGGCTTCAAAGTAAACTGAGAAATGACAGTGAAGACGAAAGCAGTGTGTTAGCGCCACCATGTAATGAATTAACTAATGTTCAAAGTAGTAATTTGGTAATTGTGCATAGGGAAATGGAGCGAGCTGCAAATAATGGTGTAGGCAGTGAAACAATTAGTGAATAGGGAAGCATTATCGATCGATCCGTCGGCAACAGCTCGACTCAGGATTCCGAAATGACAGGACACAATCTTGCAAATACTGTAGATTCAGGTTTTGCGTCCTCACCGTTTTCTCAAATAAATCCAGACACATTTGCAGCTTTTCAAAATGCGAATATTGCCGGTTCAAATGCACTGCCGAATAGCACTGAGGAACATGTTTCAGACACCAGAGCACTGTTATTACAGTTAATGCAACAAAATCAGAAACAAATTGGACAAAATCTTCAAAAGTTAGACACAATGGAACAAAATTTCACACCATGCTTGAACAAACACGTGAAGATTTAACTACTGAGTTACATAAAATCGAATCGAAATGTCAAAAAGTCTGTAACGACGTAAAAACACAAATTTGTGAGCATTTCCAACCTATTTTTTCGCGTCATGAAAATGCATTACAGAATCACGAAGCAGCCATAAAAGAACTGCAAACTATTGTTCATGAAAATCACGACACCTTGCAAGCTAAAATTGACTCAGTTGCATCTACCGATTCGGTTACGCAACTCGCAAAAACTCAGGAAAACTTAAAGGACACAGTAGATACGATTTCAACACAAATGGACACTCTGAAACTTGGTTCAGAAAAACACACAGAGGAAATAATTTCACTATCGGATAAAGTAGTTGAACTTACGGATCAGCTAAATAATTTATCTACGAAGGTAGATGATAATCTGAATGACACAAAACTGGTAGTCTTTAATGACACAGAAGAGTGCGAACAAATTAGGAAATTCAAACAAATTCAGAATCAAATTAATACGCAACACCAAAGAGAAATCTGGGAAGTACAAGATCAGTTGACACAGGTAATATAGGAATTACATATTTTAGAGGCGACTCGTGCTCCAATACGGGAAGAGGGACATAGAAATACGGAACAGCCACAAAATAATAACTCAGGGCACTTCGGAAATTATGAAAGAAATTGGCAAGGTACACCGAATTTTGAGATGGAACCGCCGAAACGACGTAACGAAGGCCAACATGCGAATCGCCGACATGATGATTTTGACTATAAGCCGTTCATTACTACACGTAAATTCAAAACATTTAAGAATTTTGGCAACGACATTCATCCACAAGCATGGCTCCATCAATTCTCTCATTGCTTTCCTCCCAACTGGTCATTAGAGCACAGATTAGAATTTATGTGTGGCTATTTAGAGAATGAACCATCTGTAAGAATGCGATCGGTCATGCACGATTGTCACAGTGAAGGAGAATTTTATCATGCCTTCCTCTCAGCATATTGGTCTCAAGCTACACAAGACCGAGTAAAACATAGCATCATAATGATGAAACATTTCGAACAATCTGAATTTTCCAGTCTTGTGAAATATTTTGAAGACATGTTGCATAAGAATCAATATCGTTCAAACCCATACAGCCCTTCAGAACTCATCCGCATTTGCTTAATGAATTGCCTGAACATTTAAGAAATATCATTTTGGCAGGACGTTGCAGAGACGACATTGAAGCTTTTCAGGGACTCTTACAAGAATTAGAAATTGACACAGACAGTCGCGGGATGCGAAAACAGGAAAACAATCACTACAGGTCACATCCGTCACAATTCCGTGACGACAGAAACAATAACTGGACACGACAAGTCTATTCTTACAACGCAAATCGTGACCAAAACAGACACCACCCATATGACAACCACTGGCAGAGTAATAATAGTTACAGAGAAAGATCGTATTTCCGTAGTAATGAATATGACAGAGATTACCATAGAAACAGACAATATGGGAACAAAAACAGTTATTATCAAGGGAGACAGAATAACTTCAGACGCAACAGTTCAGCGCGCAGTTACGATTCCGGGAGAAATTCTCCACCACATGACCGACAAACAAGAAACTATGTAAACTACCGACAAACGACAGACCTGAATTCCATCAGAACTGGCGGGAGCAGGGCACTCTCGACAAGGTGAATTTGTAGAAGTTAGGTCTCCTAATCCCAATAACGACGCACGCCAACAAAGAGACAGACAATGACTCGCACCGCAGGCAGCCACGTGCGCCGGCCGGCTCAGGGAAAAATTACATAGACGCTAACCTTGAGAAAACTTTTAGCATTCTTTACCGATGTACCATATACCACATGATAATTCCACTGAAGCTGAAACTCTGCGTACTAGGAAGAGTGAAAGTTTACACCACATTTCACATGTAAAACTGTTTATTGAAAGATAATCTGCTTTTTGACTTTGTCTTTGCCATATAACTTTTCACTTTACATTACCAGTATGCTTTGTCAGACTTAGATACTGTTAACATGCAACAATGTTTGAAGTTAAATATCCAGTCAAGAACCAAGAGAACTTATTTAAACAGAAATTACGAATGCATTGTTATTGTGAACAGACTACACAGTGTTATTGTGTGTGTACGTTCTTGCTTGTTAGTTGCACGATTACATAACGACTATAAGGCTCACATACTTAGAACATTTACCAGTACTGCTAATGAGATTTTAATGCAACATTTTGGTTTACTTGAAAATACATTCTGGATTTAAAGTACTTTATGTGAGATACCAGATGACAATTTACAATGTTGCTTTTGCGGTGTTTCTGTTTTATGTCTGCACAGTTTTATGTATTATTCTGGAAAGTAAAACATGTTTTAGTAGTAACTTTTGTGGTATAGCTGCAATGAGACAGCCTTTTCCGTAGCACAACAATACGTTACATTATAGTACTTTCTTGATCATGGTAAGGTACGTAATAACTACGATATCTATACGCAAAGCATTTCACTTTTGTTTATGATGAGGTAAGTACATTGACTTCTGCAGAACTTAGCTTTCGGAGGACGATAACTACAACACTTCCACAGAGATTATCTTACAACAAGAGCACGGTTTAGCGCTACAGGACGCGTATTTGAGTGATTAATTTTGTACTTAAAACATTTGTTTTTAAAGATTTTTTAATTACAAAGAAAGTTTTCCGTGATACATTTCATTCCATTGCTGTAATCTGTAACACCTGAGGGTATAATTACATTAATCCTCAGGGGGGTACACGCTTACTTTGTGTACCATGTGTTTGGCAAGCACAAGGAGCCCTAGCTAATATGGTATTTGCTTATACAATTTTACACATTGGTACCATATTTCTCTAACACACAAATTACACAGCTATCTGATCATTTAACTGAGAGATAAACATTTTTTTTTACTACATCAGTGGCACATATTTACCCAATTACACAGTTGGATAACTTCACACTCATGAAATTGTATTTTGTCTGTACTGTGTGAACCCTTCAAATTTTTCGGAACCATTGTGATACTATGAGAGCTCTAAATTATGTATTTGGTATGGGATCATGATTTTAAAGTACGTTTGAGGTAGATGACACTATTGAAATGAGCAGAGAATTTTTTTTAGGTTTTGAAATTATTGGAGGAAGCTACGATGATTTTGAGAATTGACTGAGATGTTATGATATTATTACGATGATGATGTGTATTATGCTGTTGAGGTGTGTTTATGATCAATAAGATGATGAAACCGTATATGAGGAGTTTGATTATGCTACGTATTTCTTATGATGAAATATTGAAGAAGTGTCGACGAATATGTATATGTATAATAAGGTAAGGAATAATGAGTAGTGGTTAGGGACTCTGATTTGTGAAAAAGGATGTTGGAAACCAAGAATCGTACTTTAAGAGTTATGAAATGTGTGTAAATGCGTGAATGTATCACAATGCCGACGAAAACTTTTTGAACACTGTTATATTCATAGGATTTTGTTTCTACACATTTGCAACGCAAATTCTCGACCTGTGAAATTTTTTATATGAGACTGTCACTGTAATGCAAACTGGTGTCGTAAATATTTCAGTAAGAAGGGTAAGTGACCTTGACGTAATGCGTTTTGGGCGCCCAGCTGAGAGGTAGTCGTCTGACAAAAGAAAGGCATTAGGTGGAGAAAAAAAAGGAGTCCATTATCCTTGCTATTGACATTTATTTGTAGAAAGCAACGCAAATACGACACGCTCAAACTTGAAAACATATGATTATACTGTGGAGCTCTTAATTTATGATATTTACTAAAATGCCTAATGAAATGATGAGAAACATTTTACGTCTATTGTCTTTCTAGTTGAGAGTTTGCTCATTTTGTTTAATATCTAGTTTCTAACTGCACTGCAGCATTGGTTAAAATAAAATTTTATGGATGTACTAATATAGATATTTTATGCCTACAGATCCAGTAAATAATAACTTAAAAAAAACGAAGGAGCACAAAAAAGACATTTCCCTTCACAGGACTTGCATACATAATTTTCTTTTCATCTACTTGGTAATATTTTTCGTAGAATAAGTTGTGGTGCACCACTTTAATTACATAGACATTAAGATGTGAATGGACGTTTCCCTTATATGCATTGTTGTCTTTAGTGTACTATTTTTTCTGCTTGAGCTTTGTCATGTTTAGGTATAAGCTATAGCATTTGCTGCTGCTGTTTGCCAGGCATAGTGCTACTAAATTTCACTTTGTATTACTCTGTTAAGCTAGTTTTACTACTGATTTATTTTTCTTGTTGCTACACATTGGCTCATATTAGTTGTAATGTTGCATTGCTTGGTAATTTAGATTTACTGTATCTTGCTTTGCAAATTTCCATTTTTTTGTCATTGCTGTTTGTGTTAATTGTTTTGTGCTGCTGCATTGCCTCGTTCCTTAGTTTAGCATCTGAGCTAAGTAGATTTAAGTTAGCTTAAGATGGAGAAGGCTATATGAGAGAACGAGTTGTGATGAATTGGAAGAAATGCATTGAGAAGCTATAAGAAAATGGTTTGGCCAAAAAAAAGTATTTTTGAAAGAGGATATAAGCAAAAAAGTAGGGTTTAGGGACAACAAGTTTAGGTAGGATTTTCTTGGAAATAAATGATGTAAGATAATGGAAAATAAATAATGAGGTGAGAAATATGTGAACATAAAAATACAGAAAGCAGGTATAGATAGGACTTTTTGGGAATAATGATGAACGAAGGAAGATCTCCAAGAAAAAAAAGGTTTTGTTTGCAAAATACTGCAGCACCAAATGTTACACTGAAAACAAACCCTGTCCTTTCCTTTTGTGTTATCCCACTATGTGTTTGTGTACCCTTGTGTATTTGTTTTCTTCCTGTGTCTGTGTACTGTTTCATAAAATTTTTTCTTCTTCTAATACTAAGCTACATTCACTATGATGAGGAATACTGTTATCCTCAAATATAATTGGCATTAATAATATGTTATTTACCTTGTCAAGATGTTTAGACATTATTTATTCTGTTTTGTTTTAATGCTCATGTGTGAAGTTGATGTTTCAAAAGTTATTCTGATCTTTATGCATGTACTTACGTCATAATTCCTGTAACAGTGATGTATCTGTTTATTTCTATTCTTTTGTAAAGCCTGTACTAATACAGATTTATCTGTATTGTTATGTTCTTTAATGATGTATTTTGTACCTTTGTAATTGTATTCTTATGTTATAAAATTGTAATTGACACCAGTTCATCATATTATTAACTTGTAAGTTCCATTTCACTGCACACGTTTCTGTTGGTCATAGTATATGGACAATATGTGAGAAGTAGGGACTGCTGGTGTTTGCATGTGTGTTAATAATTCAGCAAGGGACTGGATAACAGCATTGCTGGTTCTAAGGACAATTCCAAAAAACTTTGTGAGTGCACAAGTGGTGGTTATGGACTTGCTATATTATCCGCAAGACTCTTCAGTGGTGATTGTGCACCTGCACAGTCACAACAGATGGCTGCTGGCCATCTCTACAAGGACTACAGTGGGTCTGCATCTTTGATGACCCACCAATACCATTATTTCTACAAGGACAGTGGGTCTACACCTTTGCTGACTCACCAGTACCAATATTTCTACAAGGACTGCAGTGGGCCTGCACCTCTGGTGGCCCACCAATACCGTAATCTCTACCAGGGCTACAGTGGGTCTACTCTGTGATGACCTACCTACCAATATTCTTCAAAACTTGGAATTACTCTGCTGTGGGTTTGCTCTGTTGTGACCCATTACCTGTCTGCATGTCGAGAGTCAGCATTGTCTCTCTGTTGGAAGGACAACACTACTTCTTCAAGACTGCATGGAAATCCACTACTTCCTTGTGCATTGTCTTTTACTGCCGAGACTTTGAGAAAAGAATCGGCAGTTTTACTGTGATGAATGATCAGGACTGTCTTTATGGACTGTGAGAAAATTTTAGCTTTTGACCAACATTTTATTAATAAGTGTGTGCATTTGATATCTTTCTTACTGTAATTATGAAAAATTTTTTCAAATCTGTATTGGCCAGTGCCCAAAAACAATTTGTAAAATTTTTTGTGGGGAGCATGGGGGCTATGTAAGTAGGCTGTATAGGTTTTCTTATTGGTAACGCCACGTAGCGCTCTGTATGAAAAATCACTGGCTGTGCTGTGTGCAGTCTGTGGCTAGTTTGCTTTGTTGTCTGCCATTGTAGTGTTGGGCAGTTGGCTGTTAACAGCGCATGGCTTTGCGCAGTTGGAGGTGAGCCGCCAGCAGTGGTGGATGTGGGGAGAGAGATGGCGGAGTTTTGAAATTTGTAAGACTGGATGTCATGAACTGCTATATACATTATGACTTTTGAACACTATTGAGGTAAATACATTGTTTGTTCTCTATCAAAATCTTTCATTTGCTAACTATGCCTATTAGTAGTTAGTGCCTTCAGTAGTTTGAGTCTTTTATTTAGCTGGCAGTAGTGGCTCTCGCTGTATTGCAGTAGTTCGAGTAACGAAGATTTTTGTGAGGTAACTGATTTGTGAAACGTATAGGTTAATGTTAGTCAGGGCCATTCTTTTGTAGGGATTTTTGAAAGTCAGATTGCGTTGCGCTAAAAATATTGTGTGTCAGTTTAAGCACAGTCATGTATAATTGTTCTAAGGGGACGGTTCATAGCTACAATCCGTTACTGACTTTGGTGAACACGTATAAAGCTCGTGCGAAAATATTTCACCAAAGATACTTGGTATTACTTTCTTAATGTTATTTATGTCAGAAAATGCCTGTTAAGTTCAAGCTGGACAATAGCGGTGCCTAAAATTTCTTATTCTAATAATCAGTTGAACAATGACTTCTTTTAATCGATGATTGATGGATATGGGCCCAACGACAAGAAAAATCAATTATCTTATGTTAATGGATTCTTCCGCCTCTTCTTGGTAGATTTGCAAATACGAGGGTGAAAAAATTAGAAAAAAATGCGCTTTGTTCCACTAGTGTTTGCCTACTGCTAACCGGTTTCCGGATTACTAAGCTGTCATGAGTTAGCAATTGACTAGCATCCACAAATACATTAATGTACTAGGAAATATATGTTGAACCTTGAAATATTAACAACTGTACAGAGACTTTGGTCTTCAGTTACGTAGTAAATGTAAAATCGAGTGCGCTTAACTCGTGTTTCTGGAGTAAATGGGAGGTGTGACGTCGGGAAGCACCACTCCAATATTTATTGAACTTTCGAGGCGGTGTTCATCACATTGTGGGTACTGAATGATTAAACTTCCGTTCAGTTCAGAACTGATTTTAATCGCCAAGATCAGCATGAAATGCGGCCCCGAAGGGCACGAATACACTCTTGTATACTTTATAGAATGAAGCAGACAACCATCGAATGCCGTCTTAATGAATTACTTGACATGCCTAAGAACGTGCTGTGTCATTCATGAAGACTGCTGCCTGGGGCTGGTGTAACGTCTGCTTGAGACCTCTGTCGGAATTTCAGCTGTTGGCATCCATGTCGCCAGAGCCAATCAAACAGTACTACGGCCTTTTCGTGGTGTAGCCTTCCCGGAAGGACCCGTGCCTATCCTTCTTTCCACACTGTTGCCCCGACTCCGACTCGCTACCATTAGTTCTGCAGTCGTTCCCCTGCAGCTAACTTTCTGTGACCTTTCGTGGTTCGAACCCACGCCCGACCATCCTGATTTACGTTTTTGTGTGATTCCCTAAATCGCTTCAGGCAAATGCAGGGATGGATCCTTAGAAAGGGCACAGCTGACTTCTCTCCCCATCCCGCCCTAATCCGATGGGACCGATGACCTCGTTGTTTGGTCCCCCCCCCCCCCCCCACCACCACAAATCACGCCCCCACCCCCAAATCAACCAACCAAGCAGGATATTTATGTCGACATCAAGGTATAATATTTCGGTCCGGTACTCCCATGTCTCTCACGCGAATGATTCGACTTTCTCAGAATCTGAATAATAGCGATATCCTGCACGAATACGTCTACTGGGCAAGCTGTGTTGTGAAGTCCATCTGAAAGGTTCCAGTAAGGGCAGACACAGCCAATAGCCGTGATGTACTCCCACTGTTATTCATCTGAAGGAATGTCTGTTTCCTGCACTAAAAACTGTTCGCCTGTAAGGTGGCAAGACTTTACCACCATATTCTTTTAGATTTACATTTATATTAGATCACTATTTACGATGCGCAATTATACTATTAATCATTTCATTGGCTGATGCTGCCTAGCATTACGTACAAGGGGCGTTTGAGAAGTCCGTGCAAAAATAAAAACTACTCACGTGTTTGGGGTAAACGTTTTTTTTTTTATTTTTCGACGTAGTATCCTTTTAGACTTACACACTTCGTCCAACGCTGTTCTAATTTGATGATCCCTTCCGAATAATAGGAATTGGCCAAGTCTGCAAAATAGTTATTAGATGCTCCTCGTTTGAATAAAATCTTTGTCTCGCCAGCCATTTCTTCAAATTGGGGAACAAATAGTAGTCTGAGGAAGCCAAGTCTGGGGAATAGGGGGAATGTGAAACGTGTTCGAATTCTATTTCCATTAATTTTGCGACCACAACGGCTGAGATGTGTGCTGGTGCATTGTCGTGATGGGAAGGGACTTTTTTGCGTTCCAATCGCCGGCGTTTTTCTTACAGCTCGGTTTTCGGACGGTCCAATAACGATGAATAATATGCACCTGTAATAGTTTTACCCTTTTCCAGATAGGTGATGAGGATTATCCCTTGCGAATCCCAAAAGACAGTCGCCATAACTTTCCCGGCCGAAGGAATGTTCAAATGTTCAAATGTGTGTGAAATCTGATGGGACTTAACTGCTAAGGTCATCAGTCCCTAAGCTTACACACTATTTAACCTAAAGTAGCCTAAGGACAAACACACACACTCATGCCCGAGGGAGGACTCGAACCTCCACCGGAATCGGCCGCACAGTCCATGACTGCAGCGCCTCAGACCGCTCGGCTAATTCCGCGCGGCCCGAAGGAATGGTCTTCGCCTTTTCTGGTGCAGATTCTCGCTTGGTAACCCGTTGTTTAGGTTGTTGTTTGGTCTCAGGAGTATAGTAATGTATCCATGTTTCATCCACAGTGACGAAACGACGCTTGAAGTCCTGCGAATTCATCCTGAACAGCTGCAAATAATGCTTGCAACACTTCACACGATTCCGTTTTTGGTCAAGCGTGAGCAGTCGCGAAACCCATCTTGCGGATAGCTTTCTCATGTCCAAATGTTTATGCTAAATATTATGTACTCGTTTATTCGAAATGACCACAGCACTAGCAATCTCACGCACCTTAACTCTTCTGTCATCCATCTCCATGTCATGGATTTTATCAATGATTTCTGGAGTCGTAACCTCCACGGGGCGTCCAGAATTTTCAGCATCAGTTGTGCGCATATGGCCACTCCGAAAATTTTAAACCACTTATAAACTTTTCTAATCGAAAGTGGAGAGTCACCGTAATGTTTTCCAAGCTTCTCTTTAGTCTCGTCAGGCGTTCTGCCTTTCATAAAGTAATGTTTAATCACCACACGAAATTTTTTTCGTCCATTTTTTGACAGTCACTCGACTTCCTTGATTCACACGAATGCCAAACACAAAGAAATAGACCAATATGGGTGATAATTGGTGTTTGTTCTTTCCAAAGATGCTACTAACTAAACATAACTTCGATACACGCCGGTGGTGCCATCTCTCGAGCTTTGCACGAACTTTTCAAACGCCCCTCGCACTAACAATTTCTGTAGTACTGTACATCGGGGAACTGAGCACTGGCAGAAAAGGCGAAGTGGGCCGTACGTTCCTCAGACGTCGCTATCGGTTACAGAGGGGCTGTGAAGAGACGGACGTTTACAGCCCTGAGAGAGAGAAGAGCGAGGAGACGGTCGTTTGCAATGCTGGAGGCTGCAGAACCCTCGTAGCATGGACACTGAGGGTTGGTTGTTGCACTCTGGTGCAAAGGAAAAAATTTCAGAGTAACGTACCCGGAGAAAAAGCGTCGGCGCCGGAACAAGGCGAAAAGACATCCTTTTAATGTGAAGGAATGCACGGGATCGCGGACTTCCTATTTTCGCCAGCGTGAGCTGCTTGCAAGTAGCGAGCGAGGTGGCTCAATTGTCGCCGCATGGTCATTACTGTGCACGAGATATGGGCTCATCATTTCATACCAGTAGGAAAATAGCAGGTAAAACAGCGTGTGAAAGACGGTAGCCCTGCAATGAAAAGGGCGAAGCTGAGTCCAAATACCGGCTAGATTATAGTCATTGTTGTCCAGGATGTAAGAGGCATTTTTGTCGTGGACTGCTTTGTAAAGAGTTAACTATTAGCTGCCTAATGATATGCAAGTCTTCTGGACCAGCTTGGTACGTGAGAATGGACCTTACTCACTAACAAGGTCAGGCCACGCCGCTGGGACCACGGATTTACTTCAGACCTTCAGTAGGCCATTAAAATAATATAACGTGCAAGTGGTAAGTTGTACTACTCGGGAAACTCCGAGAAAATCACTGGTCATCATTGATCACATTATTTAATTTATATGACATGTGAGAGGTAATATAGCCGGCCGGGGTGGTCGAGCGGTTCTAGGCGCTACAGTCTGGAACCGCGCGACCGCTACGGTCGCAGGCTCGAATTCTGCCTCGGGCACGGATGTGTGTGATGTCCTTAGGTTAGTTAGGTTTAAGTAGTTATAAGTTCTAGGGGACTGATGACCTCAGAAGTTAAGTCCCATAGTGCTCAGAGCCATTAAAATAACAAACAAAATACATTTCATTTGCTTAGCAATGATATTCGTTGTGCATATTGCGCGCGTCACCATTAGTGCTCAAAATGAATTTCACACTATTAATGTGTAATGATGACGGCAGGAGTTTATAGTAACAAGTGAAGAACCTAATGGACATTTGAGGCTAAAGAAACGAAGAGCACAGAGCAGGCAGGCTCTACATCTATAGACAGAGCATCACAAAACAGAGTATGATGTGTGTGTGTGTGTGTGTGTGCGTGTGTGTGTGTGTGTGTACGTGCGCGTGCGTGTGAATAAAACCATCCTCTGTTGTAACTAGCGGTATGAAAGAAACATTATCTTCGTTTAACTCTGTCGCTGCAAGGCGATATTCGGGATGGCAGAAGACCAGTCATACCAATTCGAGAAAGACAACGTCTTGTTCTGTTGGAACCACAAAGCTTGTAAGGTGTATGCTTCGCCGGCGATGGGCGAGGCATGACAGAATCTCTGACCAGAGAGTAGTTTATTGTTAGTTGTTGCTTGTCGCTAGTCTGCGCGAGTCGACAGTAGAAGTCAGTCTGTGCTAGTCTGCACGAGTGTCGGCAGTTGTAGTCTGTCTGCGCTTGTCTGCGCGAGTCGACAGCAGAAGTCAGTAGTCAGTCGGATACAGTAGCGAGTGGACAGTAGAAGTCAGTCTGCAGTAGTAGTAAGTAGGATACAGTAGTAGGGAGTCGGCATGCGTCGGCTGTGTGGTCTGGTCGCGACTCTGGTCAGGACTCTGGAGGATGAGTATTGTTGTAGAAGGTAAAGAAGTAGCATTGCGCATATTTAATAATGTATGTTAATTGTAATTTAATTTGTTCAAAAAAATGCCCCAATAATAATTTTTTTATAAAGTAACTCTTTTAAAGAAAAGTATTCATTTCAACTTAAAGAATTTTTCCACTCTTTTGAAGAAAAAGCATTCATTTCAATTTAAAGAATATTTCCTATGCATTCCTTCCAAGAATCAAATATATATATATATATATATATATATATATATATATATATATATATATATATATATATATATATTCCTGGAAATTGAAATAAGAACACCGTGAATTCATTGTCCCAGGAAGGGGAAACTTTATTGACACATTCCTGGGGTCAGATACATCACATGATCACACTGACAGAACCACAGGCACATAGACACAGGCAACAGAGCATGCACAATGTCGGCACTAGTACAGTGTATATCCACCTTTCGCAGCAATGCAGGCTGCTATTCTCCCATGGAGACGATCGTAGAGATGCTGGATGTAGTCCTGTGGAACGGCTTGCCATGCCATTTCCACCTGGCGCCTCAGCTGGACCAGCGTTCGTGCTGGACGTGCAGACCGCGTGAGACGACGCTTCATCCAGTCCCAAACATGCTCAATGGGGGACAGATCCGGAGATCTTGCTGGCCAGAGTAGTTGACTTACACCTTCTAGAGCACGTTGGGTGGCACGGGATACATGCGGACGTGCATTGTCCTGTTGGAACAGCAAGTTCCCTTGCCGGTTAGGAATGGTAGAACGATGGGTTCGATGACAGTTTGGATGTACCGTGCACTATTCAGTGTCCCCTCGACGATCACCAGTGGTGTACGGCCGGTGTAGGAGATCGCTCCCCACACCATGATGCCGGGTGTTGGCCCTGTGTGCCTCGGTCGTATGCAGTCCTGATTGTGGCGCTCACCTGCACGGCGCCAAACACGCATACGACCATCATTGGCACCAAGGCAGAAGCGACTCTCATCGCTGAAGACGACACGTCTCCATTCGTCCCTCCATTCACGCCTGTCGCGACACCACTGGAGGCGGGCTGCACGATGTTGGGGCGTGAGCGGAAGACGGCCTAACGGTGTGCGGGACCGTAGCCCAGCTTCATGGAGACGGTTGCGAATGGTCCTCGCCGATACCCCAGGAGCAACAGTGTCCCTAATTTGCTGGAAAGTGGCGGTGCGGTCCCCTACGGCACTGCGTAGGATCCTACGGTCTTGGCGTGCATCCGTGCGTCGCTGCGGTCCGGTCCCAGGTCGACGGGCACGTGCACCTTCCGCCGACCACTGGCGACAACATCTATGTACTGTGGAGACCTCACGCCCCACGTGTTGAGCAATTCGGCGGTACGTCCACCCGGCCTCCCGCATGCCCACTATACGCCCTCGCTCAAAGTCCGTCAACTGCACATACGGTTCACGTCCACGCTGTCGCGGCATGCTACCAGTGTTAAAGACTGCGATGGAGCTCCGTATGCCACGGCAAACTGGCTGACACTGACGGCGGCGGTGCACAAATGCTGCGCAGCTAGTGCCATTCGACGGCCAACACCGCGGTTCCTGGTGTGTCCGCTGTGCCGTGCGTGTGATCATTGCTTGTACAGCCCTCTCGCAGTGTCCGGAGCAAGTATGGTGGGTCTGACACACCGGTGTCAATGTGTTCTTTTTTCCATTTCCAGGAGTGTATATATATATATATATATATATATATATATATATATATATATATATATATATATATGCCAGATACGCCAGCATTGCACGAAGCTGTGTCGATAAATAAGAGCAGATATAGTTGCAGTTTTTATTGAGGTAAGAATTTTGCTTTTGTTATTCAGAATACAGGGCCGAAGGTCAGCGCTGCTGTCCTTATAAAATGTACCAGATATTATTATTTCTGTTAGGAGGTTACATTTCGTTCATGGTTCATTATTTAATTAATATTACTGTGTGGTTTTTGGTCAATTTTCATTCCTTAATTTCTGTGGGGAGGTTACACATGGTTCCATTTCACATTTTTTATTTAACATATTTTTGCTGGGAGGTTATATTTGGCTCCATTTCCATTTTTATGTAACAAAATTTCCTGCGGAAAGGTTACACTTGGCACTATTTTCTTGTTTTTCATTTAACATTTCTGCAGGGAGGTTACACTTGGCGACATCCTGACCAGGATCGTATTTCTTTGTGAATCTTCTGATAAGTAGTCATATATCTGCTCTTATTTACTTAAACGTAGTTAGCATTTGGCGCAACGCATTTACTAATTTGTCACTCTTTCTTCCACAGATCTTCGGCAATTTGTTGCTCTTTGTTATTATAGTGTTTGTCGGATTTTTCATTGTCTTTGTTTCATTTGTGAATAATTTTGATTTGTGTAAAAATGCCGCGCAAAACTGTTAACAGTACATCGCGATGTACAATGAGTGAAATAGCTGATTCGAATGATTTGAGCGATAGTACTTGCGACACGCAGTCTAATAATGACAATTCCCCATTTACAGACAATCAGTGCGTACTGATCACCGGTAATGATTTTATTGCTAATGATGAGCAAATAAATTCAATTGTGTCCTCTGTTAATTTTACGACAATTGATGATGCGGGGCGTTCTGTTGCAATGAGCGCTACCCAGCTTGACACACCCGGTTTGCAGGATTTACGTGACGAACAGACAAATTTTTCTAATGAAAATGAACAGAGTAATCAGAGTACGACAGATTTATTTAATTCCGGTGTAGTGACTAACAGTGCTCATCCGACTGGCAAACATTTTCAAGAATCACAGAATAACCAAGTGGTTACACAAAACGTGACAATTGCAGGTACAACATCAAATGGCACAGAGAATAGAGCCGATAACTTTGGCTGGGATCAAGTTATAGCATTTTTACGACAAATGGATGAAAAACAAAACAACAATCTCAAACAACAGAGTGAAAAATATGACAACCTTAGTGAAAAATTAGACCACAATTCCAAACAACAGAATGAAAGACAAGACTACAATCACAAACAACTTATTCATGAAATTAATGAAAAACTAGACAACAATTCCAAACAACTTAATGAAAAATTAGACAACATTTCCAGACAGCTTAGTGAACAGATTACAGCCGTTGCCGCGCAATGTCGTGATACTAAAGAACAATTACGTGAGGAAATTGAGGCTTGCGCTAGGAAAAGTAGTGAAGAAATTAGATCTGTTGCGCAAGAATTAAGGGATATGCAAACAGCTACAACAGAATCACTTAGAGACGAAATTAGTGCAGTCGGTAAACAATGCTCTGAAAAAGCAATACAGTTACGCGACGAGTTTAAATTGATGACAGCAGAACTTTCGCGCACACTGGATGCAAAAGTAGACGCGAAATTCGACCAACAGAACAGCCAAATTGACGAACGTTTTAATCATCACCTACAAAACAGTGAAACGCGTTTCCGTAAATTTATACAGGAACAAAATAAAGTAAAACGACAAGTCATGGAAACAATTAGTGCACAGAGACAGGAAGATAAACGTAAATTGTTTGCGAAAGCAAAAACATACGTAAACAACAATATTGCTACAGTATCGGACGAAATTAATACCATCAAACAGTTGAACACCGAATTGCATGATGAAATTTCT
Organism: Schistocerca nitens; assembly: GCF_023898315.1. NCBI lineage: Eukaryota > Metazoa > Arthropoda > Insecta > Orthoptera > Acrididae > Schistocerca > Schistocerca nitens. The sequence continues at coordinate 243,881,478 of NC_064615.1, read as the reverse complement.
GATCTTAAATCAAAAACAGATACACACACAGTAGATATTCGGACAGTGACAGACATACTCGAACAATTAGAACTAACATAGGATTCCGATGACATCAAAGCTGACGTTAAAAAATTGAACGAAACCACACGTAAAATACAAAAACAAATTAATGCTTCTGACTCTAAAAACGATGATCAGGTAAAAATACTGACTGAAAAATATGATGAATTGGCCAGACGTATTGACGTTATTGAAAGTAATAATGACAACAGATCAGACGATACTTCACCGATTTCGTTTAATCAACCACCTGAATTCCAAAATTTACAGCAGACGATCAGTGAGATAGATTCGTCTAATAATACATTATGTAGAAAATTGTCAACTTTACAGCAAGAGGTAACAGAGATGAAAAATGTTTCAGCGTTTAATACATCACAGCAGACGCCATTTTGCGAAAATTTGTCAGACTCACGCAGCCAGTATAATTTTGGTAATTTACAGAGAGTACGTGACCTAGTTTTCGAACAGTCACAGACAAATAGATTCTCAAACAATCGTGAACCTGTTCAGACGTACAGAGACGATAATTTTGATTACAAGCATTTTCTATCCGTGAGAAAATTTAAAGTATTTAAAAATGACAGAACACGCATTCACCCCTTGGATTGGATACAACAATTTAGCTTTGCTTTTCCACCGACTTGGCCTGTAACGCACAAACTTGAATTTATTTGCAGTTTTTTGGAAGGCGAACCGGCAACTCGTATGAGACCGATCGCGAGATAATGCTACTCGGTAGAAGAATTTCAGAATGCTTTTCTGTCAACGTATTGGTCGAAGACGACACAGCGCGGAATTAAAGATCAACTAATTAGTTTACCGAATTATGAGAACTCAAATTTTCCCAGTGTCACAATTTTTTGGACACATGTTCCAACAAAACCAGTACTTAAGTGAACCATACAGTGAATCTGCACTTATTCAATTATGTATTTCTAAATTGCCACGATCATTAAGAGTGTCACTTTTAATGGGTCAGCAAAAATAAAATATTTCGGCATTCAGAGATCTGTTACAGCTTTTGGAAGTGCAGCAATCGGATTATTCCTTTATAAACAAAAATTTTTCATATAATAACCAAGGTCAACAAATATACAGCAATTACGATCAGCCACGCAATTTCAATAGCAAAGGTAATAGACGCTTCAGGAACGAAAACTACCAGAACTTTAATAACAGACTAAATTTTAATTATCAGTATCGTCAAAATTATCAGCAACAGGAACCACGTTTTGGTAACAATAGAGGTTTTTCACAGCAACAAACCAACCGGTTAGCATACCTAACCAACAATGTAATGCACAAGGTCAACCAAGCTTTAATGTTTCGCCGCGTACGCACATAGCGCCGGCCCCATCAAATAGTAACGCACAGCAAGAAGGAAATCAGTACGTACAGAAAACACACTATTTAAATTCCTATCGCAATGCGCCGTATAGAAATGACTATCACGACGGACGTAAAAGTAATGAGCACAATTTTCAGCGTACATTTAATAACAGTTGGTCTTATCAGCAGCAAGAACATCCGCCACAACAAATAATCATGAATGAACCAGACAGTAGGTATCATCCAGAACGTAATACGTCAGGAAGAAATAACAGAACAGTTCAAATAGTTGAAATGCCACAGCATCCTCCTGAAAATAATAACACATCAGATCGAATTTGACTAGATACAGTACAGGTTGCATCTTCCAGCAACGTAAGCAATACTTCAGATACACAGAATCTTGTTCACGAAAATGTTATTACTTTTGACGACATCCGAGACACTCTTTTGCAGGAAAGACCAGTTATTCAAAAAACCATTTCACACCCTGTCATCGAAGTTAAAATTGGATCATCGAAATTTTCAGCAGTTATCGATTCTGGATCACATATGTCAGTTATAAATGAAGAAACTTTCAACGAGTGTAACAAAGAGAATACCTATCCTACGTTACCGTTAGGCAAAACGAAAGTAAAAGGAGCAGTATCGAGTAAAGGAGTAGATGTAAAATTACAGACACATTTATCATTTTGTATTGCAGGACATACATTTCACTCAAATATTTGGAATATTCCGTTATTGACGACAGACATTATTTTAGGTACGAATTTTCTGATACAACACGATGCCATTATTGACTTTCAAAATTCCTATTTAATGTTGAAGGATGAAAATGTACAACTAGCTTCAGAATTTCAGCACTCTTTATCTGCAGAAGACCAAACAATTAATCGTACAGAGGTCATTTCCGCATCACGTAACATTGTTCACAGATACGTACGTACACAACTATAATACTCCAGACGAAGCCGACTATGGCGTTATACAGACGATTTCTGATAAAGTTAAACAGAGCAGTGCAAATACAGACGACGAACGCACGCAACTACACAAAATTCTTTTACAGTAAGCTCCAGTTTTTGACAACGCTCCTGGTGCTATGTCCAGTTTTATGTATGAATTTCAAGTTAAACAGCACGACACATTTAAAGCCGAGCATTATACAAATCCATATATTCACAGAGAACAAGTTAAGAAAGAATTGCAAGCTATGCTTGACCAAGGAATTATTGAACCGGCAGTTAGTCCGTAAATAAGCCCGCTCCATATTGTTAAGAAAAAGGATGGCTCACTTCGCCTCGTACTTGATTCGCGTCACATCAATGACATTATTATTAATGAAACAGATCGCCCACAGACACTAGAAGAACTTCTACAGAAATTTCATGGTACTGCTATTTATTCTACATTAGATTTGAAATCGGGATTTGGGCAAATTCAACTCCATCCGAACTGCAGAAAATACACAGCATTTCTCTGTTTTGGTGACTGTTATCAATTTTGTAAATTACCGTTCGGCTTAACAATTTCTTCAGCAGCTTTTATTCGCGGTTTGAATACAATACTTCCGACAGAACTTAAAGACAGAATCACAACGTACGTAGACGACATTCTTATTGCAGAAGCTAACTGGTCTGAACACAAACTGATTCTTGAACAACTGTTGCAAGCTTTTTGTGCACAACGACTCACAGTTAATCTCAGTAAACCGCACTTTGGCAAAACTTCTATAAAATTTCTTGGACATGTAATTTCAGCAAAGGGCATTACGCTTGACCCGGAAAAACTTCAAGCTTTACGTGACATTACAGTTCCTACGACGAAGAAACAACTACGCAGTTTTTTGGGCTTAATTAACTTTTTTCGTAAATTTATTCATTACTCTGCTTTAGACACCCCTAGATTATGTCAATTGACAGGTAAAAACACTATTTGGTCTTGGGGTAGTCAAGCACATTCTGAATTTGTGAACCTGAAACAAGCCTTCTTGAATGCACCACTTTTATCACACCCAGATCTTACTAGGAATTTTTCCATTGCCACCAACAGTTCTAACACCGCTTTAGGCGTACACATTTTTCAAGAAATTGAAGAAGATGGTTGCACAGTAATTAAAAACATCGCATTTGCAAGTCGCATTCTGTCACCTGCTGAACGTAATTATTCTGTTACAGAACTTGAAACATTATGTGTTGTATGGGCTTTTACCAGATTTAGGCATTTTCTTTATGGAAGACATACGACCGTTTACACAGACCACAGAGCGATACAATTTTTACTTTCCGCTAAATTTACACACGACAGATTAAGTAGATGGAAACTTTATCTACAGGAATTTAATTTTACAATTGCTCACATTCCTGGTACACAAAATATTGTAGCAGACGCACTATCCCGTTCTCTCAGCAACAATCAGCAAGACATCGCAACCAACTTCTGCAAAGCAAATTTCAGCGTCATGTACATTTAACAAGTTGCATTTGAAAATTTCATTTCGTCGTCATTACAAGACATAGCACAAGAGCAGAGCAAAGACAACCTGTGGAAGGAGATTGAACACATTTGGCAAGATAGGAATAATGTTACCATTAGAAACCATTACACTGTACGCAATGACATTCTGTTTCGCCGCTCTCATCTTGACAGCAACAATTGGTTATTATGTATTCCTGACGAACTTGTTAACAAATTAATCTGGTATAGTCATTTAAGTTATGCACATTACGGAGCTAGAAAATGTTTTCTTATACTGAGACAGAACTGTTATTTTACCAACATGGAGAAACGTATTCGACGAGTTTTAGCGTCATGTAAAATCTGCCAGAAAGCTAAATCAGACACGACTTCATATATTCCTCCATTACATCCCATTGTACCTGTTAAATTAAGACACATGGCCGCTGTAGACATTTTTGGTCCGATTCCCAGAACTAATAGAGGTTTTTGCTACATCTTAGTTGCTGTTGAACTCACTTCAAAATTTGTTACCTTCTCTCCGTTAGGCAAAGCTACTGCTAAAATTGTTTCGAAAGCATTTGTAAAATATTTTCTATTTCATGTAGGCCATGTCTTGAAAGTAATTTCCGACAATGGATCACAGTTTCGATCTGCTATATGGACACGTATGTTACGAGCTAGAAACATTTCTCCGATATATATCTCCAGGTACCATGCTTCTTCGAACCCTTGTGAACGAATAATGAAAGAAATTGGTAAACTGTGTAGAATTTACTGCCATAAAAAACATATTGATTGGGACACACACATACTCTCATTCCAAGATGTAATTAATTCCATACCAAATGAATCTACTATGCTATCTCCGTCTGTTATACTGAAAAATGTTGAACCACCTAACAAAATTAAAGCATTAGTAACATTTCCTGCATCTCGTCGACTACGACACCATGAAATAATTGACATTGCGCTGAATAACATCAAACGTGCCGCAGAGCACCGGAAAAGACAGCAAAAACAGGTTTGTATACGCCGTGACTTTCACATTGGACAGAAGATATTAGTACGTACACACTATTTATCGAATAGAGGAAAAGGTAGGTGCAGTAAATTTGAGCTTCTATACGCAGGTCCATATCGGATTCGCAGCATTCCTCACCCCAATGTAATACACGTCGAAACTTTCAGAACCAGAAAAACCAAAGGGAACCAACACGTGTCGAACGTCAAACCTTTTATTGAATGAAAATACTTCATGATTTATCACACTGTAATGCCATTTCCTAATTTTTTATGACCGCTTATGCAATTATATTCACATGAACACCTAATGATGATTATCGCATTTTTTCTTGGCAAGTGTCCGGCAAGGTAAGGTTAGCAGGTCGCTTTTCTTGTCGTTACACACCAAACCGTGCATATTTTCCATTTCATGTATGAATGATTGTTTTCCTGTTTTGTTTGTATGCACTATGAAATATTTAAGATATAACACACCAGTTGACTTTAACATTTTGCCTTATGATAGCTAAACATCGTGACTATTTTACATTTTTGTATAATGAATAATGAAGTGACTTTTTTGCAGATGATAATGAATGGCGATGAATAATGATGAAGAATATGATACTATGAATAATGAAGTTTTTCTTTACAGGTGATGATAATAATGGAGTTATGGTGATATGGATGATGAAGTTTTTCTTTGCAGATGAAAATAATGATGAAGTTTATATATTTGCTGTTAGTTAAGAGATGCTATGTAGTTATTTAAGTATTTGTTGCAGTTCGTTTTGACAGTATGTATTATATAGCATGGTATGATGACTGAAGGTTTTGGAAAGGACAGCTAGAGAACAAATATTTTTTATACACATTTCACTACCTGTTAATTCGAAGTTCATTACTTTTCAGCATAATATACGTTTCTTCTTTCAGCTCAATAATCCATTTTGTATTTTTTCCAGGAGAAGCTTTTCATGATACTTACTAAACCTGTTACTTATTAAACCAGTTCTAGTACTTGCATTTTTTTACCCAGTTGTGTCTATTATTTATAAATGTGATCACATATACTGCCTTTGTTTCATAACCTTGCTACAGCTGACTCATGACGAAAGACGTTACACATCTTCATTTGCAGTAATAACTCAAAAGCAAACAAAGTAATTACCAGTCCCAAATTATGCTACTAGTTTAAGAGAGTTCTGAATAACACTGATCAGCTCTGAATAATATGTCACTTCAATAATGACTTCTGAATAATACAAAAAAATGCTTTGTAACTGGCCAATGAATGCCACTGTTTATTGTAATAAGATGACATATGATGCCAATGGTTACTATAATTAGACTAATTATGTATAAATGCTAAGCCAATAATTAACTCATTTTGAATAATGACTTCTGAAGAATAAAAAAAAAATGCTTTGTAACTGGGCAATGAATGCCACTGATTATTGTAATAAGATGGCCAATGAGTCCCAATGACTACTATAATTAACTGAATTATGTTAATACTATGCCATTCATTAGCTTCTGTTTTGAATGATGACTTCTGATGGTTTGTAGCTGGGCAATGAGTGCCAATGTTCTCTGTAAACAAACGATTTATGTACATTATTCTGTAATACTATGTCATTTATTAGCTCCTGTTTTGAATGATGACTTCTGATGGTTTGTAGCTAGGCAATGAGTGCCAATGTTCTCTGTAAACAAACGATTTATGTACATTATTCTGTAATATTATGCCACTTATTAGCTCCTGTTTTCAATGATGACTTCTAATGGTTTGTAGTTAGGCAATGAGTGCCAATGTTATCTGTAAACAAACGATTTATGTACATTATTCTGTAATACTATGCCACTTATTAGCTCTTGCTTTCAATGATGACTTCTAATGGTTTGTAGCTGGGCAATGAGTGCCAATGTTCTCTGTAAACAAACGATTTATGAACATTATTCTGTAATACTACATACATGGTACAGAAATGTTCAGTAACTGGGCGATGAGTGCCACCAATTACTCAAATCAGTTGTTAGACTAGTGTAATTCTCAATGAAGACTACTATGTGACTTACTGTCCTTCACCTTCTGACCTAATTACCAGAAATTACTGCAATATCCATTTGTCCTGTCTATCCTCATGATCATGGAGCACTATATTTGGTTTTTGCACTAATTCTACGTTGGTCTACTTTACAAGAACATGGTGTTGACACGACATGCTGTCCACCACCTTGAGCGATGGAGATGTTATTATGGTCCCACTGTTTGGTGTACCTAGTGTACTACCAAATTGATAGCATGGAATATTATTACGACATTTCAGTGTCTTGGCTACACTGATTAATACTTCAAGGAAAAGAACTTCAGATTGTCTCACTTGGTGTTGTGCTTCTGTAGAAAGATATGGACTTTCAGTGCAGCTGCGTGCAACCTAAAGTGCTGCAACCATGACGCAATCCTTCCCATTCCTTTCCTAATTCTTGTAAAATGAAAAAGACATATACAGTGCGTGTGCACTTCATTTCATTTGTTAACAAGATCAGTTGTCCTAAAAATACTAAAGACTTCTATAGTGCGTGTGCACTTTATTTCACTCCTTGATATGTTCATTTGTTGTAAAAATATTACAGAGTTTTACAGTGCGTGTGCACTTTATGCCATTTGTATTCATTGCGTATACATTTTGTGATTCCCTGACGCCAGCATTGCACGAAGCTGTGTCGATAAATAAGAGCAGATATAGTTGCAGTTTTTATTGAGGTAAGAGTTTTGCTTTTGTTATTCAGAATACAGGGCCGAAGGTCAGTGCTGCTGTCCTTATAAAATTTACCAGATATTATTATTTCTGTTAGGAGGTTACATTTCGTTCATGGTTCATTATTTAATTAATATTATTGTGTGGTGTTTGGTCAATTTTCATTCCTTAATTTCTGTGGGGAGGTTACGCATGGTTCCATTTCACATTTTTTATTTAACATATTTTTGCTGGGAGGTTATATTTGGCTCCATTTCCATTTTTATGTAACAAAATTTCCTGCAGAAAGGTTACACTTGGCACTATTTTCTTGTTTTTTATTTAACATTTCTGCGGGGAGGTTACAAGCTCAGCTCTTCCTTCTTTGAAATTGCTAAATCATTTACCACGTATATATGCAGACCGAGGCGACGAATGATGCCTTACATCAAGGCTGGGTCCGAACCTGGGTCTCCTGCTCACTGTCCAGATTATATTATTTCTGGCTTTACAGCCATCATATTCGGATACAAGAAGCTCTTCTCAAATGGGACGTGTATAGCGCGTGGAGCAGAGCGAATTTTTGTAACTTCACAAATTCAAATGGGACAGCGCAAACTGGAATGCGAAGCGACTGGAACGCGACATGCGCCTGCGCCAGGTCGCGCGGCGTGGCAAATGTGATCAGGAATACCGTTCAGTCCATGATAAGAAGATTGCAGCACTGCAGTAATACTAGTGGTCATCACTTCGAACATCTTCTGTAAATGGACGTTCATGCCACTTTTCTGACCTTCGCTGACCTTCAAAGACCTTACTGTTACAGATCATTGGATTCATCTCGATAGCCGCTATCAGAAAATAAGTACGAAACTACAACATCCCATGTAAAAAAAACGAAGTTGACCTTCATATCGCTGAAGCGGCCCCACCTAGCAACAGAATACCAACGTCATATTATGGCCCCCGTTGTCCTGTGCAACTTTTTTCCCACAAACTTTTCATCTCCTCTATTTTCGGAGTCGTTCTTGGTGGAAATAGTTAGACTCACCCTGAATATATATATATATATATATATATATATATATATATATATATATATATATATATATAGGGTGTTACAAAAAGGTACGGCTAAACTTTCAGGAAACTTTCCTCACACACAAATAAAGAAAAGATGTTATGTGGACATGTGTCCTGAAACGCTTAATTTCCATGTTAAAGCACATTTTAGTTTCGTCAGTATGTACTGTACTTCCTCGATTCACCGCCAGTTGGCCCCATTGAAGGAAGGTAATGTTGACTTCGGTGCTTGTGTTGACATGCGACTCATTGCTCTACAGTACTAGCATCAAGCACATCAGTACGTAACATCAACAGGTTAGTGTTTATCAAGAAAGTGTTTTTGCAGTCAGTGCAATGTTTACAAATGCGGAGTTGGCAGATGCCCATTTGATGTACGGATTAGCACGGGGTAATAGCCGTGGCGCGGTACGTTTGTATCGAGACAGATTTCCGGAACGAAGGTGTCCCGACAGGAAGACGTTCGAAGCAATTGATCGGCGTCTTAGGAAGCACGGAACATTCCAGCCTATGACTCGCGACTGGGGAAGACCTAGAACGACGAGGACACCTGCAATGGACGAGGCAATTATTCGTGCAGTTGACGATAACCCTAATGTCAGCGTCAGAGAAGTTACTGCTGTACAAGGTAACGTTGACCACGTCACTGTCTAAACATTCTGCGTGGTGTCTGTTTGTTCTATATCGTGTCTCCCTACCACTCTGGCGCAACGACGCTCTGAGCGTGTTTTCTAGGGAATTGACTAGTTTGAACCTGGGACCTGTTGCTGGTAAGGAGACGCCAGACCACACATGACATGTAGAATTCAAAAGAGTTCAGTAACACTAGCGATGATATAACCAAATACTTAATTATTTCAGCGTCAGCTCCACTGCACTCCCTGTAAAAGAATCTTAATACTAACTAAATTTAGTGGAAGGGGTTCAAGGCTTTCCTATTTTTAGTTAGCTGGTAAAATAACGTCGAAAAAGTAGTTAAGTTTACCATGGGAAATTTTATTCTACTCACAATACATCGTTTATAAATTTCACTGTTGATAAAAGGAAATGTTTTAATACAGGATGGTAAAAACCAACTGCGTTCAACAAAAATGTGAACGAATATTCCCTGAATGGGTTTCCAAGTTCTACAATGGATTGAAGGCTGACCTATGCCATATCACATCTATAATCTAGGTTTAAATTAAGTTTCACAAAAGGGCAAACTATCAAAATGGTCTACAGTGACCCTCAATTATCCTTAATTACTTATCTAACTTGTCGTAAATTACAGTGGCTGATGTGGCTTCTCAATAACTATATAACAGAAAAATCATCGCGTTTCAGATTTTTACTTCAAGTGGCAAATGTGAACACCATGAGCTTTAATTGACGATCGACACTAGTATTACGCAAAAAGGGGGTATAACAGATGAGACTTCTGCAGTTCTGAGTGAAGCTTTATGCGCTGCTATACGGCATCGCGTGCGTTCATTACCTTGTCGGTGTTCGTCAGGGGGCGGCGGGCAGCACAGCTCCGCTCACCTCGCTGTCTCGGAAACAACTCTCTCCTAACTTCTCCTTACTACAATTTACCGAAGTTGGTTAAAAAAAAAAACTATCTGGCTGTGTTTTCATCTGACCAATCAGGGTCAACCTTATGCTCCGCCTACAAAAATTCTGTCTATCCAATGAGAAACGTTATACTTTTCGTGGTGGGGCAATGTTTTTAAAGTTTGCAATGTAACAGAGACGCGAAAAAGTCTCACGCTAAAACCTGTGGGTGGTGTAGCCCTTTTTGTGTTATCGTAAGATCTATACTGTTCTTCTGGAGGGCTCTAGCTTTTAACATTGGTGGGAAGTGGTCTTCACGTAACAGAGACGCGAAAAAGTCTCACACTAAAACTTGCAGGTGGTGTGGTCGTAGCGGTTAGCTGGCGACGTGGGTGTCCGTCCGTCCCTTATCGTAGGGCCTTCCAGCTTAACACGGTTCTGCTCTCGGCTTCTGTTCTCGTTTCTCCCCTCGGAACTGCGTCTGTCCCACGGTGTGAAGGTATGACATGCATTTAGGCATTCTTGTGTTAGTCTGTGGTATTCCATTTGCTCACTCGTTACTCGCATTACTTTGGTTAATTTAATGTGACGATTTATTCGGAGCTATGTGACATACTACCGGATTTGCTTATCATGTCAGGGTTTTCATGGAAAAAAAATGGTTCAAATGGCCCTGAGCACTATGGGACTTAACATCTATGGTCATCAGTCCCCTAGAACTTAGAACTACTTAAACCTAACTAACCTAAGGACATCACACACATCCATGCCCGAGGCAGGATTCGAACCTGCGACCGTAGCGGTCGTGCGGTTCCAGACTGTAGCGCCTTTAACCGCTCGGCCACTCCGGCCGGCTAACGTGGATTGCGCCTGGAACTACTTGTGCGACAGTACACAACACCCAGTCATCACGAGGCAGAGAAAATCCCTGACCCCGCCGGGAATCGAACCCGGGAACCCGGGCGTGGGAAGCGAGAACGCTACCGCACGACCACGAGATGCGGACGGTTTTCATGGAAGGTGTTGTGTTTGCCTGACACCTTACAACTATATGCAGAGTGCTATGGGGAACCAGTTGTTTCCGTACCATGTACAGCGTGTGCAGGCACTATCAGCAGCTAATTGGCCTCCACGGGTACAATTCTACGAATGGTTCATCCAACAATGTGTCAATCCTCATTTCAGTGCAAATGTTCTCTTTACGGATGAGGCTTCATTCCCACGTGATCAAAATGTAAATTTTCACAATCAACATGTGTGGGCTGACGAGAATCACGTCATCAACACAGATTTTCTGTGAACTTTTGGGCAGGCATTGTTGGTGATGTCTTGATTGGGCCACATGTTCTTCTACCTACGCTCATTGGAGCACGTTGTCATGATTTCATACGGGATACTCTACCTGTGCTGCTAGAACATGTGCCTTTACAAGTACGACATAACATGTGGTTCATGCACGATGGAGCTCCTGCACATTTCAGTCGAAGTGTTCGTACGCTTCTCAACAACAGATTCGGTGACCGATGGATAGGCAGAGGCGGACCAATTCCATGGCCTCCACGCTCTCCTGACCTCAACCCTCTTGACTTTCATTTATGGGGTCATTTGAGAGCTATTGTCTACGCAACCCCGCTACCAAATTTAGAGACTCTTCGTGCTCGTATTGTGGACGGCTGTGATACAATACGCCATTCTCCAGGCCTGGATCAGCGCATCAGGGATTCCATGCGACGGAGGGTGGATGCATGTATCCTCGCTAACGGAGGACATTTTGAACATTTCCTGTAACAAAGTGTTTGAAGTCACGCTGGTACGTTCTGTTGCTGTGTGTTTTCATTCCATGATTAATGTGATTTGAAGAGAAGTAATAAAATGAGCTCTAACATGGAAAGTACGCGTTTCCGGACACATGTACACATAACATATTTTCTTTCTTTGTGTGTGAGGAATGTTTCCTGAAAGTTTGGCCGTACCTTTTTGTAACACCCTGTATATATATATACACAAAGAACGAAACTTGTCTATCTTGAAGTGGGAAAACTGATGGCGCTATGATTGGACCACTAGATGGCGCTGCCATAGGTCAAATGGATATCAACTGCGTTTCTTTAAATAGGAACCCCCATTTTTATTACATATTCGTGTAGTACGTAAAGAAATATGAATGTTTTAGTTGGACCACTTTTTTTCGCTTTGTGATAGAAGGCCCTGTAATAGTCACAAACATATGGCTCACAGTTTTAGACGAACATTTGGTAACAGGTAGGTTTTTTTTAAATTAAAATACAGAACGTAGGTACGTTTGAACATTTTATTTCGGTTGTTCCAATGTGATACATGTATCTTTGTGATGAGTTAGATGAGTATGTGCCAAGCAAGATCCTAAGAGATGGAAAAGAGCCACCGTGGTACAACAACCGAGTTAGGAAACTGCTGCAGAAGCAAAGGGAAATTCAGAGCAAACATAAACATAGCCAAAGCCTTGCAGACAAACAAAAATAACGCGAAGCGAAATGTAGTGTGAGGATGGCTATGCGAGAGGCGTTCAATAAATTCGAATGTAAAGTTCTATGTACTGACTTGGCAGAAAATCCTAAGAAATTTTGGTCTTATGTCAAAGCGGTAGGTGGATCAAAACAAAATGTCCATCAAAACAAAATGTCCAGACACTCTGCGACCAAAATGGTACTGAAACAGAGGATGACAAACTAAAGGCCGAAATATTAGATGTCTTTTTGCAAAGCTGTTTCACAGAGGAAGACTACACTGTAGTTCCTTCTCTAGATTGTCGCACAGATGACAACATGGTAGATATCGAAATAGACGACAGAGGGATAGAGAAACAAAGTCGCTCAAAAGAGGAAAGGCCGCTAGACCTGATGGGATACCAGTTCGATTTTACACAGGGTACGCGAAGGAACTTGCCCCCCTTCTTGCAGCGGTGTACCGTAGGTCTCTAGAAGAGCGTAGCGTTCCAAAGAAATGGAAAAGGGCACAGGTCATCCCCGTTTTCAAGAAGGGACGTCGAACAGATGTGCAGAACTATAGACCTATATCTCTAACGTCGATCAGTTGTAGAATTTTGGAACACATATTATTTTCCAGTATAATGACTTTTCTGGAGACTAGAAATCTACTCTGTAGGAATCAGCATGGGTTTCGAAAAAGACGGTCGTGTGAAACCCAGCTCGCGCTATTCGTCCACGAGACTCAGAAGGCCATAGACACGGGTTCACAGGTAGATGCCGTGTTTCTTGACTTCCGCAAGGCGTTCGATACAGTTCCCCACAGTCGTTTAATGAACAAAGTAAGAGCATATGGACTATCAGACCAATTGTGTGATTGGATTGAAGAGTTCCTAGATAACAGAACGCAGCATGTCATTCTCAATGGAGAGAAGTCTTCCGAAGTAAGAGTGATTTCAGGTGTGCCGCAGGGGAGTGTCATAGGACCGTTGCTATTGACAATATATACAAATGACCTTGTGGATAACATCTTAAGTTCACGGAGGCTTTTTGCGGATGATGCTGTAGTATATCGAGAGGTTGTAACAATGGAAAATTGTACTGAAATGCAGGAGGATCTGCAACGAATTGACGCATGGTGCAGGGAATGGCAATTGAATCTCAATGTAGACAAGTGTAATGTGTTGCGAATACAAAGAAAGAAAGATCCTTTATCATTTAGCTACAATATAGTAGGGCAGCAACTGGAAGCAGTTAATTCCATAAAGTATCTGGAAGTAGACATTAGGTTGATTTAAAATGGGATGACCATATAAAATTAATCGTCAATAAAAACATATGCCAGACTGAGATTCATTGGAAGAATCCTAAGGAAATGCAGTCCGAAAACAAAGGAAGTAGGTTACAGTAAACTTGTTCGCCCAATGCTTGAATACTGCTCAGCAGTGTGGGATCCGTACCAGATAGGTTTGATAGAAGAGATAGAGAAGATCCAACGGAGAGCAGCGCGCTTCGTTACAGGATCATTTAGTAATCGCGAAAGCATTACGGAGATGATAGATAAACCCCAGTGGAAGACTCTGCAGGAGAGACGCTCAGTATCTCGGTACGGACTTTTGTTGAAGTTTTGAGAACATACATTCACCGAAGAGTCCAGCAGTATATTGCTCCTTCCTACGTATATCTCGCGAAGAGACCACGTGGATAAAATCAGAGAGATTAGAGCCCACACAGAGGCATACCGACAATCCTTCTTTCCACGAACAATACGAGACTGGAATAGAAGGGAGAACCGATAGAGGTACTCAGGGAACCCTCCGCCACACAAAGTCAGGTGGCTTGCGGAGTATGGACGTAGATGTAGATGTAGAACTTATCTTTTCTGAGAACGCATGCTGTTACAGCGTGATTACCTGTAAATACCACATTAATGCAATAAACGCTCAAAATGATGTCCGTCAACCTCAATGCATTTGGCAATACGTGTAACGACATTCCTCTCAACAGCGAGTAGTTCGCCTTCCGTAATGTTCGCACATGCATTGGCAATGCGCTGACGCATGTTGTCAGGCGTTGTCGGTGGATCACGATAGCAAATATCCTTCAACTTTCCCCACAGAAAGAAATCCGGGGACGTGAGATACGGTGAACGAGCGGGCAATGGTATGGTGCTTCGACGACCAATCCACCTGTCATGAAATATGCTATTCAGTACCGCTTCAACCGCACGCGAGCTATGTGCCGGACATCCATCCTGTTGGAAGTACATCGCCATTCTGTCATGCAGTGAAACATCTTGTAGTAACATCGGTAGAACATTACGTAGGAAATTAGCATACATTGCACTATTTAGATTGTCATCGATAAAATGGGGGCCAATTATCCTTCCTCCCATATTGCCGCACCATACATTAACCCGCCAAGGTCGCTGATGTTCCACTTGTCGCAGCCATCGTGGATTTTCCGTTGCCCAATAGTGCATATTATGCCGGTTTACGTTACCGCTGCTGGTCAATGACGCTTCGTCGCTAAATAGAACACGTGCAAAAATCTGTCATCGTCCCGTAATTTCTCTTGTGCCCAGTGGCACAACTGTACACGACGTTCAAAGTCGTCGCCATGCAATTCCTGGTGCATAGAAATACGGTATGGATGCAATCGATGTTGATGTAGCATTCTCAACACCGACGTTTTTGAGATTCCCGATTCTCGCGCAATTTGTCTGCTACTGATGTGCAGATTAGCCGCGACAGCAGTAAAAGACCTACTTGGGTATCATCATTTTGTTGCAGGTCGTGGCTGATGTTTCACATGTGGCTGAACACTTCCTGTTTCCTTAAATAAAGTAACTATCCGGCGAACGGTCCGGACACTTGGATGATATCGTCCAGGATACCGAGCAGCATACATAGGACACGTCCATTGGGCATTTTGATCACAATAGCCATACATCAACACGATATCTACCTTTTCCGCAATTAGTACTACATGTAAATGTAATAAAAAATGGGGGTTCCTGTTTAAAAAAACGCATTTGATATCCGTTTGACCTATGGCAACGGCATCTAGCGGGCCAACCATAGCGCTATTTGGTCTCCCCCTTCAAGCTAGACGAGTTTCTTTCTTTGTAGTTTTTTCGTTTGATGCTTATTTCGTGAGATATTTGGCCCAGTCACTATCATGGACCACCCTATATATATATATATATATATATATATATATATATATATATATATATATATATATATATATATATACTCGTGGAAATGGAAAAAAGGACGCATTGACACCGGTGTGTCAGACCCACCATACTTGCTCCGGACACTGCGAGAGGGCTGTACAAGCAATGATCACACGCACGGCACAGCGGACACACCAGGAACCGCGGTGTTGGCCGTCGAATGGCGCTAGCTGCGCAGCATTTGTGCACCGCCGCCGTCAGTGTCAGCCAGTTTGCCGTGGCATACGGAGCTCCATCGCAGTCTTTAACACTGGTAGCATGCCGCGACAGCGTGGACGTGAACCGTATGTGCAGTTGACGGACTTTGAGCGAGGGCGTATAGTGGGCATGCGGGAGGCCGGGTGGACGTACCGCCGAATTGCTCAACATGTGGGGCGTGAGGTCTCCACAGTACATCGATGTTGTCGCCAGTGGTCGGCGGAAGGTGCACGTGCCCGTCGACCTGGGACCGGACCGCAGCGACGCACGGATGCACGCCAAGACCGTAGGATCCTACGCAGTGCCGTAGGGCATCGCACCGCCACTTCCCAGCAAATTAGGGACACTGTTGCTCCTGGGGTATCGGCGAGGACCATTCGCAACCGTCTCCATGAAGCTGGGCTACGGTCCCGCACACCGTTAGGCCGTCTTCCGCTCACGCCCCAACATCGTGCAGCCCGCCTCCAGTGGTGTCGCGACAGGCGTGAATGGAGGGACGAATGGAGACGTGTCGTCTTCAGCGATGAGAGTCGCTTCTGCCTTGGTGCCAATGATGGTCGTATGCGTGTTTGGCGCCGTGCAGGTGAGCGCCACAATCAGGACTGCATACGACCGAGGCACACAGGGCCAACACCCGGCATCATGGTGTGGGGAGCGATCTCCTACACTGGCCGTACACCACTGGTGATCGTCGAGGGGACACTGAATAGTGCACGGTACATCCAAACTGTCATCGAACCCATCGTTCTACCATTCCTAACCGGCAAGGGAACTTGCTGTTCCAACAGGACAATGCACGTCCGCATGTATCCCGTGCCACCCAACGTGATCTAGAAGGTGTAAGTCAACTACCCTGGCCAGCAAGATCTCCGGATCTGTCCCCCATTGAGCATGTTTGGGACTGGATGAAGCGTCGTCTCACGCGGTCTGCACGTCCAGCACCAACGCTGGTCCAACTGAGGCGCCAGGTGGAAATGGCATGGCAAGCCGTTCCACAGGACTACATCCAGCATCTCTACGATCGTCTCCATGGGAGAATAGCAGCCTGCATTGCTGCGAAAGGTGGATATACACTGTACTAGTGCCGACATTGTGCATGCTCTGTTGCCTGTGTCTATGTGCCTGTGGTTCTGTCAGTGTGATCATGTGATGTATCTGACCCCAGGAATGTGTCAATAAAGTTTCCCCTTCCTGGGACAATGAATTCACGGTGTTCTTATTTCAATTTCCAGGAGTATATATATATATATATATATATATATATATATATATATATATATATATATATATATATATATATATATATATACTTGGAAAGGTCACTGGAATCTTACATAGTTCCAAGCATTTAGTCGACTGCCTAGTTTAGTAGCAAATTCTTTTCCTGGCTATAATCGCTTTCCAGCCAGCCATCGTCGAAAGATACGTTCGTAAAAGACTGTACAAGCAGGTGCGTGATGCGTCTGGCAAATCTTCAAACAACTGAACGTTAATTACATGTCCCGAGTGAATTGAGAAGTTTGCCAGCAATGTATATCGGGCGAGATGCGTACAGACAGCGGTAGACACGTCGCATTTAAGCGTAGGAATACTCTCAGGAGCGAGCAGCTGACAGTAGGGCCGGTTACCATATCACGCTAAGCCGACCGATATTCGCAGGCAGCGTGTACGAAGCGGATATCTGTCAGCATACACGCCCGTAAGCCCGTCATATTCAGTCGCGTGGATCTGTTCAGGTACGATGAAGCGAGTCGACAAATTTCAGCGCTTAGAATTGAGCCAGCAACGTTTAATCAGGCGGGCACTTGCAGGCGGGTTCAATAAACTGGGTAGTCAGTGGAACGTACAAGGTTCACAGCAGAAGAAATTGGGGCGTAGCAACTTACTGCTCACGAGAGACGTCTCACAGCGAATAGTTTCTGAATTAAAAAATGTTTCAACAAGTTTTTCATGTTTTTGAACACCTTATCCAGTTAGTTTTGATGCCAGTTGTGATTTAAGGTGCAATACTACTGCAATTTCAACTTTTCCTTAAAGATTCTCCTTGAAGACTTATATTTTGATAAAGTGTAAATTTTTTCCTTCCTTTAACAACTTTGCTCAAAAAAGTTGGCAATCCTAGAGGCACTCAACCAAATGCATGGGGAGACGCTACAAGAAGTTCGCGTTATTCCATGACGCTAAAATTAGACATTTGGATTCGTACAGAGGGGAGAAGATAATATTTCTTCTCGTGTCACACTTGAATTGAACAGCAACGGATAAAGATAGTAAAAGAACTGACCACACAGATGTTTGCGGAGTATAGGTGTAGTTGTCGAGCCACGAAATTAACTAAGCTCCATGGACTACATGAGATTGTTTAACTCTGTTGTATAATGCTCTCCCCTAAGTATGAACGCGTACCTCGCATCTGGGGGTCAAGTCACTGTCATCACACTATAATCGTAGCACAAGGTCTCACTTATCTATAAATCTCTGCGTTGTGGTCATCCATAGAACAGTCGCAAAGTGCTTTGTTGCTGCCTTTTGCCTGTGGAACAAGGTACTCTGCAGTCTTCGAACAATTCCATTGTGGTCGATATCATAACATGTCCCTAAAAAATTGACAAACCTGACCAGTTTTTCTCTGTCAAACAATAAAGCGTGCACTGATGGGCCAACACACTCCACGTGTGCATGTTACGGAAATTAGTTATTCCATGGCGAGTGAAAAACGGTTCATCTGTGACGAGTACTTTGTTTACAAAAATCATGGTGCTCACTTTGTAACAAAAACCACTCTGAGAATTCTCGTCGCGGAGGGAAATCTTGCTGTTCCGATGCCTGTACGCGTTGAATGTGGTAAGGCTGCACATGTTCCTCTTTCAAAGTGCAATGAACGACAGTGTGCGAATCACCTAGTTGGCGGGCGATACTCCTAGTGCTATGATTAGGAGCTTGGTGGATGTGGTCCAGAATTTGTTCGTCAGCTTTCAATGTACGTTCTTCGTGTTGTCAGCCCCTGCCTTCTGCGCGGGGCAGTAAAGAGTATCTCTCAATCTATGCAAATTAAATAGGTATTCGTAAGTTATAGTCTGCCATGACTTATTTAATAATCATATGGAAGCCTATCAGAACAGAGAATATGTTTCGCATACAGAATTAAATGTAAAAAGGTACTTAGTTACGAATGAATTACGAAACAGTCGAGTAAACGTAGAGAATTACGAAGGTACAAATCTTTGGTGAACAGCAACAAATGTCGATCGCGCAGGAAGTCCTCGTTGTTGGAAGCCTTCTCGATCAATGCGGACAGGTGCCCTCGCCACACTTTTTGCCTTGCCATAAATTAAATGAATATGGCATAGTTCAGCGCTAGTAAATCTCCCTTCCGCGCTAACGTGTAACAGAGTTGGGGTAACGCCTGCACAGGTAACTCGACGACTGTCCACGATCGGAGTATTACAATGACTCAACTGCGCAGGCCGTGGCTGCCCTCGTGTTTGCGGCTCACGTTCGCGATATCAGTATGAGCATAGGTAAATAACGTGAACCCATGGCTTACTAAGTGCACCTGTGTTGGGGGAGGGGGTGGAGCAGGCACCTCTAGGTATTTTGATCCTGTTTAATGATTCTCTCAGTCATCTGTGCAAAATGTTTACACAAGTCATGACTAATCCGGGTGCTCTCTACAGTGTATACTTGTCCAAAAACATTGTCCCGAGATGGGGCCGACCACAGGAAATGGACAAACATGTTACTAGACGTTTTAAATCAATCAATTGTGTTCTACTAACAGGATTTTTTGGCAGTTTATACCGCTTACACCTTTTATATAAGCGGATCAGGGATGAATGAGGAATCATTCTAGCGACAATATGGCCCGCGCAATGAGGAAACCCACTGACGTAAGTGACTTTCATAATGTGTAAATTGTTATGGCCCGGCGCCTGGGAACCAGCAAGCCGGAAACGGCGAAGCTGGTCTGTTGCTGGCGTGCTACTGTCGAGAGCATCTAACGTAAATGGTTGAAGGATCGTGAAACCACAAGTAGGTGACAAGGTGTTGGATTTTGCTATTTCGGCTTACATTAAAATCATTTTCACGTGGTTGTTTAGCTGTTTCTTTACCTGAGGTCGATAATTTTGCGCAAAGTCCCTCTCCTGGTTCCTCAAACATATATTTACACACGACTGCGACAGCTAACGCAGCGCCCACCACGAGCAGAAACATAAACGTATTCTCTTTCAGCTAACCAGCTAAGTTCGTCCTTGCACGAGTTCATTAGACGTAGGTCAGAGAGTACAGAATGTCCTTGCACATAATCACAGGTCCTGTTAAAAAGGTTCTGTCACTAAACTCTAAAGTTAAATCTTTCCCTCAACAAATACCGAGCCGTGGCCGCCATTGAATTAGTACACTGTTATGTCTGGCGCCACTGGCTCAGGTATAGTATCGACCATCCCTCTTGCGGCCCCATGGCCAATATCTATGAGGAAGAGTTTGTGGGCTGTGCCCTTAGAAGGCCTATGCTTGTCGGTGTATATACGAGGGGCGTTCAGAAAGTAAGCTCCGATCGGTCGCGAAATGGAAACGACTATGAAAATCCGATAAAGCTTTGCACAGATGTGTTGGGTAGTGTCTCTAGTATAACCCCAGTTAGCATCACGTCGCTCTTCTCATTTCTGAGCTCGCAGTGAGTGCGTAAAGATGTCTAGAAAGTAGTGTCTGCCGCCAAGTACGAGGGCCTGGTGAGAAATTTCGCCTGAAGCTATGCAGCTAACATTACATAACTGTCGTGCTGTTTCTTCTTCAAGACAATTCTCAGCCGCATTCTGCAGGGGCAATGAAGATGCTCCTGCATCGTTTTCAAATGGAAATGTGAGATTACCCACAATACAGTCCGCAATTGTCTCCCCCTGAGTTTCATCTCTGGTCACATGAACCGCTGTCTTTGAAGACAACATTTTGACACAGACAACGAGGTGTAGGCCAGCGTGGAGAATTGGCGGAAAGCACTGGCGGCTGCCTTCTATGATGAGGCTATTGAAAAGTTGGTACAACGCTATGACAAAAGTCTTAAGTCAGAACGGCGACTACGTAGAGAAGTAGCTGAAAGGTGTAGCTAATTGTTACAAGTAAAACATTTCTGATGTTCACTGTGGTTTCAATTTGGCAATCAATCGGAGCTTACTTTCTGAACAGGCCTCGTATACGGGGTTCG
Organism: Schistocerca nitens; assembly: GCF_023898315.1. NCBI lineage: Eukaryota > Metazoa > Arthropoda > Insecta > Orthoptera > Acrididae > Schistocerca > Schistocerca nitens. The sequence continues at coordinate 243,860,175 of NC_064615.1, read as the reverse complement.
CTGGACCGAGAACGAAGGCACGAAGTTTGGGGATTGGCGGTAGCGTCGCGGCAAGAGGTGGTCACGAGGTCCGAGCGGCAGAAGCCACGAGCTGCGCAAGGAGGGCCCGCGCAGAGTGAAGATACCGGAAGACTTCACCGGGGTCAGCGTCGACTACAAGCAGCAGGCCGACATCCCGCCGGTTTGTGTGCAACATTCGTGTCGGACGACCGCTCGTGGCCTGGCTGCCCTCTTCTACCTGGCTTTCATCGGCACCACTCAGTAACAGCTACGACGCACCGTGGATCCATGGAACTGCCTGCTGATAAAGGGGAGTAACATTCTGTAACCCTAGTAGCGATTTGTGTCATTGTCTACCTGCCCTCCTTATTATTTTCGGGTTTGTACCCGACCCTCAAAGTTCTACTCGGTGGGCTCTTTGGTGTTAAATATAGGCTGTAGTATTGTACTAAGACACTAGTTGTCGTTTTAAAATTTGTCCCGCTATTATATTGCCTTTCCTTTCTGGTTTTTACCAATCACTAATAATCTAATGAATCAGCTCCTGGTCGTAAATACGGCCGAAACAATTGTACTATGGCACAGGTTGCCGTTAAACAAAGAGAGACCCTGCGGTTAGATGTAGATGTTAACCGGTTCAAATGGCTCTGAGCACTATGGGACTTAACATCTGAGGTCATCAGTCCCCTAGAACTTAGAACTACTTAAACCTAACTAACCTAAGGACATCACACACATCCATGCCCGAGGCAGGATTCGAACCTGCGACCGTAGCGGTCGCGCGGTTCCAGACTGAAGCGCCTAGAACCGCTCGGTCACACCGGCCAGCTAACCGGTTCAATTCTTTGGTTGTAATTGGATTTCTCAGTCATTAGTTATAATCTGAACTACCTGTTGTACTGAGCTGTTCGTTTCCGTGTTTGGAAGTCCGGATCATTATTGGTATATTTTAGCTGGACCTTGTCGTTCTGCCAAGTGAGTTCTCTTGTAATATGTGTTCACAGGCAATGTTTTAAGACGTTCCTTCAGAGCAGTCTTAATAAGTGACAATCAGTTTAACTTTCAAAATATTAACAGCCAACTGTCTCCAGGTCTTTAGTCAAAATAAAATTGTCAGAAGGGACGGGTTAGGATCCAGTCGCAACTTGCTTGCCGACTGAAATTAAGAGGTTGGTTGTTTTGAAGTAAGCCTCATCACTGTCATATCGTTTTCTAATCTGTTTAACCTTTAAGCAAAGGTTCGCATCTTAACGCCGAACCTTTCGACATACAGGTATCAAATTCAAAGTTACGTCATCTATTTTGAGTAATTGAATCACTCTTGTCATCAATGGTGCTTATATAGTTTTCATGTGCTGCAGAAGGGCAGTTAATAAAACACCCGATAATGGGTGGGCTGGGGGTCCGGCCGTCTTGTAATCATTGTCACATTGTTTGCTGTTTTGCAATACAGCACTTCAGATTTCTTTTGCAAAATGTTATTCAACTTACGGTTTAAGGTCAAAAGAATTTTGCAAATTTGTTCATTTTGTCAAAGAAAATTTTATGGTTATGTACTGTTAAATAAACAGGTTGTGTGAAAAGATAGTTATATTGGTGCGTCCTCCCTTCGACGTTTTCCTTAATTCCAGTAAGTTCAAATGGTTCAAATGGCTCTGAGCACTAGAACTTAGAACAACTTAAACCTAACTAACCTAAGGACATCACACACATCCATGCCCGAGGCAGGATTGTCTCGCGGTTCCAGACTCAAGCGCCTAGAACCGCTCGGCCACACTGGCCGGCTTCCAGTAAGTACCACGTATCAAATTCGATCACTCGATTCAGAAAATACACTGACAGAAAAAAAAATCACAACACCAAGAAGGAGTTGTGCGACATAAATGAAAGTTGATGGGCACTTTTCTACATCTAAAAGACGATGTCTGTTCAAATTTCGCGCCAGTCGAGTAAGAGTGCATCACTGTGAGAATGCACAGCTGGTTTGCTTTAAATACGCTTTGTGGCGGTCATGAGCGTTAGTTATCTTTGAGACTGGACGTGGTGTGTTGATGTTAGTTAACAATGCCATTAACAACACCTCACTGAGACTGAACGAGGTTGTGTTATAGGGTTACGAGATTCTGCATACTCCTTCTCCCACACTGCTGAGGAACTTGGCCGGCCGTTGTGGCCGAGCGGTTCTAGGCTCTTCAGTCTGGTCGCGCGCGACCGCTACGGTCGCAGGTTCGAATCCCGCCTCGGGCATGGATGTGTGTGACGTCCTTAGTTTAATTAGGTTTAAGTAGTTCTAAGTTCTGGGGGACTGATGACCTCAGATGTTAAGTACCATAGCGCTCAGAGCCATTTGAACCATTTGAGAGAAACTTGGCAGCAATGTGGCTATTGTACGTAACTGCTGGCAGCGGTGGTCACGAGACTACGGTCCCAAGAAGAGTGGTCCCCGGACAGCCACGTAGCACTATCGAGAGGGAAGACCATCGTGTTCGGCACAGGACTCTCTCACATCGTACTGCAAATGCACCGGCAATATGAGCAACACTTGGAACCACAGTGACTCAACGAACCGTTACAAATAGATTAAAGGACAGTTTAGCCCTGTAGCGTGCATTCTAGTCATCTCAAACCACGGCCATTTGCGACTCCAGAGGTGTCAAGCGAGAGCTCATTGGAGGGCACGGTGGAAGCTGTTTTGTTTTCTGATGAAAGCTGGTTCTGCCTCGATGCCAGTAATGGCCGTATGTTGGCTAGAAGGAGACCAGTGAGACTAGCTGAGGGCACCAACCAACCTGTATATGAACTAGACGCAGTGGACCTACACCTGGAGTTTTGGTCTAGGGTGTGATTTCATATTTAAATGGTTATCTCATGCACCCCGACTGTAAATTTCCACATCAACTTGGTGATTCGAGCTGTTGTGCTGCCATTCATGAACAACATTCCAGGGGGTGTTTTCCAACAGGATAACGCTCGCTGTAATACCGCTGTTGTAACCTAACATGCTCTACGCGTGTGTCGACATGTTGCCTTGGCGTGCTCGATCACCAGATCTCTTTCCATTCGAGTACATATGGGACATCATTAGACGACAACTCAAGCGTCACCCACAACCATCATTAACCGTCCCTGTTTTGAATGACCAAGTGCAACAGGGATGGAACTCCATCCCACAAACAAGCATCCGGCACCTGTTCAACACAATGAATGCAGTGCTGACGGTTACACCGGTTATTAAAGTGCCTGCATTTCGTATTTGCAATCGCTTATATTGCACTTACATTAACGAGTGATCTTGTAATATTAATCATTTGAATATGTTACCTAGACAAATGTATTTTATTACTCTATGTTAATTACTTTTGGTGTTGCGATTTTTTCCTGTCAGTATACACTATTGGGCAATAAAATTGCTACACCAAGAAGAAATGCAGATGATAAAAGGGTATTCATTGGACAAATATATTATACTAGAACTGACATGTGATTACGTTTTCACGCACTTTGGGTGCATAGATCCTGAGAAATTAGTACCCAGAATAACCACCTGTGGCCGTAATAACGGCCTTGATACGCCTGGGCATTGAGTCAAACAGATCTTGGATGGCGTGTACAGGTACAGCTGCCCCTGCAGCTTCAACACGATACCACAGTTCATCAAGAGTAGTGACTGGCGTATTGTGACGAGACAGTTGCTCGGCCACCATTGACCAGACGTTTTCAATTGGTGAGTGATCTGGAGAATGTGCTGGCCAGGGCAGCAGTTGAAAATTTTCTGTATCCTGAAAGGCCCGTACAGGGCCTGCAACATGTGGTCGTGCATTATCCTGCTGAAATGTAGGGTTTGGCAGGGATCGAATGAAGGGTAGAGCCACGGGTCATAATACACCTGAAATGTAACGTCCACTGTTCAAAGTGCCGTCAATGCGAACAAGAGGTGACCGAGACATGTAACCAATGGCACCCCATACCATCACGCCAGGTGATATGCCAGTATGGAGATGACGAATACACGCTTCCAATGTGCGTTCTCCGCGATGTCGCCAAACACAGATGCGACCATCATCATGCTGTAAACAGAACCTGGATTCATCCGAAAAAATGGCGTTTTGCCTTTCGTGCACCCAGGTTCGTCGTTGAGTACACCATCGCAGGTGCTCCTGCCTGTGATTCAGCGTCAAGGGTAGCCGCAGCCGTGGTCTCCGAGCTGATAGTCCATGCTGCTGCAAACGTCGTCGAACTGTTCGTGCAGATGGTTGTTGTCTTGCAAACGTCCCCATCTGTTGACTCAGGGATCGAGACATAGTTGCACGATCCGTTACAGCCATGCAGATAAGATGCCTGTAATCTCGACTGCTAGTGATACAAGGCCGTTGGGATCCAGCACGGCGTATTGTGCTAACAGTCATTGGATCTCGACCAACGTGAGCAGTAATGTCGCGATACGATAAACCGCAATCGCGATAAGCTACAATACGACCTTTATCAAAGTCGGAAACGTGATGGTACGCATTTCTCCTCCTTACACGAGGCATCTTAACGTTTCACCAGGAAACGCCGGTCAACTGCTGTTTTCTGTATGAGAAATCAGTTGGAAACTTTCCTCATGTCAGCACGTTGTAGGTGTCGCGACCAGCGCCAACCTTGTGTGAATGCTCTGAAAAGCTAATCATTTGCGTATCACAGCATCTTCTTTCTGTCGGTTAAATTTCGTGCCTGTAGCACGTCATCTTCGTGGTGTAGCAATTTTAATGGCCAGTAGCGTATCTGAACTCAGATAAGAAACTGGCAAGCATTCTGTTTAAATTCAAGACTGAACCACGGGCATAAAGCTTTAATTTGTTTAAATTCTAAATTAAAGTGTTGGGAATCAAGTTTCACTGCCTGCTTACATAGGGAGGCGCACTGTTTAAGAACTATGGGTCGCATGTTATTTTTCTTATTAACTTACTTACATGTCTTACTTGCATGCCGCCGACCCATTGTCAGAGACACAAGTAAGGGGATGTGCTACGCACATGACGCAAGCGGAAGGCTTAGCCAGTGAGAAGGCGGTCCCAGCGCCAACCCCAGGTGGGGTGGCGGTCCGCCCTGGGCCGAGAGCCGTGACGTGCGGTGTCCGCCAGCTGTTGAGGTGGCGCAGCTGCTACGGCTGCCAGCTGCCAGCTGCCGCCAGCCCTTATCTCGGCCGTACAGCCAGCGCTCCCTCCCTTTACGTCGTAATTAGGTCACATGTAGGCCAACCAGTATGAAGTGCAGCTCTGTCCCCGACCGAGACGTAACAATTACCACTTGATTGTGTAAACAATAAGAGATGAACCAGAAACTTAGCTAACATCGAATATTACATTACGGAAGTAACGCCGGAAGTTGGATTATTCTAGGTGTAAAGAAAGGATACACGCCTGGAGGTGATGGTGTTGAAGTAGAAATGACTGAAGCTGGAGGATGAGTCGTATAAAAGGAAATTACAAAACTGTTCAGGGAAAATAACAGCTGCTCCACAGAGTACTTTTTGCAGAAACCAAAATAGATGATTTTTATTGATTCCGATCCGCTGAAGACTAATGTACTATGCACGTCCATTGCAATTTCTCCTGGCTCAGGGTTACAAATAAGTTGAGATTTTACGTTTCACGAATTTTGCTACTCTAATCCGTAGGATTAATTGAACTTACCTTATTTATTCGTGCGGTCTCTTTGCCTTGCTCGTGTTGGTGGTGTATGGAGCATTTCTCTGTAGCATCCAGAAGAAATCAATCAACGTAGCTGTAGTCCATAGTCCGCTTCGTGAGGGAAATGCCCTGATGGAACGGCTTGCTGTAGTCATCAATGAATGCACCACAGTTCTCTAGGAACACATCGACGTGTGCATCTTCGGGGTCATACTGAAGCCACTGATCTCATAAGCACGAATGAGTTTGTCCACGAAGTTCCTGTAGTTTTCATCTCTCCTGTTTCCCAATAACAGTGTTGTCAACATACGAAAACAATGCAGCTGATAAGGGATTAGAATGGACAGAAAGTGTGTGTTCCCCAACAGCTGGCGTATCAACAATGAATATCCCCTTTGTGATCTTCTCTGGGCCGAAAAATTCATGTACAAATACTGAAATGCTGCTCCATTCCTGTCTGTGTAGTGTCTTTCTCTTGCACGACTGTCTGTCTCACACAAGTAGCAGCAACAGTGTCAACCACTTGCAAACCGCCGGTTCTAGGCGCTGCAGTCTGGAACAGCGCGACCGCTACGGTCGCAGGTTCGAATCGTGCCTCGGGCGTAGATGTGTGTGATGCCCTTAGGTTAGTTAGGTTTAACTAGTTCTAAGTTCTATGGGACTGATGACCTGAGAAGTTAAGTCCCGTACTGCTCAGAGCCATTTGAACCATTTTTGAACTTGCAAACCCAGCAACATCGCAATGATTCTGAAACCTCTACATGGCAACCATTCACACTTATTGTCATTAATACAGTTTACAATGGATTTCAGCATGGTATAACTGTATTTAACTGAAGCAGCTTATATGATACAGATGGTTGGCCTTTCATTACTGTTGTGTAACAATACTGCCTTCAGGCTTGTTTTTGAGCCATCTATAAGGAGTCTCCAGTCGTTTGGTTTTGTACGTAATTTTCAGGTCTTCTAGCAAACTGTCAACATCACTGCAGTCTGTAATGTCGCGTTTAGTACTGAAATGCACTCAAGGTTTTTCTGATACCCCCGAAACACAGACGTGCGTACTGTGTCAGCGAGGAGATTCCATGCTGAGTCTTGGGGCTAAAACTTCGGCTTTACGCTTTGGAAAATCTAAACCCCTAGTCAGATCACAAAGTTCACACCGTCCGATTTTGTGTGGTTCTCCAGCTGACGATGCTGGCGTAAATTTAGGGTCAGTGTCACAGGCTGATGACTCCATTTTTTCGGCTAGATGTGTCGGTTCAGCGTCATCGCTATTACTATTTGATGGTCGTACTCACGAACAGGAACTGCCGATTCTTCGCCATGAGCCACAGAGTGAATGACAGATGGGATGTCATCGTATTGAATATTCCCCTTCCTCTTGGTACTGACTCCTTTCCTCAAGGAAGGCAACATACAAAAATAGCAATTCTGGGTTCATACCAAATAGCAGGCACACCAAACTTCATCGAGATTTTTTACCATGCACCCAAGAATTCAGTGTAGACAAACTCGAGATGCAACACCTATGTGAAGATCACGATTTATCTTCATCTCCAGACCCGAAATGTAAGGCATATGCTTTTTCCCTGCTTTAATCAATGGTGCCCCTCTTTAGCCACAAATAACATCTGCACAAATCTTACAAAAGTTATCAGGTATGTTACTGCAGGGTATTTTTGTGAAAGCACAGACGTGCACACCAACATAATTGTACAATTTCAGCAGTTCACATGCAATCACTGCCAACTTCCACGACACTCGTTCCAGTAGCACGGGAACGAACACAGCACAAGAGCACGCAGCCGTGGCAAACGACAATTAAAATCGCGCCTGTTTCTATTTCCGACAATGCTCATGTGACTTGATGGCCGGCACATAAGTCGCGATGTAAAACAGTGCTACTAAACTGTACTGGGAACATCCACTTCACTCATTTAACGGTAGAGGAACCCCTGTCAGAATACCTTTGAATGTAGATCATATAATGTACGATAAGTGAGACTGAAACCTAAAAGCTTTATGTACTTACAACCCAGAACAAGGCGATTATTTTAACCTTGACATTCGTGTTTAGCGCATCTAGATCTGTATATCACGGCTACTGCCGTATCTGTAAAAAAATAAAAAGTTAACATTTGTGGACCAGTGTTATCCTCCTTCAAGAGAAAGGCGATATACTAGGGTGAGGCTGCTGAGGCTGATCCCTACAACATCGGAACAGAGACGATGGGCTTCAAGTGCACAGATAAATACCCCACGTTACAATTGACTGTACACTTGTATCTGTTGATCGACATATTTCAAGCACATCCTCGAATTTGGATGCAGTGCTGTACTCGAATTCTTTCGAACACTGTCGGTACATCGGTTAAAGCTTGACAAGACTGTACAATTCGCTGCTCCTGTTCTTGAACCGTATCAATAGGAGTGCTGTACATTTTACTTTCAAGACACAAAAATCCATACTATTCAGGTCATATGGTCTTGCAGGCCATGGTAGATGCACTACTACAGCCATCCAGCTTTGACTATTTGGGAGCGTTAGATATCGTCCACCGCATTTTCTTTGGAGAATGTGTGGCCCAATGAGACTATCAACACTAGCAACACATGCAGTGAGAAATGTTTCTGACTTTCTCATGAACAGCATGTGGGTTATCATGAATTGGATAAATTACTCGGAAACTTGGTCTTTCAAATACAGTAACATTAACAAGGTCAATATTTCATAATCAGCTCAGTGACGAATCATAATCTCACTTCCGCACTTGTCTCGCAGACGGTTCGTTTATGGACTCACCTTTACCAAAAATTTGCCTCCACTATCGTATACTTTTACCCGTATCAGTTTTCGCTGTTAATTATGACATTGCAAAAATCGGTGTCACCATTCGGTAGCTGAACGTCACAAACCGCTTACGTTAGATAAGTCGACAAACTCTTGGTGAGGCAGCGAGAACTGCACCTCTATATATTTACTCTTCCTGGATGGGCTACTCGGGAAGCAAAGTACTTATGGAGTGAACATGAGTTTTTTTTTAGGCTAGACGGTAGTTTGAGGTGCTCTGTTGAACACCCACCAATCGATACGCAGTGAAGGGAGTCAAACGGCTCTCAGAGTAAACACTTCAACTCTCAAAATTTTATCAATAAACTGTCGAAGTATTCGTAATAAAATTCCTGAATTTATTGCTCACCGGGAAAGTTCTCGCGCTCTGATTATTTTTGGGACCGAGAGGTGGCTGAAAGCCGAAGTAGAAAGCTCTGAAATATTTAGCGGATCTTGGAATGTATATCTGCAGGACAGATTAGAAGCCGCGCGGGATTAGCCGAGCGGTCTGAGGCGCTGCAGTCATGGACTGTGCGGCTGGTCCCGGCGGAGGGTCGAGTCCTCCCTCGGGCATGGGTGTGTGTGTTTGTCCTAAGTATAATTTACGTTAATTAGTGTGTAAGCTTAGGGACTGATGACCTTAGCAGTTAAGTCCCATAAGATTTCACACGCATTTGAACATTTGCAGGACAGATTAGAGGACATAGGAGGGGGAGTGTTCATTGCGGTTGACAAAAATGTTGTCTGTACTGAGGTTGAAGTTCAGTGTGACATTAAAGTTAATTTTTGGATGTTTTTGCCGACACTCCGACTCCACTGTAAATCTACGGTCAGTAGCGCCGAAATACCAGGACGATGCAATACTAGCTCGAGGCGACCTTAACCTACCGAGTATAGACGGAGATGTTTATAGATTCATTGCTGGGGTTACAGACAGACAGTCATGGGAAATAACTTTGACCACATTTTCTGAAAACTGTCTTGAGCACCTAGCTCGGCAGCCCACAAGCAATGGAAACATCTTAGATCTTGTAGCAATAAATAGGACGGAACTTAATCGAAAGCGTAAGTACAGAAACGGGGAATAGTCGTCATAGAGTCATTATAGCAACTATGATTTCGAAAGTTAATAAAGTTAATAAATCAGTCAAATAGGCTAGGAGAGTTTTTCTGGTAAGAGCAGATAAGCAGTTGTCAGCGTCTCAATTTGACAATGAATTGACATCACTTAGTTATATTAAAATGGACGCAGAGTTTAAGCAAATAGTAAATCGTCGTCTGAAGTGTTACGTGCCTAGTGAGTGGATTAAGGATGGAAAAGACCCACCATGGTTTAATAACGAAATTAGGAAGATGCTGAGGAAGCAGAAGCTGTTGCACTCTCCATTCAAGAGATCAGACGAATGATAAGGTTAGTAGAGACTCGCGCGTCTGTGAAAGATCTGTGAGCGAATCATAGAACACTACCACCGTCTCACCTTAGCGAAAGATCTAGTAGAGAACCCGAGAAAATTTTGGTCCTGTGTAAAATCGCTAAGCCGGTCTAAGCCTTACATTCAGTCCCTTGTTGACCAGTCTCGTGCGGCAGCTGAAGATAGAAAAACGAAAACTGAAATTTTAAATTTCACGTTCAAAAAATCGTTCACAGAGGAGAATCGTACAAAGATACCCTCATTTGACCATCGGACAGAGTCCCGTATGGACGACATAGTAATAAGCATCCCTGCCGTAGAGAAAGATTTGAAAGCAAGTAAATCATCAGATCCGGATGGATCCAAATCGCCCACTGAACCATCCCGGCATTTGCCTGAAGCGATGTGTCCCCCGGCCAGTTGTACTCCTATTGTCTTCAACTGTGCTAAATAAAAACATTTGCCCTCTGGTTCCGTTACTTCGTTTTAATTTATATAATTTTCTTTTCGATATGTTGTCTATAATTCATTGCTGTCTTATTGTAATTGATTTTCTGGCTTACTTTCAAACTCGCTCCATTAGGATCCTCCATTCGTTGTTGAAGTTTGTCTCCACTAGAGACTGACAAGCCGGTATCATTGACCAAATTTAAGGTACTTCTGATATGTCCCATTAACAAGCATTCCATCTTCAAGATCTTAGAGTTTTCTTCAGGACAGCGCAGAACAGTTTTGGTGTCTGATTCCTCTTTCACTTTTGAATTTCTGCCTGTCCTGATGAAGTCTAACAGAAGCTTTTGAATCCACATAGGTTAGATACTGGCGAGACAAAACCTTATAATCACCACCAACAGCGAGATTTAAAAACGCATAATGCCCATGTGGACACGTGACGCAGTAAGGAAGGTATGTAAGTGGATATGAGACGAATGTGGAATAATTCTAGCGACGATACGGGTGCAAACGGGGAAATCCACTGACATAAACACCTCTGACAAAGGGCAGATTGTTATGAGCACCTGTGGAAAGTTGTTGCAAGACGGTGAGACTACGATTAGGCGACAAGGTGTTAGACGCCCACACCACCTCACAGAACGTGGATGGCTCAGACTTGCCCTCTCTGTACACCAGCATAGGCGGCGATTTGTAGCAGATCTAACTGCAGAGTACAATCCAGGTGCAGGCATAAGTGTTTCTAGCATACGATTCAGCGTGCATTGCTGAACGTGGCGCTCGACTGTAGACGATCGCTACGCGTTACCGTGCTGACTGAATGAAATCATCAATTGCGATTGCAATGTGTGGTATAGGGTCACCGAGATCAGACCATGCGTCAATGGAAACGTGTCGCCTCGTCGAGTGGAGCAAATTTCCTTTTGGCCCAGGTCTCTAGTCGTCTCCGGCTATGGCATCATCCAGGTGAATGGCTACTCGCAAGATGCAGTGCTTCGGATGCAGGTCAGTGGGGGCATTATTATGCTGTGTGTGTGGTAGTAATGGAGAGCGCCAGACAGCTGTTAGCTACGTAAACATTATTGCAGGCCACCCGCATCCTTTTTCTCGCTTCATGTCTTTCCCGAACGCATCAACCAGTTGGATAACTGTCCTTGTCACAAGGTCAGACTCGCGCTACAGTGGTTTGAGATGCATAATAGTGTACTTACGTCGATGTATTGGACAACAGAATCTCCTGATCCGAACCCAATGGAACATACCTGTATCGCTATCGGGCCCCTATTCCGCAACCAATAATCGCCGTCGTGTAATTTAGTGAATTGAGTGGCCTGCGTAGGGACATATGTCCAGAAACCTATTGAATCCATAGCGCGGACAGTCTCTGCTGTATTTAGTTCCAACGGTGAGCAAACTCACAGTCAAGCAGGTGGTAATAATGTTTTCGTTCATAAGTGACTTAGGTTACATGGCATTTGTACTAACAATTAAACAACGGAGGTAAGAAAAATTATAGTGTTTCTGGGAAAAAATTGTTGCAATTCCTTGAAATATTTTGAAAGAGTCTAACGATAGATTAAGCGTTTCTTTAACAAAAATCACAGCGACTCAATAGTATTAAAATGTGGAAACAAACAGAACACATGTAATGAGAATTCAGCAACAGGAACTTCAGAGAATGATACAGAAACTCCCCATACTCATCATACCGATTGAAACATATACACTGTCGGAAAAACATTAGTATACCCTTTTAGAGGTTTCCAGTTCACTCAAGAGTTATTGTTATAACGGTGCGTATGGAGTACATGAAATGATTACGTTTACAGGTAGTTAGCACAAGCGGTTCTGAGGTACCAGGTATCGCGCCATGCTGCAATACCGTTGTTAGTACGTGGTGTAGCCTCCACGGGAGGGGGGGGGGGGCAATGCAGGCGCCGAATCTGTCCATCGTACAGATGGCGAATACTGTCTTGGGATACGTTATGCGGCACCTTCTTGACCTGTTCACGTAGTTCTGTGAGAGTTGTTGGTTCACGTGTCACACGAGTTATTTCTCGTCCCATCATACCCCACACGTAAAGACAACTCCGGAAATCGTGCTGGCCAGAGGAATTGCTGCATGTCTTGAAGAGCACGTTGAGTTTCATGGGCAGTGTCTCGGCGAGTATTATCCTGTTGGAATAACAGATGACCTTCCTTTTTGTAAAAACGGCAAAAGAATTGGTCCAAAAACACTCCGCACGTACTGAGCGCTCGTTAGCGTCCCCTTCAGAAACACCAAAGGTGAACGAGAGTTGTTAGTTACCGCACCCCACAACATGAGGCCTGCGGTGGGGTCAGTGCATTTTGGAGCAATGTACTCTACGAGCAGCGTTCACCAAGCCGCTCGCCAACATCTGCGTGCAGGCAGAATCTGCTGAAGACCACGGCGTGCCATTCCACTTCCCAGTGATTATCTGACGGCACCAGTCAAGCCGAGCACGTCTACGCTGTGGGGTGAGTGTAAGATGGGTTAGGGGTGTGCTTGTCCGTAGTCCCACTGCTAACAAACAGTTCGTGTTGACACATCTGGGCTCACAAGCCCTTGTATCTGTGTTGTGGCAGCTGCACGATCTGCCATTGTTTCCCTTACAATACGACAACCCTGGCGGTCGTCTGTGCTGCATGGACTCCAGAACCTTGTCTACAGGTATGAGAATGTTCACGTGACCACTGTTACCAACTTCGTTGCACAGCTCATACAATAGGTCCAACTTGTGGCAATACTCAGAAAGAACCCCCCCACTTGCATGCCCACAATTTGACCTCTTTCAAACTTGTTCACTTGACTGTAGGAAGCACGAGTGCGTCTCCGTGGCATGGTTGCCTCCTTGCTTCACACGTCTGCACCTTGTGAGCAGTCTCCATTAAAGCGTAGAGACAGATGGCGCCCTGGTATCTATGCCACTACGATATTGTTGGCGGACGACGGTGAAACTGTTATCAGTACATCTACTATTCCCCACAGTTCTTGATGAGGCTTCGCTTCTTCAACAATTTTTCTCCACATTTCTCGGTTGTTTGCTTCTCTTTTCAACCACTGGACTCCCATATTGGTGACATCCACTATTACGTCCTCAATCCATCTTCTTCTAGGTCTCCCTTTTCGCCTAGCTGAATGGATCACAATGTTCATATTTTCTTTCTAATTCTATACTGTGCCACGTGTCTTAACAATCATATTCGCTGTGATTTCACTAATTTTGCTCTGTCCCTCCCTTGTACTAATACCTGTAATTCGCATTGCAGCGTATTCTCTAGCCTTCTTCTCCGTTATTGGACCCTAAATTTTGCGTGGTATTTTCCACTCAGAGGTTATTAGCGCATTTTTGTCAGCGTCCATACCTCTTACCCGTATGTTATATATTAGCAGCCGTATATTATGCCGTCATCGGATCAAAATCGACGCCGCCTTCACAGATCTACTAATTTTTTATTCCGGCAGTGTATATGCGAGTTAGAAAGGATTTTCGTGCTGTCGTTGCATTATTTTATCCGTCGGAAACTGCTGAACCAGTCAGTAACAGCCTCATACACTCTCTCATTACTCTGAACTTTAATAGATGTGGGAATGTTAAAATTGCTGTGTGTTACAGAAGATCGTTAACATCCAGAGAAAAAAAAAACATTGAATCCGTTACTGAATTACTGCAGCCATGTATGGCAGATCAGTGTCATGCTTAAAACTCCCGAAGATACTACAACTCGTCTCGTACACTGAACAGCAAATTTGGTATGTTGCTCAGCCCGGTTATGTACCTCTACATTAAAAGACACAAAGTTTAGCAAAAGATTCTTCTGGTACTAACGCAAATTCCTGCGTCATACTCTGTGAGTTGAGAACGTTTCAACTATTTTTATTGTAGGCAGCAGATGACGCCGACCTCACGTATTGTGCGAGGCCTACATCCCCACACCAAAGACAAGACTATCTAGAACACCTATACAGGGTGTAACAAAAATGTATGGCACAAATTGTAGGACACTTCCCTTATACGTAGACGAAGAAATTTTACTATACTAACAGTGGTCCGCAAACGCTTTGTTTGCATGTTACAACCTATTTTCTCCAACTCATTAATCATGGAAAACACACAAGAACAGAACATTAGAATCATGAGGAACATGGTCTTTTGGTGACGTCTGGTTACATTGTGCACCGCCAGTGTTCTGTTTCACATGTCCCTGTTGCCATGCGCCGTATGTTACTGCGAACATCAACTGTTCCAGCGATCAGTACGACCGTTGCATTCACACGCGTTACTGCGCAGAGTTAATCACAGACTTGGTTCGTGCACTGGCATTGTACACACCTGCAGATTTGGCAGATATCCATTTGATGTATGGATTAGCTGACGGCAATGGCGCTCTCGCTTAACGATTGTACCGGGAAAGATTTCCAGGACGAAGGTGCCCCGACAGGAAAACATTTCAAGCCATTGATCGTCGTCTTAGGGAAAATGGGGAATTTAAGCCTGATACTTGCGACCAGGGGAGGCCTAGAAGGACGAGGACACCGCAACGGGAGGCGGAAATTCTTCATGCAGTTGACGACGACAATCCAAGCCAGTAAAAGATATGTAGCTGCAACACTGAATGTTGATCACTTGATTGTCGGCGAATGTTACACGAGGACCATATTGAACATCTCCTGTGAGAAAGAATTGCATGTGGTAAGCTGGTGCCTTCTGTAAATGTATGTTTCCCATGATTAATGCGTTGGAGAAAATGGACCCGCCAGGTTAGCCGAGGGCGCTAACGCTCTGCTTGCTGGATTTGGGTAGGCGCGCCGGCACCGGATCGAATCCTACTGGCGGACTAACGGCGAGGGCCGGTTTGCTGACCACCCTGGATGGGGTTTTTACGCTGTTTTCCACATCCCACTAGGTGAATACCGGGCTGGTCCCCACGTTCCGCCTCAGTTACACGGCTCGCAGACATTTGAAACACGTTCGCACTATTCCATGGATTACACTAGACGCAGACAGTTGGGGTACACACATTCCGTCCTGGGGGGGAGGGGGGGGGGTACAGGGTGGCGACAGGAAGGGAATCTGCCCACCCCTTCCAATTAACACGACAAATCCGGTTAACCATAGCAGACCCCGCCAGTCGGGATTAATGCTTGGAAAGAGAGAGAATGTGTGAGAAAATGGGTTTAACATGTAAACAATGCGTTTCCAGACCCATATCCATATAACACAATTTCTTCTTTTGCGTGCGAGGAATGAGTCCTGCAATTTGTGATGCACATTTTTGTTACAGCCTGAAATCTAAATATGGCCTGAAAATCACTGTACAGAACGTGACAGAAGATACTTTTGCTAACTACATGTGTATGTTACCTCTCGTCCCATACTCAGAAGAGTCGAGGATCCATTGTTACCTATATGTTTGCGTGCTAGCTGTTAATTTTTATTCACTGTCTCTAATTGAGAGACAGACAGGGATTTGAATAATAATTGTGGACCCACACTAGAAAATCCATTCTTAAATTTTCGCTTGATATGGAACTATTTTACTTGTTTTTGGTTGACACTTTTCAGCATCTCTGTCACACTCCGTAGCCAAGCAGTGTTGATCCTAGTACACTTGACTGTGTCAACTTCAGCATTTTTTCCAGTGGAGCTCGCTTCAGTCAGGACAGCGCACTTTGCTCTGACCTTAAAAATGTTTTTATTGCTGTCGTAAACTTCGCTTTAAACAGAAAGGATGTGATAACGAATCGAAAGTTTTTAAATGACAAGATTATACTGTCTAAGAAACAAAAGAATCATTACCAATGGGAGAACAACGTTTTAAAAGCGCCACATAAAATACGAGATCAGCTAAGGGTGAGTGTCTCACCTTTGGTTTTGTCTTATAGAGTGTAGGAGGTAGTGTTATTGGATTCCCATTTTTTGTCATTTCATTTTGTGACACGATATTTCTCTACACAGTTGTTTCCAAAAACCAGCAGCGCATTCGATTACATGGTACTCGAACTGTGATATAGCATGAATTTCTGGTTTGTTACTGGTATTAGAATCAGATTATTTGGTAGGACGGAGGGCTACTGGAAGTCCGGAATGCAGCAGAGAAGTAAAATTACAATAATATGACAACTAATAAGTAGTTATCTAATGCAGTGGATTCACTTCTTACTGTATCATGATCATAAAATCTATTTCGTTCGTCATGTGAATGACTAGTTACTGCCTATTCCTTAGAAAGGAAGGAGGATTAGGGCTTCACATCGTCTGAGACTCAGTACAAGGACGGATTGCAGAAGGCAAGGCAAAAAACTCTAGTTGTTTCCTTTTCAAAGGAAATTGCATTGATCAAGTTACGGAAATCGGGAGCCGGCCGAAGTGGCCGTGCGGTTAAAGGCGCTGCAGTCTGGAACCGCAAGACCACTACGGTCGCAGGTTCGAATCCTGCCTCGGGCATGGATGTTTGTGATGTCCTTAGGTTAGTTAGGTTTAACTAGTTCTAAGTTCTAGGGGACTAATGACCTCAGCAGTTGAGTCCCATAGTGCTCAGAGCCATTTGAACCATTTGAACGGAAATCAGGAGAAACTTACATTTTGGGAAGGAGATTCTTCCAAAAGCAAATGTTAAGCATTGCACCACCTCGTCCGGCCCTTCCTAAATTAAGGTACGTTACCTTTAAATGCGACATGGTCGTCACCAAAAGACACGAGCCACGTCGGAGATTTCTGATTTCGACTGAACATTGACCAACATGGGTGAGTGAGTAAACTGCTCATCCAATGAAAGGCTTCCCTCGTTACGAACAAAATACGACGAACATCAAAATTGTAGTCATTTGTCTGTTATGAAACGTGAATCATGTGAAAATGGTCTACCGACCTTATTCGTGAAAATGAGCCACAAAGTTTTTTCGACGCTCTATGTAAATGATAAAATTGTAAACTCTAATGCATGTTAATTGCGACTGTAACGTGTTGTTACATGTGTACTACCGTGCATACAAGACCAGACGCGACGGCATAGACAAGGGCAAAAAGATGCTGTTTCACGTCACCTCATTGCACGACCCTGAAAGAAAAAAGTTTGTGCTCCCGCTATAAATGAGGGCAGGCGTTGTAACATAAAGAACCAAAACGCTGTGTCTGTTTCAGTTTTAGCAAATGTGCGAGTTTCCTTACGAGAAGTTAGTCAGCGCTAACGCGTCGTACATGGCAGTGTGTAAGGATCAGGATTTGTATTTTACAACGGGTAATATACGCGAAGGGGCGTGCTTTGAATCTTCGATGTTGACATTGGTTTTTCAGTCTAATTTTTAAAATGTTTTCGAAAATAGTAGTGAGAGAGTTTGATACAGCTTAGAACGAAACTGCTGGAAAGGGGGAAACGCAATGTACATGTACGGTAGCCTTATGCGTAAGAATATTAATCAGTAATCAAACAATGAAAAGCTGAGCAATCCGAGCCTAAATCTAAGAAATCTAATTAAAAAAAAGGTAACATCTCTGCCACTAAACAGCTAGGAGGAGATGAGAAAGTTTTTTATTTGTCTCTAGGGCAATTTTAGTACTGATGCGCTTTTTTGGATGTGACAAAGATTTAACTTAACGTATGGTCTCGCGACGTAATTCTGAGCAATAAGATGTGAATTAATTTTAAAGTATGATTTTAAAGGATTATATTTTTTTTTCAAACGAAGTAACAATATTTCTTTTTGAACATGCAGTTACGCTGTGATATCTTTGCCGGCCGCGGTGGCCGTGCGGTTCTAGGCGCTCCAGTCCGGAGCCGCGCTGCTACGGTCGCAGGTTCGAATCCTGCCTCGGGCATGGATGTGTGTGATGTCCTTAGGTTAGTTAGGTTTAAGTAGTTCTAAGTTCTAGGGGACTGATGACCACAGCAGTTGAGTCCCATAGTGCTCAGAGCCATTTGAACCATTTTGTGACATCTTTGAAGCAAAGATAAAGCTATGGAAGCTGGGGGCACATTAAAAATCATCTCTCTAATGTTGGAATAGGCGTCATTCAAATTAAAACTATGACCTATACAGCATTACTAAGAGAATTGAGTTGTTGTAATACAGTTTTGATGATACTGATTAATTCTAGAACATATTACACTCTGCTTATCCCGTAATAAAAAAAATAGTAAAATATCCGGGGGAAGTGTCGAATTGACATTCATCGATTATAGCCATTCTCCGTTCATCGTACGAACAATCTCGCACATTATCCCGCGTTTCGTGTTATCTCATCGGATTTTATTTCCCACGGAGCTTCAGATGTATATAGTGAGGTGCAATGATAAAACCTTACATTTATGCGGCAGCTAAGCTCGCTCACATTGATCAGGGAAAATAACGCTACGCATAGCGCTTTACGGCACATTTAAACAGGGAAGCCGGTCCACCAAGCCCGCAGTGGTGCGAATAACTGCAGATAATCGTGTGAGAGCTTAATTGTTTCTGTTCGACATTGCACAACTGAATGTCAATAATGCTTCGTTTAATCTGTTTCCAGTTGCTTTATTTATCGGTTCTGCCAGATAGGTATTTGAAAATGCTGTGACACTGACATCATTCACATAAAAGTATTAAAACATGCGGATACAGGCTAGGCCGAACATTACACTTGAAGTTAATTAACAAAATCGACAAAGAGCAGACAAATAATAAAATTTGAAACGTCATTTGAATTTTAAAAGGGATAAATTAATATACAGTAATATTCTGATAATAATCTGGTGGGAATAACATTTTAGCTTGGGAAAAAAGCATGAAAAATACGTGCGTGAACACAGCACAGTTTATCTCAGAGAGCAAAGTATGATTTTAACAGCGTATTGCAGAGATTCTGCTGGTCACTGATTGGCCATAACATTATAACTTCTTCCCACCGCAACGTTGGATGACACCTGGTGGCGTTGCGAGCACGTGACGCGGTAAAAAGTATGTTAGCGATGCACACACAGACGAGGAATCACCCTAGTGGAGATATGGGCTGCAACTGGGTAAATCCATTGAGATAAGCGACTTTGACAAAGCAGTAGTAATCGAAGACACGCTGACAGCTGCCAACCACCTGCATCCCTTCATGCTTCATGTCTTCCCCGACGGCGTTCAACGAATTCGAAAGTAAAGTTCTGTGTACTGACTTGGCAGAAAATCCTAAGAAATTTTGGTCTTATGTCAGAGCGGTAGGTGGATCAAAAGAAAATGTCCAGACACTCTGTGACCAAAATGTTAGTGAAACAGAGGATAACAGACTAAAGGCCGAAATACTAAATGTCTTTTTCCAAAGCTGTTTCACAGAGGAAGACTGCACTGTAGTTCCTTCTCTAGATTGTCCCACAGATGACAGAATGGTAAATATCGAAATAGATGACAGAGGGATAGAAAAACAATTAAAATCGCTCAAAAGAGGAAAGGCCGCTGGACCTGATGGGATACCAGTTCGAGTTTACACAGAGTACGTGAAGGAACTTGCCCCCCTTCCTGCAGCGGTGTACCTAGGTCTCTAGAAGAGATCAGAAAAGGGCACAGGTCATCCCCGTTTTCAAGAAGGGACGTCGAACAGATGTGCAGAACTGTAGACCTATATCTCTTACGACGATCAGTTGCAGAATTTTGGAACACGTATTATGTTCGAGTGTAATGACTTTTCTGGAGACTAGAAATCTACTCTGTAGGAATCAGCATGGGTTTCGAAAAAGACGATCGTGTGAAACCCAACACGCGCTATTCGTCCACAAGACTCAGAAGGCCATAGACACGGGTTCCCAGGTAGATGCCGTGTTTCTTTACTTCCGCAAGCCGTTTGATACAGTTCCTCACAGTCGTTTAATGAACAAGGTAATAGCATATGGACTATCAGACCAATTATGTGATTGGATTGAAGAGTTCCTAGATAAGATAACGCAGCATATCATTCTCAATGGAGAGAAGTCTTCCGAAGTAAGAGTGATTTCAGGTGTGCCGCAGGGGAGTGTCGTAGGACCGTTGCTATTGACAATATACACAAATGACCTTGTGGATAACATCTTAAGTTCACGGAGGCTTTTTGCGGATGATGCTGTAGTATATCGAGAGGTTGTAACAATGGAAAATTGTACTGAAATGCAGGAGGATCTGCAACGAATTGACGCATGGTGCAGGGAATGGCAATTGAATCTCAATGTAGACAAGTGTAATGTGTTGCGAATACAAAGAAAGAAAGATCCTTTATCATTTAGCTACAATATAGTAGTGCAGCAACTGGAAGCAGTTAATTCCATAAAGTATCTGGAAGTAGGCATTAGGTTGATTTAAAATGGGATGACCATATAAAATTAATCGTCAATAAAAACATATGCCAGACTGAGATTCATTGGAAGAATCCTAAGGAAATGCAGTCCGAAAACAAAGGAAGTAGGTTACAGTAAACTTGTTCGCCCACTGCTTGAATACTGCTCAGCAGTGTGGGGTCCGTACCAGATAGGTTTGATAGAAGAGATAGAGAAGATCCAACGGAGAGCAGCGCGCTTCGTTACAGGATCATTTAGTAATCGCGAAAGCGTTACGGGGATGATAGAGAAACTCCAGTGGAATACTCTGCAGGAGAGACGCTCAGTAGCTCGGTACGGGCTTTTGTTAAAGTTTCGAGAACATACCTTCATCGAGGAGTCAAGCAGTATAATGCTCCCTCCTACGTATATCTCGCGAAGAGACCATGAGGATAAAATCAGAGAGATTAGAGCCCACACAGAAGCATACCGACAATCCTTCTTTCCACGAACAATACGAGACTGGAATAGAAGGGAAACCGATAGAGGTACTCAGGGTACACCCCGCCACATACCGTCAGGTGGCTTGCGGAGTATGGATGTAGATGTAGATGTAGATACGCCCTGGCATCTGGAAGTGGTTGCAGTGATGGTCGGGAACAGAGACAGCGGATAGCCTTCTCACCCAGCAGCGACGATGATGTTAGCGTGATTAGCACCATTCAGCCACCCCATTAGCGATGTGGTAGGTGATAACCGACACAATGTCTCACAAGTGGCAGGTCATCATTATTTGGTTATTGCTATGTAGGAGTCAAGCAGTATATTGCTCCCTCCTACGTGTAACTCGCGAAGAGACCGTGAGAATAAAATCAGAGAGATTAGAGCCCACACAGAGGCATACCGACAATCTTTCTTTCCACGAAAAATACGAGACTGGAATAGAAGAGGGAACTGATAGAGGTACTCAAGGTAGCCTCCGCCACACACCGTCAGGTGGCTTGCGGAGTATGGCTATAGATGCAGATGTCGTCTTCCAGCACTATAACTGTCCGTGTCTCTGAGCCAGAACCTTACTACAGTGGTTTGAGGAGTATTATAGTGAACGGACGTTGATGTCTCAGCGACCAAATACGCCTGACGTAAATTCTGTGGAACCGGTCTGGGTCGCTATTGGGTGGCATCACCACGTACGCAAATCGACTGCCTGTTATTTACTCGAATTACATAACCTGTGCGTAGACATCTAACGGCACATACCTCCATAAACCTACCAACAAACTCTCGGATCCCTGATACGTATAATCAGTGATGTATTTCGCCCCAAAGACGGACAAACAAGCTATTAAACAGGTGGTCGTAATGTTTTGGGTCATCAGTGCGTAACGAAATTCTGAAGTCACTTAAGGTATTACTCACCTCAGTCGTGTGGTATCCTCTGAACTCCTTCCATCTCTGAATCTGAACATGAAGAAGACATTTCATCACCGGGACTGCCATCTTCAACACAATCCATGCAACCATTCAAGTGCCACATTTTGTCCTCTTCTTTTATTACATGTTGTTCTGCTTTCTATCAGTGTTCGGCAGTTACGTGCGTCAGAGCTTCGTTCATTAATTTAAGCACATCTGGCACCTTAAATGTATTGTTTCTTGTGACTTATCCTTTAACTTGGCTCCAAATACGTTCTACAGGGTTCATATTGTAGAAGTTCGCCGGTAACCTAACGACAACATGCCCCGCAGGCTGCGCCTTTTCATCAATAAGTCCTGATCTACTATGTAAACTTCACACTGTTACAGTACTTCAAGCTTAATCACAGCAGGATCGACATGTGCCCTTTCTCATCAGTCAGTTTGCAATGTCTTCTTTCCTTCAAGACTTTTGTGGCCTATGCTCGAAATTAACCTATGATACGAAGCATTGTCGATAATTGTAACGCAATTGGGCACTAATCTGCTTAGAATATCTTTGAACCATTTTAGGAACATTTCACCACTCATGTCTTGGTGAAAATCTCGTTTTTTTTTTTTTTTTTTTTTACACAAAAATCAGTTTGGTCCACGTTAAACTTGTCACAGAAATACGGTAAACTCGGATGTCATTGGTGCAAGTTCCTTTACTGGTATCGACGGACTTTTTTACGATAATTTCTCAAAAACATTGTCAAAAGCCAGTTTTGACGGTTTTTAACGACGTTCTCTTCTGTTTCAGAAAAGAACACGACGCAGTTTGTCATTTCCACCATACACATGGGAAATACAAACGAGTGAGGAGCACAAAAATGACTGCCTGCGTGACTGTTGAGAAGTGTGTGGGGGGGGGGGGGGAGGTGGGGGAGACTTGCCGCCATTTTCTTCAGTACTCACAAAGGGAGCACACACCCCTCCTCACCCCCCCCCCCTCCCTTCCTCCGTTGGATGTTTCTTCAGAATTACGTGTCTAACTAAACGGCCCTATAGAAGATCAGATCACCGCTTATCAAACTGATGAATGGTAATCAGTGCACTGTCACATACTGAGGTTGATTTTTCTCCGCACATGCCATTTACTCTCAGGTGTGCAACACAGGATCTCATTTTGATAACCATTAAACAAAAATTAACAAAGAAGGGAATCCAACCAACAACCTTGCGCACACAAGTCAGTTACTATACCCACTACGCCAGAATTAGTGATATTTTTTACGATGGTACCATACCATGTTTCTCAAATTTAGTAGGAAGAAGGTGAAAACTTAAGCATTTCTGTATTTCATGTTGAAAGGAGAAATTGATAGAGTAGTGAGAGAGTAGTTACAAGCCAAGCCGACATGTACCGACCAGAACTATTCATAGCGTTGTGCACAGAACTGTTCAGACGAAGCGACTGTACGCTGATATTTGAGATGGGAAATACTTAACGTAAACATTTAGCATATTGATCAGCAAAACCATTGTTGTCTCTTAGTGCTTTAGAATGTCTTAAGGTTTTATTAGCGGATACATAACACAAAATACCCAATACACAATTAGAGTCTACTTCCAATGGCGTAAGAAGACCTGTAGCGTGTGCTACGACCACTGAACAATCGCCGCTCACGTGTTTGTTTACATCAGGATCGGTCTTTCAATGTGTAAAGTGTAGACGACTTTTCCATTAATAATCGTGCAATTTAAAGTTCATGGGAAACTACTATTTCAACCAGCTACGAACATATTCGTTCCCATGGGTGTTTTATGTATAGTAACACCATTTAACATATGCAGGGCATAATATTACAAAGGCTAGGGTGACATAATTAATATAGCCCGCGATATTACGTAGCTAGTATTATAATGAAAAATATAACGGGTGACTGATATAAGCAGTCTTTGAAAAATTTCAAAAAAATTAAGAAAGTGTGGGAACTGATTGAGGTTAACGGTGGCGCCATAGTGCTGCCTGCATTGGTGTGTCTTTCCTTCAGAGAAGACAAGAAATTGACAAGAGAGGATCATTGAAAACGTTCCTCGTCATGCACTTCTGACTTCCTTTGATGGATCGCAATGGCTGATGATTGATACATTACGTGGTCGCCGTACGAATTTTGCTGAGTCGCAATATCATCGCTTACAGACAGCGTATATCATACCGCCAACACTTGCGAGGATATTCAGTTCTGGTGTTTATTTTGAAAGCGTGTTAACGGTGAAAGCATCTCTACGCTGTCTCGTAGCGTGGCCCACATTGATCTCATAACAGTGTATAATGGGCGATGAGAGGTAAATAATCGGTAGTATCAAAACTTTTGCACTTTTAAGGGGGGTAGGACGTCAAACGGGCCGACTTGGAGCAGGAGAGGCACCACAGGACATTTTATTTTCTACTGTATACTTTTACAAATAAATTCACAAAACTTTGTCAGCATGACCAGGAAGGATTCGGGATTCACACTCATAACGGTGGAAGTTCAAAAACATAACAAAATAATTTTTTTTACATGTGAAATTTCATATTTTTTTTGCTTAATATTGGCTGCATTTGTTGCTATAGGTACATTTTTCTTCACAGGTACCAGAAATTCTTTGATGAATTTTGCACAGCATACAAACCATACTTACAGGTGTATGAAACTCTAGAATTTTCCAAATCTGTTAAAAACTGTGGTAAAAACTGAGATAATTAACTACAAAATTTGATTATTTTCTAAACATAAAGTTAAAACATAACAGCTCATTAATTTTTTCATAAATTAAATAGATTCTAGCGTTTCAGACACCTGTAAGTATGGTTTGTATGCTGTGCAAAATTCATCTAACAGTCTCTCTTACTTATGAAGAAAAGTGTACCTATAGCAACAAATGCAGCCAATAGTAAGTGAAAAATGACGAAATTTCACATGTAAAAAAAATTATTTTGTTATGTTTCTGAACTTCCGCTGCTAATCCTGAATCCTTCCTGGTCATGCTGACAAAGTTTTATGTATTTACTTGTAAAAGTATAGACAGTGGAAATTAAAATGTCCTGTGGTGCCTCTCCTGCTCCAAGTATGCCGGCACGGTAGCTCAGCGTGTTCGGTCAGAGAGCGGGTTGGCCTCTGTAATAAAAAACTGAGTGGAAGGATCAACCACCAAACTTGAACAGGATTTCTTGCGACGTCCGCAACGACCAAACACAACGATCAATACCGAACAAAATGCCAAAAAAAAAAAAAAAAAGTCGGCCCGTTTGACGTCCTACCCCCCTTAAGACAATATATTGTACAACACGTATTGAAAAGCTTTCATTAGATAACATCTGATCACTGTGTGTTTATATGCCTCCCCCCTTCAGTAATTTGTGTGACAGGTTTTATTAAATGCTGATTGCCTCGTTGGTCCTATAAATACTTTTGACTTGAGGTGATACATGAAAGTATCGCAGTGGCTGGAGGGGGAGTGAGATTTGGCATCCGCTGGCGACTGGTAGCTCCTGAACAATCGATGCTGCTGCCTCGACAACCGCAGGCCATCGTATCGGATTTCTGTTTCCAGCTGCCGTGTGCGCAATTTCTGCGAGAGCCATTCGCTGTCTACTCAATAAACCACCCGCACGGACCTGTTATTGCAACTTGAATACAATGTGTGCTGCAATACAGCCGTGATATGATACCGATATTCTACAGTAGTCTCTGCCACTTTCCGATATTCTGAAGTGGGACAATACAGGCACCGCTAAAAAAACTTCACGGCACTATAATGAACAGGAATTTGAATGAATTATAATTTCTTCATCTTTCTTGTTTTATACGTTATGTGATTTCAGAATTGTTATATCCTCCTGAAGTTTCTTGGCATTACTTAAATTACGCTTAATAAACTTGTCAAGCAGTGTTACCGCTAAGACATAAGTTCTCAAACTACGTGACAGGGGTGGGGGGCGGAGAGGGGAGGGAGATGAAGAATTAATATTTTCTATGAATTGACAGACTCAATAAAATAATTGATAGACTCAATAAAAACTAATATCCGTCTAGTAATACCCCGACTTTTTGCTAAACCCGGTGACTGAGAAGTAAGAAATTCATTCATCATGGTAAATGAAAAGTAAAATCATCATAAAAACACAATTTTGGGAAAGGGATATTTTCTCAACACCCGACTACAGCCGTTTTTGTTTTATTTGTAATCAATAATTTATCCACTATTAATAATTTATGAGCAGCAAATGAAATCTGTTCCCTATTATACTTTATACTGAAACTAATGTTCAGTAGCTGTCTTAATAAAGAATACCATACCGATTTCTAAATCTGCGTAGATAAATTGCAGAAAGGTAGTTTTACGCAAGGAAGGCGTCTAGTGCAACTTTGGCGGTTGTACTAAGGGAGCAGAGCACCTCGTGAGGTCTCTCTTCGGTCATAACTTCTTCATTATGGCGTTTTCTAACTCGAGTCCAATAGACGGAACTATTCTTCTCAGAGTTTTCTTGATAGAGTTATTCTGTGAGAAAAACGCAGTGAAGTTCTCGCCAAGTTGAGTCTTACGTGTATTGTTCATAGCGTCGCAAACATTGCTACATAAAAACACAAATAAATTTTATAGTGAAAATTAAGGTCGCATACTCCCATGCCAGTTCTTATGAAAATAACACAGAGACCTATACTGACAGTCCTATATTTATTGTACGCGCTTTGCTTTTCTTCTTCGGGTCATTCAATTGAACCCCGTTCCTCTTAGTGTCGTATTCAAAAATGGTTCAAATGGCTCTGAGCACTATGGGACTCAACTGCTGAGGTCATTAGTCCCCTAGAACTTAGAACTAGTTAAACCTAACTAACCTTAGGACATCACAAACATCCATGCCCGAGGCAGGATTCGAACCTGCGATCGTAGCGGTCTTGCGGTTCCAGACTGCAGCGCCTTTAACCGCACGGCCACTTCGGCCGGCAGTGTCGTATTCCCCCTGCCGCAGCTTGCACTCCACCACCGCACTGAACTTTAACATCTTGGTTGTATGAGGTTGCTCATAAAGTAATGAACAGCACTTTTTTCTTCAACAATTCCTTATTAAACATAATGAGAATTACTCACACGAAAGAATGGTGTTTTATCCACACGCCCTATTTTTCCACGTAATGTCCATCCCGTTCTGCGGCCTTCCTCCAGCGCGAAATACGGGCGTGAGTGCCCTGTCGGTATCAGTCCTTGTTATCGTGGCGGAGCCAGTGCATCACTGTGTGAATCAGCACCTCTTCGTCCTCAAAATGTCTTCCGCGAATGGTGTCCTTTAATGGCCCAAACAAGTGGAAATCTGAGGGGGATAGGTGTGACAGCCGTGGATGGTCTCCCATCGTGGAGCTCCGCCGAACCGCCTTCTGATGACCTCACCCTCCGTGCCCAACGACCAACTGTACTTTTGTCGGCAGCAGATACTCCATAGAGGTCTGCGCGGATGCGGATATCCGCGGATATATCCGCGGATATCCGCGGTATTTGTTACTTGGCGGATAAAATCGCGACCGGCGCGGATATCCGCGGGTCATCTGCGGATAATGAGCAAGGCATCTGCCCAGTACGTATGCTGCAATGTTAGTTGAAAACTTCAAGTCTGTTGACATTCTTGGAATCTTGCAGGGCCCGGGTAGAGCGACCGACGTAGCTGTACCCAAGAGACCTGCGCCTAATCCGTTTCCGCGACCGTGTCTTTTGTGTGGCCTGTGAAGTGCTCTCTGGGTGGCAAACCTACCCACTGTCTACCAGACAGGTGCCAGTTGCTATTTTCCGCTGCCTTCAGTTAGCGCTTTGTAGTGACCGAGTGACAATATGCATCGTAGCAAATATCAGTGAGAGTTCTTTCTTCAAATGAACACCAATCGGTGGATACAACTTCGTGTAAGGTGAAAAAAGGTGATTTTACATTAGTGAAGGAAAACCAAATTGAAATTGCCAATTTGGAAAAAATTCGGATACTTATTTGATGGCAACGAAAAGATGAAAGATATAGTAGCTTGTTTTGCATGTAAAAAAGTATATTCCTATACTGGGCACAAAAGTGGAACTTCAAATTTGCTAAAACATTCGTGTGAGGCCAGACAAAGTAGCATAATTAATTACTTAAATACCAAGAAAGACGTGAAAGTTCCTGAAGTTCCACCAAATTTGTAGACAGCCGCGAGGCCGCGACAGAAAAACTTATCAATGTTGTCAGCAAAGACATTTTACCATTCGAAGTTGCGTGTGGATCTGGGTTTCTCGAGATGGCATAGTTTCTTATTGATGTGGGGGGCCAAGTACGGTGCAGTGAGTGCTAAGGAACTGCTACCTCATCCAACCACCATATCCAGAAATTTGAAGGAAACGGCCGGTCGCCTGCGCGAAACTGTCTCGCCAATACAAGAGGCTCTCATGCTCAGCACACATTCTTAATACTGTGCTGGAGCACACGACTCGAGGAGACGCGAATGATGAGAAGAGTGACGTGCAGCGACTAATAAATTCCTGTCGAGCTATCACAACTTTCTTTAAAAGATCTGGTCCTCAGAATCGCCTTCAGAAGTCATTGAAAGGAGATATAGACACACGATGGAACAGTAAATTGGATATGTTTGAGTCTATTAATTCACAATGGTTTGAAGTTCTGTCAATTTTTTCAGAGAAAAATCAAGATAATTTGGTTGATTCTATAGACAAGAGGATGTTGGAAGATATAATAAACTTTCTGACACCATTTAAAATAGCTTCTTGTGATCTCGAAGCCTCTAAAACCCCTAGACTTTATTTATGTGTGTTGTGGAAGTTAAAACTTCTCTCCTTCCTTGAAAAAAATGATGGCGACAGCCCATTTCTGATAGATTTAAAGAGTACACCCAAATCTGTTTTAATCAGCAAATGGGACATAACAGTAACCCATAAACTTGCAACGTTTTTGAATCCAAAATATAAAAACCTAAAATTTCCAAGCAGTGCCGAAAAAGATGAAGTTGTATAGGAAGCGAAAAATTATGTTGCGAGAAATTGTCCACAGTTAAAAGATAAGGAGGAAAAAACATCTGGAATTCCTGCAGAAACAAAAAAAAACAAAAAAAACAGAAGTCTGACGTACTTTTTAATGAATTTGAAGATTCCTCAGAAGATGAATCGACGAGAGATCTTGACTTTGCGTCAGATGAAATTCTCAGATATACGAATGATAAATTTTCGGAAGGCATCGACCTGATAGCTTGGTGGCATGGACGTGAAAACGTCTATCCGCGTCTTTCCAAACTCGCAGACTTCGTGCACAGCATTACAGCGTCCAGCGCGCCATCTGAGAGAAGCTTCTCTACTGCGGGACAAATAATGCAGGACCGACGCACGTCTTTGAAGCCACAGACGATCGATGACATGTTCCTGCATAGTAATATTCCAAAGTAAAAAGGTACTTGTACAGCTTCTCTTACTTCACTGTATTTTTTGGGCTTATCTGAATTAGTTACAATTTTTTTTCAGCTGATTCTTTCTTTTACCGAATTTGAATCAGAAGCAAGCAGAAGATGAAAATATTTAAACTGAAGCCTGTGAGTTTTTATTGTAATATTTATAGTAAAGAATTTCCTCGACATATTGTTAGTATTTTTACTATTCCCAACAAGAACATTTAAGTAGCATTAGGTAAAAGAAGGAAATATTAACAATAAAATTGTTTTGTTGTAATTTTCATATTAAAGAGTTCAATTTTAAGTTTTTACTCTTCGCAACAAGAACATTCAACAGATAACACGTCAATATTATTAAACTAGGTAATGATGATCTCACAAGTGCCTAACTAAATTTTAGCGTGCAGTACAGTAACATCTGCAGCCGCCGAGCTTTGTCGCTCTTTGTGAACAGTGAAACAGCCCGGCCGCAGCCGTGGCACGGCGGGCTTTGTAATTAATTACAAACTACGGCTCACGAACACCAACAAGCTGTGACTGCGATAGCCCGTGAAAGATTATTCTGATCACACTGAAAACTTACAAAATATTCAAATCATCCAAAATAATTATGTGTCTTTTAATTTACCAGCCAATTAGTAAAGGTAAGGGCTGAAATTCGTAACAAAATTGAACATTTTAACTGTAACTCGGTATTGCTTAACAGGGAACAGTGCCTAACATTAGAAGTTATGGGACAGTGGTTTTTATATAGACTTCTTGAAATCGTTTGCAGTTCCATTAAACTCTGAAAAAAAAATTTTTTTAACATTGAAAGTATTAACTGCGAAATCTACTGCAAATTTTGTCTTAGTAATTTAGACCAATGTTGAGGATGTTTTAAAGCGTGAAAAACTTTGTTTCGTTGAGGATGAAACAGGCATTTCATTTATCGCTAGGTCTTAATTCGAGAAATCAGCCAAAAGGTGAGGTTCGAGATTTCAATCGTACTTTTAGCTAAAGCTAAATGGACTCCTAATTTCTACATCCAGTGATTTTGTTGTCACTCTTCGGAAGACGACTTATTTCTTCCAGACAACGTCAATTATTGCTGGCAGTTTAACTTTTTTACAGGTGCGCCAGCGTTTTGCAGTGTAGGCCTAATACTGTAAATATTTTCACCTGGAAATGACGAGGACTGAACGCGTAAGCTTTAATATAATCATCAGCTGACATGAATGGCTTCAAAATTTGACACGTCCAAGGAGTGAGTACAAAAAAACTGTCGGTAAATGATGCAATGTGCTAGTAACAGTTTAAAACCATCGTCATTTTCAGCTGCCTTGGCACAAGAGCAGCGAAATATAATTGTTTCTATACACGTATTTTCATCATTTAATATCATTACATTGAATTTTATTTCTTTAAATAGCGTTTCCAATCTCACGAGATCCGAGCCGCTACTGTGTGTGCTCCGGAGCGCCAATGCTTTCCTGTTTGGAATGGTCTGCTTTAGAGTAGGTATAGAGCATTTCCTGTGATTTAACAAGTCAAAAGTAGTTAAGTTGTCGCAGAAATGGCACCGTAACAATAACTGTCATTGTTGTTGTTGTTGTTGTTGTGGTCTTCAGTCCTGAGACTGGTTTGATGCAGCTCTCCATGCTACTCTATCCTGTGCAAGCTTCTTCATCTCCAAGTACCTACTGCAACCTACATCCTTCTGAATCTGCTTAGTGTATTCATCTCTTGACTCCCTCTACGATTTTTACCCTCCACGCTGCCCTCCAATGATAAATTTGTGATCCCTTGATGCCTCAGAACATGTCCTACCAACCGATCCCTTCTTCTAGTCAAGTTGTGCCACAAACTTCCTTTCTCCCCAATCCTATTCAATACCTCCTCATTAGTTATGTGATCTACACGTCTAATCTTCAGCATTCTTCTGTAGCACCACATTTCGAAAGCTTCTATTCTCTTCTTGTCCGTACTAGTTATCGTCCATGTTTCACTTCCATACATGGCTACACTCCATACAAATACTTTCAGAAACGACTTCCTGACACTTAACTCTATACTCGATGTTAACAAATTTCTCTTCTTCAGAAACGCTTTCCTTGCCATTGCCAGTCTACATTTTATATCCTCTCTACTTCGACCATCATCAGTTATTTTACTCCCTAAATAGCAAAACTCCTTTACTACTTTAAGTGTCTCATTTCCTAATCTAATCCCCTCAGCATCACCCGACTTAGTTAGACTACATTCCATTATCCTCGTTTTGCTTTTGTTGATGTTGATCTTATATCCTCCATTCAAGACACTGTCCATTCCGTTCAACTGCTCTTCCAAGTCATCAATTTCTTCATCATCTGTAGAGCTAGTTGGCTTATAAACTTGTACTACTGTAGTAGGCGTGGGCTTCGTGTCTATCTTGGCCACAATAGCGTTCACTATGCTGTTTGTAGTAGCTAACCCGCACTCCTATTTTGTTATTCATTATTAAACTTACTCCTGCATTACCCCTATTTGATTTTGTATTTATAACGCTGTAATCACCTGACCAAAAGTCTTGTTCCTCCTGCCACCGAACTTCACTAATTCCCACTATATCTAACTTTAACCTATCCATTTCCCTTTTTAAATTTTCTAACCTACCTACCCGATTAAGGGATCTGACATTCCACGCTCCGATCCGTAGAACGCCAGTTATCTTTCTCCTGATAACGACGTCCTCTTGAGTAGTCCCCGCCCGGAGATCCGAATGGGGGACTATTTTACCTCCGGAATATTTTACCCAAGAGGACGCCATCATCATTTAATCATACAGTAAAGCTGCATGTCCTCGGGAAAATTTACGGCTGTAGTTTCCCCTTGCTTTCAGCCGTTCGCAGTACCAGCACAGCCGTTTTGGTTAATGTTACAAGGCCAGATCAGTCAATCATCCAGACTGTTGCCCCTGCAACTACTGAAAAGGCTGCTGCCCCTCTTCAGGAACCACATACCATAATTCTAAGTACTACTGTCTATTACTATTAATTACTCATTCGAAACTTAAATATATGCGGATGCGGATTAGTACCTTGCGGTTGCGGTGCGGATGCGGATTGCACTTTTCTTATCCGCGCAGACCTCTATGCATAGACTTTGCACAAGCGTTTGTGAGTACTCCCCACAGTTGCTTTCTGTGCAGTGATAAATTCAATGACGGCACGTTGCTTGTAACTACATTATCAACAGATGTCATACTGAAGCTGTCCAGCAGCTGCGCTATCTGTCGAAAGTGACGCGGAAACTTGTCGCGCTCACTCAGGAGACCACAAATAACACATACGTAACGTAGCATGGTTTTCGGGTGGGAAATAAAATGCGCTGCATTACTTTCTGGGCAACCCACGCATGTTTCTTCATCATTTCCGTCACTATTGTCACTGGTATCTTTCTCTCATAAGCAAAAAATTTAGCTACGTTAATAACAATCTACCGCGACCACTTTCCTTGCTTATAGTGCGAGGTAAAGCACGCTAATTTGAACTGTGGTGTGGTTGTACTGACGAGGACACGGCAAGTGCCATAACGTGATATCCCCGAAACTTCGTTCAGTGGAACAGGGCTCATCATAAACGAACAGATATCTCGGCTTATCCCTTCTTGCATCCCGTGTCTGAAACCCGATTTTATTTGTCACCCCAAGCCCATAAGAGGTTACTACTCGAATGTTTCTTATCTAGTTAGGGGATACAAGGGCGTTGTATTAATGGTAAAATTACAACTGCGTTTCACAGTAAGTGTCATATATACAGGGTTATTACAAATGATTGAAGCGATTTCACAGCTCTACAATAACTACGAAATCGCATGGGGTTAAGTCGGGAAAGCGTGGAGGCCATGACATGAATTGCTGATCATGATCTCCACCACGACCGATCCATCGGTTTTCCAATCTCCTGTTTAAGAAATGCCGAACATCATGATGGATGTGCGGTGGAGCACCATCCTGTTGAAAGATGAAGTCGGCGCTGTCGGTCTCCAGTTGTGGCATGAGCCAATTTTCCAGCATGTCCAGATGCACGTGTCCTGTAACGTTTTTTTCGCAGAAGAAAAAGGGGTCATAAACTTTAAACCGTGAGATTGCACAAAACACGTTAACTTTTGGTGAATTGCGAATTTGCCTCACGAATGCGTGAGGATTCTCTACCGCCCAGATTCGCACATTGTGTCTGTTCACTTCACCATTAAGAAAAAATGTTGCTTCATCCCTGAAAACAAGTTTCGCACTGAACGCATCCTCTTCCATGAGCTGTTGAAACCGCGCCGAAAATTCAAAGCGTTTGACTTTGTCATCGGGTGTCAGGGCTTGTAGCAATTGTAAACGGTAAGGCTTCTGCTTTAGCCTTTTCCGTAAGATTTTCCAAACCGTCGGCTGTGGTACGTTTAGCTCCCTGCTTGCTTTATTCGTCGACTTCCGTGGGCTACGCGTGAAACTTGCCCGCATGCGTTCAACCGTTTCTTCGCTCATTGCAGGCCGGCCCGTTGATTTCCCCTTACAGAGGCATCCAGAAGCTTTAAACTGCGCATACCATCGCCGAATGGAGTTAGCAGTCGGTCGATCTTTGTTGAACTTCGTCCTGAAGTGTCGTTGCACTGTTATGACTGACTGATGTGAGTGCATTTCAAGCACGACGTACGCTTTCTCGGCTCCTGTCGCCATTTTGTCTCACTGCGCTCTCGAGCGCTCTGGCGGCAGAAACCTGAAGTGCGGCCTCAGCCGAACAAAACTTTATGAGTTTTTCTACGTATCTGTAGTGTGTCGTGACCATATGTCAATGAATGGAGCTACAGTGAATTTATGAAATCGCTTCAATCATTTGTAACAGCCCTGTATATGTGTGTGTGTGGGGGGGGGGGGGGGATTTTCAGGGATTACAATATTTTTAAATTCTCATTCCCTATATTTCGTTCTATCAATTCTTAATACATATATTTCATTCCTATGCTTATTCTTCAGGAAGATTTGGTGCATTGCCTTAGACGATAGCAATCGTAGAAACATTCGAAACACTGAAAATTCCGAACCCCGCGAACATCGTGCAAACGCATGTTTGCCGCAGCGACATTTCTTCGTATGAAGCTCACACAGAAAAGAAACATAATTTTTAATTTTGACTTGAGCATGTCTGCTCGGAGCATTGACTATTGCCTTCTTGCCAGGTTGTTAAAAATTTCATTCTCATGAAGACATCTGTAGAGATGTCGAAACCTAGGTCAGTGTATTAAAAAATTATTTCTTGAAAAACAGTCTATTACTACAAAGATGGTCTTGTTTCAAGAAATTCATAACCGGTTGCTGTGCTAGACTCCCAGTATCGAATAGAACCAAATTTTTTTTTAAATATTTGCAACCGGTTGCCTGAGTAATTTCTACGTTGAAACTTACACACGGTTGCTGGAAGACAGATATCTTCAGAACAGAAACGTCATCAACACTGGTGAGGATTTCAGGGTTGGCAATAATTTCGCAGCAAACCACGCATAACGTATCACATTTCCGAAAACTGGCTCTTGGGATTGATTATGAATCAAAATACACCAGATGAATTTATCGCAAACGGTTTCAAATAATTTTTTGCATTCACGTATTATTATTTTTTCTCTTTTTATTTTCTTAATTCATTCGTTCTCTTTTTCTTTTCTTAATTCATTCGCAAAAAATACAGTAGGTAGCACAATATACATTGGGAAGCATTCGTGCGTCAATCTTCTACGGACATGAGTAGATAACTGTGAAAGAAAACAAAGATAAAAATAATGATCGGCTTTCGAACACGTGTCGCAAAAGAGTAAACCCGCGGCGATAATCAATGCGCCACCGCTTCGGCTGAACTGCAACTCGCTGAGAGGCAAATAACGTAGGTTGAAAAGTTTGATCGTCGTTTTTTCTGGGACGGTCGGATGTCTACTGATAAGCCGAGACACGTGTTCGCCTATTTTGACCTCTCTTCCACTGAGTGAAGTTTCTGGGAAATAGCGGTATGACACTTGCCGTGTTCTCCTCGTGAGTAGTCTGTTTAGGTTTTTATGTTGGTAGCGCCACGTAGCGCTCGGTATGAAAATCACTGGCTGTGCTGTGAGCAGTCAGTGGCTGGTTGGCATTGTTGGAATATTCGCTATTCTAGTGTTCGGCAGTTGGGTGTGAACTAGAGATGGGCAAACTGAAACACATAACTGTTTCGAAACAAATGAAACAGTACAATGTAATGTTTCGATACTCTGTTTCGAAACAGTGAAACAGTTTCTGTTTTGTAATTTAATAAACCTACACATTTTATTATCTTGAATGTCTACTGTATAAGTATGTCCATATAAACACAAATGAGGTGCGAGAGCGCTAATCATATCGCAGAAAGTATGAAACTATCACTTAGGCGTCTTGGCAGTTTCGTATTTCATGCAGCAAATGCGCTGCTTTCGTGTCGTGTGACTTTCATACTTTTCAATTGGCTGAGGACAGCCACAGCTGAAGACAGAAGAACCACCACGAACGGAACTGGAGGTGGGAGCAAACTGCAGAAACAACGGATATGCTACTGGGATTCCCACATTCCGTTAGTATGGGTAATATATCCATCCTGCTAATTTCCATGCACACAAAGGGAATCATTGTGGATAATAGGCACAGTGACTATAGACTCACAAATAATGCCAAATAATTCGAATAAATAACAAAATATGACAGAAAAAAATTTGTCTTTCAAGGTGTTTCGAACCGTTACTATAAATTCACCATGCTTCCCAGCCCTTTCCGTTCACCATTACACTATCAGTGATAGGTCAAACAGATTGCTTGCAATTATACCTACATCAAATTTGTATATATGTCTAATTGTCACTCTACGCCTTTTTTTATCCAAAATGTTGTAGGCTTACTTGCGTTTCTTAATATGATTACTGTACATGAACAGAGAAGCGTATGTTATAAAAAAAGTGTAATTTAACTGAATGATTTTCACATATTTATTATTTTGAATGTGAATAGTATGCGTTGTTTTATTGTTTGGTTAGTGTTTATAAAGCAGATGTTATGTCATTTCGGAAGAGGACAGTCAGCTAGAAACGAAGCTTTATCTTCGGATATCTTAAGCTTCATGCTATTGCTTGTCAAGAAGATTTCGACACTCTTGAAAGTGTTTCACGAAGTGGTATGTTGTGTTTCAGTACATGTGCCGAGCGTGAATCTCGTCCGACACAGCGGAATGAAACATCACTGTTTCGATGCAATTAGTCCGTTCCAAGCACAGGTGGACTGAAACAGCCTTATTTTGAAACAACGATACAGTTTCTGTGTCTGGCTCGAGATCGAATCTGGTCCGGTTATCCGAGACAGGGGCGGAATGAAACACCACTGTTTCGAAACAGAGAACCACAGCCGTTCCGAAACACTGAATCAGTTCCACGTATCGATACACTGTATCGAAACACAGAAACAGTGGCCAAGTCTAGTGTGAACAGTGCATAGCGTTGGGCAGTTGGAGGTGAGCCGTCAGCAGTGGTGGATGTGTGGAGAGAGATGGCGGATATATGATGACTTTTGAACATTATTAAGGTAAATACATTGTTTGTTCTCCTTCAAAATCTTTCATTTGCTAAGTATGCCTATCAGTAGTCAGTGCCTTCAGTAGTTAGAATCTTTTATTTAGCTGGCAGTATTGGCGCTCGCTGTGTTGCAGTAGTGCGAGTAACGAAGATTTTTCTGAGGTTAAGTGATTCGTGAAAGGTATAGGTTAATGTTAGTCAGGGCCATTCTTTTGTAGAGATTACTGAAAGTCAGATTGCGTTGCGCTAAAAAATTTGTGCGTCAGTTTAGTGTTGATCAGAATAAGTAAAGAGCGAAATGTCCGAGTACGTTCAGTTCTGCTCAACTATTTGGAAATCAAATAACGAAAGAGGTTTATCAGCACAGTAATTCATAAATTTTTCTAAGGGGACGTTTCAGAGTTACACAACCAAATTAGTTCTACAGATCGCTTTGGTTGATTTGGGGGAAGGAGACCAAACAGCGAGGTCATCGGTCCCATCCGGATTAGGGAAGGATGGGGAAAGAAGGCGGCCGTGCCCTTTCAAAGGAATCATCCCGGCATTTGCCTGTGCTAACCACGGCGCCACCTTGCTCGGTACGTGTCGCTTTACTAAACGCCTGGCCAGACAGAATGCGGCCTGGCCGTCCGGCCTGTGGCCTTGAACCGCAGCCGGCAGGCCGCACTGTTGAATCGCTCCTTATTGTATGGTGGCGGTCACACAGAGTGCGGCTCTGACGCACCGGCACGCGGCCTGCCGCACCGGCCGCCGCCGGGTTGTCACTGATTACAGATTCGCCGCAAGCCGGAGCGGCTGCTTGCCCCCGTTGGCGCACTCAACCGCTCTGTGGTCACACTGGAAGCAGCGGCGTGAGGCGGTTTTTGTCTTGCAGCTCGTTGGGCATGCATCATGGACACCGAAAGACTTATAGAGGAGGTGAGACAATACAACTTTTTGAACGATACACGCGATCCTGATTTGGAGGTAGAATAATTTTGCCCTCGATATACTCTTGATAGAAAGCTGAATTCTCAGAAATAGTGTTGTCACTGTGAGGTCCATAATTTCCAATATCAACTACTGTAAACTCGTAGTATGGATCAACGATCGCCAGGAGAACCAGCGAAAAGAATTGTTTGTAACAGAAGAACTGGGATCCACTATCCTTCGGGCATTTTAACCTGATATGCTTTCCGTCTATGCTTCCAAGGCAGTTCAGAAACCCCCAAAGTTCTAGAAATCCTTTTCAGATTTCTTCCACATCTCTGTTGTAGGAGTGGGTAAATACTTGGGTTGTAGAATAGTCCATATTGCCTGGCACACTTGTTTCACAATTTCTGAGACTGTTGAACGTCCTAACCGAAAAGAAAAAGCTATGGTCTGGTGACTTGCCTGTAGTCAAGTATCTCATGCCGATAGAACGAATAGATGAGTTAACGATCAAAGATATGTTTCCAGAATGAGATTTTCACTCTGCAGCGGAGTGTGCGCTGACATGAAACTTCCTGGCAGATTAAAACTGTGTGCCCGATCGAGACTCGAACTCGGGACCGAGTCTCGGTCGGGCACACAGTTTTAATCTGCCAGGAAGTTTCAAAGATATGTTTGTTTAAATTCAATGACAATGTTATGAATACAATGAAACAAAACAATCTATTAAGTAGAAAGTTCTCTCTAGCGGGACATACGGAACTAGATGTAACTATCGTTTGCTGTATTCGTAAACACTGCAGATAAATTTATCACTCCACTCGTAACTACGTTGTGGGATAGCATTTTCTTCCGCCGAATCTTTCATATGATACAGCAAAACTGAAATGGAATAAATTATAAGACTTCTGTTTGAAGCACAAAAAGGCAAAAAAATGGTAAAACTTACCGCACACAAATGGCTAGTCTGTGCCCCGTATCAACTGGCTTTCTCCAGTTCGTTGCGCACTTCTCGGTGCTACCTTTTTTATCAAGCGATGCAGTTCCTCGAAACATTCTCGCGACATACGAAAATATTTGAAGAACCTATCTTCGTCAGACTCTAGATCAATACACGGATGATAGTTTTCTCCTAAGCTTTCTCTCTTCTTGGTGCAATTTCTTATGGATAGTGCGAGCTACTCATTTCTGCACTTAAAAAAAAAAATAATAATAACTCGCACAAAGATAACGTGTCCCGCGTGAAGCCTCCAGATCGTCTAACGCCAAGACAATTGCGCTACGCACGCAAGCTCAATAATGGGGTGCGGCCCCTTCCACAGTGTAACAGCTGACGCAGCAAGAGTCGCTGCGGCGGCCGGCCGGCCGGCCGTTGCCTGCGTGGCGTCCCAGGCCGCAGACGGGCCCGGCCTCCCGCTGCGCCGTCCGTCGCAGCGGCAGGCCGGATTCTGTCTGGCTTTTTATACACTAACTGATCAAAAAAATCCGGGCACTGTATAATGCAGAACTGACCACTAGATATCATGAGAGGCGAACACCCTGGTATAGAAGGCGGCGGAAGTATTGTGTTGTCAGCAGCGAAACAGTAACAGCGAAACGGGTCGGTGGGGAGACTTCAGCGATTCAGAACGTGGTCTAGTAATTGGATGTCACCCGAGTCACCATCAGCGATATTGGAACCATTCTACATCTGTCCGTGTAGAATGTTGGTAACGTGATTGTACAGAGGAAATGCGAAGGAACAACCACAGGTAAGCCAAGGCCAGGTAGACCTCATGTACTGACAGACAGGTAACTTCGAGCATTGTGGAAGGTGGCTGCACGAAATCTCATGAAACCAGCAGAAGGAATCATTTGTAAGTTCCGCAGTGCTGCCGGTAGTCTGGATAACACAATGACTGTGCCTAATCAGTTAAAAAAGAATAGGGTACAATGGTCGAACAGCTCCTCATAAGCCACATATACTGAAGCGTGTAATTTTTCCTCCTATTCGTGATTATGTAGCTCTCAATTCGTTCGAGCAATCAGTCATTCATAATATGAAACACAGTCATAGCTCATTCACTCAAAATGATTCAGAAATTTTACTTGTCAGAATGAAATCAGGCGATGATTTTTCTTCTCTGCAGGCTCGTGCTTTGCGGCAGTCTGCTAATCTGTACAAATAAAATGCCTCGTAATTTTGGGAGCGTTGTATAACCAGTCGGGAAACCTCAGATCAAGCGGATATTTGGCTTTGATGAAGTTTAACCTTCCGAAGAAGTAATGGAGCTCTTGGATTATTAAATGCAGGTTCGTATCCAGTCTTTCGGAAGTTCCCTTCTGATTAACAACTACGCAATATATCGATGAATATCATTAATTCTCAAATGTCAAATACACGCCTTTTGTATGAAGGAGCAATATATATATATATATATATATATATATATATATATATATATATATATTTCCCTTTTAATCGTACAATTTCGTATCGGTTATCTTAAAAAAAATGGTTCAAATGGCTCTGAGCACTATGGGACTCAACTGCTGTGGTCATCAGTCCCCTAGAACTTAGAACTACTTAAACCTAACTAACCTAAGGACATCACACACATCCATGCCCGAGGCAGGATTCGAACCTGCGACCGTAGCGGTCGCACGGTTCCGGACTGCGCGCCTAGAACCGCGAGACCACCGCGGCCGGTCAGTTATCTTCTGTTATAAATCTCAATAATCAGATTACAGTTCTTCAAACAAAGCTCAGGCTAATCGGCACGAAGACAATCTCGGAAGCTTTTTTTCTAACAACCACCAGAGAGAGTACTACAAAGAATAATTATGCGCTCATGGCATAGCTATTGTATGAAACTACTTTGCGCATGGATTCTGCGAGTATGAAGATAGAAAATTAGTAAACGTCATTCAAGGGTAGAATTGTATCAGAATAATTCATCGGATATAAAGAGATATTACAAGCGCCAAAGAAAATGGTATAAGCAAGCATATTGAAATATGGCGATATGTAAACAGGAAGAATAAGGCGCTGCGGTTGTCAACGCCTACGTAACGCCTACGTAACAGTTACTTGAACGGTTACTGCTGCTACAATGGCAGCTTTGGGTGTTTGAACGTGGTGTTACGTTCGGCGCACGAGCGATGGGACATAGCACCTCCGAGGTAGCGGTGAAGTGGGGATTTTCCCATACGACCATTCAACGAGTGTACCGTGAATATCAGGAATCCGATAAAACATCAAATCTCCGACATCGCTGCGGCCGGAAGAAGATCCTGCTAGAACGGGACCAACGACCACCGAAGAGAATCGTTCAACATGACCGAAGAGCAACCCTTCTGCAAATTGCTGCAGATTTCAGTGCTGGCCCATCAAGTGTCAGCGTGCGAACCATTCAACGAAACATGAATGATATGGGCTTCCGGAGCCGAAGCCCCACTCTTGAATCCATGATGATTGCACGACACAAAGCTTTACGCCTCGCCTGTGCCCGTCAACACCGACATTGGACTGTCGATGACTGGAAACTTTTGTTTAACTCACGAAGGCTTAAG
The DNA here is from genome assembly GCF_023898315.1 of Schistocerca nitens. NCBI lineage: Eukaryota > Metazoa > Arthropoda > Insecta > Orthoptera > Acrididae > Schistocerca > Schistocerca nitens. Next base: position 243,818,639 of record NC_064615.1, on the reverse strand, counting down.
CCAGGGGAGTGCAGTAGGTGGTATAGCACTTAGCAGCCTCATCAGTCAAACAAATTATTAAAAGCTTGCACTGTACGTGCTTGAGCATTCTCCTGCAAAACGATGGTCAGGTCATGCAGAAAGTGTCTTCACTTCTGTCTCTACACTGTTCATTTTTGGAACACAACCTACGACCAGCTTAGAGACAGAAGTGACGACACTAACTGCAGGACCTGACCATCATTTTGCAGGATAATGCTCAAACACGTACAGTGCAAGCTGTTACTGATCACACACATCCATGCCCGAGGCAGGATTCGAACCTGCTACCGTAGCGGTCGCGCGGCTCCACACTGTAGCGCCTAGAACCGCTCGGCCACTCCGGCCGGCAGGGAATTTAAAACATTAGACAAATCGTGTACATAGTTTTAAACAAAATGTTTATATAACAGTGTTCTCTTTCGTTCATTAGTCCGAGGTGGTTTTAATAGAAAACAGGAATCTGAATCCTGGATCTTTATAATCCCACCCATTTGCAGATTAAAGCATTGAAGCTATTATGCTCACAGATGCGGCAGCTGAAGAGTTCTCTCACATACGCCCTATACTAATGATCCCAAACTTCAATTTAAGCGGCTTCAGTTCCCAATCAACGTTTCGTTTGCAACACCAATAAATATGGCTGAAAGTCGGAGTGAGAGGGAAAGAGGCCGTCATGGATAGAGAAAGGGTTCAGGAGGAAGAGACGGACAAAAAGAGGGAAAGAGGGAGACCGACAGAGAGAGAGGGGGTAGGCAGAGATTAGGACGTACACTTAATTCCCATAAATATTTAGGAATTGAGAAGCATTGCCGGGTTCAGTAGTAAATAAATAAAAGCACTGGATGAGTTTTGCTGTTCCGACAGGAAAATGACTGACGATAGCGAACACAGGGGGGGGGGGGGCGCCTGTAAAAGACATATTTGTCATTACTTAATATCAGTGTCTGAAGGCATTTGCCTGGATTGTAGTCTTGTATAAAAGTGGTAAACGGTTCTGACAAGAAGAGGATAGAGCCTTTTAGATTTTGGTGCTACAGAAGAATGCTGGACACTAGATGGGCATGTCAAATAATTAAGGAAGAGGTACTGAATAGAGTCAGCAGAAAAGATATTTGTGGTCCAAACTACCTAAAAGAAGTGGCTGGTTGGTAGGGAAGATCCTGTGGCATCAGGGAATAAATTTGGTAATGAAGCGAGAGAGGTAGGAGTGAGTACCCAGGTTCAAATGGACGTAAGCTGCCTACCTGCTGAGAGGTAAAGAGGCTTGCTGATAACAGACTAACGTGAAGCGTTACATAAAATCAGCCACGAGACTGAAGAAAACAATGATTAAAAATGCCACAGAATTAAGCATTTATGAAGAGAGATGGCAAGGAGCAGGCGCTCTCTACACTGGCGATCTTAATGTTTTGTACAGGAGGAAGAGAAAGCGGGAATACGCGAGCGGAAAGCGGCAGCAAGGCCCCTGCCTTGCACCCAGTTCTCATGGGCCAGGTGCGCTTCCCGCGCACCTGCAGGTGAACCGGCTCATCTTTCGGGTGAACTGCCACTGCGGCTCCCAGCTGATCCCTACCCGCGTCCCCACTCTATCACCCCCGATCTCTTAAAGTCGAACTACTCGAACCCCACCTTGAAGACTCAGTCTGCATTTTCCCAAAACCTACTCTCACTCCGAAACTAAGAACTTTTTTTTTGGGGGGGGGGGATGTGTAACATCAGTAACATCGGAGACATAACAAAATGGCAGAGCGCACCTGGTCGAGCGACTGTTCGAAACATTCGCATCCAGGAGAGGGGACCAACAGTGGAAGCTGTGAGGCTTTTCAGCACGGCACAGTCGGTGACGGTGCTGCCGTTGAAGGCCAGGTCCCGGGTGCAAGCCCCGGCCAGTATACTGTTTTAATACGCAGGCAGTCTCAGAATTGTTGACAAGCAAGTAACTGAAAGAAATAAAGAAACTGCCGTCTGTGACAAATCAGCGAGATCATTAGACTTAACTGTGAAGAATAAAACGGCAAACGTTAAAGGATATACTAAAATGGGCAACAATTTCAAGATTACACTTGGATTAACACAGGGTGATGGCCCCTGTGTAGTTCTATATAATTAGGGCTGCCTAGTATGACACAAAAAATAGAAACTTCCTGGCAGATTAAAACTGTGTGCCCGACCGAGACTCGAACTCGGGACCTTTGCCTTTCGCGGGCTGTGGCTAAGCCATGTCTCCGCAATATCCTTTCTTTCAGGAGTGCTAGTTCTGCAAGGTTCGCAGGAGAGCTTCTGTAAAGTTTGGAAGGTAGGAGACGAGGTACTGGCAGAAGTAAAGCTGTGAGTACCGGGCGTGAGTCGTGCTTTGATAGTTCAGATGGTAGAGCACTTGCCCGCGAAAGGCAAAGTTCCCGAGTTCGAGTCTCGGTCGGGCACACAGTTTTAATCTGCCAGGAAGCTTCATATCAGCACACACTCCGCTGCAGAGTGAAAATCTCATTCTGCAGACAAAAAAATAGACTAGAGAGGTAGATCCAATGCCAATGACATCAACTATGTAGGTGATATTTTAATTGCATTCGTCTTTTGGATTTGCAGCTCCTGTATTTCTTCCGTGTTTGCAGCTGAAATTGTGGGATATGGGTTCCGCCTTTTATGCAAAATTCAGTTTTTTTTTCTTGTTACCCAAACATGTTTCAGCACTTCTGTACCTCCAACAGTAAGCTTTGTTTATTGTACAACTGTAAAAGTGAACAGATTTTACATTGTAACTGATCTAATAAAATGAGGCGGAAAGAGAAAAAAATTGTTCAAATGTCTCTGAGCACTATGGGACTTAAGCCGGCCAGTGTGGCCGAGCGGTTCTAGGCGCTTCAGTCTGGAACCTCGCGACCGCTATGGTCGCAGGTTCGAATCCTGCCTCGGGCGTGGATGTGTGTGATGTCCTTATATTAGTTAGGTTTAAGTAGTTCTAAGTTCTAGGGGACTGATGACCTCAGATGTTAAGTCCCATAGTACTCAGAGCCACTATGGGACTTAACTCCTGAGTCATCAGTCCCCAAGAACTTAGAACCATTTAAACCTAACTAACATAAGGACATCACACACATCCACGCCCGAGGCAGGATTCGAACCTGCGACCGTAGCGGTCGCACGGCTCGAGACTGTAGCGCCCAGAACCGCTTTTTTTTTTTTTTTTCTTTTAAATCTCATTTTGTTCGCTTTCGTTCATTGCATCTGCTCGGGGCGGACGTCGTGTCGTGAGACATACGATTAAGTTCGTTGTTGATTGATTAACTCAGTTTTTTTGTTACAGAGGGCAGCTAACCCTCTGACCAAACACGCTGAGCTACCGTGCCAGCGATTTTGTTCGCTTTCGTTCGCTGCATCTGCTCGGGGCGGACGTCGTAACACATCCGTTTAAGTTCGTTGTTGATCGATTAACTCAGTTTTTTTTTATTACAGAGGGGAGCTAACCCTCTGACAGAACACGCTGAGCTACCCTGCCGGCGCTCGGCCACTCCTGCCGGCGCCGAAAGTGACTTTTTGTTCGTTTTTGTTCTTACCTTGATCATGCATTATATGATTTAGCAGGACTATCTGCATTGTGTCCTGCACTGATAGCTTGCCATCTGTAAACCAAACGATGGAAATGTGGGAACACAACGAAATCATGTTTTTATTTTAAAAAAATCAAGGGATAAGTTAACTCTCTGGTAAAATTCACATTGTTTTGTTTGCAGATGACAAGCTGTCAGTGCAGGACACCATGCAGATAGTCATAGGGAACCATATAATGTAGAATCGAGCTAAGAACAAAAATGGACCAAAATTCTCTTTAGGCCTCATTTTGTTCGATCAGTTACAACCTAAAATCAGTTCCCTTTTACAGTTATCCAATAAACTAAACGCACTGATGATTGCACAGAGGTGCTGAAACATGTTCGGGTAAGAAGAAAAAAATAGTGTTTTGCATAAAAGGCGCAACCTATATCCCATAATTTTAAACTAGTGGCCATCAAAATTGCTACACCACGAAGATGACGTGCTACAGACGAGAAATTTAACCGACAGGAACAAGATGCTGTGATATGCAAATGATTAGCTGTTCAGAGCATTCACACAAGGTGGGCGCCGGTGGCGACACCAAAAACGTGCTGACATGAGGAAAGTTTCCAACCGATTTCTCATACACAAACAGCAGTTGACCGGCGTTGCCTGGTGTAAGGAGGAGAAATGCGTACCATCACGTTTCCGACTTTGATAGAGGCCGGATTGTAGCCTATAGCGATTGCGGTTTATCGTATTGCGACGTTGCTCCTCGCGTTGGTCGCGATCCAATGACTGTTGGCAGAATATGGAATCGGTGGGTTCAGGAGGGTAATACGGAACGCCGTGCTGGATCCCAACGGCCTCGTGTCACTAGCAGTCGAGGCGACAGGCATCTTATCCGCATGGCTGTAAACGGATCGTGCAGCCACGTCTCGATCCCTGAGTCAACAGATGGGGACGTTTGCAAGACAACAACCATCCGCACGAACAGTTCGACGACGTTTGCAGCAGCATGGACCATCAGCTCGGAGACCATAGCTGCGGTTACCCATGACGTTACATCATAGACAGGAGTGCCTGCGATGGTGTACTCAACAACGAACCTGGGTGCACGAATGGCAAAACGTCATTTCTTCGGATGAATCCAGGTTCTGTTTACAGCATCATGATGGTCGCATCCGTGTTTGGTGACATCGCGGTGAACGCACATTGGAAGCGATTCGTCATCGCCATACTGGCGTATCACCCGGTGTGATGGTATGGGATGCCATTGGTTACATGTCTCCGTCATCTCTTGTTCGCATTGACGGCACTTTGAATAGTGGACGTTACATTTCAGATGTGTTACGACCCGTGGCTCTACCCTTCATTCGATCCCTGCCAAACCCCTACATTTCAGCAGGATAATGCACGACCACATGTTGCAGGTCCTGTACGGGCCTTTCAGAATACAGAAAATTTTCGACTGCTGCCCTGGCGAACACATTCTCCAGATCTCTCACCAATTGAAAACATTGGTCAAAGGTGGCCGAGCAACTGGCTCGTCACAATACGCCAGTCACTACTCTTGATGAACTGTGGTATCGTGTTGAAGCTGCACGGGCAGCTGTACCTGTACACGCCATCCAAGCTCTATTTGACTCAATGCCCAGGCGTATCAAGGCCGTTATTACGGCCACAGATGGTTATTCTGGGTACTGATTTCTCAGGATCTATGCACCCAAATTGCATGAAAATGTATTCACATGTCAGTTCTAGTATAATATATTTGTCCAATGAATACCCGTTTATCATCTGCATTTCTTCTTGGTGTAGCAATTTTAATGGCCAGTAGTGTAATTATGGTGAGAGATATCAATAATTATTAGTAAAAAGAGTTTATGAAGCAACGAAATATTCGACTCGGTTTAAATGAAAATAAGACAGGATATAACAGTAAATTCTGAACTCAGAATAACGACACATCGCTGAAGGCCCCTTACAAAATTTTTAAAGGTATCATCTGTTACTGATAATTAACTGCCTTTTCGACTAGGGATAATAATATGATGCAGTGTAATAGAAAAAGAATACAAGGTCGAAATAAAACCAGCTTAATAAACAGCCAAGCCAACGGCCTTAGCGCAGTGGTAACACCAGTTCCCGTCATATCTCCCGAGTTAAGCGCTGTCGGGCTTGGTTATCATTTTGATGGATGACCGTCCCGATCTGCTGAGCACTGTTGGTGAGCGGCGTGCACACAGCCCATGTAAGGCTAAATAAGGAGCTACATGGCTGAGAAGTCAACGGCCCGGAGAGCATTACAGGTCATTTTACGCCGAGGACCCACAGACTGTTCGCGAGTACGAAGACATCCTGTGCGGTGTGCCTGACCTCAGAGTAGTGGCCCAGGACGACGCCCTGCGGGCTCCCATAGCTGCTGAAGACTTAACAGCGGCCTTGGCACGCGGCGCCCCCAACAAGTCACCGGGCCCAGACGGCTTACCGAACGAATTCTACCGCGCCTTCTATCCCCTGATGGGTGCTCAGTGGATTCAGATGTTTCAAGAACTCCGCGACGATTTTACCGTCCCACGGATTTCCTCTAAGGCACCATGATACCAGTCCCCAAACCGGGAGGTGCTCACCGATGTCACGGCTATCGTCCTCTTACGCTACTGCACGCATATTATCAACTTTGCGCCTGCATCCTCCGCACTCGTCTTCAGACCACCATCGGACACATGATCCATCCTGACCAGACATGTTTAGGCGGTGACAACAACATCCACAGGGCACTTGGCGCCTACCGTGACGTCACGGCGCTGGCGGCGGCCTGCCGCCTCCGAGGTGCTCTTGTCATCGTCGATTTTGATCACGCCTTTGATCGTATCGACCACAATTTCCTTCGCGCCGTGCTCGAATGCATGGGCCTCTCGCAGGCGTTAGCAGTGGTGATCTTAATCCACAGGGCGCGCGCCCGGATTATTATCAACGGACTCCAGACTGAACATTTCACTCTTGGACAGTCGGTGCGACAGGGATGTCCTTTATCAGGAATCTTATTCGCGGTGGCCCTCGAACCTGCACTGCACGGCCTTCACCGACGACTGGAAGGCATCAGCATTCGAGACGTGACCTTCCGATGTGCTGCCTTCGCAGACGACGTGGTGCTCTAGGTGCTGTCGAGCGATGAAATCCAAGCGACGCTTCAGTGGTTGTGCCGCTACGGCACAGTATCTGGCAGCGTCGTCAACATGCGCGAGACGACATAAATGGATGTCGGGAGAGGCCTTCTACACCCGACAGCGATCCCCTTCCAAAAGGTTCCCTCACTGAAAGCATTAGGGGTGCTGTTATCCAGTACAGTTCGCCGATCTGCGACAGCGACATACCGCCAGCTACTACAAAGGACACGGGCGCTGCTCTGTGATAGCAGATACCGCAATATGGATATGATTCTCCGAACGCGCTACGTCAGCACTTACCAAGCGTACAAACTTTAATTATTTTGCGCTCATTTTACCGCTAACAGCCGCCATGGGCCGCACTTTCCAGCCAGCGTACGGACAATTTGTGAGTGCAGGTCACATATTCAAAATTCGCTACACTATTTTAATGAGGCCTCCATTGGCAGGGGGCCTGGGGTTGACTTACGTCCACAACCGCGAGCGACATTTTACCTACGGACGATGCGGCTCGCATGGACCGCGACCAACAGTTCGACGGGGACGCTGCTACAGATCGTCGCGCCGCGAGATCTTCGTCCACCGGTCGCCGTGGGCCGCATAGCTCCGTCTCTTGCCCACACGCGCGATTTTCTGATTGAACTGAGTTACACTACTGGCCATTAAAATTGCTACACTACGAAGATGACGTGCTACAGACGCAAAATTTAACTGACAGGAAAAAGATGCTGTGATACGCAAATGATTAGCTTTTCAGAGCATTCGCACAAGGTTGGCGCCGGTGGCGACACTTACAACGTGCTGACATGAGGAAAGTTTCCAACAGATTACTCATACACAAACAGCAGTTGGCCGGCGTTGCCTGGTGAAACGTTGTTGTGATGCCTCGTGTAAGGAGGAGAAAGGCGTACCATCACGTTTCCGACTTTGATAAAGGTCGGATTGTAGCCTATAGCGATTGCGGTTTATCGTATTGCGACATTGCTGCTCGCGTTGGTCGAGATCCAATGACTGTTAGCAGAATATGGAATAGGTGGGTTCAGGAACGTAATACGGAACGCCGTGCTGGATCCCAACGGCCTCGTATCACTAGCAGTCGAGATGACAGGCATCTTATCCGCATGGCTGTAACGGATCGTGCAGCCACGTCTCGATCCCTGAGTCAACAGATGGTGGCGTTTGCAAGACTACAACCATCTGCACGAACAGTTCGACGACGTTTGCAGCAGCATGGACTATCACCTCGGAGACCATAGCTGCGGTTACCCTTGACGTTGCATCACAGACAGGAGCGCCTGCGATGGTGTACTCAACAACGAACCTGGGTGCACGAATGGCAAAACGTCATTTCTTCGGATGAATCCAGGTTCTGTTTACAGCATCATGATGGTCGCATCCGTGTTTGGTGACAACGTGGTGAACGCACATTGGAAGCGTGTATTCGTCATTGCTATACTGGCGCATCACCCGGCGTGACGGTATGGGGTGCCATTGGTTTCACGTCTCGGTCACCTCTTGTTCGCATTGACGGCACTTTGAACAGTGGACGTTACGTTTCAGATGTGTTACGACCCGTGGCTCTACCCTTCATTCGATCCCTGCTAAACCCTACATTTCAGCAGGATAATGCTCGACTGCATGTTGCAGGTCCTGTACGGGCCTTTCTGGATACAGAAAATGTTCGACAAAACGTCTGGTCAGTGGTGGCCGAGCAACTGGCTCGTCACAATACGCCAGTCACTACTCTTGATGACCTGTGGTATCGTGTTGAAGCTGTATGGGCAGCTTTACCTGTACACGCCATCCAAGCTCTGTTTGACTCAACGCCCAGGTATATGAAGACCGTTATTACGGCTAGAGGTGGTTGTTCTGGGTACCGATTTCACAGGATCTATGCAGCCAAACTGCGTGAAAATGTAATCACATGTCAGTTCTAGTATAATATATCTGTCCAATGAATACCCGTTCATGATCTGCATTTCTTCTTGGTGTAGCAATTTTAATGGCCAGTAGTGTACATGACCGAGGACCTACCGGCGAGGGGGACGCCGAGCACGAGAGATAACTACGGCATCCATCAGGCACGACAACCCTGTAACAACGTCGCACAACAACATCCAGCCATCCGCTGGACCAGGGTGTGGCGAGCAGTCCGCGCCCCGTACCTGCCCACGTACGCTCGTTCCCTGGTGAACGGCAAATTAGCTACACGCCAGCGCCTCCATTCCATCCATCTCACCGATGACCCTTTTTGTCCGCAGTGTGCCGCTGTCGATTCGGATGCGCACCGCCTGACTTGTGCTGTGACAGGCAGATGCTGTGATCTTGTACAACGTATGCCGGTGTTCCTGTTGCGACGACAGCCAGAGTCTGTCAGCCGGCCGGAGTGGCCGAGCGGTTCTAGGCGCTACAGTCTGGAACCGCGCGACCGCTGCGGTCGCAGGTTCGAATCCTGCCTCGGGCATGGATGTGTCCTTAGGTTAGTTAGGTTTAAGTAGTTCTTAAGTTCTAGGGGACTGATGACCTCAGAAGTTAAGTCCCATAGTGCTCAGAGCCATTTTTGAACCAGAGTCTGTCACGGCAGACGAACCCCTACGTCCAGATACTGTTTACTTTCCCACTACAAGAACGAATGCCGTCAACTGGCTGAAGGGCATGGTGCTGTATTACATTTTGCAAGCTGCTACCGAAAACGCTCTGGACTTATGGGTCCACCTGACGACGCTTCATGAGGCGTTCCGCCACCATGCATTGTACCGAACACGACTATCAAACTATTTAGGTGCATTATTCGCGGATCATCCTGTCCATTGGGGAGTTCCGAGTACGAGAAGGCACACTTAATAATGATTCACGGCACACGACTAATCCTCAGAGCAAACGGTTTAGAGAGAGTCCTCCTTACATTCATTACGCGAAGAGGGCTCGGAAGCTTCTGGTGGCGATAGTAGGATCAAAACTAAATAAATACATGGGAAGTTAGATGTATGCCTATAAATAAGTGAGATTGATCCAATAATGTTCTCTAGATCCTATCGAACCCCTTTTCTTTCCTTGGAGGGAACGGGACATCGAGGCCAGGCCTCGGAAGACGACCCCTGCCCTCTTTGCCCCAGACCCTTCTCTCAGGCCCTTAATAATAATAATAATAATAATAATAATAATAATAGAAGAGCGTGCTGATTACATGCCGTTCCCTATCCGCATTCAGTGACGTATCGTCTGAGGATGTTACGGCGGTCAGCCGGTAACGTTGGGGCTTCCGAGGCCTGTTTGCACCGAGTCTAATAAACATCAAAATGGATTTTGCAAACCGGGATGGTGCGAAACTCGGTTTGCTCTGTTTGTCCATGAAATCTAGAGCTCCTTAGACACAAGCCCCCTTAGCTGTGCATACAATAGGAACGTCTATGGGATGAGCGTAGCATGCTGCACAGGCCTCTGTTTTTCATTTTTCTACCGTTTGATTTATTAGCTGCAGCAATGGTGAATAATTGTTGCAGTTGAGGATGCACGTCGAAATAAGTGAAAGAAGCAACAGTTACCTTTCTTAGGGAAGCATTGCAGAGTCACTTGACTAGGAGACAATGTATGTCGACATCAAAACGCCTGCGCTTCTTGTCCGAATGCTCGCTTCATTTTCATATTTACTCAGTGGTTCTGGCTGTAAGTGAAAGAGGAGCATATTGTCACAACACTTTTTTCGATTGTATACTACCGGCGTAAATTTGAGACCAACTATATCTTACAAAACGTGATGACTGGATGTTGTGTGCTGTCCTTAGGTTAGTTAGATTTAAGTAGTTCTAAGTTCTAGGGGACTGATCACCAGAGCAGTTAAGTCCCATAGTGCTCAGAGCCATTTGAACCATCTTACAAAACAGTTCTATAAGAAGTGTGAGTGTAATTTCTGAGGGTCCCATTTTTCTCTTAAAATTCGTTAGATTAAATCCTCTACGCCACCAAATTTCACAGCCGACTGTAGTTCAAATATTTCACATTGTTCGTCAGGAAAAAGAGTAACAGTTTCTATAAACTGAGAGCTCGTGCGAAATCTGGCAACGGATGTGAAAACGCTGGGCGCGGCTACGCAGTTGTTGCACAATTAGTGAAAAACACAGACACTCCACTGTGGTGTCCGTTAAATTTAAAAGCGCCTGAGCAACAGGCATGCACTATCTTGTCGAAAATAGACTTTTAGATAAATGTAACTGTAGCAGAAATATAATGAATGCACCAACCACTCACATAAATGGAATAAAGAGTTTACTTACACTTATTTAAAAATTCAATATCTTATGGCTCTTAAAAGCTTTCATGCTTGAACCTGGAGTTCTGGTCCTTACCTGTTTGCTCCTTTAAGATAATTGAAAAAAAAAATGGTTGAAATTCAGCAAATAAATGGAAACGATTTTTCATTTGAGAAGTTCTATGGCAAATGGTCTCAGAGTTGAGTGATGTGGCGAAAACGTACATAGTGTATGTTTCTGAGGAACACATTCGTCGAATATTTCTACTGTACATCTCTAAATTTCGGTGAGATATGCGTGCAGTGTGTATGTACTGCACAACTCACATACTACAGTAGATGGCCAAACGCCAATAAAGAAAAGGAAAAAAGAATCACTAACTGTTTAATGAGTATCATTCCTGTTAGTTTTAGGGCCCCACACACTATGATGAACGTTCTTGAACATGACTCGGAATCACATAGGTACCAGAAGCAAAAAGGTAACGGGAAAAAAAAAAAGGTTTCGATAGTGGTAAGTCAAAGTCATACAGCAGATTTTGAAGGAATACACCGCCATATGACTGTGTATTTCCTCATTTTTCTGCGAAAGTCTGCCCAAAGCAGGTAAACACAAAACTAGCACATACCTGAAAGATGTAATCTTAAAGGCACCTTAAAGGCATGTGCTAGTCTTGTGTTTACTTTCTTTGGGCTGACTTTCCCAGATATGAAGTACATGCACGATGATGAGCTGCATTCCTACAAAACGTTAATTTTGTACCATTTATATCAGTGTTATGCAAATGTGTTGAACTATGTATTTGTTATCCTCCACAGTACACAGCAAAGGAATGTGGTCTAAGAGCGCTGTACTCGATATTGGCGTGAAAGCTGAAATGTAGATTGGATGCATGAAAAGCAAAGAAATAAATAGACAAATGGCGGTGAGTTTTTTCAGAGAAATATATCGATAATGATTAAATGAAGTAAACTTTCTATGCTATACTGTGGCCAGCTGCCAGCTGCTGTAAGTTAGCCAGCCCTGGTGGCCGTGCGGTTCTAGGCGCTTCAGTCCGACTGCTACGGTCGCAGGTTCGAATCCTGCCTCGGGCATGGATGTGTGTGATGTCCTTAGGTTAGTTAGGATTCAGTAGTTCTAAGTTCTAGGGGACTGATGACCTCAGACGTTAAGTCCCATAGTGCTCAGAGCCATTTGAACCTTTTTTTTTTTTTTGCTGTAAGTTATAATCTTTGCTCTTTGGCGTTGTCTGTACCTCGCACTGCCAGCCCTATCGCCTTATTTTACTTCCAGCTTAGAGCTTGCCCCATTCATGTTACACTACTATTCAAAGCTTCAACTTCTCTATTTTATCGAAGTTCGATGCAGATTATAGCACAATGCTGAAGGGCTACAACCTTCGTGGCCACAGAATAGCGTTAGACATCTCAGGGTTGTAACTGCCGCAGTTTACGAACGAGACGCCCAAATGCAGCTGGAAGGTCAGGGTGTAAAGGCACGAAAGAGGGCGTCGCTTTACGGCTTGAGGGTGCCAGATTGCGAACAGATCATTGCGGCGGAGACAAGCTCGTGGGATGGGCGCAGACGCCGACTCCTCCGTGGGCCGCAATATTTACGGATGCGGCCGCACTGGTGCAGCTGCTGGCCAAGTGGGCGGCTATAGTGCTCTGCCGGCTGAGTGGGCCTGTCAACTGTGCAGGGGGCTGACGCCCTCCGGCCGCTGTTAACCGCGAACGTGGAACCGTCCGAGTAACTCTGCCAGCTGTTAACTGGGGCCCGGTGCACTTGCAGCGGCCATGTAGTTCAGCAGGTGTCCGTCCGCGGCGCTGCGCTCTGACCGGTCGTTGTAATTGTCGGGAGCACGGCAGTCATATCTCACCTCGCGGCCGGTGTCTTCCCAACTTTATCGCCGCTGCCCCGCGCGCAAGCCGTTTATAAGCCGCGTGGTATACGGCGGACAGTTTAAATGCTCCACTCGCGCGTTTTATGCCCACAACGCCAGACCTGTGCCGAATTCCGCTCCGGCTGGCAGTATGTTACCGCCGCGTAATCCACCTGCAAACTGAAGCACCGCAACGTACGCTCTGCCCACCACTTCTCGTTATTAAGATGGCAGCGGTCGTTTCTCTTTAGCCTTTTTTGCTCAGCAAGGTGTTCGTGCTAAACGTTGGCCAACCGGAGTAATTTTAGCTCTTTCTTTGCCTCTGTAAGCCTACGTCACCAAAACCACTGATCAGATCAGTATTACGCGCAACTTAGGTATTTAGACTGGATTAAAACAGCAGCGACAACCATAACTTCTTTTTTCTGATGGTGTAATCTGAAGTGCAGGTGGTTAACTGGCACATACGTACTCCAAATATCTGACGCTCGATTCGCAGAGCATTCCAGAATTTGCTCTCTCTCTTTTTGCTACTTGTAAAGTACACCCAGCGTCTCCGTTTCTCACAAAATCACATTTCTGTAGCTAACTTGCAGTTTAAACTGAAATAAACCACGGTCAGTCACGATATTGCAGTGGTTGTGTTAATTTGATTTCTTTGGACATGCATGCATCGTAATCAAAATAACAAGGCGCTGTAAAATGTATTTCTCTCCCCATACCGGGCAAGCGATTTTCAAGGAGAACGTCTGACCTGTACGGGAATATACATAATGGATGTACGAGTGCAAGTCGTAGACACATGGTTGACGACGTATGGAAGTTTCGGTCTGCTCGTGAGTCGTGCACGGATATTCATCAAGGCCATCGCTCACGAAAAGCGGGAAATCCGGGTTCGAGTCCATACCTGGCACAAATTTTCATTTTCGGCATTCCATTCTACAGCTGATGGTTGTCATTATTCGCAATAGCGAATACATTTAAAACAGTCAGTTATCTTCTGCATCGGTTTCATTTTTTTCCAACTACCTGAACGGCCACTGCAGTAGCTAACGTGTAATACTTAGCGAGGTGCCACGGCGTGTGACACACTAAACTCTTATTCTTGAACCTTTGGTAAGGTAAAACGGGGTCACTGTCTGATATTCCTGGCTGTGGCCGCCAATGTTTTATTCTGCTAGAAGCTCGCCTTGTTGCAGCTTGATACACGTGAAGTAGCATATGGTACAAAAGTGCAGTGAGGTAGTGAGGTACAAGCGACAGATGGTACAGTATGTACCAGTCCCGTGCGAAAGTCCGCCAGTTGTACTGATCTTGCTTCTGATTGGTCGGCATGTTCGGGCGCTAGGCACCAAAGTGCCTAACCTCTCTTATTAATGATATGTATACTTTTAGTGAAGGTGAAAGACGAAAGTGAAAAGGCCGGTCTTATGCTGAATGTGAAGAAAACGAAAATTATGGCAACTACACCTACCAATTCGTGGGATATAGCAGGAGAAACCATGGAGGTAGTGACCACATTCAGTTATCTCTGCTGACGGCGACTGCAGCCATGAAATCCGGAGACGCCTGTTGCTCGGTAGACAGGCGCTGTCAAACCTTGACAAGGTTATAAGGTCCAGAGATATAACACTAGCAACAAAGATCCGTATTGTGGGGGCTATGGTCTTTCCAGTTGTGATGTATGGATGTGAGACCTGGACCATTAGAAAGGCCGAACGGCGAAGAATTGACTCCTTCGAATTGTGGTGTTGGAGGAAACTTCTTAGAGTTCCATGGACTGCAAAGAGAACCAACAGGTCAATATTGGAGCAAATTAAACCAGATTTCTCCCTGGAAGGCCTAATGCTAAAACAAAAGCTGACCTACTTTCGACACACAATGCGAAAGCATGCCTCGCTGGAAAAAACACTAATGCTGGGGAAGATTGAAGGAACTAGAAGAAGAGGACGTCAGAGGATGAGATGGATCGATGGCATCACAGAAGCAATGTGTTCCAACCTGGAAGGTCTACGGGAGAAAGTGCAAGACAGGAAAAAGTGGCGTGATTTGGTTCATGGGGTCACGAAGAGTCGGAACCGACTAAACGAATAAAGAGAGAGAGATACTTTTCATTGTATTTTATCCAGTTCTTAGTATGACAATCTCTCATGGCTACCCTATGAGCCTATCGTTTTTGTTTTTTAAATTTCACTAGTTTTGAGAAACATAAGAGTAACGATATTGCAACCGAAGTGCTTCGAACACCTTCGGGTCGCTCTGGCACGCCTGGGAGACGAAGTACTTATTTTGCGCTAGTCACTCTGTTTTGGGCTTTCTGGAGGGTCGGACACGTATCTCAGTATCGTGTGTTACTTAGATGTGAACAAGTAGTAGTCACTCTGTTTCGGGTGTTCTTCAGAGCCGGACATATTGTACTCCATATGGGACCTAACTTAGTTGTGAATATGTAATACTCACTCTGTCTAACAAGCCGGTCGTTGTGGCCGAGCGGTTCTGGTTCTAGGCGCTTCAGTCCGGAGCCGCGCTGCTGCTACGGTCGAAGGTTCGAATCCTGCCTTGGGCATGGATGTGAGTGATGTCTTTAGGTTAGTTAGGTTTAAGTAGTTCTGAGTCTAGGGAACTGATGACCGCAGATGTTAAGTCCCATAGTGCTTAGAGCAATTTGAACCATTTAGAGCCGGACATGTGTGTCATATTTCGGAAGTTTGAAGGAAAAGTTGCCATACAATTAAGAAACCTATGTCGAGTTTTGTAAAAGACAGTGTAAATGTATGAATATCTGAATAATAACCAAACAGGATACATTAATGAGAAGTGTCGGCTATCAACATTGTCAGTACTACAGATCTTGCCCTCTGTAGATACAGAGACTAACCTGGGCCAATGGCATCCCTTAAGAAGCACAATGACAGGTTCGAATTGACAACGCAGCAGCTTCCGCCGGAGAAGATCCCCAAACCAACCGGCTGTCTTCTGCGCTAGGGACACATAATCTTTAACTGACAGGATAAGATACAAAATGCTATTACGGTGTAGGAACAGGTGAGGTAGTGGGGAAAATAGGATAACAGAAGGCAAACATACGTTTATAGCATTCGCAGATATACAGGCAGCTTTTGACAGTGTTGTCTGAAAAACATTACATGAAATTCTGACGAAGCAAGGTTCAAATGGTTCAAATGGCCTGAGCACTATGCGACTTAACTTCTGAGGTCATCACTCGCCTAGAACTTACAACTAATTAAACCTAACTAACCTAAGGACATCACACACATCCATGCCCAAGGCAGGATTCGAACCTGCGACCGTAGCGGTCGCTCGGTGCCAGACTGTAGCGCCCAGAACCACACGGCCACTCCGGCCGGCAAGAAGCAAGGGAGCGAAAGGTTATTTCACAACTTGTACAAAAACAAGGCTCTAAATACACTACTGTTTGGAAAAAGTAAAACCCCAACACCGAGAGATGTGACTGCAATGAAATTTATTTCATCTGTTAAGGACTTGGCGTTAGACAAATGGTTGGTATTACAAACTTGTACGTGAACTGTGACTGTGGAAATTCAGTACGATGTAGCGCCATTACGGGCTGCAATCAGAGCCTGCTAGACGTCGTGGCATGGAGTGAAAGAGCACCTCAATATGTTCCTGGGGAATACTCAGCCACGTGGTTTATAGGCGTGAGAGGTGGCATGAGCCCCCTCTCATATTTCTCTGAGTAATTCGATCTTCCTCTCTAATTGCATGCAGTGAAAAGTCGCTATTCCTTCACACGCGGACTTCCCTCGCAGCGTCTCTCGTCACCCGGGTGGTCCGGTGACAGGCGGGCTCTGCTGATCTTGAGAGGGTTAAGCCGACGGGTGTGAGGGAGTCGAGTGGATGCTTTCCAGACGCCGACATTGTCATAAGAGCAGGAGCGACATGCCGAAAGGAGCCAGAAGGGACGGCTGGGCTAGAGATTCTGTTACTTCGCAGAAACTTAGTGAAAATCGTTTCTGGTGGGCTACCAGCGAGGCGTGGGAATGACTTGTGCTCCCAGGCAGTCTTGGCGGGCAAATTCCCGCGTTTTCTGCAAAATCGTCACTGTGATTGGCTTGCTCAGGGCATAGCTCCGTGACCTAGCAAAATCGGCGCAGAAATTGGCGCCAAGAATCTCCATTGGTGGAAAGGTAGTGCTTCGGCAATGGAGTGGAATATTCCGCCGGATTTCGAGTTGCTGATTGGAACATTTAACCAAGGCCACTGTCGTGGGGGCTGGAATGTTCTGTGTTCGGTTTGTACGGGTGATCTTGTGAGAGTCGGCTCTCGCCTTTCGGTGGAGTGGGTTAATGTCTGAGCTCTCGCTGCTCCGGACAGCCTGCCTTCCGTTGGCTGCCTAATATACTTTTATTTAATTGAAACTGTTTGACGAAGTTGCTGAAGTTTCGACTTCAACGTAGCTTTCCGAGTACAGTTGGCAATTGAGCGTTCTGCGTAGAAGTGGCCTATGTTGTCTGTCTTGAGCAGTTTTGGCTAAAGTTGACTGTGTCGGAGTTACTGTGTGACTTCGCTTGTTAAAATCAGTCACTGTACCGTCAGTGATTGTGTGGCGGGTCTTCTTCGTCTTCCTCAGAGGGTCATTTGTATTGCTAGGAAGTCTTTAGTCTCGAACAACCAGACCAGGATAATTTGTTTCGGGCTATGCTCGCGACATTATCATCACCACGACGGGACGTCGAAGCAACCAGCTATCGCCTCCGGTACGCTAGGTCGTGTCCTTGCTGTTAAGAAGACAGCTTGGTAATGTATGTCCGCAGCACCGGCAGCTTAGGGAATTTTACTAGGTGATAATCAGAGCTCAGCAGAGCGCGCCTGTTCGTCTTTTCTAACTTTGTTCTGTCTTTGGTGTTCATTGTCTGACTTCTCAGTACTGTAGCAGCTATTAATGTTGGGTTGGCTGTGTGTTTCTCTTAAGTTTTGAGTTGCAAGGAATTGGCTGCACATACCACTTCGTCATAAATGTCACAATCTAGTTTATGGACAACTTCACCTTCACAGCATTTACTTGAGTATCCAATTTGATCCAGTTTGATGTATTGTAAATGTTTCATGTGTTTTGTTTCTTATTTTGAGTTTAGTCATAATAAATCAAATTGTTATTTTGGACAGAACTTTCATTCTGTTAATCCGTAGAGCAACCCTTTCATTTCCCACTACGTTAATGAAACTTTCCTTAATTTCTATCCAATTAAATTATTGCAGGTGCCAAACTCTTCTCTACTCCACTTGCAGGGTTGATTACAGTCAGTTCGCGTTTCTTCTTAATCCATGTGCAACAGCAAAAGTAGGAGTTAGAAAAGGGGGGCTTAGAGCATCATTTCCATATGAAGATTCGAGAAGAATTTAGTGTTAAATACACTGCTAGCCCCGCACCTCACATAAAATGGCAACCCTTAGCCTCGGACGTTTCCTGTGAATCGCTGATAAGCAATCAAAGTTTTTCTCTACTTTTTTAACGATGAATACTGAAGTTCTTTTTCTTGTAGTTCCGCGATTAGTTTTTAAGTAGCGGCGCATGATTACAGTTTTTGTTTTAAGTGTATTTATTTTTTGTTTGTTCATTGTTTTTTTGAGTTTCTTTTATGTGGTGTCTATACCATATCACACTTTGTCGGGTTTGTGTGCAGTTTCTGTACCACAACAAATCGTGCATGTAATTATAGTGTTGGAACGACGTTGTTGAAATTTTATGTTTATGTGTAAAAAAGTACTGGGAGTAGATTATTTTTATTGTGCATTTTTAGATAAATTTGTTTTTCATGAATGATCACGAGAAGTAAGACACCACTATAATCGAGCGAAGCTAAAACAAAACAGGATAGCATAATGGATAAGGGGCAGTTTACTGACGGGGATAGGTTCGGAGATGAGATGGGAACATTTTTAGCAGGACAGGACGACAGGTTCATTGATGAGGAAGGTGATTTGGACGCGATCTTAGAGCAACGTCGCGGCCGTGATTATGATAGTGAGGTAGAGGATGAAACAGAGACACACAGGTAGAGACAATAGTAGAAGTTTATAGTCAAAGGAACGAGAGCAGACAGAGGCCAGCTCGGTCACGTCAGAGCTCTAGCGCCCAGGTGTTAGAGTTCCATCGCCCATGTGTGACGAGGATCAAAAAGATGACATTAACCCAATATTGAGCTTCCTACGACCAATGAAAGAAGAAGCTGACGAATAACGTAAGAAGGAGACTCAGACTATAATTTCGCACATAGGGGAAATTCGTGTGGAATTACTAACAATATAGAAAGAATGTGGAGAGGCAAAACAAATGTCAATAGTAGCACAAAAAGTAGCAGGCCTAGCCAGAACTGGCAGCAACAGGGGCAACGCAAATCGCAAAAGCAACTTCTCAACTCGCAGGTCGCTTGTGACGTGCGATACAAGCCCACCGGAAACGAGTGACAACACCACTGCGAGGATCGGACAGGATTTTGATCACCATCACTTCCTGTCGATACTAAAATTCCAAAAGTTCAGAGATAATGGAGGGTCGATCCATCCCAAGAGCTGGGTGATGCAGTTTACAAATTCATTACCGTCATCATGGCCAACCCTGGCAAAATTAGAATTCATGTGTGGAAACATCGAAGGCCAAGCCGCGGAAAAGATGTTGGGTGTGGCAGCGACGGTCAGACTTACCAGGAATTTGTTGATGCGTTCCTGCGGATCTACTGGTCAAAGGAAACGCAAGACAGGATTAAAGAGGAAATAATATTTTGTCCTGAACTGGAAGTGTATGGGCAAAGGAGCGCAATCAAATTTTTTGATGATTTACTCAAGAAGAATCAATTTTTAGATAGTCCATATAGCAAGGGAGAAATCATCAAATTTTGTTTTTCCAAATTGCCAGTTAGGTACCAACAGACACTTGTCGGGAAGTGTGGATCTGACATAGAAGCATTCAAGAGTCTATTGCGCGAACTCAAAGTTGTCTTTGACAAACAAGACGCAAAGGACAGGAAGAAGGCGCAAAATAACAAATACCACGGGCCAGCAAGGGAAGACGACAACAGATTGCATAATCGCACTGGTCAGTTAGGAAACCAGGGTTACGGAAATCAAGGTTATGGAAACCAGAGACACGGAAACCAGAACGTCAGGGAACAGGGTCATGCTAGACAAGGAAGCAGGGACAGGAGGAATAACGAATGGCAAAGCGGCCGTAATTGGAGAGAGCGAAAGAAAGGACAACAGGAGAACCAGGAGATTGAAATTAGACCTGCAAATCCTAAGGCACGTCAGAGGAGGGGGAGTCTAACAAGGGATTGGCGCTAGTCCATAGGACTCCTCCACATCTCTCACACAAAGAAGTTCGTGGAATAATAGTACTTTAAGTGGTGTACATACTAGAATAGGCAAATATATGAACCTTTCTTTGGGGAACAATAATCGTTGTATTAATAGATTAAGATTGCTAAAGTATTAACACGCTGTGTTGTCTCGCATAAGAACTTACTGCTGCTATCCTTTTTTGTTTATGTTCGCGACTTCCAATGTCGATGGAGTAGGAGACACTTTCCATGAGAAATGTTTTTGTCCTTTCCTGTCTGGTGTCCATGTTGAGGGTTAATGATGAGTGAGGAGATGTCGCACAAACGGGCGCATACAAGAACGTGCTCTTAGAAGCGTTCTGAGAAGTCGTGATACGCTCCATAGCGGTCACAACCAGTTCGTGAGACGTTCATACCAGTGCTTGCAGGCACGCGTCAATGCACTGCAAGATTGTGGTATGTTGCGTGATTTCAAAGATGAATATGGGCAGTATAGTTTTTACAGTGATGCGCCAGCATCGTTGTCTTGCAAGTCGGGGTGAACCTGTGAGCGTTTGACTCCAATGGTGCCCTAGACGATAGAAACGCGGGCATAAAGCCTACCATGCCAATGTGCTGGTTGGGGATTTAGCGTGATGCTCGTGACTGTCACAGATGAATAACCAAGGAATTTTTATTTGGAGATTCGTGACATACTCTGTAGCTGGCGTGTGTTGGGCGACGGAATTCTCAACAGGAACCAGTCCTGGCTTGGTCATATTACATTGCCTCTGGAAAGATGCGCTTTGATCGCGAAAACCGCATCACATAGAAAAAGAAGTTGCAACTATAATTTATTGTCTTATATAGCCATGGCTAACCCAGTCTCTGGAGTTTCAGTGAGGCGTAGTGAGAACTCGGAGGCCGTGTCGTACGGCGCGCACATCACTGTCGTCGTCAATAGCGGCGAGCAGCGAGACACCTCAGCGTAACAGGAATTATGTAAGAGTATTGTATAAGGTAAAAAAATAAAAATAAAAATAAAAAAAGATACCATATACTTTTTTTTTTGGTCATCAGTCTACTGACTGGTTTGATGCGGCCCGCCACGAATTCCTTTCCTGTGCTAACCTCTTCATCTCAGAGTAGCACTTGCAACCTACGTCCTCAATTATTTGCTTGACGTATTCCAATCTCCGTCTTCCTCTACAGTTTTTGCCCTCTACAGCTCCCTCTAGTACCATGGAAGTCATTCCCTCATTTCTTAGCAGATGTCCTATCATCCTGTCCCTTCTCCTTATCAGTGTTTCCACATATTCCTTTCCTCTCCGATTCTGCATAGAACCTCCTCATTCCTTACCTTATCAGTCCACCTAATTTTCAACATTCGTCTGTAGCACCACATCTCAAATGCTTCGATTCTCTTCAGTTCCGGTTTTCCCACAGTCCATGTTTCACTACCATACAATGCTGTACTCCAGACGTACATCCTCAGAAATTTCTTTCTCAAATTATGGCCGGTATTTGATATTAGTAGACTTCTCTTGGCCAGAAATGCCTTTTTTGCCATAGCGAGTCTGCTTTTGATGTCCTCCTTGCTCCGTCCGTCATTGGTTATTTTACTGCCTAGGTAAAAGAATTCCTTAACTTCATTTACTTCGTGACCATCAATCCTGATGTTAAGTTTCTCGCTATTCTCATTTCTACTACTTCTCATTACCTTCGTCTTTCTCCGATTTACTCTCAAACCCTACTGTCTAATCATTAGACTGTTCATTCCGTTCAGCAGATCATTTAATTCTTCTTCACTTTCACTCAGGATAGCAATGTCATCAGCGAATCGTATCATTGATATCCTTTCACCTTGTATTTTAACTCCACTCCTGAACCTTTCTTTTATTTCCATCATTGCTTCCTCGATGTACAGATTGAAGAGTAGGGGCGAAAGGCTACAGCCTTGTCTTACACCCTTCGTAATACGAGCACTTCGTTCTTGATCGTCCACTCTTATTATTCCCTCTTGGTTGTTGTACATATTGTATAAAACCCGTCTCTCCCTATAGCTTACCCCTACTTTTTTCAGAATCTCGAACGGCTTGCACCATTTTATATTGTCGAACGCTTTTTCCAGGTCGACAAATCCTATGAAAGTGTCTTGATTTTTCTTTAGCCTTGCTTCCAGAATTGCCTCTCTCGTCTCTTTACTTTTCCTAAAGCCAAACTGATCGTCACCTAGCGCATTCTCAATTTTCTTTTCCATTCTTCTGTATATTATTCTTGTAAGCAGCTTCGATGCATGAGCTGTTAAGCTGATTGTGCGATAATTCTCGCTCTTGTCAGCTCTTGCCGTCTTCGGAATTGTGTGAATGATGCTTTTCCGAACGTCAGATCGTATGTCGCCAGGCTCATATATTCTACACACCAACGTGAATAGTCGTTTTGTTGCCACTTCCCCCAATGATTTTAGAAATTCTGATGGAATGTTATCTATCCCTTCTGCCTTATTTGACCGTAAGTCCTCCAAAGCTCTTTTAAATTCCGATTCTAATATTGGATCCCCTATCTCTTCTAAATCGACTCCTGTTTCTTCTTCTATCACATCAGACAAATCTTCACCCTCATAGCGGCTTTCAATGTAATCTTTCCACTTATCTGCTCTCTCCTCTGCATTTAACAGTGGAATTCCCGTTGCACTCTTAATGTTACCACCGTTGCTTTTAATGTCACCAAAGGTTGTTTTGACTTTCCTGTATGCTGAGTATGTCCTTCCGACAATCATATCTTTTTCGATGTCTTCACATTTTTCCTGCAGCCATTTCGTCTTAGCTTCCCTGCACTTCCTATTTATTTCATTCCTCAGCGACTTGTATTTCTGTATTCCTGATTTTCCCGAAACATGTTTGTACTTCCTCCTTTCATCAATCAACTGAAGTATTTGATCTGTTACCCATGGTTTCTTCGCAGCTACCTTCTTTGTACCTATGTTTTCCTTCCCAACTTCTGTGATGGCCCTTTTTAGAGATGTCCATATAATAGGATAAGTTAAATTGTACGATTTAACAATAACTAGATCAATATTATTGGGGATTTCTACCACAAGTAGGAATGTTTGGCGTGCGCCTGTTGGGACGCTACTTTTCAGGTCACCAAATCACAGACCCGAGATGGAGGGACGACCGGCGAGCGAACGTAGAATAGTTGCATGTTCTTTATAGCTCAGTAAAACTTCAACCTGCATAATAACATAATTTATTCAAAAGACATAGAATGTAGATCGTTGGCATATGGTAGTTAATTCTTGAGCATGTCTACTGTCGATCTATATAAGTAATAGTGATATTAGTGCGGGCCCGCACATTTAGTTATTCATCCATTACATAGCATCAGTTGTCACACATCATGTACAGTAGTGAGATCGGTCACTACACAAGTATCAAGATAAATTATTTCCATGTCTAGATTACATACACCAAGATTCTGTTATAATGATAGCCATAGGTTAATAACTATAAAATTAAAATAAGAGTGTCTGAAATGACAGACCATCAATGTATCGTTATGTAAAATTTATTATAACACAGAAGATCATGGGAAAAAGTTAGGCATAAGATTTTTGTCAGAACTGTGCAGATGGGAATCGTGGCAATGCAGAGGCCAGCCATAGTAAAAACAAGAGGTCATCGGCTATCTGCAAGAAGGGGAGCGTCAGTGCGCTACTTGACGAGAAGGGCGTGGGAGCGTCCGGTCCTACAAGCTGACAGTCACCGGGCCGTATACCTGAGGGATTAGCGGTGGACAACCTCGCCAGGCCACAAGCGAAAGTGTGGCTGGACGTTGACACTGACACGCGACCTGCACGCAACAGCCAGCTAGCTCTCTGAACGTGGCAGCCGTTTGGAGGGATTCCCTGCGGCAGACCACGTTGTCCTGAGTACACGAAGAAGATCACATAAGGTGTCAGAACCTGCGCCTCATGTGCCTCATGACAGAAAGGGACGCTATATAATCACCTGTTTGAGTTTTTACAACTCACTAGCATTGGCCGATCTGCATACACAAAACAGTATCTTGCCACAAACTCTACAAATGAATTGTCTCATTTCTAACTTCTCCTCTCACTTAGAGAGCAGTTGTAGCAATCGTCGATCCTATTCCGATCCTGTCTGGATGACCTCACACACTTGTAGAGTTACTCTACATGCCATCTTCCCTTGTCAAAGTGCAAAAGTAGGAGTTAGAAAAGGGGGGCTTAGAGCATCATTTCCATATGAAGATTCGAGAAGAATTTAGTGTTAAATACACTGCTAGCCCCAGCACCTCGCAGGCGCATGAACAAAGCATCAACTGTGACCGCACGAGGACCTGACCAAACGAGTTGCCGCCGACCATACCTCAGACATGTTCGATGTGCGTCATGTCAGGCAAACAGACAGTCCTGGGCAGCAGTGATAACCATGACTCCTCGAAGAAGGCTTGTACGTTCCTCGCGACATGCGACCGAGTGTTGTCCTAATGAAATTCGACATGTAGAACGACATGCTGGAGGAGCAGTACCTTGGGCTGTAAAACCTTCCTGACGTAGCAGTAATTCTCCAAACTGACCTCAAAACGTAGTGGGTAAGATCGTGTGTTACCGCCGATGGCGCTCCAAACCATCACACGTGGTCCGCTGAGCAATAGTCTGCCCGACTGCGTTCACGACGCCAACGTCGAACGGACATGCGGCCATCACTGTGGGACAAACTGAAGAGGAACTTCTTCGAAAACACTACATTTTGCCACTCAGTACGCCAGTGTCGGCGTTCACGTGCCCAAAGCAGTGTGCATCATCGTTGGGTTCTGGTCAGCGGAAGCCAAAGCAATGGCATGGGTGCCACCAGTCCAGACCGCAGAAGATGGCGTCGTACCGTCGACGCAGACATGTAAAACCTGTTGCAGTGCTCCAACGTCACGCGAACACTGTGGACGAAGCTGTTCCGTCCGTTACGGCCAGACGGACAAGGTGGCAGTCATCTCCCGCTGTGCTCACGATGTGCTATACAATAAAGTACGCTGAAACTTCCTGGCAGGTTAAAACTGTGTGCCGGACCGAGACTCGAACTCGGGACCTTTGCCTTTCGCGGTAAGTGCTCTACCAACTGAGCTACCCAAGCACGACTCACGCCCCGTTCTCACAGCTGTACTTCTGCCAGTACCTCGTCTCCTACCTTCCAAACTTTACAGAAGCTCTCCTGCGAACCTTGCAGAACTAGCACCCTGAAAGAAAGGCCATGTCTCTGCAATATCCTTTGTTTCAGGACTGCTAGTTCTGCAAGGTTCGCAGGAGAGCTTCTGTAAAGTTTGGAAGGTAGGAGACGAGGTTCTGGCGGAAGTAAAGCTGTGAGGACGGTGCGTGAGTCGTGCTTGGGTAGCTCAGTTGGTAGAGCACTTGCCCGCGAAAGGCAAAGGTCCCGAGTTCGAGTCCCGGTCCGGCACACAGTTTTAATCTGCCAGGAAGTTTCATAATAGCGCACACTCCGCTACAGAGTGAAAATCTCATTCTGGAATACAGTACGCTGTCGGCGCTTGTACGGCCCTTTTCCCTTCACTGGTTCCACATACCCTTCACTGTCGAAGCAGCGTTCCCTGCACGAACCGTAATATCACGGAACGACCGACCTGGCTGTCGGAGACCCCGTTCTAACGCGTTCACGTGCCGATATTCCTCCCTGTGATGTCGGCGGGGCAAATTGGCACTTGGTGATACCTTCGCACATCATCCGTTGCGCTGTTCTTCTCAGCAGCCGAGTATTGTCCCCCAGTGCGACTAAACAGCTGCCCCATCAACTTGATGGACATCTAGTTGAACCACACTATGCGGTTAATAACTGGGTAATCCGACCTACACCACTTTATTGGCTGTCTCTGCTGAGCAACATCTACCCATCCGAAATCCGCATAAGTGAGGCCTTGCTTAGAGGATACCGCAAGCTACAGGAGAACCTGGAATTACACATACAGGAGGACGTACCAAGTTTACAACGAAATAGACTCCGTTCAAGAAACCCACCATTATAGGAAGCAGAACAGCTAGTTGCCAGTAACACCGGGGTGAGAGACCCGTGGAACCAGAGCTCTCAAAGTACTGAAAATCCTAAAGAGCGTTAGTGGTCCCGAAAGCATAACTGTGATACTGCTTGCACAGAACTCGTCAGGAGACTGTGGGTCAAATTGAACAGTGCTCTCGCTAGGCATGGACAATGTGCAGACTCTCTTTATAAACCGGGTGCTACAGAATTTCTGGTTTGTGACCGTGGGGCTCCGAACCAGACAATCAAGCACATTAGAGATGAATGCCCCTTGCATTCTTACCAGAGGAGTTGGAGTGATCTCATGAAAGTTGATGATACAGCTCTTATATAGATTAGAAAGCTACACATTGACATTTAGTTAGTTTTATATGTAGTTTTATATTTTCATATTCCTGTTGTACAGGGTGTTACAAAAAGGTACGGCCAAACTTTCAGGGAACATTCCTCACACACAAAGAAAGAAAATATGTTATGTGGACATGTGTCAAGAAACGCTTACTTTCCATGTTAGAGCTCATTTTATTACTTCTCTTCAAATCACATTAATCATGGAATGGAAACACAGCAACAGAGCGTACCAGCGTGACTTCAAACACTTTGTTACAGGAAATGTTCAAAATGTCCTCCGTTAGCGAGGATACATGCATCCACCCTCCGTCGCATGGAATCCCTGATGCGCTGATACAGCCCTGGAGAATGGCGTATTGTATCACAGCCGTCCACAATACGAGCACGAGGCGTCTCTACATTTGGTCCCGGGGTTGCGTAGACAAGAGCTTTCAAATGCCCCCATAAATGAAAGTCAAGAGGGTTGAGGTCAGGAGAGTGTGAAGGCCATGGAATTGGTCCGCCTCTACCAATCCATCGATCACCGAATCTGTTGTTGAGAAGCGTACGAACACTTCGACTGAAATGTGCAGGAGCTCCATCGTGCATGAACCACATGTTGTGTCGTACTTGTAAAGGCACATGTTCTAGCAGCACAGGTAGAGTATCCCGTATGAAATCATGATAACGTGCTCCATTCAGCGTAGGTGGAAAAACATGGGGCCCAATCAAGAGATCACCAACAATGCCTGCCCAAACGTTCACAGAAAATCTGTAGAGCAATGAGTCGCATGTCAACACAAGCACCGAAGTCAACATTACCTTCCTTCAATTGGGCCAACTGGCGGTGAATCGAGGAAGTACAGTACATATTGACGAAACTAAAATGAGCTCTAACATGGAAATTAAGCGTTTCCGGACACATGTCCACATAATATCTTTTCTTTATTTGTGTGTGAGGAATGTTTCGTGAAAGTTTGGTCATACCTTTTTGTAACACCCTGTATATAGTATTACTAATGTTATATACCTGTAATTTTAAACTGCATGTGACCCATATGTATAAATAAATAAATAAAAAGTGGCACTTGGATATACCTTCCCACTTTGTATGTCGGTTCCGCACTGACTAAGCGTTGCTTAACACTAATCCGTCCTGTCACACAAAAGTAGGCGCTGCTTGACCTACGTGGACGTCATCTCTCTGACATTTAAATCTCTCTTGTTACGGTTCCACTGTTCTACATGCCCTCTTATCGTGGCGTTCTGCAGACCATTGTTTCTGAGTGTTTCACATTCTACAAACAGTAGTGTACATTAAAGCGAAGCAGTGGTTCAGAAGGGACTGAGAAAGGATTGTAGCCTATTCGACGTGTTATTCATTCTGCACACTGAGCAAGCAGTGAAGGAAACGAAGGAGAAATTTGGAAAGAGAATTATTGTTCAGGGAGAAGAAATGAAAACTTTAAGGTTTATTGATGATAAAGCATTTCTGTTAGAGACAGCAAAGGACTGCGAAGAGCAGCTGAACGGAACGGGCGGTGTCGTGAAAAGCGATTGTAAGGCGAACATCAAAGACAGTAAATTAGCGGTAGTGACATGCAGTCGATTTAAATCAGGTGATACTGAGGGAACTTGATCAGCAAGGAGACAACTTTGCTATCTGGGCAACAAAAAAATTAATGATGGCCGAAGCAGAGAGGATATGAAATGCAGACTGTCTATAGAAAGGAACAATTTCTGGGAAAGACGCATTTGTTAAAATCTAACATAAAATTTTTTAGGAAGTCTTTTCTGACGGTGTTTGTTTGGTGTGTAGCCTCGTACGGAAGCGAAATGTGGACTATGAGGAGTTTAACAAGAAACGAAGCTTTTGAAATGAGGCGCTATAGAATAGTGCTGCAGATTACAAGGGCAGATAGAGAAACTAATGAGGTGGTACTGAATGTAATTGAGGAAAAAGAAATTTATGGTACAACGTGATTAAAAGAAGCGATCGCTCGACATGACCCATTCAGAGACTTCAGTGAATCGTCAATTCGGTAATGGAAGGAAGTGTGGAGTGTGGAAGGCACATTTGCTCGAACCGTCTTACAAATCCTTCCTAGGTGCTCCCAAGTACACCCTCAATAGAAACAAACCTGTGATGATGACGTGAACAGTTAATCTTCTCTTTCAACGCTCCCTAATGAAGTCAACACCACGTTCTCGAAGTGAGAGTAGGTCCAGAAAGGAATTAGGCAGGAATCACCTTCTAGGTACTTTGGTGTCGCTACTGGAGAAAGCTGGCAAGATGGGTCGACACCTGCTGGTGACGGCCAGCAGTTATCACGTGATTCCTCTTTGACGTTCCCCATTGGCTGAACGTAACGAGTGCGTAGAGAATAGACAAGCTGTCAGTAGTTTGGTGGAAGAGATCAATTCTGTTGCGACGACCACCTTCCTTGGTACAAGGGCCACCAGAGTACAATGAATAGTGCAACATTTAGAACGAAAAATCTGAACTTATAATTAGACTGCCTGGACGAACTGTATACTTATTATGATAGTTACAACTAGCTCTCCGCTTACTGTATAACTAGGCGAAGCCTCAATCAGCACAACTGCATCAACAAAATGTGAGCCCAGGTAAATATTCAGTTTAAAATACAGGGTGAATCGGTGATGGTGTACAAACTTTCAGGTACGATGGAGAAGGGTAAATTTTCAATTTGAGGTAAAGGACCCTCGACCGACTCGACTGTTACAAACGAAAATGGTTCTGATACCTCTGGCAGTGGAATATATGAACCAGTAATATTTCTGTTAAGATTTTAGAGTAGGCAACTTTCAGGCCAAACCAAGAAAACGATTTCTAGTAAACATGGGCTTCAAAATTCATAGTTTAAGAGCGGTGAGCATTGAGGTGTGAAACACGTCTTTTCTACTGAACTCTTAAGGTCTGCTTTTTAGAGCCCATATTTACTAGATTTTCTTTTTTTTTATGCTCCATACTATCACCTCTCTCAGCAGTAACGGTACCAGTATATGCATTCCACTGTCAGAGGTATCAGAAGGATTTTCGCTGATACTTTCGACCAGGGCTTTAGGAACAGATTACCTTATCTCATGCTGAAATTTTGCAACATCATCTTGGAATCGACCGGTACACCACTCGTGATGTATACCGGTAAATGCATGTAAGCGAACTGGCGATAATTTCCCATAAATGTTCGATGTGATCCATGTAGGGCGACCTGGGTGGCGAAACCATTCTCTCGAATGCAAACAATTTACACAGAGGTAACAGAAGTCATGGGATAGCGATGTGCACGTATACAGATGGCGCTAATGTCGCGTACACAAGGTATACAAGCGCAGTGCACTGGCGCAACTGTCATTTGTACTCAGATGATTTATGTGAAACGTTTCCGACGTGATTGTGGCTGCACGACGGCAATTAACAGACATTGAAAGCGTAGTGGTAGTTGGAGCTAGATGCATGGGACAATCGTTAGGGAATTCAATATTCCGAGATTCACAGTGCGAAGAGTGGGCCGAGAATATCAGATTTAAGGCATTACCTCTCAACATGGATATTGTAGTGCCCGACGGCTTTCACTTAACGACTGAGAGCAACAGCATTTGCATATATTTAATAGACAGACAACAATTTTTGAAATAACCGCAGAAATCAATGTGGGACATACCACGAACGTACCCGTTAGGTTAGTTAGGTTTAAGTAGTTCCAAGTTCTAATGGACTGATGACCTCAGATGTTAAGTCCCATAGTGCTCAGAGCCATTTGAACCATTTTTCTGAAGGGAGGTGTGTTCAAGATGGAAGAATAGGGCGTGCAAATTTATTTGCCGGTAGCGGATTCGGGTGGGGGAGGGTAAGCGGATAGAAAAGCCTAGGCAGACTGCATGGCAATCGAGGATCTGTAGGGCTTGATAAAAGAAGCGAGATACGGAAGTTCATGCAACATGTGAATAGCAGAGGTTGACCACATCCAATAGGACCATGCCTAGTAAAGTCCAGTGTTGTTTAAACTAACT
Organism: Schistocerca nitens; assembly: GCF_023898315.1. Taxonomy (NCBI): domain Eukaryota; kingdom Metazoa; phylum Arthropoda; class Insecta; order Orthoptera; family Acrididae; genus Schistocerca; species Schistocerca nitens. The sequence goes on along the minus strand of NC_064615.1, from coordinate 243,788,045 downwards.
TTGAGATCGCTGACAGTTTTATTTCTTTTATGTATGTTGACTATATGTTTTTGTTGTTGTGGTCTTCAGTCCTGAGACTGGTTTGATGCAGCTCTCCACGCTACTCTATCCTGTGCAAGCTTCTTCATCTCCCAATACGTACTGCAGCCTACATCCTTCTGAATCTGTTTAGTGTATTCATCTCTTGGTCTCCCTCTACGATTTTTACCCTCCCCGCTGCCCTCCAATACTAAATTGGTGATCCCTTGATGCCTCAGAACATGTCCTACCAACCGATCCCTTCTTCTTGTCACGTTGTGCCACAAACTCCTCCCCAATCCTATTCAGTACCTCCTCATTAGTTATGTGATCTACCCATCTAATCTTCAGCATTCTTCTGAAGCACCACATTTCAAAAGCTTCTATTCTCTTCTTGTCCAAACTATTTATCGTACATGTTTCACTTCCATACATGGCTACACTCCATACAAATACGTTCAGAAACAACTTCCTGACACTTAAGTCTACATTCGATGTTAACAAATTTCTCTTCTTCAGAAACGCTTTCCTTGCCATTGCCAGTCTACATTTTATATCCCCTCTACTTCGACCATCATCAGTTATTTTTCTCCCCAAATAGCAAAACTCCTTTACTACTTAAGTGTCTCACTTCCTAATCTAATTCCCTCAGCATCACCCGACTTAATTCGATTACATTCCATTATCCTCGTTTTGCTATATAAAAATTACAAATCAGGCTCTGTTTCATCATCCCCTTGTGCATCAGCCTTTTTCCAAAACGCACATATTACAGTTCTAATGGTACACAATACCTGAAATAAGACATCTTACTTGGCGTTCATAGGTCGCGCAACTGTTTCCCACTTGAATCACTGGAGGGCAGCACTGGGCAATGAACTAAATCGAGTAGTCGATCAGGTGTGAGTGATGGACTTGTAATGAAAGGTTTGTGGAGGAATGGAATCTGATGCATTTTTCATAATTTAGTTTTACTTGTGGTTACTTATTTATGTTTTTGTGAAGGGAGTAAACTGGAACTATAATTCACTTTTAAACATTATACCTTTGTTAGTGTATTTACTTACGTATAATAATAACAAAATTTCTCTTTTAGGTTTTTATTTTTATTTTATTTTACACCTGCACTTCTGTAGCACCAAACTGAGGAGCAAATCTCTGTGGTTATGGAACGTGTCAGTAAACAACAAAAAAGTAATAATAGATAAATTAAAATGTTTGTGAATTCTGAAACGACGACAAGCCATAAGTTTACGTAAACGCAGTGAACGATGTACTACAGGATTTAGCTCAATTTTTCAAGGAAATCCTCAAGAGAATACTAAGTGACCCACGAAGAAATTCTTCAGCTCAGATTTGAAATAGCATAGCTTACTGCCAAAATTTTTGATTCCCGTGGTTGCTTAGTGAAAACTGATGCAGAAGAATATTGCTCGTCTTTCTGCACAAGAGTCAAAGAGGTGCGATCGAAATACAGACTGGATTTTTGCCAAACATTAACTGAATGATAGCTCCTAATTCTTCGGAAGAAACTGATATTGTTAATCAGAAACGATATTAAAGAATACCTGTGTTGAGAGGCCAATGTCAGAATACCCAAACTAATGAAGAGGGATCGACAAGAGGTTCGCCAACTTACACCACTTATTGCAGAACCGCCCGTTTCTCAGCCAAAAACACCCTTTGAGAATGAGAAGAGTTCCCCCAAAATGTAATAGTATACGTCATAAGCGAATAAAATAAGCAAAGTAGACAACTTTTCGTGTCGAACTAGAACTTACTTCAGATACTGTTCTAATAGTAAAAAATAGCAGCATTAAGTCTTCGAACAAGATCCTGAACCTGTGCTTTCCACGACAGATTACTATCTATCTGAAGAGCTAGATATTTCAATTATTCGGTGTCACGAATCATATGCCTATTCTGTGTAATTATAACGTCATATTTTGTTGAAATGTGCTAGAAAATGTAAAAACTGAGTTTTACTGTGATTTAGAATTTTCTTATTTTCTACAAGCCATGAACATAAATCCTGATCTCCGCTATTTGAAACAGTTACAACGTTGCACACAACATCTTTTACTACCAAACTACTGTAATCAGCAAACAGAAACATTTTAGAATCATCTGCAATACTGAAAGGCACATCATTTATATATTCAAAGAATAGGAGTGGTCCTAGCACTGATCCCTGGGGCACCCCCGATTTAACTGTGCCCCACTCAGATACCATATCAAAGTCATTATCACTACTGTGGCGAATGACCTTTTGCAGCTTGTTCTTAAACTGCGAGGTCAACCAAGTGTGAGCTACTCCCCAAATTCCATAATGGTCTAACTACTGCAGCAATATTTTGTGAGCAACACAATAAAACGCTTTATTTAAATGAAAAAAGAGGCCTAGTGTTCGAAACCTTTTTTTAATCAAACCAATACCTCACAGAGAAAAGTGAATATAGCATTTTCAGTTGTTAAGCCACTACTAAAACCAAACTGTACATTTGACAGCAAATAATGTGAAATGAAATGATCAATTATCCTGATGTACACAGCCTTTTCAATAACTTTAACAAACACTGATAGCACAGAAATAGGTCTAAAATTGTCTACATTATCTCTTTCTCCCTTTATATTGAGCGGCTTTATTACCAAGTACTTTAATCGTTCAGGAAACTGACCATTCCTAAAGTAAAAAATTACAAATATGGATAAGTACAGGGCTAATATATTCACCATAGTACTTGAGAATTTCGCTAAATACAGCGCAATTATGTATAACATTCGTTTGAGTAAAAAAAGCTTTTAGTGTTAAAATTTGTGGATCATGGTCTGAAAGGCCATTCACCCTTTTGCTAATAGAATGCCCATCATGTAATGAATCTGACGATGTGCCACTGTTGCCCTGCGTCCTGGTTGGAAAAAAATAGAGTGTATTTCGGATCATATGAATTAAGGAGATGTTCCAACATCCTTTTCCTTGCGCAGTCACATACAAAATTAATACTGAAATCAGCTCATACAACTAATTTTTGGTACTTCCTATAAAGTGAACGAAGGCTCTCTCCAGCTTCAGCAGAAATGCTCTGAAGTCAGAGTTAGGGGTCTTGTAAACAACTGTAATTCAAAGTTTAGTTTCACTAAATTCGATTGCCCCTGCACAACATTCAAATACCTGTTCATTACAGTGCTTTGTTACAACTACAGACTCAACTGGAATACTCTTGTTATGTACATGGCCACTCCCACACTACGAAAAAGAACTCGTTTAAAAATAGCCAGCTAATTTTTAACCTGGTAAAGAAAGCCTCTGAATTGTCACATTATTTAAGTGGTGCTTTGATATGCCGGTAGCGTCAGAGTGAACATCTATCAGCAGTTCATTAACTTCACTTCTAATACCAATTGTATTTTGATGTCATCTGCTAATTCCTTCTCTACTTGGATTCCTGTCCTTCTTTGAGGGTGGTTCCTTTTTTTGGGAGAGACTTCCTTTAAACAGGGGTACGTATCAGCTGAATGCAATCTAAAAAAAAGTACAGCTCTAACACCCATGAATGATCCCACCACCACTCACTACAATTATACCGAAACAAAACACTTTGTTAGCTGACTTAACAGTAAAAGTTTCTTCTATTAGAATAAGCTATATCGATGAGAAGTAGTCAATAACAATCTGTTTTAAGGTGTTATTCAACAGGTTATTATAAGTAGTAAATCAAATTATGGTTTCAACAGTCTTCCAAGGGAAATCATAATGCAATTCAAGACATGTATGAACATGTTGTTTCACTAGCGTGCGGTTGGCGATGTGTATTGGACATGCTCTGATGTAATTTAGTGACGTTGCTGAATATTTTTCAGGCAGACAGTATACAGTTTTGGTCATATTATGTGTGTTTTTGTATTACTTTGCCATCCTTCATTGTCTGTTTACTTGTTAAATCGGTGAATTTTATTTTTCATACTTCTCGTTTCTTCAGACTGGAGGTACCAATTTTGCTGGTACCTATTCTGTGATTTGAAAGAATATTTCGAGAGAGTTTCTTTTCCTTAAGATTGGTTTATGGTCAGCCGGCTGTGGGTTTATTTGGTAACTGTAGAGTGGCGGAAGTTGGTTTTTGGGATCGTGTATTGTCTAACTCTACTGGATCCTGTTACAGGAATCAACAAAGCGAAATATTCTGTTATATTGTCTTTACAAATAAAAGGACGAAGAGCTCCGGGGAGGGACTTCCGACAATAGCCAGTAAGCATTTGTTCCTCACTGTGTAAGCATTTGAGGACACGAACGATCGTCCGCGTAGCCAGACTGACAACTTCGAGTACTCTGCCAGACATCGGCATGCACCTGGTAGGGGCAGCTGCCCGCAGACGGGAATGGCGCCGCTTGGCACGTGGGCGGTAGTGGCTGTAAAAACCTGATGACACGGCGCGAGGAATTTCGACAGCTGCCACGTAGCGCAAAAACACCGCAAACGCGGCCGAGTCGAGTGTTCTACGGAAGGCAAGAGCAGCGGCGGAACGAGGCTGGCATCTCGGATCAAGAGTGACCGCTAAGAGCATCGCCTTTCAGTATTCTCTGCGCGCAGGACACAGCTGAGTGGGCGCCCACAGACGGAGTTAAGCGTCTCCGTGCTTCGCTAAGCATCTGAACTAGAACCACAAAAACGTTAGGAACAGATAATGAAGACAACGATCTGGGAACAGAGCGTCCGAAGGTGAGGTCATTCCTATCCGGTCTGAGCTACTGTACAGTGAGCTTAAAAAATTAGCCAGGAAGAACAATAAAAACGGTAAACTAATGAAAATTTGTGAAATAAATCTGCACAAAATTTCTAGAATACTCTGAAGACATGGAAAGTCAAGTGTCCCTTCCTAAAATTCTGTCGAATATCTGGACAGATGAACAAACACTGGTCAAACATTTAGCACGTGTTCTCAATCAAAATACAGGTCATTTCTGGCTATCGGCTGACCTCTCAGGTGCAAACCGTGGACGCTCACCTAAAATCCGCCGCGTTCACTTAAGTGACAAAAGTCAGCAGCCCGACAGCGGATGGACTCTACAAGTCGTTGGAAGTTTTAACGGGACATCGTCCTCTAGCATCACTTTTCCTCAGAATTATTTTTCGAATTTTGGACAGGTCAGTATTATCTCAGCTGCTTTTCTGAAAACTTCCATATAATTTTAAACACAATATATTTCAAGCTAAAACTTACGAAAAGGAATTACTTTATTTTCGATGTTACAGCCGATAAGTACTGTCTGTGAATGTCCAGTTAAAATTACTTTTTTTTTTTAGAAACATTTGAAATTACGAATTATATGGCACATTTAAAATTTCTGTTATTAATCACGCAATCTGCAACTGTTTACTATATTTATTTTTGGATTCATTTATGAAACAATAATCGAAACTGATAGAAATTCTTTTGTCAAGAAAAACTGTAAATCCTTTGGAATATGGTTATTACCGCAGAGTGGAGTAGTAGTAGGCATGCCTCTCATATGGTGGGACGTACTTTTGTATTTTGGGCGAACAATGTAATTTCGACTTTGTTTATGTGAAAATTCAAAAGAATGTATGATATACTGAAGTGTCACAAAATATATTAAAGTAACAACAAAACTACTGCAACAACCATCTTCAAATGTATTTAGATCATTCCAACTATGAGGAACTGACATGTGAGAATTTAGCTTCAAGAATCAGACCCCTAAACAAGAAGAACTGGAGCCAACTCTACGCGAAAAGCTAAGTAAAATAGAAAGTTTATTGTAATCTTTGCTCCTGCCAAATTTTTCGTAAAAGACTTTGCTTATTGTGGACAAGAACTAAAATTAGGAAGGAGGTGGGAGATTACAAAGTTCCTTGCAGAAATATTGAGCCATTCTGCCTGTAGAGCGGTACGCAAGTACGAAAGTGTTCTGCGTGCAGGAGTATGTGCGCGAACTGGTGATAATTTCCCATAAATGTTTGATGGGATCCATGTCGGGCGATCTGGGTGGCCAAATCATTCGCTCGAATCGTCCAGTGTTCTCTTCAAACCAATCGCGAACAACTGTAACACGGTGACAGACCGCATTGTCATCCATAAAAATTCCATCATTGTTTGGAAATATGATGTTCGTGAGTGGCTGCAAATGGTACCCAAATGGTAGCCGAACATTCAGAAGACTCAGTCCAGTTCATGTAAACACAGTCGACATCAATATGGAGTCACCACCAGCTTGCACTGTGCCTTGTGGACAATTTGGGTCCATGGCTTCGTGGGGTTGTGCCACACTCGAATCCTACCATCAGCTCTTGCCAACTGAAACGGGGGCTCATCTGAACAGGCCACGATTTTCCAGTCGTATAGGGTCGAACCGGTATGGTCACAAGCCCAGGAGAGGCACTGCAGGCGATGTCGTGCTGTTAGCAAAGGCTTTCGCGTCGGTCGCCTGCTGTCACAGCCCATTAACGTCAGATTTTTCTGTGCAAATGTGTACCGAAAGCGCTCTTATTTTGGTTATATGCATGCTCCCTAATTCTCACCGATATAAAACTTGTCACATTCCTGACAGTTGATCTTGTAGACACCAGACTCTAAATATTTGTTGCTGTTGTTGCCAGCTTTATAGCCTAGTCTAGAACCAATAGTACTTTTCATTTGAAATCCAATTTTCACCTTCGTTTTTTTTTAAAGCTTGTGCAATGCTGTCGGAAAATGCGCCATGGCTAGTGTACATAGCTGTTAATAATGTAAATACTTTTTATTTTTTACGTAGTACCAGGTGTTTTATAGACTTAGCGTCAACAAATTGAACTTGTGTCTGTGTATGTACGTATTGAACTGGACACCTAGAAACGACGGAGAGGCTTCGTCCCCGCCTTAGCCCACAACAGGCTACAGCAGTCCACTCATCCCACCGCCGCCCCACACCGAAACTAGGGTTATTGTCCGGTTCGGCCCCCAGTGGACATCCCCACACCCCCACCGGGAACGTCTCATTCCAGACGAGTGTAACCCCAATGTTTGCATGGCAGAGTAATTATGGAATACGTGGAGACAGCGTTTGCGCAGCAATCGCCGACATAGTGTGACTGAGGTGGAATAAGGGGAACCATCCTGCATTCGCGGAGGCAGATGGAAAACCGCTTTAAAAACCATCCACTGGCTGGCCGGCACACCGGACCTTGACACTAATCCGCCGGGCTGATTCGTGCCGGGGAGCAGCACGGCTTCCCGCTCGGGAAGCAGCGCGCTAGACCGCGTGGCTAACCGGTTGGGCCAGATTGAACTTAGTTGGATAACCCTGTTGTTGTTTGTAACAGATCTGTATATGGCAGTAGGCGAAACCAGTGTTATTGAAGGGTAAAAACTTGTGTGATCAAGACGGACCTGTAAATTAAAGAAGGTAAGTATAACAATTTCTTTTATGATCGGTTCAACTGGACCGCATTCCACACAAACACAGCCCACACCACTGTGGAGTCGATTGCATAGTGCCTTGTTAACAACTTTGGTATATACTTATATGGATATGGTGTCTGTTCTTTCGGAACAGACACCATATCGATATAAGTACATAGATTTGGCAATACCGGCCACGACCTTCCTCTTCTGTGCAGATGCACACATATTACCCGAACTCTTACGGGAGTTGGTAAGAATGTATTCCACTAGTAATGAGTGTGTTGGGTAGGGACGCTACAAATGTAGTGTGTGGATATACAGGGTGGCCCATAGATCGTGACCGGGCCAAATATCTCACGAAATAAGCGTCAAACGAAAAAACTACAAAGACGAAACTTGTCTAGCTTCAAGGGAGAAACCAGATGGCGCTATGGTTGGCCCGCTAAATGGCGCTGCCATAGGTCAAACGGATATCAACTGCGTTTTTTTTTTTAAAATGGGAACCACCATTTTTTTATTACATATTCGTGTAGTACGTAAAGAAATATGAATGTTTCAGTTGGACCACTTTTTTCGCTTTGTGATAGATGGGGCCGTAATAGTCACAAACATATGGTTCACAATTTTAGACGAACTCTTGGTAACAGGTAGGTGTTTTAAATTAAAATACAGTACGTAGGTAAGTTTGAACATTTTATTTAGGTTGTTCCAATGTGAGCTTATCATTTCTGAGAACGCATGCTGTTACAGCATGATTACCTGTAAATAACACATTAATGCAATAAATGCTCAAAATGATGTCCGTCAACCTCAATGCATTTGGAAATACGTGTAACGACATTTCTCTCAACTGCGAGTAGTTCGCCTTCCGTAATGTTCGCACATGCATTGACAATGCGCTGACGCATGTTGTCAGGCGTTGTCGGTGGATCACGATAGCAAATATCCTACAACTTTCCCACAGGAAGAAATCCGGGGACGTCAGATTCGGTGAAAGTGCGGGCCATGGTATGGTGCTTCGACGACCGAGCCACCTGTCATGAAATATGCTATTCAATACCGCTTCAACCGCACGCGAGCTATGTGCCGGACATCCATCATGTTGGAAGTACATCACCATTCTGTCATGCAGTGAACCATCTTGTATTAACATCGGTAGAGCATTACGTAGGAAATCAGCATACATTGCACCATTTAGATTGCCATCGATAAAATAGGGGCCAATTATCCTTCCTCCCATAATGCCGCACCATACATTAACCCGCCAAGGTCGCTGATGTTCCACTTGTCGCAGCCATCGTGGATTTTCCATTGTCCAATAATGCATATTATACCGGTTTACGTTACCGCTGCTGGTGAATGACACTTCGTTGCTAAATGGAACGCGTGCAAAAAATCTGTCATCGTCCCGTAATTTCTCTTGTGCCCAGTGGCACAACTGTACACGACGTTCAAAGTCGTCGCCATGCAATTCCTGGTGCATAGAAATATGGTACGGGTGCAATCGATATTGATGTAACATTCTCAACACCGACGTTTTTGAGATTCCCGATTCTCGCGCAATTTGTCTGCTACTGATGTGCGGATTAGCCACGACAGCAGCTAGAAAACCTACTTGGGCATCATCATTTGTTGCAGGTCGTGGTTGATGTTTCACATGTGGCTGAACTCTTCCAGTTTCCTTAAATAACGTAACTTTCCGGCGAACGGTCCGCACACTTGGATGATGTCGTCCAGAATACCGAGCAGCATACACAGCACACGCCCGTTGGGCACTTTGATCACAATATCCATACATCAACACGATGTTGACCTTTTCCGCAATTCGTAAACGGTCCATTTTTACACGGGTAATGTATCACGAAGCAAATACCGTCCGTACTGGCGGAATGTTACGTAATACCACGTACTTATACGTTTGTGACTATTACAGCGCCATCTATCACAAAGCGAAAAAAGTGGTCCAACTCAAACATTCATATTTCTTTACGTACTACACGAATATGTAATAGAAATAGGTGTTTCTATTTAAAAAACACTGTTGATATCCGTTTGACCTATGGCAGCGCCATGTAGCGGCCCAACCATAGCACCATCTGGTTTCCCCCTTCAAGCTAGACGAGTTTCTTTCTTTGTAGATTTTCCGTTTGACGCTTATTTCGTGAGATATTTGGCCCGGTCACTATCAACGGACCACCCTTTATATGGTGAGAATGTGGGTCTCGTGGGAGGCGTGTGCGATATAGTCCCTGCAGTCGCACTACCCTCTGTGCCCTCGGTGGCTCAGATGGATAGAGCGCCTGCCATGTAAGCAGGAGATCCTGGGTTCGAGTCCCGGTCGGGGCAGACATTTTCACCTGTCCCCATTGATATATATCGACGACCGTCAGCAGCTCAAGGTTATTGTTGTCGTCTTCAGTCCTGAGACTGGTTTGATGCAGCTCTCCATGCTACTCTATCCTGTGCAAGCTTCTTCATCTCCCACTACCTACTGCAGCCTACATCCTTCTGAATCTGCTTAGTGTACTCATCTCTTGGTCTTCCTCTACGATTTTTACCCTCCACGCTGCCCTCCAATGCTAAATTGGTGATCCCTTGATGCCTCAGAACATGTCCTACCAACCGATCCCTTCTACTAGTCAAGTTGTGCCACAAACTTCTCTTCTCCCCAATCCTATTCAGTACTTCCTCATTAGTTATGTGATCTACCCATCTAATCTTCAGCATTCTTCTGTAGCACCACATTTCGAAAGCTTCTATTCTCTTCTTGTCCAAACTATTTATCGTCCACGTTTCACTACCATACATGGCTACGCTCCATACAAATACTTTCAGAAACGACTTCCTAACACTTTAATCAATACTCGATGTTAACAAATTTCTCTTCTTCAGAAACGCTTTCCTTGCCATTGCCAGTCTACATTTTATATCCTCTCTACTTCTACCATCATCAGTTATTTTGCTCCCCAAATAGCAAAAATCCTTTACTATTTTAAGTGTCTCATTTCCTAATCTAATTCCCTCAGCATCACCCGACTTAATTCGACTACATTCCATTATCCTTGTTTTGCTTTTGTTGATGTTCATCTTATACCCTCCTTTCAAGGTATTAGTATATAAATCTAACTTTGGTATGGCTTTGTGGGGTCAGCGCCACACATGAAACCTACCATCAGCTCTTGCCAACTGAAATCAGGACTCATTTGACCAGGCCACACTTGAAACCTACCATCAGCTCTTGCCAACCGAAATCAGGACTCATTTGCCCAGGCCACGATTTTCGAGTCTTCTAGGGTCCAACCGATGTGGTCACGAACCCGGGAGAGGCGCTGCTGGCGATGTCCTGCTTTTAGCAAAGGCACCCGCGTCGGTCGTTTGCTGCCAGAGCTCATTAACGCCAAATTTCGTCGCACTGATTTCTGCGGTTGTTTCACACAGTTTCGCTTGTCTGTTAGCACGGACTACTGTATGCAAACACCGCTGCTCTCGGTCCTTAAGGGAAGGTCGTCGGCCACTGTGTTGTCCGTGGTAGGAGGATATGCCTGAAATTGGTATTCTCGGCACACTCTTGTCACTGTGCATCTCGGAATACAGAATTCCCTAACGAATCCCGAAGTGGAATGACCGAAGCGTATGGCTCCAACTAACATTCCTCATTCAGATTAATTCCCGTTGTGCGCCCATAATCGCGTAGTACAACTTTTCACATGAATCGCCTGAGTACCTATGACAGCTTCGTCAATGCATTGTCCTTTTATACTTTGTGTACGCGATACTACCGCCATCTGAATATGTACATAGCGCTGTCATGACTTTCGTCACTTCAGTGTATTCTAATAAGTCAACACATTAGCCTTTTACTTTTAACTTACGCAGCTATCCATTTTTCCTCTATACTGTGTGAAACATTCGTTTTCCATTCATCTGTGTCTATATTTTAATTACTTTGCAAATCAGCATTTTATATTTTAACTTATGCAACTCACAATATGTCTTTTTATTGTGTCAAATATTCACTTTTATTCAATGTCCATGTCAAGTTATAACATGTTTTAAAATTTTTACTATCATATGGCTGAAGGACGGCGAGTTGTATCCATGGGCAGCCCACTCCACACCCTCATGGGGTGAAAAGATGAAATAAGAATAAAGAACAAAAAGGGAAAAAATGGAGGTGGTATGGGCTCCCCCTTGTCTTTCTCCGGCCTTCGTGCTGACTTACCCAGCCAGCTATACAGAACCTAGTGCCTAACGTGGATCCCGAACCACGGTGCAACTTAGAATTTTTCACATCAAGAACATTGCCAGACCTGCAGGAAGTGATAAATGACAGATGAAATTCATAGGGCTGACTGCGGATCAAACTGAGCCGTGCTGTGGCTCGCGTTGGTGCTGTTTGTAGGTTCCCGCCCTCTGTAGGAGGCCAGACAGTATCCTTTAATTGCCATGGTTGCGGTTGTTTGTCTTCTTCTCGTCTTGACTGGCGCCACTCGTTTCGCAAGCGTTGCCTGTCCGCCAGTGGTAGCAGCGGCGGTTATCGATATGTAGTAACCGTTGCCCTATCTTTGGGGCGACGTGGTTATTTTTCTGTGTCGTGTGAGTGGGGCAGTTTGGCTGGGGACTCACGAGGAGTCAGGTCCGTGCAGTGCGAGAACACGCCGGGACTGCTGGCGGCGTGCATGGACTGCCAGATGGTAGGGCTGTGGTCACGAGGGTGCACGACCTCGTCTTAAACCAGATCCTGCAGGCCTTAAGATGAGTGGATTTCAATTCAAGTAGAGAAAGCTCCACCATTGTGACATCTCGCAATTCTCCAGTGACTTGTGTTCATGTTGCTGCTCGCAGTGTCGCCGAGGCGAAGAGCAGTGGGTGGAGTGCTTGAGTAAAGTGGATCTGATTAGCTTTCCTAGACTTCTTATTACTATTTACTGCGTTCAGCTTGTTACAATTTGTTAAGTTCAACCAGCGGTATTTTTCCTGCCTGGTATCCACTAACGCCCCAGTTACCTGCCCTGGGGGTTAGTGTATGTAACGGCAGTGTACGTTTCCTCGCCTTGCCATTGCTGTCTGGTAAGGCGTGTTGTTTGACAGCTTTCTTGATTCTATGCCGTTTGTGATTCTTCTACTCCGGTGGTAGTGATTCCGTTCTCGTTCCGGAAGCTCTAAGCACAGTATTCTGGGGGCGTAGTGCAGTCCGCCAGTTCCTGCTTTGGCGTGTTGTTCCATTCTTGCATTTGGTTTATTCGAAATCGGCATCTTCAGGAAGATTATCATTATTCATTCGTTAGACTGCCACTAGTCTAAGTTACCATCTTGTGTCCTGAATGCAACTCTTGGCTGCCTATCTCATCGCTCGCGAAAGTTTTGTTGCCGGACCTTCTCAGAGGGCGATTCCTGGAGCACCATCTGTGACTGGTCCTTGTGTTTTATTATAGTATTATTTATTTCCATACCTTTTAATGCCTACGTTAAACGTTATGTATGTCTAGTGAATAGTTCTGGTCGCCTTCTGGAATAAATCTAGCGGTGTATGGGTTGTGTTACAAGGCTACCATCATCTTATTTCACCCGTTTGGTGGTCAGTTGCTTGTTTCTTTTAATTAACCTTTGTTTGTATTTGCAGTTTTAAAGCAGGTTTCTAAATTTTTAATATAACTGCCGTTCCTGGCGTGTAAGGCCTTCAGCCGTGATTGTGGTCATTTGCTTTGAAAAAATAATTCTATATTTGTATTTTAGCAGTAAGCCTTAAAACCTTATTTACTGCCATTCCTGGCATCGGATACCTTCTGCTGTCTTTGTGGTCACTTACTTTTCAATATTTCAATACCTGTAAGTTGTAATTGCAGCGAGTTCTTAAACATTCTTAATTTATTGTCATTCTTGGCTTGTAAGGCGCTCAGCCGTGATCACAGTGGCTTGTTTTTTTTAACATTATCTGTATTTTATGTTGATTTGCTAAATTGTAACGCACTGAAAACACTATTGTTTACACAGTTGTTTACTCATTCGTTAATAACGAGAAATATTTTTTTGTTTATTGTTGAGTCTGGAATTACTGTTTTAAAAATAAATGTGTGTAACTGTAAAAGGTAACCAATAGTAACTGATAACGGCATCGTCCACAATCGTGACCGAATCCTGCCCTCCCCTAACTATCAGGTTTCACAAACGTAGCACTTTTCGATCTGTAGTCTGGCATTTTACCATTGAGCCTCCATCCCAATTGTCCAACTTGGTTGTCCGTAAGATTGTGGGATAGATTCCCAGATAGACACCATAACTTTTCGGTCTGCCTTTAACCTAGGCTTCAGCTGTTAATGACATGAAGATATGCCATGACCGGATTCCACATCAAACTGGACATCCCTTTCCCCGGTAGGATTACTGTTTACGGGGTTGGAAATTTCAATTGAAAGAACTGGCAAACAGACACTTGAACATCCCTTTTGAGGGAATCCCAGCCGTGCAGGCCGTGCCAATTTACGTTACCTTGCCAATCAGGCAACCATTACACATTGAGGTGACAAAAGTCATGGGATACCTCCCCATATTGTGTCGGACCTCCTTTTGCCCGACGAAATGCCGCAACTCGGCGTGATATGGACTCTACAAGTCTTTGGAAATCTTCTGCAAAAATATTGAGCCATGCTCCCTCTACAGTCGTCCGTAATTGCTAAAGTGTTGCCGGTGCAGGAGATTGTGCACCAACTGACTGCTCGATTACGACCCATAAATATTCAATGGGATTCGCTTAGGGCGATCTGTGTTGCTAAACCATTCGCTTGAATTGTCCACAATGTTCTTCAAACCAATCGCGAACAATTGTGGCCCGGAGACATTGCGCGTTGTTATCCAAAAATTTAGATAGAATGAAGTTAGGGAGAGAGTGCTGTCGTGTCGTTTTCAAGGAACTATAATGTCGTCTCGCATTAATCGACTCACAGAAATCACGGAAAATTTAAAACTAGATTGCTGTAAAGGTATTTGAAAACTAGAGGGCTTGACGTCAAGACAACGGCAAACCGTAGGAGCAGGTAGGAATAATTTCGCATAGTTCCAATGTGTTTATGCTCAAAAGCACGTGGTCTACTCTACTTTGTCGAGTCGCGCATGCATGGTGCTACAATATTACATCGTAATGATCTCGCTTTAATTAAAGTAATATACACAGAAAAATATTCTTAATGTTCTTTCAAGGACTACGTGATTAGCCTGTTCTGGTTGCAGGGAAATCTGAAACATATCTTGGTCTCAGTGTTTCTTCGCGGGTTTGGTCTTTATGATGAAATTTCTTTCGGTGGTTTTCCTTCCGGCATTCTACTTAGGTGTGAGAACAACCTTAATTTGTGCTCTTTGATTTTGCCTTTTAGTTTTCAAATATTCTGTCTTCTTCCCACATTGTCGTTTTTAAATTTATCTGCTCTGCGAGGTACTACTGGGCTATGGCTAAATGTAAACAGTGTCTCCCATCTGTATGGAATTAACCCTCTCGATATGCACGTTGTCCCACTCTGACTCGGATGTGGTGTGGCAAACTGTGCTCAGTGGAAATGATTTAATTATTAATGGCCCAGGCAACTGAGCCGTGGCTGTGGTCCTTGCCAAATTCAAATGCTGCTATGGTCTTCATGTAACTACTGAAATAAAAGGTAGGTCTGTCTTGACCGTAATATATTTTTCTAAAAACGCAAAAAGAAAACAAAATCATGATAAGAAAATGAAACTGTGTGTTCTCCAAGCAAACGAAGATAAGAAAAAATTGGAAGTCGATAATTCTTACAATGAATGCAGTCGGCCACAACTGGGCAGCAAAGTTCACTAGGAACGTGTAGGGAAAAGATTATGGTAACTAATCTGCGCTCCACTAAAAGAAATCAAACGAACGGTTCTGTATTATGTCAGGAAACCAACGCCTGTTGTGATATGGGCCGTATCACATTTAATGAGTAATGTATTGTAACGTTGTTACTTTATTTTGCTATGTAAGCGGTGCTGCTATTCAAGACCATAAAAGTGGGTTAAACGCTGTGAGCTGTCTGGGGAAGTTAATCTTGCATTACTAAGCAACTGTTTCACCAGGTATCTAGCCTAGGTTTACCAAATTCCCAACCAGACTTAACATTAATTATAATCTTTTAATAGTCATACAACAACCGGTAATATATATATATATATATATACACACTGCTGGCCACCGTAAATGCAACACCAAGAAAGACAAGAGGTAGCACAACAAAATTTATTTTGTAGATAACATGTTGACCAAGTATCAAATGATTACGTTTACAGACGTCTGTGACATGTGGTTCCTGCCAGAATAAGTAGCCAGAGTAGCCGCCATTGTTGGAGATCACCGCTGCCACACGTCTCGGCATTGAGTCAAAGAGACGTTGGATGTGTTCCTGGGGTACAGCAGCCCAAGCAGCTTCCACACGTTGCCAAAGATCATCTGGTGTGGCAACTGGGGATGTAATCTGGGTCACTCCTTGAGCAACCATGGACCACATGTTTTCTATCGGCGAAAGATCCGGAGAGCGAGCCGGCCAGGGAAGCAATTCAATCTGGTTATTGACGAAGAACCTTTGGACAATGCGTGCCACGTGTAGTCGCGCATTATCCTGTTGAAATATGGCTGTGGCCGAGCCCTGAATGTAAGGAAGGACAACTGGCTCCAGCACCTCGGATATGTAGCACCGGCTATTTAAAGTACCGGCAATGCGTACTAGAGGCGTGCGAGAGTAATATCCAATACCGCCCCATACCATAATACCCGGTGCAAGACCAGTGTGGCGGTGCATAATGCAGCTGTCCAGCATCCTCTCTCCACGATGTCTCCATACTCGAATCCGACCATCGTGGTGCTGCAGACAGAAGCGTGCCTCGTCAGTAAAGACAACGTCATTCCATTCTGCCGGCCACATCCGTCTGTCATCACACCATTGGCGACGGAGACGTCTGTGATTCTGCGTCAATCGTAGACGAAGCAATGGACGTCTTGCGGACAGACCACTCTGCTGTAAACGGCGTCGAATGGTACGCGCAGACACTGGATGATGCGTTACAGACGCAATGTGCTGTGCTATGGTTCGGGATGTCACTGAGCGATCCGTCACCGCCATGTGCACAATTTGCCTATCAGCACGTGCAGTGGCACACCGAGGTGAATGCGATCGACCACATCGATCCGTCGTACCCTCCTGCATCCAACGGTCACAGATCCGCATTACAGTTGTTTGGTTTCGTCCAACACGACTAGCGATTTCTCTGTATGATAATCCACAATCTCGGTAAGCCACTATCCTTCCTCTGTCGAACTCGGATACTTGATCAAACGATGTTCGCTGTTGTCAACGAGGCATAACCGATCTTCTTGTGAAACAACCACAAGGTAAACACACGTGCTGAACGTACACTCGTCGAAATCGCCAAGCCTTAAATGGCGCTATGAGGTGGCGCCACAGGCGCGCGTGATGTGCGTCTGCGCTGAAATTCTAATCAGTTGCATATCTCATCGTTGCAAACCCATGGTGTAAATTTCACTTGATTCAGATGCTTCCTTCAGGGTGTTGCATTTACGGTGGCCAGCAGTGTATAAAAGAGAATTTAAATAAAAAGAAAGAAATCAGTTTATATTTGGAAATTTATGTTTAAGATTGATCATTGAAATTTCAGCATATTACACTTGATTCCTAACTAAACTGGTGCCTTATTTAGGATTGTGAAAATGTGAGATTGTAATCTTACGGAACACATCAAATATGGAGCCAAGATTGGGAGACTGCATACAACACTGCATTCATAAAACAACACACAAAGAACGTTGAAACGCATGCAAGAGAAAGTTAACTACTACAAACAGATTCAAATTTTCACCCAAAGAAATTACGTTCGTAGCACAATCCTGTCCGTCATGTAATTACCACACACTGGTATACTAAATTCATACTAACTCTCTGTGAAATCTTCCCAAAAAGAATAGCTGAGGGCTACTTTGATGATTACACCACATGCTTCACGTGGTCAACTTGGTTTACACAAAGCGTATAACTCCACAATAATTTTGATAATTAAAATAAATTAGATCGAAAAGCAATTTACAAAAGAAAAACCTCGAACTGGTTACTAACGTCTTACTGTTAACCTGACGGGTCAAACAGTTATATAAGCACGTGGTACTGGTCTCGCAAAGTACACCCCACGTGGGTTGAACATAAAGAAAAGTTGCTATATTGAAAAATATTGTCAAGACGAGACGTTATAATCCCACAAGCATTCGCATTTAAGATTGATCTTAGTTAGAGTTACTGATCAACACGTGGTTCCACTTTACTCATAAAGTAGTGACAAAGCAACTACCGGAAAATAATCTGAACTTCACACGAGAATTACACTGCGCTGCAATTTAAGCTAACCTTAGATATTTTAGAGCTAAACCTGAAATAAAGGTGATTAAATTTTCAGTTAGGCTGAAGTTAAGAAATCCATTGTCCTACGGACTTAGCAGACACGCGCTTAGCCGGAGATCTTACCACTTCAGACGCTCGCCACGGACCAACCGCCTTGGTCCCTTTCTGAGGGGTGGCTCACAAATACAAAACGGAAGTGGCCAGAGGGGCAGCTTCCTATACCAACATGACAACGGACGGACAGGACCATACTAAGGATAGAAACCTCTTTGCTTTTAGAAAGCGTAGCTACCTGTTCCGACGTTGGTCCTACTGTTCTCTAGCAGACAGCCTTGTCTGCTACCCTCAAGCATGCAACTAGAAATACGTTTGCTCATTCATCCTCTCACACAGAAGGGAAGGGGGATGACAGTATCTTATCATATACAGTATGTAAAAGAAAGCGGATGTAGGTTCCGTATGAGACTGTGTGACATGAATTACATATAAACTGTGTTTTAAAGGTGTAGTAGTGTGGCAGATCGTTCTTGTTTATGTGTAAAAGTAACACGTTCCACTACTCAGTCTCCTCCCAGATAGTCAGGAACGCCACAGTAAATTTAGAAGAGGAATTTATGCCGTAAATGACAACAGATTTAAGAAATTAAACATGAAAGGAATCCAACAGAGACCTTTCAGTATGGTATGAGGCAATATTCGTAAGAGAGGACATAATAAATTAGCATAATACCCACATGTGGGCAGATTCAAAAGCTCGAAGAGTCATCAAGGTGAGGCTTCAGGACCGCTTCGATATCAGTGTACAAACAGGAATTGTAAGTGACAGATCAGTAACGCCATATGCTTAAGTAAACAGATTAGCGTGTACTGTGTACCATCGATTCTTGTGTGGTGTATTACCTGCGCTATTGTAGAACGTTGCCATTGCAGAAAGGTAACTACTGTGATCTATGGATGTCAGGGTACCACACCATCGTGAGACAGTATCCCACTGCAACGTTACATGGGCGGTGGATTTGTCGAACAGGTCCGGTAGCATGGCCTCCCTGTCCACGGGGTGCGCTGGATTTATGGCTACCGGGACATTTAAAGCCATTGGTGTATGACAAACCTGTCGACAACTTGCAGACGTTACAGAAGTGAGTGACAAATGCTTGTGACGTAATCTGAGGAGAGACAGATGTATTTGGAATGCTGGACGATTCAATGTGAAGAGAGGCTGAAGGATGTGTTGGAATGTATGGTAACAAAATGCAGCGCTGCGTAGTGTTTACTTCTATGTATCACGCTGATGGAAGTGCGAAGACAAATAAGCCCCAGCAAATAAGCCCCAGCAAATAAGCCCAGCAAATAAGCCCACATGCTGTTTTGCAGACATATCATTATTCGAACTTTTCTTCTATTTTTGCCTAATACTACCTCCTGAAGAATATGTGGCAATTCCTTAAACACCATATATATACAGGGTGTTTCAGAAGAGATGGTCAATATTCAGGGATATGCAGGAATGATCATTCGAAACAAAACAGTCAAGAAAACATGGGCTAAAAACGCACACCTTAAGTGCTGTGAACATTTATTTATCTTCGGTACTGTGAAACAAATCTCTTTCACTGTACGCTCTTTGCTTTCCGTATTTTTGGAAGTGGTAATATTGATCAGAAAAAGAAAAATTAAGTCCACGAAACATCTGCTCTGAAATGCGTACCTTAAAAGTTATGAGCATTTGTTCATTAAAAAAGTTGTGTTTCAAAGTAGTTGTTCTGGATCATCAATCCTGTCATATCCATGAATATTATACCTGTTACTCAACGTTGATGCGTTGTGGGATGATGTGCTGTTGTTTTCATTGCTCGTATCTGAGTGACGTGTGGTAACAGTTTGATAGCAGGGGAACGTACGCTGGACTGCATCTGGACTTACGGTCTGGGGTGCGATTTCGTATGACAGCAGTCTGGTGATTCGGCCTGTGGTGGTGCCATTCGTCAACAGCATTTCAGGGGGAATTTTCCAACAGCGTAACACTAGCCCACATACCACTTTTGTAACTCAACATGTTCTACAGTGTGTCGACATGTTTTCTTAGCCTGCTCGATTACCAGATCTGTCTCCAGTCGAGCTCATGTGGGACATCATCGCACGAGAACTCCAGCGTCATCCACAAACAGCATTAACCATCCCTGTAATGAGCGATCAAGTACAACAGGCATGGAACTCCATCCAACAAACTGACATCCGACACCTGTACACCCCAATGCATACACGTTTGCATGTTTGCATTCAACAGGCTGGCGGTTAGACCGGTTATTAATGTAACCGCATTTCACATTTGCAATGGTTTATCTCGCGCTTACATTAAGCTGTGTTGCTGCATTGTTAATCTCTTAAATATGTTACATAGAGAAATCTATCCGCGAAATTTAGAGCCGGCAGCTGTGACCGAGCGGTTCTAGGAGCTTCAGTCCGGAGCAGCGCTCTTGCTACGGTCGCAGGTTCGAATCCTGCCCCGGGCCGGCCGGTGTGGCCGTGCGGTTCTAGGCGCTTGAGTCTGGAACCGCGTGACCGCTACGGTCGCAGGTTCGAATCCTGCCTCGGGCATGGATGTGTGTGGTGTCCTTAGGTTAGTTAGGTTAAAGTAGTTCTAAGTTCTAGGGGACTGATGACCACAGATGTTAAGTCCCATAGTGCTCAGAGCCATTTGAACCTGCCCCGGGCATGGATGTTTGTGATGTGAGACCTTAACTTTTCCCGGCGAACTGAATGTTCAAATAACTTACGGGCTTGCTGGGGCCCATCCACCCAAGTGTAACATTACAGCAGCTGAGGCGGCTGCTTTACGTTCACTCAGAATGGATCCTGATATTGTTATTTTACTTGCGGACAAGGGAAATGCCACGGTTTTGTTGAACAAGCTCGATTACATTCAAAAGATGCAGTGTCTACTTTCTGATTCGGCGGATCGCAATATCGGTGCTGACCCTATTAAGAGTGTTGAAAGAAAGGCTAATAACCTCCTGAAGAAAATTTCTTTGTCACAGGAGACTATCAACAGTGTTAATTCTTACTGTGCTGTACCACCTAGATTACATGGCCTCCCTAAGGTCCATAAAGAGGCTGTCCCGTTGAGGCCTATTGTTTCTGATATTGGTGCTCCGACATATCGTGTAGCTAAACACCTTGCTAGTTTGTTGATCCCACTAGTAGGTAGGTATGAACACCACACTAAGAACTGTGCAGATTTCTTACGTCGCTTGCAGGGATTACGTTTGAATGACTCTGATATTTTAGTTAGTTTTGACGTGGTTTCTCTTTTCACTCGCGTTCCTCTCTCTGATTCGTTGCAGATAATTGAGGTTAAGTTTGGTGTCGAGTTAACAAATTTGTTTCGACATGTGCTGACTTCCACTCACTTTTTATTCAATGGTCAGTACTACGAACAGACTGATGGAGTTGCAATGGGAAGCCCGTTGTCACCTATTGCGGCCAATTTGTTTATGGAGGACTTTGAAGAACGTGCATTGGAGTCAGCGACCTTGAAACTTGCGTGTTTTTTCAGATATGTAGACGATACTTTTGTTGTTCAGCCTCATGGTAGTGAGAATTTAAACCAGTTTTTGGAACACCTGAATTCAAGCCACCCGAATATTCAGTTCACTATGGAGGTGGAAAAGAATGGATGCCTTCCCTTCCTTGATGTGTTGGTCAGAAGGAAGACTGATGGTACGTTGGGAAATTCTGTTTATAGGAAGCGTACTCACACTGACTTGTATCTGCGAGCTGATAATTGTCACCATCCAGGTCAGCGCGAAGGAGTACTTCGTACCAAGGTTCACAGGGCCCAGACACTGAAAGTTTGGCAGCTGAGCTATCACATCTCGAACTCACCTTTCGTCAGAATGGTTATAGTGGGAGTCAGATCAAACGTGCGTTGCGCTATCAGCCTTCTGTGCAGCGGATGAGTGACGATAGCAACGTAGTGGCACCTAAATCTAAGGCCTTTTGGCTTACGCAGGAAGCATTTCCAACAGAATTGGCCGTATTTTGCGGAAATGTGATGTGAAATGTGTTTTTCGACCACCTTCTAAGATTAAGGCCCTGTTGCCGTCCGTTTAAGGTGATCTTGGTTTGCGTAAGGCTGGTGTCAATCGTATTGGGTTCAAATGGCTCTGAGCACTATGGGACTTAACTTCTAAGGTCATCAGTCCCTTAGAACTTAGAACGACTTAAACCTAACTAACCTAAGGACATCACACACATCCATGTCGGAGGCAGGATTCGAACCTGTGACCGTAGCGGTCGCGCGGTTCCAGACTGTAGCGCCTAGAACCGCTCGGTCACTCCGGCCGGCGTCAATCGTATTCCTTGCAGTTGTGGCATGTCATATATTGGTCAGACAATCAGGACTGTGGAAGACCTGTGTATTGAACATAAGCGTCACACGCGCTTACAACAGCCGAGCAAATCCGCTATTGCAGAACATTGCCTTGACACCGGTCATCTTATGGAATACAACAGCACGGAGATTCTAGCTTGCACGTCGAGCTATTGGGATAGTGTTATTAAGGAAGCTGTTGAAATCAAACTATCAAGTAACCTTATAAACGAAGATAGTGGATTTTGTTTAAATGCTGCTTGGACTTCGGCTCTGTCTCTCATCAAAAAACAGAGCGACAGAATTAGTACTACCTGACCTGTTGATTAATAGTCGCTATCGATATTTCTGATGTTGATTATCTTTGGTTGTGTGTTGACTCTGCGGTTACTTGTTCTGTATGTGGTATTTTCCTTGTTTCTCCTCGTCCGCAGCTCGTGGTCGTGCGGTAGCGTTCTCGCTTCCCACGCCCGGGTTCCCGGGTTCGATTCCCGGCGGGGTCAGGGATTTTCTCTGCCTGGTGATGACTGGGTGTTGTGTGATGTCCTTACGTTAGTTAGGTTTAATTAGTTCTAAGTTCTAGGGGACTGATGACCCTAGATGTTAGGTCCCATAGTGCTTAGAGCCATTTGAACCACTTCGTTTTTGAACCGAAATCTCATTACTCTACATTAATTATTTTTTGTGCCGCGATCTTTTTTTGTAGGTGGATGCCGCGAGGCGCAGCCTATAGCCACGCGCTGGAGCCGCCAGACACCTCAGCTGTCAGCGGTGTCGCACGAGCCGCACGCAGCGCGGCGCGGCGCGACACGCGATCCTCGGAGGGGGCGTGGCTCCGGATGTGGGCCTCCTCCCCTCTTCTCCCCAACCCGCCCACGCTTTTCTTCCACATCCTCTTCTCTCCTTACCGCGCCTCGCCGTCTCTTCTGTTCAGCATCTACACTTGTCCCGCTCACGTGCTCTCTGCATCAAAGCAGACGTGCGGTTCCGCATTCCTCCGCTTCTTACCACCAGGCTGCTTAGATGCCGAAATAAAGAGAGGCGGGAATTCCACATCTACGTCTACATCAATAAGCCGCAAGCCAACTGACGGTGTGTGGCGGTGGGTACTTCTGGTACCAGTAGCTGGCCCCACCTTCCCTCTTCCACTCGCGGATGGCGCGTAGGAAGGACGATTGTCTGTAAGCATCTGTATTAGATCCGACTTCTGAGTTTTCTCGTTGTGGTTATTTCGTGAGACGTATGTGGGTGGAAGTATAGCGTTGTCCGACCGCTCCCGGAGTGTACCCTCTCGAAATTTCACCATATCTCTATTGTAGCGTCTGTCACAGAAGTGTGTTGAGCATTCCGTAATGCTTTCGCACTGACTAAACAACACTGTGATGAACCGCACTGCTCTTCGTTGGATCTTTCCTGTCCACTCCATTACTCCTACCTGGTAAACGTTCCAGTGTAATGGGCAATGCTCAAAAATTGGTCGAACAAACGCCTTGTAATCCACTACTTTCCAGAAGATTTACATTTCCCTAAAATTCTTCCTACGATCCTCAGTCCAGCATTCGTTTTCCTACTATTTTTTAAATGCAGAGGATAGAGCGGATAGGTGAAAGAGTACGTTAACGGCTTCTATGAGGTGGTAGATTTGTCAGATGTGATAGAAGAAGAAATTGGAGTCGATTTAAAAACTTAAGATCAAATAAGGGAGAAGGGGTCGATAACATTCCATCAGAATATCTCAGATCGTTGGGAGAAGTGGCAACAACATTACTATTCACGTTGGTGTGTAGAATGAAAGAGTCTGGCGACATACCATCTGACTTTCGGAAAAGCATCACCCACACAATACCGAAGACGGCAAGAGCTGACAAGTGCGAGAATTATTGCACAATCATCTTAACAGCTCATGTATCCAAGATGCGGACGAGAATAATATACAGAAGAATGGAGAAGAAAACTGAGGAGGTGTTAGATGACGATGAATTTGGCTTTAGGAGGCAATTCTTACGTTGCGGTTGAGAATGGAAGCAATGACTAAAGAAAAATCATACGATTAGTCGACCTGGAAAGAGAGTTCGACAATGTAAAATGATGCCAGATGTTCTAAATTCTGAGAAAAACAAGGGTAAGCTGTAGGGAAAGACGGGTAATATACAATATGTACAAGAGCCAAGAGGGAATAATACTAGTGGACGACCAAGAAGGAAGTGCTCGAATTGAAAAGGGTGTAGTCTTTCATCCCTACTGTTCAATCTGTAGGCTACACTGAATAAGCAATGATGGAAATAAGAGAAAGGTTCAGGACTGGGATTAAAATACAAGGTGAAAGGATGTCAATGGTGCGATTCGCTGATGATATTACTATCCTGAATAAAAGTGAAGAAGAATAACAGGTTCTGCTGAATAAAATGAACAGTATAATGAGTACAGACTATGGATTCAGAGTAAATCGAAGAAAGACGAAAATAATGAGAAGTAGCAGAAATGAGAACATTGAGATTGATGGTCACGAAGTAGATGAAGTTAAGGAATTCTGCTACCTAGGCAGCAATTAACAGCAACAGATGGAGCAAGGAGGACATCTAAAGCAGACTATCACTGGCAAAGAGTGCTTTCCTGGCCTAGAGAAGTCTAGTAGTATCAAACTTAAGCCTTAATTTGAGTAAGAAATTTTTGAGAATGTACTTTTGGAGCACAGCATTGCGTAATACTGAAACATCGACTGTGGGAAAATCGGAAGGGAATCGAAGAGTTTGAGATGTGGTGCTACAGACGAATGTTGAAAATTAGGTGGCCTGATTAGATAAGGAATGATGAACTTCTGCTCATAATCGGAGAGGAAAGGAATATGTGGGAAACACGGACTAGGTGAAGGGACAGATGATAGGACTTCTGTTAAGACATTAGGGAGTGACTGGCATGGTACTAGAGGGAGCTGTAGAGGGCTGAAAGTGTAGAGGAATACAGAGACTGGAATACATGCTGAAAATAATTGAAGACGTAGGTTGCAAGTGCTACTCAGAGATGAAGAGGTTTCCACAGGAGAGGAACTCGTGGCAGGCTGCATCAAAGGCCGCAGAAGAATGATGACTAAAAAAAAAAAAAATTGTTTATGTGGTCATTCCGCTTTTGGTCTCTCCGTGTGCTCAACCCTAGACATTTTGTGGTTAACATGGTTTCCAGCACTTTACTCGGAACGCACTCTAGTCTAAGGCATACTGAATGACGCTTTTGAATTTTTTTTTATTTGTGTTCTACATCTTCGCCCTCAGCACTGAATATTTGATGCTCACTACCCATATCCTCAGCAATTTGTGTCTGTAACCCTTGCTAAGCAAAACTATTTTTCTTTCTTACTTAACATTCCTTGTAATACCCTTAGACACGAATGCTTTCGCTGCCATATGATCACTGATACCTTCCTTTACGTTAATTGATGCGCAAAGTTAAGGTTTTTTGGCGCTAGGAGGTCTCAGACGTTACCTTCACGAGCTGGTTCTCAAACTATCTGCTTGAAGTAATTTTCGGACAAGACATTGAAAATAATGTGTGGGTTTATAAGTGACCTGAATAAAAACATCTACAGCTGATAGTTGGACATTTCTTTCAGTTTCATGTTGAATAGTTTTAACGCCTGTATCTTTAGAAAAAACTCTTCACTACATGAACTGTCAAGCAATCATGTATAATGCTATTTTGTCTAAAACTGACATGGTGAGACCGTGGCTGTGTACAATTAATGTAGGTTAATTCTTACAGAGAAGAAAACAGCAACCAGCCACTATTACTTGCTGGTTGCTTTTTTCTTCTATGTAAGAATTAACCTACATTAATCATATATAATTATTTTAGCTGCGGTTGCCCCAGTTTTAAAATTATTATCTGTCACTTGAATCCCTGTCTCTGGCACCAATTTTGACCGCATGACTCTCCCATTCTCTACATGCCAAGTTGAGGTTACCCTATTACGAGTACAGTAGCTTGGGCAGAAAAATTATTCACGAAATTCATAAAGTTTCCGTTGGAGGGAGTTGCGGCAACGGATATGCAATGTAGTGCGACTCCGATTGCGGGTGTATATATGGTTCAAATGGCTCTGAGCACTATGGGACTTAACTTAGAACTTAGAACTACTTAAACCTAACTAACCTAAGGACATCACACACATCCATGCCCGAGGCAGGATTCGAACCTGCGACCGTAGCGGTCGCGCTGTTCCAGACTGGAGCGCCTAGAACTACTCGCCCAAAGCGGCCGGCCCGGGTGTATAAGCATAGACATGTAGACAAGGGATTAGGGTAGCATTCATATCTTTCCAAATGTCTGTGCGGATAATGCGGAAACGTGAACTATGGCGACGTTATTACCACATGCTTTCGAACATGACCAGCGTAGTGTTATTCTTTCCATGGCTGCAGAATGCAAACCTCAGTAGGCATCCATCTGTCAATTAAATATGTGTACGGAGCAGCATGTCTGTCAAAAACCACAGTTGTGGAATGGTCTGCCAAGATCTGTTCTGGTCACCATTCGATACGAGACGTCCTCATATCGCAAATATTGTATGGCAGAACTCACGTCAACTCATGTGGGAGACCCTCGAGCACCCGCCCCATCGTCCTTATCTCTCCACATGCAATTATCGCTCCTTCTGGCCCTTAAAAAAGTCCTTGAAGGGTCGACGGTTCCTGGCGGAGGAGTATGTTACTGGTAGTTGAAAAAGAGAGGGTGATATATATACACACATCAAAAAAACTTTTGCCTCAACCCAGTTCCCAGAACGTTGACTGTGAATATTGTATCACAGACACAGTCCCTTTGACTGTTCAGACATGTCACTAAACCCTCCCAAAGATGTAAAAAACCTAGCACGAGCAGCGCCTATTAGACGGAGGTGGCCCGACAGCCGATCAGTTCCTGTCATTCCACCAGGAAGGAGGTACACGACTCGTGTTGTCTGTAGCTCAGCCATGCCTAGACGGTCAATACCGCAGTTCGATCAAGTCCGCATTGCTATTTTGTGCCAGGAATGGCTCTCAACAAGGGAAGTGTCCAGGCGTCTCAGAATGAACCAAATCGATGTTGTTCGGACGTGGAGGATATACAGAGACAGGAACTGTAGATGACATTCCTCGCTCAGGTCGCCCAAGGGCTACTACTGCAGTGGATGACCGCTACCTACGGATTATGGCTCGGAGGAACCCTGACAGCAACGCCACCATGTTCAATAACGCTTTTCGTGCAGCCACAGGACGTCGTGTTACGACTCAAACTGTACGCAGTAGGCTGCATGATGCGTAGCTTCACTCACGACGTCCATGACGAGGTCCATCTTCGCAACCACGAGACCTTGCAACGCGGTACAGATGGGCTCAACAACATGCCGAATGGACCGCTCACGACTGGTTTTACGCTCTCTTCACCGGTGAGTGTCGCAAATGCCTTCAACCAGACAATCGTCGGAGACGTGTTTGGAGGCAACCCGGTCAGGCTGAACGCCTTAGACACACTGTCCAGAGAGTGCAGCAAGGTAGAGGTTCCCTGCTGTTTTGGGGTGGCATTATGTGGGGCAGACGTACGCCGCTGGTGGTCACGAAAGGCGCCGCAACGGATGTACGATACGTGAATGCCATCCTCCGACAAATAGTGCAATCATATCGGCAGCATATTGGCGAGGCATTCGTCTTCATGGACGACAATTCGCGCCCGCATCGTGCACATCTTTTGAATGACTTCCTTTAGGATAACGACATCGCTCGACTAGAGTGACCAGCATGTTCGCCAGACATGAACCCTATCGAACATACCAGGGGGCTTATGGACGACGTGACCCACCAACCGCTCTGAGGGATCTACGCCGAATCGCCGTTGAGGAATGGGACAATCTGGACCAACAGTGCCTTGATGAACTTGTGGATGGTATGCCACGACGAATACAGGCATGCATCAATGCAAGAGGGCGTGCTACTGGGTATTAGAGGTACCGGTGTGTACAGCAGTCTGGACCAACACCTCTGGAGGTCTCGCTGTTTGGTGGTACAACATGCAATGTGTGGTTTTCATGAGCAATAAAATGGGCGGAAATGATATTATGTTCATCTCTATTTCAATTTTCTATACAGGTTCTGGAACTCTCGGAACCGAGGTGATGCAAAACTTTTTTTGATATGTGTATATGCGTATGGTAAACCCCTTTCCTCAAAATTATTTCTCTCTTTCATACCTCCTCTGTGTTATTACAGATGACGTGTCACTGATCTCGTTTGTTTTAAGACTGCAGTACACGCGATGTGCCTATTTGCTTCCACCGCCCTGAGTGGAATGCATAAGTTCTAATAAATGTTCACCAGCCTGCAGTCTTCTGTAACTGTTGTCCCTGCGCAGAAAATAGTACGTAGGTCGTGAATCCGTTATCTTGATGCTGTAAGAAACTCTTAGCGAGGAACTATTATTTTAGAAATAATTAAATTTCCAATCATACATCATATAAATAGCATGTTGTACCTGGCTATGATGATTGATATATCATTTACGGGATGCCACTCGCTTTTTATTGGCAGAACACGAGAAACTGCATAATTAAATTCCACTTTAGAGTCACAAATCATTTCCATTCTTCAACAAAATAATGAACTGCGTATTTTCGTAATTAATTTCACACTGTTCTCAACTACATGTCCAAATAAACATAAACTGCTAATAAAGTCTTAACTAACACCGACCGCTGCAGCACCATGTCTGTCCTCCGACAACTGCCGAACCAGCTCTAATCTTACAATCGAACCACTTAGCCCGTCATCCAAGTTAGGCGCGATCCGAAGATCACCGAAGTGATTCGTCTGCCTTTTCGTTTAGCAGATGTTTATTATTCTGTTGGTTATTAATACTTGTGAAATAAAGAAATGATAGCACGCTATTGCGAGATGCTTTAATTTTAAATGCAAGTAAATACGCTATTTAGTTTGTCTAGTATTAGTGACAGAAGATAATCATTCTGCCGCGCAACTTCCGAATGCAGGAGCCAATCACGGAGAGGAACCACAATTTAGGCGGTCTTTCTCACGATACCCATCCCGAACAAACCATCTGTCATCGGTAGCTCAAACCACATTACATCACCTTGCCACTGCTGCCTCCTCAACTGCTCTAATAAAAAAGAGCATCTTGTACCTGGATATGATGACTGCAAAGCCAGAAATATTACAATGTGCAGCAGGCAATTACGTACTTCTCCACGCAGCAGCACACATGCTTTACCAAACTGTTACCTTCAACCTTGTGCGTCAGTGGGATGATTGCAGCAAGACTCACAGTGATCTTACCTGGTTGGCGTACCAATTCCCGACTTTACGACCTTCGAACGGAAACTTTGTAATCGCCCCGGAAAATTCATATTCGGAAACAATGATAAGCTAAGTAGACAATTTAAAATTCTTTACTGCTATAAACACATCGTCATGTTTGTCACCTAACCTATTTTTACAATAAATATTCCTATCTGAATTTAGAATTTCGTCGCTATTCACTTCCAGTTTTAACCAACCTTTGAAAGGTCTCTGTTGGATTCCTTTCATGTTAATTTCTTAAATCTGTTGTCATTTACGGCATAAATTCCTCTTCTAAATTTACTGTGGTGTTTCTGACTATCTGGAAGGAGACTGAGCAGTGAAACGTGTTACTTTTCCACATAAACAAGAACGATCTGTCACACTACTACACTTTAAAACACAGTTTATATGTAATTCATGTCACACAGTCTCATACGGAACCTACATCCGCTTTCTTTTATATACTGATTATGATAAGATACTGTCATCCCCCTTCCCTTCTGTGTGAAAGAATGAATGAGCAAATGTATTTCTAGTTGCATGCTGGATAGTAGCAGACAAGCCTGTCTGATAGAGAACAGTAGGACCAACGTCGGAACAGGTAGCTACGCTTTCTAGAAGCAAAGAGGTTTCTATCCTTAGTATGGTCCTGTCCGTCCCTTGTCATGTTGGTATAGGAAGCTGCCTCTCTGGTCACTTCCGTTTTGTATACGGAAGCACCCTTGGTAGGAGTCCAGGTCAGTCTGTCCGCGGCGAGCGTCTGAAGTGGTAAGATCTCCAGCTAAGCGCATGTCTGCTAAGTCCGTAGGACAATGGATTTCTTAAGTTCAGCCTAACTGAAAATTTAATCACCTTTATTTCAGGTTTCGCTCTAAAATATCTAATGTTATCTTAAATTGCAACGCAGTGTAATTCGAGTGTGAAGTTCAGAATGTCTTCCGGTAGTTGCTTTGTCACTACTTTGTGAGTAAAGTGGAACCATGTGTTGATCAGTAACTCTAACTAATATCATCAATCTTATATGCGAATGTGCGTGAGATTATAACGTCTCGTCTTGACAATATTTTTCAATATAGCAACTTTTCTTTATGTTCAACCCACATGGGGTGTACTTTGTGAGACCAGTACCACGTGCTTATACAATTGTTTGACCCATCAGGTTAATAGTAAGAGCATAGTAACCAGTTCGAAGTTTTTCTTTTGTAAATTGCTTTTCGATCTAATTTATTTTAATTATCAAAATTATTGTGGAGTTACACTCTTTGTGTAAACCAAGTTGACCACGTGAAGCATGTGGTGTAATCATCAAGGTAGCCCTCAGCTATTCTTTTGGGGAAGATTTCACAGAGAGTTACTATGAATTTAGTATACCAGTGTGTGGTAATTACATGACGGATAGGATTGCGCTACGGACGTAACTTCTTTGGCTGAAAATTGAATCGGTTGGTTGGGGTTAATTCCCTCTTGCATATGTTTCAACGTTCTTCATGTGTTGTTTTATGAATGCAGTGTTGTATGCAGTCTCCCAATCTTGGCTCCATATTTGATGTGTTCCGTAAGATTACAAACTCACATTTTCACAGTCCTAACTAAGGCATCAGCTTAGTTATGACTGAAGTTTAAGATGCTGAAATTTCAATGATCAATGTTAAAATAAATTTCCAAATATAAACTGATTTATTTCTTTTTATTTAAAATCTCTTTTATATATATATATATAACACCGTTTGTCGTATGACTATTAAAAGATTATAATTAATGTTAGTCTGGTTGGTAATTTGGTAAGCTAGACTGGATACCTGGTGAAACAGTTGCTCAGTAATGCAAGGTTAACTTCCCCCAGACAGCTCACAGCTTTTAACCCAATTTTATGGTCTTGAACATCAGCACCGCTTACACCTCAAAATAATGCAACAACATTACACATGGCGACCCTGTTCTTTGATTCCGCTAGACTCTGGAATCTCTGAAACGTTAGATTGCGAGCGTTGTATAATCTTGATTTTTTTCCCCTGCAGCGCTCAAACAACTTCTGCGTTGTTTCTGAGCAGACTTTCAAGAGATTCACGGCGTTGTTGAGCGGCGGTGTGTTGTTTGTCTTGTTTTGTTTTCCATATTTGTGTGTTTTATATGTGTGTGTGTGTAGTTTTTTTTTCTCGCTTGTAAATTGCACTGACTTCGATCAAAGATATAAATTTGTTTTGCGTGTGAAAAAGGGCGTACTAGGTTGGGTACCTTTCGTGTGACTGTTGTAATTTTTGGGGGATACATTTATTCTGATTAGTGTGTTGCATACTGGGTATAAATTAAACTAATGCAGACACGTAACCAAGCTAAAAGTAGGCGGTCCAACAAGTTAAGCAACATGGACGAAGGGGATAATTTGATTTCGAATATTAACGCGTCGGACGGTTCCGAAAAGGCATTGGGGAATATTTCAGGGGAAATGCAAAACAGGACGAACGGGCTCACATCAGAGTCAGAAATTAATTTGCCTCCAACTAACCAAATTGATTTGGCAGAACTCATGAAAGCCTTATTGCAACAAAATAAAGAAAACGCAGAGAAATCAGAAAAATCGTTCTGAGAACAAAAAGAATCGTCCGAAAAATCTATCCGCGAGCTAGGCGAACAAATGACGCAGAAATCTGAAAAATCGATCCGCGAGCTAGGCGAACAAATGACGCAGAAATCTGAAAAATCGATCCGCGAGCTAAGCGAACAAATAGACGAAAAACTAATCCAGCAGACAAATAAAGTCGACAAGTCGATGCAGAGAGTGTCCGATGATATCTCACAAAGAATAAACAATCTGGCAAGTGAAAGAAAAAGTGATATTATGAAAGAATTAGGCCGTACATTTGAACAAATCGATGACCGTCTGCAAGCCTTAGAACAGGGCAAGCGGAGTCGCGATGCGGAATCGAAAGAGAGAGACAAACAGCTACTTGGTAGTTTCCAAGCGCTGAGAGAAGAATGCCAAAGGGAACACCAGCAGGTACTCTCGAGGGTCCAGGAGGCGGAAACGCATTGTCCCGCGTCCGTTAGCAACACAGTAGCGGACAACAGTCAAGCGATTCACGCACTCTAACAGCAAGTAGAACAATTGAAGCAGACTGGGGCGGAGGACAACAGACAAATACATGATAAGATTGCGGCATTAGCGGACATCGTAGGCACGATGAAGGTGACGGAGAGCGATAACAATACTACACAGGTAGCGGTCGCAAAGACCGAAGAAGTGCGTTTGCTTCTTAGATTTCAGAAGGGACAGTTCGGAGTGAACAGGCGGCACAAAGCTGTAACAGGCGAATTGCAAGAACGCGTGGCGCATCTGGAAAGCCGCATGGCGTGTGATTCCGAACTCGCCAATAGCACTAAAAATAGCCGTACGAACAGTGCAGAGAGGGACTCCGGCCACGAGGGTGATTTTGACGACAGGGAAGAATGTATTTTGAGAGGCAGACATGAAAAAAATAGAAACATTCAAGGGCTTCGCTGGGAGGAAATGCGGGGATTTAATTTCAAACATTTCCTTACGGTGAGAAAGTTTGAGATACTTCGAAATTCGCAAAAAGGAATACATCCACGAGCATGGCTCGAGCAATTTGAATTCTGTCTTCCCCCCAACTGGGCAAGTTCACCTAAGATAGAATATATGTGTGGCTATTTGGAAGGCGAACCGGCGATTCGCTTGAGGTCGGCAGCGCGTCACTGCAACTCCACTCGGGAGTTTCGACAAGCCTTTCTGTCCGCCTATTGGTCGGAAGCGGCACAAGATAGGTTCAAGCATGGCATAATTATGCTGCCAAATTTGAACCAGTCTGGTTTCGGCAGCCCAGCACGCCTATTCGACCACATGCTGCAGGCAAATAAATTTTTATACGACCCATACGGGTCTGCGGAACTAATTAGGATATGCATCACCAAACTGCCGATGCACTTGCGCCACGTCATTCTTGCGGGACGATGCAAAGAGGACGTGGAAACGTTTAAGACACTTCTCCAAGAGCTTGAATACAATATGGGGGAATGCCCGCCTAATCAGGCACAAAGTTGTTACGGGGCACAGCAGCGCGATCGCAGTCGTGGCCGTAGTACTTATCAATGGCGTGACAGGTCGTCGCGACGCGAACGGAACAATAATCTGGACCGGCCGTATAGAAACTGGGGTAACAGTTGCGAACACAGGTGGAACAACGGAAATGATCGAGGACGTGGACAGGATCGTGAACGCAACAGTTACGGCAACCAGAATCGATACCACGATGAACACAGTTGGAATAGGACTGTAGGCGGTGCACCTCATGATGTTGAAATTCGGCCGGCCAACCCTAGACATAATCCAGCAAATGCAAATGAACAAAACCGGCAATGACAAACGATCAGCGCAGAAGGCGCCCAATCGGAACAAATGAGTGACATGGCAAATGAGTACATAGGGTGTATAGAGAGGAGAATGAATTGATTAGTTTACGTTTGTGGCATATGCATTTTGAATAATATGTTGGTAAAACTAATGTTAAAGATGTTTCTATGTGATTGATTGAAGTGATGTTTTTAGTTTTTTTTTCTTTCCTTGTGCAATTAGGATTTAGGTTGGTTCAAATGTGAAGATAAAAGGTTTTTTTGTGAACGAGTGAAATGCTGTTTATGGTTCTTTTGTGTAAATTGAAAAGAGTCGTTCCTGAGAGAAGCAAGATCTGTGTTGAATTAATGCAAAAACTCAGGGGAATATCCGATCTGTGGGTATTATGGGTCTGGCAAACCCAGGTCCCCAGCTGTTAGTAGCCTTGTTTCTGATTTTCTGCTTTCAGTGCTACTATCTATCTATTACTATTCTATATCTGTGAGTATAAATGAGTATCTCTTACTATAGTATGCGTGCTGTATGAATATTTTAAGATATGAGAACTCTGAGAAAGGAATGAGTAATTTTGGAATCTTGAAAACAGGATGTGATAATACGATTGTTTAACCAATGGCTTCCCAATATACGCTAATATGTTAATATTGATAATATATGTCTTTTTTGTTCTTTATTGCTGAGTACGTAAAGTGCTGTCTGTGGATTTCGTAAGTAGATTGATTCCCTTCAAGGTGAAAGAATTGTGGTTTGTGTAATTTACGTGGCCCTGAAATAGTATTATGGCAGTCAAATGACGAGCAGTTTTCCAGCAAATGGAGAATGGAACGGAAATATGGATCCTTTTTGTAGTCTTGACTGATGTTGAGCCAGAGCCTGAAAAATTATTCTGCTTTAATACTTGTCCTAGAAATGTGATGTTTATGTGTTTTGCTGATACTGTGAGCATTACAGCTTACTGTTTTCGCTGGTGCGGGATGCACTGCAGCCTATATGATTTGTACTGAGGAAATTTCCCTCTTGAAGGTAGAGGAAGATTAAATAATTTTGATTATGGGACCGAAGGAAAGCTTGGTTTAATGTAATAAGGATGAAGCAAAACATTTGTCATTTAAACTACAGGAGGATTCGGATCTTTTGTGTCAGTTGGAAGTTCAATAGGATGTTAAGATGAAAATGTTTTACAGAATATAGGAGACCACAATTTTGCCATTCATGAGAAATGAATCAAAAATAACCACCACAGGCGAAATAACTGATTTGGAAGCGAAAGGGAACTTAAAGAAGGAACGAAATTGGAGGAAAACGGGTAAGAATATGTAGTATAACCTGTATGAGGAAAATATTTTACCCTTCTCAGAGTCATCTGTGTGATTAATTCTTGTGATAACTTAATCTTAGATGAAATTGTCTTACTGTTTTATGTGTAAACATATGAGTGTGATAAATGTATAATTGCGAGTCTCTTATCAAGTGTGTCAACTGGTATAAATGTTGTTGCGTGTAAATAACCATTGTTCTTTTTACTATGTATGTTTAAGGAAAGTTTCTCCATATTTATCATGTAACAAGACATATGCCTTGAGCGTCAAGAAGAGGACGAGTTAGAACAATGTTGTAGTGGTATAAACACTGTACTGAAGTGGCATTGAAGTAGCTTGTTGGATTAACTAGTAGTGGATTGAAGTAGAATTTTGAGTAATACATGTTTATGGGTAGTTAGTTTGTAGTATAGACAACAGGTGTGCATGTGCATGTGTGTAAATAACATGTGAACCCTATGCTGTCCTGGCCTATGCTTCCACAAGGCATAATCCTATTCATTTTAGTGAATTAATAAGTAGCATTTGATTTTTTAAAACGCAAGTGAACCACATTAGTGATGTGGATTTAGATATTATATTGTCAGTTCATTTAATTTCTATTTTTATACTGTCAAATCACTTCACTCTAATTTTTTATATTGTCAAGTTATTTAACTTTCATTTTTGTATTGTCGATTCATCTAACTTTTTTATTAAAAAAATTAAGTCTCACTTTTGTTCTTAAAAATTGTGAAAGACAATACTAAGTGGTATTAAGTATGACGTTTTGTAATCACATAACTATGATGAACAATTTCTGTGAATGCAGTTGAGAACGTGAAAGCGAACCGGCTAAACTCTTACAAGACAGCGGGAGCAGCGAGGAGGAGGGCTAGTTGTAAACTGGCGGGTTTCCCAGCAGGACACACTGTCAACCGGGCCACTTCGGGAGTGCGGTCGACCACAAAAGAAGGGTACGCGGCAAACACTTCCCTTGCACCTGGAGCTAATGGCTGGCCGCATCAGTGCGACCCTTCGTGGAGGCGATGACCTGAGATGGCCGAGCGGTCCACTGCGCGGAAATCCATCTGCTGGCAACGCACCACACGCACGCGACCGTGGCGAGACGGGCGCGGTGAAACGACAGAAGACAGGGGATAAAGGGGCGTGGAGCCTTTTGACAGGTACTGTCCAGAGAAAATGGCAGACTTCAACGACGCCTATCAACATTTCCTGACGGATGCCCACTGTCAAGCGACAGTAAATCATAGTTTGATGTTCTCTAGTAGCTAAGGGTGGCACAAAGAAGAACCACTAAGTGTCATCCTTGCCCAGGAATATCAACCTGGCGTGTCAAACGAGGATACCGCACGAATTTGACAACACAAACATGGAACCAAATCGAGATGTACGTGACACGGGCCACCAAAAGAAACTTCATGAGAGGGCAGAGACGGCGGGATTGCATGCAAGAGATGAACAAAAATCCCTACTGACAGCTGCGGCGACGAACCCCCCCCCCCTTCCCTTATATTGTGCCTCGGAACTGTGGAACTACTGAGTGTGTCAGTGAACAGTGATTATACGGTTCTTAGTCCAATGCATATACGTGTGTTTCTGTCAGAGAAACTTCGACTTGTGTGTTTTGCAAGGGTTCAATTTACTGGTGTTTATTAGACTGACTCTTGTATTTTGCAGGTGTTCTATTTATTGTTTTTTTTAGACTTTGACTCTTGTATTTTGCAGGTGTTTTATTTATTGGTGTTTCCTTTTTTTAGACGTTGACTATTGTACTTTAGAGCTGTTTTATTGATCAATGTTTGTTCTTGTGTGATGTATTAGATTTGTGATATTTTGTTTCATAAATTCATTCCTTTGGCATTGCTTCGTTTATCAGTCAGATAGCTATTCATTCTCATTGGACTGTAATCGATTAGCCTTTGCATGTGGCATATTTATAGTGAGGAACCCCATAAGGGTAACAATCACATAATTAATTGTAGTTTCAGTATAATGACACAGTGATCATTGTTTGCTAACTAATTGAAATATATTAGAGTGATTAAATTAGTGCCACAAAGTTATTTTAGTTCTACAAATTATTAGTTTTATAAGATATAGAATTTTTTGTGATACCCACTTTGTAAAACATGTTTTTTTCTTATCATTTTTTTGCTTTTGCGGATTGTGCATTGTAATGTTCTGCTTTACAATACTGATGTTATTTTCATGTTTTTTTTTTAACTTCTGTGGCACCTTTGCTATTTTCATAAATTTTGCTTGTTAATAAACAGTCATAAATTTTCCTGTGATCAGCTGGCTCTTGCAATGCGCAAATACTGGTGAACTCCATAAGGGTAACAACCAGAAATTGTTTTCATATTAATGACACAGGGACCATTGTTTTACTTGCTGACCGAATTAGGTCCACACTTTCTTTTAAATAGGTGTCACAGATTGTTTTCTTTTTCTCTTTGAGATTGGTAAATTCTAAAGACCAGTTGAAATTATTGTGTTTAGCAAATAGCTGGTGACCTTTTGCCTTTTCTTTACATTTTGGTTTAAGTTGGGTGTGATAAGCCTGCTTGGGAATGTTGTAACATCCACGAGATAATTTTTTGGCTACAGTCTGACGAGAGGAAATTGTGCCTCTGGCAGTTCTATTCGACGTATGAAAAAATAGTGAATTAATTATTTATATAATATTCTATGATGTAATTGGATATATCGATGTGTATCATACAATGACAATGATAATTGTAAATTCCTTTTATGATCTGTGTTTGTCTTCCTTTGTTTATACCTTTGGTTGGTTGGCTTTTGTAGGTTCAGCATGCATGACGCATATCAAACTGAGGTCTGTTAAGAAATTGTAATTAATTGTTAATTATTACTTGAAAATAGAGTTCATTATTATTATAAATATGAGTGATTAATTATTTGTAACTCTAATTCCTCTCTCAGTAAGCATTATCTGTGTTAATTATTTCTTTCCGCTGCAAGGAGCGCAGCCATTGATGATAGCGATTTGTGTCACCTGTTTGTCTGTGTTTTCCTTAGAAACAAATCAAATGTTTGCTTGATGAAGTCTAAATAGTGCACAATACGAAAGTAGAGTTTCTGTAAAGTTGAATAAGCATTTAAAATACTTATTTCCTCTAACAATAGAAAGTCTCTATCAATTGTCTGCCGCCATCCTAACAATTATCACAGTGGCAAATTCTAATTACACAACTCTGCAGACATAAATGCTGAACGTAATACAAATGTAAAAAAATAAATGTGCACCGGTGGTCCCGAACTCATTTTAATGAAAATGATTGAAATCAGATTGGTTCTTTAAAAACAGTGCTCATAGCACGATCCTTATAAGAAACTTTTTCTAGCTGATGTATGGAGCCGAAATTAATTACGCACGAGTTGTGAAGAATTTTGTTTCAGGTAACATATGTGAGTGTTGTGCGCGGTTGATATTCAGTGGTTTTAATGATCATTTTGCTGACGATAACTGCTTCCATCTTAATCAATAGTTGTATAGAATCTGTTGTATGAACTGTGATTTAGTGACACTTACACAAATTACAGACAACACTTTAACACGACGTTAACATGGAGTTCTTTAGCAACTTGATCAAATCTTTAGCCAGGAGAAAAATTATTTAGTAATTACTCAATGTAATAAAATAAGATTATCATTTCCATTTACAAATTATTTAAATACCAAACCACTGAATAACACAGCGAACGCCACACTGGCGCCCAACGTGGGGCCACCAATGCATATTTATTAATTTTAATAATTGAAATTGTGTTCTATTACAATGTCCTAGCATGGCCAGAAAATTCCCTGCACTGTCTTTTCCCGGAGCGTTGGGGTTATGAAAGGTCTCTGTCGGATTACTTTCATGTTAATTTCTTAAATCTGTTGTCATTTACAGCATACATTCCTCTTCTAAATTTACTGTGGTGTTTCTATCTGGGAGGAGACTGAGCAGTGAAACGTGTTACTTTTACACATAACCAAGAACGATCTGTCACACTACTACACTTTAAAACACAGTTTATATGTAATTCATGTCACACAGTCTCATACGGAACCTACATCCGCTTTCTTTTATATACTGATTATGATAAGATACTGTCATCCCCCTTCCCTTCTGTGTGAAAGAATGAATGAG
The DNA here is from genome assembly GCF_023898315.1 of Schistocerca nitens. Taxonomy (NCBI): domain Eukaryota; kingdom Metazoa; phylum Arthropoda; class Insecta; order Orthoptera; family Acrididae; genus Schistocerca; species Schistocerca nitens. The sequence goes on along the minus strand of NC_064615.1, from coordinate 243,748,675 downwards.
CAAATGTATTTCTAGTTGCATGCTGGATAGTAGCAGACAAGCCTGTCTGATAGAGAACAGTAGGACCAACGTCGGAACAGGTAGCTACGCTTTCTAGAAGCAAAGAGGTTTCTATCCTTAGTATGGTCCTGTCCGTCCCTTGTCATGTTGGTATAGGAAGCTGCCTCTCTGGTCACTTCCGTTTTGTATACGGAAGCACCCTTGGTAGGAGTCCAGGTCAGTCTGTCCGCGGCGAGCGTCTGAAGTGGTAAGATCTCCGGCTAAGAGCGTGTCTGCTAAGTCTGTAGGACAATGGATTTCTTAAGTTCAGCCTAACTGAAAATTTAATCACCTTTATTTCAGGTTTAGCTCTAAAATGTCTAATGTTATCTTAAATTGCAACGCAGTGTAATTCGAGTGTGAAGTTCAGAATGTCTTCCGGTAGTTGCTTTGTCACTACTTTGAGAGTAAAGTGGAACCATGTGTTGATCAGTAACTCTAACTAATATCATCAATCTTATATGCGAATGTGCGTGAGATTATAACGTCTCGTCTTGACAATATTTTTCAATATAGCAACTTTTCTTTATGTTCAACCCACATGGGGTGTACTTTGTGAGACCAGTACCACGTGCTTATACAATTGTTTGACCCATCAGGTTAATAGTAAGAGCATAGTAACCAGTTCGAGGTTTTTCTTTTGTAAATTGCTTTTCGATCTAATTTATTTTAATTGTTGTTGTTGTGGTCTTCAGTCCTGAGACTGGTTTGATGCAGCTCTCCATGCTACTCTATCCTGTGCAAACTTCTTCATCTCCCAGTACCTACTGCAACCTACATCCTTCTGAATCTGCTTAGTGTATGCATCTCTTGGTCTCCCCCTACGATTTTTACCCTCCACGCTGCCCTCCAATACTAAATTGGTGATCCCTTGATGCCTCAGAACATGTCCTACCAACCGATCCCTTCTTCTGGTCAAGTTGTGCCACAAACTCCTCTTCTATTTTAATTATCAAAATTATTGTGGAGTTACACTCTTTGTGTAAACCAAGTTGACCACGTGAAGCATGTGGTGTAATCATCAAAGTAGCCCTCAGCTATTCTTTTGGGGAAGATTTCACAGAGAGTTAGTATGAATTTAGTATACCAGTGTGTGGTAATTACATGACGGATAGGATTGCGCTACGAACGTAACTTCTTTGGGTGAAAATTGAATCGGTTGGTTGTGGTTAATTCCCTCTTGCATATGTTTCAACGTTCTTCATGTGTTGTTTTATGAATGCAGTGTTGTATGCAGTCTCCCAATCTTGGCTCCATATTTGATGTGTTCCGTAAGATTACAAACTCACATTTTCACAGTCCTAAGTAAGGCATCAGCTTAGTTATGACTGAAGTTTAAGATGCTGAAATTTCAATGATCAATGTTAAAATAAATTTCCAAATATAAACTGATTTATTACTTTTTATTTAAAATCTCTTTTATATATATATATATATATATATATATATATATATATATATATATATATATATAAGAGATTTTAAATAAAAAGTAATAAATCAGTTTATATTTGGATATATATCACCGGTTGTCGTATGACTATTAAAAGATTATAATTAATATTAGTCTGGTTGGTAATTTGGTAAGCTAGACTGGATTCCTGGTGAAACAGTTGCTCAGTAATGCAAGGTTAACTTCCCCCAGACAGCTCACAGCTTTTAACCCACCTTTATGGTCTGGAACATCAGCACCGCTTACACCTCAAAATAATGCAACAACATTACACCTGCTGTTCCTAACATTGTCTAGGTATTATTACACTTAATAAGCGATTCTAATTGTGGGATCTTACCATTTTACCCTTTTCTATTTCTAATCTACGAGAACGAGCACTCTCTGAGGGTGCTGTGGCTGATATTTCTTCGATTTAGGCACGCAATGCACCTCTGATCCCACTGTGGGGTTTACTGTAACCTAAAAAAATCATGTTCGAAGTCGTTACTTTGTTTACGATGGCTAAGAATTGTGGTTCTCGACACCAAGTTAAAATAAACCAATGGTATTACATTCGCCTATCCTCCGAATCCCATCAGATTTTGTGAGTTTCTGCAGAACCAACAGACGTGACTAAAAGCAATCTCCAGCCTAGAAATTGACAAAGAATGACGTCAAACTATAGCACGGTCTAATTACGCATGGGGCACTGTAAAAGATCGCACGGGACACTGTAAAAAAATAAATATTTTGCCGTGAACTGAGTAAATTCCGAGAGATAACGTTAACGATCCTCTATACGTAGTACAAAGGAGAGTTTCTGACAACTGGGGCTAGTCGATTCCCAGCAAGTACACTCTAATAACCGGTAAACTTATGATTCTCTACAGAATCGATGCCCATATGTAAAACAGCTTAAAATTCTGAGTACTCCACAAATGACATGATGTGTTAACTTATTAACAGCAAACATAAAGGCGAGAAAATATTAGAAATAGAAATTGTGTGTAAAGTTTGTTGGAAATCGCTGTGTGCTCTTACATCAAACAGTAAGCGAATGTAGTCTGGGTACGTTGCTATCCGTTTCAACCAAAAGTTAGTTTTTCACGGATGTCATTGATTATAACGTCATATCTCCTGAATTGTGTCGTGCAACGATATACACCGAGCTGACAAAAGTCATGGGATAGCGCCATTCACATATATAGATGGCGGTAGTTTAACGTTAACAAGGTATAAAAGGGCAATGGATTGCTGGTTCGTTCTCAGGTGATTCATGTAAAATGGTTTCCGACGTGATTTTGGCTGCATGACGGAAGTTAATTGCCTCTGAACGCGGAATTGTAGTTGGAGCCAGACGCATGGAACGTTTCATTTCGGAAATCGTTTGGGAATTCAATATTCCGCGACCCACAGTGTCAAAAGTGTACCGAGAATATCACATTTCAGGCATTACCTCTCACGCCGATGGTAGGGTTCGAGTGTGTCACAATCCCCACGAAGTCATGGACCCAAATTGTTAACAAGGCACTGTGCAAGTTGGCGGTGACTCCAGACTGGTATGGGCTGTGTTTACATGAAATGAACTGGGTCCTCCGAATGTTAACCTACTTGGAGACCATTAGCATTCATGGACGGAAGTTTTTTGGATGACAATGCGCCACGTCATCAAGCCACAATTGTTCGCGATCGGTTTGAAGAACATTGTGTACAATTCGAGCAAATGGTTTGGTCACCCAAGTCGCCTGACGTGAATCCCATCGAATATTTATGGAACAATCGAGAAGTTATTTCGTGCACGTCATGCACCGGCAACACTTAGGCACTTAGGTATGAGTACAGGGGCAGCATCGCTCAGTGTTTTTTGGGGGGTATTTCCGACGACTTGTTGAGTCCATGCAATGTCGAGTCGCTGCATTACGCCGGGCAAAAGGAGGTCGGAGACGATATGAGGAGGTATCCCTGAATTTTATCACTACAGGGTAATTTTGCAGGTACATTCTGTGGTTTATGTGGATAACATCTGCAAAATCTGTTGCGAATTGAGTTCATAGTAAAGAAGTAATAAATTAAAGCATCATGCCTGATGCTGAAGTTTTGCTGCACGAATAGCGAAAGTGTAGTGAGGGATAACATTATTTTCTTTCATTATTTTATAGAGTGTGTCAGAGAGAAAAAGTTATGAAAAGGTTTAAAATTATTTGCAAAGTCTGTGGAGGTCACTAAGTTCCCTCATTTTCAAATACTGGATGAATATAGTCTGAGCATTTTCTCGCTGTCAGTTAAGCTGCCTCAAGATGTTTACACAGTTTCTCACTGTATTATTTGTCTTACTGTGTTAAATATTTACATAAGATTATACATCTTAATGAGTAGATTGTGAGAGCATTTTACATTTTTAAATCCAATAAATAATTATGTGGTATATTAAAAAACAAATTTTTGTTGCTTCTGAAGGCCGTTAGACAACCGACAACTGGGAAAGGTGCCATGAATCTGGATAGCTATTTAGCATGGGAGAATCACTACTGTGATTTCGCTTTCCGCCTCCAGGTGGAGAAGTGCACAGTATCCGTTAGCAAGCTTGTGTATTCATGTACACTGGAGTCAGATATCTTCTTCCGCGCTTCAATTTTTTGTCTGCCCTGAGTGCTTGGAGGTAATTGTTTTAGCTCTCAGCGCACATAAGATACTTAAGGCCTGTGGTACCCCTTTTTAAGGTAAGTGAGTAATTCCGTTTCTATATTTCGGCCATCTTTGTCGTGTAAAAATTGACATCGAGCAAACGTTTCATGATAATTTCTGTTATGCGGAAACTATATCGTGCCAGTTTTAGGTGGGAAGTGTTTTGAACTACGTTTGCGTTAGATACCGGTAGAGGTCGGGCCTGAACTACAGTGCCAATAGCAGCAAGCAATTGCCCTACCGCCACTAGCAAATGCTTTGTGTATTCCAATTTACTTTATGTTGTGTACTGCTTGATTTTTTTCCTTTCTTTTTTCAAATGAGTGAAGACATTAATCCAGGTGCTTAAAAGGATTCGAATGCGACTTTCATCAGCAACAGAAGGAATCGGCAATCCGTAGGAGCGTTATGTCAGTTTCTATTTTCGTTGAAGCGTGGAACGCGGGTGTAGGATTGGCAGCCCTTCGAGAGGGAGGCGGGGCTTATTGCTATCCCCGCTCCTCTTCCCTTGGGCACTATAAGTTGTTATCTGTTTACGGTCGCGGCCGACTGCCACGATACAATGTCCACATAATATAGAAGAACGTGAACAGATGGTATTGCATGTTTGTCGTGCGTATGTTTTTGTCACCCATTGTACTTCAGTATAGGCTAGAAAGAATTTCAATTTTTATGTTATATTTCCCTCGTCTTACTTCTTTCCAGATGGAAATGGTCGAAAATGAGAAAAGTGTAAGAGGAAAATGGAATGAAGAGTGCATTAAAATGACTGTGAGCAATGTTAGGTTAACAAAATGACTGCAAAGGAGGCAGCTGAAGCGTTTCCTGTACCTCTAAGTGAAGTGTACTCCCGTCGCCAAAATTAGGATGTGTCCAGCCTCGGGTCGGTGCGAGTGTTCCTGAGACAGAAATCAAAAGAATGAGAGAATGCAATCTCTGTGAGAAATATTGTAATATACTAAAAAAAATGGTTCAAATGGCTCTGAGCACTATGGGACTTAACAAATGGTTCAAATGGCTCTGAGCACTATGGGACTCAACTGCTGAGGTCATTAGTCCCCTAGAACTTAGAACTAGTTAAACCTAACTAACCTAAGGACATCACAAACATCCATGCCCGAGGCAGGATTCGAACCTGCGACCGTAGCGGTCTTGCGGTTCCAGACTGCAGCGCCTTTAACCGCACGGCCACTTCGGCCGGCGGGACTTAACATCTGAGGTCATCAGTCCCCTACACTTAGAACTACTTAAACCTGACTAACCTAAAGACAGCACACACATCCATGTCCGAGGCAGGATTCGAACCGGCGACCGTAACAATAGCGCGGTTCCGGACTGAAGCGCCTAGAACCGCTCGGGCAAGCAGCCGGCTTAATATACTCAATTTAATAGAACGAATCCTCATCGAAATCCCTATACTGGTCGTTGTTCAAGGCTGGGAGCAGATAAATACCTGACTGTTCACAATTCTGGCTTGCAGTTCAAACAGAATTAAACCCAAGTCAAGTCTCTAGCCAGTTCTGTTGCACTACTCCCTTAGGGAAAGTTGCGATTGCAACTAAGACGATACTCGGCTGCAGGTAAACTGCGTGGGACGGCGGGTAAATAATCAAACGGTCGATACTTTCGTTATGTCGTTATAAAAAGACAAATTATTACTTATAATCCGTATTGATTGCATTTTTTTTATTCATATGACCGGTTTCGGTTCATTCAGAACCATCTTCAGATCTGTAACAACAATGATACTAATTTACTATTTTCCGGAAGCTCAGTTACAGGAGTAACCCGTCCAAATTCAGCAAATTTCACATGCTGCGTCACATCAAATTGGTTGGCAGAGTGCACGTCATTTATATTACTTATAACACTATTACCGACAGGTGGCGTCCGGTACATTTGTTACATTCCATTTGCGCATACTATATTCAGTAGATTTTTTTATTATTAAAAATACTTAATTAAAATACGTAGATGTCAAGGTTAAAATCTGTATTTATCAAAATTAAAAAACAGTAAAATTATCATTTTTATACGATCTAAAAAAAAAACATAGGGCGATCTATATATCTATGGTGCTGGTGTGGACTTGTTTTCCTCTACGGTCTGCTTCCGTGGTTCCCGCCATTTCGGTGTTGTGCCGCGATCCGCTCAGTCGTCTGATGTCCATCGTCGCGGGCAAGAGGGCCGCGCAGGAGGGCCCCGTCAACGGCGCCAGGCGCTGCACGCGTCTTCCGGCTTCTCCACCGCGCACCATCTCTCATCCCTCGGCCTGGATCTCCATACGCAACAGTTGTCATCTTAGTAAGTCGTCATAAATGCTAAAATAGGCGTTATGATTGAATTCGATTTGCTCGTTGAAGATTAAATCCAGATCTTTATTTTTGTGGGTGTATATTTCAATTTCTTCCAAAATGTTAAGAAACGGTCCCTTATGAGCTCTATGCAGGATGTCTAAATTGTGTTCAATGTTCGTGACTGAGTGCTTTGACGCAGCCATATGCGCTCCAAAAGCTGTTTTGTTTTGAGAGTAGGTGTGCTCCCTGAATCTGGTTTCGAAGTTCCTACCAGTCTGCCCTAAATATTGTTTACAGCAGTCATTACATTTGATCTTATATACACCTGAATCCTGAAATTTATTCCTACTATTATATATTCTGTGCCGGAGCTTCAATTTTAACGTGTTATTTGTTCGGAACCCTATTTTAACGGGATTTACGAAAACATCTTTCAATTTTATCTGTAATTCTTCCATTGTAAGTGAGAGCCACGTATTTTTTTCTCTTGTTGTTCCTCTTAACTGCGACTTGACTTCCTTCTATTTGTTTCATTTGCCTCTTCTTTATTTTCCTATAAATATTTATCACCTGCTTACACGTATATCCATTCGCTTGTTTTAAAATACTTAGCTCCTTTTCTACTTCCTGTTGGCTTAGTGGCAATCTTAGTAGCCTGTATACCATCGAAGTAAAATATGCCCATTTGTATCGTAGTGAGTGACAAGAGCGCTCAATGATAACTAAATCTGTACACGTAGGTTTTCTGAATATGCTAAATTCATGCTTCCCATCTTTCTTTATTAGTGTTAAATCTAAGTAATCTATACCGTTGTCTTCTTCAAATTCCATGGTGAATCTAATTTTCGGGTGTTGAGAGCTCATTTTTTGTGCTAAGTTTTCGATATCATTTTTATCTCCTTTGTATAATAAAATGGAGTCGTCAACATATCTCCTGTAATATACAATATTCTCAACGATCTTAGGATTTTCATCAAAGAATTTGTTTTCTAAGTGATTTACAAAGATGTCAGCCAGCGTCCCAGCTATACTGTTCCCCATTGCCAGCCCGTCTTTCTGTTGATAAATTTTACCATTGAAAGTAAAGTAATTGAACGACAAGACTTGTTCCATCATTTCCACTAATTCAATCACTTCCCCCAGTGCCAATTTACCATGAGTGAGGAGACTGTTCTTAATGATCTGAATCGTTTCTTTTACGGGAATGTTTGTGTACAGATTTGTGATATCCAATGAAGCTAGTGACGCATTCTGAGGTATAAGTACTTCTTTAATTTGCTCGGCAAATTCGTAGCTGTTGCTAATGTTGAAAGTCCGACGATATGTATATGCCGCCTTCAATCTGTTATTTAGCTCTTTATTTAATTTATAACTTGGGCTACTGGTATTATTAACGATTGGGCGAATCGATTTTTCAACTTTATGGAGCTTTATTTGTGACCGTAATTCGGGGATTCGCGTATTCATTACTTTCAGTTTAAACTTTTCCTCCTCTGTGAATAGAAACACACTGTTACCTATTTGTTTCCTTATTTCTGTTTGAAATTTCTTGGTTGGATCTTTCTTGACTCCTACTATTCCGGTACAGACGTCGAGATACTGGGACAGCGTTGTTAGAGAGGCCATCGAAATTCGCACCAATGACGACCTCATAAACCGTGACTGTAGCTATAATCTTAGCAAGGCTTGGGAACCAGCGATTGGGTTAATCAAGAGTAAATCGAGCAAACGTATAGTTGTAACGACCACGGCGGACAGAGCCATCACACCGACGTCATCTCAGACGCCGTCGCAATCTGTTCCACCGCGTGACCGTGGCGCGGGGCGCGGACGGCGGAGGGAGTGCGCCGCGGGCGGAGGGTATTTAAATCGGCCGCCGCCGCGACCGAACCCAGTTCCCCCTGAGTAGCCATAGCGTACGGATCTCCGTACCCGCACGTTCACAGGAGCTCAGTCCGTCAGTTCACCTGATGATGGCGACATGTATGACCGCCGAAATATTGTGCCCGTTGGACAGTGTAGACCGGCAGTACACCCGTGGATATTTTGATTATCAAATACGCCGGGAGAAACCCAAGAATCACAATACCTCTGTCGTTTAACAATGTACTATCTTCTTCATTTTTATATACAAAGGGCTAAGTTTGCTTTAGTTAGTGAAAAAGTTTTAGCTCGACTACATTTAAACTTGGCCGGCTAGAATTTTTACAACGGAACCGACAGCGGAACATGACCTCTAAACTGCCTCTCCGTACAGGTCAGACGTACTATAAAGTCGCTTGCCCGGTATTGGCAGAGAAATACGATATTGCAGTGCCTTTGTTGTTCTGATTATGATGCAAAGTTCCTTTCGACATGCATGAATCAGAATAACACAGGCATTGCAATATCGTATGCCCGGCTATTGTCGTCGGATAATCAGCAGTTTGTTCCAACATTGGCAGATGATGGTTCACGTCCATAGGCATCGCTCCAGCGTTACAGCAAGGTCTCCCGCAGGGCTCGGTCCTGTCCCCAATTCTTTTCATGTTAACGACTTGCACATCCTGTCCCAGGTCGTCCTTGCTCAGAACGCGGACGATACAGCCTTACTCACCGGTAGGTGACGGCTTACTGTAGCAGTTGTCAGACTGCAACGATAACTCACTCTGACAGCACACTTGGCATCAAATAATCACATTCGTCTCAGCGCTGACAAAATTAAAGCTTTCTTCTTCACTCGAAAACACCCCGACTTGTGAGACAGGCCTACGCGTCACTCAGCTTTGACCGTGGATAGCAAACTCCTTTTCAGACTTTAATTAATTTCTTTTTTTGGCTCATTCGTAACTGGATCGAGACCATACAGTGAATTATAGTAATGGGTATTAAAAAAAATATACAGACTCTCGACGCTTGAGCATGGCATTTTCGTTAAAGATACCTTCATGTATTTTAACCATGTTTCTTCTCTCTGTGATTTCTCTAGAATCGGACTTCGTTAGCAAACAGCACTCGAAGACGACGGTGGATCGAGCTGGGCGACTTTTTGCTTAAAAGTACGGAACCTTTTGCCATGCCAAGTCACCCAACAATCTTACAATGACTAAAGACACAAAATAAAACATACATAGGTTATTAATTATAATATATTCTGAAACAGAAACACAGATAAAAAGTACACTTACATTATGTGGTTACGAGTGCCGTTTGTTTGCAACTCGTGAATAAAATAATGTAATATTAATGGCGGTGCTCGACATACGTCCGCCGGCCGGGGTGGCCGAGCGGTTCTAGGCGCTACAGTCAGGAACCGTGCGACCGCTACGGTCGCAAGTTCGAATCCTGCCTCGGGCATTGATGTGTGTGATGTCCTTAGGTTAGTTAGGTTTAAGTAGTTCTAAGTTCTATGGGACTGATGACCTCAGAAGTTAAGTCCCATAGTGCTCAGAGCCATTTGGATCATTTTGAACCACATACGTCGGATCAGGACAAGACTTAGAAAACAAAAGGTGGGTCTTAGTCTAATCAGATGACGATCAAAAATCTTCAAATGTTTCCAGCGGCTGCAGACAATATTTATACAACCGTGGACAACATCTATCACTCAAATTATTTCTTTTTTTACTTATAATTACGTATTCTGCTAAGAAAAGCTCAGCATGCAAATGTGCCTTTAAAAGACGTCTTATTCACATTGAGAGGATTCCTTTTATTCTTCCCACTAATTGTATTCCTAGTTGAGCAGTGCCCAGATGCTCGTTCGAACGTAGCTCCGGCTGTATCAAGCGACCTATTTTAGCTGCATTTCATTATGGCTGCTCCACATGGGGAATTACCAGTCCGTCCAATCTTCAGCCACTACAAGTCTTTCGAAACAGTTGCCTCCCCCTCATCCTAGGAGCTCCAAGATGGTCCCGGGTTGCCGTCCTTCACGCCGAACTGACCTCAAAAAATGGCTCTGAGCACTATGGGACTTAACATCTGTGGTCATCAGTCCCCTAGAACTTAGAACTACTTAAACCTAACTAACCTAAGGACATCACACACATCCATGCCCGAGGCAGGATTCGAACCTGCGACCGTAGCAGTCGCGCGGCTCCGGACTGAGCGCCTAGAACCGCGAGACCACCGGAACTGACCTCCCCACGCATATCTGATCACATCTCCAATGCAGAAGCTCGAAGCTCCTATGTAGGATCGACGAACTCAGGCCCGCTACCCGACACAGGGAATATACTGGCTCTGTCGCTCCACAATGGTGGCACCCAGTGCGGGTCCCTCGCGCGATCGTCGAGGCCCCCCAATAATTGGATCCAGTGAAAACCAACAGCCTTAGTAGGGTTCTCGGCTACAAGCCCTTCCCCCCTGCTTATGTCTGAATAATAAGACTTGAATAAATCCCTATACCCAGTAGTACCTTGGCAAACCTCGCAAAAAAAAAAAAAAAAAAAAAGGGAGAGACAGCATCTGTCTCCAGTTCAGAAGCTCCAGTTGAGGGGAAACAACTACTGTATCATATGGCTCTGAGCACTATGCGGCTTGACTTCTGAGGTCATCAGTCGCCTAGAACTTAGAACTAATTAAACCTAACCAACCTAAGGACATCACACACATCCATGCCCGAGGTAGGATTCGAACCTGCGACCGTAGCGGTCGCTCGGCTCCGGACTGTAGCGCCTAGAACCGCACGGCCACTCCGGCCGGCACTGTGTCATAGAAAGAGGTAAAGAGGTACAGAGGTGAGCGAGTGTGCAGGGGCTTACCCCATTTCACTGCTATTAGCGACACATCATCATACATGCCAGTGCCAGCATACAAAGGATTGCACCATAATCTAAGAGTGAAATTAAAAATTAAAATAACTTTTCTAAACTTTATCATGTTATGCTTCAATGTGTTTATGTTAACAATGTAAGGTCTGAGAATGATCCAATGAATATATTAGGCAAAATATGATACCTTAAGAAAAAAAATAAGGACGCTGAATAATAAGACTACAAAGCTAAAATTGTTCAGAATAAGCAAACGTATGTCCCAATTATAACTTACACGTCTCAACGTGATTAGAGCGATATTTTGGTTAAAGACGGCGTTTTAACGGGAAACTGAAGGCGCTGAAGACTCAGAAAGATGAAAATTCGTTTGTAACCGCAGTTACACGTAAACGCATTATATATATCCGACACCAATAAGCTACCTCTATTTGTTTTCATGTTATTTACTAAAGCCGGCCGGAGTGGCCGAGCGGTTCTAGGCGCTACAGTCTGGATCCGCGTGACCGCTACGGTCGCAGGTTCGAATCCTGCCTCGGGCATGGATGTGTGTGATGTCCTTAGGTTAGTTAGGTTTAAGTAGTTGTAAGTTCTAGGGGAATTATGACCTCAGCATTTAAGTCCCATAGTGCTCAGAACCATTTGAATTTTTTTATTTACTAAAAACAAAATTTCTAACGAAAATATCGTTACTCATGTAACTCTTCAGGCTTTCCCGGCGAGATCTTGACATGTGGAATAATCGGGCCTACTGCCGGATGTTTGTGTCGCTCTGGCACAATATTTCGGCCACGTAACTCTTGCCTTCTTCAGTTGCTACCTGAGACTGCCGTATTGGAGGATCTTGTCCATTTCGAACAACGCTCTCCATCGAAGATGTCAGTGATTTTGGTGCCTTCGTTTCGTTGAACGATTTGCGTTGCAGCGAGTGTGCTTGTTGCTTGGTTGCCCTAATGTACGTGTTGTTAAAGTAAGAGCAGGCGGCAGATCGTGTAACCACATGGAGACGAGCTGTTCAAAAAATGGTTCAAATGGCTCTGAGCACTATGGGACTCAGCCTCTATTTCATCAGTCCCCTAGAACTTAGAACGACTTAAACCTAACTAACCTAAGAACATGACGCACGTCCATGCCCGAGGCAGGATTCGAACCTGCGACCGTAGCAGTCCCGGGGTTCCGGACTGCAGCGCCTAGAACCGCACGGCCACCGCGGCCGGCACGAGCTGTTCCTATTTCCTTTTAAATATCCGCTATATATATATATATATATATATATATATATATATATATATATATATATACTAGGGACGTCGATCTGATGTCAATCAAAATACACTGAAAATCTCATACAGACAATACGTAAACTTCTGGATACAGTCCCTATATATATATATATATATATATATATATATATATATATATATATATATATATATATATATATATAGGGACTGTATCCAGAAGTTTACGTATTGTCTGTATGAGATTTTCAGTGTATTTTGATTGACATCAGATCGACGTCCCTAGTATATTGCTGTAAAATATGGGTCGATTCTATTGAAAGCACATATTCAGTTATTAGTAGAAACTCGTATTCTGTAAAGCTAGTCATTTATACGTAGTTTCTTTATATACGTGCATTTATTTGAAAGCACTCAGTTATTAGTAAAGGATCGTATTCTGTAAAAGCCAATCATTTGATCGCAGAACTTGATACTAGTGCATTTATTTTAATGCACTCACTCAGTATTAGTAAAAGTACAATTGATTCATCATTTATTCGTCTTGGTTAATGATCTCTTAACTTGTATTAATTGATGTTCGATTGGTGTTTGCGGTGTCTTCTGCGGTCTGTTTGTGTTCCAGTTGTCTGCGAGCTGGGGTGTGTGGGAGCGGCGCCACGTTCTGCTTCGGTGCACAGAAGCTGTGACGTGCCGTCTAATGGGACGTGACTCCCGGTTGGGTCCCGGGGTTTAGGTGTTGTTTTGGACGGCTGGTCTGCTGCTTCCGGCATTTTAAGTTAAGTCACCTTTTGCTCAGGGTAGTCTGGCGCCACTGCCCGTTTCGGTAAACATTTAACGCGTTTCATGTATATTTAAAAATATATAGGTTTTTTTATTTGCTTGGGAATGAATTGTATTAAATTGTCACTTTCTGCTGATTGTGTTATTTGGGTTCTTAACGAATTGGTGTGGGTTTCATAAATCACTTTCATATTGCAAATTATTGCCTTTTTAAAATAAATTATCTGTGCCACATTTCTTCAAATCACTTTCTGATTGTAATTTATTGTTTCTTTAAGTATTGAAATCTCTGTGGCTCATCTCTTTAAGTCAGTTTTCGTAATTGGAATTCGCTGCCTTGCTTGAGAAGCAAGCTATCTGTGATATTTTGGTATTGTCTTAAAGATGACTACGTGTTGATTGTCTCTTAGCTGTTCTATAAATATTATCTTTGAATAAATTGTTAATTTATTGATTTGGTAGTTGTTGTGTTTAAGGAGTGACATTATAGGGGCCTTGACCTTCCATACTAAGTGTACCCTTCATCCCGACTTCCTCAGACACAATGTGCTTTCTGAGCTGAAAGCCCTCTCGTGTTACATTGATGACTGCAAGATACAAAGCTTTACCCCTCGGCTGGGTCCGTCAACACCTACAATGGACTGTTGATGACTGGAAATATGTTGTCTGGTCTAAAGAGTCTCGTTTCATATTGTATCGAGCGGATGGACGTGTACGGGTATGGAGACAACCTAATGAATCCATGGACTGTTCAAGCTGGTGGGGGCTCTGTAATAGTGTGGGGGCGTGTGCAGTTGGAATGATATGGGACGCCTGATACGTCTAGATACGACTCTGACAGGTGACACGTACGTAAACTTCCTGTCTAATCACCTACATCCATTCATGTCCATTGTGCATTTCGACGGACTTAGGCAATTCCAGCAGAACAATGATACACCGTACCGTTCTGAGTTCAAACACTTCCGCTAGCCACCAAACTCCCCAGACGTCAACATTATTGATGATATCTGGGATGCCTTGCAACGTACTGTTCAGAAGATATCTCCACCCCTTCGTACTCCTACGGATTTATGGATAGCCCTGAAGGATTCATGGTGTCGTTTCTCTCCAGCACTATTTCAGACATTAGTCAAGTCCATGCTACTTCGTGTTGCGACACTTTTGCGTGCTAGCGAGGGTCCTACACGATATTAGGCAGGTGTACCAGTTTCTTTGGCTCTCCAGTGTCTGTCCACCAGTTTGGCATGTGGTGAATTGTACCAAACGGGATGTGAATCCTCTGCCGAAGAACAGCTTAGTGCCATCGCAGAGTGCGTTGATTTTTCAAGTCGACTACGCCACTGTGGTCAGCGCAGTTTCCGTAGAAGATTGTTCCTGATGGAAACTTTTGAACTGCAGTTCATGTAATGCCTCTTGAAAGTAAGAGATCTATCTAGTGCCGCTCCTACATACTTTGAGGTCTCACAGTGTTCCTGTTCCACACCTATCCGTACTTTCTTTAATTTGCTATCAACTTCCCTGTTCCTCAAGTGAAAATCAAGCACTTACGTCTCAGAGCGATTTGGTTCAAACTGGTTTTACTGTTATTATCTGGGAAGTTGTTTAAGTGCATTGGTGAGAATGTTCTGCACTGCTTCAAAATCTGTGCTGTGGGTGGTTAGAGCAACGTCACCGGCACTCAAGAGGTACCATACGTAGCAGAGTGATGAACCTATACCAACTCGTCCGACAATATTACCGAAGATACTCATAGAACTACTAGACTGTCAAAGGAAAGTGGGAGATGCATGCCAGTTACCAGTTCCCCATCCTCACAGTGTCGCCACATAAACTGGCAGAAAACAGAAGGCCTCATTCTTTCTTACATCAGATGCAAAGTCAGATCGTTGATAAAAAATTTCAATTCGCCAAACGTAGCATATCGAAACCAATCTCAGTTTTGCCTAGTCATGAACAAGCAGATGGTGTGTTGTTTGCGCAATTAATTTCGATAATCCCTTCCTATCATCCAACCTGTTAGTCGGCTCTTTCATTTCCTCACAATGTACGAGGGGCTGCTGAAAAGTAATGCCTCCGAACTTTTTTTTCATGTAAAAGCTCTTAAATCTTTTTAATTAAAACAGACGTTCTTAACATTCGACATCTTTATTCTTCATGTCCACATATTTACAGCCCTCTGCCATTAGAGGGCTCCGAACTGTAGCGTGTAACATAGCTGTGTGCAATGTAACTATGTCGGGGTGTGAGAAACAGCGTGCTGTAGTCGAGTTTTCAGCCACAGACCAGTTCGTCCGCACATGGAGCACCCTCTCCTTCGGCATGACAACGAGTGCTGCAACGTCTACAGCGATCCGACACCTTGGGATCACCGTCATCGATTATCCTCCATACAGTCCACACTTGGCACTCACTCCATCTTCAGGCCACGAGTGGCCTACCGGGACCATCCGACCGCCGTGTCATCCTAAGTGGAGGATGTGAAGAGGAGGGGCGTGGGGCCAGCACACCACTCTCCCGGTCCTTATGATGGTATTCTTGGCCGAAGCCGCTACTATTAATTGGCATCACGAGGCTGAGTGCACCCCGGAAAATGGCAACAGTGCATGGCGGCTTGGATGGTCACCCACCCAAGTTCCGACCACGCCCGACAGCGCTTAACTTTGGTGATCCCACGGGAACCGGTGTATCCACTGCGGCAAGGCCGTTGCCCTCAGACTTGGCCCCATCCAATTTAAATCTGTATCGAAAACTTAAAGAACACTTCGCCGACCACTTCCATACTGATGAAGGCGTGGAAGCAGAGGTGAGGCTGTGCCTCCACCGACAAAGTTCAAACATTCTGCAGTGATAGTATCAACAAAGCGGTCTCTCTTTAGGAGAAATGTGTACGTCGCGAGGGTGATTATGTTAAGAAATAAATACGTGGACGTGAAGAATTAAGAAGTAGAATGATAATAACTTTTGTGGTTCACTTCTCTAGAAAAGCATCAAGATGGAAACCAGAGTTGCCACTCCCGTCTTACGGAAGGATCACCGCCAACACTATTACATGCCCCAACTACGTAATACCTGCATAGGTGTTGCGGATGCAACCCAGCACGTTGACACACAAACCGATAGTCACGAACTGCCGGCCCACGTAAAACATCAGGCGATGTAAACTGAATGGTTTCAACGATATCCCTGAGCAGGTAGAATACCCATTTTATACTATGATTTAGAGAACTTGTATATCCAGACTTCTAACAAGGGTTTTAGAAACGGGAACGCAGTTTTTGGTGCCGTTCAGGATCACTTCGTCACGTGTGGTGCGACAGCATCACAATTATCTCGTCATTGTTTTTAATATTTTAGGTGCCGAAAGTATAATGAGGGGCGAAGAAGTTGTAAAATATCAGCGATACTGGTAAAGTAAGTAAAGTTGTAAGAGAGAAGAAAAGTAAGACACGGAAAATAGAGAAAATGGTTAAGTAATATTTAATATTTGATTCGAACTATGCTGCGCTAAAGACAGCACGATTGTATTTCAAATCAAATACCACAGACATACAAAAAAAGGAAAAATGCCTTCTATAAACGAAGTGACAGAACAATAAGAGAAGATGTAAGTAGATGTATGAATAACAATGACCGACAGAAGAGTTCTTTATTATACCGGGTGATCAAAAAGTCAGTATAAATTTGAAAACTTAATAAACCACGGAATAATGTAGATAGAGAGGTAAAAATTGACACACATGCTTGGAATGACATGGGGTTTTATTAGAACAAAAAAAAAAGTTCACAAAATGTCCGACACATCGCGCTGGACAGCAAAACGTCAGTGACTGCGCATGACAGTCGTGTATAAAACTGATTTAGTGAAGCGGAGGGCATTTCCGGTGCGGGCGTTTCAAAAGATGGCGGAAGATGACGATTGGTTGACTAACGTGTTGTGGTCCGACGAAGCTCTATTCACGCTCCAAGGGTCTGTCAACGCCCACAACTGCGGAATTTGGGCTACCGAAAATCCTAGGACTGTCGTGGAAACTCCATTTCACGACGAAAAAATCACAATATGGGTTGGATTTACCACATCTACCGTTATCGGGCCTTTTTTCTTCGAGGAAATGCGTGATTCTGGTTTTGTAACTGCTACCGTGACGGGTGAGAGGTACGCCGATATGTTACAGAATCGCATCATCCTCAGCCTGGCTGATAAACACCTGCTGGAACGTACGCTGTTTATGCAGGATGGCGCTCCACCCCATATTGCTAGACGCGTGAAAGATCTCTTGCGCGCGTCGTTTGGTGATGATCGTGTGCTCAGCCGCCACTTTCGTCTGTCTTGGCCTCCAGGTCCCCAGATCTCAGTCTGTGCGATTATTGGCTTTGGGGTTACCTGAAGTCGCAAGTGTATCGTGATCGACCGACATCTCTAGGGATGCTGAAAGACAACATCCGACAACAATGCCTCACCAGAACTCCGGACATACTTTGGTTCAAATGGCTCTGAGCACTATGGGACCAACTTCTGAGGTCATTAGTCCCCTAGAACTTAGTTAAACCTAACTAACCTAAGGACATCGCACACATCCATGTCCGAGGTAGGATTCGAACCTGCGACCGTAGCGGTCTCGCGGTTCCAGACTGCAGCGCCTAGAGCCGAATGGCCGCTTCGGCCGGCTCCGGACATGCTTTACAGTGCTGTTGACAACATTATTCCTCGACTACAGCTATTGTTAAGGAAGGATGGTGGACATATTGAGCATTTCCTGTAAAGAACATCATCTTTGCTTTGTCTTATTTTGATATGCTAATTATTGCTATTCTGATCTGATGAAGCGGCATATGTCGGACATTTTTTGAACTTTTGAATTTTTTTGGTTCTAATAAAACTTCATGTCATTTCAAGCATGTGTGTCAATTTGTACCTCTCTATCTACATTATTCCGTGATTTATTCAGTTTTCAAATTTATACTGACTTTTGATCACCCGGTATATACAAAGCAGCAGCTACAGCTTAATCTGCAAAGGCATTGGAAAAAAAGTAATACGAAGAAACAGTCTGAAGATTGTATTAACGGTGACTTAAGTTCTTGTTGAACACAAATGACAGGCCCAGCAAGATAGTAAGAGTGTGAAATTTGGAAAAAAAAATAAATAAAGACACAGTACAAAGATTTACATTCATGCCAGTTTTATCAAGTAAGAGAAGGGTGTGTCAAATGGAAATTAACAGAAGGCATCATCAGAATAATGACTGAACTTCTGTCAGTGGAAAATTATTCTCTAGTACCGCTTTCTTATCGATAACGTTTCCAGCCTTTCCGCTCTTACATAATTAACGAGCCAAAAAAATAATCTTTATTCATGATACTAACGCATTTGGCTGTACAACCACCCCGACGAGAAGTCAAGATAGGGCATCTTGTGTTAGCAATGCCAGGTATGAAACGTGAATTAGACTTTCGTCAGCCGTGTTGCCCATGAATCATGCTCTCGAGATAGAGCTCTGGTCCGGGGTGAGTTGTTGTCAAGAATGCGCGGGGCTGACAGCATTAAGAGGAGGAGATATGACTTGAAGAATGGAGGCGGGGGTCGGTTGAGCGGTCAGGCGGAGCCGAAGCAGTGACGGCGTCCGTGGGGACGCGTCACGTAAATCAAGGGAACGTTGACCCAGCAGGCAGCCGGGCAGTCGCTGTCGGGCCACCCATCAGCGCTCATCACCCGCCGATATCTCTATACGTCGGCCGGCCGCGCAGCGGCTCTGCCGGCCGCGTGGCTGCAACGGGCACAGTGGCCCAGCAGTTACGGTAACTTCTACAACCACACGTTCACGGTAAACAGATCCGCCACAGGTGTGAAATATTTTATTGACTGAAGTCTTCCACCACAGAAGTCGCTGTACACTACCACGGTTTCGGGGTCTTACCCCATCATCAGGTGTATCTTAGCCCCGACAACTACACTACTGGCCATTAAAATTGCTACACCACGAAGATGGCGTGCTACAGACGCGAAATTTAACCGACAGGAAGAAGACGCTGTGCTATGCAAATGATTAGCTTTTCAGAGCATTCACACAAGGTTAGCGCCGGTGGAGAAACCTACAACGCGCTGACATGAGGAAAGTTTCCAACCGATTTCTCATACACAAACATCATTTGAAAGGCGTTGCCTAGTGAAACTTTGTTGTGATGCCTCGTGTAAGGAGGAGAAATGCGTACCACCACGTTTCCGACTTGATAAAGGTCGGAGTGTAGCCTATCGCGATTGCGGTTTATCGTATCGCGACATTGCTGCTCGCGTCGGTCGAGATCCAATGACTGTTAGCTGAATATGGAATCAAATGGCTCTGAGCACTATGACTTAACATCTATAGTCATCAGTCCCCTAGAACGTAGAACTACTTAAACCTAACTAACCTAAGGACATCACACAACACCCAGTCATCACGAGGCAGAGAAAATCCCTGACCCCGCCGGGAATCGAACCCGGGCGCGGGAAGCGAGAACGCTACCACACGACCACGAGCTGCGGACAATATGGAATCGGTGGGTTCAAGAGGGTAATACGGAACGCCATGCTGGGTCCCAACGGCCTCGTATCACTAGCAGTCGAGATGACAGGCATCTTATCCGCTTGTCTGTAACGGATCGTGGAGCCACGTCTCAAATCCTGAGTCAACAGATGGAGACGTTTGCAAGACAACAACCATCTGCACGAACAGTTCGACGACGTTTGCAGCAGCATGGACTATCAGCTCGGAGACTATGGCTGCGGTTACCCTTGACGCTGCATCACAGACAGGAACACCTGCGATGGTGTACTCAATGACGAACCTGGGTGCACGAATGGCAAAACATTTTTTCGGATGAATCCAGGTTCTGTTTACAGCATCATGATGGTCGCATCCGTGTTTGGTAACATCGCGGTGAACGCACATTGCAAGCGTGTATTCGTCATCGCCATACTGGCGTATCACTCGGCGTGATGCTATGGGGTGCCATTGGTTACTGTCACCTCTTGTTCGCATTGACGGCACTTTGAACAGTGGACGTTACATTTCAGATGTGTTACGACCCGTGACTCTACCCTTCATTCGATCCCTGCGAAACCCTACATTTCAGCAGGGTAATGCACGACCGCATGTTGCAGGTCCTGTACGGGCATTTCTGGATACAGAAAATGTTCGACTGCTGTACTGGCCAGCACATTCTCCAGATCACTCACCAATTGAAAGCGTCTGGTCAATGGTGGCCGAGCAACTGGCTCGTCACAATACGCCAGTCACTACTGTTGATGAACTGTGGTATTGTGTTGAAGCTGTATGGGCAGCTGTACCTGTACACGCCATCCAAGCTCTGTTTGACTCAATGCCCAGGCGTATCAAGGCCGTTATTACGGCCAGAGGTGGTTGTTCTGGGTACTGATTTCTCAGGATCTATGCACCCAAATTGCATTAAGATGTAATCACATGTCAGTTCGAGTATAATATATTTGTCCAATGAATATCCGTTTATTATCTCAATTTCTTCTTGGTGTAGCAATTTTAATGGCCAGTAGTGTAATAGGCAAACATCTACCGTAGGTGGACCGTGAAGTAACATCCCAAACTGTGGCTGCGGTAGACGTTTGCCTATTAGTTATTAGGGCTTGGACAAGACGTGCTACTACTGCTGGATTTTAGATACACTCGATGACGAGGCTAAGACCCTGAAACCGTGGTAGTGTATAGCAACGTCTCTCGTACCAACCTTCGGTCAATAAAGTATTTTACAACTGTGGCGGATTTCTTTACTATGAACATTTTGCAGAACAGTTATGGATGTCCTACAAATAAAAGTTTCCAGAATGAGATTTTCACTCTGCAGCGGAGTGTGCGCTGATATGAAACTTCCTGGCAGATTAAAACTGTGTGCCCGACCGAGACTCGAACTCGGGACCTTTGCCTTTCGCGGGCAAGTGCTCTGGAAGTTTCAAATAAAAGTTTATCTGCAACTACATCCATACTGTGCAGACCACTGCGAAGTGCATGGCAGAGGGTTCTTCTAATTGTACCACTTTTAGGGTCTCTTCCAATTCCATTCCCGTGACCATAACGGCACTGAGACGGCGGAAGACACAGAAAAGGCTGAAATACAGAATATCTTTTTAGAAAAGTGCTCCACAGAGGAAGGTCGCACTGTAGTGCTTCCTTTAAATCGTCGAACGACAAAGTGACTGATACAAATAAGTGACCATGGGATATAAAAGCAAATAAAATCGCTCAGCAGCGAGAAAGCCACTGGACTTGGAGAGATACCTGTACAGTTCACATAATATGAAAAAACTTGCCCCTCTTCTAGTAGCAGCGTATCGTAGGTGTCCTGATGAATGTAAATCATCCACATTACACTTTTAGTGTTGTGCCTTCTTTTTTATTACTTTTTTCCAAGTTTCACACTCTTATATTCTTTGCTGGGCCTGGCATTTCTATTCAGTAAGAACTTAAGTGATCGTTACTATAATCTTCAGACAGTTTTCTAGTATTTTTTATTACTTTTTTCCAACACCTTATCGGATTAAGCTGCAGCTGCAGGTTATATGCAAAATATAGGACTCTTCTGTGGGTCATTTTTATTCATATATCTACTTACATTTTCTCTTGTTCTGTCACTTCGTTAATAGGAGACAGTTTTTTTCTTTTTTGTGTGTCTGTAGCATTTGATTTGAAACGGAATCGTGCTCTCCTTAGCACAGCATAGGTCGAATCAAATTTAAATATTAATTACTCATATTTAACTAATTTTCATATTTTATTTTGCTTCTCTCTCTTACAACTTTACTCACTGTTCCCATTTCGATCATCATTTATAACTTCTTCGCCTCTCAGTACATTTTCGGTATCTGATTATACTAAAAACAATTCTGTAGTCGAAAGGCACATAACCAAGTGATCTTGAACAGCACGAAAACCTGGGTCACCGTTTTTGAATCCCTTGTTACCATGGTGGGTATACAGGTTCTCGAAATCATAGTATAAAGTGGATTTTTGTTCGACTCATGGATATCGTTGAAGGCAATTAATTTACATATGTTAAGTTTTACGTGGGGGAGACGGAAGTTAGCGACATGTAGTTCGTGCCGGCCGCTGTGGCCGAGCGGTTCTAGGCGCTTTAGTCTGGAACCGCGCGACCGTTGCGGTCGCAGGTTCGAATCCTGCCTCGGGCATGTATGTGTGTGATGTCCTTTGGTTAGTTCGGTTTAAGTAGTTCTAAGTTCTAAGGGACTGATGACCTCAGATGTTAAGTTCCATAGTGCTCAGAGCCATTTGAACTATTTTGTGGTTCGTGACTGTCGGTGTGTGCCAACTTACTGGCTTACGTCTGAAACACCTATGTAGGCTTTACGCAGTTAGTGCATGTAACAGTGTTGGCGGTAACCCTTTCTTAAGATAGGCCGCGCTGGATTAGTCGAGCGGTCTAAGGCGCTGCAGTCATGGACTGTGTGGCTGGTCCCGGCGGAGGTTCGAGTCCTCCCTCGGGCATGGGTGTGTGTGTTTGTCCTTAGGATAATTTAGATTAAGTAGTGTGTAAGTTTAGGGACTGATGACCTTAGCAGTTAAGTCACATAAGATTTCACACACATTTGAACATTTTTTTCTTAAGATGGGATTGGTAATTCTAGTCTCCATCTGATGGTTGGGAACAAGCGCAAGTCATGCCTGTTGTCAACAAGGGTCGTCGAACATAGGCACAAATCATCATCATCAACACCATCTCAGCCTTTTCCCACGTCATGTGGGGTCGACGTTGCTCTGCTGGATCCTTCTCCTCCATAAATGCCTTTCAGTGCTTCTTCTCTGGGCCATCCTTTCTCCCATAGGTCCCCTGCTACCTTACCATCTCAGTTCCGGTCTTCGTCTTCTCCTTGGCCCTTCGATTTCTAGGTCTTCAATTCTTCTCCCCACATAATACTCTCCTCTTCTCTAACATGACCATACCGTCTTAGACT
Organism: Schistocerca nitens; assembly: GCF_023898315.1. NCBI lineage: Eukaryota > Metazoa > Arthropoda > Insecta > Orthoptera > Acrididae > Schistocerca > Schistocerca nitens. The sequence goes on along the minus strand of NC_064615.1, from coordinate 243,725,459 downwards.
TCTTTCTTGGATCTTCTTCCCTATGGGCCCCACTTTCGTTGTTCCCCTGATGTACTCATTCCTTAGTCTATCCTTTCGTGTCACCCCACTCATCCATCTTAACATTCTCATTTCTGCCACTTCCATCTTTTGGGCTTTTGTAATTGGCCATGTTTCTGCACTATGCAGCATCGCAGCCTCACCACAGACTTGTAAAGCTTTCCTTTCATTCTTTAGCTAACTTTATCACACAGTACTCCGATCAGTTTCCTCCAGTTTATCCATCCACTATTTATCCTGTGCTGTATATCGACCTCCAGTCCTCCATCACTTTGCATGTAAGAGTCTAGAGATTAGATTCAGTTTTCGTCCTACAGGTACAAAAAATGAGATGATTCTCGTGGGTGTGGAACATGTCAGAAAGTATAGCATAAAAACATAAAACATTTGAATATAATACTTACTACCCCGATCATTTGTCAGGAGATAGCCGAAATAGGTTAATACAATGCAGTAAACTGGAACAGCTAATATTTACAGAATTAACACCCTATCAGAATGAAACACTGTTATGGACTATTAAAAAAATTTATGATACACATAATACCTAATCTTGACTGTTGTGACCAAGTGTTGTCAAAACTGAAATCTAACAGATATTTTCACTTAAGGTGACTTAACAGTCTCTGTTAAGATATTCATTTATGGAGTAGAAGGAGTTGCCTATCAGAAAGTCTTTCAAACACTGGTTAAACCGTACTTTATCTGAAATCAAGTTTTTAATGGTTGCTAGTAATTTATTGAAAATGTGTGTTCCAGAATATTGGACCCCTTTTTGGACCAAGCTAAGTGGTTTTAGGTCTTTATGTAGAGTGTTCTTATTCCTAGTATTAATACTATGTATTGAGCTATTGGTTGTAAATAGAGATGTATTACTTACAACAAATTTCATTAAGGAATAAATATACTGAGAAGCAGTGGTTGGGATACGAAGTTCCTTGAACAGGTTTCTACAAGATGTTCTTGAATTTACACCGCAAATGATTCTTATCACACGCTTTGCACCCTAAAAACGTTTGCTCGGCTTGATGAGTTGCCCCAGAATATCATACCACACGACATAATAGAATGAAAGTAAGCAAAGTATGCAAGTTTTTTTTATGTTTGTATCTCCAACATCTGACATCATTCTCACAGCAAATGCAGAGTCGCTTAGGCGCTTAAGCAATTCTGTGGTAAGCCCTTCCAAACTGAATTTATTATCCAGTTGTAATCCCTGAAATTTAACACTGTCAACCTCTTCGATCTGCTTGTCTTCATGTGTTAAACCCATCCTGGAAGGAAATCTCTTACAGGTTCTGAACTGCATATAGTGAGTCTTCTCGATGTTTAATGACAGTGAATTAACTTTAAACCATTTATTAATGTCAGTGAAAATTTGATTAACAGCTATTTCTAAATCTGTACTTGACTTGCTACTTATTGCAATGCTGTATTATCTGCAAACAAAACAAACTTAGCATCTGGCAATGTAACAGATGAGAGGTCATTGACTTACACAAGGAAAAGCAATGGAGCCAAGAAGGAACCTTGAGGAACACCACATGTGACTAATTCGCAGTCAGATGAAGACTGACTGCTTACTGCGCAGCTATTTCGCAACGACACCCTCTGTTTCGCAGCATTGCCGGTGACACCATAACATTGTAATTTACTTACGAGAATGCTGTGGTTCACACAGTCAAAGGCTTTTCACAGGTCACAGAAAATGCTAGTAGCCTATAATTTATTATCTAATGAATTAAGTACATTCTCACTGTAAGTGTAAATAGCTTTCCCTATAACAGAACCCTTAAGAAATCCAAAATGTGACTTGGACAATATTTTATTTACAGTCAGATGCTTAAGGAGACGCTTGAACGTAATATTTTCAAATATTTTTGAGAAAGCCGGCAAAAGTGAAATTGGTTGATAGTTTGATGGTATCTCTTTATACTCCTTCTTGTTAAGAGGCTTAACTTCAGCATATTTTAGCCAGTCTATAAATGTTCCACCTATAAGAGATTGATTACACGTCTAACTTAAGATAGAACTTGACTCGCATGAGCACTCTTTGATTTTATGATGGATGCTACTTCTTTGGGAGACGTGGGTGTCATTTCCATTTTACTGAAGTTTATTTTAAAGACTGGTCTCAGATACTCCATTGCACTGTTCACCGAACCTGATAGCCCCAAGCTGTCAGTAACAGAAATGAAGTACTTGTTTAAGAGATTTGCAACACTACATGTACTTGGTACCAAAGTCTCATTTATGTTTAGAGCTATCTGTTCCTCTGCCTTTTTGGTCCCACCTGTCTCTGTCTTCACAATATCCCACACAGTTTTTATTTTCTTATCTGATGTAATTATCTTTTTCTCATAATAAAGCTGCTTCGATTTCTGGACTACTTCCTTCAATATTTTACAGTATTCTTTGTAATACATTACAATTCTGACATCAGAGCTGTTCCTAGATGGTAGATACAGTCTCCTTTTTGTCCTACATGATATCTTAGAGAAAGCTTTTGACAACGTTAACTGGAATACTCTCTTTAAAATTCTAAAGGTGCCAGGGGTAAAATACAGGGAGCGAAAGGCTATTTACAATTTGTACAGAAACCAGATGGCAGTTATAAGAGTCGAGGGACATGAAAGGGAAGCAGTGGTTGGGAAAGGAGTGAGACAGGGTTGTAGCCTCTCCCCGATGTTATTCAATCTGTATATTGAGCAAGCAGTAAAGGAAACAAAAGAAAAATTCGGAGTAGGTATTAAAATTCATGGAGAAGAAGTAAAAACTTTGAGGTTCGCCGATGACATTGTAATTCTGTCAGAGACAGCAAAGGACTTGGAAGAGCAGTTGAACGGAATGGACAGTGTCTTGAAAGGAGGATCTAAGATGAACATCAACAAAAGTAAAACGAGGATAATGGAATGTAGTCAAATTAAATCGGGTGATGCTGAGGCGATTAGATTAGGAAATGAGACACTTAAAGTAGTAAAGGAGTTTTGCTATTTAGGGAGTAAAATAACTGATGATGGTCGAAGTAGAGAGGATATAAAATGTAGACTGGCAATGGCAAGGAAATCGTTTCTGAAGAAGAGAAATTTGTTAACATCGAGTATAGATTTAAGTGTCAGGAAGTCGTTTCTGAAAGTATTTGTATGGAGTGTAGCCATGTATGGAAGTGAAACATGGACGATAACCAGTTTGGACAAGAAGAGAATAGAAGCTTTCGAAATGTGGTGCTACAGAAAAATGCTGAAGATAAGGTGGGTAGATCACGTAACTAATGAGGAGGTACTGAATAGGATTGGGGAGAAGAGAAGTTTGTGGCACAACTTGACTAGAAGAAGGGATCAGTTGGTAGGACATGGTTTGAGGCATCAAGGGATCACAAATTTAGCATTGGAGGGCAGCGTGGAGGGTAAAAATCGTAGAGGGAGACCAAGAGATCAATACACTAAGCACATTCAGAAGGATGTAGGTTGCAGTAGGTACTGGGAGATGAAGAAGCTTGCACAGGATAGAGTAGCATGGAGAGCTGCATCAAACCAGTCTCAGGACTGAAGACCACAACAACAACATGATATCTTTATTCCGTGTGTAATCCGCCGTTTATTTTTTGACTTCTGTGTGATTGGAGTTACCTTTAGCGGAAAACAATTTTCAAAAGTGGAGGCAACTTTATTAATGAATGCTTTGTATTTTCCATTTGAGTCAGACGTATTGTAAACATCTATCCAGTTCATGTCTTTGAGCAATTTCCTGAATTTCTCAATTTTTGACTTATTTATTACCCTCCTGCACTCACATTTAATAGATCTTTTTATCCTGACAAGTTTCAACATTTAACACAAGATGCTGCATGTCATGATCAGATAGCTCATTTAATATTGGTTTTGTGATATGACTTTTTCCCTTGATTTGTCTACAAAGATATTATCAATGTCAGTCTCAGAGCATTTACATATCCTGGTAGCAAAGTCATTTAAATTTCTTGACCAGAGTCAGTTTTCTCCTTGCAGGTTAATATATAGATCTTTGGCATCCTTTGTACACATATACTCTGTTTTCACCCTGCTAATTCTCATTCCCCTTTCCTCTAGAGCTTTTCTCCACTATTCAGGCTTGTCTTGAAGTGCCTCCTGGGTGGGTTCATATATAACAACATCATCAGCAAACATTATGCTCCAAGGTGCCTCTTTTTCCACATCCATGACAAGGTCAAAGAGATATGGGCTGAGAGCAGATCCTTGATGTAGTCCTACTCTCACTGGAAATGCCTTTGTTGCACCTGCACTGCTCCTGACTTGTCATTACACCTTCATACATGTCTTCTACCACCATGATATATTTTTATAGCAGTCATTTACTTCTCAGACATCTCCTCTCTCTTGCCTTGGCACTCTGTCATATACCCTCTCAAGATCGATAAAAGCCATATGCAGTTCAGCTTGTACTTCTCTGTGCCTCTCCATCAGTTGCCTTAGTGCAAATATTGCGTCGGTTGTTCCTCTTCCCGGCATAAATCGAAACTGTTCTTGACTTAGTTGAGTTTCTAGATGCAATCTTTTCTCAATTATCCTTTCCCAGATGTTCATTGTGTGGGACGTCTCTTTTATCCCTCTATAATTGCCACAGTTTTGGATATCACATTTCCCCTTGTATATGGGAACCAGTAAACAGCTTCTCCATGCATGCGGCTTTCTTTCTCCTCTCCAGATGTTCTGCATTAGATCCCAGAGAATATCAGTTCCCTATTCTCCCAGACTTTTCCGTGCTTCTATTGGGATTGGGTCTGCCCCTAGGGCCTTCCCATTTTTCATTTTCTTCATCGCTCTGTTCGATTTCTTTCTTACTTTGGATCATTCCTTCGTTTATATCTCCATCCTCATACTTCTCTCGTATATTTTCCTCATTCTATAGCCTTTCGAAGTACTCCCACCACGTATTCAGGATTTTCTCAAGGTCGTGTAATACTACACCTGATTCCTCCTTTATCTGCCTCATTGATGTTATGTCTTTGGCCGCCTTATCTCTTGCTTTAGCAATCCGTAGGAGTTGCCTGCCGTCCTGTCTTCTTTCCAACTCTTCATATGCCTCTTCCATTGCCTCAGCCTTTGCTTTTACCACTGCTCTTTTTGCCATCTTTTTTGCAGTCTTGTAGGCTACCCTGTCCTCCTGTCTTTCTGTTATGTCCCATTGTTTTTCTGCATCTTTCTTCAGTTTTATTCATTCCACAACCATGCCTTCTTATCTTCTAGTGGTCCCTTTCCTGTTGTTACACCCAACACATCTTTTCCAGCTTTTGTAATTACATTGCTATTATAACTCCACCACTCCTGTACATCCTCTGGTAATTTCTTTTCTCTTAATACTGTTTCCTTGAATTTTTCTCGCAACACCTCTTCTTTCAGTTACATTATTCTTTGTTCTCCTCCCTTGATACATTTACGTCTTTTCCCCACTACCATTTCATAATCGGCCACTACGAGTTTGTGATGCGCAGCCACACTTTCATTATACATAACCATGGTATTCTTTATTTCCTTCATGTGTTTCCTTCTGGACAACAAGTAGTCTAACTGATTTTTATGGACAAATGTTGATGGTGTTGGGACAGCAACCAGCCACAAATTTTCTTTCAGTTCGTTTATTCAAAGGGCATCGTTACCGGTTTCGAATCGTTGTGATTCATCTTCAGACGGTTTACATGCTTTCCTTATAATATATATTGCGTTTTTTACAGATTAATTGTCGTGAAATGTCGGTTTGGAGTGTTTGTTTTCATAACATTCGTCCAACAGAGTGAATACATTCCCACTGCATTCTTATTGTTGTACAGGTAAATTTTTCTCACTGAACACTTTAGATTTGTCACTGAAAAGATTTCTACTACGCACCACATGTTTTGATACATGTATCAAAACATGTGGCTCTCTGAGAAGAATATTAACAATGAGAAAGTCCAGAAACACCACAATAACACTTGTTGATTTCAAGAAGGCCTACGATTCCATAGACACTTTTCAATACACTGGAAGAAATGAAGGTAGACAACAAGACCAGAAAACTAATCCAGGAAACGTTAACAAATACAAAATCCAAAGTGAAGTTCATGGGAGAGATCTCGGAACCGTTCGAAATCAAGACAGGAGTGAGCCAGGGAGATAGCCTGTCACCCATTTTATTTAACGCAGTTTTAGAGAAAATAATCGAGACATGGGGCAAAGAAGCCAATGAGGTAAAGATGAGAAGACACAAAAATAGAACCTTCAACATAAAAGGTCTGGCCTTTGCCGATGATATAGCCATCATAACAAATAACAGAAACGAAACCAAGGAAGCCCTAGAGACACTACACGAAATTGTAACCAGAACAGGACTACAAACTTCGTATGAAAAAACGCAATACATGGCCACGAAACCCACAGACAGAAACCCCCTGGTAACAAAGTATGGAAAGATAGCGCAAGTAGAAAGTTTCAAATACCTGGGAGAGATTATACAGAAAACACCCGACAGCTAATGAAGAAAGAGTTGCAAAGCTACAAAAATCTTTCAGACTTAAATGGAACCATTACAACAAAAGAAGTATTTCCGTTGATGCCAAATTAAGACATTACAAAACATTAGTCACACCAGAAGCCTTGTGTGCCTCAGAAATGACAGTAATCAAGGGAAGAACGAAAATCAAGGAAATGGAATAGCAAGAGAGGAAAATTCTGAGAAATATCAATGGGCCAGTTCAGAGACAGGGGATCTGGATAAAAAGATCGACAAAAGAACTGTACAAACAGACAGAGACAATTGCAGACAACATCAGAAAAAGAAGGGCTAAATTCTATGGGCACATTTAAAGGGTGAACGAAAATAGGCTGATCAAGAAGATTCTTAACACAGTGATGAGTGATACGATGAAAACTAACTGGGCAAAGGAAATCATGGAAGACCTCAAGAAACTAAATATGTCCACAGAATAAATAACAAATAGAGAAAAATACAGAGAAAATATCAGGAAACAGAAATTCGAGGAAACACCAAAAGAGAAGAAACCAGGAAAGAAGTGGACAGAACACAGGAAGAAGAAACACAGTGAATACATGAGAGGTTTTTGGGAAGAGAAAAGAAAGAGACAAAAAAAGTGCCATGAAAATTGATTGCGTTTTACCGCTCTCCTAAATGGGGAATTAACGATAATAATAATATAATAATAATATGACCTAGTAGGTAAAGTCGGACGGAAGTTACTTCGGGCGTATCCCAAGGGACTGTCATAGTCGATTAATTTTCACAATATATATCTATGACCTAGTAGGTAAAGTCGGAAGGTTGTGTACAAAGATTGTGTACAGGGATGTTCGAAACGCTAGAAAATTGCAACAAAGTGCAGGAAGACCTGCAGAGGATCGACACTTGGCGCAGGGATTGGCAGTTGACCCTCGAAATAAACAAATATAATATATTGCTTATACATAGACAGGAAGACACGTTATTGCATGGTTACGCGATTGCAGAAGAATCGCTGTAAGCAGTTACTTCCATCATACATGGAGTACACGCACCAACTTAAAGTGGAACGACTACATAAAACTAATGGCGAAGGAGGCTGACGCCAGATTGAGATTCATTGGAAGAATCCTTAGGAAAAGTAGCCCGTCAACAAAGGAGTGAGCTAACAAAAGCATCGTTCGACAAATACCTGAATACTGTTCGTCAGTCTGGGATCCGTGTCAGACAGGACTGGCAGAGGAACTAGAGAAGATCCAAACGCAGCACGTTCATTAAGGTTCATTTAGTAAGCACGAAGGCGTTATGGAGATGATCAACCAACTTTGTTGACAGACGCTGTAAGAGACCAGAGACCCGTTCTACACCACGGTATCGTTTACTGTTAAAGTTTCGGGAGCATACATACCTAGAAGATTCAAAAAATATATTCCTCCCTCCTACGTGTATCTAGCGAAAAGGCCATGTACATAAAATTAGAGAGATTCGAGCCCACACGGAGGCTTACCGTCAGACGTTCTTCCCCCAAACTATTCGCGATTCGAACAGAAAAAGGGGTACACAAAGTACCCTCCACCACACACCGCAACGTGGCTTGTGGAATATAGATGTAATTGGGAAGAATTACTGGTTAAAAGGATCAGTGCGGGCTGTAATAAGTATATTATTCTCTCTCCGCAATCGATGTTTAAGCAGTTGTAACGGATTCCCCGATTAGTTTCTGCTGGGAGTCGAAAAAACATGTAACCATTGCATGGGGGCTTAATTATAATAAAATGCAAATATTTTTTATTTTTTTGCTTTAGTAGCTGTCTGTCCGATTACGAAGTCTCGTAACGGTTGGCCCTGACTAGTATTATTACGCTATCTGACTGCATAGAACAATAACAAAGACTGAAATGAAAATTTTCGTTAACACAATTAATTAATTAAGTCCCCAGCAACTATAAAACCTACGAAACCAAAGCACAAGTGTAACTGTTCTGTGTGTGGAAGTATGACTCAACGTACGCATCTGGCACGGTTCTTCTTCAATAACACAAGAAATTTTAAATATCATTTATACTGAATTAATTAAAGAAAATAAAAATACCATAATTACTCAAGAGAACCAGAATTACACTCTAATCCCAGAACACAAGCCAGATGCTTTGTTGACTGAACCTGTAATGAAGCATTATTTACGACATTAAATAATGAAAAATAAATCAAGTTTCGTTACCTTCATATATTGACCAAAATCACTCTAATCATTACAATATATCTCCACACCGACTCGCTATTACCACATCTCAACAAGAACTTTTCAGTATCACATCTCAGCAAGCGCTCCCTACTAGCACATCTCAACAAACACTCTCTGCTACGAGTTCTTAACAAGCACTGACTACCACGAGCTCTCCCCAAGCACTGCCCACTACGACATCTCAATAATCACTGCCAGTGGAGGCGGCGGAACAATACTCTCTAGCGCGATCTCTGGCGCTGTGGCTCAGTGTAGCCACCTTTCACCATTCGTACTGATCTTTATTGTGTACGTCTAGTGCGCCTTGTTAGACCTATTTGGAATGGGTCCCAAAATCTTCAACAATATTGCAGAAAGAGGAGCACAACTTGAGGTTGTGTTGTTATCTGGGGATCGAGTGACAGGGAAGGTGAGTAATCCTGTGGAGCGCCAGAGCGCAAATGAGATATGCTTCAATTGACAATCATTTACTGTCGAGACTTTTACAGTCAGTGCGTCTCCATCCTGGCGTTGCGTAGCGGTGACCCTGCTGCGACCGCACTGCTTTGAAAGTGCGATGTGGTACGCCAGTGACGGGCGAGGAATGTGCTGAGCGCAGGTCCTGGCGTTGCCTGTGGTCAGCGCCATGACCTGCAAGAGGGTGCGCCAGCCGTGCGTCTCTGCAGCCCAGTCTGGCTGTCGACATCCGTTGGAGCCTCAGTGGTATCGGTGAATAAAGCTGTGCTCTGGCTGGATACCAGAATACTGCGTACTCCTGTAGTCGGCTGTCGAGATGGCGTGCAGGTGGAAGGCTCGGCAGCAACATGAAGGACAGCTCTAATAGTAGACCCAGGACACAGCCGGTAACGCGGTACTTGTACTGCCCAGTACCGGCCCAGCGCCCGAGCTCAACAGTTTGCAGGCAGACAGATGGTTCTTCATCCACGGAAGATCGCCTTGACCTCTTCCACAATCACTGTCGTGACTGGCAGGCGTGCAGGTTGCAGATCAGAACTCACCTTCGTGGCCGGACAGCTGTGAACATGTTGCAGTGGTCTCCAAGTTGGCAACAGCTTGTAGGCACTTGCTGAATTTACCAGAGCTTCCTGTAACTAAATAGAGCTGATTGTAAGTCAGTCCCCATGATGCATATGGAATGGCCTCTCTTTGACCTTGAGGAAGGCAGCTGTTTTATAGGAGACGATGATGATGATGTGATTCTACCCCACCCCCCACCCCCCCACCCCCCACCCCATCACACACACACAGGTGACTGGTGACCGAAAGGTGCCGCCGTTTTCCGAGCCTGTCAGCAGTCTCTCCTGCTGTAGAATTATCTTCAGAGTTTCAGGGCGTTCCATTATGCGAAGTTGTCATCCTGAAAGGTGTTCCTGTATCTTCTCTATGTGAAGTTGCTACATTTAGCCTCGTTACAGTAGAGCATTACGAGTGCTCCGCACTTTTTTCAAAGTTCTGAATGCACATGACATCCTTCTTGCACACTTTGATGATACGAGCTTCTAGATTGTTTATACTTTAGGCCTGCCGTGTTGAGTTTCGGTTATATGACACAATTGCGTAGCCGGCAGACACGCCCCAGGTAGCGACGTCTCAATCGGTTTCTAACAAAATTTTATTCCTCGACTTACTATTCTACTGTGCATCAGTTATTTAAGCAAAATTCCTATAAGGGAATTGCGTTATCCTAGTATCGTATCAGTGAGCGAAGTCTGCCATCTGTTTTGGCGACAGATGAGCCTGAATTCTGAATTTATTGCCAGTGGCGACGCAGAACGTTATTTTGAATGGAGAGTCATCAACAGATGTAGAAATAGCAACAAACATGCCCCAAGAAGCTGCGTTGTGACTCTTACCCTTGTTGTTGTATGTTATCTACCTGGCAGACAGTATTAATACTAGAATAGGACGTATTTCAGATGATGCATTTACGTATCTACTTTGAAGTGCTGTGTAAAAACAGTGCGCAGTTATCCAATGAAGTCTTCATAAGGTCACAAACTTATTAAAATACTGGAAATTTTCTTTCAAAGTCCAGAAATGTAGACCTGTGCACCCCGGAAATGGCAAAAACATCATATTCAGTGACTCCAATATCAATGAATGGTAAATGGTACCAGTTATCCGTTAACTCATAGAAATGCTTGGATGGAACAATTTGTGTGAACACTAAATGGACTGATGCTAAAGGCCCTGCCGCAGCTGATGCAGATGGCCGTATTGGGTTCATTGGCAGGATACCTGGAAAATGTAGTGAGTATGTAATGGAGACTGCTTACACAACATTAATGTATCCAGCCTTAGAACACTGCTCAAATCTGTACACTCGCAGTTAATACATATTCAAAGAAGAGCAGCACGAATGGTAAGAATTTGTTCGAGGAACGGAAGTGTGTCTTGGAAACATTCGAAAACCTGGATTGGCAGATACTTGAAGATAGATGCCAATTGTCCCTTGAAAGCCAAATTAAAAACATCCAGGAACCGATGTTAAGTGAAGAAACTAGAAACATACTTGAGCCCCCTACATATCGGTCCCATAACAACCATGAGAGTCATTACAGCGCCCACAGCTAAGCAGTTATTCTTCCCGCCCTCCATAAGCGATTGGAACGGGAAAAAAGTCTAACGTACGATTCAGTGCTGAGTACCCTCGACCATGCACTTCACTGCGGTTTGTAGAGTATCTATGTAGATGCAATTGTAGATAAACAATGGATACAAAAATGGGGCTAGATTAGAGTTTAATTCTTTAAGTGGGGTATTCAGTGCAGCACCGCAGTGTCAAACCTCCTAAAGTTGTTGTAAGGTAACGATATCCTCGAAAACTTCCACGGTCACCTCACATCTCAATTAACTGATAAGTGATTAAAATGTTGCATATTTAAAGTAATATTTAAATTCACCTGAACTCATCCACAATTTTATGTAGCAGTTTGACGATAGAAGGCCGCGTCAAGGTAAAACAACCGAGCGAGGTGGCGCAGTGGTTAACAAACTGGCCTCGCGTTCGGGTGGACGACGGTTCCAATTCGCGTCCGGCAATCCTGATTTGAGTTTTCCTTGATTACCCTAAATTGCTTCAGGCAAATATTGGGGTGGTTCATTTGAAAGGGCACGACCGACTTCCTTCCCTATCCTTCCCTAATGCGATGGGACCGAAGACAACGCTGGTTGGTCCCCTCCCACAAATCTACATCCCAACCAAGAAAAGACAGGTTATTCAGATGATGTGGATGTCAACCGCAGGGGAGGTTTGGGGAAGCGTACCGTGCGACGCAGGGACTCTGGGACCAGTGCAGCGTCACGCCGCTACAGAGGGAAAGAGAGAGAGAGAAATAGGACACCGAGAGTGTCGGGACGTAGCGTGGAGGACAACGAATGACATGTGCGTGCAGAAATATGGAGAATATTAACAGTATTTAGATACACACTGAAGGTACAAGATAGGAGTGATTACTGCTTATGAAAATTAATCGAAAAGGCTTTATTTGAAAAGGTAATAGCCATCGTGAAACGAGGATGTACAGTAGACGATAATCTAGCATACTAACTGTACATTTAATATTTATCCTATAAAGATGAACGCTCTCAGCCACAGCTCACCATCATCTTGCAGATAACAAATAGAATACTACACGTATGTGTAGAAGAATACTTCTGGTAACGTAGATACATCAAAACACCCTTTCAAGATAAAGAGAAGGCAATTCATTTCTCGAGTTTAAATACTGCATGTCACGTATTCTCTCACCATCATTTCATTGTTGTAAGATTGTATCATATACACAGTTACAAATTTCGTTGCGCAGATAAACAGTGACATTGACATTTAAGAGGCAGAAACCCTTTAAATAGTAAAACTACAGTATTACTGAAAAATTTACAGACAAAGAGTTTTTTCAACTCTGATGGCGTTTTCAGCTACCACAGTATCCATCTGGAATAACGAAAAACCACAGGTCACCTTCCCATCAGTAACGATTCTGTACCAATTTGAGGGCAGGAATTGTAGAAGTCGATCCAAACGCACCTTATTTTCTGACAGTCCTTCTGAATGGTGCAGTAGGCGTTCATTCTAGATGTGCTGCCACAGTTGAGATTGCCTGTTGTTACCTACGAGAGGATGTGGCTTTAATACGACGGTGCATCAACCCACTTCTTTAGTAATGTCCGTAAGCACCTGTACAACATCGCTGCAATGGAAGGGACGATCCTGTTCCATGACCGGCGCGACCGCTGTATTTGACTCTGGTATCACGACATGGCGACTTTGAAATCCCTCTAGACTGCGTGGAACTGAACAGCTAGCCGGAGCTGTTGGGCCGTGACGCCATACACCACTCCGCTGTCCAATTACAGCTATCGGGCACCTGTTGAATTCAGCTGTGCAGTGGCATCAAACTGGTGTATTCGCTTCGCTATCGACTGATTGCCTTAGGGCACTGTTGCGATCTTGGTCTCCACTTTCGCTACGTCTCGAATGTTCTCTCTCTGCATAACTCGTTGCATTTGTAGTGCCGTCTTTACTTGTGCGTTGTTTGGCTCAGCAATCAAATATTGGCGGCTGAAGCCCGTTCACAATACTAACTTCTATAGATATGCTGTACTTCCTGTAGATATTTATACATCGGGCGGCATATAATCGTTGGTGTATCAAACCCTGGTAGAAGCTAGAGAAGAAAAGGTTGGAGGAGTGCTAGTAGCCGGTCTCATTGTACAACTGGAAAGACGGTATTTGAGGAAGCGTGTGAAAATTTTAAGTGCCTTTTTACTGCATGCGGTATGCCATAGCTTAAGTTGTTGCTGTTTGCTTTATCAGTTAGACAAATGCTGCAGAGAGCTATTTCGGACGTTGGAAACAAGACATAAGAAAAATAAGAACGCGTTCATAGGATCTGTCCGCACAGGAAGAGCGTTTGGCAACGTAAAATCGTGCAAAATGTTAGAAATTCTCTGGAAAGTAAAGGAAATGACGAGTAATGTACATTATGTTAAAGAACCAAGAGTGAAAGCCGGCCGGTGTGGCCGTGCGGTTCTAGGCGTTTCAGTCTGGAACCGCGTGACCACTACGGTCGCAGGTTCGAATCCTCAATCGGGCATGGATGTGTGTGATGTCCTTAGGTTAGTTAGGTTTAAGTAGTTCTAAGTTTTAGGGGACTGATGACCGTAGATGTTAAGTCCCATAGTGCTCAGAGCCATTTGAACCAAGAGTGAAAAATTATAAGAATGAAGTACTCATATTAGAAATGATTTAATACAAGGATGAAGTCCTTCGGCCCCTAGAAGCAATGGCGAAAATGAAAGAAAGGTTTAGAAGTGGGATTAAAATTAAGGATGAAATGATATCAGTAGTAAGATTCGCTGATGATATTGGTCCTCAGTAGAAGTACAGAGGAATTGCACGACATTATAAATGGACAAAATTCTCTAATTGGCACACACAATGGATTAGGAATAAACAGAAGAAAGACGAATGTAGACGATGTGAAAGATATCCCCTACCTTTGAAGCAGAATAACACATGGCTGACGAAGCAAGGGGTCCGTAAAAAGCAGACTAGCGCAGGCAAAGAAGGTATTTCTACCCAAAGCATTCAACTAGTATGAAACATCAGCCTTAATTGAAGAACAAATTTCTGAGAATGTGCGTTTCGAGCACAGCATTGTGTGGAAGTGAACAAAGCCTGTGGAAAAACCGGAAAAGAAGGGAACTGAAGTGTTTGAGAAGGTGTTGAGAAAGGTTGTTGAGAGTGTCGTAGAGTCATCAGATCAGAAACGGCGAAGTTCTATGCAGAATCTGCGAGGCGAGAAACATGTGGAAAACATTGACAAGAAGGATGATAGTATATCGGGATATCGTGGAATAACATCTTCAGCACTAGAGGGAGCTATAGAGAATACAAATTGTAGAGGGAGACAGTGTTTGTAATATATCCAGCAAATAACTAATGACGTTAGGTGCAAGTGCTACTCTTAGATGAAGACGGTGGGACCGAGAGGCATTCGTGGTTGGGCGCATCACGCTAGTCCTACGAATGACGACAAAAAGAAACTGTCTTTGAAATAGGTATCTTCGCAGTGTTGACACGCTCAGTAACACAGCGCAGGAATGCGATATATCTTTTTTTTTCTAGTTAGACACGAGTACTTCTGCGCAACTTGTTTGCTGGGCTCACCTGCCTGCCCCCGTCAGTCCCACTCACTCCTCCGCCAGATTGCAAATGCCCGAGAGGCGGCGTGGGCACCACATGCTGTGTCTTCCACACCGGTCTCTCAGTCTTCAGTACCTCGCATCATATATCAGACAGGTATCGTCTCGTCATGGTTGAAATGCAGGATCCCGTATGTCTGGTTCACTAGTCGCACCTGTCCACAAAACATGAACGATTCGGACTCCTCGTCTGATGTTGCTATTCGTCTTCAGAACTATCTTGATCGTGCAACGTGAATGCTCGAAGTTCACGTACATTTCAAAATAAGCTGATGTACTTCGCGCGACATCAAAATAAGAATCTAACTTTATTTTATATAATAGAATTACTTCATTGTTTCGCATTCCGAAAGTGAAGCAGTCTTCTTGGCTTCTCTACATATCTTTACCTTTTCGTTACTACTTCTTTCATTCGCTTTCCTTTCAAGTTGTTCTACACGCACTCCCTTTTTAATCTTTTTCGAAGTTAATGTTATCCATGTTTGTCTTGCATTTTCTGTCTCGCGTGCTTTTTCCCTCCTTTCACCGTATCATGTCCACTCTTGCTGTAGCCCACGGTCCGAAATTGTTTGCTTCCAGAACGAATATTTCACATTGTAGCGCAAAACGCATCTGTTACAACATCTGCATACAAATTAAGGGGAGGTTTACTACCTTTTGGTTCAAGAAATCGATTTATTAATCGCGTTTTTGGATCCATAAAAGTGTTTAGAATCCACCCATGAAACGATTTTTCCGAATACGGAACGGAAATGTTTGTTATTCGCGGTTGAACAAAAAAATGCACCTGCCTCAAATCGGCCTTCTTCATGCACCAACCAGTCTTTTTCGGGAATTTCGACTCTGTAGCCGCGAAAAATTTTTCTATGTGCTTGCCCGTGACTAAAACTGATAAAGTGATCAAGGAGCTTTCGACGTACTACGGCTTGTCAATCCAACGGCATTCCAGTTCGGTGGAACAGATGAAGAAGGCAATTTGGGCACCGTATTTCCACATGTGTTCCACGGATGACCACCCACAACACCAAAATTGTCCTGCAGTGGAAACTAGTTGGTGCAAGTGGCGCGTTGCAGAGGCTACCGGACATCTGGACGAATATCAACACGACCAGCCACTCTCCAAAGAAATTCAAAAAGTGATTAATCCGATCTACGAGGCCCTTTCGGAGGACGAGTTATTGTACCGGTGCTTGGGAGAAAAGACACAAAATTGAAATGACAGTTTGAATGCGTGTGTTTGGAAGTTAGCCCCCAAGCATTTTCATTCTGGTGCGAAGACTGTGCAGACTGCGACTTTCCTGGCAGTGAGCAGCTTCAACGACGGGTATTCAGCAATTCAGAAGACCATGACAACGATGGACGTCACCCTGGGACTCTACTCGACGTAGTTCGCCAAGCATTCGGACGACCACCGGATTCAAGCGGCCGAAAACCGCTTGTCACCGGTCGTACGAGTGGCTCTGGAGCAGCGCAGGATGGCCCAGATCGAGCAGAACGCCCTCTATGAGGAAGAGGAAGGACTAGTTTATGGACCCGGAGTAGTAGATTGAACGTAAGTTGCATAATATTGCATTTATATGTAGTCAAAACTTCAAACGCTTCTCGAAATGAATTTTTATCGCGCGGTATGGTAACTTCAAATCTACTGAATCGATTGGCATGATTCTTTGTTTCCGACGAAGCTAACTAAATTGTCTAGGAGTTGTACCACTTTTATTCCGATCCATCAACTATAAATATTTTCACTTGGCCAACGAAGTCGAAAAATCGATGACAAAAACCCTATTTTTCTTCAAATGGCCGCCATTTTGTTTCCTATGGTCCAAATAACTTAAGCGAGGTACAACTCCTAAAGAATTTTATATACTTCGCTAACTTCAACTCAATTTTGATTTCAGACGAGCCGGCTGACCTGTGACATACCGCGCGTGGAGGTCTACATCGAAATTTTGTTTCGTTCCGACGGCACTTACGCATTTGCTCTATGGCATTTCCACTCGAAAAAATTCCAGTTTGTAGAGGAAATATCAATAACCATTTTGTCCAAATT
Source organism: Schistocerca nitens (assembly GCF_023898315.1). Taxonomy (NCBI): domain Eukaryota; kingdom Metazoa; phylum Arthropoda; class Insecta; order Orthoptera; family Acrididae; genus Schistocerca; species Schistocerca nitens. Next base: position 243,708,423 of record NC_064615.1, on the reverse strand, counting down.
TGACATTGATATCTATAACACATCCCGAAAAAATTATAAAAAACATGCTTTTTTCGGGCCAAAGACAGTAAACCTCTCCTTAGAACTGTGTTGTAGTCCGGAATACGATTCGTGGCTGGTATTTTGCGGTGGGCAATGCTCTCACCGACTTAGTTGTTGAGAGGCATTCTTGTAAAGCCTCTAGGTTGCTGCTAGCAATAAGCTGCTTTCTGAAGAATCCTTTCTCCCAGCGGTGCTACTACAGCAAGGTCTGCGGGAAAGCTACCGATTAGTTTGCGAACTGCGAAAGGAGTGCTGGTAGTGGGTATAAAAGTTGCAAGACGGACCTCAAGTTGTGCTTGAATAGGTCATTCTTTAAGTTTATTGTCCCGAAAAGGCGAGGGATCTTGTTAGTCTCAGATCGACACATGGTGCCAATATGTAATGCAGCGTCATCCAGCTTACATTCCCTTATTTTCGGCCTAAGAGCAACAGCTACAGTTTTACCATTGTTGCCGCTATTATTGTTATTAATATTCTATTGTTCAAGGTTTGCTCCGTAATTCTCTTCCCGTTTTCTTAAGATTTACGGTTCTGCGACTTGTGTAAGTCAAAAATTTCCTTTGTAGGCAGTTGCTTTTTGTTATCTTATGATTTACTGTCTGGCAGAGTTATATTTCTAATTATTCTATGTCCAAAATGCAATGAAGACATCTTTTCTCCTTTTCCTAGACTTCACTTCATTCTGGAGACGGATTTTATGCTCCAGCAGACTGTTGGTACTGGACTTGCCTGTTACAACTTTGCCCTAATATATGCCTGTAACAACACAGATATATTATGCCACTGAGCTTCAAAATGGATACAGGGATTTGTGAACACAGGGTTGTCGTAGCGATACTGAATACCGTAGTTCCGAAATCCTTCAAAAATAAACGAAAAGTATACCTATTCAAAAAAGCATGTAAAAATTCGCTTGGCGCCTCCCTGAGAAACAATGTCCACTCCTTCGGAAATAACAACGTAAGTGTAGACCAGATATGGCTTGAATTCAAAGAAATAGTATCTGAAGCAATAGATTTACACCAAATAAATTAACAGACGACGGAGCTGATCCCCCCCCCCACGGTTCACAGCACAGGGCAGAACACGGTTACAGAAACAACGAAAAAACAATGCAAAATTTAAACTAAAGCAAAATCTCCATGATTGGCAATCATTTACAGAAGCTAGAGATCTAGCGTGGACTTCAAAGCGAGATGCTTATAGCAGTTTCCACAACTTTCTCTTGATAACTGACAGAAAATCCAAACAGATAGGAGAGGTTGAAAATACCGCTTCAGTTCTAAATTACTTTATTTTCACACAACCGGTTTCGGACTGTTTTAAGCCCATCCTCAGGTGTCGTAGCTTTGCTGTGGTACACGCAGCACTCGGCGACCACAGCACAGCTACGACACCTGAGAATGGGCTTATAACAGTCTGAAACCGGTCGGGTGAAAATAAAGTAATTTACAATTGAAGCGGTATTTTCAACCTCTGCTATAATGCTCAGTTGAGGATTGTTCTGCTAACAGAATTGCCAGGGAGATTCTGGTGGTATGTAAACTATGCTGTCGCGAACACACAATCAGTGCCTTCTCTGCGCGATAGCAATGGAAATACTATCGATGACAGTGCTGACAAAGTAAAGGTACTAAACACAGCCTTACGAAATTCCTTCACCAAAGATGAAGTAAATATCCCAGAATTCGAATCAAGAATAGCTGCCGACATGAGTGACTTAGCAGTAGATAGCCTCGGAGTAGTGTAGCAACTTAAATTACTTAATAAAAGCAAATCTTCCGGTCCAGACTGTATACCAGTTAGGTTCCTTTCATAATACGCTGATGCAGTAGCTCCATACTTAACAATGATATACAACCACTCGCTCATTGAAATATCTATACCCAAAGACTGGAAACTTGAACGGATCACACAAGTATTCAAGAAAGGCAATAGGAGTAATCCACTAAATTACAGGACCTTATCATTAAAGTCGATATTCAGCAGGATTCTAGAACGTACAATGCGTTCAAACAGCGAAGAGAACGCTCTGTTGACCCACAGTCAACACGGATTTAGAAAACTTCGTTCTTGTGAAACAGAAATAGCTATTTACTCGCACGAAATGTTCACAAGTGATTTCAAATCGATTCTGTATTTCCAGACGGCTTTTGACACTGTGCCTTACAAGCGACCTGTATTCAAATTGCGTGCTTGTGGAATATCGTCTCAGTTATGCGACTGGATTCGTGGTTTCCTGTCAGAGAGGTCACAGTAATTGACCTAAAGTCATCGAGTAAAACAGAAGTGATTTCTGGCGTGCCCCAAGATCACTGTTATAGGCTCCCTACTGTCCCCTATTTAGGTAAACGATTTAGGACAAAATCTGAGCAGCTGTATTAGGTTGTTTGCAGATGATGCTGTCATTTATCGTCTAATAAAGTCATCAGAAAGTCAAAACAAATTGTAAAACGTGTTACGAAAGATATCTGTAAATTGGCAACTGGCTTTAAATAATGAAAAGTGTGATGTCCTCCACATGAGTGTTAAAAGGAATCCGTTAAACTTCGCTTACACGATAAATCAATCAAATATAAAGGCCGTAAATTCAACAAAGTACCTAGGAATTACAATTACGACTAACTTAAACTGGAAAGAACCAAAGACTACGTTTTATTGGAAGAACACTTAGAACATGCAACAGATCAACCAAACAGACTGCTTACACTGAAGTGCAGCACGTTTTGTACAGGGCTATTCAAAAAGAAGGAATAGATTTCAAACGTTTATCGCTTCCAAACTATAAAAGATAGAAAGACAATTCCGCCTTCCTGGAAAGGGAAAAAGCCAAAATTTTTATGAATTCAGTGTGAGCACCATGTGTAAGACAAATATCAAAAGGGTGGCTCATTTCTTGTCACACGCGAAGCAGCTGGTCTCTCGTTATCGAATTCACAGCTTCAACATTAGGATGTCACAGACGTGGGGGCAGGGGGGGGGGGGGTGGAGTGCGGGGGCGGGGAACACGGTCTTTTAAATTATTCCACAGATGGAAGTTATAAGGTGTGAGTTCTGGAGACGTGGGAGGCCACAGGCAATGAAGTTCATCCTCTGCTCCTCTTCTTCCAATCCAACGTCCTGGAATGGTGTAATTCAGGTAAAGTTTGACGTGCCTAGAGAAATTTGAACTGTGTTTCTATCCTTTGTGGTTTGGAAGCAATAAATATTTGAAACCTGTTCCTTCTTTTTGGAAGGCCCTGTATTATCGACAATTAGGGGAGAGAGTGTTACCGATATGTTACAGGATTTGAGATGGACATCTTTAAAACATCTGCCAGACACTTAAGTGTGATTTGCAGAGTATCCATGCAGATGAATGCTAAATCTCTTGCCGCATTTATTTAACTATGAACACAATGATTGAAACACAATGATTTAAGCTGCTGTATCTGTTTCCCGCACGAACAGAAGTGACAGCTGGTATTCAGTAACGAAAATGAGCACGTGACTTGTAACGTGGCATTAGTTTCGAGGACGACAATTACTGCACTCCGTTAACATTCAGTTCTGACGCTTGCGCTTGATGCGCTCGCTCTGGGATCGGCTACGTCGTCGTTTAAGAATAGGATAGTATTACAATATATTAGCACCTGGAAGTACAATTTTTAGGCGTTTATGTCAGTAAGCCAAACATAAACTTGCTTTTTTTTCTTTCTTTTTGTAGACTGCATTTGAAAATCACCTATAAGGCCGTGAGGCCGAAAGTGACCAAACCTGGAATCTTAAATAAAGTGACTACTTACTAACAACAGCTGAGGTGGGAACTTAAATTAACTTTTAACAATGGTCTGTTTCTGTAAAAATCATTGCACTGTATATGTGCATATACGTTGCACATTTGCTTCTAAGCCATTGGGTCGATTTCATCCACACTTGGCTGAGTTATCACTTACTATACGGGAAGAAGCACTGAGAGCCTAAGAATCACTTAGCTACAATAGGCTTAAGGATAACTGACAAAAGCATAACTCAAGACCATCTGGAGAAATTTCAACGAAAGTAGATCGTTATTTATATTATTTGTATAATTGTATACATAAAAACAGTATGGGAGTAACATACCCTTACCACTCCTAAAAGACATCAAATGAATTCGCAACTGCGAATAAGGACTACCATCAGCTACAGAATAGAGTGACAACAATGAAAATTTGTGCCGGACCGGGACTCGAACCCAGATTTTCCGCTTATCGCGAGCGGTTTTTTTACCCTTTTTTTATCTCATTTTGTCCTATATTGTTCGTGGAATTTGTTCGCGGCGGACGTCCGATGACACCGGCTTAGGTTCTTCGTTGATCCGTTCTGTCAGTTTTTTTTTATTACAGAGAGTAGTTAAGTCTCTGACCGAAACGCTGAGCTACCGTGCCGGCATTATTTGGCTATCTGTACACAGCTCACCGAGAGACTCAAACTTCCACATATCGTCAACCATGAGTCTACGATCTGTACTCGTACATCCATTATGTACGAGGGCGGTTCAGAAAGTAACCTCCGATTGGTCACAGTGCGGGTTGTGGGGGGAGTAGCGACGCCATCTGTGCGTTCACGCACTTAACAGGTCAGTCGGCATCAAGCCGTGGTCGAGTGAAAGTCGTACCTGCGCTAGTTTAGTTTTTGTGGCAGTTTGAAATATGTGCTGCAATAGAAAACCCCGCCAAATGTGAAGTGCGTGCTGTCATAAGGTTTTTTACAGCCAAAGGATATTCTGCAGCAGCTATTCATCGTGAGCTTTGTGCCGTGTACGGACCAAGAGTTAAGAGTGAAGGAGTTGTCCGTGAATGGGTACGTTTATTTAAAAGCGGACGAGAAAACGTTCATGATGAAGAGAGGAGTGGTAGACCATCATTGGTGACTGACGAACTCGTTCAGACAGTTGATGCAAAAGTTCGTGAAAATCGACGTTTCTCAATGTCGGAGTTGTCTACTGGTTTTCCACAGATTTCTAAGACTCTCTTGTACGAGATAGTGACAGCAAGATTGGGTTACCGTAAGTTCTGTGCACGATGGGTGCCCAAAATTCTTACCGACCACCACAAAACTCAAAGAATGGCCACTGCATTAGACTTTCTGTCACGTTATGAGGACGAAGGAGAACCATTGTTAAACAGAATCGTGACCGGTGACGAAACCTGGATTAAGTACGTGAACCCTGAGACAAAAGAACAATCAAAGATGTGGGCACATTCAAATTCGCCTACCAAACCAAGAAAAGCCTCGCAAGATTTTTCTGCCAGAAAACTTATGGCAACGGTGTTTTGGGATGCCAAAGGGGTGTTGTTGGTTGAATTCATGGAACGTGGTACGACTATTAATCAAGAAGTGTACTGTGAAACAATAAAAAAGTTACGACGGGCTATACAGAACAAACGCCGTGGTATGCTGACTTCCGGTATCGTTTTTTTGCACGATAACGCCCGTCCTCACTCTGCTCGCAGAACAACGGTCCTTCTTGAGTCCTTCAAGTGGGACGTTATCAACCATCCACCTTACAGCCCAGACCTGGCGCCAAGTGATTATCACCTCTTCATGCATTTGAAGAAATGGCTCGGGTCACAGCGGTTTGATGACGACGAAGAGCTCAAAGATGCGGTCACAGGCTGGCTCCAGGCACAAGCGGGTGATTTTTATGCAGATGGAATTTCAAAGCTTGTGAAGAGATACGATAAGTGCCTCAATCGCTATGGAGACTATGTAGAAAAATAGTGCAAAGATGTAGTTGTAAGATGTATATATTAAAATATTTTTATTTAACTTGGTGTATTTTTTAAATCAACCGGAGGTTACTTTCTGAACGGACCTCGTATAATCTCGTACAGGTCGGACGTTGTACTTGAAAGTTGCACGCCTGGTATCTGCAAATAAATGTGATATTGCATGCATGTCCAAAGGAACTTTGCATCGTAATCAGAAAGGCACTACAATATGATACCCATAAAAGATGTTTGATAACGACCGATATTAGTATCGAACCCACAGTTCTCCATGTCACTAGTGGAAGGACAGTGAAATGTCAGCATATCTCTTTAAAGCCTGAAATAACATCTGCTAAACTTGGCGCATGAGTTACTGTTACACTAAAGCACCCCTTAGTAGTTCTATATCTGAAGGTTCGTGTGAAAGGGTGTATCGTTCAAGCCATCCTAGTGAAATCCTGGAGCACACTGCCTCGTGATGACTGGGTGTTGTGTGATGTTCTTAGGTTGGTTAGGTTTAAGTAGTTCTCAGTTGCCGGCCGTAGTGGCCGTGCGGTTCTAGGCGCTACAGTCTGGAGCCGAGCGACCACTACGGTCGCAGGTTCGAATCCTGCCTCGGGCATGGATGTGTGTGATGTCCTTACGTTAGTTAGGTTTAATTAGCTCTAAGTTCTAGGCGACTGATGACCTCAGACGTTAAGTCGCGTAGTGCTCAGAGCCATTTGAACCAGTTCTCAGTTCTAGGGGACTGATGACCATAGATGTTAAGTCCCATAGTGCTCAGAGCCATTTGAACCTGGAGCACAATTAAACAAATCTTCTATATACATGACTCATTATTTGCAGAAAAATACTGTGGGAGTACATACCCCTACTATCCACTGGGAGCGGGGTGGGGACGAGAACGGGTCATAGTTGAAATGGCCGGCCGCTGGTGGCCGAGCGGCTGTGGCGCTACAGTCTGGAACCGCGCGACCGCTACGGTCGCAGGTTCGAATCCTGCCTCGAGCATGGATGTTTGTGTTGTCCTTAGGTTAGTTAGGTTTAAGTAGTTCTAAGTTCTAGGGGACTTATGACCTCAGCAGTTGAGTCCCATAGTGCTCAGAACCATTTGAACCATAGTTGAAATGTTCGAAAATCACTGGTTTTTATTTGTTTCCTGTATTTACTGATATGGAATATTTTAAATGTATGAAGCACCATCTGTATGTTATTTCTGTAGTTCATTATGAAATCAGATCACGATAACCACCACTGTAGTGAGTCAATAGTTCTGTCAGCGCGTTTCTGGGCCGAAGATCATGACAAACGGCTAACTACACAGATTCATATAACGTTATCCATGAAGCGGCATGGTTTAAAACAGCGAACAATCAGACAGCTGCCAGCGACTGTTACAAGTTTCCTCGGGATTGAGATAAAACTACAGGTCGAAATTCGCTAGTGATACAGATGAAGTATTTGTACAAATATGTGTGAAACAAGTTATATACACATGAAATACATATGTTTGTGAAAATTGTGTGATTTACGTGTACATGGGTTTGTCTGCGATCATCACACTGAAAAATGTCGCAATACACGAAAAACGAACTTGGAAATGGGATTTATTTTAAGAAACGTATCGTACAGAAAACAAGAAAAGTAGTGACTGGCAGTACCAGATTTCATTTTGGAAGAAACAAAACCGTTCCTTTCTTCCTTCCTGCCCTCCTAGTTTCGGCTTTAACTTCATCCACATTCCGAAGGGCAATATCGTAAAAGTTTTATCAACCCAACGAAGGTGCTACTTTTGCTTCCAGTTATTCGTCATCACATCATCGCAAACTTTTTCAACTGATTTCAGTGATGAGTGCTTCACACAAGTGATGAATATGTTTCCATTGAGGACAAGGAAGTATTAATAATTAACAACTCTGAGACATGGCAGTGATATTTCAGTTCCATGCCAAGGCACATTTTCGAATAGGGTATTACGCAAAAAAGCGAGTTGCGGTTAAGATTTCTGTGCACTACGTTCGAAAACATACAGTAGAAAATTTGGACTTAACTGGTGCATTCCGCATACTAGTCAAACTTATCGTTTTAATTCTATGCCATTTTGAATTTAGCTGAGGAGCAGAATTTATAGAGTTGCAAGGCAGCCAGTTTGCCATCTTTCCGAAATGTGAGAGGAGAAACAACGACGTGGGCGGAATAAGTGTCATAGGTCGGAGCGAAAGTGGCTTCTGGAACCTTTTGAAAGTTTGGTGAATGGATACACTTCCGGTTATGCCGAACCGTAAAATGCAGTTTGAATGGCGAAATAACCTTTGGACTTGTCCCTGTTAATACAATCGGGGAGGCACGAATAGGCAGTTTGCATGAGTTCTCACAAATATTATTTGAACCCTAATACAATTGGAGACCAAATTCTGGTGAAGTGGAAGGTAGACAACTGGAATTCGAGAAAGCAATTAATACCTTCCTTTCCTAGGCGTTGTCGTCGAACTGGGGGCGTCGTGGGTGAGCTCTTATCCTTTGTGTATGCTGCGTTGAACCATGATTCACTTTGCGCCCTTTTGGTTCTGAGATCTCAGTATAGCTGCTGGACTATCATTTTAACTGGAGTATGAGTCTTTATGCAGGTTTCCTCCCTTACTAACTTCTGCTCGGAGTTCCCAATGGTGTTCTAATTCTACAATTGTGTCCTCTGTACATTGTCTTTATTAAATTAATGTATCCATCTTCTACATCTAACTTCTTCATTTCTTCCCAGAGTCTTTCCCTGTTAACTGAGTCATATGCCTTTTCTGTGTCTATAAAACCCATTATCACCCTTTTGTTACATTCCCAACTTTTTTCCACCAGTTGACGGATTATCACCCTTTTGTTACACTCCCAACTTTTTTCCATCAGTTGACGGATAGAAAATATCAGGTCGATCGTGCTTCTTCCTTTCCTAAACCCATGCTGTTCTGCACTCAGCTCCTTTTCTATCTTTTCACTTATTCGATTTAGTAAAATTCTTTCTAAAATCTTGGCTGTATGACTCATAAGGGTTTTTCTCTGTAGTTTTTACGAAGTCTTTTAGCGCCCGTTTTGAAGATGGGAACAATGTCTCCTCTTCGCCAATCGTCAGGTATTGTACCATTTCTCCATACACTTGATAGTACTCTGTACAGCCACTGCATTCCCACTGGACCTGCTGCTCTTATGTCCACTGATACTTCATCAGGTCCTGGGGCTTTCCCCCCCATTCATCTTCTTCACAGCTATTTCCATTTCTTCCAGTGTAATTTGTCCGAATTCTGCTTCCCAACTTCTCTGTTTCTCAATTATTTGTTGTTTCCTCGTGTACCTGCTCCTCAGCGTTTAACAGTTTCTTAAAATCTTCTTTCAAGAGGTCTTTTATTTTCCCTGGATCTTCAATCACGGTGCCGTCCTCTGTTTCCATCTTTACTGGTATTTCAGAAGCCTTTCTTTTATTTTTCACCATTTTATAGAACATTTTCTTATTGCTCTTCACATCTTCAAGTTTTTTTGTAAACTCTTCCCATGCCTTTTTCTTTGCTGTTTCCACTATTTCTTTGCACTTCTTCTTTTCCTCTGTATATCTTTTCTGGTCTTCGTCATTTTTAGTTTTCCACCAATTTCTCCATGCTCCATTTTTTCTTCTAACTGCTTTGATTGTGGAATCATTCCACCAACTTGTCTGTCTTACTTTTTCCTTTCCAGATGTTCTGCCACATACTTTTTGTGCTGCTTCGACTAAAGTGTCTTTGAATAGACTTCATTCTTTTTCTACATCGCAGTAAACTTCTTTTGGAAATTTTTGTGTGATTAATTCTCTGTACTTCTCAGAACTTTCACTCTCCTTCAGTTTCCTATCCCGTATCCTCATCACTTTCTTCTGTTTCCTATTGTTCACACACTGATTCATTTTCCATTGTCCCACCAGTAATCTATGGTCTCCATCTGCACTCACACTTGGAATTACCATCACATTTACACCACATTACCATCCCTATTTACTAGAATATAATCAATTACACTCTAGGTTCTTCCATCCCAACTGTATCTGGTGATGACATGACTTTCTCTCTCATAAACAAGATGTTTGCTATTTTCATTCCATTCCTATGGCACAAATCCAGGAGTCTTTCCCCTTCTTCATTTCTGCCTCCATATCCAAAATATCACAACACTTGCTCCAATCCCCTCCTGTCTTTGCCTACCTGTGCATTAAAATATCCCATCACTGTATTAGCACTCTATATATGGTTTTCTAACTCATTTTCAAAGTCCATCTTCTCTTCTTCGCTACATCCCACTTGTGGTGCATAAATCTGGATTACTTTTAGTGTTTCTTTTTGGGAAATGATGGAAAACCTAAATCAGGATGGCCGGACGCGGATTTGAACTGTCGTCCTCCGGAATAGGAGTCAAGTACGCTAACCACTGCGACACCTTGCTCTGTAGCAGTTGTACACAAATAATTAAATCGGGATTGTTCACGGAAGAGCGACAAATAATAGAGGAAAACTTAGCAGCAGATAGATTGTTTCACAGACGTATCGTTAAATAGGAGACGCAGATGGCGAAAGATTTACTGCAGCAAGCATGTTGTACCTGTGAGATCTCATGTGCCAGCAACTATGTTAAGAGGTAAAGTGACTAAATACTGGTGAAGAACTGAGAATGTGTCAAAATCACGTCACTTTGTAACACTATGGTATGATGACAAATAATTTTCGTCTGATTAATTATATCTGATATGAAGTGTAATCTCTGTAATTTATGATCTGTAATATGCTGCAATACGTTTTGTCTTTCTTACGCAAACTCTTTGGTTGTATTTAGAAATGAATAGTTTTGTTCAATTAATTTTATGTTGAACTGTCGATATAAACAAATGAAATGTTTTCTTTAAATTGTTTGTTTGCTACTTTGTAATTGCTGGTCCTCACTCAGGGTTCTTAGTTCTTTGTGTATGAAAAGGTGTTGTGGTTCCCCGCCGGCCGCTGTGGCCGAGCGGTTCTAGGCGATTCAGTCCGGAACCTCCCTGTTGCTACGGTCGCTGGTTCGAATCCTGCCTCGGGCATGGATGTGTGTGATGTCCTTATGTGAGTTAGGTTTAAGTAGTTCTAAGTCTAGGGGTCTGATGACCTCAGGTGTTAAGTCCCATAGTGCTTAGAGCCATTTGATATTGCGGTTTTCCTCGGGAAAGGAAATTAAGTAGCGCGTGCAAAATGTGGTTGGTGCACGTGAAAAGGTGGACAAGGTAGTCAGTCGGATACTAGCTACCGAACAATTGGCAGCTAATGATTGAGAAGTGCTTTGTGGTGGTGCCGAGGGAGGCTTTTAGTGTTTATCTTCAGAATGCCAAAGCCTCGTGTGGATTGATGGATTAATTATTATGCTCTATTACTGGAAATTATCTTAAAAATCTGAGGAACGTCGCTATGAAGAATATGACAGAGCATACCACTCCCAGCAGCAAGTCAACATGCCATGATGTACTGGCTACCACATTGCGCAGTCACTGCAACGGATTGGAGGAATTATAGATTTGTAAGGTGAGGGGTCAGCACATTTAATGTGTTAAAAATACAAGGTAACTCACAACAAAATTTATAAAATTACCTTGATTGGTTCCCAATCATAAAACCTCTTAGGGTCCTCTCCATTTGAACTATGATTTCAGAGTGTCCACATTGCAAAAAATAAAAGTCATAAAGTAAAACAGTTACTAAATTGATTTTATTTGAAATTTAGTAAATAGGAATATTTAAATTTGCTGTGGAATTTGGTAAAGTTGAGGGAGGCAGTAAGTGTAGATTTGTGAAAGCCTCCCAGTATTTGAGATATATCAATTAAAATTTTTGTGGACTTTTAAAATCATTTGCTTAATTACTGACTTTAAAGTAAAAGACTGTGATGATAACGAAAAGGCAACAAACCATTTTGAGGTTAGTTTCAAATTAAATGTTATCAAAGATTAGTTTGAAATGCTTTTGCTGGTAAATAAATTTGTTGAGCAGCTTGTCGAAGTAGTAAAAAAGGTGAGTCAGTGTTTATGAAAGTGTGTCAGTTTGCTTTGTAACTGTGATAAAGGTTAAAGGCCCCCCACTGTTGAAAGTTGCTCAAAATGCACAAAGGTACTATATAAAAGAAAACGTTAACTGGTCTTGAAATTTATGTTGAATTTTATGCTCATTGTATGTGTGAAGAGGTGTAAAACCAGTTTATGACCACCCACTTGTTTTGTTCCTACTGAAGGTAAAGTTGCAAGAAATAACATTATCTATGAAATCAGTTACTTCATTGCTTTAAAGAATATTGTGATTATCTATACAAGTAAACTTTATTAAATTTGTGCTGTGTAGAAAGTATGCGATGACATAAGACTAGGCCCATGCACAAATTCCAGACTAGTATTGACTTGCATATATAGTGTTAATTAAGTTGCTCAGATTGAGAAAGTATTTAGTATTGAAGAGTGTAATAGTGTTGGTTGTGTTTGTGAGAACAGGTTTGTTTTACTATGACTGTTAGCACCCACTTTACCAATTTTATATGCTTGTGACTGGGTTCATTGCACTTTCGTATGAGAGAAGTATAGGCTGTGTCTTTCCACTAAAGTTTGCTTATATCTTTTTCTTTGAAAAGAAATGTTACATATTTCTATGCTTAATTAGGCTGGCGACCGTATTCTTTATCATTTGAGCAATTTGATTAATGAAAACAATTTCTAAATAGGGTCTGTTTCTTGTTGTGTGTTCACGTAAATTCAAATAAATGTTCGATAGGCTACACCCTTTAGGCGTTTCACGATCAAAACTACGAAATCCTTACAGAGGGTAACATTGTACTGCTTCTATATACCATAATTGGTTAGCAAAATAATTACAGAACACATACGAGAGGAAGTGGTAGTGCTATAACTTATGTTGTTATATGCACCGGAAGTGAGCATAAGACGGCTAAAGTGATGAAACAAACGAATGTTTTACACATGTTTCGCCCTAATGTCCGTGTATAGCTTTTAGCGCCTGGAATTTTCACTATTTGTTTCTTGTGAAAGGTGTTCACGACAAAATATCGAAATACGTCGCTATTTCCACCCGAATATTCATTTATTTTTACAGTCGCAGGCTTCAACAATGTCTGGCCGAGACAAAGAAGTTTCCTTCCTGTTCTCTCACATTGCTTAAAAACTTTTGCAGCTTTGAGAAATAATTTGTCATTCCATAGTTTGCGACATCTGTGCTACTGTATACAACAAGCGGCGTACATGCACTAGTTCAGAAAAGCAACCCGCGCGCGCTTGCGTGTGCGTGTGCGTGCGTGCGTGCCTGTGTGTGTGTGTGTGTGTGTGTGTGTGCAGAACCATTGCAATAACTCTCTGAGAAAACGAAGAAGTGTTGCAGTAACTAATTGGCGGAGGTGGTTTTCTTGATACGCAATTCACCTCCGTTAACGAAATAAAGCGACGAGAAGCAAAGAGAGAACATAGTACAGAATACATAAGGATGACAAATGGAAATTGGCTTTCAGACATTTCGGGAATATGAAGTGTCACATGCTAATGGAACAACTGCACTTTACACTCGTTGCATAATTGGTTCCTTGCCAAGCTACTTATATTTGGTCTCAAAGTTGTAAGGAAAAAGTAGCAGGAGCAAGTTTATTTAAATTAGAATTTCTTACTCTCGATATTCTCAAATGTTTATTGAACCGGAGTGCACGAAATGTACACGCTTCTAACGTGCACCTTCTGTGATTACTTAACAAGACGTAGCTTAAATTACTTACCAGTGGACATGAAAGACACCTTGGGGATAAACCGATCATGTAGTTTGCATAAATACTACAGGTGTATAGGAAATATTCTAATGACAGCCGTTAGTATGCTTCAGTTTATGGCAGTCACCGCAAAGAATTTAGTACCAATAAACATGAAATACTTCAATGACGCCTTGGACCACCAGAATCACAGCGTACATTTAAGTCGACGTTGAAAAATCATTGTAGTTACGTCGTGTTCGAATATACGCTTGAAATAAATCAGGGTACAGTACACCGAGTTGAGAAAAGTCATGGGATAGCGATATACATATATACAGATGGCGGTAGTATTGCGTACACAAGGTATAAAAGGGCAGTGCATTGGCAGGCAGTGCATTGCCGGAGCTCCCATTTATACCCAAGTGATTCATGTGATTATGGCCGCAGGACCGGAATTAACAGACACTGAACGCGCAACGGAAGTTGGAACTAGACGCATGGGACATTACATTCCGGAAATCGTTAGGGAATTCAATATTCCGAGATTCATAGTGTCAAGAGTGTGCAGAGAATACCAGATTTAAGGCTTACCTCTCAGGACGGCAACACAGTGGCCAACTGCCTTCACTTAACGACCGAGAGCAGCGGCGTTTGCGTGGAGTTGTCAGTGCTAATAGACAAGCAACACTGCGTGAAATAACCATACAAATCGATGTGGGACTTGCAATGAATGTATCCGTTAGGACAGTGCGGCAGAATTTGGCGTTAACGGACTATGGCAGCAAACGAACGACGTGAGTGCCTTTGCTAACAGTACGACTTCGCCTGTAGCACCCCTCCTGGGCTCGTGGTCATTTCGGTTGGACCATAGATGACCGGAAAGCCGTGGTCTGGTCAGACGAGTCCCCATTTTAGTTGGTAAGAGCTGATGGTAGTGTTCGAGTGAGACGCAGGTCCCACGAAGCCGTGGACCCATGTTGTAAACAAGGTACTGTGCAACTTGCTGGTGGCCCCACAAAGGTGTGGGAATGCACTGGGTCCTCTGGTACAAGTGAACCGATCATTGACTGGCAGTGGGTATGTTCGGCTACTTGGAGACCATTTGCAGCCTCTTATAAACTGCAGGTTATAGATGACAATGTGCCACGTCACGGCGCCACAAATTGTTCGCATTGATTTGAAGAAGATTCTGGTCAACTCTTGCGAATGATTTGGCCACCAAGACGGCCCATCATGAATCCTGTCGAGTATTTATGGGACATAATCGATATATCATTTCGTGCACAAAATCCTACATCGGCAACACTTTCGCATTTATGGACGGCTATAGAGGTAGCATCGCTTAGTATTTCTGCAGGGGACTTCCAACGACTCGTTGAGTCCATGCCAAGTTGCACTACCCAGGGAAGAAGGGGATCCTACACGATATTAGGACATATCTCACGACTTTTATGACCTCAATGTATAGAAAAAGTTGGAGATTAAAGTATAGTAATTCGATGGCAGGTAGAATTCCCTTTGCAAAGTGCTACAACCAAACGAAAAGTGGTCTTCTACAGCTATTTCAATATCTTGTACAGCCTGCTCTAGCCGCGATGCAGCCCAGCAACCGCATCTAGATCTCTATGCCGGAAGCCACTTTACAGTGTGTGGCAGAGGACACTTCGGAAACCACTTTCGTACTTTCTTGTTCCACTAACGAAAGATACATGGTGAAACTGTAGTACAATTGTACAACTGTGGAACAGAGGTCTTAAGATCAGATTAATTTTCTATATATGACAGTGAAATATAAATTTATTAGCAAGATAAAAAAAACATTAACACGAGGTCATTGTAAATACTAATTAAATTTGCCTCAATACAGCAGAAAAACAGAACACACGAATTGAGATAAGTCTTTAGAATTCTTTCAAAATGTGAAAAGAAGTACAAATTCTGCTCATAACGTCTACAAAGGAGAGCCAGAGAAGTTTTTTAAGTTCTTTCAAAACATTGCCATTAAAAAAACATTAATTTAAACAAATCCTACAGAAGTGCTAACACTTAAAAATATCACTTAAAATAATCTTAATCTTTAATACAGCGTGCACCTGTGCTTCTAATACGAACTGGTAACGAGAAGGCAAGAGGAAATCAGATACGAGCAACATAGCTCTCAGTCTCAACAACAATTGTGGTAACTGACTACATCATACTAGCGTACCAGACACCTCGGAAAAAAGCATTCTGATGAGAATAACAGAAGAGTAAGCGATCCAGTATCGTTTAAAATTTCACCTGGAAAACACTCTTGATGCATTGAGTGTCCAAATGGAACCTCTTTGATTTCCAAACGTAATTTAAAAAAAAAAATCTAAGTGACTTGTATACTTGCGGTTTGAGGCGACATGGTAAGCAACTCACAAACTTTAATGTAGATTTTTCTAACCCATTCTTTTTTTTTGTTTTTTTTTTGTTTTAGGTGCTAAATCGTTACCAGAGATCATTATACCTCAACAGAGAGCCCAGTGCGTGGTGTGTAAAGTAGTGAAATCGCCCATTGCTGTTCAAAGAAATTTCCGACGTGAATTTCAAAGTGAACCACCAGACTAAGACTATTAAGGCTTGGTATGAGAAGTCCCTAGTCAGTGTGAGTGTAAGCCGGCCGCGGTGGTCTCGCGGTTCTAGGTGCGCAGTCCGGAACCGTGCGACTGCTACGGTCGCAGGTTCGAATCCTGCCTCGGGCATGGATGTGTGTGATGTCCTTAGGTTAGGTTAGGTTTAAGTAGTTCTAAGTTCTAGGGGACTAATGACCACAGCAGTTGAGTCCCATAGTGCTCAGAGCCATTTGAACCATTTGAAGTGTGAGTGTAAACAGTCAGGTTATGCTAGAAAAATGCACCTGTGATGAAGAAGTAGAGAAGGTCACAGTCTTTCCAAACCAGCCCATCAAAGTCTGTTCGCTGAGCAATACGAGAACTACCATATCCCTCGCTCAACAAATCACTGCAAGCAATGACTGCAGCTTTGCCACGACTCTGCTATTGAGATGTAGGACCTGATTGGGCAAAATTGCAACCATCCAGGAAAATGTCGTTTTCTCTAACGAAGCAACCTTCCACACATGTAGGGAGCCTACTCGGCACAACGTTCGCATCGGGGTTTCGGATAAAACCGGAAGTTTTCAGGAGCATGTTGACGTGGCTAATCAAAACGTAGAAACAGTTTTAAAAACCAGGCCAAGGGAACATGGAACGGCTATATTTCCCTCCCAAGTGTATTTATTAAAACTACTTCTGCACAAGTGGTATGGAACCGACCGTTAACACACGCCTTAGTGTGTTCTACACTGGAAAGCCAAAGAAACTCGTACACCTGCCTAATACCGTGTAGGGTCCCAGCGAGCGTGCACAAATGCCGCAACACGACGAGACATGGACTCGACTAATGTCTGAAGTAGTGCTGAAGGGAAATGACACCATGAATCCTGCAGGGCTGTCCATAAATCCGTAAGAGTACGAGCGGGTTGAGATCTCTTCTGAATAGTACGTTGCAAGGCATCCCAGATATGCTCAATAATGTACATGTCTGGGGATTTTGGTTGCCACCGGAAGTATTTAAACTCAGAAGAGTGTTCTTGGAGCCACTCTGTAGCAATCGTGGACGTGTGAGGCGTCGCATTGTCCTGCTGGAATTGCCGAAAGTCCGTCGGAATGCAAAACGGACATGAATGGATGCAGGTGATCGGACAGGATGCTTACGTACGTGTCACCTGTGAGAGTCGTATCTAGACGTATCAGGAGTCCCATATCACTCCACCTGCATTACAAAGCCTGCACCAGCTTGAACAGTCTCCTGCTGACATGCAGGGTCCATAGGTTCATGAGGTTGTCTCCATACCCGTAAACGACCATCCAACGATACAATATCGAACGAGACTCGTCCGACCAGGCAACATATTTCCAGTCTTCAACAGTCCAATGTCGGTGCTGACGGACCCAGGTGAGGCGTAAAGCTTTGTGTCGTGCAGTCATCAAGTGTAAACGATTTTTTCCCACAAAAACAGTAACAAAAACCGCTAGCTTACAATGAAATGACATAAATAAGGTGACAGATAATTGCAGTTATAAATTACAGCATTCAAAGAATGAGGAATGATATGCAGTCTTTAGCAGTAATACACATTTAGCACCTCCACTGTCACCTTCAACTGGTGGCAGTTCATCATGCACATTTTCTTCTTCTGCTGCTTTAGGTTCCTCATCATCATTTCCCAGACCCAAATTAATGTCAGTAAATCCTTGATGTGTGTTCCTTCCGGGGTAGATTACGTGGACAGAAGAGCAGCCCCGAATAGCGACTTCGCAAAGTCCTTCACTGCCTTGTTATTTTTGCCAGTTACAGCCTTCTAAACGCATCCTTAGGGAGTTCAAGATCTTCCTTTATAGCAGACACCAGATTGGGCTTCCGGCTTCGGAAGCCCGTTTCGATGATACTTCGTTGAATGGTTGGCACGCTGACACTTGTTGACCACCCAGTATTGAAATCTGCAGCAATTTGCAGAAGAGTTGCATTTTTGTCACGCTGAACGATTCTCTTCAGTCATCGTTGGCCACGTTCTTGCAGGATCTTATTCCGGCTGCAGCGATGTCGGATTTCTGATATTCACGGTACACTTGTGAAATAATCGTACGGGAAAATCACCACTTCATCGCTACCACGGAGATCCCGTGTCCAATCGCACATGCGCCTGGACCTGCGACAACCGAGGGACGACTGTTCTGCAAACGGCTCACCGAATCAAGAGTTACGTAAAGCAGTTTATACGCACTTGCGAAGTTGAGTTGAGTTTCGGCGATGTGTCTCAAACGGTTGGTTTAAAACAAAAAAATTGTTTAATACACTACGAATTCTCCTATTTGTTTAACTGAAGTAAATTGTAAGATTTTATTAAGTATGGCGGAAACACTGAGACCTTTATATTTTGAAGCACTTATACTTGGTAGCTTGCCTTAAAGCACATTTTAGAGGTGTCCCTTAAATGATTGTTTTTCTTAAATGACTCATCTTTTTTTAAAAAAAATTGGTGTAGCGTGTTTAACTGAAATGTAAACTTTTGCTAAACATTGTGGACTCATTGTGAGAGTAATACCTTAAAGTATTTGACACATATTTGCAAAATTTAGTTGAAAGCACATTTTTGGGGAGTCTCTTAAATTGTTTTCCACTCTCTTTTCTTTTAAAAATTGGGTAGTTGTAAACCTTCGTTAAGCGTGAGTAGTTTAAGCTATGTGCTTTTTATTTAAATTCTTTAAGTTTTGTTATTGTATTTCTTAAAACATTATAGATGTTTTCTTATTGAGAAATTTTGTGTCTTATTTAAATAGAGTTTGTAAGCTAAAGGGTGAAAGATGTTTCCATTTCATGTTCCCTTGGCCTTGTTTCTAAAGCTGTTATTACTTTTTGACTGACCATGTACAATGGTAGCACAGCGTGGTTTTTATTGCTGGGAGGGGGGGACTTTTAATTAAGTGAATTTGCCTCATGCTCAGGTTCTTCAGTTATTGAAGCCGTTAACTAGTGGGACATTGCTCAAATATTTGCTGACATATTGAGCGAGGGAAAAGTGGTTGAACTAGTTACGTAAGCGAGTGATCAGTTTAAAGCTGTTCCCCCATTTGAATAACGAGTTGCAGTGTAAGCATTACTGGCGGGTGCAATCCAGTAATGAGCCTCTGAGTAAATACATACAATACGGTTTCGACTTTAGAATTGCAAGTTCCCGAGCATAAAATTGTCCATAACATTTTGGAAGGGGTTAGACCTAAGGATTGATGTCGTAGCGCCTTTGCTAGTAAACCTTCCCTCCACCTTTGATCAAGTAATTGCTGTGGTTTCCAGCATTGAGGGAGTTAGTTACGCTGACAATCAGCGGGTTCAATGATCTTTTGTTGTTTGGAAGCTAGTGGCTGTTCGGGGTAACCTGAATTTGATAGGGTCCCGCCAAAATGATCTAAAGTCTGTTTCCGTTGCCGGCAGGTGGGACTTTTGTTCGTGAGTATGCGGTTCAGAGAGAAGGCGGAGGTAGACAGTTGACGGCGTTGGAATTGGAGAAAGGAGTTCATAGCTTCCTTTCCTAGGCGTTATCGTCGAATTGGGGGTGTAGTGGGTGAGCTATTGCCCTTTGTGTATGATAAGTTGAATCATGATTCACTTTGCGCCCTCTTGGTTCTGAGAGCTCAGTATCGCTGCTGGACTATCATTTTAACCTGGAGTATGAGTCTTTATGCAGGTTTGCTTCTTTACTAACTTCTGCTCGGAAGTGTCGATCTGTCAGCGGCCATCAACTCCTTTTAGTCGGTGAGTACGTGATTAGTTTGAGTATTGCGAAGCTTTCCTTCCCAGTTAAGTTGTTAGCGGTTAAGAATTAGTCTGTTAATTTGATCCTAGGCTGTGATTTTATATCCTGAACGGGATTAATGTTGGATAGTCAAAAACGCACTATTTATTTTAAATTTTGTCCTGGGGAGTGAATCGGTTTATCCTAACGTAATATTTCATTGCCCTGTGTTCTGTTTTGCCCGATAGTGAGTGCTATGAACAGAGTCATTTGGAGGCACGAGAAAGGAAGCAATTGTCGTGGGTGCTCGATAAGTTTCTGGAAGTCCTCACCAATAGGCTTGGCATGACTAAGAAGGTCCAGAACAAAATACGGTTGATTGACGAAGTTCCGGTTCTTCGTGCCCCCCCCCCCCCCCCTCCCATGATGAAAAGCCTGCCTGCCCTGACAGACAGTAACCCTTTGTATAACCAATATTTTTGGTTCCTAAGAGTAGTAAGGGGGAGGGGGGGGGTTCCGACGGTTAGTGATTACTGGTTGGTGAACGGAAAGTTTTTCTTTACCTGATACTCGTTATTGTTTCGGTTAGGAGGGGAATATAAGTCTGGGATGAAATAGCACAGTGCCTTTGTGAAACTACAGTCTCTTTGGGAAACACCGAGCTGCCACGGGCCCAAAAAGGCAACAGACAGAAACCAAGGCCCTCAATCCCCACGCGGTGGTATCGAACCAGAACACAAGAGAGACGTTACGGAGGCCCAAAACAACTCATCAAGGTGGGCAACAGGTGCAAAGGTTAAATCAAACAGCCGCCCAACTTAGGTCAGCTCTGGAGAAACAGCAGCTTAACAGTTCAAGGGTGGGGTTTAAGGATACAAACCCATTGCATCGAAGGTGTCACGAAATATCTAGAATAGAACAGTAGGTGGACCTTCAGATTAACTGAATATATATGAAACAACTAGCACCAAGGTTACACTAGCCAGACTCATTCTTTCGGGCATTCATATAAGCAAACAGTTACGCTATCAGAGTTCTGTATCCAGGATCAGAAATCGTGTCCGGGATCACAGCACCAAATAACAGAATTTGAAGGTCACGAAATAGTGGAAAAACGACCAAGGCGGACGATGATCCCCTTCTTCCGAATGCAAACAAGTGAGGGCCTCTTTATTCTGGAAATTGATGGGACCTTCTCCTGTCCGTTCTGGCGCTGCCACTTCTGTCCGACCAGAGCCGCTCAACCAGTCTGCCTTGCATCGATCACTCCGTCCGCCATACTAGCGATCGCGCCCTCTCGCGGCCACAGTCACTGAAATCGAGCTGCCTCTGCGAGATCAGTTCCTCTACCCGAACAAACATCTCAGAAGCGAACAAATAGACAGACCCTGGGAATTGTAAGGAAGCTGAGCTGCACGGCTCACATGTCACACACAGAAAAAATCAATTATCGCTTGCCGACACAGGTCCTACCACCAGCTTCGGACAAAGCTACGGCCTGCGTGATGCAATCAGGGTGCTGACGACAACTTGGCTCACCCAGGATGCTTAGCGCGGGTGATTTTGGAATGGAGAGGAGAACTAGATGGTGTCGTAGGAAGTGAATAAGAGTGCAAACACGTAGGAATACAATTTAAGAATAACTAATTTCCCAATAATACAACTTATTCGAAGGGATGCGTTACAGCCGGTTTATATCTTTGCACATCAGTGATTCCTCTATATGTAAGTCCTTTGCATCAACTCCTGGATCCTGAGTTCCACCTTTGACTATTAACGGCGAACACTGTGCTTGGAACTCTTTCGGATAGTACACAATCGAATGCTTTACCCACAATCGGAGACAGGTACGAGACAGCTCTTGCTCTTTCCCGTATTTTGACACAAAGAAAATACCAAATATGACCCGTTACGACTGTACACAATCATACACATCGATTCTGACACTCACAAAATGGCTCTGAGCGCTATGGGACCTAACTTCTGAGGTCATCACTCCCCTAGAACTTAGAACTACTTAAACCGAACTAACCTACGGACATCACACATATCCCTGCCCGAGGCAGGATTCGAACCTGCGACCGTAGCGGTCGCGCGGTTCCAGACTGTAGCGCCTAGAACCGCTTGGCCACTCCGGCCGGCTCACAAGTACAGAAAGTAACAATTATTACTCGTTACTACTACTAGAAACAAACTCTGCATAGGCTGTTCTTACTTGTCGGTAATACACTTGTCCTCTTTGGACTGTGTACAGTCTTCTCGTAGTTCACAACAGCAGCATCGAAATATCACTGTGTCTTGACTCCAAGACTTGGCTGTCGTACTGATTTTTCCGATTCCTGGTAATGACTCCTTCTGCGACTGCCTTGGTACTGTGTGCTGGTTATATACTGATTTTTCAGATACTTATGGATGAGCTTCTCTAGCGGTTTTGTTTTCCCTTGATGCTACCAAGGGTCTTCCTGATGACCGAAATCTTTCCAGAGGCTTCGAGAAGTTTTTCGAACATTCTGTCTATAGGCCAACATCTGTTCAATATGGTGCCCGCGGATGCTGCCCTTGGTTGCCCTCTCCGCACTGCCGTGGCCTCAGCGGAACACTGGATGCCTTCCGGATGCCCCCCCTCCCCCTCCCCCCCCCCCCCCCAGCATCACTCTTTTTGGGTCGCCTGAATATTAGAGCTTGTCTTCTTTCTCCGTAGCTGTCACACATTTTATATTAATAAAATTGCCATAACAGCATATGTGGTGTGTACTGATGAAAAATAGCATTTTGGACCACATTTTCGGTTGTATACCTCAGTCAGTAGAAACGGAACTCTTTACAAGACCACTTTTTTGGCCATCTCTCTGCCTGTCTGTCAATATGATAACACCTCTTTTTCTCAGGAACGGAATGACGCATCAACTTAAAATTTGCTACATACTGAGGTGTAAGGTTTCTTGATAATGAAACAAATGTAAGTTTCAAAGTCAATGCATTCGAAAGATACGGCGATTTACGTCACACACTTTGATACTCATCACTTATGAAAACCCACGGGGTAACTGCTATTGACCTACAATCATGATACTTGGCAAAAATCAATGTTTTACAACACAAGTAAAGGTAAAAAAAATCAGAAAATTGTTAATTGGCAATTATACGACACAAAAAATTTTTTTTGTCATTCATTATGCGGCTTAAAACTTAAAATTAAAACGTTGTTGAAAGGCTTGAATTTCTCCTATCCGATATCTTGAGGGTATCAATGCCGATAACAAGCAAAAATCGTTGATATTCTCGTTCCCCGCGATGGCTGAACTGTCTACATTCATTATTAAGATTGTACGAAACCATCAGAGCAATAGCCCTACTCGCACCTGGCCAGTTTGTTTCTTCATCACGCCGGCCGGTGTGGTCGAGCGGTTCTAGGTGCTTCAGTCCGGAACCGCGCGACCGCTACGGTCACAGGTTCGAATCCTGCATCGGGCATGGATGTGTGTGATGTCCTTAGGTTACTTAGGTTTAAGTAGTTCTAAGTTCTAGGGGACTGACGACCTCAGCTGTTGAGTCCCATAGTGTTCAGAGCCATTTGAACCATTTTTTTTCTTCATCAAGCAAACAATAACAAGAGCTGGCACAAACGTTTAGTCTGCAGTGGCGTGTGAGCTGATTTGATACTTTCTGGCAGTTTTCTGGGACCCGAACCTGGAATCTTTATCAAACGTGTAGGTTCGAGTCCAGGTCTGGCATACACTTTTAATCTGCCAGGAAATTTCCCTAACATGAGCCGCCTATCGGAACGTGCTGGAACATTTCGCTGTCGCTCAACTTCCGCTCTTTCAGCCAAATGTGACCTTCCAGCAGGAAGGTGCACCACAGCACTGGAGCTTACACGTTCGTGACTTCTTGGACCGAAAATTTCCACAGCGATGGACAGGACGTGAGGGACCAACCAAGTGGCCACCAAGATTTACGGACATTGTAGAAGCAACAGCATCCTGACTCCAGAGATGCTTGTGTGTGTATCGGTTCAAATGGAGCATGGTCTTACCAAAGAAGTCCAAGTCGGAGTGTGTTAATGTTTTGTACAAAACTTTTGTGTCACTCTACATGACGTCACAAACTACAAATATCAATGTCTCAGTTTTTTTAGTTCTATTTGGATATCAGGCAGACTTCACGTGAATAGCCCGTACTTCGAGCCGACTGCACAGATGCCGCACGGTGCTAGACAGCTGTACGCCGTTCCCTGCTTCGCCGGTCATGAACGCGCCGCGTATCCTCTTACAGGTGGCGCTGCCGTGGTATACGTTTTCGACTGGTGCACCTCGTTCCGGGACACTAGATAACAGAGACTTTGCCTGATGTTACCGTCACGTTCATTTCGCGAGGTACTTGCAAGACGGTCTAATATGTTGTTCACCCCCCCCCCCTCCCCCTTAGAACGTGGGCGCGTGGAATTTATCAAAGCAAGGCGACGTTGCGGTGAGACGCTGTTCTAGTATCCGTGAGTACGAAGGTTCAAATCCCAGCCTTACTACCCAAATTTAGGTTTTCCATGATTTTCGCAAATCACTTACAAGGGAACCTCCCCATCGCACCCCCCTCAGATTTAGTTATAATTTGGCACAGTGGATAGGCCTTGAAAAACTGAACACAGATCAGTCGAGAAAACAGGAAGAAGTTGTGTGGAACTATGAAAAAATAAGCAAAATATACAAACTGAGTAGTCCATGGGCAACATAGGCAACATCAAGGTTGTTATGGGCTCAGTAGCGCCGTGGTCCTGTGGTTAGCGTGAACAGCTGCGGAGCGAGAGGCCCTTGGTTCAAGTCTACCCTCGAGCGAAAAGTGTACTTACTTTATTTTTGCAAAGTTATGATCTGTCCGTTCGTTCATTGACGTCTCTGTTCACTGTAATAAGTTTAGTGTCTGTGTTTTGCGACCGCACCGCAAAACCGTGCGATTAGTAGACGAAAGGACGTGCCTTTCCAATGGGAACCGAAAACATTTGATCCAGGAAAACACGTCTGATATATTCTATACGACACTGGTGACGGCATGTGCGTCTCATGACAGGAATATGTTGACCCACCTAACTTGCACACTGGGCGAATGGGTAAAAAGATTCTTCTACCTTGCCCGATTTAGGTTTTCTTGTGGATGTGATAATCACTCTCAAAAAGGTGATGAAAGCATAAGAGTGTGTCACATAAACTGCAACAAATGAATGCAACAGTTTCACAGTCGCACAGTTTTCTCTGTGCTCTGTCAAAACATATGTTTTTAACGTTTTCAAATTTTTCCGTGTGTAGACCGTCAAATCCTGCATATGTCCAAGCAAATCTGAACATGTCCTGGAATTTTGGAGACCGAAATTGATTATGTGCGAGTGCCTGAACTCTGATAATTGTCTGAAAATAAAAATTTAAAGTTTTTACTGGAGGGAAGACTTGAACCTAGGACCTCTTGTTCCGCAGCTGCTCACGCTAACCACGGGACCACGGCGCTCCTGTGCCCAGATCATCCTTGATGTTGCGTATGTTGCCCATGGACTACTCAGTTTGTATATTTTGCTTATTTTTTTCATAGTTCCACACAAATTCTTCCTGTTTTCTCGATTGATCTGTGTTCAGTTTTTCAAGGCCTATCCACTGTGCCAAATTATAACTAAATCTGAGGGGGGTGCGATGGGGAGGCTCCCTTGTTAGTACGAATGCCGGTATGGTTGTTCTGTAAGGGACCGGCCGATTTCCTTCCTCACCCTTCTCAAATCCAAGCTTGTGCTCCGTCTCTAATGATACCGTCGTGGACGCGATGTAATAATCTAATTTTCCTACTGTTTTTAACATAAACAGTCGGTGAGAGTTTCATTCTCCGGAATGATTAATTTACATTGACGGCTGTAATTGCATTTAAGCCAATATTCAAAATTAAAATGGCTCTGAGCACTATGGGACTTGACATCTGCGGTCATCAGTCTCCTAGAACTTAGAACTACTTAAACCTGACTTACCTAAGGACATAACACACATCGATGTTCGAGGCAGGATTCGAACCTGCGACCGTTGCGGTCGCGCGGTTCCAGACTGAAGCGGCTAGAACCTCTCGGTCGCCACGGCCGGCGCCAATATTCACAAAAATATATCTGTTGTTAAACAAACACGGACAGACTTTAAGCTCTTAAAAAATCCTCGAGACGATACCTAAACAGTTGTGACCGTCAGTCATTAGAGAGCATTTTACAGATGACTATGACGTTAATACGACACACCAGCAGCATGCAGTTATTCTGTATTCAAGGGGAGGGGAGTTATTAATTCGGTGAATACATGTGAGGCATGCCTACCTAATAGTTTCCGCCTTTGTGTGACGTAGGATAGGCAGGAGACGACAGATTAATATTCGATGATGAACTGGCAGAAATGTCCAGGCAGGTAGAGGACCAAAGAGAATATAGTAGAGAGGTGGTGAACCAAACTGAACAAAATTCCATATTTCGTGCTGTTAGAACTAGTAGATGTGACTAGCCATACAGCGTAAATTAATGAGGAAATAACATTATCTTTTAGGAAACACAGCGACAGACGAAATCGTCCTTTATAACAGCCGAAGTACACTCGACGTCTTTCGTCAAATCAGTTTTGGTAACACATGTATGAAAAGAAGCGTTCTTTTCGCCCGTTCTTCCGAACATGAGTTACGTCACTGCTACGGTCAAATTACATGCACTCTTTGCGTTGTGCGGCGCGAGTGACGACTTAAGCGTCGCCCTCCTCCTTATATTTAAACGGAAACGTTTATTGGTGGACGCGGATTAATTCTCTGCTCTACTACGTTGTCAGCCATTCTAAACAAGGTTGGCCAGCCTCGCTCTGATTCGCGACACGAGGCTAAATTTCTCGCAACTTCAATGTCGATCGTTAAAAACCCTGTATTCTTCTAACTGCTTTCAACAAAGGTACCGAGCTCCGACCAATGGACTGATATGGGATGCCACAAAATAAAAATGCAAA
The DNA here is from genome assembly GCF_023898315.1 of Schistocerca nitens. Classification (NCBI taxonomy): domain Eukaryota; kingdom Metazoa; phylum Arthropoda; class Insecta; order Orthoptera; family Acrididae; genus Schistocerca; species Schistocerca nitens. The sequence goes on along the minus strand of NC_064615.1, from coordinate 243,681,553 downwards.
AATGCAACACCATCAAGCACAAGGTTATTATTTTGTCAAGTGAGGTTCTCACTTCATCATTGTTGGAGTATATGATAAATAATTCAGGTCAAATGAAGTAGACATGTCACAGTAAAGGATGCCAAACCCGGCGAACCAATAAACAATGTACCCCCTCTGCCGGCAAAACAGCCGTGAATTTTCTGATCCTAACGTCCAACTATATGGCACCCGCCTTTTGTTACAATTTGACAACAGTTCTTACAGGCCCTGCAGGACAAGCAAGTTTCCGCTGCGTCATGTCCGATACGTTTTGAATTGGAATGACATGTGGTGATATTGCTGACCAGGGCAGATGTTGTAAATCACGCAGCAGCCGTATGTGGACATACATTGTACTTCTCAACATGCATGTCATCCTCCTGTTAACGGTATAGGAGTGGCACGGGTGCAATGTAATGGGTAGTGGTTACTTTATCCTGCAGAAACACCAAATGTGACTGGGAGTTGTAACTGATGGTTCTCCACTCCGTGAAGCCTGAAGTGGGACCTTTGTGTCGTGGGTGAATGTACTCCAAACCAGGTAGCTGACTGGACCTAAGCCGTAGGCGTGTACGTCCATCATTCGTATACAGACAGAACTTGCTATCATCAGTGAAGACGACAGAGCATCATTTCTCCCTGCAGTCAACTCTTTACATCAGAGTAGCCGTACTTGGTGATGTTGATGGCTGGCTGGCTAGAGGCACACGTGATCTTAGTCCTGCTGCGAGCATACGGCTCCCACTGATCCTTGGTGACAAAAGCAGGTCCAACATGTGACCGGATTTCTTCCGTTGATGTTGTTCGGCCGCCCACTGGTGCTCCAACAATGCACAGATCACGTTGTACGTCTGTACCACGCGGTTGTGAGAATCTTCCACAGACCATTGCCGAAAACAGCGACACACTACCGATATGCCGGGTCCAACACGTGCAGCAATCTTTCGATACCTCCATCCAGCTTCCCGCAGCCCACAATGCGATCCCTTCAAATGGCTGAAGTTGTTCAGCAGTAGTATGGTGGTACCATAGAATGAATGTTTCACACACTGTTCACATCAAACCTCGGCACAGTTAATGCGTGTAGGTTCAAAACATGCGATGCACACACAAGTCCTTTAGTGCAATCTGAATGCCCATGTCCATGACATAAGAATCACAAACACTGCTGCCCCTCAGTACTCGCATATTATTACCTGGTGTCACTGAACACAGCCCTTGAGGGTATTGCATTATTTTTCTGGCAGTTTGTGTACACACCTAACAGAGCTATGTACTGCCTACAACTGGCTACTGGCAACTGCCGCCGATTAACCCAGAACAAAAGAAGACGAATATAGTTCAAAGGCAATGAGGAAAGAGTCACACAAAACCATCATTCTCAAATTTGCACGGAAATCATTCAGATTTATTGGTGTCAGTTAACCTTAGCCAAGACCACCTCGTTTATCCGTCATCACATACAGCCAGCTAGTGGCTACACTCTCGGCTACAACGCCATTTTTTACCGAACAAGTCGTCGCTTCTGAATCCTCAACACTCGCCAAGAGAAACAGTAATTTTGCTGACCAAATACGGCGTCCGCGAACAGAAACGCACTTTCGAAAGATTTGTAGGTCTTCTATGGTTCAAATGGCTCTGAGCACTATGGGACTGAACTTCTGAGGTCATCAGTCCCCTAGAACAGATAACTACTTAATCCTAGCTAATCCAAGGATATCACACACATCCATGGCCGAGGCAGGATTCGAACCTGCGACCGTAGCGGTCGCGCATTTCCAGACTGTAGTGCGTAGAACCTCTCGGACACCCCGGTCTTCTATGTTTTTTTTTTTTTTTTTTTTTTTTTGTCATCAGTCTACTGACTGGTGCATCTCAGAGTAGCACTTGCAACCTACGTCCTCAATTATTTGCTTGACGTATTCCAATCTCTGTCTTCCTCTACAGTTTTTGCCCTCTACAGCTCCCTCTAGTACCATGGAAGTCATTCCCTCATGTCTTAGCAGATGTCCTATCATCCTGTCCCTTCTCCTTATCAGTGTTTTCCACATATTCCTTTCCTCTCCGATTCTGCGTAGAACCTCCTCATTCCTTACCTTATCAGTTCACCTAATTTTCAACATTCGTCTATAGCACCACATCTCAAATGCTTCGATTCTCTTCTGTTCCGGTTTTCCCACAGTCCATGTTTCACTACCATATAATGCTGTACTCCAGACGTACATCCTCAGAAATTTCTTCCTCAAATTAAGGCCAGTATTTGATATTAGTAGACTTCTCTTGGCCAGAAATGCCTTTTTTGCCATAGCGAGTCTGCTTTTGATGTCTTCCTTGCTCTCTCCTCTGCATTTAACAGTGGAATTCCCGTTGCACTCTCAATGTTACCACCGTTGTTTTTAATGTCTTCCTTCCACCGTTGCTTTTAATGTCTTCCTTCCACTTCACTTCACTGACCCCTACTATATCTAGATTGAGCCTTTGCATTTCCCTTTTCAGATTTTCTAGTTTCCCTACCACGTTCAAGCTCCTGACATTCCACGCCCTGACTCGTAGAACGTTATCCTTTCGTTGATTATTCAATCTTTTTCTCATGGTAACCTCCCCCTTGGCAGTCCCCTCCCGGAGATCCGAAGGGGGGACTATTCCGGAATCTTTTGCCAATGGAGAGATCATCATGACACTTCTTCAATTACAGGCCACATGTCCTGTGGATACACGCTACGTGTCTTTAATGCAGTGGTTTCCATTGCCTTCTGCATCCTCATGTTTTTGATCATTGCTGATTCTTCCGCCTTTAGGGGCAATTTCCCACCCCTAGGACAAGGGAGTGCCCTACAACTCTATCCGCTCCTCCACCCTCTTTGACAAGGCCGTTGGCAGAATGAGGCTTCTATGACGGGAAAGTAAACTCGTTGATCATGGAGGGACACTAACTCCAGACACTTCCAGCATAGTCACTTTAATACGCGGGTTCCACCCGGAGGGCCGACGGCTCACCACCCTCACCTGACGAGGGATGACGGCTGATTCCCAGTTTCTGCAGCCCTCTCGACGAAATTATTTCTTAACAGATCTTTCAGGCAATCATAATTAGGAGCAGAATGTAGGCCTTCCCATTGGCCATTTCCTCCCGCCGCTTACAGCACTTCAGGAAGGTGCTATCTGCTGGCAGGACTGTAAGAACATTTTCTGCAACAGATGTCTGAAACACTTACCATCATGGAGAAAAGACTCACCTTTAAAACGAGCCTAATCGGCTCAGAGCCCATCCATTCAACAGGATTAGGGAAACACCTTCAAATCAACTACAGGATGAAAAAAAATTCCCTTCGTTCTGCAAGCGAAAACCAGCCGATGCAACCACAACAGCGAACATAGCAAGCACATTTGAGTGGCCAGGAAATGATATGTTTGAGAATATACTTCTAGGTTATTAGTAGAGTGATATTTACAGAAGTCACGGCCTGAAAAAGTCAGTTAAGGACCAGTTTTTTTGAGTTTTAATGCAAGAGTCAAATAAGCTACAAAAAAGTTATAGACTTGTGTAAAGGATATGTATGATTCACGACTTTCGGGAAAGGAATGAGAGTTCTTCGAATTGTGAAAGGGATATGTATGATTCACGACTTTCGGGAAAGAAATGAGAGTTTTGAGAGTGATTTTTATTTACAATTAGGCTCAATTTAAATTATTAGTAGTTATCACGTAACTGAATGTGAAATAACGACATCGTTGGGTCAACACGAGAACAAGGTAGCGGTAGTCTTCCACGTTCAACATTGTGGCTGAGTAGTGAGCTCCAAAACACTTGTGTCTCCAGCAGCATTGAACTCTGTCGGCAGATCTGTCACGCTTAGCCGCCTATCCTACTTTACAGAGCGAGTAAGCCTGTGACCCCGATGTTCTCTGAAGTGGTGTGGACATCCAACATCTTCGCAGCCCCTCATGGGTTCACTATCCTGTACTTCCCATACATGCTCACGGAAGAAGCATCAGAACACCTGACCAATTTCCGAGGTACTCGTTCCTGGGTGCCGGGAGGTAACCATCTGTCCTCTGTCTATGTCACTTAGTCAAATGATTCAAATGGCACTGAGCACTATGGGACGTAACATCTGCGGTCATCAGTCATCTAGAACGTAGAGCTACTTAAACCTAACTAACCTAAAGACATCACACACATCCACGCCTGAAGCGTCTAGAACCGCTCGGCCCCACCGGCCGGCCGTCACTTAGTCGATTTACCCAATTGTACCCTTTATTGTCGTTAGTCACTCCCCATTCGTATCTCTTCTGGTTGGAAAATAGAGAATGTTTTGTTTTGACATGTGACCAAGTTCCCCCACCTCCACCTCCACCGCCCACCGACCATTGCCCTTGGTACTCATTTATTTACTTATTTATTTACACGTCAAGTTCCGTAGGACCAAATTGAAGAGAAAATACCGAAGGTCGTGGAACGTACGCGTACTTGAAATTACAACACAAAAGTAATAACAGATAAAAATAAAATGTTTAAGAACCCAAAAAAATCAAGCCATAAGTTTCAGTAAACGCAATCAACAATATAACATAAGAATCATCATAATTTGTCAAGGAACTCCTCAACAGAATAGAAGGAGTGACCCATGAGGAAACTCTTCAGTTTCGGTTTGAAAGTGTGTGGATTACTGCTAATGTTTTTGAATTCTTGTGGTAGTTTTGAAAATGGATGCAGCAATATACTGCACACTTTTCTGCCCAAGAGTCAAGGAAGTGCGATCCAGATGAAGATTGAATTTCTTCCGAGTATTAACTGACTGAAAGCTGCTAATTCTTGGAAATAAGTTGATATTGTTAACAAGTAACGACAGTAAAGAATATGAATGTTGAGAGGGCAATATCAAAATACTCAGACTGGTGAAAAGGGGTCGACAAGAGGTTCGCGAATTTACACCACTTACAGCCCGAACTGCCGGTTTCTGAGCCAAAAACGTACTTTTAGAATGGGAAGAGTTACGCAAAATATAATACCATACGACATAAGCGAATGAAAATAAGCATAGTAGACTATTTTCGTGTCGAACGATCACATACTTCAGATACCGTTCGAATAGTAAAAGTGGCAGAATTAAGTCTTTGAATAATATTCTTAATGTGAGCTTTCCACAACAGTTTATTGTCTATCTGAAAACCCAAAAATTTGAACTGTACAGTTTCACTAATCATGTGCCCATTCTGTGAAATTAAAACGTCGGGTTTTGTTGAATTTTCTACAAGCCATGAACGTATGCCATGAATTGCACTACTGGAAACAGTCAATGTTGCATACGACATCCTTTACTACCAAGCTAGTGTCATCAGCAAACAGAAATATTTTAGAATTACCCATAATACTAGAGGGCATATCATTTATATCAATAAGGAACAGGAGTGGTCTCAACACTGATCCCTGGGGCAACACCCACTTGACCTTACCCCACATCACGGCCATTCTCAACATTGTGAATAATGACCTTTTGCTGCCTGTTGGTAAAGTCAGAGGTGAACCAATTGTGAGCTACTCCATAATGGTCCAACTTATGGAGTAATATTTTGTGATCAACACAATAAAATGGCTTAGTTACATCAAAAAAATATGCCTAGCGTTCGAAACCTTTTGTTTAACCCATCCACTTCCTCACAGAGAAAAGAGAACATAGCTTTTTCAGTTGTTAAACGACCTCTAAAGCCAAACTGTACATTTGGTAGCAAATCGTGTGGAATAAATTGATTAATAATCCTTACATACACAGCCTTTTCAATAACTTTAGCAAACACTGATGGCATAGAAATAGGTCTAAAATTGTCTACATTATCCCATTCTCCCTTTTTATAAAGCGGCTTTACTACTAAGTACTTTCATCCTTCAGGAAACTGATCATTCCTAAAGGAAAAATTACAAATTTGGATAAATACAGGGCCGACATGTGCAGCACAGTATTTTAATACTCTGCTAGGCATTCCATCATATCCATGAGAGTCCTTAGTCTTCAGTGATTTAATTATTGACTCAATCTCCCCTTTGTCTGTACCACAAAGGAGTATTTCAGACATAAATCTCGGAAAGGTATTTTCCAAGAGATTTATATGATTCCCTGTGCAAACTATATTTTTATTTAATCCGGCAGCACTGCTCAAAAAACGATTGTTAACTACTGCACATGTATCTGATTCATCAGTAACAGAAACACTTTTACTACGAACTGACTTTATATTGTCGACCCTGTGCTGCTGACCACACAGTTCCTTCACAACTGACCATATGGTTTTAATTTTATCCTGTGAATTAGCTATTCTATTGCATACCACATACTCTTTGCCTTCCTAATAACATTTTTAAGCACCTTACGGTACTGTTTGTAATGGGCTACTGTAGCTTGATAGTGACTGCTTCTAACATTTTGATATAATTCCCACATTGTTCTACATGATATGCCTATCCCACTAGTCAGCCACCTGGGCTGCCTTTTACTGCTAGTACCCCGTTTAGAACGTTCTAATTGAAAGCAGCTCTCAAAGAGCATGATAAATGTGTTAAGGAAAGCACTACATTTGTTGTTGTTGTTTTTGTGGTCTTCAGTCCTAAGACTGGTTTGATGCAGCTCTCCATGCTACTCTATCCTGTGCACGCTTCTTCATCTCCCAGTACCCACGGCAACCTACATCCTTCTGCATCTGCTTAGTGTATTCATCTCTTGGTCTCCCTCTACGATTTTTACCCTCCACGCTGCCTTCCAATACTAAACTGGTGATCCCTTGATGCCTCAGAACATGTCCTACCAACCGATCCCTTCTTCTAGTCAAGTTGTGCCACAAACTTCTCTTCTCCCCAATCCTATTCAATACTTCCTCATTAGTTATGTGGTCTACCCATCTAATCTTCAGCATTCTGCCGTAGCACCACATTTCGAAAGCTTCAATTCTCTTCTTGTCCAAACTATTTATCGTCCATGTTTCACTTCCATACATGGCTACACTTCATACAAATACTTTCAGAAACGACTTCCTGACACTTAAACCTATACTCGTTGTTAACAAATTTCTCTTCATCAGAAATGCTTTCCTTGCCATTGCCAGTCTACATTTTATATCCTCTCTACTTCGACCATCATCAGTTATTTTGCTCCCCAAATAGCAGAACTCCTTTACTACTTTAAGTGTCTCATTTCCTAATCTAATTCCTTTAGCATCACCCGACTTAATTCGACTACATTCCATTATCCTTGTTTTACTTTTGTTGATGTTCATCTTATATCCTCCTTCCAAGACACTATCCATTCCGTTCAACTGCTCTTCCAAGTCCTTTGCTGTCTCTGACAATTACAATGTCATCGGCAAACCTTAAACTTTTTATTTCTTCTCCATGGATTTTAATAACTACTACGAATTTTTCTTTTGTTTCCTTTACTGCCTACTCAATATACAGATTGAACAACATCGGGGAGAGGCTACAACCCTGTCTCACTCCCTTCCCAACCAACGCTTCCCTTTCATGCCCCTTGACTCTCATAACTGCCATCTGGTTTCTGTACAAATTGTAAATAGCTATTCGCTCCCTGTATTTTACCCCTGCCACCTTCAGAATTTGAAAGAGAGTTATTCCAGTCAACATTGTTAAAAGCTTTCTCTAAGTCTACAAATGCTAGGAACGTAGGTTTGCCTTTCCTTAATCTAGATTCTAAGATAAGTCGTAGTGTTAGTATTGCCTCACGTGTTCCAGTATTTCTACGGAATCCAAACTGATCTTCCCCGAGGTCAGCTTCTACTAGTTTTTCCATTCGTCTGTAGTTAGTATTTTGCAGCTGTGACTTATTAAACTGATAGTTCGGTAATTTTCATATCTGTCAACACCTGCTTTCTTTGGGATTGGAATTATTATATTCTTCTTGAAGTCTGAGGATATTTCGCCTGTCTCATACATCTTGCTCACCAGATGGTAGAGTTTTGTCAGGACTGGCCCTCCCAAGGCTATCAGTAGTTCTAATGGAATGTTGTCTACTCCCGGAGCTTTGTTGCGACTCCGGTCTTTCAGTGCTCTGTCAAACTCTTCACGCAGTATCATATCTCCCATTTCATCTTCCTCTACATCCTCCTCCATCTCCATATTATTGTCCTCAAGAACATCGCCCTTGTATAGACCCTCTACATACTCCTTCCACCTTTCTGCTTTCCCTTCTTTGCTTAAAACTGGGCTTCCATCTGAGCTCTTGATATTCATACAAGTGGCTCTCTTTTCTCCAAAGATCTCTTTAATTTTCCTGTAGGCAGTATCTATCTTACCCCTAGTGAGATAAGCCTCTACATCCTTACATTTGTCCTCTAGCCATCCCTGCTTAGCCATTTTGCACTTCCTGTCGAACTCATTTTTGAGACGTTTGTATTCCTTTTTGCCTGCTTCATTTACTGCATTTTTATATTTTCTCCTTTCATCAATTAAATTCAATATTTCTTCTGTTACCCAAGGATTTCTACTAGCCCTCGTCTTTTGCCTACTTGCTCCTCTGCTGTCTTCACCACTTCATCCCTCAAAGCTACCCATTCTTCTTCTACTGTATTTCTTTCCCCCCATTCCTGTCAATTGTTCCCTTATGCTCTCCCTGAAGCTGTCTACGACCTCTGGTTCTTTCAGTTTATCCAGATCCCATCTCCTTAAATTCCCACCTTTTTGCAGTTTCTTCAGTTTCAATCTGCAGTTCATAACCAATAGATTGTGGTCAGAATCCACATCTGCCCCTGGAAATGTCTTACAATTTAAAACCTGGTTCCTAAATCTCTGTCTTACCATTATATAATCTATCTGATACTTTTTAGTACCTCCAGGATTCTTCCAGGTATACAACCTTCTTTTATGATTCTTGAACCAAGTGTTAGCTATGATTAGGTTGTGCTCTGATCAAAATTCTACCAGGCGGCTTCCTCTTTCGTTTCTTACCCCCAATCAATATTCACCTACTACGTTTCCTTCTCTCCCTTTTCCTACTGACGAATTCCAGTCACCCATGACTATTAAATTTTCGTCTCCCTTCACTACCTGAATAATTTCTTTTATCTCATCATACATTTAATCTATTTCTTCATCATCTGCAGAGCTAGTTGGCATATAAACTTGTACTACTGTAGTAGGCGTGGGCTTTGTGTCTATCTTGGCCACAATAATGTGTTCACTATGCTGTTTGTAGTAGCTTACCCGCACTCCTATTTTTTTATTCATTATTAAACCTACTCCTACATTACCCCTATTTGATTTTGTATTTATAACCCTGCATTCACCTGAACAAAAGTCTTGTTCCTCCTGCCACCGAACTTCACTAATTCCCACTATATCTAACTTTAACCTTTCCATTTCCCTTTTTAAATTTTCTAACCTCCCTACCCGATTAAGGGATCTGACATTCCACGCTCCGATCCGTAGAACGCCAGTTTTCTTTCTCCTGATAACGACGTCCTCTTGAGTAGTCCCCGCCCGGAGATCCGAATGGGGGACTATTTTACCTCCGGAATATTTTACCCAAGAGGACGTCATCATCATTTAATCATACAGTAAAGCTGCATGCCCTCGGGAAAAATTACGGCTGTAGTTTCCCCTTGCTTTCAGCCGTTCGCAGTACCAGAACAGCAAGGCCGTTTTGGTTAATGTTACAAGGCCAGATCAGTCAATCATCCAGACTGTTGCCCCTGCAACTAGTGAAAAGGCTGCTGCCCCTCTTCAGGAACCACACGTTTGTCTGACCTCTCAACAGATACCCCTCCGTTGTGGTTGCACCTACGGTACGGCTATCTGTATCGCTGAGGCACGCAAGCCTCCCCACCAACGGCAAGGTCCATGGTTCATGGGGGTAGGGCACTACATTTATCATCTATGTTATTGGCACTATAAACATCTTACCACTCTTGTTCCTTTACAAGGTTTAGAAAACTCTCTATTGCCGCTGGACTAGCTTTCCTACATAGTTTGTAATTATATGTGACATTTGTTTGACTAGAAATGCCTTTTAGTGTTAAAATTTGTGCATCATGGTCTGAAAGGCCATTCACCCTTTTGCTAGCAGAATTCCCATCTAGTAATGAAGAATGAATAAAAATACTGTCTATGGCTGTGGTACTGTTCACTGCACCCTAGTTGGAAAAAACAGTGTCTGCATCAGATCATATGAATTTAGGAGATCTACTGACATCCTTCTTTCACCATCATATACAAAATTTATATTTAAGTCGCCACATATAACTAATTTCTGGCACTTCCTACAAAGTGAATCAAGAATCCTCTCTAGCTTGAGCAGAAATGCTCTGAAGTCAGAGTTAGGGTAACTATAAACAACAACAATTAGAGGTTTAGTTTCACTAAATTCAACTGCCCCTGTAAAAAATTCAAATATCTTTTCAGTTCAGTGCCATGATACGTCTATGGACTCAAATGGAATACAGTTTTTTACGTACATAGCCACTCCCCAAATTCGCAAGGGACTCCTTGAAAAACAGCCAGCTAATCTATATCCTGGTAAAGGAAGCATTTGAATTATCAAATTATTGAAGTGGTGCTTCCACATACCAATAATTTCAGAGTCAACATCTTTAAGCAGTTCACTAACATTTTCTCTAATACCTCTCATATTTTGGTGAAATATGCTAATTCCTTCCCAGCTTGGAAACATGATGTCCTCTGAATGTGAGCCCTTAGTTAGAGGGACTTCCTTAAAGCAGGTATACCCATCAGCTGACTTCAATCTAAAAAAGGTGCTGCTCTAACATCAACTACTACAGGAATATTTCAGTGAGTGATCCCACTACCACCTACTACACTGTCACCTGTAAGCTTCGCCCGTCTTCCCTTCCCATACCTATTGAGGTGCAGGCCATGCCAGGTGAAACCCGATTTATTCATAGACTCAGTTGGCACCGCTGCACTGTGACCCGTTCCCTCTGCCACTAGTGCTTTCTCCAGCTGCATTAAGATTAGTTCGACCATGACACTGAACCAGTTGCACGAAATGCACGTTAGTGGCACCAGTTTGAGTAGGTACCTTTATCAGGTCACCAACTGCATCATATTCCCCGTCCCTAGCAAGTCTTATTCCCTGCTCCACGCACAATCACTACCTGATCCTTAGTCGTAAAATTCCTACATAAATGTTCTATGTTGTCAGTCACCTGAGCCAACCCTGCACTAAGCTTCACAATGCTGGTGACCTGATGCACATTCTCTAACACTTCCTGCAACTACTGGCTCACGCCCGTACTGTGCAAACTACCTAGCAGCAGAGCGTGCTTCTTTCTGTTAGACTTTGCAACTGACCTAGGCCTCCTCTGCATGTTCGCTACATCTACAGGTACGAGAGGCTCCTCTCCACTCGACTCTGACAGCTGGTCAGATCTATTGCATAAACGCAAAGTATTACTGCCTGAATACCTACTCCTCCTAGCTGCCTTCTTGCCAACAGCCAGTTCCCATTCCCCAGCACCCTCCACCACTCCTCAACCTATCTAGTTCCTCCTTTGCGTATTGTAACTGCACCTGAAGGGAAGGCCACAGGTCATACGCTCCTGCTTCTCTATCAACTTATTTCTACTATAGGTTCTGCATTCCCAGGAGAGGATCTCACTAAAATGACCACTGGCTTCCCCACTGCATTCCCCCCAGTGAAAATACTTTGAACAAATCCAACACCATAACTCACTAGTCACAAACCTACGACAAAGCCCACACTTTTCGGTAAAATTTACAGTTTCTGAAAAAAACTAAACGTCTAAGTTACTCCAGTTGCACCAGTTGAACTATTTATAGAACTAACAATAGTGGTCTCGAAACTCTCTCTCTACTAAGAAAGTAAACTTTTATTAATACTACTAAACCACAATTAATACCAATATCAACAAAATTCACGCAATTTATTAGCTAAAACTAAAAATTCCAGCGGCTACTAGCACACTCAGCGAAGTTAAAACAGTGAATGAAAATTGTACAGATATATTTCACTAGAAACAATTAGAAACCTCAGCTGAAAACTACCGCACGAAATTTACTAAACGACTTTAACGCACAGAAAACTCTAAAAAACACAGTGAGCGAACGTTCCCAGAAGTTTATTAAACCGTTATTGCGGCACAAACAGCACGAGACACCGTTGAAAACTACTATATTTAATAACTGTATAACAGTGCACAAACAACTTTGTCAGAACTTAACATAAGAACCGCTACAGCTGCAACTGCACGCCGCGAAATGTAAACACACTGCTGACATTTAGATGAACGATTGAAAACTACTAAATTTAATATTCGAATACAATGCACAAACAGTTTTGACAATACTTAGCTTTGTAACCGATACAGTTGGAACCGATTGCCGCGGGATGTAAATACGCTGCTGTGACGTGAGATTTGGACGAACGACGTAAGCACGCTCACGAATAACAGACCACTCGAGTTAATAACACAGAAAGAAAGACTGAGATGAATAAAAGTCCACTAATAAGTTGCTTTCACAGCCCATATTAACACAAATAAGCTTTAAAATAAGTAACTGAAGACTAAAATTTTATAAAGTATTGACGAACATTTTCTACAACAGTCCAGCACACATGACATCACTCCAAAGATACGCTTCGGTTTGGCGGCGGCTATAATCTAATTCAATTGATTATTGCTTAGCTGTGCGAATTTGAGCTGTGTCATGAAATCGACGGTCCTTCACAGTGTGAAGTGTGCAGTGTTATCCGCCTTTCAAACGTGCAAAAAGTCCGACCCATCGAAATCTATTGGCAGATAACTGAGGTTTACCGAAATGTGATGAATGAAGCGCCAGTTCGGAAATGGTCTATATGTTTAATGGCGGACGGAAGAATGTTCACGATGAAGAAAGCTCGAGCTGGCACTTAAGTGGTGATTGACGTACACAAAGCAAGTATTGAAAGAAAGTACCAAGATGATAGGTGTTTCACAATTAATTGACTGAAGCGGAGTACTGTCAGACGCTCCTACGACTTCGCCCCGCCGATAAAAGCAAGCGGCGCGAAATGCTAACCAGTGGAGTCACCCTCCTTCACGATAATGCACGTTCCGCATGCGGCGGGAGTGACACACGAGTTGCTTTAGCGGTTTGAGTGGGAAATGTTTCAACATCCGCCATACAGTCCGGAGTTAGTGCAAAGAGATTATCAGTTATTCCTCAAATTGAAAAATTTTCTGAGTGGACAGCTCTACGAAATTGATGATGAATTTATAGAAGTCGTTACTAGTGGTTCAACAACGTGACGGCGACTGGGTATGCAGAAGGCATAGGAAAGCTGGTAAAGCGGTGCGATAAGTGCCTGACTTTGAACGGTGACTACATAGAAAAGTGGCTTGTGTGTGAAATTGTATGTAAAATACAGTTCCGTTTAATTACAGCAAATAAAAATTTCTGTAGAGAAAGAAATTCTTTCTTCCGAATGACCCTCACACTTTGCTTACCGTGTCACGTGGCCGTAAGGCCACCAAGTGGGTTTCAGTCTCGCTGTTGGTAGTGATCATAAGGTTTAGGGTTATCACTGTGTACACTTACTGAGCCATTAGCCTACAATTCTTTCTTTATCATTCCATAGTCGATTAAATGGTTCAAATGGCTCGGAGCACTATGGGACTTAACATCTGAGATCATCAGTCTTCTAGAACTTAGAACTACTTAAACCTAACTAACATAAGGACATCACACGCATCCGTGCCCGAGGCAGGATTCTAACCTGCGACCGTAGCAGTCGCGCAGCTCGGGACTGAAGCGCCTAGAACCGCTCGGCCACACCGGCCGGCCTAGTCGATCAATCCAGCTAATATTCCACGATCTCTTATGACGTTGCATTTGACAAACCTCTGATCGTTTTATTTCTGCTTACTCAATCGTCCACGTTTTGCGCCCATACATAGTTCTGCTCCAATAATAACCTTCCACTAATCAATTTCTGATCTCGAGTTTTGTATTTCCGGATGATTATACCTATTTTTTTTACAGAGAGCTATTTTGCCTTGTTCTGTGCTTGTTATTATCCCTTCTTTATCCACTTCGTATAAAGCAAACAATTTTTTAAATTTATTTGTGGCCTTCGGACGTGATGCACTCAGCCAGCCACCAATACATGAAATATTACAAAGTAAAAGGCGTAACCAATCACGTGCATCATATAAACGCGTACACCGAAGGCCTGTTGGAATATTTACATTGGTTGTAAATTAAATCATGATGCGTTCAGGCGCCAAAAAGTGATATACAGGGTGATCAGAAACAGTGTGGAACGCTTGTAAGGGTGTCACAAGGTACACTGTGCTGAAAAATAACTGATAAGAGCAAAATTCGATACGTTGCGACGTCTCCGAGTTCATTAGCACTGAAGTTAGACAATCAAGCCGTTGCATGTGCAGGTTCTAGCGGTCCGCCAGATACATTTAGCGTCAGTTGTTTTCACAGCGTAGATGAAAGCGCACGAGACTACTCGTCTCGGGTTCGATTCTTACTACCGTTCCATGTCCAATTCTTGTATCGCTCTTTTGTTCGGTTTTAGGAAACGATCACATCTGGCGAAATCTTCTGTGGCGGGCCGCTTAAATTTGCGCACATAACGGCCTGATTGGCTTCCTTCTATGCTGGTTAGTTCGGAAACGGCGCAACGTATCGAAAGTGTATCTTAAAAATTATTTCTCAGCAGAATCTATCCTTTAACACCCTGACAAGCTTTTCGGACTGTTTGGGACCAACCTGTATACTGAGTGTTAGGGGTACAAGAGCAGATTTTGTGATCAGTGCTACCTGAATATATAGGGCCTACCTGCTTCAGGTTTGTTTTCCGCATCTTGACAGTCTTCCTACAGACACGTCTCATAATTCACTACCTGATGCTCCCTGCATAGTCGTAACTACACTACTAAGTGGACTACACTTGTCAGTATAGATTAACAGTTTTGCGTCCAAATGTCCACACTTCAACGCCTGATCTGCTTTCAAGAGAAAAATAAGCATTAATGGGTTGCTCTTGGCACACGTACTTGGAGGTACTAGCCAACATAAAAACATACTACTCCTAACAGCGACAATTATTAGTCTGCAAATGAAGTAAATACTGATGTAATATTGTTCAATATACCATCCTCAGTCACCAGCATTAATACCTGCACCTATACCGCTAACGCCCGCATATTTGCACAGCGACACATCGTGCACTGCGGGTAGATTCTTCGATCATTTAAGAAGGTTTTTTTTTAATTAGTGGTAAGGTCCTATGGGACCAAGCTGCTGAGGCCATCGGTCCCTAGACTTACACGCTACTTAAACTAACTTACGCTAAGGACAACACACACACCCATGCCCGAGGGAGGACTCGAACCTCCGACGGCGGAAGCCGCGCGAACCGTGGCGAGGGGCCCGAGACCGCGCGGCTAGGAAGTTATTGCCCACTAAACACCAAGCACTACAAAATTGGACTGTCGCGAGGTTCGCAATGAGCAGCCGAAAATGATCCGGTCCGTGTCTTCGCTCACGCCGCAGTCACATAGGGATGAGACATTCAAAGAAGTGCAGTCGTTACGTCAGAGGTTAAGGCAGAGGCAGAACATGGTGACCAGAAACTTCCTGTGGTACGTACCAAGGAAATTCCGCGATCGTGCAGGGGTACTTAGTAGTGTAGCTGCCTAAGATCTTCCCCTTTGTTGTTACGACAGGCGCCATATATTGTTCAGTAAGGTTTCAATCTGCCGCCGCGTGTCTTGCAGAAAGTCTGTGTAAGGAACGTGTTCATGTGTCTTTGTCCCACGGGAAATAGCACTCTTAGCGACAGTGTCGACAATTTCATTGCCCCTGATGCCATGAGGCCCCTTTGCCCACAGCAGGGCGACTTTCTTGTTACGACGTTGTAGTTCTGCAACACGGTCTATCAAAGTCTGTTAAGTAAGAGCGAGGTCGGCACTACACACAGATGGTAAAATATATCCCCTTAGCTACTTCACAGCCCAACATAGGGAACCTTTTTCCTTCATGCAATGTCCATAGAGCATTAGTTTACTTTGATTTCTTGACCGAAATACAAAAGAAAAGACATGAGTGCAGCTTACGGGACGCGTTTACCACAGATGTTTGATGCCAACTACCAAATGTTTGTTCATCGACAAAAATGAAGAGTGGATTCTTCAGCAGGATAATCATTCGACGCACCGAAGCAGGTTTGGCAGCGAGTGGAGAAAGGAGAAAGGTGTGCAGGTACTGGATTGGCTCTAGCAGTCACCTGACGCTTATGGAAATGAAACTGTATGGCCTTATATAAAAAATAAGCTTTAAGGAGAAAAGATATTCCCTTTGAAACAGCTGCTAACTCAAATTTGACGCTTTTTGGAGGCCTCTTCGACGTATACGCACGGAAAACCTGGTTTCAAGTATGCCTCGAGTATCAAAAGCAATTATCCGCGCGGCAGGTGACTGGACGTATTATTAATTGTAACTGCATTTTCCTACTGATTAACTCGACCACGATCTTACTTAACAAAGTGTATCTGATACGCCAAATATTGCTATTTATCCACCTCTTCGAGAGTTCAACATTAGCCATCCAGTGTGTTCATCTGTTTGACAAGCTACAGCTTTATTTTTCTTTTCGTTTATACGAGGTGTGGCTAGAAAAAAACCGGATTAGTACTGGTGAAACACTAAAACGAATGCAATAAGGCTGAAAGTCGCGTGGCCTGTCACGTGACTCTCGCTCCGCCTACTGCTCGAGTTTCATCTGCTCCCTGCACTCAGTCTGCCCGTGACGTCTGTTTTAAGTAGTTGACGTTTTGTCTGTGCGTCGGAAAATGTTGAGTGTACAGAAAGAACAGCGTGTTAACATCAAATTTTGTTTCAAACTAGGAAAATCTGCAAGTGAAACGTTTGTAATGTTACAAGTGTACGGCGATGATTGTTTATCGCGAACACAAGTGTTTGAGTGGTTTAAACGATTTAAAGATGGCCGCGAAGACACCAGTGATGACACTCGCACTGGCAGACCATTGTCAGCAAAAACTGATGCAAACATTGAAAAAATCGGTAGACTTGTTCGACACTTTCCTTGTCAACTCCTGTTAACTCAGACACTGCTCTCATTGTTAAACGGCGATCTTGTGGAACAAGTTTACCGATTTTTTCAATGTTTGCATCAGTTTTTGCTGACAATGGTCTGCCAGTGCGAGTGTCATCACTGGTGTCTTCGCGGCCATCTTTAAATCGTTTAAACCACTCAAACACTTGTGTTCGCGATAAACAATCATCGCCGTACACTTGTTGTAACATTACAAACGTTTCACTTGCAGATTTTCCTAGTTTGAAACAAAATTTGATGTTAACACGCTGTTCTTTCTGTACACTCAACATTTTCCGACGCACAGACAAAACGTCAACTACTTAAAACAGACGCCACGGGCAGACTGAGTGCAGGAGGCAGATGAAACTCGAGCAGTAGGCGGAGCGAGAGTCACGTGACAGGCCACGCGACTTTCAGCCTTATTGCATTCGTTTTATTGTTTCACCAGTACTAGTCCGGTTTTTTTCTAGCCACACCTCGTATGTATATTGCAAACATCAGTACTGACATGTACGCCAAACGAAATTCCTGTAAATGGCTCATTCAGGCGGAACTTACTTGAAAGCTCGCAGCCAGCTCCTTCGTCGCTGCCGACTCTAGCACTGACAGGAGATTAATAACCACAGTCACGGAACTCCTAACCTCACACTTAAACGTCTGGGTAAGCCTAATGAAGAGATAACGATGGTGACAAAATTTTCGCGTGAGAGGGAAACGGAGGTTAATCGTGTGATGATGGACGACGAGGGGGCGCGGCTGGGTCTGTCAGAGTGACAACGATTACTGGCGAGTACAGAATATAATTGGTGGCGGCAGTCGGCTGACAGCGCACGTCGCGAGATTAATGGACGGGAGGCAGGCGCGGTGGCTGCTGGGAAAATCTGGATGTCGTGGCATCGGCCGCAACAAAGGCCCGCAGATGCTATCTGCTGTTTTACTAATGGAGCTGTCGTTGCCCGCGCGGGTCCCTCTGTCTCTCAGAGAGGGATTGACGAGGTCTCTTCATTATCAGGAGGCGGCCGACCCGTCTACGGAGAACGGGGTCCGTATGTGGGACACGGAACGGTGGCAGCTGTCCGCGAGCATTCTGCCCTGCACTTCATTAGTAAAGCGAGTTTCACTTGCTGCGAACGCATTGGTGTTCGGCCCTCGCTTCTTGGACAGTGATTCGAGGAGGCACCTCGGTGATAATACGGTGTGCTGTCATCTCGGCAAATAAGGTTACCGAAGCATGCCTCTCCAGCTCAAACCACTTCCCGCATGTCTTCTCTTTTGTATGTAGTGGAGCTCAGTGAGCTCGGGCATGGACGTCGTCTTACTGTTGTGTCTCCCACTTGGCTGCCTCCCGTAGCCGAGGTCGTTAATGCCGTCCTCACAGGGCACTTGAAAGCGAACGTGGAAGTGGAGCTCGAGATTTGTGACGCCAGAACTGTTCCAAGGTTGACTCTTGATGCAGTGGTTGACAGCTCTTCCACCGTCTGAAGTCGTGATTACGCTAGTGAGGCAGGTTTTTTATCAGACAGTGGCAGTCAGTTACGGATCGGTGACTGGAGAGTGTTGGTTGTCGATGCCCTGGCTTTGGAAGCGCGGTCCGCAGGTGGTTGGACGGGTGGTAGTGGAGTTGTGGGTTGCCTGTTTGTGTCGTGGCGGACACTGGTCCAGCGCGTCGTAAATAGGAGGAGCGCGAATGTAGACGATGTGGGACTAGCTGTGGTATTCCTACTCTACGTGTTAAAAGTACTGATATTTGCGACATTCTGCGAGGAACTGTAGCGAGATATAGCGAGTTCATTGGAGAGCGTGGCGTTATTTGCTGGCCAATTTTAGAAGTCAAATAAACTCATGTTATATGACTGTTCTGCAATGCGTGTGAAGCTGGACGGTATTTGTTATTATCGTAATTAGAAGAAGAACTGAACTTCTCTGGTAATAACATTTGTCATTTCTGTGTATTACCAACGACACTGCCACGGTGGTAACACCGGTTCCCGTCAGATCACCGAGGTTCAGCGCTGCCAAACGTGGTTGGCAAGCGGGGTGCACTTAGCCCTTGTGAGGCAAAACTGAGGAGATACTTGACTGAGAAGTAGCGGCTCCGGTCTCGTAAACTGACTTACGGCCGGGAGAGCGGTGTGTGCTGACCACATGCCCTTCCGTATACGCATCCAGTGACGCCTGTGAGGATGGCACGGCGGCCGGTGGGTACCGTTGGGCCTCCATGACGTGTTCGGGCGGAGTTCAGTTTAGTTTAGTTTATTTCTGTGTATTAATAATAGTCTATTCCAGTTTACTGTCAATTATGCATTTGAGTTTGAAGCTGCCGTGTACTAAAGACCTACCCCATATGGGAAGGAACGCTGTAACCAGGGGAGCTACTTGAAATTTTGGTATAGACCCAGGTACAGCGCATCTAAGAGCTCATATGATCATTATATTTTCCGAAGTTAGAATTTCACCTGTTGATTTTTAACTTTTGCCTTTTAATTTATGGTTGTAATTGAAGGGCTTATTTCAATAGTCGTACAAGTCCATTTTTGTTCATTCTGAGATACAGAGTCCTAAAGTTAAATGAGCGCTGAAAATGAATGAACAAAAATGGACTTGTACCACTATTGAAATAAGCCCTTCAATTATAAGCAGTGAGTTTTCTTACTTAGCTGCCATTAAAGATTTCTGGAATGTTGCGTTCTCTGTTAGCACCGAGTTGTTGGTTACCGTAATTGAATGAACACTTTCGGCAAGCCATGTTAGTGGGAAGTTACTCGCTATTTCCAGATTGATGCCATTGTGACTATTGACTGTAATCTTGAACCCAGATTCTCGTTTAAGCTTACCTGTTTCAAAAAATTAGTTACACCTATATGATACCGTATTACATACGGAACCGTTGTTCGCTGGATGTAATCCAATCTCTGTCTCCCTCTACAGTTTTTGCTTCTACAGCTCCCTCTAGTACCATGGAAGCCATTCCCTCATCTCTTTACAGATATCCTATCATCCTTTCCCTTCTTATCAGTGTTTTCCACACATTCCTTTCCTCTCCGATTCTTTGCAGAACCACCTCATACCTTACTTTATCAGCCCACCTAATTTTCAAATTTCGTCTGTAACACCACAGCTCAAATGCTTCGATTCTCTTCTGTTCCGGTTTTCCCACCGTCCATCTTTCACTACCATACAAGTGTTGTGCTCCAAATGCACATTCTCAGAAATCTATACCTCAAATTAAGGCCCGTGTTTGATACTAATAGAATTCTCTTGGCTAAGAATGCCCTTTTGCCATTGCTAATCTGCTTTTGATGCTCTCCTTGCTCCGTCCGTCATTGGTTATTTTACTGCCTAGGTAGCTGGATTCCTTTAACTTCATCTGTTTCATGACCATCAATCCTGATGTTAAGTTTCTCGCTGTTCTCATTTCAGCTCTTTCTCTTTACTTTCGTCTTTCTTCGATTTACTCTCAATCCATATTCTGCACTCATTAGAATGTCCATTTCATTCAGCAGATCATGTAACTCTCCTCCACTTTCACGCAGGATAGCAAAGTCATCAGCGAACCGTAGTACTGATATACTTTCACCTTGTATTTTAATTTCACTCCTGAACCTTTACTGCCATCACTGCTTCTTTGTCACCCGTGGTAGCCTCGTGGTCTAGGGCGTCTTGTCACGGTCCGCGCGGCTTCCCCGTCGGAGGTTCAAGTCCTCCCTCGTTCATGGGTATGTGTGTTGTCTATAGCGTAAGTTAGTTTAAATGAGGTTAAGTAGTGTGTAAGCTTAGGGACCGACGACCTGAGCAGCTTAGTCCCATAAGATCTTACCACAAATTTACATTGCTTCTTCGATGTACAGATTGAACAGTAGGGGCGAAAGACTAAATTCCTGTCTTACAGCCTTTTCAGCCGAGCATTTCGTCCTTGTCGTCCAGTCTTATTATTCCCTCTCGGCTCTTGTACATATTGTACATCACACACCTCACCCTATGCCTTACGCCACTTTTTCTCAGAATTTTGAACGTGTAACATCGTTTTACACTGTCGAACGCTTTTTCCAGATCGACAAATCCTATGAACGTGTCTTGATATTTCTTTAGTCTTGCTTCCATTATCGACCGCAACGTCAGAATTGCCTCTCCTGTGCCTTTACATTTCCTAAAACCAAACTGATCGTCATCTACCAGATCCTCAATTTTCCTTTCTTCTTTATATTATTCTTGTAAGCAACTTGGATGCATGAGCTGTTAAGCTGATTGTACAACAATTCTCCTACTTGTCAGCTCTTGCGGTCTTCGGAATAGTGTGGATGATATCTTTCTGAAAGTCAGACGGTTTATTGCCAGACTCATACATTCTACACACCAACGTCAACAGTCGTTTTGTTGCCACTTCTCCTAATGATTTTAGAAATTCTGATGGAATGTTATGGATCCCTTCTGCCTTATTTGATCTTAAGTCCTCCAAAGCTCTCTTAAATTCTGATTCTAATACTGGATCCTCTATCTCTTCTAAATCGGCTCCTGTTTCTTCTTTTATCACATCACAGAGATCTTCTCCCTCATAGAAGCCTTCGATGTACTCTTTCCACGTATCCGCTATCTCCTCTGCATTTAACAGTGGATTACCGGTAGCACTCTTAATGTTACCACCCTTGCTTTTAATTTCACCAAAGGTTATTTTGACTTTCCTATATGCTGAGTCAGTCCTTCCGACAATCATTTCTTTTTCGATTTGTCGACTGTGTTCCTGAATCCCTCTCAACATTTTTGTACTTCCTTGTTTCATCGATCAGCTGAAGTGTTTCTTCTGTTACCCTCGGTTTCTTCGCAGTTACCTTCTTTATATCTATGTTTTTCTTTTCAGCTTCTGCGGCTCCCCTTTTTAAAGATGTCCATTGCTCTTCATCTATGCTGCCTACTGTGCTATTCCTTATTCTCATATCTATAGTCTTAGAGAACTGCTAGCGTATCTCGTCATTCCTTAGTATTTCCGTATCCAACGTCTTTGTATATTGATTCTTCCTGACGAATCTCTTAAACTACAACCTACTCTACATCACTACTAAATTTTAATCTGAGTTTATATCTGCTCCTGGGTACGCCTTACAATCCAGTATCTGATTTCGGGATTTCTGTCTGACCATGATATAATCTAACTGAAAACGTCCCGTATCACGCGACGTTTTTACAAGTATACCTCCTCTTGTGATTCTTAATATTCGCTATTACTAACTGAAATTTATTACAGAACCCAGTTAATCTTTCTACTCTCTCATTCCTTGTCCTAAACGCATATCCACCAGTAACCTTTTCTTCTACTCCTTCCCCTACAACTGCATTCCAGTCCCCCATGATTATTAGATTTTCGTCTCCCTATATGTACTGTATTACTCTTTCAATATCCTCATATACTTTCTCTACCTCTTCTTCGTCAGCTTGCGACGTCGTCATGTATACCCGAACTATCGTTGCCGCTATTGGTGTGATGTCGATTCTGGTAAGAAAACCGTATCACTGAACTGTCCACAGTAACACACTCTCTGCCCTACCTTCCTATTCATAACTGATCCTCCTCGTCTTATAACATTTTCTGCTGCTGTTGATATTACCCTATACTCATCTGACCAGAAATCCTTGTCTTCTTTCCAGTTCACTTCACTGCCTCCTACTAGTGAACCTTTGCATTTCCCTTTTCAGATCTTCTAGCTTCCCTTCGACGTTCAAGCTTCTGACAGTCTACGCCCCGACTCGTAGAACGTGTTCCTTTCGTTGGTTATTCAATCTTTTTCTCATGGTTACCTCGCCCCTTGGCAGACCTTCCGGAGATCAGAACGACGACTATTTCGGAATCTCTTGCCAATGGTGGGACCATCATGACACGTTTTTCAATTACAGGCCACATGTCCTGTGGATAAACGTTATGTGTCTTTAATGCAGTGGTTCCATTGCCTTCTGCATCCTCAAGCTGTTGATCATTGTTGATTCTTCCGCCTTTTAGGGCAGTTTCCCACCCCAAGGACAAGAGAGTGCCCTGAACCTCTGTCCGCTCCTCCGCTCTCTTTGACAAATCAGTTGGCAGTAGTCTTCCGCCACCAATGCTGAGTATTAAACGGTGTAGACATGTAATTGTCACCAGTGGCCGTACTCCGACATCGAATCTTTAAAATTAATTGTCTCACTAATCTATTCCTGGTTAAGATGTCTGCGTGGGATATTGTGTTTAGGCACATTTATTTATTATTCTTGGTTTACCTAGACGCTCTTGCGTAGTAATAATCTTTTTTTAATCAAGTTAAATTTAGTTTCTCTTAATACAAATGAGAGCTGAAAATTGATTTTAACCTATAAGTCAGCCGGCCGTGGTGGCCGTGCGGTTCTAGGCGCTTCAGTCGGGAACCGCGTGACCGCTACGGTCGCAGGTTCGAATCATGCTTCGGGCATGGATATGTGTGATGTCCTTAGGTTAGTTAGGTTTAAGTAGTTCTAAGTTCTAGGGGACTGATGACCTCAGAAGTTGAGTCCCATAGTGCTCAGAGCCATTTGAACCATTTGACTAGCCATACAGCGTAAGTTTTTCCTTAACGGGACTGAGTCCATGAAACTGACTGTGGTACAGAAATTTTTCTTAGTGATAAATTTGAGAATTGTAGTATTATGTGGTTTGTTAAAGGTGTAATTTCAAGCTCAATCTGTCGCTCTACTCATTACCCTAACGGTCCAGTTATACCGCTACAGAATGCGGAATTTCACGTTGTGGAGCATTCTCAAACGTGAACGGTTGAATCAAAAGTGTACTATTTTTGCTTCGTGGGGAGGAACGCGGCCAATGAGGCACCACATAGCTTTTACACCACAAACAGCACTTAGAGGACGCCATACTGAATTCTTTCATTTGCAGATGAAGCCCACATTTAGTAGCTTTCGCGTCATAATTCACGTGATATTAACATATGCTGTTTCAAAGCACCAGAACATTTAGGACCTCTCGAAACTGCGTCGTTTTTGGTACGATTTTTTATAACAAAATGATGGGAAACGAACCTTTGCTGTTTAAAGGATTTTCATTTTTGGTGCTTTTCGTATTTCGTATTATGAAAGTACCCTTGTAAAGCACTGCCACGTTGAAGATTTATCAAGGAAACATCGTTTTTATATGATTTGTTATAATTAAATAACATGAATTAGTCAAAACTAGGCATATTAATCTTCAGGGAGTGTACACGACTGCTGTTTTTATAAAACTGTCCAAATTAATTGTCTAGATCGCTTTTCCTTTATTTCCGTATGACTGGTTTCAGGCCAGCTGTCCATCATCAGGTATGTATTACACCTACAGATAACCCGTCGAATACGGAACTGGAAGGTGAGTACCATAGATATGAACCCGTTGTATTTATGACAGTGAACTTCCAGTAATATATAATATGACGATGGATAGCTGTCCCGAAACCAGTCATGCGGAAATAAAGGAAAAGCGATGTAGACAATGAATTTGAATAATTTTACGTAAATTATTGACATATCGTTGGCTAATGCCTTCCGGAAATTATAAGGTTAAAGACTTAGACACCACTTGACGTTTTCTGACTAGTTTAATGGATTCAGTTGGGGATTATGAACTGGAAAGGTGCTGGTTCATTTCCTACTTTCTGCTAAATTTCTTTTATTACTGTACATGTTCTCCAGACGATTCTGGGCCTTTGTAATTAATTTAATAGAAGTATGTTCAGTAATATATGAGCGCTCTCTGTTCAGCAGTGAGGTAGTTCGATTTTGTGAACGTGCCACCGTACCTGGGAACATGGGCCAGTGATTCCCTAGAGTATTGTCTGTACCACCAACCCAGTATTATGCACTGATAAATGTTTCACTAGATGTAGCGCGGATGACACCTTCAGCTTTATTTCCAGGTCTCAATTTACGCTTTCCATCTTTGTCGTCTTCTTTCTAGAGCCTGTTCCACTTGAACGATCCATCGTTTCCCAGGCTGGCCCCTAGGCGTCTTGCCTGCAAGTTCCTTTGCGACTCATTTTCTCGCTGTTCTTACTTGTCCCGTCCTTACTGGTTCTATTTCAACATTGGTGCTGTAATGGTTTTGCTTAGCAGTTGCTTCTATTCTGTTTCCTTACGGAGTTTTTGATTCCGGATCTAATCTTTTCTTGCTTTTAAGAGCACTGGTTTCAAGAACTTCATTTCTACAGCTGTCTCTACTGTTGATGGCATGTGTTCGAGTGTGTATATGCACTGAGGGGACAGAAGACACGGGATAGCGATATGCACCTATAAAGATGGCGATACTATTGCGTTCACAAGGTATAAAACGGCAGTGAACTGGCGAATCTCTGTCATTTGTATTCACGTGATCACGTGGAAAAGTTTCCGACGTGATTATGGCCTCACAACGGGAATTAACAGACTCTGGACTCAGAATGGTGGTTCGAGCTAGACACATGGAACCTTACATTTCTGAAATAGTTAGGGAATTCAATATTCCGAGATCCATAGTGAAAGTAGTGGCCGTCCCTTAACGATCGCGAGCAGTGGCGTTTGCGTAGAGTGGTCAGTGTTTACAGACAAGCAACATTGCGTGAAATAACCGCAGAAATCAATGTGAAACGCACGAAGAACGTATCCATTATGACAATGTGGAGAAACTTGGCGTTAATGGGCTATGCCAGCAGACGACCGAAGTGAGAGCCTTTGGTAACAGCACGAAATCGCCTGGAGCGCTTCTTCTGGGCTCGTGACCAAATCAGTTGGACCTTAGACGACTAGAAAATTGTGGCCTGATCAGACGAGTCCCCATAAGAGTTGGTAAGAGCTGATGGTAGAGTGTGGCGCAGCCTCCACGTAACCACTGACCCACGTTATCAACAAAACACCGTGCAAGGTGGGCGTGGCTCCATAAT
Organism: Schistocerca nitens; assembly: GCF_023898315.1. NCBI lineage: Eukaryota > Metazoa > Arthropoda > Insecta > Orthoptera > Acrididae > Schistocerca > Schistocerca nitens. The sequence goes on along the minus strand of NC_064615.1, from coordinate 243,655,536 downwards.
GGGGTGGGCTGTGTTTACATGGAAATGACTGCGTCCTCTGGTCCAATCGAACCATTCATTGACTGGAAATGATTATGTTAGGCTACTTGGATATCATCTATAGCACATCATGGACTTCATGTTCCCAAACAGCGATGGAATTTTTATGGATGAGAGTGCACCATATTGCCCGGGACCCAACCGACAGGTCAGTTCGTGCACAAAATCCTAAACGGGCAACACACGCAATTACGGACGGCTATACACGCAGCATGGCTCAAAATTTCCCAGGGAATTTCCAACTACTTTTTAAGTTCATGCCACGTCAAGTCGCTGCAGTATGGCGGGCAAAAGATAGCCCGACACGATATTGGTAAGTATCCCATGACTTTTGTCACCTCAGTGTAGTTATTGGTAAAAAATATTCCTAATAGTTTTCTTGGTTGTTCTTTCGATTTCCTTTATCCGGTAATCTGTTCTTCTTGTCTATTTATCCTGGTTGGTTAATATTCTTGGTGCCCAGGTTGCTCAAACCTTTGAGTATCTCAGTTACTGGTAATCGTCGTCACACTGCGTTCACTGAGAGAGGTAATACGACACAAATAATCTGCAGTCACCCGGCAGTCACCAGAACTGAGTTCTTAGACGCCCTGAATGTTGTGTGGAATTCAAATGGTTCAAATGGCTCTGAGCACTATGGGACTTAACTTCTGAGGTCATCAGTCCCCTAGAACTTAGAACTGCTTAAACCTGACTAACCTAAGGAGATCACACACATCCATGCCCGAGTCAGGATTCGAACCTGCGACCGTAGCGGTCGCCCGGTTCCAGACTGTAGCGCCTAGAACCGTTCGGCCACTCCGGCCGGCATTGTGTGGAGTCATTGCAGCCACAGGCCTACCGCCCTGCGTTTTGTTTGCCCTTCAGCTTCGTTCATGAATACGAATGTGCGACTCGCCGTCTGGATTCAAGAATTCTATCACAGCACGCTGTCTCATACAGACATCGATGTCAGCCATTTTGCAAGCAACTGCAGTACTGGCATCTGTTGACGCAGAAAGTTATTATTGCAGTGGATTAGAGGAGAAGTTTTGCGCGGTAGCCCCAGATACAAAGTTTTCACTTAACAATCTTTATTTAAGGAGAAAAAAAGGTGAAATTACTTTTTGATTGACCCTTGTACACTGTGTTCATACACAGTATCGTGTGAAGTGTTGTGAATTGTTTTAGGGATACGGCACTGAACACTGTTTTGACAGACATTAATCAGTACTGTAAGAAATATGTACGTTACTTAAGGTATTTTAAATATATCTTTGCAAATACTAAAAACAGGTATTTATTCTACAGCACTTTTGGTTTATTCACTTAAAACATGGTCAATTATCTGGAATTAAAATATTTACACTTGTAATTTCTGTTTTAAATGTAAAAATTGTTCGTTTCATAACCTTTGGAAATGAGATTTTTTCTCACTGCATGTTCTGCTGGTTTTTGTTTATTTTGGGAAGCAGCGTCTACATTCTCATTTTCCAGGCAGGCTAGCAGACGATCCTTACTAATGTAAAAGGAACCAGACGAGAATGTTAATGTGTAAATGCTAAAAATCTCTCTTCCGAAAGTTATAAAACATTCTGTTTTTAGACCTAAAATAGAAACTAAAATTGTAAATATGAGACCACTGACGAATAAAACGGAACAGGCGCTGTACAATAAATATGAATTTTTAGTGTTTGCAAAGATGGATTTAAAATACTGTAAGTGATTACACAGGAACCACGGACATAACTGACATACAAATAAAGAGAATATCCATGTGTTAAGGAAATTTGTGTGTGAATCTGGCTCAAAAAATCGATTTTTTGTTTTTCATCTTAAATCGATGTTTAGAGGTTTTGAACCAAATGGCGGTTAAGACAATGGAATTGGGTATCATGAAGTTTCTTGAAAATGAACTTAAATATCTCCTGGTCTGCGTCTAAACTCTTGTTTCCGCTGCTTTCACACGTCGATGTTGTCATTAGACTCCTGTTCGAGAAACACGTGCTATACATCTGTTTTTCAAGTTGACTGATCCGTTAGAAAACACGCTTTGTGATGCCTTTATATATTTCCCTTGTACATATTTGGTTTTCGAGCGTTGTTTTCCTTTTATACTACCCTGTAGTTAGAGTTGCTGCTATTTTGTCATCCTCGAAAGTTATAACGCATGTAATTTGTTTTAATGTGAGGCAGTTAGCAGGTGTGAAGTTCTAGAGCCCTAAGAATTGATACTGGGTTCAATACTAGGCAAACATTTTTGGCAGTTGATTCCATGAAAGTGACCGAAGCTGAAAAGTGGATCCTTGAGACAACTAAAGATGCCAGAATGATAAGCAGAAAGAATAAAAGGAAGAGAAAAGATGAGAAACGTGCAAATCAATAAGAGTATGCAAATGAAGTGTATTAGGAACTCCACAGGTCAGGTCAGTCTTAGATATCTTAGAATTGAAATTTCCTGAGAATTAAATTTTGTACATGTTTATTTTATGCAAAAAAAAAAATGGTTCAAATGGCTCTGAGCACTATGGGACTTAACATCTGAGGTCATCTGTCCCCTAGAACTCAGAACTACTTAAACCTAACTAACCTAAGGACATCACACACATCCATGCCCAAGGCAGGATTCGAACCTGCGACCGTATCGGTCGCTCGGTTCCGGACTGAAGCGCCTAGAACCGCTCGGCCACCCCAGCCGGCTATTTTATGCACAAAACACCTATTTGATCTTGAGGTCTGAAATTTTTCGGATGTTGCAGGGTACTGTTTGAAGGAAAGGACACTACAGACACTAACGCACTATCAACAGAAAGGGAAATTCGTACTGATTAATTGTAAGAAAAGTAACCTTAATTTTGATTATCATATGTAAATATTTGTAGAATAAATGCTTGTGGCTGAAATGACATTACTGTGGCCCACTTTTTAGACAGACATGTTGTTTATGTGTACTTAAAGTTTCAAGCATCTGAGCAAGATAGTTATTCAGTGCATAAATTTCTAGTATTGACCAATATATAAAAATGTAATTAACTGATCTTCACAAAAATGTAATAAAACCAACGTGAGAACTAATGTGACTAATTGTATATTAAAATTCTTAGACAGAAACACTCTTATTTTCCCACAGTCTTCATCCTACAAAGGGTTCACGTTTTTAGTTGCAGCCGCATAAGCATTATGAAAATATTAGTATTTTTTTCAGGCGTTCACAGGCGAGTAACTTCAATGCGAGGAATGCTGGATTATTCAATTTGAGCTTGGAGGACAGGGACAGGTATGGATATATCGTTCCATGACGCTTCAGCTCTTTTGTCAGAATTCATCAATACTAGTGGCTGGTGAGCGGAGGCGTACCTGTCTATGCGACAGCTTGTGTTGCAAATCTGTTCCAAAACGAGGCGCACAAAAACAGGATTTGTGCATCGCTCATTCGTCAGGTTCTGTTGGTGACAGGAAGATAAGGTTAGGTTTTTTGGACAGCCCTTGGGGTGGGGATCTTTTGTGTATCCAACAGAAGGATCGTGTTATTGTAACTATCCTATATTACAAGGTCCAAGTTTGAACATTACACAGTTCCTTCAGCTTAGGCAAATGGAGCAAATCGGTTGGTTCTTTTGGCATTAGATGTGGTCTACAGAGCGCCTTAAAGGGCTTATCGAGGCATCATGTAGGTCTTGGGCTCTTCCTGAGGAAACCCGAGAAAAGCATTTTTCACCATTTTTGCGTCGTCAGCAGCGGATATCTACATAATTGCTGAATTTTTAGTGGTAAATTCTCTAGTCATTTGTCTAGAAGTGCTATATTCTCGCTTTCAGGAGTCTTTATAGTTATCGAAAAACACCCCAAAAGCATGGTTTTTGGGTACCAAAACCGAGCCGCGCATTCTAAGACGGCTATATAAAAAAATGGCTGTATTTTTTACGGTGCGTTACTAAGACTATGATCTCGAACAACGTTGAAAATTTTCTTTATATCTTTATCCGTTTCCGAGATACAGAGGTTCGAAGTTGTCCTACTTGTACAAGTAAAATACGCACGTAAAATCCGTCGCGAGGTGAAAACCTGTTTATAAAGTGCCTCCATTACCATCAGAAGGATTCTGGAGATCCCCTGTTCTACCACTGAACAACATACAAAATTTTTCTATGCTTCAAATCTGGTTGAGCTGTAAAATCAGTTTTTCATTATTTCAGTTTCACTTAACTATGAAAACTTTATTGACCCCTAAAGTTCTTTTCATACGACTGACATGACCTGTGGCAGGGAAAAGAAGGCTCCCAGGGAAAAACGCTCCTGTTGGAGCACAAGAAAAGCGAATATTTCTCCGTTTATTTGAAGCACTCTGCCTGAGAAGTGGGGTATGAACTGCATCTTCTACCTTTCCTCAGTACCTTTAAACATTTTCTACAAAAACTCGGCAAGCTACCATATTCACTCTTTTTTACATTGAGAGAGAAGGAGACAACGGCAATGGGAAAGAGACGGAAAAGTAATAAATTCTATAGAAAGAGCGAAGGAGACAATGACAGTATGAGAGGGACACAGTGGCGGTGGGACATTGTTCGCAGTGACAGATCGGTCCTAAGGAAAGAGTGAAGGTGGAAATGCTAGTGGGAAAGGAATATAGAGAAGCAGAACAGAGATATAGTGACAGTGATAAGAGACCGCAGCAGTTGGAAGCAATGAACGATATAGTAGCAGTAAGAGAGAGCAAAAGGGAGACGCTTCAGTCACAGGAGACAGTACTAGTAAGACAGAGACTGTGGCTGTGACATACGAGGCGTGATAGTTATAGAGAACAGAGAGATGATGACAGCGAGTTGGGCTGATTTAATGAGTGAGAATGGGCAAGTGGGAGTGGATGGGTATGAGCGACTATATCAGTGGACTAGTGGGTGTGAGCGAGCTACAGTTATGGGAGCTTGTAGGAGTAACAGATGAGTAGCATGTTAAAAAGAGCGCGAATATGTTCGCCTGCCAAAATTTTTGGGGAAATTTTTGAAGGTGCTGCGAAAGGTAGACTGAGGCGCCTGGTACCCCATCTTTCTGTCAGTCTTTTAAACAGGAGCATATTCGCCTTTTTTGTGCTCCAATAGAAGCATTTCTTTACTCGTTCGATAACATGTGACCAGATGTTTTCAATCGGTGAGAGATCTGGAATTCACGTATTCAATTTGTTGTAAATATGTAGCACTTGGTGGTGAATGGGAATGCTTAGTAATTGACAAACATGAAATTTTCCGCTGGCCGGGGTGGCCGAGCAATTCTAGGCGCTACAGTCCGGAACCGCGCGACCGCTACGCTCGCAGGTTCGAATCCTGCCTCGGGCATGAACGTGTGTGATATCCTTAGGTTAGTTAGGTTTAAGTATTCTAAGTTCTAGGGGACTGATGACCTCAGAAGTTAAGTCCCATAGTACTCAGAGCCATTAGAACCATTTGAAATTTTCCACAGCACTAATTCTATAGACCGGACTGAACAACGACGTGCGCAAAGTTCTTGAACTGGCATCGTAAACAGTTCTGAGCGTCCATTTCTGGATTAAGAATATTCTTTACGAATGCACGGAGTTGTTTCCAAAAATGATACCGTAGGAGATAATGGAGAGGGAACAATAGTTTTTCTTGTTTTATGTCAGCGGAGATGATTTTCATTAAGATATTATACCGTTTTTGCGCGACGACTTCGTCGCCATAATCTTATATAAAGGAATTAGACATATGCTTGTTCCATGTTCATCGTTTAGTTAGTCGACTTATGTTCCTACTTCTTTTCATTTTATTCACAACATCCACGTCTCTCTGCATTCTCATATTTCCTCATCGATAGCATGGACATAACTCATTTCGAACATCTTCATTCTTCATGAAATTCCTTCTTGTGCAGCCCTTAAGTCTCTGCTACTTGTATTTTGATGCTGCGTTTCTTTTTATGTATGTAACTTTCGCTTCCATAAAGAGTAAATGATGTCATAATGTTTTTATTTTTCAGTGATTTGTACTAAAGTGTTCTTATTGTTCCACACATTTGCTTGAAATTTATGCAGGTTTTCGTCTATATCGTTCCCATAATCAGAGCCAGCCGCAGTTGGAGGCTCGTTCTGCACACCTACGTCAAGCATTCTCCCACAGTCAGTGAGCTTTCAGTAGTGTTCGAAGCGCCCTGTCATAAATGTCGTACCCAACGCTAGAGTTCTGAGCTCGCTCAGTAAGATTGTTGAGAAGGTGATTCTCAAACGCATCACTAGGCACTGCATAACAAATGACATCCCGAGACCGGAGCAATTCGGCTTCAGGAATCACCACTCCACAACACAACAACTCCTACGGGTCGTTGAACATATAACACATAGCTTCAACATAAACAAAGCTACAGGGGCAGTGTTCCTGGACATCGAAAAGGCTTTCGACCGTCTATGGCACAACGGCCTCATCCGCAAACTCAGCGACGCGGAATTCCCCGACGGGCTGCTGCGTCTAATACACTCATACCTCACAGACAGGAGTTTCAACACTGACGTGCAGGGAAAACAATCAACACGACACGGTATACACGCGGGAGTACCCCAGGGAAGCATCCTAGGGCCCCTTCTGTTTAACCTCTACATAAACGATCTCCCAACCACACACAACACAATGATGGCAATCTACGCGGATGACACAGCCATCCTTGCGCAAGATTGGAAACCATCAAACATTACGTCACGCCTACAGACTGCACTCAGAGTGGCCGAGCCTTGGTAGGAGAAATGGCGTGTTAGAGTAAAAATCGACAAGTGCGAAGCCGTTCTGTTCACTAGAAGACCGAAGCAACTGCGCAAACACCGCTACTGCAGACCAATAACCCTACATGCACGTCCAATACGTTTCCGCGAGAAAGTCAAATACCTCGGTGTCTGGCTGGACCGGAAATTACTCTGGGGGGACCACATACAACACATGACCAACCGAGCTAGCGCGAGGCTCAAACAGCTCTATCCTATGCTCAACAGGCGTTGCACACTGAACAGAAGGGTGTCGAGGTCCATGTACATGACACTTATCCGACCCCTGATGACGTACGCAGCTCCTGTCTGGGGATACGCTGCGCCTACACGCCTGCGCCGTCTGCAGCTCATTCAAAACAAAGTACTCAAAATCATAAGCAATGCTCCACGATACACACGCATCGCGGACCTTCACCGGGAATACCGACTTGAGACTCTCACGGAGGTAATCCACAAACTCACCACAAGACTATACAGAAACTCCAGACATTCGCAGAACCCGTTTATTCTGAATCTGGAGAACTACGACCACAACCATAGATGGAAACATAAAAGACCAAAAGACATGCTTGTAAGGGCATAACATCTATGGCCAAGCATACGCAAACATAACGGCACAGGCGAGCCCCTGTTAACCAGACGCCATTACTGGATATGCAGCTGAAATACACTGCCGAATAACTGGCACCACACAGGGAAGCCGTACCGTACACTGCACGCAAACAAGCTCCACACATCCCCCACACAGTGAGACGATCTATGGCCGATCTCCCAGTACTGTATAACGATCTTGATTGTTCCAGGAATGTAGCAGCTGCAGCAACTGGGACACATCGCCATCGCTTGTCACGGTAATGATGCATGACATCCATACTAACAAATCCAACCTTGCATGAACTATCGCAGCTAGTAAGCCACTACTGCTCTTACTACCCATCCCACTGTCGCAGAGGTTTTTTTCCCACGGCACGAGCCATGGCACTTTTTTCCCTCTGCTCTTCAAATCGCTACCCTCACTCGCGTTTCGTCCACTATCTATCACCTGATGGACCGTGTTAATTCGTAGTCTTACCCAGACGCACGGACAACATCACAGCCCAGCATCCTGTGATCCACTTACTAGATAACTAACATGTTTTTACGGAGGTGACAGTAGAACTTTTGGTTTGGTCACCACGTTGGTGCGGGCGTGGAGGGGCCCTATCTCTGTTTAAAAAACCCAACGCTAGCATTAAACGTGATCGTAGCGAGATTTTTTAGCGAATTTTTATTTCATTTGTTGCGAGTTGTCAAGCCTAATGATGGTGCTAAGTGGCAAATTCTACACAAGCGAGTGAGACACATAATTTGCAGAATACACGCTTACATCAGGAGCAAAGTACTTATATGCGCGTACCACAACTGTAGCTTGGAACCGGTAACAATGCAATGGCCGTCCGATTCTCGACCTGCTCGAACCACCATCGTTTGTGGATCGGCCTACCCCAGTTACGGAGTGTACTGCATACCGACAGGAAATTATTTACAAACAAAGTAAAGCTGGCGACTACATTCTGCTATACTTTTATCCGAAAAAAAGAGAAAAACCTGTTTCAGTTCCCTGAGAGATTAGGGAATGTTAATAGTCCATTTATTGTTTCTTCCACAAAAATAAAATTCAAATTCACGTTCTCCAAACCAGATAAATACAGAACTTCCACTGTTCTTTACTTCTGAAAAAAGATGGTCTGAATCGGACATTGCTTTGATTTCTCCATAAGGTAAACAATGTGTATGGTACGTGGAATTGTGGGATAACGTTATAGCGCGGGGTAGCCGCGCGTTCTAAGGTGTCTTGCCACGGTCCGGGCGGCTTCTCCCGTCAGAGGTTCGAGTCCTCCCTCGGGCATGGGTGTGTGTGTGTTTTCCTTAGCGTAAGTTAGTTTAAGTTAGGTTAAGTAATTTGTAGGCTTACGGACCGATGACCTCAGCGGTTTGGTCCTTTAAGAATTCACACACATTTGAACATTGGGTAACGTTATATGAGGCGTAATTCAGGTACTGTGCTCCTTACACAAATGAAAAACAACGAATACTACTCGAAGCAAAGGAGACACCGGTGCTGTCATTGCTGAGGTGAACAGTCCTGTATAGCCCGTGCGAGTTTCTCGTGAAACTCAGATAGGAATCTTCGGTGGAAAACGTGTTCTCACGATACATTGCCGGGCAACCTTTGTTAGAGGAAGTCGATGCTGCAGTCCTGCTGTCAAACAGAAGGCTCTATCTCGTGCACGGATCACGAGAATGAGAGATCCTTCGCCCAGTACGCGCACACAATAGGAATAAAAATCGCTAATACCGGTATTATGTACCCTCCACCAAGCACTATCCGGTGACTTGCGGGCTGTATGGGTAGACCGTAAATTATAAACTTATAGATAGCATGAATTTTATTGACGCAGTTCCCGTCAAACTGTTTCAGTAGATGCTGTGTTCTGTACAAACACTTATTCTCAACAATCGGTTTGTTGGCACTCATCTTATTAGAAATAACATCCCTCTTCAGTGTTCTCGTATCCATATCAATAATTTCCATTTAAGTTCCTCAATTTTTTTGCCATACGAGACTTTCCTCTTGATCTCTGTACACTCTGTCATGAGGTACAAAAATAACGGAAGTAATGGCTCTCGTCGCACCTGCTCCAGCTAGAAAGGCATGCTTGGAAGTCTGACATCTAATATGACGTTACATAAATAAAAAAACGATGACCAACGAACAAACAGCTCTCAACTCTTCCAGTGGACTTAGAGTGCAAGGGTAAAATAAAGGAAAATGCAGGAGTGTTGGATAAACGCTAGAAACAAGCTTCGGAAACTAGGTCTTTCTACACACATAAAAAAGAATGTTGCATCACCTCAGTTCCGAGAGTTTCGGCACTTTTACAGAAAATTGGAATAGAGATCAACATAAACATCATTTCCGCCCTTTTTATTGCTCATGAAAACCATGTACCACTATACAGCGAGACCTTCAGAGGTGGTGGTCCAGATTGCTGTACACACGGGACCTCTAATACCCAGTAGCACGTCCTCTTTCATTCATGCATGCCTGTATTCGTCGTTCCATACGATCCACAAGTTCATCAAGGCACTGTTGATCCAGATTGTCCTACTCCACAACGGCGATTCGGCGTAGGTCCCTCAGAGTGGTTAGTGGGTCACGTCGTGCATAAACAGCCCTTTTTAATCTATCCCTGTCATGTTAGATAGGGTTCATGTCTGGAGAGCATGCTGGCCACTCTATTCGAGCAATGTAGTTAACCTGAAGGAAGTCATTCACAAGATGTCCACGATGGGGGCACGAATTGTCGTCCATCAAGACGAATGCCTCACCAATATGCTGTCGATATGGTTGCACTATCGGTCGGAGGGTGGCATTCAAGTATCGTACAGCCGTTACGGCGTCTTCGATGACCACCAGCGGCGTACGTCGGCCCCACATAATGCCACCCCAAAACAGCAGGGAACCTCCACCTGGCTGCACTCGCTGGACAGTGTGTCTAAGGCGTTCAGCCTGGCCGGGTTGCCTCAAGACACGTCTCCAAGATTGTCTGGTTGAAGGCATAACGATACTCATCAGTGAAGAGAACGTAATGCCAATCCTGAGCGGTCCATTCGGCATGTTGGTGCGCACATCTGTACCGCGCTGCAAGGTGTCGTGGTTGCAAAGGTGCGCCTCGTCATGGACGTCGGGAGTGAAGTTGCGTTTCATGCAGCCTATTGCGCACAGTTTGAGTCGTTACACGACGTCCTGTGCCTGCACGAAAAGCATTATCCAACATGGTGGCGTTGCTGTCAGCGTTCCCCCGAGCAATAATCCGTAGGTAGCGGTCATCCACTGCAGTAGTAGCCCTTGGGCGGCCTGAGCGAGGCATGTCATCGACAGTTCCTCTCTGTATCTCCTCCACGTCCGAATAACCATCACTCCGACACGCCTGGAAACTTCCCTTTTTGATAGCTGTGACGGTACAAACCCCCATTACTAGATGAATAGGTCTACTATGCAAGGATTGTTTTGTGGAGAGAGAGCGCGCGACATTCGCGGGTCCACGCGAGATTTGCAACGAGTCAGCGGGAAGCGTCCGCCGCCGGTCGGCCTCGTGGCCCGCGGCTTGGTACATTATTTGGTTTTCTGCGCATTACGGGAAAACTGTGTAACTTACGGCGAAGAGCGATGCAGCAGTGGATTGTGGTCAACAATATGCACATTCTGAAAGATCGATCTTTATTTTAAGTCACGAGACGCAAAAGTTACAATAACTTTAAAAAGCTCTCATTAAAAACGTCTCGTCATAGCGGATCGAGTGCCATAGTCCTATGTTATAATTCATAAATAATTAAGCTCGTAAAGAGCAATAAACAAAGTTTGGTGGGAAATTGTTTATAAAATTCAATAGAAAATTCATGACGTAAAGAACAGTACTATATAATATTTTATACACTTAACTTTCAATACGTTTCATTGTTTGCAAATTATTATTAACATTTATCGCCCATAATTAATTAATTATTATAGATATGAAGATTTTGAGCAGCGCAATGTGTAGATCGCTATAGATTACGTCTAAAAACAGTGCTATATGCAGTTCTATGTTAAAACTTTGCAGCACAGATGTAAACAAATTTGCGCTAAGTGGCGAAATTTTGCAAAAATTAAAACTTGATTTACGGTCGATAGAATAATCCTAAAAATTAATGTAAGATAGGGTGTACTTTTTAGCGCGGTTCCGATGGTGTACTTATTTCTGTTGAGGGATGAATGTGTCGAAATTTGTAACTTTAACTGTGAGATTGGTACTTGTATAGCCGGGGGCGGGGGGGGGGGGGAGGGGGGGGCGGGTAGACATCTGAGCCTATATTCTGACCTTCCTCAAAGATCGGAAGATCGAACATTACACGTACAGAACGCTGGACGAGAGAACCCAGCAGTACGTGATCAAGGGAGTGGATCCCAGTACCCCAACGAGACAGTACATGCGGCCATTTGTTATCTGGGATTCGACTGTAAAAGTGCCTCCCGGATGACAAGGTTCCGTACACACGCACCGTTACCACACTACATGGTCGAGTTAGCCGACACGGCTGATTCCCGCGCCATCCTGCAGATAAAGAGCTTTCTGCGGATGGACGTATGTGTAGAACTTTACGAACCACCCAACGTCCCCCAACAATGCAACAACTGCCAGCGGTTCGGCCACTCGGCCCTCCGCTGCGGCCTGGCAACTCGCTGCCGCGGATGCGTTGGCAACCACAGATCCAACACTTGCACACAAACACAGCCAAACCAGCGACGCTGTGCCAACTGCGGTGGGCCCCATGCGGCAAACTTCAGACAGTGCAGCTCATACAAACAGGCGCTGAAGCGTAAACAAGACAAGAGCAGGGTACTATACGACATACCACGCCCAAGGCCAGCGCCGAACCCACTAAGGAACGGCGTAACGTTTGCCACGGTTGCACGCCCTGGCGGAACGGCACAGGCTGCGGAACCTCAGCGCCCTACACACACACACGTGAAACAACCGCTGCAACAGCTACACAACAGCCACAGACAACACCTGAAACCCAACAAGCATCGGTACCAACACCTATGCCCCCAAACAACACGACCCCACTCCCGGAAATCACGTGCTGCGAAGAAACGCACCATATACAGGAAAACACATCCACACAAGAACCCCCGAACCACAAGCCCGGAGGAGGAATAGACGTACACGCAAACACAGGGCGCGGAACGCGAAATCACCACAACAGGCCTCGCAGCAACAACAGAACAGCAACACAAAGGAAAACAGTCAACAAGACACCGAGACTGTAACTCACACTACCATCCCCCTCACCACAGAAGTAACGCAGGCGCCACAACCTCTGTCACAAAACACAAATGCCGCTCCTAACAACACACCAATACCCGCACAAGCGGCCGCTAACTCCACGACAGCACCTCAGGCTGCCACACCCAACACCAACACACCACCTGGGGGAATACTGGAAACACTATTCCCCCGACACACGACCGTTCAAATCCTTACCAAGGTGCTGACGGCCGTCACTACACTCATCACCTAGCTCATGAGCGCCGAACCCGGGCAATAGTGGGCTGTCATACAAACTGCCATCACAACACTCTTTCACACTCTTACATGAATAATATGCCACACCCGGCCTATAACGCAGACCCGCACACACTATCACGGATCCTGTTCTGGAATGCAGACTCGATCCACAACAAAAGGGCAGAATTTGCCGCGTTCATGGAGCGCAAGGGAATCCTTGTCGCGCTACTGAGCGAGACTAAACTTAAACCGCACAAACAATTAAACTTTCCTGGCTACTGTGTCTATCGCACCGAACGACCGGGCGACGCCGTGGCAGGTGGAACTGCAATCGTCATACACAAAGACATTGAGCACACAAACATAGAGCTCCCTGAACTGGAAAAAATTGAGGCTACGGCCGTCAGAGTCAAGTTCAACGGAGCCTACACCACACTGATATCGGTGTACAACAGCCCTGTAGGCATTTCAACACGCCATATCAGCACATTACTCAACATTTCACCGCGAGTAATAGTCGCTGGAGATCTGAACGCAAAACACCCAGAATGGAATTCACGCATACGAAATCCCAACGGCAAAAAACTGTACGAACATTCACTAGGCAGAAACTACATTATACTAGCGCCGACTGAACCGACGCACATTCCCTATCAGAGGGGACACAGGCCAGACGTGATAGACATGGCCCTCATCAAGGGCATTACAGCGACACTCAACGTTGCCGCTGAAAACGATCTGCCCTCAAACCACCAACCTGTAATACTATACATTGAGGAAACACTGCAGCACACGGAACAACGCAAGATGTTGGACTACGGGCGTGCGAATTGGACATTGTTCAAGCAAACGCTTGATAGCCACATCCCACCTATACATGAAATTAACGAAACAGGACAAATTGACGAGCCAGTAGAAACCCTCACTAACGCCGTCCGGGACGTAATGGCAGGCACCATACCTGATCGCACCTCACAACAACGCAGTGCGGCCCTGTCCCAGGAAATCCTGGGCCTGAGGAATCGCCTCAGGAGACAATGGCAGCGCACCAGGCGTTCGTACTTCAAACGGCACATTAACAGACTACAGGGCATCATACACGATAAAATACAAACACATAGAACACAACAGTGGAACCAAAAACTCGAAGGGCTGGACACCGCACGACCTGGCGTGTGGCAACTAGCCCGACACTTCACCAGGGAGAAAATATACACCCCAACGCTTCAAGGGCCTGACGGACCTGCATACTCAGCGGAAGAGAAAGCAGAACTAATGGCCCGAACACTCGCAGCGTTATTCACACCGAACCTGGTACCATCAGATCCAGGGTTCACACTTGCTACTGACCAAGAGGTTACACGCATTCTAGCCCAACCATCGCGCGACGACATTCGACATGCTAACACAGCCGAAGTCTCCTGGGCTATAATGCATTCTGCTGCTAGGAAAGCCCCTGGTCATGATGGCATTCAAAACCGTGTCCTCCAGGAGTTCACAGATAAAGCAACTGAGTACCTAACACACATAACAAATGCCATACTAAAACACCAACACTTCCCCGCCTTTTGGAAGACGGCCAAGGTCCTGATGTTCAGGAAGCCGGGGAAAGGCCACAGCCTCCCACAAAATTACCGACCCATCAGCCTTCTGAGCTCGCTCAGTAAGATTGTTGAGAAGGTGATTCTCAAACGCATCACTAGGGACTGCATAACAAATGACATCCTGAGACCGGAGCAATTCGGCTTCAGGAATCACCACTCCACAACACAACAACTCCTACGGGTCGTTGAACATATAACACATGGCTTCAACATAAACAAAGCTAAAGGGGCAGTGTTCCTGGACATCGAAAAGGCTTTCGACCGTCTATGGCACAACGGCCTCATCCGCAAACTCAGCCACGCGGGATTCCCCGACAGGCTGCTGCGTCTAATACACTCATACCTCACAGACAGGAGTTTCAACACTGACGTGCAGGGAAAACAATCAACACGACACGGTATACACGCGGGAGTACCCCAGGGAAGCATCCTAGGGCCCCTTCTGTTTAACCTCTACATAAACGATCTCCCAACCACACACAACACAATGATGGCAATCTACGCGGATGACACAGCCATCCTTGCGCAAGATTGGAAACCATCAAACATTACGTCACGCCTACAGACTGCACTCAGAGTGGCCGAGCCTTGGTAGGAGAAATGGCGTGTTAGAGTAAACGTCGACAAGTGCGAAGCAACTGCGCAAACATCGCTACTGAAGACCAATAACTCTACATGCACGTCCAATACGTTTCCGCGAGAAAGTCAAATACCTCGGTGTCTGGCTGGACCGGAAATTACTCTGGGGGGACCACATACAACACATGACCAACCGAGCTAACGCGAGGCTCAAACAGCTCTATCCTATGCTCAACAGGCGTTGCACATTGAACAGAAGGGTGTCGAGGTCCATGTACATGACACTTATCCGACCCCTGATGACGTACGCAGCTCCTGTCTGGGGATACGCTGCGCCTACACGCCTGCGCCGTCTGCAGCTCATACAAAACAAAGTACTCAAAATCATAAGCAATGCTCCACGATACACACGCATCGCGGACCTTCACCGGGAATACCGACTTGAGACTCTCACGGAGGTAATCCACAAACTTACCACAAGACTATACAGAAACTCCAGACATTCGCAGAACCCGTTTATTCTGAATCTAGGGAACTACGACCACAGCCATAGATGGAAACATAAAAGACCCAAAGACATACTTGTAAGGACATAACATCTATGGCCAAGCATACGCAAACATAACGGCACAGGCGAGCCCCTGTTAATCAGACGCCATTACTGGATATCCAGCTGAAATACACCGCCGAATAACTGGCACCACACAGGGAAGCCGTATCGTACACTGCATGCAAACAAGCTCCACACATCCCCCACACAGTGAGATGATCTATGGCCGATCTCCCAGTACTGTTTAACGATCTTGATTGTTCCAGGAATGTAGCAGCTGCAGCAACTGGGACACATCGCCATCGCTTATCACGGTAATGATGCATGACATCCATACTAACCAATCCAACCTTGCATGAACTATCGCAGCTAGTAAGCCGCTACTGCTCTTACTACCCATCCCACTGTCGCAGAGGTTTTTTTCCCACGGCACGAGCCATGGCACTTTGTTCCCTCTGCACTTCAAATCTCTACCCTCACTCGCGTTTCGTCCACTATCTATCACCTGATGGACCGTGTTAATGCCTAGTCTTACCCAGAGGCACGGACAACATCACAGCCCAGCATCCTGTGATCCAATTACTAGATAACTAACATGTTTTACGGAGGTGACAGTAGAACTTTTGGTCTGGTCACCACGTTGGTGCGGGCTTGGAGGGGCCCCATCTCTATTTTTAAAAAAATTGGCCAGTGGTAAGTCGTTCGTCGGTCGTTGGTCAGTCGTTTGGTGGGTGGGGTGGCGGGCAAGCCCCAGTTGTGGGTGGCCCATCTGGTCGTTTGAGTAAGAATTTTTCGCGCCGATTTATTTCGACAAAAAGTATTGTTTAATAGTGCAAGTGTGCAAGCATATATTTGGTGAACTGGAAGTGCTACGATTATTTGTGTGAGTACGGATTACTAGGTATACATCGGCGTAAGTGAGCATGTGGCGATCTGTGATTTCGCGCCAAAACTGTTAGAACAATGAGGACTTGTGGTTCTGTTCGTATTGATTGTGTAATTTTCGATTATAGCAGCCTACATTACCGCTATTGGGGGCTCGGAGTCAAATTATTATTAAAGTATAATTGTAAACCGTCTCACCAGTGCTAATTTCATTGTGTGAAAGAAAAGGACGACGCCAATAAATAGTGATTGAACAGTGTCGTGAAAAATGATTTTGCTATAATGATCGCCTAATTTTTTTCCCTTGCATAAACTGTACTCATGTCTTAATGAATATTAATTCAAAAACTATAACTAATGCGCGGGTGTGGAACAGTGTAATAATGCGCCAGGCGTGGAAATCATCCCCTGCGACTTACATGAGAGCCAAAATTTGCACTAACATTTTTTAACGAACGTTTGTATAAGCACAATCGTGTGAACGCTACAACCACACTTATTTTCCGCCCCGTGGGAGAGCCCTTTCTGGCTCAAAGTAACAATGCGGACGCGATCGAACCGCGGTATTGACCGTCTAGGCGTGGTTGAACTATAGACAACACGAGCCGTGTACCTCTTTCAAAAAATGGTTCAAATGGCTCTAAGCATTATTGGGCTTAACATCCGAGGTCATCAGTCCCCTAGACTTAGAATTACTGAAACCTAACCAACCTAAGGACATCCATGCCCGAGGCAGGATTCGAACCTGCGACCGTAGCAGCAGCGCGGTTCCAGACTGAAGCGCCTAGAACCGCTCGGCCACAACGGCCGGCTGTACCTCTTTCCTGGTGGAATGACTGGAACTGATCAGCTGTCGGACCCCCTCCGTCTAATAGGCGCTTGTCACACACACATGGTTGTTTACGTCTTTGGGAGGGTTTAGTGATATCTCTGAACAAAGGGACTGTGTCTGTGATACAATACCACGGTCAACGTCTATCTTCAGGAGTTCTGGGGACTGGGGTGATGTAAAACCTTTTTTTGATTGTGTATTTTGGTTTTCAATCATTTTTTCTGTCCCTTGCATATGAGCTTATGGAATCTGTAGTCAGAATTTTATTTAACCTAAAATATATAGTATATTACACAGACAGAACTTGGTGTGTTGTATTTGACCCATTTTATGTAGGCTATTTGGAAACTTTAAGCCACGCCGATGTGTGGTGGTACACTTTCTTACGATAGCTTTCGATCTTAGTCTATCATCTCAATGAATATGTGTCATATAACAAACGTGCAGGAGAACAGTTTTGAAGCTATGAAACAATAATAATCTAACGCTGTGCGTAGGGAACATAAGACAAATGATGGAAAAAAATATACATGTAATATACGAAATACAAAGTGAAATCACAGTATAACGATGGGCAGTGATAAAATGGCTGCTTCGTGATTTTACAAACGACTTTGTGCTAAACACACGCCATACAAAGGTAACAGTGGGTTTCATGCAAATTTGATGATGTTACTTATTCATTGTAATAATGTTCTAAGAAACCGATAGTAATAATCCGTACAATCATACAGTTGCGTGTCATGAATTTTTCCGGTTATCATATGTAAGAGATTTTGACAGTCGCCCAGTTAAAATGTTGCTTTTTAAATAATTTCATCGTCTTCAATTCCATAAGTTTGTGATTTAAGAAAACGTGGGAATACAATTTGTAACAGTGGAAAAGAGAGTGTGTGATTTTTCTTTTCCCTTAAAGCTGCTTCTCAGAGCAGAATGAAGCTCTCGGGTAACAGGACTGAATGCTTACACGTAAAATTTATGCTGAGTTGAGAATGGGAGCTACCCTTTCCCCGTTTCCCCTGCTGGCAACGGCTGCACTTTTAGCGCGATTGCGTAGAGAACTGTATCGACCAACAATGGTGCAACGTCTCCCCTGCTGCCAGAAGCCGCAATTTTTTCTCGGTGAAACTTTCAGGAGGAACTCTTTGTGGGATAACTTCCCCGCGGAGTGAGGGGAGGCGGCCAGTGGATGCGAGTTTATCCGGGAAATGGGAAACGGTCTCACAGCGCCTGACCCTCGTCCCGCGGGGGGAGGGGGCGGCTCCCCGTAATTCCACAGAAAGAAGGAAAACGCGCGCGCGCGTATGTGTGTGTGTGATGGGAGTGTCCCCTCCTCTGAGTAAGGGCGCGCTGCATTCCGCGGATCCGGAAAGGGGTTCTCTGCGAAAAGGGACAAATGAGGTGAAAAGGACGTGTAATGGACGCCGGCTAAAACGTCTCCTGCCGCACAAAGGGGCGGATCAAAAGGGTATCCGCTTTCATAACACGGGCTCTTTTCACAGAACTACAGCTGAATGCAAAGGAGAGAAAAGTTTACAAGAGTCTTCCGTCAGCGGCGGCGCTGTACAAAAGAGACTGTGAACGGCTGGGAGAAGTGGGAAAACTTTTGACGCCTGTAGCCAGACCAAACGTGTATGTTATTCCACAGGGAATGTTTATGCTGATGTTTTTCGTGTTGTGTTGCGGAGAATATTAAGTGCTATAGAGACTAATCTACTTAGGTATTTCTGCCAAACGCAGATTATGTTGCAGCAGAAAGACAGTTTTTTTTAAAAAATGGTCATTAGTTTCATGAACTGCATTACCTATTAATGCCTTCAAATATGCACAAATCCAAGAGTGCATCTGTGACAGTATTTGATTTTGGAGTTGAATAGCTGCTCCAATACAGGTCACATTGCAAATAAATTAAAAAGCCCAGGTTCCCTCGTTATGTAATACTTCTGGTACTGCTTTCATACATTTTTGTGTGTATTGTTACAATCAGTGTCCCCATGAACCTTGTTGAGAAAAAAGATTTTGATGACAGATTTTAAATTAACCTACTCAATACAGGTGAAAACTGTATATTTTCACAATCATTAAAATTATACATTTTGCTCAAGGATTGTTCGTCGATTGAGTTTTTCTTCTGAGATAATTGTTAAAAAATGGGGAAAATTCAAGTGATGCAGAGTTGGACGCAAAAATGTTGCCGTTTAATTATTTCATCATTAAATGTAAATTGGTTAGTAGAAAGATTTTACGCCAAAAGCAGTTTCGGATCACAGACAATAAAAAAAAAAGATATGAGGTGCACAATGAAAAGGTTTTGAACTTCATCTCTTACTAGGCGGTTTACCTTAGAGTTATATTCCGAACGGTCGCAAGGATGAAGTTATGCATTTTGATGTTTTACTTTATTTTCGCGAATGTGGCATAAAGAGAACATGACAGCAAAATACCACCATTTAGGCAAATCTGGCAGAAAGCGTGTGTTAATATTAAATTGTGTTAATAGTCACAGGTGAACATAGATTTCTTATCAAAATTTTCGTGGATGTTTAAACAGCAAAATTTTATTGTAATTTTTCAGCATTTATATTCGATCATGCAAAGAATTTTAGGAAAGTTGTCCAAACTGCGTTTTTTCAGTCGGTTTTGAAACAGGAATTTTTTCTCCCATGCAGTATACAAAAACCTATTTTCTACTTGCTAAATTGAAACTAATATGACATCACAGGTGTTAACTTTACAGAATTGTATATTTCATACACATCTTAAACTTTTATGTGTCTCATTAGCAGCTACTGAGATCTGTAATCGAATAATTTTACACCAGTGAATAAGGGCAATATTTCCCTTTTTTCTGATTATGTGTCTTTTGCTGGAGGTGTAGCATTATCTAGAAAAACATTTAAAGTTATAAACAAGCTCTCTTTTCCCTTAAATAACGAATTCGATGAGCAAGGAGTATGTAAGAAATAGAAAACTTCGTACATAGCTGGAAAGTATTACTAGGTTAATTACAGTTAGATACTACTGGTATCAGGTGTTAGAGTATGCGAACTGTCTAAGCGCCTTTCTATTCAGAAAGTGAATTCATAGGAATTTACACACGTCACTTCATTCACATCGCAAAAATGAGTTGTGCCATGCTGAAGTGTAGCTGATTATGTCAAGACCGATCAATAATTACAAGCTTCACGTTGAGTTTCCGTCCCTATGTGAAGACATAATTTACACATTTTATACGACTTCTAAACGCAAAACTAGAATTGTTTTTTATTATGACGAAGCGATTAGTAGGTTAATCTCATCTGAAGATGGCAATCATTCGCCGAAACCCATAACGTGAACATTGTAATTATCAGTGATTTTGAGGTAAAAAATTATTATACAAACATTTATATGGTGGCGTATTTCGGTCGGTTCCTTAAAAAAAAGTCCGTTTATTCCTAACGAGGATGTTGTAGATCTACTTAGTGACATTAAGCTGGAATAACTTAGAACAAAGGCGAGTTATTGTCAGGGAACGGTGTTGATTAAATTTTTAGGGCAGATGAAAGCTTGTTCTGGCGTCTCCAACGCACGGATATCACTGTACATACAAAGGCATATAGAGGGTCATTTCCTCCTCAGTCGATCTGGGGAAAATGCAGTAAAATTAATAACTTATAATGCCGAGAAGTGCCCTCTGACAATTTCCATTCAGAGCCTTACAGAGCGTATATCTACACACATCAACAAAGTGTTGCATCTCCCCAATATGTCGTGATGGTGCGTTGCCATTGTGAATGTTCCTGCATCGACAGGAATGTTAAGACTAAGGTGTGTGTGTGCGTTGAACTGGGGACCTACGGACAGGCTTTGTCCCGCTGTAGCCCTCAGTGGTTCACAACTCACACAACAGGCCACAGCAGTCCACCCAGCTCACCGCCGCCCCACACTGAACTGAACCCAGGGTAATTGTGCAGTTCGGCCCCCAGTGGACACCCCCGCATCCCCCCCCCCCCCCCCCCCAGGGAACTGGGAACGCCTCACTCCTCATACCAGACGAGTTTAACCCCAAATATTTGCGTGGTAGAGGAATTATAGTGTACGCGTACATGGAGACTGTTTGCGCAGCAATCGCCGACATGTGTAACTGAGGCGGAATAAGGGGAACCAGCCTGCATTCCCCGAGGCAGAAGGAAAACCACCTTATAAACCATCCACAGGCTGGCCAGCACGCTGGACGTCGACACTAATCCGCCGGGCTGATTCGTGCTGGGGGCTGGCACGATTCCCCGCTCGGGAAGCAGCACGTTAGACTGCGCGGCTAGCCGGGCGTCCATTAGCACTAAGGTTGTATGCAAGTATACACACAGTTACTATGGGCGCTACATTAGGGTAGAACGCCGCACTCGAATGGATTACAGCAGTTCTGTTGGAGGTAAAGCACCAGTAGAGACGTCTGTGAAACAGTAGAGTGAGCATCCATCATGCTACGGAAGGTGATCGCGACCAGTGTTTGGGGCCCATCATCACTTTGTGGATAAAAGTCTTATCAACCAAGGAAGTTGCTTGACGTGTGTACTGCAGTCAGAATGATGTGGTGCAGACATGGACTCAGTCTAACTGAGAGGCAGTGTTGAGGACTTACACAGCACAAGCTGTCCACATGGACAGGTGCACAAGATGATAAACATCTATGACTCTTAAGTCATAGGGACCACAAGCTGAGTGCTCCAAAACTCTGTTTAGCGTTCGAAGAGGCTACAGAAATTCGTGTAGTGCATCAAACTGTCAAAAGAAGGTTGCATGATGCGAATATACATTCGTGATGACCGTGGCCAATACCACGTTGTACAGTACTACATCATAGACTCCGTTACACCTGGGCAAGAAATCATTTGGAGTGGACCCTCGAGGATTGGCGTCGGGTGTTGTTTACGAATGAAATTGGGATTTGTTTGCACCCTGATATTCGTAGACAATGTGTCTGGAGCCAATCCAATAACATCGAGGGCCACCAACACTGTGGAACAAGGTGGAGGGAGTGATGCTCTGAGGTGGCATTACATGGGGCCACTGAACACCACCTGTGGATTTATTTATTTACACGTCAAGTTCCGTAAGACCAAATTGAGGAGCAAATCACCAAGGTCATGGAACAACATAAAAGTGATAACAGATAAAAATAAAATGTTTATGAACCTGAAAAAAGTCAGTCCATAAGTTTAAGTAAACGCAATCAACAATACAAGGTGTGTGATTCTTGAGTTTCTCCCGGTGTATTTGATAATCAAAATATCCACGGGTGTACTGCCGGTCTACAGCGTCCAACGGGCACAATATTTCGGCGATCATACATGTCGCCACCATCAGGTTGTTAGAGAGGCCATCGAAATTCGCACCAATGACGACCTCATAAACCGTGACTGTGGCTATAATCTTAGCAAAGCTTGGGAACCAGCGATTGGGTTAATCAAGAGTAGTTGTGACGACCACGACGGACAGAGCCATTACACCGACGTCACCTCAGACACCGTCGCAATCTGTTCCACCGCGCGACCGTGGCGCGGGGCGCGGACGGCGGAGTGAGCGCGCCGCGGGCGGAGGGTATTTAAATCGGCCGCCGCCGCGACCGAACCCAGTTCCTCCTGAGCAGCCATAGCGTACAGATCTCCGTGCCGGCACGTTCACAGGAGCTCAGTCCGTCACTTCACCTGATGATGGTGACATGTATGATCGCCGAAATATTGTGCCCGTTGGACACTGTAGGCCGGCAGTACACCCGTGGATATTTTGAATACAAGGTGTGACTGAAAAGTTTTAAGAATGGCTCCGCTACTGCTCACTAGCTTGGTGGGCAGGTACACAGAGGGTGGGGAGTGAGTCGTTGCCTTGTCCTTGAACGCCCTCTGACAGAAACTGTTTCCTTTATTCAGTTCGTTGTGGCAGCTGCTTGAGGGCGAGGCTGTTATGGCTTGTTGCCGGATTCTGTCTGTGTGAAAATGGACGTAAAAACGGAGCAATGAGTTTGTGTGAAATTTTGTTTTAAAACCGGGAAATCAGCTTCTGCGACTTACGAACTATTAAAAACAGCTCTTGGAGATAATTGTATGAGCCTGTCAAATATTTTTGAGCAGTTCAACAGAATGAAAATGTTGTGAAGGTTCGCGACTTAGTGTACTCTGATCGTAGACTTACAATTAGGGAGATGGCTGATGAACTTAATTTAAGTTTCTATGCAGTTCAGTCAGTTTTAACTGAAGATCTGAACATGCGTCGAGTGTCCGCAAAATTCATTCCAAAAGTGTTGTCAAATGACCAGAGACAATACCGACTTGAAGTGTGCCAAGAACTGATTAATCGGACTAAAAATGCCCCAGATTTGTTAAATAGGGTAATTACAGGTGACGAATCGTGGGTATATGGATATGCTCCTGAAACCAAAGTGCAGTCTTCGCAGTGGAAGACTCCAGGTTCACCAAGACCGAAAAAAGCACGGCAAAGTCGGTCGAAGGTGAAGACAATGTTGGTAATTTTTTTCGATTCTATCGCTATTGTGCATCACGAATTTACCCCTGGAGGACAGTCAATTAACCAGGAATACTACAAATGTGTCTTTGAGCGTTTGCGTGAAAAGGTGCGGTACAGAGACTAGATTCCGCAACTGACAGCAGGACAGCATCACCAATATTTCGCGGAGAATTTCATCTTGACGGATGATAACAAGCATGCTCATCATGCTGTTCTCATGAACACATTCCTTCAGCATGCTAGGATTACTAGAATGAAGTGACCTGCCTGTTCCCCGGACATGAACCCAATGGAACGCATGTAGATGTGTTGGAAAAAGCTGTTTTGGACGTCGACATCGACCACGTAATTGCGCGACTTCTATATCTACGTGATTACTCTGCTATTCACAATTAAGTGCCTGACGGAGGGTTCAATGAACCCTCGCAGAATCGCCATTTAAGATTGTGACAAATTGATCTCATCGTTGGTATGTCGCTATGGATTCAAACCTGCATCCGAGCAAAGGGATGTGTGTGTATATATTACGGGAAGTATACAGGGTGTTTCCGTAAAAGCTTGCAAAAATTTAACAGTACATAACGGATGCTTCACTGAATAATATGAGGTAGGGAACCTGGGGTCGGTGGAGCCAGCTTAAGGAGATACGGAAGTAAACTTGTCTACAGCTTTGTGTAGCCTTACTGTTTTCCAGCTTATTTACAACTAACATGCGCACAGATTTACACGTACTATGCTGTTTATTTACATGAACATTCTTTATTTCCTGTAAGGCAACAAGGAAGACGAGCCATATCTTCTACCTGGCCGTCTGACTGGCCTCCTGTACTTGAGGTTCGTGCAAAGACTTCTACCTGAGTTGCTGAAGAATGAACCCTGGGCTGTTCGTGAGAGGATGTTGATACAACACGACGGTGCACCGCCTCGCTTCAGTGTGGATGTCCGCATCCATCTCAGTGCTGTATTTCCTGGTCGCTGGATTGGAAGGGGAGGTCTTATTCCATGGCCTGCAGAGCCACCTGATCTGAATCACTTTGGTTATTACATATGGGGATGTCTAAAGTCACTAGTGTAGGAGACCCTGGTGGATACGGAGGTAGAATTAGTCGGCAGAATTGTAGCTGCCTGTGATGTGATTCGAAACACACCAGGGTTTGTTAGAGTGCGTCAGTATCTCGTTCATCGAAGGCATGCAGCAGTGAGGCTGATGCCCGTCAGTTTCAGCACATTTTGTAAGATACAGTAGCCGGCCGCGGTGGCCGTGCGGTTCTAGGCGCTGTAGTCCGGAACCGCGCGACTGATACGGTAGCAGGTTCGAATCCTGCCTCGGGCATGGATGTGTGTGATGTCCTTAGGTTAGTTAGGTTTAAGTAGTTCTAAGTTCTAGGGGACTGATGACCTCAGATGTTAAGTCCCATAGTGCTCAGAACCATTTTTTTAAGATACAGTACAACTGCTACATTTATTGTGCCTGTGATGGTATTCACAGTTAACTGTAATTAATGTAAATAAAAAAGTATGCAGTGATGTGATTATATTCCTGTTATCTTCTTAAGTTGGCTTCTCTGACCCCAGGTTTCCCGCATCAAATTGTTCAGTCCTCTATGTCCTATTTTTGTACCTTCTTACGAAATCGCCCTGTATGTGTTCATACCAAGCAATAACGAAAACAAGGTTAATTGAGTTCATGTGAACTCATTGATGAATTGTTGAACAAGATTTCGTTTGAAACATTGTTCCATTTTAATCGCACTTTAGCAGTTGCACGCCAGTAATAATTTTATGTCGTGATGCAATAAAATGCCAGCGGCCGGTATTCCATAAAAATTTTTCTACATTTAAACCATCAGGTATCCATTCTCATTTCCTCGATGTGAGGAATGGCAACATGACATCAACTATTGCGCAATATGAGAAATATTTTTACAGTTGTCCTTACTTTTCATAGAAGAGTAAAAATTTTACCCAACGCTTTAATTTTAAACATGTGTGGATGAAAATAATACATGAATACCGCAAATTTTCTTTACTGATTACTGGTTTCGGCTCATTACCGAGCCATCTTCAGATCTTGAGCAGTTTTTTATAATCTCCCTACGCCTGACTGAGCATATTTTCCCCAACTGACAATGTCAAAGAATAGCATTGGTTGTAAATGTGAGACTAATTAGCAGATCACAATATGCTGACTGACATGCGCTTTAATTTTAAAACCTTTTGCTTTTCTGCTTCTTACAAGAATTTCTGTATCGCACAGGAAGCCTTTTAAAAAATTTTACAGCGTAGGGCAAGTGCGGTGAAATCAGGTTTTTGGTTCACAGAAAGAAGAGTTTTTTATCCAACAAAAGGGGAAAAAAGTCTTTTGAGTATACTGTGGGAGCGAACTCGACATAGCAAAAAATTTCAAAGAAATGGCAAAGAGTGTCGTGTGTAATGGAGATTCTTAAGCTGTAGCAGCAGACTGGAATCGAAGTGGATACACAGACATGGTAAAAAATCCCAGATCGGCAAGGAGATAAATTTTTAATGAATTTAATTGGCCTTCACTCGCGGGACAAATATACAAGTAATTGAACTAATGGTCCTAATTATCACGGAGAGTACTACTCAAATATCTCGTCTCTCACTGCTGACTTTACCTGTCGGCTGAGCCGTCTGTTGTGTCGTCTCTGTATGGTAAACCGGACATCCCCCTCGGCAGAGGAGGAAAGCAGAGTCACTGCCAGACGGAGATTTCGTTGTAAGACAACGAGTGGTGGGCGTAAATTGAACGCCTGCTCCTGCGCGTCATTTGTTTCGTGGTCGTGTGCCCTCGGCTCGGGCAGAGCATAATCAGGAAGGAGACGTCACGGTGTATTAGTATTTATGGCCCCATCGCGCTATGTGGGTGGTTCTTTCGGCCTCCATCGTCGATGTTAACACGGCCGAATTCTTGCGAGTCATCGCGATTGTTACTGGATCAGTATTAATGCAGTGAGTGCACTCCACCCGGACGAGAACGGTTAGAGAAACAAACGCTTCCCTAATGCACATTTGTCGATCTTTTGCTTTGTTATACATCGACGTCTCATCGAGGGGGCTGGAATTAAAAACTACAGACTAGTTCAGTTTTATATAACGATTAGAACTGGAAAGGGAGTGATCGACGTGTTGTTGAAGAAACCCTTATGACAATGACTCATCTAGTTTAGGCAACTACACAACACTTACATAACATTACCCGAATGAGTTTTAATTTTTGGGCCTTCAGGATGCTTGATCACTGTGATTTATGGTCCGTTGCAGCAAATTTGTTGTTTGAGTGGTTTCTTTGTGACGTTCTGGAAGAAATACCAACGTCTAAGAAGAGAACAGTTACCGTAATGTATGCATTGCAAATTATTTAAAAAAAATGTAATCAGCAATGTGAAAAATCTTTCTTCCATTCAGCTGTCCCTCGACAGAAATAGAAGAATACCATCAGGTCGACGCAAAGAACGTATTAGTTTTGCAAAGAAATAAGCAGATGGTTGTGTACGTAACCTCCGATTCGTAAAATTAGTAAGTCAATGACTTGTCCCTCTAGTCAATGAAAAGGAATGTAAAGTTATTGTCACATGAAGAGTAAGAATGTGACAATTTTATATTTAATATTGGACGTAAGGTTGTTGACGAATGATTACCGTGACAGATGTACGACTCTTGAACAATGGCTTCCAGCTTTACTATGTACAAAGTGACATGTCTTTGACGCTCTGAAGACACCGATATTCTGTCCCACGCTTCCCTCTCGTTGGGATTCGATACTAAAACAAGAGACAGAAATTCGCAAATGTACCAGTATATCTGATACGGACAACGGGTGGAGACAGACGCTCACGCAGAACAAAAACGAAGAATTCAGAGACGGAGGTGTAAGAGGGAGTGTAGAGGAGTTTCTCTTTTCCCCTTTAGCTGCTTACTTACGGCATGGATGAACGGTACTGGTGGTGGGTTCTGCAGTTTCTCCACCGCCAGTTTCCTACATTAGTGCATCCGAATCCCAACCCTCCCTCCCCCTTTCTTTCCCAGACGACTTTACTTCACCTATTGTGAGCCCAGTGAGCTATTAACTATAGGTATTCATCGGATCCGATACACAATCATCCTCGGATGATGAAGATGGAGCAGATCTTTAAGAAATCGGAGTTAAATCTGGCGCATCTTAAAAATCGAGAGAAATTTTACAACGATAGCGCCACGACTGACGACAGAAACTGCATTTTATTCTATTTGTTCTTGATGACCTTGTAGTGACAATAAGAATTTGAGACCAACATATATTTTCTTCTGTTTAACAGAAACGTAAGATTCTGTGATCCATTCTTGCGGGAGTTGAAACATTGTGAAATTAAGAGAATTGGAAAGTTCATGAGACACGTCATGCGTATTTGTAAGGTTGTAAGCGTGTAGATGTCATCAAGTATCACGAGAACGGATAACACTATTACTAGAATGACGTGAAGAGGAAGTTTCTGCGTTTCACCCATAACTCTCCGCGCGTTTGTATGTGTGTGTGTGTGTGTGTGTGTGTGTGTGTTCAAAATGGTTCAAATGGCTCTGAGACTATGGGACTTCTGAGGTCAGCAGTCCGCTAGAACGTAGAACTACTTAAACCTAACTAACCTAAGGACATCACATCCATCCATGCCCGAGGCAGGATTCGAACCTGCGACCGTAGCAGTCACGCGGTTCCAGCCTGAAGCGCCTAGAACCGCTCGGCCACACAGCGCGCGCGCGTGTCTGTGTGTGTGTGTGTGTGTGTGTGTGTGTGTGTGTGTGTGTGTGTGTGTGTGTGTGTACAGTATATATAAATGATTTGGCGAACAGGGTGTGCAGCAATCTGCGTACATTTGCTGATGATGCTGTGGTGTACGGTAAGATGTCTAAGTTGAGTGACTTAAGGAAGATAGAAGACAACTCAGACAAAATGTGGTAAAATGTAAGCTAATGCTGTTGAGTAGAAAGATCAAACCTGTAATGTTCGGATACAGTGTTACTAGTGTCCTGCTTGACAGTGTCAACTCGTTTACATATCTGGGCGTAACGTTGCAAACTGATATGAAATGGAACGAGCATATGAGAATTGTGGCAGGAAAGGCGAATGGTCGAATTCGATTTATCGGTGGAATTTTAGGAAACAGCGGTTCACCTGTAAAGGAGACCGCAAATGGGGGGGCTGGTGCGACCTATTCTTGAGTAATGCTCGAGTCGTATTGAAGGAAGACAAAGAAGCAGCTCAGAGGTGGCCTGTTAGATTTTGTTACTGTTAGGTTCGAACAACACGCAAGTGTTACGGAGACGCTTCGGGATCTCAAATCAGAATCCCAGGAGCGAAGGTGACGTTCTTCTCGAGAAACACTGTTGAGAAAATTTAGAGAACCGGTATTTGAAGGTGCCATACGATTCTACTGTCACCAATATACATTGCGCGTAAAGACCACGAAGATAAGGTTCGAGAATTTAGGGCTCATACGGAGGCATACAGATAGTCGTCTTTCTCTCGCTTTGTCTGCGAGTGGAACAGCAAAGGAAATGACTAGTAGTGGTATAGGGTAGCCTCCGCCACGCAGCGTAGGGTGGCTCGCGGAATATCGATGTAGATATGTGTGTGCGTCATTATGAGGAGAGAGAGAGAGAGAGAGAGAGAGAGAGAGAGAGAGAGAGAGAGAGAGAAATGTGCCTTTACACATGAGTCAAACAATTTGGGTTTGTAGAACAACAGAGACTGTAGTTTCGTCTGATCACAGCAGTCAGCATAGATCAATTGTCGCTTTATAAACGTGTCCACTGTCAATGTGGACTATAATGTAAACGTTTCAGTATATCGGACAGTTTTTAAGTTTGAATATGGCATACAGAAGAGATAATCAGTAAACTACTGTCTTTGACAAAGAACCCGTGTAAAGTGAAACTTCTTTAACACAAT
Source organism: Schistocerca nitens (assembly GCF_023898315.1). Classification (NCBI taxonomy): domain Eukaryota; kingdom Metazoa; phylum Arthropoda; class Insecta; order Orthoptera; family Acrididae; genus Schistocerca; species Schistocerca nitens. Next base: position 243,625,750 of record NC_064615.1, on the reverse strand, counting down.
GTTGTTAAACTATCATTCCTATTGTCAGTTCGGGAACCTTAAGCCAGTCGATAAGCTCTCTTGGAAGTTTTTATGCACAGGAACTGAACGCTGCTGTATGCGTCATAGTCACTACAGGCATACTCATTACAAAGAGACAGAATTTCACTTTTCTTACAGTCATTCTATTACATTCCACGTAGCAGAAAGATTACGTCTGTTCATGAACGGTATTCTTCTCCAAGAAAAAATTCAGTGTCACAGTACGTAGTCACAACTGATGTAGTCCATTTGTTCATGCCCCTAGGAATTGTAACTTACAGTAGGCCCATACATATTCCCTCGTCAAACTCATGACGTAGACTCGCTGAAAATCAACTCCAGCATTGATTGCAATACAGAAAACATTTTGCATTTGTATAACACGCCCTTTTCTACTGTACAGAAAAATATGCGCTAGTCTGTGCTTGCACGGTGAGTGAAAATTGTAATAGATGAAACATGTCCTTCCAGCATTCTTTATAGGAATTTAAAGTGATAGTTTACAGTTAATACGTATATATTAATTCAAAATTTTTGGTTTTATTTATTTTACATTACGCATGAGTTAGCAAACGGTGCGGTTTTCACAAATCTCACATATCCGCAAGGAAATGGACCTCTGAGCGCGGCGAAAGAGCACTCTTTCCGACTCGGGGGCTTAAAACCACGCCTTGGGTTCTCCCAGCAAACAATGGCATAATTCTTTGGTAACCATTTACTTCGCGCTGGCTGCTGGTGAAGAGTACGCGCTAATCTTTTCTTAACTGTTTTTCACGAAACGTTCTGTTACTATGTAGCTTTCGTTCAGTGTTCTCAGAAATCCAATCACAAAAAAAAGTGTAAGCTGTCATGAAGCAGAAGACTGGTTTCAGTACCACAACGGTTTACTAGCCACTCTTCTATTGGAAGTAAGCGTTGCCTTCCTCTGACCTTTGACTTGATCTATAAGGGATAGTCAAATGGAAATGAGACAGATGGAAAAAGTAAGTGAACTGTTTATTGTTTCACACACCCACACCCACATACCGAAAAAACTACAAAGAACGAAACTTGTCTAGTTTGAAGGGGGAAACCAGACGGCGCTATGCTTGACCCGCTAGATAGCGCTAGCATACGTCAAACAGATATCAGCTGCGTTTTTTTTATTAAGTAGGAATCCCCATTTTTATTACATATTCGTGTAGTACGTAAAGAAATATGAATGTTTTAGTTGGACCACTTTTTTCGCTTTGTGATAGATGGCGCTGTAATAGTCACAAAGACATGGCTCACAATTTTAGACCAACAGTTGGTAAAAGGTAGGCTGTTTTATAAATTAAAATACAGAACGTAGATACGTTTGAACATTTTATTTCGGTTGTTCCAATGTAATAAATGTACCTTTGTGAACTTATCATTTCTGAGAACGCATGCTGTTACAGCGTGATTACCTATAAATACCAAATTAATGCAATAAATGCTCAAAATGATGTCCGTCAACCTCAATGCATTTGGCAATACGTGTAACGACATTCCTCTCAACCGCGAGTAGTTGGCTTCCGTAATGTTCGCACATGCATTGACAATGCGCTGACACATGTTGTTATGCGTTGTCGGTGGATCACGATAGCAAATATACTTCAACTGTCCCCACAGAAAGAAATACGGGGACGTCAGATCCGGTGAACGTGCGGGCCTGTGTTGAAATATGCTATTCAATTACGCTTCAACCGCACGCGCGCTATGTGCCGGACATCCACCATGTTGGAAGTACATCGCCATTTTGTCATGCAATGAAACATCTTGTAATAACATCGGTAGAACATTACGTAGGATATCAGCATACATTGCACCATTTAGATTGCCATCGATAAAATGGGGGCCAATTATCCTTCCTCCCATAATGCCGCACCATACATTAACCCGCCAAGGTCGCTGATGTTCCACTTGTCGCAGCCATCGTGGATTTTCCGTTGCCCAATAGTGCATATTATGCCGGTTTACGTTACCGCTGTTGGTACATGACGCTTCGTCGCTAAATAGAACGCGTGCAAAAAATCTGTCATCGTCCCGTAATTTCTCTTGTGCCCAGTGGCAGAGCTGTACACGGCGTTCAAAGTCGTCGCCATGCAATTCCTGGTGCATAGAAATATGGTACGGGTGCAATCAATGTTGATGTAGCATTCTCGACACCGACGTTTTTGAGATTCCCGATTCTCGCGCAATTTATCTGCTGCTGATGTGCGGATTAGCCGCGACTACTAGGGCATCATCATTTGTTGCAGGTCGTGGTTGACGTTTTACATATGGCTAAACACTTCCTGTTTCCTTAAATAACGTAACTATCCGGCGAACGGTCCGGACACTTGGATGGCGTTGTCCAGGATACCGAGCAGCATACATGCACTCGCCCGTTGGGCATTTTGATCACAATAGCCATACATCAACACGATATCGGCCTTTTCCGCAATTGGTAAACGGTCCATTTTAACACGGGTAATGTATCACGAAGCAAATACCGTCCGCACTGGCGGCATGTTACGTGATACCACGTACTTATATGTTTGTGACTATTACAGCGCCATCTATCACAAAGCGAAAAAAGTGGTCCAACTAAAACATTCATATTTCTTTACGTACTACACGAATATGTAATAAAAATAGGGTGTCCCAGCTATCTTGTCCATCCTGCATTAACGTCGTACATTCCAGCAGGTATTTATCCCATAGGCTAGGGGTGATGAGGTTCTGTAACATATCTGTGTACCGCAACGTTAGTCACAAAGTTAACTTCGCTTATCGTTAATCCGTTACTAAAAAGGTAATGCCGTTCAACGTTAAAACTTCAGTTTACTGTAGATCTAGCGCAAGTGACAGTTAATCATTCACTCGTAATAGCAAAATTCATGTTGATTATTTTAGTGAAACGAGCAAGTGCACTAAAAGTTTTACCGTTGTTTAGGTAAAAATGTTTTGATTTGGGAAAAAATGGTTCAAATGGCTCTGAGCACTATGGGACTTATCATCTGAGGTCATCAGTCCACTAGAACTTAGAACTACTTAAACCTAATTAACCTAAGGACATCACACACTTCCATGCCCGAGGCAGGATTCGAACCTGAGACCGTAGCGGTCGCGCGGTTCCAGACTGAAGCGCCCAGAACCGCTCGGCCACTTCGGCCGGCTTGATTTGGGAAGTTCAAGTAGGACATAGAAGATGAATGTAAACATGTTTAACCAATTAGTTTTATTATCACATAATTATCAATGTTATGTTTATCTAATGCGTTAAATGACAAATTGTTGCAATCAAATGTTTCTTAACATCACTGGGTAAAATGGCCTTTGTAGAAACTTCCACTGCGATACCAGCACTACATACTAAACTTAGCGTTCACATCTCATGCTCAAAGTGATACCCATTGGCTTGCATACATAGGGTCACTCTGCGGATGAAGGATGCCCTACTTCGTGCTACTGTTTCCTCTTTGATGGCTGTACAAGCATAAAAAATGCGTTGCCTCATGTCCTCTGGTGTTGTTGGTTCATGTTGGTAAACAGCATCCTTCACTGCTCCCCAAAGAAAATAATCCAGCGGTGTAAGGTCCGGAGATCGGGCAGGCCACCTAACTGGGCCACCTCGTCCAATCCATCTACCAGGGCGTGCGCTAGCAGCGCATGTCGGGTGTTTCATGCGTCAACTTCGCGTCTCAATATCACGGGATGTAATGGGAATATTGCGATGCAATCAACGCCATTGTGTATGTGCTTTGTCATGCTATGGATTGCTGAAGAAAAAATATAGGAGGTCCATTTAAAAAAACATAAGTTTGTGTTAAAAAACACATATGCTTTCGTTTTAGAATGTTTCCAAATATGTACATTCATGGGCCCCAGCCCTACATTGATACCGGTGAAAGTCGTTTTCCAATAACTGTTATTGTTCCAGAGATATTTTGGGTGGACAAGATAGCTGGGACACCCTATATATATATATATATATATATATATATATATATATATATATATATATATATACTCCTGGAAATGGAAAAAAGAACACATTGACACCGGTGTGTCAGACCCACCATACTTGCTCCGGACACTGCGAGAGGGCTGTACAAGCAATGATCACACGCACGGCACAGCGGACACACCAGGAACCGCGGTGTTGGCCGTCGAATGGCGCTAGCTGCGCAGCATTTGTGCACCGCCGCCGTCAGTGTCAGCCAGTTTGCCGTGGCATACGGAGCTCCATCGCAGTCTTTAACACTGGTAGCATGCCGCGACAGCGTGGACGTGAACCGTATGTGCAGTTGACGGACTTTGAGCGAGGGCGTATAGTGGGCATGCGGGAGGCCGGGTGGACGTACCGCCGAATTGCTCAACACGTGGGGCGTGAGGTCTCCACAGTACATCGATGTTGTCGCCAGTGGTCGGCGGAAGGTGCACGTGCCCGTCGACCTGGGACCGGACCGCAGCGACGCACGGATGCACGCCAAGACCGTAGGATCCTACGCAGTGCCGTAGGGGACCGCACCGCCACTTCCCAGCAAATTAGGGACACTGTTGCTCCTGGGGTATCGGCGAGGACCATTCGCAACCGTCTCCATGAAGCTGGGCTACGGTCCCGCACACCGTTAGGCCGTCTTCCGCTCACGCCCCAACATCGTGCAGCCCGCCTCCAGTGGTGTCGCGACAGGCGTGAATGGAGGGACGAATGGAGACGTGTCGTCTTCAGCGATGAGAGTCGCTTCTGCCTTGGTGCCAATGATGGTCGTATGCGTGTTTGGCGCCGTGCAGGTGAGCGCCACAATCAGGACTGCATACGACCGAGGCACACAGGGCCAACACCCGGCATCATGGTGTGGGGAGCGATCTCCTACACTGGCCGTACACCACTGGTGATCGTCGAGGGGACACTGAATAGTGCACGGTACATCTAAACCGTCATCGAACCCATCGTTCTACCATTCCTAGACCGGCAAGGGAACTTGCTGTTCCAACAGGACAATGCACGTCCGCATGTATCCTGTGCCACCCAACGTGCTCTAGAAGGTGTAAGTCAACTACCCTGGCCAGCAAGATCTCCGGATCTGTCCCCCATTGAGCATGTTTGGGACTGGATGAAGCGTCGTCTCACGCGGTCTGCACGTCCAGCACGAACGCTGGTCCAACTGAGGCGCCAGGTGGAAATGGCATGGCAAGCCGTTCCACAGGACTACATCCAGCATCTCTACGATCGTCTCCATGGGAGAATAGCAGCCTGCATTGCTGCGAAAGGTGGATATACACTGTACTAGTTCCGACATTGTGCATGCTCTGTTGCCTGTGTCTATGTGCCTGTGGTTCTGTCAGTGTGATCATGTGATGTATCTGACCCCAGGAATGTGTCAATAAAGTTTCCCCTTCCTGGGACAATGAATTCACGGTGTTCTTATTTCAATTTCCAGGTATATATATATATATATATATATATATATATATATATATATATATATATATATATATATGTGTGTGTGTGTGTGTGTGTGTGTGTGTGTGAATGTGTGTGTAATGATTAAGGTGAAGACGGCCAATGATCTCTTCAATGCAGATTCACACCAAGCTCCAACTCTTACAGGAATCGGTGAGATGCTGCGGGTAATGAGGCTAATGAGCAGGGGATCTTCGTATCTACATCACATCAGTAGTGTGTGGTTTAAGTTGTGTCTGGCAGGCGTGCTAGGGCAGTACGTGCGGTGGTGGTGACCACCGTGTCCAGATGGCGTAGTGGTCAGCGCATGTGCCTAGTAAGCAGGAGACCTGAGTTCGAATCTCTGTCCAGCACGGTTTTTCAACTTTCCCCATTGATATAACTCAATGCCGACTGGACACTAAAGTTTTTAATTTGCTTATGTCTCACATTAGGACTGTACTAACAGATATGGCGATTAGTTTTGAAATAATAAAAACTCTACTTACATTTTTCCCACCTGTGTCGTCTGACATTTGTATGTAGAATTTTACCACTTTCGTATTAACAAACGTTGCCAGAGGTGAAAGACGTGAAAAGAGACAGATAAGGTCCTAGGAGTGATTAGGGATCGAACTCGAGACTTATGGAGCTGAGTTCTAGTATTTAACCAGTGACGCACAGAACCACGAACAGTGTACATCACAATGTGTACCGTTACAACCACCGACAACTGTTATAATTGTGGTTTAGTTAGTTGCCAGAATGCACTGTTATTGAATAGTTAACAAATACCCCGTGAACATCAAAAGTTTTGAGACTGGATCAACAAAAAGCAGAGAAGATTTAAGATGGTGGTTTTAATGTTGTAGATGTTCCGCTTAGTGTACCTCCACTTGAGTACAACGCACAGAATGTTCATACAATCACGCGAAACTGTCAGAAAAGTCCATATTTGGGATGCTGTTCAACTCGAGTGCCTCATTCGCGCCTTCTTCGGTCTTAGCGAACCATCAGAGACCCATTCTGCTTTTTTTTCGTATTGGTAACTCCTAATCTCGTTACCTGTGGTGATCTTTTATACGAAAGAATCGTCTGAATTTTTCATTTCAGTGAAGTCGCAGCAGACGTCTATACGTCGCTGTATTTTGTTTGGCCTTCAAGGTATGCGAGACAAGCATTTCACACGCTCTTCCCTTCTTCAGAACATTTTGTAGAATGTCTTGAATACTTGATATAGAAATGTCTAGCTTGTTCCTCCAATGCGATCTATGATAGAACAGCGTGGCCACGCTACGGCCACACGTCCGCTACTTAGCACTGCCTGCTCATAAAAGAGTAGTCGAATGCACCACATTTGTCGTTTGCGGTTGTTAGTTCAAGCTATCACCGTAGTTACTGCACTGACGTCGATTATACGCCAGAAAATGGTTCGGAACTTATTGGACGGACAGTGTAGTGCCAGTCTTTCAAATGGTTCAAATGGCTCCGAGCACTATGGGACTTAACTGCTGAGGTCATCAGTCCCCTAGAACTCAGAACTACTTAAACCTAACTAACCTAAGGACATCACATACATCCATGCCCGACCCAGGATTCGAACCTGCGACCGCAGCGATCGCGCTGTTCCAGACTGTAGCGCCTAGAACCGCTCGGCCACTACGGCCGGCAGTGCCAGTCTTTCGAGAGGCTTTTCCAGAGTAGGGCAAGTTTTAGGAATCACTTCAAATGGTTCAAATGGCTCTGAGCACTATGGGACTTAACTTCTAAGGTCATCAGTCCCCTAGAACTTAGAACTACTTAAACCTAACTAACCTAAGGACATCACACACATCCATGCCCGAGGCAGGATTCGAACCTGCGACCGTAGCGGTCGCGCGGTTCCAGACTGTAGCGCCTTTAACCGCTTGGCCACCACGGCCGGCGGAATCGCTTCAGTGAATGGCGATGGTGACGACAACGTGAAGGTGTCGACTATGAGACTTTATATGTACCAATCGCCTCAGAAATGTGACATCTCCTCGTCCATTTTACTGTACGATAGACTTATCTGTTTACTTTCCAGCTCTTCGTACCTTTCCTATACTCACTGCTAGAGCACAGCGCAGCGCCACTGTGCAGATCCTCAAAGCAGCCTATAGAGACATCACTCAGCGGACTGTCCGTCCGTCGCTGATCCTCCTAGAAACTCCTACTCGTCCATTCCGGTGCCAGGGTCTCGGTCAGCAAAAAACTTGCGGCGATGCTTGTCGATGGGCCGCAGTTATCTGGAATTCAGATCGGCGGCCGCAACAGAGTCGTCAGTAATGGTGGGCGGCGTGGCAGACCGGCCGGCTGGAGCGAGAGGCGAGCGGCGACCAGCGGACCCCCCAGCTAGCAGGCCAGCCGGCAGCGGGGCAATTAAGCGGCCCAATGGCAATCTCCGGCCTATTAATCGGCCACCCTCGCAGTCTCGGGCTGCCACGCCGTCCGTCTGCAGGGACGACAGGTCGCCAGCTACTGGCCGCTCAGCGCCAGGGGACGCTTCTTTGTCCGCGCTCAGTCGAGACGGGATGGTCCCCGCGTCCGTTACGCCAATGCGTATCTAATGCAAGTTACGAAGGGCGTTCACTAATTAATGCATCACATTTCTCTCGGCCAATGTCGTTTGAAAAAATGCGCGTGGGTAACTGGGGACTTTTACCGCTTCAGGTCCTATAGTTCCCCGATAGGTCCCGACACTATACTCGGCCTTCAAAATGTCTTCTATAAGGAAGGGCGTTCCGAGCACTTACTGAGTTACTTGTGGTGGAAAACTAGAGAACCGCAGATACTGATAGGCGGTTGCAGAATGTCTATGGAGATCTTGCTGTGAACAAAAGCACGGTGAGTCGTTGGGCGGGGCGTCTTGTCATCATCTCAACAAAGTCGTGCAAACCCGGCCGATCTCATACAGCTGTGACTCCTGTAATGATGGAACGTGCGCGTACTCTCATTCCAGATCATCGACGGATCATAATGAAACACATCGTTACCCAACTGGACGTCTGTGTTGGTAGCGCTGACACACTCGTCCACCAGTTGGGGTATTGAAAGGGCTGTGCCCACTAGGATCCACCTTAGGGTCCGGGTCTTGCACCTTCCGATTTCCACCTGTTTGGCCCAATGAAGGATACACTCAGGCGGAACCACTATGTGGAATATGGGGTAGTTATCGATGCTGCAAGACATTGACTCTGACGTCAACCAGCAGAGCGGTACCGAGTGGACATACAGGCCCTCCCAGGAAGATGGCGTAAGGCCGTCGTGTTGAACGGGGATTGTGCTGAAATATTGTTTTTTAGTAGCGAAAAGAATGGGAAATAATATGGCGAGTTGGAATCGTGAACAAAAACAACCTTCTTTCAGAAAACAAGTGTTGCATTACTTATTGAACGCCCCTGGTAAATAAAATTCAGCTACCATGTAAGAGGAACTACAGTAATTAAAATGAGCACACCAGACTAAAAATTAATCTGCTCCTCGCCCCCGCCGCCTTTCAGGAGACACCGAGCGAGGTGGCGCGGTGGTTAGCACACTGGACTCGCATTCTTGAGGTCGACGGTTCAATCCCACGTCCGGCCATCCTGATTTAGGTTTTCCCTAAATCGCTCCATGCAAATGCCGGGATGATTCCTTTGAAAGGGCACGGCCGACCTCCTTCCCCGTCCTTCCCTAATCCGATAAGACCGATGACCTCGCAGTTTGGTCTCTTTCCCCCAAACAACCCAACCCAACCTCTTAGGAGACATCACAGTAATGGCACGTAACACCAGTTCTAGAGCACATAACAACCTCAACTCGACGAGAAAGAGTGTTCCCAAATTTCGTCTGGTATGCCATATCCAACAGATGACACACGTTGATGATTAAGCCCCCTGTAGCTACAAGATACAGATTGTTACATTTAACCCAATTTTCCAGATAGTATCACATATATGCAGTCTGGTTAGGTGTGGGTGATTCAGCGGGCAAATCGTGGTTTGTCAAATCAAGGACACATACACTGACGGAAAAAATCGAAACACCAAATAATAATTAATGTAGAGTAACGAAATTTCTGGAATACATATTTAAATGATTAACATTTCAAGATCAGAGGCTGCTGTAAGTGCAAGATAATCCACTGCAAATGTGAAATGGTGGTACATCAAAAACCGGTGTAGCTGCCAGAATGTTTAATGCAAGCAAGCAAACATGCAGGTCGAATCACTAGTTGACGTCCAGTTTTCCAGTCAGGGTGCGTGGGATAACCACGAGAATGCTCCTACTGTCATAGAAAACGCACTCCAGGCGTAGGTCCAGTGTGTCTAGCCCACAGCGAGGTTGGTTGTAGACCCTCTGCTGGTCTCTATCTAACCAACAGACGGCCATCACTGGCACCGAGGCAGAACCAGCTTTCATCACGAAAGGCAACAAATCTCCACCCTGCCCTCCAATGAGCTCTCGGTTGACACCATTGAAGTCGCAAATGGCGGTGGTTTCGGGTCAGTGGAATGTACGCTACAGGGCGTCTGGCTCGAAGCTGTCCTTGAAGTAAACGGTTTTTAACAGTTTGTTGTGACACTGTGCGGCATACTGCTGCTGAAGTTGCTGCAGCAGATGCAGTACGATGCACCAGAGCTATACAACGACCACGATGGTCTTCCGTCTCGCTAGTGCTACGTGGCCGTCCGGAGCCCTGCGACCGTACAGACTCGTCATAAAAAAAAAAAAAATGGCTCTGAACACTATGGGACTTAACATCTATGGTCATCAGTCCCCTAGAACTTAGAACTACTTAAACCTAACTGACCTAAGGACAGCACACAACACCCAGCCATCACGAGGCAGAGAAAATCCCTGACCCCGCCGGGAATCGAACCCGGGAACCAGGGCGTGGGAAGCGAGAACGCTACCGCACGACCACGAGATGCGGGACTCGTCATCAATGCTGCCAGCAGTCACATAAGTTGCTACGTTCCTGGCAAGTCTTTCTGCAGAAGGACATCACACTTCTGGTAGCTCTATCAAAGGACGTCGTTCAAACTCAGTGAGGTGTTGACAATGGCTTCTTTGTCATCTTAAAGACATTCTCGACTAACATCAACTCATCATGTCCAATCTCAAAGGTATCTAACACTCACGACCGTTACAGCGTATATATAAAAGAAATCTGATTTGCATCCTCATAGTGGCGCTGCTAGCTCCATTCTTATGCGGCTGGGGCGAAATTTGAATGTACATCATCTCTCAGATGTAGAAACACGAACTTCGGTTTATGTCACACAACTCGTTCTTGGTGTTACGATTGTTTTCTCCATCAGAATAGTCTCCGATAGTTGCTATGAGATTAAGACTGCGAGATTTATACGACAGGTCGAGATTCGTCAAATCAAGAACACATATTTCTAGCCCCAGGAAAACGTCTGTTTTTATCTGGGAAGATGGTTGTATCCACAGCAGATTAAGCATGAACGTGTGAAGGAAAGGACAACACCTGATCGCCGAGAATGTTCACATAACCTTCCTGGGTCATGTTCACTGTAACCTGAATAAATGGGCCTAACGTATGGCATTAAATCTCACCCAAGACATCACAGAACCATTTGCCACCTGAACTACACCAAAAACGCTACATATTGTCATTTTGGAGAGAAGCCGCAATTAATGTTGTGCAACAGATTTTATTGGCCGGTTAGGTTACATGTATTTTAACAGATATAAAAACGGTTCATTCATCCAAGACAGGCAACAGAATCTGTTGAACTGATGCCTGTCATTACCGTAGAAAATGTTAATAGTTTTAATTACATATCAGATCAGAAAATGTTAATAATTTTGACCTCATGTTGGATCACAACTAGGAAAGGACACAGGATTTGAGGCACATGGGACAGACAAGTGAAAAACAGGATGAGATAACGAATCCCGAGGCAACCGAAAGCTGTTTGCTTCTCAGCAGCTGACCGAACAAGCCAGTGAGGATTGTTTTTGACGGTTCACCAGGGCGACGAGGTCACAGGCGATAGAGGTAACCTTCCGATGCATGCAATAGAGGAATTTCTAGTGGAAGTTAGAATGATAGCCGAACATAAAGACGATCGCATGTCGAGGAAACCTGCCAAGGAAATGTTTCCAACAAATATTGCACAGGACTGTGTGCATCCAGAACCAATGTGGAAAGGAATAAAAGCTCAGAGGGAGGCAGATTAAAGGAGAGTAGAGATTCAGCGAGTAATCCGAGTAGCCGGAGTGCAGTGTGACGCACCTCAGCAGCACCTGAGGGGCAATACACACTTCAGTTGTGGCCAGTAGGTAGCCGGCCCAGTGGCAGGGAAAGCACTCATCTCTGAAAAAGGTCCTTCCCAGTGATTACTGGAAGCACGTGTGATTCTGTCAAATGGTTTTGGTATGACACGTCAGTAAACAAACGTGCTGGTTAGAACTATGAACGAATTGGCTAAAAGTAATAACTTGCTACTTCAGCAGATCAGTCCTGCCAACTCCACGAGAATTACCAACCTGTTTTAGCTGAACACCCATTCCAACCAAGGAGAGCTCCTCCCTCTCATCTACGTTATAAAGGTTGGCAAACAAGCTAACTAAGCCCATATTGTTGTCCACGCCATGACTGCGGCACGCAGACAGCACAGAAGCCAAAAGAAAAGAAAAAAAAAACACTGGTGTAGGGACACTGTGCCTGGACGTGACACGCCTCATTCGCCGGCGATAGAATCGACGCGCTATATCATTTGAGAAGAAACAAAATCGTGACTTGTCGGACCTCACAACCCGCCTCCAAGTAGTTACTGCCTAGTTTACGTTGCTATTTCCCTGAAGATGTGCAGTTTTACGTGCCGCTACGAGCAAAGGCCTTTTGCTTGGTAATAGACACCAAATGTCTATTAGCAATAGTAGCCATCACAAAATTCGTTATGAAACTGGTTGAAATGGTACTGCAGTGACAGACAATAGTGGAGGCTGATGATTTTCGTGAAATACGGAATCCTATGTATGATATTTAAATAAATAAGTAAATAATGTATGTATATATTATCTCAAACAGTGTTTGTGTTTTATTTCATACCTCTCTCACTATAGTCAAAGTAGTATTCTTATTAATATCATTATTTTTCAATTCTACACCAGTTATTCGCAAAAATTAATGATCAATTAATGATCAAGTTACTCTTCATGGGTAATATATATATATAATTTCTCTGTGTAGCCAATATAGCTCAATCGGTTAAGTGATGGAGCTATAGTGGCTACACATACTATTGTTATCCTTTCAAGTGTATCTTTCTATATATGTCAACTACTTGTCAGTTCTGGCGTAGTTAGTATCATGGCAGGGTGGGTGAAACATCCTCATCACAACGACTTTCTTGACGGTGACTGGTCTTGTGAAGATGCAAAATAAGACTTGAGGAAGAAGAAGAACGGAATTCTCCTTCCTGATAATCTATGAGCAATTATTGTAGGTCCATCCAGCTGTGCCAAGACTAATGTCCTCATGAAGCTGCTAACATATGTGGGATGGAGTTCGATTTGAAAATGTTTGTGTAGTCTCAAAAACACTGTTCCAACCCAAGTATTAGCTATTACAGAATGTACTACGCGGTGTACATGGTTTTACATACACGACATTCAGTGAAAGCGGTTATATACCTCCACCTGAAAAAGCAAAGCCAAACACTGTCTTCATATTTGACGATGTTGCTGTGGGAAACCAAGACCAATTTCGAAAATATTTCTGTTTCGATCGTCATATGGTTGCTGATGTATTTTTTCTAAGCCAAACTTATTCCAGAATCCCGAAACAGTTGGTTAGGGATAATGCAAACCTTATTATAGCCTTCAAACAAGAAAATCTGAATTAAAACACATTTACCAGGCACATGTCGGAACTGACATGTCGTTCAATGATTTTGTAAAGATACGTGCTGATTACTGGTATCATTCACAGTATAAGTTTCTCGTTATTGATAAAACAAGAAAACTGAGTGATGGTAAGTACAGGCGAAACTTTCAAGAGTTTCTGTATATATAGCACGGCAAGACAGGTTAGTAAATCAGTATACTCTATACCATGGACAAATTCGCAAGCATGTCTAGCTTTCAACCCGAGAGAATGGGTCTACACAGACAGAAAATTCGCCTGTATATGGATGCAAAAATTCAGGCTATTGTGCACAAAGTTGGAGGTATGCGCAGGGAACTAGGGACGTATTACCAGACACTTCTGAGAATAGTGAGTGCGTTAAATGGGAGAGTTAATGAAGTCGGTAAGAAAGTAACAGACTTAACTGCAAAGTTCGGGGCTATTGAGGGGAAAATAGATGTAGAGTTCCTTGTTGTTGAGAAGGGGGAGCAGGTACACAGAAAGAGGAAGAAGAAGATCGGATATATAAAGCCTTACGCTGATGAGATGTCTGTATACACCGAGATGTCAACGAAGCAGAAAGTGATTCAAGCGCGGAAAGCAGGTCGTGAGAAATTACGGATCCTGAGGTTAGGGTATGTGGATCGACAGCAAACACTAAGAGAGACATTTAAGCTGGTTACTGATGCTCTCAGACAGCTCTCAGCAAAAACAAAAACACACGATAAGGATGGTGTTGCCATTGACGAATTCATCATCCGCCACGGCCCTGGTCAGATACATAGAACATTCGGCGTTAGCAGGGGAAGACCGTACATGTTGGGTATGCATCCTATAACTGTAATTGATGACACAACACAGATTGGTGATAGGCCGTTTGAGAGAACACCTCGCTTAATGTATCTCATTTTTCTAACACCTACCAAAGAACCTATAAATTATTCACTTAATGATAGGGAAACGTACCGTGAAATATTGCACATGACTGATGTACATAAGATTGCGAATAGCCTGAGCAACAAGAAATATAAAACCATTATAAAACCAGTACTTGATGGTGAAAACAACAAAAACTACTACTACATCAACATCAGCAGCAGCAGCGGTGATGGTATTGACATTGAGCATAAAACAGTGAACAATCGAATCCCGCAGTATATATATTATGACGACCCCAACGAGCTAATAGATCGATTACGGCTGCTCATGGCATCAGCTACTGAAGGTGATACAGCTCATTCAACGAGGCTGTTTCAACAGTCTCTGAGCTTAGAAAGAGAGGTATCATCGAATAAGTATGGAGACAGTAGTTCAAGAACCGCACAAAACAGCACGCAAAACATACCCTCGTAGGCATGTTATGTTTAAAGGTTTGGATGACTTGTGGCAAGCTGATCTTGTAGATATGAGGGAATATTCACATGAGAATAATGGATTCAAATATATTTCAATCATTATTGATACATACTCCAAATTTTCCTAGGCATTACCCTTTAAAACAAAAACGGGTAGAAATCTCGCGGATGTTTTTGAGCGTTTGCTACAGACAGGGACGAATCGATGCCCAGACAACCTCCAAACCGATCACAGTAAGGACTTCTACAATAGGTATTTCAAGACCGTGATGCAACGGAATGGAATACATAACTGCTCAACGTTCACTCACCTGAAGGCAAGTATCATGGAGCGTCTGAAGAGAACAATAAAAGGTCGAATGTGGATGCGTTTTAGCCTCCGTGGCTCATACAAATGGACAGATATCCTCCCATAAATAATTGCTCAGTATAATCGAACCAAACATACAGCAATAAAAATGAGACCAATCGATGTTCGGTTACTATCACATTAAAATGCTGGATGCACGCAGACAGTAAACTGATGTAGGTGATTTGGTACGTATCTCAAAACACAAGACATCATTTGAGAAATCATACCTACCGAACTGGTCAACAGAGATATTTACAGTTCAAAAGTGTAAAGAACGACTCCTAGAACCTATATATTGAAGGATAGTAAAGGTGAAAAAGTTGCAGGCTGCTTCTACACCGAGGAGTTGCAGAAAATCTCAGAACCGGATTTGTTTCTGGTGGAGAGAGTCATAAGACGTCGGGGAAATAAAGCACTAGTCAAATGTCTTGGTTTTCCTGCTACACGAAACAGTTGGATTGATGCCGACGATTGGATATATAACTGGGGCGCACGGTCCACAACCACAGCAGTAGCATAACATTCATGCTGGGACACGCATTAGAGGAGGTGGTGGTATTCTAGACAAACTGCCAGTGGAATTACACATCCCTGGGTATAACTACTGTGGACCTGGAATAAAGCTTCAGAAACGCTTTGCACGAGGCGATAAGAGGGTTAATCTGCTCGACGAAGCGTGTATGGAACATGACATTGCATACGCTGCAAATAAAGATCTATCAGGTCGTCACATTGCAGATAGGATTTTAGCTGATA
Source organism: Schistocerca nitens (assembly GCF_023898315.1). Classification (NCBI taxonomy): domain Eukaryota; kingdom Metazoa; phylum Arthropoda; class Insecta; order Orthoptera; family Acrididae; genus Schistocerca; species Schistocerca nitens. The sequence continues at coordinate 243,609,947 of NC_064615.1, read as the reverse complement.
AGGCTAAGGCGATACCGAGAAGAAAGGATATTGGTATAGGTCAACGCATCGCAGCATTTGCAGTTGATAAAACCATGCAAGGAAAAATTAAGTTGGGTTTAGGAGTGATGAATTTCAAGCGAGTTATGAATACTGCACGTTGTGCACTAAATAAGAAGAACAAGAAGGGAGGGAAGCAGGGCTGTTTGAAGAACTGTATCCTGACAGCGATGCATGCAGCTAAAAAAGAGCTGAACAGAAAGGTGCAGGAAGAAGAAGAAGAGGATCGCTTAAAGCACCTCGCGTTCTACCAATATCCAAGACACCTGGCGGTTTTATTCCATTCCTCATTCCGGCCCTCTCCGCGCTCTCGGCGGTAGGGTCCCTCGCTGGTGGTGCTGCAGCTATTGCTCGAACGGTGTAGAACGCGCAAAACTCCCAAGTGCAGTTAGAAGAGGCAAGAAGACATAATCGCATGATGGAAGCCGCAGCCATTGGAAAAGGACTATACTTGAAACCGTAGAGGAAAGGGCTTGGTCTGTTCATAAATTTAAAAAAAAAGCCCGCTAGCGGTCCTACCAGATCGATCACTCAAAAATACTGATCTCTTTAAGTTTATTAGAAAGAAATTCAACATTCCAAGATTCCGTGGTGTGTTTATGCGGAATACATTACCGAAGATTATGTAGAAAACTGGTGAATGTGGCATTGTGAATTTAGATGCTGCTGGAGGCTCCATCACCAACTGGGTATCATATGTTATGAAAAATGCGGATACCGTCTACTGTTTCGACCCATTTGGTGACCTGCAACCGCCAGAAGAATTACAGCGGTACTTCACTCACAGAAGACGTGTGTTATACAATTATCGGCGCTATCAGGACATTAATATATACCTCTGTGGACATCTATGCATCAAGAAACTTCCTGGCAGATTAAAACTGTGTGCCCGACCGAGACTCGAACTCGGGACCGTTGCCTTTCGCGGGCAAGTGCTCTACCATCTGAGCTACCGAAGCACGACTCACGCCCGGTACCCACAGCTTTATTTCTGCCAGTATCTCGTCTCCTACCTTCCAAACTTTACAGAAGCTCTCCTGCGAAACTTGCAGAACTAACACTCCTGAAAGAAAGGATATAGCGGAGACATGGCTTAGCCACAGCCTGGGGGATGTTTCCAGAATGAGATTTTCACTATGCAGCGGAGTGTGCGCTGATATGAAACTTCCTGGCAGATTAAAACTGTGTGCCCGACCGAGACTCGAACTCGGGACCTTTGCCTTTCGCGGGCAAGTGCTCTACCATCTTTTTTTTTTAAATCTCATTTTATTCGCTTTTGTTCGTTATATCTGCTTGGGGCGGACGTCGTAAGACATCCGTTTAAGTTCATTGTTGATCGATGAACTCAGTTTTTTTTATTACAGAGGGCAGCTAACCCTCTGACCGAACACGCTGAGCTACCGTGCCGGAGATTTATGGCAGTAACGGGAAAATAATGGCCCGTGGGGGGACCATCTGAGCTACCGAAGCACGACTCACGCCCGGTATCCATAGCTTTACTTCTGCCAGTATCTCGTCTCCTACCTTCCAAACGTTACCGAAGCTCTCCTGTGAAACTTGCAGGAGAGCTTCTGTAAAGTTTGGAAGGTAGGAGACGAGATACTGGCAGAAGTAAAGCTGTGGGTACCGGGAGTGAGTCGTGCTTCGGTAGCTCAGACGGTAGAACACCTGCCCGCGAAAGGCAAAGGTTCCGAATTCGAGTCTCGGTCGGGCACACAGTTTTAATCTGCCAGGAAGTTTCATATCAGCGCACACTCCGCTGCAGAGTGAAAATCTCATTCTGGATCTATGCATCATGTTTCTCTTGACGTTTACAAAGAAGAAGAAGCATGCCATATGGGGAGGAGCTTTTAACATTTCTTCATCAGTTGATGCATTGTGGTACACTTTGACGATGAAAGAACTATCATATGTATTGCGTGTAAATTACTTCCCGCCAATTGATTTGAGCATTGGTGAATGGAATATTGCATTGATTGGACTGGAGAAGTACAACAGCATCCCAAACATCACTGAGACTAACAACAAACTGCATCTGGATATTAACGGTGAAGAAGACATTGTGGAAGTAGAACCGGGTGCGTACGTTATCGATGATTTAAACGAAGTCTTAAAACAGTCTGAGAAAGATATTGAGCTACGTGCAAACATCAATACATTTAAATCTGAAATAAAGAAGATTGACTTCAACCAGAAAGGTTCAATAGGGCACCTACCGGGTTTCACAAAAGGACACGTTTTGAAGAAGGATCCAAATAAATTTTACAAGTCAGATCAGTCTGTGGACATACTTCCCGTCAACACAACCTGAGTCGAGTGTAACATTGCAACGTACTACTATCTCAATGACAGTTTGATTCATACTATTAACGGATTCTTCCCTTCAGTTGCAACAGGGTTTGAGATTGTTGAGACCCCTGCCAACGCAATATATCTTCCAGTGACAACTCAAACGTTGGACTATTTGGAGCTGCGTATTGTGGACCATAATAATCAACTTGTTGACTTTCGTGGTGAGAAAATTATTGTACGATTACATCTAAGGCAGGATGGGCGTACGGTATAAAACAAGTGCAACGCAATCCACAGCACGTCACTTTGCTACCGAACCAAAAAGTGATAACATGTGCGAACTACGAGTTTCTTAAATCAGTTTGCTTGAGACCTTGCAATTACTTCCTTACTCAATATAACCAGTCCAGTAGAGTGTTCAAATGGCTCTGAGTACTACGGGACTTAACATCTGAAGACATCAGTCCCCTAGAACTTAGAACTACTTAAACCTAACTAAACTGAGGACATCACATACATCCATGCCCGAGGCAGGATTGGAACCTGGGACCGTAGCAGTCGCCCGGTTCCAAACTGAAGCGTCTAGAACCGCTCATCCACCGCGGCTGGCAGTAGAGTGTGATGAGACAATTATACGTCAGGAATACTTCTCTCATAAACCTCACGCTTCAACCAAATTTAACAAGGATGATGAAATTAGGATTGTCATCCATCACCAAGACCCACTGACACTTCCATTCTAGAGTTTCATATATCTAGAGGGGACATTCAAGAAAACCGATGGCAGCGTAAAAGTAGGATTCAAGCTTACATGTAACACTTCAGAATTCCTGTTCCAAGAGATAGGCTATGAACTCAATGGGTCTCAGATCGATCGTTCACGTAATGTCGGCATATCAACCCTTAAAACATATGTCTCTGCATCACCTGCAGATATGCATAGTTCAGAAAATGCGGGGTGGTTCATATACAATCCGGAGGACAGAACAGTTGCAGAGTACAAGAAATTTACAGCCTGCATACCTCTAAAAATGCTTATGGGGTACTTTGAGGACATGAGACAGATTATTATGAACGCTAAACAGGAACTCGTTCTGGTGCAGAGTGCGGCAGACAATAATTCATACGTTCAAGGAGCTCAAGAGGAGAATATGATCACAATCAGCAAGATAAGACAGAAAATGTCTCACATCAGTGTATCAGATGAGGAATGTTAGAAGCTTTTAAAGGTCCTGAATTCTGTTACATTTCTGACACTGACATTCGCTCCATCTTTCTGTTGTTTAGGAGCACCAGCAGCATTCGATGAGTTGAGAGCAGATCGTGTGTCATCACATAAATCGATGAGTGGGACAGACAACAACAGCTCCTTGTCCTACTCCAGCAAGTGGGCTATGTGCACTACAGGATCCCACATGGTCGCTACAGGTTCAGACATGCTGGAGGTTGTTGCTGCTGCAGGTCCAGAGGTCAGTGCAGGTCTCGACAAGGTGGCAGCTGAGGTTGCTACAGGTCTGGACGCAGTAGAGATCGGCAGGCTTGGACATGTCGAAGGCTACTGCTGAACAAAGACGAGGAAGCATTATGTATGGACCAAGATGTTAGAACAACCTATAATAATAATAATAATAACGCAAATCACAGACAAAGATGTGATGGGGTGTACTTACTTTCCGTTTCTTTCTGTTCTGCAGGGGTGTGTTGGACTGCGACTGCTGCTGACGCTTCATGGTTCTTCTTCTGCTCCTGGCTGACTGAGCAAGACTGAGGTCCCAGAGCTGCTAAGCCTGCCCTATATCCCCTCCAATGATACCGCCATCCTACTGGTTTAAGTCTAACATATCAGTGGATTGAGGGTTCCTATTGGCTCCCACCATTTTTCTCCCTCCAGACCGCTATCTTGGATTATGTCACTGGAGGGATGATGGCGCCCTCTGGTGGCAGTACTGTGTACTAGGTCAGTTGGACTCCAGACCTCATGGTGAACACACTGGATGGAGCTACTGCCTCAAATTGTTTAAATAAACACTGCATGCAAAATAAAGACTTACGTCCATCCTCTCCAGTACAGGTTGAGTCCTTCCCCCACCAACTGCTAGGAAGAGGTGGCGGTCGGATGACTTAGGTTAGTGGAGATAGCCCAAGTGACCTTTTTCACCGCCATTTTCTTAGGTTAGTATAGGTAGCCGTGGGGTGTTGAATTGTCCTGCTGGAATTTGAACTTCCTGCCTTTTTCTGGGGGAGGGGGGGAGGGGGGGAGGGGGAAAGGGGAACTTCACGCTATGACGTCATTGCGATGTTGCCATACCTATCGCCGCCATCTCGGATCCGTCATCTGGAATAAATTTGGCAACAATGGAGAGTGGGGCCGTGTTCTCTTTGCTCCACTACTACAGACAGCAGCAATATCAGTCAGGTTTCAAACTGATTGCTTTGGACAAGGCGTGACACTCGTCGGTTTATAATCCTTTTATGGCCACTATTCCTAAGGCGAATTGCATGTTAGCTAGTATTACACCATTCCTTGTAGAAACATTTGACAGCCTGCGATGATACACCAACAAATAGGGCAACTTCATTCATGGTGTGCCAGTCTGTCATATCTCTATGTTGGCCTATCTTAACTGTGCTGAGCCCCTACAATCAAGTGGTACATACACACACAGCTTCGCTCCTACGACTTAAATCAGCGGTGCTGCCCGGTGAGCTTGTCTCGGACTGTTATATCGATTGCTTTGAGAAACCCATCGATGACCCCGTCTATGTGGACACTTTCAGATAAGGTAGCGACCTTGATATTTTTTGAGTTATAATTCGATAGCAGTTGGCAGTTTGAGCTTGTTGTCTTACACGCCTCGATCATCCACTGCATTCCCACATGGCTACTAGAACCTGGCATTATGAATTTCTGACTACAGAGTAAGTTTCGCTGAAGATGATCTAACCGTTTCTCTACTTTGACGTTTCATCCATAACCCTTTATTCGTTCTACGCAGAAGATGACTCGACCTATAAGCAGAGGAAGAGTCATTAATGATATTTTAGTGAGAATTAAGAAAACACCCTAGGGCAGATCCCACTGATTACAGAAGTTTATGCTCTACAGTTTTTAATCCCTCTTCACCAGTCTCTTTATGGGAAACAAATATGGATCTCCTGCTTAGCAGCTCACAATTTTTCAGCGAGAACTGGATTAGAAAACCGCAAACATACAGAATTAAGATAAACCTGTGTACTTTATAACAGATCAGGGAGGAAATTGTGGTGTAGGCTACACCGTATCGAAGAAAATAAAAATATATTTTATAGGAATCTTAGCTACAATAGTTAACTTACTTCGGATATAACCATGGATATTATTGAAGATTATGTGCCAACGTGCTTACATTCTGCTGCGGATGTAGATAATAAACGTGATTTTAAGACGAGAATAGAATACAAACTTTAAAACTATTCTTTCACTGGAAAATTTTGGATGAATCAGAAATGACAGTCAAGGCTTCAGTGCAACTTCCCGAAGATAAGAACATATTTATCTGTAACACTTTCGTCCAGAAGAAAATAAATAGGAAATGAACTTGTCTAGGACAAAACAGAATATCAGATACATTTGCCATTGGAGAGGATCCGCCTTGAGCAAGATGATTAGACTATTAAATGAAACTGACTGTATTTAACTAAGAAAAAGATATTGGATACGAAAGTCCCTAAAACGCTCGAAATTTTCATGGAGTAACTAACACGTAAGATCCAAAGTAAAAGCAGATACAAAGCAGGAAGGAAACGAGTTCCTCAGGCAGAAAGTGAGAATCGTACATTATGGCATTTTGAGACCTGGGTTTCTTCCTCTGTATACACTGGTCAAACAATTTACGGGAAGGCAGCCTGGCGACGTCGTTTACGATGGCCGACATTTCGACAAGAGCACACTCCACAATTTTCAAGACAGAATTGCAACAAATAAGTGCTATGCAAGGTAATTTAAAAGCTCGGGTAATTAGAAACCTCAGTTTGCTGAGAAGCTCCGTAAAGATAACATGCATAGACGTACACACACACACACACACACACACACACACACTGTAAACACTTGCACCATCACAAACCGAAGATGACCGATATCAGAAGCAAACGACAGTGAAATTAATAAACAAACGGGTGAAGTAGCATTAACTCTGCCCCTCTGTTTTTTCACAAGGCAGAGAGCAGAATATATGCAGAATTTTAACAAAAAACACCATCTCTAGTTATATGGTTACGTGATAATTTAATTTCAATTGCTTCCTTAATAACACTATCCCAATACCTTGAAGTGCATGACAGGATCTTCGTGTAGTTATATTCTGTAGGATGATGGCGGATCTGCTTTGGTCCTGTAAACGTGTTATTTGAACGGCAGATTAAGACAGTTTAAGAATATTGTGGAATATCAGTTTCAGTTAAAAAAGAAAGTACAGTATTTTACAAAATGTACATTATACAGACTTACACGTAAGTTACAAATAATTTTACAAAAGCTCTTACGTAAACAGCAAAACAGGTTCCAGATATGAAAAAATTAAAAGCAAATTAAACTCACACACAGGACAAGTAGATATTAAAGATATGGCAATAGCTTCAAAAAACTATAACAGCACATGTTAGAATGTTCTGTCCTAAAAAAAGATATTTCGAAATCGCGAGGATGTCAGAAAATATGAGGCAAATTCAAATGAAAGCAAAAAGACAACGATGAAAGGCTTATATTGGGTATATCCCATACGTTATCAGTTAAGATGACAGATGGCTCCGCAGCTGTTAACAATTCAAACTTTCTACAAGGTAATCACTAACATTATCACCAAAAACTTCATACTTTAATTAAGCACAGGAACAAGACAGCTCGCTGAACGGAATTACAGAACGAAGAAGTGACTCTCATTCACAACTTTTGTTGAATTAATTGGTTTCCAACATGTTTTTGAAAAAGTTTCATCTGCAGTAGTAGTTCGTGAGAAACAAGGCCTTGATTTAGACTATGCTGTATACTGAAGAACGCTTGAAGTCCATCTTGAGAAGTCGTAAGAGAGACCGAAAGACAAAGAAATGAATCAGTGAAGAGAATGGAAAAGAGGACTTAATTAAGAAAGTGAAATGTACCCTGGCGGTCGGATGGCGGAGGGTTCAATGAAATTCTTTGTTGGATTCCCAAAAATAATAAAGGACCGAGGCGATGGTGGGCGGGTGGAAGGAGCAACTTGGACGAATGTAGCTATTACCATAATGAATGGAAAGGTTTGGAAGAGTCCTTTACTCATCAGTGGATGAAACGTGGCTCACAATGATAAATATTAAAGTGGCTATTTTCTCCACCGTCTTTATGGAATAACCACGTCCACCAGCCCTCAGCTACATTCTCATGCACTACCATGTCAGACCGCATGTGTTGGACAATTTCGAACTGGTAAACATTAAGGCAACATCCAGCGATGAGTCGAATCTAACATGCGAGTGATAAGCTTGACCAATGTGATTGTAGCTCTCCAGGTACACCGTATAATCCCCGGTATTCATATAGACAGTCAGGAATGAGAACGACTCCTGCAGGATCACCTCTGAAGTCTTATGTGGAGCATGTAACGCAGGTCTCAGGCTGTGACAAATATGCATATGCATATGCGATACTTAGCTCTCGAGCTTTAATGAAAAAGACTCTGGATGGCTAGTTGATGGACTGCCCGCACTTTATTTGTGACATTTCCAGTTCATTTATGTTTCTTCTGAAAGAATGAACGTCTATTCAAATGAAGTTTCACAGTGTACGTTATCTTCAACAATAAGGATATAATTATTTGGCATTACAATTATTTCTCAATTGTTGTTCTATACAGCAAGGCATACTCTCAAAAGCATTCTTAGTTAATTATGTTGACTGTATTTTTATGACTTTTTTGAATACGTAGAAATTCAGTCTGTAAATGTTTCGCCAGTACGTGAGCAATGACAAGTTTACCAACGAACTTACGGTATTTTTCCCTGTTAGCTTCGACTTTCTTCAGAGGGAAAGCATAATACTTTGAAATACTACTTTAATACCACCGTTAACACTGGCAAACAAATTAAACTTCAACAGAGTTTCATGGCGTACTTTCAAGTTCGAAGAACTGTGCTTAGCGTAGCAGCTGAGATGTTTACTGTTCAGAAATGGATTTTAAGCACCGAAGTCGTCGATAATACATAGTTCTAGTAGGTAGAGTGTTTGCTCAAGTGGTATACACTGATAAGCCAAAACCCTTATGACCACTGCCCACAGCGGCGTTGGATGCCGCCTGGTGGAGTTACGCGCACTAGCGTGGTAACAAAAATAAGTAAATGGAGCTGACACGGATAGGCGACCATCCTAGCGAAGATATGGGCTGCAAATGAGGAATCTCACTGAGATACGCGACACTGATAGAAGGCAGATTACTATTAAGCAAACGCTGTGAAAGAGTATCTCGAAAACGGTGAAGCTGGTCGAATGTGCACGTGCTACTGTCGTGAGCATCTATGGAAAGAGATAAGACAGTGAAACTACCACTAGGCGCTAAATGGTTGCACATCTACGACTCTTCACAGAACCTGGGATTCAGAGGCTTGTCTGCTGTGTACAATTGGATATGTGTGATCTGTGACGTCTCTGCCGAAAGAGCACAATGCTGGTACACGCACAAGTATTTCGGAGCACACCGTTCATCGTAGGTTGTGGAACACAGAGCTCCGCAGCAGACCACCCCTACTTAACTTGTTGACCCAATGACATCGTCAATTACGACTGCCGTGGGCACGAGATCATCGGGATTCTATCAATGGAAACGTATCGGCTCTTCGGGTGAATCACATTTTTGCTACACTAGGTCGACGGTCGTTTCCACGAACGCCGTCATCGAGGTGAACGGCGGCTCCAAACGTGCAGCACGCCACAGATGCTGGCTGGTGGGAGCAGTATTATGCTACGGGAGACATTCTCCTGCCCTTGCATAGGACCTGTGGTGGTAATCGAAGACACGCTGACAACTGCGAACCATCTGCATCCCTTCGTGCTTGATGTCTCCCCGCCGACCGGAGTGGCCGAGCGGTTCTAGGCGCTACAGTCTGGAACTGCGCGACCGCTACGGTCGCAGGTTGGAATCCTGCCTCGGGCATGGATGTGTGTGATGTCCTCAGGTTAGTCAGGTTTGAGTAGTTGTAAGTTCTAAGAGACTGATGAGCTCAGCAGTTAAGTCCCATAGTGCTGAGAGCCATTTGAACCATTTGATGTCTTCCCCGACGGCGATGATATCTTTCAGCAGTATGATTGTCCGTGTCTATCTCACAGAATCGTGCTCCAGTGGTTTGAAGTGCATTCTAGTGAACGCACGTTGATGTCTTGGCGACCAAATTCGTCTGCTCTAAAGAGTATGGAACCCATCTGTGTCGCTACTGGGTGCCATCAGTGCGTACGCAAATCAGCAGCCCATAATTTAAGCGAATTACATGACCTGTACTAGACATCTAACGGCACATACCTCCGCAAACCTACGACAAAATGTCGGGTCGCTGACACGCAGAATCAATAACGTTTTTCATTCCAAAGCAGACGGGCATATTATTTTGGCTCATTTGCGTATTGGCTGCTAGGGGTAGGAGAGTTCTCTAGTGTCTTATCCAAATGAATGTTAGAGATACAGAATGGCGGCTTCGGGATCATCGATATTTTGTGAAAACCTTCACCGTACTGCTTCTACAAACGATCTCGATAAATTACCCCTACAGGTAGCAATGTGAAAACAGCAGTGATCATTTATGTACTTACCTTGAATAAACAACAGTCACTCACCAAATTTTACGAGCATTAAATAATAAAACATTGCCGGTCGGTATTTTCTGCTACCTATGTGAGGCATATGACTGTTTAGTCAAAATATCCTCCTAGATAAATTGAAGTTTTATGGGACTGATATTATAGCTAACCAGTGGATAATATCAGATCTAGCCAAAAGAATGCAGAAAGCTGTACTTAGTAACTCAACCAGTATAGACGGGGAATGGGTTTTACTGGGGAGAAATCGCGTATGGGGTTCCACAAGGCTCAATCTCAGGCCCACTATTGTTGGTCGTATATGTAAACGACCTTCCGCTGAATAGTTCTTTTTGCAGATGACGCAAGTATTGTAAAACAAAAACAGAAGTAGTGGCGAACAAACTTCTTAAAAGCATCATTGAGTGGTGTTCTGCAAGTGGTCTCACCCTCAATTTTAAAAACATTGATTTCTGGACTAACACATGGCAAAGAAATAATAAATACGGTGGAAGCTTCAAAATTATTAGATGTGCATAGTGCTGAGAATTTAAAAGGGAAATAGCGCGTTTTGGAGCACATAAAACAACTTAGAACAGCCACATTTGAACCCCATTGCAGACCTCAGGGAGAGAAAAATCATTAAGCTGACATATTTTCCTTATTTTCATTCAATAATGTCATACGGAATAATGTTCTTGGGTAACTCATCTTCATTGCGCAAAGACGTTCTGTAAGAATAATATGTGGTATCTACCCACGTCCATCTTGCAGGCTTCTGCTTAAGGAGTTGGGCATTCTGACTACTGCTTCACAGCACATTTATTCGCTCATGAAGTGTGTTGTAAATAATCCGCTACAGTTCAAAAGGAACAATGGTGTACATAATTACGGTACCAGAAGGTAAAATGACATTCATTAGTCCACGTTATTGTTATCTTTAGCACAAAAAGGGGTGTACAGAGCTGCAATAAACGTTTTTATCACTAACTCAGTGATGTAAAACGTCTGACAGGCACCAAAGTAAAATCTGAAAACAAACTGAGAAAGTTTCTCCTTGACAACTTGTAACGTATTACTATGTTTCCGACGTTTCTCATCGAGCCATATACGTTATCTCGCATTTCTAGCTGCTTCTCTCACACAAATAATGATAATAATTCACAAATTCAGGATCGCCACCAGCCCAAGCCATTCCTAACCATTTAAAAAAAAAAACGAAGCTGGAAAATTATTTGTTTAATTACTTTAATACTTTAATTACAAGTACGCAAATTTCTTTAAGCAGCCACATAAATAACACTCCATGTCGTGCATGAAGTAACTTGATTAATTCAGGAATGGAAATCAGAATAAGGGGGTAAGGTCGACACCAAAGAATTTATCTTTCACGTACATTATTTATTGTAACTAAATATTTGGTTTCACATCCTAACTACACATAACTGGTGCCTGACTCGAAACATTTAAGTAAGAATTACTTGAGAATGAAACAGAGCACAATTTAACAACAGAAGAAGAAACAGAAGATGGGGGTGGGAGACAACTATACTATCATCTCCTTTACATTAATGCCATAAAAATATCTCAGTGAGATTTGCATTACGATTTTACGCATGCACTATTCTGGACAGAGGTTTAACCAATACACGAGGCTGTGCGATAATTATTTAACATACTAACTGCGTCTGCTGCTTGCAAACGGCCGAACTAGAGCGCGTGGTGCATTCTGACTCAAACTGTTGTGCTGCTTTGTAGAAAGCGCACGAAAGAACAGATATTCTTGCGGAAATTATAGCTCATTAAACAAGCAAACTGTTAAAACAAAGCCTATTGCGGTGCCGTGGTGGACCAGAAGAGTCATTGATTACCAAACACGTGGCACAAAATCGACACACAACGACAAAAGCAACTTCCACAAAATATAAGATTAAAATCATTAAAAATCATACTCGCTTCACACGCTTCAGTTTAGCTGAAGTTCTTAAGTATTTCAACAGTTAAACATAACGAAGTCCTAACTCAACCTGCTTCCTATCACCAGAAACCCCCCTTAAGAGCTACGATCCGTATTCACCAAGCGCTCACCGAAGAGTGCCGCTTTTCCTTTCGAGATTGCCTAGCTCCCCGTGCAGCGGAAGCTACCAGAGGGGTAGCCCTCCGTCACCAACCTCACACGCAAAAACAGCCTTCGACTAAGATGAGTAAACCTCTCTGTTCAGGTATTGTAAAGCTAAGTTGGTCATCCTGTGCTCTCCTTCGAACGAGAAGCAACATCATTTGCTCCCAGCAGACGATCACCAACTCAGCGTTTCCCATAAAACAAAACCGAAATCCCACATTAAAACACACATATAATATTCAATAGGCCTTATTTGAGTGCTCAGTCTTTCTGGAAGAGTTCATGAATTGAGCTAAAATCAGGTAGTAAAGTGAATAAGTTGTACCGAATTCGACAAGCATCTTATGAAACGACTTCACAGAGACGTTTCAAACTTCTATTTCGTAGATGAATTTCTATTACTGTAATATACAAAAGGTGGTGGGTAGAAATTACCAACTCACATCTGCAAATATTTTTCCATATCATTACAACCTAGCGCGCAAAATGATCCATTTTGCTACGCCGTCCGAACAACACATAGGCAGGGTGAAAACACCACAGGTGCAAAGATGCGAGCAGTTGTCAGTGCCACAGAGACTCGCCACTTGGGCGAGTTCCACCAGCGCCACGGTCGGCGCTGAGGACGAAGATACTGACTTGGCCTCGGCCAATTACCGGCCGAGTACAATACGATAATGACAGACGACTACGGAGGAGCCTTCACCGAAGATACAAGAGCAGCTCTCACCCACTTGACTTAGACAGGGAACGTCGTATAGTGAATTCTCAGAAGTGAATACACATTTGTTGTAAACTGCACTTGCTGTATACTGTGACATTGACCTACGATCATTGCACTTAGCCACTGAGGGTCTTTTTTGTGTTATATTACACGCAGTGTTGCAGACTTAATAGTTTAACAAGTCATAAAGATAAGTAAGCTCTTTTAACTCATTTGTGTGACTTTGTTACTAATTTGTTGGAGTGTTGTAGGACTGTCGTTCTTCTATTTGTTAGCTGACCCTGGGGCATAGCTATGTGATTGTGGGTGGGGAAAATTGTCAGAGCGCTGTACTGCACCAGAAGCTGTTTAGTTCTTAAGTAATAGAACCCAGTACGTTGTCCTCGATAGGTGAGTGTTCATCGGAGGTGAGGGTATCATCTGGAGTGCCCCAGGGAAGTGTGGTAGGTCCGCTGTTGTTTTCTATCTAAATAAATGATCTTTTGGATAGGTTTGATAGCAATGTGCGGCTGTTTGCTGATGATGCTGTGGTGTACGGGAAGGTGTCGTCCTTGAGTGACTATAGGAGGATACAAGATGACTTGGACAGGATTTGTGATTGGTGTAAAAGAATGGTAGCTAACTCTAAATATAGATAAATGTAAATTAATGCAGATGAATAGGAAAAAGAATCCTGTAATGTTTGAATACTCCATTAGTAGTGTAGCGCTTGACACAGTCACGTCGATTAAATATTTGGGCGTAACATCATAGAGCGATATGAAGTGGGACAAGCATGTAATGGCGGTTCATTGGTAGAGTTTTGGGAAGATGTGGTTCATCTGTAAAGGAGACCGCTTATAAAACTCTGATACGACCTATTCTTGAGTACTGCTCGAGCGTTTGGGATCCCTAAGGTCGGATTGAGGGAGGACATAGAAGCAATTCAGGGGCGGGCTGCTAGATTTGTTACTGGTAGGTTTGATCATCACGCGAGTGTTACGGAAATGCTTCAGGAACTCGGGTGGGAGTCTCTAGAGGAAAGGAGGCGTTCTTTTCGTGAATCGCTACTGAGGAAATGTAGAGAACCAGCATTTGAGGCTGACTGCAGTACAATTTTACTGCCACCAACTTACATTTCGCGGAAAGACCACAAAGGTAAGATAAGAGAGATTAGGGCTCGTACAGAGGCATATAGGCAGTCATTTTTCCCTCGTTCTGTTTGGGAGTGGAACAGGAAGAGAAGATGCTAGTTGAGGTACGAGGTACCCTCCGCCACGCACCGTATGGTGGATTGCGGAGTATGTATGTAGATGTAGATGTAGATGTAGAACTCACAAACTCGGCCTACCATAACAGTGGCAACTCGGCCTCCGCAGCAATAGCGAAGAGCCTTTACAAAAACTGGAGACGAGGGTTTACAAAACATTGAACATGGATCTAACTCAGACAAGTGTGTACACATAAGACATGTTTCTGAGGTATATTTTTGCCATAAACTCAGGGCAAAGAATTAAATATATACTATGTAATCAAAAGTATCCGGACACCCCCCAAAACATACGTTTTTCAAATTAGGTGCATTGTGCTGCCACCTACTACCAGGTACTCCATATCAGCGATCTCAGTAGTCACTAGACATCGTGAGAGATGAGAATGGGGCGCTCCGCGGAACTCACGGACTTCGAACGTAGTCAGGTAATTGGGTGTCACTTGTGTCATAAGTCTGTGCGCGAGACTTCCACACTCCTAAACATCCCTAGGTCCACTGTTTCCGATGTGATAGTGAAGTGGATACGTGAAGGAGCACGTACAGCACAAATCATACAGGCCGACCTTGCCTGGTGACTAACAGAGAGCACCGATAGTTGAAGAGGGTCGTAATGTGTAATAGGCAGACATCTATCCAGACCATCACACAGGCATTCCTAACTGCAACAGGATCCTCTGCAAGTACTATGACCGTTAGGCGGGAGGTGAGAAATCTTGGATTTCATGGTCGAGCGGCTGCTCATAAGCCACACATCACGCCGGTAACTGCCAAACGACGCCTCCCTTGGTGTAAGGAACGTAAACACTGAACGACTGAACAGTGGAAAAACGTTGTGTGGAGTGACGAATCACGGTACACATTGTGGCGATCCGACGGCAGGGTGTGGGTATGGCGAATGCACGGTTAACGTCATCTGCCAGCGTGTGTAGTGCCAACAGTAAAATTCGGAGGCGGTAGTGTTATGGTGTGGTCGTGTTTTTCATGGAGGGGTCTTGCACCCCTTCTTGTTTTGCGTGGCACTATGTTTTAAGCACCTTCTTGCTTCCCACTGTTTAAGAGCAGTTTGGAGATGTCGATTGCATCTTTCAACACGATCAAGAACCCGTTCATAATGCATGGCCTGTGGCGGAGTGGTTTCACGACAATAACATCCCTGTAATGAACTGGCCTGTACAGAGTCCTGACCTAAAAACTATAGAACACCTTTGGGATGTTTTGGAACGCCGACTTTGTGCCAGGCCACACCGATCGACATCGATGCCTCTTCTGAGTGCAGTACTCCGTGAAGAATGGAGTGCCATTTCCCAAGAAAACTTCCAGTACCTGACTGAATGTATGCCTGCGAGAAAGGAAGCTGTCATCAAGGCTAAGGGTGGGTCAACACCAATTGAATTCCAACGTTACCGATGGAGGGCGCCACAAACCATTAAGTCATTTTCAGCCAGGTGTCCGGATTCTTTTGATCACATAGTGTATATGAAGTATTGACAGAACGACAAGGAAGAAACCGGTTGGAAGCAAAATACTCTTACAACGGTAAATGACGTGGAAAATGTTACTGCGTTTTCTGTCCCATTAGAAGTGAAATCTTTCTCACAAGCTCAATGGCAGTCACTTCATTCCAGTATGCCTGTGTGCTCTCCAAAGGAAATCCAGCATGCCATATGTAATGATACCACAAACGCTCAGTCATATGCCGGAGAAGACAGGAAGCTTGGAGGGAGAATGTAGGCGCGCTACTAACATTAGTGTCTCAGATCTGTTGGCATTCGTTGTCCATCGTAACTTTAATTTCCTAATAGTCACCTGTTTATAGTTACCTATCATTTACCATGTGGCCTCCTCTGCCGCATTTCGTTTAAGAAATCAGTAGGCTGTACGAAACCTTAAGTTTATATTTCTTGATTAAAGACCGAGAAATATTTTTAGAAGTTCTGCAGGAGCTGTATCGTAGGGTCTGGTGAGCATCAAAAGTAGTCCTTGGCGCATCCCACATAGGCCTTTGAAAAGTGTAATATTTCTACGTTAGCTGCCCAAACTTGGTCCGCATATTCAGGCGTGGAACCGGCAGGGGCGGGTGGGACGAGGGGCTGGAGAAGGGTGTCATGACGCGAGGGGCAGTATTATCCACTCACAATTATTTTATTTTATCTTGTTTCATGCTAACAAGTTATGGCTTTCCCTCTCAGTATACTAGACCAGAGTTTGACTTGCAGGTATTCTGTTTTATTGCATAAAAATACGTGATTCACACAGGACCAGTGATATGGAAAAGAAGACATTTTGGTGGCGCCTCGTTTTGGGAAAGCTCGGAAGAGGGAGTGTCCAATGTTAAGCAGTGATATAAATTATAAGATGAAAAAAGAATAAAAGGAATAAAGAGAATAATATCTTTTATGGGCATCACTCTGTGAGAAGAAAAATAAGGAACTTTATACACTAGAGGCGTTCGATAAGTAAGGCAACACAATTTTCCCTTGAAACAGGTTTGTTTCACTCAGGATTCTAATACACCATGTTATTTACCGCTCTTCAGGCTACAAAACCCTATTTTTCAACATCCTCGTTGAATGCGACAGAGTTGCGGCACCTTATTGGGAGGGGCTGTACGATGGAGCGGTACCACTCTACTGGTCAACGTCGGAGCCAACGTCTTTCTGAATCTGTATCTTCTGCATTATCCAAGTACTGCTTCCGGCAGAGTGCGTCCTTCAATGGCCAAACAGATGGAAGTAGGAAGATGCGACATCCAGGCTGTAGGTTTTATGAGGAAGAACAGTTCAGTGGCCTTGGGTAAGTTCCTGTCGGGTGTATCAGCACTACCAACAAAGACGTCCACTTGAACAGCAAGCTATTTGATTGTGACCCATCTGTCACCTCGAATGATAGTGTCCGCACGTTCCAACACTGGAGGAGTCACAGCTGTGTGCAGACTGCAGAACGACGCACCAATGACCTCCAGTTGATCAAAGTAGAAAAAAGGTAAAGTTCCACGTTCTGGACGGATCGACCACATTCTCTGCCAGTGGCGTTATCGGATGCGGCGTGGAGGGGCGTGGGGTCAGCACACGGCTCTCTCGGACGTTGTCAGGTTTGTTGACCTTGAAACCGTCAAGCAGCTCCTTATTTGGCCTCACTAGGCTCAGTCCATCGCACTCCAGCCCTCCCACCATGTAAAAATCCCTGGCGATACCGGGAATCGAGCTCCGGTCGCTCGACATGAGAGTCAGCCACACTGACCACTCAACTACGGAAAAAACACCCGCAGCTGATACAAGGTGACTTGTGGGAAACGAACTACTGCATTTTGGTCATCTTCAAAAATTATTTGCATACACAATGCGAAGTCTTATAGTTGTAGGAAATCCCTATCTTTTATATGCTGAGCCGACACTGTTTTACACGGATGTAGTTTTAAATCCAAATGTAACATTCTCTTCATAGAACAGTGTTGATGCTGACGTGCGGATCGCCTCGGACTTCTGATGACTTCCTCTCACACAATAAAGAATTTGCCCTCGCCTTTTTACCAGGACCAGCCAACCACTTGCCTGAGACTGCAGTTGTGTGTGTGAGTTGCGTTTGCGGAGTGTGTGTGTGTGTCTATTGTTGACGAAGGCTAGTGGCCGAAAGCTTTAACTGTGAAAGTCTTTTTGTTGTGCCTATCTGCGAGTATCTCCGCTATATAGTGAGTAGCAACTTTTCTTCTCATAATATTGTTACATTCCATCCCTCAATTTCCAATTTTTTATTTTCTATTGTTCCGAAAGCTGTAACCCATCATAGGATCGTGCTGGCAGTCGGGTCTGTGGGATAAAACTTCCGAGACAAACTCAGCATGTATGAGATACGTATTACAAGGGTCACTCCAAAAGAAATGCACACTATTTTTGTAAAAATACAGTTTTGGTTCTACATGTGTGAAAGTTTTACTGTGTGTAGATACATCCTTCCCGCTTGTTTTCAAACTTAGTTCAATCTGTTCCCGCGAGTGGCGCCGTCACAGCATGTCTTCAAGATGGCTGCTACACTTGACGTTCGTCAGAAGCAACGTGCTGTCATATTCTTCCTGAGCTGTGAAAACGAGACAGTGGGAAACATCCACAAGAGGTTGAAAAAGATGTATGGAGATGCTGCTGTCGATCGCAGTACACTTAGTTGGTGGCAAGCAGGTTACGTGATGAAAGCGGGCACGGCAATATTGAGGATTGTCCTCGCAGCGGCAGGCCTCGTACTGCACACACTCCAGACAATGTGCAGAGAGTTAACGAATTGGTGACTGATGACAGACGCATCACAATGAACGAATTGTCACGCTACGTTGGGATAGGGGAAGGAAGTGTTTGCAGAATACTGAACTTGTTGGCGTTAAAAAAGATTTGTGGCGGGTGGGTTCCCAGGATGTTGACAGTGGCTCAAAAAGAAAGAAGAAAAACGGTATGCAGCGAACTTCTGGAACAGTACGAGAATGGTGGAGATGAATTTCTTGGAAGAATTGTGACAGGTGATGAAACATGGCTCCATCACTTTTCACCAGAGACAAAGAAGCAATCAACGGAGTGGCATCATGCAAATTCACCAAAAAAAAAAAAAAATTCAAAACCACACATTCTGCTGGAAAAGTTATGGCTACGGTGATTTTCGATTCCCAAGGTCTCTTGCTTGTGGACGTCATGCCAAGTGGAACCACTATAAATTCTGAGGCATATGCGACGACACTGCAGAAACTTCAAGCTCGACTGAGTCGTGTTCGACCACATCGGTAAAAGCAGGATGTTTTTCTGTTGCACGACAATGCACAGCCACATGTCAGTCAAAAAACCATGGAAGCGATCACAAAACTCGGATGGACTGTTGTGTTGGCTGAAGAGCCAACACCGTGTTACTAGAGGAGGCCGAAATGCACGCGTTTTAGCTCATGCAGGCTGGCGTGAGGAGGGAAGAACTATACGGACGTGAGGTCTGCAACATGACAAGGAATTAGAATTCAGAAGGCGGACGTAATTAGTTTGATACTTAACTTTAATCCATTAATGATGAACATCGCTCTTGACGGTACATGAGTCACAATATTATCTGTTCTGAATACGGCGCCTTGCTAGGTCGTAGCAAATGACGTAGCTGAAGGCTATGCTAAACTGTCGTCTCTGCAAATGAGAGCGTATGTAGTCAGTGAACCATCGCTAGCAAAGTCGGCTGTACAACTGGGGCGAGTGCTTGGGAGTCTCTCTAGACTAGACCTGCCGTGTGGCGGCGCTCGGTCTGCAATAACTGATAGTGGCGACACGCGGGTCCGACGTATACTAACGGACCGCGGCCGATTTAAAGGCTACCACTTAGCGAGTGTGGTGTCTGGCGGTGACACCACATGGACAACACTGAAACACCCGCCTTACAGTCCTGATCTGGCTCCATTTGACTATCATCTCTTTGGGAAACTGAAAGACTACTCGTGGAACAATATTTGAAGATGATGACGCCCTTGTGCACGCTTCCAAACAGTGGCTCCAACAGGTTGGTCCAGAATTCTACCGTGCGGGTATACAGGCGCCGGTTCCAAGATGGCGTAAGGCAGTTGAGAGGGATGGAAATTATGTGGTGAAATGAAAATATTGTTCCTAAAGGATGTATCTACACACTGTAAAAATTTCAAACATGTAGAATAAAAGATGGATTTAAAAAAAAAAATAGTGTGCATTTCTTTTGGAGTGTCCGTCGTAAATGCGAACACCCGGTGCTCTATCGTCCATTGTTCCATTGCTTCTGAAGTGGCGGACAGTTCCGAAGTAAACGACGTATGCAGTCTCCCCCTCACCACTGACAACGGTGCACTATTTAATCTAAAGACTACCGTTTCCCCTGGGGAAGCGTGTGTTTACATCAACGACGAGAATCCCGAAAGGAACGACAGGAAGGCGCTGGTCGCAGGCGCAACCGAGGGCGGTAGAGCGGAGACGGGCTGACAGCAGGTGCGTGGGACAGCGGCGGGCCGATGCGATGGCATTCCTGTGCGCGGCGACCT
Source organism: Schistocerca nitens (assembly GCF_023898315.1). Lineage (NCBI taxonomy): Eukaryota > Metazoa > Arthropoda > Insecta > Orthoptera > Acrididae > Schistocerca > Schistocerca nitens. The sequence continues at coordinate 243,589,698 of NC_064615.1, read as the reverse complement.
CCTGGACAGATAATTAGCACCGTTATAATGAGGGCTTTGTGAGCCGCGCTGCTCTCACAGTCGTCATTACGGAGCTTCCATGTGCGGAATGATAACTAGATACCTGTCCAGCGGCGCGGCGCCGCCTTCGTGTCACTGGCTACAACCAGGCCTGACAACCAACGCGTAGAGCGTACGGCACCCTGCTAGTTACCACAGCGCCTTAGAACACATAAACTCGCTACATCGCACAACATAGCAGTCAAATACGAGTCTTCTTGCTCAAACGTATGTCTCACCTACGAGTGCAGGATGTGCTTGACACCTGATGATTTCCACAAAAGAGTGTGGAGGCGGCCACGAACGAGTGCACGTCTCAGGCTTGGAATCTCATTAGTTCAGCAGGTGGGAGGGTCTGTCCTCATAAGAGGCTGGTGACATGTACCGATGCAGACGCCTGCTACATTTATCCAGGTTAATGTGTGGGCTCCGCAGCACAAAAACAAGAACCTCCAGTCTATTGTCCAGCACGTAAGTCAAGATTTCGTCGCTGGGTCCGTGGTGGGGTCAGTGCTCCACACTTCCCTGCCCAGAAGTGGGCAACATCGTGGCACGGGCTCACAAGGTACTCCGGAAGAATGCTTGTGGCAAGACCCGTGTCTGCAGCCATCTTGTGACGTAGTAAGACGCTAACTCTAAGCATTACTGTGTACAGGGTGAAAAGTATTTAAACCGACAAAGTCTGGCAGGTTGTAGGGGACATCAAAACAAATATTTTTCCCTAACGTCATTTTTTCCTACGAGGATTATTTAAACCGGTAGAGGAAGATTTCTCTGGCGACAAATTAATTTAACCAACAAAAATGTCCAGAGGGGACACATCTGGGGATCGAGCAGGCCATGGTACAGGACCACCTCTGCCACACCACGTTTCTGGGAACCGTCGGTCCAGGAATCGACGCACACGACGACTGAAATGTGCCGGCGCCCCGTCATGTTGGAACCACATGCGCTGTTTTGTACGGAGCGGGACGTTTTCCAGCAATTCTGGCAATGCTCCGGCGAGATTGTAATAGTGCCTACCATTTAATGGCCTAGGTAGCAGATACGGCCCAGTTAAACAGTCCCCAACAACACCTACCCACACGTTAACGAAGAACGGCACTTCATGAGCGATAGTAACTGTGGCATGTGGGTTATCCTCACTCTAAACATGCGAATTGTGCATGTTGAAGACTCCATAACGAACGAACGTTGCTTCATCGGTAAACAACACAGAGGATGGAAATGTGGGATGCATTTCACAGTGTCCCAGGTACCACTACGAAAACTGTGATCTGGGTGGATAATCAACTGGTTCCAGGTTGTGGACTCGCTGTATGGACGTAACAATTGCTCTTACATTCGTCTGATTCGTCCCCATGTTACGCGCAATTGCACGAGTGCTGATTGAAGTATTCCGCTCCACATGCTGCAAGACAGCTTCCTCAAATTGCAACGTTCCTACCGAGCGACGGCGTCCCTGTCCAGGTAATCTGCTAAATGACCCGGTCTCACGCAGACGTTGGTACACAGCAGCAAAGGTCGCATGATGATTAGGATATTGTTGTTGATAAACACGCTGTGCGGCTCGTCCGTTGTGGTGCGCTACGTAGTACGCACCAAGCATGTCAATGTACTCACTCCAGGTGTATCGCTCCATTAGTAAACAGAGACAATGCACTACTACACTGGTGGACAGCAGTTGCCTACACCTGAAGAGCGTAATACGGCCTACACCGGTTTAAATATTCCTCATAGGAAAAAATGACATTAGGGAAAATATTTGTTTTGATGTCCCCTACAACCTCCCGGAGTTTGTCGGTTTAAATACTTTTCACCCTGTATAAAGTAACGCAAATAAATCTATGTGCTACTGTGTGTAATCTATGCGTTCACTGTCTGATCAGACACATATTAGTGGACATTATGTAACGTAACAGCTTGTCTGTTTATCTCTATCTGAGTGCATCTTCCTAAAACTGTTAACCAAAACTTCTCAAAAATGACTACCAAATAAACTAATTCCTAACTTAAACTCGTGCACTCAGCAAAACACTGACTATACCGAATTATACGAAGACTGAATATGATTTCTAAATACCAAACTGAAGCTAACTATTTTTATGAAAATTCAATGCTACGTTTAATGTAATCGGGCTTCTGAAATAAATGAGCAACTGAATTAACAAAGAAATCCCTCGCCCTAAATTCTGTTTCCACTTATCTCGTGTCTTGACAAAGATTTTTGCAGATTTCTCGAAAACAGCACACAGTATACAGCATCAAAGCGACTTTAAAAAACTACGACTGAAAATTCGTACCACGAAGCGCAAAGTGCGTACGAACGTAATAAACTGAATAAACGGTGAGAATTTTAATTGGTAAGATATGACTCCTAACGAACAGTTTTTGATGTTGCTGAGCAACATTCATGAAGTAATTTTTAAATGAACATGTCACCATTTCACTGTACGAGGTGCATTCAAGTTCTAAGGCTTCCGATTTTTTTTCTTCGGACTGGAAAGAGATAGAAACATGCGCATTGTTTTAAAATGAGGCCGCGTTCATTGTCAATACGTCCCAGAGATGGCAGCACCGTACGGCAGATGGAATTTTACCGCCAGCGGCGAGAATAAGAACTGTTTTAAATACTTAAAATGACGACGTTTTCCTTATTTGAACAGCGTGCAATCATTCGTTTTCTGAATTTGCGTGGTGTGAAACCAATTGAAATTCATCGACAGTTGAAGGAGACATGTGGTGATGGAGTTATGGATGTGTCGAAAGTGCGTTCGTGGGTGCGACAGTTTAATGAAGGCAGAACATCGTGTGACAACAAACCGAAACAACCTCAGGCTCGCACAAGCCGGTGTGACGACATGATCGAGAAAGTGGAGAGAATTGTTTTGGGGGATCGCCGAATGACTTTTGAACAGATCGACTCCAGAGTTGGCATTTCTGTGGGTTCTGTGCACACAATCCTGCATGACGACCTGAAAATGCGAAAAGTGTCATCCAGGTGGGTGCCACGAATGCTGACGGACGACCACATGGCTGCCCGTGTGGCATGTTGCCAAGCGATGTTGACGCGCAACGACAGCACGAATGGGACTTTCTTTTCGTCGGTTGTGACAGTGGATGAGACGTGGATGCCATTTTTCAATCCAGAAACAAAGCGCCAGTCAGCTCAATGGAAGCACACAGATTCACCGCCACCAAAAAAATTTCGGGTAACCGCCAATGCTGAAAAAATGATGGTGTCCATGTTCTGGGACAGCGAGGGCGTAATCCTTACCCATTGCGTTCCAAAGGGCACTACGGTAACAGGTGCATCCTACGAAAATGTTTTGAAGAACAAATTCCTTCCTGCACTGCAACAAAAACGTCCGGGAAGGGCTGCGCGTGTGCTGTTTCACCAAGACAACGCACCCGCACATCGAGCTAACGTTACGCAACAGTTTCTTCGTGATAACAACTTTGAAGTGATTCCTCATGCTCCCTACTCACCTGACCTGGCTCCTAGTGACTTCTGGCTTTTTCCAAAAATGAAAGACACTCTCCGTGGCCGCACATTCACCAGCCGTGCTGCTATTGCCTCAGCGATTTTCCAGTGGTCAAAACAGACTCCTAAAGAAGCCTTCGCCGCTGCCATGGAATCATGGAGTCAGCGTAGTGAAAAATGTGTACGTCTGCAGGGCGATTACGTCGAGAAGCAACGCCAGTTTCATCGATTTCGGGTGAGTAGTTAATTAGAAAAAAAATCGGAGGCCTTAGAACTTGAATGCACCTCGTATTGCTGTTTACTTACTTACGACCCAGGTTTCGGCCTTTTATGCAGTTTTCAAGTAACTGAGTGTATGTCATTAACATATATTACAGGACACCAAATTGGCCATAAATTAAGACAAATATTCACTCCCCACGAAATGCCAGATGTAAAATCATCATCTTGTCATTTATTGGTCTTTTTACAAGATTGGCCATAAATTAAGACAAATATTCACACCCCTCGAAACGCCAGATGTAAAATCATCATCTTGTCATTTATTGATCTTTTTACAAACATATACTGCAGGACATTAAGCTCAATTTACGTCATAAATTAGAAAAATATTCGCTCCCCATGAAATTATGATTTTGTAAAAGACAAGATGACATTTCGTGGGGAGCGAATATATTTCTTAATTTAAGGCCAATTATGAGCTTGATGTCCCGCAATATATGTTAATGACATAAACTCAATCACTTGAAAATGGCATAAAAGGCCGAAACCTGGGTCCTAATTAATAAACAATACAGTCAAATGGTGGTGTGTTCATTTAAAAACTTCTGACAAACGTCAAATTAAACTCTATACTCAAAAGTAATGATTCAAAAATCAACTAAATTTTCAGAATGGTATTTACATTACATAACTTTAAGAAATAACTTTAAGCAAGAGGAATCTCATCTTCCTATCAGAGCGATCGATGTAACAGTCCTACTATCTGATCTTCGTAACTACAATCTCCATAACACAAAAAAATGCTACGTGCTTGCGTGTTTACCTCAATCTCCCAACATTCTACAAAAAGTTACAAATAATCTCCTCAGCTTCTCTCTCCGCATTCGCACCAGAAATATTCATACTCGAATCCCCTCAAACTCATATCACACTTACAAAGAAAATTTCCAGACCTTTCATCAAAATACGTCTACTGCTCAACACTGCTCAAATTATAATGAAGCGCCAAAGAAACTGGTACAGGCATGCGCATTCAAATACATCTATAACTACATTTATACTCCGCAAGCCACCCAGCGGTGCCACTGTCATTACCTCCCTTTCCTGTTCCAGTCGCGTATGGTTCGCGGGAAGAACGACTGCCGGAAAGCCTCCGTGCGCGCTCGAATCTCTCTAATTTTACATTCGTGATCTCCTCGGGAGGTATAAGTAGGGGGAAGCAATATATTCGATACCTCATTCAGAAACGCACCCTCTCGAAACCTGGACAGCAAGCGACACCGCGATGCAGAGTCTGCCGCTTGAGTTTGCTAAACATCTCCGTAACGCTATCACGCTTACCAAATAGCCCTGGACGAACGCGCCGCTCGTCTTTGGATCTTCTCTATCTCCTCTGTCAACGCGGCCTGGTACGGATCCCACACTGATGAGCAATACCCAAATATAGGTCGAACGAGTGTTTTGTAAGCCACCTCCTTTATTCATGGACTACATTTTCTAAGGACTCTCTCAATGAATCTTAACCTGGCACCCGCCTTACCAACAATTAATTTTATATGATCATTCCACTTCAAATCGTTCCGTACGCCTACTCCCAGATATTTTACAGAAGTAATTGCTACCAGTGTTTGTTCCGCTATCATATAATCATACAATAAAGGATCCTTCTTTCTATGTATTTGCAATACATTACATTTGTCTACGTTAAGGGTCAGTTGCCACTCCCTGCACCAAGTGCCTATCCGCTGCAGATCTTGCGGCATTTCGCTGTAACTTTCTAATGCTGCAACTTCTCTGTATACTACAGCATCATCAGCGAAAATCCGCATGGAACTTCTGACACTATCTACTAGGTCATTTATATATATTGTGAAAAGAGATATGTAAACAGGCAGAATTCGGCGCTGCAGTCGGTAACACCAATATGAGACAACAAGTGTCTGGCGCAGTTGTGAGAGCGGTTACTGCTGCTGCAATGGCAGGTTATCAAGATTTAAGTGGGTTTGAACGTGGGACACAGCAACTCCGAGTTAGCGATAAAGTGGGGATTTTTCCGTACGACCATTTCACGAGTGTACCGTGAACATCACGAATCCGGTAAAACATCAAATTCGACATCGCTGCTGCCGGAAAAAGGTCCTGCAAGAACGGGACCAGCGACGACTGAAGAGAATCGTTCAACGTGACAGAAGTGCAACACTTCCGCAAATTGCTTCAGATTTCAGTACTGTGGTATCAACAAGTGTCAGCATGCGAACCATTCAACGAAACATCATCGATACGGGCTTTCGCAGCCGAAAGCCCACTCGTGTTGTAACCTCCCCCTCACTTATCGACCTTAATGACAGTGAAAAATTAAACCGCGTGTACCTAATGGGAAATTTGGGAAAGCAATCGTCACCGAAGTTAATCTGTCGGTGAAGAGGGAGGAAAGGGTTACATCTAAATGAAAGGAAAAATGCAAATGAAACTGGTGGAAATTAATTTTGAAAAGGGGTAAAGTTAATAAAGAAAGTAAATGTGCGGCCGTTACGTCAACAATTAACTAGCGGTAATTAGACATTTGAGATTTGGGGGAAATCACGGTCGCCTGTCCTAAGGACAATTACTATAGTAACTGAAAAAGAAAGGTTATTACACATATAATTAGCACTAGAAGCGTGGCAACTGAAGGTTGACACGTGTAGTGTGAAAACTGAAAGTTTGTCAGAAGTAATAAATTTCGCTACACTCTGACTTAATTTAGCAAAAGAATTAATAGATCCGGAAAATCGAAAGTTAATTTAGTGACTGAAGTTAATAGTGAGCTTTCTTTCTGAAGCACATCGAAATCCAGCAGAATACGGTTAGCCTTGGACTACCTCAACAATCATTTCAAAAGCAACTTGACTCTACGCAATTTAGAAACAAGAGATTTAACTTTGAACTTGAATTAAATGATTCTGAATAATTAACAATAGTAAAATTTAGTACGTACCAAGCTGAGCTGCAGTCACAGGTAAGCTAAAATATGCTAACAAAACTCGCACTCTTAATTTGTGCTTGTGTAATCTAACTATTGTAGCCAGCTATGCTTTAACTGCACTTGGAAACTAAAGTAATGAAATGCAATTATAGTACTTTAATGCTGGCGTCTGAATTTCAACGACACTCGGTTTCATTTCGGAAAAGGAAGGGACCCTGCTTGGTAATGCAATTGGGACAATGAGCAACAAAGGTTCATGCTGAGTTGCTGTAATTTTGCGAGGCAAATGGAACAATTTGAAAAGCTGAGGTCTGCCATACAGTTCTGAAACTTTACGTGCTTTTAGTCTTCCTTGTTAGTTGATTGAAGGTTTGAAGCCGTCGATCGAGGAGGTGGCGACAGTCACTCATTGTCGGCCGTCGCTGTTGCAGAAGCTGGATGTTGGCGCGCGTTCTTCTCAACACGGTCACCAGACGAAACGGGCTCTTGATGTGCGCCAGCTAATGCTTCCCGTCCGCGACACCATGTCAGAAACTATCATCGCAAGTCGAGCGCAATTACATGCTGCTAAACCCCGAAAGCGCGGCAACTCGCGGGAGTGTCACACCACACACCTGCTCCACTCGCTACTCCAGCCAGACTCCAACTGCCCTGCCCGCGCTCCACGCGGCAGAGTTAACACTACCAAAGATCCTACACACTTTGATTCTTCACACGACCTATCGATGTAATCGTCCGATAGCAGTTTTCCCTATGCAAGACCCAGCGTAAAAATACAAATAATATTTACGAAACAAACCAATTATACACCGACATAAATGCATATATATATATATATATATATATATATATATATATATACAAATAGTAAAACAATTACAATATATAAAGGCACAGAAATGTCATATATTCAGGTAACAAATTAAGGAAAAAAACTTACAGTACAACAGATGGAAATAGGAGGATATGCATTTCCGGCGTTACACGTGCCCCACATTGTCTGAGGATGTTCGTGTAACCTAAACAGACTCAGAAAATGTCCCAAAAAATAAACAGCGGAAATGCATATGCTCAAAACATCAACAAAATTTAGCATTCGTCTAATTAAGCATAAATCAACTTTTTAGACCATAAAAATTGAGTGGAGACAGTCCTAATCTTATTCCACTCTGTCATCTTGCACAAAATAAAACAGGTTGACGACATATTAAAATTCATAGAAAGCATAGAAAATGGTTTAGCTATTCTAAAAATCTAAATTCCTAGCAGTATCAAGAAATGGAATACTATTTACAAAATTAATCAGATTACATGGTCATAGAAAACAGGTATATCAAAATACGCAAATTAATAATTAATTACATAGAATACGTATTTTATATAAACTTTTCATAATTAATATTCTCGTCATGAGTGTGCACTTGACGCTAAACAAGAAAATAATATACAGCAGATCGACAAAAACATAAATGTTGACAACAGAATTCTTTCATATCAGCTGTCCGGGAAGAAAAACAACTCCGCCTTCCGTACTCGCAAGTACAAAGAATGCCGACAGCGGCACAAGAGCCGACAGCGACCCAAGAACCGACAGCGGCTCCACCTTGCCAGTATTGTTGCGCCCGCCTGTGCGGCACGCTTAATCTCACTCGCCTGTGTAGCTGCATTTCCTGAACGTCCGTTTCACTGAATTCTTTAGGAAAACTCACTCCCGAGTAATCTCAAGGAGTCCCTTAATACTATCACAGTGGATAACTCAACACTGTCCATCATCACACGCATGTACTAGCCTGAAACTTAAAACAGCGTCTAAGTACATCGGCAATGACTAGTAAAACACACATTCATGAAATCTGACAGCTAGTTACAAAAGCATATTTACATTCCTTAATCTACTGTGACTCAGCTGAAAACTTAAACTAGCAGCTTGGATTTTTCAATTGGTTAAAACGTCTAATCAAAAATTAATTACTTGTTAATTACAAGTTCTTTAATGACCTCTAGGTCAGGCAAAAGCATCGCAACATGGCACATCCTTAAATCTTACACTCTATATTACATACTGTACAAATTACCCATTCTGTGGTATTAATCAATCCTAAGTTGGTACAATTTCAAGTCTACAATATTCCGTATACCTAATCGTTTTCCAGAGCTTGGATACTCTAAGCAATAAGCATTTGTGTGAAGTATACCAATGACTTTATATGGTCCATTATAAACAAACTTAAATTTAGAGATTTCATTGTCTATCTCGCTCGATTTCTCATGAGCTTTTACAAGTACTAAGTCTCCGATTGCAAACTTAGCAAAACGCGCTTTAGCGTCATGACGACGTATGCGAGCATCGGCATTTAGCTTCATTACTTCTCGCTAACGATCTTTTTTCACACCAATATTAATGTCAATCCGTGGAGGGAATTTGATTATCTCTTCCAATTCACTTTCTACACTTTTGTCAATGCCGAAATTCCTCACGTTACGGCAGTTCAAAATCATACCTACATCAATACCATTCGGCCAGTTAACAATGTGTATAGGCTGGTATTGCCTATGCACACCGTCTCCTGCCTCGTCAAAGCTAACTACTATTGTTTTATCTTGTGACGTACATGTCAAAGTTTTGCTTTCGCAATTAATCACTGCACGGTACTTTAATAGCCAATCTAACCCGATAATTACTTCCGTAGGTAAGTCTGGCACGACGACAAACTCTTGCTCAAATCGTGCCCCACATATCTCGAAGTTGACAAAAATCTGTTTTGTGACCGGTTTACTGGCCTTCCCAGTAGCACCGATAATTTTCACTCCTGTTACTGGCATAACTACGATACCAGGTCTGTCTTTCAGTAACTCAAATATTTTCCCAGATACAGCACTCAATTCTGCACCGGTGTCAATTAACACGTTTAGTTGTAGGTCGTGCATATTAACAGACACTACTATCTGTCTACACTTGTCCTCGACTGTTTCTTTATTTTCCCACAATAAATCCTCGTCTATATCCAGGTCATTCCAGAAAAAACCATCCGGCTTTGATCCTAAATCCGGTTTATCTGGCGGCTTTTTCAGCCTCTGTTCACATACAGTCTTAATTTCAACACGTTTGTCCTGAGGCTTAGTCTGTAGCTTCGCCTCCAATACCGAAAACTTTTCCTCTAACTCGTCAACTAGTGAGTGTTGCCCTGCTATCATTTCACTAATTGTCACCTTCGTTGATTCCACTTTGGCCAGATTGATATCATCCGCCAATCTACCTGGAGGAATGTGCCCAGTAGTATCTGCAATTACTCCCTCTGGATCCGCGCAACCCACATTGCTACCGTCCGACCGTATAACGTCAACTCTAACCTCATACACGCTGTAATCTACGTGCTTTTCTACCAATCGTGTCCGGCTATCACTAAAATTCTCGTAATCTTTCTCCTCAATACTTTCGCAATGTTTAAACTGGAGTTTTGCGTCGGATGGGTCGGTCACTTCTAACACTATAACTTTCGGTAAAGTCTGCCGGTCAGGGCCAGAACTTTCCGTTACTGCTTCAACATCCAACTCCTGCGGGACGAAACACGACGAATCTTGGTCGTGCTCCCCATTAACATCAACTATTTCTGGTAAAGTCTGCCGGTTAGGGCCAGAACTTTCTATCACTTTACAAACACTATCTACCTGCGGGACGAGACGCGGCAAATCCTGCCCGCGCTCCCCATAAACGCTTCTCCCATACAGACCCCTATAATCTCTTAGTTCGTCGTATAAGCGACCGAACTGCCTTAACCAGACCTCATCCCTCTCTGCATCCCCTCGCTCGATGACGGACGTTTTATCCGACACCTGATCTTCTCTCAACACTTGCGAATCATTCTTAAACTCAATCTCCAGTTCCGCTGTGGGTATTACAGCTGCCACTTTATAATCGATTTCCGGAACACTACTTAAATTGTTCTCACTGACAGTGAATGTACTTCCCACTGCCGTGTATACAGCTGGTTTACTACTTGTGGGCGCACTCCTTTCTCCTAACACTGGCACACTCTCCCGCCGTTGATTATTCCACACGGAATTTTCATAACGACGACACCTGGGTTTTCTACTGTTATTGGGCCGCCAAAATTTCTCCACGCCCGGTCGGCCCCTCACCGGCGCGGCTAATGGTTTCCCTGTCTCGTCCCAGCAGATACGCTCCCCGGATGCTGCTGAGGCGGCTGATCACACACTCTGGCGTTATTACTATTCTGCGAAGCCCGTATCACGCTAGTATGATACTGGTTTCCGTCATTCCTGTTATTATTTGCAGTGTATCGATTGTCATTACGGCCCGAACCACTATTGTTATTGCTGCCAAGATTGCGGTATGCATTATTCCCATAGTTATGATTGTTGTGGTTGCTGTGGTACCCGTTGTTGTTACCACGGCCTCTACCAGTATCGCGATTATTGCGCCAATTGTCCTCGTCCTCAACTCTTTCCAGGAAATGATTGATTGTCCTGTAATTGCTTCCTACGTAGCGTTTTGTATCATCTGGAAGCTTCTTGTAGAGTTCCCAGACTATTTCGGATTCCGTGCGGCGATCACGCAAATATTCCAACTTGCGGATCCAGCCCTCACAAAACTCCTTCATCGAGCCGCGCGAATTCGCATCGAAAGGCCTCGATACGACAAATTCGCGCCAGACACTTTGCTGTTTTTGCTCTGACCAGTATTCAGCCAGAAACAAATTTTTAAACTCGTCAAAGGTCAGGTTCGTAATGTTGAGGTTTAAGCCCCAACGCTTGGCATCACCAGCCAACACATCAATAACCGCATTAATTTTTCTCTCATTAGTCCATGATCTGGGTAAAACTCTTTCACAGTTTTTAATGAAATCCGTCGCGTGTATACCGCCTTTTTTCAAGGGGTCGAACCGCTCCTCTTTCGTCAACAATTCCGAACTATGTGCACAGATTGGCACATAGCTCTGTTTTTCTTCAAGTTTCTTTTCTAATTCCGACACTCTCGTAATCACTTGGCAAGTGGTTGTCGCAAGCGTTTCCACTTCCCTCTTTTTCTCTTCGCAGGTATTAGCCTGCTTCCTCACTTTGGTATCTACTTCGGATACTAAAACCTTTAAAGTTTCCACCTTCTGTTGATCGTCTTTTCTCACTAATTGAATTTGTTCCGTCACCTTATTCTCGATGATCGGAGCAACTGTGTCTCCTACACTTTTCTCGATTCTGCTAATTTCGGAATTAAAACGCGTATTTATGCTCGCAATTTCCGCCTGAACGCCTATCATTTCCTGTTTAAGATTACCGATTTCGGTATTAATCACAACAATATCTTCTTTGATTTTATCAACTTTTGTGTTAACAACTCCAACATTGTTGTTAACAACATTAATAGCTTTGTTCTGATTGTCTAGCTTCCTGTCAATTTTTTCAGACTGAGCTTTAATTTCTGCCGATTGAGTTTCTATCTTGCTAGACTGAGCCTTGATTTCGTTAATCAAAACATTCAATAAATCAGTTAAATTCCCGGAAACTACCGGTTTTACTTCCGTAGCGGCTTCCTCTTTAATTGTCCCCCCGTATTCGTCATCAAGGGATTCCGATTTGATTTTCACTTCCGATTCCGAAACATTTTCTAATGTTTGGAATTCCATTTCTGCTCTTTGTTGCGTCTCGGCGGTCGCGTCTTTCATGCTAGCCGCCTGCCCCTGAACAATGGGTACCGCGATGCGTGTTTCCCACTGTTCGACCGATTGTTCCATACCCAAGTCTACCAAATTTTGGTAATTGTTGCCTTCACTCATTTTAATAATTTTCAATATAAATAACAAATCTCAAATCTAATTAGGATTCCTCAGACTAATATTCTCGCTGACGTATCGACCATTTCGTAACCAGTACTTTGTTACGAGATTTGCACAATGCAAAATTCGTGTCCAGAACAACCTCAAATTTGAAGATTGTCCTGTCACCAGGTCGGCACGTGTAACCTCCCCCTCACTTATCGACCTTAATGACAGTGAAAAATTAAACCGCGTGTACCTAATGGGAAATTTGGGAAAGCAATCGTCACCGAAGTTAATCTGTCGGTAAAGAGGGAGGAAAGGGTTACATCTAAATGAAAGGAAAAATGCAAATGAAACTGGTGGAAATTAATTTTGAAAAGGGGTAAAGTTAATAAAGAAAGTAAATGTGCGGCCGTTACGTCAACAATTAACTAGCGGTAATTAGATATTTGAGATTTGGGGGAAATCACGGTCGCCTGTCCTAAGGACAATTACTATAGTAACTGAAAAAGAAAGGTTATTACACATATAATTAGCACTAGAAGCGTGGCAACTGAAGGTTGACACGTGTAGTGTGAAAACTGAAAGTTTGTCAGAAGTAATAAATTTCGCTACACTCTGACTTAATTTAGCAAAAGAATTAATAGATCCGGAAAATCGAAAGTTAATTTAGTGACTGAAGTTAATAGTGAGCTTTCTTTCTGAAGCACATCGAAATCCAGCAGAATACGGTTAGCCTTGGACTACCTCAACAATCATTTCAAAAGCAACTTGACTCTACGCAATTTAGAAACAAGAGATTTAACTTTGAACTTGAATTAAATGATTCTGAATAATTAACAATAGTAAAATTTAGTACGTACCAAGCTGAGCTGCAGTCACAGGTAAGCTAAAATATGCTAACAAAACTCGCACTCTTAATTTGTGCTTGTGTAATCTAACTACTGTAGCCAGCTATGCTTTAACTGCACTTGGAAACTAAAGTAATGAAATGCAATTATAGTACTTTAACGCTGGCGTCTGAATTTCAACGACACTCGGTTTCATTTCGGAAAAGGAAGGGACCCTGCTTGGTAATGCAATTGGGACAATGAGCAACAAAGGTTCATGCTGAGTTGCTGTAATTTTGCGAGGCAAATGGAACAATTTGAAAAGCTGAGGTCTGCCATACAGTTCTGAAACTTTACGTGCTTTTAGTCTTCCTTGTTAGTTGATTGAAGGTTTGAAGCCGTCGATCGAGGAGGTGGCGACAGTCACTCATTGTCGGCCGTCGCTGTTGCAGAAGCTGGATGTTGGCGCGCGTTCTTCTCAACACGGTCACCAGACGAAACGGGCTCTTGATGTGCGCCAGCTAATGCTTCCCGTCCGCGACACCATGTCAGAAACTATCATCGCAAGTCGAGCGCAATTACATGCTGCCAAACCCCGAAAGCGCGGCAACTCGCGGGAGCGTCACACCACACACCTGCTCCACTCGCTCCTCCAGCCAGACTCCAACTGCCCTGCCCGCGCTCCACGCGGCAGAGTTAACACTACCAAAGATCCTACACACTTTGATTCTTCACACGACCTATCGATGTAATCGTTCGATAGCAGTTTTCCCTAGGCAAGACCCAGCGAAAAAATACAAATAATATTTACGAAACAAACCAATTATACACCGACATAAATGCATATATATATATATATATATATATATATATATATATATATATATATATATATATATATAGTAAAACAATTACAATATATAAAGGCACAGAAATGTCATATATTCAGGTAGCAAATTAAGGAAAAAAACTTACAGTACAACAGATGGAAATAGGAGGATATGCATTTCCGGCGTTACAGTGTAACGTTGTTGACTGCACGACACAAAGCTTTACACCTGACCTGGGCCCGTCAATACCGACTGTTGATGACTGGAAACAAGTTGCCTGGTCGGAAGAGTCTCGCTTCAAATTTTATCGATCGGATGGACGTGTACGGGTATGGAGACAGCCTCATGAATCCATGGACCCTGCATGTCAGCAGGGGACTATCAAAGCTGGTGGGGGCTCCGTAATGGTGTGGGGCGTGTGCAATTGGAGTGATATGGGGCCCCTGATATGTCTAGATACTACTCTGACGGGTAACACGTACGTAAACAGCGTGTCTGATCGCCTGCATCCCTTCATGTCCATTGTGGATTCCCACAGACTTGGGCAATTCCAGTACGATAATGCGACACCTCACACGTCCAGAATTGTTACAGAGTGGCTCCACGAACACTCTTCTGAGTTTAAACACTTCCGCTGGCTACCAAACTCCCCAGACATGAACATTATTGAGCATATGTGGGATGCCTTGCAACGTTCTGTTCAGAAGACATCACCAACCCTCGTACTCTTATGGATTTATGGACACCCCTGCCGGATTCATGGTGTCAATTCCCTCCAGCAATACTTCAGACTACAGTCGAGTCCATGCCACGTGGTATTGCGGCACTTCTGTGTGCTCGCGGGGGGTCCTACACGATGTTAGGCAGGTGTACCAGTTTCTTTGTCTCTTCAGTGTACATCAGTTGCACCGTAAGTAGCGGGTGGAGAATTTCAGCAGTAAGCGCAGCAGCAGCTGCCGTACCTGCAGCCAGATTTCGTCCGGCAGGAAGAGCGACTGCACTAGCAGCATTCCGCAGTCTATAACTGTACCTCATACAGTTCGAAACGCGTCTGAAGAATTAAGGACCTCATCGAGCTACCGATACTTAGTTCGCATGACTAAAACACTAAAAATCTCGGACTAGTGTTAATGTAAAAAAATGCATTGGACTAGGAGTCCACATTTTACGCGAAATAATAATTCATTTTAATGCCGATGCCCTGTTTTGCGTGCTTCATTCTTCGCTGTAATAATAGCTGAAGTCTGACGGCTAGTGTCCTTGGAAATGGGCCAAAAGAATTGTGCGAATCGAATGGTTTGTGGTTCACTCAACAGATGTGCAGGGATAGCTCCCGTAGCCACACCAGGACTTCAGAAGAAGCGTCAAAGGCGTTCTGATGCGGAGCGCGGTGTGATCGGCAATGGCTGAAGTGGATGATTTTCATGAGAGACGGGACCCACATCCCTATATATTTTTTATGAACACCAAATGCGTTATTAGAGAAGTGTAGTGTTTAATCCTATACGTTGAATGTCGGCAACGTCACGATGAGAGAGAACTGTCTCTTGAAAAGCGTTGCTGTGCTCTGTGAAGTACTGCTAAAGACTGACGTGAATTTTAAAATTTTCGCGGAGAACCGGATGTTCATATAAATTTTGGACCTGCAGGCGGTCGTCGTTTAATTCGTCCCACGATATTTCGACTGGGCGTTATGCCATCCACTTCAGGTGAGCCATCGTAGACTGTTTTTGTGTTATGTTGCGGTACAGCGTCACCGGTGTGGAGCGGTCTAACTGTCTTAGTGCAGAAGTAATATTTTCCTATCTTAAAATGACATCATAGCAATGACATCAATATATTGCACGTTGAAGGTGTGGCGCTGGGACGGTGGGAGCTCAAGGTTGCCAGTAAGAGGTGACACAACTACATCTCTACATCTAAATGATTACTCTGCTATTCACAATAAAGTCCCGGCAGAGGGTTCAAAGAACCACCTTTAAGCTGTCTCTTTGCCGTTTCACTCTCGAACGGCGCGCGGGAAAAACGAGCACATAAATTTTTCTGTGCGAGATCTGATTTATCTTATTTTATCGTGATGATCGTTTCTCCGTAACTAGGTGGGTGCCAACAGAATGTTTTCGCAATTGGAGGAGAATACTCGTGATTGAAATTTCATGAGGAGATCCCGTCGCAACGAAAAACGCCTTGGTTTTAATGATTGCCTCTCCAATTCACGTATCATGTCTGTGGCACTATCTATCCTATTTCACGATAATACAAAACAAGCCGCCGTTCCTTCTACTTTTTCGATGCCATATGTCAGTCCTACCTGATGTGGATTCCACACCGCACAGCGATACTCCAGAATAGGGCGGACAAGCGTGGTGTAAGCAGTCTCTTTAGTAGACCTGTTGCATCTTCTATGCGTTCTGCCAATGAATCGTAGTCCTTAGTTTGCTCTAGCCATAACATTGTCAGTGAGATCGTTCCAATTTAGGGTATCTGTAATTGTAATCCCTAAGTATTTAATTAAATTCACAGCCGTAAGATTTGTATGACTTATGGAGTAATCGAAATTTAGTGCTTTTCTTTTAGTACTCATGTGAAAAACATCAACCTTTATTTTATTCAGGATCAACTGCCAATTTTCGCACCTTACAGATATCTTATCTAAAGCATTTTGCAATTCGTTTTGGTCCTCTGATGACTTTACAAGACGGTAAATGACAGCATGATCTGTAAACAATCTAAGACGGCTACTCAGAGTGTCTCCTATTTCGTTAATATAGATCAGGAACAACAGAGGGCCTAAAACACTTCCTTGGGGAACGCCGGATATTACTTCTGTTTCACTCGATGACTTTCCGTCTACTACTATGAACTCTGACCTTTCTGACAGGAAATCACGAATTCTGTGGCACAACTGAGGCGATATTCCATAGAAACGCATTCGTTAGGAGACGCTTGTTAGGAACGGTGTCGAAAGCCTCCTGGATATCTAAAAATGTGGAATCAATTTGTCATCCCCTGTCGATAGTACTCATTACGTCGTGAGTATAAAGAGGTAATTGTGTTTCGCAAGAACGATATTTTCTGTATCCGTGCTGACTAGGTGTCAATAAATCGTTTTCTTCGAGGTACTTCATAACGTTCGAATACAGTATATGTTCCAAAACCCTACTGCAAATCGACGTTAATGGCAGGGGCCTGTAATTCAACGGATTACTCCTACTTCCCTTTTTGGTTATTGGTGTTACTTGAGCAATTTACCAGTTTTTAGGTGCCTCGGGCATGGATGTGTGTGCTGTCCTTACGTTAGTTAGGTTTAGGTAGTTCTAAGTTCTAGGGGACTGATGACCTCAGATATTAAGTCCCATGATGCTCAGCGCCATTTGAACCACTTATTAGGTACGGATCTTTCGGAGATCGAGCGGGTTTATATAATTGCTAAATATGGAGCTATTGTATCAGCATACTCTGAGAGGAACCTGACTGGTATATAATCTGGACCAGAAACCTCCTGATGGACCATGTTAATGAGTAATCTTACGCAGACGCATGGAAAACATCACAGCCCGCATCCTGTGACGCCTGATTCAAAAACTAACATGTTTACGGAGGTGACAGTAGAACTTCTGGTTTGGTCACCACGTTGGTGTGGGCGTGGAGGGGCCCCATCCTTGTGAAAAAACTTGCCTTTATCAAATGATTTAAGCTGCTTTGCAACACCGCTTCTATATTTCTCATCTTGGCACTTGTTCTTGATTGGAATTCAGGAATATTTGCTTCGTCTTCTTTGGTGAAGGAGTTTCGGAAAATCGTGCTTAATAACTCTGTTTTAGTGGCACTGTCATCAGTGACTTCACCGTCGCTATCGAGCAGTGAGGGTATTGATTGCGTCTTGCCACTGGTGTGCTTTATGTATGACCAGAATCTCTTTGGGTTTTCTGCCAGATTTCGAAACAGATTTTCGTTATGGAAATTATTAAAAGCATCTCGTACTGAAGTACGCGCTATATTTAGAACTTCTCTACAACTTTGCCAGTCTTGGGGATTTTGCGTTCTTTTAAATTTGGCATGCTTTTTTCGCTACTGTTGCAACAGCGATCTGACGCGTTTTGTGTACCATGGGGGATCAGTACCATCATTTATTAATTTATGTTGTATATACCTCTCAATTGCTGTCGATACTGTCTCTCTGAAATCATTCCACAACTTTTCTGCACTTACATGACCAGATCGGAAGGAGTGAAGACTGTCTCTTAAAACGGCTTTAAGAGCATTTTTATCAGCTTATTTAAAAAGATATACTTTGCGTTTCTTTTTTATGGTTGTAAGTGTTTAGGTGTTACGGAATTCAGCCTAGCAGCAACTGCCTTGTGGTCGCTAATCCCTGTATTCTTCACGATACTCACTATTTGTCCAGGATTATTTGTTGCTAAGAGGTCACTTATGCTTTCGCAACCATTTACGCTTCGAGTGGGTTCATGAACTAATTGTTCAAAATAATTTTCTTAGAAACAATTCAGTACAATTTCAGATGCCGTTTTATGCCTGCCGCCGGCTTTAAACGTATAATTTTTCCAGCATATCGAGGGTAGACTGAAGTTATCACCGACTATAACTGTATGAGTGGGGTACCTATTTGAAATGAGACTCAAGTTTTCTCTGAACTGTTCAGCAACTATATCTTCTGAGTCGGTGGGTCGGTAAAACGATCCAATTAATAGTTTAGTCCGATTGTCAAGTATAACCTCTGCCCATACTATTTCGCGCGAACTATCTACTTCAATTTCACTACAAGGCAAACTACTTCTGAGAGCAATAAATACTCCATCTCCAACTGCATTTAATCTATCCATTCTGAACACTGTTACATCGTCTGAAAAAATTTCGGCTGAACTTATTTCCAGTTTTAGCCAGCTTTCTACACCTATAACGATTTGAGCTTCGGTGCCTTCTATTAGGGTTGGAGTTTGTTCTTTCCCAACACAGCTACGACAATTTACAACTACAATGCCGATCGTTGGTACAAGTACCTTACTGCGTTTTACCTGCCCCCTTTTAGACGGACGCCCTTTCCGTGGTTTCCTGAGACCCTCTAACCTAAGAAAAAACACGCAGTCCCTTCCACACAGTCCCAGCTACCCGCGTAGCCGCTTCCTGTGTGTAGTGGACTCCTGACCTATTAAATGGAAACCGGAAACCCACCATCCGATGGCGCAAGTCAAGGAATCTGCAGCCTACACGTCACAGAACCGCTTGAGCCTCTGATCCAGCCCTCCACTCCGCTCTGTACCAAAGGACCACAGTCTGTTCTATCGACGATGCTGCAGATGGTGAGCTACGCCTTAATCTCCCAAGCGAGAACGGCAGTCTTTACCATTTTCGCTAGCCGCCCGAAACCAGACAGAATCTGCTCCAATCCAAAGCGACACACGTCATTCATACCGACATGAGCCACCACCTGCAGTTGGCTGCACCCTGTACTCTTCATGGCATCCGGATGCACCTTTTCCACATCCGGAATGACTCCCCCCGTTATGCACGCGGAGTGCACACTGGCTTCCTTCCCCTCCTTGACGGCCATGTTCCTAAAGCCGTCGGCACACGGACCGTGCTGTCGAACGTTAACGTTGAGCGTGCCAAGTTCAACGTGCTGCTGAACGCTCAGGAATGATGCGACTTGTGCATACGGTACGTGGACCCCAACGTGGTATACGCGATCGCAACGCACTCAAGCGACAGTTGAGGGATGTTTCTAGTTCGTTAATCACACTGTTTACTCAACGGGCGCGTAAAATTCCCACGTTAGCTCTATTAAAATGCACATTTCTTCCATCGTCCACGAAAAGGAAAGTACCATGTCCAATCAATAAGGACACAGGCTTATAAAAGTTCCATTACAAGCAGTGCGTTACAAAATTGGAATACTTTCCGCATAAGATAAACATTGTTTCATCATTCCCACATTTTAGTAAAACCCCAAGGTCAGTCTTACTTGATCACTGTTCGTACCCAGTAGCAGAATCTTTGCAACATGTCAATTACGAAGCGTAAAAGAAAAAGGAGAAAAAATACCTTTATACAAGTAGCGTAAGCTGTCCTTTAGATTAAGCCAATCGAACAAAGTCACCCCTCAAAAAAAGGTGAACTTGTATTTACATAAAATCAAACATTACAGTCTATACTTATATTAAACTAATAATAAAGTATCAGAACCTAATAAAAACGCGAATGTTAGGAAAAAAAAAATTGTCGTGTCAGGACGCGAACCACCGCCCTAACAAAAAAACCTCGTTAGTATACAATAATGCTATTCATTACGCTATACCAACATCACGTCTGCTGTATCTAATGATAGTACCTTACCTCTTGCCAAAAACTTTAATCGTAGATATTTTACTAACTGAAATTTAATTATAACACATTGTACCAAAAACAATGCGTTTTGGGTGGATCTTCAGTGTGTCGCTGACTTCAAATAGCCTACTCTCATTATACGCAAGTTACAATAATTATTTTGCCGCGAATATGATGTTTCTCATTATTTTATTGGAACGAATCACACAGTTAACAATGAGTTTTGCAGTGATTCTCAATTTGCTGGTGCTCGGAACGGCATATATACGCATAGGCTTGAAATGAATGACAATATGGCGCGTCACAACTCTGTACTGAAGGGAGACGGCGTGCGTGTGACGTAGGTGGCGTTGTGCCATGTCATTGGTCAACGCTCAGACGCACGCTGAGAATATCTGACATGCCAGATATTGCTCTGCACGTTCGGAAAGACTCCCGAGCGTGCTATTCCACGCTATGACGTCAGAAACTGGGCACGCTCAATGCTCAACGTTCGGATGCACGGTCCGCGTGCCGACGGCTTAAGGGGCCCCATTACGCGCCTAACGTTGGAGCTCCAAAGTACTAGCAAACCTACCCTCTGTAAATGCTCGGCCTTGCGGGCCGTGAAGCTTCCTCTGGAACAGGGTGAACGACTGTATCCGGCTCAGAGACATCGTCAGCCACAGATAACGCCCGACACCTGTTCGTCAAACGATCGGCCCCTCGGTCAATTTTTCGCTGCCTGCAAGACTTTGGAATGATCTCCCACTCGAGCACGGGTGAGGGGTTAACCTCAGTGCAGGCAGTACCCGGGGAGGTCACAGCAGTGGACCGATCGGGGGACACGTGGGACGTACTCGACATCCCCAGCATCCCCGCGTCCGACCCTCCCCCCAGTGATGCCACTTGGTAGCGGCCTCAGGCTGTGTGACAGAATCCAACGCAGCCTGGAGCTGTGAACGAAGGATCGCCAACTCAGCTCGCATCTGTACACAGTTCCTATCCATTACTGCAGTCGCTCCTGTTTGAAGCTCGTAAAAATACGTAACAAACGAACGGTGTACTCGGCTTATTAGCAGCAGGAATTCGAAGTGCTCTCTCACTAACGGTCTAACCGACACTGAGCTACACTAACCAAAACAGACAAAAGCCTGTACGATACAAGAGTCGATAACAACGGCGGTACTGTACGCTACGCTGTTATTAAAATAAAAGTTTGTGCCTAGTAAGCGCTCGAACAAGTGAGAAATTACAAAAATAATCTAGTAACTACATAGGTAACTGTAAATAAGTCGCTTCTGTTGGAAGCTCGTAAAATTATATAACAAACGAACGATGTCTCGCCTTATTAGCAGCAGGAACCCGAGGTGCTCTGTCTCTGACGGTCTAAACGACACTGTGAAAGGTGGCTACACTGAGCCACAGCGCCAGAGATTGCGTCAAAGAGTTTTATTCCGCCGCTTCCACTGGCAGTGCTTGTCGAGATGTGGCAGTAGTCAGTGCTTGTGGAGTCGTAGTAGTGAGTCGGTGTTGAGATGTTGTAGTAGGGAGTGCTTGTTCCATGTTTTATGCAGTTGTTTGATGGGCTAGACACCAGATGTTGTTCGAATGGAGATATTGTAATAATCAGAGTGCTTTTCGTCAATATATATGAAGGTAAAAAAATTCCCTTTTCTATTTATTATTTCAATGTCTTAAATAATGCGTCATTACAGGTTCAGTCAACAAAGCATCTGGCTTGTGTTCTTGTATTAGAGTGTAATTCTGGTTTTCTTGCGCAATTATAGTATTTCTATTTTTTTTAATTACTTTAGTATAAATGGTATTTAAAATTTCTTGTCTTATTGAAGAAGAACCGTGCCAGATGTGTACGTTGAATCACACTTCCACACACAGAACAGTTACACTTGTGCTTAGGTTTCGTACGTTTTATAGTTGCTGGGGACTTAATTAATTAATTGTGTTAACGGAAATTTTCTTTCATTCTATGTGGTTATTCTATGCAGTCAGATTGCGTACTAAAACTAGTCAGGGCCAACCGTTTACGAGACTTCGTAACCGGACATTCAGCTACTTAAAAAATTAAAAGTATTTGCATTTCATATTTATATAATTAAGCCCCCATGCAACTGATCTATACTAACCAAAACAAACAAAAGCCTGTAGGTTGTTATGGTGGTGGTCGTACAATGAATCGCACATAATGAGTGGCCGTATCAAAACTGACACATTATTAGAGGCTGTACCTTAGGAAGAGTTGCTGCGATCCGCAAGATATTGCGCGCTGTTCCGCGCATGCGTCGAAATCAGAGGAACCACACCCCACGGCGGCAGCGGCCTCTCTGGTGGACCCACTGAACTCAGCTGTTCTGTGCATTACCAATCACCGCGGCAGTGGGCGCACTCTGTCGTCTTCGATTAGTACAAAGCGTGAAGGGGGTTCCATGCACTGTCCAACTGGTAGCCGCTCCTACGGTTCATCAGCTCTCCCGCCGCGCGTATTTACACGGATTCTGTAGTAATGGAGTCCCGAAAAGATGTTACTGTGGTCAGAGTTATAGTTCGTCATACTCAACTGATTGTCAGTGGAAATAGTGTGTTCAGCAACAGTGGACCTGCTTGTTTGCAAAAGGAGAGTGTAACGGACGAGGTCTTTTGTAAATTCCGGCCTTCAGCAACCCGCTATACAGGGTGATTCAAAAAGAATACCACAACTTTAAAAATGTGTATTTAATGAAAGAAACATAATATAACCTTCTGTTATACATCATTACAAAGAGTATTTAAAAAGGTTTTTTGTCACTCAAAAACAAGTTCAGAGATGTTCAATATGGCCCCCTCCAGACACACGAGCAATATCAACCCGATACTCCAACTCGTTCCACACTCTCTGTAGCATATCAGGCGTAACAGTTTGGATAGCTGCTGTTATTTCTCGTTTCAAATCATCAATGGTGGCTGGGAGAGGTGGCAGAAACACCATATCCTTAACATACCCCCATAAGAAAAAATCGCAGAGGGTAAGATCAGGGCTTCTTGGAGGCCAGTGATGAAGTGCTCTGTCACGGGCTGCCTGGCGGCCGATCCATCGCCTCGGGTAGTTGACGTTCAGGTTTCATAACTAACCTTTTTCGTAGGACTCTCCATACAGTTGATTGTGGAATTTGCAGCTCTCTGCTAGCTCTGCGAGTCGATTTTCCTGGGCTGCGAACAAATGCTTGCTGGATGCGTGCTACATTTTCATCACTCGTTCTCGGCCGTCCAGAACTTTTCCCTTTGCACAAACACCCATTCTCTGTGAACTGTTTATACCAACGTTTAATACACCACCTATCAGGAGGCTTAACACCATACTTCGTTCGAAATGCACGCTGAACAACTCTCGTCGATTCACTTCTGCCGTACTCAATAACACAAAAAGCTTTCTGTTGAGCGGTCGCCATCTTAGCATCAACTGACGCTGACGCCTAGTCAACAGCGCCTCAAGCGAACAAATGTACAACTAAATGAAACTTTATAGCTCCCTTAATTCGCCGACAGATAGTGCTTAGCTCTGCCTTTTGTCGTTGCAGAGTTTTAAATTCCTAAAGTTGTGGTATTCTTTTTGAATCACCCTGTATATTGCGGAACGGAGCAAGTCTTCGTCAATCTTCGATGGTGAAGATAGCTGGCAGGTGACGAGTCGAAGCATATGAGATGAATTAAACAACAACCAGGTACAAGCCCGAAATTTATTTGAACTCCTAAAGACGTTGAATATTATGAATTATTAATGCTGTAGCTGCTCTTTTTCGTCGTCTTCACAGCTTCCGGATAACTCCCACTTGTTCTTGTGACGGTTAGTGTGTTGCTACGCTTCAGGCAAGAGATACTTTTAACTGGGTAAGATTTCTCTTGAGGCACTCTATTTAACCACATAACAAAAGAATAAAAAATAAGTGTGTCTCTTCATTGCTTGCATCGTAATTGCTGTGCGTGTATCTGTAACAACACGACCAGGCGTGTTCAAGCCATCGGGAGGGACGCTGCTTCTGCTATGTGGCGGAGATCTCGTCGGTGCAGATTATGCGGATTGTAATGATTTCAACAAAACAAGGGTAATGGAATATAGTCGAATTAAATCAGGTGTTGTTGAGGGGATTTGGCAATGGAGCAAATCAACTAACAATAGAAGAGATAATGACGATATAAAATGCACTCCCGCGAAATCTATTGCTGTCTGAAAAAGAGAAAATGTTAACGTTGAATATAAATTTAAGTGCTACGAAGTCTTTTCTGTAAATATTTGTCTGCAATACAGTACCGTACAGCAGCGAAACGTGGATAATGAGCGTACAGAAAAGAGAAAAACAGAAACTTTTAAAATGTGATGCTACATAATAATGCTGTAGATTTGACAGGTAGATAGATATCTAAAAGAGTAATGAATCGACAAGAAAAGTTTACGACACAGCTTGACCAAAACAAATGACTGATTGACAACACATTTCATAGCATCAAGTAAAAGCAAATTTTTGTGATGGAGGGCAATTTGTAGGCAGGTGTGGGGAGGGTTGACGTAAAAATTGTATAGAGGGGAACCACAGCCTAAATATAGTAAGATATCCGTAGCCATCCAGTGCTGAAGAGACTTGCACAGGATACACTAACATGGACTGCTGCACCAAAATCTGTTTTTGGAGTGAAGAACAGCAATGAGTTAGGTATTATGGTGATTCACGAAGATATGCAAATATTTTAATATGTTATTCTACAAGTAAAATTAAAGAAAAAAGTTCATATAAAGATAGGTCCGCAAATGTTTAGTTACGGAGTAACGGCTAATAAAAGATTTTGCCTGAAAATTAGCAACTTCACCAATATGAAGCCATCGCGAAACCGTACGAGGTCAAAGTAACGCACGATTTCCATTTATTTTGTTGTTATTGGTCTGGTGAATCTAATATAACGTGTCCCAGACGTGTATCCGCAGTAGTTTCTAGAACATCCAGAGAAGCAAAGATTATTATACAAGTAAATCTGTTTACTTTCCATTAAGAATGTAGAAACGTTAATGTCATTGTTAGTAACCGTTAGTGTGTTGTTTCAGTCGTTTCCTAACTTTGAAAAGAGTTTTCTGTATTGTTCAGTGAAATAATATAATAATAACAGTGTATTTAAGTGAAAGCACATAGTAACGGTTGTAGTTTGTAGATTATTTCTGAAATTTTCATTTTTCCAAAATTAAATTCTCTACAACTTCTGTTGAAAACTTTGTGCAATTGTCTGGAATTAACAAAATTAATTGGGCCGAGTAGTTAATAAATTAAAAATTTTACGAATTTTCTTGTTTGCTTCTCTGGATGTTCTGGAAAACTACTGCTGATACACGTCTAGGACATGTTATATTAGATTCACCAGAGCAGTAACAACAAAATAACTGAAAATCGTGCTTTACTTTAACCTCGTACAGTTTTGTGGTGGCTTCATGTTAGCGAAGTTGCTAAATTTCAGGCAAATTCTTTTATTAGCCGTAACTTCGTAACTAAACATTTGCAGACCTATGTTTATACGAACTTTTTTCTTTAATTTTACTTTTAGAATAACATTAAAATATCTGCATATCTTCGTGAATCACCCTGTATAATGATGGTGTGTATTTCAGTAAAATACTGCCCAAGTGATACACTTCTTTGGGTTTTTAAACTTCTGTTTATTTCTGGGAGGAGGTTTCTATAAAAGGTTAATTTAGAGTCAAGTGCATTTCAAGTACGCAGCATTTCGAGGAAGTGAGGGAACAATACACGGAGCAGCTGCGATCCTCGAGGACTCGGGCTATTAATGCTGCGTGCACCTCACGGCAATAAAGTTCTTGCCACGTTCTTGCGGACCTTTCATCACGCCAAAGTAATTGCAGTCCGCACTTACGAGTACTGCAGACGACCTTTAATGAGTCGCTGAGGAAGGGAATCTGGAGCAATTAGCAATCAGCAAGCGGGAGCGTCGCTTCGGTGCGTATGCGGCTGCGCCATTACTGTGGGACCTGACGCACTTAACACGGGCTGTGACGGGCAGGTGCACGGGCTCGCAGCCATTAGGGGTGCCTGTTAGGGATGCTCAGTGTCCATTTATGAGACAGTCAACTGCCGGACAGTTCCCGTCGTCATCCGTATCGCCGAGAACAAAGACTGTGCCAGAAGACGTGGTTTATCTTTAGCAAAATTACGACAGCCTCGCAGATAAACTGATTGCCATAAATGATGAACAAATTACAGTCAGGAAAAATTACGGAAATATGAAGCAATCTGAACTAAACTACACTAATCATCGCTATCAATAAGCATTTTTCATCCTCTGCC
Source organism: Schistocerca nitens (assembly GCF_023898315.1). Taxonomy (NCBI): domain Eukaryota; kingdom Metazoa; phylum Arthropoda; class Insecta; order Orthoptera; family Acrididae; genus Schistocerca; species Schistocerca nitens. The sequence continues at coordinate 243,562,889 of NC_064615.1, read as the reverse complement.
AGATACAGGCTGAGATCCCGTGCTATACCCGCAGGACAGGACAGATAGTTTAATTTGTGGAAAGGGGCTAAAATGAGTGGCTGTCAGTTGCACTCGAACATATTACTTTATTCATTTGACAAGCATTACAATAGTAAAGAAAACATTAAAAACAGAGCAAGCCAAACATTAATTTTAGAATTTAATTCCCGGCTAAATGCGCCATTCAGTCTCACGCCTCAAGCGCAAAGCAACTTTAATTTAAAACCGGCTGATGGCCAATCACTTAAGACTCAAAAACAAGAATTTGAATTTTAAAATGCAGAAGGCCGCATCTTAAAACATTTCTCTAAATTAGACTGAAGGTCCAAACAATCTCATGCCTCAAGGGCAAAACAATTTTAATTTAAAATCGGCTGAAGGCCAACAACTTAAGGCTCAAAACAGGAATTTGAATTTTAAAAGGCAGAAGGCCTTATCCTAAAGTTTCTTTATATCAGGCTGAAGGAGACTTCCTCGCTGCTCCACGCAAACCGACCAAATGCCCGCACACGGCACAACCGGTAACTATAAGCGCGAAGCCAAAGATAGTACAAGGGAGCGAATATCGATACACGCTGCTGCTGCCACTCGCAGAGAGTGAGGATAACAGCATAATCGCCATAACCGTGGGAGACTAATCACAGCACAGCAACCAAGGTTTAACACGAGCCAGCCACAGCTCACAGTCCATCTCCAGATAGCTCCAGACACGAAGGACTACCTGCATTTTATTAGGTCATCGCCTTGGTCTTTCCTTGTGCCTAACAAGAGGAGAACTCCAGCTCTATGAGCTAAAACTGAATAAAAAGGGTTTTAGATTATGGAGAAATGACTATTCTATCTTCCATCTGGCCATTTATCAAACTAAGCATTTGTGTATAATCAGTGTTTAAAGATTACAGAGGCACGAATCACTGAAGAAACAACACACTGTAACAGACACTTATGACCAAAAGATTCACAAAAATTGTAAACGAGCTATTATTTAACACAAATCTGAACATTTGCTTGAAACAATATACGGGGTGCTCATTAATGAAACAAACTGAAAGAGCGGATTCCTGACAGGAAATGGAAGGAAAAAGATCCTATGAACTTGTATCCGAAAATCGACGGTGTGCAGGCAACGACCAAAAATCGCCCGGAACACTATACAGATCTGCCTCGCATCCACGTCACAACAGATATTCAAAGCAGCCTCCATGCGATGCAGTGCACGCGTTCACACATCGCATAATGAACTGCTGCACTCTTTCGCTCATACCGGCCTCTCTCTCCGAACAGCGTCCGTGGTGTCGTCAACACGCTGGGTCTGCACATTAGGAACTGGTTCAGCTTACACAACACTTTTCAGTTGTTTCCGTAGGTAAAATCGAGAGGCTTAAATTCTGTGATCTAGCAGGCCATGCTAAAGGGTAAGATGTTGTTGAGGTATCGGCGAACTGTAATGCGGAAACCACGTAACCTGTCGTACTACCAAAGGCACATTATCAAGTAGCCCAGGCAGAGTATTCCGCCGGAAGTCCAGGTACATTCCTCTGTCGAGGCATTGTGGAATAATAACCGGTCCAAGTATGTGATCGCTAAGAGTCACTGCCCACCCTCTGATTCTGAACCGAAGCTAATGCAATGTCTCAACCATTCCCCGAGGACTGTCTGTAGTCTAAGATGATGATTACCCAGATTGATGACGCCAGTTCTCGTAAAGGATGCTTCGGCGCTAAAGATGACTGGTGTCAGAAAGCCCTAGTTGTGCTGGTATGGTGCGAAAACCATCTACAAAATCCTTCCCGTAGAGTGAAATCCACTGCTGACAATCCTTCCACTCGTTGTAGGTGATAGGGATAGTAGCGGTTGTCGCGCAGGTTATACACTCCTGGAAATTGAAATAAGAACACCGTGAATTCATTGTCCCAGGAAGGGGAAACTTTATTGACACATTCCTGGGGTCAGATACATCACATGATCACACTGACAGAACCACAGGCACATAGACACAGGCAACAGAGCATGCACAATGTCGGCACTAGTACAATGTATATCCACATTTCGCAGCAATGCAGGCTGCTATTCTCCCATGGAGACGATCGTACTGATGCTGGATGTAGTCCTGTGGAACGGCTTGCCATGCCATTTCCACGTGGCGCCTCAGTTGGACCAGCGTTCGTGCTGGACGTGCAGACCGCGTGAGACGACGCTTCATCCAGTCCCAAACATGCTCAATGGGGGACAGATCCGGAGATCTTGCTGGCCAGGGTAGTTGACTTACACCTTCTAGAGCACGTTGGGTGGCACGGGATACATGCGGACGTGCATTGTCCTGTTGGAACAGCAAGTTCCCTTGCCGGTCTAGGAATGGTAGAACGATGGGTTCGATGACGGTTTGGATGTACCGTGCACTATTCAGTGTCCCCTCGACGATCACCAGTGGTGTACGGCCAGTGTAGGAGATCGCTCCCCACACCATGATGCCGGGTGTTGGCCCTGTGTGCCTCGGTCGTATGCACTCCTGATTGTGGCGCTCACCTGCACGGCGCCAAACACGCATACGACCATCATTGGCACCAAGGCAGAAGCGACTCTCATCGCTGAAGACGACACGTCTCCATTCGTCCCTCCATTCACGCCTGTCGCGACACCACTGGAGGCGGGCTGCACGATGTTGGGGCGTGAGCGGAAGACGGCCTAACGGTGTGCGGGACCGTAGCCCAGCTTCATGGAGACGGTTGCGAATGGTCCTCGCCGATACCCCAGGAGCAACAGTGTCCCTAATTTGCTGGGAAGTGGCGGTGCGGTCCCCTACGGCACTGCGTAGGATCCTACGGTCTTGGCGTGCATCCGTGCGTCGCTGCGGTCCGGTCCCAGGTCGACGGGCACGTGCACCTTCCGCCGACCACTGGCGACAACATCGATGTACTGTGGAGACCTCACGTCCCACGTGTTGAGCAATTCGGCGGTACGTCCACCCGGCCTCCCGCATGCCCACTATACGCCCTCGCTCAAAGTCCGTCAACTGCACATACGGTTCACGTCCACGCTGTCGCGGCATGCTACCAGTGTTAAAGACTGCGATGGAGCTCCGTATGCCACGGCAAACTGGCTGACACTGACGGCGGCGGTGCACAAATGCTGCGCAGCTAGCGCCATTCGACGGCCAACACCGCGGTTCCTGGTGTGTCCGCTGTGCCGTGCGTGTGATCATTGCTTGTACAGCCCTCTCGCAGTTTCCGGAGCAAGTATGGTGGGTCTGACACACCGGTGTCAATGTGTTCTTTTTTCCATTTCCAGGAGTGTACATAATCGGACTTCGGCTTTCTACATGTTCGCGGGCCACTTGCTGGAGCTTGTACAGGTCTGTGTTGCCCTTGATGTCCTGGACCGCACGAGCGCTACACTGAAGGGATCAGCGTGTGTTCCTAGGTCGAAAGGTCGGGGTAACCCGGTGAATCTCCTTCGTGCTAGGGATTGGGGCTTGCAATAGTTCTCAATATCCTGTAGAATCCGGTCCTTTAGGTATGGCGTAAGCACAGTCCGCCGCCTCCCTGCACGTCTGAAAGCACTCATGTTCACACGAACGCTCAAAGCAGGGCTTGAAATGTAGTATGATGTGGTTGGTGTCCGTGACGGTACCTGTTTTGGTACAGCCGTGCTGCCTCTCGACCGTTTCCATCCGCTTCGTCGCACACAAATACCATCCCGTCTTGGGCCGGCCGGTGTGGCCGTGCGGTTCTAGACACTTCAGTCCGGAACCGCGTGACTGCTACGGGCGCAGTTTCGAATCCTGCCTCGGGTATGGATGTGTGTGATGCCCTTAGGTTAGGTAGGTTTAAGTAGTTCTAAGTTCTAGGGGACTGATGACCTCAGACGTGAGTCCCATACTACTCAGAGTCATTTGAACCATCCCGCCTTGTTTCCGAGATAAAAACCGGACCATTTTGCTGCCTACAGTACGCTGCGTCAATCGCACGACCTGCAACACACAAGGACAAAGGGCACGTGCTCAGAAGAACTTCCATTCGTCAGCGCCATCTAACGTTGCAACGATGCATTTTCAGGCGCATGTTCCCCCCCCCCCCCCCATTTCCAGTCAGGAAAACGTCCCTGCAATATGTCGGTTTTATTAATGTTCTCACTGTATGTTAAAGTAAGAGGTACTTACTGCCTAATGAGACACAAAATAGGAGCTGCCGAGTTGTCTTACGTTCTTCCTTTATTCGTCATCGCGGTATAACTCTGAAGTTTCAATGAAGTTGTTAAAATCCAGCAGAATGGAACAGAGTCCACACTTTACAAAAGCAAAATGTGGCCATGCTACATCATTTTCAATGTGTTCGCACTCCACTAGCCCAGTGTCAAAAGCCGCAGCGATCGCGTTATCCAGATCGTTGCTACGAACTGTTCCACTCCGAATTCGAGACATTCGGAGAAGGATCTAAATAAACAATACTCTAATGAAATATATTCCCTTGTAACAGACCGTAAAACAGGGTTGTCCCACGTCCTCCACTATATACGCCACTGCAACGGAAATTATGTTAAGAAGACATTCAAGACATAAAGTATGAATTTATTCGGCATCATAATAGTGGTATACAAACTTACGCTATCAGTGTCATAATAATTAATGACGCAGATGCGACATTAACACAGATTTTATCCAACCAAACCGAAGACGCAACAGAGCAGTGTTAAGCAAAACCAAATCGGTCGTCTTAACGCTCCGACTGGTGCGATTTACGTTCGCCAGTCCCGGCTACACAACAGTTTGGATTTATATACTATCAGATCTTCAGCTATTTGATTCTGACATTTGGCGCCTTAAGATGAACATAGAGGAAGCTGTCCTACGAGAATAACACCTAAGAAGTTTAGATCGTCTTAGAAGGATTTACAATGTTGACATCTATATCCTGTCGAAAGCAAACCAAATAGCGGCTATGAAACTCCCTGGTGGAGTGAAACTGTGTGCCTGATAGGGCCTCCAGCGTGGGACCTTTCCCTTTCACGGGGATATGTTGTAGCGACTGAGATATCCAAGCACAACCATACCCACAACTCACGACCCGCCTTCACAGTTTTACTTCCGATAATGCCTACTCTCGTACATTCCAAACATCACAGAACTTCTCCTCAATACCTTGAGACTCTAGCAGACCTGAAAGGAAGGGTACTACGGAGACATGCCTTAAGCCGTCGGCACACGAATCATGCATCTGAACGTTAAGCGTTGAGCGTGCCGAGTTTGTGACGTCATAGCGTGGAATAGCAATACCTAGCATGGTAGATATTCTGAGCGTGCGTCTGAGCGTTGACCGATCAGATGGCACAACGCCACCTACGTCACAGGCACGCCATCACCCTTCAGTACAGAGCTGTAAGGCGCCATATTGGCACTCAGTTCAAGCCTACACGTATATATGCTGTTTCTAAGCACCAGCAAATTGAGAATCACTCGAAAGCCCGTTGTTAACTCTGTGATTTGTTGTAATAAAATAATGAGAAACAACATACTTGTGGCACTAGAACTATTGTAACTTGTGTATTATGAGAGTATGCCATTTCAAAGCAACGCCACACTGAGGATCCAGCAAAAACACATTGTTTTTGGTACAATTTGTTATAATTAAATTTCAATTAGTAATTTAACTACAATTAAAGCTTTTAGCAATTGGCAACATAGTAGGTTTCGCCGTAAAAGATTAGATGTGGGGTTAGCATTTGCCAGCACGGTAGCTCAGCGTGTTCGGTCAAAGAGCAGGTCAGTTTCTGTAATGAACGAACTAAGAGAATCAATCTACAGCGAAATTCAGCGGATGTCATATGACGTCCGCTACGACCAAACACAACGAACAATACGGAAAAAAAGAAAAAGAAAAGCGTAATGAGTAGCGTTGATCATTCACAACAAGGTGCGTGATATGGTGGTCGTTCGCGTCTCGCCATGTGCAAATATTTTTATCCTAACATTCGCATTTTTAATAGCTTCTGATGCTTTATTATTAGTTTAATACATGTGTATACTACAATATTTGATGTTATGTAAATATAAGTTGACCTTTCTTGAGGAGTGAGTTTGTTCAATTGTTTTAATCTACAGGAGAGCTTAAGCTACTTGTATAAAGATATTTTGTTCCTTTTTCTTTTAAGTTTCGTAATTCGCATATGGTAAAGATTCTACTATTGGGTAGGAACACTGATCAAGCAAGTATGACCTTAGGGTTTTACTAAAATGTGGGAGAACTATTGCAAATTTGTGTCGCACTGTTTGTAATGGAACTTTTATAAGCCTGTGTCCTTACTGATTGGACATGGCACTTCCCTTTTTGAACTTAAACATATACATGGATACTGAAGTTCTTATTTGTGTATATTACATATAGAACAACGTGACTGGGATATGGACAGTGGAGGAAATGTGAGTTTTAATAGAGCCAACGTGGTAATTTTAGGCGCGCTTGTTGAGTAAACAGTGTGATTTGCGAACTAGAAACATCCAACAACTGACGTTGGAGTGCGTTGCGCTCGCGTATACCACGTGGGGGCCCACGTACCGAATGCACAAGTCGCACGTCCCTGAGCATTCAACAGCACGTTGAACTCAGCACGCTCAACGTTCACCTTCGGCAGCACAGTCCGTGTGCCGACGGATTTGGCCACAGCCTTGGCGACTATCGCGAATCATGCTTGAAAAGTTCAATCGGTAGAACACTTGCACGCGAATCTTGTTTGTATCAGGATCGAGTCATGGTGCAGCACAGAGTTTTAATCTGCCAGCAAGTCTCATATAGCCCGCCCGGTTAGCCGTGCGCTCTAAATCCTGGGGACCGAACTGCACAATAACCCTGGGTTCGGTGTGGGGCGGCGGTGGGGTGAGTGGACTGCTGTAGCCTGTTGTGGGGTTGTGTAACACTGAGGGCTGCGGCGGGGACGAAGCCACTCCGTCATTTCTAGGTCCCCAGTTCCATACAATACAATACAAGTTTCATATAAGCGGGCACTCAGCTGCAGAGTGAAAATTCATTCTGGAAGCAATTCCCCAGGCTGTACTAAGCCATGTGTTCGAAATATCCTTTCTTCCAGGAGTGTTATTCCCGCAAGGCTAGTATGAGAATTCTGTACGAAATTTCAAAGTTAGAAGAAGAGATAGTGACGGACATAGAGCTGTGAAAGGAGGCATTTAGTCGTACTTGAATAGCTCTGGTCCCAGGTTAGAGTCCCAGTCTGACAGACAGTTTTAGTCTACCAGCAATTTCACACAGGTGAACACTCTGCTGCACAATGAAAATTCGTTCTTGGCACATATCGGCTATTTTTTGTGCCCAATGCCGCAGCTATGTTACTCTTATCAGCAGTTTAGCAGTAGCTTTGTGCGGACGGAAACTAAAAATTTTAAAAATGCCTTTCGCACTTACTGCAACGCCTTGTATTTATAGATCTTGGAATTTTTTCTTTTTCTTAAAAAGAAGAAGGATATAAGCAATGAGAATCTGTCTGAGAGAAATTGAAAGGTTATTCTCACAGCGGAAATAGTGTCACCAAAAGGTTATTTCAGTTTAATCAACTAACCGATAAATGACCTTCAGCCAGCACAAATCATTACACCACTGTAATTGGTAACTATATACCAAAAGAGACAAAAGGCTATCCACTAATAGCAAAACACACGCTTTAATATTGATCAGCGAAGTAGGGGAAAATCCATACTCACATTTTGCCTACTTATGTCAGACCATCTTGGTATGACGTGACTGACGTTCGTTATCTTCGTTTGTGTGCCGGCGCTGGTTGTTTACACCGCGCGTATTGTGTTTCTATATATGCCGTATTATGGTGGTAGGTGGCAGGTTCCAATGGGACCAAACTGCTGAGGTCATCCGTCCCTAAGCTTACACACTACTTAATCGAACTTAAACTAACTTACGCTAAGGACACTCCCATGCCCGAGGGAGGACTCGAACCTCCGACGGGGGGAGCCGCGCGAGAAACGTTGCTAGGAGCCTCAGACGGCGCGGCTACCCCGCGCGACCGATTTTACGGTTCCCGCCTACCAAGGGTCTCGCTCTTTCATTGGATTCGTGCCCTGAAAATGATCGCCTGTTTATCAGTCTAAATGTACTGTACTTTCCTGTTATCTTTCGATTCTCTTTCATAAATAAAAGAACTTGTTATTTTCGCCGCGCGGGACTAGCCGAGCGGTCTCTGGGCGCTGCAGTCATGGACTGTGCGGCTGGTCCCGGCGGAGGTTCGAGTCCTCCCTCGGAAATGGGTGTGTGTGTTTGTCCTTAGGATAATTTAGGTTAAGTAGTGTGTAAGCTTAGGGACATGACCTTAGCAGTTAAGTCCCATAAAATTTCACACACATACTTTTTTTTTTTATTTGAGGGAGGGGACCAAGCAGCGAGGTCATCCGTCCCATCATATCAGCGAAGTATGGGGAAGGATGTCGGCCGTGCCCTTTCAAATGAACCATCCCACCGTTTGCCTGGAGCGATTTAGGGAAATCACGGAAAACCTAAATCAGGATGGCCGGACGCGGGTTACAACCATGGTCCTTCCGAATGCGAGTCCAGTGTGCTAACAACTGCGCCACCTCGCTCGATTCAACGTATGTGATAACCTCTTTTCCATCTTCCTAAATTTCTATTTTCTTTTGATAAATCGTTAAACTTAAGATTTACGTTTTCAAGTCTATAAGTATTTTTGCGCTAATGTTAATCCTTATTGCAAATAAGAAATATCAAATAAGTTTCACATTCTGTACATGTACAAAGTCATATTGTGACAATACGATCTGTGTTAGTAACAAGGTGGCAGGTCATTTGTAAAGGGCAGCAAATGAAATAAAAAAATGTCGAAATGTCAGCGGCTGTTGAAGACGCCACCCGTCTGCATTCCTGTAAATTGTCCGGATATTTTATACGCCAGGAGAAAAAAAATGGTTCAAATGTCTCTGAGCACAATGGGAGTTAACATTTGTGGTCATGAGTCCCCTAGAACTAGAACTACTTAAACCTAACCAACCTAAGGACATCACACACATCCATGCCCGAGGCAGGATTCGAACCTGCGACCGCAGCAGTCACGCGGTTCCAGACTGAAGCGCCTAGAACCGCACGGCCACACCGGCCGGCTGCCAGGAGAAACTCAAATTTCGTATGTTACTGTGTTTGACAGAAAGATTTACAGCTGAAATTCTTAAAGAGTACGATGCAAGAAGAATCAGGTGACGTACTACTTCATCCACATACTTCTCACAAAATGACCGGAAAAAAGTTAGACCTCATACAGAATTCTAATGATAGTTGTTCTTCCCAGATGTCATTCGTTACTGGGCAGAGAAGGGGACAAACGGAAGTGGTATGAAAAACGCCTTCCTGCACACACCGTAAAAAGCCTTGTGAAGTAGTTACAGGGTGTAACGAATAAGAGTCGAGATATTTTTCAGGGTGTATACGTGAACGAGGAAAAAAAATTCCCAGATTTTTCCCAGAATTCCCGGTTAAAAGTACATTTCCTCCCAGGTGAAAATACAGTTTTTCCGTGTTAAGTCAGAGTATACTTTTCCTCAGAACTGCAAGACTTATGTCTTTTGAATGGTTATGGTTTTATACACTGGTGTAGAATTTCCCGGCACTTTAGAAAACAAAACTCATGGAACCAAAAACGTTTTGGGAAGATGTCTGACGTGCAGCAACATGTACACTGCATATTTTCATATTACGAAAGTATAAATTCGAATTCCACCAAACACCGCATGTTACTTACAGAAGCATTGAAATCGTGATTGCGATGCGCTTTTGTAAGCCAGTCATAGCTCATGTCACGTGATCTCGCCATCCGATGGCCACGGATATTCAGAACAAAGGACATGTGATGTAGTCGGCCAAAAGCAACATCACTGTTAAGTAACGCGAACACACAAATAGGGAAAGTTAATCGTTTAAATTAATATACGTAGTGTTGCTACAAGAAAAGAAAAGCTTTCACATATAATGTTGCCCCTTTTTGCGTGTGTTACACTTTAAGATACATCCCACAAATGTGCCAGTAAAATGTTTAAGAACGACATAAATGTTAGATCTTCTGGGCTCGAAATTATTCTAAATCATCGCACTCAAAGAGTTGATTTTTAAATGAAGAGTCAAAAGCTCTGGGATTTATGAAATTCATCGTACATTCTCACACATAGTTCATCTGGCGTAAAAGGAAATTTACTTCGAAAGCAACGCTTTTCAAACCACCATTCGCAATATTTTCCAGCGACCTGTTAGAAATAGGTTCGTTTTAGCACTTGCCAGACAGCGCCTGATAACAAACGTCTTACATAATGTCATAAAAGAAACAAAACATTAGAGGATATTCTAAGAGCACGGGTATTTCGTGAACCATACCAAAATGCATAATTCGGCTTAAAGTGCACATTCGTATGTCCAGATTTGGATGTAAATATTCTTCGAGTACCAGTACTCTATTATCTCATGTTTGGTTCTTTATTATGGCATAATGCCATACGTTCTAGAAGATGAGAACATGCACCTGGAATGCAGCGAACAGATTAAAATAGCCAATAGTGTGGAATTAAACACTCCGTTTGAAATAAATTGGTAATAAATTGGCTGGTTCAGTGGAAAAGATTAGTAAAAACCAAATTTCTTTGGCAAATCGACAGAAATAACTTCATTGTTCTGCAATGCGATTAATGCTTGACTGTCAGAAAGGGGAAATAAAATAAAATCTGAAACTAAAAACAAATTTTAGCCTTCCATAATTAAGTAATTCACTTGATAGTTCCCGGTCACAGAAATCAGTTTTGTTTTCATTTGACGTAAGAGCAATAAACGAAAAGGAAACAGCAAAATCACCAAACGTAAACATGGGTCACGTGAGACTACCCACTTCCCCATTTCAACTTAAGACTGCTCTGGAGAGCTGCACCGGATCTACAATATTTCCGAACCGGGGCAATACTGATCTGCACCGGATCTACGGTATTTCCGAACCGGGGCAATACTAGATAGTGGCGCCCCCCCTCCCCCCTCGAGTGCGTTTGAGGTAGGACACCAAAAATTTAAATTTAAAAATCCACTTTTCAAAATATGTCCATTTTGTAGCGCACATCCTTCTAAAGAGTCTGATACACAAAATATATGTGTTTGAGGAAATGAAAGACATATTGTTTGGTCTTAAATGTGCCAAAGTGCAGTCCCACGCCTCTTCACACAGCATTCTATCGCACGTCACTGTATTTCGTTCTGTGGAACTCAAACATGTAAAATTTTGTAATGGGTGCCATCAAACTATATTTCCTGTGGTGCCTCTCCTGCTCCCAATCGGCCGGGTTTACAACCTGCCCCAGTTTTAAAAAAAAACTCACAACAAATACTGGATGGGATTATTTGTAACCGGGAGAACAGTAAGTCTTCAGAAAATTTGCACTCTTTATTGCGTTAGATAATAACGTTATGTTTTGTGTGACATAAAATTAAATATAGGCTACATAAAACCAGTAAAGACAATAGACAAGTATTGTTTTTCTCACTAACCTTAGTGCAGCTTTACATGGCGTGCTTTCCTTTTGGGTAAGAATCTATTAGCTCATCAAAGTTTTGCTACATGAAAAAACCAAATGTTGTCTAATACTGAAAATGCTGTTAATACGAATAGAACCCAAGACTGGTGTGGTTTCTCGATCTGATTACGTGTATTTTGTCACGAAAAAGGTCTACCTAATATTGCAGCAATTGTAGCACACACCGAATAAATGACACTGTTTTGGCACAAATGATCATTTTTATAACACGACAGAATATAATCATGAAGTACCAATATCAAATGCCTATTAGGCCTACTACAAGCAGAAAGTTTCATGTTAAGAAATAGTTTCACATTTCATTCATACGCTCTAGCTCCTGAAGCAGTAGTACGAAATTTTTATATAAATTCGGAGTCGTCATATTCTTCCATAATTTGTGTGATGTCCCCGTTTCTTCTCCTTCCTCGTTCTGACAATCTTGTCATCACTAATTCTGTGACTATTCCTGCCAGGGTTAAAACTTATTCTCCGGTTAACTTGACTAACCCTGCCACAATCACCGTGTTAGTTATCCCGCGTTTTTTCTACGGTTAGTCGTTATTACGTGTTCGTACAACGCGTTTTCCGCGCTGCTCCCACAATAGAACTTTAGCGGCTGCTAACCGGGGACTGTACAACTGGCCCTTACCAGTTCTAGCAAAAAAACGGGAGAAGGTACTATTCATACGCGACTCAACTGCGCATGCGCATGAGCTCGCTGGCAACTGCTCAAATGAATCTACTGTAAGCAGTTGTGACGTCACGCTCATCGGAGGCCATTTGCTGTTATGAAGCATTGCATAGTCTTCCTGCATTCATAGTCTTCCTAAAGCCATTGACATATTTTGCTGTTGGCAGATGCTTGTGTGAGCACTGTGTTTTGTTGCTGTGTATGGCGCATTTCCTTGCAACTTTGTTTTACTTTCCTTTTTTTCCCCTCTTTCAAGTTTTATTGCTGCAGTATTACTCTGCAGTAGCGAAATACAGTAATATCCTTTGTTAGAGTATTGATTGTTACCGGTCAATGTTACAAAAATTTAACTGAAAACTAAAACAATGAAAAATTCCCGTAATTCTAAAAAAAATCCCGGGCTTTTTCCCGGTTTTCTCCCGGAAGAAAAAATTCCTGGGTTTTTCCCGGATCTCCCGGTTGTCCCGGGTCGTGTTCACCCTGTTTTTATACGTAGTACCTTAATATGTACTCGCATCATTGAGCTCGTTGTTATGTCTCTCGTCTAACAGTCTTCCTACAGACATGTCACAAACTTTACGACCTGACGTTTTCTGCGTGGCTGTAACTGCCCCACTGAGTGGAGTCCCCTGTCAGTATAGACTTATTGTTTTGGGTCCACGTGTCCACACTCAATATGTGACGTGCTGCCCAGAGGAAAATAAGCATTACTGGCTTGCTCATGCCACGTGTACTTGGAGGTGCTAAACGAACTACAGGGTAAGAATTATTCAACTATATGAAACAAAATCGTCATAACTTCTGAGCGGCTTGCGTTAGGAGCTTCAAACTTCACGGTTGGCCGCGGGGCATGATGGGAATCAGTATGCGCTGTAAGGTTTGGTTTAGCGACGAAGCCCACTTTCATTTGGATGGGTTCGCCAATAAGCAAAACTGGCGCATTTGGGGGGACTGAGAATCCGCATGTCGCGATCGAAAAGTCTCTTCACCCTCAACGGGTGACTGTGTGGTGTGCAGTGCCCAGTCACGAAGTAATCAGTGCGTTATTCCTTGCCTGCCGCTGTGGCTGAGCGGTTCTTGGCGCTTCAGTCCGGAACCGCGCGACTGCTACTGCCGCAGGTTCGAATCCTGCCTCGGGCATGGATTTGTGTGATTTCCTTAGTTAGGTTTAAGTAGTGTAAGTTACAGGGGACTGATGACCTCAGATGTCAAGTCCCATAGTGCTCAGAGTCATTTGAACCATTTCATGTCGTTATTCCTTGATGGCACGGTGTCTACCGAACGGTACGTGCAGGTTGCGAAAGATGATTTCTTCCCCATTATCCAAAGTGACCCTGATTTCACCAAGGTGTGAGTCATGCAAGACGGGGCTCGACCCAATCGAAGCAGAAGAGTGTTTGATGTCCTGGAGGAGCAATCTGCGGACGGCATTCTGGCTCTGGGGTACCCAGAGGCCACTGGCAGGGGCCTCGATTGGCCGCCATATTCTCCGGATCTGAACACATACGACTCCTTTTTCTGGGGCTATATTAAAGGTGTGTGGGATCTTGCCCACTCGTCGCTAATAGGACGCGTAAGGGATGCAGCGTTCTCGGAATGTTATACAACAGTTCAAACAAATAACGTTAGCAGTTTTATTTCTACAAAGCAAATGACAGTACTTAACTCTCGAGATACATCGTTGTCACAAGTAACGTGCGAAAAGTAATAGTCATTGCTGCAGGTAAAGTCCAGACAAGTAACTGATAATGATCACAACTAGTTGTTGTTGTAGCACGCTCCGCAAATACGTTCCACCAATATCAGTACTCTGAGGCGATTTCAACGGCCGAGTCTGGCAGGAGCGGCGCTTATATTCCCTTCTTCCAGGTGTCGCTCTTGGCGCGGAATGGTCCAATTCCGCGCACCGTTGGCAGACGTTTCCTCACCGCCTTCTCTGGTCTTGCGTTCCGCGTCTTCGTTACGGCGCTTGTAGTTACGACAGAACAAGGTGTACAGTGATAATCCCAAAACTATTGCTGATCTGAAGTCAGCCATTCAGGAGGTCATCGACAGCATCGACGTTTCGACACTTCAGCGGGTCATGCAGAATTTCGATATTCGTCTGCACCACATCATAGCCAATGATGGCAGACATATCGAAAATGCCATAACCTAATTCCGATTATCTGTAATGACGTTTACATGTTGAATAAAGTGCGGTCAAGCCATAGTTCGTAACTCGTTTTCATTTTTTTTTCATATAGTTAAATAACTGTCACCCTGTAAAAACACGCGACTTGTAACAGACATAATTATTAGTCTACTAATGAAGTTGTTCAGTACACTGTCCTCAGTCACCAGTAGCAATGTCTGCACTTATACCCGTAACATCTTTTATATGTAGGAAGAGAAATCTTACGGTGCGAGTTGGTGTAGCAAATATAAGTAATACTATTGGTTGGAAAAAGAGGCGGATAATGGGATATCGAGAGTGTCTTCGTCGACCGCACTCATCGCTCTGCGTGCCACCCTCACCTCCGCAGAAGAAACACTTAAATCGCCCGCCCCGTGTATCTGCTAGAGAGGGCTCGTCAAACGCAGCAAGAGGGGGCCGGATTCACACTACCTCAATACTTACAATTGTGATTGGTCTGCGAGTCTTTTTTAAATCACCGCACTCAGAGGTCCGCCTCAGTTTCTGCTCAGACTATTATCAGCCTGCTCTCCAATCACAACGACGATGTAGTGAGATCTTCGGAAAGTAGCGCGAAACCAGTCAGACCTCACGAATGTGCTACAGGAACTTCCATAGCGGCCGTCACCAAAACAGCCACCTCAAGTTCATATCACTGTCTTACAGCGTTGACGGTTAGTGGTGATTTCAAATGTCAGCTGATCGAGGTTTCGTCGACACTGGGCTCACATGAAAGACGGGATGAGCACTATTTGCTTCGGCTGACTCCAGCTGCACAATGTAAAAACGAAATTGCAAATATCTATACGAATACCAGAGAACATCCGCCTGATGTCTCATAGGAGAGTCACCCTGTATATTACATATACACCGAAGCGCCAAAGAAACTGGATAGGCATGCGTGTTCAAATACAGAGATATGTAAACAGGCAGAATACGGTGCTGCAGTCGGCAACGCCTACGTAAGACACCAAGTCTGTGACGCGGTTGTTAGATCGGCTACTGCTGCTACAAGAGCAAGATTTAAGTGAGTTTGGACGTGGTATTATAATCGCGATGGGACACATCATCTCCGAGGTAGCAATGAAGTGGGGAGTTTCCTGTACGACCATTTCACGAGTGTACCGTGGATATCAGGAATTCGGTAAAACATCAGATCTCTGACATAACTGCTGCCGGAAAAAGATTCTGTAAGGACGGAACCAACGACGACTGAAGAGAATTGTTCAGCGTGACAGAAGTGAAACCCTTCCGCAAACTGCTGTAGATTTCACAGCTCGGCCATCAACAAGTGTCAGCGTGTGAACCATTCAACGAAACGTCATCGATATGGGTTTTCGGAGCCGAAAGCCCACTCGTGCACCCTCGATGACTGCAGGACACAAAATTTTACGCCTGGCCTGGGCCCGTCAACACCGACATTGGATTGTTGATGGCTATAATCAAGTTGCCTGGTCGGACGAGCCTCGTTTCGAATTGTATGGAGCGGATGGACGTGTACGGGCATGGAGACAACCTCGTGAATCCATGGACCCTGCATGTCAGCAGGGGACTGTTCAAGCTGGTGGAGGCTCTGTAATGGTGTGGGGCGCGTGCAGTTGGACTGATATCGGACCACTGATACGTCTAGATTCGACTTTGACAGCTGACACATACGTGAGCATCTGGTCTGATCACCTGCACCCACTCATGTCTGTTGAGCATTCCGACGGACGTGGGCAATTCCACCAGCACAAAACGACACCCCACACGAACAGAATTGCTACAAAGTGGCTCCAGGAACACTCTTCTGAGTTTAAACACTTTCTCAGGCCACTAAACACCCTAGAAATGTACACTGTTATGCATATCTGGGATGCCTTGCAACGTGATGTTGAGATCTCCACCCTTTCGTACTCTTACGGACTTATGGACAGCCCTGCAGGACTCATGGTGTCAGTTCCCTCCAGCATTACTTCAGACATTAGTCGAGTCCATGCCACGACGTATTGCGGCACTACTCCGTGCTCGCGGGGACGCTACTCGATATAAGGCAGCTGTGTCAGTTTCTTTGGTCCTTCAGTGTGCATTTACTCTTATATGCAACTTATATTTAAAAAAATATGTAGCCTCTCTCCGTCCGAACGTTTAGTTAAGTATCGTGTAAAAGACTGAAGTAAACTGGTCAGGAACCTTTCGAGATTTATGGTAGCAACGTTAACCACCGCTTTGTCTTCATACAATAGCATAGATATATCTAGATATATTAAAAAGTATATAGCTCATGTCTGTCGAAATGTTTATTAGAGTATAGTGAAAAATTTGAAATAATTCAGTCAAGAATATTTCAAGATTTTTGCTAACAACGTTTCTCTTGCAAAAATTTGAAGTAAATCGCTCAAAAACTTTCCGTGATATTTGCTAAAAACCTACCCACTAGTAACGGGTAAAAATCTGAATTAATTCTCAAGAACTTTTCGATTTTTTTTGGCAACAACGTTGAACTGCGCCTTGTCTATATATGATACGTAGTATTAATTATTAAAGCAACCAGAGGCTCAAAGAGGAGTTACAAATTCGGCAACAAGAATGTTTGAAATATGCACAATAACACAGAATTTGTGACAGGTAGCAAAGCAAGTTTTAAATCTAAACCAAAATCATTTCTTCCTGACCACTCCTTTCATTCTATGGACGAATTTTTATGTAAAAACTGGTAGCCTGCCTGAAAAAACATCATTCTAGTAGCAAGAGTAGGACTAGAAAAAACAATACGTTACGTAACGTTAACACTGTTCACAGAAAACATGTCCTGTAAACTAACTCGTTCCACATGATTTCGATAAAGTGATCGTTTACATGAGCTATGAACTTGTAACTAACTGTGTTACGACGGAAAGAACTTTTATTAGGTTATGGTAAACAACTAGCTTCCTGCCTCGATCAATCGCTCAGATGTAGCTCGTGCACTTGGAATATATTTCGGTATGATAAATGAAGCGCAATTATTAGGTTGGTGCACAAGTTCGTAGCGCCTTTGTTTTCCATGTTGGTATTCCGGCTGCTTTGGAGAAACCAATCAGTGCTTAAATTTTGATTAGTAATCAACATTGCCGGCCGAAGCCTTCCGGCATAAAAAGTCACAGAGCTTCAGGGCACTCTCTTGTCCTTGGCATGGGAAACTGCCCCTAAAGGCGGAAGAATCAGCAATGATCAACGGCATGATGATGCAGAAGGCAATGGAAACCCCTGAATTAAGGACACATTAAGTATCTCCACACAACATGTGGCCTGTAAATGAAAGATGTGTTGGCAAAAGATTCCGGAATAGTCCTCCATTCGGATCTCCTGGAGGGGACTGCCACGGGGCAGGTGACGATGAGAAAAAGCTTGAATAACCAACGAAAGGATAACGTGCTACGAGCCGGGGCGTGGAATCTGGTAGGGAAGCTAGAAAATCTTGAAAGGGAAATGTAAAAGCTCAATCTATATATAGTAAGGGTCAACGAGGTGAAAAGAAGGCAAGGATTTCTGGTCAGATGAGTATAGGGTAATGTCAACAGCAGCGGAATTTGGTATAACGGGAGTAGGACTCATTATGAACAGGAAGGTAGGGCAGAGAGCGTGTTACTGTAAACAGTTCAGTGATACAGCTGTTCTTGTCAGAATCGACAGCAGACCAACACAGACAACTATAGTTCAGTTACAGATAAAGAGGGAGAGAATGTATTTGAGGATATTGAAAGGGTAACACAATACGTAAAGGCAGATGAAAATATGATAGTCATGGAAGACTGGAATGCAGCTGTAGGGGAGGAAGTAGAAGATGTAAGTAGGCTGTTTACGTTTTCTTATTGGAAACGTTACGTAGCGCTCTGTATGAAAATCACTGGCTGTGCTGTGTGCAGTCTGTGGCTAGTTTGTATTGTTGTCTGCCATTGTAGTGTTGGCAGCGGCAGCTGGATGTGAACAGCGCGTAGTGTTGCGTAGTGGGAGGTGAGCCGCCAGAAGTGGTGGATGTGGGGAGAGAGATGGCGGAGTTTTGAAATTTGTAAGACTGGATGTCACGAACTGCTATGTATATTATGAGTTTTCAACATTATTAAGGTAAATACATTGTTTGTTCTCTATTAAAATCTTTCATTTGCTAACCATGCCTATCAGTAGTTAGTGCCTTCAGTAGTTTGAATCTTTTATTTAGCTGGCAGTAGTGGCGCTCGCTGTATTGCAGTAGTTCGAGTAACGAAGATTTTTGTGAGGTAAGTGATTTGTGAAAGGTATAGGTTAATGGTAGTCAGGGCCATTCTTTTGTAGGGATTTTTGAAAGTCAGATTGCGTTGCGCTAAAAAATATTGTGTGTCAGTTTAAGCACAGTCATGTATAATTTTTCTAAGGGGATGTTTCATATGTCGACCCTTAGCCGAGGATACCTCACTGGAATCTTCTGATTTTTTCTTGTAGTTTGTGTAATTAGTGTAGCTTTTGTTTATTACTAGCGCGTAATTATAGAGAGAATTTCCTTTGTAGTTGTAGTTTTTCATTGTTGTACAGTAAAACAGTTGTGGCATGCATGTAGATTTGCAGCAAGTATTTCGCAGCTGCGCTTGCAATTAACTAGATATTATTTTCAGTCCTATGTTAATGTGTTCTCTTATTTTTGCTCTTCAAATTGTGCTTTTCTGTGTTGTCGTGTGAAATATTGTGACAATAATGGCGTGTGAAAAACGTAATACTAGGCTCCAAAGTAAACTGAGAAATGACAGTGAAGACGAAAGCAGTGTGTTAGTGCCACCATGTAATGAATTAACTAACATTCAAAGTAGTAATTTGGTAACTGTGCATAGGGAAATGGAGCGGGCGTCAAATAATGGTGTAGACAGTGAAACAAGTAGTGAACAGGGAAGCATTATCGATCGATCGGTCGGCAACAGCTCGCCTCAGGAATACGAAATGACAGGACACAATCTTGCAAATACTGCAGATTCAGGTTTTGGGTCCTCACCGTTCTCTCAAATAAGTCAAGACACATTTTCTGCTCGTCAAAATGTAACTGTTGCCGGTGCAAATGCACTGCCGAAAAGCATAGAGGAACAGATTCCAGACACTAATACATTATTATTGCAATTAATGCAGCAAATGAAACAAAATCAGAGACAAACACAGCAACAGTTAGACACAATGGAACAAAATCTTCAAAAGTTAGACACAATGGAACAAAATCTTCAAAAGTTAGACACAATGGAACAAAATCAGAGACAAACACAGCAAAAGCTTCAAAAGTTAGACACAATGGAACAAAATCTTCAAAAGTTAGACTCAATGGAACAACACCAGAGACAAACACAGCAACAGTTAGACGCAATGGAACAAAATCTTCAAAAGTTAGACACCACACTTGAACAAACACGTGAAGATTTAACTACTGAGTTACATAAAATCGAATCGAAATGTCAAAAAGTCTGTAATGACGTAAAAACACAAATTTGTGAGCATTTCCAACCTATTTTTTCGCGTCATGAAAATGCATTACAGAATCACGAAGCAGCCATAAAAGAACTGCAAACTATTGTTCATGAAAATCACGACACCCTGCAAGCTAAAATTGACTCAGTTGCATCTACCGATTCGGTTATGCAACTTGCAAAAACTCAGGAAAACTTAAAGAACACAGTAGATACTCTGAAAATTGGTTCAGAAAGACACATGGAGGAAATTAGTTCATTATCAGAGAAAGTAGTTGAACTTTCGGATCAGCTAAATAATTTATCTACGAAGGTTGATGATAATCTGAATGACACAAAACCGGTAGTCGTTAATGACACAGAAGAGTGCGAACAAATCAAATTAATACGCAACACCAAAGAGAAATCCGGGAAGTACAGGATCAGCTGAATCAAATTAATACGCAACACCAAAGAGAAATCCGGGAAGTACAGGATCAGCTGACACAGGTAATACAAGAATTACGTATTTCAGAGGACACTCGCGCTCCAATACGGGAAGAGGGACATAGAAATACGGAACAGCCACAAAATAATAACACAGCGCATTTCGGAAATTATGAAAGAAATTGGCAAGGTGCACCGAATTTTGAAATGGAACCGCCGAAACGACGCAACAATGACCGACATGCGACTCGCCGACACGATGATTTTGACTATAAGCTGTTCATTACTACACGCAAATTTAAAACATTTAAGAATTCTGGCAACGACATTCATCCACAAGCGTGGCTTCATCAATTCTCTCATTGTTTTCCTCCCAACTGGTCATTAGAACACACATTAGAATTTATGTGTGGCTACTTAGAGAATGAACCAGCTGTAAGAATGCGGTCGGTCATTCACGATTGTCACAGTGAAGGAGAATTTTACCATGCCTTCCTCTCAGCATATTGGTCTCAAGCTGCACAAGACCGAGTAAAACATAGCATCATGATGATGAAACACTTTGAACAATCAGAATTTTCCAGTCTTGTCAAATATTTTGAAGACATGTTGCATAAGAATCAATATCTTTCAAACCCATACAGCCCTTCAGAACTCATCCGCATTTGCTTAATGAAATTGCCTGAACATTTAAGAAATATTATTTTAGCAGGACGTTGCAAAGACGACATTGAAGCTTTTCAGGGACTTTTACAAGAATTAGAAATTGACACTGACAATCGCGGACCGCGAAAACAGGAACACAACAATTACAGGTCACATCCGTCGCAATTCCGCGATGAAAGAAATAATAACTGGACACGACAAGGCTATTCTTACAACGTAAATCGTGACCAAAACAGACACCACCCGTATGCCAACCGGTGGCAGAATAGTAGTTACAGAGAAAGATCGCATTTCCGTAGTAACGAATATGACAGAGATTACCATAGAAATAGACAATATGGGAACCAAAACAATTATTATCAAGGGAGACAGAATAACTTCAGACGCAACAGTTCGGCGCACAGTTACGATTCAGGGAGAAATTCTCCACCACGTGTCGGACAAGGAAGAAACTACGGAACCTACCGACATGACGACAGACGATATATTCGTAACGACAGACCTGAATTGCATCAGAACTGGCGGGATTTAAACAGGGCAGGGCCTTCTCGGCAAGGTGAATTTGTAGAAGTTAGGTCTCCTAATCCCAATAACGACGCGCGCCAAAAAGGGACAGACAATGACTCTCACCGCAGGCAGCCGCATGCGCCGGCTGGTTCAGAGAAAAATAACATAGACGCTAACCTTGAGAAAAATTCCAGTATTCTTTACTGACGTATACCACATGATAATTGCGTTGAAGTTGAAACTCTGCGTACTAGGAAGAGTAAAGGTTTACACCACATTTCACATATAAAACCGTTTATTGAAAGATAATCTGTTTTTTAACTTAGTCTTTGCCATAAAACTTTCACTTCATGCATTAGTACAATTTGTCACACTGAGAAACTGTTAACATGTAACAATGTTTTGAAGTTAACTATCCCGTCTAGAACCTAGGGAACATTTTTAAACAGAAATTACGAATGCATTGTTATAGTGAACAGACGACACAATGTTGTTATTTGTAAATTCTTGCATGTTAGTTGCACGATTATGTAACGACTATAAGGCTTACATGCTTAGAACGTATACTGGTACTGCTAATGAGATTTTAAAGCAACATTTTGGTTTACTTGAAAATACATTCTGGATTTAAAGTACTTTCTGTGAGATACCAGAGACACAGTGGTTAGTTTATGTGACAGCTACACGATTTTATCACGACGCTACTAATGAGTGACAATTTACAATGTTGCTTTTGCGGTGTATCTGTTTTATATCTACACAGTTTTTCTGAATTATTCTGGAAAGTAGAACATGTTTTAGTAGGACCTTTTGTGGTATAGCTAGAATGAGACAGCCTTTTTCGTATCACAACAATACGTTACATTATAGTACTTTCTTGATCACGGTAAGGTACGTAATAACTACGATATCTATACGCAAAGCATTTCACTTTCGTTTATGATGACGTAAATACATTGACTTCAGCAGAACTTAGCTTTCGGAGGACGATAAGTACGAGACTTCCACAGAGATTATCTTACAACATGACGCACAGTTTAGCGCTACAGTACACGTATTTGAGTGATTAATTTCGCACTTAAAACATTTATTTTTTTGTTAAGATATTTGAAGTGCAATGATACAAGGGTTTTCCGTGATACATTTCATTCCATTGCTGTAATCTGTAACACCTGAGGGTATAATTACATTAATCCTCAGGGGGGTACACGCTCACTTTGTGTACCATGTGTTTGGCAAGCACAAGGAGCCCTAGCTAATATGGTATTTGCTTATACAACTTTACACATCGGTACCATATTTCTCTAACACACAAATTACACAGTTATCTGATCATTTAACTGAGAGAGACAAATATCAATTTTACTACATCAGTGACACATGTTTACGCAATTACACAGTTGGATAACTTCACACTTATGAAATTGTATTTTGTCTGTACTTTGTGCAATGTTCATATTTTTTCGGGACCATTGTGATACTATGAGAGCTTTGAATGATGTATTTGGTATGGGATCATGATTTTTAAAGTATGTTTGAGGTAGATGACACTTTTGAAATGAGCAGAGGATTTTTTTTAGGTTTTAAAATATTCAGAAAGCTACGACGATTTTGAGATGTGATTGATCTTTTATGATGTTATTATTACGACGACGATATGTATTATGCTGTTGAGGTATGTTTATGATCAATAAGCTGATGCTATATGAGGAATTTGATTATGCTATGTATTTATTATGATGAAATATTGAAGTGTCGTCGCAAGATTGATGTGTCGACGAATATATATGTGTAATAAGGTAAGGAATAATGAGTAGTGGTTAGGTACTCTGGTTTGTGAAAAAGGTTGTTGGAAACCAAGAATCGTACTTTAAGAGTTATGAAATGCATGTAAATGCGTGAATGTATTACAATGCCAACGGAAATTTTTTGGACACTGTTATATCAATAGGATTTTGTTTCTACAGATTTGTAACGCAAATTCTTGCCCTGTGAAATATTTTTATATGAGACTGTCACTGTAGCGGAAACTGCTGTCGTAAATATTTCGGGAAGAAAGGTAGGTCTCTGTAAGCACCCAGCTGCGCGACAGATGCCTGGAAAAAAAGCCATTAGTGTGTGCGTTTCAGAGGCGCAGGTGGAGAAGAAAAAAAAAAGGGAGGCCATTATCCTCGCTATTGACATTCCTTTGTAGAAAGCATCGTAAATAGGACACCCTCAAACTTGAAAACATGATTACACTGTAGAGTTCTTAATTTATGATATTTATTGAAATGAAATTATGAGAAACATTTTATGTCTATTGTCTTGCTAGTTGAAAGATTGTTTATTGCATTATGAAATGCCATATGGCTAGTGAATGACATTTCACGCCTTGCTTCACCTATTTTGTTTAATATCTAGTTTCTAACTGCACTGCAGCATTGGTTAAAATAAAATTTTATAGATGTACTAATATAAATATTTTCTGTCTACAGATCGAGTAAATAATAATTTTTTTCAAAAAAATGAGGGAGCACAAAAAGACATTTACCTTCACAGGAACTGCAATCATAGTTTTCTTTTCAAGTACTTGGTAATTTCTTTTGTAGAATAAATTGTTGTGATGCATCACTCTAGGGTTAAGATGTGACATAGGTATTAGACATGGGCATTTTTAGTGTAATATTTTTTCTGCTTGAACTTTGTCATGTTTAGGTATAAGTTATTTCATTTGCTGCTGCTGTTTGCCAGGCATAGTACTACTGAATTTTAATTTGTGTTACTCTGCTAAGCCAGTTTACTACTGATTTATTTTTCTTGTTTGCTGCTCATTGCCTTATATTAGTTGTAATTTATGCTGCTTGCTTCGCCATTTGTATTTTTGATCATTGCTGTTTGTGTTAATTGTTTTGTGCTGCTGCATTGCCTCGTCCTTTGGTTTAGCATCTGAGCTCAGTAGATTTAAGTTAGCTTAAGAGGGGGTAGACTATATAAGAGAATGAGTTGCGATGAACTGGATGAAATGCATTGAGAAGCTATAAGAAAATGGTTTGGCCAAAAAAAAAAGTATTTTGAAAGAGGATATGAACCAAAAAGGTAGGGTTTAGGGACAACAGGTTTAGGTAGGATTTTCTTGGAAATAAATGATGACGTAAGATAATGGAAAATAAATAATGAGGTAAGAAATATGTGAACATATAAATAGAGAAAGCATGCTTGGGTAGGATTTTTTTGGTGGAAACAAATGTTGAAATAAGACGAAAAATCTATGGATTGAAGTTTTAGGTTGGACTGCAGTACCAAATGTTACACTGAAAACAAACCCTGTCCTTTCCTTTTATGTTATCCCCCTATGTGTTTGTGTACCCTTGTGTATTTGTTTTCTTCCTGTCTCTGTGTACTGTTTCATAGAATTTTTTTCTCTTCTAATATTAAGCTACATTCACTATGATGAGGAATACTGTTATCCTCAAATATAATTTGCATTAATAATATGTTATTTACTTTGTAAAGATGTTTAGACATTATTTATCTGTTCTGTTTTGTTGCTCACGTGTGAAGTTGATGTTTCAAAAGTTATTCTGATCTTTTATGTAGGTACTTATAATTCCTGTCACACTGATGTATATGTCTATTTCTATTCTTTTGTAAAGCCTGTTTTACTACAAATGTTATCTGTATTGTTATTTAATGATGTATTTTGTACCTTTGTAATTGTATTCTCATGTTATAAAATTGTAATTGACACCAGTTCATCAAATTAAGTAACTTGTAAGTTACATTTCACTGCACACGTTTCTGTTGGTCATAGTATATGGACAATATGTGAGAAGTAGGGACTGATAGTGTTTGCACGTGTGTTAATAATTCAGCAAGGGACTCGTTAACAGCATTGCTGGTTCTAAGGACAATTAGAAAAAACTTTGTGAGTGCACAAGTGGTGGTTTATGGACTTGCTATATTCTCCGCAAGACTCTTTGATGGTGATTGTGGACCTACACAGTCGCAACAGATGGCTGCTGGCCGTCTCTACAAGGACTACAGTGGGTCTGCGTCTTTGATGGCCCACCAATACCATTATTTCCACAAGGACTGCAGTGGGTCTGCACCTCTGGTGGCCCACCAATACCATACTCTCTACCAAGACTATACTGGATCTGCTCTGTGATGCCCTACCTACCAATATTCTTCAAAACGTCGAATGACTCTGCTGTGAGTTTGCTCGGTTGTGACCCATTACCTGTCTGCATGACAAGAGTCAGCACTGTCTTTCCGTTGGAAGGACAACACTACTTCTTCAAGACAGCATGGAAATCCACTACTTCTGTGTGCATTTTCTATTACTGCTCAGACTTTGAAAAAAAAACTGCAATTTTACTATGATGAATGATCAGGACTGTCTTTATGGACTGTGAGAAAATTTTACCTTTTGACCAACATTGTATCAATAACTGTGTGCATTTGATATCTTTGTTATTGTAATCATGAAAAATTTTTTCAAATCATTATTGGCGTGCCCAAAACAATTTGTAAAATTTTTTGTGGGGAGCATGGGGGCTATGTAAGTAGGCTGTTTATGTTTTCTTATTGGCAACGTTACATAGCGCTCTGTATGAAAATCACTGGCTGTGCTGTGTGCAGTCTGTGGCTAGTTTGCATTGTTGTCTGCCATTGTAGTGTTGGGCAGCGGCAGCTGGATGTGAACAGCGCGTAGCGTTGCGCAGTGGGAGGTGAGTCGCCAGCAGTGGTGGATGTGGGGAGAGAGATGGCGGAGTTTTGAAATTTGTAAGACTGGATGTCATGAACTGCTATGTATATTATGAGTTTTCAACATTATTAAGGAAAATACACTGTTTGTTCTCTATTAAAATCTTTCATTTGCTAACTATGCCTATCAGTAGTTAGTGCCTTCAGTAGTTTGAATCTTTTATTTAGCTGGCAGTTGTGGTGCTCGCTGTATTGCAGTAGTTCGAGTAACGAAGATTTTTGTGAGGTAAGTGATTTGTGAAAGGTATAGGTTAATGGTAGTCAGGGCCATTCTTTTGTAGGGATTTTTGAAAGTCAGTTTGCGTTGCGCAAAAAAATTTTGTGTGTCAGTTTAAGCACAGTCACGTATAATTTTTCTAAGGGGACGTTTCAAAGAAACGGTTACAGGAGCGACAAGGAATGAGAGAGGAGAAATACTAATTGAGTTCTGTAATAAATATCAGCTAGTAATAGCGAATATTCTGTTCAAGAATCACAAGAGGAGGAGGTATACTTGGAAAGGACCGGTTGATAGGGGAAGATATTCGTTAGATTACATCATGATCAGACAGTGATACCGAAATCAGATACTGGATTGTAAGATGTACCCAGGAGTAGATAAACAGGGTGTAAATTTTAAGTTGACAAACCAGAATAACGCGAAAAATAAGCTTCACACACAAAAATGTATATAATCCAAAGTTGATTATTTTCGAGGGGGACATCTGCTGGTGCTAAAATTAGCCAGCCACCCCAGCCCCCTCGTTCAAATGGTTCAAATGGCTCTGAGCACTATGGGACTTAACATCTGTGGTCATCAGTCCCCTAGAACTTAGAACTACTTAAACCTAACTAACCTAAGGACATCACACACATCCATGCCCAAGGCGGGATTCGAACCTGCGACCGTAGCGGTCACGCGGTTCCAGACTGAAGCGCCTAGAACCGCACGGCCACACCGGCCGGCCAGCCCCCTGGGGGTGGGGCGGGAGGCAACTTTAAAATTTCAAATGGGAACCCCCATTTTTTATTGTAGAAACAGATTCTACATAAAAAAACTACGTACAGTTTGTCTTAAACATTTGTTTTGATTCTTGGTACTTGGCACTGTAATTCAAGAAAATTATTTTTGCGTGTAAAATGGTTACGGATAAATAAAAAATACTTATTTACTTCGTAAATTTTGAATCGCTAAAATTAAAACTCTTCCTCTCTCACCATAGGGCCGGCTGGTGTGGCCGTGCGGTTAAAGGCGCTTCAGTCTGGAACCGCGTGACCGCAACGGTCGCAGGTTCGAATCCTGCCTCGGGCATGGATGTGTGTGATGTCCTTAGGTTAGTTAGGTTTAATTAGTTCTAAGTTCTAGGCGACTGATGACCTCAGAAGTTGAGTCGCATAGTGCTCAGAGCCATTTGAACCATTCACCATAGGGTGCGGTTTCAGAGAGAGGAATAAGAGCTTTACAAATGTTGACCCAAATATTAATAAAGGAAAACACAAACAGTAGTTATGTACAAAGTCTAAACCACTACTTAATGGCGGGTCATGGCCCATCGAACATAGGCCGGTGTGAGGTGAAGGTTACACCATTAAGTTAAGTAGTGGTTTAGACTTTGTACATATGTACTGTCTGTGTTTTCCTTTTTTTCGTTTATAAATGTATAGCTACGGTGTTCTTTTAATCATTGACAAAGGTCTTCTTAGGCACTTGTGGGTTTTATTGTTCTGAAGAAGGTGTAGTTATCTACGCCGAAACCTAGGTTAAAACTAGGTGCTTTTTTCGCAATCGAGGCGGGTTTCTAGTTTTTTAATATATTAACCAACGATTGCTGACGCGCGGCGATGTTCAAGGTTCTTAAATTCTACACATTTTTTTATGTGCAGCTTATTTTGCGAGTTATTTTGGTTTGTCAACTTAAAATTTGCACCCTGTAGACTCAGATCACAATTTAGTAGTGATGAAGAAAGGCCGAAGTTAAAAGGATTAGTCAAGAAGAATCAATATGCAAAGAAGTGGGATACGGACGTACTAAGGAATGACGAGATATGCCTGAACTTCTCTAACGCTGTCGATACAGCAATAAGGAATAGCTCAGTAGGCAGTATGGTTGAAGAGGAATGGACATTTTTAAAAAGGGCAGTCACAGAAGTGGGAAAGGAAAACGTAGGTACAAAGAAGATAACTGCACAGAAACCTTGGGAAACGGAAGAAATACTTCAGTTAATCGATGAAAGAAGGAAGTACAAATATGTTCAGGGAAATTCAGGAATACAAAAATACAAGTCGCTTGGGAATGAAATAAATAGGAAGTGTAGGGAAGCTAAGACGAAATGACTGCACGAAAAATGTGAAGAAATCGAAAAGGAAGTGACTGTCGGAAGAACTGACTTAGCATATAGGAAAGCCAAAACAACCTTTGGTGAAATTAAAAGGAGGGGTGATAACATTAAGAGTGCAACGGGAATTCCGCTGTTAAACGCAGAGGAGAGAATGGCTAGGTGGAAAGAGTACATTGAAGGACTCTGTGAGGGGTAAGACTTGTCTGATGTGATAGAAGAAGAAACAGCAGTCGGTATAGAAGAGATGGGGTATCCAATGTTATAATCAGAATTCAAGAGAGCTTTGGTGAACTTAAGATCAAAAAAAGGAAGAAGGGATACACGACTTTTAATTAGAATTCTTTAAATCATTGGGTCAAGTAGCAAGAAAACGACTATTCACGTTGATGTGTAGAACGTGTGATTTATGATTTGGATGGGTTGGGTTGTTTGGGGAAGGAGACCAAACAACGAGGTCATCGGTCTCATCGGATTAGGGAAGGATGGGGAAGGAAGTCGGCCGTGCCCTTTCAAAGGAACCATCCCGGCATTTGACTAGAGCGATTTTTTAGGGAAATCACGGAAAACCTAAATCAGGATGGCCGGACGCCAGATTGAACCGTCATCCTCCCGAATGCGAGTCCAGAATGTGTGAATCCGGCGACATACCATCTGACTTACGGAAAAAATTCAGAAGACTGCAAGAACCGAGAAGTGCGAGAACTATCGTACAATCAGCTTAACAGCTCATGCATCCGAGTTGCTCACAAGAATAATATACAGAAGAATGGAAAAAGAATTGTGGATGCGTTAGATGACGACCAGCTTGGTTTTAGGAAAAGTAAAGGCACCACAGAGGCAATTCTGGCGTTGTGGTTGATAATGGAGGCAAGGCTAAAGAAAAATCATTCATAGGCTTTGTCGATCTGAAAAAATCGTTCGACATTATAAAATGGTGCAAGATGTTCGAAATTCTGAGAAAAATGGGGGTACGCTATAGGGAAAGACGGGTAATATAAAATATGAATAAGAGCCAAGAGGAAACAATATTATTGGACGACCAAGAACGAAATGCTCGAATTAAAAAAGGGTGTAAGAGAGAGAGGTAGTCTTTCGCCCCTACTGTTCAATCTTACATCGAGGAAGCAATGATGGAAATAAAAGAAAGGTTCAGGAGTGGAATTAAAATTCAAGGTGACAGAATATCAGTAATATGAAGCGCTAATGACATTGTCTTCTGAGTGAAAGTGAAGAATATTTACGTGATATGCTGACTGGAATGAACAGTCTAATGAGTATTGAGGGTAAATCGAAGAAAGACGAAAGTAATGAGAAGTGGCAGAAAAGAGAACATCGAAAAACTTAACATTTGGATTCGTGATCACGAAGTCCATGAAGTTAAGGAATTCCGCTACCTAGGCAATATTTAAGATAACCCATGACGGACGGAACAAGAAAGACATAAAAATTAGATTATCACTGGCAAAAAGGGCATTTTTGGCCAAGACAATTCTACTGCTATCGAATATAGGTCTTAATTTGAGGATGAAATTTCTGAGAATGTACGTTTGGAGCACAACAATTTAAGATAGTGAAATATGGAATGTGGGAAAATCGGGACAGAAGAGAATCGAAGCATTTGAGACGTGATGCTACAGACGAATGTGGACAGTTAGGTGGACTGATAAAGTAAGGAATGGGAGGTTTTGCATAGAATTTGAGAGGAAAGGAATATGTGGAAAATACTGACAAAGAGAAGCGGCAAGATGGTCGGACATCTGTTATGACATCAGGACGTGACTTTCATGATACTAGAGGGAGCTGTAGAGGGTAAAAACTGTAGGGGAAGACAGAGACTGGAATACATTCAGCAAATAATTGAGGCGTAGCTTGCAAGTGGTACTCTGAGATGAAGCGGTTGGCACAGGAGAGGAATTCGTGGATGGCCGCATCGAACCAGTCAGATGACCGATGACTCAAAAAAAATCGGTTTATTTATCGACTGCCAATTTTAATAGCAGTGCTCTTTTACAGTTTTACTTTACATATCGTGATTTGGAGATAGTCAATGGAGCTATGAACGCTAGAAAACTGAATACCAAGTGGAGAAATAGGAAGATTCCGCTTCTGGTTGAGTCCAGCGGAGGCAACCGTGTATAGGGACAAAGCCAGTGGACAGAGCACGGCGAGAAAATGATTTTCTCGTTTTAAGGAGAATCGTTTTCACATTAGTCACTCTCCACGTTCAGGAAGACATTCGGGGTTCGATGAATATCGCTTAAACACATTAATTCACGATGACCCACGCAATTGTACTTGAGAGCTGGCAGATATGGTGAACTGTGATCATTCCACCATCGTGGGACATTTGCATGCACTGCAGAAGGTTCAAGAATCGAGTGTCTGGGTATACCGCGTGATCTAACTCAAAATCATAAAAATCTGCAGATAGACATTGTAATGTTCCCTGGCAACACACACACTATTAATAAACTAAAATTTAATTGTGCTATATACGCCGCTATGAAGCAATTTGTATATACTGTAATCATTTAACAAAAATATTATTTAATTTTGTATAAATGACATTCGTTATTATTGTAATATTTTCTGTAATAATACTCTCGATGTATTTATGATTGTAATATTTCTAAACTCATAATGTAATTACGAAATGTGTCAATATCTGCGATAAGAAAAATGTAAAATACAGCCGCAGATTGCAAAGAGACAATAATGGTTGAGAGTCGTATAAATAGGAATACATAGTGTGCATTCTTTGTCTTCTTCCTCGAAAGCTGAGAGAGAGAGAAACCTGTGACGTAGCATTTTATGAATGGGTAGACTTCATTTGTCTGTATCTAGATTTAGCCGCCATCAGAGGAGAAATTACGAACTAATGTAGGTTGAATTATTGTTGTGGTCTAAATACATTATAATTTATCAAAAGTGTGCATTAATAATGTAAATTAGCTTGCCCATGTCATCTATAATATTTCTTTAAAGAATTTTAAGCATTTTTTAGCAATTATCGCTGGTGTTGCTGGGCTGTGCCGCGACCGAACGATTTGCAGTGGCGGCACATTTAAAAAATTGTTCCGCTAAGAAAAAATTAACCAAACCCGTAAATCGGGAGCAGATAAAAATTAGCAGTGAATTAAGAAAATGTTTTTCTTTTACAGCGATCCTGAGACTGACGGAATTTATTACTAGTTTCACATTTGTGCATTCATAGGCGGATAGTTAACGTTGAAATTTAACAATTCGTTGGTTCTTTCAAATAACTGAAATGTATTGTGAAGTGTGTTTTATCAATGATAATTATACGTCGGCTTGGCAATATTTAACCATTTTCTGCTAACAGAGACAGTCTTGTGTTCCATAGCTAACGCCGGGAAAGAATTCAGTAAATATTTAAAAAAAAAAACCACTGCATTTAGAAAATGTGTGCCAAGGCTGAAATATGTAAAAGATTTAATTCTCAACTAAATATTCTTAATCAGTTAATGTGAATTTATCAGTATGAGAGGGTTGACTAAGCTCAAGTAATTTTAAATGTACTTAATTCTGTCTAAATGAATTTTTATTACCACACGTAAATAAGGGGTTCTACAACAAAGTTCGTACTGACTAAAACGAAAGAAAGAGCAAATAAAAAAAAAACAATTTAAAAAGTAACATTTCCATCCCCCAACAAAATCATTTCATTTTTCTATTGTTTTTTTAATTTAATTTCATTAAAACATATGTTTGATCGCGATCAATTGGCTCATGAGCAACACAGACCATTCCTGTCCTGTATCGTTACTGGTGCCGAGAAAAAGTGTCTTTATGCTAACATAAGAAAAAGAAAGGAATGGTTGAGACCAAGCAAAGGAGCAACTCCCTGTTAATAGACCTACGCGTATCCGTAGTGTTATGGCCGTGTGGTTTGAGGCGCGCCATGTCACGGCTTGCACGGCGCCTCCCGCCGGAGGTCCGAGTACTTCCTTGGGCATGTGTGTGTGTGTGTGTGTGTGTGTGTGTGTAATTTAGTTTAAGTACTGAGTAAGTCAGTGACCGTTGACGTCAACAGTTTAGTCCTTTAGGAACGCAGACATTTGAACATTTTTGATAGTGTTATGCATCTGCTGGAACAGCAACGGTGTCGTGTACTACGAATTGCTTCGCCGAGGTGTAATCATCACTTATGACATTATTTTGAACAAGTGAGACGTGTTGCAGACTCCAAGAAAACGACCAGGATGATTGCTTGAATTGACGCTACTCCACGATAAGGCCAGCCCGCATTCTGCTAGACTGGAATAAAAGGAAAAAGCACTATACAGGAGTTCGGTTTGGAAGTCATATCGCGCCCACCATATTCACCTGAACTTGCGGTCTCAGATTTTCACTTTTTCCGTTCTCTATCGAACAACCTTCAAGTAATTTCCTTTCCCGACTAAAACGCGTCCCGAGCATGACTCGACGAGTTCTTATCGTCTTCACGTCAAAATCACGTGATTTCTACAGTCGCGGAACCGAAAAGTTACTGCAGCATTAGCAGACCGTTGTAAATAGTGAAGGAGAATATATTATTGACGATTAAATTCTCTGTCATGTGTATCTGTTGTGTTTATTGAACTAGCCGGCCGGTGTGGCCGTGCGGTTAAGGGCGCTTCAGTCCGGAACCGCGCTGTTGCTACGGTCGCAGGTTAGAATCCTGCCTCGGGCATGGATGTGTGTGATGTCCTTAGGTTAGTTCGGTTTAAGTAGTTCTAAGTTCTGGGGGATTGATGACCACAGATGTTAAGTCCCATAGTGCTCAGAGCCATTTGAATCATTTTTTTGTTTATTGAACTCGCGGAAGAACTCTTCGAACTTATCGACCAACCTAACGTATGGCAGCTGCATCCACTCAAGACGAACACGCTCTCGCAATTATGATGATAATGATGATGATGTTCGGTTTTGGGCTCAACTGCGCGGTTATCAGCTCCCGTACAAATTCCCAACGCTTGCTGAGTCCAAACTCGCCCCATTCATGAATGATGATGTAATGATGAACACAACACAAACACTCAGTCATCTCGAGACAGGTGAAAATCCCCGAACCCGCCGGGAATCGAATCCGGGACCCCGTGCTCGGGAAGCGAGAACGTGACCTTTCCTTTTTTTTTTTAAACCTCATTTTGTTCGTTTTCATTTGTTGTATCTGCTCTGGGCGGACGTCGAAAGACACCCGTTTCAGTTCGTTGTTGATCCATTAACTCAGTTTTTTTATTACTGAGGGCAGCTAGCCCTCTGACCGAACACGCTGAGCTACCGTGCCGGCTACTCGTTATTGATCGTTGTGTTTGGTCGTTGCGGACGTCGCAAGACATCCTGTTCAAGTTCGGTGGTTGATCCTTCCACTCAGTTTTTGATTACAGAGGCCAACCGGCTCTCTGACCGAACACGCTGAGCTACTGTGCCGGCTGACCTCGAGACCACGAGCTGCGGACCTCTCACAATGAGGTTATCTCCTTTTCACTGTACCTGGAGTTCATTCTTTCATCTCAGTATCATAGATCTGTACGTCAATCAATTGAAGCGGTAGAACGTGATAGTGCGCGGCCAGTAGTTCTCTCAGGACACTCTTCCGCAGCGGAACGTAGCGACCGCCTCTGCTCAGCGCGTGGGGTCGCTCTATCGTTCGCCGACTGGGACGCCGGTGAATCTGCTCGCAGGACACGTAGAGCGGCGTGCAGGATGCGACGTGCCTCTCTCCCTCCACCGCCGGTTTTTACCCGCTCCGGACTCGATGCAGCTATAGTCCCCTTTCATTAGTGGGAAACTGTTTTGCCCGATTGACCGGACATTCCTGCTTCTCGTTACTGGATCCTCCGACCATTACCAGTTTCGAATGTCAATGGGAGAAGGTTATGTCGTAACAAGCAAGAATATTATGAATTAGCCTGGCATTTTCTTCCTTTACTGCTGAATAATGAGCCACCGGTTGTTTTATGTCTTATTTCGCCTTTCTTGTGGCCGTCGTATGAATAAAAATGTCTAGAAGACAACACGCCATCAATCTCGACAACAGTTCGTGCCCAATTAGTTCCTGCCAGGCATTTAATGAGAACTCGTCTCAAAAGTAAAACAGAATCTTTCGTTAAGGGATCGCTAGTTAATCGCACATAAACAATACGAGAAAGCACCGCTGAATCAACGTAGTTCCTGCTTGTTCCACGAAAAATAGAGTGATCACTCGTTTCGAAATGCAGCTCTAAAAAAATGGGCGTCGTTATGGAGCGCGTAACAAAAATGTGCGGTATAACTTTCAGGAAATGTTCCACGCACACGAAAGGAAAAAAAAAAAGTTTTTATGGATGTTTGCTCGAAATGCTCTTTTTCCACGTTACAACTCATTTTTTGTAATTCGTTGATAGCCAGGCTCAAAGGGCTAATTTGCGATACTTTCTTACGGAATCGTGTGCCCGATCCCTCGAAGTATGTGCTTCATTAGTGTGATGAAACATTTACTCTGCGTGCGATGGAGGTTCCCTCATTTCTGCATAAATATTCTGCTTATTCTAACAAGGTAACCTCCCCATCGCACCCCCTCAGATTTTGTTATAAGTTGGCACAGTGGATAGGCCTTGAAAAACTGGACACAGATCAATCGAGAAAACAGGAAGAAGTTGTGTGGAACTACGAAAAAATAAGCAAAATATACGAACTGAGTAGTGCATGTGCAACATAAGCAACATTAAGGATATTCTGAGCTCAGGAGCGCCGTGGTCCCGTGGTTAGCGTGAGCAGCTCCGGAATGAGAGGTCCTTGGTTAAAGTCTTCCATCGAGTGAAAATTTGACTTTCTTTATTCTGGCAAAGTTATGATCCGTCCGTTCGTTCATTGACGTCTCTGTTCACTGTAATAAGTTTAGTGTCTGTGTTTTGCGACCGCACCGCAAAACCGTGCGATTAGTAGACGAAAGGACGTGCCTCTCCAATGGGCACCGAAAACATTTGCTCGCAAGGTCATAGGTCAACCGATTCCCCCACAGGACAACACGTCTGATATATTCTATACGACACTGGTGACGGCATGTGCGTCACCTGACAGGAATATGTTGTCGACCCATCTAACTTGTACACTTGGCGAATGGGTAAAAAGATTCTTCTACCTTGCCCGATTTAGGTTTTCTTGTGGATGTGATAATCACTCCCAAAAAAGTGATGAAAACATAAGAATTCGCCACATGAACTGCAACAAATGAATGCAACAGTTTCACAGTCGCACAGTTTTCCCTGTGCTCTGTCAAAACATATGTTTTTAACGTTTTCAAATTTTTCCGTGTGTAGACCGTCAAATCCTGCATGTGTCCAAGCAAATCTGAATATGTCCTGGAATTTTGGAGAGCGAAGTTGATTATGTTTGAGTGCCTTAACTTTGATAATAGTCTGAAAATAAAAATTTTTTCACTCGACGGAGGCTTGAACCAAATACCTTTCGATTCCAGCTGCTCACGCTAACCACGGGACCACAGCGCTTCGGAGTTTACAGTGTCCTTGATGCTGCCTATCTTGCGCATTGACTACTCAGTTTGTATATTTTGCTTATTTTTTTCATAGTTCCACACAACTTCTTCCTGTTTTCTCGATTGATCTGTGTTCAGTTTTTCAAGGCCTATCCACTGTGCCAACTTGTACTTAAATCTGAGGGGGGTGCGATGGGGAGGTTCCCTTGTAAGTAGGAGAATCCATGACAAATGGACAAGAAGGTGTGGACCGATTTTCTGACTTCTGCCTTCTCACCTAAATCTATCAGGCGTCCATTTTCGGGGGCATTTGAAAACTCTTGTGATTCGAATCTTCATGCCCGTAGTATACAATGCTAACTCGCTCGGACATACCCCATGGATTGAGAGTTTAAATGAATTTGCCTCAGACTGCAATTATATAATTTTTATTTTTATTGTATAAATCAAATCTATGTGTGGCATGTTTATTTTAGGACCATGTCGTGCTGTCGTCAAGAGTTCTGTAGTAAAGTGCACTCTCAAACCGGATACCTACCGCACTACTCGCGAAATGACAACCTCAGTGGCCGCCCACATTGACGGGTTGCGAGATGAAGTGTGACAGTGGTATGGTGCTTGGGTCACTACTAACGGTGAACATGTTGAACATTACAAGTGAGTAGCGTTTCGTATGTCATGCTAGTACGTTCTCTTCCTTTGCGTTTTCCACGTTCAATACACTGTGAGAAATTGTAGAAAAAGATTTGTTAGGTGGAAGTAAAGCACCTCCAGACTCTCTTTTATGTAACAGATTTTCTTCATCTTTATATGGGCATTATAAAAGTTTGCTCGTAACTTTGGTAATTCCTGCATAACGTGCAATAGGAAACTATTGAAGAAAAGGAATTACAAGATACGTAGTGTGAACTGATCATTTTCTTATACTGAGATGACAAAAGTCATGCGATACCTCCTAATATCGTATTGGCCCTTTGTTTGCCCGGCGTAGTGCAGCAAATCGACGTAGCGTGGAATCAACAAGTCGTTGGAAGTTCCCTGGAGAAATATTGAGCCATGTTGCCTCTGTAGCCGTCCATAACTGCGAGAGATTTGCCGGTGCAGGAAGTTGTGCACGAACTAACCACATCATTCGCTCGAATGGTCCAGAAAGTAGTTCGAACCAATCGCGAACAGTTGTGACCCGTTTACATGGCGCATTGTCATCCATAAAAGTACCGTCTTTGTTTGGGAACATGGAGTCCACGAATGGCTCTATATGGTCTCCAAGGTTAGGTTAGGTTAGTGTTGTTTTAACGCCTCGTCGACAACGAGGTCATTAGAGACGGAGCGCAAGCTCGGGTTAGGGAAGGATGGGGAAGGAAATCGGCCGTGCCCTTTCAAAGGAACCATCCCGGCATTTGCCTGAAACGATTTAGGGAAATCACGGAAAACCTAAATCAGGATGGCTGAAGACGGGATTGAACAGTCGTCCTCCCGAATGCGAGTCCAGTGTGCTAACCACTGCGTCACCTCGCTCGGTATATGGCCTCCAAGTAGTGAAAGACGTGTATCTTTCTATTGTCTATTGTCAATCACAATTTATGAAAGATTTTTATATTTTATTAATAGGATTAAGTAGGAATAATTAATATTTGTCATTTTGGAAATAATTGTGGTATCAGGGAATATCTGCACCAAAGTATTGTTGGCGGGAGAGACCGCACATTGATATAATTTTAAAAAGGGCGGGAGAGACCGCGTATGGATACATTTTAAGAAAAGAGCGGGAAAGACCGCGCATTGATACATTTTGTAATGGTAGCAGGGATTGTCCGCACCAGAAAGCATTGTTGGCGGGAGAGACCGCACTTTATCGTTCTTAGGAAGTCAGTAGTAAGCCAGATGTGAAGCGAGTCGGTAGCAGGTCTGAAGCGAGAGGTTGAGAGGAGCTGTGTGCTGCCAGTCACCAGCTATGATTTACAAGAGATTATAAACGGATGTACAGAGACATCATCTAACTATTATCATAAGAGGAACTAATATTATTGAATTAATTTTTTGAGAAACTCAAGACTACTGAAGGTATGTTTGCGCATTGCTAGTTGTAAGATTATTGTAAAAAGTAAGACCCAGATGAACGTTTGTAAAATCATTTCATTACCAACAGTAAATATTTGAAGAATCGTTTTCAGAATATAATAAATTTTTGCCAGCAATGTTGCATTACTGATTATAATGCATCCCAAAAAACCATCAACGTAAAACTTTGCAAAATTTTATTACTGTCAAGAAAAAGTTTAACTATGAACGTCAGCTTTGGTAATAAATACAGCCACTTATTATGGCAGCCCACCAGCAGCTAATAGAGTATAGTAAAACAGAGTAAGTATATT
Source organism: Schistocerca nitens (assembly GCF_023898315.1). Taxonomy (NCBI): domain Eukaryota; kingdom Metazoa; phylum Arthropoda; class Insecta; order Orthoptera; family Acrididae; genus Schistocerca; species Schistocerca nitens. The sequence continues at coordinate 243,524,466 of NC_064615.1, read as the reverse complement.
CATGTCGCAGTTCGATGTAGCAGTCAGATGGCGATCCATTAACAGTAAAAAAGGTAAGGAACAGTTTTAGGTTGTTGCAGGTAACAGCATTTAAATTTGTATGGGAAGATTGCACTTATTATTATTGAGAAAGAGAACTAATTTCAAAGGGAAGATTTCATTTGTTATTATTAAGCAAGAGATAGAAATCTGAAGGAAAGGTTTCATAGGTTATTGTAGAAGGGAAGGTTGCGTAACAAAAGAGTTACAGAGGAGACGGGAAGGTTTCAGTAGCCGAACACAATCATTTCCACTCAATGTTCGGTTCAGCTGGACCAGAGGACCCAGTACATTCCGTGTAAACGCTGCTCACACCATTATGGATCCATATGAGCTTGTACAGTGCCTTGTTGACAACTTCGGTTCACGGCTTCGAATACAACCATCAGCTGTTACTAACTGAAATCGGGGTTCATCTGACCAGGCCACTGTTTTGCAGTGCTCTAGGTTCCAACCGATACGGTCACGAGTCCAGGAGAGCCGCTGCAGACGATGTCGTGCTGCCAACATGGTCATTCGCGTCGGTCGCCTGCTGCCACAGCCCATTAACGCCACATTTCGCCGCACTGTCTTGACGGACACGTTCATCGTACGTCCCACAGTCGTTTCTGCGGTTACTCCGTGCGGTGTTGCCTGTCTGTTAGAACAGATATCTCTACGCAAACGCCGTTGCTCTCGGTCGTTAAGTGAAGGCCGTCGGCCGCTGTGTTGGCCGCGGTCAAAGGTGATGCCTGAAACTTGGTATTCTCGGCACCCTCTTGACTCTGCGGATCTCGGAGTACTGAATTCCCTAGCGATTTCCGAAATGGAATGGCCCATGCGTCTAGCTCCAACTACCATTCCGCCTTCAATGTCTGTTAATACCCGTCGCGCGGCCATAACCACGTCGGAAATCTTTTCACATGAATCACCTGAATACAAATGGCAGCTCTGCCTATGCACTGCCCTTTTACACCCAGCGTACTCGATACTACCGCTATCTATGTACGTGCACCTCGCTATCCCACGACTTCTGTCACCTTAATGTGGTTCACGTCCATTACTGCCAGCTGCAAGGACGTGGTGACAGTGATTCCAACTCAGCTGGATAGAGGCCTCGAAAAGTACTACAGGCGGGCAGCACTAGCTGTAACTTATTTGCAATAATGGTTGCTTTTGGGTAATGCATGTCATGGAAATTTTCGAAAATATTTAAATTTTATTCTGAATAATACACCAAGAGGCGACAACATAAACACCGAAGTTGTCAAGTATACATTAAATCTTATAGAATATTCTTCTCCTTATCAAGAAACGGTGGAGGACAAGGGAAGAAATTCCCAACAACTAGAAACTGCTCATAGTGACACATATAGCAAACAGTGTGAGGACTAAAGAAACGCTTCTTTATTCAACACTGGATAAAAAATAGCAGTTTTGGAAAACATCTTGTTGGAAAAGAAAAATGTGTTCACACGACACATTTGTCATCCGGAATTTAATTGAAAACGTGTCGAATGTAATAGGGAAATACATCCGTTGTTTACTGACTACATGAAAATCTTTTATAATGTTCACAGGAGAATGTTGTGGAAACTAGTACCTAGACAGCAGAGACATACAACAGTACTTACGGGTAATCCTTAAAATCTCTCGCTACTCCAAAATTGACATCGCCGGAAAAGAGAACGTCGAAATCACAAATATACTGCGACAGCGATGCAGTTTGTCTCCAATATTTTTTTATATCTATGTTGATTATATGGTGAGCAAATGGCTACAACAAAAAGAGTTTTACACTGATAACTTTAACACACGAAATTACCTAATGACAATACTCTTTGCTGATGGCTAATTTCTTGTAGCGACACTGCAGAGAGCCTTCAAAATTCCACTTGTAAAACAAATACAGTTGCCAAGAGCTATAAGTTAACATTGTCGGCCGAAAAAACAAGAATCATGATTTGTAAGAATTAAGACCCTTTCCTATACAGAATTGTAACAAGTAGAAAGAGTAAATGAATTAAAATACTACATTCAACACAAATCAAAAATGGGAAACTTTGAAGGATTACATTAATGGAAACATATGCAAGACAGAATAAAATATGAGGCAAGAAACCGCCTTGAAGTTATACAAAACAGTGGCAGTACCACTTTTACCTTATGGCTGCTAGACTTGAAGAACTACAGCTGGAAATGGACGAAGAACACAAGCTGCGTAAACGACGTTTTTAAGAAGTGCAGCTGTCTGTAAACTGTCCGACATAACGATTACTTATAGACGAGAACTAGTAATGTAGATATAAATGGAGAGGCCACAAATCTGAATGAAAATAGGACGCCCAAAGCAGTAATGAGTTATCAACCAACAGGGATAAGTTCTACAGGTCAAAGAACAAAAAGATAAAAAGATCCAATAGGAACTAGACACAGACAACAAAGGCACCGAACATACAGACGTAATAGGCAAATGCCTAATACTTGAATAAATAATAATAAGGAGGACAGTTTATATGCTATAATATCTTACCTTCGCTTAGAAATTGAACAAGTCAACTCACTGAAGAATTGCAAGGCCTTCTCATCTATATTAACGACATAGGAGGCAATCTGAGTAGCCCTCTTAGATCGTTTGCAGATGATGCTGTCATTTACCGTCTTGCAAAGTCATCAGATGACCAAAATGAATTGCATAATGATTTAGGTCAGATATCTGTATAGTGCGAAAAGTTGCATTTTACCCTGAATAGCCGGCCGGAGTGACCGAGCGGTTCTAGGCGCTTCAGTCTGGAACCGTGCGACCGCTACGGTCGCAGGTTCAAATCCTGCCTCTGGCATGGATGTGTGTGCTGTCCTTAGGTGAGTTAGGTTTAAGTAGTTCTAAGTTCTAGGGGACTGATGACCACAGAAGTTAAGTCCCATAGTGCTCAGAGTCATTTGAACCATTTTTTTTACCCTGAACAAGGAAATGTGTGAAGTAATTCACACGAGTACTATAAGAAATCCACTAAATTTCGGTTACGTACTAAGTCACAAAACCTGAAGGCTGTGAATTCAGCTAAATGCTTAGGGATTACAATTACAAATAACCTAAATTGGAACGATCACAAATATAATGTTGTGGGTAGAGGAAACCAAAGACTGCGATTCGCTGGCAGAATATTTAAAAGGCGCAATAGGTCTACTAAATAGATTGCTTAAACCACGCTTGTCCGCCCTATTCTGGAGTATTGGTGTGCGGTGTGCGGTGTGGGATCCGCATCAGGTGGGACTGACGGATGACATTGAAAAAGTTCAAAGAAGGGCAGTTCGTTTTGTATTATCGCGAAACAGGGGAGATAGTGTCACAGACATGATACGTGAATTGGAGTGGCAGTCATTAAAACGAAGGCGTTTTTCGTTGCGACGGTATCTTCTCATGAAATTACAATCGCCAGTTTTCTCCTCCGATTGCGAAAACTTCTGTTGGTACCTACCTACATACGGAAAAATGATCATCACGATAAAATAAGAGAAATGAGGGCTCGCACGGAAAAAATTAAGTGCTCGTTTTTCCCGCTTGCCGTCCGAGAGTGGAACGGTACAGAGACAGCTTGAAGCTAGGTCATTGAACCCTCTGCTAGGCACTTTATTGTGAATGTAGAGTACTTACATAGAATTAGAAGGCTGTATCAGGATGTTTCGAATGATTCCGGATTTTTTGTGACCGGTATATGAGGGCTATTCGGGAAGTAAGGATCGATAAATCGCGAAATGGAAGGCATAATAAAAATCACAACTCTCTTATTTGAAGCTGTTCGCTGTACCTTCCAGCCACTTTTCTACAAAGTCGCCGCCCCAACTTAGACACTTGTCATAACGTTGTATCAACTTTCCAATATCCTCGTCATAGGAAGCAGCCGCCTGTGCTTTCCGCCCCTTATCTATGCCGGTCTGCAGTTTGTTGTCTGTGCAAAAATGTTTTTTTCATAGCCAGTGGTTCATCTGAGCAGAGACGAACATCAGAAGGAGCCAAGTCTGGGTTGTATTGTGGATGATCAAACACTTCCCACCGAAAACGCTACGGTGTCCACTTTGCCCCTGCAGTGTGCTGCCGAGAACTATCACGAAGAAGGAAACGCAGACAGATACGTAATATGGGGTTGCGGGGAATCAGACGAACCCTGTCAGCGGGCACCCAAACACTGTGGGCACACTATTGACCTAGGCATCTTTACGTGTTCAATGTGTGCTCAGAACTGAAAAGAGCGATGTGACGAGATCGACAGGTATACTATATCTACATCTACGTGATTACTCTGCGATTCACAGTAATGTGCATGGCAGAGGGTTCAATGAACCACCTTCAAGCTGTCTCGCTACCGTTCCACTCTCGAACGGCACGCGGGAAAAACGAGCACTTAAATTTTTCTGTGCGAGCCCTGATTTCTCTTATTTTATAGTGATGACCATTTCTACCTAAGTAGGTGGGTGCCAACAAAAGGTTTTCGCAATTGGAGGAGAAAACTGGTGATTGAATTTTCGTAAGAAGATCCCGTCGCAATGAAAAACTCCTTTGTTTTAATGATTGCCACCACTCCAATTCACGTACCATGTCTGTGACACTATCTCCCCTATTTCGCGATAATTCAAAACGAGCTGCCCTTCTTTGTACTTTTTCGATGTCATCCGTCAGTCCCATCTGATGGGGGATTTGTGTGACTAATCGTGTAATCGAAAATTAGGCGATTTCTTTTAGTACTCATGTGAATAACTTCACACTTTTCCTTATTCAGGGTCAATTGCCACTTTTCGCACCATACAAATATCTTATCTAAATCATTTTGCAAGTCGTTTTGATCATCTGATGACTTTACAAGACGGTAAATGACAGCATCATCTGCAAACAATCTAAGACGGCTACTCAGATTGTCTCCTATGTCGTTAACATAGACCAGGAACAATGGAGGGCCTATAACACTTCCTTGGGGAACGCCTGACATTACTTCTGTTTTACTAGATTCATTGTCCAATACATCTGTGCAAAGCTTCATCGGATTTTCACTGCCGTTCCATTTCGCAACCTATCGGACCTTACTTTCCGAACAGCCCTCGTATATGACAGTCAATGGCTGCTTCTGAATGTTAACGTATTACTGAAGTCGTTCCACATTAGGTGCGTTTCCAGGATTCGGTTTCCTCTGTTTGTTAGTATGTATCTGAGCCCCCCACCCCCAACAAACACACGGAAATATAAGGTTGATGCTCACTTTTAGTGTGCATCAGATGCCTACGCTTTTAATAACAATTACAATACAATGTATTACATGTGTTATACAACAATAATTTCTTTTTATCAGTGCGTAGTACATGGTTTTACCGTAATATCCAAGAAATTGTGATTCAGGAAAATATAACATTTGAAACTAATTGTTTCGAAAATTTGAGAAATACATGTGTCGTGCAACTGAGAATAATATAAGAAATATAATAGTAACAAACTCTCACAGCCGGCCGTTGTAGCCGAGCGGTTCTAGGCGCTTCAGTCCGAAACCGCACTGCTGCTACGGTCGCTAGTTCGAATCCTGCCTCGGGCATGGATGTGTGTGATGTCCTTAGGTTAGTTAGGTTTAAGTAGTGAGTCTAGGGGACATGACCTCCGCTGTTAAGTCCCACAGTGCTAAGAGCCATTTGAACCATTTGAAACGGTCGCAACAATGAGAATGTGGTAATTAGTATAAAGTGAAGTTTGCACTCACTTTTATGTGATTTCAGTAACACAGGGACAGTACGAACTTCCCCTCATCGATTTCTGATAGCGTATGTAGTGTACGGCTAGGACATCAACATATGTAAAAGATGCAACTCTCAGCCGTTTTCGAGAAAATAGAGTTTGAAAATTTTAGATATGCTTATGTACTGTAGTTTATATGATCGATAAATTTCAAGGAGTCCGCAGCCGAGCGAGAGAGCGCTCAGTTTCACATGCACGAGGTCTTTGGATCGAATATCCATGCCTGCCCTTTTCTCGTTCCCACGTAATTCTAACAACAGATATGTTATGACTTTGTAAATTATCAGTATTTAATGATTCACTTATTATTTTCATAATTTTCATCCAGGAAAAGGAGAAAATTTTTGGAAGGAGATTGAAAATAAAAAAGGATACACAAGAGTTTCCAATCAAATCAGAATATTCAGTTTATTTGTTTTATTGCCTCGTACATTCGTAACAAGTATAATGTGTAGGCTCCGGAGCACCACACGAATCAGGATGATACTGATCATAGAGACATGGTAAACAATTATCATTGCAACGTACAATGCTTGTAACTAACGCGGAATTTTTGCATGTGAATAGCTTTTTCAGTGCACCTTTTGCAAAACAAATTTGGTTTACATCCATAAACGGTTCTTGGTCCTCACACAATTTCGTGCCGTACCACGTACATAGGGTGTTAGAGCGGAATGAAAAAAAGGTATTGGTAGGGACATTCGATTTAGAAACTTCGAGATTATGAAACGCGTTTGCAAAATCCATAAATACTTAAGGCTATACAGAAAGCGTAAAATTTCCAAACTCGATATTCTCGAATATGGTTGGTTGTTGCGTTTTCCTGTTTACATATGTTGTAGTCGTGCGCCAAACGCCCTGTCAATGTGAATCAAATCGGTCCATTGTAACCACTACGATTATGAAAATAATGACCATGTGAGCAATTAAATGAGGGGAATGCTGTTTCTTCCCGTCGCTTTCACTTACGTTTGGGGAAGTCAGTCCTTTTCCTTTTTCTTACGCGAGGTGCTTTCCCATTCTGACTTTCCTTTCATCCAAGCCATTTGTCGTTGCTTCAGTAACTACATGGGGACAGCTTTCAAAACCGGAACTGGATACAACAACAACAAAAAGATTGTAGTGACTTTATTTCACAGATACTATAACGGACTTATACTTTCGGATAACTGAAATAAATAACTGATGACTCGTGTTCCTCGTGTACAAATTGTCTGGGAAAAAGCAGCGGTTGCGAAAGAGAGAGAGAGAGGGAGAGAGGGAGAGGGAGAGAGGGAGGGAGATAGATAGAGAGAGAGAGAGAGAGAGAGAGAATCAGTTATAACGGAACCTAACTGCATGTCTATTTCTACGCAATAACGATAGAAAGAATTTTAACAAATGACAAAAACTGTAGAATAGTTAGGGAAATTGCAGATAATGATATTAAATACTTTTTGGTTTAGATTTCAATGGTTGTAGAAAACGGTCACCAGGTCACGGTGGAAGCGAACAGTACTGCATAGTTGTTAATCAATTCCGAAGATAATTTACGCAATAATAAATGCAAGACAATTAGGCGGGAATCGGCACAATAACTGTGGCTCGAGCTCAGACTCAAAATCACAGCTAGAAACATGAAATAAGCTAATTGTGGAATCAGTAAAGCAAATTGAGCTAAGCACATGCAGTTGACTGCTAATTGTTTGGCATTCATTTTGCGTAATAAGTAGCTTCGAGCAGCCTACCATAATGAGCTACTGTTAACATTTCTACTATTGTATTTGTCCCTAAATAAATGTTTTCTGTTACGCAAAAACGAGTCTTATTAGTATGTAACTTTCATTAAGTAACTACTGATTAACTGTTGTGTAATACTGTCACGCATTTTGGAAATGAGAGAAGAAATTATTGATCATACAAAGAAATTAAAGCATTCTGATCTAAAATAATCTTTAAAAACTCACTGAAGTTACTTTTTCATAATCACTAAATATTAATATCATTTTTTTTAAGTAAAGATTTTGCTGAGCAACGAAGTCCGTTGTCTTTAACTATCAGTCTCAATTATTTTTAAGTTTTGCTAATTTTCATTTTTTAAACAAATTATGAACACTAAATCAGCTCAGCAATTTTAGTCTTTTTATCATTAACAGTGATACTCGTTTTTAATTAATAATGACAGAATAAGACCCTACTTGGTAATTGTGCAGATTCAAGCACTTGTAATACAGCGTTAATGTTAAGTTGTTAATTATTCATAAACTGAAGCTACTACGCTGGCTAACCTTGATGCACTTCCAAATATTAAAGTTGGTCTGATTTTACTTCAGTGGTTGGCTTTTGGTGCTGCGTAAGGTAATAATCGATTTACAATAAACAATTTTGGACCTACAGTGGTCTTCTTTCGTATTAGTTCCTCTTGATGCTTTTTACACCGTTCCCAGTTAACACCGCAATTGCGCCTCGCCATAAAATGCAATTCTTCCAGTTTGGCACCTTGCAATGTGATGCACCACATGCAACTAGCAAATATTACGCTTGAGCGCTTCTGTTACCCTTGACTGCACAACAGCTTGTGCCCGACGCAACAACGTACACTTCCGCACACAGTGACAATGTTCCCTACTTCAAATATACACTTTTTACTGTTCACGGCAGCAAATCGTCCTGACTAGACCAGCGTGTATACTAAAAGTTATTACATAATTCTTTTTTAGATATTGCGTTTAAATTACATAATGATAAACATTCATAAGAAAACATTGAAAAATATATTACATAAAAATTACTCCATAACTCAAAATTACTGCACTAATACTGCGAAAATGACTTACGTTAGACACTGTGTTGTAGTGTTACAACAGTTTTCTCTGATGAAACAACTTTTATGAATCGTGGTCAATTGAATCGGAATATAAGTTTTACAAATCAGTGGACAGTTCGCATTGGTCAAGCCACGTCGAGCATCATCTGCAAAAGTAATTATTCCATACTGCCAACAAAATATTTCCTTATGTTTCGGTGAATCAAGTGTTTTTGCTATAGGAAACCGATTTCTCATTAAGGATTTTGGAATAACTGCCTTTGTAATCTTAATCTGAGGTATATACCTTGAGATATTATCGTTGTTCACTAGTTTTTAAGCCATTTTGATTTTTGTCGAATACAGCGCCATCTATCAAGCAAAGAAAAAAAATAACAACAAAAGTTACGTATTTTTACCGGAGAACCCGGATCCACAGTAAAAAACATTGGGGTCCTATCGAATATTTCAAAGTTTACCCTCCTCTTGCCTCTGGGGATGGGACGAGGGACGAATCTGGTGTCACTGGACGTCCCCATCCAGACGAACAACTTTCATTACATTTTATTAATCCGATTTGTAGTTTTCTGAATTTCCAAAACCAGTTTTAAATGCCTCACCCTGAGTATATTTTGAAGAGACGGTTCATATGGCTCTAAGCACTATGGGACTTAACACCTGAAGTCATCAGTCGCCTAGACTTAGAACTACCTAAACCTAACTAACCTAAGGACATCACACACATCCACGCCCGAGGCAGGATTCGAACCTGCGACCGTTGCAGCAGCGCGGTTCCGGGCTGAAGCACCTAGAACCGCTCGGCCATACTGTGAGCAGCAATCGTCCTACAACAGTTCGTTGTGAAGGCACATTTACCTCTGAAGTTCTCTCTCCGTTAAGAATGACATGCTGTGTTGTGTTTGCTTGGAACTCTCCAATCCAGTCATACAGCTGGACCGAAATTCCATATGCTCGTATTTCGTTTATTAGGTGGCAATGTAGAGCTCTGTAAGTCAAGCAGCACGGCGTAAAGTCGGTCGCTGGTATCTACTGCTTCCAGGGTCTCTCAGGGAACAGGGTAAGCTCCACTCTTTTTTTCCTCTATGCCTGGGCAATACGAAACTGTTTACAGTTGCACAAACAGAAAGTAGGCGGTTACCGTGTAGCGCGTGTGCGACCTGTTACATTCCACACGTAGCTCAGAGAATGCCACTCGGGGTCTTTGGCGCGGTGCTCGGGACTAAATTTGTCTGATTACGGGAGCAGACGTGTGAACACTTGGAACCCGCAATTAGGTAGCCGCCTCCGAAGCCACACGTAGTGTCTAAACACAGGCCTCCACATCCTCCGCCGGCTTTCGATCACGCGTAATTCCAGGTCTGAGGCCGAATTATTACACACGGCAGACCTTACCGCCGAGGCAACAATTGAACTCTTTGGCCGTTAAATAACGTGCAACGTACTTCAAATAAACAGGTTACCTGGGAGGTTTCTTATTACGGTAACCGCGTTCTGTATGTCCGAATTAGTAATTAGTACTGGGTTTATGGCTTGCTGTGCCGTGTAGGTGCGAGAAACCGAACGGGGAACGCATCAGTTATAGTGATTACACGACATTACAAATAATTCAGTATCATATACGACCGGGACCCTTCCGCGTGTGTTTATCGGAACGGAATATCACACAGTGGTCCGAGAAACCACTTCTCGTTTCCTTTTTGCTTTGTTAGAACGGAATAAGATCGTATCAGTTTCCATCTCGACAAACTTTCGTGTTCGCATTGAAAATGTTTATGCATCAGATGCTTAATCGTCAGATGAAATGAACACTGGTTGTTTACAACCGTAATTATGCGGCGTAAGCCAATAAAAGTCGATAGGACGTTGCATAATGCATTAACGGCCGTTTGCTACCGGAAGGTATGCAGCATTTGTACACGGCGCTATTAAGACACTACACGGAAAGGTAATCATGCCATGGCCTCAGAGAAACCACGCGTTTAATCAATTTGCTTGTTGTTACTGTGCCACGAAATCAGTGCGGCAGATAGCTTGAAGTATAGGAAAGCAAATTATATTTTTATTGTCATATCATCTTCGGAACACGTTATCTTCCATAGTGGATTAATTTATACTTTTAGACTAAACAGTCCCTTTGCTAGCTGTCTTGTTTGCTAGCAGGCCGGAATGGCCGAGCGGTTCTAGGCGCTACAGTCTGGAACCGCGCGACCGCTAGGGTCCCAGGTTCGAATCCTGCCTCGGGCATGGATGGGTTTGTTGTCCTTAGGTTAGTTAGGTTTAAGTAGTTCTAAGTTCTAGGGGACTGATGACCACAGCAGTTAAGTCCCATAGTGCTCAGAGCCATTTTTTTTGTACGTAGCTGTAACCTCCCAAAAGTTGTGAATAATAAACGACACAGGTGGTACAGGGTGGAATCGGCACAAAGACAGTCGTCTCTGTGCGGTGTAGCGTGTGCGTATGTGCCTTTATTGCAGACAGGAAACACAATATTAGTGAAAGCGCGTGTTGCGTAGAAAAACCGAGACTGTAACAACGCCACACGGAATACAGTTATCATGTGATCCAAAAACAAAATTCTGTGCGTACAAGGAAATGGGCCTCTCTAATCATCAAATCGCCAAGAAGTTGGAAATAGGAAATTTGTGGTAAGGTCTTATGGGAGTAAACTGCTAAGGTCATCGGTCCCTAAGCTTACACACTATTCAATCTAACTTAATTTACACTAAGGACGTCACATACACCCATGCCCGAGGAAGGACTCGAACCTCCAACCGGAGAGGGGGGAGAGAGGGGGGGGAGAGACCCACGCGGACCGTGATAAGAGACCGCGCGGCTACCCCGCGCGGCCCAAGAATTTGAATCGTTCACGTATGGTGATTGATAATGTCGTTAGATTGGGCGCAGAAAGTATGGACAAAGTAGAAAATTATCTGAGGCATCGAAACGGCTACTTTTGCGCCAAGCAATGGCCACAAACTGTTATTCTTCAGAATTTGTTGCTGATTTACAGATGTCAGAAACTGTCAGAAGTGTACGACAAATCTGTAAATCATTTCTTGCTTGGCTAAACACTAGAATGAACTCTGACATGTAGTCTGAGACGCTACAGCAGAACTGATTAGAGTGTATGTGGACCTTGGCGACGAAAGTCTAATTTTTCAACAAGATAATGCATCCTTGCAATTTTTTGCTACAGCCAAAAAGTGAACTGCAGATAAAATATCGATGCCTTTGCCGGGCCTGCACGTAGCCCGGATTTGAAAACCGTGGAAAACTTTGGGCAACATTTGCAAGGCGTAATTATCGCAATGGAAGACAATTTGAGATCGTATGCGGGCTGAAAACAGCAATTCGAGAAAACTAGGTGACAATTTCACTGAAAGATCTACGAATCCTAACAAAATCAATGCCGAAGAGAATTTTTGAGGTAATTAGGAAGAACGGAGGGTACACAGAGTACTAGCAATGCACTAACTCAGCAGGATGGTGAGTTCCTTGACACCAGTTTCCATCCAGAAAATGCAAACTCTTTATTTTATTACTCGTATTTTGAAAGAAACTATGTAATCCCATCATTTTTGTTAATGTCTTACATGTATCTCCTGCTTTCATAATAAATTCAGTAATGTATGTTTCAGACATTGTATTATTATTTTCTTAGGAACTTTGCCTTTATACTGATTTCCACTACTGTACAAACATTTTGTAAATGTCCCTATGGCAACGCGTCTTCCTAGCTCTATAGATGGATAATGTTTCCGCCTACAGTCATTTGCGTTTCGCAGTTGAAAAATGTCAAAAGCACTGCCAGCTGTCAGGGATTTCCTTAAGTTGAGTTTTATAGTGGTCAAGAATAAAAGTATTAAAACTTCGTGCATGATGCGGCATCTTTTCGCATAGCTCATTACTTATGACGTCATATCTCTTGCACTAACGCAACGATGTATTTGTATATCAAACAATGGAAAAACCAGTATGGAATGTAACAATATTCCCGGTCAGAGTGGCCGAGCGGTTCTAGGCGCTTCAGTCTGGACCCGTGCGACCGCTACAGTCGCAGGTTCGAATCCTGCCTCGGGCATGGATGTGTGTGATGTCCTTAGGTTAGTTAGGTTTAAGTAGTTCTAAGTTCTATGGGACTGATGACCTCAGATGTTAAGTCCCATAGTGCTCAGAGCCATTTGAACCACTTTTTTTGTAACAATATTATGAAAAGGAAAGTTGCTATTCACCATTTAGCGGAGATGCTAAGCCACAGATAGGCACGACAAAAAGACTGCCACAATTAAAGCTTTCGGCCATTAAGGCCTTCGTCAACGATAGACATACATACGCACACACACACACTCACGCAAACGCAACTCACACACGCGACTGCAGTCTCAGGCAACTAAAACAAGGTATGTGGTTTCAGTTGCCTGAGACTGCAGTCGTGTGTGTGAGTTGCGTTTGCGTGAGTGTGTGTGCGTGTGTGTGTGTGTGTGTGTGTGTGTGTGTGTGTGTACGTATGTGTGTCTATTGTTGACGAAGGCCTTAATGGTCGAAAGCTTTAAGTGTGACAGTCTTTTTGTTGTGCCTATCTGAAACTTATCATCTCCGCTATATGGTGAGTAGCAACTTTCCTTCTCACTATGTGTTTGTGTAGGAACATTTACCGGCATATGTTGATATTGTCTGCGACATATGTCGCGAATAGAATTATTTAGCTGCACAGAAGTAATAAATTTAAACGTCATGCATTGTGTGGCTGTTTTTCAAGCATCTCATTACGCGTCATCTCACTGAAGTATGACAGACAGGTGATTGTTACCCCAACAGTGATGGTTGCCTGACAGTAAGGGATATGTCTAACAAGTTTTGTTGACATAGGTCCAATGGGTTTAGGAGGAGACGTGGAACGTACATACACACACACACACACACACACACACACACAAACACACACACACAAAATGTACACAACAATATTCATAATATGGAAAATATAAAAACAGCTTTACATAAAGCCAAAGCTAATTTAATTAAAATGTTAATTGGGAGGCATTATGGTGATTTTTAATACGTGGCGTTGCACATCGGTATGCACCACCACAGCTCACAAAAAACCTAAAAAGGTCTGAATGCCCTGAAGCAATGCGAAAATGAAGATTAGCCGTTGGTGACTTTGCAGACCTTGTAGTCGCTACTTCTCACTCTAGTAGCTCATCACCTGACATCACGAGACGGAATGCTCCCCGTACTAGCCCTCCAACCAGGACAAATCCCTGGCATTACCGAGAATAGAACCCGAGTCCTCTGCATAAGAGGTAGCTGCGCTGAGCACTCTACTATAGAGGCGGACCTGTGTAACGAGGAAGATACCTTTAAAAACGATATTACAGCCTATGTGGAAAAATGTAACCTTCATTCTAAAGTCAATAGTTGTCTAAAAACGAGTGGTCACACTGAGGTGAAGAAAGTTATGGGATACCTCCTAGGACCTCCTTTTGGCCGGCCTAGTACAATGACTCGACATGGAATGGACTCAAGTCGTTGGAAGTCTCTTGCAGAAATATTGAGCAATGCTGCCACTACAGCCGCCCATAACCGGTGTAGGATTTTGTACATGAACTGACCTCTCGATTATGTCCCATATCGGCCTATCTGGATGGGCAAATCATTCGGTCGAATTGTCCAGAATGTTCTTCCAACCAATAGCGAACACTTGTGGCACTGTCGTCCATAAAAATTCTAGCCGTGAGGGGCTGAGCAAGTGGTCTCGAAGTAACCGAACATAGCCATTAGCGTCAACGATCGGTTCAATTGGACCGGAGGACCCAGTCGATTCCATGTGAACACAGCACCCTCATTATTATGCAGCAACCACCAGTTTGCACAGTGCCTTGTTGACAACTTGAGTCCACGGCTTTTTTGGGATTTGCGCCACACTTGAACGGTAACTTGGGCTCTTACCAATGGAAACCGGGACTCATCTGACCAGGCCACGGTTGTACAGTCGTCTAGGGTCCAAAGGATATGTTCACGAGCCCACGAGATGCGCTGCAGGCGACGTCGTGATGTTTGCAGATGCACTCACGCCGAATGTTTGCTGCCATAGCCCATTAACGCCAAATTTCGCTGCATTGTTCGAACTGATAAGTTCGTCGTGCGTCATACATTGATCTCCGCGGTTATTTCACGTAGTGTTGCTTGTCTGTTAGCACTGGAATCTCAACTCAAACGCTACTACTCTCGGCCGTTAAGCGAAGGCCGTCGGCCATTGCGTTGTCCGTGGTGAGAGGTGATGCTTGAAATTTGGTATTCTTGACACACTCCTGACACTGTGGATCTCGGAATATTGAATTCCTTAACGATTTCGGAAACGGAATGTCCTGTGCGTCTAGCTCCGACTACCATTCAGCGTTCAATGTCTGTTAATTCCCACAGTTCGGCCACAACCACGTCTTAAACCATATCACATGAATTATCTGAGTACAAATGACAGCTCTGGGAAATCGCTGCCCTTTTATACGTTGTGTGCGCGATGCTGCCGTCAACTGTATCTCACTATCCCCTGACTTTTGTCACCACAGTATACTTGTGAGCAGATTTTTCTTTCTCTCGCCAGTTAGTTAGCGTCGTAAGGCGGGAGTGCTGACGTGGAGTGGACACTTAACGACGAACGTATAAGTTAGATTGAACAGTTCACTTTATTACCTGACGGTCGCTCGCGCTCCTCTTCACGGATGGATTAGGCTGTCTGGAAACGGAAGAGTCAGCCGGCGAGTTCCCCACTCTCTCTACCAAACTACGTCACAAGGAGCACGTGCAGGCTGTTTCACGAAGCTGTGTCGACCCTTCGGCAGGGAGTGTTCTGAATCAGTAGCCTGGAGACTGTTCGTTTTCGACTAAATACGCTACCATTTTACGGATTACAGAAATCAATAACTAATGTAGATAAAACATGTTGTGCACTCAACAGTATCTCGTAAATCATCGCAGGCTAGGCTCTTAGGTCGGAAACAGATTTTTAGTAATCCTGTATGACTGTTGTGGTGTTGTTCCGCGGAAAGTCATTTTTTTCGATCATGAGCGCTTCTCGATATTCTTTTTATAGATAGACTATAGCAGTATATTGGGAACAGATAATAGAGAATTGTGAAGGTGGTCCGATGAACCCTCTGCCAGGCACTTAAATGTGATTTGCAGAGTATCCATGTAGATGCAGATATGTGAACTATCTGAAAAGAGCACTTCGGCGCTGGCCTCTAAGGGCAGTTTATAACAATTTTGCAAATGTTTCACGAAACTTTTTGTCTTGTTAGTGATACCTACGAACTCCCGCGATTACTTTCACATGTGGCCTGCACTCAGTCGACTAATATTTTATCAGTACAGTCACCACGTGACAAACAAATGAAAAGTGAGCAGCATATTGATACAATGATATTAACTAAGGATGTCACTTGGGCGCAAGGTCACAGCTTAACGCTACGCACGGAACATAAGAATATACAATACTGTGTACCCAGGAGCAGATACAGACATCACAATTTAGTAGTGATGAAGAGCAGGCTGAAATTTAAGAGACTAGTCTGGAAGAACGAATGGGCAAAGGAGTACTAAGGAAAGAAGAAATACGTTTGCGGTTCTCTGAGGCTATAGATACCGCGACAACGTACAGCTCAGCGGGCAGTTCAGTTGAAGAGGAATGTACATCTCTAAAAAGGGCAATAACAGAAGTTGGAAAGAAAAACACAGGTACAAAGAATGTAGCTGCATGGATAACATAAGGAATATTTCAGATGATCGATGAAAGAACGAAGTACAAAAATGTTCAGGGAAATTCAGGAATACTGAAATACAAGTCACTTAAGGAAGAAATAAACAGGAAGTGCAGGGGAGCTAAGGCGTAATAGCTGCATGAAAAATGTGAAGAAATTGAGAAACAAAAGATTGTCGGAAGGTCTGACTCAGCATACAGGTCACTGTAAGGGGGAACGCTTATGTTTTGGCGTGATGGAAGAAGTAGAAGAGATACGGGACCCAGTTTAAAATGATTTTTTTAAAATTCTCTTTATTAATTAGTGGGCGATTTATTAACGTGATTGCGTATTATTGTTGTTGTTGTTGTGGTCTTCAGTCCTGAGACTGGTTTGATGCAGCCCTCCATACTACTCTATCCCGTGCAAGCCCCTTTATCTCCCGGTACCTACTGCAGCGTACATCCTTCTGAATCTGCTTAGTGTATTCATCTCTTGGTCTCCAACTACGATTTTTACCCTCCACGCTGCCCTCCAGTACTAAATTGGTGATCCCTTGATGCCTCAGAACATGTCCTACCAAGATCCCTTCTTCTAATCAAGTTGTGCCACAAACTCCTCTTCTCCCCAATTCTATTCAATACCTCCTCATTAGTTATGTGATCTACCCATCTAATCTTCAGCATTCTTCGGTAGCACCACATTTCGAAAGCTTCTATTCTCTTCTAATTCCCTTAGCATCACCCGACTTAATTCGACTACATTCCACTATCCTTGTTTTACTTTTGTTGATGTTCATCTTATATCCTCCTTTCAAGACACTATCCATTCCGTTTAACTGCTCTTCCAAGTCCTTTGCTGTCTCTGACAGAATTACAATGTCATCAGCGAACCTCAAAGTTTTTATTTCTTCTCCATGGATTTTAATACCTACTCCGAATTTTTCTTTTGTTTCCTTTACTGCTTGCTCAATATATAGATTGAATAACATCGGTGATAAGCTACAACCCTGTGCCACTCCCTTCCCAACCACTGCTTCCCTTTCATGCCCCTCGACTCTAATAACTGCCGTCTGGTTTCTGTACAAATTGTATATAGCCTTTCGCTCCCTGTATTTTACCCCTGCCACCTTCAGAATTTGAAAGAGAGTATTCCAGTCAACATTGTCAAAAGCTTTCTCTAAGTCTACAAATGCTAGAAACGTAGGTTTGCCTTTCCTTAATCTTTCTTCTAAGATAAGTCGTAGGGTCAGTATTGCCTCACGTGATACAACATTTCTACGGAATCCAAACTGATCTTCCCCGAGATCGGCTTCTACCAGATTTTCCATTCGTCTGTACAGAATTCGCATTAGTATTTTGCATCTGTGACTTATTAAACTGATATGTCGGTAATTTTCACATCTGTCAGCACCTGCTTTCTTTGGGATTGGAATTATTATATTCTTCTTGAAGTCTGAGGGAATTTCGCCTGTCTCATACATCTTGCTCACCAGATGGTAGAGTTTTGTCAGGACTGGTTCTCCCAAGGCTGTCAGTAGTTCTAATGGAATGTTGTCTGCTCCCGGGGCCTTGTTTCGACTCAGGTCTTTCAGTGCTCTGTCAAACTCTTCACGCAGTATCATATCTCCCATTTCATATTCATCTACCTCCTCTTCCATTTCCATAATATTGTCCTCAAGAACATCGTCCCTGTATAGACCCTCTATATACTCCTTCCATCTTTCTGCCTTCCCTTCTTTGCTTAGAACTGGGTTTCCATCTGAGCTCTTGATATTCATGCAAGTGGTTCTCTTTTCTCCAAAGGTCTCTTTAATTTTCCTGTAGGCAGTATCTATCTTACCCCTCATGAGATAAGGCTCTACATCCTTACATTTGTCCTCTAGCCATCCCTGCTTAGCCATTTTGCACTTCCTGTCTATCTCATTTTTGAGACGTTTGTATTCCTTTTTGCCTGCTTCACTTGCTGCATTTTTGTATTTTCTCCTTTCATCAACTGAATTCAGTATATCTTCTGTTACCCAAGGGTTTCTACTAGCCCTCGTATTTTTACCTACTGGATCCTCTGCTGCCTTCACTATTTCATCCCTCAAAGCTACCCATTCTTCTTCTACTGTATTTCTTTCCCCCATTCCTGTCAATTGTTCCCTTATTCTCTCCCTGAAACTCTGTACAACCTCTGGTTCTTTCAGTTTATCCAGGTCCCATCTCCTTAAATTCCCACCTTTTTGCCGTTTCTTCAGTTTTAATCTACAGTTCATAACCAATAGATTGTGGTCAGAGTCCACATCTGCCCCTGGAAATGTCTTACAATTTAAAACCTGGTTCCTAAACCTCTGTCTTACCATTATATAATCTATCTGATACCTTTCAGTATCTCCAGGGTTCTTCCATGTATACAACCTTCTTTCATGAATCTTGTACCAAGTGTTAGCTATGATTAAGTTATGCTCTGTGCAAAATTCTACCAGGTGGCTTCCTCTTTCATTTCTTAGCCCCAATCCATATTCACCTACTAGTTTCCTTCTCTTCCTTTTCCTACTGTCGAATTCCAGTCACCCATGACTATTAAATTTTCATCTCTCTTCACTACCTGAATAATTTCTTTTATCTCATCATACATTTCATTAATTTCTTCATCATCTGCAGAGCTAGTAGGTTTAACATTTTTAATGTTGGTATGGGCAGTATGGGCTTGTAGAGGGCTCGATCAAACCCCATTTCAACATGCGATCCATTTCCTTTTGAACTTGTGCCTTTAACCTCCAGGGAACAGGATAGAAAGTTCTACAATACGTTGCGTGCGGCTTAACGTAGATATGGCATATGTATCCCTTAAGAGCTCCTGGCCTTCCATCAAAAACGTTTTCACACGTTAATAATAATTCATTGAGCTCCTTCTTCTGATCTTCGATAATGCAGTCGGATTCATTTATCTTTTCAAACACTAATTGACCGAAATCTTCTTTGACTTGGAACTCATTAATTACGTGTTGTTTAGAATTTTGGGCCGTCCTGATTACTTGCACACTGATCCCACAATTATATTTTCTCGTAAGGCTTTTTTTCTCAACAACTCCAACTCAATTTCTTGTTTATTAACATTCAAACAAATTTTTCCTGTTTTGAAATTTATTCTGCATCCGTATTGACGTAGGCTGTCGACTCCGATAATGCAATCTACCACCAAATTTTCACAACAAGGAATGTGGTTAATATTGCTACATTTCCGAATTGCACACCAAGTAGTGACCGCACCTTTACATTAGCCGATCGAGCCCCAACGGCGCCTATTATTCTGCAATTTTGAACTGGAAAAACTGCTACTCGTCTTATATTTTTGATCCTGTTGAATAGTGCCTCCGAAATAACATTTGTGGTTGCAACTGTATCTAAAACCGCCACTATAGGTACGGTCTCCAAAATGACTTGCACTTCGGCTACTGCCACCTGTTCCTTATCCTCATCTTGTGGTTCTAATTCCTCGGTTAGTTCATCTGCCAGTCAGTAATGGTCCATCATTATACGTTAGCATGGGTACACATATCCTGTTGCCCCTCAACCAATTGTTGACCGCTCCTCCGGGGCACGAGTGGGTCCTTACGAGTTTGTTGGATTTTGATTTGTCTACTGGTTGACATCATCCGTCACTTCGGTAATTACCGGTTGATTCGGAGATGTCCTTCCCCGCTGATGTTGGCTATTTGAATTCATTCCTCCCGGTTGATTCTAATTTCTATATTGTTATTATTCCAGGCTTGGGGTCTGAAATTTCTTTCGGGGATGTATCTTTTCCCGTTCCTGTTGTTCCTTGAATAACCCCTCGCAAGACCATTGCCGGGATTACTATTGAGATTTTGAGGTGTTCCTCCATTATTTAACGATCTCTGTTCACTCCTTCTGAGTGTCGATTGATCGCCAATGGTATAACCCATACTTCCACCTTGCCTACCGTTTGGCGGACGTTCTATCGCCCTATATTGAAATCTGTTATTACGGGCTTTCTGGTTGTTCTCTTCGATAATATCTACACTCCTGGAAATGGAAAAAAGAACACATTGACACCGGTGTGTCAGACCCACCATACTTGCTCCGGACACTGCGAGAGGGCTGTACAAGCAATGATCACACGCACGGCACAGCGGACACACCAGGAACCGCGGTGTTGGCCGTCGAATGGCGCTAGCTGCGCAGCATTTGTGCACCGCCGCCGTCAGTGTCAGCCAGTTTGCCGTGGCATACGGAGCTCCATCGCAGTCTTTAACACTGGTAGCATGCCGCGACAGCGTGGACGTGAACCGTATGTGCAGTTGACGGACTTTGAGCGAGGGCGTATAGTGGGCATGCGGGAGGCCGGGTGGACGTACCGCCGAATTGCTCAACACGTGGGGCGTGAGGTCTCCACAGTACATCGATGTTGTCGCCAGTGGTCGGCGGAAGGTGCACGTGCCTGTCGACCTGGGACCGGACCGCAGCGACGCACGGATGCACGCCAAGACCGTAGGATCCTACGCAGTGCCGTAGGGGACCGCACCGCCACTTCCCAGCAAATTAGGGACACTGCTGCTCCTGGGGTATCGGCGAGGACCATTCGCAACCGTCTCCATGAAGCTGGGCTACGGTCCCGCACACCGTTAGGCCGTCTTCCGCTCACGCCCCAACATCGTGCAGCCCGCCTCCAGTGGTGTCGCGACAGGCGTGAATGGAGGGACGAATGGAGACGTGTCGTCTTCAGCGATGAGAGTCGCTTCTGCCTTGGTGCCAATGATGGTCGTATGCGTGTTTGGCGCCGTGCAGGTGAGCGCCACAATCAGGACTGCATACGACCGAGGCACACAGGGCCAACACCCGGCATCATGGTGTGGGGAGCGATCTCCTACACTGGCCGTACACCACTGGTGATCGTCGAGGGGACACTGAATAGTGCACAGTACATCCAAACCGTCATCGAACCCATCGTTCTACCATTCCTAGACCGGCAAGGGAACTTGCTGTTCCAACAGGACAATGCACGTCCGCATGTATCCCGTGCCACCCAACGTGCTCTAGAAGGTGTAAGTCAACTACCCTGGCCAGCAAGATCTCCGGATCTGTCCCCCATTGAGCATGTTTGGGACTGGATGAAGCGTCGTCTCACGCGGTCTGCACGTCCAGCACGAACGCTGGTCCAACTGAGGCGCCAGGTGGAAATGGCATGGCAAGCCGTTCCACAGGACTACATCCAGCATCTCTACGATAGTCTCCATGGGAGAATAGCAGCCTGCATTGCTGTACTAGTGCCGACATTGTGCATGCTCTGTTGCCTGTGTCTATGTGCCTGTGGTTCTGTCAGTGTGATCATGTGATGTATCTGACCCCAGGAATGTGTCAATAAAGTTTCCCCTTCCTGGGACAATGAATTCACGGTGTTCTTATTTCAATTTCCAGGAGTGTATATGGTCCGACGTCGTGAGGAACGACTCCAAGTCTTTGTCGTTGCCGTAAATCAATTGATTCCGGATGCTAGTTGGTAGTCTTGCCTTAAGTATGTTTATTATGTCTGGCAATGGCATAGGTGTGTCCCAGTATCTCGTTTTATTTATATATTTTTCGAAATACCTTCAAAGGCTTCCTTTCGAAAAGGAGAAAGGCTCTGGGTAGAGCACCTCCTGCCTTAGGCCTTCCTGTACCCCTTCTGACCAGAACTTTGCTAAAAACGCCTTCTGAAAATCGTCATATGTCGGGCAAACAGATGTCCGAGGCCCAAATCGCCCCCGAACCTTGTATATATCCTGTAACAAAACTGATCTTCTGCCACTCCGACCAATTTCTGGGTAGCGCTCCTCTGAAACTTCGAATAAAAACAATTGGATGGACCCCCCTTTTGTCAGGGTTAAAAATCTGGAATTGTCGATGCTTTATCATTTTTTCTTCGGAATGGCAAAGGCTTTCGTGATCTCCGGTAGATAAGAATTCACGCGAACAACCAGCTTGTGGCAATTTAATGTTTGAATTACTTGCACAAGTCGGTATTGTGTGCGAATGGGCAGTAACTGGCTCTATAGTCGTTGCCAGCTTCTGCTGCTGCCCTGTATTCATTTGTTCTGAGCTTTGTTGTGAAGCGCGCATCGACTCTTCTATCGTTCGTTTCCAGTGCTCAAAATCAGCACCTAACTGCTGTCGCACCTCCTCAAGTCCTTTCGCAAACAAATTCTCTTCCTGTTTGCCAGATGAATTCTGGTATGCTGCCTTAACATTTTGCTCAACGTTTTCACACGTTAGCCTTTTGTTTTATAATGTGATTTCGGATAATTTACCCGTTAATTTGGTGGTCTATAACGTCTTGACGCTCTGTCAGATGTTCAAAGCTTTCCTTTAGGATAGTCTGTGTACGTGCCAATCTAGGAAGTTGCGCAATTGCACATGGCGCAATTGCCATGGCGTCTTGCTTTTGTACTAATTGCGGAACCATTTCCACTTTTTCCCGCACGGTATCTATCTTAATAGCCACATACTCCTTCATTTCGACACGTACGCGCTGAGTAGATTCCTCACATACAGGAGGACAGCGAGTTGTAGACAACATCTGAACATGAACGATTACCCATGAGAGTCGCAGCAAGCTCTGTGATGTGATGTGTTATGATGTGATGTTGTGTTGTGTGGTGTTCGCTACAGTCCCTCGGAAGTCAATGATCAGCACGGTCACGCATTTCACGGTAACTGTAATTTAAGATTTATTTGAATTCATGACTAATCTCCGCCTCTTTCCCATGCGCTCAGTATGGACTACCCTACTTTGAGTATTGCAAAAAACAGCACTGTTGATTGTATTAATGATACCAAAAATTGTTTTCTGCTGTATTCAGTAACTTTTAATGTTTCAAGCTCATAGACCATATCCTCTCAATGCAATGAACTTAACACTTGGACAAAGATAATTTTCTCTTATAACTTTCTTTCTTTCTTGGGGCCTTTATTCCGCGCCAATGCGGGGACTAATTTCATCTCTTTTTGAGTTTGAGTGACTGTCACTAATTGTGCTTTAATATCGGTTTTCAGATTTTCCTGCCCTTCAGTAACTGAGGCTAATTTCGTATTCAAATCATTTTGCCCTTCATTAATGTCGGTTTTCAAAGTATTCACGCTCTCGGTTATCTTCTGCATCTGTCTTCTTACTGCTTCGTTATTATCAGTGCTAACAGCTGAAGGCTGATGCGTGCTGCTTTGCTCTGCTTGACTCATCCTGAACATTGCCCTAGTTAAAACCATATAAATGTTCTGCTGTCACTAAATGTAACTTCATTCACACGAGAGTACTTCTGTGTCTAATCTCTTAATGTACACATACAGATAAATGCAACTGGAACAGGTCAATCAAAACACTTCCTGTATCTAACATGAACACAAATAATCAATGTTCAAATATCAAATAACACTATATAAAAAAGCGTATACAAAAACACTTCCTGTATCTAACTTGAACACAATAAATCAATGTTCAAATATCAAATAACACTATATAAAAAAGCGTATACTTCAACTATACTAGCAAGCTTCAATAATAAAAATACAGATATGGTGCTGTCTTTCGGCTTTATTTATGGATCCAATTATATCACCTGCGAGTCTTTCCTCTCTTTTCCAAGCGTCAGTTAGGTTAGCTCGTCTTAGTTGTCATGAAATAGAGAACAAATTTATTTTAGCAACGTCCAAAAACATGTCCTGTCACGGATTGGCCATTTTAAAATTTTAATGTTCGGATAATAAGTTGCCGTCTCTTTAATCTAAGAATAGATGATCAACGCAGCTAGCCGCTATCTCCGTCTAGTGTCTTATCTGTATAGACGTGTATCTGTTGTCTTTAAGATCCCTTCACCTTCACACATAAGTCTATACAGTAAAGTAAGGCCCTCCCAGTTCTCGGCTGATCCGTGATAAGACAGGCGAAAAATTAGACTAATGGAGGATTATTAGTATTATCTCTACTTTCATTCGCTCTCTCTCTTTCTCTCCTTTATCTATGTATAGTTATTAATATAAGATTTCATTACGTGATATAGTGATAAAAAGAATCAGCCAAATAGAATCTTTGGTGGAGTCCTTCGTCTTGGTAATCATCGGATGGCTTGCTGTAAGAGATCTTTACACTTATTATTACTGTTAAACACTGCAGTCAGTCGGGAGAATCAATCGTTTAGACAATTTGTTCCTTTTACGAAATATTGCGAATTTCAGATGTGTACGAAGCCTTTTTCGACGATTTAACACACTCAGTGATTGCAGGCTCTCTTCGACACAGCTGAAACTTCCCCCACTAATTACAGGGCCAACGTGATCAACAAATGACTCAAAAAAAAAAAAAAACAAAAACAAAAAACAAAAAAAAAACTCATTCGTTCATTCACTCCAGAATAAAAAAGTCACAAACCTTATTTATGGAGGAAATCGTGTATTAAATCCATCTCCATTACATGTCCAGATCTCCGGTGCTTCCACGCCTTAATTATTTTCCTTTTACAATCTCTTTCTCTTCAAAACAAACCGCTAGCGACACAAATGTTAATTGGCTCGCTTTAGCGAGAAGAAAAGCAGAATATGTATCTCTCAGAAACACGTCAATCCCTCAACAGATACTCCAGAAACTGTCTTAGTTACCACTCTAACAACCATGGAGAATGCATATATGCATCTCTGTTATTTCAAAGAATAAATGCACTACAAAACACTTTGGCGTCGACGAGCTGTCGCCGCATATATTACGAGAAAATCAGATCAGATAACTTTTCCAAAGTGAATGAATGTGGATGGTTTGATTGAAAATGATTAATTGGTGCGTGGTAAAGGGTATCTGCTGTGGGGACATTACATAGGCATATAAACTTGTACTACTGTAGTAGGCGTGGGCTTCGTGTCTATTTTGGCCACAATAATGCGTTCACTATGCTGTCTGTAGTAGCTTACCCGCACTCCTATTTTTTTATTCATTATTAAACCTACTCCTGCATTACCCCTATTTGATTTTGTATTTATAACCCTGTATTCACCTGACCAAAAGTCTTGTTCCTCCTGCCACCGAACTTCACTAATTCCCACTATATCTAACTTTAACCTATCCATTTCCCTTTTTAAATGTTCTAACCTACCTGCCCGATTAAGGGATCTGACATTCCACGCTCCGATCCGTAGAACGCCAGTTTTCATTCTCCTGATAACGATGTCCTCTTGAATAGTCCCCGCCCGGAGATCCGAATGGGGGACTATTTTACCTCCGGAATATTTTACCCAAGAGGACGCCATCATCATTTAATCATACAGTAAAGCTGCATGCCCTCGGGAAAAATTACGGCTGTAGTTTCCCTTGCTTTCAGCCGTTCGCAGTACCAAAAGAGCAAGGCCGTTTTGGTTAGTGTTACAGGGCCAGATCAGTCAATCATCTAGACTGTTGCCCCTGCAACTACTGAAAAGGCTGCTGCCCCTCTTCAGGAACCACAAGTTTGTCTGGCCTCTCAACAGATACCCCTCCGTTGTGGTTGCACCTACGGTACGGCTATCTGTATCGTTGAGGCACGCAAGCCTCCCCACCAACGGCAAGGTCCATGGTTCATAGGGGTATTATTATTAATTGATTTTCATTTATGGTTCAAATGGCTCTAAGCACTTTGGGACTTAACACCTGAGGTCATCCGTCCCTTAGACTTAGAACTACTTAAACTTAACTATCCTAAGGACACCACACACATCCATGTCCGACTCAGGATTCGATCCTGCGACCGTAGCAGCAGCGTGGTTCCGTACTGAAACGCCTAGAACCGCTCGGCCACAGTGGCCGGCAATTTTTATTTATGATTTGGTTCAGCGATTCCTTTCTACTGTTTTCTCCTTTTATTTGAGTCCTTTTAATTATGTTTGCGGTGGTTAGGAAGTCTATATTGTTTACTGTTCTCCGTAACGTAAAGAATACGGTAATACCATATGCGTGTTCGCAGCAGCAGATGTCGTTGAGTCTCCTTGCTGGAACTTCTCCACCTGAAACCGCTAAAGATAATTTATCTCTCTACAGAAATCGATCGGTGCAGCCAATTGTTATGCTGTGTCATGTGTATGGAATGTGTCGTCCAACTTAAGTTCGTGAAATTATTTAGGTCCTCGGAGAAATATTCTCGACGAATCCCAAAACCGTGAAAAACTGCTGGTTCGCACCATCAAACCACTCAACACTTCCGAAAAACTTGCTTCTTTATAATCACCGAATATTTCTTTTGTAATGATTAAGGGGCATAAACTCTACACACTTGATACTCCTTTTGTGCTTTTATATGTATTAATTTTCTTCAGTACCATGAAACATAGATTACTGCCTTAATGGCGGCTTCCAACAATCTCCTCTCAATCCGACCTAGAACATCTCTCTTCCAATGTCCAACATGCAATAATTATCTCTTTGCCGTAGTTTAATACAGTCAGTATATCATTGTTACCGAGTTCGCAGGGAGATGCTTAAATTCCACTCGCGCAGGTATTTTACATTTGACGTCATATTAATAGTCCGTCGCACTTTGTAGCCAGTGCTAATATCAGAATTTAAAAGAGCTTTCGAAGACTTAAGATCGGATAGTGCAGGGGGAACAGTAACATTCCATCATAATTTCTAAAATCATTGGGGGAAATGGCGGCAAAACGATTATTAACATTAGTGTGTTTGACCTCGCCTTTCTTATCTTATGTGCGCCGCCTGCTCTGGTCACACAGTGGAACGTTCTCGTTTTTATAACGAGGAAATTATTTATCTTTTACATAGGAGTCCTCGGGATCGTTGTCGGGTGGCGATTTTGACTACGTTCTGCGTCCTGTTGATCAGTCTTTTTATTTTAATTACTGTCGAGATTTAAAGAAGATGATTCGCTCGATACACTTGAAAGACGAGCCCGTCGCTGGTTAAATTTACGAGT
This sequence comes from Schistocerca nitens, assembly GCF_023898315.1. Taxonomy (NCBI): domain Eukaryota; kingdom Metazoa; phylum Arthropoda; class Insecta; order Orthoptera; family Acrididae; genus Schistocerca; species Schistocerca nitens. The sequence continues at coordinate 243,497,194 of NC_064615.1, read as the reverse complement.
TTTACTGCGACTTCTAGCGGTAGGACTGACCGACTCCATTTATCAGACTGGATGTGTGATCGCATCCTTGCAGTCGACGTTATCCCTGCTGGCTTTTCTGAGCACTGTGCTTTGGCCGTTACTGTTCAGCTTGATCGGCAACAGGTAACAGTATTTCGTTCCCCGTAGGTCAGGGTTTAACAACTGGCCGGTTTTGAGCGCGAGTACTCGCGTCTGCTCAGGCACGTGCTCGCGAGCAGGTGCAAGGTTGCGGAGTAGGGAGGGAGGGGAAATGCGCGCGCACGTTTGAATAGGGCCGCAGCTTGCCTATTGAAATCGCGCCGACTGTGTAACGTTTAAAGTACTACGATCAGCTCTAACAGTCACTTCGCTGGTTAAGAATCATGTCAAGTCGCCGTTGTGTAACCCCAACCATGCTTTCGCAGTTGGGAGGAATTGTATCTGTTTACAGAAAAAGATGGTGTTGCAAAATGTTTAGTATGTCACAAAACGCTGAATTCTTTTAGGAAATTTAATTTGCAGCGACATTATATGTCGTACCACGCGAAAGACTACAGAAGTGGAAAATGTGATGGACCAGATCGTGCACAGGAAGTTATTAAACTTAAAAGAAAGCTATCCGAAGATGATCTGGACGACGAAGAAAAATCAACTGAGGCAGCTCTTAGAGTGAGTTACAAAATTGCTTTGCTTTTAGCAAAATCCCTGCGCCCCTTCACTGATGGCGATTTAATAAAAGAATGTTTGGTAGTTGCAGCGGAACATTTGTGTCCATCTCAAGTTGAACAGTTTCGGATTGTGCCATTATCTAACATGACCATTATGCGTCGCATACAGGACATGGCAGACGACGTCCAGAGCCAGCTTGCAAATATCTGTAAAGATTTTATGGCTTATTCTCTAACTCTGGACGAAAGTGTTGATATCACTGGAACAGCGCAGCTTGCCATATTTATTAGAGGTGTTAAAAGAGATCTTCATGTGAGGGAGGAGCTCCTCGATGTAGTAACCATGAAGAACACTACAACCGGATGTGATATTTTAAGTAGTATTGAAGAAAGTGTTGAAAATATAGGATTGTCGGGGAATTCTTTAGTTTCAGTGTCTACAGACGGTGCACCAGCGATGACAGGGAAAAAATCAGGTTTCGTTGCGCTGTTGAAGGAGAAAATGCAAAAACTGACCGTGCCGAATGAAATATGGGGCGTTTACTGTGTGATACACCAGGAAAACGTATGTGCAAAGAGTATCACTCTAAAAAATGTGATGAGTGTTGTTCGTACAACCAACTATAGAAGGAAGCATGGGCTACAACACAGGCAATTTAAAAGCTTTCTTGAGGATGTAGAAAGTCAGTGTGGTAGCATGGTAGCCTGCCTTATTACAGCGAGGTCCGCTGGCTTAGTCGTGGCGAATTATTAAATCGATTTTTTTGCCTATTAGATGAGATAAATATGCTCATGGAAATAAATAACATGTGTGTTCCTGAATTGAAAGAGCCTTCATGGAAATGTGCTCTCGCATTCTTGGCAGATTTAACTAGCCATCTGAATGCTTTGAACATTTCACTACAAGGTAAAGATCTGCTAATTACTCATTTCATAGATCGAGTACGAGCTTTTAAAATGAAATTGACACTTTGGGTGAGTCAGCTGGAAACAGGAAATCTAGCTCATTTTCCTAAATTATCATCCATGCAAGATGTTCACAAAGACTGTGAACGTTATTCACATAGTTTAGTTGCCCTTAAGGAAGAATTTGATCAACGCTTTCAAGATCTAACAGTACTAGACAGTGACTTTGATCTGTTATCCTCTCCATATTCAGCGAATATTGAAGAGATTCGTCCTGAGCTGCAACTAGAAATTATTGACCTGCAGTGTGACAGAGAATACAGAGACAAATTTCAGAAGAAGAAAAACATTTTGGAATTCTACAGACATTGCCCTCAGGATAGATTTCCTCGTTTGCACAAACTGGCGGCTACAATAATATCAATGTTCGGTTCCACGTATGTTTGTGAACAACTGTTCTCTGCAATGAAATGTAACAAGACGCGCCTGAGAAACGCATTGTCTGATCGAAATTTAAACTGCACGCTGCGCCTACGATGCACAAGAACAGTTACTCCGAACATGGACGCAATTATAAAGGGAAAAAAGTACAAGACAACCGAGAATCCCACACTTCAGTGACACCTTTTATTGTGTAATAGTTCACAAATTAAAACGAATGAAGAGGCATACACTAAGCTAATAAAATTATGTGGGAAGTGTACATTCTCCTTTATTTGTTTAATTTGTCGCAGTAATAATTCGTGAGTGATATCCCTGCAGGAGGCCGCGGATTTACATTGACTGGCGGCAGCTGTTGTGTGCACCACGTGACTCTCCCCACTCTCCGCTCTGGTCCGGTAGTGGGGGTAACGTGCTCGCGCTGCTCCGTGCTCACGCCTTGCTGCTCACAGCTTGCTCCGCGAGCACGTATTTTGTGAAGCCCTGCCGTAGGTGTTAAAAAATGGTTCAAATGGCTCTGAGCACTATGGGACTTAACATCTATGGTCATCAGTCCCCTAGAACTTAGAACTACTTAAACCTAACTAACCTAAGGACATCACACAACACCCAGCCATCACGAGGCAGAGAAAATCCCTGACCCCGCCGGGAATCGAACCCGGGAACCCGGGCGTGGGAAGCGAGAACGCTACCGCACGGCCACGAGATGCGGGCGCGTAGGTGTTAAAACGTCGCTCATTTGGCAGATCTTTCTCTTGACAGTGTGTTACACAAAGTGTGGGAACGTAGTCTTCAAACCGCTCGGAGGTACTCAGCTATTCTGGAACGGTGGACTGCCCTGACTAAACCGAAGCTCAGTCAAACCTTGATTATTTGTTGTGTACCTAGGACGAGCGATTTTTGAAGAATTCATGAATTTTATTATTCTCTCTTGCGCGACCTGTATCACGATGCGGATCACGCCCCACTGGCGACTGCAGATGAACGATGTATTAAAGCAGTCGTTGCAGTTGAAGCGGCGACAGATGGATGGGTAGCGGGTGCAATCCAAACGACGATCACTAGTGCTCCGTTATACCATTAGTGCTTCGTTATACCATGTGCTTCAACATTAAGCTCGGCGTCACCGTTCTTGCATTACTTCTCTTAACAGCAGTTGACAGCTGACAGAGAAAGCTGGTAAGTTAGCGCCTCGCATCAGTACTACGTGGATCTTGACGACGTGGCTATTGGGACCCTAGGAACATCACTCGCAGAACATCGAATTCTTGGCCACCTTTCACCTAGATGTCGTGCACGATGTAATTGTTACTTCTCCTTCCCGCAAATGGCCAGATATGGATAGGCTCTCTAAGGAAGTTTATGTGCGTTTTTGGCTGGTCCCTCTTGAACATCATATTTACGTCCATGGTGAACGAGGTGATAAGGAGAACAGTTTAGCCCGCTCCATTCAAGGTGGGGAAAATTGTATTGGCACCTAAACATCCTGTTGATAATTTGCGTTCTCTCACGTTACTGAGTTTTGGTTGTAAGACATTGGCGAGGGCAGTAAGTCACACGATGACTGCCTGAGTGGCAGCTGTTGTGGGCCAGTATCAGATTTTGTCTCCCAGATCACTGCCCCTGCAGCCGAATACCGTGATGTGCTTTAGGTTGCTGCCAGTTACTTCTGTCCAATGTGTTTTTGTCTTTTTGGATTTTAATAAAGCTTCCAATCGTGTAAATCAAGACTTTCCGTTTCGGGTTTTGGAGGCGCTAGAGTTTACTGTTGAGGTTCGTTGAGTGTTATCCAACATGTTCAGAGGAACTGCAGCTTCGGTAGTTGTGAATGGGTAACTGACGCCCCCAAGTCCCATTCGTCGGGGAGTGCCATAGGGGCCCGCTCTCAATGTTTTTTGTCTTATCTCTGGAGCCGCTGCGTCGGAAGGCTGTGTCCCAGCTTCAGGGTTGACCGCCTTATTGAATGACCCCCGCTCCCCCGCTGTTCGCGCGATGTGATGGTTTTAAGCTGTCGACTTACGTCTTCACGAAAAAAAAAAATGTCGTAGTGGTCAGTGCATTTGCATGTTGAGCAGGAGACCCAAATTCGAATCCCCATTCAGCACAAATTTTAAACTTGCTCCATTGATATAAATCAATGCCCACGGTCAGCAAATGGCTTTAATTTCATCGTGTCTTGATTTTATCTGTGGTGTGTAAGTGACATGAATGGAGTAAACACTGTCGCATGTTGAACTAACAAGTGCAAACAACAGATGTGCTTTCGACCAGTCAGTTGTGAGCAAGCAGTATGAGGTAGCGAACGTATGGTTGTAGTGTGTAAACATCGTGTAACAAATCACTGTGGAGTAAAATTTCTGAATCGAGTACTCAAGATATTCTCCAGAACAGTTTGAAGTAGAGAACAGTGTACAGATAACTTTATAGGATGGGCAACCACAGCTAAAGAAAATGAATGTAATGTGCAGGACAATCAAACAATTTAAAACGAAAGTTGGTAAAATAGCCTATAATAAACTGAGTGCAAGTCCAACATCGCAACAGCTGTTTATTGTGTTTTCCCCTGTACGACGACTGGTTTCATACCCTGGATGTATATCTTCAGGTCATATAAAACAAATACTTCAAGGGCCACGACTTCCAAGGCGAAAGTGCACATAAAAACATGTCACTGCTCTGTAAAACATATCTGCAGGTTCATCCATGGTTTTACCGAGGAGTGACATGTTTTCATGTGTTCTTGTACCTTCGACATCGTGGCTCATGAAGTATTAGTTTTACATGACCTGAAGATATGCACTCCTCGAAATTGAAATAAGAACACCGTGAATTCATTGTCCCAGGAAGGGGAAACTTTATTGACACATTCCTGGGGTCAGATACATCACATGATCACACTGACAGAACCACAGGCACATAGACACAGGCAACAGAGCATGCACAATGTCGGCACTAGTACAGCAATGCAGGCTGCTATTCTCCCATGGAGACTATCGTAGAGATGCTGGATGTAGTCCTGTGGAACGGCTTGCCATGCCATTTCCACCTGGCGCCTCAGTTGGACCAGCGTTCGTGCTGGACGTGCAGACCGCGTGAGACGACGCTTCATCCAGTCCCAAACATGCTCAATGGGGGACAGATCCGGAGATCTTGCTGGCCAGGGTAGTTGACTTACACCTTCTAGAGCACGTAGGGTGGCACGGGATACATGCGGACGTGCATTGTCCTGTTGGAACAGCAAGTTCCCTTGCCGGTCTAGGAATGGTAGAACGATGGGTTCGATGACGGTTTGGATGTACCGTGCACTATTCAGTGTCCCCTCGACGATCACCAGTGGTGTACGGCCAGTGTAGGAGATCGCTCCCCACACCATGATGCCGGGTGTTGGCCCTGTGTGCCTCGGTCGTATGCAGTCCTGATTGTGGCGCTCACCTGCACGGCGCCAAACACGCATACGACCATCATTGGCACCAAGGCAGAAGCGACTCTCATCGCTGAAGACGACACGTCTCCATTCGTCCCTCCATTCACGCCTGTCGCGACACCACTTGAGGCGGGCTGCACGATGTTGGGGCGTGAGCGGAAGACGGCCTAACGGTGTGCGGGACCGTAGCCCAGCTTCATGGAGACGGTTGCGAATGGTCCTCGCCGATACCCCAGGAGCAACAGTGTCCCTAATTTGCTGGGAAGTGGCGGTGCGGTCCCCTACGGCACTGCGTAGGATCCTACGGTCTTGGCGTGCATCCGTGCGTCGCTGCGGTCCGGTCCCAGGTCGACGGGCACGTGCACCTTCCGCCGACCACTGGCGACAACATCGATGTACTGTGGAGACCTCACGCCCCACGTGTTGAGCAATTCGGCGGTACGTCCACCCGGCCTCCCGCATGCCCACTATACGCCCTCGCTCAAAGTCCGTCAACTGCACATACGGTTCACGTCCACGCTGTCGCGGCATGCTACCAGTGTTAAAGACTGCGATGGAGCTCCGTATGCCACGGCAAACTGGCTGACACTGACGGCGGCGGTGCACAAATGCTGCGCAGCTAGCGCCATTCGACGGCCAACACCGCGGTTCCTGGTGTGTCCGCTGTGCCGTGCGTGTGATCATTGCTTGTACAGCCCTCTCGCAGTGTCCGGAGCAAGTATGGTGGGTCTGACACACCGGTGTCAATGTGTTCTTTTTTCCATTTCCAGGAGTGTACATCCAGAGTATGCAACCTGTCGTCACACAGGGAAAAACACAATAAACAGCTACTGCGGAGTTACTTTCACTAAGTTTAATTTAGACAATTTAACGATCTTCTTTTAAATCGTTTGATTGTCCAGCATATTGTACAGAGAATAGAGAGTATTAAGTTTGTCCCACACACCTTGACTCCCGAGCAAAAATAACGCCTCTCTGACGCTTGCCGCGGTTTGATTGACATGCAAAACTCACACAGTTCTTTTCTCGAAAAATATCATCAAGACTTAGTGTTTCAATAAAAACGTACCAGGAAACATCAATACTTAGAAATGAAGGGACAACGCTTTGGTGACATAACCGATATTCAAGCCAGTGTCACGACTGAGTCGAACAACATCAGAAACGACAACTTCTCTGACAGTTTCACATAGATCTATGAACATTGGGGGGAGGTGGGGGGGGGGGGTTGGTAGGCTATGTACAGTGACGTCCGAAAGTCTGTCTCCCCCCACACCACTTAGTTTGGTCATGATGTTTATTTATACTCCATATTTTCTTTCCTTTCATATGGCTGATACATGTATCTTCGGTACTGAAGAACGTGTTGTGCCAAGTGCATGGGCTCATGAACGTGCACACACTAGGAAAACTGCGAGATATGTGCAACGGGGTTTTGCGGCACGTTTCTATAAAGTAGCTGCACCAAAGCGAAAGATTTTGCAATGCCAACGGGAACTCTTCAGAACCAGATCCGTTTTGGATGGAAAGAGAACAGGTAGACCATTAACACGAAACATCTACAGCAGTGGCATTTTTATGACCAGATCTCCCATAAAGTGAAACTTCCTGGCAGATTAAAACTGTGTCCCGGACCGAGGCTCGAACTCGGGACCATTGCCTTTCGCGGGCAAGTGCTCTATTATATTTTTTCTGAGGCAAGAAACACCCGTATTATTATGAAGAGTTAGTATAATCCCCCACATATTATGATCTGGACTGCAACGTCTAATACGCGTCTCATAGGGCCATATTTATTTGACGGTGCAGTGAACCAACATTGTTACTTGCAAATGTTGTGAGAATGATTTATTCCAGAGCTCCAGACACTGAACATTCTTGGTGATAGTTGGGTTCATCAAGCTGGAGCTCCTGCCCAGTACGCTGCCGTGTTCGAGTTGGTAGAGCACTTGCCCACGAAAGGCAAAGGTCCCGAGTTAGAGTCTCGTCATAACGACCGGGAGAGCGGTGTGCTGACCACACGCCCTCCTATCCGCATCCTCAGCTGAGGATGACACGGCGGTCGGATGGTCCCAATTGGCAACTTGTGGCCTGAAGAGGGAGTGCTATACATCTTGACCAAGGAAGGGGAGGGAGGGGGGGGGACAGGACTTTTGGACCAGACTGTACAACACGTGAACCATCAAAACCACTATCTTAACTTTCTCACTATTTTTTATTAATCCAGTCTCGAAACTCTTAGGACTGACTGGGTATAGTTTAGAGTTGTCACAGCAGACAAAAGTCGCACTTCCAAGACAGCTCACATAGTTAAATAATATCGTGTAACGGACAGGAACACCCTGAGTAGGCACGTTTTCAGAATTTGGGAACACAAGGAACTTTCTTTGACCCAAGTCGCCAGCATTGGACGAGGGACAGCGAATGTGAAGCAGAAGATATGCGATGTGGAGCCCCTCGTACTTGATCACAGTCACAATTACGGGACGGCATTCATAAGCCGCTCGGCTGGAGACAATTAAAATGCTAATAAGATTTTGTTGGGAGCAGCGGTTCCGCCGCCTCTTGTGCCCGCACGATGACGCGGTATGCGGCGAGGCGACTGTTAGCAAGCAGCGTGCGGAGGCCTGCTGGACGGTTGGTACAGTAGTTCTGTTTCTCGCGCGAGGCTGCGACCAGGCTGCGTGGCAGTGGCAGTGAATGAGCGTGGGCGCCGCTGTCGCATAAAAAGTGCGGGAACACACGCCCGCACGTGTGGGAGGCAGCGTCGTAAACGCGATAGCCTTATGAGCGAGCGGCCAAACACGCGCCAAGTTCGCCAGGCTCCTGCTAGGTAATCCTCCTTTGGTATATTTCAGCGAGTGACTGCGTAAGCTTTTGACCCGTGGACGCCTCAGTCAAGCCCACATGAAAATATGCATGGGCTGAGGGGGCTGAGACGTGCTGTCACAATGTCCTCAGCGAGTAGCTTGTAAGAGGTATGCGCTGCCTGTGATATGCAAGGTATAAGAGAATCGCTGACCAGAGAGCAGTGTTGACTGAGTAGGAACTGTGTAGCTGTAGCAGTTAATTGTTGCTAGTCGCTAGTCTGAAGTTGTCTGCGCTTGTCTGGAGTCAGGTCTGGTCTGGTGTATCATGTTTGCTGGGCCGGTCGCGGTGCAGCGATGCGGGAGCCTGAGTATTATTGTATAAGGTAAAAAGCAGCCTCGCGCATATCTAGTAATATTACGTAAACTCCCATGTATATCTTTTAAAAATGTCCTAATAATAACAAGCATTCATTTCAATTTAAAGAATTTAATATTTTTTTTCAATGCATGATCATTCCGATTGTTGCAAAAGAAAAATCATTTGCTTCCTTTCATAAATAACAAATATGCATGCCAGCATTGCACAGAGCTGTGCCGAAAAGAGCTATTGTAAGAGCAGATAGTTACCGACTTTATCGAGGTGAGAATTTTTGCTTTTTATTGAGAATGATCTTACAGGGCCATGACGCAGCACTGCTGTCGTCCAAATTTCACCAGATTAGTGAATTTATTTTTTTATTACGAGGTTTAGGAATTTTTATGTTTCGAGCTTATATTAAATGAGAAAAGAATTTTGTGGGTACATTAAATGGGAAACAAATTTTGTATGGAGGTTAAATGTGAATGAATTTCTGTAGGGAGGTTATAAATGAAAAAGAATTTCTGTAGAGAGGTTACACTAAATAAGAATCACATTCATTATTCATTAAATTTTTCTGTGGGGAGGTTACAAGCTTTACGGAGGTTCGGTCAAGTGAACAATGCCGAGCTTCCTGAAACAGAAAGTAATTTTTTTTATACTGCAAAAAATCCTACAAATTAATTTTATAAACAGGAACACCGTATTCTTGCTGCGAACTATAATTTATCCTCCAGATGCATTTCGCCTTTTACATTAGGGCGCCTTCACTGGCTCTAATCTGGAATAACAAAGATTTTTATACAGGATGATTATACACTTTTTTACAAGGTGATTACACACTTACGTGACAAAAGTCAACCGATGGCGATATGCAGATATACAGATGGTGATAGTATTACGTACAGAAGATACAATTCCGAAGACGGCAAGAGCTGACAAGTGCGAGAATTATCGCACAATCAGCTTAACAGCTCATGCATCGAAGCTGCTTACAAAAATAATATACAGAAGAATGGAAAAGAAAATTGAGAATGCACTAGGTGACGATCAGCTTGGCTTTAGGAAAAGTAAAGGGACGAGAGAGGCAATTCTGACGTTACGGCTAATAATGGAAGCAAGGCTAAAGAAAAATCAAGACACTTTCATAGGATTTGTCGACCTGGAAAAAGCGTTCGACAATATAAAATGCTGCAAGCTGTTCGAAATTCTGAAAAAAGTAGGGGTAAGCTGTAGGGAGAGACGGGTCATATACAATATGTACAACAACCAAGAGGGAATAATAAGAGTGGACGATGAAGAACGAAGTGCTCGTATTAAGAAGGGTGTAAGACAAGGCTGTAGCCTTTCGCCCCTACTCTTCAATCTGTACATCGAGGAAGCAATGATGGAAATAAAAGAAAGGTTCAGGAGTGGAATTAAAATACGAGGTGAAAGGATATCAATGATACGATTCGCTGATGACATTGCTATCCTGAGTGAAAGTGAAGAAGAATTAAATGATCTGCTGAACGGAATGAACAGTCTAATGAGTACACAGTATGGTTTGAGAGTAAATCGGAGAAAGACGAAGGTAATGAGAAGTAGTAGAAATGAGAACAGCGAGAAGTCAATGAAGTTAAGCAATTCTGCTTCCTAGGCAGTAAAATAACCAATGACGGACGGAGCAAGGAGGACATCAAAAGCAGACTCGCTATGGCAAAAAAGGCATTTCTGGCCAAGAGAAGTCTACTAATATCAAATACCGGCCTTAATTTGAGGAAGAAATTCCTGAGGATGTACGTCTGGAATACAGCATTGTATGGTAGTGAAGCATGGACTGTGGGAAAACGGGAAGAGAAGAGAATCAAAGCATTTGAGATGTGGTGCTATAGACGAATGTTGAAAATTAGGTGGACTGATAAGGTAAGGAATGAGGAGGTTCTATGCAGAATCGGAGAGGAAAGGAATATGTGGGATACACTGATAAGGAGAAGGGACAGGGTGATAGGACATCTGCTAAGACATGAGGGAATGACTTCAATGGTACCAGAGGGAGCCGTAGAGGGCAAAAACTGTAGAGGAAGACAGAGATTGGAATACGTCAAGCAAATAATTGAGGACGTAGGTTGCAAGTGCTACACTGAGATGAAGAGGTTAGCACAGGAAAGGAATTCGTGGCGGGCCGCATCAAACCAGTCAGTAGACCAAAAGGGCAGTGCATTGGCGGAGCTGACATTTGTACTTAGATGATCCATATGAAAAGGTTTCCAATTGGCCACACGCCAGGAATTAACAGACTCTGAACGAGGCGTGATAGTTGGAGATAGACGCATGGGACATTTCATGTCGGAGATTTTTAGGGAATTCAATATTCCGAGATCCACAGTGTGGAGTGGCTTCATCACGGACACCGCAGCGGTCGACGGCCTTCACTTAACGACCGAGGGCAATAGCGTTTGCTTAAAGTTCTCACTTCTAACAGACAAGCAACACTGCATGAATAAACTGTAGAAATCAATGTGGGACATACGATTAACGAATCCATTGGGATAGTGGGGCGAAATTCGGCGTTAATGGGCTACGGCAGCAGACGGCCGACGCGAATGCGTTTGCTAACAGCACGACATCGCTTATAGAACGTCTCCTGGGCTTGTGGCCGTATCGGTTGGACCCTAGACGACTGGAAGACCGAGACCGGGTCAGATCCAAGTTGTCAAGAAGGCGCTGTGCAAGATGGTCGTGGCTCCATTATGCTGTAGGTTGCGTTTACATGTAATGGGATGGGCCCCTGTGGTCAAACTGAACATATTATTGACAGGAAATCGTTATGTTCGGCTACTTGTAAACCAGTTCACAGACTTCATGTTCACAAACAGCGATGGAATTTTAATGGATGGCAGTGTGCCGTGTCACCTGATCACAGTTGTTTGCGATTGGTTTTGAAGAAAGTTCTGGACGATTGGAGAGAATGTTTTGGACTCTCAGATCTATAGACGGAAATCCCATCGAACATTTCTGGGTCAAAATCGAGAGGTCGGTTCGTACACTAAATCCTGCAACGGCAACACTTTCGCAACTGTGGGCGGCTACAGACGCAATATGGCTGAGTACTTCTGAAGTGGACTTCCGAGGACTTGTTGAGTCCATGCCAGGTCGAGTTGCTGCAGTATGTCTGGCAAAAGGTGGTCTGATACCATATGAAGTGGTATTCCATGACTTTTGTCACCTCACATTCGCTACTTGAGCCAGTGAAGACGGATAAATATTTACCGTGTGGGTACTTAACCTTATAGGAATGATGTGTTCGGGCTGTCCGCTGGAGGATTTGCGTTGTTAGTAGCGTAGGTGTCACGACTTGCCGTTAGGCGCCGGTACTGGTCCGGCGACGTAGGGAAGAAAGACAAGCTTCAGTGTGCATTACAGTTGCAGACAGTCCGGACAAGGTGAGCAGGGTTTTATTCATAAAGGTGTTTTATCGAAACGACAGCTATAGTGCTATGCTCTTCGCGTGTAGCTGCGCATTAAAGGAATACGGAGAGGGCCGGCCGTTGTGGACGAGCGGTTCTAGGCGCTACAGTCTGGAGCCGCGCTACCGCTACGGTCTCAGGTTCGAATCCTGCCTCGGGCGTGGATGTGTGTGATGTCCTTAGGTTAGATAGGTTTAAGTAGTTCTAAGTTCTAGGGGACTGATGACCTCAGATGTTAAGTCCCGTAATGCTCAGAGCCATTTCAACCAATACGGAGAGGTTCTCTTTCCGCACTGGGGTTGAAGATCATGCTTCGGAAGTTTGAATTAAGTGGCGATTTGGGATTTGATCCTGGGAGAAGCCGATGACTAACTGCGCGTGAAACTGCTGGTTAAGTTACTGTTGCCATTACTGAGGATGCTGGTCGCAATGTGCGATCTTGATCTCTGTGTCACGATAGCTGAACATTTCATGGTTTGTGGTATGAAAAGTGCTGCGAACGACTGCAAGCTGTTATTCAGGCGGTCGTGGATGCAGATGGTCTTTCAGTGGTGCAACGTTTATAACCTGGAACGCCAACAATTAACAAATGGTACTCTCTCATGTGGAAATGTGTTTCTCTCAATGGTTTATTCGTTATTTCTCTTCCGCATGTTCTTACAAATACTGACATACGGCCGGGAGAGTAGTGTGCTCACCACATACCCGTCCTTCATCCGCATCCAGTGACGCCTGTGGGCTGAGCATGACACGGCAGCCGGTCTCTACGTTACGCCTTCATGGCCTGTTCTGGCGGAGGAGTTAAGTTTAGTTCTATGTCGTTACAAATGCTACCACAAAGTTTCATTTTCTTACGAACAATCTTTTATTATGGGGTGGAGGGCATTTCAAATAGCAATTTTTTTCATAACTACCCTATAGATTAGAAAATAGCTCTCGTCGCAAACTTTACATTAATAAGTTCTAAAGGTTTTTTTCGTACGGCAGAAATTTCAGTGTCCCCTCATTTGGTCACAGGTTAGAGGTAGCACTATTACTTGACTTACAAAATTTCTACTCATTTTTACGTGACGATCTGTTTGTTTTGCAGGTTTCGTATTTCACAAGCTAAGTACCATGGGATACCAGCACAGAATTGACTGCAGATTTTTGTTAAAAGAACTGTGAGTGATTTCTATCGTAACTCTATGCTGATTTGGTGTCTCCTTTCTAATTTGTGTACATAAATGTGTCCAACGTAATGAAGTAAATAATGTAAAGCTAATGATAGTTCATATCTGTTGTCTCTCATTGTCTGTGTGTGTGTGTGTGTGTGTGTGTGCGTGTGTATGTGTGTGTGTGTGTGTGTGTGTGTGTGTGTGTGTGTGTGTGTGCGGTGTGTGTGTGTGTGTGTGTGTGTGTGTGTGTGTGTGTGTGAGCGGTGTGCGTGTGTGTGCGGTGTGCGTGTTTGTGTATGCATTTTTCTTTTTTACTTCAGAGATGTTGTCGTTATGTCAAGGCGTTTTAGGTGGGATGGGGTCGGATTGTGGCTGGGCGGGTGGAACGTTGCAGAAATCCGTGGATGTAACAGCTGTGTGGGAGTGGATAACAAGTTCTTGGTGTTCGGTTGGTCCTCTCGCAGAGAACTAAAATGGCTCTGAGCACTATGGGACTTAACTTCTAAGGTCATCAGTCCCCTAGAACTTAGAACTACTTAAACCTAACTAACCTAAGGATATCACACACGTCCATGCCCGAGGCAGGATTCGAACCTGCGACCGTAGCGGCCGCGCGGTTCCAGACTGTAGCGGCAGACAACTATGAGATTCACATTCAAAGTTCTGCAGTCCCGTCCCTGACTTACGTCAGTCCTACACACTAAAATGTCTTCCGACAGTGATAACATCTCTGAATAAAAAGAAAAAGATGAGCACGTATACAAGCGAACATGCGCTAACAAACATACAGAGAAGGAGACGTAAGTGGAGCAATATTTTACTTTGGCAGCATTTATGAAAAAAAAGGAGGCATGAAGTCAGCATACGGTCACAACAGAAATCACTCTCAATTCTTGTAAGAAAAATTTGCAGTCAGTTCTGTAATGGCGTTCCACAGCACGTAACTTACGAAATATGAAAACTACTAAAAGACGTATCGTAACGCGGAAATGCGTTGCTGTTTCACAAGTGAAGCGACAGTGTGAACTCCAACCTATAGCCAGATGAGAGGAGACGGAAATTTCGGGCGGAAAAAACAAAAAAAAAAATAACTGTAAGTAACAATTTCTTAATGTAAAAATTATGACGTAAACTGTCTTCTGATCTATAAGTATCGCATATTACGACAAATTTGTATTATTATAGGTTATATCCGCTGAAGATACCTTAGGGAAAAGGCGAAACGCGTCTGGCATAATAAATACACACTGACGGAAAAAAATCGCAGTACCAAGAAAGAGGTGTGCGATATGAACGAAAGTTGGTAGGTGAGTTTCTATATCTGAAAGATGATGTCTATTCAGATCTCGCGCCAGTCACAAAAGAGTGGTGTTAGTAGTGCCACTGTCAGAAGGCGCGTCAAGTTTGCTTTAAATACACGGTGGAATGGTTGAGCCGTATCGGCTCACTTTCCTTTTACAAACTGCCTGTCTCGTCCGCATGAGTACGCGGCCGCGGTGTACAGTACACTGTCCACTTAGGGGGAGCGGTGGTGGTGTCACGATCGGGAAAGCGAGGCGTTGCCTCGATTAGTAAGCAGGGACCAGTGGTGGTTGGGCGGCGACGTGCTTCGCTCTCGGTGTCACGGGTTCACGTGGCTCGAATTTGTGGCGACGCACAGTAGAAAAATTTAGAAATTTGTGGTAAGGTCCTATGGGACCAAACTGCTGAGGTCATCGGTTGACAGGCTTACGCACTACATAATCTAACTTAAACTAACTTTCGCTAAGAACATCACACACACCCACACCTACCCACACACACACACACACACACACACACACACACACGGAGCCATGCCCGAGGGAGGACTGAACCTCCAACAATCCAACAACGGGGGACGAGGGGAAGGGGGGACGGGGAAGGGGGGGGGGGGAACTGCGCGAACCATGACAAGGCACCATGAGACCACGCGGCTACCCGGCGCTGCGAGGCACAGTGACTTCGGGCATTGGGAAGTTTGTGTGTGCCCGTTCTTAGTGTAGAACTCACGCAGGTCTTCCTGAATTGATTAATTTGCCGTGTGATAATCCAGTTGCGCACGGTAGCTGATTTGTGGCTGCGGAATAAAGCCATCTTGTTTCTAGGTTTCCTAGTGTGATTTTTGGTTCTGAGAAACCCTCTTCTTTTCTGTAAGCGTAGATCAGACTTTTGCAAGTGAGCGTGATTGTTCCTGTTGTGAATTGGCAGGAGCCAATTCACGGGGTTTGGAGGAAGCCGAAAGGCACGCGTTTAAGCTCGCGCAGGCTGGCGTGAGGTCTGGAACAGGTAAAGTAATTATACTATCAAGAAAAGTACGTAGCTGCTGGAATACTTAACTTTAATCGATAATTGGTGAACATCGGTCTGACTGTACATGCATCCCAAGATAAATAACAAATGATAATGGCGCCTGCTAGGTCGTAGCAAATGACGTAGCTGAAGGCTATGCTAACTATCGTCTCGGCAAATGAGAGCGTAATTTGTCAGTGAACCATTGCTAGCAAAGTCGGCTGTACAACTGGGGCGAGTGCTAGGACGTCTCTCTAGACCTGCCGTGTGGCGGCGCTCGGTCTGCAATCACTGATAGTGGCGACACGCGGGTCCGACGTATACTACCGGACCGCGGCCGATTTATAGGCTACCACCTAGCAAGTGTGGTGTCTGGCGGTGACACCACAGTTCCGTCCACGTAAGCCTCATTTCCCGGCCTCTCGCCTTCCCGGTGTGGGGCGGCGGTGCCGTCTGTTTACTAGAGCATGAAAACTATTTATGTGGTCAAACAGAAAGCGATGGAGATCATACTGTGCATTGTTTCCAGTCTGCAAGCCTACATTCTTCTTTTTTTCACTGAAAGAAATGTTTCTAATCTCTTTTACCCAGCGGAATCAGGAACTATGATGTAAATGAAAGTTTTGAGTCCTAGCTGGCCGATATATTTGATAAACTTTCACACGCACAATATAGTAATATTCATGACGATAATAATAATAATAATAATGTCTCTATTATAAACAGCACAATGAGCAGTTCAGAGGCGACCTCTACGCTAATTTCCCAATAAATGGCCTTTCACCCTGACTTTTAAAAATCAAAACTAATTGCTCGCCTCTTTTGCCAACATTACAGGCGGCACACAAACAGATACTTCCGTGAAAATTAAGCGATCCAGGACGGTGTACAGTCCTCGCGAGTTCACTTCCTACTTGTGCCAAAAACATGCTGAGACTTGGGACACACGCTCAAGGATACTTCAACTCAATAAAGAGAAGGCAATAATTACCAATCAAACACAAACTCTGGTTTGTAATTTCCAACAGATTTTATTTAACAATTGCATGACAATATCAAACTACTGTTACCCCAGAATAATATGTATCATTGCTCTGGGATTTGAAACATCACTAAACAGACAAAATGTCTACGTGCGTCAAAGCTCGTCCCAAATAATAATTGGTTTATTGAGAAAAATTCCACGGAAGCAATACACCTTTTAAGATATAACAGCAGAAACAACTCACAGTTTCTCTTTATGAATAAGATATTACAAACAGAGTACAATGAAAGGCATCTTTCAGGTATTACAAAATTTCAAAACAGGAATACTGGCACAAGGGACCCACAAGCCATTCATATTCAGTATTAACCACTTTAAATATCTGCACTAGCTTGTTATTGATAATAAGTGCAGACAGGCTTATTACTGCTAGCGAAGGACGTGATAACATATCAAATATATAAAAAGCTGGTCATAGTGCTAAATCACGCCCTCGTATCTTATAATACACTCCTGGAAATGGAAAAAAGAACACATTGACACCGGTGTGTCAGACCCACCACACTTGCTCCGGACACTGCGAGAGGGCTGTACAAGCAATGATCACACGCACGGCACAGCGGACACACCAGGAACCGCGGTGTTGGCCGTCGAATGGCGCTAGCTGCGCAGCATTTGTGCACCGCCGCCGTCAGTGTCAGCCAGTTTGCCGTGGCATACGGAGCTCCATCGCAGTCTTTAACACTGGTAGCATGCCGCGACAGCGTGGACGTGAACCGTATGTGCAGTTGACGGACTTTGATCGAGGGCGTATAGTGGGCATGCGGGAGGCCGGGTGGACGTACCGACGAATTGCTCAACACGTGGGGCGTGAGGTCTCCACAGTACATCGATGTTGTCGCCAGTGGTCGGCGGAAGGTGCACGTGCCCGTCGACCTGGGACCGGACCGCAGCGACGCACGGATGCACGCCAACACCGTAGGATCCTACGCAGTGCCGTAGGGGACCGCACCGCCACTTGCCAGCAAATTAGGGACACTGTTGCTCCTGGGGTATCGGCGAGGACCATTCGCAACCGTCTCCATGAAGCTGGGCTACGGTCCCGCACACCGTTAGGCCGTCTTCCGCTCACGCCCCAACATCGTGCAGCCCGCCTCCAGTGGTGTCGCGACAGGCGTGAATGGAGGGACGAATGGAGACGTGTCGTCTTCAGCGATGAGAGTCGCTTCTGCCTTGGTGCCAATGATGGTCGTATGCGTGTTTGGCGCCGTGCAGGTGAGCGCCACAATCAGGACTGCATACGACCGAGGCACACAGGGCCAACACCCGGCATCATGGTGTGGGGAGCGATCTCCTACACTGGCCGTACACCACTGGTGATCGTCGAGGGGACACTGAATAGTGCACGGTACATCCAAACCGTCATCGAACCCATCGTTCTACCATTCCTAGACCGGCAAGGGAACTTGCTGTTCCAACAGGACAATGCACGTCCGCATGTATCCCGTGCCACCCAACGTGCTCTAGAAGGTGTAAGTCAACTACCCTGGCCAGCAAGATCTCCGGATCTGTCCCCCATTGAGCAGGTTTGGGACTGGATGAAGCGTCGTCTCACGCGGTCTGCACGTCCAGCACGAACGCTGGTCCAACTGAGGCGCCAGGTGGAAATGGCATGGCAAGCCGTTCCACAGGACTACATGCAGCATCTCTACGATCGTCTCCATGGGAGAATAGCAGCCTGCATTGCTGCGAAAGGTGTATATACACTGTACTAGTGCCGACATTGTGCATGCTCTGTTGCCTGTGTCTATGTGCCTGTGGTTCTGTCAGTGTGATCATGTGATGTATCTGACCCCAGGAATGTGTCAATAAAGTTTCCCCTTCCTGGGACAATGAATTCACGGTGTTCTTATTTCAATTTCCAGAAGTGTATAACCGCAGAGCCGATTAAATATGTATGTTCTCAAACACACAGTCAGTAATTACAATACGACAGGACTCTAGCACACAATAAATTTTTCATCATTAAGCCCTTGCTTGTTTACCTCTGGACACGTTACCTAAATACCGCCAGACAGCCAGAAAATCGAACCTGTGTTTATTTCTGAGTGCACAGACACGCACTTAGATATACACTCCTTTCCCGTATCTCAAGTGCGTCCAAAACAGGCAAACATCATTCACACAAGTAACCACTGTTCCGTAAGTTGTGCACCAGTGGTCAATGCGAAGCAGATAACATGGGCGTCCAAACACTGGTTGACACTTACGGCCGTGGTGGCCAAGCGGTTCTAGGCGCTTCAGTTCGGAACCGCGCGACTGCTACGGTCGCAGGTTCGAACCCTGCCTCGGGCATGGATGTGTGTGAAGTCATTAGGTTAGTTAGGTTTAAGTAGTTCTAAGTTCTAGGCGACTGATGACCTCAGATGTTAAGTCCCATAGTACTTAGAGCCATTTTTCAAGAGCCGTTAACGGCAAACGTTAGAGGCAGAGCACGCGCAAATAGCGACCGCCGACAACCAGACTGCACACCGGAGCGCCAACCAATCGACTTAAAACCAGCCCCGTCCCCACAGCGCCGTGCGCTTTAAATGGTTCAAATGGCTCTGAGCGCTATGGGACTTACCATCTGTGGTCATCAGTCCCCTAGAACTTAGAACTACTTAAACCTAACTAACCTAAGGACATCACACACATCCATGCCCGAGGCAGGATTCGAACCTGTGACCGTAGCAGCCACGCGGTTCCGGACTGGAGCGCCTAGAAGCGCTCGGCCGATCGTGCGCTTTGAATAACCGAAAAGCTACCAAAGAGGGAAACCGTGGCCACGCCATACAGAGCTCATCGCAGAGATCTTAAATGGATCCAGAGATGGGACTGGCGCCAACGGCACCACTTATCACATGCATTTAGCAGCAGCATAGCTGAGACGTCGTCCGAAGTAGCGTGTATGTCCGGCGATTGACTGACGCGGACCTTCTGGTAGCTGGGTGCGAAGTGAAGTCGTCCCTGCCACTCTAGCCGTATTTATATATGGGCCCAGCGTACGGCCGCAGGGAACACCTGCCGTCATCTGCTCTGGGCCCCGGTAATAGCTTCTAAATGGCCGGTTTCTCGGACACTTTTTATAACACTGTTGCGTTTCGTTTTACAATCTTCGTAGTTTTTATATGAATGGCGTTAAGGAGGCTTAGCTCGCCTACATATAAACCTTGCCTTCTAGAATTTTTAGAGCGGAACTGACAGTAGAACATGACCTCTGAACTACATTTTTAAGACACCGTGTATTGTTTGTTATTTACATTAAAGTCTTAAAACTTGTTATATCTTCTTTATTTAATAGATGTAACCAAGTGCTGTAGTCAGAGCCGTCTACCATTAATATAAACGGTACTTAATCTACTACAAATAGGGACGTTTTTGTTTCAAATTTTGTTTTCAGTAAATTATTCGAAAACTATTAGAGGTAGCTTAATGGTGTCACATAGTTAAGGTTCTTATATCAATCTGACACTTAGCACCAATTTTCATCTTTCTAATTGTAATATTAAGCGCCTTCCATTTTTCGTAAAACCGTGGATTCTGACCAAAATTTTCTTCCCATCAAGTTGAAACTTATAATAGTTAATTTTGACTTGCGTTTGCACATTCTTACCGATTTTTGCCTTTATAGCTTTATTATTTAGCGTCACTTGTTATTTTCTTAAAACGATGTAGTTACGGATAGATATTCATCTGATCAATGTGAGATTTAACAATTCAAACATTAATATACTGAAGCATATGTTGACAAAGTTCGGAGACGCTATTTTAATTCTTTTTAATTTCATTCTTAAATTATGGCGCAGTACTTCTATGCTATGCACAGTCGCATTATGATGACGTGGCGCTAATAGCAGTGAAGTGGGGCAAGTACCGGCACACTCGCTCGCCTCTTTATCTTTTAAATGGTGCAGCGCTTGTTTCGCCACACAGGTACCTTTGTAAATAGGAGAGGAGCCGAGGTGACTGCAAATTTCTCGCTGTTTAACTTTCTTAGTCCATGCTCGGCAGCACTTCTGGAATTATTTTTCTATTCTACCAATTTGTTTTGTGATACCTACAGTGCGCGTTTACTACAACCCGTTCGCTCACCTTAAGCCATCTCGATGAGCGGTCTAACTGCGACAGTGTTGAGCGTGCAGTGGCCCGGACTTTAGAAGCTGTTCCAGCGTCAGGGACCGAGTGGTATGCCGCCCTAAGGGACTCTTGGACCATAGTGCCTTTGCAGCTGTGCTTCTACACGCCACGCCGGCCTGCACCATCTTCGCCGAGGAAGTCGCCGCTCGCTACGTTCTGTGATTGGAATCTACTAATTGTTTCATGTAACTACTATTTTCCTCATTCTAAAGGCCTAAGAGGTCAGCGGAGGTCACCGCTCGGCAAGTTCTACATCTACATTTATACTCCGCAAGCCACCCAACGGTGTTTGGCGGAGAGCACTTTACGTGCCACTGTCATTACCTCCCTTTCCTGTTCCAGTCGCGTATGGTTCGCGGGAAGAACGACTGCCGGAAAGCCTCCGTGCCCGCTCGAATCTCTCTAATTTTACATTCGTCATCTCCTCGGGAGGTATAATTAGGGGGAAGCAATATATTCGATACCTATTCCAGAAACGCACCCTCTCGAAACCTGGACAGCAAGCTATACACCGCGATGCAGAGAGCCTCTCTTGCAAAGTCTGCCACTTGAGTTTGCTAAACATCTCCGTAACGCTATCACGCTTACCAAATAACCCTGTGAAGAAATGCGCCGCTCTTCTTTGGATCTTCTCTATCTCCTCCGTCAACCTGATCTGGGACGGATCCCACACTGATGAGCAATACTCAAGTATAGGTCGAACGAGTGTTTTGTAACGCAATTGTAATCTAGTAACTCTTTCATGTAACTGCTGTTTTTGTCATTCTAAGGACCTAAGCGGCCAGTTGTTCTATGTCATCATCTACATCTGCATGGGTACTCTGCAAATCACATTTAAGTGTCTTCCAGAGGGTTCATCGAACTACGTTATGCCAGTTTGGTATCCCTTGTTTTAACATTCTAATATGTTTTTAAACTTGTCCAAGTTTTTTTTAATTAATATGGGAAACTAATTCAGCTGTAAACTGGTGATTCTTTTGGTTTAGTACTTTATATAATGTGGCTGTCTTCCTTCCCCCTCCCCTTTCTTTTACTGTCGGAAGCTGTAACTGCACTGGTTTTGGGTACCTCGCGCGTGCTTTGGACACAGTTGATTGTACTTCATAGGCGCGCTACCTAGCTAACAGATTGTTTTTAGTTATTGCTTATTTAGTCAGGCCATTGGCTTCTAATTATTGTGTTTCGTGTTACCATTCAAATCTCGTAAGAGGAAACGCATATAATTTGAAGTGCGTGGCTTAAACCATGGGCTTAAGGGATTTATCACTGCCGAACATTCTGGTCGCGCGTTGTTAACTGGGACCGATCTTGCGCGGGTACTAAACTCTTTTTTTCCACTAACTGAATTCTAAGGTTAGCTACTCCACCGGAATTTGTTCTTCGCTGGAGATATGGAGTCAGCTCCTAGTCCTGACATTTCATATTTGTTATTTTTCCTTAATTCTAAAATTCATGCCGTTATGCCTTAGTTTCATGATTGTTTAAATGTTGAGTCAGCCCAGTGGGCCAAGTTTATAACGTTCTTGTCAAAGGTTATGGCAGATTATATTTGACTTATTTGCACCCTTTCCTGTTCTCCCAAGGTGCGCCCTTTGTTAAAATACATACAGTCTGCGGTTTAAACGATAATAACTTAGGTTGTAATTTGACATTAGTGATTTCCAGTTTTATGCGTTTGTCTGTAAAGATCTGTTGTTGTTATTGTTGTGGTCTTCAATCCTGAGACTGGTTTGATGCAGCTCTCCATGCTACTCTATCCTGTGGAAGTTTCTTCATCTCCCAGTACCTACTGCAACCTACATCCTCCTGAATCTGCTTAGTGTATTCATCTCTTGGTCTCCCTCTACGATTTTTACCCACCACGCTGCACTCCAATGCTAAATTGGTGATCCCTTGATGCCTCAGAACATGTCCTACCAATCGATCCCTTCTTCTAGTCAAGTTGTGCCACAAACTTCTCTTCTCCCCAACCCTATTCAATACCTCCTCATTAGTTATGTGATCTACCCATCCAATCTTCAGCATTCTTCTGTGGCACCACATTTCGAAAGCTTCTGTTCTCTTCTTGTCCAAACTATTTATCGTCCATATTTCACTTTCATACATGGCTACACTCCATACAAATACTTTCAGAAACGACTTCCTGACATTTAAACCTATACTCGATGTTAACAACTTTCTCTTCTTCAGGAATGCTTTCCTTGCCATTGCCAGTCTACATTTTATATCCTCTCTACTTCGACCATCATCAGTTATTTTGCTCCCCAGATAGCAAAACTCCTTTACTACTTTAAGTGTCTCATTTCCTAATCTAATACCCTCAGCATCTCCTGACTTAATTCGACTACATTCCATTATCCTCGTTTTGCTTTTGTTGATGTTCATCTTATATCCTCCTTCAATTGCTCTTCCAAGTCCTTTGCTGCATCTGACAGAATTACAATGTCATCGGCGAACCTCAAAGTTTTTATTTCTTCTCCATGTATTTTAATACCTACTCCGAATTTTTCTTTTGTTTCCTTCACTGCTTGCTCAATATACAGATTGAATAACATCGGGGAGAGGCTACAACCCTGTCTCACTCCCTTCCCAACCACTGCTTCCCTTTCATGCCCCTCGACTCTTATAACTGCCATTTGGTTTCTGTACAAATTGTAAATAGCATTTCGTTCCCTGTATTTTACCCCTGCCACCTTCAGAATTTGAAAGAGAGTATTCCAGTCAACATTGTCAAAAGCTTTCTCTAAGTCTACAAATGCTAGAAACGTAGGTTTGCCTTTCCTTAATCTTTCTTCTAAGATAAGTCGTAAGGTCAGTATTGACTCACGTGTTCCAATATTTCTACGGAATCCAAACTGATCTTCCCCGAGGTTGGCTTCTACTAGTTTTTCCATTCGTCTGTAAAGAATTTGCGTTAGTATTTTGCAGCCGTGACTTATTAAACTGATAGTTCGGTAATTTTCACATCTGTCAACACCTGCTTTTTTTGGGATTGGAATTATTATATTCTTCTTGAAGTTTGAGGGTATGTCGCCTGTCTCATACATCTTGCTCACCAGATGGTAGAGTTTTGTCAGGACTGGCTCTCCCAAGGCTGTCAGTAGTTCTAATGGAATGTTATCTACTCCTGGGGGCTTGTTTCGACTCAGGTCTTTCAGTGCTCTGTCAAACTCTTCACGCAGTATCATATCTCCCATTTCATCTTCATCTACCTCCTCTTCTATTTCCATAATATTGTCCTCAAGAACATCGCCCCTGTATAGACTCTCTATATACTCCTTCCACCTTTCTGCTTTCCCATCTTTACTTAGAACTGGGTTTCCATCTGAGCTCTTGATATTCATACAAGTGGTTCTCTTTTCTCCAAAGGTCTCTTTAATTTTCCTGTAGGCAGTATCTATCTCATGAGATAAGCCTCTACATCCTTACATTTGTCCTCTAGCCATCCCTGCTTAGCCATTTTGCACTTCCTGTCGATCTCATTTTTGAGACGTTTGTATTCCTTTTTGCCTGCTTCATTTACTGCATTTTTATATTTTCTCCTTTCATCAATTAAATTCAATATTTCTTCTGTTAAAGATCTATAATTTGATAAAAGGCCCTATGTCGCCGGCCGGTGTGGCCGTGCGGTTAAAGGCGCTTCAGTCTGGAACCGCGTGACCGCTACGGTCGCAGGTTCGAATCCTGCCTCGGGCATGGATGTGTGTGATGTCCTTAGGTTAGTTAGGTTTAATTAGTTCTAAGTTCTAGGCGACTGATGACCTCAGAAGTTGAGTCGCATAGTGCTCAGAGCCATTCGTCGTCCCTGTGTCATTTTATAACTGTTGCTGGTATCCAAACTGTTGTTCCCTTTGATTTTTAGCGGGTGATTTAATGGGTCATAATTTTTTTCCCTTACTTGCTGTTTAATGTATTAGTTGCTGATTCCAGACATTTTGTCTGGTAGTATATTTAGTGTTCTTTTAATGCTAATAAAGGTTGTCAAATGGAGAATTATGTGTACTTAAAACAATGTCCTAGTCCTTTCACTTGTTTGATTATGGTTAAACCGCCCTCTGAAAGGTCAGATTTCAATGTCGGTGAGCGTTAGTTACCTTTAACGTGGTGAGTTGATGCTAGTCAAGAACGCCTTTAAGACGAAAAAGACGCCATTATCAACACCTCATAGAGTTTGAATGAGGTCGTGTAATAGGATTGCGGGGAGCTGGACGTTCCTTCTGCGATAGTGCAGACAGCCGTGGCAGGAATGTAGCCACTGCACGTGACTGGTGGCAGCGATGGTCACGGGAATGGACGGTCGCAGGAAGACCGGGCTCCGGACGGCCACGTGAGGGAAAGCATCGTGTTCAGCGTGTGGCTCTGGCGCATCGTAACTGCGTCTGCAGCAGCAATCTGAGCAGCAGTTGTCACAACAGTGACGTAACGAACTGTTACCAATCGGCTACTTCAAGGACAGCTGCGAGAGAGATGTCCTGTGGCGTGCATTCCACTGACCCCATGGTGACAACTGACGACTCATTGGAGGCAGGGGGAGAACTGTTGTGATTGCAGATGAAAGCTGGTGCTGCCTCAGTGCCAGAGATGGCCGTTTGGTGGTCAGGGCTCTAGTTGAGGGCCTGCAACTACCCTGTCTCCGTGCTAGTCACACTAAACCTAAACCTGGGATTGTGGTCTAGGGTACAATTTCGTATGACAGAAAGAACACTCTCGAGCTTATCCCCACTCATCCTCACTGCATATTTGTCCGTCTGTCTGGTGAATCGACCTGATGTTGCCATTCACCGACAGCATTCCAGGGCGTGTTTTCCAACACGATATCGCTCGCCCATGTACTGCTACCGAACATGCTCAACACAGTGCTCGATCAGCAGATATGTCTCTAATTGACAACATGTGGGACATTATCGGATGACAACTTCAGCGTAATCCCCAGTCAGCATTAATCGCCCCTGTACTGACCGACCAAGTGCAACAGGCATGGAACACCATCCAACAAACTGACATTCGACACCTGTACAACACAACACATGCACGATTGCATGCTTGCATTCAATATCCTGGTGGTTACTCCTATTATTAATGTACCAACAATTCACATTTGCAATGGCTTATCTGGCGCGTACATTAACCTGTGATCTTGCAATGTTAATCGTCTTAAACATGTTAGCTGTACAAATGTCTGTCCGAAATTTCATTTCCTACATTAAATATTTTTTGATGTTGGGATTTTTTTTACGTCAATATAGATTGCAGCAAAAGAAAGGTGTCTCAGTTTACGAAACGAATATTTATATGGCCATACCAACAAACTTGGTCCTACATACTTTTTTTGTGGCGTGATAAAGAGAGGAGGACATCAACGATTTAACACGTGTGGGACTTTGCGAAATAGGAGCGAGATGACATCACTGTAAAATCACTGTACCGCTTCAGAAGAAAAGGCCCCATAAGCGCCTCCCCTACATTACCAAACTTAACTGAGATACGTATCGCGTGTTTACCTGTGCATGCGCATACCATTATTCTTTGCTTTGAAATAGTAGCTATCAAACAACGTGCTCGAGAAGCTATCACTAAGTGTACGACAGTTCCGAAAGTAACAGGTGGTGGTGGTGGTTAGTGTTTAACGTCCCGTCGACAACGAGGTCATTAGAGACGGAGCTCATGCTCGGGTTAGGGAAGGATTGGGAAGGAAATCGGCCGTGCCCTTTCAAAGGAAAGTAACAGGTTTTCGATTATGGGCAACGTGGCCAACCTATTAGAGCACCAGTGCAGTTTTATCCTAAAAGGTATTCTGACCACGACAAGCACTCACGGTCTGCCTTTTGCAGACATTATTTTCAAGATTCAAAGAACTGGAAGACTGAAGAATAAAATACGCAAAAAAAAGAAAAAAAACAGGAACTGACGAGAGGACTGTAACTAACAATTTAGCAGCGGTAAAGCACTATACACGCAACACAGGGGTTACGGCTTACACACGCTGGTTAAATTTCACGCTCGAAACAAGCACATTTCTGTCTGCACTCGCGCCGTGTCCGCGCTCTTGTCAAAGTTGCGTGTCGGTAGCCACAGAGAACTCGCTGTAATGGCCGCTCCGGAGACCAAAGTGCGCTTAGTTGCCACGCAGAAAAATCTTTGTGCGCAAAGATACTCGCAGTTGCTATGAGGCAAAGAGCTAAAATCTACTGAAACCATACAGACAGAATTTCTCTTTTGCGGAAGCCAATGAGATTTTAATAATATTATTCCTGCATGGATGAAACTCAGTTTTCCCTAGCGACATATTTTCTCAGCCAAGGAAGATAGGAAGATTCATTTTGATGAACTCAATGATTTTACGAATTGACGAAGTGCTACTGACCGACTACGCTGTTACGAGTACGTACATATGCAACAGGTTGCTGGGTAAGCACTCCCCCGGAAATTTCTCGACATTTTCGGAAATACACTGCCAAATATTCGCGATAAGCAAGGAAATCTGCGTTATCATACCCCGTAAACTGCAACATATTCGGAAATAAACAGCCAAATATTTGCATCCAGCAAGAAAATATAAATGTCATTACGCTCGTTACACTGGCAGCAATTTAAGCTGTACTTTTACATTCCAGTCTAACCATTCCCTCGGAAATCGCAACATAATAGGTAAAAATGGCCAAATACTTACGACAGGCAAGAACAGAAGTGTTATTGTTGATCGTTTCACCTGCAGAAATTTCATCCTTGTTTTCTAATCAGACAAAAGTCACAAAATCGACGAAATTAATTTCTGAGAGAAAATTCTTTTACAAGTAAGCTGGTGGAGAAACTCTGCGTTGTCCAGTATTTATTTATTTCTATGCGGCCGTGCCTGTACCACACAGTATGTGGCTATGTGCTGAATGTGCAGGCTGATGGAAAACATGTAAATTAGTTACAAACCACGGCACACAATTTGTTTAACATGTAAACGTCACTATAGATGTTCGGATTTTGGTTATGACATGTTAGATATGCCTGTTCAGTATGCCTGCCATCATTGGCGACGATGTGGCACAGACGAATATCGAAATTCTCCATGACCCGCTGAAGTTTCGGAACATCGATGCTGTTGGTGACCTGAATGGAGGTTGTCAGCTCAGAAATGGTTTTGGGGTTATTGCTGTACACCTTGTCTTTAATATAGCCCCACAAAAAGGAGTCACATGTGTACAGATCCGGAGAATATGACGGCCAATCGAGCCCCAAACCAGTTGCGTCTGGGTCCTTCAGAGTCAGAATGCGGTCCTCAGAGTGTTCCTCCAGGACATAAAATACTCTCCTGCTTCGATGGGGTCGAGCTCTGCCTTGCATGAACCACATCTTTTCGAAAAAAAGGGTCGCTTTGGATAATAGGGATGAAATCATCTTCCCAAAATATTCACGTACCGTGTGGTAGTCACCGTGCCACCAAGGAATATCGCACCGATTTTTTCGTAACTGGACATAACGCACCATACAGTCACCCGATTTCTCGATCGCAAAAAGCAGATTCTCAGTCCCCCAAAGGCACCAATTTTGCTTATTGACGAACCCATTCGTCGCTAAACCAAACCATACAGCGCATACTGATTCTCATCATGCCCCGTGGCTAATAGTGCAGTTTGAACGTCCTACTGCGAACCGTTCAGAAGTTATGACGATTTTATTTCATATAATTCAATAATTGTCACTCTGTATTTCACGTCATTTCTCCTGAATTAATGGTATAATCTTGTAGGTACATTCAGCGAGGTATGTAAATACTCTACGCAAAATCTGTTACGAATGGAGTTAGTAGCAACGAAGTAATAAATTTAAACTTCATGCACGATGCTGCAGATTTTCACGCATCTCACTCAGGAGTTTTGCTATTTGGGGAGCAAAATAACTGATGATGGTCGAAGTAGAGAGGATATAAATTGTAGACTGGCAATGGCAAGGAAAGCGTTTCTGAAGAAGAGAAATTTGTTAACATCGAGCATAGATTTAAGTGTCAGGAAGTCATTTCTGAAAGTATTTGTATGGAGTGTAGCCATGTATGGAAGTGAAACATGGACGGTAAATAGTTTGGACAAGAAGAGAATAGAAGCTTTCGAAATGTGGTGCTACAGAAGAATGCTGAAGATTAGATGGGTAGATCACATAACTAATGAGGAGGTACTGAATAGGATTGGGGAGAAGAGGAGCTTGTGGCAAAACTTGACTAGAAGAAGGGATCGGTTGGTAGGACATGTTCTGAGACATCGAGGGATCACCACTTTAGTATTGGAGGGCAGCGTGGAGGGGAAAAATCGTAGGGGGAGACCAAGAGATGAATACACTAAGCAGATTCAGAAGGATGTAGGTTGCAGTAGGTACTGGGAGATGAAGAAGCTTGCACAGGATAGAGTAACATGGAGAGCTGCGTCAAACCAGTCTCAGGACTGAGACCACAACAACAACAACATCTCCTGAACTATGTGTCGTACAATTATATAATATTCTTGGTACATTCAGCAGCGTATATGGATACCTCCTGCAAAATTTATTGCGAATAAATTTGTTAGTAAGGAAGTAATAAATTTGTACGTCATCCACGATGAGGCAGTTTTTCACGCATATCATTGTTTATGATGTCATATCTCCTGAACTGTGTGTCGTACAATGATATAATTTTGCCCTTACATTCAGTGGAATATGTGCATACTGCCTGTAAAATGTGTTGCAAATACAGTTAGTGGTAAAGAAGTAATAAATTACAACGTCATGTCTCATGCGGTACTTTTACTTCTTGAACAGCTGTTCTTACCCTCACAGTGATCATCGCCTGATACTAAAATGTTTCTGTACCAAGTTTGGTTGAAATCGGACCAGTGCTTTAGGAGATGCGGAACATTGACACACACACACACACACACAAATACAACTGCTTCGTAATGTATAAGGAAAACATCAATTATTGCAGAACGCAATTCTGTTGTATGAACAAGAAACTCCTAGAATACATTACAAACAATAAGATGAAAACAAAAATTATACTATTGTTTGTTTTGACAGGAAGGAAACCTGCTTCCTTTACTGTACAAAACCCACAACCTTGAATGCTACCAGTACACTATGGAGATAAACTGCAATCTGGTACTTCAGTATTGTTTAGTGTGTAGTCTCTTGTGTTCTTACCTCTGATGTGTCATACTGACATTAAGTTGTAAGAAATCAGACGGAGCCTGAAGTTTTAGTGATGATTCTGCAAATGTACTGTTGCCTTGAAATAGCATATTACACATTATAATACCAAAACTACGAAATACGGCAAATCAATAACGCGACTGTTGCACGGATGCACTGAGTGACACGTCATTTTGAGGTCACTTTCTAGTATGCCAGGCGTCGTGCTAGCTTCTTCCCCTACAGAAGCTCTTTTGCTATAGAAGCTCTTTGGCTGAGCAGCATAATAGCATAGAGAGTGAGAAAGAATTTTACGTTCAGGATATAAGAAGTCCACATAGAGCAGGCCTATTCTCACTTAGGGTTGTGGGGAGTTCTGCACTAACCTCTTTGGCGGACAGGCTTTTCCAGCCTCGTGGAGCCCGGGTCCACAGATTTTCATGAAGATTTGCACTTTTTGTTACTGCTGGATCCTGTTCGGGGCATTTATGGTGATGTGTCAAGATTACAGGACGCTGAGTGGGTACGAATGTGGCTTTTTGCAAGAGCTGACAGCGTATTTTATTCGTTGGTAGATCGTGGTTCTCGTTTTGCAAATATACGAGATGTGGCTATAAAATAAAGGGACTAGTGCTGTCTGTAAGTACCTATGCGCTGAAGATGAACGACCACTAGCTTGAAGTGTGTGGCCTTCTGGGCATCTCTGGCGTCTGTAGAGAAATCAGATTGCGTGAGAGGTGTTATTTTGTTTTGCCAAAAAAAATGATAAATGTAATAATAGAGCAACCAATTGCTGTGAAGCTTCGCTTAAAACCTGGGAAAACTGCTGCGGAAACCCATCTTTTTCTAAAATATGTGTGTGGTGAAGACTGTTATTTATCACATATGGGAGTTTTTGAATGGTTCGAGCGTTGCCAAGATGGCCGAGAGGACACTGTAGATGTCTCGTGTCTGCGACGCCTTCCAACATGAAAAAGGATGAAAATATCGAAAAAGCAGATAATCGATCCGATTTGACCGTCGGTTAAGTGTGCGATCGTTGCTGGAACTGCAGAAACTGACGAAGAATGCGTAACGTGAGAAAAGTGCTTGTGAAACTGGTGCCCAGAATTATCACGATCGAACAGAAAGAAGTACTTCCTCTCTGGATACCACCGAAAATGATCCTAATTTCTTGGAAAGAATGATAACAAGTGATGAACGTTTGTTTTCTCTTGGGATCTAGAAACAAAGCGCCAATCCATGCATTGGAAGGACCCAACCTCACCGAGAGCGAAAGAAGCTCGAATATGCAAATCAGCATTCAAAGCGATGGTGACTGGTTTTTATTCGATATTCAAGGTGTTGTGTGTGTTCAGTGGACTCCTGAAGGTCAAATTATTGTTTTGGTGTATACGTTCGTAGCGTTTTTCAGGAAATTTAATAAACGTAACAGGTGCACATAACAGAGACCTTAGTCGTAACATATTCTCCTTCACTATTTACAGCAGTCTACCAACGCTGGTATAACTTTCCTATTCTTCGACTGTAGAAACGCGTGGTTTTGAGGCGAAGAGCTCGTCGAACCACAAAAATTTATCCATTTCATTCCAGCGTTGGTACAGCAACCAGTATGAATGATATGAAGAAAAAGTTTTTTCCATTTCATTCCAGGGTTGGTACAGCAACCAGTATGTATGATATGAAGAAACAAGTGTCGCGGTTGTAGTGTTAATTTTTTTATTATTATTTCCCAGTGACGCGTTTCAGATTTATTTAGGCGTCCTCCGATTGGAAGATATTTGGTAGCAATGGGTACTTGGGATACCGCGCATAAAATATCCCAGCAGGTAAATGCCCCTTGTTAAAGGTGTCCATATTACGGCATGTGAAGCAGTACAACGCAGACCAAAGGGGATCAGACCAACAGCAAATATTTAGGCCACAAACGTATTCTGGCTGCATACATCACATTGGATATGAAAACATACAAGGCCCCTTGGTACCCATTGCTACCAAATATCAACCAATTCGAAGATGCCTAAATAAAAGTGATACGCGTCATTGCGAAATAAAAAAAAATTACCACTGGAACGAAGACTGCTTGTTTCTTCATATCGTCGTGCCGTGGAAGTTCCCTAAAGATTGTTCGATAGAGAGAGGAGAGATGAAAATCTGAGGGCACAAGATCATGTAAATACGATGGGTGTGGAATGACTTTCCAGTACGTCAACTGCTCAACATGACACCAAAATATCGTCAACTACGTTTTAATTACTGACTAAAAAAATTGTTTATGGACCGGCTGATCAGTCCCGAGGCCTGACTCACCTCCCCGCCTTGCAAGATAGCCCACTGCGTGTTACGCTGTACGAGCAGGTCTGTCTTCAGATCACTACGCACCGCTAAAATCGCTAACCAACGACAGTTTCCCGCCAAGTGCAGCCAATCCTCACATTCGGGAGGACAATAGTTCAAACCTGCGTCCAGCCATCCAGATTCTGGTTTCCCGTGATTTCCTTCAGTCGCTACAAGTAAAAAAGTGCTGGGACGGTTTCCTTTAAAGGGCCCGGCCGATTTCCTTCCCCATCCTTCTTCCCTGCAGCTATCGCGTGTGCTTTCTCGACCGAAGTTCCCTTACTGGTCACAGGCGTCGATGCACGCGGTTTCTCCGCCGTGGAGCGCCTCGGTGTGCAGCCCGGCGGCGCCGGCAGAGACGCCTCCGTCGCCTGAGCTGCCGCCTTCCCCAGACGCCGTCGCGCCAGCTTACACGGCCCGCCGACCTTTGGCACTCCGCCTCGGCGTTAACCGCGGCGAGGCTAATGAAAATAATGGCCTGTGTTTGACAGCGTAATAAAGCGGGCGCCGCTAAGCGTGTTAGGCGGCCCGCTCCCGCGCTCGCCGATATCTTTTTGTCGCGGCCGAGCGCTCCCCGAGCTGGTGTTTGACAGCCGTCGGCTGTCCTATTAAAGGGCGCGCTGCCAGCGGCCGCTTAAAGTTCACCGCCCCGGACGGCGGCAGCGACTGCGTATTAAGAGGTTCCGTCCTGATATCTAACTCTGTATGACGTCCCTCTTAATGCAGTTGCTGGTGCGAAAAGCAAGTGACAAGAAAATCCTCAGGTGACTTTAAGAAGACGCCCGATATAATGGACCGCTCTTGCATCTATATTTTGGCAACAGCTCGCGATACTGATATGCAGAAATACTGGTTTAAAACGAAGGAAGAAAACTGAACGTTAGTGTCTACTCGACAACGGTGTCAAAAAAGAAAAAAAAAAACATTTACACCGTTGTACTGGGTGTGATGTACCTTTCTGATTTCCTACCGTATACACTACTGGCCATTAAATTTGCTACACCAAGAAGAAATGCAATTGATAAACGGGTATTCATTAGACCAATATGTTAAACTAGAACTGACATGTGATTACATTTTCACGCAATTTGGGGGCATGGATTCTGAGAAATCAGTACTCAGAACAACCACCGCTGCCCGTAATAACGGCCTTGATATGCCTGGGAATTGAGTCAAACAGAGCTTGGATGGGGTGTAGAGGTACAGCTGCTCATGCAGATTCAACACGATACCACAGTTCATCAAGAGTAGTGACTGGCGTATTGTGACGAGCCAGTTGCTCGGCCACCATTGACCATACGTTTTCAATTGGTGAGAGATCTGGAGAATGTGCTGGCCAGGGCAGCAGTCGAACATTTTCTGTATCCAGAAAGGCCCGTACAGGACCTGCAACATGCGGCCGTGCATTATCCTGTTGAAATGTAGGGTTTCACAGGAATCGAATGAAGGGTACAGCCACGGGTCGTAACATATCTGAAATGTAACGTCCACTGTTCAAAGTGCCGTCAATGCGAGCAAGAGGTTACCGAGACGTGTAGCCAATGGCACCCTATACCATCACGCCGGGTGATACGCCAGTATGGCGATGACGAATTCACGCTTCCAATGTGCGTTCACCGCGATGTCGCCAAACACGGATGCGACCATCATGATGCTGTAAACAGAACCTGGATTCATCCGAAAAAATGACGTTTTGCCATTCGTGCACCCAGATTCGTCGTTGAGTACACCGTCGCAGGCGCTCCTGTCTGTGATGCAGCGTCAAGGGTAACCACAGCCATGGTCTCCGAGTTGATAGTCCATACTGCTGCAAACGTCGTCGAACTGTTCGTGCAGATCGTTGTTGTCTTGCAAACGTCCCCATCTGTTGACTCAGGGATCGAGACGTGGCTGCACGATCCGTTAGAGACATGCGGATTAGATGCCTGTCATCTCGACTGCAGTTGGAATCCAGCACTGCGTTCCGTATTATCCTCCTGAACCCACCGATTCCATATTCTGCTAACAGTCATTGGATCTCGACCAACGCGAGCAGCAATGTCGCGATACGATAAACCGCAATCGCGATAGGCTACAATCCGACCTTTATCAAAGTCGGAAACGTGATGTTACGCATTTCTCCTCCTTACACGAGGCATTACAACAACGTTTCACCAGGCAACGCCGGCAACTGTTTTTTGTGTATGAGAAATCGGTTGTAAACTTTCCTCATGTCAGCACGTTGTAGGTGTCGCCACCGGCGCCAACCTTGTTTGAATGCTCTGAAAAGCTAATCATTTGCATAACACAGCATATTCTTCGTGTCGGTTAAATTTCGCGTCTGTAGCACGTCATCTTCGTGGTGTAGCAATTTTAATGCATTGCCACCTGTCTAGGAGACTGGCTTCACTGTTGTTGTTGTTGTGACCTTCAGCTCAAAGAGTGGCCTGGTGCAGCTCTCCATGCAAGTCTATCGCATGCAAGCCTCTTCATCTCCGAGTAACTACTGGGACCTACATCCTTCTCAATCTGCTTACTGTATTTATCTCTTGGTCTCCCTCGACGACTTTTGCCCCCGTGCCTCCCTCCAGTGTTAAACTGGTGATCCCTTGATGCCCCAGAACATGTCCTACCATCCGATCCCTTCTTCTAGTTGGAATTTACCACAAATTTCTCTTCTTCTCAATTCTGTTAGATACCTCCTCATTAGTCACGTGATCTATCCATCTAATCTTCAGCGTTCTTCTATAGCACCACACCTCAAAAGATTCTGTTCTCTTTTTCTCTAAATTGTTTATCGTCCGTGTTTCACTTCCATGCATAGGTAAACTCCACACAAATACTTTCAGAAGTGTGCATCCTCACTACTTCGACCATCATCAGCTATTTTGCTTCCCAAACAGAAAACCTCACCTATTAGTTTAAGTGTCTCATTTCCTTGTTTAATTCCCTCAGCATCACCTGATTTAATTCGACTACATTCCATTATCCTCGTTTTGCTTTTGTTGATGTTCATCTTCTATCCGCCTTTCAAGAAACTGTCCATTCCGTTCAACTGGTCTTCCAAGTCCGTTGCTGTCTCTGACAGAATTACAATGTCATCGGTGAACCTCAAAGTTTTTATTTCTTCTCCGTAGAATTTAACTCCTACTCCTACTCCTTTACTGATTGCTCAACATACATATTGAATAACATCGGAGGGATAGGCTACACTCCGTTCTCAACCACTGCTTTATTTTCGTGCCACTCGAGTTTATAACTGCCCTCTGGTTTCTGTACAAATTGTAAATCCCTATATTTTACCCCTGCCACCTCTAGAATTTGTGCATTAAGATTGCTTGTCTCTCGTTATTTCAAAACCCCGTCAGAGGACTAGAAACCTAGTAAAATGTCGAAGGCCCTACTCCATTCTTGAATATCCGCTGTTCGTTTGTTGCTTCGGAGAAATAGAGAGAAATTTAAACAAAAAACTTCGGTATAGCTTTTCCGGCTCTTGAAGCCATTACTATATCCCCACAGATTACACCTGTGAGAGGGGTCCACTTGTACGTGGAGCCCAATTTTGTAATATATTTCATGAAAAATGACATGAAATGGTTATCACATGTAGAAGAGATTGTATCTTTGACACCACTGAACCAAAGATGTTGCCTGACGGCAGAATCGATTGTAAGTAGGGGCGCGCGAACTGCATAGGCAGTTGCCATGGCACTCTGTTAAAGGTAGGATGTAGGACTTTAAGCTAGTGGCTAGCTGTGAGAATTTAGCTGTTGGCCTATGGATGCAGCATAATAGAGTTTTGTAAGGTAATGAAAATTTGTGTATTTAGTTTTAAGTATGCAGCAACGCAATGTGGCTTTTACTGATTTTACAGTACTGATCCTTGGATGTAGGAACCAAATATTTGCCATCGGATTTAATTTATAGGTCGATTAGGTATGCCCGATTTGGAATATTTTGTGTTTTATAATCCTGATAAAGACAAGTTAAATTTCGAAATCTATTTTGTCGAACGATGCCAGACCTTTTGTCATGTAACCATCCAAGTATTGCTAACTACGTCAGTAAGTCAGAATTGTAGAACAGTTGAGAAGTTCACTGATTTTGAAGTTAATGTAAAATGTTTCATATTAGATTCTGTGAAGGAGAAACTTGATTCTGAATACAATTTTCCAACTGAAGAAGTAGGTCTTAGCATATGCGGTTATCAGTACGTCATCCTCTACCAAGTCGTGTGACATTCTTCGCATGAAGTTATTTTACGGCCGGCATTGCACTTCGCTGAGCCAAGATTGAAATTTTGTACGCCTAGTGTGGAGACAACAGAATACCAAGATTACATCCGTTGCGACTCAAGAGATAAGAAAGATGTATTTCATTGTTTATTTGCACAGGGAATCTTATCAGTTTATTGCACAGGGCCATAGAGCTCGATGCTCACTAGACTGAGTAAATTTCAGAGGGATTGATTTCATTATAGGCATTTCCATATTAGGTTGTTTAATTTTTCTTTGGATTATAGTAAAACTAATTAAACACACCATTTGCTCATCAACACATCACACAGTAAATATGGATAACACAAAGTTATTTTTAAAGAGCGTTACACACTAGCTATAACAACAGCGAGTCAACAACGGTGAGTCAAGCAGCTGCATGCAGCGCTGGTAGGAAATGGTGCCAACAGAAACTATTTGCATTCTCACTGGCTGCTATAGTGAAAGCTATGGAACACTACCCTTCTGCCTGCGAGACTACCCGCTTATTTCCTTATTTTAATTGATTTAGCGCTACCAGGACTCACCAGGCGGCTATACTGAGCCAGCTGGAAACATCCACAAGCTCTCTTGTCCAGCATACCTGTCAGCTCCTATAGACATTATCACCATCTGAAGAAAATGTCAAACCTATCTCCTTTTCTTCGTACCCCAAATAGTGAAACAGAATTACACTGCATGAGGATAGAAATGAGCCGGTATCCATAAAAAAATCATCTTGTCATTCTTATAAACGAATTCAGACAACGCAGGCGAAGTAATGAAGAACAAGGTGATCACTACATCTATTTTATAGATCTTGGAAGTCTCTTGATTACCAAGTGAAGCTATGTAGCACACCAACGATGTTATTGAGAGGGCTTGTCGACTAACTAAACTACCTGTTATGGAATAAGCCTTATAGCTGAACAGTTTCTCTGGATCACCACCTGAATGTGGTGTTGTAGAATCTGTCCTTAAAATGAATAGTGTAAGACGTATGCTTTGCCGGCGATGGGCGAGGCATGGCAGAGTCTCTGACCAGAGAGTAGTATGTCGTTAGTTGTTGCTTGTCGCTAGTCTGCGCGTGTCTGCGCGAGTCGACAGTAGTCTTGAGTAGTCTGCGTGAGTCGGCGGGAGTCGGCGCGTGTCGGCTGTCTGCTCTGCTCGGGACTCTGGTCAGGACTCTGCAGGATGAGTATTGTTGTAGAAGGTAAAGAAGCAGCCTTGCGCATATCTAATAATGTATGTTAATTGTCATTTAATTTGTTCCAAAAAAATGCCCCAATAATAATTTTTATAATATAAAGTAACTTTTTTTTAAAGAAAAGCATTCATTTCAATTTAAAGAATGTTTCCAATGCATGATCATTCCTTCCAAGAATAAAAAAAAATGTACGCCAGCATTGCACGAAGCTGTGTCAAAAAATTTCTACATAAGAGCAGATATATTTGCAGTTTTTTATTGAGGTAAGAATTTTTTGCTTTTTTATTCAGAATACAGGGCCGAAGGGCAGCGCTGCTGTCCTCATAAAATTTATCAGGTTACTAATTCATTATTATTTCCGGATTTACGAATTGAATTTTGAGGTTACATTAAATGTGAATGTATTCTTTGCACACAGATTATAAATGGGAGCCAATTTTGTTCAGAGGTTACATTAAAACCAATTTTGTTCTGAGGTTACAATATTAACAAATTCATTTAGTTATTATTTTTGTGGGGAGTTTACGCTTGGTTCATGGTCCATTTTCATTATTATTTTTCTGTGGGGAGGTTACAATAGCTAGAAACTTCTTTCATAAATTCAAAATTCGAAATTCACCGATCTTTAATTGCGTCCTTAAATTCCTATCGGTGATGGCTCTTGCAGTCTCTAATGTTCACGCACAGCAGGAAGTAAAAGTGCACACAGTATACAGATGAATTGATCATTGGAAATGTGACAAATAACAGTTATTATAGCCACCAACATTCCTTAGCTAGAACAGTCAGGAGACCTTAGTCAGCAGAGACTGAGGTCCAGTGACTGTTCTAGACATCAGCTTACAATGATTTTGCTGTAACTGGCACTGAATCTCTGTACCAGGTGAAATCTTTAATTATCGGTATCCCTTAAACTAATTACGTTTGGGCTAACGTAAATAATTTACTGAAAAAAGGAAAAGTAGCTCTTTAATTTGGATGTCGTTTTTCTTTTCAAATTTACCTATTATCTCATAAGATGTTCGCTATGGCTAGTTGTACGAAATTTTAGATTCAAATAACTTCTGATTGCCATCATATCTGATGAGCCTGATCAGCACATTGCAATGAAGACTACAAACTAAATGACCTGACTAATAAAGTTTTATGGGGGGAATTTGTTTCTACGTTTTTGAGAACTTGCTTAGCCTGTGTTTAATGTAGAAACTTTAAAACTGGAATTTTGGAAAGAAAGTTAGCGAAAATTTTCTATAGACCATAGTGCTGCATATAAAGTAGGATGATTGGAGCCAACTTTTTTTGTCACAGGCTGTGTACCTAATGAGTCCTGGTCATTCATTTTTTGTGACGTGTGGGAGTGTATTTTGTTACGTTGGCTCAACATGGATTGCAATGCTTTTGGTGTATCGCGCAGCATATCCCGTGTACACCACCGTCAAAAGAGCGAAAGAAAATAACAGGGACTGTTCTGAATCTGTCTCTCATTCAGCTGATAATGTACTTCCAGACCTCTCAAGAATCGAGAACATCGTTAGGCAACGAGGTGTTTAACGGGCCAGTATCAGGCTGCGAGGAAACATGATCTCGAGTACTTTATATAAGCCATGCGTGGTGCAAGACAAAATTATATGGTTAATCTCTCTACCTGGACGGTAGTTATTGAATCCTCGGCGTCAGGCGAGATCTGGTGTAGTGCTTTTTGCCTGGTGTGTATCGGAGAACCTGCCATCCGATCACGACACAGCAGCAGACTCGTTCGCTACCCTCGCCCGAACCATAATCATCGTTAATGAAATTATAATTATAGCGATACTCCTTTCGTCAGTTCCGTCGGGACGACAATTAGCTGCACAGCGGGCTGTTAAATGTTCATCTGATAATCTGGACCAGTCGGCTTCGTGACGGACAAAAGCAATTATATCCGAGTTGGCGATGCGACCCTGGGGATTTATTATCTTCCATCCAGAGTACGTAAACATCGCTGCCTTCCTGCAGATAGCGCCACTAACCGGTGTCGGACAACGTTGCTCATCCGCTGTTCTTCGCCCTATCCGGGGAAATAAACGTACTGCAAGAACCGTGATCCAGGTGGGCGTTCATTTCGAATAAGCACATACCAGCGAAACAACTAGTTGAATCTGTGACTTGAAGAAAGGCTGCCAGAATCTTGGTGGTGCTATCTCGTGTGAGTGCCATCAAACGGATAGAGCTGACAAATGAAGTGCAGAGCAGATGAAAGTTAGACAACACAACGAGACAAGTGATAAAACGCCTTTTATACTCTTTACGCAACAGTACCAGTGTTTGGGGACTTGCGAAACGAACTTACATTTTTGGGCTGCGTGAGGTGTAATGAAATACTGTAGACTGAATTTACTAAGGAGTGGTTCCCAGCGGCGGGATCGACGTTTTGAAATCATCGATACCGTGATGTAGGTTAAGATTCCAAGTATCACATCCTGCACCCATTCACCATGGTAGGTCCTCGAATGTGAGTAACAGACGACAGTAAGTTCAGTTCGTAATTTTATGTCACGCTGAACAGCGTTAGAAGGTAGTGTTTTACAAATTGTATGTGTGATGTTAATGGATAGGATAAGGCCTCCATGTACTGAAGGTCGTGGGTTCGTATTTCCAGAGGCGTTTCAATTTTTTTTATGTTTAAATCTTTATCGAAACGACTTTGAGCATAATTGTTATTCAGTTAAGTGGTTTAAATGAAAGTTTTATTTATATTGCTTTGCCACGTCATTTTAGAACTCACAATATTCCGCACGTCTAGAGCTTACCCTATACATTACACTATGCAATCAGTCAATTTGATAATATTTTTAATGGCATTGAGTAATAAGCAAAATAGCGAATTTTTTTTTCGTCAGTTACTCGGAAACGAGGACCCATCAGGGCGAATGGCTGCAGGGTGTTGTGCCTGGAGTCCTAACCTACATCACAGTATATATTGTTTCAAAAAGTCGATTACATCTCTGGGGACCTGTCCTTAATTTAAAAAATCACAAAAATAAATAACTTATATGACTGAAACTAACATGAGCCTGAATTTTGTGAGTGACTTCATAGGCATGTGAGACCTGAGTTTCTCCTGGCGTATACAACTTTCAAATAACTTCCGGGAATTCAGCCAGGTAACACTTTCAGCGACCGCAGTTTGCCTTGAAAATGGCGGGGTGTTCTCCCGCCGAAATATCAGCGGTCGCTGAAAGTGTTACCTGGCTGAATTCCCGGAAGTTATTTGAAAGTTCATAGGCATGGTTTTAGTGGGTATGATACCCCTCGCCAATTCCCAACCTCTGAATCAGTACTATCAGTTAATTACAAGGGGGCCTAAATAAGTGTGGAATCCGAACCACGGAGAAAATTGAAATTTTCCAGATACTCTACCCGTAGTAATTCCCGATGCAAAAGCCATAGTAAACGCCATAAAAGCTCAAGAATCTTGTGGGCTCATATTACGGATTTTTGGAGTTTTAGTGTGACTTTAACCACCGTAACACAAAACACAGGAAACCGAAAAAGGTAAAAGAATTTTCAAAACTTTTCCATTGATAACTTAAGCACAAAATCGCGACATAACGGTGTGGGGCTTTCATTAAGAAGCTTCGTATCTGTGACACAGACGAAACGCATGCACAGTTTCTCATCAAAACAGCCGAGAAACCGTTTCGTATTTATTCTCAGCGTGATTAGTTGTATCCTTCTCTGCACTTACTGCAGTTTCACTGACAATTTCCCATTCAACACTCTGACTACAGAAAAATTCTCTACACAAATACCTGTTCTTCGTTACGCTAGGAATAGACTACAGGGCTACAGCGGTAAACCCATCGTGAAACTCCGTTATGTATTCTGACACATATTCAGTAGTATGTACAATTTCCGCGCCTGTAACTTCTAACCTGTCCTCTCTCTCCGTAATTTTTCTGCTAGGGGCTGAGAGAAAAAAATTTAATGATTCACCACACGCAGCAACGTCATCTATGAAACGTAGATGTCTTTGCGTTCATTTCCACGTTTCTCTGGTAATTATGTTGACAGGTTCATAAGAGCTATGAAAAAGAAATGCAGGGTTAATTTCAAAAGTAAATAAACCTGGGCTTTTCTGTAACTGACGTCCAATTTAATAGGAAAATTAATGTCTCCTAAAGCTACACGAAGAATTTCAGGTCACTAATTTTAATCTCAGTTTTAGCATTATATGGAAGCGACGTGAGATCTTGTGTAACGTTAACTGTTCTCTATAGCCGCGTAGCTGCGGTAGTAGTTATTGGTTTATTTGTGGAATATGTTGCTATTAATACTGATGTATCAGTATTTCGTATCGCAATTTCTTTCTCAATATTTATTTGCATTGTTACATACAAAGACTCGAAACAGCGTTCAGTGTGGTGCGCGTTATTTCAGTCACGAAAGAGAATAAAACACTGATTATTTCAGTGCAAGGAAATTCGCCATTTATGGTAACCAGTAAATGCTGTCGATGTAATATCTAAAATTTCTATGTCACTCGCCGTGTACAGAAATCGGAGGTTTCGGTTAAAGCAACTCATGAAAGGATTTGGAAATTGAAAAAAATTGCCTTATTCATACTTTATAATAGAGATCCTGTATCGTAACCATTCCAGATAATATGACGAAAGAGTATAAAGAAGCAAACTAAACAAATGGCATCGAGGAGAACGCAAGATCGTAGGCGTGAGACAGATATATAATATTACTTAACAACAAAAAAGTATAGAACAGAAAATAAGGATTCAATATACTTGTGTAATACTTACCAAATGCTTCCTTCTCTATTACGCATTCTCGAACTCTTCACTTAATCAAAAGAACGTTGTTCGCTGTCACGAACGACAGTGATGTAAGAACTCCGGTGAAAACCACTAAAACGTAATCACACAATTAATAATGTCAATAGGCCTTCCATTAAATTAATTAATCTTAAGTAAAACAAATTTCTGAATATCAACGATTTCGTTTGTATACAGCCAGAATTACTTACAAAACTGAAACTTGACTTAAACACTATTAATGATCATTCACACTGAAGTTTTCGCTTGGTTGTTTCCCATGCGTAAACTGAGAAGTGAAATATCTGTGCATCGCATGAAGAGTTTACAAATTAATCTTTGGTCTTTGACCAACAATTGACGGTGATGTACGAGGTGGCCTACAGGAATCCGCATGTTTCGGGAAATGAGTATGAATGGGTGCCATCGAAACTTCTTCAAATATCGTAATGCTATGAAAATATTCTTTTCCCGTCCCAGCAATTGAAAAAACGATTCCTAGTTGTTTTTCCGGACTCGCTGCCATTAACGTTCTAGACAGTTCAGTGTACTGTTTTAGACTCGGCGAGGGAAACTGATGCAGAGCTAAATAATGCAAATGGGATGATCTGTATTAATTATTTACCGGGCCATAATTTTGTTGTTATTCATCCAAATTAAAACGTTCTTAGGAACTGTATTTTTACTTAGATGTTTCTCTTATTACTCTTGCCTCACGAACAATAGACTTCTCCCTCAGAGCGGTGTTTAGCCCTGATGCGTTATTTAATGAACGCTGAAGCAAAATTGTTGCAAGGTCAAATAAGAAAGTCACTGAACAGCACAACGACAAAAAGCTACAGATGAAACATGGTGTAGAAACTGACAGGCATCTTAATAATTAATATTCAAAGTAAACTTCAGGATTTCCATGTTAAGCAAATGGCGCTACTCTTCGTAAAATAGACAAATTATATTCGGGACGAGATGGATTGAAGCCCATTTTCAGTTACGATGAATCCAAAGCCTTGGAGAAGGCTACATTTAGTTTCGTAAGCTCCATAATTTTACCAGTTTTGTGTCTCTAGCGAACGTATCGTTAGTAACACATTAATTCTGAACAGCAGTGCTTGGAGGTGACTTTCACGACATGAACATTAGCGATTAATTTATCTTCGATGTCGAGAAGGACTAGAAGACCAGTTTAGTCTGACAGAGACGGGAAAACACGTTGACTTTGACTTCATTGCATTTAAAATTACTGCTTCAAATAAATGGCCAATAATCACAGTGCATCACTTATTCACACTGCTGCACTTAGGAGTTATTTGAAAGCTCAAGATTCTGTCAACGTATATACGTTGTCAAGCCGTGACTACAAAGACCGAATAAACGAAACGAAGAAAAATATAACTGCCATTGCAGCTCATCTGCACCGAATAATTGCGTGGCACATCTGTGAAATGTTAGCTGCAGAAAAGGAAGACGTCCAGTTTCTAAGATTTTACAGGAGAGACAAAAACTGCTACATACAAAAACTCTAAAACAAAATTATTCCAAATGTTTGCTAACAGTATGTGCTGTACGCTGTTTTACATTATGCAATATTCATCCAGCTTCCTGTTACTGGTAGCATAAAATTTTCTTTTGCAATTGGACATGGTCTCTTTTTTCAGTAAAAAATGTAGAATTTAAATTTAAAGCCTTATATTCTGAGGATACAGATTTGTTTTGATATATTATTCAAACAAAATGCATTTAAAACATTATTAGGTCAAAATAAGT
The DNA here is from genome assembly GCF_023898315.1 of Schistocerca nitens. Classification (NCBI taxonomy): domain Eukaryota; kingdom Metazoa; phylum Arthropoda; class Insecta; order Orthoptera; family Acrididae; genus Schistocerca; species Schistocerca nitens. The sequence continues at coordinate 243,453,009 of NC_064615.1, read as the reverse complement.
TCACGCATTTAAAAACTCTCTTCAGTTCTATCTCTCTTTGTTGTCGGATATGTCAAAATATGATTCCAAAACTGCACATTTGCTTACGGAACGAAAATAAAACTTTTTTTATATAATTCATTTTGAAGATGTTCAAGGGGTAGTTAGGCTTTATAGACAGATTCCATGGGAAGTGGAAGATATCTGAGTGATCGTTAAATACAAGCCACCAGGCTGCACGGCACTGATGTTTACTTGCATTGAGGTACTGTGTTGTATCTTTGCTGAAACGAAGTTCATGAAACTCCTTTGCTCCTTTGGTACACCTTCCAATAGCAGTAATTATGAAGACAATTTTTTTGCAGAGTTTTGGCCACTGAGTGTTGTAAACTGTAAAGTCTTCTGTTTTCATGAGATCAACACTAAATTTTACTTCCTTCTGCGAGAAGTCCAATATGAAATCTATCACTTAACTGACAGCGTAATATCGTTTCTTTTCGATGATTGCAGGGTCATCCGATCTGCAGCGTTAACATACTAGCTCTGCAACGGGACATACTCTTTACAGCAGAAAAGAAATAGGTCCAGTACACTTTCCCTTTCTGCAGTAAGCGGTATATTGTACCTGTTGCTGGAGGGATTTTATTGGCTATAGACAAGTTGCGTATTTGTAGTAAACGATGCCTACCCAGTTGGACTCCTCTGATGCAATAAAACTAATTTTAAAAACTATGGACATTTTTCCTTTCTGCCTTTACCAATGCATGTATATTATTGATGTGCATTTAATTTCTATTTTTTTACTTAGTATCTGGTAAGATTAATTAACCCTCTATGTTGTTGTTGTGATCTTCAGTCCTTAGACTGGTTTGATGCAGCTCTCCACGCTACTCTATCCTGTGCAAGCTTCTTCATCTCCCAGTACCTACTGCAGCCTACATCCTTCTGAATCTGCTTAGTGTATTCATCTCTTGGTCTCCCTCTACGATTTTTACCCTCCACGCTGCCCTCCAATACTAAATTGGTGATCCCTCGTTGTCTCAGAACATGTCCTACTAACCGATCCCTTCTAGTCAAGTTGTGCCACAAGCTCCTCTTCTCCCCAATTCTATTCAATACCTCCTCATTAGTTATGTGATCTACCCATCTAATCTTCAGCATTCTTCTGTAGCACCACATTTCGAAAGCTTCTATTCTCTTCTTGTCGAAACTATTTATCGTCCATGTTTCACTTCCATACATGGCCACACTCCATACAAATACTTTCATAAACGACTTCCTGACACTTAAATCTATACTCGATGTTAACAAATTTCTCTTCTTCAGAAACGCTTTCGTTGCCATTGCCAGTCTACATTTTATATCCTCTCTACTTCGACCATCATCAGTTATTTTGCTCCCCAAATAAAAACTCATTTACTACTTTAAGTGTCTCATTTCCTAATCTAATTCCCTCAGCATCACCCGACTTAATTCGACTACATTCCATTATCCTCGGTTTGCTTTTGTTGATGTTCATCTTATACCCTCCTTTCAAGACACTGTCCATTCCGTTCAACAGCTCTTCCAAGACATTTGCTTTCTCTGACAGAATTACAATGTCATCGGCGAACCTCAAAGTTTTTATTTCTTCTCCATGGATTTTAATACCTACTCCGAACTTTTCTTTTGTTTCCTTTATTGCTTGCTCAATATACAGATTGAATAACATCGGGGAGAGGCTACAACCCTGTCTCACTCCCTTCCCAACCAATGCTTTCTTTTCATGCCCCTCGACTCTTATAACTGCCATCTGATTTCTGTACAAATTGTAAGTAGCCTTTCGCTCCCTGTATTTTACCCCTGCCACCTTCAGAATTTGAAAGAGAGTATTCCAATCAACATTGTCAAAAGCTTTCTCTAAGTCTACAAATGCTAGAAACGTAGGTTTGCCTTTTCTTAATCTTTATTCTAAGATAAGTCGTAGGGTCAGTATTGCCTCACGTGTTCCCACATTTCTTCGGAATCCAAACTGATCTTCCCCGAGGTCAGCTTCTACCAGTTTTTCCATTCGTCTGTAAAGAATTCGCGTTAGTATTTTGCAGCTGTGACTTATTAAACTGATAGTTCGCTAATTTTCACATCTGTCAACACCTGCTATCTTTGGGATTGGAATTATTATATTCTTCTTGAAGTCTCAGGGTATTTCGCCTGTCTCGTACATCTTGCTCACCAGATGGTAGAGTTTTGTCAGGACTGGCTCTCCCAAGGCCATCAGTAGTTCTAATGGAATGTTGTCTACTCCCGGGGCCTTGTTTCGACTCAGCTCTGTCAAATTCTTCACACAGTAACGTATCTCCCGTTTCATCTTCATCTACATCCTCTTCCATTTCCATAATATTGTCCTCAAGTAGATCGCCCTTGTATAGACCCTCTATATACTCCTTCCACCTTTCTGCTTTCCCTTCCTTACTTAGAACTGGTTTTCCATCTGAGCTCTTGATATTCTTACAAGTGGTTCTCCTTTCTCCAAAGGTCTCTTTAATTTTCCTGTAGGCAGTATCTATCTTACCCCTAGATCCTTACATTTGTCCTCTAGCCATTCCTGCTTAGCCATTTTGCACTTCCAGTCGATCTCATTTTTTGAGACGTTTGTATTCCTTTTTGCCTGCTTCATTTACTGCATTTTTATATTTTCTCTTTTCATAAATTAAATTCGATATTTCTTCTGTTACCCAAGGGTTTCTACTAGCCCTCGTCTTTTTACCTATTTGATCCTCTGCTGCCTTCACTATTTCATCCCTCAAAGCTACCCATTCTTCTTCTACTGTATTTCTTTCCCCCATTCCTGTCAATTGTTCCCTTATGCTCTTCCTGAAACTCTGTACAACCTCTGGTTCTTTCAGTTTATCCAGGTCCCATCTCCTTAATTTCCCACCTTTTTGCAGTTTCTTCAGTTTTAGTCTACAGTTAATAAACAATAGATTGTGGTCAGAGTCCACATCTGCCCCTGGAAATGTCTTACAATTTAAAACCTGGTTCCTAGATCTCTGTCTTACCATTATATGATCTATCTGATACCTTCTAGTATCTCCAGGATTCTTCCATGTATACAGCCTTCTTTTATGATTCTTGAACCAAGTGTTAGCTATGATTAAGTTATGCTCTGTGCAAAATTCTACCAGGCGCCTTCCTCTTTCATTTCTCACCCCCAATCCATATTCACCTAGTATGTTTCCTTCTCTCCCTTTTCCTACTCTCGAATTCCAGTCACCCATGACTATTAAATTTTCGTCTCCCTTCACTATCTGAATAATTTCTTTTATCTCATCATACATTTCATCAATTTCTTCATCATCTGCAGAGCTAGTTGGCATATAAACTTGTACTACTGTAGTAGGCGTGAGCTTCGTTTCTATCTTGGCCCAATAATGCGTTCACTATGCTATTTGTAGTAGCTTACCCGCACTCCTATTTTCGTATTCATTATTAAAGCTACCCCTGCATTACCCCTATTTGATATTGTATTTATAGCCCTGTATTCACCTGACCAAAAGTCTTGTTCCTCCTGCCACCGAACTTCACTAATTCAGACTATATCTAACTTTAACCTATCCATTTCCCTTTTTAAATTTTCTAATCTACCTGCCCGATTAAGGGATCTGACATTCCACGCTCCGATCCGTAGAACGCCAGTTTTCTTTCTCCTGATAACGACGTCCTCTTGAGTAGTCCCCGCCCGGAGATCCGAATGGGGGACTATTTTACCTCCGGAATATTTTACCCAAGAGGACGCCATCATCATTTAACCATACAGTAAAGCTGCATGCCCTCGGGAATAATTACGGCTGTAGTTTCCGCTTGCTTTCAGCCGTTCGCAGTACCAGCACAGCAGGGCCGTTTTGGTAAGTGTTACAAGGCCAGATCAGTCAATCATCCAGACCGTTGCCCCTCTATAGAAGTCCTAATTTTCCAAGATTTGATTGAGATCGTGATAGAGAATGTATAAAAAGTATTAAGTTATTTATCTGAAAAAAATCAATATATATATATACGTTGGGGACTATAATAGTCACCACGAAATGTGGAAATATAGTACGAATGATAGCAATGGAGACATGCTGGTCGATTGGTCCGAGGAACAAAATACATATCTGGTCTTTGATGCCAAGGACCGAGGGACATTCAGATCAGCCGCATGGAACTGCGATTATAACCCGGATCTGTGCTTTGTTTCAAGGGATACAAACGATAAACCACTGACAGCCTCTAGAAGGGTCCTGACGGACTTCCCTCATAGCCAGCACCGCCCTGTGCTTATTAATATCGGTATATCCATCCCGATAATACGGTCTTACCCTCGACCAAGGTGGAATTTTACAAAAGCTGACTGGACAAAATTCTCTGTACAACTTGATTATACCTTGAGCTGGATCCCTCCAACCAGCAAGAGCTATGAGAGGTTTGTGGGAGCGGTCATTAGCTCTGCGAAAACAGCGATCCCAAGAGGGTACCGCAAAAAATACATTCCCGGTTGGACAGGGATGTGCGATGACCTGTATGCGGAGTTCATCAAAAATGGGGACCGGGAAATAGCGTATGAACTATTATATAACATCGACTTTATTAGACGGCAAAAATGGGAGAATGCTGTTGAAAATCTAGACTTTTCAAAGTCAAGCCGACAGGCCTGGTCCCTACTGCGGAAACTTGGAGACGCAAATCCACCTGAACATAGGAAAGACGAAATATCTCCCAACAAGGTTGCATCCCGCATAGTTTCTGCGTCTAGAGCCCCACCAAATAGAAAGCATGTGGTGGCTAGGTGGTAGCCTTTAAATCGGCCGCGGTCCATTAGTATACGTCGGACCAGCGTGTCGTCACTGTCAGTGATCGCAGACCGAGCGCCGCCACACGGCAGGTCTAGAGGGACGTCCTTGCACTCGCCCCAGTTGTACAGCCGACGTTCATAGGAATGGTTCACTGATAAATTACGCTCTTATTTGCCGAGACGATAGTTAGCATAGCTTTCAGCTACGTCAATTGCTACGACCTAGCAAGGCGCCGTATTCAATTGATATTTATTATTGTGAAGCATGTATCATCAAGAGCGATGTTCTACAATTATGGATTAAAGTTAAGTATTACATCATCTACGTACTTTATTTGCAATTCACAAGACCTTGTCCTGTTTCAGACTTCACGCCAGTCTGCGTGTAATTAAACGCGTGCATTTCGGCCTCCTCTAGCAACACGGTGTTGGCACTTCTGCCAACACATCAAAGCACACAACAAAAGTGAAGAAAGACTTTAAAACATTAAAAAGGACCAGTGCAATGGACTCAGAATATTCATCAGTTATTCGCATCGAGGAGGTTACCAATGCCCTGAAGAAGGTTAAATCAGGCAAAGCTCCGGGTTTCCATGGTATCCACCCTGAGTTCCTCATACATGTCGGAACCTACACAAAACAATGGCTGGCTAAGTTCTTTACGGACATTCTCCAAGTGGGTAACATTCCTCCCTCACTTAAACGAGCAAAGATCATCGCAGTCCTGAAACCTGGTAAACCAGGCGATAGACCAGAGAGTTACCGCCCCATTGCCCTTTCCAGTATGGTCTATAAATTACTAGAAAGACTGCTCCTCAACAGAATAGGCCAGAATATACTCAAAAAAATCCCTATCGAACAAGCAGGATTCCGTCCATATCGCTGCTGTACAGATCAAGTCCTATCACTGACAACATGTATAGAGGCGGGGTTCCAGAAGAAACATAAAGTAGCTGCAGCATTCATAGACCTAACAGCAGCCTATGATACAGTTTGGAAACAGGGGCTCATGTACAAATTAATCTGTGCCGTCCCCTGCAAGAAGATAACCAACCTCATTGATGATATGTTGTCAAATAGAACCTTCCAAGTAATAATGGGGAATGAGAGAAGTAAACAGATGAAACTCAATAATGGACTCCCACAAGGCTCTGTCCTTGCGCCCCTCCTTTTCAGCCTTTACATCGTTGACATGCCTGCAACCAGATCGCGCAAATTTGGTTATGCTGACGACTGGGCTCTAGCAACAGCTCACAGAAATATAGAAACTGCCGAAGATATCCTTACGAGTGACCTAGGGATTCTCAGCGAGTACTTTAGAAAATCGAGGCTACAACCTAGTGCTACAAAGACGGAAGTATCTGCCTTCCATTTGAACAACAAAATGGTCAACAGAGAACTACAAGTCTATCTAGACGGGAAATTACTAAATCACAACAAACACCCAAAGTACCTTGGGGTTACCCTAGATAGGACACTAACATTCAAAGAACACCTGACGAAAACTGCAGCGAAACTTAAAACACGCAACAACATATTGCAGAAGCTCTGTGGCACCACTTGGGGCTCCACAGCATCTACCTTAAGAACATCCGCACTTGGCTTGGTGTATCCAGTGGCAGAATACTGTGCCCCAGTGTGGCTCAACAGCAAACACACACACATGGTAGATAGCCAACTTAATGCAACAATGCGTATTATATCAGGCACAATCAGGCCAACTCCTACAGTGTGGCTGCCCGTTCTCAGTAACGTGCGCCGTGAACACGCTCTGGTTAGAGAATTTCAAAAAATCATGGCCAACCCTCAATTACAAATCCATGAAGATACTCACGACATCCAAGGAAACCGACTCCGGTTAGGCATCCTCCACTAAAGACCGCACAGGCTCTGCACCAAACCAACTTTAAAATAAATGACCGATGGAAAGAGAAATGGGAGAGCAGAACAGCAGTAAACTGCCACAGTATAGCATGCATCTATAGTAAACCAAAAGGATTTGATTGCCCTCGCAAAGTTTGGTAAACTCTTAATCGCATCAGAACCAACTGTGGAAGATGCGCCGACTCCTTACACAGATGGGGTAAACTTCCTTCGGCCGCTTGCGACTGTGGCGCTGAGAGACAGACGGTCAAACACATCGTGCAGGAATGCCCACTAAGGTCATACGAGTGTGACCCACAGGATTTCCTAATGGCGACCCAAGAGGCAATCGACTATTTATTATCTAAGCTGGATGTCTGCTTGTGTTTGCTCTTCTGTGAGTGTAAATTTACAATTGGCGGTGTCCTTATATCCAAACTTATTTATTGCTCTGTTTATACATATGTGATTTTTTTTAAATCGTGTTGTTTCTGTAATTTTTACTGTGATGTTATGAGCCATATATACTCCTGGAAATGGAAAAAGAACACATTGACACCGGTGTGTCAGACCCACCATACTTGCTCCGGACACTGCGAGAGGGCTGTACAAGCAATGATCACACGCACGGCACAGCGGACACACCAGGAACCGCGGTGTTGGCCGTCGAATGGCGCTAGCTGCGCAGCATTTGTGCACCGCCGCCGTCAGTGTCAGCCAGTTTGCCGTGGCATACGGAGCTCCATCGCAGTCTTTAACACTGGTAGCATGCCGCGACAGCGTGGACGTGAACCGTATGTGCAGTTGACGGACTTTGAGCGAGGGCGTATAATGGGCATGCGGGAGGCCGGGTGGACGTGCCGCCGAATTGCTCAACACGTGGGGCGTGAGGTCTCCACAGTACATCGATGTTGTCGCCAGTGGTCGGCGGAAGGTGCACGTGCCCGTCGACCTGGGACCGGACCGCAACGACGCACGGATGCACGCCAAGACTGTAGGATACTACGCAGTGCCGTAGGGGACCGCACCGCCACTTCCCAGCAAATTAGGGACGCTGTTGCTCCTGGGGTATCGGCGAGGACCATTCGCAACCGTCTCCATGAAGCTGGGCTACGGTCCCGCACACCGTTAGGCCGTCTTCCGCTCACGCCCCACCATCGTGCAGCCCGCCTCCAGTGGTGTCGCGACAGGCGTGAATGGAGGGACGAATGGAGACGTGTCGTCTTCAGCGATGAGAGTCGCTTCTGCCTTGGTGCCAATGATGGTCGTATGCGTGTTTGGCGCCGTGCAGGTGAGCGCCACAATCAGGACTGCATACGACCGAGGCACACAGGGCCAACACCCTGCATCATGGTGTGGGGAGCGATCTCCTACACTGGCCGTACACCACTGGTGATCGTCGAGGGGACACTGAATAGTGCACGGTACATCCAAACCGTCATCGAACCCATCGTTCTACCATTCCTAGACCGGCAAGGGAACTTGCTGTTCCAACAGGACAATGCACGTCCGCATGTATCCCGTGCCACCCAACGTGCTGTAGAAGGTGTAAGTCAACTACCCTGGCCAGCAAGATCTCCGGATCTGTCCCCCATTGAGCATGTTTGGGACTGGATGAAGCGTCGTCTCACGCGGTCTGCACGTCCAGCACGAACGCTGGTCCAACTGAGGCGCCAGGTGGAAATGGCATGGCAAGCCGTTCCACAGGACTACATCCAGCATCTCTACGATCGTCTCCATGGGAGAATAGCAGCCTGCATTGCTGCGAAAGGTGGATATACACTGTACTAGTGCCGACATTGTGCATGCTCTGTTGCCTGTGTCTATGTGCCTGTGGTTCTGTCAGTGTGATCATGTGATGTATCTGACCCCAGGAATGTGTCAATAAAGTTTCCCCTTCCTGGGACAATGAATTCACGGTGTTCTTATTTCAATTTCCAGGAGTATATATATATATATATATATATATATATATATATATATATATATATATATATATATATATATATATCCTACTAAATATGCCATTGTTGTTGTTGTGATCTTCAGTCCTGAGACTGGTTTGATGCAGCTCTCCATGCTTCTCTATCCTGTGCCAGCTTCTTCATCTCCCAGTACCTACTGCAGCCTACATCCTTCTGAATCTGCTTAGTGTATTCATCTCTTGGTCTCCCTCTACGATTTTTACCCTCCACGCTGCCCTCCAGTACTAATTGGCCTCAGAAAATGTCCTACCAACCGATCCCTTCTTCTAGTCAAGTTGTGCCACAAACTCCTCTTCTCCCCAATTCTATTCAATACCTCCTCATTAGTTATGTGATCTACCCATCTAATCTTCAGCATTCTTCTGTAGCACCACATTTCGAAAGCTTCTATTCTCTTCTTGTCTAAACTATTTATCGTCCATGTTTCACTTCCATATATGGCTACACTCCATACAAATACTTTCAGAAACGACTTCCTGACATTTAAATCAATATTCGATGTAACAAAATTCTCTTTTGAGAAGCGCATTCCTTGCCATTGCCAGTCTACATTTTATATCTCTCTACTTTGACCATCATCAGTTATTTTGCTCCCCAAATAGCAAAACTCCTTTACTACTTTAAGTGTCTCGTTGCCTAATCTAATTCCCTCAGCATCACCCGACTTAATCTTTTGTTGATGTTCATCTTATACCCTCCTTTCAAGACACTGTCCATTCCGTTCAACTGCACTTCCAAGTCCTTTGCTGTCTCTGAGAGAATTACAAAGCCTATAGGGTCGTGGAAGTGAGAGGTACACGGTGTAGTTTTTGGTAGAGATATGTATGGGCCACACTTTTTATATTCATCTTGCCTGAATTTTTAATTGTGCATAATTACACATACAGGGTGCAAATTATCTGAACTGACAAATTCTAGGAGGTAGCACAGGGCACCGAAATAAATATTTTTCTCTAATGTCATATTTTCCTGTGAGGATTCCTTTAGCCGGTAGAGGGAGTTTCCTCTGGATAATATTTAATTAAACCAACAGGCTCTAGTAAGTTCCATAGGACAGTGCAACCCTTTTTCTAATATCACTTCCTATGAGGAAAAAAAAGCAACACAAACAAGTTTTGCCGGCCGGAGTGGCCGTGCGGTTCTAGACGCTACAGTCTGGAGCCGAGAGACCGCTACGGTTGCAGTTTCGAATCCTGCCTCGGGCATGGATGTGTGTGGTGTCCATAGGTTAGTTAGGTTTAATTAGTTGTAAGTTCTAGGCGACTGATGACCTCAGAAGTTAAGTCGCATAGTCCTCAGAGCCATTTGAACCATTTGAAACAAGTTTTAATTCTTTATTGTCAAGAGAAAACAACATTAATCAATAGAATTGCTTCAGTTACATTAAGGGTTCAAAAATTCTTCTGTTGACTCATAGATAAGGGTTACAACCAGTCGGTCATGTTCAACGCGGCCAAAGCATGCAGTAGCGTCCTTATTTCCTATTACTGCTTCTAGTACCGGGCAACCAGATCCTCTTCTGATTCAAAAAAGACTGCACATTTCTCGACACATAAAAAGGTCCAGAAGGGTTAATTATGGAATAGAGTAAGTCATGGTACTGGATCACCACTGCCAATCCACGTTCTGGACACTGTCGTTTCAAGAATCTACGCACAGGACGAGTTAAATGTGCATGCGCCCCGTCATCCTCAAGCCACATGCACTTTCTTGTAGCGAGTGGCACGTCATCCAGCAACTCTGGCAATGCTCTGGAGAGGCAACTGTAGTAATGCCCGTCTCTTAAGGCCTAGGTAGGAGACGAGCGAGGGGGCGCAGTGGTTAGCACACTGGGCTCGCATTCGGGAGGACGACGGTTCAGTCCCGCGTCCGGCCATCCTGACTTAGGTTTTCCGTGATTTCCCTAAATCGCTCCACGCAAATACCGGGATGGTTTCTTTGAAAGGGCACGGCCGACTCCCTTCCCCATCCTTCCGTAATCCGATGGGACCGATGACCTCGCTGTCTGGTCTCCTCCCCCAAACAACCCGAACGCCCCCGCCCCCCGCCCCCCTGGGTAGGAGAAAAGGCCCAGTTAAACAGTCAGCAATAACATCTGCTCACACATTCACGTCTAACCGCAACTTGTGTGCGCGCGTAAATGTGGCATGTGGATTAACCTAAATCGAAACATGCGAATTGTGGACGCTGAAAACTCCTTCCTGCTTGACCGTTGCTTCTCTGTAAACAGCACAGAGGATTGAAATGTAGGACGCATTTGATAGTAAGCCAGCTACCATTGCGAAAACTGTGTGCTGTGAATGATTCCAGGTTGTTCACCCGCTGTAAGTTCAAATGGCTCTGAGCACTATGGGACTCAACTTCTGAGGTCATTAGTCGCCTAGAACTTAGAACTAATTAAACCTAACTAACCTAAGGACATCACACACATCCATGCCCGAGGCAGGATTCGAACCTGCGACCGTAGTGGTCTCGCGGTTCCAGACTGCAGCGCGTAGAACCGCACGGCCACTTCAGCCGGCCCCGCTCTAAGTGGAATGAATTGCTCATGAAGGACGTTTCTTACATTCGTCTGATTCGTCCTTATGTTATGCTCAGTTTTACGAGTGCTGATAGCGTTTATGCCCTCTACTGCGTAAAATTTTTCACAGGTTCAAAAAAATGTTCAAAAGTGTGTGAAATCTTGTGGGACTTAACTGGCTCTGAGCTCTATGGGACTTAACATCTATGGTCATCAGTCCCCTAGAACTTAGAACTACTTAAACCTAACTAACCTAAGGACAGCACACAACACCCAGCCATCACGAGGCAGAGAAAATCCCTGACCCCGCCGGGAATCGAACCCGGGAACCCGGGCGTGGGAAGCGAGAACGCTACCGCACGACCACGAGATGCGGGCGGGACTTAACTGCTAAGGTCATCAGTCCCTAAGCTTACACACTACTTAACCTAAATTATCCTAAGAACAAACACACACAACCATGCCCAAGGTAGGGCTCGAACCTCCGCCGGGACCATCCGCACAGTCCGTGACTGCAGCGCCTGAGACCGCTTTGCTAACCCCGCGCGGCTTTTCACAGGTGATTATGACATTAGCGTAAAACGTAATTATGACATTAGAGAAAAGTGATCGTTATGGTATCCCGTGCACCTCCCATAGTTAGTCGCCTTAAAGAATTTCACTCTGTATGATAAGATTTTACCAATGAAAACAGCCGTATGTTTTGGGAAGTTGTTTTATTTAGATAAATCTCAGCAATTGACAAATCTTCGAAGTAAATATTCCAAAAATTAATTCACGGAATCTAATCAAAATACTGATTGCTCCAGTCATGGGACTATCGATAAATCTGATTGTCTATCTATGGACTGCATAGAGGTCTGAAGATGGCATTACTGAGATGCTGAAACTGGTTGACTAAATAAAGTAACTTCTCAAAACATACTGCTTTTCGGCGACTTTTCTTGGTAACTATATAATCGGCCGCTATTACGTATCCACAATGGATCAACAGAGATATTATAATACACTGAAGCGCCAAAGAAAATGGTGTAGGCCTGCGTGCTCAGATACAGAGATATGTAAACAAGCTGAACTCGGCGCTGCGGTCGGCAACGTCTCTATAAGACAAGAAACGTCTAGTGCATTTGTTAGATCGGTTACTGTTACTACAATGGCAGGTTATCAAGATTTAAGGCAGTTGAACGTGGTGTTATGGTCGGCTTGCGAGCAATGGGACACTGCTTCTCCGAGGTAGCGGTGGAGTGGGGATTTTCCCGTACGATCGTTTAACGAGTGTACCGTGAATGTCAGGAATCCGGTAAATCATCAAATCTCCGATACCGCTGCGGCCGGAAAAAGATCCTGCCAGAACGGGACCACCGACGACTGAAGAGAATCGTTCATGGCGACGGAAGTGCAACCCTTCCGCAAATTTCAGCAGATTTCAGTGTCATAGTGCGAACCATTCAAAGAAACATCATGGATATGGGCTTTCGTAGCCGAAGGCTCACTCGCGTACCTTGATGACTGCACGAAACAAAGCTTTGCGCCTCGCCTGAGCCCATCAACACCGACATTGGACTGACTGGAAACATGTTGCCTGATCGGACGAGTCTCATTTCGAATTGTATCAAGCGGATGGACCTGTACGGGTATGGAGACAACCTCATGAATCCATGGGCCGTGCATTTCAGCAGGGGCCTGTTCAAGCTGGTGGAGGCTCTGGAATGCAGTGGGTCATGTGCAGTTGGAGTGATATGGGATCCATGATACGTTTAGATACGACTCTGACAGGTGACACGGACGTAAGTATCCTATCTGATCACCTGTAGCCATTCGTGTCCATTGTGAATTCCGACAGACTTCGGTAATTCCAGCAAGACAATTCGATGCCCCACACGTCCAGAATTGCTGTAGAGTGGCTCCAGGAGCACTCTTTTGAGTTTAAACTCTTCCGCTGGCCACCAGACCCTCCAGACATGAACGTTATTGAGCATATCTGGGATGCCTTTCAACGTGCTGTTCAGAAGAGATCTCCACCCCTTCACACTCTTTCAGGTTTATGGACAGCCCTGTTGGATTCAGGGTGTCAATTCCCTCCAGCAGTTTCAGACATTAGTCGAGTCCATGCCACGTCGTGATGCGGCACTTCTGCGTGCTCGCGGGGGTCCTGTACGATGTTAGGCAGGTGTACCAGTTTCTTTAGCTCTCCAGTGCGGGAGGATATAATTTCATTACTTGGCCTCCAACGAGCTTGACAGCTGCGAGATTTATTCGTACTATTAGATTAAATTTGAATTTAAATGTGATTAAAACAGCCACAGTCAGCCAGTGAATTTCTAGAGATACGGATTCAATATAAAAATAAATCGTTCCTCTCTTACCACCTCCACCCCCTTCCCAAGGTGTCCGTTTTTAAATATTACTTTTACCAAGACTGTCTGGCGCTGTTATAGTGTAAGTAGGCTATTTAGGTTTTTTTATTGGTAACGCCACCTCTGTATGAAAATCACTGGCCGTGCTGTGTGCAGTCTGTGGCTGCTTTGCATTGTTGTAATACTCGCCATTGTAGTGTTAGGCAGCTGGCTGTGAACAGCGCGTAGCGTTGCGCAGTTGGAGGTGAGCCGCCAGCAGTGGTGGATGTGGGGAGAGAGATGGCGGAGTTTTGTAATTTGTCATGAACTGCTATATATATTATGACTATTAAGGTAAATACATTGTTTGTTCTCTATTAAAATCTTTCATTTGCTAACTATGCCTATCAGTAGTTAGTGCCTTCAGTAGTTTGAATCTTTTATTTAGCTGGCAGTAGTGGCGCTTGCTTTATTGCAGTAGCTCGAGTAACCAAGATTTTTGTGAGGTAAGTGATTTGTGAAACGTATAGGTTAATGTTAGTCAGGGCCATTCTTTTGTAGGGATTTTTGAAAGTCAGACTGCGTTGCGCTAAAAATATTGTGTGTCAGTTTAAGCACAGTCCCGTATAATTTTTCAAAAGGGGACGTTTCATACTTGTTAGTTGCACGATTGCGTAACAACTATCAGGCTCACATACTTGGAACATATACCGGCACTGCTAATGAGGTTTTCATGTAACATTTTGGTTTACTTGAAAAGACATTCTTTATTTGAAGTGCTTTCTGTGGGATTGAAGATGACTTAGCACTTGGTTTCTTTGACAGCTACACGATTGTATCACGACGCTGCTAGTGTGTGACACAGTTTGCATTGTTGCTTTTGTGCTGTGTCTGCTTTATATCTGCACAGTTTTTTTTTAATTCTTCTGGAGGGTAGAATATGTTTTAGTAGTAACTTTTGTGGTATAGCTACAATGAGACAGCCTTTTTCGTAGCACAACAATACGTTACATTATAGTGCTTTCTTGATCATGGTAAGGTACGTAATAACTACGATATCTATACGCAAAGAATTTCACTTTCGTTCATGATGAGGTAAGTATATTGACTTCGGCAGAACTTTGCTTACAGAGGACGATAACTACGAGACTTCCACAAAGATTATGTTGCAACAAGACGCACATTTAGCGCTACAGGACACGTATTTGAGTGATTAATTTTGTACTTAAATCATTTATTTTTAAAGATATTTGAAGTACAATGTTACAAAGGTTTTCCGTGATACATTTCATTCCATTGCTGTAATCTGTAACACCTGAGGGTATAATTACATTAATCCTCAGGGGGGTACACGCTTACTTTGTGTACCATGTGTTTGGCAAGCACAAGGAGCCCTAGCTAATATGGTATTTGCTTATACAACTTTACACATCGGTACCATATTTCTCTAACACAGAATTACACAGCTATCTGTGTCAGTTTAAGCACAGTCCCGTATAATTTTTCAAAAGGGGACGTTTCAATAGGAATTCCAGATTTGCCATTTCATTTCGAGTAGTGCTAGAGTGTTATCCGTTACGGTGTTTTTTCCCAGATGATGAGTCATACATATATACTGATAAGACAAAATATTATGACCGCTCGCACCTCGAGATTGGCTGCCGCCTGGTGGCATTGCGAACACGCGAAGAAGTGAGGAAAGAATATAAGCGCAACAGAGACGAATGGGGAATAATTCCAGTGGCGATATGGTGTGAAAATGTGGAAATGTGCAGACAAAAAACGACGTTGACAAAGTGCACTTCATTACGGCTCGGCACCTGTGACTGAGCATCTTGCAAACGGCGTATGTGGTGGACAGTTCGCGTGTCACTGTTGTGAAAACGCTTGGAAAGTGGTTAAAGGATGGTGAAAGCACGAGCAGGAGTCAAGGTACTGGTCGTCCTCGCCTCGTGACAGAAAGTAGATGTCGTCCGTTCCACAAAGCACGTTAGACGATCGTTTACGGCAGATTGAATTTTTGGTACAGCCGCAAGTGTTTCGGAGTACACCGTTCAGCACACATTGCTGAATATTGTGCTCCGCAGCAGATGATCGCTAATTGTTATCATGTTAACCTAATAAAATTGCTCGCTATGACTGCAGTGGGCATGAATTCATAGGTATTGGACCGTGGATCAGTGAAAACGTGTCGTCTGGTCGAATTAATCGCTTTGAAATCTGGTTTCGCGGGAGAGAGTGGATCAGGTTATGGTTATAGAGGAGGACGTAATCAGATACTGTTAGTTGCACAAAACAAACAAACTTTTATTTTCCTAAGAACCACTTAATTACACATTGCCTTAAAAGGATCAAATAAAACAATACAGCTGAAGGCCTAGTTAAGAAAACTTGCGATACCTTCTGGGCTGAAGGTCCAAAACGACACCAAAAAGAAGAATTCCTGAAGGCCTGAAAATAAGTTATAAAAATTACTTTAAAGAATACACGCGGCTGAAGGCCTTACTTAAAAAAAATTTTTTCACGTAAATACTCGGCTGAAGGCCACAGACAAGACACTGAACAACTCAGGGCTTAGGGCCTGTATAAAAAGAATTTCAGATAGACCAAATTTTAAAAAAATTACTTTTAAAGAAATCAATTTTCTAAATTTTAATTTAAGACAGCTGGATGCCTTATCTTAAAAATATTTCACGTAAAAGCTCAGCTGAAGGCCACATACTGGACATTGTCCAGGTTCGACGGGCAACGAACTTTGTAGCTCTCGCAGCTAGCGCCTCTCAATCCAACCGCGTGTGCACGCCGCCAGTGGTCCCAGCCTGACCTCGCACCACGTGGACTTCCTCGCTGCTCTGTCCCAACCGACCGAATACCTCAATCCAGCGTGCAGATAGCACTGAAATAACTGCTCAGTCAAAACCACACAACTTACACACAGTTCCGTGAAAACACTTCCACAAACAACCTGAACAATACTAAAACCAGTCACTGTTGAACAACTAGGAGGAATCACAAGTCGACACACACAGAGAACCCGAAAGTGGTCGGCGACCAAATACACATCGTCCGATGAGACGACCGAACGAACGACCAATCAAGGTCGTCCCCACTGAAGTCATGTGTGCCGGCAATGGTCGGGCGCGTCATGGCTGTGCGGACCACACTGCTGCTCCGTCCCCACTGAACTCCTGACACACAACGATCCGGGAATACTACCGGTCGCTCCGAAGATGCTCTTATCGATAAGCACTGCTGCTGCCACTCACGGCAGGCAAGCCAGCAACTTAGTAACGCCAATAAATCGAATAAGAATCGGGACGGCAGCACCGCAAAGACAAGATGTCAATCAATAAATGGTACGAACACATGAGCCGCGCACAGCTCACGCGTTTAGTGTTACACCGCTTCGGTTGTTGAGTCCGGATACGCTGTCAATCAGGAATAGTAATCGAAGGCACCAAGACACTTGTGAACTACGTAAACGTTATTGCCGACCACGTGCATCCCTTTGTGGCTGACGTCTTCCCCAAAGGCGATGGCATTTTCCAGCAGGATAACTGTCCGTATCACAAGGCCAGATTCATGCTACAGTGGTTTAAAGAGCATGATAATGAACTCCAAGTTGACGTCTTGGCCACCAAATTCGCCTGATCTGAACCTGACAGAACACATCTGGGTCGCTTTCGTGCTGCAACAGCACGCCAAAACACCACGGGCACGTTATTTGTGGGCACTGTGTGACTTGTGTGTACATATCTGGTGCCAGGTACCTTCTAAGGCGTACCAGGGACTTGTTGAATCCGTGACACACAGAAACGGCGCTTTATTGCGTTCGTAGTCCTCCTGCTTAGCTGAGTGGTAACATGTTTGCCTACCATGCAGCGGGCTCGGGTTGGATTCCCGGGTGGGTTGGAGATTTTCTCTGCTCATGGAGGAGGTGTTGTGTTGTCCTCATCATTATTTCATCATCACCGACACGCAAGTCGCCCAATGTGTTGTCACCTGTGGCCGGCCGGTTAAAGGCGCTGCAGTCTGGAACCGCAAGACCGCTACGGTCGCAGGTTCGAATTCTGCCTCGGGCATGGATGTTTGTGATGTCCTTAGGTTAGTTAGGTTTAACTAGTTCTAAGTTCTAGGGGACTAATGACCTCAGCAGTTGAGTCCCATAGTGCTCAGAGCCATTTTGTTGTGACCTGTACTAAGACTTGCAACTCGGCGGCCGAACTCCGCCAGATGGAGTCTCCCGGCCATCAATGACACACAATCATTTAACTTTTTTTACTGCTTTCGGAAGGTGCACCAGCACTCTATTTACTTATCGTATGGATGTGGTTAACTTTGAGAGGTTCTGAATATATTAATCGTCAGTTGCCCAAATTTTATTAAATTAACGTCTTCACTAGTTTCGGCATATTAATTTGCCATCCTTAGAATATCATACAGTTAAGCTCACATCGGAAAACAATCGTCCAGCAATCTCTGGACGATAGTGTCAGGGTTGCTTCACAATTAACATCAGATTAATAATAATAAAAGTACAGTAATACATAAGATATGATGACCAAAAAAACTTAGCATCGTAACTAAAATACTAAAAAACCCATGAGACATATGGTGATTAGCACCAGCAGACTGATAGTTTAATTATGAAAGATTGTTGGTTCATATGGTTCAAATGGCTCTAAGCACTATGGCAGTATCTGAGGTCACCTGTCTCCTAGACTTAGAACTACTTGAACCTAACTAACCTAAGGACATCACACACATCGACGCCCGAGGCAGGATTCGAAAGTGCGTCCGTTGCAGCAGCACGGTTCCAGACTGAAGCGCCTAGAACCGCTCGGCCACAGCGGCCTGCAGAAAGATTGAACTTAGATCAAAAGCAACGAGCGCTAGCGTGCCTAAAGACTTACGAAGACTAAGCACAACGAGGGCGCTCGTGTCTGTAACATAAGTCAAACGAAACTGAATGTGAATCTGAAAGAAATGAAACACTTATAATACCTTATGTCATGTACTAATCATGCGTATACATTTTTACACAAAAATGACATAACTTGTAAGAAGGGCTTAAGAATGGGTACAGTGACCAGGTTTATTTAATAATCAACTGATTGCGGCGCCACAGACTGACGGAGGAGCGGCGCGCTACATTGAACTTTCCAGTATCTTGACGCAGAAGTTGGCTGCTGTATACGAGTTTTTAGTGACGCAAGTAAATGGGTCTGAGATATCCTACTTGATATCGAGCGCGAGGTCCCAGTGCGTATTTACAAGTTGTCTTTCCGTTTAGGACCTCAAACTGAAGTTCTTATAAATACTTGCTGCAGTACAGCACTGTTACGTTAGTAACTTAAAACCTTAGCCACATACCTGGCTAACTTCTGTACTTGGTCTGCGTAAACTTTTGCGCAGACTAGTACTCCTTGCTTCTTATGTAAGTGTAATCTTTTATAGTTAAAGTATCATCATATTCTACTTATGATGTGAAATTTTTTCGGTCACCATATCTCCGCAATTTTTTCGTTACATTTTAAAAAAATGGTTCAAATGGCTCTGAGCACTATGGGCTTAACATTTGTGATCATCAGTCCCCTAGAACTTAGAACTACTTAAACCTAACTAACCTAAGGACATCACACAACACCCAGTCATCACGAGGCAGAGAAAATCCCTGACCCCGCCGGGAATCGAACCCGGGAACCCGGGCGCGGGAAGCGAGAACGCTACCGCACGACCACGAGCTGCGGACGTTACATTTTAACTACTTGACAGTACTATGTAAAAATTTTAGTGAAGGTACGTTTATAATATGCTTATTACTGTGCACTTATTATTATTAATCTGCTGTTAATTGTGATCCAACCCTGGTAAACAGTAAATTCTTGTTCTATACGCATTTGTGTAGGACTCTATCTTCCAGAGTTTGTTTGACGATTGCTTTCCGATGTAAGCTTAACTGTGTGATCTTCTGAGAATGACAAATTAATTTGCTGAAACTAGTCAAGAAATTGATTTAATGAAATTTGGGCAGCTGACGATTGATTTTTCTATTGTTAAAACGTGCCTCACATCTGCTGATTGACAGCCGTCAGTAAAGTTTTATCTTCTGTATAGTTTATCACACCACTGATGACTGTCAGGAAATCTGCGAAAGGACCCTGGAAGGCACGCGCATAACATGATGGTACAACATGTGCAATTGTGTTTCGTTGTGCATCACGGTCGCAAGATGGTGATGAAGTTTTAGTCCAGCGCGTGGCTGGTCAACTCCGGAGGATTTCTTCTGAATGCAGGACAATTCCACACACTGAGGAGGACAGTTTTGTTGCCAACTGCGTTTCCACTCATTGTGTAACGTTGTTGGTTTAATTTGTTATGAAAGCGGTGCCGATAGACAATAAAAGCGGTTTAAAAGGTGTGGGCTATCTGAGGAAGTTAACCTTGCATTACTGAGCAACTGTTTCACCAGGTATCCAGTCTAGCTTACCAAATTCCCAACCAGACTAACATTAATTATAATCTTTTAATAGTCATACGACAACCGGTGATATATATATAAGAGAATTTAAATAAAAATAAATAAATCAGTTTATATTTGGAAATTTATTTTAACATTGATCATTGAAATTTCAGCATATTAAGCTTGATTCATAACTAAACTGGTGCCTTATTTAGGATTGTGTAAATGTGAGTTTGTAATCTTACAGAACACATCAAATATGGAGCCAAGATTGGGAGACTGCATACAACACTGCATTCATAAAATAACACACAAAGAACGTTGAAACATACGCAAGAGGAAATTAACCACAAGCAACCGATTCAATTTTCACCCAAAGAAGTTACGTTCGTAGCGCAATCCTGTCCGTCATGAAATTACCACACACTGGTATACTAAATTCATACTAACTCTCTGTGAAATCTTCCCGAAAAGAATAGCTGAGGGCTACTTTGATGCTTACACCACATGCTTCACGTGGTCAACTTGGTTTACACAAAGAGTGTAACTCCACAATAATTTTGTTAATTAAAATAAATTACATCGAAACGCAATTTACTAAAGAAAAACCTCGAACTGGTTACTATCGTCTTATTATTAACCTGATGGGTCAAACAATTGTATAAGCACGTGGTACTGGTCTCACAAAGTACACCCCACGTCGGTTGAACATAAAGAAAAGTTGCTATATTGAAAAATATTGTCAAGACGAGACGTTATAATCTCACGCACATTGGCATTTAAGATTGATGATCTTAGTTAGAGTTACTGATCAACACGTGGTTCCACTTTACTCACAAAGTAGTGACAAAGCAACTACTGGAAGATATTCTGAACTTCACACTCGAAATACAGTGCGTTGCAATTTAAGATAACATTAGATATTTTAGAGCTAAACCTGAAATAAAGGTGATTAAATTTTCAGTTAGGCTGAACTTAAGAAATCCGTTGTCCTATGGACTTAGCAGAGACGCTCTTAGCCGGAGATCTTACCACTTCAGACGCTCGCCACGGACAGACTGCCGTGGTCCCTTCCTGAGGGTGGCTCACAAATACAAACGGAAGTGGCCAGAGGGACAGCTTCCTATACCAACATGCCAAGGGACGGACAGGACCATACTAAGAATAGAAACCTCTCTGCTTTTAGAAAGCGTAGCTACCTGTTCCGACGTTGGTCCTACTGTTCTCTAGCAGACAGGCTTGTCTGCTACCCTCAAGCACGCAACTAGAAATACATTTGCTCATTCATCCTCTCACACAGAAGGGAAGGGGGATGACAGTATCTTATCATATACAGTATATAAAAGAAAGCCGATGTAGGTTCCGTATGAGACTGTGTGACATGAATTACATATAAACTGTGTTTTAAAGTGTAGTAGTGTGGCAGATCGTTCTTGTTTATGTGTAAAAGTAACACGTTTCACTGCTCAGTCTCCTCCCAGATAGTCAGAAACACCACAGTAAATTTAGAAGAGGAATTTATGCCGTAAATGACAACAGATTTAAGAAATTAACATGAAAGGAATCCAACAGAGACCTTTCAATTGATAGCAATGAATTTATTTTGCTTAAAAATCCAGGCTGTGATAAGCGTGGGATACCTTGATGTTAACGTCTTTCGCCCCAGAGGGAAAACGTCGTTCAATACTAGAAGGTTTTCATGCAGTAGCTGACTTCTGTCTGATACCAGGAGGTGGAATGTGAGTCAAGTGGGAGTACAAACAGTGCGCACGGGACCAATACTCCAGTAATGGGACCATTACTCCAGTAAGCAGGTGGTCGTATGTTTTGTCTCATCTGTGTAAACACAAAGTTGAGTTGAACTGTCGAGGTGTTCAGGCGTTGCGTGAATCCTGTTTCCACCTCTAAAACAGCTAGAGTTGCCTTAATTTCCAACTCCCCGCCAAGCAGCAAAGGAGAAAACATGACAGTAAACTACCGTCGCACAGTGACATCGACAAGAAGTAATATTAGCAAATCGACGTGTCGTCCATTAAATGCCTCACGGTAGTAGTGTCCACGCATACGACTCGGAGCGGCGTAACTTGTGGTCACTGCCACATAAGGTTGCCAGCACAGCCAGCGACATTCATGGCCTGCAGTGCCGTTGATTGCACCTCAAGAAGACAAACTTTCTGGAGCCAATATCACAGAAATACCGATAAGACAGGCCACAACTGGAGAGCAGGACACACCGCTTACCATCCAATACACGCAGCTCTCATGTTCTCATTAAGCCTACAGTAAAGTGCTATCGACATTCTAAAGACCAGCTCAGTCAGCTCCGGTTAATGCGGAACGTTTATCCACGGGTCTGCATTAGTTTAGGCTTTTCACTCTGGTAATGAATTGGTTTGCAGACTGTCATGTTGTTTCACTTGCTCACGACACGGCGTCTGGAACTCCACTTTTGTTGGTCACAGCCCAAGTTTCTACACGACACTTAGTACGGTCGTAATGATACTGACCACAACATTATTATCCTCAATGTACCTACAGCCAGCGACTACTTATTACGTTGCAAACTCAATGATTGAGTTTGCACTGTACAATATTACAAACACGATGTATTTCCAGTTGAAAAGTCAAATGCGTGAAGTGTTTGCTGAAGCTACTCTAGCTGTTTCATGCTTGCCAAGCTCATTCTCACCACGGTAGGGACAAGAGATGTCTCATCCTGTTCTTGTTTTCTTTTTTTCAGATAATCGGCCGATTGTGAACTACCTTTGATTGTAATTTTTGAAGTCGTTGCAAAGTTTTGCTGATTACGTGATTCAAATGTCTCTGCAACTCGAGAGAGAACAGAATTTAGATGATAGCCTAGCGTTGCTCAATTAGTATTTATTACACAATCAAGTTTCTTTGACACTAGTCCATCATCTTACATCTCTCGATTACCTTCACGTCACCCCGTTAATATTAACATCCACCTCTAATGGTGCCTTATTCACATAGCTATGTGTGATTTTGTATAATTTCTCTGTATGTCCCTGAAACCTGGTTGGTAGGGACTCAGAGAGCGCACCGGATAAGGTTACGATTGTGGATGGGGCTGTAAACAGTTACTGTGAGTTCCACAATCAAACACACAACTTTATTTTTCTAAGAACCACTTATTTACACATTGCTTTAAAACATCACAATTAGACAATACGGATGAAGGCCTAGTTAAAGAAAACTTGAGATGCTTTCTGGGCTTAAGGAACCAAAAACAAGAACGGCTGAAGGCCTGGCTTAGAAATCAACAGGAATAAAAAACAGAAGGTAAAAATTTAAAAAAAAACATGCAATTGAAAACAATTAGCAGCTGAAGGACTACACTAGTCGTCTGAAGGACAACTATAATTAAAACACATTAATGAAAATTTTTTTCTAAAGAAGAAATTTCTTTTTAAACTTACAACAGAACGGGCGAAAACCTAATTAATGAAATATTAACTTACTGCACAGCTGAAGGCCACAAAAAAATTTTAAACAAATGCTGAAGGCTTGAACAACAAGTCAGACAAATAATTTAAAATAAACCCCTTCCTTCTTACAAAAAAATTTACATTAAGGAATACACATGGCTGAAGGCCTTATTAAAAGGGGTTCACGTAAATTCTCGGCTGAAGGCCACACATAACACATCGAACAACTAACGGCTTAAGTCCTGAATTACAAACAATTCCAGACAGAACAAATTTTAAGGATTTTTTTTAAAAATAAAATCAATCTTCAAAATTTTAACACGGTTGCAGGCCTTTATGTAAAATTTAAAAAAGAACTGAATTAATACACAGCCAGAAGGCCTCGCATAATACTTCAAACGAAAATGAAAATCACAATCTAAAACAAATAGAACAAGTGGTGCTCAGAAGTGTTCCAAGAGTCGGCCTGAGAAGGTAGCTCAAACTTAAGGTGAGGTGAGTCAGACAGCCAAGAGTTGAAGTTAAACAATCGGATGGCAACCCAAACTAGGGACGACCCAAGGACCGACCAACAATTTAACCAGTTCCCTCCCCTCTGACCAATGGCACAACGATGGAAAGTATCGGGCCAGGACCAGGATACGAACAGCACTACGTCTTCAGAAATTGGAGTCTAAAAACAGCCAAGGGAACAATAACCACTCTAAGCAAAATATAAACCAAACAGCTGTCGAACTACATGCTGTGCCAGACAGCATCAACACGACGAGGAAAAGCACACTGCCGGAAAATTACGCTAACCTGCCCTGGTAACTGGGGTGTTAACGGCCACAGGGCAGAAAATACGGCTGGTGCACTTCACTGCCAAGTAACAGTGAATTTACTAATTAATCACAATATAGTAAGACGGCTGCAAGATTTCGCTGACTCCAACACATCATACGAGGGGCGTTCAGAAAGTAAGCTCCGATCGGTCGCGAAATGGAAACGACTATGAAAATCCGATAAAGCTTTGCACAGATGTGTTGGGTAGTGTCTCTAGTATAACCCCAGTTAGCATCACGTCGCTCTTCTCATTTCTGAGCTCGCAGTGAGTGCGTAAAGATGTCTAGAAAATAGTGTCTGCCGCCAAGTACGAGGGCCTGGTGAGAAATTTCGCCTGAAGCTATGCAGCTAACATTACATAACTGTCGTGCTGTTTCTACTTCAAGACAATTCTCAGCCGCATTCTGCAGGGGCAATGAAGATGCTCCTGCATCGTTTTCAAATGGAAATGTGAGATTACCCACAATACAGTCCGCAATTGTCTCCCTCTGAGTTTCATCTCTGGTCACATGAACCGCTGTCTTTCAAGACAACATTTTGACACAGACAACGAGGTGTAGGCCAGCGTGGAGAATTGGCGGAAAGCACTGGCGGCTGCCTTCTATGATGAGGCTATTGAAAAGTTGGTACAACGCTATGACAAAAGTCTAAGTCAGAACGGCGACTACGTAGAGAAGTAGCTGAAAGGTGTAGCTAATTGTAACAAGTAAAACATTTCTGATGTTCCCTGTGGTTTCAATTTGGCAATCAATCGGAGCTTACTTTCTGAACAGGCCTCGTACATTGCTGCTAGCCCGAATGGCACATGGAGCAACAACCCGCAAATGAACGAAGAGATGTCACAATAGTTGAGGTTTCATAACAGGTTAACTGATCACTCAACTTCAGCGTCCAGGTTCGGTGGGCAAAGAACTTTGTCGCTCTCACAGATAGGTCCTCACGATCCGACAGCGCGTGCACGCCACCAGCGGGCCTGGCCTGGCCTCGCGCTGTGGAGACTTCCTCGCTGCTCCGTCCCAACCAACTAACTACCACACACACACCTCCACCACCCGGTTATACTAGCGGTCACACCAAAGATAGTACAACAGTAAGCGCTGCTGCTGCCACTCAAGGAGGAAAGCCAGCATCTTCGTTATGCCAGTAAGTAAGGAAGAAACAAAACACCACTCGATGTGTCAAAATGCCAAAGAACAAACGGCATGAACGTGGCATAAGACTTTAATGTTCATGTCGCCCACTGCACTGTCCCACCCGCATCATCAATAATGCTAGAGGTATGGTATGGTTAATTTTTTATAGATAGTAACGCATATTTGTTTAAACTTTGACTGGAATTGCTCCAAGCTTTCCAGAGTGACGGTAAACGTGTAACCACTTCCTACTACCACCCATAGCTCTATTGGTTAATTTTCATAAGGATACGTAACAGATCTGCCAGCAATCCTGGAAAGCGTAGCTTTGAAAGTAATGCACTTCGCTTGCAATAATTTTTATTTGCCACCCCACCACTCACACCCTCACACCCCTGACGCTGTTAGGGATTTTTACCTCCATTGTTTTCTTTGTAGGTTTTTCAGAAGTCTCCATCCGTAACTATAAACAAATTATGATGCGGTGTTATATGAAGTCCTGAACACATTGAAGCAGGTAGGAAGGCATCAGACCAGAATGTTTCTCATCTTCTCTGATATGCCCAATGCACTACAAGTGGTGCTACAAATGCATCCAGTAGATAAACGTGTTCAGACTATCGTCGATGCCTTACAGCAGATCGAAAACAAAACAAGTAGATGGGCTTTTGCTGAGTACCAGGACACGTCGGAATACGGTGGAACATCGCAGCTGGCAAAGCAGCCAAGGAATCACATAGAGACGGTACTGTAAATCGATGTGCCTTTCCCCAGCACACTGTCATTTTCTGACTGAAGAGTTCTGCGTCGGTAGGGAAACGAGTGCTTGGAAGTGGTAGACAACAAACTACGATCAATCATATGGGCCACACAGGCATCGGAGTCTCATGTAGGAGACAATCGTCACCAGCCTGAGAACAGGATACTATCCAATAACACACATTTTCCTCCTCTAGGATGTAAATTCACCATATGTGAAGTTGCAGTAGACCTGTTTCGGAGGAGTATGTTTTATCTATATGTGTTTTAGGTGCTGACATGAGGGCAACGTTCTGTCTGGTTCGCGATCTGTCCGCCATCCTCGCCGACAACAAAAACATTGTAACAGATATTCTTTGAATTGTCGGGCCGCATCGCTAAAGTGCTTGGGAGAGGTCAATGAGCTATGATCGGATGGCTCGACCAGCAGTTTAACCTTTTTATTCATCGATTTAAGTGTCGTACTTGAATGTGATGGTTTTGTGTTTACAAATGATAGTTTGATTTAAATACATTATAAGCGACTTAGCTTGTGAGACAGACATCGGAACCACACCTCCCCTGCGTTCACCCCATTCTCACCACGAGATTCGAATGGTGATATCATGAAATGACAGTGGGCGCGCTGATGATGGTGCTGTTGAGCGTTCCAAATACATCGTCACTATATTTTCATTTTCCATAGTAGTGTACTGTGGGAATGCAGCCGTGTAATGATTTGCAATTGTAAATAAATTTTCCTCTAGCTATAAGAATGATTTTTGAACTTCTATGTTGCATACTCTATTTTGATACTATCAATCCAGTACACACAGTAAAATTTTATATAACTTACGTTATTGCAGCCCATGCACAACATGACAGCATAATGTAAACCGTACTATTTGTTAACAATATTATGAAAAGGATAGTTGCTACTCACCATATAGCGGAGATGCTGGATCGCAGATAAGCACAACAAAAATACGGTCACAAGATAAGATTTCGGCCAGCAATGCTTTTGTCAAAAACAGACGACACACACAAACGTACGCGCGCGCGCGCAAACGCAACTCACACACACATGACTGCAGTCTCTGGCAGCTGAAGCCGCACTATTTGTTAAAATATTCTCTATCTGAAATGTATGAAATGTCACCAATTAATATTCTCAGTCAACTTACTTCTGAATTATGATCATTTACAGTGAGAGTGTGTATTTCATTTTCTAAAGGCATCAATGACTCAAGGCGTTAAAAACAAGCTTTTATGATAAAAGCGAGTAAATACTATTCTGAAAGGGCGCCGATTCATAATAAAATACTGTCCTATGCCCCGTGGACTACATACTCATGGGATAAAAGTAAGTCAGAGCTCACCTGAATGAACAAAATAAGATAAACTAACAGTTATTAGAATCAAGAGCAATTATTTTGTTTAATACATGGTGATTACTCGTAGTCATAGACTGATCATTAATGCAATAATATTTTGAACATTAAACGTGTTAAATGTCATCAATCTGCGTTTCAAATTAAGGGTAATTTACAATGGAAGTGTGTATATAGCTCTCCATAAACACAGACCATTTGTGGCTTTAAGAACAAATACATTCCTGGAAATTGAAATAAGAACACCGTGAATTCATTGTCCCAGGAAGGGGAAACTTTATTGACACATTCCTGGGGCCAGATACATCACATGATTACACTGACAGAACCACAGGCACATAGACACAGGCAACAGAGCATGCACAATGTCGGCACTAGTACAGTGTATATCCACCTTTCGCAGCAATGCAGGCTGCTATTCTCCCATGGAGACGATCGTAGAGATGCTGGATGTAGTCCTGTGGAACGGCTTGCCATGCCATTTCCACCTGGCGCCTCAGTTGGACCACCGTTCGTGCTGGACGTGCAGACCGCGTGAGACGACGCTTCATCCAGTCCCAAACATGCTCAATGGGAGATCTTGCTGGCCAGGGTAGATGACTTACACCTTCTAGAGCACGTTGGGTGGCACGGGATACATGCGGACGTGCATTGTCCTGTTGGAACAGCAAG
This sequence comes from Schistocerca nitens, assembly GCF_023898315.1. Taxonomy (NCBI): domain Eukaryota; kingdom Metazoa; phylum Arthropoda; class Insecta; order Orthoptera; family Acrididae; genus Schistocerca; species Schistocerca nitens. The sequence continues at coordinate 243,424,844 of NC_064615.1, read as the reverse complement.
TTCCCTTGCCGGTCTAGGAATGGTAGAACGATGGGTTCGATGACGGTTTGGATGTACCGTGCACTATTCAGTGTCCCCTCGACGATCACCAGTGGTGTACGGCCAGTGTAGGAGATCGCTCCCCACACCATGATGCCGGGTGTTGGCCCTGTGTGCCTCGGTCGTATGCAGTCCTGATTGTGGCGCTCACCTGCACGGCGCCAAACACGCATACGACCATCATTGGCACCAAGGCAGAAGCGACTCTCATCGCTGAAGACGACACATCTCCATTCGTCCCTCCATTCACGCCTGTCGCGACACCACTGGAGGCGGGCTGCACGATGTTGGGGCGTGAGCGGAAGACGGCCTAACGGTGTGCGGGACCGTAGCCCAGCTTCATGGAGACGGTTGCGAATGGTCCTCGCCGATACCCCAGGAGCAGCAGTGTCCCTAATTTGCTGGGAAGTGGCGGTGCGGTCCCCTACGGCACTGCGTAGGATCCTACGGTCTTGGCGTGCATCCGTGCGTCGCTGCGGTCCGGTCCCAGGTCGACGGGCACGTGCACCTTCCGCCGACCACTGGCGACAACATCGATGTACTTTGGAGACCTCACGCCCCACGTGTTGAGCAATTCGGCGGTACGTCCACCCGGCCTCCCGCATGCCCACTATACGCCCTCGCTCAAAGTCCGTCAACTGCACATATGGTTCACGTCCACGCTGTCGCGGCATGCTACCAGTGTTAAAGACCGCGATGGAGCTCCGTATGCCACGGCAAACTGGCTGACACTGACGGCGGCGGTGCACAAATGCTGCGCAGCTAGCGCCATTCGACGGCCAACACCGCGGTTCCTGGTGTGTCCGCTGTGCCGTGCGTGTGATCATTGGTTGTACAGCCCTCTCGCAGTGTCCGGAGCAAGTATGGTGGGTCTGACACACCGGTGTCAATGTGTTCTTTTTTCCATTTCCAGGAGTGTATTTACGATAAAACTGAGTGACTGTTATTGTGAAAGGAGAACAGGGACATAACGAAATAATATTCTGTGCCTCATGGGCTGCAGGGCTGCATAGTCATGTACTAAAATTAGGGAATGGTTCGGCTGTGAGGATGTAACAGGATGTAATAATTACTCGAGTCAATGGGAGCTGGTTCAGTGCACAGTATAATTATCTTATTTTGCCGTGTATTAATTCTAGTTTATTGCAGGTGGTTTTGCACTTTTAGTCGTGAGGCAGAAAGTCACCGTGACATAATTCTACTGAAGTATCACCGTGGGGGTACTCCGAGTGTGTGGACTAACCGTTGATGTTGCCAAAATACGGAGATCGGAATTTGGTTCCCACTTTTGTAAATATCTAATATATTACACCTCGCTTGCGCCGAAGCTGTCCGACGAACCCGCTGATCCCTGAGACAAATGAACTTTTCAACATAACAGTGATGTAAATTTGCATGATTATACCATGAAAGGGTGTTAAGAACCATTTTCTTACCGATATACGTACCAATTATACACCCGAGAGCGGTACTGATACATCGTCGATACACGACATACATTTTGGAGAAAGGGCGTAAAAGCTATAATTAATTTTTAATTTAATTTGTATTCTGACTAAACTATAAGGACTTTAATCCGATTTCATGATCGCTGGAGGTCTGACAACATGTAACATACAGTAGACGAGTAAAGATGTTATGTCGTATTTGCACTGCCGTAATGTAATTTTTTGAATTTTTTTTTTTTACTTGAAGAGATATTGTTAAGCTGGGACTGATACTTACACAATCGATTATGCAATTAAGATATTAAAAAGCCATCCTTGCAGGCAGAAGCCAATTTATGTGTAACTGTAAAGCAACACCATCTTCTTTTACTACCAACGCAATGGTATCTCTTGGTACAAATATGTAGCAATTTTGCGTATGCGTTCCAGAGGTACGCTACACACACACACACACACACACACACACACACACACAGACGTAGTTCTGAATTTAAATGTTGCAAAATTATACACAAACGGTGGAATGTGTTCCTAGAATTACATGTTAACTGCGAGTGGGTGAGGTGAGATAGTGCTTATGGCGTAAAAGCAACGTGTTTGCAGTTTCCTCAATGGCGTGTAATTTGTGACGTGAGAGATGTTTCCTGTCTTCGCAGTTGCTACGGGAAGTGTGAATGCCTGCACTGGCCTCATGCGTGCGCATCGAGTGGATCTGCCCACGTTAACCTCGCCTACGATTTGCGTCGTTCACGCACTTCTGATTCTGCATGTGACGGGCTGTAACACTACCACGTGTAGCGCTTAACGAGGCTTGTTTGTGGCAGCCATCTTCTAATCCAAGAGATGAGAACTTATTTTCTTTTTTTTCTTTTTTTAAAGTCCACAAACAGCAACAAACATTGGAACAAAGTCGTAAACGCTAGCTTATTCGCATACCTACAGCATTTACGGCTTTTTACTGCCGGAATGCAGAGAGGCTGATAAAAGCAAATGGCGTATTCCGCTTTTACGGCCGAGCGAGGTGGCGCAGTGGTTAGACACTGGACTCGCATTCGGGAGGACGACGGTTCAATTCCGCGTCCGGTCATCCTGATTTAGGTTTTCCGTGATTTCCCTAAATCGCTCCAGGCAAATGCCGGGATGGTTCCTTTCAAAGGGCACGGCCGACTTCCTTCCCCGTCCTTCCCTAATCCGATGAGACCGATGACCTCGCTGTCTGGTCTCCTTCCCCAAACCAACCAACCAACCGCTTTTACGGCGGATAGCGTACGCTAGAGCTCTTCTTATTTTTCCATAATGTTCTGTTTGCGTTAATGGTCAAAGAAAGAAGTGAGGTGCCAAGGCTGTAGATCGCAGTTCGTTCGCAGTGGCTGGTGAAACATAACGAGTAATAATCTTCATATTTCTTTAAGCCGTACAATGTGCGGACATCGTTTGTGAAGTCACTGATTCGGAAGTCTCTACGAGAAAGATACCAGGCAACAAAATAATTTGTCAGAGCGTAGCGGTGCGAGGAGCTAGGCAATGATTAAGTATGCATTATTAACTGAAATAATTTACGATTCAGAGCAGTCATTTGGTATAGATTACAGTGGAACGACAGTCATGGAGGAATAGTGCCTAATGAGGTTTCCTTCATGGGGGGCAGTCATATAGAACTGTTTGAAAAGAATTTCCGCCACTTGACTGCTAATTGTTCATTTATTTCACACAGTCATGATTACGGCTTTACATCCGTTCTCAAGAGCATGTTGAAATGTTAGAATATGTCTGACCTATCTGCGACACGTCATCATCGAAATATGTTTCTTCGACTATGAAATGTCACAGATTGGTCTGACATATTCTAACATTTCAACATGCTCTTGAGAACGGCTACAAAGCCGAAATCATGACTGTGTCAAATAAATGAACAATTAGAAGTCAAGTGGCGGAAATTTCTTAAAGAACAGTGGCGTTTTTTAATTAGCTACTGACCAACTACTTGACGCTTCTCTTCTTCTCTTTTGAGGGGGTGCTGCGAATGAATACTTGAGGCACAGATATCCGTAATGTTTCATTATCACACTAAAGTTAACGAAAGAAACTTCTGCGATATGACTGGTGCGCAACAGGGCGAAAAGCTTTCGACGCTAGTACGTCCCACAGCTTGAATCTCTTAACTTATTGACAGAAACATGGTGTTTGCGCACACATAAGCAACTGAGTACGATAGCGCTGTTGCCTTAGAGAGCGCCATCGTCCATATAGACGTATTGCTGCCTGTCATGTGACTGAAATTTCGTAGTGCCTTGTACGGTCCGTCGGTGGAAGTCGAGTATACAGTGACGAGAAAAAATGGTTCAAATGGCTCTGAGCACTATGGGACTTAACATCTCAGGTCATCAGTCCCCTATAACTTAGAACTACTTAAACCTAACTAACATAAGGACATCACACACACCCATGCCCAAGGCAGGATTCGAACCTGCGACCGTAGCAGTCGCGCGGTTCCAGACTGTAGCGCCTAGAACCGCTCGGCCACCACAGCCGGCAGTGACGAGAAGTAACGGTTAATTCCACATCGTTGCCTGGGTGACAAAAAGTTACAATACACACCCAACACGCAACTGATGCAGAAATACGTATGTTATTTTATTCAAGTAGTGTAGGTTATATATTCTCTTTTTCGTCTGTAATAAATGTCTTATTTAACCGTTCGTGTATCGCTTTAGTTCAAAGCATCTCCAGTGATCAGTTTTTTTGTATTCTACATCGTTCCTAACGTTCTCCTATACATGGATCTTCGATTTTCGTACACTGCACTTCACTGAGAAGGAATGTATTTTCGTTTTCACGTAATGTAGACTACACAACATGAAAACAAAAATATACTCCGTGTCAGTGAAGTGCAGTACAAAAGTCAATCGCCTATGTGCACGAGAACATAAGCAATGAAGTAGGTTACTAAAAACTGACCAGTGATGATGCCCTAACAAAGCGAAACGCGTATGGTCTCTCGCAATAAAAAAATGGTTGAAGTGGCTCTGAGGTCATCAGGCCCCTAGAACTTAGAACTACTTAAACCTAACTAAACTAAGGACATCACACACATTCATGCACGAGGCAGGATTCGAACCTGCGACCGTAGCAGTCGCGAGGTTCCGCACTGAAGCTCCTAGAACCGCACGGCCACCATGGCCGGCTCTATCGCAATAGATAGCGATTGCTGAAGAGAGGCCTAAAACCAGACAGACATTTCATTGTGTATTATAACTCATTAAGTTTTTTACACAGTTTTACAAATACTCATTTATTTGCTCGCTCTGTAATTCTACACAGTAGACTGTCTCTTTCCACACTCGCACCGCGATGTAAGCGGAGATTTTAATGACAGGTGGTTGGCGGTGCTCTCTAGTTCTACGTTATTATTATTATTATTATTATTATTATTATTATTTGCGTTGAGACACTGTAGGTTCACGCAAAGCATTCTGCCTGATTTTAGCGTTCTTCCTGATCTTCCACGATTCTCTCATATTTTCTCCATGGAGTCTTTTTATCTTCAGTCCACTTTGTCCCTGGTTTCTTTGGGACTTCATTCTCTGACCTCACATTCCACATGTGTGTGTTGTACCTGTATGCATTTCTGTCTTCAGTTTCTATTGGATCGATTTTTGCTGCTTCTATGTCCAGTTCGACTTGTGTGGTCTACGGTATTGTTGATTTGAGCCCTAGTATGTATGTTAGTATTCTCTTGGTGAGTCGTTTTGGTGATAGCCTTTTGATATGCCCATAGAACTTTTTTTCTGACATCTGCTGCTATGTTTGACATCTTCTCTGTAGTTTTCCTACAGTGTAATCTGTATCCCTCTTCTGTCAACTTTGAGCCGATAACTTTCCTCATGATTTTCCTTTCTTCCTTCAGTATGGTTTCCATGCCACTTTTCGTATGGAGTGTTAGCGTCTCACTTGCATACAGTATTTCAGGCTTGATTTTTGTATGAATGGGCATGCATTTTTTTATTATATACGTTCTGTGTCTTGCCGAACGCTCTCTTCATTTTTTGTAGTCGAGTGTTCTGTGCAAATTTTTCTCTTCCTGTAGATTCAAGAATTTCACCTAGATACTTCAAGTGCGCAACTCTGTTTAATTTGCCGTATTTTGTGTCTAATTTTGTTATGTTTAATTTTGAGCAGAAAAGTTCAACCTTCACGTAAGAGATTTGCAGCCCAACTTTCTCCGCGCTTTCTTTTGGTACTTCTATTTGTTTGGTTGCTGTTGCTTCGTTGTCTGATAGTATGGCCAGGTCGTCTGCTAAAGCTAGTGGTTACATTTCTCTTTTGTCCCGGCATCTTCCTATTCGTGTTGGTTTCCAGTGTCCTCGAGTTTCCAGTTCTTTTTCCCATTCACTCATTACTTTATCCAGAACTAGGTTCAATAATAGTGGGGATAATCCGTCGCCTTGGCGCACTCCGGTTTTTATCACGAAGGCAACAGAGATTTCACCCATGAATTTAACTTTCGATGTTGTGTCAGCTAATATCTTTCTGATTAATTGTAGGATTTTTGGGTCGAGTCCCTGTTCTTCTAAGACGTTGAACAAGGATTGTCGGTCAACAGAATCATACGATTTCTTGAAATCTATGAAGGTGCAAATGATTGGCGCATTCCTGGTGGCCTTGTATTTTAGATTATTTTAGAATTCTTTTCAGATTGAGAATTTGTTCTGTGCATGAACGACCGGGGCGAAAGCCTGCCTGATAGTCACCAATTGTGTGTTGTAACTGTTCTTGTGTTCTTTGGAGTAAGCATTCTGAGAAAATGTTGTGTCTTGAAGCAGGGAGATTCCTCTGTAGTTGCTCACATTCGTCCTATCTCCTGTCTTGAGCAGTGGATGGATAAGTGCACATTTCTAGTCGTCAGGAAGTTTTTCGGTTTGCCAGATGGTAGAGATTATTTGCGCAAACTCCTGTAGTAACTTTGGTCCATCTTCACCAGATGTCCTGTTGTTTTTTAGTTTAAGTATGTGTTTGTTGATATCTTCACATGCTGGTGGGAGTCATTCTGGTTGGATGGAGGTACGGTTCTGTATTGAAAATCTTGTTACAGGTTCAGGGGAGTTATGGAGATCGGGGAAATAACGTGCCACTTCTTGACAATTTTCTTGGTTAGTCAGTGTTAGTTTTCCACCTGGTTTCCTGAAGCACAAATTTATAGGTGTGTACCCGCAGATCTTCCATGAGAAGGCCTGTAATTCCCTCGTGTTGTAGTTGCGGAAGTTTACCTCTATAGCATCCAGTTGCTCCTTCATGTACTTTCGCTTCGTTTCCCTATTACGTTTTGCAGACTATTTTCTTTATTCTTGGAAACAACATAGGCTTTTTGGGGATTTTTTACTGCTGTAGTCCTGTAAAGCTTGTTTGCGTATTTCTAGTGCCTTTTCACACTGAGTACCACCAAGGGTGTTTAGTGTCCTTTTTCCGTGGTATGAGTTCCTTTGCTTTTTCTATGATCTTTCTATGGAATTCTTCCCATTTGTTTGTTGGTCGTTTCTCCCATTCCTGTTTTACACTGTATTCCACGATCATATGAAGGGCTTATTTCAATAGTGTTACAAGTCCACTTTTGTTCATTCTGAGATACAGAGTCCTAAAGTTAAAAGTAGTAAAAAATCTGCAGTTGAGATAGAGAAATATTCACGTATATACACTTTTTTTCAGCGCTCTTTTAACTTCAGGACTATGTATCTCAGAATGAACAAAAATGGACTTTTACCACTACTGAAATAAGCTCTTCATATTTATGTCTAACTTTTCTATGTGCGTTGTTTTCTGATGGATTTTCTTCGGTGTGAATTCTCGAGTTAGATAGTGGTCTGAATCAATTCTACCATCTCTTGTGTAGGTGACCTCCATGTTTTCTGTTTTCGTGGAGATTTCCTGAGGAGCATTGACATAACTTTTAGGTTATTCTGCTGGCATAGTTCGATGAGTCTCAGGCCGTTTCTGTTTGTATATTTGTGCCCTGGAAACTTTCTCACAGTTCTTTGATGACGTTTTACTCTGCCGATTTGTGTGTTGAAATCAACTAACAAATTTTTTTTTACTGTCTCTGGGGAAAAATTAAATGGGCTTATGGCATCGATGGCCGGGAGGCCCCTATTCAGGGAAGCTCGGCCGCCAAGTGCAGTTCTTATTTCATTCGACGCCACATTGGGCGACTTGCACGCCGGTGATGAGGATAAAATGATGATGAGGGCAACGCAGCACCCAGTCTCCAAGCGGGCCGGGAATCGAACCCGGGCCGGCTTGCATGAGAGGTGAGCACGTTATCCCTCAACTAAGCAGGTGGACGTCTTTGGGGATCTTGGCCATCACTGTCTCTAGTGTTGCCTAGAGTTTCTCTGTTGATATGGGGTCTTTTCTGTCATCCCCGTTTGTGCGGGGATATGTACATTGGTCATGGTGTATTTCTTGTTTGCACACTGTAAGCCCATTGTCATTAAGCTGTTGTTCTTTGGATTGACTTCTCTAATTGAACGGATTATCTTCTTATGTAGCATTAAGACCATGCCAAGAGGCGGAGCACGTTTGTCTGTCTTGCTCTTGAAGATACGGTAGTCTCCATAAACCACTGTGTCATCGTCTGTTTTGCGGATTTCCTGCAGTGCAAGTATGATTATATCATTATCTTCTGTTTGCTGAGCTCTAATGTTAGGTTGTGCACATATCCTGGTTGGATCAGTGTGTTTATGTTGAAGTACCAAAGAAGTGTAAATGTTTTGTGGGGAAGTTTGCCAGAGAAATCTTACTTTCTCTGTGATCGTGTAAGTCCAGGTCCCCAGAATCCGAGTTCCCGGTTGCCGTCTATTGACGGGTGGGTTGGTTACCAACTGGCGTATTCTTGGTATTCCTCGTACGAGTCATGGTTGCTTGTAATCTTGTTGGTCCAGTCCATCCACTGGGAGATTAGAACTACGGATTGTTAGCACCTGGAGCATTCGTTTGCAGCCGCACCCTCTGGGTGGACGGACGCTGACCAGGACGATGCCCGCCCTGGATGCCGTCGCTCCTGTATTTGCTGTGCTATTTTTGGTCCGCCCCGAGTATTTTACTTCCTCGGCACCCTTCATATCTGAATATCTGATGGGCGTTTCCCTACCCGCCACGGGGGGAGGCCCCCAGTATGGGAATAGCAACCCACCTGGATATATATATATATATATATATATATATATATATATATATATATATATATATATATATACTCCTGGAAATGGAAAAAAGAACACATTGACACCGGTGTGTCAGACCCACCATACTTGCTCCGGACACTGCGAGAGGGCCGTACAAGCAATGATCACACGCACGGCACAGCGGACACACCAGGAACCGCGGTGTTGGCCGTCGAATGGCGCTAGCTGCGCAGCATTTGTGCACCGCCGCCGTCAGTGTCAGCCAGTTTGCCGTGGCATACGGAGCTCCATCGCAGTCTTTAACACTGGTAGCATGCCGCGACAGCGTGGACGTGAACCGTATGTGCAGTTGACGGACTTTGAGCGAGGGCGTATAGTGGGCATGCGGGAGGCCGGGTGGACGTACCGCCGAATTGCTCAACACGTGGGGCGTGAGGTCTCCACAGTACATCGATGTTGTCGCCAGTGGTCGGCGGAAGGTGCACGTGCCCGTCGACCTGGGACCGGACCGCAGCGACGCACGGATGCACGCCAAGACCGTAGGATCCTACGCAGTGCCGTAGGGGACCGCACCGCCACTTCCCAGCAAATTAGGGACACTGTTGCTCCTGGGGTATCGGCGAGGACCATTCGCAACCGTCTCCATGAAGCTGGGCTACGGTCCCGCACACCGTTAGGCCGTCTTCCGCTCACGCCCCAACATCGTGCAGCCCGCCTCCAGTGGTGTCGCGACAGGCGTGAATGGAGGGACGAATGGAGACGTGTCGTCTTCAGCGATGAGAGTCGCTTCTGCCTTGGTGCCAATGATGGTCGTATGCGTGTTTGGCGCCGTGCAGGTGAGCGCCACAATCAGGACTGCATACGACCGAGGCACACAGGGCCAACACCCGGCATCATGGTGTGGGGAGCGATCTCCTACACTGGCCGTACACCACTGGTGATCGTCGAGGGGACACTGAATAGTGCACGGTACATCCAAACCGTCATCGAACCCATCGTTCTACCATTCCTAGACCGGCAAGGGAACTTGCTGTTCCAACAGGACAATGCACGTCCGCATGTATCCCGTGCCACCCAACGTGCTCTAGAAGGTGTAAGTCAGCTACCCTGGCCAGCAAGATCTCCGGATCTGTCCCCCATTGAGCATGTTTGGGACTGGATGAAGCGTCGTCTCACGCGGTCTGCACGTCGAGCACGAACGCTGGTCCAACTGAGGCGCCAGGTGGAAATGGCATGGCAAGCCGTTCCACAGGACTATATATATATATATATATATATATATATATATATATATATATATATATACTATATGTGTGTGTGTGTGTGTGTGTGTGTGTGTGTGTGGTGTGTGTGTGTGTGTGTGTGCGTTTTCTACCGTGCGCAAACTCTAGAGATATGGAATAAAAAAGTTCTGATGAACATATCCCGGAATGTATTGTTTCCATGCTAGAGACCGTTCATTCATACTTCGTTACAGAGACTGCAGTCTAATGTGCGATGTACCATACAGCCACAGTTACAGTATACATGGTTTCCTCCTGGAGGGTGGTGCTGCTGTTCATTATACGTCGTGCCCTGGCGCCTTGGTTTCCTCCTAAAGGGTGGTGCTGTTCATCATACATCATGCCCTGGCGCCCTCTCCTGCCATAGTCATTGGTAATGTCATGTGTTCCCTGGTCGATGGATCGGAAGGAGTATTCCAGCTGCATGGCCTGATCGTTCACCGGTTCTCAACGCATGCGATTTCTGGTTATGGGACCATCTCAGAAGTATCATGTAAGCAGAGTCCATTCCAGATGTGGAGACACTGCTGCCTTTGACACTGTCTGGATGCAGCCTGGCCGATGTAAACGTGTGAGAGAGAACATGCTACGGTGCGTACACGCATGCGTTGAGGCACATGGAAACCCTGTGGCTTCATGGGCCGGCCGGAGTGGCCGAGCGATTCTAGGCGCTTCAGCGTGGAACCGCGCGACCGCTACGGTCACAGGTTCGAAACCTGCCTCGGGCATGGATGTGTGTGATGTCCATAGTTAGTTACGTTTAAGTAGTTCTAATTTCTAGGGGACTGATGACCTGATTGAGTAAAGGGTCTCTAGCATGGAAACAATCCATTTCCGAACATAAGCTCATTAGCCTTTTTTGTTTCGTATCCTCTCACCGATCAATCCCTAGAGTTTGTACATCGTGGAAAAAATCACCCTATATATTATTTTACTCCTATTGATATTGTGTATATTAATTTAGTTACATGACAATATATCCCAGAAAAAAGTCAGGATATTGTGAATAATAGTAGGATACAAGCTCACGCATTTATGGAACACAGGAGCTTTCCAAATCCCAGACATGGCTATAGTCGCTGGTGTACATGCAAAGACAGCTTAGTCGATAAACAAAACACACTTTTGGAAGTCACGGATGTTTAAAATTTGGTGTAAATACCATTGGCCGAAACCATGTGCTGGGGAAAGTCATCATCTGATAGGTCTTGTACCAGCTGCATAGTTGAATGCACCCATGCCCGTTTCGTGCAGGACTCTCTACACACTGATGATGGGTATGGATCGTGTGGTAGTGCCAAGGCTGTTCTCATTTCTCTGTGGCACAGCACAATTCACACATTGAGAGGTGTACTTTACAGTCGGTGTGGTCTAGGAGATCCTGTTCCCTGAGGATGCCCATCATGTCTTTGAAATGTCACATGATTTGGTAACCTCCTCCCTGGCAATCGTTCCACATACGAACCCTTTGCTGCTCGACTCTTGCATCGTGCCTCCCCATAAATGTCAGCTAACTCAGAATGTACTCACCCAATAAGAATCTGTAAACATCAGTAGGAACTTTCATATAAACGCAACATATGTTCTGTTACTAAAATTATACACCATTGCGTCCAACTGCGAACAAGATAATCTCCAAAAGTACTAGACGGGTTTCACTGGTAACTTCAGCGTAGCTTGGAGCAACGTGTATACTTTGTTTTACTGAAATCGGATCACGAAAAAAGAAGATATCGTAATTTAAAGTTTTATTAGAATTTCCTTGTCTGTCTGTCCGTCTGTTGGAACACGCCGATCTGCAAAACAACTAGACGATTTCTCCATGGCGTTTTCACAGGTAACTGGAGTATAGTTTGCGATATCGCACCCGGATTTATCCTAATTGCTACAAATGCGGAAACCGGCAATAGGTTTCGCTTAACTTGGGTGGACATTCGCGTGCAGTAGGCGCTCAGCGACTCCATTGCTTATCGCACTCTAGTATACAGAGCGTGCACACATCCACACGAAAGGGATATTGAATAAATAAAATAGTTACTGTTGTATAAGGAAACGGAACGCTTTATACTCTCGGCACTTTGAGGTGACGATTACGTAACTTTACGGAGTAACAACGACAACACATAGACATAAGACTGCATAGTGGAAATATTAGCCCTTATACCCCAACAAAATATGTCATTTCAAGGAACATACTATAGTAACAAAACCTGCTGAACATTGTTGCTGTGGTGGTTGCTTTTTAAATGTGTATCTATAAACACTAAATTTGCATTACTTTCAAGTAAAAGACTGGTTGCATTTGCAACATTTCTCAATATTAAAGCACTTTCTAAATGACGTACCGCTTTCTCAAACAGTACACTTTCAAGAAAAAATATCACTTCATCCTCTAAGTGACCAGAAAATTACGCTTGTCACACGCAATATGACTCATGAAATTGTGTAAACTGAAATCCACCACAGATTTGCTGTTGAGAATAACACAAAGTTATAATACATTTCGTCGTCTTCTCCTGGTGTCCAGCATGTTCAAAAATGGCTCTGAGCACTATGGGACTTAACTTCGGAGGTCATCAGTCCCCTAGAACTTAGAACTACTTAAACCTAACTAACCTAAGGACATCACACATATCCATGCCCGAGGCAGGATTCGAACCTGCGACCGTAGCGATCACGCGGTTCCAGACTGTAGCGCCTAGAACCGTTCGGCCACTCATACCGGCTGTCCAGCATGTGGTACAATTTATTTTTATTTTTAAAAAAATTATCTGGCAAATATTTATGGTTGGTTGTACAAGGTTGTCTTCATGTACGTTATCAGCAATGATTTATATTACGAAATTACGTACCAGCTTTAATCACTAAAACTTGTAAGGTTTGTGATATAGATTTGTCAGGAGAAAGGACACTTCTACTAAATATGTAAACAAACACACATGACTGAAAGCTTTTGCTTGAAACTATAGTCACAGGCATATTATTTAACCTATGCGCAGCACTTTAACAGAACAACACAAGTATGAGCCAAAACATTATGACACCTGCTTAATAGCTTGTTTGTCCGTATTTGGAACGAAATACATGACTTATTCTCAGGGATGGGACAGTTTGTTGGTAGGTTTGTGGAGTTATGTGGCGTTAGATGTCTACACATAGGTTGTGTAATTCTCGTGCACAGCGGGCCGCCGATTTGCGTATGCGGTGATGGCGCCCGATAGCTCAGGTAGGTTCCGTGGGATTTACATCACGAGAATTTGGCCGCCGTGACATCAACGTGAGTTCGCTATAATGCTCCTCAGACCGCTGTAACACGGTTCTGGCTCCGAGACACGGACACTTACACTGCAGAGAGATGACATCGCCGACATTAAGACATCAAGCGTGAATAGATTCATGTGCTTCATAGCTGTCAGCGTGTCTTCGATTACTACCACAGGTCCTATGCCAGCGCAGGAGAATGTCGCCCATAGCATCATACTGCTCCCGCCAGCCTACGTCCATGGTGGTTGTGGCGGCGACCAAAAACGTGATTCACCCCAAGAGCGTTTCCATTGATCGACGGTCGAATCCCAATGGTCCCGTGCCCACTGCAATCGTAATTGACGATGTCGTTGGGTCAACACGTGAACACTTAGGGGTGGTCTGCTGCGGAGCTCCATGTTCAACAATGTGCGATGAACGATGTGCTCCGAAATACTTCCGCGCCCAACAGTATTTGTTCTTTCGGCAGAGATGCCACAGATCACCAACTACTCTACTTTACAGAGCCCCACGTCCTCTGAAGAGTCGTGGAAATCCAACCATTTAGCGTCCAGTCGTAGTTTCGCTGTACTTCTATTTAATTTCCTAAGGCGCTCACGACAGTAGCACGTGAACATTCGACCAGCTTCGCTATTTTCGAGATACTCGTTCACAGGTTTTGTGTTATAATAGTCTGCCATTTGTCATAGTCGCTTATCTCAATGGGTTTCCCCGTCTTCAGCCCATATCTTCGCTAGGGTGATCACACCTCCATGAATGCTCCGCGCTATTACTTTTATTACTCCGTCACGTGGCCGCAACGCCACTCGGCGGCGTCCAACGTCGCGGTGTGCAGTGGTCATAACGTTTTGGCAAATCAGTGTCTTACTGGTACGAAGTCTATATTGCACTGATTGCACAAACAGAAAATATACTTTCGTCTTTTGCAATGGTGGTGTCCGCAGCTCGTGGTCGTGCGGTAGCGCCCGGGTTCCCGGGTTCGATTCCCGGCGGGGTCAGGGATTTTCTCTGCCTCGTGATGACTGGCTGTCCTTAGGTTAGTTAGCTTTAAGTAGTTCTAAGTTCTAGGGGACTGATGACCTCAGAAGCTAAGTCCCATAGTGCTCAGAGCCATTTGAACCATTGTATTTGAGGCAACGTCGTTACTTCAGTGGTATTTCGTAGCCAGTGTAAAGTATCTTGATGTAAAGTTACCCACCATACAGTAGCTTAGTATTGGCAATTAATTATAGCCACCTATTCTTCCGTGTGTTATCGCTGCTTAAATACACTGTAGAAATACAGTAGCATTTACATCGACCACCCGAAGAAATTCTTGCTAATAAGCTCAGAATCCCACCAAATACTACTTACTCAGAAAACTGCAGAGAGCTCTGTACAGAGACTTCTTCTAGAACCGGCTCGTGGTATGAATACCGACGATAGCTTTGCGGCCTCAACACATCCGCGGGGACGCACCTAATGATTTTGACTTAATACTAAAGCCATGACAATATATATCAGTTTTTACATAGCTTTTTAATATCTCAAATAACAAAATCTCTATAACGAAATATGTAAAACTATACTCAAACAATTATTTAAACAGCATGATTCACAACATGCACATCGGTTTAACCGCACAGTTGCTCACTTGGTGGCAGCACTCTTCAGTGCCAGCTTAAGGCGCTGCTAGCTGTATTATGTTGGTTTTCTTACAACTGCCGCTGGATGGCATGGCTTACTCTAAGGCATACTCATCTGCCTCCATCACTTCTGTTAGCAGAGAGATGCTTATGCGTTGCCAACCGTTGTATTGAAATTATTGCAATAAACTTTGTGTGACTGAAGAATTATGGTATACAGATTCGTAAAGATACTTGTGTCATTACAAGCCCTGGGCACCTTTGTGATTTATTTCATCAAAATTGGACCACAAAAAAGTTCATACATATTACAAACCATCCGAAACCAATGGACACATTGGAACCAAGCTTGGTACACATGTCACTTGTTGTTGTTGTGGTCTTCAGTCCAGAGACTGGTTGGATGCAGCTCTCCATGCTACTCTATCCTGTGCAAGCTTCTTCATCTCCCAGTACCTACTGCAACCCACATCCTTCCGAATCCGCTTAGCGTATTCACCTCTTGGTCTCCCTCTACGATTTTTACCCTCCACGCTTCCCTCCAATACTAAATTGGTGCTCCCTTGATGCCTCGGAACTCGTCCTACGAACCGATCCTTGCTTCTAGCCAGGTTCTGCCAAAAATTCCTCCTCTCCCCAATACCTCCTCATTAGTTACGTGATCTACCTATCTAACCTTCAGTATTCTTCTGTAGCGCCACATTTTGAAAGATTTTATTCTCTTCCTGTCTAAAGTAATTATCGCTCTTGTTTCACTTCCATACATGACTACACTAAACAGAAATAGTCTCAGAAAAGACTTCCTGTCATTTAAATCCACGAGTTCGATGTTAACAAATTTCTCTTCTCTACAGACACTTTTCTTGCCATTGCCAATGTACATTTTATACCCTCTCTACTTCGACCATCATCAGTTATTTTGCTCCACAAATAGCAAAACTCATCTACTACTTTAAGTTAATATATAAGAAACTATCAGCCTCGATTGCGGTAATGAAAGGTTGGCTTCATTACGGCAGTCGTGGCTGATAGTTTCTTGTATATTAGATTATCACGATTGCTGACTGCGCTGCAATGTTCAAAGTACAAAAATACTACTTTAAGTATCTCGTTTCCTAATCTGATTCCCTCAGCATGACCTGATTTAATTCAGCTACATTCCATTATGTCACTTACTGTCTGGAAAGAATCGCTGTGGCTGTAAGAACCACTCACCTCTCAAGGAGGTGGGGGTGAGGGTGAGAAAGAAGTTTAGGCCACGACGCGCGAATACTCAGATTTTATTCATCCAGCATTTGACAATGAGAGCCCTTAGAGACTTGCAACACCCTTTACACATAATTTAAAAACTTTACCAAAGCTTTTCTCTCTGACACCTCCCGCAAAATGATAATAGGAGAAATGTTTGCCGCTTACTACGTTTCTCTCTGTTCATTTTCGCATCGGGCATTATTTCTTTATTACTAACTGTATTTTGCAACACATTTGGGAGACAGCTGAAAGGTATCTTTACAATTAACGGGTATCTTTACAATTAATCTGAATATGGGGGTAAAGTATGGCCTCAATACAACTGTCGCCCAATCGGAATGCAGTAGGATGTGCCGTACATCAGAGTTGGATCAAACATGGAGTGGAGTTTTAGCAGTGAGAATGTAAAAAAAAAAATTATGGCAAAAGAACATTTACTAGATCGGTAAATTTAATTGCACACATGAATATGTACAGTGAGTAATATGATGGTTGCATTGCCTACAGTCTATTACATCGCATATTAATTAAACCTAGAACTGTACTTCGGAGCCCCCTGCAAGGTCTATGATCTATGGAAGAGGAATGATCAAGGTATGGTTTAATCACGAACACTTACATTCACACGGAGTTGAGAACTAAAAACTTTCACCACCATGCGCGTGGGTAGCAAGAGGGACTCTTCCCTTGACTTTAACATGCGGGATAAATGAACAAAATTTCTTCTAAAGTGAATAGCTATAAAATGAAGCATAAATAAGAATAATAATTAATTCAGATATTCTTTTGCGGAAGATCACTGTGGCCTTGGCACTGTAGACTTTCACATTAGGTCACGGCCACGTGGTCCTCACAAACAAAAGTGTGCACAAAGAAAGTTACCAAGTGAGGCGAATTGCAAAAAATTCAGTCATAGAATCAAGGAAATCATACGCGATATGCATGCTCTCGCGAAAGGGTTACTAAACAAAATGAACTGAATCACAATAAACTCAACACGCCTCCACGTGTTCAACTGAACAATAGCGTTCACCATCCCTGGATTTTAACGCATTTAACACTCGCGAATTAGCAAGTAAAATTTGTCACACGCGATAATAAACTATGAACAATGAAAAGAATCGTTTACTTGGACTAGCTTTGAAAAACTTGAAGTTAAACACAGCATTAACTTCTCATCGAAAAGGCACACTTACCGCTTGTAGGTCTCCCCGTCTCGCATCCCACGGAACACTCCACGAGCATTCGCTCGCCAACCAAAACCGCTCCCCTTACCTACGGAAGTGGCCACAGGAACCCCTATTGTGGTGCCAACCTATACAAAAGGTTCGTCCAAGGCAAACAGAAACCTCTTTGCTACCTGGTACGTGTTTCCTACAGATGGCTGTTCTGGCACAGTTGCAGACTAGTACGTTACCACGGATCTACACAACGAAATCCTTGCATTCATACATTCAACTGATCGGACAAGAAGAAGAAAGAATAGATACATTGAAATATGGCACCCAAATGTATCAAACATGCGTGTGGGGCTCCGACAAGTACCAATAACCTAATGAAATGTTAATCGAAATATGTATAGTATACTGTGACCACCACAGACACACTCAGCTGCTCAGTCTGTTCCCTTTTCGTCTTTACATCTAGGGTAGCAGACCGTTTGTACCAACAACTGAGGTGCCAGAGGCAAACAAATGAAGCTGTGTGGTATGACAGGACCATGAAGAGGCTCATGCAGAGATCCCTTACAGTTTTACATGTACCAATGAACGTACCCGCAATATTATATTATTGTACGGCACGTAGTTCAGTATACATGGCCTCATAAACAATAATGTGAGTTGCTTGGCATATTGCCACATCATGCATGACGTTTCAATTTATTACTACTAATCCCCTGACCCGATTTCGACGAAATTTGGTGACGAGATTGCATGGACCCTGAAGAAGAACACAGGCTACCTTAGAAAGTGTGTAGTACAATCTACTTAGTGAGATGGGGAATATTAGGCGAAATAGGGAAAAATATCTATTCTTCCAAAAGGCTATTTATTCTCTGACTTTTGATCTTCATCATGTCTGTGTAAATGATTTTATTGGTTGATACATGCTACATGTACACGTTGCGTAATGTATAGCTACTATGTGCGCTATTCAGTATTTGAGAAGGAGAGCACTTAGTGACTTGTAATAAACTTTGCACATAATAATAAACTTTTACGAAACTTTTTCTCGCCTACAACCCACACAAAAGGTGAAAGGAAAAAAGTTTGTCACTTACTACATTTTCGCTGTACATGTAGTAAAACTGAAATAAAACTGACGCGTCAGGCATGACACAATGACGTTTAAATTTGACTTCTTTGCTACTAACTCTAATCGTAACACATTTTGCAGACAGTATCAGCATATATCGCTGAATGTATCTACAAATAAGTACAACTGTAAGACACAGAGAGAGAGAGAGAGGGGGGGGATAGGAGGAGATGAGTAGAGGAAGGCAAGAGGAGGAGATGGACAGAGAAAAGGGGAGAAGAAGTTTGACAAAGAGAGGAGGGAGTAGTAGATGGACAGAGAGAGTTGCAGACAGAGAATGACAGAGAGTGGGGGTTGGTGGAGGTGGGCAGAAAAGAGAAGGAGAAGGTGACGGTGAGAGGCACCCACATGCCTTGCTCATACTGTGGCATCAAGCAGTCAGGCTTGCAAGATGAGTGGTCTGCCAAGCGAGTGGATTCATTCTTATTTATCGAGTAACATGAACTCTAGTACTCACACTTAAGTTACAAGTTATCCTCCTATATGATTAATACGCAACTGAAACACGCATCTGACTATCAGTAATTTACAGAACTCTGACTGTACACTACGCACTGGCAATACCACATTTTCTTTCTTTTTTATTTAACGGCTTTTGTCAACACGTGGCCACCGCACTGAATATGAATAGCGCACACATTATAAATTCGGGACATTATGACAACATACAATTCGAAGGAAAAGTCCACCAATCTTTTTCTTTTCACTATCTTATTTATTCCGATAAACTCTCTAACATAAACACACAAATTCTATAACCTACAACAATAACACATGAGAAATTCCGCCCAGTGGGCATGGCTTTACATTGGTGAATCTCTATATTATGGTCTCGTAATTATTTAACGCTACAGTGCACTTTCTGGATAGGATGGTGGATCTTTTATTATATCTCACACTTCGACTCTCACAATCATCATCACGAAACTATCCTCCTGACCGAGCAGTACAGAAGGAACAAGCATAACCCACTAATCTTTTGCAACTACCTTGCTACTCTCCCATGCAAACTACACATACCCAAATTACATGACATACACCACACTACAATATGAAATACTACACAGAGAATAGTCACAACATTATCACTTTCAGCTTTCCCACTTCAATTAATATTTATCCCAGTTTCACACGACACTGCCCCACTTCGTAATTCTGCTTTCCTGCTATGAACTCTGGAGATATATGCACGTCTTCCTGTGCAGTGCAAGCCAAGTGGCGTTGCTGGATAGACGGCCGACTCACCTTGCTTCTCTCTCAGAGTTTGAATCTAGCGTCACACGGAATCATATCACGCAAAGTAATATTAAGAACGTATTTATCACACACGCGAGTCCTCAACTGATACCATGGACGAGTACTTCTCTTTATCTTTTGTCTCATACACAGTTTGAGACTCACGCAGTACTCACCACGTGGAAGTACTCGTCTCTAATTTCAAGTCCTGCACATACCATTTCTTAAATATTTCAACTTATGGTACACACGCTATTTCTTAAATATTTCAACTTATTGTACACACGCTAGTAATTCAGCTTAACTTAAGCACACGGAAGTATTTCAACTTATTGCTACACATGGTTTCATTGTGACCGTTGGTCACTTCCGAAGATTACTACAATCCCATTAATATTACCTGCCTGACATTTAATTCTCCCCACAAAAGTTCCTGAAATAGAGAAATTATTATTTCAAACCACTCTTAAATATTCCACATGCGTACTATGTCTCCACTCTTTTGTCATTACGGAGCACAACTAAAAAAGGTCTTAACAGCACAAGATCCAGCGGCAGAGTCTGAAACATGGCCGTTCTCTAGGTCCTCTCGCACCTCTGCTGAAATGGGGGAGCACCTTGCTACCGTATTGGTCCGCCACATTTCAGGTGCTCAAAGTTCAGGTAAATTTCATCCCTTTGGTCCCACAAAAGGTGGCCAAAGGATCGTCTCAAAGATGATGATATATTCACATTCACTATCTGCGGTTAGCAGACGACCATACATTCATTCATTTCACAGATCTCACCAAACTGGATGTAGGGATTTATTTTGTGGGAGTGCACATGTGATCAATTAAATAAATAAATTGTCATTCTTTCCCACACTGGTATCCGGCTTCACTGTATTAATTGAAATTGAGTTATTATTAGAAAAAAAAGTGTTGTTCTGACAAAAATAATGAAGTATGTTGTACCTATTTTCAATGTCGGGCGGTACTGTACCCTTTCAACGGATAAAAGGGGGGGGGGGGGGGGAGCGGGACACAGGAGATGGACACAGAGAGGTGGAAGGAGGAGATGAACGACTAGAACTGAAATAAATACGTAGTCGGTCAACGCCAGGTACTCGGCTAGTACTAATAAAAAATCTGTGAAACTGTCAGGTCTGTCTAAAACACTCCTTCAACACCACTAGACTAATTTTCATGGGGCTTTCGAGGGTAACTTGAGCATAGTTTACAGCACTGTATAGGACTTATTTCATCAAAATCTGATCACGGAAAAAATTATATAGTAAATGGAAGTTTACTCCATACAAATATAATAAATGCGAAGGTAACTCTGTCTGTTACATTTTTCATGACTAACCCACTGGATCGATTTCAATGAAATTTGATAAGGAGATAGCTACTTTAGAAAGTGTGCTGTACAGGATACGTAAGGTTTTGAACAATATTACGCGAATTAGGGAAAAAAGTTATTTTCAGAATGGGATATCCACTCTGCAGCAGAGTGTGCGCTGATATGAAACTTCCTGGCTGTTTAAAACTGTGTGCCGGACCGAGACTCGAACTCGGGTCCCGAGTTTTAATCTACCAGGAAGTTTCAAAACATTTTTTACTTGAGAAAGCTTTTTTACTCTTTGACTTTTGATTTTTATCATACTCCTGAAAATTCTTTTCTTCGGAGCTATGTGCTACATGATATGATTCAAAGTAATAAGCATAATGCTTAACCAATATTCATTATGTGTAACCAATATCTATACACTACTTGTTGCATAATGTACACATTGTATTTTCTTGTTTATCTCGCAGAACAGATGTTTATACAACGAGCGTAAGACACAATCAAGAACTTTGGGGTCTCTGTCTGTGATGATTGGGTTAGCCACACATATCAGAGGAAATGGCCAATCAGCGCTCAGGCGGTTGGAACGCACTCTGCAGTATTGCTTTCAGCGGCCTCATAATTGCATTCAGATGGTGTTAAATACGAATACCGGGAGCTTGTAGTTTTCTTGGTGACAGTATTCCATTTACTGCATCATTCGAACAGACAGTTCATATGCAAAGGCATAGTATTAAATTATTTGTGAGATGCTCGTAAGCTATGTGTAGATTTTCACTGGACCTACTAAAGTTGCTATGAATTGCGGAAGCAAGTGTGTATTCATACAGGCGTGGTCGCTAAGATTTAGTGTCTTGGTGGGTCAGTAGATGCGATTCTTGTTACAAAATAGTTTGTTACTTAATCCTAAATATTATTCAAATGGTTCAAATGCCTCTGAGCACTATGGGACTTAACTTCTGAGGTCATCAGTCCCCTAGAACTTAGAACTACTTAAACCTAACTAACCTAAGGACATCACACACATCCACGCAGGAGGCAGGATTCGAACCTGCGACCGTAGCGGCCGCGCGGTTCCAGACTGTGGTGCCTAGAAGCGCTCGGCCATCCCGGCCGGCCTATTATTCAAGCCTGCCAATCATTTTTTCTCTCAGTTTAGGTTATTTAATAATTTATTTCGAGTCATTTACGAAATCTATTTCATGTGATGGAATTTTATTCGACTTCTCGAGTCAGTGGCTTTGTGATGTTAGGGACTCATTATGTTTAGACTTTCATATTATTTTGTAGCAATTATACAGTTTACTTTAGGTCACTACATTACATTTAGTTTCTACTTTCTCAAATCATTTGCTGAATACTGAAATGTGAACCGGCACGACCTTTTGTCCACCGCCATTTCGTGATCGCGTATTGTAAGACGCAATATTCTCCTCAAGTTAGTACTACAACAGATGATTATCTGTGAATATCTATTATTCAGATAAAATCTGCCATATTTAGTAATAAATATCCTGTTATAGTTCATACAGTTCTGACGACGGATGCTATTTGGAGTGGCGTTGTTCAAATGGCTCTAAGCACTATGGGACTTAACATCTGAGGTCATCAGTCCCCTAGACTTAGAACTAATTAAACCTAACTATCCTAAGGACATCACACACATCCATGCCCGAGGCAGGATTCGAACCTGCGACCGTAGCAGCAGCGCGGTTCCGGACTGAAGCGCCTACAACCTCTCGGCCACAGCGGCCGGCAGTGGCGATGTGGTCGATTCTACTAAAGTGTATTTACTCATCTCTCACAATGTATTTCAAAGAATTATCACCAGATGTTTGGTACGAACTGACTAACCATGCATATTCAAATCTTTTGAAATGTATAGTTGTTCAGTCACTGTTAGCAGTCATTACGTGTTCGTGTTTGGGGATTAGGAATACTGTAGTGGGTCCACACAGTGAATAACTGTAAGATGTTCACTAAAGTACTTTATTATTAGGATCTCGTGGTTTCTTTTTCATGTTCACATTCTTATAGTATGTCTGATATCTTTCCTTTACGAATTTTATACGGGCCTGTGCAGCTCGTGTAATACTTTTCTCTTATCGAAGTCAGAATGCGATAATAGATGTGCTATTTGGGTCACTGTTGGGTTGCTATAAGGTGATTTGTCTATACCAGGAGATTAAAGGTTTACAGGGGATAAGTTAAACCATTGAGATGACATCACTTATAAAATGAAATTACAACTAGTAGGGAACCAAATACTAAAGTAGCAGCTGCACCACGGCTGCTGAGAGTGAGTCTGAACGGCTCGTGATACAAGCGTAAGCTGGTTCGCCGAGGCGAATCGCGTGCGTTATATACAGCTCTTAGGCCCAAGGACTCGCCCCACTACCTGTTCCCTCAGCTGCTCTCCCAGGCTTGGCTGATGGAGGCGGCAACATCGCCGGTGGATGATCTGCCAACACGTCTCCCATTCACCGATTGGTGCTGGCTTTTGACAAACCATCACGTGTGGGGCATGTTTCTCCAACTTGTTCTCTCACTGTAAGAGAGTAATATTACGTGTTCGCCAACATTCTTCACGCCACCGTTCGGTGTGCATCAGAGGGTTTTTAACATGCCGGAATAAAAAATTATTTTATTCTGTTTTCCGCCTCGGGCCGTGCCAGTAGTATCATGATTGGTTTCGACTTCTGCACAAGTGATTGACCGATGATTGTTTAAAAAGAAAGAAAGACAGGGGGACAGTGAAACACCAGTGTTGTATTCACCAAATGTATTTGGTGTCAATATGTGGCAGGAAGAGAATCCCCTACCACCTGTTGTGAGATGGCTTGCCTTGCACGCAACAACTCAACAGCCTCGTCACGAGGCCAAACAGTGTTAGGCAATATCTAGTGCGAAATGATGGGAACACAGGTTAGCAACAGTTTACAATACTTTTTAATAGACTCATAACATTACTTAACTTTATTTTGACGATAGTGTGTGGTAGTAACTCTGGGTTCACTTTAACTCTAGCCTAGCCCTGTATCCCGTGAACGTTAATTACGGACACTTGTAGCAAGCTGAAAGGTTGTTACAGTATGAGAAGTGGCAGATATGTATGTGATATTGGCCAAGGTAACTCTTTTCCTGAGTGCTTGTATAAAGGAGATGCTGTGGATGCCAAAGTTTATGTTAGTGTGTGCTAAAGGCTGAGGGCTGAAGCTGAGGTTGAGGAACTGTATTTTTCGGGTTATTTTTGTCCGTTTTCTAGGGCTACAAGCAGATAAAGGCATATTATGTAGATACGGGCGGAAGATCAGCTTTTATCGCAAACTACGACTGAATTGTTAAATTAGAAGGAAGGTCAGCGTTGGCCGTAATTTTGATGGTTTATTGACAGCAAAATCGATTTTCAATCACATAGTGATCATCTGGAAGTTATAAATTTTCACATAGCGGTCAATGAATAAGAAACAGTGTGCTTTTAAATGATTCTGCTTTCATAATTACGATGATTTTTGTAATTAAGCCTCAGAAATATTTATAAAGTGTTCACATGTCACAACGGGACGAATGAGATGTGTGTATCATCACGATAAAATACGATAAAAATTGTTAGTCTGCACCCTGCAAATTTTTATAACACGTAATGTGTTTCATGAAATTTGTACCTGTTATATCGTGACATATATTGTATAATTACCACTATTTATATATTTGACTTCTTGGTGTCAACATAATATTTTACGTAAATTAAGAACTTTGTATCTCTGACTTCCTACGCCAGATGGCGGTTACTGTGCTATACCAAATTCTGTTATATTTTATGTCATGTTATTTGTATATTTTTCTTCTTTACTAGTTCTTTAATCTGACATCATATAATTTTACCTGTTGATTTTTATTCTTGCATGTTTTTTAAGTTGTTTGAAAATAATACGCCAGTGTATATTGGCAAGGTGTGCTTTTCCCGCCGGCCGGGGTGGCCGTGCGGTTCTAGGCGCTGCAGTCTGGAACCGAGCGACCGCTACGGTCGCAGGTTCGAATCCTGCCTCGGGCATGGATGTGTGTGATATCCTTAGGTTAGTTAGGTTTAATTGGTTCTAAGTTCTAGGCGACTGATGACCTCAGAAGTTAAGTCGCATAGTGCTCAGAGCCATTTGAATCATTTTTTTCCTTTTCCCACTTTCTTTTTTGCTATGCGTTTTTTAATGCACAGTTTTAAATTTGAAATATTCAATTAATGATTTGCAAGTGCACTTTGGTATTTTGTAGTAATCTCTCGCCAAATAAAGTATTGTTAAGTCTTCACGTCACACACGTCACATAGAGGTCGTTCCAAGACCCTGTCACACTGAGGTCTGCCATTTCTAGATGTTCTGGTCACAAGGGACGGCGAAGATCTGGGACACAGCGTGTATCGAAAACCGACTCACACGGACCGATACCTGCACAAACTGTCAAACCACCACCCGAGCCAGAAAAGAGGCATGATTAGTACGCTCGTAACGAGAGCAGGACGAATATGTGAGCCGCAACACCTCAAACGAGAAATGCAACACCTGGAAACTGTCCTGAGGAGCAATGGTTACTCCACAAATTATATTAGAAGTGTAACAGAGCCCAACCCTCGGCGAAGTAAGGAACCGGAAAAAGAATTGTCGGGTACGGCCTTTCTGCCATACATTCCCAGAGTGACGGACAGAATCGGCCGTATATTGCGCAAACATGGCGTAAAGACGATTTTCAAACCGACAAGGAAGATCAAAGAGTGTCTTAGATCGGCGAAGGAGAAAAGAGACCCACTTGCAATGTCGGGAATATACCGCATACCATGCACATTCGGAAAAGTTTATGTCGGAATGACTGGACGATCCATTAACACCAGAATCAAAGAGCATAAGCGACATTGCAGGTTGGGGCAGGTGGAGAAATCGGCCGTGGCAGAGCACGCACTGAATGAGACCGACCATGTAATAGAATTCGCCGACACGGAAGTTCTGGCTGTAGAGAAGCACTATCACACGCGCTTGTTCAGAGAAGCTGTAGAAATCCAAAAACACGCGAACAGTTTGAACAAGAAAGAGGAAAGCCTTAAGGTAAACGGATCCTGGCTTCCCGTACTGCAGCGAACGACCGTCACAGGTGGCAAGAGGAGAACCGCACCGGAAATGACCGCGGAGAAGCCCTCGGACGTTGGCGCGCCAGGTACATATAGTCTGCGCCCGCGAGCTCGCAGCCGCCGACCGCCAGCAGCCGTAGCTCGCCCGCTACACCCCCCAACCGGCCGCGCGCCAGCCGGCCGCTACCAGCGCTCCGCAGCCAGTCGCCCGGGGAGTGCGCATCAGCCGCTCCCGGCGCAGCCGCCCAGCGGCTACCGGCCGAGTGCCGAAGGGTTGAGCCCGCTCCCCTTCGACGCAAAGCCGCGCAACCAGTCGCGGACTGCCGCGAAAGAGCTTCGGCTCGCAGCTCCCGGTAGCCTCCGGTTACCCAACGCCCCCAACGTGATTCTCACGTTCTTTTAGGGACTCTGAGGCAGTACCAGGGCTCCTTCACGGGACCAAGCCCGCGTGCTGCAGGCCATTCTTCTTCCGCACCTCCTTTAGGTGCCGCGCTTGCACGAACAGCGCATGTTAGCGTAAAGTAGGGACCACCCACTTCCATAGGGAACAAGCAACACTTCTCTCGCCTTTCGAGAAAAGTAAAATTGTCGTTTCCCCCTTCCCACCCAATAAATAATCCTAAGTGCGAGATGGCGGACGCTACTAGCACTTCCCCCGCTGTCACCCGCAGCAAGACTGCAACACAAGAGGCGCGAGGATCGACTGCACCCGCCGGAACTCGCGCCCCGCCCGCTACCGAAGGCAAGGGAGCGGCTGGCGACGCTCGACAGCTTGGCGCGAAAGCGCAAAAGCAGCTCGAGTCGCGCCGGCTAATCACCGAACTTTTCGGGGCGGACATCTCTCCCACAAAAACAAGTACACTTAGCATCACGTTACACTCACCTGTCACTGGACAGTCATGCACCATTCTCCCACCGACGCCGCAGCCTCAAGAGATCGAGGCAGCGACGGCGGATGTGGACACAGAAAACTATTACACAGAGCCCTGGCAGGTGGAGGGCCCAAAACGCAGACCCAAAAAAACACCAGCACAAACAAGCGAGCAACCACACTCGCTAGGCAACCGAAAGGCGCTGTTGCCTACACCCACTAGCTCACCTCAGGCTAGCAACATTAACACACAACAAAACGCAAACACAGTTGTGGCGAACAACAACAAAGCACACAAAGCCACAACAGTGCCCACACAACACAAGACTGGTTTCCCCCCAGTTGTTATACAAAACTACGGGAACCTCAGTGCCCTTAACACTGCATTCGCGGAGAGGCACATAAACAGCACATTACATGCAAAGTACTCGGGGGATAGGGCCTCACTGTACGTTGCCACAGACAACGAATACAAAGATCTTCTGACCTTCCTCAAAGATCGGAAGATCGAACATTACACGTACAGAACGCTGGACGAGAGAACCCAGCAGTACGTGATCAAGGGAGTGGACCCCAGCACCCCCAACGAGACAGTACATGCGGCCCTTTGTTATCTGGGATTCGACTGTAAAAGTGCCTCCCGGATGACAGGGTTCCGTACACACGCACCGCTACCACACTACATGGTTGAGTTAGCCGACACGGCTGATTCCCGCGCCATCCTGCAGATAAAGAGCTTTCTGCGGATGGACGTACGTGTAGAACTTTACGAACCACCCAACGTCCCCCAACAATGCAACAACTGCCAGCGGTTCGGCCACTCGGCCCTCCGCTGCGGCCTGGCAACTCGCTGCCGCGGATGCGCTGGCAACCACAGATCCAACACTTGCACACAAACACAACCAAACCAGCGACGCTGTGCCAACTGCGGTGGGCCCCATGCGGCCAACTTCAGACAGTGCAACTCATACAAACAGGCGCTGAAGCGAAAACAAGACAAAAGCAGGGTACTGTACGACATACCACGCCCAAGGCCAGCGCCGAACCCAGTAAGGAACGGCGTAACGTTTGCCACGGTTGCACGCCCTGGCGGAACGGCACAGGCTGCGGAACCTCAGCGCCCTACACACACACGTGAAACAACCGCTGCAACAGCCACACAACAGCCACAGACAACACCTGAAACCCAACAAGCATCGGTACCAACACCTATGCCCCCAAACAACACGACCCCACTCCCGGAAATCACGAGCTGCGAAGAAACGCACCATATACAGGAAAACACATCCACACAAGAACCCCCCGAACCCCAAGCCCAGAGGAGGAATAGACGTACACGCAAACACAGGGCGGGGAACACGAAATCACCACAACAGGCCACGCAGCAACAACAGAACAGCAACACACAGGAAAACAGTCAACAAGACACCGAGACTGTAACTCACACTACCATCCCCCTCACCACAGAAGTAACGCAGGCGCCACAACCTCTGTTACAAAACACAAATGCCGCCCCAAACAACACACCAATACCCGCACAAGCGGCCGCTAACCCCACAACAGCACCTCAGGCTGCCACACCCAACACCAACACATCACCTGGGGGAATATTGGAAACACTATTCCCCCGACACACGACCATTGAAATCCTTACCAAGGTGCTGATGGCCGTCACTACACTCATCACCCAGCTCATGAGCGCCGAACCCGGGCAATACTGGGCTGTCATACACACTGCCATCACAACACTCTTTCACACTCTTACATGAATAATATACCACACCTGGCCCATAACGCAGACCCGCACACACTATCACGGATCCTGTTCTGGAATGCAGACTCGATCCACAACAAAAGGGCAGAATTTGCCGCGTTCATGGAGCGCAAGGGAATCCTTGTCGCGCTACTGAGCGAGACTAAACTTAAACCACACAAACAATTAAACTTTCCTGGCTACTGTGTCTATCGTACCGACCGACCGGGCGACGCCGTGGCAGGTGGAACTGCAATCGTCATACACAAAGACATTGAGCACACAAACATAGAGCTCCCTGAACTGGAAAAAATCGAGGCTACGGCCGTCAGAGTCAAGTTCAACGGAGCCTACACCACACTGATATCGGTATACAACAGCCCTGTAGGCATTTCAACACGTGATATCAGCACATTACTCAACATCTCACCGCGAGTAATAGTCGCTGGAGATCTGAACGCAAAACACCCAGAATGGAATTCACGTATACGAAATCCCAACGGCAAAAAACTGTACTTGGCAGAAACTACATTATACTAGCGCCGACTGAACCGACGCACATTCCCTATCAGAGGGGACTCAGGCCAGACGTGATAGACATGGCCCTCATCAAGGGCATTACAACGACACTCAACGTTGCCGTTGAAAACGATCTGCCCTCAAACCACCAACCTGTAATACTATACATTGAGGAAACACTGCAGCACATGGAACAACGCAAGATGTTGGACTACGGGCGTGCGAATTGGACAAGGTTCAAGCAAACGCTCGATAGCCACATCCCACCTATACACGAAATTAATGAAACAGCACAAATTGACGAGGCAGTAGAAACCCTCACTAACGCCGTCCAGGACGCAATGGCAGGCACCATACCTGATCGCACCTCACAACAACGCAGTGCGGCCCTGCCCCAGGAAATCCTGGGCCTAATCTCAATGAGGAATCGCCTCAGGAGACAATGGCAGCGCACCAGGCGTCCGTACTTCAAACGGCACATTAACAGACTACAGGGCATCATACATGATAAAATACAAACACATAGAACACAACAGTGGAACCAAAAACTCGAAGGGCTGGACACCACACGACCTGGCGTGTGGCAACTAGCTCGACACTTCACCAGGGAGAAAATATACACCCCAACGCTTCAAGGGCCCGACGGACCTGCATACTCAGCGGAAGCGAAAGCAGAACTAATGGCCCGAACACTCGCAGCGTCATTCACACCGAACCTGGTACCATCAGATCCAGTGTTCACACTTGCTTCTGACCAAGAGGTTACACGCATTCTAGCCCAACCATCGCGCGACGACATTCGACATGCTAGCACAGCCGAAGT
The DNA here is from genome assembly GCF_023898315.1 of Schistocerca nitens. NCBI lineage: Eukaryota > Metazoa > Arthropoda > Insecta > Orthoptera > Acrididae > Schistocerca > Schistocerca nitens. The sequence continues at coordinate 243,394,790 of NC_064615.1, read as the reverse complement.
CTCCTGGGCTATAATGCATTCCGCCGCTAGGAAAGCCCCTGGTCATGATGGCATTCAAAACCGTGTCCTCCAGGAGTTCACGGATAAAGCAACTGAGTACCTAACACACATAACGAATGCCATACTAAAACACCAACACTTCCCCGCCTTTTGGAAGACGGCCAAGGTCCTGATGTTCAGGAAGCCGGGGAAAGACCACAGCCTCCCACAAAATTACCGACCCATCAGCCTTCTGAGCTCGCTCAGTAAGATTGTTGAGAAGGTGATTCTCAAACGCATCACTAGGCACTGCATAACAAATGACATCCTGAGACCGGAGCAATTCGGCTTCAGGAACCACCACTCCACAACACAACAACTCCTACGGGTCGTTGAACATGTAACACATGGTTTCAACATAAACAAAGCTACAGGGGCAGTGTTCCTGGACATCGAAAAGGCTTTCGACCGTCTATGGCACAACGGCCTCATCCGCAAACTCAGCGACGCGGGATTCCCCGACGGGCTGCTGCGTCTAATACACTCATACCTCACAGACAGGAGTTTCAACACTGATGTGCAGGGAAAACAATCAACACGACACGGTATACACGCGGGAGTACCCCAGGGAAGCATCCTAGGGCCCCTACTGTTTAACCTCTACATAAACGATCTCCCAACCACACACAACACAATGATGGCAATCTACGCGGATGACACAGCCATCCTTGCGCAAGATTGGAAACCATCAAACATTACGTCACGCCTACAGACTGCACTCAGAGTGGCCGAGCCTTGGTTGGAGAAATGGCGTGTTAGAGTAAACGTCGACAAGTGCGAAGCCGTTCTGTTCACTAGAAGACCGAAGCAACTGCGCAAACACCGTTACTGCAGACCAATAACCCTACATGCACGTCCAATACGTTTCCGCGAGAAAGTCAAATACCTCGGTGTCTGGCTGGACCGGAAATTACTCTGGGGGGACCACATACAACACATGACCAACCGAGCTAGCGCGAGGCTCAAACAGCTCTATCCTATGCTCAACAGGCGTAGCACACTGAACAGAAGGGTGTCGAGGTCCATGTACATGACACTTATCCGACCCCTGATGACGTACGCAGCTCCTGTCTGGGGATACGCTGCGCCTACACGCCTGCGCCGTCTGCAGCTCATACAAAACAAAGTACTCAAAATCATAAGCAATGCTCCACGATACACACGCATCGCGGACCTTCACCGGGAATACCGACTTGAGACTCTCACGGAGGTAATCCACAAACTCACCACAAGACTATACAGAAACTCCAGACATTCGCAGAACCCGTTTATTCTGAATCTGGGGAACTACGACCATAACCATAGATGGAAACATAAAAGACCAAAAGACATACTTGTAAGGGCATAACATCTATGGCCAAGCATACGCAAACCTAACGGCACAGGCGAGCCCCTGTTAATCAGACGCTATTACTGGATATCCAGCTGAAATACACTGCCGAATAACTGGCACCACACAGGGAAGCCGTACCGTACACCGCATGCAAACAAGCTCCACACATCCCCCACACAGTGAGACGATCTATGGCCGATCTCCCACTACTGTATAACGATCTTGAATGTTCCAGGAATGTAGCAGCTGCAGCCACTGGGATACATCGCCATCGCTTGTCACGGTAATGATGCATGATACCCATACTAACAAATCCAACCTTGCATGAGCTATCGCAGCTAGTAAGCCACTACTGCTCTTACTACCCATCCCACTGTCGCAGAGGTTTTTTTCCCACGGCACGAGCCATGGCACTTTTTTCCCTCTGCTCTTCAAATCGCTACCCTCACTCGCGTTTCGTCCACTATCTATCACCTGATGGACCGTGTTAATGCGTAGCCTTACCCAGACGCACGGACAACATCACAGCCCAGCATCCTGTGATCCACTTACTAGATAACTAACATGTTTTACGGAGGTGACAGTAGAACTTTTGGTTTGGTCACCACGTTGGTGCGGGCGTGGAGGGGCCCCATCTCTATTTTTAAAAGCTCGTCTCCAGTTCACCACCGGCAATGGAGGGTGAAGCTTTGACAATGCCAGCCACTCGTGCTGGCGAAACGTCAGAAAAATCATTAGATGAACGTCGGCCGAAGAACCCGAGACAGAAGCCAATAGGCAGTTTGTCACACTGAGGTCTGCTGTATAGGTGAATGTAAACAGCGGCTTCAATTATTGTGATAGTTACATAGCTTTGGTTACTGATGATAACTGGACACCAGTGCCTATGAGTGTAATTTGTACACTACAGGTATGTTCTTTCCAACAGTTGGTTTATACTCAGGTCTATTTGTGGTCTTTTGTTTCTTACTCACTGATCGCTATGTGAAAATTTTTAACTTCCAGCACTGAAGATGATCACTATGTGATTGAAAATCGATTCTGCTGTCAATAAACCATCAAAATTACGACCAACGCTGACCTTCCTTCTAATTTCACGTGTATGGTCGTTGTGCACACAGCACTCTATGGAGTCGCTAATCAAGGAGTTGTTAAGTTTTCTCTCCATATGATGTCACAAGTTTGCTGTGATTCGTCCCGTTTTTAATCTTAGAAAGCAAATGGAGCATTGTGCTTCATTGATTCCATTCTTCGTAAAATAGTTCCACATTAGAGTTGGTGTCGTTGTGTAATACAACCGATATCCGACGACGACTGCCAGAAACAACCATACAGACCAGATGGGGCTGGGTCCTGCTCACTGCATGTCCACGCGTACCCTCCAACACGCCACGCCACATGGTAACAGGTAAGTTACTGTCCCAGCAATGCTGTACCAATTCTTATGCCGTGTGTTTGTTGCTCGTTTCTATCGGCACTCTTAATATAAGGCTACATTTCAAATGAATGGGAATTTTACTAATAAAAATAACTCGTTTTTTTAAAAAAAAAGGTTTATTTAATAACAAAATTTTAGAAGTGCTGCTATGGCTAACTGATATTTCATATTTTTTACCGCTTACAAGTGAAAATATAAAAAAACCTGTTATATCCGAGGCCAAACAAATTCCAAAAATTTCCGATTATTCTAAACTAAAATACCGGTATCGGTTTTAACCGGTCAGCTTTTCCTATCCTTGTCCTGAATGTAAATAAACGTAACGTACTGCACGCAAATAGGTGAAGGGGCCCAGTAGTGTGCAGTTACACTGCTGGTAGCAAGTGAATACACACCGTGGCCGCACTAAAATACGCAAGTGTAGCCATCCGGAGTGGCCTAAAGAGGAATGACCACATAAAACAAATATTAGGGAAAGCAAATACCAGACTGAGATTCGTTGGGAAACGTTTAAGGAAATGTAAAAGGGTAAATCACGGAAAAAAAGAGAAGGACCGGACGCTAGTTTGAACTGTCGTCCTCTCGAATGCGAGTGTAGTGTGCTAACCTCTGCGCCACCTCGACACGAGAGTGTTACAAAAAAAATGGTTCAAATGGCTCTGAGCACTATGGGACTCAACTGCTGTGGTTATCAGTCCCCTAGAACTTAGAACTACTTAAACCTAACGAACCTAAGGACATCACACACATCCATGCCCGAGGCAGGATTCGAACCTGCGACCGTAGCAGTCGCACGGTTCCGGACTGCGCGCCTAGAACCACGAGACCACCGCGGCCGGCAAGAGTGTTACAGATACACTTGACAACTCTATTGGCAGACGCTGCAAGAGAGGCGCTGTACCCAGAGAGGGCTATGTTATTGAAATTTCCTGATCTTACGTCGGAAGAAGAGTCGGGAAACATACAGGGATGTTCAACAAATAATGCACTACATTTCCGGCCAGTTTCGATTGAAAACTGCGGAATTTGTTGTGGGACATCGTGGAATATTCCCGCTTCAGCTCCTATAGTGTCACGGCAATATATGTAGCTTTTAAAATACCGTCTGTGATGGAAGGGCGTTCCAAGGAGAGACAGCTGTAATTGAGTTTCTTTTGGTGGAAAACCAGAACATCACATATGTTCGTAGGCGATCTGGCAGTGAACAAAAACACGGTGAGTCCTTGGGGAGGAGTCTGTCATCATGGCAACGAGGTCGCCGCATAGCGGCTGGCCACACGCAGCTGTGACTTCTGCTGTGTTCGAACGTGCGGACACTCTCATTCGAGGTGATCGACGTATCACAATGAAACACCTCACTACTCAACTGGACGTCTCTGTTGGTAGCGCTGACACACTCGTCCTTCACAAGCGGTACTCAAAGGTATGTGCCCACTGGTTTCGTCGCCTTCTAACATACACTACTGGCCATTAAAATTGCTACACCACGAACATGACGTGCTACAGACGCGAAATTTAACCGACAGGAAGAAGATGCTGTGATATGCAAATGATTAGCTTTTCGGAGCATTCACACAAGGCTGGCGCCGGTGGCGACACTTACAACGTGCTGACATGAGGAAAGTTTCTTATACACAGCAGTTGACCGGCGTTGCCTGGTGAAACGTGGTTGTGATGCCCCTTCTAAGGAGGAGGAATGCGTACCATCACGTTTCCGACTTTGATAAAGGTCGAATTGTAGCCTATCGCGATTGCGGTTTATCGTATCGCGACATTGCTGCTCGTGTTGGTCCAGATCCAACGAATGTTTGCAGAATATGGAATCGGTGGATTCAGCAGGGTAATATGGAACGCCGTGCTGGAGCCCAAGGGCCTCGTATCACTAGCAGTCGAGAAGACAAGCATCTTACCCGCATGGCTGTAACGGATCATGCTGCCACGTCTCGATCCCTGAGTCAACAGATGGGGACGTTTGCATGACAACAACCATCTGCACGAACAGTTCGACGACGTTTGCAGCAGCATGGACTGTCAGCTCGGAGACCATGGCTTCGGTTACCCTTGACGCTGCATCACAGACACGAGCGCCTACGATGGTGTACTGAACGACGAACCTGGCTGCACGAAAGGCAAAACGTCATCTTTCTGGATGAATCCAGGTTTTGTTTACAGCATCATGATGGTCGCATCCGTGTTTGACGACATCGCGGTGACTGCACATTGGAAGCGTGTATTCGTCATCGCAATACTGGCGTATCACCCGGCGTGATTGTATGGGGTGTCATTGGTTACACGTCTCGGTCACCTCTTGTTCGCATTGACGGCACTTTTCCTCACGACCGCATGTTGCAGGTCCCGTACGGGCCTTCCTGGATACAGAAAACGTTCGACTGCTGCCCTGGCCAGCACATTCTCCAGATCTCTCACCAATTGAAAACGTCTGGTCAATAGTGGCCGAGCAACTGGCTCGTCACAATACGCAAGTCACTACTCTCGATGAACCTTAGTATCGTGTTGATACCTGCTGCATGGGCAGCTGTACCTTTACACGCCATCCAAGCTCTGTTTGACTCAATGCCCAGGCGTATCAGGGCCGTAATTACGGCCAGAGGTGGTTGTTCTGGGTACAGATTTCTCAGGATCTATGCACCCAAATTACGTGAAAATGTAATCACCTGTCAGCTCTAGTATATTTTTCTAATGAATACCGGTTTATCATCTGCATTTAATGGCCAGTACGAACGTAAACAACAACGAAGGACCGTCTTAGCGGAATGGCTTGCGCATTACGAGGCTGACAGATTTTTTTTTTTTATGAAATATTGTCACAGGCGATGAAACATTTGTTTGAACGGGAAACAAAACGGCTATCCGTGGAGCAGTACCACACAACCTCTTCTCCGAAGAAGAAGTTCAAAGCCGTTTCCTCAGCTGGTAAAGTCATGGCGACGATCTTCTGGGACTCTGAAGGGATTATTTAGCTTGATGTCCTCCCTCATAGTGCTCTGAATTGTACTGTGCTACCCTCAGACCGCTGAAGAAAAGACTTCAGCGTGTTCGCGCCACAAAACATGTCATTTTCCATGACAACGCAAGTCCATACAGCCTGCGCACCGAGAGGATCTCACCAAACTTCACTGGACTGTTCTTTCTCATCCACTCTACAGCCCGGTTCTCGCGCCTTCTGTTCCATCTGTTTCGCCGAATGAAGGATTCACCCCGCGGGAAGCAGTTGTTGCATGAGGAGAAGATTATTTACACAGCAAGATGTTGGCACCGACGTCGACCAGTAGAGTGGTGCCATTCGGGCATACAATCTCTCCGAATAAAGTGGTGTAAAGCCGTCTCATTGAACTGAGATGATGTTGAAAAACAGAGTTATGTAGCAACAAAGAGTGGGGAGTAATATGGTGCATTGGAATCCTGAGCCGGCCGGGATGGCCGAGCGGTTCTAGGCGCTACAGTCTGGAACCGCGCGACCGGTTCGGTCGCAGGTTCGTATCCTGCCTAGGGCATGGATGTGTGTGACGTCCTTAGGTTAGTTACGTTTAAGTAGTTCTAAGTTCTAGGGGACTGATGACCTCAGCAGTTAAGTTCCATAGTGCTCAGAGCCATTTGAACCATTTTTTTGGAATCCTGAGTAAAATCTACCTGCTTCCAGAAAACAAATGTGTTGCTTTACTTATTGAACGCCCTTCGTATTGTTTCTCCCCGCATACGTGTCGCGAAATAAGACAAGGGTAATCCCAAAAGTAAGGTGTCCTATTTTTTTTATAACTACAGAACTCTGTTTGTGTGGCAGTTGGTCGCACTGTTAAGAAGAGTGCTTCACGCGCTGTGTGTAAATATGCGCACGCCGCGCTGAGGCGCTCAGTCTTGGCTTAGCAGCCGTTGAGAATGGTGCTCCCGTTGGATGTTACGCCAAGTGCGAATTACGCGCAGTTATTCGGTTTTTAAACGCAAAGGGCACTGTGCCTATTGAAATCCATCGCCAATTGACGGAAGTGTATGGTGAGTCGTGCATGGACGTCAAAAATGTTCGTAAGTGGTGTAGAGAGTTTTCAGCTGGTCGGACAGAAATTCACGACGAACAAAGGAGCGGGAGACCGTCAATTCCTGAGGAGACAGTTTTGAAGGTTCAGAAAAGCACGCGTGAAGATCGGTGGATCACCCTGGATCATCTGTGGACGTTGGTTCCTGAGGTTTCCCAAAGCACCGCTCACAGAATATTAACGGAAACATTGAACTCCCGGAAGGTGTGCGCAAGGGTGCCACGCATACTGACTGAAGACCACATGCGACAACGAGTTGATGCTTCCTGCGCATTTCTTCACCGCCTTGCAGCTGAACAGGACAACTTTCTGGACTCAATTATCACGGGTGACGACAACATTTGGCCGGAAAGCGATTCAGTTCCGACGATGAGGTGAAAGAAGAGGTTCATAACTTTCTGAACAGCATGGCGCCGAGCTGGTATGACATGGGCATACAAAACTGCCACAGCGTCTACAAAAATGCATCCACAGAAATGGTGATTATGTCGAAAAATAGCTAAATGTTCAAGCTGCAAACTTGCGAGGTGCCAACAGTTGCGCCCTGCTACGAGTGTACATTCATTCATGGAACATCAACAACAAGAAAAATATAAAAGCGAAAATCCCGTATAACACTTGACACAAAAATTGCACTAATCGACTCCTACTACCAAAAAAAAAGAAAAAGAATTTAACCCACAAGTACAAATGTCGATAAAACAACCCCTCCAAAATAATTTCAACGCTGAAAAAACGCAGACAGTTTCAAGGGAATGTGAAGTGGTACAGAACGCACACACACCAACCGACACACACAAAATAATACAACTAAATAAATTAACAAAATCAATGGCTATTACATGCGCGCCGCAAAATATTTCTATCGCTAAATCTAATTACAGCAAAGAAAATTAATTATGATGGTTTTCTTTAATCAGAAAAGTTATCGATCAAGTCCGACAGCGTCTCAGCAGTCACAGGAAAGAACCGAGGCAAGGGTCGCCATATTATGCGAGGTGCCGGGGTGGAGAAGAGTTTGTACCTCTTTAATTCAGACGAATATTGCATGAGAACTGGACTTGCACTCGACCCCCTCCTTACATACCACCTAATTGATTATGTGCGCAATGGTAACAGAAGAAAATGATGGTGGACCCTGCTAGTTGGTAAAATAAGGAGTGCACACTCACAATAATTTAATAAAAATCGTAATTTACTCAGAAAAAAAAGAAAACTTAATCATAATAAACAACCGGAAATGGGATTATGCATATATCTACTAAATGATAGGCGGATTAAATATAACAATGAGATTTATTGTACATCAGAACATAAATGTTCATGATTATCGACACAGACAGTGGGTTAAAGGACAGGGTATACTGAAATATTATGAGAATAAGAGTAGGCTCAAGAACATGGGGCTCCTACTCTCTGTGATGCAAACGATTGACGATAATGACTGGAGGTCCTAATGAATCAAATATTAATATCCCGACTATATAGCAGTATCACAGTTAGTAGTGAGAACTCAAATAGGATCACATGGAGAAACAAGCAAGGTGGACTTGTAGCAAAGCGAGCGCACGTGCTGCTGAGGGATTCAGTATAAAACTGATAAGGCCCCACAATGCTGGAGCCGCAAAATACTGTACCAGTACTGAAATCTGCAGCACGACGTCGGTAGGCAGCGTCCTGATGATGTAGGCGCCGACTTCTGCCGTGCAGCAACTCTGTGTCAACCCCTGGCCTTGAAGGCTGTCCGGGAATTCTAAGTTCTTCCGAAAAAGAGCGGCCAAGTCGCAAGACCGACTCTGAGGAAGATCAGATCCCCCTATCTGCTGCCCGTGCAACGCAAGAGCGAAGCCAACATTGCTCTACTCCCTACTCTCCTCGAAAAACTGCGAATCAGCATTCAGTTCTGGTTCCAAAATTCCCCCACACTGTCTGAGAACATCATTCGCGCCAATAGCGACTGTTCCATCCAATTTCGAGCAGGGCTTTATGACGTCAACTAGCCTCAGTTTAAGTTGACTAATCATGCCTCTGCTATTCAGCTGAGGGCACTGAACTTGCCGTTTGACCGGCTACGAAAACAACCTGCCTAGACCACCGGCCATCCGGTGCCAGACAGTCGCACTCAGCAGGGCACAGTCCACAAGTTTTCTCCGAATCAAGAGGACAATGCAGTCAGTCGGTGCCAGGAATCTTCGTTCCGAAAGCGCCGGAACGGTAAACACATAAACTGCGGCGACACTCAGACGTCTCGCAGGTCTTTTCGCCCTGCATACAATAGCCGAAACTCGACCGCCGTCAGTCGTTCCGCCAGGCGTTTAAGCCTATTGTACGAATCCCTCAGAATTCAGGGAAGTGCAGCCCCCAACCGGAAACGCAGTGTGCCGCGTCCTCCGATGTTCGTCTCGCACAAGCCACCCAGGGAAGTAAAACAACATGTTTAGGAATCGAGTGAAAAGTATTTTTTGAGCTCTCAGTACAAATACTGCCATTACAATAACCTTATTCGGTCTGTTACTACCGTGCAATGACATAGAACATTAATAAAATTGATGAAAATGAGAGGCGACATGCAAAATTGTGCATGGGACCTCTCAAACTGATGTAAATCATTGTAGAAACGAACATGTCTATGTACTTATAAAAAAATGGGAGACCTTACTTTTGGGATTACCCTCGTATGTCATACAGAGCTTTACCGACATCCATTCTTCGCATGCACCAGAAGTACTCTCCACCAGACTCCAAAAGGTGCCTTGCGCGGTGTAGACGTAGATGCATGTAACTTCTGCTGATGTTCAGTGCTGAGGAAAAAATTGCCTCGCGGGATATGAACCGCGATCTTCCAGTTATTTCCGGGACGTGTTCACCTTCCGAGATACCAGTACACCGTGGGACCCTCCGCACGCCGGCCGCACATTGCCGAGCGCGCCGATATCATCCGAGTTAAACGATTACCTGCGTGCCGCGACTGTTAACGCGCGCGGCGCGGCGACCGGTTCTGGCCGAGCAGCGCCGCTATTGATTGGCCGTCACCTTGTCCGCACCTCGCGGCCCTTCCCACCCCTCCACAGCTCACCGGCACGGCCGCACGGGAACACTTTATCACGAGCGGGCCGCCGGACGGCGTATAAGACTCGTTATCTTTCTATAACGCCGACTTCCCGTCATTATTCATTAGCCCCAGAAAAAGTGACAGAGCGCCGCTCGGTGCGGCCGGGGAAGCAATTCAAACAAGGCCGATGCTATCGGCGCTCCCTGTGAGAGAACTGCTCGCTGGCAGCGCTCCCCGCGGCTGTAAAGCCTCGACGCGGCGGAACCATCAATCCGGGCCCAATTGCTGGACGGCCCCCGGCGCCCTGCTCGATTCCCGGCCCCGGCGTTAATACCACGGTACGGACTCCTTCCGCAGTCACACCTCGGGTGTTAACACTGCTCCTATTATAGTGGGGTGCGATCCACCCAAATAATGATACGAAGCCAGCCGTCGGCGGCTCGCAGCGTTTGTACAGTCCGACTGCCTGCTCTGACGAATAGGCGTCGTGATTTATGTGGACTGGGGAGCGATTCTACCGTCTGGAGGGTGCCCGAAAATTTCCGGTAAATTTCGAAGCTTCAGTCTGGGCTGTACGGAGTAACGGTAACGAGATATCCGATAAGGTCAGGAGCAAAAACAAGCCGGTTTCTATGTGCTGGGAAACGGAAGATGAGAGAGCCAGTGCTGGACCAGTGCACCTAACATGACCGTGGCGAATTTAACACGATCTCCTTTTTCTGTCTTGCGTTAGGCCTTGATCGGCCAGTTGTAGCTACATTTGGTCCTTCCATTATTTTGCTGGTCTTGCAACGATTCTTTCACCTTGCGGCATGTATTGACAAAAACAGTGGTAATCTTGACTCCTCCATTCGAAACAGGTGAGAAATACATTTATCTCTTTGTTTTCCAAATATTTAGTTTATATCAAACATTTTCAATTTCTTACCAGTATCTCCATTTCTTTTGTGATCTAACTTTGTGCATCCTGTTCCTGAGAAATTTTGTGTCGTTGACCTGTACTCTTGTATTGTTAGTAGGCTGTTTAGGTTTTTATGCTGGTAACGCCATGTAGCGCTCTCTAATAAAATCGATGACTGCACTTTGTGCAGTCTGTGGCTGGTTGGATTCATTGTTCGAAGTTTTTCGCTAGTGTAGTGTTGAGCAGTTGGATGTGAACAGCCCGTAACGTTGGGCAGTTGGAAGTGAGCCTCCAGCAGTGGTGGATGTGGGGAGGGAGATGCCAGAGTTCTGAGATGATAATATGAGCGGACGATCTGGACGTATGTCCGTCAGAAAAAGGAAATTTGCTGAACTGGATATCACGGATTTGTATATATGTATTTTATGACCTTTGAACATTATTAAGGTAATCACTTTGTTTGTTCTCTGCCAAAATTTTTCATTTCCTAACTATATGCCTATCAGTAATCAGTGCCTTCAGTAGTTAGAATCGTTTATTTAGCTGGCCGTATTGGCGCTCGCTGTATTGCAGTATTTCTAGTAACGAAGCTTTTTGTGAGGTAAGTGATTCATGAAGGTTATAGGTTATTGTTAGTCAGGGCTATTCTTTTGTAGGGATTATTGCAAGTCAGACTGCGATGCGCTAAAGTATTGTGTGTCAGTTTAGTGATGATCAGAATAAGTAAAGAGAGAAATGTCTTCACTCTGAAGTTTGAAAATCAAGTAACGCAGAAGTTTTACCAGCACAGTCATTCTTTTCATTCAAAGGGGAAGTTTCAGTATTATCCATTTGTGGTTCCGTACCTAACTCGGTAAAAACGGAACCATCATATCATCACTTTGTTGTCCGTCTGTACGTCTACCTATCTGACAGTCCGATTGTTAAAAAACCCTTTGTCTGAGGATCGGGTAGACGTACCAAGTTGAAATTAATGTCACATACTGAGATCCCTTGGCGGCGTAATAAATGTAATTTTACAAGTCAATCCAGTCAAAAGATACGGCCATTTGCGTCACATAGGATACTTCCCGTTGGCCTAGAATCATGAAGTTTTGTAGTTACATCGCACGAAAACACATATTTTGTCGTTCTTATCCGCCTTCAAGCTCAAAATTAAATCATTCTCCAATGGTTAGGATTTCCGGGGATCGATATCTTGCCGATATCAATGTCGATAACAGGCAAAAATTATTCAGATTCTTGATTTCCGATTTGGACGAACAGTCTATACATACTTTTTATGGAGCCCTCAGAGCGACAGTCCTACTCTCATTTGGCCATTTTTTTCCATTGCCGAAGGTTAATTTCCTCGCGATAGTATTAGTACCGACAAAACTTTCTGTTCGTACTTTATTTGGGACAGATCTTCTAGTATTACCGTTTACGTAACTGAACCTGTCAATTCTGTCTTTTTCATCTATATATCTCTTCTCTCCGTTACCATCGCCTCTAAAAATTTAAGGCAAGTCTTCCGGTCCAGATGGTATACCAGTCATGTTCCTTTTAGAGTATGCAGTGACAATAGCGCCTTTCTTAGCAATCATATACAACGGCTCACTTGACGAAAGGTCTGTTCCTAAAGACTGGAAAGTAGCACAAGTCACTCCAATATTCAAGAAAGGAAATAGGAGTAACCCATTGAATTACAGACCCATATCACTGACCTCAATTTGCAGTAGGATTTTGGAGCATATACTGTACTCAAATATTATGAATCACCTTGAAGAAAATGACTTATTGATTCATAACCAACACGGATTCAGAAAATATCGTTCTTGTGCAACGCAGCTAGCTCTTGATTCCCATGAAGTAATGAGTGCTGACGACAAGGGATCTCAGATCGATTCCATATTCCTGGATTTGCAGAAGGCTTTTGACACCGTTCCTCACAAGCGAATATTAATCAAATTGCGTGCATATGGGGTATCGTTTCAATTGTGTGGCTGGATTCGTGATTTCCTCTCAGAGAGATCACAGTTCGTTGTGATAGACGGTAAATCATCGAGTAGAACAGAAGTGATATCTGGCGTTCCGCAAGATAGTGTAATAGGCCCTCTGCTGTTCCTAATTTACATAAATAATCTAGGTGATAATCTGAGCAGCCCCCTTAGATTGTTTGCACATGACGCTGTAATTTACCATCTAGTAAAATCATCAGATGATCAATTGCAATTACAAAATGATCTAGAGAGAATTTCTGAAGGAAAAGTGCGAGGTCATCCACATGGGTACTAAAAGAAATCCGATAAATTTTGGGTATACGATAAATCGCACAGTTCTAAGGGCTGTCAATTCGACTAAATACCTAGGAATTACAATTACGAGCAACTTAAATTGGGAAGACCACATAGATAATATTGTGGGGAAGGCGAAACAAAGACTACGCTTTGTTGGCAGAACGCTTTGAAGATACGACAAACCCACTAAAGAGACAGCCTACATTACGCTTGCCGGCCGGAGTGGCCGAGCGGTTCTAGGCGCTACAGTCTGGAACCGCGTGATCGCTACGGTCGCAGGTTCGAATCCTGCCTCGGGCATGGATGTGTGTGATGTCCTTAGTTAGGTTTAAGTAGTTCTAAGTTCTAGGGGACTGATGACCATCGCAGTGCTCAGAGCCATTGGAACCATTTTTTTCTAGGGGACTGATGACCTTAGCAGTTAAGTCCCATAATGCTCAGAGACATTTGAACCATTTTTACATTGCACTTGTCCGACCTCTGCTGGAATATTGTTGCGTGGTGTGGGAACCTTACCAGGTAGGATTGACGGAGGACATCGAAAAAGTGCAAAGAAGGGTAGCTCGTTTCGTATTATTGCGCAATAGGGGTCAGAGTGTAACTGATATGATACGCGAGTTGGGGGTGGCAGTCACTGAAACAAAGGCGGTTTTCTTAGCGGCTACATCTATTTACGAAATTTCAATCACCAACTTTCTCTTCCGACTTCGAAAATAATTTGTTGACAACCACCTACGTAGGGAGAAATGATCTACATAATAAAATACGAGAAATCAGAGCCCGAACAGAAAGATTTAGGTGTTCCTTTTTGCCACGCGCCATTCGAAAATGGAATGGTAGAGAAGTAGTGTGAAAATGGTTCGATGAGCCCTCTGCCAGCCACTTAAGTGTGAATCGCAGAGTAACATGTAGACGTAGATGTACTTCCTTGTTTTCTATTACTGTTTGTGTCCTTACAGCGTTTTTCCCACAAAAAGTAACGGCTTTCATTTTTTACAGTGAAAAAGGCATCTTATACAAGATGAACCACCTGGAACTTGCACCGCAGATATTGTGGAAATGGAAATTGATGTACGGTTTTCACAGAATGGACTGGTATTCAGTGGCTTGTGCTGTTAGCCAATCAGCAGATCGCAATCGTACTTGGAAAGTGTATTTTTTGTACAAACATCCACTTTTTAAAAGGAAGAACATCTATTCACATTGACAGACTAAAAGTATGGTAAATTCGAATCTCAGCGGTGTTACAGGATTATACAGCGAGTCCTATACGACGTATCGTATTCTGAAAAGTTCTCACACCGACACTTGTATAACACCTGTTGTAGGGCATACTAAAGAACAAGACAAGCGCATACACTAGTTATGTATATTCTGAGCAATAATGTGACAATTAACCATCACATATTGTGTTCAAAATGACCATCGGCAGCCGCAGTATACGCTTTCAATCTGGTGTGGAACGACTACTGCACACGTGCTAGTATTTCAGCGCAGATGGTCTGACAGGCTGCAATAATATGTCGTTAATATCATCGGGTGTAGTTGGCATATCCTTGCAGACAGCATCTTTCAGGTTGCCCCATAGAAAAAAGGCTACAAGCGTCAAATCCGGGGAACTGTCCAGCTAAGGTGCAGGTCCTCTGATCAAATGATTTGGACCCAATAGGCGAAGATATGCTGTAGTAGTTTGTGTACTTTGGGCTGGATAGTCATCGTGTTGGTACCACAGGTTCCTCCTAGTCAGCAGAGAAATGTGTTCTAGCATCCGTGCAAGATGGTCTTTTAGGATGCTGGGGTATTAGTGCGCGCTCAGTGTCCGTCTGTGAAAAACGGGGTACGAGCTCGTAGTTCACTATCCTATACCACACATTTACTCTCCATAGACGCTGACGTTTCACCTGACGAAGCCTAGGGGGATTGTCAGCAGACCAATGGTGCAAGTTCCGACGGTTTACCTGGCCATTATTCGTAAATGTGGCTTCATCACTAAACAAGATACTTGATACATCTGAAGTATTTTGCCTTAATGCCCACGTACGCTACTGAACACTATTATCATTGCAGCTCTTGATGGAGAGAGACGTGATAGGGATGGAACCTATGTCGATGGAGAATTCGTGGTACTCGTGCCTGACTCACGCCACTTCCTCGTGCGATTGCGCGGGAGTTGAAGTGCGGATCAGCTGCAACAGCAGCACTAACATTCATTTCCCCTTCTTTTATCGTTACTTCTTTGCTCCTGCTACCTTTTCTAGATGTTACACTACCTCTTTCACGTAACTGGTTGAAGAGGTGTACAAATAAATGCCGAGATAGTTGACATCTATTGCCACACACACCGTACAAAACCGAACTGCATTCATCCTACACGCTCTGCACACCACGACAATGTCGGCTTTTTCTGTTTTGGTAAATCCCATCGTCCACTCACGAACGGCTGTTTGGAGTGTTACACATTGACTAGCGAGGAACACAGAAGCACACTGTAACCAAACATACCAACATCGTGCCTAGCAACTACGCAGGTTGGCCGGCCAGAGTGGCCGACCGGTTCTAGGCGCTACAGTCTGGAACCGCATTACGCGACCGCTACGGTCGCAGGTTCGAATCCTGCCTCGGGCATGGATGTGTGTGATGTTCTTAGGTTAGTTAGGTTTAAGTAGTTCTAAGTTCTAGGGGACTGATGACCACAGCAGTTAAGTCCCACAGTGCTCAGAGCCATTTTTGAACTACGCAGGTTGAATGGCAGAAACAAGTACTGATATGGATACTTTTCAAAATACGATACCTCTTAAACGATTCGCACTGTAATCCTACAACAAATACCACTGACATTCTAATTTACCCTACTTTTAGTTTGTTAATGTCAGTAGGTATTGCACCATTTAAAAATAGTGTTTGCCCAGAAAATACACTTTCTAAGTATTATTACAGACTGTTGATTGGCTATAATTACAAGCCCCTGACTAACAATCCATTCTGTGGAAACCACACATCAATTGCAGTTTCCATGTCCGCGATATTTTCGGTACACGTTTTAGGTGATTCTCCCTGTATATCTAATATATTTTGTGTATTTCACAGGCAGTTCTCTGTAGTCAGTTTTCACTGTTAGAGATTACAAGTTGATCATATGGAAATAGCATCGTCATTGTACAAGGTGCCAAATTAAGGGATATGTCAGGAACGATCATTCAAAGAAAATAAAAACCAGTAAACATTGGTTCTATAATGTGTACCATAAGACCTATTAGCAGTATACTGTGACACAAATCTCTTCCGCTGCAAGTTCTTTGCTTTCTACATTTTGAGAGGTGGTAGTCTGGACCAGAACAAGAAAAAAATTCAGTAGACATTCCTCTGAAGTGTACAGCTTAAGAGCTATGAGCCGTTGCTCATCTTCGCTACTGTGAAACATGCCTCTTAGATTTAACAACTGCCCATAGCTCTTAACGCATTCATTTTATAGCCCATGTCTATTAGATGTTTTTTCTCGTTTTGGTCCATAAAATCCTTCTCCCAAAATGTGTGAAGCAAAGAGCTTGAATTAGAAGAGATTTGTTTCATAGTACCGAAGATAGGGAAGTGCTCATAGGTATTACGGTATGCATTTTGGAGGCCCTATTTACGAGACCTCTTTACTTCGAATGATCGTTCCTGTCATATCCATAATATTGACCATTCCTCATGGGATGCCCTGTGTAATATTGTTGGTTAAAATCGCATGAATAATTCTGTAGCTTAATTTTCCATAGTATTACAGTCTAGTCACTGCATACAGGGTGAACAAGAACTCTACCGACAAACTTTCAGAGGTTGTTCCGTAATCCTTTCTGAGTATTTTGGCATGAGGCACCCCTGTACCCTGGGGCTCGATACAGAGTTGCTGCATTTAGTTTCTTTTCTTCCCCTATTAGCTTTGTATATGTATTAAATTGAAAACAGTGCACATCAATACAAACATCGACCCTATGCGTGTCTGACGAGAAGCGTTTAGGAAGTAATGCAATACTTCTACTGCGAAAGCAGGATGATTTTATTCAGGGTTCCCTAACACCATATTATCTCCCAATCTTTTGGCTACAAAATACTACTTTTCAACATGATCTCCGTTTAATGTGACGGCCTTACGTTATCTTACCTGGAGAGTCTGTACGCCCGCATAGTACCACTCTGCTGGTCGACGTCGCAGCAACGTCTTGCTGAATCAGTAATGTCCCTATCAGCCACGTACTGCTTCTCACAGAGTGCTTCCTTCATTGGACCAGACAGATAAATGTCGGAAGGTGCGAGATCCGCTCTGTAGATTGGATGACGAAGGTCGAATGTAGTTCCGCGAGCACCTCTCGGGTGCGGAAACTTGTGTGAGGTCTTGCATTCTAGCGGAGAACTTCGTTTGCCTTTTCTTTATTTGTTCATGAGACCCAGAAAATATTAGATACCGGCTCCCAGGTAGATGCTGTTTTCCTTGACTTCCGGAAGGCGTTCGATACAGTTCCGCACTGTCGCCTGATAAACAAAGTAAGAGCCTACGGAATATCAGACCAGCTGTGTGGCTGGATTGAACAGTTTTTAGCAAACAGAACACAGCATGTTGTTATCAATGGAGAGACGTCTACAGACGTTAAAGTAACCTCTGGCGTGCCACAGGGGAGTGTTATGGGACCATTGCTTTTCACAATATATATAAATGACCTAGTATATAGTGTCGGAAGTTCCATGCGGCTTTTCGCGGATGATGCTGTAGTATACAGAGAAGTTGCAGCGTTAGAAAATTGTAGCGAAATGCAGGAAGGTCTGCAGCGGATAGGCACTTGGTGCAGGGAGTGCTACGGTCGCAGGTTCGAATCCTGCCTCGGGCATGGGTGTGTGTGATGTCCTTAGGTTAGTTAGGTTTAAGTAGTTCTAAGTTCTAGGGGACTTATGACCTAAGATGTTGAGTCCCATAGTGCTCAGAGCCATTTGAACCATTTTTTTTGCAGGGAGTGGCAACTGTCCCTCAACATAGACAAATGTAATGTATTGCGAATACATAGAAAGAAGGATCCTTTATTGTATGATTATATGATAGCGGAACAAACACTGGTAGCAGTTACTTCTGTAAAATATCTGGGAGTATGCGTGCGGAACGATTTGAAGTGGAATGATCATATAAAATTAATTGTTGGTAAGGCGGGTACCAGGTTGAGATTCATTGGGAGAGTGCTTAGAAAATGTAGTCCATCAACAAAGGAGGTGGCTTACAAAACACTCGTTCGACCTATACTTGAGTATTGCTCATCAGTGTGGGATCCGTACCAGATCGGGTTGACGGAGAAGATAGAGAAGATCCAAAGAAGAGCGGCGCGTTTCGTCACAGGGTTATTTGGTAACCGTGATAGCGTTATGGAGATGTTTAATAAACTCAAGTGGCAGACTCTGCAAGAGAGGCGCTCTGCATCGCGGTGTAGCTTGCTCGCCAGGTTTCGAGAGGGTGCGTTTCTGGATGAGGTATCGAATATATTGCTTCCCCCTACTTATACCTCCCGAGGAGATCACGAATGTAAAATTAGAGAGATCAGAGCGCGCACGGAGGCTTTCAGACAGTCGTTCTTCCCGCGAACCATACGCGACTGGAACAGGAAAGGGAGGTAATGACAGTGTCACGTAAAGTGCCCTCCGCCACACACCGTTGGGTGACTTGCGGAGTATAAATGTAGATGTAGATGAAACACGCTGCAGTTTCTTCAGTTTCCTGAGGGTAGCACAAAACACTTTGAAATTGATCGATGCACTTTGAGGGATGGCATCAGACGACATAACCCATTCAGAGCCCAATAAGAGCGTCGCCATGGCTTTACCGTCTGAGGCCGCGGGTCTGAACTTTTTCTACATCTACATCTACATCTACATCCATACTCCGCAAGCCATCTGACGGTGTGTGGCGGAGGGTACCTTGAGTACCTCTATCGGTTCTCCCTTCTGTTCCAGTCTCGTATTATTCGAGGAAAGGAGGATTGTCGGTATGCCTCTGTGTGGGCTCTAATCTCTCTGATTTTATCCTCATGGTCTCTTTGCGAGATATACGTAGGAGGGAGCAATATACTGCTTCACTCCTCGGTGAAGGTATGTTCTCGAAGCTTCAACAAAAGCCCGTACCGAGCTATTGACCGTCTCTCCTGCAGAGTCTTCCACTGGAGTTTATCTATCATCTCCGTAACGCTTTCGCGATTACTAAATGATCCTGTAACGAAGCGCGCTGCTCTCCGTTGGATCTTCTCTATCTCTTCTATCAACCCTATCTGGTACGGATCCCACACTGCTGAGCAGTATTCAAGCAGTGGGCGAACAAGCGTACTGTAACCTACTTCCTTTGTTTTCGGATTGCATTTCCTTAGGATTCTTCCGATGAATCTCAGTCTGGAATCTGCTTTACCGACGATCAACTTTATATGATCATTCCATTTTAAATCACTCCTAATGGGTACTCCCAGATAATTTATGGAATTAACTGCTTCAAGTTGCTGACCTGCTATATTGTAGCTAAATGGTAAGGGATCTTTCTTTCTATGTATTCACAGCACATTACACTTGTCTACATTGAGATTCAATTGCCATTCCCTGCACCATGCGTCAATTCGCCGCAGATTCTCATGCATTTCAGTACAATTTTCCATTGTTACAACCTCTCGATATACTACAGCATCGTCAGCAAAAAGCCTCAGTGAACTTCCGATGTCATCCACAAGGTCATTTATGTATATTGTGAATAGCAACGGTCCTACGACACTCCCCTGCGGCACACCTGAAATCACTCTTTCTTCGGAAGACTTCACTCCATTGAGAATGACATGCTGCGTTCTGTTGTGTAGGAACTCTTCAATCCAATCACACAATTGATCTGACAGTCCATATGCTCTTACTTTGTTCATTAAACGACTGTGGGGAACTGTATCGAACGCCTTGTGGAAGTCAAGAAACACGGCATCTACCTGGAAACCCGTGTCTATGGCCCTCTGAGTCTCGTGGACGAATAGCGTGAGCTGGCTTTCACACGATCGTCTTTTTCGAAACCCATGCTGATTCCTACAGAGTAGATTTCTAGTCTCCAGAAAAGTCATTATACTCGAACATAATACGTGTTCCAAAATTCTACAACTGATCGACGTTAGAGATATAGGTCTATAGTTCTGAACATCTGTTCGACGTCCCTTCTTGAAAACGGGGATGACTTGTGCCCTTTTCCTTTCCTTTGGAACGCTACGCACTTCTAGAGACCTACGGTACACCGCTGCAAGAAGGGGGGCAAGTTCTTTCGCCTACTCTGTGTAAAATCGAACTGGTATCCCATCAGGTCCAGCGGCCTTTCCTCTTTTGAGCGATTTTAATTGTTTCTCTATCCCTCTGTCGTCTATTTCGATATCTACGATTTTGTCATCTGTGCGACAATCTAGAGAAGGAACTACAGTGCAGTCTTCCTCTGTGAAACAGCTTTGAAAAAAGACATTTGGTATTTCGGCCTTTAGTCTGTCATCCTCTGTTTCAGTACCATTTTGGTCACAGAGTGTATGGACATTTTGTTTTGATCCCCCTACCGCTTTGACATAAGACCAAAATTTTTTAGGATTTTCTGCCAAGTCAGTACATAGAACTTTACTTTCGAATTCATTGAACGCCTCTCGCATAGCCCTCCTCACACTACATTTCGTTTCGCGTAATTTTTGTTTGTCTGCAAGGCTTTGGCTATGTTTATGTTTGCTGTGAAGTTCCCCTTGCTTCAGCAGCAGTTTTCTAACTCGGTTGTTGTACCACGGTGGCTCTTTTCCATCTCTTACGATCTTGCTTGGCACATACTCATCTAACGCATATTGTACGATGGTTTTGAACTTTGTCCACTGATCCTCAACACTATGTGTACTTGAGACAAAACTTTTGTGTTGAGCCATCAAGTACTCTGAAATCTGCTTTTTGTCACTTTTGCTAAACAGAAAAATCTTCGTAGCTTTTTTAATATTTCTATTTACGTTTGAAATAATCGATGGAGTAACTGCTTTATGATCGCTGATTCCCTGTTCTGCGTTGACTGTTTCAAATAGTTCGGGTCTGTTTGTCACCAGAAGGTCTAATATGTTATCGCCACGAGTCGGTTCTCTGTTTAACTGCTCAAGGTAGTTTTCAGATAAAGCACTTAAAAAAATTTCACTGGATTCTATGTCCCTGCCACCCGTTATGAACGTTTGAGTCTCCTAGTCTATATCTGGCAAATTAAAATCTCCACCCAGAACTATAACATGGTGGGGAAATCTACTCGAAATATTTTCCAAATTATACTTCAGGTGCTCAGCCACAACAGCTGCTGAGCCGCAGGGCCTATAGAGACATCCTATTACCATGTCTGAGCCTGCTTTAACCGTGACCTTCACCAAAATTATTTTCTCTTCTCCGAGAAGAGGTAGTGTGGCGCCACTCCATGGATAGCCGTTTTGTTTCCAGTTAGAAGTGATGAACGCATGTATAGTGGCACCACCGTTTAGGATAGGGAAATATAGTTTTGTGCGATGTTCTGAGCGCAAGCTGCAGCCAGGTGTGGGCCGGATTGCAGTAAGTTATGTTGACCAGCGGTTGCGAAATGGAATCGAGGCCACAGGGCCATCGAACCATTGAAAAGAGTAAACGCAGCAGCTCGTATGTCGCAAGCTATAGGCAGAAGGGGGCCCACTGACGCAACCGGGGTGTGGGGCGTATTTGACTCAGAGCGATGCGTTAGCGAAGCAGAGGCGCGCAGCCGAGTATAAATAGGTGTCGTTTTCTAACGAGATTCATTCTAGTGTGGCAGCTCTCCTGGACGGCGGGGCATGTCACACTACCGACGACATGCGGCAGCATATGGGGCGCCAGCGTCCCAGTCCACGGCGGGTCGTTGGTTCGACCCTCTGAGGCCGACGCGGGGTCTGCAGCCAGCCCACTACTGTGGGCAGTCGTCTCGTCTCCCAACACACGGAGACTTACAAGGCGAGGGCCGCAGGCTCGGACGCCGGAATGGCGGCGGTCGTTGCCGCCACGTTCCCAGCTACGCCAGCCGAGGAAGAAGCAGCAGCAGGGCCATCCTACGGCTCCCGACAGAGCAGCACGGAGTCAACGGGGACGGTGGCCGCTGACTCTAAAGCTGGCGAACTAGGCCAGCAGGACACAGCGTTGCATTACACAGGTCGCTGGGGCAGTGGCCTCAGCAGTGCGGGGCCTGTGACGCGGACCGAGGTGAACGAAGCTCTGTACTGGAAACGAATAAATCATTTGAAAAGCTCAGACGAGTTTTAATACGCCACATTCTGACTAGAGATGGGCAAAACTGTTCGTTTCAGAGATCGTATCAGAACTGTTCACTCCCTGAAATGAACTAGCTCTTTTTCATGACTCACCACTCATTCACAAATAGAAAATAAATGGAAGGCACATTGCCCTTTAAACTTGGTTTATTCCAGTACTATACCTGTATTTTGATCTTATTTGATTCTATTTTGAAGTAACACAGATAATGAGTAACAATTTTGTATTGTTTATTGAAATTTCCACAATATGACAAAGTTTTTGATTATTGATTTATTTTGCACTATCGTGGTTTTTTGGGTTATCGGAAAATGTTGTAACTTGGGATTTACATTAACAATATATATGGGTATAATGTATTAAAATTTCATTAACCTCATACAAATACATCGCAAGCCATATATTTTTAAAGTGAACGTTTCCTTCCGAAGACGCCTAAAATCGCAAAATCCGTACCAGAATAAGAAAAAAAAATTACTGTAAGACTAAAGTGCTGCGCACAGCCTTACGCAGAATAAAACAAGGAAAATATTGGTGTATCACATTTTGCGATACGTTTATCGGTTCGCTCGTAATTAAAGCATAAATTCGAGTGTCCATAATAAAAATCCTATAGTAAGAGGAGTCGTCAGGAACCTAATCTGATCAGTTTAAACAAATAAAAATAAAATAAAAACAAATGATGTAGACATAACATAATAATGTAATATACATAGCGGTATTACTACGAAGAACAATATCCAGTAGAGACGAACTCCGATGCAGAGGCGCTGAGTCAAGCAGGTCGAGCCGCGAGCTGTATTGCTGCGTGAGCTAAGACCACAGAGACCAGAGTGACACCTGAGTTGCTTTGCTCAACGCTCTGGCTAGAGTCGAGAACGGTGGGATGAGCGTTGAGCGGGTGAGTTCCGAGGGTGGGGGGAGCGGTGAACGGCCACCAGTCACCCGCTCCGATACAAACCGTCCGTTCTCTTGCGAGCAGGTTGTTGCAAGTAGTTCTTATGTTCTCCGCTAGGAGGCTCTCTGTCCTGTTGCTCGCATCAACTGCCCAAAGGGCAGGATGTGCGATGCTAAGTTAAGCTGCGCCAGACACTGCATGCAGCAGAGGAAGCACAGAGACGGCACGGCATATGTGAAACACTAAATCCAATGGGGCACTGCACAATGTAGGCAGCCAAGGTAGAAGCAGGGCAGAGGCCGGCGCTGGCTGTGTTGTGTGGCGTGTAGTGTGCTCTGACCAGCAGAGGCCCCGCTGATAGGCTCCTTCTCTCTCTCTCTCTCTCTCTCTCTCTCTCTCTCTCTGCTGTGGGAAACGTTTGGAGCTACCGTTCTTTTTTTTTGAATCACTGATTGTTCACTCCTTTGAAAGATTCAACTCTATGAATGAGTTCAGGAGCGGATCCCCCATCTCTAATTCTGACGCCATACACTACACATGTTCATCGCCTGTGACGATGCTCGACAAGAAAAAGTCAATGTCAGCTTCGTTGTGTGCAAACAAAACCACACAGAAGGCCCTTCATTGCTCGTTACGGTCTTCTCCTATTAGGCGGCGAGGAACCCACCAGGCACACACCTTTGAGCATCTCAGCTGACGGAAGAGTGTTTCAGCACCACCAACAGAGATGTTCAGTTGTGCACCAATGTGTTTGATTGTGATCCATCAGTCATCTTGAATGTGAGCGTCCGCTTGTTCCAACACGCCAGGAGTCAGAACTGTGTGTGGCCGGCCGGCACGCGGAAGTTCAGAGAGGTCTGTGCGACTTCATTGTTATGATGACAGGTGCGTCACCCAACGGTTCACCGTGCTTTTGTTCACTGCCCGGTCTCGTAGACTTCTGCAAGTGTCCACGGGTATCTGCGATGCTCTGGCTTTCCGCCGAAGGGAACTCATTGAAAGCTCTCTTCTTGGAACGCACCTCCTGTACAGACGCCATTTTGAAGACTACGTATACCGTCGCAACCTATCGGAACTTCATGAAACTAGAGGGGCTGAAGTGAGAATATTCCACGATACCCTTCAACAAATTCCGCATTTTATCAACCGAACTTGGCCAAGTAAAAGAAGTGTTGCACTACCTAGTAACGCATCTCGTATTTCCGTTCGCTCACAGCAAGCTATTCTCATGTCTGCGTACTTCTATAGCTCCTCTGAACAAGCAGGTGTGATAGCTCTTCTCTGGAAGCAGAACTTCAATGTCAGCGAATTTTACTCTATGGTCGGCCTCAAACAGCACGTGCCCTGCCACGGCCGGTTTCGGGACTTGCCCTAACCTGCCATTCCGCTTGTGTTCTGTGATCGTGGCGTTGATTGATAGTCCAGTCATTCCAAAATAAAATTTTCCGCATTTGCATTATATGCTGTATATTCCCGAAAAGGGAAGGAGAAAAGGGCCCACTTGCAATGATGGGAATGAACTGCAACCCATGCACATGCGTAAAAGTTTATGTAGGAATGACTGGGCGATCAATCAACACCAGGATCACGGAAATATGCGGCACGAAGATCCTGAAAAACATTGACAAGAAAAAGGGGCAAGATGGTAGGACATCTATTAAGACATCGTGGGTAGTTTCAATGGTACTAGAGGGAGCTGTAGAGGGTAAAAACTGTAGGGTAAGACAGAGGCTGGAATACATCCAGCAAGTAATTGAAGACGTAGGTTGCAAGTGCTGCTCTCGGATGACGAGATTGACACAGGAGAGGAGTTCGTGGTGGACTGCATCAAACAAGCCAGAAGACTGATGACTTAAAAAAAAATATCACAGGATTACTATAAAGATGATTCTGTATCCAGTGTCGAATAAATTCTTGTTATCTTTGGAGGTCAATCTCTGAAGCTTTACGGGAAGCACACTTTGCGCTGTCAGATGAATTGATTAATGGAAGTTTTGCCCACTAGTTAGATACACTGGGACTTGCTTTTGAATACTTGCTGTTGTATGTTCTCTGGCGAAGACGTGACATGGTGGCACACAGTTTTTCAAATGTCCATTTACTTCGCACAAAAGAACTTCGCAACCATTGCTAAAAAAAAAAGCCGTGGAGTGGCAAAAATTCATTAGAACTTCCGCAGCACCCCAGTAGTGAAGTGTAATCAAACAAAATTGCATTGAAACATACTTCGCAACACGCACACGATAAATGAAGGTTGTTGTACAACTACAAACAACTCTCAATAGATAACAGCACTTACTATACGCACTAGATTCGTTCTTGTAGAATCTGCTTCACCCGGCACTAGTGCTCGAAAACATTTATTCTTCCACATACAAGCACCACAGTGGTGCGATGCGAATTTCCGACAATGGTCATTAAAGGATTAATGTTATCACCCTCGTTTTTAATTTCACCGAAGATTGTTTTGACTTTTCTGTATGCTGGTCAGGCCTTCAGACAGTAGTTTCTTTTTCGATTCCTAGACATCTTCCATGCATCCATTTCGTCTTAGCTTCCCTGCACTTCCTATTTATTTCATTCGAAGACTTCCGGCATAAGAAGTCAGCCTCATTCTGCCAACGGCCTTGTCAAAGAGAGCGGAGGAGCGGACAGAGTTTCAGGGCACTCTCTTGTCCTAGGGGTGGGAAATTGCCCCTAAAGGCGGAAGAATCAGCAATGATCAACGACATGAGGATGCAGAAGGCAATGGAAACCACTGCATTAAAGACACGTAACGTGTATCCACAGGACATGTGGCCTGTAATTGAAGAAGTGTCATGATGATCTCTCCATTGGCAAAAGACTCCGGAATAGTCCCCCATTCGGATCTCCGGGAGGGGACTGCCAAGGGGGAGGTTACCATGAGAAAAAGATTGAATAATCAACGAAAGAATAACGTTCTACGAGTCGGGGCGTGGAATGTCAGAAGCTTGAACGTGGTAGGGAAACTAGAAAATCTGAAAGGGAATTGCAAAGGCTCAATCTAGATATAGTAGGGGTCAGTGAAGTGAAGTGGAAGGAAGACAAGGATTTCTGGTCAGATGAGTATCGGGTAGTATCAACAGCAGCAGAAAATGGTATAACAGGTGTAGGATTCGTTATGGATAGGAAGGTAGGGCAGAGGGTGTGTTACTGTGAACAGTTCAGTGACCGGGTTGTTCTAATCAGAATCGACAGCAGACCAACACCGACAACGATAGTTCAGGTATACATGCCGACGTCGCAAGCTGAAGATGAACAGATAGAGAAAGTGTATGAGGATATTGAAAGAGTAATGCAGTATGTAAAGGGGGACGAAAATCTAATAGTCATGGGCGACTGGAATGCAGTTGTAGGGGAAGGAGTAGAAGAAAAGGTTACAGGAGAATATGGGCTTGGGACAAGGAATGAAAGAGGAGAAAGACTAATTGAGTTCTGTAACAAGTTTCAGCTAGTAATAGCGAATACCCTGTTCAAGAATCACAAGAGGAGGAGGTATACTTGGAAAAGGCCGGGAGATACGGGAAGATTTCAATTAGATTACATCAAGGTCAGACAGAGATTCCGAAATCAGATACTGGATTGTAAGGCGTACCCAGGAGCAAATATAGACTCAGATCACAATATAGTAGTGATGAAGAGTAGGCTGAAGTTCAAGACATTAGTCAGAAAGAATCAATACTCAAAGAAGTGGGATACGGAAGTACTAAGGAATGACGAGATACGTTTGAAGTTCTCTAACGCTATAGATTCAGCAATAAGGAATAGCGCAGTAGGCAGTACAGTTGAAGAGGAATGGACATCTCTAAAAAGGGCCATCACAGAAGTTGCGAAGGAATACATAGGTACAAAGAAGGTAGCTGCGAAGAAACCATGGGTAACAGAAGAAATACTTCAGTTGATTGATGAAAGGAGGAAGTACAAACATGTTCCGGGAAAATCAGGAATACAGAAATACAAGTCGCTGAGGAATGAAATAAATAGGAAGTGCAGGGAAGCTAAGACGAAATGGCTGCAGGAAAAATGTGAAGACATCGAAAAAGATATGATTGTCGGAAGGACTGACTCAGCATACAGGAAAGTCAAAACAACCTTTGGTGACATTAAAAACAACGGTGGTAACATTAAGAGTGCAACGGAAATTCCACTGTTAAATGCAGAGGAGAGAGCAGATAGGTGGAAAGAATACATTGAAAGCCTCTATGAGGGTGAAGATTTGTCTGATGTGATAGAAGAAGAAACAGGAGTCGATTTAGAAGAGATAGGGGATCCAGTATTAGAATCGGAATTTAAAAGAGCTTTGGAGGACTTATGGTCAAATAAGGCAGAAGGGATAGATAACATTCTATCAGAATTTCTAAAATCATTGGGGGAAGTGGGACCAAAACGACTATTCACGTTGGTGTGTAGAATATATGAGTCTGGCGACATACCATCTGACTTTCGGAAAAGCATCATCCACACAATTCCGAAGACGGCAAGAGCTGACAAGTGCGAGAATATCGCACAATCAGCTTAACAGCTCATGCATCGAAGCTGCTTACAAGAATAATATACAGAAGAATGGAAAAGAAATTTGAGAATGCGCTAGGTGACGATCAGTTTGGCTTTAGGAAAAGTAAAGGGACGAGAGAGGCAATTCTGACGTTACGGCTAATAATGGAAGCAAGGCTAAAGAAAAATCAAGACACTTTCATAGGATTTGTCGACCTGGAAAAAACGTACGACAATATAAAATGGTGCAAGCTGTTGGAGATTCTGAAAAAAGTAGGGGTAAGCTGTAGGGAGTGACGGGTCATATACAATATGTACAACAACCAAGAGGGAATAATAAGAGTGGACGATCAAGAACGAAGTGCTCGTATTAAGAAGGGTGTAAGACAAGGCTGTAGCCTTTCGCCCCTACTCTTCAATCTGTACATCGAGGAAGCAATGATGGAAATAAAAGAAAGGTTCAGGAGTGGAATTAAAATACAAGGCGAAAGGATATCAATGATACGATTCGCTGATGACATTGCTATCCTGAGTGAAAGTGAAGAAGAATTAAACGATCTGCTGAACGGAATGAACAGTCTAATGAGTACACAGTATGGTTTGAGAGTAAATCGGAGAAAGACGAAGGTAATGAGAAGTAGTAGAAATGAGAACAGCGAGAAACTTAACATCAGGATTGATGGTCACGAAGTCAATGAAGTTAAGGAATTCTGCTACCATGGCAGTAAAATAGCCAATGACGGACGGAGCAAGGAGAACATCAAAAGCAGACTCGCTATGGCAAAAAAGGCATTTCTGGCCAAGAGAAGTCTACTAATATCAAATACCGGCCTTAATTTGAGGAAGAAATTTCTGAGGATGTACGTCTGGAGTACAGCATTGTATGGTAGTGAAACATGGACTGTGGGAAAACCGGAACAGAAGAGAATCGAAGCATTTGAGATGTGGTGCTATAGACGAATGTTGAAAATTAGGTGGACTGATAAGGTAAGGAATGAGGAGGTTCTATGCAGAATCGGAGAGGAAAGGAATATGTGGAAAACACTGATAAGGGGAAGGGACAGGATGATAGGACATCTGCTAAGACATGAGGGAATGACTTCCATGGTACTAGAGGGAGCTGTAGAGGGCAAAAACTGTAGAGGAAGACAGAGATTGAAATACGTCAAGCAAATAATTGAGGACGTAGGTTGCAAGTGCTACTCTGAGATGAAGAGGTTAGCACAGGAAAGGAATTCGTGGCGGGCGGCATCAAAACAGTCAGTAGACTGATGACAAAAAAAAAAGAACTTTGTTCTCTTTCTGTATCCCTGAATTTTATTGTACATTTTTTTACTTTCTTCTTTGATCGGTCAATTGAAGTATTTCTTCTGTTGCCTATGGTTTCTTCGCCGTTACGTTGTTTGTACAAATATTTTTCTTTCCCATTTCTCTGACTGCCCTTTTTACAGATTTCCATTCCTCTTCAACTGAATTGCGTACTGAGCTATTCCTTATCGCAGTATCTGTAGCTTCAGAGAACTTCAAGCGTATCTCTTCATTCCTTAGTACTCACGTATCCCACTTCCTTGCATACTGATTCTTCCTGACTGATGTCTTAAACTTCACCTAGTCTTCATCACAACTAAATTGCAATCTGAGTTTATATCTGCTCATGGATACCCCTTACAATCCAGTATTTGATTTCGGAATCTCTGCCTGACCATGATGTAATCTAACTGCAATCTTCCGTACCTCCCGGCCTCTTCCAAGTATAGCTCCTCCTCGTGATTCATGAACAGATCATTCGCAATTACTAGCTGAAATTTACTGGAGAATTGAATTAGTCTAGTACCAAATATTCTCCTGTAACCCTTTGTTCTACTCCTTCCCCCACATCCACATTCCAATCCGCCATGACTATTAGATTTTCATCTCCCTTTACGTACTGAATTATCCAATTTCCTCATATATTTTCTCTGTCTCTTCATCTTCTGCCTGCGGTGTCGGCAGTTATACCTGAACTAGTGTTGTCGGTGTTGGTTTTCTATCGATTCTAATGAGTACAACCCTATCACTCAAGCGTTCACACTAATCCATTCTCTGCCATCCCTTCCTGTTCATTACTAGTCCTACTCCCGTTATACCATTTTGTGCTGCTGTTGATATTACCCCATACTCGTCTGACCAGAAATCCTTGTCTTCTTTCCATTTCACTTCACAGACTACTCCTATAGATTGCATTTCCATTTTCAGATTATTTAGCTTCCCTACCACTTTCAAACTCCTGACATTTCACGTCCTGACTCGTAGAACATTATCCTTTCGTTCGTCATTCAGCCTTTTTCTCATGCTCACCTTCCGCTGAGCAGACCCCTCCGGGAGATCCGAATAGGGAACTATTCCGGAATCTTTTGCCAATGGAGAGATCATCATGCCACTTTTTCACTTACAGATCACATGTTTTATGGATACACATTGTGTGTTTAACGCTCTGGTTTCCATTGCCTTCTGCACCTCAAGCCGTTGATCACTGCTGATTATTCCGCCTTTAGAGGCAGTTTCCCACCCCAAGGGCAAGAGGGTGCCCTGAACATCTGTCCTCTCCTCCACCCTCTTTCACAAGACCGTTGCCAGAATGAGGGTGACTTCTTATGCAGGAAGTCTTCTGTCGCCACTGCTTATGATTCTTATTCAGAATTTAAGAAGTGGTGTTTCCAGAATGAGATTTTCACTCTGCAGCGGAGTGTGCACTGATATGAAACTTCCTGGCAGATTAAAACTGTGTGCCCGACCGAGACTCGAACTCGGGACCTATGCCTTTCGCGGGCAAGTGCTCTACCATCTGAGCTACCGAAGCACGACTCACGCCCAGTACTCACAGCTTTACTTCTGCCAGTATCTCGTCTCCTACCTTCCAAACTGTACAGAAGCTCTTCTGCGAACCTTGCAGAACTAGCACTCCTGAAACAAAGGATAATGCGGAGACATGGCTTAGCCACAGCCTGGGGGATGTTTCCAGAATGAGATTTTCGCTCTGCAGCGGAGTGTGCGCTGATATGAAACTTCCTGGCAGATTACAACTGTGTGCCCGACGGAGACTCGAACTCGGGACCTTTGCCTTTCGCGGGCAAGTGCTCTACCATCTGAGCTACCGAAGCACGACTCACGCCCGGTACTCACAGCTTTACTTCTGCCGGTATCTCATCTCCTACCTTCCAAACTGTACAGAAGCTCTTCTGCGAACCTTGCAGAACTAGCACTCCTGAAAGAAAGGATAATGCGGAGACATGGTGTTGTTCGAAGG
Source organism: Schistocerca nitens (assembly GCF_023898315.1). Taxonomy (NCBI): domain Eukaryota; kingdom Metazoa; phylum Arthropoda; class Insecta; order Orthoptera; family Acrididae; genus Schistocerca; species Schistocerca nitens. Next base: position 243,363,688 of record NC_064615.1, on the reverse strand, counting down.
TGGGACCGATATCGTTTCGATTATTAATCAAAGACACCACCTGTAGACCACTAGTACGAGGAGTAATTGAAATATGGGGAGAGTAATAGCGGTGGTAAGTTCCTGTGGGACCAAAATGCTGAGGTCATCGGTCCCTAGGGTTACACACTACTTAATCTAACTTAAACTAACTTACGCTAAAGACAACAAACACACCCATGCCCCGAGGGAGGACTCGAACCTCCGGGGGGGGGGGGGGAGCCGCGCGAAACGTGGCAAGACGTCTAAGACCGAGCGGCTACCCGCACGACGAGTAATAGTGAATTTTGAAAGGTGCAGTTTAACAGACAAGTTTCACGAGTCTCAAATTGACAAAAGACAGAAAGGAGCTACTTGCTGTGTCAGGAGTGTACTGCATACCGTAGACGTGTGGTAGACTCTATGTAGGAATGACCTTATGGCTCACTAATGCTAAGATGATCTACCGTGAACGATATTGCAAGGGGGGCTCATATGATGACACAGGAACACGCGCTGTGTGGGGCCGACCGCGTAACAAAGTTCGGCAATGAGTAGGTTCTCGCTGGGGAGAAGAGCTACCTCGCAAGACTGTTCAGTAAAGCCACAGAAATTCGGAAATATGACTATAGTTTTAAATGGTTCAAATGGCTTTGAGCACTATGCGACTTAACTTCTAAGGTCATCAGTCGCCTAGAACTTAGAACTAATTAAACCAAACTAACCTAAGGACAACACACACATCCATGCCCGAGGCAGGATTCGAACCTGCGACCGTAGCGGTCGCCTAGGACCGCACGGCCACTCCGGCTGGCCGACTATAGTTTTAACAAGAGGGATTAACGGATCTTGGATTGCGGTGATGCAGTGAACTACCGTAGCTGGTTACGACCAGAAAAAGGCCCTCTGCAAATTGGCACGACAAGTAATTGTAATAGCTGGCTGCGGACACAACGCAAGTCCGCCACCAGCAATGGAGGGTGAAACGTTGAGTATGCCAGCCACCCGCGCTGGCGGAAACGTCAAAAATACTATCAAACAAACGCCGATGGCTGATCGTGAGACAAAAGCCAACTGGCTGTACGTGAACAAGTGACCGCGAAAGCCTCTATATTTTTGTTTGACGTGAATGTTGATTTATTCTCAGTATTCAGCCGTCTGCACTGACTTTCTGTCAGCAGAACTGTCCTAAGTCAATAATTCCATCATCTCCAAGGTAATTATCGCCTGATTATTACCGAGCGAGATGGCGCAGTTATTAGCACGCTGGACTCTCATTCGGGAGGACGACGGTTCAAACCCGGGGGCGGCCATCCTGTTTAATGTTTTCCGTGATTTCCCTAAATCGCTTCAGGCAAATGCCGGGATGGTTCCTTTGAAAGGGCACGGCCGACTTCCATTCCCATCCTTTCCTTATCCGATGGAACCGATGATCTCACCGTTTGTTGTCCCCCCCCCCCCCCCCCCCCCCCCGCCCTCCAACCAACCAACCATCCTGATTATTACCGGCATCCGAGCCATTTTACGTTAATAGAATATACATAGGTATTCCTCCGCGCCAGGTTCGCAAGTGACAATCTGAGGCCTCCATTGGCCTTGACCGCCGTTTCACGGCGTCAATAACGTATTGAGCGAAAGTGATCGCAACCTGGAAGTGAAAATGCGCCGTATCACGTTTCGTAATTCGGCCCCTTATTACTGTCGCATCAAGGCCCGGCCGGCTGCGCCCACGAACAAGCGCGCGCCCACGAGGACAGTGGCTTTGACCCGCGGCGCAGCTCCGCTGACGACCCGTCGTAATGGCAGGCGGCGCAGTTTGCTGTCAGCGGCGCGGCGCGGTGACGCGCGCTTTGAATGGCGGGTGATTGAACGTGAAGGCGTCACCGGCGATGCTTCGAGGAACCTGTGCCGCGTCCGATGCGCTCGAGCAGCTCCATCTCTGTCGCGGTCGCCAGTTCTGGGAACGCGTTCTCTGTGACAAAGGACAGGCGGATGCAGGCCCGGTGACAGCGCCAGGTACCGCTCGTCACTAATTGTAATTAATACCGAGGACGCAATCAACGCTCGAGAGCCGCACGCACCAGTGATCGAAAATACGCGGCGTCGGCTTTGTATCGGAAGCCCTGTAATCCCCTTCCTCTGCAGCCGAAGTCGTCAACGTCTGCTAGCGGTGTTCTTGACGTAGCCGGTTCGAGTGCTGGTGATGCCAGGTTTAAAATACCGAGTCCAAGAATTATTTATTTATTTAATCGTATGGTGATTTTATACAATATACAGTTGATACAAGGCAAGTGATTTTATTCAATATACATACGATATAAGACAAGATTAAACCTTGAAGTCTGTGTTTTTCAACCAATTAATTAAGCTGGGTGTGAGAGTGAACAAGTCGTCGGGAATTCCAGAGTATGAATGAAGTGGTCAGCGTTGGACTAAATGTTCAATAGTCCGCTCTTCTTGATTACATTCACACATTGGTGTACTGATCCAGCCCCATTTGTACCTGAAGTAGCTACAACTACCATGTCCAGTCCTTAACCTGTTGAGGCGGCACCAGAGGTTCCTCGGAAGGTCAAAACCTTTTGGCTTCTTTGTGAGATCAAGGTAATGGGCTCTTGTTCCCAATGTTTTTGTTGTCAATTCATGCTTCCAGCTTCCATTTAAATCAAAACCATCCGCGATGAGTTGTCCTGCAGTAACACTTGCTGGTCTTCTTGATCGCAATCGTTACTGTTGCGGATGACAGAATTCCTGGTGCAGTGGTAGAGAGGGTGATGCAGACATTTATACAGGTGATATACAACATGTCCAGAGTCCAAGAATGGCAACGGTTTACATATGCTCAAAACCTGGCATGGGCTTCAGTGACAAACGCTATTAATAGTATCCACAATGGATCCCTGTCTCGAAATCTGGAAGAAAATCTGGATACTTTGGTCGTATGTATACTTGCCGATCTCACTAACAGATGAAGAGACAGAGAAATTATATGAGGATATTGAATGGGTGATTCAGTACATAAATCGAGTTGAAAATCTAGTAGCTGTGGGGGGCTGGAATGCAGTTGTCGGGGAAGGAGTAGAAGAAAGTGGTACGGGGGAATATGGGCTTGGTATTAGAAATCAGAGTGTAAGGTGTCAGGCAAATCCAACACCTTCGATGAAAAACCTGAAATGATAGGCAAATCCAGTAGCATCTCACATAGCTCCGAATAAATCGTGACATTAAATTAACCAAAGTAATACGAGTAATGAATGAGCAAATGGAAAACCACAGACTAATACAAGAATGCCTAAATGCATGTCATACCTTCCCACCGTGAGACAGACGCAGTTCCTAGGGGAGAAACGAGAACAGAAGCCGAGAGCAGAACCGTGTTAAGCTGGAAGGCCCTACGATAAGGGACGGATGGACACCCACGTCGCCAGCTAACCGCTAGGACACCACCCGCAAGTTTTAGCCTGAGACTTTTTCGCGTCTCTGTTACGTCAAGACCACTGTAAGTAGGCTGTTTAGGTTTTTTTATTGGTAACGCCACCTCTGTATGAAAATCACTGGCTGTGCTGTGTGCAGTCTGTGGCTGCTTTGCATTGTTGTAATACTCGCCATTGTAGTGTTAGGCAGCTGGCTGTGAACAGCGCGTAGCGTTGCGCAGTTGGAGGTGAGCCGCCAGCAGTGGTGGATGTGGGGAGAGAGATGGCGGAGTTTTGAAATTTGTCATGAACTGCTATATATATTATGACTATTGAGGTAAATACATTGGTTGTTCTCTATCAAAATCTTTCATTTGCTAACTATGCCTATCAGTAGTTAGTGCCTTCAGTACTTTGAATCTTTTATTTAGCTGGCAGTTGTGGCGCTTGCTGTATTGCAGTAGCTTGAGTAGCGAAGATTTTTGTGAGGTAAGTGATTTGTGAAAGGTATAGTTTAATGTTAGTCAGGGCCCATTCTTTTGTAGGGATTATTGAAAGTCAGATTGCGTTGCGCTAACAAAATATTGTGTGTCAGCTTAAGCACAGTCGTGTAAAAGTTTTCAAAGGGGATGTTTCATATGTCGACCCTTAGCCGAGGATACCTCACTGGAATCTTCTGATTTTTTTTCTTGTAGTTTGTGTAATTAGTGTAGCTTTTGTTTATTGCTAGCGCGTAATTGTAGAGAAAATCCCCTTTGTAGTTGCAGTCTTTCATTGTTGTACAGTAAAACAGTTGTGGCATGCATGTAGATTTGCACCAAGTATTTCGCAGCTGCAATTAACTAGATATTATTTTCAGTGTTATGTTAATGTGTTCTCTTATTTTTGCTCTTCAAATTGTGTTTTTCTGTGTTGCCGTGTGAAATACTGTGACAATAATGGCGTGTGAAAAACGTAATACTAGGCTCCAAAGTAAACTGCGAAATGACAGTGAAAACGAAAGCAGTGTGTTAGCGCCACCGAGTCATGAATTAACTGATGTTCAAAGTAGTAATTTGGTAACTGTGCATAGGGAAATGGAGCGGGCTGCAAACAATGGCGTAGACAATGAAACAATTACTGAAGAGGGAAGCATTGTCGATCGATCGCTCGGCAACAGCTCGCCTCAGGAATCGGGAATGACAGGACACAATTTTGCAAATATTGTAGACTCAGGTTTTGGGTTCTCACCGTTTTCTCAAATGAGTCAAGACACATTTTCCACTTGTCAAAATGTGAATGTTGCCGGTGCAAATTCACTGCCGAAAAGCACTGAGGAACATGTTTCAGACACCAGTGCATTGTTATTACAATTAATGCAACAAATGGGACAAAGGCTACAAAAGTTAGACACAACGCTTGAACAAAATCAGAAACAAATGGGACAAAATCTTCAAAAGTTAGACACAATGGAACAAAATCTTCAAAAGTTAGACACAATGGAACAAAATCTTCAAAAGTTAGACACAATGGAACAAAATCAGAGACAAACACAGCAAAAGCTTCAAAAGTTAGACACAATGGAACAAAATCAGAGACAAACACAGCAAAAGCTTCAAAAGTTAGACACAATGGAACAGCACCAGAGACAAACACAGCAACAGTTAGACGCAATGGAACAAAATCTTCACACCACCCTTGAACAAACACGTGAAGATTTAACTACTGAGTTGCATAACATCGAATCGAAATGTCAAAAAGTTTGTAATGACGTAAAAACACAAATTTGTGAGCATTTCCAACCTATTTTTTCGCGTCATGAAAATGCATTACAGAATCACGAAGCAGCCATAAAAGAATTGAAAACTATTGTTCATGAAAATCATGAGACCTTGCAAGCTAAATTTGACTCAGTTGCATCTACCGATTTGGTTACGCAACTTGCAAAAACTCAGGAAAACTTAAAGGACACAGTAGATACTCTGAAACTTGGTTCAGAAACACACACTGAGGAAATGTGTTCACTATCGGAGAAAGTAGCCGAACTTTCGGATCAGGTCACTAACTTATCTACAAAGGTAGATGATGATCTGAATGACACAAGACCCGTAGCCTTCACTGACACAGAAGAGTATGAACAAATTAGGAAATTCAAACAAAATCAGAATCAAATAAATACGCAACACCAAAGAGAAATCCGGGAAGTACAAGATCAGCTGACACAGTTAATACAAGAATTACGTATTTCAGAGGACACTCGCGCCCCAATACAGGAAGAGGGACACAAAATAATAACACAGGGCATTTCGGAAGTTATGAAAGAAATTGGCAATGTGCACAGAATTTTGAGATGGAACGGCCGACACGACCTAACAATGACCGATATGCGACTCGCCGACATGATGATTTTGACTATAAGCTGTTCATTACTACACGTAAATTCAAAACATTTAAGAATTCTGCCAACGACATTCATCCACAAGCATGGCTCCATCAATTCTCTCATTGTTTTCCTCCCAACTGGTCGTTAGAACACAGATTAGAATTTATGTGTGGTTACTTAGAGAATGAACCAGCTGTAAGAATGCGATCGGTCATTCACGATTGTCACAGTGAAGGAGAGTTTTACCATGCCTTCCTCTCAGCATATTGGTCTCAAGCCACACAAGACCGAGTAAAACATAGCATCATAATGATGAAACATTTCAAACAATCTGAATTTTCCAGTCTTGTCAAATATTTTGAAGACATGTTGCATAAGAATCAGTATCTTTCAAACCCATACAGCCCCTCAGAACTCATCCGCATTTGCTTAATCAAACTGCCTGAACATTTACGACATATTATTTTGGCAGGACGTTGCAAAGACGACACTGAAGCATTTCAGGGACTCTTACAAGAATTAGAAATTGACACTGACAATCGCGGAACGCGAAACCAGGAACACAACAATTACAGGTCACATCCGTCGCAATTCCGCGATGAAAGAAGTAATAACTGGACACGACAAGGCTATTCTCACAACACAAATCGTGGCCAAAACAGACACCACCCGTATGACAACCGTTGGCAGAGTAGTAATAATTACAGGGAAAGATCACCTCTCCGCGGTAATGACTATCACAGAGACAATCAGAGAAACAGACAATATGGGAACCAAAATAAATATTATCAAGGGAGACAGAATAACTTTAGACGCAACGGTCCAGCGCGCAGTTACGATTCAGGGAGAAGTTCTCCACCACGTGACCGACAAGAAAGAAACTATGGAATCTACCGACATGACGACAGGCGATACGATCGTAACGACAGACCTGAATTGCATCAGAACTGACGGGATTTAAACAGGGCAGGGCCCTCTCGACAAGGCGAATTTGTAGAAGTTAGGTCCCCAAACCCCAATAATGAAGCGCGCCAACAAAGAGACAATAGGCAATGACTCATACCGCTGGCAGCCACAAAACGTGCGTATGAAACTAACGACGCAGCTGCCATAGCTAGTAATTACGTAAAAATGGAAGACATTAGGGACATCTTACTCCAAGAACATGACGTAAAACATAACAACATTGCATATCCTGTGATTCACATTACAGTAAATGACGTAAAATTTACGGCAGTACTTGACTCTGGCAGTCCCATTTCAGTAATTAGTGAAACAGCCTTTAGCAAATGCAACAAATCGAACGATTGCCCCACACTTCCGTTACGTAAGATTAAATTACAAGGTGCAATCTTTGGAAAAAGTGTAGATGTACGCCAACAAACCTACTTAGAATTCTTTTGTCAAAGCCACAGCTTCTCTATGAACTTTCTTATTGTTCCATTATTGCCGTCGGAAATTATACTGGGAGTAGACTTTTTGAATGAATACAAAGCAATCTTAAGCTTTCACGATGCTGAAATAAGTTTAGAAAAAGAAGGTATGTCAGTAGCTTTGAATTTTGAAGATTGGCTCTCAAACCATGACGAAGAAATTAATCGGCTTTACCTCGTGTTAGACAAAAGTTCGGAATTTTCGACGGAACTTGACACTAACATTCACTCTGCAGGGGTGATATCGACGGCGCATTTGATACTAATGAGTTAATTCAGAATAAAATTCAAACAATTGAAAATTGTAATGACAATGATAAGCAAGACCTTTTTGAGATTTTACAAGCACATTCCACAGTTTTTACTCACAAAACAGGAACAATCAAGGGATTTCAATACCAATTTCGTGTTCGTGAGCATACTAAATTTTGTGTTAGACCATACGTAATTCCGGCGCATTATAGGGACCGTGTTAGAACAGAAGTACAATCTATGCTTGACGAGGGCATTATTGAGCCTGCAGTAAGCTCATACAACAATCCATTACATGTTGTTGAGAAGAAAAATGGATCGATCAGGCTTGTCTTAGATTCGAGACAAATCAATACTATCATTATTCCTGAAACAGACAGGCCGCAAACGTTGGAAGAACTTCTTCAAAATTTTAATGGTGTAAACGTGTTGTCTTCCATTGATCTCAGATCCAGCTTTTATCAGATCGAACTTCATCCAGAATGTAGAAAATACACAGCTATCCTTTGTTTCGGCGTTTGTTATCAGTTTCGGAAACTTCCTTTTGGTTTGAACATTTCTTCAGCAGCATTCATTCGCGGGCTAAATTCCATATTACCTGAGTTCTTAAAACGTCACATCACCTTATATGTGGACGATATTCTAATAGCAGAAGCTTCATGGGAATAACATAATCGCGTCCTCAACAGTTTGTTACGTATTTTGGCAGAATCCGGAATTACAGTTAACTTGGAAAAGTCTGAATTCGGTAGGTCAAAGGTGAGGTTTTTGGGACATATTATTTCTTCTGAAGGCATTCAGCCGGATCCTGAAAAGTTAGAAGCAATAAGAGCCATTCCAGTTCCATCCACAAAACGACAAGTCCGCAGTTTTGTAGGTCTCGTAAATTTTTACCGTCGTTTTCTGAATATGCAAATTCTTGTTACACCAAAACTTTGTTCTCTCACTGGAAAAAATACTATTTGGAACTGGGACGAACAAGCACAGTTGGAATTCAATTCTTTGAAAGAAGCGTTACTTCACGCGCCAATACTAGCTCATCCAGATCTGTCACAAGATTTCTGCCTTAGCACGGATTCTTCTAAAGTCGGTCTTGGTGCCCATTTATTTCAAGAAGCCACAGAAAATGACACTACTGTTCAGAAAACCATTGCTTTTGCTAGCCGAGTGCTAACAAAATCTGAAAAAAATTATTCCGTTACTGAATTAGAAGCTTTAGCTATCGTTTGGGCATTTAACAAATTCCGTTTCTTTCTTTCTGGTAAGCACGTAAAAGTATACAGTGATCATCGTGCATTACAATTTCTTATGTCTTCAAAATTAAATCATGACAGGTTAAAACGTTGGGCATTGTTTCTGCAAGAATTCCACTTCACAATAGTCTACATTCCCGGCAAGGAGAACATTGTTGCGGACGCACTGTCACGCGCACCGGCTGGGCTTGAGAAAAGTAACACAGAAGGCAACCTCGAGAAAAATTTCAGTATTCTTTACATTCAGAAAGTCGCCTTTGAAAACTTCATCACCACATCTTTGAAGGACATTGCTCATGAACAAGATAAAGATCCGATTTGGAAAGACATCAAGAGCAAATGGCATGAAAAGACACACACACAGATTCGGCATTATTACCTGGTTAGAAACAACATACTGTTCAAACGCTGCACTGTTGATGACAAGCTATGGGTGCTTTGCATTCCTGACGATTTTGTTAATAAGCTCATTTGGTACATTCATTTCAGCTATGCACATTTTGGCCCACGAAAATGTTATCATATTCTTCGAACGACTTGTTATTTTAACAATATGGAAAAGAGAATTCGAAGAGTCTTGTCTATTTGTAAACTTTGTCAAAAGGCGAAACCATCTACTGTCTCACATCGTGCTCCGTTGTTTCCTATTATTCCTTCTAAATTAAAAGAATTTGCTGCTGTTGATCTCTTGGGACCGCTTGTCAGAACATCTAATGGATTTTCGTACGTTCTAGTCGCTGTTGAACTTACTTCAAAATTTGTTTCTTTCACTCCGTTACGTAAAGCCACTGGACGGTCTGTATCCAACGCCTTTGTTAAAAATTTCTTACGTGAAGTTGGACACGTTAGTAAAGTCATTTCAGATAACGGACCGCAATTCAGATCTGCTGTTTGGTCACGCATGCTTCGCAACCATAAAATCAAACCTGTTTTTATTTCACTGTACTCACCACATTGTAACCCCTCCGAACGGATTATGAAAGAAATCAATAAGCTTTGCAGACTTTATTGTCACAGAAAGCATCAGCATTGGGACAAATATTTACACTTATTTCAAAACGTGCTGAATGAAATGCCTCGTGATTCCACTGCTTTACCACCTACTCTTGTACTAAAGAATGAAGAACCACCGAACAGAATCAGAGAGCTTGTACCTTTACCGAATACACATAAACTTCGACACAAAGACATAATTGATTTGGCTCTTAAAAATATAAAATCTGCAGCAGACAAAAGGAGAAAACTACACGGTAAAGCAAATGCAAAGAAATTGTATATTGGCCAGAAAGTTCTCATTAAAGCTCATTCATTGTCACATAAGAAGAAACACTTGAGTCACAAATTCTTTCTAGTTTACAATGGACCTTACAGAATCCGACGTATACCACATGATAATTGCGTTGAAGTTGAAACTCTGCGTACTAGGAAGAGTAAAGATTTCCACCACATTTCACATGTAAAACCGTTTATTGAAAGATAATCTGCTTTTTAACTTTGTCTTTGCCATAAAACTTTTCACTTCACATTTCTAGTATGCTTTGTCAGACTTAGAATCTGTTAACATACAACAATGTTTGAAGTTAAATATCCAATCAACAACCAAGAGAACTTATTTAAACAGAAATTACGAATGCATTGTTATTGTGAACAGACGACACAGTGTTATTGTGTGTGTGCATTCTTGCTTGTTTGTTGCACGATTACGTAACGACTATAAGGCTCACATACTTAGAACATTTACCAGTACTGTTAATGAGATTTTAATGCAACATTTTGGTTTATTTGAAAATACATTCTGAAATTAAAGTGCTTTCTGAGAGACACCAGATGACACAGAGGTTAGTTTATGTGACAGCTACACGATTTTATCACGACGCTACTAATGAGTGACAATTTACAATGTTGCTTTTGCGGTGTATCTGTTTTATATCTGCACAGTTTTCTGAATTCTTCTGGAAAGAAAAACATGTTTTAGTAGTAACTTTTGTGGTATAGCAACAACGAGACAGCCTTTTTCGTGGCACAACAATACGTTACAGTATAGTACTTTCTTAATCACAACAATAAGCGTAATAACTACGATGTCTATACACAAAGCATTTCACTTTTGTTTATCATGAGGTAAGTACATTGACTTCTGCAGAACTTAGCTTTCGGAGGACGATAACTACGAGACTTCCACAGAGGTTATCTTACAACATGACGCACAGTCTAGCGCTACAGTACATGTATTTGAGTGATTAATTTCGCACTTAAAACATTTATTTTTTTAAAGATATTTGAAGTGCAATGATACAAGGGTTTTCCGTGATACATTTCATTCCATTGCTGTAATCTGTAACACCTGAGGGTATAATTACATTAATCCTCAGGGGGGTGCACGCCTACTTTGTGTACCATGTGTTTGGCAAGCACAAGGAGCCCTAGCTATTATGGTATTTGCTTATACAACTTTACACATCGGTACCATATTTCTCTAACACATAAATTACACAGCTATCTGATTATTTAACAAAAAAACAAACTTTTTTTACTACATTAGTGACAGATGTTTACGTAATTACACAGTTGAATAACTTCACACTTATGAATTTGCATTTTGTCAGTACTTTGTGAGCTGCTCATATTTTTTCGGAGCCATTGTGGTACTATGAGAGCTTTGAATGATGTATTTGGTATGGGATCATGATTTTAAAGTACGTTTGAGGCAGATGACACTTTTGACATGAGCAGAGAATTTTTTTAGGTTTTGAAATTATTGGAGGAAGCTACGAAGATTTTGAGATTTGACTGAGGTGTTATGATGTTATTTTTACGACGACGATGTGTATTATGCTGTTGCGGTATGTTTATGATCAATAAGATGATGCTATATAAGGAATGTGATTACGTGTTTATATGTATATGAATAATGAATAGAAGGTAGGGACTCTGACTGGTGAAAAAGGATGTTTTAAACCGAGAATCGTACTTTAAGAGTTATGAAATGTGTGTAAATGCGTGAATGTATCACAATGCTGGCGAAAATTTTTTGGACACTGTTATATTCATACGATTTTGTTTCTACAGATTTGTAACGCAAATTCTTGACCTATGAAATTTTTATATGAGACTGTCGCTGTAGCGAAAACTGCTGTCGTAAATATTTCGTTAAGAAAGGTAAGTGACCGTGAAGTAATTCGTTGTGAGCGGCCAGGTGTGTCAGACGCCTGGAGAAAAAGCCATTATTGCGAGCCCTTTTCAGCGGCACAGGTAGAAAAAAAAGGGAGGCCATTATCCTCGCTATTGACGTTCCTTTGTAGAGAGCATCGCAAAAACGACACGGTCGAACTTGAAAACATATGTTGACACTGTGGAGCTCTTAATTTATGATATTTACAGAAATGCCTAATGAAATGACGAGAAATATTTTTACATCTGCACACCTGATTATCACAAGCGTCTTTCTACGAGAGTTGAGAGAATGTCGACTAACTTATGAAATGTCACATGACTATTGAATGATATTTTTATGATTTGGTTTGCGTAATTGCTTATTTCATTTGATATCTAGTTTCTAGCTGCACTGCAGCATTGGTTAAAATAAAATTTTATAGATGTACTAATATAAATATTTTCTGTCTACAGATAGAGTAAATAATAATTTTTTTAAAAAAAATGAGGGAGCACAAAAAGACATTTACCTTCACAGGAACTGCAATCATAGTTTTCTTTTCAAGTACTTGTTAATTTCTTTTGTAGAATAAATTGTGATGCATCCCTCTAGTGTTAAGATGTGACATAGGTATTAGACATGGCCATTTTTAGTGTAGTACTTTTTCTGCTTGAACTTTGTCATATTTAGGTATAAGTTATGCTGTTTGCCAGGCATAGTGCTACTGAATTTTCATTTGTGTTACTCTGCTAAGCCAGATTTATTTTTCTTGTTTGCTGCACATTGCCTTATATTAGTCGTAATATTGCAATTGCTTCGCTAATTTCTAAAATGCTGCTTCCTTTGCAAATCCGCACTTTTTTGTCATTGCTGTTTGCGTTAATTGTTTTATGTGCTGCTGCATTGCCTCGTCCCTTAGTTTAGCATCTGAGCTCAGTAGATTTAAGTTAGCCTAAGAGGGGGTAGACTATATAAGAAATTAGTTGTGATGAATGGAAAGAAATGCATTGAAGGTATATGAAAACGTTTTGGGCCAAAATGAGTATTGTACAATGATCCGTAATTATTTTGAAAGAAATATGAGCAGAGTAGAGAAAGCAGGTATTGATAGGACTTTTTGGAAGTAATGAGGAATGAAGGGAGATCTCCGAGAAGTAAAGAAAGTTTTGTTTGCAAAATACTGCAGTAAAAGAAACCCTGTCCTTTCCTTGTGTTATCCCACTATGTGTTTGTGTACCCATGTGTATTTGTTTTCTTCCTGTCTCTGTGTACTGTTTCATAGAATTTTTTTTCTCTTCTAATACTAAGCTACATTCACTATGATGAGGAATACTGTTATCCTCAAATATAATTTGCATTAATAATATGTTATTTTCTTTGTAAAGATGTTTAGACATTATTTATTCTGTTTTGTTTTAATGCTCATGTGTGAAGTTGATGTTTCAAAATTTATTCTGATCTTTATGCATGTACTTATGTCATTATTTTTGTAACACTGATGTATATGTTTATTTCTATTCTATTGTAAAACCTGTACTACAAATGTTATCTGTATTGTTATGTTCTTTAATGATGTACACTCCTGGAAATGGAAAAAAGAACACATTGACACCGGTGTGTCAGACCCACCATACTTGCTCCGGACACTGCGAGAGGGCTGTACAAGCAATGATCACACGCACGGCACAGCGGACACATCAGGAACTGCGGTGTTGGCCGTCGAATGGCGCTAGCTGCGCAGCATTTGTGCACCGCCGCCGTCAGTGTCAGCCAGTTTGCCGTGGCATACGGAGCTCCATCGCAGTCTTTAACACTGGTAGCATGCCGCGACAGCGTGGACGTGAACCGTATGTGCAGTTGACGGACTTTGAGCGAGGGCGTATAGTGGGCAAGCGGGAGGCCGGGTGGACGTACCGCCGAATTGCTCAACACGTGGGGTGGGAGGTCTCCACAGTACATCGATGTTGTCGCCAGTGGTCGGCGGAAGGTGCACGTGCCCGTCGACCTGGGACCGGACCGCAGCGACGCACGGATGCACGCCAAGACCGTAGGATCCTACGCAGTGCCGTAGGGGACCGCACCGCCACTCCCCAGCAAATTAGGGACACTGTTGCTCCTGGGGTATCGGCGAGGACCATTCGCAACCGTCTCCATGAAGCTGGGCTACGGTCCCGCACACCGTTAGGCCGTCTTCCGCTCACGCCCCAACATCGTGCAGCCCGCCTCCAGTGGTGTCGTGACAGGCGTGAATGGAGGGACGAATGGAGACGTGTCGTCTTCAGCGATGAGAGTCGCTTCTGCCTTGGTGCCAATGATGGTCGTATGCGTGTTTGGCGCCATGCAGGTGAGCGCCACAATCAGGACTGCATACGACCGAGGCACACAGGGCCAACACCCGGCATCATGGTGTGGGGAGCGATCTCCTACACTGGCCGTACACCACTGGTGATCGTCGAGGGGACACTGAATAGTGCACGGTACATCCAAACCGTCATCGAACCCATCGTTCTACCATTCCTAGACCGGCAAGGGAACTTGCTGTTCCAACAGGACAATGCACGTCCGCATGTATCCCGTGCCACCCAACGTGCTCTAGAAGGTGTAAGTCAACTACCCTGGCCAGCAAGATCTCCGGATCTGTCCCCCATTGAGCATGTTTGGGACTGGATGAAGCGTCGTCTCACGCGGTCTGCAAGTCCAGCACGAACGCTGGTCCAACTGAGGCGCCAGGTGGAAATGGCATGGCAAGCCGTTCCACAGGACTACATCCAGCATCTGTACGATCGTCTCCATGGGAGAATAGCAGCCTGCATTGCTGCGAAAGGTGGATACACACTGTACTAGTGCCGACATTGTGCATGCTCTGTTGCCTGTGTCTATGTGCCTGTGGTTCTGTCAGTGTGATCATGTGATGTATCTGACCCCAGGAATGTGTCAATAAAGTTTCCCCTTCCTGGGACAATGAATTCACGGTGTTCTTCTTTCAATTTCCAGGAGTGTATTTTGTACCTTTGTAATTGTATTCGTCTGTTATAAAATTGTAATTGACACCAGGTCATCAAATTAAGTAACTTGTAAGTGACATTTCACTGCACACGTTTCTATTGGTCATAGTATATGGACAATATGTGAGAAGTAGGAACTGTTAGTGTTTGCACGTGTGTTAATAATTCAGCAAGGGACTGGTTAACAACATTGCTGGTTCTCAGGACAATTCAAAAACTTTGTGAGTGCACAAGTGGTGGTTTATGGACTTGCTATATTGTCCGCAAGACTCTTCAATGGTGATTGTGCACCTGCACAGTCACAACAGATGGCTGCTGGCCATCTCTACAAGGACTTCAGTGGGTCTGCATCTTTGGTGGCCCACCAATACCGTAATCTCTACCAGGACTACAGTGGGTCTGCTCTGTGATGACCTACCCACCAATACTCTTCAAAACTTCGACTGACTCCGCTGTGGGTTTGCTCTGTTGTGGCCCATGACCTGTCTGCATGTCGAGAGTCAGCACTGTCTTTCCGTTGGAAGGACAACGATACTTCTTCAAGACTGCATGGAAATCCACTACTTCCGTGTGCATTTTCTTTTACTGCTCAGACTTTGAGAAAAAAAACTGTAATTACTATTATGATGAATGATCAGGACTATCTTTATTGACTGTGAGAAAATTTTAGCTTTTGACCAACATTGTATCAATAAGTGTGTGCATTTGATTTCTTTGTTATTGTAATTACGATTATGAAAAATTTTAACAAATATGTATCGGCCAGTGCCCAAAAAAAATTTGTAAAATTTTTTGTGGGTAGCATGGGGGCTATGTAAGTAGGCTGTTTAGGTTTTTTTATTGGTAACGCCACCTCTGTATGAAAATCACTGGCTGTGCTGTGTGCAGTCTGTGGCTGCTTTGCATTGTTGTAATACTCGCCATTGTAGTGTTAGGCAGCTGGCTGTGAACAGCGCGTAGCGTTGCGCAGTTGGAGGTGAGCCGCCAGCAGTGGTGGATGTGGGGAGAGAGATGGCAGAGTTTTGAAATTTGTCATGAACTGCTATATATATTATGACTATTGAGGTAAATACATTGGTTGTTCTCTATCAAAATCTTTCATTTGCTAACTATGCCTATCAGTAGTTAGTGCCTTCAGTACTTTGAATCTTTTATTTAGCTGGCAGTTGTGGCGCTCGCTGTATTGCAGTAGCTTGAGTAGTGAAGATTTTTGTGAGGTAAGTGATTTGTGAAAGGTATAGTTTAATGTTAGTCAGGGCCCATTCTTTTGTAGGGATTATTGAAAGTCAGATTGCGTTGCGCTAACAAAATATTGTGTGTCAGCTTAAGCACAGTCGTGTAAAATTTTTCAAAGGGGATGTTTCACCACCACCCAGCCAATGTAAAAGCTAGAGCCCTCCAGAAAAACAGTATAGATCTTACGATAACACAAAAAGGACTACACCACCCGCAAGTTTTAGCGTGAGACTTTTTCGCGTCTCTGTTACGTTGCAAACTTTAAAAACATTGCCCCACCACGAAAAGTATAACGTTTCTCATTGGATAGACACAATTTTTGTAGGCGGAGCTTAAGGTTAACATTGAGACCCTGACTGGTCAGATGAAAACACAGCCAGATAGTTTATTTTAAACTAACTTCGGTAAATTGTAGTAAGGAGAAGTTAGAAAGAGTTCCTTCCGAGACGGCGAGGTGAGTGGAGCTGTGCTCCCCGCCGCCCCCAGACGAACACCGACAAGGTAATGAACGCACGCGATGCCGCATTTTTGAGTGCATAAGGCTTCACTCAGAACTGCAGAAGTCTCATCTGTTACAGCCCCTTTTTGCGTAATACTAGTGTCGATCGTCAATTAAAGCTCATGGTGTTCACATTTGCCACTTGAAGTAAAAATCTGAAACGTGATAGTTTTTCTGTTATATATTTATTGAGAAGCCACATCAGCCACTGTAATTTACGACAAGTTAGATAAGTAATTAAAGATAATTGAGGGTCACTGTAGACCATTTTGATAGTTTTCTCTTTTATGAGACTTAATTTAATCCTAGATTATAGATGTGATATGGTATAGGTCATCCTTCGATCCATTGTAGAACTTGGAAACCCATTCAGGGAATATTCGTTCACATTTTTGTTGAACGCAGTTGGTTTTTACCATCCTGTATTAAAACATTTCGTTTGATCAATAGTGCAATTTATAAACAATGTTTTGTGAGTAGAATAAAATTTCCAATGGTAATCTGCTTTTTCGACATTATTTTACCAGCTAACTAAAAATAGGAAAGCCTTGAACCCCTTCCACTAAATTTAATTAGTATCAAGATTCTTTTACAGGGAGTGCAGTGGAGCTGACGCTGAAATCATTAAGTATTTGGTTATATCATCGCTAGTCTCACTGACCTCTTCTGAATTCTACATGTCATGTGTGGTCGGGCGTCTCCTTACCAGCAACAGGTCCCAGGTTCAAACTAGTCAATTCCCTAAAAAAAACATGCTCAGAGCGTCATTGCGCGAAAGTGGTAGGGAGACACGATATAGAACAAACAGACACCATGCAGAATGTTTAGAAAATGGCGACCCTGCCAGGATGGTAAAATACCATGATTGAAGGTCGACCACATGCCTCATTAGGTCAGAAAAATATCCTGTTAAAAAATTTTCATAGTAAAAAAATTTTTTTTCCTAAATTTATACACAGTCGAAAACAGTAGCTGCAGCGATAGATAGTAAAAGTATTAAAAAGAAAGTGAGTCTGGCAGAGACAATAGCATAATTAAGTTATGAATTTTAATATTGTTAGAATTAAGTTTTCCCTCCAATGCAATCGCACAGGTGGCGGATACATCGTTGACAAGTTGGTTCTGACCCAACAAGTAAGTGAATGGATTGTCATTCTTGGTAGTGTCAAGTCGTGTGAACGAAAAGTTTATGAAACGCGTGAGATCGTATGAGCGCATGTTGACGCGAAGTAGGGCGCGTGAATTGCTTTTAAAACAGAAAATAAGGGATTCGGAAAGATTATCAATGGCAGATCGAGACCTTGACCGAATTGAGGCAGAGACCCAGGATGAAAATGGACAGAGAATAGAGGACAGTACAACAGACGATGCAGTATCGCGAGAAATAGGACGTATAACGCACCATAACGAGGATAATGTACGTCAAGGCATAGAAAATGTAAGTCAGCATACAACAGAGGAGCAGGAAAGTAGAGAGACAGTCGATGAGGATTCTAACTTGCGTCTTGAATACGTAGAACCCATAGTACAAGTAATCAGAGCTCCCTCACCACAGAGTACAAGGAATGCGAGCAGAAACGTGTCACAGCACAGTTCAATGCAATCGGTTGCAAACCAACAATTGGGAGAAAACACAGAGCGTAGGACTTCAAAAGAAAACGCAATAGGACCCACCAATCTGGCAGAATTATTACAATTAATGACGGAAAACAATACAAGACAAAATAAAGAATTTGTGAAACAAATTAAAATTCAGAATGCAGAAATGACGAAACAAAATGCAGAAACGACGATACAAATTGCAGAAACGACGAGACAAATGCGTGAGATTAAAGAACAAAACAAAAAAATTCAGTTACACCTAAATCATATTGAAGACGAGGCAAAAGAATCTCGAGAAGTGATAGTAAACTTAATAACAGCTCACAATCAATTGAGAACAGACATTGACAAGGTACAAGCAGACGTACAAACATTGCGTTATGACATTCAGGACGAGATCAAAACATTACGTAACAACACCCAGGGAGAAGTCAAGAAACTAAAGAAGCAGATAAACGAAATTACTAGACAAGCAGCAGGTACAGCGCGTGAAATTGTTGAAAACAGTGTGTTACACAAACGTATCACGAAAGCAGCGCTGAAAAGATATGATAACCGCATAGTCAAAATAGAAACGCAAACGAAGCGACAATTTTAGAAATTGCGAACAGAGTTGTTGCAAACCATTGAAGAGCGTAGTGAACAGGATCGAACAAGCACAGAGTCTGCAACCACATCCGTATCTGTAACAGCACCGGAAAAACAAGCAATTAACGAAGATACTACGCATTTGCGATTGCAATCATAGGCGGAAAGTAACATACGTGACAATGGAAAGCCAGGTCGCGAAGAGTACAGTGCAATGCATTCAGCTACACGTTCACAACCGATGGAAGAAAATTATTGCGTACCACTCCATCGATACTACGCAAGGGTAGGCGAAAGTTACAGTGTACAATATCCAATGGATCTACCACAACCGGAAAGAACGACGGGAGAAATGATCAGAAACAAAAGTGGTGAAGAATCGCGAATTTCATATGGAACTATGACGAAGTACGACAACGATCATTTCCTCACAATCAGAAAATTTCAACACTTTCGAGAAGGAAACTCATTACATCCACGAACTTTTATTGATCAATCCCGAGTAGGATTACCAGAACACTGGACGCTAGCACACAAATTAGACTTTATATGTGCACACATGTCAGGAACAGTCGCAGAAACCATGCAGAATGTTGCAGCGACATGCCGATCGTACGAAGATTTCAGAGAGAAGTTTCTCTCACGATATTGGTCCAGCGAAGCACAGAACTGAGTGAAGTACGAATTATTACAGAACACAAATTTTGAAAATTCAGGAGAGAAGAATCCCGTGAAATTTTTCGAATTAATGGTAAAGAAAACTCAATGATTAGATGTACCATACAGTGACGGAGAGTTGATTAAATTATGCGCGATGAAGCTACCATTGAAATACCAGCAATCATTAGTAGGTTGCGGAGGCAATGACGTCGAAGCATTTAAAGGTATTCTAAGGGAACTAGAGTTCATATTTTCGGAAGATGATGCAAGAAAAAGACGAAGCGCACTTGAAAACGAAAGCAAAAAGCAGTGAAATCCACAAGACACAGTACGAAGAAATTATAATTACGAACCATGTGATAACTTCGCACCAAGAAACGACAATAGATTTCAACAAAGAACAGGTTATGTATTTAGAGGAGAATATGGCAATAACTGTAATTCACCCAGGAATGGCAACAACTATTACAGAGGGAATAACGACAACCTGAACGGGTACTGGAGAACCAATAGACCGACGAACTATCAAGAAAGAAACCACTATCAACGAGCTGAACAAGAAAAGAGAATACAGATAGAAGAAGTGAAGAGAAGACCACCAAACCCCGATAAACGTTCGAATTGACAGCTAAGCGCCCATGCCACAGAGAATGACGCACCGACCCAGGACAATTGCAGCACCTTGAACAGAGAAGTAAAAAGCTTATCACGAGAAGAGAAGAAGGAAGAAACAAATCCGCAGGGAGCAGATGAAAACAAAGACAAGAAAATAACAATATCGTGTTGGGACGAAATTAATTGGGAGAATACTGACGAGGAAGATGAATTACCAGAGGCATGCACAACGAATGTAGGAGGAAAGGACGAAGTAATGACTATTGCAGAGCTATTTGAGATTGAAACCAGCGAATGCGAATTCAATGAGGATAATGCGCAGTCGACAGAAGTTGAAAATAAGTAACAAGTGGGCACACAACCCAACGTATATAATGAAGGAAGTTATGAAGTGATAATTAGAGCATTTAGATGCGATTATGTGGAAGTAGCGACAAAGAAGGAGAAGATAGACAAGGATGAGGAAAAAGTAGAGGATGTTGAAGAAAGCGTAAATGAAGGAAGAAATAGAGAAGAGGAAATAAAAGAGAGAGAAGTAGCAGTCGATGCTTATCCTACAGGAAGTTCGAATTCACAAGGGAAATTCCTAAAAAGACTCATGTATGATTCAGTGGAAGATTCGTTGATGCAAGAAGAAGAAGAACAGAACCAACCCTTTCAAATTCAACCAATTGTGAAGGCCATGGTAAAGCATATCCCAGTCAATATTGTAATTGATAGTGGAAGTGAACTGACTGCGATCTCAGAAAATCTATTCATGCAGTGTAATGCCAATGAGGAATTGCCAGTTCTGAAAACACGTAAGATTAAAGTAAGAGGTCCTATTAGAAACAATGCTGCGAAAGTTACGCCGGCCGCGGTGGTCTAGCGGTTCTGGCGCTGCAGTCCGGAACCGCGGGACTGCTACGGTCGCAGGTTCGAATCCTGCCTCGGGCATGGGTGTGTGTGATGTCCTTAGGTTAGTTAGGTTTAAGTAGTTTTAAGTTCTAGGGGACTTATGACCTAAGATGTTGAGTCCCATAGTGCTCAGAGCCATTTGAACCATTTTTTTGCGGAAGTTACGAGATAAACAAGGTTAACTCTTTCGTGCCAAGGTCAAAAGATCGAAGCCAACTTCGTGATTATACCTAGACTAACTGTAGATTTGATTATAGGTGCAGATTTTTTAAATGAGAGACGAGCGATAATGGATGTGGGGAAAGGTAGCGTACATTCAGAAATGTCACACTTCTCTTTGAGCAAAAGCTAAAATTAGAAGAAATACCAGTTATAAACAAACAATTAAGAATGACGCGAGATACAGAGGATGAAGAATTAGAATGGTATGCACAAAAGGGGTAATCACCTCAACTCATGTTAGAAGTCCATAAAGAAATCGACAAAAAATTGCAGAAGTTCAAGGTATTTCGGAACACAGTAAAAGAGAATTAGAGGGTATTTTACGAGATAAAGCAGAGGTATTTTTACCTAAGACTGGCAGTATTAAACACTTTCAGTATAAGTTTGAAGATTAGTTTTATTACTGGTAAATAATCAGCACAATATTTCAAGATTATGTTGCAGATAAGATCGTCAGGAGAAAGAAGAATGAGGAGAGAGGAAGGTGGGAAAAAGAAAGTAGTTTCAATAATAACACCAATAATACCATAGATTAAGGTGAAGGGATAAAGCGTAGATAGTCTAACAGCATGAAATACTAAAATGCTATACACCACGACACTACACAAAAAAAAAAAACGAATTTGAGGATTTCTTGTAGAAGTTAAGACTCAAAAGATCTTAGAATTGTAACATGGAAAGGGCGCCGAAATTTGTAAAGCTTTTAAAAAGGCGCAAAATAATGTAGGTACTAGACATATGTTAGATGAATATAAGTAAAACTTTTTGTAAGAACCATTGTAAAAACTCCAGCAAAGACCAGATGCAACGACCCACAAGTTGCAACGCGAGAAGTATCAAGAAAGAAAAGGACGTAATTAGCAAGACACGATTCCTACAAGGCAGAAGTGTCGAGAGAAGGGAAAAGACAGCGAGACCAACAGAAGGCCCTTGTAACTGAAGTGGGCAATAAATTTACCCGCTAGGCGGAACCCTGCTGGGATTGATCACCCTGCAGAGACGAGACGCCGAACGCCAAACGCCGGAAAGGTCTCCGAACGCCCCCACTCAGCGGAGTGAGCAAAAAAACGGCCCGACGAGAAGACCGCTTGGACAAGCCACCACTTGAAAAAAAAATATGTGTAAAAGTCACACTACCGCTATTAAAAAGCACGCTGATGCATGAAACTGAAGAAAAACGTCCACAAAGTAGAAATGACTTGTCCAAACCATTTATCAAACTGTTACTAGGAGGAGAACTTCAAAGCGACTAGTTATCAATAAATATTTCCATATCCTGCCCAGAGAAGAACCAAGAAGCAAGTAAGAAGCAGAGAAAAAGCAGGAAGAACAGAAGTTGAAGATTCGCAAGATTGAGACCAAGAAAGAAGATGGGTGAAGAACAGACGACATACCTTCCCAAATCCCTATCCTATTGTAAATTAGTCGTCTGCAAAGTATTTCAACGAAAAACGACCGCTTTCAGCGACACATAACGATGACTTTCACGCATACAAAGCCAGTAAACCACAAGATTCTGCACTCACAGCTCCATTCCATTATGGGACTTCCACAACAGCAACACACACTTGCAAAGCCAACAAGGAACGACGAACGAAGCTGTCCATCAAATACTTGCCCACATCCATCTCGCTCAAGTCCACCACCTTCGTGCAAAAACATTCGCCAACCTCATGCTTAAACATTTATAGGATTGTGTGAATGTGTGAAATCAAATTATGTGATGTAGGAATTGTGCAAAAGAAACGTGTGAAAAACTAAATAAGTTAAACACACCAGACAGCTAATAAACTACAAAATAACAGCCATTGACTATGGACTTAAGTAAAAAATAAACTATCGATAAAAATAAGTCATTAGTTCTGAAATAGACAGTATATAAAGAACAAAAGTAAGGCACAATAAACACTAAAACTATATGCCACTTATTTTCTCCTCATAAAAATAAAAGAATAACTATATTTTACTTATTTTCTCCTTATAAAAACAAAGAATAAAAAATTATCTTGTTGGATGTTTTCCCTTTTTTTTAACATTTGTACCATTTGT
Source organism: Schistocerca nitens (assembly GCF_023898315.1). Taxonomy (NCBI): domain Eukaryota; kingdom Metazoa; phylum Arthropoda; class Insecta; order Orthoptera; family Acrididae; genus Schistocerca; species Schistocerca nitens. Next base: position 243,340,451 of record NC_064615.1, on the reverse strand, counting down.
TAGGATAATATCTCAATACTTGTGTATGTATATTTCTTTGTCAAAGCAATTCTTGGAAATAATTCTTATTTGTTAGTGTAACAATGTTGAAATGAGTGTCTAGAAACAAAAACATTTTACTTGTACATGATACTTAGAAAACGTGTTAGGAACAGATTTTACTTAATTACTACACTTATAAAAAATATATTTCTAAGAAAATCGATGTGAAAGACTCTTCACTTTCGATAACAAACTTCTTAAAAAACAAACTTCACACTTAAATAAAGAAAGAAAATAATTAAAAATTAATAATAGCATAAAAATATTCTTCTCTTGTCATTTTTAATTATAATGTGGAAGAATATAAAAATATAAATTAGTAATACAAACTAGCATAGAACCAGAATAACATGGCTGAACAGTAGGCAACAAAATTTAGACAACAGAATAATTTTTGACTGACTTAGACAACGATTCAGACATTGCCTAACTTCAGTACAAAAATTAAGTTTGAAGGGTGGTGATATGTGAGGTGTCAGGCAAATCCAACACGTTCCATGAAAACCCTGACATGATAAGCAAATCCAGTAGTATGTCACATAGCTCCGAATAAATCGTGACATTAAATTAACCAAAGTAATACGAGTAATGAGTGAGCAAATGGAATACCACAGACTAACACAAGAATGCCTAAATGCATGTCATACCTTCCCACCATGAGACAGACACAGTTCTGAGGGGAGAAACGAGAACACAAGCCGAGAGCAGAACCGTGTTAAGCTGGAAGGCCCTACGAAAAGGGACGGACGGACACCCACGTTGCCAGCTAACCGCTAGGACACCACCCGCAAGTTTTAGCGTGAGACTTTTTCGCGTCTCTCTTACGTTAGGACCACCCCCCAGCCCATGTTAAAAGGTAGAGCCCTCCAAAAGAACAGTATAGATGTTACGATAACACTAAAGGACCACACCAGCTGCAAGTTTTAGCGTGAGACTTTTTTGCGTCTCTGTTATGTTGCAAACTTTAAAAACATTGCCCCACCACGAAAAGTATAACGTTTCTCATTGGATGGACAGAATTTTTGTAGGCGGAGCTTAAGGTTAACATTGAGACCCTGACTGGTCAGATGAAAACAAAGCCAGATAGATTTTTTTTAAACTAACTTCGGTAAATTGTAGTAAGGAGAAGTTAGAAAGAGTTCCTTCCGAGACGGCGAGGTGAGCGGAGCTGTGGTCTCCGCCACCCCATGACGAACACCGACAAGGTAATGAATGCAAGCGATGCCGCATTTTTGAGTGCATAAGGCTTCACTCAGAACTGCAGAAGTCTCATCTGTCACATCCCCTTTTTGCGTAATACTAGTGTCGATCGTCAATTAAAGCTCATGGTGTTCACATTTGCCACTTGAAGTAAAAATCTGAAACGCGATGATTTTTCTGTTATATAGTTATTGAGAAGCCACATCAGCCACTGTAATTTACGACAAGTTAGATAAGTAATTAAAGATAATTGAGGGTCACTGTAGACCATTTTGATAGTTTTCTCTTTTATGAAACTTAATTTAATCCTAGATTATAGATGTGATATGGTATAGGTCATCCTTCGATCCATTGTAGAACTTGGAAACCCATTCAGGGAATATTCGTTCACATTTTTGTTGAACTCAGTTGGTTTTTACCATCCTGTATTAAAACATTTCCTTTTATCAATAGTGCAATTTATAAACAATGTTTTGTGAGTAGAATAAAACTTCCAATGGTAAACTGCTTTTTCGACGTTATTTTACGAGCTAACTAAAAATAGGAAAGCCTTGAATCCCTTCCACTAAATTTAGTTAGTATTAAGATTCTTTTACAGGGAGTGCAGTGGAGCTGACGCTGAAATCATTAAGTATTTAGTCTCACTGACCTCTTCTGAATTCTACATGTCATGTGTGATCCGGCGTCTCCTTACCAGCAACAGGTCCCAGGTTCAAACTAGTCAATTCCCTAAAAAAAAAAAAAAAAAAAAAAAAAAAAAAAAAAAAAAGAGCACGGTCAGAGTGTCATTGCGCGAAAGTGGTAGGGAGTCACGATGTAGAACAAACAGACACCACGCAGAATGTTTATAAGAGAGGAGAAAGACTAATTAAGTTCTGCAATAAATTTCAGCTAGTAATACCGAATACTCTGTTCAGGAACCGCAGTAGGGGGAGGTATACTTGGTAAAGACTGGGAGATATGGGAAGCTTTCATTTCGATTACATCATGCTGAGAAATAGACTCCGAAATCAGATATTGGATTGTGATGCGTACCCAGGACAAAATATAGACTCATATCAAAATGTAGTAGTGATCAAGAGTAGGCTGAAGTTTAAAATACTAGTTAGGAAGTATCAATACACAAAGAAGTGGGATACGGAAGTACTAGGGAATGACGAGATACGCCTGAAGTTCTCTGAGGCTGTACGTACAGCAATAAGGAAGAGCACAGTAGACAGTATGGTTGAAGAGAAATGGACATCTCTGAAAAGGGCAATCACAGAAGTTGAAAAGAAAAACATGGGTACAAAGAAGGTAACTGTGAACGGGCCATGGGTGATAGAAGAAATACTTTAGTTATCGACGAAAGAAGAAACGTCAAAAATGTCCTGGGAAATTCAAGACGACGGTAATACAAGTCGCTTGGGAAGTAAATAAATTGGACGTACAAAGAAGCTAAGGCGAAATGACCACAAGGAAACGGTAAAGAAATTGAAAAAGAAATGGTTTTCGCAGAGATTGATTCAGCATACAGAAAAATCAAAACAGCCTTCAGTGAAATTAAATGCAAGGATGATAACATTAAGACCAAAATGGGAATTCCACTGTTAAATGCAGAGGAGAGATCTGACAGATGAAAATAGTCCATTAAAGGCCTCTATGGGGAGGAAACTTGTCTGATGACGTAATAGAAGAAGGAACACGTGGTAGTATAGAAGAGACAAGGATCCAGTATCAGAATTTACAAGAGCTGCGGAAGACATACGATCGAATAAGGCAAAAGGGACAGATAACTTTCCAATGTTGTTGTTGTGGTCTTCAGTCCTGAGACTGGTTTGATGCAGCTCTCCATGCTACTCTATCCTGTGAAAGCTTCTTCATCTCCCAGTACCTACTGCAACCTACATCCTTCTGAATCTGCTTAGTGTATTCATCTCTTGGTCTCCCTCTACGATTTTTACCCTCCACGCTGCCCTCCAATGCTAAATTTGTGATCCCTTGATGCCTCAAAACATGTCCTACCAACCGATCCCTTCTTCTAGTCAAGTTGTGCCACAAACTTCTCTTCTCCCCAATCCTATTCAATACCTCCTCATTTGTTACGTGCTCTACCCACCTTATCTTCAGCATTCTTCTGTAGCACCACATTTCGAAAGCTTCTATTCTCTTCTTGTCCAAACTATTTATCGTCCATGTTTCACTTCCATACATGGCTACACTCCATACAAATACTTTCAGAAACGACTTCCGGACACTTAAATCTATACTCGATGTTAACAAATTTCTCTTCTTCAGAAACGATTTCCTTGCCATTGCCAGTCTACATTTTATATCCTCTCTACTTCGACCATCATCAGTTATTTTACTCCCTAAATAGCAAAACTCCTTTACTACTTTAAGTGTCTCATTTCCTAATCTAATTCCCCCAGCATCACCCGATTTAATTTGACTACATTCCATTATCCTCGTTTTGCTTTTGTTGATGTTCATCTTATATCGTCCTTTCAAGACGCTGTCCATTCCGTTCAACTGCTCTTCCAAGTCCTTTGCTGTCTCTGACAGAATTACAATGTCATCGGCGAACCTCAAAGTTTTGACTTCTTCTCCATGAATTTTAGTACCTACTCCGAATTTTTCTTTTGTTTTCTTTACTGCTTGCTCAATATACAGATTGAATAACATCGGGGAGAGACTACAACCCTGTCTCACTCCTTTCCCAACCACTGCTTCCCTTTCATGCCCCTCGACTCTTATAACTGCCATCTGGTTTCTGTATAAACTGTAAATAGCCTTTCGCTCCCTGTATTTTACCCCTGCCACCTTCAGAATTTGAAAGAGAGTATTCCAGTTAACATTTTCATAAGCTTTCTCTAAGTCTACAAATGCTAGAAACGTAGGTTTGCCTTTTCTTAATCTTTCTTCTAAGATAAGTCGTAAGGTTAGTATTGCCTCACGTGTTCCAACATTTCTACGGAATCCAAACTGATCTTCCCGAGGTCCGCTTCTACCAGCTTTTCCATTCGTCTGTAAAGAATTCGCGTTAGTATTTTGCAGCTGTGACTTATTAAACTGATAGTTCGGTAATTTTCACATCTGTCAGCACCTGCTTTCTTTGGGATTGGAATTATTATATTCTTCTTGAAGTCTGAGGGTATTTCGCCTGTCTCATACATCTTGCTCACCAGATGGTAGAGTTTTGTCAGGACTGACTCTCCCAAGGTCATCAGTAGTTCTAATGGAATGTTGTCTACTCCTGGGGCCTTGTTTCGACTCAGGTCTTTCAGTGCTCTGTCAAACTCTTCACGCAGTATCTCATCTCCCATTTCGTCTTCATCTACATCCTCCTCCATTTCCATAATATTGTCCTCAAGTACATCGCCCTTGTATAAACCCTCTATATACTACTTCCACCTTTCTGCCTTCCCTTCTTTGCTTAGAACTGGGTTTCCATCTGAGCTCTTGATATTCATACAAGTGGTTCTCTTCTCTCCAAAGGTCTCTTTAATTTTCCTGTAGGCAGTATATATCTTACCCCTAGTGAGATAAGCCTCTACATCCTTACATTTGTCCTCTAGCCATCCCTGCTTAGCCATTTTGCACTTCCTGTCGATCTCATTTTTGAGACGTTTGTATTCCTTTTTTCCTGCTTCATTTACTGCATTTTTATACTTTCTCCTTTCATCAATTAAATTCATATATTTCTTCTGGTACCCAAGGATTTCTATTAGCCCTCGTCTTTTTACCTACTTGATCGTCTGCTGCCGTCACTACTTCATCCCTCAGACCTACCCATTCTTCTTCTACTGTATTTCTTTCCCCCATTCCTGTCAATTGTTCCCTTATGCTCTCCCTGAAACTCTCTACAACCTCTGGTTCTTTCAGTTTATCCAGGTCCCATCTCCTTAAATTCCCACCTTTTTGCAGTTTCTTCAGTTTCAATCTGCAGTTCATAACCAATAGATTGTGGTCAGAATCCACATCTGACCCTGGAAATGTCTTACAATTTAAAACCTGGTTCCTAAATCTCTGTCTTACCATTGTATAATCTATCTGATACCTTTTAGTATCTCCAGGATTCTTCCAGGTATACAACCTTCTTTTATGATTCTTGAACCAAGTGTTAGCTATGATTAAGTTATGCTCTGTGCAAAATTCTACAAGGCGTCTTCCTCTTTCATTTCTTCCCCCCAATCCATATTCACCTGCTATGTTTCCATCTCTCCCTTTTCCTACTGACGAATTCCAGTCACCCATGACTATTAAATTTTCGTCCCCCTTCACTACCTGAATAATTTCTTTTATCTCGTCATACATTTCATAAATTTCTTCATCATCTGCAGAGCTAGTTGGCATATAAACTTGTACTACTGTAGTAGACGTGGGCTTTGTGTCTATCTTGGCCACGATAATGCGTTCACTATGCTGTTTGTAGTAGCTAACCCGCACTCCTATTTTTTTATTCATTATTAAACCTACTCCTGCATTACCCCTATTTGATTTTGTATTTATAACCCTGTAATCACCTGACCAAAAGTCTTGTTTTTCCTGCCACCGAACTTCGCTAATTCCCACTATATCTAACTTTAACCTATCCATTTCCCTTTTTAAATTTTCTAATCTACCTGCCAGATTAAGGGATCTGACATTCCACGCTCCGATCCGTAGAATGCCAGTTTTCTTTCCCCTGATAACGACGTCCTCTTGAGTAGTCCCCGCCCGGAGATCCGAATGGGGGACTATTTTACCTCCGGAACATTTTACCCAAGAGGACGCCATCATCATTTAATCATATAGTAAAGCTGCATGTCCTCGGGAAAAATTACGGCTGTAGTTTCCCTTTGCTTTCAGCCGTTCGCAGTACCAGCACAGCAAGGCCGTTTTGGTTAATGTTACAAGGCCAGATCAGTCAATCATACAGACGGTTGCCCCTGCAACTACTGAAAAGGCTGCTGCCCCTCTTGAGGAACCACATGTTTGTCTGGCCTCTCAACAGTTACCCCTCCGTTGTGGTTGCACCTACGGTACGGCCATCTGTATCGCTGAGGCACGCAAGCCTCCCCACGATAATGCGTTCACTATGCTGTTTGTAGTAGCTAACCCGCACTCCTATTTTTTTATTCATTATTAAACCTACTCCTGCATTACCCCTATTTGATTTTGTATTTATAACCCTGTAATCACCTGACCAAAAGTCTTGTTCTTCCTGCCACCGAACTTCGCTAATTCCCACTATATCTAACTTTAACCTATCCATTTCCCTTTTTAAATTTTCTAATCTACCTGCCAGATTAAGGGATCTGACATTCCACGCTCCGATCCGTAGAATGCCAGTTTTCTTTCCCCTGATAACGACGTCCTCTTGAGTAGTCCCCGCCCGGAGATCCGAATGGGGGACTATTTTACCTCCGGAACATTTTACCCAAGAGGTCCATGGTTCATTATAATCTCTAAAATCTTTGGTGGAAATGGTAACCATACGACTATTCACGCTGATGTGTGGAATATATGAGTCTGCCGATATATCATCTCAGTTTCTGGGATACGTCATTCACACATTTCAGTGGACCACAAGACCCGACAAATGCAAGAATTTTTGCACAGTCAGCTTAACAGCCCATGCATCTAATTTCCTGACAAGAATAAAACACAGAAGAATGGATGGAAAATTGAGGATGTGTTAGATGACGATCAGAGGCATTTCTGACCTTTGCGGTTAATAATAATGAAAGCAGGACAGAAGAAAAATCAAGACATAGTCATAGTAGTCCAGTGAAACTGTCAGAAAAAAAGCCTGTACCTTGCAAAAGGTGGGGTGGAAGATTTTATTTTTTTAACTCGTTCATATTGTTGGAAAGGTCAGAAAACCAAGTTTTGCCAACAAAATTTCTCTTGGGAAAACTTTCTGCAGTCAAAAAACTTCGAAAATTTCGGACTTTTTCAGTTTTTTCAAAATATCTCAGTTTCATTTGCTCCTATCGCTTTGACGTCTATTTTCTTTTTTAAAGAGCACAAAATTCTCTACAAATTTGATTTTTACCATTTTTTCCTACTCCCAATATCTAAGGCGCTACAGCGCGTCAAAAATACCAATTTTTCAAATTTCGAGCAAAGTGGCAAATTACCTAATTTTTGAACACTGTTATTTCAGATTCTATTTGTGTGGTATAAACGTATTACTCATCATGTTATTCATTGGAATTTACCATCTCACTCTGCTGCAGGGTCAGGACAAACAGCAGCTTATTCAGTAACTACGGATACATTCACGTCGGATTGCGTGAAGTTTATTTGTGGTACAATATGTAATACGATTGCATGCAGGTGCCGTACAGTTTCTACAGTTGATTGACGCTAATGATCAGTTATAAGAAAAAGTATGTAGGAATTGTTCTTTAGTGGACAAAAGCGTATTTATTCTTTGGCGGGCGGAAGGCAATTATCTCTAGTGATTGTTCACAGCGTGCTGACAGCTATTAGCACACAACAATAAGGGTCCTACAGTTTGGAGTCGCTTCCATTCGGTATATGTTGTGGTGCTGAAAATGAGTATGTCTGTCGTGAATTTGTGTTTCATTTGCGAAAAAACTGTGGTGAGTGGTGGATGCAATGTGAAAAAGAAAGGACTGAGCACACTTATCGATTGTAGTGCTAAACGCAGGGAGTCTGCTCACACCCGTTTTTTGAAAACGCTCAGTGAAGTGATGGTGCATGAAGCATGCTACAAGAAGTACATTAATGAGAGAATGATAGCAGCTAGCCTTCGACATCCTCAGGAACCAACAGGCGTGCTACGTCGGTTGCAGGGGAAAGGTCAGTTCAAGTTCAAAGAGAAATGTTTCTTATGTGCAAAAGGGAATTCTGATGACTTATTTACCAAGCAGCTAAGACTGCCATATGCCAAACGAAATTTTGATGGAGGGTACCTTATCCACAAAGTAACTTCGACTCGAAATGTTAGCTTCAAGTCAATAGCCCAAAGCTATGTTTCTTACCTGCAACGTCAATTTGGATCTCACTTTGCTATTGTATTTGATGGGTATCCATGTGAGGGAGACAAATGTAACACAAAGAGCGCTGAGAGGATTCGTAGGTCCAAAAACATTCTTCGGTTGACGTTGTAGTTGAATCAGAGATGGTTAACCAAGTCCCTCAGGACAAGTTCTTGTACAACGAACGAAACAAGATGCGTTTGATCACACTTCTTAAAAAGGAATTTCTGGAGTGTAGCGTTGAAGTGCACCAGCCACAAGAAGATGCTGACGTTATGATTGTAACATGTGTCATTTCAAGAACCAGAGATTTTGGAAGTGTTGTCATTGTAGGAGAACATGTTGACCTGCTTGTGCTCATGACCGGTTTCGGGCAAGGCATTGAAAACTTATTTTTCTGAAAGCCAGGGAGAGGAAATGCAGAAGACAAGTGGTTTTCCACTGCATCGTACAAGTTTGACAGTGAATATATTCTGTTCACTCACGCCTTTAGCGGATGTGATACAACATCCACGTTTTTTGTCAAGGAAAAATTAAGTGCTGCAATATTGTTGCGAAAAATGAACACCTAAGCTCAGCGCTTTGCACGTGCAATAAACCACATGCTACCCGTGAAGAAATAATAACAGCAACAAAACAGGGTACTGTCGCATTGTATAGTGGAGGTGTCAGCAGTTCCCACACACTAGACCATCTGTGGTACCAGCTATTCGCCAAGTCTGCCACAAAAAGCAAACTGAATCTTGCACGGTTGCCACCTACACTAGATCCTGCACAACATCATTCGTTGCGGACTTACCAACAAGTTCAAAGTTGGATGGGAAACTGGAAACCTCCTGAGAAATGGGGCTGGAATCACAGTGACCACGGTCCAATACCAGTTATAATGAGCCAAGATCCAGCACCTGAAGCACTTCTTCACATTCTTTCATGCTCATGCAAGCTGAACTGTGGCGGAGCGTGCTCTTGCAGAAAAGCGGGTTTGAAATGTTCTTCAATTTGTAAGAAATGTATTGGGGTCAACTGTGAAAACGTGCAAAAATTTTTATATGAAGATAGTGAAGAAGATGTTATGGAGGATGTTGAGGAAACCGCTGACGAAATCAACGAACTTGCTGAGGCTGACTCGCTGTTTAAAGAAGAGGTCAATCTGGGGTCAACTCTAGGTACAGACCCTGAATCCGTAACTCAAGGTATTTCTGGTGACACTGAGGAACCTGGCCCATCAAAACGTTGGAAGTGTTGCTCATATCTGTCTCAAGTGCGCTAATGTGCGATATTACAAGTCAACATTTTTTAGTAACTGACAATGCATTTTAATTGTAATAAAGCTACTTATTTTTAATGTCAACTGTGTGGCTTTTATACACAAGAATAATTACCCACCTAATTAGGATGTCTATTGCAGCTAATAATAGTTCAGTTTCCTGAGACAATTTATTTTGTGTGCGTTTGTGTGTGTGTGTGTGTGTGTGTGTGTCTGTGTGTGTCTATGTCTCTTAATGATGTATTTTTATATTTATGGTTTTACAAATACCAGGGCTGAGGTGGCCCATAGTGAACTTCAGGTAGTGATGTAAAAATCACAATAGTTGGGTGCCCAGCAATCCTCATGTTGCATACAGAGAAATTTAATACTTGAAAGTGACGTGGTAAATTCCAACATGTAACATGATGTATAATGTATTTATACTACACAAACAGAAACTGAAAATATAGTGTTCAAAAATAAGGTATCTTGCCACTATACTCAAAATTTGAAAAATTGGTATTTTTTGAGGCGCTGTAGCGCCATAGATATTGGGAGTAGAAAAAAATGGCAAGAATTAAATTTGTAGAGAATTTTGTGCTCTTTAAAAAAGAAAGGAGCAAATGAAACTGAGATATTTTGAAAAAACGGAAAAAAGGCCGAAATTTTCCAAGTTTTTTGATTGCAGAAAGTTTTACCAAGTGAAATTTTGTTGGCAAAACTCGATTTTCTAATATTTCCAACCATATGAACGAGTTGAAAAAATAAATTCTTCTACCCCACCTTTTGCAAGGTATTTCTGCAATTTGACTGGACTAATAGGATTTGTCGGCTTGGATAAAGCGTTTGACTGTATCAAGTGATGCAAGATATTCGAGATTCTGAGAAAAATATCTGTAAGATTTAGGTAAAGTTGGGTAATATTCAACATATACAAGAAGCAAGAGGAAACAATAAGAGTGGAAGACCAAGAACAAAATGCTTGCATGAAAAAGCGTGTAAGACAGAGATGTAGTCTTTCGCCGCTGCTATTAAATCTATACATCGAAGAAGCAGTGAATGAAATAAAAGAAAGATTCAAGAGTGGAATTAAAATTCAAAATGAATGACAAGTTTTGCTGATAACATTGTTCTCGTCTGTGAAAGTTGAAGAAGAATTACAAGATCTGTTAATGGAATTAACGGTCTAATGAGTACAGAATATGGATTAAGAGTAAATCGAAGAAAGACAAAGGTAATGACAAGCAGCAGAAATAAGAACAGCGAGAAACTTAACATTAAAACTGGTTGTCATGAAGTAGATTATGTTAAGTAATTCTGTCACCTAGGCAGCGAAATAACCTATGACGGACGGGGCAAGGAGGACATAAAAATCAGAGTAATAGTGCCAAAGAGGACATTCCCGGGGAAGACAAGTCTACTAGCATCAAACATAGACCTTAATTTGAGGAAGAAATTTCTGTGAATGTACGTTTGGAGGAAAGCATTGTATCATAGACAAAATTCTTACAGAACATAATAGAATTTAAGAATTTGATATGTGGTGCTACAGAGGTAGATAAAGTTAAGGAATTCTACTACCTAGGAAACAAAATAACCTATGACAGACGGAGCAAGCAGGACGTCAAAAGTAGACTAGCACTGGCAAAAAAGGCATTCCTGGTCAAGTAATGTCTGCTAGTATCAAACATAGGCCTTAATTTGAGGAAGATATTTCTGAGAACTAAGTATGCGCGTTTGGAGCACAGCATCGTATGGTAGTGAAACGTCGACTGTGGGAAAACCTGGAAAGAATAGAATCGAAGCACTTGAGACGAATGTTGAAAATGAGATGGACTGTAAGGAATGAGGAGGTTCCCCGGAGAATCGGCGAGGAAAGGACTGCATGACAAACATTGACAAGAAGAAGGGACAGTATGGTAAGACATCTGTTAAGACATCAGGGAATAACTTCAATGGTACTAGAGGGAAACATCCAGCAAGTAATTGACGTATGTTGCAAGTGCTACTTTTAGATGAAAAGTTTGGCAAAGGAGAGGAATTCGTGGCGGACCGCATCATAGCAGTCAGGCGACTGGTAACTCATAATGTAAACTATTCGAACGACGAGACACATCACCCTCGTTTCATTCTAGGAAAAGTAGTGCTACCGACAGTGCCCTTAAAGCGAGTTTTCTGAAATTCCTTCACCAAAAAAGGTAGCCGAGGTCGCTAACGCACACTTATGCAGTTTATCTCGACTCGGAGATATGCTAATTCGATTCCTGGTGATTGAACATTTTCACTCTCAGTATTTGGCCGAGAAATCAAGAGCTGGTGGCATAAAGTTCCTGACCATCAGCGTTTGCACCGATGTCCAGGATTAAAATTCCAAACCTTTTCGCAGTCTCCCGCGAAGTGAGAGCATTTGATGGTGATCCGTCTATCGGGTGCGTACGTTAAGCACGGGGCCCCTATGCTGCTAGTCAAGAGGAGTAGGCTATGATGAGCTGGTACTGGGTTTCACCCTCTGCCACCCTTTCATCACTAATAACAAGCCCAACGGCCAACCTCCTCCACTAGAACTGCGATGCAAGAGTCGTGTACTCACTTCTCTACGCTTAGTCCCAGAGTCTTGGGCTAATTGACTTAAGGAGATGCAGTAAATATCCAGATTTCGAATCAAGAACAGCTTCCAACATGACTAAAGTGGAATGCTGGATTTTCCGTCAACGTAATTGTTCTGTGTCAATAATTGTATCAACTCCAAGGTAATTATCGCCTGAGCGTTATCAGCATCCTACATTTTTATATTACTTCTTTAATCAGAGTGTATGCCTATGGAGCATCGTCTCAGTTGTGCGACTGGACTCAATTTCCTGTGAGAAACGTCACGGAGCGTAATAATTAACGGGAAATTATCTGGTGGAACCGCTGTGATGTCTGCGGTCCCCTAAGGGAGTCTTACAAGCTCTCTGCTGTTTTCAATGTATATAAACGATTTAGGAGAAAATCTGAGCAGCCCTCTTAGATTGTAAATTCTGCTACCGTTTACCGTCCAGTAAAATCACCAGAAGATCAAAACGAATTTTAGAATGGTTTAGACGTTTGTATATGGCGACTGACCATGAGAAATGTAAAGTATGAGGTACTCCGTATAAGTACACAAGGAAAACGTTAAATTTGTTACACGATAAATCAAACAAATTTAAAGACAGTCGATTCCACTAAATATCTAGGATTACAGATACGAAAAACTTCAATTGAGACCATCACATAGAAAATTTTCAGGGGAGGCGAATCAAGGACTGCGTTTTTTTTTTTTTGGCAGTACATTTAGAAGACGCAACAGGTGTACTTAAGAGACCGCATCCTCTACTCTTGTCCGACCTCTTCTGGAGTACAGCTGCGTGGTATGGGATCATTGCCAGATGGCATGTACAGAGGACGTTAAAAATAGTCAAAGAAGGGTGAATCGTTTTGAATTATCGCGAAATAGCTAAGAGAGTGTGACGGATATCATAAGCGATTTGGGATACCAATTATCAAAACAGAGGTGTTTTTCGTTGTGGCGAGACCTATTCACGGAATTTCAGTCACCTCCTTTCTCTTTTGAATGAAAAGATTATTGAATCCCATCTATGTAGAAATAAATAATTATCGTAATAAAATAACAGAAATTAGATTTCGCACGGAAAGTATTCATTTTCCCCCGAGTGCTATTTGATGGTGAAACGGTAGAGAAATTGTCTGAAAGTGGTCCTACGAACCCTCTTCCAGAAATTTAAATGCGAATTACAGAGTAATTATGTATATGTAGCTGTTGATGTGACCGGAAGAAGTTTGCATCGCTAAGTTTTGATCAGCGTGGGGAAGAGAGATGGAGTTTGCGAGTCAGTTTCCAAATTAAGTCCCACAGCAGTTTCTGCAGCTGAAGGTGACCGGTTCGTAGGAAACAAGCAATAAATGACAAGCTTCCTGTATGGAATTCTAAACGAGTACGCTATTTGGTGGCGATAAATTCTCATCTTTTTCTTGTCTTAAATTCCGTCATCATCATCAACAACAGCAACAACCTCATCATCAGCCATTTGTCACACAATGCTCAAATAAAGCCCCACTAGATTTTCTTATATTTTACGGTCTTCAGTGGTATCCATCCTACGTGTTTACTGATGTCATCGCCTCAACTTCAGCAAACAACTTAATCTGTCTATTCGCCTTGATACACGTCCTATTCCCTTCGATTTCTTTCTCACAACAGTCGTAATTATGTCGTCTATTTCAGTTTGTACCCTGATGCACTTCTTTTATCTCTCTCAGGAATTTCTAACATGCTTTGTTCATTGCTCGCTAATCGGTCCTCAGAGGTTGATGGGTTTTCCCCTAACATTCCATGTCTCAAAGCAGGAAATTATAGTTGGTAACAAATACTGATTGAAGCGATTTCGTTCCAGATACATTGAAATCATCGGTTAGTATACCTATAACAGAGATTGCTGCTTTTCTGTCCAGTTTTCTCTCTGCTCATTCATTCGTTGTCTTCAACTACCCTAAACAGAAAAACTCATCGACTAGCTGCATATCTCTATTGATGATTTTACAGTTTTCTTTTTCATATGATGACAGTACGTTATGAGTGTGTCTCTAAGTTGTTTTAAGGGCTGCTTGCCAATTTATCCTGTTATGTTTTGGCATTAATTGTTGAGATTATCTATGCTAAAGGCAAATAATAGTATTTCATTAGAAATACATAAGATATTCAGATATGTTCCATTTGCCTGTATTGTTTGTTTTGCTTCCTAGATTAGAGATCTGTAAAGTTTGTGCAGGACTTCTGGGATTATCCCCCCGTAAATGGAATGGCAACGATTGTGGCATCCTGAATAACCAGCAATAAATTGTCGACTTTCGCATCTGACTTCATTTACTCTTCCTACTACATGGTTCTTAAGGTATCTTCTATAATCTTTAGTGCCGCGCGGGATTAGCCGAGCGGTCTTAGGCGCTGCAGTCATGGACTGTGCGGCTGGTCCCGGCGGAGGTTCGAGTCCTCCCTCGGGCGTGGGTGTGTGTGTTTGTGCTTAGGGTAATGTAGGTTAAGTAGTGTGTAAGCTTAGGGGCTGATGATCTTAGCAGTTAAGTCCCATAAGATTTCACACACATTTGAACATTTTTGAACATATAATCTTTAGTGTAAATATTTCACCTGAGCATACCAGAAGATGGAAGAAATCCTCCGAGAAAAAAAAATCAAACCCGGGGCAAAGTTCGAACTGCCTTCTGCTGAGAATATTTTTTTTGACGTGGAATGTCTTTCATACTCAGTCGTAACAACACACGCATAATACAATATTACGCTGCACATGTACTTTCAGTCTTTCACACAATTCTAATAGAATATGAATGACTGAGGAGATAAAATCCACTTGAGATCTGCTTTGTACAGGACGCAGCTAATGTTTTTAAGCGTGGAGTATGGGGGAGTAAATGGATCCTCAGAAATTGGAAGTTGTGGGTCTGTCTTTTAACTACCTCCATGTAGCGGCTACTGCTCTCATGACTGTTGCTGTAGCAACAGCAAGTAAGCAGAATCACGTGCAGTGTGCCACAGGAAGAGTTATGAGAGTGTGACAAATCATCACTTGAAAGTCTGTACCGTATGGATGTAGTGACTACAGAAGAACCGTTGGATACGTGAAAAGAATAGAGAAACGATAACCACTGATGATCCCTAGTGAACACGTTTGGTGGAAATTAAAACAAACATTCACTTGCAAAAGAAACATTTGCTCCTATCTGTATGGCAAACATAGTTAAAAAGTAAAAATTGAATAAGACGATGGCGAACAAATTACGGCAGAAGCGGCAAAATACTGAGGGGAGTGAGATTCAAGTACCTTCTCAAAAGCAGAATAAGTAAAATGCTCAGAATAAATGTCCCATTTACCATACGGATATTTGCGTTATTAGACAGCAATTGCTGCAGTGTATGAACTATACAGAGAAATACGAACTTTGCTAAAATTTCACAGTTTTTGACGCACAGAGCTAGACGTCTAGGTTAGCAAGTAAAGTTTGAGGAATATTATTCTGTTTACGGTATTCGATTATAAAACGTACCACAATAAACGGTTCCTGATGTGCAGAGTCACGAAAAAAGGTCCACAATATTAGATTCTGACGAATACTCGGCAGTAAATGAGCGAATCATATATCAAGACGAAACGTAGACTCTTACGTCTTACACCGTTTTAAGTATTGTCGCGGTGATGGCGTTCGGTCAAACAAAACAAACATTCAATGGTTAGGTGAATTTTATCCGTCGTGGATGCTGTTGAACCCTGTGACTTCTAGTATGATAAAAAAAATTATTATTATTAAATATATTTCAATTATTTCAATTTAAATCTGTGTTTCATACTAGAATGTCGTGTTCCCAGTTTGGCACAGCTTTGCCACAGGAGACACGAAAGCGGTCGAAGACGTCCGTCTTCTGGTCGGCTCCTGATCGTTGTCAGAAGGAGGCTAGTTTTTGATTACGCAAAGACTTCTATTATTTGGAAAAGAACAACCCGGATTTCTTTACGTAATCAGTATGAATTTTATAATTACCTAAGGGACCTTTAACAATGAATAGTAAAAAAAATTGCATTTACAAATGTAATCATTAATAAATGGGGCAGCTATGAGTTGTATAGAAGACAAGGAGCGGCCTTCTGTCTACGACCAGGATGCCGCAGTATTCTCTGCTGTAGTAAAGGCTGCTTGACATTCATAAAATAATATGGCATGGAGATTAAAAAAAATATAAAGGAAAAAAAAACAGAATAAGAAGTCTGGTAAACACTAAATATATTCAAACAATTCTCACTAGCAAATCAGGGCTTGTTTATAAACAATATAACTTACATAAGTACTTTTTTTTAACAGTATGGTGCGATCAGATTTCAGCCTGTCCTGTACTAGCTCCTATGTTCGCGTTTTTGTCACAAATTACAGTCACTTTTCTCCTTCGTTAAAGACAATTCTTACACTGTTCAACACCTCTGATAACAATAGCTTGCCGAGTTACAGTTTCGAACATAAATTACTTGAATGTTATTAATTAATTATGTTGTCTGCACGCTGGCAAGACCGCTCACTATGTTAGCTTAAAGTCGACCTCCTTTACGTTTTTACATCACAAGCAGAAGTACATTAAAAAAAATCTGAAGATGAACAAACGTTTTCTACTGTCATCTTTTATTTAGATCGAAGCGGAACGTCGTTCAGCTTCTGTTAAAATGTTTCTTTGACTGCGCAATCGATGTATTAGCGTCCGCGCTAGATGCGCATCTTTACAGTTATGTAAATTATACAAAACAAATGTCTTTCAAAGGGTATTCAAAGCTTTCATAGGACGGAAATACCAATAATATTACATCGCTTCCCGCGTGAGGAGTAATGATTCTGAAAGATCGTTACGACTCACGCGCAGTCGTAATATTATTGCATTCACGTACTTAGTGAATGAAGTATTTAAGGATCTCTCCTTGTAGGGAGCAAAACAAACATAACATAAGACACATAGAATTATATACGTTTCACACTAAGTCGTCAAAGCTAATCACAGTTGCTCGATCATTAACAAACTTGGTTGTAGCATGATGCCATCATAAGTGTTCAAGGATTTAACGTAGGTTCCTTTTCTGCGTGTTCTCAAGAATTACTCTCATTCAGTCAATTGAAACATTGAAATACTAACATAGATACCAGTACAAATTAAATACACATCCAGATACAAATATACATAAATATTGATAATAAGGAAAAAAAATTCTATTACAGTATTGGTGCATTTCCGCCAATTGTGAACCGAACATAAAACTTTTATCAGTCTTTCTCGTAGCGACGCCACTCTTCACTTTGTAGTTGGGAGTATTTCCCATGAACTGGGATGATTTTCACAGGGGAATTCTTTCATCACCTGCCACTTTTCACTGCACTAAAACTGGGGATCACCTTTTCACATTCTGGTGGAAAACACTGGGAATTTCACTATGTGAAGGGGGAAGTGATATTTCTTGACTCGACGATCCATCGGGTCATGTCGGGAATCAGGAAAGTTGATGACTGGTTGAATGACGAATGAGTCAGTTTGGTGGCTGTCTTAATCTCATTCCAATTCATGTTTCAGCACATGAAAATACAGAAAAAAAACTGTATTAGGACTTGCTCATTAACTAGCATCTTAATCTAAGGGAATATAGAGTAAGAATTTAAGACAATAAAAATTCCTACATAGACTATGTACATATACATTATATATTATTCATATTTTGTGTCTAGGTTTTACATTCTTTCGTTAGCAAATATTAGCAAAACACGTTTCGTCTTGTACAGGTCTTTCTTAAGCAAGGTATTTAGCAATATTGCCGTAACAATTTTCATAGTTAAGGAAAAGTCATCATTAGTGTCCTTTTAATGTAAATATAATAAAATCGTGCGTAGTTTATCAACGTTTTATTATTTTTATGTCCATTTTCATCTCAAATCTGGAGCACGCTCGCGCCCGTTATGGAGAGGAGTGCTTATTGTTGAGTACGGGCCGGCGAGCGGTCATTGAATGTTGCCACAGTGCTTCACAGTCACGTGGTAACGAACTGGCGGTTTAACAGCGTTGGCAGTCCGCGTCCTGCACGAGGCAGATAGTTCAGTGGCTACCAATCGTTTTATAACTTGTGCATTTTGTTGAATCATGGGTACTGGAGCAGCTCGTCAAGGCGACATGGTCAACCTGGACGGTAAATTGACTGAACCAGCGACGAAGAACAGTCAACGATGAAAATGTCTACTGTCACCTATTGCAGTAAGTACAATAGCTTGTCTATCCTTTGACTGATAGTCACTGTATCGTCGTTGCAACGTGAGAATACTTGTAATGCTACTTCACACGCGGAACATCACACGTGTCCATAAGTTTATTACAGTTTTGATTCACACAAGAGATAACTAGTTTTTCGTGTCCATACATGTGTCAAATTACGATTTTACACACGTGTCCATTATTTTGTCACTGAGTCACACGCAGCAATCCATACGTGTCCATATAGGTGTCTCTATACCACAGAGTAGCACAGGTAATGCTAAAATTACTTATCATAAAAGGATCATTTACAAAACATACATAGTTTTTTTTTATTACTGTCCAAGACCTAACGAAAAACGTGTTTGCCATTCTGAATGGTGCTTCTGAAGCACGTTAGATTTTATATATATTTTAAATCTGATTCTTTTCCTTTTCTTATTGTTCTATAACAGCCTCTTTTTTTTTTTTTTTTTTTTTTTTTTTTTTGTTCATTCATTCAGTTACATCAATAATCAGTAAAATATACCCACTTTGGCGTGCCGAACAGTTCACGTTCAAAACTTCATCTAACAGAAATCGGGAAAATTATTCCTATTTCCTACGATGCTTTTGCTCACAGCAAATCAGTAACCGCAGATACGCATTAACCAACGAGCCACGATCGTCAATACACACAATATACGCACGTCAAGTCTTTTGAACCAATTTCCAAATTTCTTCCCCTACCGGGTAGGGTAGAAAGGTAAGAACGCTAAAGAAGAAAACTACAATAGGATAGTGCAAGGAAATGAAAGATACGAAGATAGATAATAGGTGAAATAATCAGTTGAGCAAATTCATTCTTCGGCTCCACCGTTTTTAATGTCATCCACGTGGCATAACTTGACTTCAGTATTAAAATGTCGCACAAATCCGCTTCCAAAGCATCTTCAAATATATCTCAAAATCACGGCATGCGGACATAGCAGAAGAATATAGGTAGATTATCTCAGTCCTCAACTAGGTACCTTAATATCGAAGGTTTCTGTATAATACTCGTGACATAGGAATAGTCTCTCTAAGTTTCTCCAATACAGGACCTAATTATCATTATAAATGCATATTTCTTAACTGGCTGACTCATAGTAATAAATAAATTAAAGTTGCTCTCCAGTTGCGAGTACCATTATTCATTTCTTTGTACACTAACTATATGTTGCTGCTTATACTCGGTGTAATCTACAGATTACAATGTATCAGTTTTTGCATCGTACATGGTTCTAGCGACTTAAAATATCAATCCTTTGAAAGCTTAACTTAGGTTAATACTTCACATATACGGACATTCTGGTCTGAATGACGGATTTAAAGAAAACCTTTACTACTTGGTAAAAAGGAGATTTGCCGTAACTTAAAACTAAAGCAGCAGGTGGCACTTTGGCACATCCCTTACTCAATTCAACGACTGCAGTCTTCTATTGCTCAAGAAACTTAAAACTACCTTAAAACTAAAGCAAATCTTATTTTCCAAATACGTAGAGTACCTTCTTCAATC
This sequence comes from Schistocerca nitens, assembly GCF_023898315.1. NCBI lineage: Eukaryota > Metazoa > Arthropoda > Insecta > Orthoptera > Acrididae > Schistocerca > Schistocerca nitens. The sequence goes on along the minus strand of NC_064615.1, from coordinate 243,320,625 downwards.
ACTTCATATCTTTCAAGCTCCATCATTGCTTTGTGTCCACCTCACTCAAATGATTACGTCACCTGCAGAATACATGTACATGCTGTTGACTCACATACTTTCTAAACTTTGTTTCAAGTTGCAGCTTAACATAATAAATGATATATTTTTTAATGTTTTTCATGGTACTTCTTCAGGTCTACATGGTGGTAAAGTCCTTTTATTCGTCCACTAACTGGATCTGCCAACACGTAACAACCAATATGTGGCTTCCTGACTATAACAAACGGTCCTTCGTATAGGTGCTGCCACTTACGATTTTTACGTAAGATGAGAGATGGTTTGAAGTGTGTTCTCAGAAGAACACGCTCGTTCAGGCGATACGACAGAACTTTATTGACATGCTTGTCAAATGCCTTTTTTCTTAAATTGGCATGAGTTGTGAGAGAGATCAGGGCTTGTCTTAACTTATTATCTAGGTTGACTTCTGGACCTTCTATCTTGGGGATAGGATCAGTCCATTCATTGCTTTCCCTTTGCCTTGAGATTAATTCTGAAGGTGTGAAACCGGTCGAAGTGTGCGGAAGATTATTTACAATCTCTTCAAATGGAGTAACGAAATCGACCCACCGTGTTTGCTGGTTCGGTACATAGGTGCGAATAAAACGATTAAATTCTTTGAAGACTCGTTCTGTCGGATTACTTTGCGGTCTAAATCTTGAGATTAGAATCTGTCTAATACCATTATTGGCAAGAAACTGTCTCCACTCTTTTCCAACGAAGTTTGAAGCATTATCAGACAACATGGTTTCCGGCTTACCAAAACGAGGAAAATAATCCTTTTCTATTCGTCTTATTAAAGATTTTGCACTGGAAGACTTCATCGCGTATAAACGCACGTGCTTAGTGAAGAGGTCTAGCAAAACAGCAAGGTACTTAGCACCTCCTCTTCCTCTAGGAAGTGGACCTGCATAGTCGAGACTGACTATTTGGTTAGGACGCTCAGTGTAGATAGGATTCAAAGGTATGACATTCGAAAGATTGAAGGGCTTTGCCTTCTGACAGATTAAACAAGTGCTTAACAGTTTATGAATTCTCTTATGCAGATTGGGTACGTAGCAATAGGCAGAAATCTTTCTTTTACACTTCTCGGGGCCATAATGTCCCCAGGATAGGTGAGTGTACCATATGAGATATTCAACGTACTCCTCAGGAATACAAACACACCATTGCTCCGTCAACATAGATGTACGATGAAATAAAACACCATTGTGTGATTTATAAAATTTCGACAAACGATGATTGGGGTTGTCTTGTAGAAGCTGTTTGACTCTCTTCCATTTACGGTCACTTTCATGCAGAGTACCCATCTGTCGGCAAAGACGTAGAAAATAACTACGATTTAAGGGATCTTTCATAAGAAGTATCTTGTGATTGGAAATCTGTTCTACAAGTTCCGTAGGCTCCGGCATTCCTTCCGGCATGCGTGACAGTGTATCTACAACGATGTTGTTCTTGCCTTTCACGTAAACAATTTCGAAATTGTACTCCTGTAGAAATAGGCACCAGCGAGTAAGCCTCGGATGATAGAGCTTACACGAAAGGAGAAAGCTAAGAGCTTGATGGTCGGAATACACTTTGATCGGATGGCCATAAATGTAATAATTAAAACGGCGGAACGCCCATACAACTGCCAATCCTTCTAACTCGGTAACAGAGTACGATCTCTCGCACTCCGTCAGCACACGACTGGCGAAACTAACTATCCTAATCTCTTCTTTATCTCTAGTTTTCTTTAGCTGGAACAAACAAGCGCCCAAGCCTTGAAATGAGACGTCACAAGAAATGTAGAATTCGGAGTTCATATCCGGATGACTGAGGATATTGCTATTCAGAAGAGCTTGTTTGATTTTGTCAAAGGCTTGCTGACATTCAGAGGTCCATGCCCAATGAACGTTTTTCTTTAATATATTGTGCAACACTGGACTGTTCATGGATTGATTTGGTATAAAGCGACGAAAGAAAGACGTTAACCCTAGAAACCCTTTTAATTGTCTTTTGGTGCAGGGCACAGGGAAGTTTCTTATTGCAGACAGTTTGTTAGGATCGGGAGAGATTCCCTCAGAAGAGATAATATGACCAAGGAATTTTACTTCCTTTTTTACAAACTTTGATTTCTGTAAATTGGCAGTAACGCCAAAGTTAGCAAACCTCACGAAGATTTTCCGAATCAAGTCAAGATGTTCCTCCCATGAAGTCGAGGCTACTAAGATATCATCGACATAGACAGTTATTTGGTCCAGTAAATCATGACCTAAGACATGGTCAAGTGCGGCAATAAAAACACCTGAACTAATATTCAAGCCAAAGGGTACGACACGAAATTGATATGACCGACCCGCAAAGATAAAGGCCGTATACTTCCTTGAAGAAGGCGACAACTTCACCTGCCAATAGCTACTTCGAAGGTCGATGGAGGTTAGAAATTTGATACCATAAAACCTTTGCAGTTGCTCCTCCAATGCTTCCGGTCGGGTACACACAGGAACAATAATTTTGTTGATGCTCCTAGCGTCTAGAACAAGCCTAACACTTCCGTCCTGTTTAAATATAGACAATAATGGGCTCGAATATGGAGAGTCAGAGGGCTCAATTATTTTCCAGTTTAACATTTTGCGGATTTCCTGTCGTACTGCTTCCTTGCGGGATTGCGGAACTGCATAGGTGGTTTTACAGTAGGTGCTGTGGGGCTTAACCTTCATGTCGAATACATAGTTGGCTATGATTCCCGGTTTCTTAGAAAACACATTGGTAAATTGTGTCAACAGGTCGTATAGTTCCTTTCTTTGTCGGTCTCCTAAACCGTCAGATTCATTTGCCTTCGTCAGTAATTCTTCATGTGTCGGTAATAAGTCAAAGTCTTCGTCCGCATCTCCTGACTCATTTAAATAATTGAAATATTGTTGCCGCGATGTGAGCTTGCGGAGCTTTACTTTATGTTCTTGGCTGGACAACTTAACTTTGGTCCTCATGAGTCGAATCACTATACTCTTATCACTGCATCTGAAAGTACATGTACCTTCATGCAAATCTATGATGACACGATTCTTACGTAGAAACTCCATTCCTAGGAGGCAAGGTACTGACAGATTTTTAACAACTAGAAAAGTACATGGTACGGTGTCTGATGCAAATCTCACTGGTACATGAATTTGTAGCGTCACCTTTTGAACTAGAGAGCCTACAGCTCCGGAGACGGTACACCCTTGTACTGGCAATGACAGAACTTTTGCTACAGAACACACTTTCTTATATACACATAAAGACAAAACATTTATATTGGCACCAGTATCTATTATAGCGACAAGTGGTACATCATGAATATGAATCATAGTGGATGCCTGAACCTGGTTTTCCCATAAATCCTCACCATTCAAAACGTCATTCTCCTTCAGCAAGTCATCTCGTAAGTCAGAGTCATTGTCATATCGTATAAGGCTGATTTGCCCCCTAATGAAATCGCCCCCAACATGTTCCGCAGCTTCCCCAAGGAGGCAAGAAAAAGAAGCTGCTTTTAGTTTTCCGCATGTTCATTAGATTGAATTTCGCTCACAATTACTTTTGAAGTACCGGGCGGTACGCTCGGTACGAAGTTTGCTTCCGTATTCCACCTAAGTTGCGAGCTATTTGCCGGAATTTCAGTCGAGATCGTGTGTGTTGGCGGGTTTGCTCGGGCATAATAGATGCGAGAATTTTTAGGTTCATGATTTTGACTTTGATAGTTGGTAAAAGGTGGAGGACTATTCCTAAAGTTTGGAGCATACTGTTGTTTGTATTGCTTGGAAGGATCTGGAGGATTTCTCCCTTGAGAACAGTGCTGGAATCTAGGCTGGTTACCATACTGCTGTTGACTGGTGGTGTTAATCCAACGTCCTTTTCCATTGAAATTATTATTTTGGCGATCGTTATTGTAGTGATAGCGATCATTGTAATTAACTGGTGAATTACCGTATTGTTGTTGTGTTGTCTGGTATATGGGGTGGTACCTGTTTTGATTCTGGAATTTATGTTTCTGCTTCCCGTTACGGCGATAGTAGTTGTTATTATCGCACGGAACGTCGTGTCCTTTACTGTTGTTGGGTTGGTACGACATACCTGAGTCTGCGCCTACACCGTGCGGCTGTGAAGTGTGCAGGCCAAGATTACAATTACTCCGCGCACTAGCACGCACGTCTTCTTGAATCACGTCAAGGTTGTCAAGTACTGACAGAAAAGCCTCCGTGTCGTCGTCACTGACATTTACTAACTTCTCCCTGATTGATACCGGTAGCTTTGACTTAAGGATCATAATTACATCCTTCGTGGAAATGGGCGTGTCCCAATATTGTATTTTTCGCAGGTATTTCTCAAAGTACCTACGGAGCCCAGTACTTCTCGTGTTAAACGGTTCAGCATTATATACTTCCTTTCTAAGGCGTTGTTGTATACCTGAACTCCAGAATTTGTTCAGAAATTGCTTTTCGAAGTCAGCGTAATTATTACATCTTTCAATTACTTCTGTTCCCCAGACAGAACCCTCTCCTTGAATGTAACCTACTATAAAGCGCATACGTTGCTTGTCATCCCAGCTCTCAGGAAAAACACCATTAAATGACTTCAGAAAAACCATTGGGTGGATGTTGCGTTTCTCTGGCAGAAAAGGCTGGAACACGCGGTGCTTGAGAACGCTTTCTTCTTTCATTAGCTCGACAAGAGTTACTTGATCATTCTGGTTGCGTACTAACGGATTCTTACTGCTGTGTCCATGTACAAGTGGGGAGAATTCTACACGAGACACGGGATTATTATTGTATTCATGTTCTGAAGAAAGCAAGTGTGAATGCTCACTTCTATTGTCATTAGGAAAATCATTGACTTGTTGTTTCAACTGCTCGATTTCCTCAGTGAGGTGTCGTTTCCACTCGGGAAGATCTCGGTGAAAAACTCTACGAATCTCTCCTAATTCAGTGAGAATCGTATCACCTGATGTACCTGGAGCAGCTAAAACTTCAACTGTGGCCGACTTAACGGCTTCTTTTAAGTCGTGTTGAACCTTGTTTTCTATGTACTGTTCCTTAGTCTCGACCCATTCTACAAATTCTTTTCCTATCGTGGAACGTACTTTGGCTGCAGCATCATTCACCCTCTTTTCAATGTTTATTTCGGATAGCGCCTGTGTCAGGTCATTGACCTGGCCTTGCAGAGTGACGACATTGTCTGCAAGCTTGTTTACTTTAGCTCCGACCTCAGCGGATTTTTTTGAAACTTCTGTTGTAACTGCCTGGCAACTTTCGATTTGTACCTTAATGTCTTTGTGCACATTACCTACTGTACTCTCACATGGATCTACCTTCTGCAGAATACCTTCTATCCTTTCATTAACTTTAGTACTTAATTCCGAGATATATTCCACCGTGACTGTCCTTATTCTTGCCTCTAAGTTGGCATCAATATTATATAACCTATTTTTCATTGCACCAATCATGGTATTTAGGTCAAACCATTTTCGCTCTGTCTCCCGTTCCTTTTCCCTTTCTTTTTGTTCCCTTTCTTTTCTATCTCGTTGTTTTTGTAATTTATAAGCTTCCCTTTCCCGTTTCTCCTGTTCTCTATCACGTTGTTTTTGTAATTTATAAGCTTCCCTTTCCAGTTTCTCCTGTTCTCTTTCTTGAAAAAAAATTCTCATCATTTCAACCATCGAATTTTCTCCCGCTTGCTGTGACGATGATTGCTGTGACGATACGTCACGCACAACATCATCGTCTGCCGTTCTCTCCATTCGCGAATCGGGTCTGCCTGTTCCCGTTCGCGAACGTAGTGGGTATGACTTGACAACTGTGTCATCACCGTCATCCAGACTGTTTGTCGGCTTTCCTTTGTCATCTGCCATGTTTATTTTCAATTTTGTGACGTAACTACTCAAAGAAATCTTTCGCGGCACGCCGATCGTCAACTCTCAGATGCGCGCGCTGATAGTCAAACGTCACACCGCGGTAGGTAACAATTGCAGAGCTATACCGGGTAGAAGACAAGATGGCACCTAACTTTGAAAATAAGTGACAAACACCTACTAGACACTTAATCCAGCTATTATGGCATCCATCTTGTGTTCTTAACCGTAGCAACAATGAAGATGCTGATAATACTAACAAATAAACTTCGCATGAAGAGATGATCAGAAATGAATTCTAACTACGTAAATAAGCAATTCTGCAAGGAAATAACAGCGATAGGGTAAAATGAAGCAGTAAGGAAAGAAATTCCGGAAATCAGTTTTTTTTATACAAGACGCGAGATTTTATGCGTAATGAAAACCGTACTTACATCAGTCGTTTTGCGCACTGCTGTTATTTTTATTTTTTGAATTTTTTTTTTAATACTTCCTCTGTTTCGTTCAGTACTTCCTTTACGGCTTCCCGATGTCCACCGGATGATGTCATGAAACAATAACAGAACAGATTAAAAAAATTTTATCAGGTCCCTGTTCGGGCGCCACATCTAGTATGATAAAAAAATTATTATTATTAAATATATTTCAATTATTTCAATTTAAATCTGTGTTTCATACTAGAATGTCGTGTTCCCAGTTTGGCACAGCTTTGCCACAGGAGACACGAAAGCGGTCGAAGACGTCCGTCTTCTGGTCGGCTCCTGATCGTTGTCAGAAGGAGGCTAGTTTTTGATTACGCAAAGACTTCTATTATTTGGAAAAGAACAACCCGGATTTCTTTACGTAATCAGTATGAATTTTATAATTACCTAAGGGACCTTTAACAATGAATAGTAAAAAAAAATTGCATTTACAAATGTAATCATTAATAAATGGGGCAGCTATGAGTTGTATAGAAGACAAGGAGCGGCCTTCTGTCTACGACCAGGATGCCGCAGTATTCTCTGCTGTAGTAAAGGCTGCTTGACATTCATAAAATAATATGGCATGGAGATTAAAAAAATATAAAGGAAAAAAAACAGAATAAGAAGTCTGGTAAACACTAAATATATTCAAACAATTCTCACTAGCAAATCAGGGCTTGTTTATAAACAATATAACTTACATAAGTACTTTTTTTTAACAGTATGGTGCGATCAGATTTCAGCCTGTCCTGTACTAGCTCCTATGTTCGCGTTTTTGTCACAAATTACAGTCACTTTTCTCCTTCGTTAAAGACAATTCTTACACTGTTCAACACCTCTGATAACAATAGCTTGCCGAGTTACAGTTTCGAACATAAATTACTTGAATGTTATTAATTAATTATGTTGTCTGCACGCTGGCAAGACCGCTCACTATGTTAGCTTAAAGTCGACCTCCTTTACGTTTTTACATCACAAGCAGAAGTACATTAAAAAAAATCTGAAGATGAACAAACGTTTTCTACTGTCATCTTTTATTTAGATCGAAGCGGAACGTCGTTCAGCTTCTGTTAAAATGTTTCTTTGACTGCGCAATCGATGTATTAGCGTCCGCGCTAGATGCGCATCTTTACAGTTATGTAAATTATACAAAACAAATGTCTTTCAAAGGGTATTCAAAGCTTTCATAGGACGGAAATACCAATAATATTACAGACTGTTCGTTTATAGGGTTTAGAAAAATTTCCGCTACCAGTCACAATAAAAGATTATTTATTCGTCACACGATCGGTTTCGTGCTTGTGCCCATCCTCAGGTGTTTATACATTCATGTACATGTTTATATTGCTGGAGATCACTGCATAAATATAAAGAAAATTATTTGCTGGTGACTAAACAGATACAAGTGGAACAATTGTGTCAAGGCAGCATTTGTCGAAAATGTATCTGTACTTATAAAGATGTAGCATCATTATTATAATTATCCCGTGGTGCCAGTTTTTCAATCTAGTTGCACATTTATTACCATTTTCACGTACATGTTTCAGTTGTATAAAATTTAGCTGCATAATGTTTAATCACTGTGCTGTGCAGGGCATTGGAGCGTATGTACGTATAGTGTGTGACAGTGCTCCAGTTGTAAGAGTACTGGCGTGTACGCTGGAACTGCCTGCAGGCTCTGTTTCCAAGACGTAAACACCTGAGGTAGATCTTCGTTTTCCTTTGCCAGATAATACGTCGCTGAATTTTTCTCTTACTCGTCTGATATTGTGGCGCAAAAACTGGAATGTATTAAAAGACGTTTATCTCACTGATCAATAAAGTTGCAAAACAATGTTGGTTTCTGTTTCGTTTACTGTAGCGTTACAATTAAGCTACGTTTAAAATACGATATTTTAAGAGCAAGGAAATTGTGTCTCTGGTGTTGCAGTGTATGTCAGGGCGGCTAATTCAAATTATATGCATTTGCTCGCTGACTTCGATCTCAAAGGGGATGACAAAAATCAACATTACTGTATCTTGAGAGGTTAGGCTAGCAAGACGCTAATATTTGTTAAGAGCGATGAAGTCGTCATTTTGTGTACGGAGATCAGTAAGAAATATTCTGGTGAGCGTTACTAATAGCACTGATATTATTTTATTATCCTTGACTTTTACGGCTAATGAAGAGTTATGTTATACTGTAGTATTTTTTACAGTGAAGCCGTTAAAAGAGTGGATGCCTAAAGAAAGAACCTCATTGTAACATGCTATCTCTTTTTGTACTACTAACTTGCATGTACGGTGAAACGCTCCGCGCGCAAGCTTGTAGGACGGGGAGGTAAGCCAGTCCCGGATCGACGCCTCCGGACAGTTTAACAACCGCGACTGTTGATGCACCGGGGTTTTGCATCTCGAGGACGCCAAGGAATTGGGTTTGCTGTTTGGCTAACGTTCAAGACGTCGTACTGCATTTCAAGCGGCCACGAAACTACAGCGGTCGGCTGTCGTATTGTTTTCGTCGTTTTTAACTGTGTTCATGTTATAAGTTGTGTGTTATAACAGTACTCGTATGCTGTTTCAAGATAATGGCGCGCTGAAGATTTGTCACAAACACTCACTCCTGTTACAATGTCTAATAATTAATCATCACTCAGTGACATACTGGTAACAAAAGTGTTCAGGACATCGTAAGGTCGGCCGGAGTGGCCGTGCGGTTCTAGGCGCTACAGTCTGGAGCCGGGCGATCGCTACGGTCGCAGGTTCGAATCCTGCGTCGGGCATGGATGTGTGTGATGTCATTATGTTAGTTAGGTTTAATTAGTTCTAAGTTCTAGGCGACTGATGACCTCAGAAGTTAAGTCACATAGTGCTCAGAGCCATTTGAACCATTTGACATCGTAAGATGAAAACAATGTCAGAGTCAGCATGTGTTGCCGGTAGCATAATGAGGTAAGGCAGAGAGTTATGGAGTTCTGAATTTGATGGAAGTAGGTTCTCGTCCTGATCTATGCTTTTTATTAATTTTTTTTTTGTCTTCGCAGTTGTAACAGATTCTGCGCCATTCTTATTAATGTAATACATGTATATTCTGTAATATTCGATGTCATTTACAGATGAGATCACGCCTCTTAGGAATGAGTTTCGTTGATTTCGTAACTTCTGATTAAAACACGAAAAATAAAATAGATGCGAGTGAAATGAGTAGCAATGGCTTTTGTATTCTGGCTTGCCACAAATATTTGGCTATTTTTCCTAATATGGTATGGTTAGCCAGGAAGCTAGCATTTATTATGAACGAAATGAGCAGCAATAACATTCATATTCTCGCTTGCCTGGAGTATTCGGCTGTTTATTTCTGAATAAGTTGTGTTATCCGAGAGTGTGGTCAGACAAGACTCTAAGAGGACATCTTAAATGTCAGCAGAGCTCTTTGCAGGCGGCGCTGTTACAGACTTTCTGCGTTCAGGGCTAACGAGATACACGGGCCCTGCAAGGAACTTGTGACGTCACACTACTCGGCACCACACTTCGTGAACGCTCGGCTTCCTGCACAGCCCAGGGGAAATCAATGTTTAATTGAAAAAATGCCCAATGAAGGTCTTGATTTTGTCGTGTCCTGCCGAGAACTTCCAGGCATTTAAACCGTAATTCAGAATTATTAAAATCGTCAGAAACAGCTACTCGCTTTCCACCGGAGACGGCTCCTGGCACTCGTAAGACATGTTGTGTCACGTGCTGTGACGTACACGCCACGGCCTGTTTTCTCATGGGTCTTGCTGCCGTTCCTATGATCATGAATGTTAGCAATCAGCAACCAATTCTCTGGCAGCCGCAAGAGGCAGGCACAGCGGCCAGACAGAGTTTGGTTTTTAGGCTGTTTTCCACGCTCGTTTAGGCAGAAGCTGGACTAATCCCCACTTTCCGCTTCAGATAACGGGTTAGAAAACCTGTTAAAATAAGATTACACACAGAACAAAGTTTACACAACTTATGGACGGGGGGCGCACACGACACTGATGATCGCGGAGATACATGCGGATGCAAAGTTAAATAAAACTGCCAAAACTTCAGTTCAGCAGAGCCTATCCTGCTAAGAAAAGTTTGAAGCAGATTTTCAATAACTTTCATCTGCTTAAATCTTATGATTTACTTGACCTTTAGCGGGCCGGGGTGGCCGAGCGGTTCTAGGCGCTACAGTCTGGAACCGCGCGACCGCTACGGTCGCAGGTTCGAATCCTGCCTCGGGCATGGACGTGTGTGATGTCCTTAGGTTAGTTAGGTTTAAGTAGTTCTAAGTTCTAGGGGACTGATGGCCTCAGAAGTTAAGTCCCATAGTGCTCAGAGCCATTTGAACCATTTACTTGACCTTTAACTTAGTTAACAATAAATATTCCAGTTCATAACGTTTTCAGGAAATAGTTGAATGTAGAACGAGATAGCAGTATTAGAAACGGCGTTAAAATGAAACCTGCAGTATTCTTTTATTTTTCAGTAAGATAAGGTGAATATAATATTTGTGAAAATTTATTATTTACAGCTACATGACCAAGAAAGCTGATACACTGAAGAAAAACTACAAAAGCAGTTTACTCACTGGAAGCAACAGGGAGCAAAGACAATAAATAAAATTTCTAAGAAAAGACGAACGTCGGTGGTGCAAGCCAAACCAAGACTCAGATTAAAAAATGTGTTAAAAAAGTCAGAGGTTATTTGAACTGAAAAAGCTAGGTGCTTCGTCCTGTCTATGAACTGGATAAAAACATGAAAAGTTATTTTAGAGACAGCTAGTAGTCATAAAATTGTGTTGTCTTACATAAATTATTTAATGAAGTACCATCTTTCTAGGTACAGCATTATCTTCAGTCTGCAATGCCAATGCAAAACCATACAACAGAAGTACACACAGATATTAAAGTTGTTCTCTATACTCTTGGGCTTTGCTGCGCCCGTCTTTGTTCATGTGAAATTGCTATCTTCTTGCGCTATGTTCACTTAGCTCCATTGCTATCGATCACTTACGAACAATGATCAAAGAGATCCAAACAGTCACAGGTTTAAGGGCATTGATTAACAAGAGCCAATGGAGGTACGCGAACACAGCGCAAGAACACAGCATTTCATTTGAACGAGGGTGACTACAAACCATGCAAAGACTGCGAAGAACAGTTTTAATATCTGTATGTGCTTTTATTAATTCTTTTTTTTATTGCCACTGTTGTCTGAAGATGAGCTTTATACCTCGAAACATATTGCTTCACAAAATTTTTTAAGCAAGTAACAACATTTTGTGATTAGTGGCAATCCAAGAGTGGCGATCTTTTAGAGAAGCTCGATATTTAAAGCGGACTTCAATGCTAGTAACTTTGTCTCGAAACGTGACAGAAAATCCAAGGAGATTCAGGTCGTGTGTACAGTACGCTAGTGGCAAGACATAATCAATGCCTTCTCTGCGCGATAGCAATGAAAATACTATCAACGACACTGCTGCCAAAGCAGAGTTACTAAACACAGCCTACCGAAATTCCTTTACCAAAGAAGATGAAGTAAATATTCCATAATTCGCATCAAAATCAGCAGCCAACATAACTTAGAAGTAGATATCCTCTGAGTAGTGTAGCAACTTAAATCACTCAATAAAAGCAAGTCTTCCGGTCCACACTGTATACCAGTTAGGTTCCTTTCAGAGTATGCTGATGCAATAGCTCCATACTTATCAATTATATACTACCGCTCGCTCCACTGGAATTCAAGAAAAGAAGTAGGAGTAATCCTCTAAATTACAGGGCCATATCATTAACGTCGATATACAGCAGGATTTTGGAGCAAATGTTGTCTTCGAACATCATGAATGACCTCGAAGAGAACGATCTATTGACACGCAGTCAACACGGATTTAGAAAACATCGTTCTTGTATAACACAATTAGCTCTGTACACAAACGAAGTTTTGAGTGCTATTGACAAGACATCAACAAATTGATTCCGTATTTCTGGATTTTTAGAATGCTTTTGCACTGTACAAAACAAAGTAGCTTATAGTGAAATTCCCTGCTTATGGAACATCATCTCAGTTATGTGAATGGATTCGTGAATTCTTAACTTCGTAGTAAATGACGTGAAGTCATCGAGTAAAACAGAAGTGATTTCTGGCGTTCCCCAAGGTAGTGTTATATGCCCTTTGCTGTTCCTTATGTATATAAACGATTTAGGAGACAATCAGTGCAGCAGTCTTAGGTTTTTTTGTAGATGAGGTTGTCGTTCATCGTTTAGTAAAATCATCAAAATATTAAAACAGATTGCAAAACGATTTAGCAAAGAATTCCGTTTGGTCCTAAATAATGAAAAGTGTGAAGTCATCCACATGACTGGTAAAAGGAATTCGTTAAACTTCTGTTACAAGATAAATCAACCAAATCTTAAAGCCGTAAATTCAAGTAAATACCCAGGAATTACAATAACGAACAACTTAAATTGGAAAGAACACGTAGAAAATGTTGTGCGTTTTATTGTCAGAACACTTGGAAAATGTAACATTAGAAAATGTAACAGATCTATTAAAGAAACTGCCTAGTACACTTGTCCGTCCTCTTTTGGAGTATTGCTGTGCTGTGTGGGATCGTTATCAGATAGGATTAACGGAAAACATAGAGAAAGTTCAAAGGAGGGCAGCACGTTTTGTATTATCGCGAAACAGGCGACAGTGTCACTGAAATTATACGGGACTTGGGGTGGACATAATCAAAGCAAAGACGGAATTTTCTCACGAAATTTCAGTCCCCAAATTTCTCCTCCGAATGTGAAAATATTTTGTTGACGCCAGCCTAAGTAGGGAGAAACGATCATCATAATAAAATAAGGAAAATCAGAGGTCGTATGGAAAGGTATAAGTGTTCGGTTTTTTCCGCGCGCTGTTCGAGATTGAAATAATAGAAGACTATTGTGAAGGTGGTTCGATGAACCCTCTGTTAGGCGCTTACGGGTGATTTTCTGAGTATCTGTGTAGATGTTGATGTAGAACCTCAGAAAAAAAATTTCATATATTTGGAACATTCCCTGTTGATTAATAGTCAATACGATTTTAAACTGGGTAGAAGTAGTTCCATGTTCGGTAACGTGCATTGCAACAAGCCCTTCTCGCTCTGCAGAAATAAAGCACTAGAAATGTAGTCGCCTGGCTGTAACCTGTTATTACCGGGACTAAGTGCACACTACTGGATAGTAAACAGCAGTGATCAATACGAGCGCCGGAGATTGTGCTCCCGTCATCACTACGCGTCTCTCATCCGCAGCAGCCTTTTTATGGTAACATAAAACCCGAAGCTGTCGGCGCCTCGTCCATCAGATATCGCGTCCGTGGTATTAACGCGGACCTTTTATGCAGATCGGGCCGTGTAATCACGTATCTTCTTTGTGTGAGCGGGGGATAAGATAGGTAAACGGGCGTGGGATGTTTATCTGAGATCTGCGACTGGATGGGATGGGTCGGGCCGATATCGCGGGCCCGTTTGCCGTGATTTACATGCTGCTGGGGTTCCCGCGCTGTCGGCAGGTAGACCGTGGTTCTGCTGATAGCCTGTAGCCCTGCTGATAGCCTATACGTGCGGCGGGCGTGTGTCAACGTTACAGATTTTCTTAATTTTCAGCGTTCCTGGCAACAGTCTGATTAGATAGTTGTGATATTATCTCATGGTTTCAGTTTACTGCCTATATCATGCTATTTCCTTAACGAGTCTTTTGAATGAGGACAAACTGCTACTGGTGTTCCACAGGGTTCATTACTGGAACCGCTTCTGTTCTTACGACCTATCATGTCATCAAGATAAAGTAGAACTAGTGCTCTTTTCTGACAATGCAAACATCATAGTCAAACCCAATAGAGGTGTAACAGCGTAATGAACAATAAATGAAATATTCAGAAAATATATTGAACAGTGCTCAGTAAACGCCTTATAACGTTGCCTTTGGAAAAAAGAAAAAAAAAGTTAGATTAAATGTGTACAACGCAAGATATATCATCATCAATAAGCATACAGCATGTGGTATCCACAGTAATAGTGACTCTGCGGATAGAAACAAGCGCCGATACGAATATCCAAGAATGTGTCTTTGGAAACCAGCAACAATAATAACTTTTTTAAAATTTCGCCGGCCGTTGTGGCCGAGTGGTTCTAGGCCCTTCAGTCAGAAACCGCGCTGCTGCTACGGTCGCAGGTTCGAATCCTGCCTCGGGCATGGATGTGTGTGATGTCCTTAGGTTAGTTAGGTTTACGTAGTTCTAAATCTAGGGGACTGGTGACCTCAGCAGTTGAGTCCCATAGTGCTCAGACCCGTCTGAACCATTTTAAAATTTCATATTTCTTTGAACTGAAAGAAGAATTACAAAGCTTTTTAAATTTTTTTGCTTGTTTATGGATGTGCAAAACGTATTACTTTCTTCCCTTACACTGCAAATAATAATAATGAAAGAAAAAACACAAATTACCTCAAATAATGTTTTGTCTTTGTCGCGTTCTCAAATGAGGTCTCAAAACAGTCTGTTTGAAAGTTGAAATGATTTTCTCCAGTGACTTATTCCATGTTATTGTCACTGCTTACTCTTCATCCCGATTTTTGTTTCTCAACCTTTCTCGAGAGACACACAATGGTAACTGTGTACTGACGTGCCATATCTGGTTCCTAGATGAGATTTAGGGCCTCAGTGTTACAATGAAGCCGGCCGCTGGTGGCCGAGCGGTTCTGGCGCCACAGTCTGGAACCGCGCGACCGCTACGGTCGCAGGTTCGAATCCTGCCTCGGGCATGGATGTGTGTGTTGTCCTTAGGTTAGTTAGGTTTAATTAGTTCTAAGTTCTAGGGGACTTATGACCTCAGCAGTTGAGTCCCATAGTGCTCAGAGCCATTTGAACCATTTGTTACAATGAAAAATAGTCAGTAAATGTCCGCATATCAATACTCTTCAGCGTGGCGAGGAAGAATGTCACGTCAACAAGAAGCAAGGTACACTTGGTAGACGTTTGTCTTATCTAAACTGATTCACATGATAATATAGAGCTTTTTTTCTTAACAAGTTCCAAACATTAATCGTTTTATTATGTAGATATATGCCTTCCATGTTCGCTTCAATACCACACATTTCACGTAAGGCTGAGGGGATTATTTTATCTGTCAAGAGCTGAGTAGGATTCGCTGATGACACAACAGCCACATAGCTCTAATATTTTCGGGTAAAATATTTGCCTTAAGATGTTTCCAAACCTGTGACCAATTTGTGTGAGGATATTAGACTGCTGTAGGGCGCTTAGGAGCGTGTTTAATTAATTGTTGATAAACTCTTGCTGAGGACTGCTTCGCTGCGTCCTCTTTTAAACAGCCTGTTTCTGTGTAGTGGACATAGAGATAACTCTACATTTTAAGCAACCTGTTAAAGAGCAGCGTGTAAAGGGTACAACTATCGATAGTTGTATGATGCAGTCAGTCATACCCCTTAACTGGTTTACAGGTATTCCCGAGTAGTTAGCGTAATTACACATGGTGGTCCATTGATAGTGACCGGGCCAAATATCTCACAAAATAAGCATCAAACAAAAAAACTACAAAGAACGAAACTCGTCAAGCTTGAAGGGGGAAATCAGATGGCGCTATGGTTGGCCCGCTAGATGGCGCGGCCACAGGTCAAACGGATATCAACTGCGTTTTTTAAAATATGAACCCCCATTATTTATTACATATTCGTGTAGTACGTAAAGAAATATGAATATTTTAGTTGTACCACTTTTTTCTCTTTGTGATAGATGGCGCTGTAATATATCCTACGTGACCACTCCATTTCATTTCTGTATCTATATGACTACACTGACGTTAACACTTCAGTGCCTGACATAGCTTTCATCGATCCACCTTCACATTAATTCTCTACCGTTCTATTATCGAAAAGCGCGCGGGGAAAGCGAACACATGAATATGTCCGCACGAGCTCTGATTTCTCTTCTTTTACTAGGATGATCATTTCTTGTTATGTAGGGAGGCGTCGACAGATATTCTCGCATTCGCAGGAGGGAATTGACGACTGTAATTTCGTGAAAAGATCTCGCCGCAAGTAAAAACGTCCTTGTTTTAATGACTGCCACCCAGACTCGCTTATCGTACGCGTGATAATCTCTCCCATATTTCTTGACAAATCAAAATGAGCTCCCCTCCTTTAAACTTCCTTGATATTCTCAGTCAGTCCTATCTGGCAAGTATCCTATATTGTACAGCAGTACTCTAGCAGAGGACAAACAAGTGTAGTGCAGACAGTCTCTTTAGTGGATTTGTTGCATCTTCTAAGTGTTCTGCCAATAAAACGCTGTCTTTGGTTCGCCTTCCACACGACATTATCGATGTGATCGTTCCAATTGAGGCTGTTCGTAATTGTAAGCGCTAGGCATTTAATAGAATTTACAGCATTTACATTAGAGGGATTTATTGAGAAATCGAAATTTAACGTATTAATTTTAGCACTGATGTGGATGACCTTGTAAGTAGGCTGTTTAGGTTTTTCTATTGGTAACGCCACGTAACGCTCTGTATGAAAATCACTGGCTGTGCTGTGCGCTGTCTGTGGCTGGTTTGCATTGTTATTTGCTATTTCAGTGTTGGGCAGTTGGCTGTTAACAGCGCGTAGCGTTGCGCTGTTGGAGGTGAGACGCCAGCAGTGGTGGATGTGGGGAGAGAGATGGCAGAATTTTAAGAGCGGACGATCTGGACGTGTGTCCATCAGAGACAGTAAATTTGTAAGGCTGGATGTGATGAACTGATATATGTATTATGACTTTTGAACACTATTAGGGTCAGGGATTTTCTCTGCCTCGTGATGACTGGGTATTGTGTGATGTCCTTAGGTTAGTTAGGTTTAAGTAGTTCTAAGTTCTAGGGGACTGATGACCATAGATGTTAAGTCCCATAGTGCTCAGAGCCATTTGAACCATTTGAACACTATTAAGGTACATACATTGTTTCTTCTCTATCAAAATCTTTCATTTGCTAGCTATGCCTATCAGTAGTTAGTGCCTTCAGTAGTTAGAATCTTTTTTTTAGCTGGCAGTATTGGCGCTCGCTGTATTGCAGTAGTTCGAGAAACGAAGATTTTTGTGAGGTAACTGATTCATGAAAGGTATAGGTTATTGTTAGTCAGGGCCATTCTTTTGTAGGGATTTTTGTAAGTCAGATTGCGTTGCGCTAAAAATATTGTGTGTCAGTTTAGTGTTGATCAGAAAAGTAAAGAGCGAAATGTCTGAGTACGTTCAGTTCTGCTCAGCTGTTTGAAAGTCAAATAACGTAAGGGTTTTACCAGCACAGTAATTCAATAATTTTTCTAAGGGGACGTTTCAACCTCATACTTTTCATTATTTAGGATCAGTTGCCAATTTTCGCTCAGATAATGCAGTAACTATGTTGTTAAGAAGAACGGTGCAATGTTCCTTCTAACATGCATGTACGAGTACAGGTTGTGACGCAGGAAAGGCGACATATGGAAATTTGGGTCTGGCCATGACTCGTACACGGATAGCCAAAGCGATTAATGCTACAGCTCACGTAAAGCAGGAAATACGGGTTCGAGTCCCGCGGAATGATAGCTGGACCTAGACGCATGGGACATTTCATTTCGGTAATCGTTAGGGAATTCAATATTCTGAGATCCGCAGTGTCAAGAGTGTGACACTGCCAAATTTCAGGTTTGAAGGTCATACTGGACAGTTCGAGCGGATTATTTGGCCACCCAAATAGCCCGAAGTGGGACGTAATCGAGAAGTTAATTTGTGCACAGTATCCTGCACCTGCCACACTTCCGCAGTTACGGACCGCTACTGTGCCAGCATAGCTCAATATTTCTGTAGGGGACTTCCGACTTGTGGAGTCCATGCCACGTGGAGCTGCTGCACTAAGCCGGACAAAAGAAAGTTTGACACGATATTAGGAGGTGTTCTATGACTTTTGTCATCTCAGAGTACAGCTAGTGGTTCTTTGTATTCGTAACTGCGAATTCATTTTAGTAGCTAGGTATATTGTGATATCACGACGAATTGATACAACTAGGTAGTTGTATAAGTCGATTAATTCCAATATCGACTCACTGGTACTGTAATCATACAAAAGAAAAAAAAAACACTCTGTGTTAAGGCCACGAGTGCCTACCGATACCATTTGACCGCCGTGTCATCCTCAGTGGAGGATGTGGATAGGAGGGGCGTGGGGTCAGCACACCACTCTCCCGGTCGTTATGATGATATTCTTGACCGAAGGCGCTACTATTCGGTCGAGTAGAACCTCAACTGGCATCACGAGGCTGAGTGCACCCCGAAAAATGGCAACAGCGCATGGCGGCCTGGATGGTCACCCATCCAAGTGCCGACCACGCCAGACAGCGCCTAACTTCGGTGATCCCTCGGGAACCAGTGTAACCACTGCGGCAAGGCCGTTGTCTATAATCATACAATAATACCTCTTTTTTCCTTTTGTGAAGTGTGAAGTTACACACTACTGAAAGTTTAAATTAAGTGATCAGTACTTTTACAACCTTGCATTCTTAGTGACTGCAGCTGTTTTCGATAGCACTAGTGTATAATCTACAAATGTATGAGGTAACTATTAATATTGTCTACTTGGCCATTACTATACAACATCAACAGTAAGGATCCCAACACACTTCCACCAGGGAACCTCTGAAGTTACTTCTACATATGCCCAAGCGGTTTACCGTAGTTCTCTAGAAGAGCGTAGCGTTCCAATAGATTGGAAAAGGGCACAGGATGTTGTGTCTATTTCATACAGCATAGACACAATGAGGTAGCTAGGTGCACGCTAAACTAACGCAGACGGGCTTGAAGTACTGGAACAGGAGACTTATTAATGCACTAAAGAAAAGTACGTCGTTTTATAATACTTAACTTTATTCTCTTGCTGGAATACATCTCTCTTGAATATTAGTACGCTATAAGCACTGATACAAATGGCGCCTTGCTAGGTAGTAGCTATGGACTAAGCTGAAGGCTATTCTATCTGTCTCTCGGCAAATGAGAGGAGGACTTCGTACGTCTGGTCGCAAGCTATGTCTTCCGTACAACTGGGGCGAGGTCTATTCCGTGTCTTGTGACCTGCCATGTGGTGGCGCTAGGATTGCGATTACACAGTGGCGACACGCGGGTCCGACATGTACTACAGGACCGCGGCCGATTTAAGTTACCACCTAGCAAGTGTGGTGTCTGGCGGTGACACCACATTCCTCCCCCGCAAATCGGCGAACGGTCGTGAGATAAGGCTTCCGCCCGCCGTGGGGAGGACCCCATGTTGACGTATGCGATGAGGTGGGGAGCCTAACAACAGGCGAGGCTGTGCCACCCGCACCCGGCCATTCGGTCCGAGGGGAGCTAGGAAACGCCTGCAAACCTAGTCCAGGGTGCACGTCAACATGAGGTGTATGCGCACGTAATGAGACAGGAGGGGCCGAAGGGTCGACCTCCATGTGGTCGGAGCACCCGACGGGCGAAGACGACATCTGGTCCGGAGCGGGCAAGAGGTCCATGGCGGAGGACGGCTGGTCACGGGAAGCGAGCGGTGGCGCGGGACCCGGGGAGGCGCAAGGCGGGTGCAGCGACGCGTCCACTGCGGGCGGCGCCGACTGCGGCTGCGGCGGCGGCGCGACGCCATGGGGCAAAATGGAAGGCAGCGTCGGTAACACCTGGGGATGAGGCGAGCCAGTAGACGGGTCCCCAGGGCGCTGACCGGACGGCACCGTCGCTGAAAGCAGACGGGGAGCGGCAGAACCCAGGCGACGACAGAGGCGCAGCTGATTGAGATGCCGACGCACCTCACCAGAGGCCCCCAATACCAAATACATCGCGCGGCCGAGGCAGCGAAGAATGCGCCCTGCGAGCCAACGCTGTGAACCGCGATAGGTGCGATTATAGACAACGTCGCCAGGAGCAAAAGCAGGAGTCTGCCGCTGCACAGGAACCTGATGCGGCGGATGCAGCAAAGACATCAGGGTGCGATGAGATCGACCATGGAGCAATTCAGCCGGCGAGCGACCATCGCGGGGCTGAGAGCGATACGAAGACAAAAAGAGCAACAAAGCGTCCTCCCGAGAATGCGACGCTTTCAATTTCAACATCTGGGACTTGAAAGTCCGGACCAATCGTTCAGCGGCACCGTTTGACTGAGGCGAAAATGGCGCGGATGTCAGATGGTGAATACCATTGGCCTTGCAGAATGACTGAAATTCTGCGGACATGAATTGTGGGCCATTGTCGGAAACAATAGTCTGCGGAAGACCTTCAATGCAAAAGATAGCAGACAAGGCTTGGATTGTGGCAGAAGACGTCGTGGAAGACATCCGGACAACAAAAGGAAAATTACTGAAAGCATCGACCACAACCAACCATCGAGCATTCCAGAATGGACCAGCAAAATCGATGTGCAAGCGTTGCCAAGGTGAAGTGGCTTTCGGCCATGCAAAGAATTTCCGCGGCGGTGCGGATTGTTGTTCGGCACACGCCACGCAAGAGGAGCACATATTTGTAATCGCAGCATCGATTCCGAACCAAGTACAGTGCTGACGAGCAAGTTGTTTCGTACGCACTATACCCCAATGTCCTTGGTGAAGAAGCTTTAAGACAGAGGACTGTAACGAACGTGGGACCACGACTCGGGATTGATCATTATCGGAACGCAACAACAAAACACCACGTCGTACAAAAAGTCTCTCCTTGTGAGCAAAAAAACGGCGAACCAAAGGATCTTCGATTCGTGACTTTGACAAGGGCCATGGCGTAGCAACAAAACGCAAAACAGTAGCAAGGACAGGGTCAGCAGCTGTGGCTGTAGCTACTCGACGAAAATCAATCGGAAACGATTCGACCACGTCATCGGCTTCCGAATCAATGAACATGCAAGCAAGTTCGGAAGAATCGAATGCTTTATCCTCAGCAACAGGCAAACGGGACAATGCATCAGCGTTTCCGTGCTTAGCAGTGGACCGATACAAGATATCGTAGCGGTACTTGAAAGGTGGCTACACTGAGCCACAGCGCCAGAGATCGCTAGAGAGCATTGTTCCGCCGCCTCCACGGGCTGTCATTATTGAGATGTGCTAGAGGTCAGTGCTTGGGGAGAGCTCGTAGTAGTCAGTTGGTGTTCAGATGTGCTAGTAGGGAGTGCTTGCTGAGATGTGATACTGAAAGGTTCTTGTTCAGATGTGGTAATAGCGAGGCGGTGTGGAGATATATTGTAATTATGAGAGTGATTTTGGTCAATATATGAAGGTAACGAAACTTGATTTATTTTTCATTATTTCCATGTTTTAAATAATGTGTCATTACAGGTTCAGTCAACAAAGCATCTGGCTTGGGTTCTTGGATTAGAGTGTAATTGTGGTTCTCTTGAGTAATTATGGTATTTGTATTTTCTTTAATTAATTCAGTATAATGTTATTTAAAAATTGTTGTGTTGTTGAAGAAGAACCGTGCCAGATGCGTACGTTGAGTCACACTCCCACACACAGAACAGTTACTCTTGTGCTTGTTGTTGCGTTGGTTTTATAGTTGCTGGGGGCTTAATTAATTAACTGTGTTAATGAAAATTTCCATTTCATTCTTTGTTATTGTTCTAAGCAGTCAGATTGCGTAACAATAACAGTCAGGGCCAACCGTTACGAGACTTCGTAATCGGACAGACAGCTACTAAAGCAAAAAAAAAAAAAATTAAAATTATTTGCATTAATATTTTTATTAAGCCCCCATGCACGTGGCGTCCACTGCTTCGGATCGTCCCTTGGAATTCTTCTGATTGTAGAAATAGTAGACAGTAGGATTGTTGTAGTAATTTGTAGTTAGTAATTGTAGTCTATATTGCATGTGTAGATTTGGTAATTAGCATTCTTCTAATGGTATTTTTCAAAATTTAATTTTTATTGCCTTGTATACGCGTTTGACAATTTAATGCAATTATTTCAATTGTTCGTTAATCGTGTTTGAGGGAAGCATTTCGTGTGAAGGGTATTGTTGGAGATAAAGAGTCATTGTGTGTAATTTTCATATAGTGACGAGTTTTGTATATTTTGTAAATGATTACGCGATCAATGAAAAAGGCAAAAATGATGAATAGTGAGAATGACGAAATTGTTGACATGGCGAACTCGCCAACACAGGAGAACAGTATGTTGAATAATGAAGTGGAAATCAATTTAATAAGTCGGGAAAGTAGTCCGGAACCATTTCAAAATTTTTCTCAATCAGAAAATTCACAGAATACGAGATTAACGATAGAAAATTCTGGAATAGCATCAAACACAGATAGCTTTACAGCTATGACGAATGAAACTGGTTTTGCGGGAAATGTTAGGGGCGAAAGGAATTGCGAACAAGCTAATATGGAGCAGTTGATGGGTGCAATATTAAATTTGGGATCACAAATAGGAACAATTAAAACACAGATGGGAACAATGGAAACACGGTTAGACTCACTGGGATCACAGTTACGATCTGAATTAAAAACAGATAGGGGAACAATGGAAACACGCTTAGACTCACTGGGATCACAGTTGGGATCACAAATAGGCACAATTAAAACAGAGATGGAAACAATGGAAACACGGTTAGATTCACGAATAGGGACATGTTTCAAAAATATGAAAGATGAATTAAAGAAAGAAATCAGAGAAAAGTACAACCGATTTTGAATGCTCACAATAATAGATTAATTGCAGTAGAGATCAGACAAAGGGAACAGGATAGAGAACAGGAGGAGAGAGATCGCGTGATAGTACAGAAATTTTCAGAGTTAAATTTACAACGTGCACACGATAAGGAAGAAATATTTGAGAGAATCGAGGAATCCGTACCAAATGACAGAATAAATAAACTAACACAACAATATGAACAGTTAACTACCAAATGTGTTAATACTGAAACCCGAGTCGCGACACTTACGGAAGACGTAAATAGACAGAAAGAACAAATAGGTGATTTATCGGAAAGAGTTGAGGAGATTTCAGATAAATTGACAAGTCTTAGTTTAAATGGGGATAGAGATTCAGATGATACAGCTCCATTACCATTTGCAGAAACCGAAGAGTACCAGAACATAAATAAGCATGTTGAAAATCAGGGAAAATTTAATGAACGCGTTAAAAGGGAAGTTGAGGCATTACGAAAGCAAGTCAAACAAATTGAAGGCGAAATCGTAGGAAAAGACAGCAGAAGAAATTTAGAATCACAGATAGCAGAGGGGTTTGAAGAAAGTAATTTATTTCATTTACGGGACACAACAAGAGAGCGCCAGGCGCGCGAACTTGACAATAATCGACATTCAAACTGGGACAGACGCGGTAGGTCTTTGTCGCCACGAGGCGAAAACTTTGACTATAAACACTTTTTGACTGTTCGGAAATTTAAGATCTTCCGCAATTCTAAAAATGACATACATCCATGTGCATGGTTAGATCAATTTATGTATGCACTCCCACCAAATTGGCCACTAAGTCACAAACTGGAATTTATGTGTGGATATTTAGAAAACGAACCGGCGACGCGGATGCGTGCACTCATTAGAGATTGTAATAATCTGAATGATTTTTATCATGCATTTCTATCGGCATATTGGTCCGAAAACACGCAAGACAGAGTCAAACACAGTCTTATTATGCAGCGTAATTTCAAACAGTCTGAATTCCGCACGCCAGCAGAATATTTTGAAGACATGATTCGAAAGAATCAGTTCCTTTCCAACCCTTACAGTCCGACTGAATTAATTCGCATTTGTTTAACTAAGCTGCCACAATCCATAAGACAAATTGCTTTAGCCGGAAGATGTAAAGACGACATTGAGACTTTTAAGACTTTGCTACAAGAACTTGAGTATGACAACGACGACGGGACTTCTTGTAATTTTTTCAGTAGCAGTAATTACAATACATTTTCAGAGAAAAGGGATAGTGATCGGAACGGACGTTATTTGGGTAACTTTGAGAATGACAGACGTAACAGACAGGACAATAGATACCAGCCTTATGACAATAACAGACGTTCTAACAGAAATTACACAGACAATTATAATAACGGTAATTCCTACCGGAATGATCAACCATACGGAAACAGTAATCGGTATCATCAAGATAGAAATTATTCATACAGTAACAGAAATTCTTACTACAGAAATAACCAGGGTAGTAGATACAACAATAATTTCAGAAGTGACAGTCGAAATTACACAAGAAGTAGTTATGCAGACAGACAGGAAAACAGAAATTTTAATAACAGACACAACCAAGAATTTGCATCTAACAGACAGGAAGGACCTAATTGGCATCCTCCACGTGACAGAACTTCAGAGAGACAAGTGCAATTAGTAGAAATTGATCCGCGAAATGACGCGAATAATCAAAGACGTGACGCAAACAATCGACAATGACTAGCAGCTTCGGCTTCTGGCAGCAATATAGACGGTTCAGAAAGTAATGACACTTCGACTTTACACTACGTACGACTGGAAGACATGAGAGACATTTTGTTAGACAAAAAGGAAACTAATGTAGACGCATTTTTACATCCTGTTATTGAAGTATGTGTGGGTAAGAATAAGTTCACTGCAGTTTTAGATTCTGGGAGCCCATTGAACGTCATTAGTGAATCAGTTTTTCGTATATGTGAAAGAACTATTGCCTGTCCCGTGTTACCTATTTCTAAAACTACAATTCGAGGAGCGATTTCTGGAAAAGGTGTGGAAGTTAAACAACAGACCAACCTAAATTTCATTTGTCAAGGATACGAATTTTCTGCTAATTTTATTATTGTTCCATTACTCAGTACACAGATTATTTTAGGTATGGAGTTTCTTAACGCACATAAGGCAATTTTGAACTTTAAAGAAGGAAGTGTGAATTTGACTGTTGCCGGAATGCTGAAATGTTTGAAATTTTTCGAGTGTTTAGCAAGATCTGAATCAGATACAAAATGTTTAAGGTTTCTTACTTCTGATGCTTTTGTTGAGCATTATGACGACAGTGTGTTTATTCATGACAATGACAATAGATACAGGGACGCGATGGATGATGTAATTAATAGCGAAGAATTAATTAATGAAAAGGTTAAGAAAGCTGAAGTGCCAGATGACGTTGCAAGAGAAGAGCTGCACCATATTTTGACTTCACATGCTACAGTGTTTAGTCATCACACAGGAACTATACAAGGCTTACAATATTTATTTAAAGTAAAAGAACACACACCATTTCGCGGAAAAACGTACGCTATTCCTTTGGCTTACAGAGACAAGGTTAAGAATGAACTTCAATACATGTTAGATCAGGGCATTGTTGAGCCAGCAGTCAGTCCTTATACCAGCCCATTACACGTTGTTCTTAAAAAGGATGGGTCAATTCGTTTGGTTCTGGATTCCAGACAGATAAATAATATTATTATTCCTGAAACTGACCGTCCACAAAATTTAGATGAACTTCTTCAACATTTCCATGGAATTAAAGTTTTATCCACGATTGATATGCGCGCAAGTTTTTGGCAAATAGAACTCCACCCTGATTGTAGAAAATATACTGCTTTTTTAGCCTTTGGTAACTGTTACCAGTTTCGGAAATTACCGTTTGGACTTACTGTATCTTCAGCAGCATTCATTCGTAGCTTAAATGAAATTTTACCTGTTTATCTTCGTGACAATATTACTTCTTATGTTGACGACATTCTTATTGCTAAACGTTCTTGGAGTGAGCATAACAAAATTTTGGATTCATTATTACGTATTTTTGCACGAGTTGGCATGACAGTGAACTTGGAAAAATCTGAATTTGGTCGTTCTCAGGTGAAATTTCTCGGTCACATTATTTCTACAGAAGGTATTCTCCCTGATCCAGAGAAACTAGACGCTATTCATAATTATGCTGTTCCTACCACAAAACGTGATGTTCGTAGTTTCCTTGGTGTCTGTAATTTTCTTAGACGCTTTGTTAGATTGGACAATTTGGCCACACCTCGTTTATGTGAATTATCTGGAAAAAATTCTAATTGGTGTTGGGATGAGGAAGCTCAGTCAGAATTTGAACAACTTCGTGATGCTTTAGTTGCTGCCCCACTTCTTTCACATCCGGATTTATCTAAAGATTTTTGTTTGGCGACGGACTCATCATACAAAGGCCTAGGTGCACATTTATTTCAAGAGATAGAAGAAAACGGCGTTGTAGTACAGAAAACTGTTGCCTTTGGAAGCCGTGTTCTCTCTAAATCAGAGAAGAATTATTCGATTACGGAACTTGAAGCTTTGGCTGTTGTATGGGCCTTCACAAAATTTCGCACATTTTTGTTTGGCAGACATACTAAGGTTTACACCGATCATCGAGCTCTGGAATTTCTTATGTCGACAAAATTAACTCATGGCAGATTGTCTCGATGGGCGTTGTACCTACAGGAATTTGATTTTAGTATTGTTTACATACAGGGATCTTCAAATATTGTTGCTGATGCTTTATCACGTGCACCTATGGGTTTGAAACAAAGTGCCGAAGAGGACGGCAAAGAAAACCATTATTGTTTGATGTACATTCAAGGTGTTGCGTTTGAGAACTTTATTTCGTCTTCGCTCCAGGACATCGCTAAGGAGCAAAATAAGGATCCAATCTGGAAGGACATTAAGGAGAAGTGGAGGAGAAAGGAAAGCGTAGCGATTAGACAGCATTATTTAGTTCGCAATGATATTCTTTTCAAACGAAAATCGGTCGACAACTCTGTTTGGTTAGTTTGTATTCCTGATGAGTGGGTCAATAAATTGATTTGGTACACACATTTCAGTTATGCGCACTTTGGTCCCAGAAAATGCTTTCATAAATTACGAGAAAATTGCTACTTCAGTAATATGGAAAAACGTATTCGATCTGTTCTTGCCAAATGCAAATTATGTCAAAAGGCTAAGCCGCCAACAGTTTCTCACAGAGCACCGTTGTTTCCTATCATTCCAGCGAAATTAAAGGAGATGGCTGCAGTCGATTTGTTCGGTCCAGTGGTTCGTTCTACTAATGGTTTTGCGTATATTTTCGTAGCAGTGGAATTAACATCAAAATATGTGTGTTTTACACCTTTACGCAAAGCAACAGCTCGTTCAGTATCTAATGCTTTCATCAAACATTTTCTTAAGGAAGTTGGTCATGTTGATAAGGTTATATCAGATAATGGATCACAGTTTCGCTCTAAAATTTGGCTTCGTACTCTACGGCGTCGTAAAATTAAACCAATTTTCATTTCACTTTTTCACCCTCAATCTAATCCTTCAGAGAGATGGATGAAGGAAATCAATAAATTGTGTCGTCTTTATTGTCATCAGAATCACAGAACGTGGGATCAGTATCTTCATCTTTTTCAAAACATTCTGAATGAACTTCCTAATGATTCAACTTCTTTACCGCCTACACTGATATTAAAGAATAAAAAAAAAAGCTCCGTCTTTAGGCCACAAGTGGCCCTTCCGGGACCGTCCGGCCGCCGTGTCATCTTCCGAGGAGGATGCGGATAAGGAGGGGCGTGTGGTCAGCACACCGCACTCCCGACCGTTAGGACGGTATTCTTTGACCGAAGCCGCTACTAATCGGTCGAGTAGCTCCTCAATTGGCATCACGAGGCTGAGTGCACCCCGAATATTAAAGAATAAAGCACCGACAAATCGCATTTCTGAAATCGTTCCTTTTCCGCCTTCACGGAAACTGCGGCATTCTGAAGTTGTCAACCTGGCTCTACAAAATATTGCATCGGCGGCTGCTAGAAGAGAGAAATCAGCGAAACGTCCTGGTCGTTTAAAAATCTTGTCAGTTGGCCAGAAGGTGTTAATTAAGTCCCACCGTTTGTCTCATAAAGGAAAAGGCTTGTGTCGCAAATTTTTTTCTGCTTTATAACGGTCCATATAGAGTTCGCAAAATTATACATGATAACACTGTTGAAGTAGAAACTCTTAAATCTCGACGCTCTAAGGGAATACATCACATATCTAACGTAAAAATTTTTGTGGAATGACATACTTGTGAGAAACCAACAGTTTACGTAAACATGGAGAGAGTACAAGGATACCGCGCTGTGTTTGGCGGCGGCACATACTCAAAGCAACAGTCAGTCTGCGCGCCGCACAAGGCAGTCGTTGACCGCAAACAATTACCTTCCTACGTCACGCGCCTACAGCTGATCGAGCGCTCAGTGCGAATGCACTGACAGACGTAAACAAATACACAGTCTAATTTCTCCGACTAAATTCTGTATAAAGCTATAAGGACTTCATAAATTATGTTATTAACGTTCAGTATTTTTCAGGATACGGTTGTATAAAGTATTTAAGACCTTCAGGTAAATTCTGTGCGTGTCCGACGTTAAGACGACTCGCTTTGGAGAAAATTTTCAGGAAGAAGGTCATTTCGAAGATGAAACTAATAAACTAAAAAGGGTAACTATTAATTGAGTTTATTTTTCAGGTAACATAATTTCACTTAGGTACGTACTTTAGACGTAATTTGCTGCTCGCGATTACGTGACTCATACTTTGTGCTAAATTTTATGTTCTATGAAATTACTTGTGAAGCGACGTGCTTGTGTACATTTACTGATTTTGACAATTATTGATTAATGAACAGTGTTATTACTTGCGTATATTATGCATCGCTTGGCTGCTATGCTTTTTCACTGACGTCATATTTTTTTTATTATGTGCCTGCTGTGCTTATTTATTTAAATTATAATTGTCACCTGATTAATTGTGCTGATGTGGTTAGATATGTAAGTTATACTTTGTGATTTATCTGCTTGCGCCTTCATGTTTACTTATTAAGATTACATATAAACATTTATTTGCTTATGCTGATATGATGCTAATGACCTGTTTATTATGATAGATAACATATTTGCTGCCTTGCTTATGGATTGCATATTTACACATTTCTGTTTTGTTGTCATAACTACTCTTCAATTTAGTATATAGAAATGCTGATATACTGTGTACGTACATAGAGTTTAGGTCACACTATTGTATTAATTATAGATTGTTCGCTTGGCAGAGCCTCGTTGTAAGAATTGTGCTGCATCCACTTGTTGACATTCTGTTCTCTACTGGTATATTTACTCGCTATTGCTTGTTTTGCATACGCTCAGTGCCTTATATTTTTAAGATAAGAAAATGAACTGCAGTAATTCGACGAACGACATTAGTACAAGAAAGTCATAGAAGTCACATGAGCTGAGGTTTTATGGAAGCTGTATAAATTTATGCTAATAGGAAGGAAGCTAACGACATGACAGACCAAAACTAGGTTTAGACCATTGACAGTATTACACTGCATTTTCGTGAGCAATTGAAATAGGAAGTGACACTTGACACAAAAAATACTCCACATGTTTGCTTCTGCTATGATTCTTGAAGTAGTGTACACACTGTGAAATATTATGATCATTCACACTCCGTAATCGTACTTAATTACTGAGAGTTATTCGAACTAAGTCTGTTAGAGGTCATGTATGCATTTCTTTTATTTAATGATGGACAAGGAACCAAAATGTATCTTATAATTTATAATGAGTAGAAAATTTGGGTCAGATGGATTACACAGAGGTTGTGTGTGGACACTGTGTCTTCGGATTGTATGGGATGATGAATTGAAGTTGCACTAGGATTTTGTCTGTACTTGTTCGAGGAGACTGACTAGAGGAAAGAGTTGTTATGGAAGTGAAATGATATTGGTGCTGAGGTTTATATGTATCGACGTATTATTGAGGTATTGAGATTAGGTGAAGTAGATGATTATTGGAGTTTTCGTGGACAAGAGGTAAGGTAAATGAGGTATTATTGAAATATTGAGATTATGTAATGCTGATGATTATTGGAGTTTGGTGGATAAGAGGTAAAGTAAATGAGGAGCATATTGTTTTTGTTGGTTTATATGGAACAAGGAGGATGAAGATGGCAGACTAGAACACTAAAGTGGAAGGAAGATTGTCTATACACACACTTTGTTAAATCACTAAGCAGTACATATTTTTTTTTGGGAGAGAGGAAGCAATTGCATATCTTGGCTCACTGACAGTTGTTCAGCAACAGTATAATTTGATCTGGCTTGGCAAACATTGGTCTTGACATGATGACTATGACGTTGACTAACTATTATTGACTGTTATACATTGCTGCCACTACTACTTGGTACACATGATGAACATCAAATCTTGGACAGAGTTACATTTACACAGTTAACACTATTCAATTACACAGTAGCACTTAATGAGGATGAAAGATGAGTGGATGTGTTTTGTGTGTTTTCCTTTCCTAATCCTACCAACCTATCTCCTAAATATTATTTCACTTGTTTGTTGTGGCTTGCACTGACACCCATAAATATTATAGGTTAACTGTTATTGTGTACTGTAATAGTTAATGTGACAATTACCTGATATCATTTGTGTGTTTATTATGATTTGTATGTTTAGTGTAAGAGCATTGATAATAATTTGTTAAAGAAATTGTATGTGCATTCAAACTATTGTTCATGACTGAACTGTCTCAGTAGTTATGGTGAATAGTATGGACTGTTACTTGCACTTTTTCTACATGATTGGTGCCACAAGGACATGTTTAATTTCTGCTGATGAACTGTGTGATCAGTGATTGTAAAAAAATTATGGACTGTTACTTGTACCTTTTCTACAATATTGGTGCCACTAGGACATGTTTAATTTCTGCTTATAAACTCTGATGAACAGTGTGATCAGTGACAGTGTATTTTATTGAACTGCTTCTGCTGAGAAATGTGACTTGTTGCTGTGTGTACCTACTCAACATTGCTGGTGCCACTAATGGACTGCTTCTACTGAAATGGTGTTACTTGTTGGTGTCTGCACCTATTCAACATTACTGGGTGCCACTGATGGACTGCTTCTACTGAAAAGATGTCACCTGTTGATGTCTGCACCTGCTCAACATTGCTGGGTGCCGCTGATGGATTGCTTCTACTGAAATGAAGTCACCTGTTGCTGTGTGCACCTGATCAACATTGCTGGTGCCACTAATGGACTGCTTCTACTGAAATGGTGTTACTTGTTGGTGTCTGCACCTACTCAACATTGCTGGGTGCCACTGATGGACTGCTTCTAATGAAAAGATGTCACCTGTTGATGTCTGCACCTGCTCAACATTGCTGGGTGCCACTGATGGATTGCTTCTACTGAAATGAAGTCACCTGTTGCTGTGTGCACCTGATCAACATTGCTGGTGCCACTAATGGACTGCTTCTACTGAAATGGTGTTACTTGTTGGTGTCTGCACCTATTCAACAGTACTGGGTGCCACTGATGGACTGTTTCTATTGAAAAAATGTTACTTGTTGGTATTTGCACCTGTTGACCATTGCTGGGTGCTACTGCTGGAACTGTCAACTGCTTATTCTTGAGCTATGGAAAGCGTTTATGTGAATATTTGTATAAACTGATTTTTTGTGTATTACTGTTAGTGAAAAATTATGAGACTCTTACTTGCACATATTCGTCATTGCTGACGCTATTGATTGAACTGTTTAACCACATAATACTTGTGTAAACTATTATGTAAAGTCACATGTATGAAAGAATTTGTATTGCTTACTGTATTTTATATATTAGGTTATTGAAAGGTCAGTGCAAAGCCAAAATTTTATCTAGTTATATGATATTTACGTATTAATATTATCTTTTATTTTTGTCTGTATTTTTTTTGACGAATTTGGTGGTATTTTCACCACCAATGCTGGCAAAAATACCATCAAATTCTAGCCGTGGAGGAAGGGCATATGAAAGGTGGCTACACTGAGCCACAGCGCCAGAGATCGCTAGAGAGCATTGTTCCGCCGCCTCCACGGGCTGTCATTATTGAGATGTGCTAGAGGTCAGTGCTTGGGGAGAGCTCGTAGTAGTCAGTTGGTGTTCAGATGTGCTAGTAGGGAGTGCTTGCTGAGATGTGATACTGAAAGGTTCTTGTTCAGATGTGGTAATAGCGAGGCGGTGTGGAGATATATTGTAATTATGAGAGTGATTTTGGTCAATATATGAAGGTAACGAAACTTGATTTATTTTTCATTATTTCCATGTTTTAAATAATGTGTCATTACAGGTTCAGTCAACAAAGCATCTGGCTTGGGTTCTTGGATTAGAGTGTAATTGTGGTTCTCTTGAGTAATTATGGTATTTGTATTTTCTTTAATTAATTCAGTATAATGTTATTTAAAAATTGTTGTGTTGTTGAAGAAGAACCGTGCCAGATGCGTACGTTGAGTCACACTCCCACACACAGAACAGTTACTCTTGTGCTTGTTGTTGCGTTGGTTTTATAGTTGCTGGGGGCTTAATTAATTAACTGTGTTAATGAAAATTTCCATTTCATTCTTTGTTATTGTTCTAAGCAGTCAGATTGCGTAACAATAACAGTCAGGGCCAACCGTTACGAGACTTCGTAATCGGACAGACAGCTACTAAAGCAAAAAAAAAAAAAATTAAAATTATTTGCATTAATATTTTTATTAAGCCCCCATGCATACTGCGAGAGAAAAAGCGACCAGCGAATGAATTTCTGCGCTGTACGTGGAGGTACAGGCTTGGTCGGATGAAAAAGCGATGTCAAAGGTTTGTGGTCCGTGATGATGGTAAAGTGACGACCATACAAGAAGTCATGGAACTTGGTAACACCAAACACGAGAGCTAAAGCTTCTTTCTCTATTTGTGAATAATTTCTTTGCGCAGATGAGAGCAATTTTGACGCAAAGGCAATAGGGCGATCATGCGAGCCATTTTTGTGCGCAAGCACAGCACCGATCCCGAAATCCGAGGCATCTACCATCAACAAAAGAGGTTTTCGGGGATCGAATGGCGTAAGGCACGTATGTGAAAGTAACGCCGATTTCAACTGGCGAAAGGCGCGTTCGCATTCCGTCGTCCAGACGAACGGAACACCTTTACGGCGTAAGCGATGAAGCGGAGCTGAAATGGAAGAAGCATTGCGCAGAAATTTATGATAATAATTTATTTTACCCAGCACACTCTGTAGCTGTTTTAAATTCTGCGGAGCAGGTAAATCCTGTATGGCACGGAGGTGCTCTGGACTCGGATGTATACCTTGGGCATTTATGACATGCCCCAGGTAGGGTAAGTCCCGAGCAAAAAACACACATTTGTCCTTCCTCAAGCGAAGACCATTCTGACGCAAGACCTGAAATAACGTTCGGAGATTTTGCAAATGTTCGGCTTCTGTCTTTCCGGAGATCACAATATCGTCCAGATAGTTCGCAGCAGTAGGGACCGACGCACAAACAGTTTGTAAATATTGCTGAAACAAAGCAGGGGCGGATGCACACCCGAATGGCAGTCTTTTGAAGCGATACAAGCCAAGATGCGTATTTACCACTAAGACGCGCTGGGATTCTTCGTCCACAGGTATCTGCAAGTACGCATCTGCTAGGTCCAATTTTGAAAAATATTTTCCCGGGCACAGTTTGTCAAAAAGGTCTTCCGGGCGGGGCAAAGGAAAAGTAGCAGTCACTAGTTGTGGATTCACAGTGGCCTTGAAGTCCACACAAAGTCTCAGTTTTCCGGAAGGTTTTGGCAAAATTACTAAGGGTGAGGCCCAGAGAGAAGCCTGCACACGTGCAATTACACCTTGAGATTCTAAATCGTGCAATGTTCTTGCGACCTCATCACGCAATGCGTGGGGAACATTGCGCGCTCTGAAAAATTTCGGTTGCGCGTTGTCTTTCAATTCCAAATGTGCTTCATAGTTCTTAGCGCAACCAAGGCCCGGTGCCAAAATGTCTGCAAATTCTTCACAAAGACTAGAAACACTGGCGGAAGGCACAGTCTGATTCACTGATAGGACCCGATTTACTATAGACAAATTAAACAATTGAAACAAATCTAAACCAAACAAGTTCACTGCACTAGAAGAACGAAGAACGTAAAATGACACAAGTTTCGTTTGTCCCTTGTATGTGGCAAGAAGGCTGCACTGTCCTAACACAGGGATCTGCTGTCCTGAGTAACTAGTTAACTTAACATTTGCGGCACGCAATGGCGGTTGGCCCAGTTGTTTGTACGTGTCGTGATTGAGCAATGAAACTGCAGCTCCGGTATCGAGCTGGAATGGTATCACTTTGCCTTCAAAGTCTAAGTCAACAAAAAGTTTATTGCCCTGTTGACGACAAGAGCGACTGTCACGTGCAATTTGAACTGATACAGGTACAGAAGCACTTGCGACTTTACGGGATTTCCGGCGGCGTCGACGCACACTTTTGGTGGGACGAACACAGTCACCGTTAGCTAAAGTGTCACTGGACGGGTGGGAATGAACTACATGAATGTCCATGGGCGAAGGTCCACGAGCCGGATTGTCCTGGGTTCGATTCCGGCGCGAAGCAAAAGGCCTGGAATTTGTGGGATTGTCTGATCTAAGCTTTTTCTGGCAAACACTTTGAACATGTCCCTTCTTGTGACAGTAAAAGCAAATAGCCTGGCGTGACGGGCAATTTTCACGCGAATGTCTAGTTGCACACCTCGGGCATGATTTCACTGCAGTTGCTTGCTTACGCGGCGCACGTGTTTGCGAGCTAGGCTGCCGCTGCTGTGCGGACGGGCGCGAGGGCCGTGTAGCGTCCCGGGCAGCGCGGCCGGCGGGCCGGTTAATGTGACACACGGCTGGCGAAGTTTCAAATGATTCCTGAGCAAAGTCAAGTGTGTCTTGCCTATCCAATATGTCTATCACTTGTTGAAGGGAGGGATTAACTAGTTTCAAAATCTGTTCCCTTATGCGAACATCAGAAACGTTCTGTGCTATTGCATCACGCACCATAGTGTCTGAATAAGGAAGTCCACAGTCACATTCAAATGCACACTCCCTAGTAAGTCCTTGCAAAGTTGCTACCCACTCCCTATTAGTCTGACCGGCCGTACGTTTTGTACGAAAGAACGTATACCGTTTTGCAACGACATTTACTGTTTCTTTGAAATAGGCATCTAAAGCAGACAAAATTTCTTCGTAGGACAGAGTTGCTACGTCGCGTCGGGGAAACAATTTCACTATCACACGGTAGGTAGACACACCGACACAAGAAAGCAAAAACGGCTGCCGCTCTTTACCTTGTATTCTGTAGGCTGCTAGATGGAAGGCAAATTGTCGGGACCACTCAGTCCACGACTCTTGAGCTGCGTCAAAACTACGAAACTGAGGTGCAACAGCGTTTGGAGGCAGCGGTAGCGAAGAAGCGGCGGCTGCCGCATCGGTTTGTAGCGCACGTTGACCCTGGACGAGCTGTCCAAGGGCTTCCAATAACGCCTGCGTCTGCTGATTCTGCAAGCGAAAAAATTCGGACAGTACATCTGGAGATTGTGGCGAAGCCATGACACAAGCAAATCAGAGCAAAGTACAATCAATTTATGCAACGTGGGCGCGGCATCCCATCCTCGTCGCCAAATAATGTTGTGTCTATTTCATACAGCATAGACACAATGAGGTAGCTAGGTGCACGCTAAACTAACGCAGACGGGCTTGAAGTACTGGAACAGGAGACTTATTAATGCACTAAAGAAAAGTACGTCGTTTTATAATACTTAACTTTATTCTCTTGCTGGAATACATCTCTCTTGAATATTAGTACGCTATAAGCACTGATACAAATGGCGCCTTGCTAGGTAGTAGCTATGGACTAAGCTGAAGGCTATTCTATCTGTCTC
This sequence comes from Schistocerca nitens, assembly GCF_023898315.1. NCBI lineage: Eukaryota > Metazoa > Arthropoda > Insecta > Orthoptera > Acrididae > Schistocerca > Schistocerca nitens. Next base: position 243,284,526 of record NC_064615.1, on the reverse strand, counting down.
TCGGCAAATGAGAGGAGGACTTCGTACGTCTGGTCGCAAGCTATGTCTTCCGTACAACTGGGGCGAGGTCTATTCCGTGTCTTGTGACCTGCCATGTGGTGGCGCTAGGATTGCGATTACACAGTGGCGACACGCGGGTCCGACATGTACTACAGGACCGCGGCCGATTTAAGTTACCACCTAGCAAGTGTGGTGTCTGGCGGTGACACCACACAAGACATCCCCGTTTTCAAGAAGGGACGTCGAACAGATGTGCAGAACTATAGACCCATATCTCTATTATCGATCAGTTGTAGAATTTTGGAACACGTATTATGTTCGAGAATAATGACTTTTCTGGAGACTAGAAATCTACTCTGTAGGAATCGAAAAGACGATCGTGTGATACCTAGCTCGCACTAAACGTCCACGAGACTCAGAGGGCCATAGACACGGGTTCCCAGGTAGATGCCGTGTTTCTTGACTTCCGCAAGGCGTTCGATACAGTTCCCCACAGTCGTTTAATGAACAAAGTAAGAGCATATGGACTATCAGATCAATTGTGTGATTGGATTGAAGAGTTCCTACACAACAGAACGCAGCATGTCATTCTCAATGGAGAGAAGTCTTCCGAAGTAAGAGTGATTTCAGGTGTGCCGCAGGGGAGTGTCGTAGGACCGTTACTATTCACAGTATGTATCAATGACTTTGTGGATGACATCGGAAGTTCACTGAGGCTTTTTGCGGATGATGCTGTAGTATATCGCGAGGTTGTAACAATGGAAAATTGTACTGAAATGCAGGAGGATCTGCAACGAATTGATGCATGGTGCAGGGAATGGCAATTGAATCTCAATGTAGACAAGTGTAATGTGCTGCGAATACATAGAAAGAAAGATCCTTTATCATTTAGCTACAATATAGCAGGTCAGCAACTGGAAGCAGTTAATTCCATAAATTATCTAGGAGTAGACATTAGGAGTGATTTAAAATGGAAAGACCATATAAAGTTGATCGTCGGTAAAGCGGATGCCAGACTGAGATTCATTGGAAGAATCCTAAGGACATGCAACCCGAAAACGAAGGAAGTAGGTTACAGTACACCTGTTCGACCACTGCTTGAATACTGCTCACTGGTGTGGGATCTGTACCAGATAGGATTGATAGAAGAGAGAAAGAAGATCCAACGGAGAGCAGAGCGCTTAGTTACAGGATCATTTAGTAATCGCGAAAGCGTTACAGAAATAATAGATAAACTCCAGTGGAAGACTCTGCAAGGGAGACGCTCAGTAGCTCGGTGCGGGCTTTTGTTGAAGTTTCGAGAACGTATTTTCAGAGAGGAGACAAGCAGTATATTGCTCCCTCCTACATATATCTCGCGAAGAGACCATGAGGACAAAACCAGAGATATTAGAGCCCACACATAGGCATACCGACAATCTTTCTTTCCACGAACAATACGAGACTGGAGTAGAAGGAAAAACCGATAGAGGTACTCAAGGTACCCCCCACCACACACCGTCAGATGGCTTGCGGATTATGGATGTAGATGTAGATGTAGACTTTCCGACCAAGGTAACAGGCTGCGTCTTTCCTACCGTCAAAATATGAGCTCCGTCGGAGCATCTACACCTGCCACAATTCTAGAATATATTGAATATAAAAAAAAAGATCAGAGTAAAATCCATTCGTTCTCTTCATAATTCACACTCTTATAGTTCATACATCAAGATGGTGTCGTTGTTCCGCAGTTTCTGAAAAAATATTTCATTTAATTTCTCAAGGACACCCAGCAAAGCAAATACTTCGGAAAGGGATGGGTCTCTGTTCAGATTCGCGGGTTGCACACCGTACGGATAACATTTAATACAGTGGACTATTTGGCTGTACATACTGGTGTGTAGACCATAGGAAAGTATCTTTAGACGTTTAATGTTGAACATAGCGAAATATCTTTAGAAAATTCGAATTATCTGATTCAAGATATTCTGTCTTCCGGTATTCATAGACATTTTAACCAGAAAATTCTGTGATTTGCATCACTAATGCAACACACTTGTGTGGCTGTGCGACTGAATACATTGCTAATTACTTCTTCTGCCAATGTGATTTAGTAAAGATGTTGCGCAGCTTTATGGCCAGTTCAATGACGGCCATAAAAACAAAGCATTATAGCACGTCTGATTGTCGTAGCTGTTCATATTCTCCGCAATGACATTTAGGAGCCACTAATTACAGAGATGTGATTGTTGAACAGTAGTAATACTGAATACTGAATGCGTTGCTAATTACTTCTTATGCCAGTGTGATATTTAGTAAAGATGTTGCGCAGCTTTATGGTCAGTTCAATGAGGGCGATAAAAACAAAGCATTATAGCTCATTTTATCGTTATAGCTGTTCATATTCCGCGCAGTGACATTTAGGAGCCACTAATTACACAGGTGTGATTGTCGAACAGTAGTAACCATAATCATCCACCGCGATTCTTCAAAGAATCGAACTCCTGTGTGTGAACCGGATTCAAACGTAACCATTTAAGACATTTGTGATCGAAGACTCAAAACCCTGGTTGGTTCTTCACGCGTTTAATTGCTTATGACGTCATATATCCTGAAAAAATCTGTGGTACAATGACATAATTTTGCAAGGGCGTCTAGTGGTATATGTGGATACTGTCTGCAAAATTCTTTGCGAATAGAGTTAGCAGTTCTAACAACCCTACCGCAACAAAGGTCAAAAATTAATTATGATTGTAGTGTTGCTCACGCTACTACATATTGCATTTTTGGGCAACAACAAAGTTATATTATGTGGCAGGCGTCATTAGAGTACAGTTAATAAAGTCATTTCATGAAATAATGGATAAACTACGCACTCATCTTTTCGTGTTTCCCACGCTGGTCTCGTTGTGAACTCATGGCTCAATCGTCGAAAATGTAGGTAGTGATGATTCCAAGCTCGGATGCAAAGAGGCCTAGATGTTATTCTGCGATATTGAAAAGTTTAATAGATGTGTTTCATAAACCATTCTTGAAGATTAAACTTTTGCAAGTTAGGACAATGGTGATGTAAAAAAGTAATCAGCACTCCGAATTTAAGCTACACTTCTCTTTTGTTACTTTTGTTGCAATACCACGTAACTCGTTACAAAACATCACCTCACAATATAAAACATACTTGAAAATATCTTCCTCACTGTTAAGGTTCACATTTCATAAACTGACTACAATTTGCCTCTTTTTAACATGACGACCAAAGCTTGACTCTCTAATAACCGCTTACGCGCCCAAAAATCAGAGTTATAAGTACGTCAAAGATCATAGTGACAAAAGAGAGAATACACATGAGAATAATATAATTGCAATGTATACATATCGATGTATCAAAGTACCTCTACATTAATGAAATCAAATCTGAAGTCGTCACAGAAATATGTTAACTATTTTAATATGTTAATATGTTAACTATTTTTTGTAGAATTTTGGAACACGTATTAAGTTCGAGAATAATGACTTTTCTGGAGACTAGAAATCTACTCTGTAGGAATCAGCATGGGTTTCGAAAAAGACGGTCATGTGAAACCCAGCTCGCGCTATTCGTCCACGAGGCCATAGACACGGGTTCACAGGTAGATGCCGTGTTTCTTGACTTCCGCAAGGCATTCGATACAGTTCCCCACAGTCGTTTAATGAACAAAGTAAGAGCATATGGAGTATCAGACCAATTGTGTGATTGAGGAGTTCCTAGATAACAGAACGCAGCATGTCATTCTCAATGGAGAGAAGTCTTCCGAAGTGATTTCAGGTGTGCCGCAGGGGAGTGTCATAGGACCGTTGCTATTCACAATATACATAAATGACCTGGTGGATGACATCGGAAGTTCACTGAGGCTTTTTGCAGATGGTGCTGTGGTGTATCGAGAGGTTGTAACATTGGAAAATTGTACTGAAATGAAGGAGGATCTGCAGCGAATTGACGCATGGTGCAGAGAATGGCAATTGAATCTCAATGTAGACAAGTGTAATGTGCTGCGAATACATAGAAAGAAAGATCCCTTATCATTCAGCTACAAAATAGCAGGTCAGCAACTGGAAGCAGTTAATTCCATAGATTATCTGGGAGTACCCATTAGGAGTGATTTAAAATGGAATGATCATATAAAGTTGATCTTCGGTAAAGCAGATGCCAGACTGAGATTCATTGGAAGAACCCTAAGGAAATGCAATCCGAAAACAAAGGAAGTAGGTTACAGTACGCTTGTTCGCCCACTGCATGAATACTGCTCAGCAGTTTGGGATCCGTACCAGATAGGGTTGATAGAAGAGATAGAGAAGATCCAACGGAGAGCAGCGCGCTTCGTTACAGGATCATTTAGTAATCGCGAAAGCGTTACGGAGATGATAGATAAACTCCAGTGGAAGACTCTGGAGGAGAGACGCTCAGTAGCTCGGTATGGGCTTTTGTTGAAGCTTCGAGAACATACCTTCACCGAGGAGTGAAGCAGTATATTGCTCCCTCCTACGTATATCTCGCAAAGAGACCATGAGGATAAAATCAGAGAGATTAGAGCCCACATAGAAGCATACCGACAATCCTTCTTTCCACGAACAATACGAGACTGGAATAGAAGGGAGAACCGATAGAGGTACTCAAGGTACCCTCCGCCACACACCGTCAGGTGGCTTGCGGAGTATGGATGTAGATGTAGATGTAGAAACACGGTAGAATATTGCTGGTATCGAGAGGTTGAGGTGAGGTGCCGTAATGGTTACGTAATTCAAGTACCATTACAGAGTGTAGATGTAATAAATTAAAACCTCATGCGTGATGATGATGATTTATTCTGTGAGCAACGAGAAATGTAGTTAGCGATAAATGTTTCCCCTTTCGTTATTTTGTGTGCGGTATAAGCGAGAATGAGTTTCCAGAAGGTTTGAAATCGTGTGTAAGGTTCTTGCAAGTTGCTACGTGCTCTCATTCTCCGAGAGAATATTGCTGGTATCGAGAGGTTGAGGTGAGGTGCCGTAATGGTTACGTAATTCAAGTACCATTACAGAGTGTAGATGTAATAAATTAAAACCTCATGCGTGATGATGATGATTTATTCTGTGAGCAACAAGAAATGTAGTTAGCGATAAATGTTTCCCCTTTCGTTGTTTTGTGTGCGGTATGAGCGAGAATGAGTTTCCAGAAGGTTTGAAATCGTGTGTAGGGTTCTTGCAAGTTGCTACGTGCTCTCATTCTCCGATGCTGGACGAATATAGTTTGGGTAATTTCCACGCCATGAGAGTCGCTGGCTGAAGGCGTACACAATGTTTCTCATTTTAATACTTGACTTACTACGTTTATACCTCTTAACGAGTATATTATGACAGGATTTTAAATTTTTGCAATCGGTTAGTAATTATATGAAACAATGAAAGTCAAATTTTTGTTGTTCCAGGAAGCTATTAGACAGGCAACCTGGAAGTCGAATGTGGTGACTGGATGACCATGTTAACCGTTTGGTTGTACCGAAGTTTCTTGTCCTCAGCGCAACGTTTTTAGCGCTTTTAATTTTAACTGATCTGACGTGTAGGTGTACAGACGAAACTTCATGTCGTACACAGACACCTGTACGAGTAACTGATAGTTTTGGGGTGTGCAATGGAATGAGACAAGGGGATGCTATTTCTCTTGTTTTATTTGGCCTCGTCTTAGAACGACAGAGAGTTTTCTAAAACTGTTCCACAACGGATTCAACACCAGGGGACGAACGTTATTAGATTTGCCCCCGCAGAATATGTAGCATTGCTAAGTTCCGGTTGGTTATAATTAAACTGACGGTGTTCTAGTATAGCAGCGTGGGCTGCACGCATCGCAGGCCATTGAAACATCGTAGGTATGTTCACTGATCGGCGCGCTGGCAGAGCATCCAGGAGGAAGTAATAGTTCCACGATGCGCCGCCAGGTGAAAAAACGGCGCTCTCAGCAGTCAGAATGATTTGGTTGATAGGGTGGGCAGCAATTTGCGGTTGTTTACTGATGATGCTGGGTTGCACGGTAAGGTGTCGAAGTTGAGTGACTGTAGGAAGATACAACACGAATTAGACAAAATTCCCAAGCTGTGTGATTTCCAGCGGTGTGTTGTAAAATGTAAGTTAATGCGGATGAGTAGGAAGAACAAAAGTCTCATGTTCGGGGACAAGATTACTAGTGTCCTGCGTGACGCAGTTAAATCGTTTAAATATCTGGGCGTAACGCTGAAAAGCGATATGAAATGAAACGATCGTGTGAGAACTGTGATAGGGGAGGCTACAGTTTCTTGGGCGAATTTGAGGAAAGAGTGGTTTACCTGTATAGGAGACTGCGTATAGCACGTTGGTGCGACCTGTTACTAACAAGGGAACCCCCCTCAGATTTAGCTATAAGTTGGAACGGTGGATAGGCCTTGAAAAACTGAACACAGATAAATCGAGAAAACAGGAAGAAGTTGTGTGGAACTATGAAAAAAATTAGCAAAATATACGAACTGAGTAGTCCATGTGCAACATATACAACTTCAAGGGTGATGTGCACTGAGGAGCGCCGTGGTCCTGTGGTTAGCGTGAGCAGCTGCGGAATGAGAGGTCCATGGTTCAAGTCCTCCCTGGAGTGAAAAATTTATTTTCGCAAAGTTATGATCTGTCCGTTCGTTCATTGGCGTCTCTGTTCACTGTAATAAGTTTAGTGTCTGTGTTTTGCGACCGCACCGCAAAACCGTGCGATTAGTAGACGAAAGGACGTGCCTCTCCAATGGGAACTGAAAACATTTCATCGCAAGGTCATAGGTCAACCGATTCCTCCACAGGAAAACACGTCTGATATATTCTAAACGATACTGTTGTCGACCCACCTAACTTGTACACTTGGCGAATGGGTAAAAAGATTCTTCTACCTTGCCCGATTTAGGTTTTCTTGTGGATGTGATTATCACTCCCAAAAAAGTGATCGCATCGGACGGACAGACGGACAGACAATAATTGTCTGAAAACAAAAAATTAAAATTTTCGGTCGGGGGAAGACTCTCACTCCACAGCTGCTCACGCTAACCACAGGACCACGGCGCTCCTGACTGCACACCGTCCTTAAAGTTATATATGTTTGACGTGGACTACTCAGTTCGTATATTTTGCTAATTTTTTTCATAGTTCCACACAACTTCTTCCTGTTTTCTCGATTTATCTGTGTTCAGTTTTTCAAGGCCTATCCACTGTTCCAACTTATAGCTAAATCTGAGGGGGGTGCGATGGGGAGGTTCCCTTGTAAGTAACTGTCGAGTATATGTAGGTTAATTCTTACAAAGAAGAAGACAGCAACCAGCCACTATTAATACTGCTATTTATTTAGGTAAATAGCTTCATTACCGGTTTCGAACTGGCAAGTTCATCCTCAGACGGCTGTTCACATGATTTGCAAGATACACCTTACATTATCGTCAGTTTTCGATTTTCATTCTTCCACTGTGGCGAAATATTTTCGGTGTGTTGGTGCTGTGGAAAATTCCTCGCGATTTTGTTGCGAAGTCGCAGGATTGTATTTTTCGAAGATTCCAAAATATATCCAGCACTTATGTGATTTGTACATCACCATATTGCGCAAAGCACCACACACACACAAACACAAAAATCGAAAATAAATTGCCACATGTGAAGTTATCAAAAAGTTTTGCAGATTTACAAATACAACAGAGTCAGTGTCTTTTTCTTCAGAGACGCTAGGACGACCTGCCCGATGGATGTCTGCCACAGTTTGCCGACCTTCGTTGAAGGTCACTGTTCTGTACGGCATTGCCGATTCCCCGCACGCCTCTTGAAGACCTTGATGACACTGTCGTGCTGTACGACCTCTGGCACATTCAATCTTGATCCATCTCCGTCGTTCCTGTTTCGGAAACATAGTGACACCGTTACGTTAGACAGCTCGCTCACAAGTGACCGTGTTTCCCTCGATCGTACGCACGCAGGTGACGTGGGACGGGTGAGTCCATTTGCTCGGAGGTAAGGTAGAAATGTCAACAACGTGTGGTATCAGCCACAATAGTAGATTCCGTTGCATAGTGTCTCCACAGCAGTGTTGTCACCATTTAAGTTCCATCCTACGTAGATTCACCTTCGCGACGGTTGGGAATTTCGAATACTTAAAGAGAATTTGTGGTTAAAAATAAAAGGACGGATATATCTACATCATCATAGATACTCTGAAAGCTACCATTTGGTGTGTGATGGAGCGTACCCTGTACCATTACTAGTAGTTTCCTTTCTTGTTCCACTTCCAAATAGAGCGAGGGAAAACGGCTGCCTGCATGCCTCCGTATCAGCACTAATTTCTCCTACCTTGTCTTCGTGGTTCTCAGGCGCAATGTTTGTGGACGACAGTAGAATCGTGTGGCAGTTGCTTCAAATGCCAGTGCTCTAAATTTTCGCAACAGTTATTCCTAAAAAAACGTCACCTTCCCTCCACGGATTACCATTTGAGTTCCTTAAGCATCTCCTTAACAACTACGTCTTTCTCACAAGGGAACCTCCCCATCGCACCCCCCTCAGATTTAGTTATAAGTTGGCACAGTGGATAGGCCTTGAAAAACTGAACAAAGATCAATCGAGAAAACAGGAAGAAGTTGTGTGGAACTATGAAAAAAATAAGCAAAATATACAAACTGAGTAGTTCATGCGCAAGATATGCAACATCAAGGGGAATCTGAGCTCACGAGCGCCGTGGTCCCATGGTTAGCGTGAGCAGCTGCGGAACGAGAGGTCCTTGGTTCAAATCTTCCCCCGAGTGAAAAGTTTACTTTCTTTATTTTCGCAAAGTTATGATCTGTCCGTTCGTTCATTGACGTCTTTGTTCACTGTAATAAGTTCAGTGTCTGTGTTTTGCGACCGCACCGCAAAACCGTGCGATTAGCAGACGAAAGGATGTGCCTCTCCAATGGGAACCGAAAACATTTGATCGCAAGGCCATAGGTCAACCGATTCCTCCACAGGAAAACACGTCTGATGTATTCTATACGACACTGGTGACGGCATGTGCGTCACATGACAGGAATATGTTGTCGACCCACCTAACTTGTACACTTGGCGAATGGGTAAAAAGATTCTTCTACCCTGCCCTATTTAGGTTTTCTTGTGGATGTGATAATCACTCCCAAAAAAGTGATGAAAACATAAGAGTTTGTCACATAAACTGCAACAAATGAATGCAGGAATGCTCTCTCTTCTGTGCGCTGTAGTCGACTGACGTCGTGTGTTTCGATGTTTGTTTAGGTGTAGCGTCCCCATACTACGGCGCATTTACCTCGCATTGGACGGACGGACGGACAGATAATAATTGTCTGAAAATAAAAAATTAAACTTTTCACTCGAGGGAAGGTTTGAACCAAGGACCTCTCGCTCCGCAGCTGCTCACATTACCCTTTTTTTGTTATCTCATTTTGTTCTATATTATTCGTTGACTTTGTTCGTGGCGGGCGTCGGATGACTCTCGTTCAGGCTGTTCGTTGATCCGTTCACTCAGTCTTTTATTACAGACCGAACACGCTGAGCTACCGTTCCGGCCCCAGAGATCACGGCGCTCCTGAGCTCACACTTTCCTTGACGTTGCCTGTCTTGCGCATAGACTACTCAGTTTGTATATTTTGCTTATTTTTTTCATAGTTCCACACAACTTCTTCCTGTTTTCTCGATTGATCTGACTTCAGTTTTTCAAGGCCTATCCACTGTGCCAACTTATAACTAAATCTGAGGGGGGTACGATGGGAAGGTTCCCTTGTCAGATCTACCGGTATCAAACCTAGCAGCCCGCCTCTGAATTGCTTCGACGTCTTCCTTTTGTACGACCTGGTACGGATACCAAACACTCTAGCAGTACTCGAGAACAGGGCACAACAGCGTCCTACGAGTATATGTGGTCGGTCTCCTTTAGAGGTGAACCACTCTTTCCTAAAATTCCTCCTATAAACCGAAGTAGAGCATTCGCCTTCCTACCACAGTTCTCGCATGCTCGTTCCACTTGATATCGGTTTGCAGTGTTACGCCCAGATATTTAAATGGCTTGACTGTGACAAGCATGACACTAGTAACACTGTATCTGAACATTACAGGTGTGATCTTCCTACTCATCGGCATTGACTTACATTTTTCCTGATTCAGAGCTAGCTGTCATTCATCACACCAACTAGAAATTTTGTCTCATTCGTCTTTTATCTTCCTACAGTACCTCAGCTTCGATACCTTACTATACACCACATTATCATCAGCAAACAATCGCAGATTGCTCCCCACCCTGTCTGCCAAATCATTTATGTATAGAGAGATCAACAGCGGTCCTATCACCTTTCCGCGGGGCACTCCTTGTCTTTGGTGTACACTCACGGTCTAGGACAATCTACTGCGTTCCCTATTACTTAAGAAGTCTTCGAGACACTCACATATCTGACAACTTATTCCATATTCTCGTACCTTCCGTAACAACTTGTAATGGGACACCGTGTCAAATGCTTTCCTGTAATCTAGAAATGAGGAATCTGCCTGTTGCTCTTCATCCACAGGTTGGAGCATATCATGTGAGAAAGGGGGGAGGCTCAGTTTCGCACAAGCGATGGTTTCTGAAACCGTGCTGATTCGTAGATATAAGCTTCCAGTCTCAAGAAAGTTTAATATATTCGAACTGAGAATATTACCAAGGATTCTGCAGCAAACCGAAATTTGGGGTACTGGTCTGTAATTTTGCTGGTCCGTTCTTTAACCCTTCTTATACACTGGAATCACCTGCACTTTTTCCCAGACGCTTGGGACTTCGTGCTGCGTGAGAGATTCACGATAAATGCAGGCTAGGTAAGGGGCCAGTGGCGTAAGCGCTCTTTGTAAAACCGAATTGGGCTTCCACCCGGACCTAGTGATTTATTTGCTTTCAAATCTTTCACTTGTTTCTCTGTGGTTGGGATGCTTATTACAATGTCATCCACACGGGAATCTGTCCCATGATCAAATGATGGTATGTTTGCACGATTCTCCTGTGTGAACGATGTCGTGAACTTCGGCTTTCGTTTTGCTATCTTCAACTACCACACCAGACTTGTCAACAGGGGACTGAATAGAAGGCTCAGACCCGCTTAGCGCTTTTATAGAGGACCAGCAACAGCAAATAAAACATATTTTGGTTTTGTGAGTATCTTAAGAAAAGATGACTTAGTGCTATCTTCAAAATACATTGGTATTAATCGACTATCATACGGGTAGCATTATAAGGATGTGAAGCATATATATTTAGAAAGAACAATGAAGAAAAACTGTTAACATCAAAAAGGAAAACGCTAAGAAAATTTTTTGGATCTGTATGTGACGAAGATAACATCGAATGGAGGATAAGAAAAAACTGAAGAATTACGAGAATTGTGCGAACACTGTAACGTCGTTGGAGTGCTAAAGAAGAGAAGTTTGAACAGGGTTGGCCATGTAGCAAGAATGACGGAGAGTAGACTACCTATAGTAGTATTCTGCATGGCGATAGATAGAGAAAGTGAAAGAGGAAGACCCAGAATTATGTGGTGAGATAATGCTCTGGAGCACACAGCTAGGATGAACATCCACACCATATGGACAAACAGTGCACGTGACGGGAAGAAACGGAAGCGACTCGTAGAGCAGGCGTTATGGTCGCCTTGCCACATGTAAAGTGAAAAAAGTATCTGACTTCCACTAAACGTGATCTATTTTGTAATCCCTTTAAATCTGCATCTGGTTATTATACGTATGCATGATTTTTATAATAAGCGGAAGTAATAGTGCAGGAATGAATGTAATTCATACTGGAGTAGCTTTCAAAATACAGAGGTGGAACAGTAATTAGGACATGTCACTGCCCGCCACCTAGATATGGGTCTTACGTTATTCTCTTAAATCATTAAAGGCAAACACAGGGCCGGTTCTTTCGAAATGGCTGATTTCTTTCTCAATGCTTTTGCTCGCAGTCCTGCTGTTTCTTCCTTCCTTTTTGTAAAGTACATCTGGAGAAAAGAAGGGAGTTCAGCTTCCGTCCAAGAACATAAATCGCTTAGTCGACTACGACAAGGCTTTCGCTGAAATAGATCGACAACAAGTGTGAAGCATAATAATATCCGAAACATCTCATTCATGTAATACAATATATATATACAAACCATAAAAAATGCACGGAAGTATATTTTTTAACACAAACCTACGTTTTTTTTAAATGGAACCACGTTAGTTTTGTTAGCACATCTGAACATATAAACAAATACGTAATCAGTGCCGTTTGTTGCATTGTAAAATGTTAATTAAATCCGGAGATATTGTAACCTAAAGTTGACGCTTGCGTACCACTCCTCCGCTGTTCGATCGTGTGTATCGGAGAGCACCGAATTACGTAGGGATCCAAAGGGAACGGTGATGGACCTTAGGTACAGAAGAGACTGGAACAGCGCATTACGTTCACATGGTAACACCTTTTTATTGGTCTGTTTCACTGACGCACATGTACATTACCATGAGGGGTGAGGTACACGTACACACGTGGTTTCCGTTTTGAATTACAGAGTGGAATAGAGTGTGTCCCGACATGTAAGGCCAATAGATGTTCAATGTGGTGGCCATCATTTGCTGCACACAATTGCAATCTCTGGCGTAATGAATGTCGTACCCGCCGCAGTACATTGGTGTACCGTCGCCGCAGGCTACCACAATACGTTGTTTCATATCCTCTGGGGTTGTAGGCACATCTCGGTACACATTCTCCTTTAACGTACCCCACAGAAAGAAGTCCAGAGGTGTAGGATCAGGAGAACAGGCTAGCCAATTTATGCGTCTTCCACGTCCTATGAAACGCCCGTCGAACATCCTGTCAAGGGTCAGCCTAGTGTTAATTGCGGAATGCGCAGGTGCACCATCATGCTGATACCACATACGTGACGCGTTTCCAGTGGGACATATTCGAGCAACGTTGGCAGATCATTCTGTAGAAACGCGATGTATGTTGCAGTGCTCTCCGATACACACGATCGAACAGCGGAGGAGTGGTACTCAAGCGTCAACTTTAGGTTACAATATCTCCGGATTTAATTAACATTTTACAATGCAACAAACGGCACTGATTACGTATTTGTTTATATGTTCAGATGTGCTAACAAAACTAACGGGGCTCAATTTAAAAAAACCTAGGTTTGTGTTAAAAACATACTACCGTGCATTTTTTTATGGTTTGTATTAACCAATTACACTAGCCCCTCTCCTCACGTTCGGTCTGTGGAATCGGTTTGTCAGTATTTGATGTGGTTTACGAAATATATCCAGCGGTAACGTTAGGTGACTCACCTTGTATATACGAGGCCTGTTCAGAAAGTAAGCTCCGATTGATTGCCAAATTGAAACCACAGTGAACATCAGAAATGTTTTACTTGTAACAATTAGCTACACCTTTCAGCTACTTCTCTACGTAGTCGCCGTTCTGACTTAGACTTTTGTCATAGCGTTGTACCAACTTTTCAATAGCCTCATCATAGAAGGCAGCCGCCAGTGCTTTCCGCCAATTCTCCACGCTGGCCTACACCTCGTTGTCTGTGTCAAAATGTTGTCTTCAAAGACAGCGGTTCATGTGACCAGAGATGAAACTCAGGGGGAGACAATTGCGGAATGTATTGTGGGTAATCTCACATTTCCATTTGAAAACGATGCAGGAGCATCTTCATTGCCCCTGCAGAATGCGGCTGAGAATTGTCTTGAAGAAGAAACAGCACGACAGTTATGTAATGTTAGCTGCATAGCTTCAGGCGAAATTTCTCACCAGGCCCTCGTACTTGGCGGCAGACACTATTTTCTAGACATCTTTACGCACTCACTGCGAGCTCAGAAATGAGAAGAGCGACGTGTTGCTAACTGGGGTTATACTAGAGACACTACCCAACACATCTCTGCAAAGCTTTATCGGATTTTCATAGTCGTTTCCATTTCGCGACCGATCGGAGCTTACTTTCTGAACGCCCCTCATATATATACACTCCTGGAAATGGAAAAAAGAACACATTGACACCGGTGTGTCAGACCCACCATACTTGCTCCGGACACTGCGAGAGGGCTGTACAAGCAATGATCACACGCACGGCACAGCGGACACACCAGGAACCGCGGTGTTGGCCGTCGAATGGCGCTAGCTGCGCAGCATTTGTGCACCGCCGCCGTCAGTGTCAGCCAGTTTGCCGTGGCATACGGAGCTCCATCGCAGTCTTTAACACTGGTAGCATGCCGCGACAGCGTGGACGTGAACCGTATGTGCAGTTGACGGACTTTGAGCGAGGGCGTATAGTGGGCAAGCGGGAGGCCGTGTGGACGTACCGCCGAATTGCTCAACACGTGGGGCGTGAGGTCTCCACAGTACATCTATGTTGTCGCCAGTGGTCGGCCGAAGGTGCACGTGCCCGTCGACCTGGGACCGGACCGCAGCGACGCACGGATGCACGCCAAGACCGTAGGATCCTACGCAGTGCCGTAGGGGACCGCACCGCCACTTCCCAGCAAATTAGGGACACTGTTGCTCCTGGGGTATCGGCGAGGACCATTCGCAACCGTCTCCATGAAGCTGGGCTACGGTCCCGCACACCGTTAGGCCGTCTTCCGCTCACGCCCCAACATCGTGCAGCCCGCCTCCAGTGGTGTCGCGACAGGCGTGAATGGAGGGACGAATGGAGACGTGTCGTCTTCAGCGATGAGAGTCGCTTCTGCCTTGGTGCCAATGATGGTCGTATGCGTGTTTGGCGCCGTGCAGGTGAGCGCCACAATCAGGACTGCATACGACCGAGGCACACAGGGCCAACACCCGGCATCATGGTGTGGGGAGCGATCTCCTACACTGGCCGTACACCACTGGTGATCGTCGAGGGGACACTGAATAGTGCACAGTACATCCAAACCGTCATCGAACCCATCGTTCTACCATTCCTAGACCGGCAAGGGAACTTGCTGTTCCAACAGGACAATGCACGTCCGCATGTATCCCGGGCCACCCAACGTGCTCTAGAAGGTGTAAGTCAACTACCCTTGCCAGCAAGATCTCCGGATCTGTCCCCCATTGAGCATGTTTGGGACTGGATGAAGCGTCGTCTCACGCGGTCTGCACGTCCAGCACGAACGCTGGTCCAACTGAGGCGCCAGGTGGAAATGGCATGGCAAGCTGTTCCACAGGACTACATCCAGCATCTCTACGATCGTCTCCATGGGAGAATAGCAGCCTGCATTGCTGAGAAAGGTGGATATACACTGTACTAGTGCCGACATTGTGCATGCTCTGTTGCCTGTGTCTATGTGCCTGTGGTTCTGTCGGTGTGATCATGTGATGTATCTGACCCCAGGAATGTGTCAATAAAGTTTCCCCTTCCTGGGACAATGAATTCACGGTGTTCTTATTTCAATTTCCAGGAGTGTATATATATATATATATATATATATATATATATATATATATATATATATATACTCCTGGAAATTGAAATAAGAACACCGTGAATTCATTGTCCCAGGAAGGGGAAACTTTATTGACACATTCCTGGGGCCAGATACATCACATGATCACACTCACAGAACCACAAGAACCACAGGCACATAGACACAGGCAACAGAGCATGCACAATGTCGGCACTAGTACAGTGTATATCCACCTTTCGCAGCAATGCAGGCTGCTATTCTCCCATGGAGACGATCGTAGAGATGCTGGATGTAGTCCTGTGGAACGGCTTGCCATGCCATTTCCACCTGGCGCCTCAGTTGGACCAGCGTTCGTGCTGGACGTACAGACCGCGTGAGACGACGCTTCATCCAGTCCCAAACATGCTCAATGGGGGACAGATCCGGAGATCTTGCTGGCCAGGGTAGTTGACTTACACCTTCTAGAGCACGTTGGGTGGCACGGGATACATGCGGACGTGCATTGTCCTGTTGGAACAGCAAGTTCCCTTGCCGGTCTAGGAATGGTAGAACGATGGGTTCGATGACGGTTTGGATGTACCGTGCACTATTCAGTGTCCCCTCGACGATCACCAGTGGTGTACGGCCAGTGTAGGAGATCGCTCCCCACACCATGATGCCGGGTGTTGGCCCTGTGTGCCTCGGTCGTATGCAGTCCTGATTGTGGCGCTCACCTGCACGGCGCCAAACACGCATACGACCATCATTGGCACCAAGGCAGAAGCGACTCTCATCGCTGAAGACGACACGTCTCCATTCGTCCCTCCATTCACGCCTGTCGCGACACCACTGGAGGCGGGCTGCACGATGTTGGGGCGTGAGCGGAAGACGGCCTAACGGTGTGCGGGACCGTAGCCCAGCTTCATGGAGACGGTTGCGAATGGTCCTCGCCGATACCCCAGGAGCAACAGTGTCCCTAATTTGCTGGGAAGTGGCGGTGCGGTGCCCTACGGCACTGCGTAGGATCCTATGGTCTTGGCGTGCATCCGTGCGTCGCTGCGGTCCGGTCCCAGGTCGACGGGCACGTGCACCTTCCGCCGACCACTGGCGACAACATCGATGTACTGTGGAGACCTCACGCCCCACGTGTTGAGCAATTCGGCGGTACGTCCACCCGGCCTCCCGCATGCCCACTATACGCCCTCGCTCAAAGTCCGTCAACTGCACATACGGTTCACGTCCACGCTGTCGCGGCATGCTACTAGTGTTAAAGACTGCGATGGAGCTCCGTATGCCACGGCAAACTGGCTGACACTGACGGCGGCGGTGCACAAATGCTGCGCAGCTAGCGCCATTCGACGGCCAACACCGCGGTTCCTGGTGTGTCCGCTGTGCCGTGCGTGTGATCATTGCTTGTACAGCCCTCTCGCAGTGTCCGGAGCAAGTATGGTGGGTCTGACACAACGGTGTCAATGTGTTCTTTTTTCCATTTCCAGGAGTATATATATATATATATATATATATATATATATATATATATATATATATATAGGGTGTTACAAAAAGGTACGGCCAAACTTTCAGGAAACATTCCTCACACACAAGCAAAGAAAATATGTTATGTGGATATGTATCCGGAAACGCTTACTTTCCATGTTAGAGCTCAATTTATTACTTCTCTTCAAATCACATTAATCATGAAATGGAAACACAGCAACAGAACGTACCAGAGTGACTTCAAACACTTTGTTACAGGAAATGTTCAAAATGTCCTCCGTTAGCGAGGATACATGCATCCACACTCCGTCGCATGGAATCCCTGATGCGCTGATGCAGCCCTGCACAATGGCGTATTGTATCACAACCGTCCACAATACGAGCACGAAGAGTCTCTACATTTGGTACCGGCGTTGCGTAGACAAGAGCTTTCAAATGCCCCCATAAATGAAAGTCAAGAGGGTTGAGGTCAGGAGAGCGTGGAGGCCATGGAATTGGTCCGCGTCTAACAATCCATCGGTCACCGAATCTGTTGTTGAGAAGCGTACGAACACTTCGACTGAAATGTGCAGGAGCTCCATCGTGCATGAACCACATGTTGGGGTCCGCAGCTCGTGGTCGTACGGTAGCGTTCTCGCTTCCCACGCCCGGGTTCCCGGGTTCGATTTCCGGCGGGGTCAGGGATTTTCTCTGCCTCGTGATGACTGGGTATTGTGTGATGTCCTTAGTTAGGTTTAAGTAGTTCTAAGTTCTAGGGGACTGATGACCATAGATGTTAAGTCCCATAGTGCTCAGAGCCATTTGAACCATTTTTTGAACCACATGTTGTGTCGTACTTGCAAAGGCAGATGTTGTAGCAGCACAAGTAGAGTATCCCGTATGAAATCATGATTACGTGCTCCATTGAGCGTAGGTGGAAGAACATGGGGCCCAATCAAGACATCACCAACAATGCCTGCCCAAACGTTCACAGAAAATGTGTTGATGACGTGATTGCACAATTGCGTGCGGATTCTCGTCAGCCCACACATGCTGATTGTGAAAATTTACAATTTGATCACTTTGGAACGAGCCTCATCCGTAAAGAGAACATTTGCACTGAAATGAGGATTGACACATTGTTGGATGAACCATTCGCAGAAGTGTACCTGTGGAGGCCAATCAGCTGCTGATAGTGCCTGCACACGCTGTACATGGTACGGAAACAACTGGTTCTCGCGTAGCACTCTCCATACAGTGACGTGGTCAACGTTACCTTGTACAGCAGCAACTTCTCTGACGCTGACATTAGGGTTATCGTCAACTGGACGAAGAATTGCCTCGTCCATTGCAGGTGTCCTCGTCGTTCTAGGTCTTCCCCAGTCGCGAGTCATAGACTGGAATGTTCCGTGCTCCCTAAGACGCCGATTAATTGCTTCGAACGTCTTCCTGTCGGGACACCTTCGTTCTGGAAATCTGTCTCGATACAAACGTACCGCGCCACGTCTATTGCCCCATGCTAATCCATACATCAAATGGGCATCTGCCAATCCTGCATTTGTAAACATTGCACTGACTGCAAAACCACGTTCGTGATGAACACTAACCTGTTGATGCTACGTACTGATGTGCTTGATGCTAGTACTGTAGAGCAATGAGTCGCATGTTAACACAAGCACCGAAGTCAACATTATCTTCCTTCAACTGGGCCAACTGGCGGTGAATCGAGGAAGTACAGTACACACTGACAAAACTAAAATGAGCTCTAACATGGAAATTAAGCGTTTCCGGACACATGTCCACATAACATCTTTTCTTTATTTGTGTGTGAGGAATGTTTCCTGAAAGTTTGGCCGTACTTTTTTATAACACGCGGTATATAATTCTAATTAATCAAGATGTACATCAAAGTTGCAACCTCTCTGCAACGCTCTTAGACGTACACGTGCACAAGTAGTCAGAAAATGGAATGAATATGTTCATCCTGGAATAAAACTGAACAACACACATGAACACAATGTTGTTCGCAAGGTCATTGTATACTGGGTGGAGCAGGACTGCCCCGAAAAACTTACCGTGGAGGTAGTGTAGACCGAAACATAAAAAAAAGGTCTAGTTAACATGGGCTACGGATGCGTACCTTAAGTGCTGTGAACACTTGTACAGTGGAAGAGAAGTGTTTCACTGTAGCGGTGATGAAAAAGTGCTCGTAACTCTTACGATATGCATTTTTGAGTCCATGTTTGCTGGACTTTTTTCTTGTTTCAGTCCATACTACCCCGTCAGAAAGCTTACCGGTGGAGTTCTAGTTCTGTGTATAAAAATATTATTAGTAGAAATAACAATCTACAGATAACTAGGGAGAAAAACAAGTATTACGATTTGCAAAGGAAATAACCGCTTAGAATTTAGATAATCAACTTAAAAAAAAATCTTGTATTTTTATTTACATATATTGTGAACTATCTCTTAATGACAACAACGAAATAAAAAAGAAACTTCAAATACATCAGCGTAAGTGCAGAACAATTCCACGGGCACTGACAAAGTACTAAAAGAGACTCAGGTTAAGTTTCAGAAAACTATGGCTGTACTGACACAGATATGTGGAAGTGAGATGTGTGTGAATGAAATAAGTAAAAAATAAATAAAAAACAGGCATTTGAAATGAGATTTTTGACAGCAATGAAAGGGGCAGTAGTGATTTAATTACACAAAAATTAAAAATATTTCTTTGAATGATAAAATATCTCAGAATAGCGTAAACAGGGTGGGAAACAGTGGGTTCTCAAAACTTGACCTCGAGTATCATCCAACTTGAAATCTGTGGTCGGAGTGAAGAGTAAATAAAGTTTAGAGATTACACTATACACTATCCTGCTTTGTAACACTAAAGATAAAAATCGTCATCCTTGTTCGAATTTAAGTTCTGTGACTCATTTTTCTTTCCTTTCAGCTCGTGTCTAACAGTTTTTTGTATTTGCTGTCTTTTGTACTATTTCGCCCTAGGGTCCTTAAACCCAACTACATCAAAATTTTGTATAACTAACATAATATCGTAATACTGGGGCAAAAATGTGCAGATGAATATAGGAACATATATTCGAGTTTTTGTATTAAAAATGACTAAGTCACAATTAAATTTTAAACAATGATTGGCTTTCAAGAGCGGCAATATTAAGAGAGCATCGGGAATTCCATGTTAAACATAGAGGAGAGAGAACGCATAGGTAGAAAGAGTACATTAAAAGGCCTCTGAGGGGGATGAGTTACCTGATATGAGAGAAGAAGAAATGGCAGTTCGTAAGTCCAGTATTACAGGGTGTTACAAAAAGGTACGTCCAAACTTTCAGGAAACATTCCTCACACACAAATAAAGAAAACTATATATGACGGTAGTATCTGTTCCCGAAAGAACAGTTACCGTGGATGACCATGCAGCTTTGCTAGAAATGAAATGATAATTAAATAGACACCCTAGCTGCAAACAGGCGCTGATGTACTTCATTGGGGACATGTTGAAAATGTGTGCCCCGACCGGGACTCGAACCCGGGATCTCCTGCTTACATGGCAGACGCTTTATCCGTCTTTTTTTCTTTTTTTTGTTTTTTATTTTTATTTTATATTATTGTATTTATTTTTTTAAGTGCCACCGCCACTTATCATCCTATAAAAAAAAAATCTGATCCACTTCAGGCGTTGGCTCCTGAGTAAACCCACCCCAGAGAGCTGCCTATATACCAGGGGAAATATGGGAAATCAAGGTTAGGGCTATCCTTCGGCACTTTTTTTTTACATGATTACATTTAGGTAACGTGTACAAATGAGAATTCTAGTAACTAAGTGTTACAAGTAAGTGTTACAACAACAAAGGTGGCATAAAAGAGTAATCAAAAAATAAAAATATAAATCACTGATGTAATTCCAACTAAAAGGTTCTTCAATAATGTGACTGGTTCCACTTGGAGCCTCGCCATCGTTATCTGATATCTCCAATAGCGCCTTTGAAGGGCATCTGCAACGGAGGCATTCTGCTTCGCTAGTGCCTCAAGGAAAACAGCATCCTTGCAGCAGCTTGTCTCTTCCTTCGCTCATGGCTGACAAGGCAGAACGTTCAGCCGTTAGTGTGATGCGGCACATAACATTAACCGCAGCTTGGCACTCCCCAGCTGAAAGGGGGGGTTAACGAAAACGCTGCGTAAATAATTTGCGAACAGCGTACGGTATTTCGGTGTGCGTTCGAGGGCATTGTGAGCATTTTGTAGGAACCACCAGTAATCAAGCTGCTCTTTCTCTCCGTCGCTAAAGATGTAGGCGACGGTAAGTCCTTTGAACCATGTAAGCGCATGATATTTTGCAGCCGGAAAGTAAGTTTCATCGGGACAGAGTAGGGTCTGAGGGTCAATCATTTCAGGTGTGACCCGGAGGTAACAAGCCAATATCTTCTGTGTTAGTCGCCAAACTCCGGACGATGATGCGCAAGTAAAACGGTGTTCATCGGTATCCAAAAGGTGACAATCTGGGCAATAAGAGGAGTCTGCCAGTCCAATAGTGTGAAGTCGCTGTCGTGTGGCATATTTTTTGTTGGCGATCTGATACCACTTCGAACGCACCGTGGATGACAGAAAGTTGTGGTGTATCGTTTTCCACACTCTTGGCCAGTGAACCGTAGGGTACTTGTTTTCCACCACGTTATGGGGAACAGCCCGCGTAAGGTTGGTATAAAAATCTTTCGCCTTTGGTGGACGTGTGGCGGAGAAGTTCGAGCTGACATAGCTGTAATCAAGAATGAAGGTCGACACATGGGAGAGCTGTGGTGCGACGTGCGCTACAGACACCGGCGGGACATAACCTGTAGTAAACGACCCGTGAGAGAGGTATATTGACTTTTCCATCGTTTCCTCATGTTGCTCATGTAAAGGGCAGCTGCTCTCGCCCTGACGTTGACCAATCCCAGCCCTCCTTTGTGCAATGGGAGGGTAAGAGTGTCGTATCGTACTTTAAAGATATGACCTGCGGAAACGTAGTAACTGAAGGCCGCCTGAAGCCGGCGACCTATCTGCAGCGGTAGTGGGAGGACCTGTGCCACGTGGTTGAGTTTTGATGCCACGTAGAGGTTCAGGTATTCAACACATTGTAGCTGATTCAAGTCCCGGAGCAGGTTCTGTCGCACCATTGCGCGTATGATCTGTAATAACCGTCGGTACTTTGCTGCAGCTGTTTTACGTACATCTTTCTCGAACGTGATTCCCAAATATCGCAGATCAGAAACTGGTGGTAGGGGAGCGAGGGCTTCCGGTCCGAGACCACGTCCAATATCCATCGCCGCCGACTTGTTGATGTTCAGAAGACTGCCTGCGGCCTGTCCGTATCGCTCAATCCAGGTTAGTACGCTTCGAACTTCGTCATTGGAACGAACCAGCAGTAGCAGGTCGTCAGCGTATGTCCTATAGCGAAAGGTGACGTCCCGCAGCATGATGCCAGATAGGCGGTGGTTAAGGCCCCCTAGAAGTGGCTCGAGTGCGATTGCATAAAGGTAGGTAGAAAGGGGACAACCCTGTCGTAGAGACCTCTTAATGGGTACTGGTCCTACCGTCCTTCCATTGACCTGGACGTGTGTGCTGGCTGCGGTCCAAAGACGCCGTAGGGTGTCGATGAGGCCCGTGGGGAATCCCATACAGTCCATCACTCGTAGGAGGAAGTAGTGGTGCACTCTATCAATGGCGCGGTTGAAATCGACGGAGACGATCGACGCTCTCAGACGGCACGCAGAGGCGATCGCTATTAAGTCCCTGCAGTCAACGGTGGCCATGTGTATGTTGGCTTCTTCCCCCTGCGACGTCTGTTCTGGAGCGAGGATCATCGGCAAAGTCGTCTTAATACGGTTCGCCATAAACCTGGTGAAAATCTTGTAATCGGCGTTCAGCATTGTAAGCGGCCGATAGTCGTTAATCGATAGCCCTCCACCTGGCTTGTGTACCGGTATGAGAAGACCTTCTACAAACGCTGGCGGCACAACACAGTCTGGAGACATAAGTTCGCGGAACATTATAACCCAGCGAGGCATCATGATGTCACGGAAAGTCCGGTAGAATTCGATGGGCAATCCATCAGGTCCAGGACACTTATTGGCCGCACCTTTGTCCACGGCGTCTTCGACTTCTTCGAGTGAGATTTCCTCTGTTAGTGCATTCACGGTAGCCTCGTCGATAGTACGTGTTACCTGCTGTAACACTTCAGTAGTGGCCTCGTCATCGACGGTTCTTTCCTTGTAAATATGACGAAAATGATCCTCCACCGCCTTTACTATGGTTGCCTGGGTCGTACATAAGCGACCGTCGTGTGTCCTGAGTTGTGTGATTAAATGTTGGCGTTGTCGGCGCTTATCCGCCACGACGTGGTGCATAGTGGGTTCCTCTGCAACCGTTCGGTCGTGCCGTCGGGAGCGGACTACTGCACCTTCTAGTCGGCGCTTCGTCAATGATAGTATGTGAGCCTTGATTCTGCTTTGGTCATGTTGTCTCTCCGGGGAAGGGGGTAAGGCGTCGAGGTCCCTGAGTGCCGCGTAGTAAAAATCGAGGGTCTGTCGATGCCACGCAGTCACGTCCTTGCCATATTGCATAAGTGTCCTACGGATTGCTGGTCTGGCACAGAGGAGCCACCACTCCAGGGTCGAGGTGTATCGTGGGTGGCGGCGTTCACAGTCAGTCCACGTTGCTACAACTTGCCGACGGCAATCCAGGTCCTGGAGATGAGTTATGTTGAGCTTCCAAAAGCCATTGCTGCGCCAGACTTGTTGGGGGCGTAGGTGTATAGTGTAGATATAGGCACTGTGATCGGAATAGGCTTGAGGCCATAGTTCGGCGTCCACCACACTTTGTGTGAGATCTTGTGACACATATATGCGGTCAAGTCGGCTGGCCGAATGACTGGTAAGATGAGTGTGGCCAGAGCGGTTACCGTGGACTTTTTCCCACGTGTCGCACAAGTGAAGTTCTTGGATCATCGCACCCAGTTCCGGACAAGGCATGTAATGTGGGACTTGGTCCTTGGGGTGAAGCACGCAATTAAAATCGCCGGCGAAGACGCTGTGGTCGTATCGTCCAAGGAAAAGGGGAGCGACATCTGTGGAGTAGAATCTGGCGCGGACGTGACGTCTTGTGGTACCCGACGGCGCGTAAACGTTAATGAATCGGGTGTTGAGTGCCGTAAATGCTATTCATCGCGCGGAGGGAAGAAAAGTGACGTCGGTAACTTCAATACCTTCACGCACTAATATTGCCACGCCGGTGTCTGCAGGGCTATCGGGCGTCACATGTGTGGCGTAACCGTAAAAGTGCAGTCGTTTTCACTTCTTGTAGGAAAGCAAAGTCAACTCCCATGTTTCGTATGGTTTCTTTCAAAAGTTGGATCTTGACAGGAGAACTGATCATGTTGATATTCATTGTCGCCAGGCGGTAAGCCTGGCAACGCGTTGTTTGGGCGAGGTTATCCATGTTGAAGTTGGAGAGAAGCGAACATCGGAAGTGATGTGCTGCTTATGCGGCATGATCCGGCGGCGCCTCAGCTGGCCGCGGATCGGGATCTTGTGTCTCGAAGTCCTCGGCCCACGAAGCGGGCGCGGATGTCTGTTCGTGTTCCATAGCCTAGGAATGTTTGATAGTAAGGGACCGGGCGACTTCGCTGCCTGCACTGGTACCTTCCCGCTGCTCACTGTTTCTGTCAATGGGCTGATGGTCGAAAGCTGCATGTTTTTCTGTCTGTTCTGCAAGGTTGGAGTCAGTGGAAACAGCCTCAGCTTCGCGGCTGGCTTCTTGAGTGGTCAGTTATTCTTCCCCGGCCGAATGCGAACCGCTGTGTTCCGACACGGTCCGACGACGGCGCTTTCGGCGTTTCGGTGATCGCTGTTTCCGTACATGGCCTTCATTTTCAGAAGACGGCACTGACTCACGCTCCGCCGGAACAAACGCTTCGGTCGGTACAATAAGGGAATCAATTGCCATCTTGCTGTCGTCAATGTCTGTCGCGTTCGGTAGCTCCAGAGTCGTAGTACTATTTTCCACCACTGTCCAGGTCGGCGGATCATCTAGGTTTTTGTCCGTGGAAAGTGATTCCTGTACCGCTGAAACGGTCGGCTGTGTCTGTTGTGTGGAGAAAGTCGTGAGCGCCTCCGCGTAAGTCACGGGTAGAATAGTCTTCGTCGCTGGTGGTGCAACGTCCTTCGGTGGGAGTTGTGTGATCCGACGCTGGAGGCACTCGGAACGAAGGTGACCTTCCTTGCCGCATCCGGAACACGTCTTCGGCTGGCCGTCATAAATAACTATGGCCCGGCATCCTCCTATCTGTAGATAGGATGGCACGTGTCGTTGGAGATCTATGCGCACTTGGCGTACTCTATTGAGTACTGGATACGTCTTAAACTGGGTCCATATTTCAGCCACGTGTTCGTGTACCGTGCCGTAGGGGCGGAGCGCCGCTACAACTTCTGCCGCCGGGAGTTCAAATGGAAGTTCGAATATGCGTATAGTCCGCAGTCCCATTGCGGCGTGGTCGACCACGACGTTGCCAACATTGCCATCTGCGTGGCAGAAGCGAAGTTCTTGTTTCATCTCACGAAGCACCTTGTCGCATGTAGTTTCGTTTATGAGCTTTACATAGACCGTGCTACTGACGATCGAAAAGTGAATGCCGACAATGTCGGCAGCCGGGATCTTGGCTTCCTCTTTTAAAAAGCGTTCGACTTCGAGCGCCTTTGGTCGGGTAAAGTCGTTCCAAAATGTGAATTTCAAGGTTGATCTTCTGTATTGGTTTGCCATGGTCTTGTAGCGCTACGGCGTCACGTTAGTGTCGGCCGAAGAAAGTAAACAAGGCGCGCGGGCCCTCTCTGACAGCGGAGAGCACACACCGCACGTCTGCTTCGCTCGGCTGCGAGAGCCGCACTCTAACTACATCAAAATTTTGTATAACTAACATAGTATCGTAATGCTGGGGCAAAAATGTGCAGATGAATATGTGAACATATATTCGAGTTTTTATATTAAACATGACTAAGTCACAATTAAATTTTAAACAATGATTGGCTTTCAAGAGCGGCAATATTAAGAGAGCATCGGGAATTCCATGTTAAACATAGAGGAGTGAGAACGCATAGGTAGAAAGAGTACATTAAAAGGCCTCTGAGGGGGATGAGTTACCTGATATGAGAGAAGAAGAAATGGCAGTTCGTAAGTCCAGTATTACAGGGTGTTACAAAAAGGTACGGCCAAACTTTCAGGAAACATTCCTCACACACAAATAAAGAAAACTATATATGACGGTAGTATATGTTCCCGAAAGAACAGTTACCGTGGATGACCATGCAGCTTTGCTAGAAATGAAATGATAATTAAATAGAACCCTAGCTGCAAACAGGCGCTGATGTACTTCATTGGGGACATGTTGAAAATGTGTGCCCCGACCGGGACTCGAACCCGGGATCTCCTGCTTACATGGCAGACGCTCTATCCATCTTTTTTTTTTTTTGTGTATCCTAGCCTACCGCTGCAGGAGCAGGACGACGGGTAGGGCAGGGGTCGACACCCGAAGCCTGGCCATCCCGCCGCCACGCCCAAGCCACGTGTTCGAGTTAGAGGATCGAAGGATCAGGAAGGGGATGTAGTGGGTTTGTCGATGTTGTTTTATTTATTTATTTCTTTAATTTTTACAACATTTTTAATTTTTTTTAAAAATTTTCATTTTGTATTGTATTTATAGATTTATTTGTGTTTCGTTACAAAGAAAGATCCTACAACTGCCGTAGCCGAGCGTCCGAGTTGTCTTCTCGTCTGTTGGGAGGGTTTCCCCCCAATTCCGTCCATAGAGGATCAATATGCTCCAGGATTCTTCTTCATTGTCAGCGTCTCATACCCGGAACGCCCCAGTGAGCAGGAGGATCCGCAAATAATAAACCTAAATAATTTGCGAAACAAGTTCTGTACTTCGGGTGGCGGCTGAAAGCTGCATGTGTCGTCATCAATAGGGACCGAAAATCGAGTGTGCCTTTGGGAGCATCGCAAAATATGTAGTAAACGGCCACGCCTTTTAGCCAGTTAACGGCGTTCGTTCTGGTTGTTGGAAAGTATACGCCGTCGGGGCGCAATACGTCATCAGGGGAGATAGACTCCGGCAATCGCCGCAAGAGTAACGCCAGCATGCACTGCGTCAGTAGCCAGCACTCGCTGGTCGTGGCACACGTCAGACGGTGTGCATCCGAGTCAACGACTGAGCATGTCGGGCACAGAACTTCCCATTCACAACCACGTACCACAATGAACGCACCGTCGTAGGTAGAAAAGGCGTGTGTACCGCTCGCCACACCGTGTTCCAGGCAACTTCAGGATGTCTGTGGGCGACCGTATTTACAGGTTGCCGCTGTTGATATAGGCGATAATAGTCTTGTGTGCTGGGCTTCCGTGTCGTCGGAAGTTCTGACCGTAAGTAGCTGAAGTCAATCAAGAACTCTCTGATGTGGGCGAGTGCCGGTGAAATGTGTCCTACAGCAACCGGGAGATGCAGAGAGTGTGGTGCCACTGCCGCTATCAGGGTGCCCGTCAGAGTGGCGTGGGCAGAGGTCCATGTGCGGCGCATAGTGTTGAGATAAAGCGATCGCGCACGGTTATATACATTAATTAAACCGATACCGCCCGCCAGCTGCGGCAGTGTCAGGGTGGCGTATCGGACTTTAAAAACCAGACCGGTGCTTACGAAATGTCCATATGCTGCTTGAAATCTGTCGGCCATCGTAGCTGTCAAGGGAAGGATATGCGCAAAATAGTTCAGTTTTGAGACAAGATAGGTGTTGACATAACGTGCTCTGAGGAGCGTATCCAAGCGACGCACTTTGTTGTCCTGCAGCAGAGCACGTGTCTGGTGTAGGAGCCGGCGGAACGTAGCCGCCGCCGTGCGGCGGACATTGCTGTAGAATTGCACTCCTAAACACTTGAGTACGGGCACCTTGTCAAAGGGCACCACCGTTGTGTGGGAAAGCCCCCCTCCGACATCCATGTATTTTGTCTTCTTCACGTTAATGACGCTCCCAGCGACCGCCCCGTACTGGCGTAGCCACTGAAGCCCCATATGCATTTCATCCTCTGATCTGGCCAGGAACACCACGTCATCGGCGAATGCACCACAACGAAAGGTCACGTCCCGCAAGGAGATACCAGTTAATCGCTGCCGTAGACCATGTAAAGCTGGTTCAAGCGCTGCAGCAAATAATATACCCGACAGGGGGCACCCTTGTCGCACTGACCGTCCAACAACAATGTGACCAGTCTGATAAACGTTGACCATCATGCGGGAGCGCGCTCCGTGGACCAGTCAAGGACCACCTGTGCAGACTCCGGAGAGAGGCCCATGTGTTGCAGAACTGCTCGTAAGAAGCCGTGGTCGACGCGGTCAAATGCGTGGTCAAAATCTACGGCGACAAGGGCGCCTCGTATTTTGCAGACCGCCGTCAAAGCAATTACGTCGCGGTATGCTCCTAACGCCGTATGAATGTTGCTGACACCACCTAAACATGTCTGATCGGTGTGGATGGCTTTCCCGATAGCGGTGTGGAGACGCGCGCGGAGGATACGGGCGAAGATCTTGTAGTCGTTGTTGAGGAGTGTGAGTGGGCGAAAGTCCTGCCACCTACAACCACCGTTCGGTTTCGGTACTGGGATCAAGATGCCTTCTGTGAATTCTGTGGGGACAGTGAAATCAGGGCGGATCAGGTCTTGAAACATTTGGAGCCACTTGTCACCCATAAGGTGGTAAAAAGTGCGGTAGAATTCCAGGGGTAAACCGTCCGGTCCAGGCGACTTGTTCGGTGTTCCACGTGCCAAGGCCGATGTCAGCTCTTCGGGTGTAATGGGCAACAGCAGACTATCATCGGGTGCCACGTCCCGAGGGGCGGGAAAATCGTGCAACAGCTCGTCATAATCACGTACATTTCGCGGATCTTCCATGTACAAGGTCCCATAGTGTCTGGCGAACGTGTGCGCGATATCCGTTTGTGTCACTGCGCGGCCGCCCTCCTCCGTGTGTACCGCCGTAATGAGCTGACGTTTGCGGTGGCGCCTCTCGCGCACAATGTGATACACTGATGCCGTTTCGTTGGGGATACAGTCTTTCACTCGCGCACGGATGCGGACACCTTCTAGCTGCTCTGTCCTGATGCGGAGTAGACGAGCTTTGATGCGTTGTACAGACATCTGACGTTCGGGAGACGGCGGTTGCGTCGCCAGCTCGCGTAACGCTGTATAGTAAAATTCCGATGTTGCCCTTTGCCAGTTCGATCTGTCACGCCCGTAGGCCATCAAGGTCTTTTGGAGTGCAGGTTTGACACATCCAAGCCACCACAGCAACGTGGAAGCATACATGGGCAGGCGCCCGATAAATCGACGACACGTGTCAGTGACTGCTCGCCGACACGCTTCCTCGCGAAGGAGGGAGACGTTCAGCGTCCACGGGCCCTTGCTGCGTCTAGTGAGTTGTCGAGGTAAGGTGACAGTGCAGATGGACGCGAGATGGTCCGTGAAGGCCGTCGGCCAGAGTTCTGCATCACAGGTTGCTGTGCGGAGGCCACGCGAGACGTATATCCGGTCCAGACGACTGGCAGAATGGCTGGTAAAGTGCGTATATCCACTCTGGGACCCATGATGTAAGAGCCATGTGTCGTGGAGCGCGAGGTCACGTATCAATGCTTGTAGAGCCGGGCATGGGACGTAATGCGGTATCTGGTCCTCGGGCCGCAGAACACTGTTAAAATCGCCGCCCACTATGTAATGGTCCATATTTCCTTGCAAACGTGGGGCTACCTCCTCCGAATAGAAGACATGCCTGTCACCACGGTGCGAATTACCAGAGGGAGCGTAGACGTTAATGAGGCGGACTGCGCCAAGTGTGAGTGCGATGCCTCGCCCGTTCGGCAAGTACGTCACGTCCGTCGCGTCTATGCCATCTCGGAGAAGGATGGCCGTTCCTCCTGCACCATCACCTAAGGGTAGGCTTTAGGTGGTGTAGCCATATAGGTCTAAACGCAGCTCGGGACGGACCTCCTGGAGAAGGGCAAAGTCTGCCGCTCTGATCATGTCGTGTAACATGCGGGTCTTGACAGTGGAGTGGACACCATTTACATTGACTGTTCCCACACGGTATGACTGAGACATATCAAGTGGCGGAGGCAGTGTGCCGGTGCAAGCCCACAGTGATGTGCTTTACTGTGCCGTATGAGTCCGTGACTGGCAGACCCCTCCGGGCTCAATGTCAGCCAGGGCTCTGGTGGAGATATCGATGTTTGCTGTGAATCATCTGCCTCCATATCGTCTGCCCAATCACCAAGAGACGATTGGGATGCCATTGGTGGCTGGTCGCTTTCACAGGAGCCCACATTTTGGGAGTCGACACCATGCGCCTCGTTTTCTGGGCCACCAAATTTAGGAGAGTGTTCCTTGTCTTCAGGCACCTTCTGGTGAATGATGCCACTGGAGTCGGTTGCAATTGTGGACGAGTCAACGAAGCCGATGTCTTCCACCGGCTTCACATCCCTGTCCTGTTCTTCAACTGACAATCGCCTCTTCTTGTGTCGCTTGGGTGATTTTTGCTTTCGGGTCCGAGATTCGACATCCACTGGAGGGCGGGGCTCGACACAGTCTCGGTCGCTAGGAATCCCTGTGTACGATCCCGACAGTGACGGTGGCTGGGTGCCCACGACGCTGCGGTGGGTAGAGGCTGTAGGAACCTCTGCACCGTTGGGCTGCGGCGTCGTCGACGGCGCTGACTCTCCAACGGAGCTGGCAGCGCCTTGAGGAGGTAGCAGGTTTTGATCATCCATCACATCATGTCGTGCCGCCTCCACATATGTTAGCGGGAGAGAGGTTATAGTGGATCGTTGGGGAAGTTCATTGCGGGGCACCTGAACGAGGCGGCGCTGCAGACAGTTCTAACGTGGCCCTCTTGGCCGCAGCCCGAGCAGGTCCTCGGTTGTCCATCATATATAACAATTGCGCGGCAGCCACCAACGAAAATATATGAGGGAACGTGCTTCTTAAGTTCTATGCGCACTTGTCGTACCCCGTTAAGGACAGGGTATGTTTCGAATGTGTTCCATTTCTTCTCTGTGTGGCTCAGAACTGTGCCGTATGGCCGTAGCGCATCAACGACCAGGTTGGCAGGAACTCCGAACGGTAGTTCAAAGATGCGCACGGTACGCAATCCCAGACCAGCATGGTCAATTCCTACCACGCTCACGTTACCGTCTGCGTGACAGAAGCGATAGCCGTTTGCAGATCGTTGGAGTAATCTGCCGCAGGCCGCTTCGTCAATGTTTGAGGTACACTGTGCTGGTTACAATAGACAGATGAATGCCTATCAGTTCTTGTGGTTCTATGTGCATATTGTCTCGTAGAAACCGTTCAATTTCATGGGCCATCGGTCTTGTGTACGATGCGTTGAACGTTAGTTTGATTGTAGCTTTTCGATATGAGAACGCCATGGCGGGTCGGTACAGGTACTATAAGGATACAACGACGCGACCGCGCGCTAGCGGGTAAACAACAACATCTGCGGAGCACTGCCCGGCGCGCCGAGCCCGTCCGCACGGTATCAAGGCTGAGAGCCGACTGTCCATCTGAGCCACCGCGGGCACAGAGGATAGTGCGTCTGCAGGGACTTATCCCTTGCACGCTCCCCGTGAGATCCACATTCCCAACATGTCCACACCACTACATAAGTAGTGCGCCTAATAAATGTTAGCCCGTCATACTCATTACTCGTGGCAGATTAATCTACCACGTCCCGTACGAGTTCGGGCATAGCGTGTGCGTTCGCACACAAGAAGGTCAATGGCCGGTAAGCCGTATTTTAACTATATATGACGGTAGTATCTGTTCCCGAAAGAACAGTTACCGTGGATGACCATGCGGCTTTGCTAGAAATGAAATGATAATTAAATAGACACCCTAGCTGCAAACAGGCGTTGATGTACTTCATTGGGGACATGTTGAAAATGCGCACTACGAATGTAGTGGTGTGGACATGTTGGGAATGTGGATCTCACGGGGAGCGTGCAAGGGATAAGTCCCTGCAGACGCACTATCCTCTGTGCCCGCGGTGGCTCAGATGGATAGAGCGTCTGCAATGTAAGCAGAAGACCCCGGGTTCGAGTCCCGGTCGGGACACACATTTTCAACATGTCCCCAATGAAGTACATCAACGCCTGTTTGCAGCTAGGGTGTCTAATTACCATTTCAAATAAAGAAAAGATGTTATGTGGGCATGTGTCCGCAAATGCTTAATTTCCATGTTAGAGCTCATTTTAGTTTCGTCAGTTGGCCCAATTGAAGGAAGGTAATGTTGACTTCGGTGCTTGTGTAGACATGCGACTCATTGCTCTACAGTACTAGCATCAAGAACATCAGTTTGGTTTAAATGGCTCTGAGCACTAAGCGAATTAACTTCTGAGGTCATCAGTCGCCTAGAACTTAGAACTAATTAAACCTAACTAACCTAAGGACATCACACACATCCATGCCCGAGGCAGGATTCGAACCTGCGACCGTAGCGGTCGCTCGGTTCCAGACTGTAGCGCCTAGAACCGCACGGCCACTCAAGCACATCAGTACGTAGCATCAACAGGTTAGTGTTCATCACGAACGTGGTTTTGCAGTCAGTGCAATGTTTACAAATGCGGAGTTGGCAGATGCCCATTTGATGTATGTATTAGCATGGGGCAATAGACGTGGCGCGGTACGTTTGTATCGAGACAGATTTCCAGAACGAAGGTGTCCCGACAGGAAGACGTTCGAAGCAATTAATCGGCGTCTTAGGGAGCACGGAACATTCCGGCCTATGACTCGCAACTGGGGAAGACCTAGAACGACGAGGACACCTGCAATGGACGAGGCAATTCTTCGTGCAGTTGACGATAACCCTAATGTCAGCGTCAGAGAAGTTGCTGCTGTACAAGGTAACGTTGACCACGTCACTGTATGGAGAGTGCTACGGGAGAACCAGTTGTTTCCGTACCATGTACAGCGTGTGCAGGCACTATCAGCAGCTGATTGGCCTCCACGAGTACACTTCTGCGAATCGTTCATCCAACAATGTGTCAATCCTCATTTCAGTGCAAATGTTCTCTTTACGGATGAGGCTTCATTCCAACGTGATCAAATTGTAAATTTTCACAATCAGCATGTGTGGGCTGACGAGAATCCGCACGCAGTTGTGCAATCACGTCATCAACACAGATTTTCTGTGAACGTTTGGGCAGGCATTGTTGGTGATGTCTTGATTGGGCCCCATGTTCTTACACCTACGCTCAATGGAGCACGTAATCATGATTTCATACGGGATACTCTACTTGTGCTGCTAGAACATGTGCCTTTACAAGTACGACACAACATGTGGTTCATGCACGATGGAGCTCCTGCACATTTCAGTCGAAGTGTTCGTACGCTTCTCAACAACAGATTCGGTGACCGATGGATTGGTAGAGGCGGACCAATTCCATGGCCTCCACGCTCTCCTGACCTCAACCCTCTTGACTTTCATTTATGGGGGCATTTGAAAGCTCTTGTCTACGCAACCCCGGTACCAAATGCAGAGACTCTTCGTGCTCGTATTGTGGACGGCTGTGATACAATACGCCATTCTCCAGGGCTGCATCAGCGCATCAGGGATTCCATGCGACGGAGTGTGGATGCATGTATCCTCGCTAACGGAGGACATTTTGAACATTTCCTGTAACAAAGTGTTTGAAGTGACGCTGGTACGTTCTGTTGCTGTGTGTTTCCATTCCATGATTAATGTGATTTGAAGAGAAGTAATAAAATGAGCTCTAATATGGAAAGTAAGCGTTTCCGGACACATGTCCACATAACATATTTTCTTTCTTTGTGTGTGAGGAATGTTTCCTGAAAGTTTGTCCGTACCTTTTTGTAACACCCTGTATAATCTGTGTTTGACACTTCTTTGAATGATTTGTCGTGATATAAGGAGGAAGGCCTAGATAAGTTTCGAAACTTCTAAAGCCTTTTGTGGGCCAGCAACCATACGACTACTCTAATTGGCGTGACCTGAGACAGGAGACACACCATCAGACTCTCGGAAAAGCATCATCCACACAATCCTGAAGACAGCAAGCACAGATAACTGCAAACATTATCGCACAATCGGCTTTACAGCTCATTCATCTACGCTGCTGGCAAGAATAATACACAGAAGTATGGAAAATAAAACTGAAGTTATGGTAGGCGACGATCAGTTTGTCTTTAGGAAAGTAAAAGCACCAATGAGAGGCAGTTCTGACGTTGCGTTTGATAATGGAAGCAATACT
The DNA here is from genome assembly GCF_023898315.1 of Schistocerca nitens. Lineage (NCBI taxonomy): Eukaryota > Metazoa > Arthropoda > Insecta > Orthoptera > Acrididae > Schistocerca > Schistocerca nitens. Next base: position 243,250,279 of record NC_064615.1, on the reverse strand, counting down.
TTAGATAAATCAAGACACGTTCATAACATTTATCGAGCTGGAAAAAGCATTCGTCAAGATATTCGAAATTCTGAGAGAAATGCGGGTAAGCTGCCAGAGAACACGGAATATATGTAATATGTACAAGAACCAATTGGGAACAATAAGAGTGGAAGATCAAGAAGGAACTGCTAGAATTAAAAAATTTGTCAGACAAGAATTTAGTCTTTCGCCTCAACTGTTCTATCTGTACATCCAAGAAGTAAAAGCAGAAATGAAAGTAAGGTTCAAAAACGAAATTGAAATTCAGGTTAAAAGGATATCAGTGATAAGATTCGTTGGAAGCCAATAAGAATTACAGGATCTGTTGAATGGAATGAACAGTCTAAGAAGTACAGATTATCGATTGAAAATAAATCGAAAAAAGACGAAATTAATGAGATGTAGCAGCAATGAGAAGTAGCAGCAATGAGAACAGCGACAAACTTAACATCAGGAATAGTGATCACGGAGTAGATCAAGTTGAGGAATTCTGCTACCGAGGCAGCAAAATAACCCATGACGGACGGAGCAAGGAGGACATCAAAAGTGGACTAGCACTGGCACAAAGCGCATTCCTGGCCAAGAATTTCTGAGAGCGTACTTTTGGAGCACTGCACTGTATGGCAGCGAGATATGGACTGTGGGATAACCGGAACAGAAGAGAGTAGAAACATTTTAGGTGCGGTGCTACAGAAGAATGCAGAATCGGCGAGGAATGGAATGCACGGAATACGCTGACAAGAACAAGGAACAGGACGATACGAGACTAAGACACCAGGAAATAACTTCAGTGGTACTAGAGCGAGCTGTAGAGGCTAAAATCTGTAAGAGAAGACAAATTGGAATACATGCAGCAAATATTTGAGGACATAGGTTGCAAGTGTTTCTGTGAGATGAAAAGGTTGGCACGGCGGAGGAATTCGTGGTGGACCGCATCAAACCAGTCGGAAGACTGACGACTCTAAAATAAGTAAATAAAAAAAATTTGAAAGTGGTCTCCAACGTCTTAGTCGTCGACGGGAAGTCGAAACCTTGTCTTGCTTTCCCACACGCTGAAGGTACTTCGCATTAGGAGGCCCCTCATGATGACAGTGCTGACATCTTTCTCTGGACTGTTCAGGAACATTTGAGAGTTACTGCGTCTCGACGAGAGGCAGGTCAGCGTTGTTTGTGTTTCTGCCGGCGTCTCCAGACGTGTTTCGGTGCGTTTGTCGCTTTGCTGTGCCACGGCTTCGTTATCTATGGGAAAAGTGCCCTACGCGCAGAAACTACGGAATCAGTCCCGCTACTCAGCGATCGGTACGCTGTCACTGTAGCTTCGGCCACCTGCAAGATTTATCGCGCGGTGCGACGTGCCCTGTTTTTCGCAAGAACGTCGGCGCTCACCTCCTTCGCATTACTCGATTCAAGCTCTCTCCGGCTCTGTTGTACCGTAAAGGGGAGCCTGGTCGGCGCCATTCTTGGGTTGTCGTTCAACTTAGAGAGAAACTGAATAACTTTTTCTTCAATCAATATTTCTCATTTTCTCATTCGCTGATGTAATGGCAATCTGCAAAACAAAGTCGAAAGTCAATTCATTTTACTTCTCCAGCTGGAAACCTGACAGTTTGTTCCCAATCTCTTCCATTTGATTCACCTCTGAGCGAAGCTCTAAATCTAATTTTTTTCGTATTTACTTAAACTAAATCTCCTATTATAAAATTTCACACAAAAATTTTCTGACAGTCGCAGTTATTTGGAATTTCTCTGAAAAATGTTTATACGTTTCTTTCTGAAAGAAATGACTAACCCAAAAGAAACTACGAGTATATTATGAGAACTACCAGTACCACCAAAACAGGTTTCTTAAAGACTCCAACTCCCATGTACAAAACAGCCTCAAACAACTGATTACTTTACAAGTGAATTAACATGCTAAATATTTGGCGTTAAGAATGTGAAGCCTCGATTGTTGAAGACACAAAACCCTAGCTATATTGGTTTTATTTTCTTCGGATTGTTCGTCCATAGATTAATGATAAATGTCAAATATGTATACAGAGAGTAAATTGCTCTATGTTTTAGGGAAGGCTCGTTTCTCACACATCTTAATGTTTATGACATAATCAGGGTCCGGGCATTAATGACGGAAAAACAACAAAATACGCCAGCGCTTATGACTTAATACTTACATAAACAAGACCTTAAAAGTAAAATTTGGCTTTATGTCAGGTTATTTAAAACATTCTTGTTGATTTTTTTGTATTGCATGTAATACAAAAATCACTTACTTTTTGCAGTGTTTGAAAGTAACTACCATTTACTTTTGAAATGTCTACATGTTACTGGAAAGAAAAACACAAAGTACAGTGGCAACAATAACACCTATCCAAAAAATAAAACCATATTTTTACTACTGCACACTCTTGTTTGAAGTATTCCAAATTAGTTAACACGTCTTATCAATCTTTAAATTTTGCAGAGCTGCCCTGGATCACAAGGTGCATTTATAGATTTTCCATTTTCAAAGAAATACTTTTGTCGCTGAGGATAGTATTGCATCCCGAACAGCTGCTCTCTACATCAAAGGACATCACAGGGGCGTGTTTGAAGGTGGCAAGGTCACTCCAGACCAGCTTTGGTTCTTTGTCTTCAAATGTTGTTGCATTCGCAAAACATTATCAGTACCAGATTGTGGATCGTGGTGTCTTCCGTATGGACTTACAAAAAGCAAAAAAAGTAGTATGATACCTGTCTCCTTAATCTGTAGCCTTGGCCTTCGTGAATCAAAAATTAAAGTGGTCTCTGTATTTAATCGTGGTGCCCAATCGTCGGACGAAATTACACTATTGGCCATTGCTACACCGAGAAGAAATGCAGATGATAAACGGGTATTCATTGGACAAATATATTATACTAGAACTGACATGGCATTACATTTTCACGCAATTTTGGTGCATAGATACTGAGAAATCAGTACCCAGAACAACCACCTCTGGCCGTAATAACGGACGTGATACGCCTGGGCATTGAGCCAAACAGAGCTTGGATGGCGTCTACAGGAATAGCTGCCCATGCAGCTTCAACACGATACCACAGTTCATCAAGAGTAGTGACTGGCGTATTGTGACGATCCAGTTGCTCGGCCACCATCGACCAGACGTTTTCAATTGGTGAGAGATCTGGAGAATGTGCTGGCCAGGGCAGCAGTCGAACATTTTCTGTATCCAGAAAGGCCCGTACAGGAGCTGCAACATGCAGTCGCGCATTATCCTCCTGAACTGTAGGGTTTCGCAGGGATCGAATGAAGGGTAGAGCCACGGGTCGTAACACATCTAAAATGTAGCGTCCACTGTTCAAAGTGCCGTCAATGCGAACAAGAGGTGACCGAGACGTGTAACCAATGACACCCTATACTATCACGCCGGGTGATACGCCAGTATGGCGATGACGAAAACACGCTTCCAATGTGCGTTCACCGCGATGTCGCCAAACACGGATGTGACCATCATGATACTGTAAACAGAACCTGGATTCATCCGAAAAAATGGCTTTTTGTCATTCGTGCACCCAGGTTCGTCGTTGAGTACACCATCGCAGGCGTTCCAATGTGTGATACAGCGTCAAGGGTAACCGCAGCCATGGTCTCCGAGCTGATAGTCCTTGCTGCTGCAAACGTCGTCGAACTGTTCGTGCAGATGGTTGTTGTCTTGCACACGTCCCCATCTGTTGACTCAGGGATCGAGACGTGGCTGCACGATCCGTTACAGCCATGCGGATAAGATGCCTGTCATCTCGACTGCTAGTGATACGAGGCCGTTGGGATCCAGCACGGCGTTCCGTATTACCCTCCTGAAGCCACCGATTCCTTATTCTGCTAACAGTCAATGGATCTCGACCAACGCGTGCAGCAATGTCGCGATACGATAAACCACAATCGCGATAGGCTACAATCCGACCTTTATCAAAGTCGGAAACGTGATGGTAACATTTCTCCTTCTTACACGAGGCATAACAACAACATTCCACCAGACAACGCCGGTCAACTGCTGTTTGTATATGAGAAATCGGTTGGAAACTTTCCTCATGTCAGCACGTTGTAGATGTCGCCACCGGCGTCAACCTTGTGTGAATCCTCTGAAAAGCTAATCATTTGCATATCACAACATCTTCTTCCAGTCGGTTAAATTTCGCGTCTGTAGCATGTCATCTTCGTGGTGTAGCAAATTTAATGGCCAGTAGTGTATTACAAGGTGTGAAGTAAACACCGGTCGAAGCCCAGGAATTTTAACAGTATTAATCGCCTTTTTATCTAATGAAATAAGGTTTTTTTTTAGCAGGCTTGAGTTTAGGACAGATTTCCTGAAGTCGATCCTTAATCGTGGCATGAAAATTTCATACGCGCTCAACATCTACATAATAGATGTTGTAAATGACCCAGTTGAGAGCGGCAACAAGTTGGTGGAGAGCTACAATAAATTATTTAAACACACTGGAACTATTTGTGCTTAGGCTTCGTCTATCACCAAATGCGTTTATCGTTTTTTCTTTTTTTCATATGTAGAGTCCCAAATCAGGGAGTAGCACAAAGAAAAAGATCACCCTAAGGTATACCTGTATCTCTGCAGTCAGTTCCACAATAAAGTGTACGCCATAACTTTAAGTGTAACGTCCGCAGCGATGACTCTGGTGGTGATCTTGAATCTGTACTCAATGCGGTTTTGTATAGTGTATAGATAAACAGTGTGGGAGTTGAATGTTTTGTTTTGTCGGCTGCAGTTCAAAATTAGAGCAAAATATGGGGAGCGTCACAATACAGTGTTCCTTGTAAATCATCCGAAGGGACCAAAACTTTCATATGGGGCTGTTGCTAAAATTCTTAGAATGTCAAGGACATACGTTTCGAAGTGAGTCAGACGATATTTAGAGGTTGCTAAAGTGGATGATTTACCGGAGAGAGGGCTAACGTGCTAGACGATAAAAACTTAGTACAATGAGGTCCGTTAAGAAGGTATTTGCTTCGAACGAGGCAAACTGGGTGCTTCAAGGTAATAATCCGAAACATCGCTGCCGTCTCTCTACAGCGGGGGATAACACAATGGGTCGTCCACGATGGATTGGTCTCCGGATGCAAATCCGATAGAAATGTTTGGTCGTATATTAAGATGAAGCTTAAAGGAAAGATATTATACATATACTTTGAAGGAGCTGTCATATAAAATCAGGACGATATGGAGATCGTTACCGAGAGAATATACAGAAAATCTCGCGGAAAGCATCCCAAAAAGAAGCCACGCTCCACTGAAGAGTCAGAGAAACGTGGCATGCACTCGAATAATGTCTGAAGTAGTGATGGAGGGAACTGACACCATGAATCCTGCAGGGCTGACTAAAAATCCTAAGAGTACAAGGGAGTTCTGAGCAGCACGTTGCAAGACACCCCAGATATGCTAAACAATGTTCATGTCTGGGGAGTTTGGTGGCCAGCGGAGGTGTTTAAACTCAGAAGAGTGTTCCTGTAGCCACTCTGTATCAATTCTGGACTTGTGGGGTGTCGCCTTGCCCTGCTGTGATTACCCATGTTCGTCGGAAAGCACAACGTACACAAGTGGAAGCAAGTGATCAGACAGGATACTTACGTACCCTGTCAGAGTCGTATCTGGACGTATAAGAGGTGCCATATCACTCCAACTGCACACGTCCCACACCATTACAGAGCTTCCACCAGCTTGAACAGTCCGCTGATGTGATGCAGGGTCCTTGGATTCATGAGGTTGTCCCCATACCCGTACACGTCCATCCGCTCGATACAATTTGAAACGAGACTCGTCCGACCAGGGAACATGTTTCCGGTCATCAACAGTCCAATGTCGCTGTTGATAGGCCCAGGCGAGGCGTAAGGCTTTGTGTTGCGCAGTCATGAAGGGTACACGAGTGGGCCTTCGGCCCCGAATGCCCATATCGATAATGTTTCGTTGAGTGATACGCACGCAGACACTTGTTGACGTCCCAGCATGGAACTCTGCAACAACTTGTAAGTGTTGCAGTTCTGTCACGTTGAACGATTCTCTTCATTCATCGTTGGTCCCGTTCTTCGGTCGTAGCGATGTCGGAGACTTGATGTTTTACCGGATTCCTGATATTCACTGTATTCTTTTGAAATGGTCGTATGGGAAAATGTCCACTTCATCGCTACCTCGGAGATGCTCGTACGCCGACTATAGCAGCACGCCAAAACTCACTTAAATCTCGACAACTTCCCTTTGTAGCAGCAGTAGCCAATGTAACAACTGCGCCATATACTTGTTGTGTTACACAGGGTGTTACAAAAAGGTACGGCCAAACTTTCAGGAATCATTCCTCACACACATATAAAGAAAAGATGTTACGTGGACATGTGTCCGGAAACGCTTAATTTCCATGTTAGAGCTCATTTTAGTTTCGTTAGTATGTACTGTACTTCCTCGATTCACCTCCTTGATTTCATACGGGATTCTCTACCTGTGCTGCTAGAACATGTGCCTTTACAAGTACGACACAAAATGTGGTTCATGCGCGATGGAGCTTCTGCACATTTCAGTCGAAGTGTTCGTACGCTTCTCAACAACAGATTCGGTGACCGATGGATTGGTAGAGGCGGACCAATTCCATGGCCTCCACGCTCTCCTGACCTCAACCCTCTTGACTTTCATTTATGGGGGCATTTGAAAGCTCTTGTCTACGCAACGCCGGTACCAAATGTAGAGACTCTTCGTGCTCGTATTGTGGACGGCTGTGATGCAATACGCCATTCTCCAGGGCTGCATCAGCACATCAGGGATTCCATGCGACGGAGGGTGGATGCATGTATCCTCGCTAACGGAGGACATTTTGAACATTTCCTGTAACAAAGTGTTTGAAGTGACGCTGGTACGCTCTGTTGCTGTGTTTCCATTCCATGATTAATGTGCCTGGAAGAGAAGTAATAAAATGAGCTCTAACATGGAAAGTAAGCGTTTCCGGATACATATCCACATAACATATTTTCTTTGTTTGTGTGTGAGGAATGTTTCCTGAAAGTTTGGCCGTACCTTTTTGTAACACCCTGTATAGGCGTCGCCGCCGCCGCGCTCTATTCTGCCTGTTTACATCTCTGTATTTGAATACGCATGCCTATACCAGTTTGTTTGCCACTTCAGTGTGTAATCGATAGTGGCGGCGATTGCATTAACTATTAGATAGTTGTGGAATAAGAAATAACACGTATTTTCATGTGAGCATATATTATAATAGTGTCTTCTACTTCATACAGATAACACCGTACACTTTCTTGCGGAATTGACTGTAGATATCGATAAGTTGTGACGTGAAAGAACACCATAACAACTTACCAGCATTTAACTTTTCATGAAATCGTTACTACTTTTTGAGAATTACTTAAGTACATACAGGGTGTTTCAAAAATGACCGGTATATTTGAAACGGCAATAAAACCTAAACGAGCAGCGATAGAAATACACCGTTTGTTGCAATATGCTTGGGACAACAGTACATTTTCAGGCGGACAAACTTTCGAAATTACAGTAGTTACAATTTTCAACAACAGATGGCGCTGCAAGTGATGTGAAAGATATAGAAGACAACGCAGTCTGTGGGTGCGCCATTCTGTACGTCGTCTTTCTGCTGTAAGCGTGTGCTGTTCACAACGTGCAAGTGTGCTGTAGACAACATGGTTTATTCCTTAGAACAGAGGATTTTTCTGGTGTTGGAATTCCACCGCCTAGAACACAGTGTTGTTGCAACAAGACGAAGTTTTCAACGGAGGTTTAATGTAACCAAAGGACCGAAAAGCGATACAATAAAGGATCTGTTTGAAAAATTTCAACGGACTGGGAACGTGACGGATGAACGTGCTGGAAAGGTAGGGCGACCGCGTACGGCAACCACAGAGGGCAACGCGCAGCTAGTGCAGCAGGTGATCCAACAGCGGCCTCGGGTTTCCGTTCGCCGTGTTGCAGCTGCGGTCCAAATGACGCCAACGTCCACGTATCGTCTCATGCGCCAGAGTTTACACCTCTATCCATACAAAATTCAAACGCGGCAACCCCTCAGCGCCGCTACCATTGCTGCACGAGAGACATTCGCTAACGATATAGTGCACAGGATTGATGACGGCGATATGCATGTGGGCAGCATTTGGTTTACTGACGAAGCTTATTTTTACCTGGACGGCTTCGTCAATAAACAGAACTGGCGCATATGGGGAACCGAAAAGCCCCATGTTACAGTCCCATCGTCCCTGCATCCTCAAAAAGTACTGGTCTGGGCCGCCATTTCTTCCAAAGGAATCATTGGCCCATTTTTCAGATCCGAAACGATTACTGCATCACACTATCTGGACATTCTTCGTGAATTTGTGGCGGTACAAACTGCCTTAGACGACACTGCGAACACCTCGTGGTTTATGCAAGATGGTGCCCGGCCACATCGCACGGCCGACGTCTTTAATTTCCTGAATGAATATTTCGATGATCGTGTGATTGCTTTGGGCTATCCGAAACATACAGGAGGCGGCGTGGATTGGCCTCCCTATTCGCCAGACATGAACCCCTGTGACTTCTTTCTGTGGGGACACTTGAAAGACCAGGTGTACCGCCAGAATCCAGAAACAATTGAACAGCTGAAACAGTACATCTCATCTGCATGTGAAGCCATTCCGCCAGACACGTTGTCAAAGGTTTCGGGTTATTTCATTCAGAGACTACGCCATATTATTGCTACGCATGGTGGATATGTGGAAAATATCGTATTATGGAGTTTCCCAGACCGCAGCGCCATCTGTTGTTGAAAATTGTAACTACTGTAATTTCGAAAGTTTGTCTGCCTGAAAATGTACTGTTGTCCCAGGCATATTGCAACAAACGGTGTATTTCTATCGCTGCTCGTTTAGTTTTTATTGCCGTTTCAAATATACCGGTCATTTTTGAAACACCCTATACCTGCAGTCAGATGGGGAGTGAAGCTGAGGAATCTTAAACTTGATGCTCCGGGGCCAGATGTTTACCTTGTTCGTTGCGTCTTCGCTGCTAGCCTGAGGTCGGCGCGGGGTCTATAGAAGGTTCCAGAAGCAGATTGTCGGCGATAAGGTAATTAAATGTTGGGTCTGGCAGGAGGGTGGCTATCAGGCGCTGCCGGCGGCGACTACCCCATGTGCCGGGGGGCCACGGAGCTATCAGCCGCCACCTCAAAGCAAACGCCGGCTGCACTGCTATCGGGGCTCCTGCTGCTGCTGCCGCTGCTTCTGCCCACACGCGATGTGGCTGCAGAGATGCGCACCGGCGATGCCGAGCCGAGGCACTCCCCGGAAGCTGCTGGAGATTTCTCAAGAGCCGCGGCGGCGGCCTACAACGCTATAGCCTTGGCCTCGTCTGGTTACGCCTCGCTTGAGTAGCTGCTCGCCGATTACACCTTTCTAAAAGGTCTCATAATAATTTGCGTTCCGTGGATCGTAAGAGCGGTATCTCCTCCGTTATCGTGTAGAACGAGTCAGCCCTACAGTTACAGATCTGCAGAAGTATAGGAAAACACCTGGGGAAATATGGAGCCTATAACTTGCAAAAAAGTGGGAATTTAAGGATATGGGACCTGGATAAACTGACTAAACCAGAAGTTGTACAGAGTTTCAAGGAGAGCATAAGGGAACAACTGACAGGAATGGGGGAAAGAAGTACAGTAGAAGAAGAATGGGTAGCCCTGAGAGATGAAGTAGTGAAGGCAGCAGAGGATCAAGTAGGTAAAAAGACGAGGGCTAGTAGAAATCCTTGGGTAACAGAAGATATATTGAATTTAATGGATGAAAGGAGAAAATATAGAAATGCAGTAAATGAAACAGGAAAAAAGGACTACAAACGTCTCAAAAATGAGATCGACAGGAAGTGCAAAAAGGCTAAGCAGGGATGGCTAGAGGACAAATGTAAGGATGTAGAGGCTTATCTCACTGGGGGTAAGACAGATACTGCCTACAGGAAAATTAAAGAGACATTGGGAGAGAAGAGAACCACTTGTATGAATATCAAGAACTCAGATGGAAACACAGTTCTAAGCAAAGAAGGGAAAGCAGAAAGGTGGAAGGAGTACATAGAGGGTCTATACAAGGACAATGTACTTGAGGACAATATTATGGAAATGGAAGAGGATGTAGATGAATATGAAATGGGAGATACGATACTGCGTGAAGATTTTGACAGAGCACTGAAAGACCTGAGTCGAAACAAGGCCCCGGGAGTAGACAACACTCCATTAGAACTACTGACGGCCTTGGGAGAACCAGTCCCGACAAAACTGTACCATGTGGTGAGAAGGATGTATGAGACAGGCGAAATACCCTCAGACTTCAACAAGAATATAATAATTCCAATCCCAAAGAAAGCAGGTGTTGACATGCGTGAAAATTACCGAACTATCAGTTTAATAAGTCACAGCTGCAAAATACTAACACGAATTCTTTACAAACGAATGGAAAAACTGGTAGAAGCCGACCTCGGGGAAGATCAGTTTGGATTCCGTAGAAATAATGGAACACGTGCCTCTCCCCGTTGTAATTCAATCCGTATATTGAGCAAGCAGTAAAGGAAACAAAAGAAAAATTCGGAGTAGGTATTAAAATCCATGGAGAAGAAATAAAAACTGTGAGGTTTTCCGATGACATTGTAATTCTGTCAGAGACAGCAAAGGACTTGGAAGAGCAGTCGAACGTAGTGGACAGTGTCTTGAAAGGAGGATATAAGATGAACATCAACAAAAGCAAAACGAGGATAATGGAATGTAGTCGAATTAAGTAGGATGATGGTCAGGGAATTAGATTAGGAAATGAGAAACTTAACGTAGTAAAGGAGTTTTGCTATGTGGGGAGCAAAATAACTGATGATGGTCGAAGTAGAGAAGATATAAAATGTAGACTGGCAATGGCAAGGAAAGCGTTTCTGAAGAAGAGAAATTTGTTAATATCGAGTATAGATTTAAGTGTCAGGAAGTCGTTTCTAAGAGTATTTGTATGGAGTGTAGCCATGTATGGAAGTGAAACATGGACGATAAATAGTTTGGACAAGAAGAGAATAGAAGCTTTCGAAATGTGGTCCTACAGAAGAAAGTTGAAGATTAGATGGGTAGATCACGTAACTAATGGGGAGGTATTGAATAGAATTGGGGAGAAGAGGAGTTTGTGGCACAACGTGACAAGAAAAAGGGACCGGTTCGTAGGACATGTTCTGAGGCATCAAGGGATCACCAATTTAGCATTGGAGGGCAGCGTGGAGGGTAAAAATAGTAGAGGGTGACCAGGAGATGAATACACCAAGCAGATTCAGAGGGATGTAGGTTGCGGTAAGTACTGGGAGATGAAGAAGCTTGCACTGGATAGGGTAGCATGGAGAGCTGCATCAAACCAGTCTCAGGACTGAAGACAACAACAACAACAACTATACGTAGTAACATAACAGTAACAACAACAACAACTTGCACTATCGGACCAAAAAAATTGGGACTCCCCAATGTAATGCAGAATTGACCACTAGAGGTCACGAGACGCGGAACTGCCAGTGTAAGTGGAGGGAAGGAGTATTGTGTTGTCAGCAGGACAGCTCACTGACTTCAAACGCGTACCAGTCATTGAGTATCACCTGAGTAACAAATCCATCAGACTTTCGGAAGAACGTCATCCATACAGTTCCCAAGAGTGGAGAAGTGCGAGCATAACTGCTCAATCAGCTTAGCAGCTCATGTATCCAAGTTGCTGACAAGAATAGTACGCAGAAGACCTATTAGATGCCGATCAGTTTGGTTAAAGGAAAGGTAAAGCCACCAGAGAAACAGTGTAAGTAGGCTGTTTAGGTTCTTATATTGGTAACGCCACCGCCACGTAGCGCTCTGTATGAAAATCACTGGCTGTGCTGTGTGCAGTCTGTGGCTGGGTGGCATTGTTGGAATTTGCTATTGTAGTGTTGGGCAGTTGGCTGTTAACGGCGCGTAGCGTTGCGCATAGTGATGGGCTAAACTGCGATTTTCCGATATCAGTGATTTCTGTGAATGCTACTTTTCAATATCTGTTATTCTTAACTGCGATTTGTCGCAGTTAAGAGTCGCAGTTAAGGAACGTAGGTCGTGTATCCCTCCGCCACTGCTATTTCTGCGATTTCTGCTACTTCCGCGATTTCTGCTACTTCTGTGACTTCTGCGATTTCTGCTACTTCTGCGATTTCTGCTACTTCTGTGACTTCTGCGATTTCTGCTACTTCTGCGATTTCTGTGACTTCTGCTACTTCTGCGATTTCTGTGACTCCTGCGATTTCTGCGACTTACTACTGTATAAAAAAGTTACATCTGTCAACACGGAAAATTGCATCGCAACAAACCTGTCATTGGCAAGTATGTTTTACGTTTTTTCTTCCGTTGGCTTTAATTTTGTATTAAAGAAACAACTGTGAAAATATTAATAGTGTAATTAATATGTAAGTAGCCGTACAGTACCGTAATAGTTCGTATTTAGAAAATGAATTCTAACATATTGTTATGTTCACAGGTACCTGAACTACATTTCAGTCACTCAGTAAAGTGATAACTCAAAATATCATTGTCAACAGATCTGAAGAAATTGCCACTGCGTCTTTAGACCGCTTTCGTCAGACGAGAGGTTAGTTTCTAAGCGTTTCGATGGACTTAATTACTTCAGTGAGATCGTTCTTGCAAATGTGATATTCATTATAGCAAATATTAGCAATCTACTCTGTCAATTATATTTCTAGTAATTAATGACAGCAAAAATTGTTTAATAATCCTTGTGTTTTTGCAGACACAGTTCTGACTCTGATTACTGGTTGCTGTACGTATCTATCCACATCAAGGCTGTTGGGAGAGACTCGTGAAGATTCAAGACAGCTCTTAGAGGATTTGCAGTTTAAAAGTGAAACAATTGTGAAATAAGTGTGTGAATGATTAAGCTGTGTTTTATTGAAGTTGTTGTGCGATTTTAAAGGAATAATAAATGTCAAATACAGTGAGTGAATAATAAAAATCTCATTTTCCACATGTTTAAGCCGTCCTATACCCATAATTTTCCGCCACTTACTTATTGGTAAACACATGTTGGGGAGCGACATGCCGCCCGCCCCCCCCCCCCCCCCTTTCTCCACAATCTTGGTGTGACACTGACCTGTAACATATCCCGAAGTCTACAATATGCATTTTGAGGCTGTTGATATGAAAGTGGGAAGTACAGATCTTCCAGTTAAATCAGGAATAGCTTAAGTGCATTACTTGAAAGTAATACAGGAAAAGCTTACTTATGTAGGTGGTAGTAGTGTCGGCAAAAAGTTCTTGTGTGTGAAGTTGCCATGTAGAACACCAGGTGTAAAACTTTTCTCCCGAGTCTTGAACTGTGTCGGAACAAAAGTGAGGCATTCATATGACTGTTTTCATTTCTCTACACTTATACAGATGTCTGAGTTCTGCTGTGTTAACATTGCAAAGTCCTGTAGGCATGTGGAGTATTAACCAAAACTGTCATATTGGAAGCAGAATCAAACACATTTGTTACGTTACTTGATATTTTCAGGAGAAAAGGGCAATGTTGCTTCTTATTAATATAATACATTCAGAGTCACAGCAGTATTTGACCAACCATAACTGATGCTGAATGTGCATGTCGTCATATAATATGAAAGGCTTATTTCAATAGTGATACAAGTCCATTACCTCCACTTTTCTGTCTATAGTGCTTCTGAAATTAGTGATCCAAACAAACATAAATAAAGGTTCATCTCTAGTAAGAAGCCATATGCTTGAATATTTCTGGTATCTCAACTGCAGATTTTTCAGCGCTCATTTAACTTTACGACTCTATATCTCAAAATTAACAAAAATGGACTTGTACCACTATTGAAATAAGCCCTTCATGTGCACACATAGCACATCGATCTCGTGAGGCACAAGGCTCTCATAACGAAGTACGTACGTCGGTCAACAGATGACACTAGGAAAAGTATGTTAACTGCGCTTTTTAGTTGCTACTTGCGACTCTTAGTTGCGATTTGTCACAGAAATCGCAGTTTGACTCGGTAGCGAATAGCGTAGTATGAACTTTGCTCAACAGATGGCAGCGCTACCTGCGCTTTTTAGTTGCTACTTGCGACTCTTAGTTGCGACTTGTCACGGAAATCGCAGTTAGACTCCATAGCGTACCGTAGAGATGGGTGTAGTACGAACTTTGACCCACAGATGGCACTGTTAACCGCGCTTTCTAGTTGCTACTTGCGACTCTTAGTTGCGACTTGTCACGGAAATCGCATTTAGACTCCATAGCGTACCGCAGAGATGGACGTAGTACGAACTTCGGCCAACAGATGCCACTGTTAACCGCGCTTTTTAGTTGCTACTTGCGACTCTTAGTTGCGACTTGTCACTGAAATCGCAGAAAGCAGTGCTAAATTCGACCAATAGATGGTTCACGTCTTTGAATGTGAAATACTACTTGCGACTGCTAACTGTGACTGAAATCGCAGTTAGATTCTGTAAAGTTGCTACTGTGATATCTGTGACTTCTCAGTCACTGCGATTTCTAACAGATACGCGATTTCCTGCCCACCACTAGTTGCGCAGTTCAAGGTGAGCCGCCAGCAGTGGTGGATGTTGGGAGAGAGATGGCGGAATTTTGAGAGCGGACGATCTGGACGTGTGTCCATCAGAAAGAGTAAATTTGTAATATTGGATATCATGAACTGCTATATATATTATGACTTTTGAACACTATTAAGGTAAATACATTGTTTGTTCTCTATCAAAATCTTTCATTTGCTAACTATGCCTATCAGTAGTTAGTGCCTTCAGTAGTTTGAATCTTTTATTTAGTTGGCAGTAGTGGCGCTCGCTGTATTGCAGTAGTTCGAGTATCGAAGATTTTTATGAGGTAAGTGATTTGTGAAAGGTATAGGTTAATGTTAGTCAGGGCCATTCTTTTGTAGGGATTTTTCAAAGTCAGACTGCGTTGCGCTAAAAATATTGTTGTCAGTTTAAACACAGTCATTTATAATTTTTCTAAGGGGACGTTTCAACAGTTCTGACGTTGCGCTTGATAATGGAAGAAGGACTGAAGAAAAATCAAGACATGTTCATAGCATTTGTCGACCAGTAAAGAGCGATAGAAAGTGTGAAATGGTGCAATATGTTCTAAATCCTCAGACAAATGGGGGTAAACTACAGGGAGAAACGGGTAGATACAATATGTACAAGAGCCAGGAGTGGACGACCAAGAACGAAGTGCCGGATTAAAAAGTGTGTAAGACAGGGATATAGTCCTTCCCCACTACTGTTCAATCTATGAACCACAGAAACAATAACGGAAATAAAAGAGAGGTCCAGGTGTAGAGTTAAAAGTCAAGGTGAAAGCTTATCAGTGGTACGTTTGACTGATGACTTTGCTACCGTGAGTGAAAGTGAAGAAGAATTACATGATCTGCTGAATGGAATGACCAATCTAATGAGTAGAGAATATGAAATGATAGTAAATCGAAGAAAGGCAAAAGAGAAGTAGGAGAACAGTGAGAAATTAAACATCAGAATTCGTGACCAGAAAGTAGATGAAGTTAAGGAATTCTACTTCCTAGGCAATAAAATAACCCATGACGAACGGAGCAAGGTGGGCATAAAAGGCAGACTAGCACTTTCAAAAAGGGTATTCCTGGCCAAGAGAAGTCTACCACATAGGCTTTAGTTTGAGGAAGAAATTTCCGAAGTCTACCACATAGGCTTTAGTTTGAGGAAGAAATTTCCGAGAATGCACGTGCGGAGCAGAGCATTGTATGGTAGTGAAACATGGACTGTGGGAAAAGCGGAACAGAAGAGAATCTAAGCATTTGAGGTGTGGTGCTACAGACGAATGTTGAAAATTAGGTGGACTGATAAAGTAAAGAATGAGGAAGGAAGAAATGGAAAACACTGACAAGGAGAAGAGGGGCAGGATAATAGGACATCTATTAAGACATCATACAATAACTTCCATGGTACTAGAGGGCGTTGTAGAGGGTAAAAGCTGTAGAAGAAGACAGACATTGGAATACATCCAGCAAATAACTGAAGACTTCAGCTGCAAGTGCTACTCTGAGATGAAGAGGTTACCTCAGGAGAAAAGTTCGTGGGGGGCCGCATCAAACCTGAAACCTTCCCGTTTCCTCTATACCTCTTGTGTTATTGATAACCTTCCCTTTTACAACAAACTATGCAACCTTTTCTTAGGAGTTCTATCTCTTGCTTAATAATAACAAATGAAATCTTCCCTTTGAAATTTATTCTCTTTCTCTATCTTCGCATACAAATTTAATTGCTGCTTATTAAAAGTGATTTTCTGATTATTTCGGCGAAACATAGAATGTGTCGTCGTCGTGGCCCTCAGTCGTTATCTGCAATAACCAAAAACTGTTGCTTACCTTTTTTAATGTTACTGGATCGCGATCTGACTGCTACATCTTGCGACATGAATATACTTACTCTGATTTACTAGACTATATTAGCTGCTGGTGGGCTTTCATAATAAGTGGCTGTATTTATTACCAAAGCTGACGTTATTCTTTAATAGCAAAGCTGACGTTATTCTATAATTAATTTGACTGAAATTACGTAATTCATAGTTAAACTTTTTCTTGACAACAATAAAAATTTGCAAAGTTTTACGTTGATGGTTTTTGGGATGGATTATAATTAGAAATGCAATATTGCTGACAAAAGTTAATTATATTCTGAATGAAATGATTTTACTAACATTCAAATGGGTCTTACTTTTTACAATAATCTTACAACTAACAATGCGCAAACATACCTTCAGTAGTCTTGAGTTTCTCAAAAAATTAATTCAATAATATTAGTTCCTCTTATTATAAAATTTAGCTGATGTCTCTGTACATCCGTTTATAATCTCTTGTAAATCATAGCTAGTGGCTGGCAGGCACACCGCTCCTCTCAACCTCTCGCTTCAGACCTGCTACCGACTCATTCACTCCTCGCTTACTACTGACTTCCTTTGAACGCTTAAGTGCGGTCTCTCCCGCCAACAATGCTTTCTGGTGCAGACAATCCCTGCTACCACTACGAAATGTATCAGTGCGCGGTCTTTCTTAAAATGTATCCATACGCGGTCTCTCCCGCCCTTTTTAAAATTATATCAACAATACTTTGGTGCAGATATTCCCTGCTACCACAATTATTTCTAACATGACAAATATTAATTATTCCTACTTAATCCTATTAATAAAATATAAACATCTTTCATAAATTGCTGCCAAGTCGACTGTTGGTGAACTGAATGCGAAGTGGAAACGCGAAGGAACAACCACACCTAAATAAAGAGCAGACAGCACTGCGGAGGTTGGTTATAAAAAATCGCCTGAAATCAGCAGGAAGAATCACTCGACAGTTCCAAGTTGCTTCAGCATTCCAGCTACAGCCGTGACTGTGCGTAGGTAGTCAGGGAGAACTGGGTAGAGTGTCCGAGCAGGTCATCATAAGCCGTACATTTCTGTACTCCTTTCGAAGCTACGCTTGAGGTGGTATAAGGAGCGCCACCATTAGAGAACTGATGACAAAAAAAGAATTATTTCATGAATCGCGTAATCCGATGGAAGGGCTCGGGTTTGGCGAATGCCTGAAGAACGCTACCTGCCGATAATCCACAGCGAAGTGCGGTGGAGGCTGTCTAGCGGTGTGACGGAAATCTTCGCAGTTAGTGTGTGTTGCTCTCCTTGTTGCGCTTAAGGAAACGCCAAATGCGGGAGGTTATGAACATATGTTACAGCATTGTATACTTATTGCAGCTGAGCAGCAGTTCGGAGAGGAAGGCTGTATCAGCATGACTGAACACATACAGCGTAAGGCAATGGTCTGTGGACAATAACATTCCTAAAGTGGATTGCCATTTCCAGAGTCCCGACCTGAACCCAATGGGACCACACGAACTTCGCTCCATTGGCCATGTCCACTTCTCTACCTTCTCTGGTTTCAGGTCTTGAGGACAAATGGAATGCGAGTCTTCACAGGCGTTTACACACATCATTGAAAACGTCCCCAGCAGAGTTCAAGCCATTATCAAGGTGAAAGGTGGAAGTATCCCATATTAACGTCGACTAATAAGTATCCGGAGACTTTTACTCAGATAGTGCATTTTTGGAGATGTTTCGAAAAAGGAAATCGTTCGGCTATTGCATTTGTGGATTTAGAGAACTCTTTTTGACTTTGTCCACTGAAATATACTCTCTGAAATTGTGAAGATAACGGGAATGAAATATAGGAACGAAGGGTGTTTGCAAGTACAATAGAAACCACAGTGCAATAATACAACAGTCGAAATTGGAAAGAAAGCAGTTGTTGAGAATGAGTGTCACATATTTCTATCTCTATGAAATAAATCAAGGAGAAGTTAAGAAAGGGAATTAAAGTGTATTATTGCACAGAAGTGAAACGATTGCGATAAACAGGTCATATAAGAAGAGAAAAGAAGCTAGTCAAATGTTATGCTACGGAACACGCTGAATTTTGGAGGGGTATTTCACTGAACAAGGGAAAAAAGAAATTTGTTGCGCTGCTTGACTGTTTACGTGATTGATTATTTCACGGCCAGCCCATCGAGGTGGGCTACTCGAGCGGAACAAGCAAGAAGGCTTGCTTGGAGCTTGTGGCTGAGCTCCAGTAGCCTTTTTCTCCCGAGGACTGGAGTTCACGCTGGTTGAAAAGGGGTGGAGAGGAAGCGATGACAGCTAAGATGGATGAAACGAAAGGAGAAATAGATATATTTCAACAATACATTACAAGCCCTGCGAAGACGATGCACGAAGCTAAGTACTGGGAAAATCTCACTGAAACTTTAATCTTGACTCTAGTATTATTATTATAAAAGTTAATATTGATTTTAATTACAGCATATTGTAAAATTCATATTAAACTACTGCAGCAAACTGCTTTTGTAATCTGTCTGTATGTTAATCTTTTTTGTGATGATTGCGGTACTCGGCTGTTCGTTAAGGGATGTCAAATTGAACCCTTTCAGCAAGCAATTTTCAACTTTATTTTATGTGGCACCCAGTTTCAGCGTTTTACTGCAACATCTTCAGGCCCTGAATACGGACAACAGTGGTACCAGTATGAAACAGATAACCAAAAAAGGGGGCGTCGTGCAAGTCTTATATACAGTGCCGTTGGTGGGGAGGCTTGCGTGCCTCAGCGATACAGATGGCCGTACCGTATGTGCAATCACAACGGAGGAGTATTTGTTGAGAGGCCAGACGAACGTGTGGTTCCTGAAGAGGGGCAGCAGCCTTTTCAGTAGTTGCAGGGCAACAGTTTGGATGATTGACTGATCTGGCCTTGTAACAATAACTAAAACGGCCTTGCTGTGCTGGTACTGCGAACGGCTGAAAGCAAGCGGAAACTACAACCGTAATAATTCCCGAAGGCATGCTGCTTTACTGTATAGTTAAATGATGATGGCGTCCTCTTGGGTAAAATATTCAGAGGGGTTAAAAAGGTCCTCCTTTCGGATCTCTGGGCGGGAACTACTCTGGAGGACGTCGTTATCAGGAGAAAGGAAACTGGCGTTCTACGGATCGGAGCGTGAAATGTCAGATCCCTTAATCGCGCAGATGGGTTAGAAAATTTAAAAAGGGAAATGGATGAGTTAAAGTTAGATATAGTGGGAATTAGCGAAGTACGGTGGCAGGAGGAACAAGACTTCTGGTCAGGTGAATACAGGGTTATAAATAAAAATCAAATACGGCTGATGCAGGAGTAGGTTTAATAATCAATAAAAAAAATAGGAGTGCGGGTAAGGTACTACAAAGAGCATAGTGAACGCATTATTGTGGCCAAGATAGACACGAAGCCCATGCCTACTACAGTAGTACAAGTTTATATGCCAACTAGCTCTGCAGATGATGAAGAAATTGATGAAATGTATGATGAGATAAAAGAAATTATTCAGGTAGTGAAGACAGACGAAAATTTAATAGTCATGGGTGACTGGAATTCGAGAGTAGGAAAAGGAAGAGAAGGAAACATAGTAGGTGAATATGGATTGGGGGAGAAAAACGAAAGAGGAAGCCGCCAGGTAGAATTTTGCACAGAGCATAACTTAATCATAGCTAACACTTGGTTTAAGAATCATCAAAGAAGGTTGTATACATGGAAGAATCCTGGAGATACTAAAAGGTATCAGATAGATTATATAATGGTAAGACTGAGATTTAGGAACGAGCTTTTAAATTGTAAGACATTTCCAGGGGCAGATATGGACTCTGACCACAATCTATTGGTTATGAACTGTAGATTAAAACTGAAGAAACTGCAAAAAGGTGGGAATTTAAGAAGATGGGACCTGGATAAATTTACTGAACCAGAGGTTGTACAGAGTTTCAGGGAGAGCATAAGGGAACAATTGACAGGAATTGGGGAAACAAATACATTAGAAGAAGAATGGGTAGCTCTAAGGGATGAAGAAGTGAAGGCAGCAGAGGATCAAGTAGGTAAAAAGACGAGGGCTAGTAGAAATCCTTGGGTAACAGAAGAAATACTGAATTTAATTTATGAAAAGAGAAAATATAAAAACTCAGTAAATGAAGCAGGAAAAAAGGAATACAAACGTCTCAAAAATGAGATCGACAGGAAGTGCAAAATGGCTAAGCAGGGATAGCTAGAGGAGAAATGTAAGGATGTAGAGGCTTATCTCAAGAGGGGTAGATAGATACTGCCTACAGGATAATTAAAGAGACCTTTATAGAAAAGAAAGGCACTTGTATGAATATCAAGAGCTCAGATGGAACCCAGTTCTAAGCAAAGAAGGGAAAGCAGACAGGTGGAAGGAGTATATAGAGGGTCTATACAAGGGTTACGTATTTGAGGACAATATTATGGAAATGGAAGAGGATGTAGATGAATATGAAATGGGAGATACGATACTGCGTGAAGAGTTTGACAGAGCACTGAAAGACTTGAGTCGAAACAAGGCCCCTGGAGTAGACAACATTCCATTAGAACTACTGACGGCCTTGGGAGAGCCAGTCCTGACAAAACCCTACCATCTGGTGAGCAAGATGTATGAGACAGGCGAAATACCCTCAGACTTCAAGAAGAATATAATAATTCCAATCCCAAAGAAAGCAGGTGTTGAAAGACGTGAAAATTACCGAACTATCAGTTTAATAAGTCACAGCTTTACAGACGGGTGGAAAAACTGGTAGAAGCCAACCTCGGGGAAAATCAGTTTGGATTCCGTAGAAATATTGGAGCACGTGAGGCAATACTGACCCTACGACTTATCTTAGAAGAAAGATTAAGGAAAGGCAAACCTACGTTTCTAGCATTTGTAGACTTAGAGAAAGCTTTTTACAATCTTGACTGGAATACTCTCTTTCAAATTCTAAAGGTGGCAGGGGTAAAATACAGGGAGCGAAAGGCTATTTACAATTTGTACAGAAACCAGATGGCAGTTATAAGAGTCGAGGAGCATGAAAGGGAAGCAGTGGTTGGGAAGGGAGTGAGACAGGGTTGTAGCCTCTCCCCGATGTTATTCAATCTGTATATTGAGCAAGCGGTGAAGGAAACAAAAGAAAATTCAGAGTAGGTATTAAAATCCATGGAGATGAAATAAAAACTGTGAGGTTTTCTGATGACATTGTAATTCTGTCAGAGACAGCAAAGGACTTGGAAGAGCAGTTAAACGGAATGGACAGTGTCTTGAAAGGAGGATATAAGATGAACATCAACAAAAGCAAAACGAGGACAATGGATGTAGTTGAATTAAGTCGGTTGATGCTGAGGGAATTGGACTAGGAAATGAGAAACGTAAAGTAGTATAGGAGTTTTGCTATTTGGGGAGCAAAATAACTGACGATGGTCGAAGTCGAGAGGATATAAAATGTAGGCTGGCAATGGCAACGAAAGCGTTTCTGAAGAAGAGAAATTTGTTAACATCGAGTATAGTTTTAAGTGTCAGGAAGTTGTTTCTGGGAGTATTTGTATGGAGTGTAGCCATGTATGGAAGTGAAACATGGACGATAAATAGTTTGGACAAGAAGAGAATAGTAGCTTTCGAAATGTTGTGCTACAGAAGAATGCTGAAGATTAGATGGGTAGATCACATAACTAATGAGGAGGTACTGAATAGAATTGGGGATAAGAGGAGTTTGTGGCACAACTTGACTAGAAGAAGGGACCGGTTAGTAGGACATGTTCTGAGGCATCAAGGGCTCACAAATGTAGCATTGGAGGACAGCGTGGAGGGTAAAAATCGTCGAGGGAGACCAAGAGATGAATACACTAAACAGATTCAGAAGGATGTAGGTTGCAGTAAGTATTGGGAGATGAAGAAGCTTGCATAGGATAGAGTAGCATGGAGAGCTGCATCAAACCAGTCTCAGGACTGAAGACCACAACAACAACAACAATGCGTAGTAACATAACAGTAACAATATCAACCAGTACAGTAATAGTAAAAAGGAATCTACTAAACGTAGATAAATATTTCATGTTATGCATAGATAATCACGGTATAATGCTAATGCGATTGCCGTGAAACAACTGGAGTTAAATAAACAAGGGAAGAGAAAAGATAGTATGACATACGACAGAAAAATCACCAGAATACGTGTCGGGGTATACCATACAATGTGTCACTTGTCAGTTAGAACTTTCGTGATTTGCTGGTTATTTGAGAACGTGGATATCAAGGTATATACCGGAACACTGTCGGCTACTATCAGGGCAACAGATGTTCAGGTGAGCAACCTGAATAACACACATAAGGGGTTTTATACCATAACCATGGTCGATGCCTTGTGCAAAACGGTATTTCTTTTTCCTTTTAGGATTAATCTACTTGAAATACAGGGGCTTACTTTCCCATGTCATACTATGTTTTCTCTTCCCTTGTTTAAGGGCTGCATGATATGTAGAGGAAAACGCCTTTGGTCGTTCTGATTATAATTAGTGTCTTTCTGGTATACTGCGTATGCACTGCAGTACTTTTCTTTTACTCTTATTCCATAACTTATGACTTAGTATCTCACCTAGCCACACGCCTGTTACTGACACACTTAAAACTTTCGTGATAACGTGGTTTTATCTTTTCTATATTTCAATACTTACCGCTTAGTGGGAATTTGTTACGGTATATTACATTAGATTCATAGTATGATTCACTAGAAATGTTTTATTAATACCTTGCATATCAATGAATCGCACTGATGTAGTTTTACTCTCCTATTATTAGTTATTAGTAGTTGATGATGATACAGATAGTTATGAAGTTGACCTCCAGTAAGTGGTGTAAGTTTTTCTAGCATATGGCGCCATGTAATCAAACGTTTTATGTTCAGTCTGATATCTTCAGTGTATGACTACATTATTTAACTCCAGTTGTTTCACGGTAATCGCATTAGCATTATACCGTGATTATCTATGCATAACATGAAATATTTACCCCCGTGTAGTGGATTCATTTTTACGATTATATGGCTATACACTTTGCTCACTAATTTAAGTTAATATGGTGCGCACTGTTCTCCTGTTTTACTGCTTAATTTCTCCGTAACAGTATGTAACTTCCGGTACTGGTTGATACAGTTACTGTTAGGTTATTACGTATTACCACTGTATATAAGACTTGCACCACGCTCCCTTTTTTGGCTATCTATTTCATACTGGTACCATTGTTGTCTCTATACAGAGCCTGAAGATGGCGTAGTAAGACGCTAAAACTAGTTGCCAAATAAAATAAGGTTGAAAATTGACGGCTGAAAGGTGTTTAATTTGACAGATTTTAGAGTGTGTCGTATGAAAGTTACGGCAAGTTGAAAAAGAGAGAGGTTGAGAGGCAGATGTATATACATGTATACGATAAACCTCTTCCCCCGAAAATTTCTCTCCTTCATACCTCCTCTGTGCTACCACAGATGACGTGTCACCTATCTCATTTGTACTAAGATTTCAGTACAAGAGAGGTGCCTATTTGCTTCCACCGCCATGAGTGGAATGCATTAATTAATGTTCACCAACCTGTAGTCTTCATAGATGTTGCCCCTGAGCAAAAAACAGCACGTAGGCCGTGAATCCGTTATCTTTAGGCTGCAATAATCTATTAGCGAGGAACCAATATTTTATAAATAATTCAGTTTCCAAATAGTTTGTCTATGCGGTGTGACACTCGCTATATATTAGCGGAATACGAGAAACCGCACAATTATATTCCGCTTTATGAGTCACAAATGAACTGCCTATTTGCGTAATAACTATCAAATTGTTCTCAATTACGTATCCACATAACCAGAAATGCTAATAAAGTCTTAACTGACACCGACCGCTGCAGGTAACATGTCTGTCTTCCAAGGCTACCGAACCAGTTCTCATCTTACAGCCGAACCATTTCGTCCGCCATTTAAGTTAGGCGCGATTCGAAGATCTCCGAAGTGCTTCGTCTGCCTTTTTATTTAGCAACTGTTTACTGTGCTACTGGTAATTAACACTTTTGAAATAATGTAAAATGGTTCAAATGGCTCTGAGCACTATGGGACTCAACGGCTGAGGTCATTAGTCCCCTAGAACTTAGAACTAGTTAAACCTAACTAACCTAAGGACATCACAAACATCCATGCCCGAGGCAGGATTCGAACCTGCGACCGTAGCGGTCTTGCGGTTCCAGACTGCAGCGCCTTTAACCGCACGGCCACTTCGGCCGGCCCTGAAATAATGTAATGATGGCCTGCTATTTAGAGATATTTTTTCATGAAATGCAAGTAAATACACAGTTTAGTTTGTCTATGAGGCTTACCCAGAAAGAAATGCACCATTTTTTTTCTCAGCCGAAAATAATGCTACGAATGCGAAACGTTACGTACGTGCTACTTGAAGTCTCCTGAGTAAGCGAGCCAAGTTTCCTTCACTTCCGCAGAGAGCGTAGCTTCAGGACAGTTTCAAAACGGCGTCTGTAGGTGAAAAGCTAAGTGCCCTCATTGAATTTGTCACTGCAGGGAAAGAAACTGTGGGGAATATTCACAAACGCTTATGCTAACTCTATGGAGCATCGACAGAAGTACAGTTAGTCGCTGGACATGGAGGGTGAGGTCATCAGAAGGCAGTACGGTGGAACTCTACAATTTGGAGCGGCTGTCACACCTGACATATCGCAGCGAGCTGATGATGTCATTCGCGAGGACAGACGCATTACGACTCGGCAGTCGGCGCTCCATCTGTCAGTCAGCATAGGAAGTGTGAATACAATTATCCGTAATCTTGGATATTCAGAAGTGTGTGCAACATGGCTACCGCGATGGCTAACGCTGGATCACAAATAGCACAGAAAAAACATTAGTCTTGATTTGTTGCAACGTTTTGAAGCTGTGAGAGGCCTTCTTGTCCCGGATTGTGACAGGTGATGAAACATGGGTTCACTATTTTGAGCCCGAAATAAAACGAAAGTCGACGGTATGGCGCCATTCCCACTCCCCACAGTAGAAAAAATTCAAAGCAACTGCTTCTACCGGTAAGGTCATGATCACTGTGTTCTGCGACTGTGAAGGTGTGATTCTCATTGATGTGATACCAAGAGGTGGGATCATTAATTCAGAAGAATATGTCAGCACGTTAACAAAACAGAAGACCGACTTCCGGTGACTTCGGCGCCCCAGCAAACCAGGAGATGTTTTGCTGCAACGCGATAACGCTTACCCCACGCAAGTCTGAGGACTGCTGAATACATCGCAAAACAGGGTTGGACAGTGTTACTACAACCACACTACAGCCCTGACCTAGCCCCCTTGGAGTTCCACTTGGCCGCGCGGGATTAGCCGAGCGGTCTAGGGCGCTGCAGTCGTGGACTGTGCGGCTGGTCCCGGCGGAGGTTCGAGTCCTCCCTCGGGCATGGGTGTGTGTGTTTGTCCTTAGGATAATTTAGGTTAAGTAGTGTGTAACTCTATGGAGCATCGTCAAAAGTACAGTTAGTCGATGGACATGGAGGGTGAGGTCATCAGAAGGCAGTAGGTGGAGCTCCACAATTTGGAGCGGTCAGGGAGACCATCCACGGCTGTCACATCCGTAAGATTTCACACATCACACACACTTTCACTTGTTTGGGCCATTAGAGGATGCAATTTTGAGGACGATGAGGAGATGATTCACGCAGTGAAGCACCGGCTCCGCCAAAAGGACAAGGATTGTACCGACAGCTCATACTTGCCCTTGTATCGCGCGGGAGGAAGACCATAGAACGGGATGGAGATTACGTGGAAAAATAGAGAGTGTAGATAAAACACCATTCTTTCGTGTATTCTCATTCTGTTCCACACAAAATTGTTGAAGAAAAAAAGGTGGCGCGTTACTTCCTGGGCAACCCTCGTAATATTAATAACAGAAGATTATCATTTTGGCGCGGAACTTCTGAATTAAGCAGCCAATCGCAGAGACTGTCTTTGTCACGATACCCGTACCGAACAAACCATCTGTCATCGAAATCTCACACCACTTTACGTAATCTTGCCATTGCTGACTTCTCAGCAACTCTAAGTAGAGCTTCTTGTAGCCGAATTTTAAAGAGTTCAGTGTAAAATGCTGTCCCTAACTGCGCTTAGGACGCGTCACATGGAAGTTCAGGACGTCAGTGAACGCCTCAGTAAGCTGCATTTCAAATAAGGTGTTCGTGTAAATAATTTTAGACTAATTTGCTAAAAGTGTATATGATACGCAAGTATGCCAATATTATTAAACCTCTACAGTTACACAAAATATAAAGGCAGCGTAAGTTTTCCTGATCCTTGCCAATATTATTAAACCTCTACAGTTACACAAAATATAAAGGCAGCGTAAGTTTTCCTGATCCTTACCTGATGTTCCTAGTGGGTGTTTAAACACAATCGGTTGTTTCATGTTTATAATGTTGTGTAAGTTCTGTCACATTACAAAACTAGATGTAATCATGCACTCGTGAGCTTTGTTAATAACTTGTTTATACTGTGTGGCTATTTTAATAAGAGACCACATTGTCACGACAACGATTTTCTCTGTCCTATTGTATCATGTATCTATAAGTAATTATCTTTAAATTTAATCGTGGTATGTATGAAAGTATATAATTTGCGGATTCAGTAGCGTGTAACATCAGAGAGATCATTTACGGGCGAGTGAATAGCCACGCAGGGTCTTTTTCAGGTCATAAATTAATACATGAGTGGACTTTGAATAATTTCATGAGAAAAATACCGGCCTCTGGTGGCCGAGCGGTTCTAGGCGCTTCAGTCTGGAACCGTGCGACCGCTACGGTCGCAGGTTCGAATCCTTCCTCGGGCATGGATGTGTATGATGTCCTTAGGTTAGTTAGGTTTAAGTAGTTCTCAGTTCTAGGGGACTGATGATCTGAGATGTTAAGTCCCATAGTGCTCAGAGCCATTTGAACCATGAGCAAAAGTTACGGGCTCTAACTGTTCTTGCCAAGTAGAATATCTGTTGCTGGATTTGGGCGACCGTAATCACTTTAATTTTGTTCATGGGCTGAAATCATTTCAAAGCCAAGATCGCATAAATATTTCTTTGGTTTGGACAACCAGTTTCGATACACTTAATTGTCATCTTCAGGCCTTAAAACATCAATATTAATATTAGCTGCACCGAGGAATCACAGTTCAGAGCTGTCTAAAATCCCATAAACAAATTGATTGAATTTTCTCGTTTTGGGAAGGCCCCTTGAATATTTTTTTAGCAAGTTAAACGGACTTCGCTACCATCTATTTCTGTGTACAATGCTCTCTCACACTGCACACTTTACACTACATACTACGTAACTGTATATTTAATTATTTTTTGTTTTTCTTTGTTTGAATTTGGAATCCATTTGAGACATCATTCTCATACGTCTGTATTATAGATTATAAGTATTTGCGTAGTTTAAAACATGCAAAACTGTTCCCATGAATATCATTATTCCTTCGCGGTGTAGCCTGTCGTTACCTCAAAATTTATTACTAGCGAACCCGGAATGCTTTGCAATTGCTAAAAATGTATGGAAATTGGACATATGTCCAAATCTCCTTCTGCCCACATCTATCCTTCTCCTCCTCCCCCTCCCTTTGTCTATAATCTGCTCCTCTTATCTATCTGTGTCCTTCACCTTCTTCTCGCCCCCCCCCCCGCCCCCACCCTACTTGTACATCTTTTATCCCACACTCTCTCCATCCATCTCCTCCTTCACCTTCCGTTCATATCACCCTTCCCCTCCCTTGTATCCTCTTCACCGTCAGTCTCCTCCTCCCCTCCCTCTCTCTGACCTTTTTTATCGTATTACAAACGGAACCTTGAGTGGGAATAGGAGTCAAAATGATTGGGTAAATCGGTTGGAATCGTGAGTACACTATGCATGAGAGACATCTTTCCAGTTGCTAGATCTGTGAAAATAGTAGCATTAATGACAGCACTTCGCTTGGTTTTAATCTACGAACAGGCAGGATTGCAAAGGTAACCATAAACATAACATTCCTACTTTGTGCTAAAAAGGAGTGCGATAAAGGAAAACGAAACCACACGTTTTCGAAACATGGCATGTTCTTTCTTGCAGCGGCTTAACAGAAAGTGTTTATTATACAACATGGCTCTGTAATCAGTTACGTAGCCAGGTATTCAATAAGTCTGTGTGACTTGGGACACAAAAGGGTTAGCAAGGTGTTGGTCGAGAGATGGAACTCATCCAACCGAATATATCCTGAATTTGTATGAACTGAAATAATACAATTTTCGGTAGTATGATGAGTTCATATTATAAGAATACATCGGCATTCATTGTCCCGGTATCATAATACATTGCGCTTGAGAAGTTCTTATTCGCTATGCGTCCAAATGCTGCCTACGCTCTTCTTCAGTCTCATTGACTCGACGATCATGTTGTTGGCATCGTTGGGCGTACGCGACATATCTTTCGACGCCTCACTGGTGAAACCTTTTCCAGAGAAATAAACCACGAACGGAAATCAATTGATTGTTTGCAACACACCATATAACCACGAACCGACATCAACTCACTCTTTGCAGTATACTTTTGTATGACAGCAGAACTGCCAAATCGACACTCGCTTTTTTTTCATCGAAATTTTCATACAAAGTACCATCAAAATCTGACTTTTCCGGTGAATTTTCCAAAAATTTTCCTTCCCACAAACCTTGTCCTGACAATTACGAAAAAAAAGCCAAATCGGTGTAGCCGTTCACATCTACATCTACATTTATACTCCGCAAGCCACCCAACGGTGTGTGGCGGAGGGCACTTTACGTGCCACTGTCATTACCTCCCTTTTCTGTTCCAGTCGCGTATGGTTCGCGGGAAGAACGACTGTCTGAAAGCCTCCGTGCGCGCTCGAATCTCATTTTACATTCGTGATCTCCTCGGGAGGTATAAGTAGGGGGAAGCAATATATTCGATACCTCATCCAGAAACGCACCCTCTCGAAACCTGGCGAGCAAGCTACACCGCGATACAGAGCGCCTCTCTTGCAGAGTCTGCCACTTGAGTTTGCTAAACATTTCCGTAACATTATCACTGTTACCAAATAACCCTGTGACGAAACGCGCCGTTCTTCTTTGGATCTTCTCTATCTCCTCCGTCAACCCGATCTGGTACGGATCCCACACTGATGAGCAATACTCAAGTATAGGTCGAACGAGTGTTTTGTAAGCCACCTCCTTTGTTGATGGACTACATTTTCTAAGGACTCTCCCAATGAATCTCAACCTGGTACCCGCCTTAACAACAATTAATTTTATATGATCATTCCACTTCAAATCGTTCCGCACGCATACTCCCAGATATTTTACAGAAGTAACTGCTACCAGTGTTTGTTCCGCTATTATATAATCATACAATAAAGGATCCTTCTTTTTATGTATTCGCAATACTTTACATTTGTCTATGTTAAGGGTCAGTTGCCACTCCCTGTACCAAGTGCCTATCCGCTGCAGATCTTCCTGCATTTCGCTACAATTTTCTAATGCTGCAACTTCTCTGTATACTACAGCATCATCAGCGAAAAGCCGCATGGAACTTCCGACACTATCTACTAGGTCATCTATATATATTGTGAAAAGCAATGGTCCCATAACACTCCCCTGTGGCACGCCAGAGGTTACCTTAACGTCTGTAGACGTCTCTCCATTGAGAACAACATGCTGTGTTCTGTTTGCTAAAAACTCTTCAATCCAGCCACACAGCTGGTCTGATATTCCGTAGGCTCTTACTTTGTTTATCAGGCGACAGTGCGGAACTGTATCGAACGCCTTCCGGAAGTCAAGGAAAATAGCATCTACCTGGGAGCCTGTATCTAATATTTTCTGGGTCTCATGAACAAATAAAGCTAGTTGGGTCTCACACGATCGCTGTTTCCGGAATCCATGTTGATTCCTACAGAGTAGATTCTGGGTTTCCAAAAACGACATGATACGCGAGCAAAAAACATGTTCTAAAATTCTAGAACAGATCGACCTCAGAGATATAGGTCTATAGTTTTGCGCATCTGCTCGACGACCCTTCTGAAGACTGGGACTACCTGCGCTCTTTTCCAATCATTTGGAACCTTCCTTTCCTCTAGAGACTTGCGGTACACGGCTGTTAGAAGAGGGGCAAGTTCTTTCGCGTACTCTGTGTAGAATCGAATTGGTATCTCGTCTGGTCCAGTCTTTCATAAGTGCGACAGTTGATTTTTATTTGTGTACATTTATACTTCACTGATTTTCTTATTTGCTAAAAAGCGGTTTAAGGATTAGTGGCTCTGAGCTCTATGGGACTTAACAGCTGAGGTCATCAGTCCCCTAGAACTTAGAACTACTTAAACCTAACTAACCTAAGGCCATCACACACATCCATGCCCGAGGCAGGATTCGAACCTGCGACCGTAGCAGTCACGCGGTTCCGGACTGAAGGGCCTAGAACCGCACGGCCACCGCGGCCGGCGGTTTAAGGATTAGTTCCGTGATTAATGGAAAGGATTTTAAGACGATGGTGGATGACCGAACCCCCAAACATCACAAGTTATGCGAAATAATTACAGGAAGTGGACTACATCAAAACACAACGCGTTATTATGCCTAATACAATACGGCATCGCTGGCCAGGAGGCCCCGTTCGGGGAAGTTCGCCCGCCAAGTGCAAGTCTTATTTCAATCGACCCTACATTGGGCGCCTTGCGCACCGGTGATGAGGATGAAATCATGATAAGGACAACACAATATCCAGTCCACGAGCGGAGAAAATCTCCAACCCGGCCGGGAATTGAATCCGGGCCCGCCTGCACAGGAGGCAAGCACGTTACCATCCAGCTAAGTAGGCGGACACAGTATAGGATTAGTGGCTCTGAGCTCTATCGGACTTAACAGTAGCGGAAAAGCATCCGGACCAGACGAGATACCCGTAAGATTCTACAGTGATTATGCTAAAGAACTTGCCCCATTTCTATCAGCAATTTATCGTAGATCTCTGGAAGAACGTAAAGTACCTAGCGACTGGAAGAAAGCGCAGGTCGTTCCCATTTTCAAGAAGGGTCATAAATCAGATGCGAATAATTATAGGCCTATTTCGCTTACGTCAATCTGTTGTAGAATAATGGAACATGTTTTATGTTCTCGTATTATGACGTTCTTAGATAATACAAATCTCCTTCATCATAACCAACATGGATTCCGCAAACAGAGATCATGTGAAACTCAGCTCGCCCTATTTGTCCAAGAAATTCACAGTGCCGTAGACACTGGCGAGCAGATTGATGCTGTATTCCTGGACTTCAGGAAGGCATTTGATACGGTTCCGCACTTACGTTTAGTGAAAAAAATACGAGCTTACGGAATATCGGACCAGGTTTGTGATTGGATTCAGGATTTCCTAGAAGAAAGAACACAACATGTCATTCTTAACGGTTCAAAATCTGCAGATGTAGAGGTAATTTCGGGAGTACCGCAAGGACGCGTGATAGGACCTTTATTGTTTACAATATACATAAATGACTTAGTTGACAACATCGGTAGCTCCGTGAGGCTATTTGCAGATGACACGGTTGTCTACAAGAAAGTAGCAACATCAGAAGACTCGTACGTACTCCAGGAAGACCTGCACAGGATTAATGAATGGTGCGACAGCTGGCAGCTTTCCCTAAACGTAGATAAATGTAATATAATGCGCATACATAGGGGCAGAAATCCATTCCAGTACGATTATACCATAGGTGGTAAATCATTGGAAGCGGTAACGACCGTAAAATACTTAGGAGTTACTATCCGGAGCGATCTGAAGTGGAATGATCACATAAAACAAATAGTGGGAAAAGCAGGCGCCAGGTTGAGATTCATAGGAAGAATTCTAAGAAAATGTGACTCATCGACGAAAGAAGTAGCTTACAAAACGCTTGTTCGTCCGATTCTTGAGTATTGCTCATCAGTATGGGACCCTTACCAGGTTGCATTAATAGAAGAGATAGACATGATCCAGCGAAAAGCAGCGCGATTCGTCATGGGGACATTTAGTCAGCGCGAGAGCGTTACGGAGATGCTGAACAAGCTCCAGTGGCGGACACTTCAAGAAAGGCGTTACGCAATACGGAGAGGTTTATTATCGAAATTACGAGAGAGCACATTCCGGGAAGAGATGGGCAACATATTACTACCGCCCACATATATCTCGCGTAATGATCACAACGAAATGATCTGAGAAATTAGAGCAAATACGGAGACTTAAAAGCAGTCGTTCTTCCCACGCACAATTCGTGAATGGAACAGGGAAGGGGGGATCAGATAGTGGTACAATAAGTACCCTCCGCCACACACCGTAAGGTGGCTCGCGGAGTATAGATGTAGATGTAGATAGGAAATGCGTTGGCATTCAAAACAGTTTCCAGTCGTCAAGA
The DNA here is from genome assembly GCF_023898315.1 of Schistocerca nitens. Lineage (NCBI taxonomy): Eukaryota > Metazoa > Arthropoda > Insecta > Orthoptera > Acrididae > Schistocerca > Schistocerca nitens. Next base: position 243,217,349 of record NC_064615.1, on the reverse strand, counting down.
AACGATGAATACAGAGATCTTGTATGATTTTCAAGAGGATCTTATGCCACTCTTCCTGCAAAATAATGGCAAGTTCAGAAGACGGTGGAGATGGGTAGCGATCACTCATCCGTTTTTGCAATGTAATCCACATAGGCCCATAATATTGGGATCAGGTAACTGTGGTGGCCAGGGCAGATGCGACGATCTGTACCATGCTCACAAAACCAGTCTTGTCGATGCTAGCTTAGGCAACAGGGGCCCTGTCGTCTTGGTAAACAGCAACGCCAATTGAGAGCAAACGTTGTACCATGGGATGGACTTGACCAGTCAAAATGGTCACACAATCCTTAGCAGTGATGCTATGGATTATGTTTGCAGAGTAAACATTGAGACTATGGAACAGTACGATGTGGCTGTCCAAATAATCACCGAACTCCCGCCATGTTTCACTCTTGGGACATAAACTCGGCCAGAAGTTGGCAACTGTGTGTAACAAGACTCCTCCGACCAAATGATATTCTTCCATTGTTCCATGGTACAGTTTTTATGGCACCAGCATCAAGTTTTCCTGTTAGGGCAGTTTCATTAGTGATGAATGGTTTTGGATTTCAGTTTCACCCTGGAATTCCCAGTATACGCAGCTCCCTTCGTTTTATTTTGGCTCTGACAGGGTTCGCCAGTGCGACATTCAGTTCTGCAGTGACTTTTTTAGCTATTGTCCTCTTATTTTTCGTCACAATCCTCTTCAGTGCTATTTTGTCACGATCTACATCTACAAATATACTCCGCTAGTCACCGAGCGGTGTTCGGCGGAGGGCACTATTCGCGCCAAAGTCATATTTCACCCCCTCTGTTCCACTCTCGGATCGCGCGAGGGAAAAACGACTGTCTGAACGCCTCAGTACGAGCTCTAATTTCCCTTATCTTTGAATGGTGATCTTTGCGTGATTTGAAAGTTGGTGCTACTAATATATGCTCTACATCCTCGGCGAAGATCGGATTTTGGAACTTAGTGAGCAGCCGCTTCCGTTTAGCGCGCCGTCTATCTGCAAGTGTGTCCCACTTCAAACTTTCTATGAGATTTGTAACGCTCTCGCGATGGCTAAGTGTACCAGTCACGAATCTTGCCGCTCTTCTTTGGACCTTCATCTCTTGAATCAGACCCAGCTGGTAAGGGTCCTATACAGCCGAACAATGCTCTAAGACTGGACGAACTAAAGTATTGTAAGCAATTTACTTTGTTGAAAGACTGCATCGCTTCAGGATTCTACTAATAAACCGCAATCCAGAGTTCGCCTCACCCGTTACTTGTGTAATCTGATCGTTCTATTTGAGATCATTTAGTATAGTCACACCCAGATACTTGACGGATATTACCGCTTCCAAAGACTGGGCATTTATTTTGTACTCGTACATTAATGGGGATTTTCGATTTGTTATACGCATTAGGTTACGCTTTCTAATATTGCGAGATAACTGCCAGTCAATACACCACGCATTTATTTTCTGCAAATCCTCATTGATTTGTTCACAGCTTTCGTGTGATACTACTTTCCTGTAGACTACATCATCGGCAAACAGTCTAATGCCGCTGTCAATCCCATCAACCGGATCGCTTATGTAAATCGGGAAAAGCTGCCCTGGGGCACACCTGATGTTACGCTTGTTTCTGTTGAATACTCCCCATTCAGGACGACACACTGCTCTCTGCCTGTTAGAAAACTTTCTCTCGACGCCATATGTCATCGGATACACCGTAAGAGCGCACTTTTTGGAGCAAGCGACAGTGCGGAACTGAGTCGAGCGCCTTCCGAAAGTCGAGGAATACGGCATCAACCTGGGGGCCGGTATCTAGAGCCTGTTGTATATCATGCACAAAGAGGACCAGCTGTGTCTCGCATGAGCCCTATTTCCTAAAACCGCACTGGTTTCTGCAGATGAGCTTCTCAGAGTCTAGAAAGGTCATAATGTCTGAACACAAAATATGTTCCACGATTCTACAACAAATCGATGTCAGTGAAATTGGCCAATAATTATATGCATCCGATTTTCTACCCTTTTTTGTTTAGATTGCTATGACCTGGGCCTTCTTCCAGTCCCGTGGAACTTCCCACTGTTCCAATGATCTCTGATAGATAATGGGTAAGAATGGTGCTATATTTGTAGCATAGTCAACATAAAAACTTACGGCGATACCGTCTGGACCAGATGCCATCCTGGCGTCTAAGGATCTTAACTGTTTTACAGTCCCAGATACACTAAACACTATATCAGTCATCCTTGCGTTTGTTCGATAATTGAAAGGGGTAATGGTGCTGCAGACCTCTACCATGAACGAGTTTTTCAAAGCTAGGCCTAGAATTTCGGCCTTCTGTTTATCATCATCGGTTACATTACCTGTACTGTCAGCAAGAGAAGGTACTGAATTATTTGTAGCGTTCACAGATTTCACGTACGATCAAAATTTTTTGGGGTTATTTTTAGAATCTGCAGGTAAAATATTGCTTCCAAATTTGTTAAAAGAATCTCTCATTGACCTTTTGTCAGCTGCTTTCATTTCGCATAATTTCTTGTCGTCGGCGGGGCAGTGACTACGTTTAAAACGACTGTGCAAAATTCTCTCCTTTCTCAGCAACCTCCTAATATGTTTGTTGAACCAAGGTGGATCGTTTCCCTCCCCTATATTTCTGCTAGGCACATATTTCTCTAGCACCTGGTGGACAATACCTTTAAATTCCCACCAAAGATGCTCAATATCTTTGTGTCCCGCGGTGAATGCTTGGAACTGATTGCAACTTCCACTGTCAGACAAGCCACAATGACATTATGGTCGCTAATACCTTTTTCTAGATTAGCTTCCTCAAAAAGATCAGGTCAGGTCTGTTTGTCACCAAGATATCTAATATGTTCAAGGTTGTGTGTTGAGAGGGCTCCTAGAATAACTTCACACGAGTCTTTCCTTCACGCCGGATTGAAGTCTCCACCTATGACTAATGGATAATTTAGATATTTATTTCCTATGTACTCAAGACTTTTCCTGAAACGTTCTGCGAAGTTTGTTGCGGATGCTGGTGGTCTATAGATACATCCTAATACAATGGTCACTCCTTGTCTGATTGACAGCTTTATCCAGACTACTCCACAGTCCGACCCAGTATCGATCTCAACTGCGCTTAAACAGCTTTTTAACTGCAACGAACACACCACCTCCCATATCATCAGTCCTATCCTTCCTAAACATTATCCAATCCGAGTTCAAAATTTCACTGCTATTTATGTCTGGTTCCAACTAGCTTTCGGTACCTAATACAATATTGGCATTACTACTGTTTATTTCGGAGAGTAAATTAGGAATCTTGCTATAGACACTTCGACAATTTACTAACATGAGATTTAGCATGTTTAAATCCTTTGGAAAGACCTTTAGGCGAACTAACAATTTTTACAGTTGGCACAAAATGGTTCAAATGGCTCTGAGCACTATGGGACTCAACTGCTGTGGTCATAAGTCCCCTAGAACTTAAAACTACTTAACCCTAACTAACCTAAGGACAGCAAACAACACCCAGCCATCACGAGGCAGAGAAAATCCCTGACCCCGCCGGGAATCGAACCCGGGAACCCGGGCGTGGGAAGCGAGAACGCTACCGCACGACCACGAGATGCGGGTACAGTTGGCACATCCACATCAGTGTCGTGAACTGGTAATTTTTCAGACCAGCGTTTTCTTTCCCGTGGGGAGGAACCTAATCTAAAAAAAACCATGTGCACGCCACAAGCACTGTTCTACCCATCTGTGTAGTGCACCCCTGATCTATCGAGGGGCGTCCTACAATCTTCCACCCCATAGCGTAGGTCGAGGAATCTACAACCATTTTCGTCACAGAGTCGACGTAGCCTCTAGTTTAGATTCTCCACTCGACTCCAAACCAGAGGACTCCAGTCCACCCTCTGTACGATGCTGAAAATCGTCAGGTTGGCTTCCTCTCCTCGAGAGATGGAGGCCGCCTTTGCCTATTTAGCCAGCCGTCGAAAGGACCCAAGAATTTCCTCGGAACCCCGACGACTGGCATCGTTGGTATAGGCATGTGCAACAATCTGCAGCTGGCTGCACCATGCGAGCTCGATAGCCGCTGGAAGAGCGTCTTCGCCATCCCGGAGAAGGCCCCCGGCAAGCACACCGAGTGAACGTTGGACTTCTTCCCCGCCCTAGCCGCTATGTTCCTGAGGGGCTCCATGACCTGTCTAATATTGGAGCTCCCAATATCTAACAAACCCCTATCCCGATATGCCAGTCCGGACCTTGCTGATCACTCAACACACACGCGTTGTGCTTTTTCGCTTTCCCTGAATGCAGTGTAAAGCTTCTACACGGTGCTTCTTGAAACTCTAGAAACGTCGGTTGCCTTGGTTACGGAAGCACCCTCCATACGAGGGTTTGCTCAGGTTCGAACTCACTTAGCTCCCACATAATCTGTTCACAACTACACATAACACTTATAACCACGGCTGACACTTGAATGTTGTTGAGGACATTGCACTGGTGCCATTGTTGGGGAAACACTCGTACAACAGTGCAACCCGCAGGGTAGGCCAGTGTCTGCATTTACAAGAAGCGCCAAAGAAACTGGTATAGGCTTGCCTATTCAAATGTAGAGATACGTAAACAGGCAGAACACTGCGCTGCGGTCGGCAGCGCCTATATAAGACAACACGTGTCTGGTGCAGCTGTTAGATTGGTTACTGCTGTTGCAATGACAGGTTATCAATATTTAATTGAGTTTGAACGTAGTGTTATAGTCGGCGCACGAGCGATGGGACACAGCATCTCCGAGGCAGCGATGAAGTGGGGATTTTCCCGTGCGAACATTTCACGTTTGTATGGTGATAGCAGGAATCCGGTAAAACATCAATACTCCGACACCGCTGCGGCTAGAAGAGGTCCTGCAAGAACAGGATCAACGACGACTGAAGAGAGGGGACCAAACTGCAGAAGTCATGGGTCCCTGACCTAAACTAACTTACGCTAAGGACAACACAATCACCCATGCCCGAGGGACGACCCGAACCTCCTACAGGGTGAGCCGCGCGAACCTTGGCAAGGATCCTCTGACCGCGCGACTACCCGAGCGGCGACTGAAGAGAATCGTTCAACGTGACAGAAGCGCAACCCTTCCGCAAACTGCAGCAGATTTCAATGCTGGGTCATCAGCAAGTGTCAGCGTGCGAACTATTCACCGAAACATCATCGATCAGGGTTTTCGGAGCTGAAGGCCCACTCGTGTACCCTTGATGACGCCGCGACACAAAGTTTTACACCTCACATGGGCCCGTCAACACTGACATTGTAGTGTTGACGACTGGAAACAAGTTGCCTGGTCTTTCGAATTGTATCGAGCGGATGGGCGTGTACGGGTATGGAGACGGCCTCATCAATCCATGGACCCTGCATTCAGCAGGGGACTGTTCCAGCCGGTGGAGGTTCTGTAATGGTGTGGGGGTGTGGAATTGGAGTGATATGGGACCCCTGATCATGTAGATGCCACTCTGACAGGTGACACGTACATAAGCATCCTGTCTGATCACCTGCATCCATTCGTGTCCATCGTCCATTTCTACGGACTTGGGCAATTCCAGCAGCACTATGCGACACCCCACAGGTCCAGAGTTGCAACAGAGTGGCTCCAGGAACACTCTTCTGAGTTTAAACACTTCCGGTGGCCACCAAACTTCCCAGACATGAGCGTATCTGGGATGCCTTGCAATGTGCTGTTCTCAAGGAATCTCCACCCCCCTGTACTCGTACGGATTTAAAGACAGCTTTGCAGGATTCATTTTGTCATTTCCATCCGGCACTACTTCAGACATTAGTCAAGTCCATGCCACGTCGTGTTGCGGTACTTCTGCGTGCTAGCGGGGGCCCTAGACGATATTAAGCAGGCGTACTAGTTTCTTTGGGTCTTCAGTGTACGTTCAATCATGCGTTTCTCGCGATGTTTCCATATTTGTGTGTAATCCCTGTAGGTCGCACATTGAAGACACCAATTTCAGCATATACAGTCACCGGGTGCGCTCTTACTTTAACGTCTTTATCGTAAGCTGGAATCGACATTAGCAAGATAACGTGCCGCTGCAGAGAGGCGGGTCGTTTAAGGTGGACTTAGCGCACTGACTAGCAATCGGTAAAACTGTACGCTACCACCGGCATTCTCACATGTTGCTCCACTATCGGCGACATCGTGCAAGCATGCTAGCAAGGCGCCACGCCGCAGGTAGAGACGTACCGGACACCAAACTGCAGCAATTACGCTCCGCACTATTCTGTGGAGCTGGGCTATCTCAGCCTGTAGCGCCATAAAGATGTTTCGCCATGTCGTTATGTGCGGCTATCTGGAAATCTTGGCGGGCGAGCATTTTCCTCTATCACTGCGAAGCATCCACAGAGCACAGTGGCGGGCCTGTAATTGCTGGTAAGAAACTTGGATGTCCTGACTGCGCACACAAGTGGTAGTTTCCCGCCATCTCTCTCCCCACGAGCCGCTGCTCTCAACCGGCTTCCCCATTAGGGTTGTCTTACACATTTTGATGACGCTTTTTTCTTGCCAGCGTAATCTTAACCAGTCTCAAAGCTGTACTTCAGCCTCCAACAATACAATTATCATCCCGTTTAGGGCGAACGACTTAAGCAGCTATTACAGCGTCATCTGCATAAGTACACAGTAATCCTTTGACTATAACATTAACTGGCGTAACGGTCTTGGGACAATTATACAGAACAACGAAAATACATTATCTACTGCTTTTTATTGGGTAGCAGCTTGACCACATGTTTTTTGATCACTGAATATCTACATCTACATCTACAGCCATACTCCGCAAGCCACCTGACGGTGAGTGGCGGAGGGTACCTTGAGTACCTCTATCGGTTCTCCCTTCTATTCCAGTCTCGTATTTTTCGTGGAAAGAAAGATTGTCGGTATGCCTCTGTGTGGGCTCTAATCTCTCTGATTTTATCGTCATGGTCTCTTCGCGAGATATACGTAGGAGGGAGCAATATACTGCTTGACTCCTCGGTGAAGGTATGTTCTCGAAACTTCAACAAAAGACCGTACCGAGCTACTGAGCGTCTCTCCTGCAGAGTCTTCCACTGGAGTTTCTCTATCATCTCCGTAACGCTTTCGCAATTACTTAATGATCCTGTAACGAAGCGCGCTGCTCTCCGTTGGATCTTCTCTATCTCTTCTATCAACTCTATCTGGTACGGATCCCACACTGTTGAGCAGTATTCAAGCAGTGGGCGAACAAGCGTACTGCAACCTACTTCCTTTGTTTTCGGATTGCATTTCCTTAGGATTCTTCCAGTGAATCTCAGTCTGGCATCTGCTTTACCGACGATCAACTTTATATGATCATTCCATTTTAAATAACTCCTAATGCGTACTCCCAGATACTTTATGGAATTAACTGCCTCCAGTAGCTGACCTGCTATATTGTAGCTAAATGACATGGGATCTTTCTTTCTATGTATTCGCAGCACATTACACTTGTCTACATTGAGATTCAATTGCCATTCCCTGCACCACGCGTCAATCCGCTGCAGATCCTCCTGCATTTCAGTACAATTTTCCATTCTTAAAACCTCTCGATATACCACAGCACATCCGCAAAAAGCCTCAGTGAACTTCCGATGTCATCCACAAGGTCATTTATGTATACTGTAAATAGCAACGGTCCCACGACACTCCCCTGCGGCACACCTGAAATCACTCGTACTTCGGAAGACTTCTCTCCATTAAGAATGACCTCTGTATTTTTCTGTCACGTGAAACATTGTAGAAATTGTTCTTGGGCGAAACGTCGGATGTCGTTATGAACTCTCCATAATACTTGTTGAATTCCGTATGGTCTGATAATAGTTTCATCTACTCTGCACCATGAATTACAGAAACGCGTATCTTCTTCTTCCTGTGTTAATTTTAAACACCCGCCCGCCGTAATGTGTCCGCCTCCGTTCCGGGTCGGTGGACACCCATCATCTCTTCATATGCTGCTTTAAAAAGTTCGCGATAGAAGTTTCAATTATCTAACACTTTCGCAAAACCATTGTCATAACGCTTGTATGTGGCTTTCGTATGAATAAAGCTCACTTCAGGGTACATGCTGATTGTATCCAGGATGCGTTGTAGCTCTCCAAACTTTTCCCTCAGAGGTGTTATCCTCTTGGACCGTTGCTTCCATCAACGCCTCTTCTTTCGTCATCTCGTAAGATGACGTACCAGGCACTCACACTCAGTGCCCCTTCCTCCCACGCCTAACCGCTCTCCTCAGTCCTGCCGTCGATCTGGCCGCAATGATACTGCACCTTGTCTGCTGACTTCATATCTAATACAACGTTTGTCTCTGATTTGATTATATTAGTTCTCTTACATCCCCACCTATTCTGTATTTCACATGATATCATTATTCATTTTATTCTAACCCTTCTACATCTACATCTACATGATTACTCTGCAATTCACATTTAAGTGCTTGGCAGAGGGTTCACTGAACCACAATCATACTATCTCTCTACCATTCCACTCCCGAACAGCACGGGGGAAAAACGAACACCTAAACCTTTCTGTTCGAGCTCTGATTTCTCTTATTTTATTTTGATGATCATTCCTACCTACGCAGGTTGGGGTCAACAAAACATTTTCGCATTCGGAAGAGAAAGTTGGTGACTGAAATTTAGTAAATAGATATCGCCGCGACGAAAAACGTCTTTGCTTTAATGACTTCCATCCCAACTCGTGTATCATATCTGCCACACTCTCTCCCCTATTACGTGAGGATACAAAACGAGCTGCCCTTTTTTGCACCCTTTCGATGTCCTCCGTCAATCCCACCTGGTAAGGATCCCACACCGCGCAGTAGTATTCTAACAGAGGACGATCACCTCACACTTTTCGTTATTTAGCGTCAACTGCCACCTGCCACACCATACAGCAATCTTTTCTAAATCGCTTTGCAACTGATACTGGTCTTCGGATGATCTTACTAGACGGTAAATTACAGCATCATCTACGAACAACCTAAGAGAACTGCTCAGATTGTCACCCAGATCATTTATATAGATCAGGAACAGCAGATGTCCCAGGACGCTTCCCTGGGGAACAACTGATATCACTTCAGTTTTACTCGATGATTTGCCGTCTATTACTACGAACTGCGACCTTCCTGACAGGAAATCACGAATCCAGTCGCACAACTGAGACGATACCCCATAGGCCCGCAGCTTGATTAGAAGTCGCTTGTGAGGAACGGTGTCAAAAGCTTTCCGGAAATCTAGAAACAACGGAATCAACTTGAGATCCCCTATCGATAGCGGCCATTACTTCGTGCGAATAAATAGCTAGCTGCGTTGCACAAGAACGATGTTTTCTAAAACCATGCTGATTACGTATCAATAGATCGTTCCCTTCGAGGTGATTCATAATGTTTGAATACAATACAGTATATGCTCCAAAATCCTACTGCAAACCAACGTGAATGACATAGGTCTGTAGTTCGATGGATTACTCTACTACACTTCTTAAAGACTAGTGCGACCTGCGCAATTTTCCAATCTGTAGGTACAGATCTATCGGTGAGCGAGCGGTTGTATATGATTGCTAAGTAGGGAGTTATTGTATCAGCGTAATCTGAAAGGAACCTAATCGGTATACAATCTGGACCCTTACTCCCTTAAATTACGCTACAACTTTACAAACTTTAAATTTTTATTAAACTTTACAAACGTTATCATTTACTCTATAGAAATGTTTTTCTTGTCACTGTTTTTATTTTTTCATCTTTTCTCTCCATTCTACTTGATTTTCTTAATATACGGGTCATGGTTTCCTCATCTTCATTATGAAATTGATGGTGATGACGGTTAGTAAGTTAGTGAATTCCTTCTACCACCTCATTTTGTTATTCTGACTACAAGTATTTCATATAATTTTCGAAAAATTCGCACCTTGACTCCGACTTCCGCTTTTTTTTCCTCTGCAATCTCTTCTTTTATTGATTAGCTCTAACAGAACTTCAAAATAAGCATCTCTTTTCTCTTCCTTTCCTTTTCAAAAATGTTCTCTATTGTTCTATTGCATTGTTTTAAAGCTTAAAACTATTTTTCAGTTATCCCCTTTCTCCTTTTTCTCGATAGTGAACTTTAATGTTCCTTCCTTTCCCCATCATACCTTATTGAAATCTTTTCTGGGTTAATATTACTTCCTACGGCTTACCTCCTTCCATGAAATAACATGTTTCTTGCTTAGCTTAATAGTTCAATTCTCTTTCTTAATTATTACCTCCTAACCAACTTCTTATATTTATTTCCCTCATATTTTTATTTAAATATCAGTTTGTGGTACCTTCCTCAAATCATATATGCTTCTCATATTCCCCCCAAAATATCTCCCCAATTATTTGTTCACCGTCCGCGACGGAACCAATTAGAGATGACTATCTCCTTCTTATCTAATTCTTTATTTCTTTCCGACATCTTTACTTCCTTTCGTCCACAAAAATCAACTTCCTTCTCCTTTACACTACGTCTTTAACAGAGAATCTACTACTATTTCGTTGAACTATCCACATGCTGATCTCTGTCTTCCTCCTTGATTTCTACTCTTTCGACAGAACAAATTTCTTTAAATGCGAACATTTTTAGGTTAGGCTTTACCGTGACTGTTACTGACGTTAAATGAAACAACAAGTTCACTGTTACGTCACCGTTTTATTTATTTCCACGACGCGTTTCGAAGTTTAAACCTCCATCATCGGGTGGATTTACATTAGTAAGTATTACATTTGTGTGTGTGTTGTGTTACGATTTTTGGAGGAACTTGTGGCACTGCCTAGTGGAGAAACGAGACACTATTTCAGGTGCTGTTTTAACTTGTCAGAATTGGATTTATATACCACCTGAAGTACACACACATATATTTGACACCTCAAAACAAACACCGCCAAATGCTTAAAGCAATTATTCTGTAATAATATTGTTATTATGTATATTGTTTGCACTTTGCGATTATGTCTTCACTTCTGCTATACGAACCTTACACCCAGCTGATTCCAGACGCCATATTTGTTTACAAATGTGGCAATATGCATGTGATGTGTTACGACAGCAAAAGGAACCTGTGATCACTGAAGGTACTGTAGTTTCCTTATTTAATGTTTACCATTAGATATCAGTTTAATTTTTCGTCAAAAGTAATCCTAAACCATATTCTGAATTAGTGTCTCGTTTCTCCACTAGGCAGTGCCACAAGTTCCTCCAAAAATCGTAACACAACACACACACAAATGTTATACTTACTAATGTAAAGCCACCCGATGATGGAGGTTTAAACCTTCGAAACGCGTGACTGGTAACAGTGAACTTGTTGTTTCATTTAATAAGAACACATTTCGTTTGCTGAAGAGTTACTTTAGTTGTTACTTTCCTGTCTTTTCTTCATAATATCCTTTTACCTTCCTACGAAATTTGTTTTAATTATCTAACTGAGATAAGTACAAGTTAAAAGTTTTATCTGTGTGTTTTTTTATCGTTCATACTCTTTGATTTCTGAACATTTAATGCAACTAAATTCTCGTGTGAAGGTACTTTTATTTCTTTTGTTTACCCTTTATACAATTTAAAATGACTCATATGGTGCAAACTCAATGATTTTCCTGTTTTTGGATTAATTAATCCTACTGCATTATCATGAACTACTTTACTCACTTCCATGCGACCTTTGTAGATAGAAAAGAACTTGTCGCTTTGGTGTTCTTTCCTTCTAGAGAGATGGTGCGTTTTTACTAGTACCTTTTGTCCTAGTGAAAATACTTGTGAGTTTGCCGTTCTGTCCACTCGGTTCTTTCTCTTTAACGCCGTATTCTTCAAATTGCTTAGTGTTAATTTTACCAGATGCCGCTGTTTTACTTTAGGTACAGGCGGGACTTCACTTCTAATTTGGGTATCACTATTGATGTTATCTATGGTGCTTTATCCTCATGGCATACTATTTCTTTTCCTTTTTCGAATAAATGAGCTACCTCTTTTATAATTTAGTCATCATCAGTTTTTGTACTACTGTCTATATTCACCGTTAATACTACCTGTTCCTCATCATTGATCGATTCCCAGTCAATTGAATCCAGCATGCTGATGTTTGTATCGGATTACTCTCTAAACCTACTTCAGAATCCTGCTGATCAAGACTAAGTGTATTTACATGTTTAATTATATAATTATCTTCATTTTGCGACTGAATCACTTGTGACTGGTCTTCGTACCGTTCATCTCGTCCTGTTTTTTACCTGGGTTTGGTGGCCTCAACTCCATTTCCTGTACCGGTTCATTTCGCGTGTTTTGTCCTGCTGAAACTTGATTTTCCCAACCTTTCTGCGTTCTGGCTATTCCATTTCCACCTGTGTATCTTGGATTTTGTTACTGGAAACCTCTAAACCTTCCTGCCTCGTTTGCATGGTGTTTATATCTCGGATCATAGTTACCACCGTAGTTTCTAGGACCAAATCCACTATTGTAGTTCCGCGGCCCACAAAAACCATAATTATTATTTCACCTCTTTGAATTTCCAAAACCATAGTTACTAATGTTATCCCATGGGAGGTTACCACTATTTCCGAACCGATTACCTTTTCCTACGTTATTATTGCCATTGTAATTATTATTAAAGCCTATTCGGTTGGTATTGTTCCCTCTACCATTGTTTTCTCTCACTGTACATTGTCTCTTCGTGTCATCTTCACTGAAGATGAATTCAGATTCTCTTAACATACCTTTAAATACTTGTATATCATCTCCTGCCCTACCAACCAATGATTGCTGATAGCTTAACGGTAACTTCACTGTGCACATACGTATCAGTTCCCCATCACTGTTTGGATTATCTAAACACTGATTCTTTTTTGTCATTTTTTCGAAAAATTTAACTGATTTCTTTTCTCCTGAGTTTTCGAATAACTCTTTCTGTAACAATTCATACTTTATTCTATTTTGGGTTTCTGTGGACCAGTATCGCTGCAAGAATGCGGATTTAAATTGCTCATACGGTTGACAGTTTGCAGCTACTCTTTGCATGGCTTCCGCTATTTCGCCGTCCATATGCTCACAAATGAAGTCAAGTTTATGTCTAAGTGGCCAATCCTTTGGTAAACCGATCTGGAATTGATTTATAAACGTGCGAGGGTGTAAGCGGTTCCCACTTCGTTCGTAATGTTGGAATTTTCTGACTGTCAAAAAGTGATCATTGTCAAATTTTTCTATTCCACCATACGGCGTTTGTGTTTTCACAACATTATCCGTTCCCTTCAACTGTGTCAATGTTTCTTGTATTCGTTCTACCATGTTTGGGTCCTGAGATGACAGATTTACGTCCCATCTAGCATCGTATCTACGCACTGGTGTGTAGTTATCTAAACCGTACCGTTCCTCGTGTATCGGTCTGAAAGAATCGTTTAAATTTCCCGTTACTGGATCAGTGTTTTGTCTTAGTATGTGATTCATATTGCCTTGCGGTCTATAACATGCTGTACTATAACTTGGAAATTGAGAAATTGGTACTTGTGTCGCAGCAACCTGATCTGTTCTCGCGTCGCTCCCGTACGCTCGGAGGTTGGCTGCCGCTCTGTTGGAATGTGTGCGTTTACCGTTTCTCGCTCCACTGTCTGTTGTGACCGCACATTACCTGCTTCGCTCACCTGTGTTAATTGTTCTCTTCCCATTTGATTCTGTTTCTCTTCGGTAACTATTGACACAAACTCTTGTGGATATACGACTGGGATGTTATGACTTTTTGTGTTTCTGCTACTGCTACGGAAGATTGCACAACTGACTTGTTTACTTCTGGATTTCTATCCATCACCATGTCTGATGACACTACCGATGCCGTTGCCTCACTACTGCTTCCTGTACGGTTCTCGTTATACTGTTTCAGTTCTGTACGAAGCTGTTCATACTGTATCTGACTTTTTGAGACGATATTTTCAATGCGAGTATCGAATATTTTTAGTGCGGCTCGCGTGACACGTTTTCTGACATTGAGCTCTTCCACGATTTTTTGCGCCTTACCAGACGTCTTACGTGCTAACTTATTAACTCTTTGGTTAACATTAGACTCTGCATCCTGCACTTGGTCAACGTTAGAACGCATCTTTTTCTGGTCAGCCATTAACGATTGTATAAGTTCGAGCGTGAAGAGTTTGACAGAGCACTGAAAGACCTGAGTCGAAACAAGGCCCCGGGCGTAGACAACATTCCATTAGAACTACTGACGGCCTTGGGAGAGCCAGTCCTGACAAAACCCTACCATCTGGTGAGCAAGATTTATGAGACAGGCGAAATACCCTCAGACTTCAAGAAGAATATAACAATTCCAGTCCCAAAGAAAGCAGGTGTTGACAGACGTGAAAATTACCGAACTATCAGTTTAATAAGTCACAGCTGCAAAATAATAACACGAATTCTTTACAGACGAATGGAAAAACTGGTAGAAGCCGACCTCGGGGAAGATCAGTTTGGATTCCGTAGAAATATTGGAGCACGTGAGGCAATACTGACCTTACGACTTAACTTAGAAGAAAGATTAAGGAAAGGCAAACCTTCGTTTCTATCATTTGTAGACTTAGTGAAAGCTTTTGACAATGCTGACTGGAGTACTCTCTTTCAAATTCTAAAGGTGGAAGGGGTAAAATACAGGGAGCGAAAGGCTATTTACAATTTGTACAGAAACCAGATGGCAGTTATTAGAGTCGAGGGGCATGAAAGGGAAGCAGTGGTTGGGAAGGGAGTGAGACAGGGTTGTAGCCTCTCCCCGATGTTATTCAATCTGTATATTGAGCAAGCGGTGAAGGAAACAAAAGAAAATTCAGAGTAGGTATTAAAATCCATGGAGAAGAAATAAAAACTTTGAGGTTCGCCGATGACATTGTAATTCTGTCAGAGACAGCAAAGGACCTGGTAGAGCAGTTGAACGGAATGAACAGTGTCTTGAAAGGAGGATATATGATGAACATCAACACAAGCAAAACGAGGACAATGGAATGTTTCAAATTAAGTCGGGTGATGCTGAGGGAATTAGATTAGGAAATGAGACAAAGTAGTAAAGGAGTGTTGCTATTTGGGGAGCAAAATAACTGTGATGGTCGAAGTAGAGAGGATATAAAACGTAGACTGGCAATGGCAAGTAAAGCGTTTCTGAAGAAGAGAAATTTGTTAACATCGAGTGTTGATTTAAGTGTCAGGAAGTCGTTTCTGAAAGTATTTGTATGGAGTGTAGCCATGTATGGAAGTGAAACATGGACGATAAATAGTTTGGACAAGAAGAGAATAGTAGCTTTCGAAATGTCGTGCTACAGAAGAATGCTGAAGATTAGATGGGTAGATCACATAACTAATGAGGAGGTATTGAATAGAATTGGGGAGAAGAGTTTGTGGCGCAACTTGACAAAAAGAAGGGAACGGTTAGTAGGACATGTTCTGAGGCATCAAGGGATCACAAATGTAGCATTGGAGGACAGCGTGGAGGGTAAAAATCGTTGAGGGAGACCAAGAGATGAATACAGTAAACAGATTCAGAAGGATGTAGGTTGCAGTAAGTACTGGGAGATGAAGAAGCTTGCACAGGATAGGGTAGCATGGAGAACTGCAGCACTAGGAACTGAGCTCTCGTGCTGATGTTATGTTTTCGACTGTGTTGCCAACTGTCGAATATTATTGCCAAATATCGAATGTGTTTTCCTAATATCAGTGATCTGTGTGTGTGTGTGTGTGTGTGTGTGTGTGTGTGTGTGTGTGTGTGTGTGTGTGCGCGCGCACGTGTGCGTGAATTGCGGTTTGTTTTCGCACGATTAGTTGTGCGATTTAATTTTCTATATTCTTATTATTTCTTTTATTAGTTGTAGTAGAGATTGTGTATTGATGTGTGTCTGGTTGTTTCACACGTTTCTTTGCATCAACGGCTTGCTAGAATGGTAGTTTCCCTGCTCTGGTACAAGGATTTTTGTTGTGGCTTCTTATTCTGATTATTTTCATATCTAGTTCGAAGTTTGTAGAATGGTGGTTGTGGTGTTTTAAATGCTCTGCAAATGGTGTATTTCATACTTCCAACACATAATGTGTTCCTTGTACAGCGTTTTAAAATTCCTGCTTCTCATGCCTTTGTACGTTGCATCACAGCTTTGACACTGGAATTCGTATATTCAGTTGTGATTAGACGATCTCAAAGTAAAAATTATCAACATACTGAATATAGTGTGTTGTCTCAAAATTTTGGGAGAGTCTATTTTCTGAGAATCACTTAATTATTGTTTGAGAAACATCATTAACAATCTCTTCTGTGGATTCCTTTCTAATAGAAAGTATTATAACAGTAGTACTGTCTGCAAAAAGTACCATTTCTGCTTGCTGATTGTCCAGTGGAAGGTCATTAAGTAGAAATTGGAGTGGAGCCTAAATTGAACTCTGTGGGACTCTTTTTGTCATTTCTTCCCAGTCACAAAAATTTTCTATCCTTCCAACGTTGTTTGAAATATTCAGCACAACTTTTTGCGTTCTATCTGTGAAGTATAATTCACCTTACCGACATCTTCATGCTCGACGAACACACTGCTGAGGTATTGCTGCAGCCTCGTAACATAATCCATTGCCACGGCAGATATTGCTGATGCTTATTGGCGAGAAGCTGGAAGGAGAATTAGTAGATTTGTTTGACCACGTCACAACTATTATGTACAGAGTGACGGTGTCGCAATGGTTGATGCCCTATTGCCCATCGTGGCTAATCATGTTATGGAAGATTTGGAGGAGAGAGCACTGTAGTCGGCGGAGCTAAAATTACCTGTTTTCGGTGATATGCAGATGACATCTTTGTAATGCAACTCCGCGGCTCTGCATCGCTGAATGTATGTCTATAACGTGTCAAGTCTCTTCGCCCTAGTGTCAAGTTTAGAAGGGAGATGGACAAGAAAGGCAAACTACGGTTCCTGTGCGTGTTGGTGTGGAGAAAATGTGACGGCACTTTGGGACGTGCTGCATATCGCAACCAATAAACAACGACATGGAGGCCACCCTGTTGCTACCAACCTTCGTTGCGAAATGGTGTGCTTCGCACGAGCCACATCAGATTCCGACAGCTTACCTGATTAGCTTCGCCGCAAGCGATCTGTGCTTCTGTAAAATCGATATTCCGAACGCACAATTTGAGGAACTGCAAGAAAATAAAAACAGAGGGCATTAGTCGTTCTATCATACGTCGGCGGTGTTTCTTCGAAAATATGAACGTCACTAAAGAAATAGAGTGTTAAATGTGCCTTCCGTTTGCTAACGAAACTCAGAGTTTTTCTAGGCTCAGTGAAAGACCATCTTGGTTTGAGAAGGCCTGGTGTCTGTAAGATTCCTTATAGCTGTGGGAATTCATACAATGGACAAACTTATCGCACCTTACCAGACTTATGTGTGGAACATCGACGACACTCAAGTCCGAATCAACTAGAGAAATCTGTGATTACTGACCACTGTCTCGGTGTTGTTGTTATTGTGGTCTTCAGTCCTGAGACTGATTTGATGCAGCTCTCCATGCTACTCTATCCTGTGCAAGCTTCTTCATCTCCCAGTACCTACTGCAGCCTACAAAATTCAGAATCTGCTTAGTGTATTCATCTTTTGGTCTCCCTCTACGATTTTTACCCTCCACGCTGCCCTCCAATACTAAATTGGTGATCCGTCAATGTCTCAGAACATGTCCTACCAACCGATCCCTTCTTCTCGTCAAGTTGTGCCACAAGCTCCTCTTCTCCCCAATTCTATTCGATAACTCCTCATTAGTTATGTGATCTACCCATCTAATCTTAAGCATTCTTCTGTAGCACCACATTTCGAAAGATTCTAATCTCTTCTTGTCTAAACTATTTATCGTCCACGTTTCACTTCCATACATGGCTACACTCCATACAAATACTCTCAGAAACGACTTCCTGACGTTTAAATCTATACTCAATGTTAACAAATTTTTCTTCTTCAGAAACGCTTTCCTTGCCATTTGTAACATTATGTGATTGTCTTTTCATTTTAAATCATTCACTAATCGAGCAGTCGCTCGGCAACAGCTACAGTTAGCAAATAATGTTGCGAGAATGTAAAAAAGGTGAACGACATGTGACGTAACTTGTTTATTGTCGAAGCGCCGTCAGAGATGCAGTGAGTTATTGACTTTGAAAGCCGCGGCGCGAAAAACGGACAGAAGATGAACACTTTTACACATTTTTTTTTTATGTACGAGATATTCTCGATGAACATTTACTCATTCTTCTCTTGTCTCTTGTAACTTGTGTCGGACGCGCAAGTCTTGCCGCCGTATTATTATCGTTAAAAATAATCTTAGTGTAAAGTAAATGTGCAATACTAAAAGTGCAATACTGCATAGCAGTAGATTCATTGTGCGACGTGTATGTGAAAACGTCAAAGGAATTATTTTCATTACGAGAAGTGCCAGTCAAAACGGCATCCATATTAAATCTTTCATTGCGGTGTAAGTTCATCTATTAATTGCCATAAATTCAGATTTAAATGGAACTGGTGTATGGACTATTTATTTAATATAGGATCTATGTCACACTCCTTCATGAAGTTATTTCATTTTCTTTATGTTTCTGCCAAATAGAGAGTTGACAGTCACGAATTCTTTCGTCGAAATCGGACGGAAGTTGTATGCGGCGAAATATTTTCTCCGCGCCATATTCTACTGGTAAATGCATGATAAACTACGGTCCCTTAGGAAATTCATGTTGAGCTATCCAAAAATAATTATATTTTGAATAGGCGTTTACTCTCCTCTGCAATGCAACTTCCGACTGATCAGACGATCCAACAAGAAACAGCCGCACCCGGTCAGCGTTCGCAAATATGTTTCCACCGCTGATTATAGCTATATGTTACAGCACAAAAGTAAACATATTGTTATAATTAGCGACTACGAACGGGGACATTTATAACTGTATGTTTATCTATACACATTACGTAAACATATCGGTATACATTGCCAGTCTACATTTTATATCCTCTCTACTTCGACCATCATCAGTTATTTTGCTCCCCACATAGCAAAACTCCTTTACTACGTTAAGTTTCTCATTTCCTAATCTAATTCCCTGACCATCACCCGACTTAATTCGACTACATTCCATTATCCTCGTTTTGCTTTTGTTGATGTTCATCTTATATCCTCCTTTGAAGACACTGTCCATTCAGTTCAACTGCTCTACCAGGTCCTTTGCTGTCTCTGACCGAATTACAATGTCATCGGCGAACCTCAAAGTTTTTGTTTCTTCTCCATGGATTTTAATACCTACTCCGAATTTTTCTTTTGTTTTCTTTACTGCTTGCTCAATATACAGATTGAATAACATCGGGGATAGGCTAAATCCTGTCTCACTCCCTTCCCAACCACTGCTTCCCTTTCATACCCCTCGAGTCTTATAACTGCCATCTGTTTCTGTAAAAATTGTAAATAGCCTTTCGCTCCCTGTATTTTACCCCTGCCACCTTCAGAATTTGAAAGAGAGTATTCCAGTCAACATTGTCAAAAGCTTTCTCTAAGTCTACAAATGCTAGAAACGTAGGTTTGCCTTTCCTTAATCTATTTTCTAAGATAAGTCGTAGGGTCAGTATTGCCTCACGTGTTCCAACATTTCTACGGAATCCAAACTGATCTTCCCCGAAGTCGGCTTCTATCAGTTTTTCCATTCGTCTGTAAAGAATTCGCGTTAGTACTTTGCAGCTGTGACTTATTAAACTGATAGTTCGGTAATTTTCACATCTGTCAAAAATTGCTTTCTTTGGGATTGTCTCGTTACAGAGTACAATATGGATTACCGAAGTACTGAATTCTCTCGTCGGCATGTAAATACTGGTAAAGCGTAAATAAAGAAGCAATCGAAATTTGCAGAAAAATTTTGTGATCAGAGATACGCCGCCAGGAGACGCAGCCACCGTTGGCGTTGCTCGTCGTTGGGAATTAACTGATTGTTACTGAGTCTGTAAGATCAGGGCGGCCGGTGGCGGCGCCACGGTCTGGGTGCTGACTGGCTACCGTATCCCGCCACCATGTCAGCAGCCACTGTCGTGGCGGGGTATTGTATCGTACACTGGTCAAAAAGGTGGCACAGCTACCCCGCCACCACCACTCGGTTTCGCCACCATGTGGTCAGTCTACTGATGGGGAAACATGTTGGACAAGAAGTATACATACACTGAAGAGCCAAAGAAATTGGTACACCTGCCTAAAATCCTGTAAGGCCCCCGCGAGCACGCAGAAGTGCCGCAACACGACGTGGCATGGACTCGACTAATGTCTGAAGTGGTGATGGATGGAACTGACACCATGAATCCTCCAGCGCTGACTGTAAATCCTAAGAGTACAAGGGAGTGGAGATCTCTTCTGAACAGCACGTTGCAAGACACCCCAGGTATACTCAATAATGTTCATATCTTGGGAGTTTGGTGGCCAGCAGAAGTGTTTAAACTCATAAGAGTGTTCCTGAGGCCACTCTGTAGCAATTCTGCACGTGTGGGTTGTCGTACTGTCCTGCTGGAATTGGGCAAGTCCGCCGTAATGCAGAATGGACATGAATGGATGCAGGTTATCAGACAGGATGCTTACGTACGTGTTATCTGTCAGAGTCGTATCTAGACGTATCAGGGGTCCCATATCACACGAAATGCACACGCCCCACCCATTACAGAGCCTCCACCAGCTTGAACAGTCTCCTGATGACATACAGGGTCCATGGATTCATGAGGTTGTCTCCATATCCGTACTCGTCTATCCTCTCGAAATTTGAAACGAGACTAGTCCGATCAGGCAACACGTTTCCATTCACCAATAGTCCAATGTCGGTGATGACGGGCCCAGGCGAGGCGTAAAGCTTTGTGTCGTGCAGTCATCAAAGGTACATGAGTGTGCCTTCGGCTCCGAAAGTCCATATCAACGATGTTTCGTTGAATCGATCGTACGCTGTATGAAACGTCGCCTTAAACAAGTTATAAATGACTGTGCTTAAACTGCCACACAACATTTTTTAGCGCAACGCAATCTGACTTTCAAAAATCCCTACAAAAGAATGGCCCTGACTAACAATAACCTATACCTTTCACGAATCACTTACCTCACAAAAATCTTCGTTACTCGAACAACTGCAATACAGCGTGCGCCAATGCTGCCAGCTGAATAAAAGATTCAAACTACTGAAGGCACTAACTACTGATAGGCATAGTAAGCAAATGAAAGATTTTGATAGAGAACAAACAATGTATTTACCTTAATAGTGTTCAAAAGTCATAATATATATATCAGTTCATGACATCCAGTCTTAGAAATTTACTATCTCTGATGGACACACGTCCAGATCATCCGCTCTCAAAACTCCGCCATCTCTCTCCCCACATCCACCACTGCTGGCGGCTCACCTCCAACTGCGCAACGCTACGCGCTGTTAACAGCCAACTGCCCACCACTACAATAGCAAATTCCAACAATGCAAACCAGCCACAGACTGCACACAGCACAGTCAGTGATTTTCATATAGAGCGCTACATGGCGTTACGAACATAAAAACCTAAACAGCCTAGTTACAGCTGTTACTTGTTGATGGCCCAGTATTGAAATCTGCAGCAATTTGAGGAAGGGTTGCACTTCTGCCTTCTTGAACGATTCTGTTCAATCGTCGTTGCAGTATCTTTTGCCGGTCGCAGCGATGTCGGAGATTTGATGCTTTACTTAATTCCTGATATTCATAGTACAATCATGAAATGGTCGTACGGGAAAGTCCTCACTTCATCGCCACCTCGGAGATGCTGTGTCCCATTGCTCGTGCGCCGACTATAACACCACATTCAAACTGACTTAAGGGGCTCCGGAACGCCCACATACTTGCAATATTAAAATAACGCTTATAAATTACATCTTTCCTCACAAAGGATTTGAGGTAGGAAGTTGAACTTTTTACAGATTATTTATTGGAATATGGGCTACAACTTAACACAGGGATTTTACCAAATTTTAGTTCAGTTATTAAAGATGATTTTTTTTCAATTGTAATGAAAATTCACAACATTTTTTTGCAATTTTTTATTTATATATTCAAAAATATACAGTTTTTTGGAAAAAGGCTGTGTTAAATTATGCAGAAGGTACTGTGTAACATTTACTGAAAGTTTGAAACAAATATGTTTGGAAGATCCTTAGAAAACATGTAATTAGTATGAGAAAATAAAAGTTTTGGGAATCGAGCGACAAAGATTGGATTAACTTTTTGGTGCATTCCAGGTCCATAGGATGGATTATCTTCATCCTCTGCAAACTCCTCCTCCAGCTTCCTCTTGTTCCTCCTCCTGTGTACTCTTGCTTGTATTTCTAGACTCTTTACAGCCCTGTCTGCAGCCCGAAGGCGTTCCTTGTCTAAAGCAAGCATCGCTCGTACCATGTTGGAACCTATCTTCATTCCCATATTTCTAAATACCTTGCACGTTACAATGTTGTCATCATTGAAAGTCGCAACAGCATCGTACACACCAAAGTGAAGTGTTTCTATTCCAACAAATACAGTCTTGGGGATTCTCGAGCATATAACACTATTTACACTTTCATTGGGGTTTTGAGTTTTTCCGTGAATACACTTTTTCAACAGTTCAGGTGCTGCTAAGTCTCTGAAAATAGGTTTTATCACCTCCATTATTGCATGAGGCAGACTATGCTTATGAGTGTACGCTTCACCAGTTAGCAATCCTTTGTTATATTCACACCAACTGTCTTCTTCTTTGGGACACAAGCTATGTTGGGGATTTTCATCGTCTTTATTGTTTACAGTAATAACACATACCTTTGGCTTTCCAACATTTCTCCTTTTCTTAAAAGCCTTCAGAGGATTTCTAATAACTTTACTTTTACTCATTATTATACTTCAACAAAACAGAGACTCAAGAAACAGAATTAATTACGAATATTTTCGAGATAACGACAGAGTAAATAAACATGAAACAATCGACAATCACACCAGCGATATACACTCCTCGAAATGGAAAAAAGAACACATTGACACCGTTGTGTCAGACCCACCATACTTGCTGCGGACACTGCGAGAGGGCTGTACAAGCAATGATCACACGCACGGCACAGCGGACACACCAGGAACCGCGGTGTTGGCCGTCGAATGGCGCTAGCTGCGCAGCATTTGTGCACCGCCGCCGTCAGTGTCAGCCAGTTTGCCGTGGCATACGGAGCTCCATCGCAGTCTTTAACACTGGTAGCATGCCGCGACAGCGTGGACGTGAACCGTATGTGCTGTTGACGGACTTTGAGCGAGGGCGTATAGTGGGCATGCGGGAGGCCGGGTGGACGTACCGCCGAATTGCTCAACACGTGGGGCGTGAGGTCTCCACAGTACATCGATGTTGTCGCCAGTGGTCGGCGGAAGGTGCACGTGCCCGTCGACCTGGGACCGGACCGCAGCGACGCACGGATGCACGCCAAGACCGTAGGATCCTACGCAGTGCCGTAGGGGACCGCACCGCCACTTCCCAGCAAATTAGGGACACTGTTGCTCCTGGGGTACCGGCGAGGACCATTCGCAACCGTCTCCATGAAGCTGGGCTACGGTCCCGCACACCGTTACGCCGTCTTCCGCTCACGCCCCAACATCGTGCAGCCCGCCTCCAGTGGTGTCGCGACAGGCGTGAATGGAGGGACGAATGGAGACGTGTCGTCTTCAGCGATGAGAGTCGCTTCTGCCTTGGTGCCAATGATGGTCGTATGCGTGTTTGGCGCCGTGCAGGTGAGCGCCACAATCAGGACTGCATACGACCGAGGCACACAGGGCCAACACCCGGCATCATGGTGTGGGGAGCGATCTCCACACTGGCCGCACACCACTGGTGATCGTCGAGGGGACACTGAATAGTGCACGGTACATCCAAACCGTCATCGAACCCATCGTTCTACCATTCCTAGACCGGCAAGGGAACTTGCTGTTCCAACAGGACAATGCACGTCCGCATGTATCCCGTGCCACCCAACGTGCTCTAGAAGGTGTAAGTCAACTACCCTGGCCAGCAAGACCTCCGGATCTGTCCCCCATTGAGCATGTTTGGGACTGGATGAAGCGTCGTCTCACGCGGTCTGCACATCCAGCACGAACGCTGGTCCAACTGAGGCGCCAGGTGGAAATGGCATGGCAAGCCGTTCTACAGGACTACATCCAGCATCTCTACGATCGTCTCCATGGGAGAATAGCAGCCTGCATTGCTGCGAAAGGTGGATATACACTGTACTAGTGCCGACATTGTGCATGCTCTGTTGCCTGTGTCTATGTGCCTGTGGTTCTGTCAGTGTGATCATGTGATGTATCTGACCCCAGGAATGTGTCAATAAAGTTTCCCCTTCCTGGGACAATGAATTCACGGTGTTCTTATTTCAATTTCCAGGAGTGTATATTGAACCATCACAGGTTAGCCACAACACATACTTTATCTCACATCACTAAAATGTACCTGATGAACACGGACGTTAATAATAACACCATTTGACAGCAGTTTAACAGCGCCACAGTGGGTCACGCCCATGTAGAACACATTTCAAAAAAAATTTAAAAATTGTTGTAGTCTTCGGAATTGAATAAATGATATATCTATTAAAAGGTAATAGTCTGCAGATTCAAAAAACGCAAGAAAGTAAAAATTGAACTTTTCATGATTTTGAGCCTTTCCGGAGCCCCTTAAATCTTGATCACCTGTCATTGTAGCAGTAATAACCGATCTAACAACTGCGCCAGACACTTGTTGTCTTATACAGGCTTTGCCGACCGCAGCGCCGTATTCTGCCTGTATACATATTTGTATATTTTGCTACACCAGCTTCTTTGGCGATTCAGTGCTTATGCTCCTCCTTGTACTTTTAAACGCCAACGGACCCGCCGCAAGGGTAACGCGGTTTACCGAAGTTAAGCGCTGTCGGGCTTGACTAGCACTTGGATGGGTCACTGACCGGGTTTGCCGAGCACTGTTGTCAAGCGGGTCGCATTCAGCCCTTGTGAGGCCAATTGAGGAGCTACTCGATTGACAAGAAGCGTCACCTGTCACGAAAACTGACAACGGCCGCCTATCTGCATACGCATTCGGTGACGCCCAAGGGCAGGGGATGACACGGCGGCCATTCGGTATCACTGGGCCTTGTAATGGTACTTGAATTACGTAACCATTACGGCACCTCACCTCAACCTCTCGACACCAGCAATATTATACTGTGTTTCTGTAAAGTAGTTAACATATTTCTGAGACAACATTAAGATTTGATTTCATTAATGTAGAGGTACTTTGATACATCGATATGTTTATGTTACAATGATATTATTCTTATGTGTATTCTCTCTTTTGTCACTATGATCTTTGACGTACTTGTAGCTCTGATTTTTTGGAGCGTAAGCGCTTATTAGTTAGTTAGAGAGTCGGACCTTGAGAAAGTCAAGTCTTGGAAGTCATGTTGGAAAGACGCATAACGTAGTCAGCTTATAAAATGTGAAATTTTAACAGTGAGGAAGATGTTTTCAAGTATGTTTTGTATTGTGAAGTGATGTTTTGTGTGTTCCGTGATATTGCAACAAAAGCAATAAAAAGGAAGTGTAACTTAAATTCGGAGTGCTGATTACTTTTTTTACATCACCATTGTCCTGCAAAAGTGTAATCTTCAAGAATGGTTTGTGAAACACATCTATAAGACTTTTGAATATAGCAGAATAAAACCTAGGCCTCTTTGCATCCGAGCTTGGAATCATCACCACCTAGATTTTCGACAATTGAGCCATGATTTTACAACGAGACCAGCGTGGAAAACACGAAAAGATGAGTTCCTAGTTTATTCATTATTACATGAAATGACTTTATTAACTGTGCTCTAATGACACCTGCCACATAATAACTTTGTTGTTGCCCGAAAATGCAGTATTTAGCAGCGTGGGCAACACCACAATCATTATTAAATTTTGACCTTTGTTGTGGTAGGGTTGTTAGAGCCTTCATGGCCTATTTGGGCGGCGTTTAGTGTTTAGTTTTGTACTTTTAACGGAAAGGGGAAGGCTAAGGAAGAGAAAGTTGCACGTACATCCTATGTTGTCGTTAAGGGCGTCTGAAGAGTTGTCCTGGACTCTTTCTGATAAATTGTGTTCAGATGAGAACAAGTTTTTTAATTATTTAAGAATGTCTAAATTGTCTTTCTTTGAATTATTGTCCTTAATAAAGATCAATATTACCGGGAAAGATTCGAAGAAAGGAAAATCTGTCTCACCAGAAGGAAAACTCGTAGTCACTTTGAGGTAAATAAACAGATAAATTTTATTGTACGTTATTGAATATTTTTACTTTCTGAAATATTAATTATGTTTGCAAACTGTTAGAATTTAAGAAAATATGGATATTTTATGTCAATATTTTTGTGCCGTCGCAAGCTGTCACGCAGCCGACACAAGTTAAAAGCCGCGCCATTGTTCGGTAGCGGCGCTGCACCGCGTGCGTGGCTACACAGGCGCTACCGAGCGAACCTTCGCAGAACAGTTAGCATTACGAGGAGTCCGGTTTTGGACGGCGAGTGAGTATTTAACAGGGCCGAAGCTCACAAGGGAAACTTCCCAACGCACCTCCTTAGACTTAGTGTTAACACGTTCCAGTGAAAAACTGAACGCAGATCAAGCACGAAAACAGGAAGAAGGGGTACTGAACTGTGAAAAACGAAGCAAAATATAAAAGCGTGAAAGGTCGAAGCTGAAGACGGGTATTATCCAGCGGTCACTAGTAGGCCTGGCATCGTGGGTATGTGGTCACGGTGTAGGACAGCGCATCTTATATATGTTTCTTTTTTCACAAAATGATCAACTGTTCATCGTGTCATTGAAATGTCTGTTCGCTGTCTTCAAATTTGTGTGCGTGTCGTGGTGTTACGCTCGTTTGCAACACAGAGGGGTAAGTATGGAACCTCAAGACGTACGTACCTCCTATTTCTTCCACATAGCACAGGCACATGTTATGATTCTGTCGTTCCGTTTTGGAAGTTTTGACTCTTGAATTTCTTTGTTGTAACATCGAACATCTACATCTCCATCTACATCCATACTCTGCAAGCCACCTTACGGTGTGTGGCGGAGGGTGCCTTGAGTACCTCTCTCGGTTCTCCCTTCTATTCCAGTCTCGTATTTTTCGTGGAAAGAAAGATTGTCGGTATGCCTCTGTGTGGGCTCTAATCTCTCTGATTTTATCCTCATGGTCTCTCCGCGAGATATACGTAGGAGGGAGAAATATACTGCTTGACTCCTCGGTGAAGGTATGTTCTCGAAACTTCAACAAAAGCCCGTACCGAGCTACTGACCGTCTCTCCTGCATAGTCTTCCACTGGAGTTTATCTATCATCTCCGTAACGCTTTCGCGATTACTAAATGATCCTGTAACGAAGCGCGCTGCTCTCCGTTGGATCTTCTCTATCTCTTCTATCAACCCTATCTGGTACGGATCCCACACTGTTGAGCAGTATTCAAGCAGTGGGCGAACAAGCGTACTGTAACCTACTTCCTTTGTTTTCGGATTGCATTTCCTTAGGATTCTTCCAATGAATCTCAGTCTGGCATCTGCTTTACCGAGGATCAACTTTATATGATCATTCCATTTTAAATCACTCCTAATGCGTACTCCCAGATAAGTTATGGAATTAACTGCTTCCAGTTGCTGACCTGCTGTATTGTAGCTAAATGATAGGGGCTCTTTCTTTCTGTGTATTCGCAGCACATTACACTTGTCTACATTGAGATTCAATTGCCATTCCCTGCACCATGCGTCAATTCTCTGCAGATCCTCGTGCATTTCAGTGCAATTTTCCAGTGTTACAACCTCTCGATATACCACAGCATTATCCGCAAAAAGCCTCAGTGAACTTCCGATGTCATCCACAAGGTCATTTATGTATATTGTGAATAGCAACGGTCCTACGACACTCCCCTGCGACACACCTAAAATCACTCTTACTTCGGAAGATCCGACTTCTCTCCATTGAGAATGACATGCGGCGTTCTGTTGTGTAGGAACTCTTCAATCCAATCACACAATTGATCTGATAGTCCATATGCTCTTACTTTGTTCATTAAACGACTGTGGGGAACTGTATCGAACGCCTTGCGGAAGTCAAGAAACACGGCATCTACCTAGGAACCCGTGTCTATGGCCCTCTGAGTCTCGTGGACGAATAGCGAAAGCTGGGTTTCACACGATCGTCTTTTTCGAAACCCATGCTGATTCCTACAGAGTAGATTTCTAGTCTCCAGAAAAGTCATTATCTTTGAACATAATACGTGTTCCAAAATTCTACAACTGATAGACGTTGGAGGTATAGGTATTTGTTGTTTTCATTTCTGTGAGAGGTCTATGCGCCTGTCGCCTGATCTCACTATTCATCACGTTTACTTGTGACGGTAATATATTCCTATCACTCGACTCATATTGTATAACCGACGTGTAATACGACAGTCGCCATGACTACAGAAGGAGGATAGACAAGTCAGTGACCAGATGGACAGTTCAAAAAACCGAGCGAGTTGGCGCAGTGGTTAGCACACTGGACTCGCATTCGGGAAGACGACGGTTCAAACCCGTGTCCAGACATCCTGATTTAGGTTTTCCGTGATTTCCCTAGATCGCTTCAGGCAAATGCTGGGATGGTTGCCTTAAAAATGGTATGACCGACTGCCTTCCCCACCCTTCCAAAGCCGAGAGGACTGATGACCTCGCTGTTTGGCTCCCTCCCCCAAATCAACGAACCAACCAACCAACAGTTCATAAATTTGTGAAAAAATGGGCACTTGTGAGATTTGAACACGTATCTCCCATTCGCAGACCAACACCGTGACACAGAGCCACGACACCCTTGTTGCTGCACTGCACCCGGAGTTGCACTTCTTGAGCTTCGACGGTTCACTGCTTATATTTTGCTTCTTTTTCCACAATTAAGTATACCTTCTTACAGTTTCCATGCTTGATCTGTGTTCAGTTTTTGACGGGCTATCCAGTGGGCCATTTCAGTACTAAATCTGGAGGGGTGTAATGGGACGATCCCCTTGTCAATAGTGCAAGACTGGGCGCAGTTTGCATCAGTGCTATCAGTATCTGGCTGGCTGTTACCGGAGCAGAACGTGGAGACAGTGGAACTGCCTGTGTGAATGTGTTACTAGAGAGGGACGTTCTCTTGTGTTGGAGGCCTGCTTATTTTACTAAGCGGTATGCGCTGCTGTGTATGCTGAGTGAGTTCTTATAAGCACTAATTATAAAACCAGTACTTGCCTTCTAACTGTGCTTCATAGCAGTCAATTCTCGATTCTCTAAATTTTTCAGACGCGTATTCTTTTCGCCACTGGATATGATGTAATTTCATTTTTCGTTATGTTCTATGCAATCAACTCACCCCCTATTGAACTGTCACGTTGCAGGTAATGCTTATTTGGTTTGAATTTTTATTATAAAGAGCCTCTTAACGATGTGAAGTAGAATTTGCTCCTAGGGCAATGGTTTTTTTTGTAATTTTTAATAAGTATGTATTTTAAATGATTTTTTAAAATTACAAAGCAACGTTAATACTTCATGTGTTTTCACCGTAGTGGAATTTCATATTGTTACGTAAGCATTTTGGTGTTGAGTAAATTCTTCTTGTTGAGCAGCTGCAAAGCTGATTTTTTTGCCCATACTGTAACAGTTCTGGTACGGAAAAAGTATTCGTCTTTCAGATTTCTGAACCGTACTATTTTTATGAGAAAATAGATATTCAGAAGTAGTTTCAATAAAATAAAAATTATTTTAGCAAGAAGCAAGCACTGCTCACATCTCAACCGATTTCTGTCACTCCCTCCAGCTGCGTAAGTTTTTTATATTTTATGTCGAAAGAAAATTGATTCATAGTATCACTAAAAGTAGAACATTAATGAGAACATTTATTTTCAAGAAGGACATTAATAAGAATATTTCCAAAAAGTAATAAAAAATTACTGGTGAATCAACAACCGGAAATTCGTTTTTTGTATATTGTATATGTCGAGTACTTGTATATATACAGGGCTATTACAAATGATTGAAGCAATTTCATAAATTCACTGTAGCTCCATTCATTGACATATGGTCACGACACACTACAGATACGTAGAAAAACTCATAAAGTTTTGTTCGGCTGAAGCCGCACTTCAGGTTTCTGCCGCCAGAGCGCTCGAGAGCGCAGTGAGACAAAATAGCGGCAGGAGCCGAGAAAGCGTATGTCGTGCTTGAAATGCACTCACATCAGTCAGTCATAACAGTGCAACGACACTTCAGAACGAAGTTCAACAAAGATCCACCAACTGCTAACTCCATTCGGCGATGGTACGCGCAGTTTAAAGCTTCTGGATGCCTCTGTAAGGGGAAATCAACGGGTCGGCCTGCAGTGAGCGAAGAAACGGTTGAACGCGTGCGGGCAAGTTTCACGCGTAGCCCGCGGAAGTCGACGAATAAAGCAAGCAGGGAGCTAAACGTACCACAGCCGACGGTTTGGAAAATCTTACGGAAAAGGCTAAAGCAGAAGCCTTACCGTTTACAATTGCTACAAGCCCTGACACCCGATGACAAAGTCAAACGCTTTGAATTTTCGGCGCGGTTGCAACAGCTCATGGAAGAGGATGCGTTCAGTGCGAAACTTGTTTTCAGTGATGAAGCAACATTTTTTCTTAATGGTGAAGTGAACAGACACAATGTGCGAATCTGGGCGGTAGAGAATCCTCACGCATTCGTGCAGCAAATTCGCAATTCACCAAAAGTTAACGTGTTTTGTGCAATCTCACGGTTTAAAGTTAACGGCCCCTTTTTCTTCTGCGAAAAAAACGTTACAGCACACGTGTAGCTGGACATGCAGGAAAATTGGCTCATGCCACGACTGGAGACCGACAGCGCCGACTTCATCTTTCAACAGGATGGTGCTCCACCGGACTTCCATCATGATGTTCGGCATTTCTTAAACAGGAGATTGGAAAACCGATGGATCGGTCGTGGTGGAGATCATGATCAGCAATTCATGTCATGGCCTCCACGCTCTCCCGACTTAACCGCATGCGATTTCTTTCTGTGGGGTTATGTGAAAGATTCAGTGGTTAAACCTCCTCTACCTTTACCAAGAAACGTGCCAGCTCGCATCAACGATGCTTTCGAACTCATTGATGGGGACATGCTGCGCGGAGTGTGGGAGGAACTTGATTATCGGCGTGATGTCTGCCGAATCACTAAGGGGGCACATATCGAACATTTGTGAATGCCTAAAAAAGGTTTTTGAGTTTTTGTATGTGTGTGCAAAGCATTGTGAAAATATCTCAAATAATAAAGTTATTGCAGAGCTGTGAAATCGCTTCAATCATTTGTAATAACCCTGTACAATACATACTGAACAGCAAAGCTTCACTCATATCAGAATCTTCATTTGATGCGACTGAAGTATTTGAACTTGGAGGAGACCGTAACGGCATGTTTCTTGGCGTTGTTGAAAGTGAGTCTGGAGAAACTGAATTTGGTTTTGATCGACTAGACCTGGCTGAGACATTGTTTGCTGTTGCATAGGATGTTGTTGTACCGGCAGTAGTTGTAAGCGCTGCGTTTATGTAGCCTGTCGTTGTATGGGATACCGCAGCAGTGATGGTGATGGCAGAGGACTGGAGCGTCAATCGTAACACACTTGCTGCCATCCTTGCTGTAGAGGTACTTGTGCAGTAGCAACGAGAGAATTCGTGTCCGTGCAGAGTTGTAATTTGTTTTCAACAAGTACTTTATGAATCTCTGTTAACGTAGAGGTGAGAATCTGTTTCACCGAAAGTACGAGATTTGTTTTTCCAATGCAGTCTTTTTTTATAGAATTCAAATTAGCTCACTTAGCTGCTTCTTTTTTTCAGGTTTATTCTCAGAGATCCTACATGTAAATCCACTGTCAAACGTAATACAGCTTTCGCTTTCTTCTTCATTCACGATGTCTTCTTCATCCACGTCTGTAGCAGATTATTTCACCGCATTTTCTAGAAAACGTGGTTGTTCAAAATAAGTGTACTGATTTTTGCTGGTTGTAGCTGAACCACTTTTGACACCCTTTACCTGAAGAAGATCTCTCGTGCAGCAAGAGTGGGTGGATTTCTACTGCTTCTGCATGAGTGTCACTGAAAAATAGAATACAACGAAAGGATAGAGAGAACAGTCATTTTTATAACGCTGCACATTAAACTGAATAACTAGATACTTTAAACGAATTGAACTTTTTTTGTTTTTCCTTTTTTCTCACTTTTTTCCCAGTTGTCTGGCAATGGGAACTTCGTGGTTACCAGCAAATAATAACCCAACCTACAATCTCAGTGTTCCTAAGACAAGTTTTCGATGCCATCTGGGAAAACATTACCCAAGAATGCTTTTCAGACCCCACTACAGAGTTAAGACGGCTGGTGGGTTTTACGAGATAACTTCCCACACTGCAGTTGAGCCATTGACGGAATACGTATACATGTCATCAAGCCAGCAAAGTGGTTCATTGTATTATAATTACAAAAAACTTTTTGTCAGTCGCTATGTATGATGCCAACTACAATTTCATTTTCGTGCATCTGGGGGCATATCGTAGATCTGCTGATTTCACGGTACTTAACGACAGTGTTTTTTAAGAAAAACTTGTTCCGGACTCTTTCAGTATCCCTGAAGTTCTGTCTTC
This sequence comes from Schistocerca nitens, assembly GCF_023898315.1. Taxonomy (NCBI): domain Eukaryota; kingdom Metazoa; phylum Arthropoda; class Insecta; order Orthoptera; family Acrididae; genus Schistocerca; species Schistocerca nitens. The sequence continues at coordinate 243,184,551 of NC_064615.1, read as the reverse complement.
TTTACAGAGTTTCTATGAGCCTATGCCCTTTGTGATTGTTGGGGATGAACGTTTCTGTTTGACAACTAAATTACTTAGGTCTTACGCTGGTAAATGTCTGACGTGAAAAAAGTGTATATAAGTACCGATTCACCGGAACACGAAGGAATAATTAGAGACGTTTCCATCGTCCATTGATTGTTGACCTTGCTTTGTGCGTGTCCATAACACGAGGTTACTGCTGTGCTTTGCATAAACTTGTCAGAGAACATGATGGTTTCAAAACTGAAGATACCTTGTCAGTCGAAGGCGTATATGAATGGACTGAAGACTACCAACCACCAACAAAAGCAGCAGCACGACTCAGAGACGAGTTTTGTGATTATTTTTTTAGTGAAGCTGGAACTGTATCTTGGCATATGGACAAAATCTAAGTATATGAACTCAATAGTATGACCGCTGAAGCAAGAACATGTACCTAATATTTATCATAAATACAGTTTGTGGATATAGTCTGCCTGATGTTTTAATTTTGTTCCCCTACAACCTCCACTTGAAATTTAGTTAAAAAAGGTAGCTACTTTAAAAATTCATTACTTTTAAATTTTTTCCTATTATTGTTGAGAAAAACGAAGGATATCCTCCGAGGCATAAGGTAGAAGAATTCGGTTTTGTTTTAAAATAGTAAGTACAGTACAATTAAAAGGTAGAACTACAAGTTTTCCCTTTTTTCCGTTTACATAATGAACACCTTATATTAGCGAGTACTTAAGACAGAGGTTGAAAATACCGCTACACTTGTAAATTTCTTTATTTTCACAGTCCGAAACAGGTCGTGTGAAAATAAAGAAATTTACAAGTGTAGCGGTATTTTCAACCTCTGCTACAATGCTCAGTTGCGGATGTTCTTCCAGCAGGGTTATTTGGAGTACTTAAGAACGACGTTTGGATACTTATTGAGGCTATTTCTCTCAGCCAGGGACCAATGTTCAAAATCGGGTAGGAATCTATAAAATAATTTCACTCCAAGCATTTAACTTTAATTGCTTTCTACTATAAGCTTGAGAACTGACATCCCAAATTGTGGGTTGTTGTTCAACTGCACAAATGAAATCTTTGTGTTGTGTAACTGTTACCTCTTTCTGAGAGTTTCTTGCAGCTTCATGTTTTTTTCGTTTTGTCACATCTACATTTTCACTCTTTTCCACAGTGATTATCTACAGTTACTAGACGCTGAAGTACACATTTGATGCACATAAATCACTGCTCAGAAAAGAGTGTGAGGAAAAGAGAATTCGACTGGCGAGAACTGCCGAACTACCGTAATCTCAAAAACGAATGACCACTACGTCACCAGTGCTGTAGTTGGCTGCGCCGCCTGGCGGTATCGTGCAACAAATGCCATACGTTTTTTTTTCTTTATTGTGGCTTCATTCCCCTGTCCCATATGGGCAGGGGAGGGCTGGCAGCGGCACAAACCGCCACTCTTCAGCCGAGTGACATTACAGTTTTTAAAAAGAAGGGAGGAAACTATACACATAAAGGGCGATAAAGAGGGAGACATAAGAACATAAGAGGGGGAGAAAATGGGGGTTAAAATATACACTGACACAGAGACTTTCATTGTGGGACAGTTAAAAAAATAAGTTGACATAAAGTTAAAAAACACAGCTGGAGATGCCTGGAGCACATAAAATCCACAGAAGTCACATGTACAAGATAACAGTTGGGCACAGTATTAAAACACTCCAGATTGAAGACACTATAAAACCACTGTAAAAGATGGAGTGCACATTATCAAGCTTAAAAGCTCCTGGGAGGGACCTGCTGATGGGAAGGAGGACTGAGAGGAGGGAAAAATAGGGAGAGGTAGGTTCAGTGGGGAGGGGGGTGCTGCAAGGGATGGGATGAAAAAGAAGGGAGGTCAGAGGACGCACCAAGGGGTAGGAGATGGGCGGTGTGGGGGAGAGGGGAGGCAAGTCAGGAGGGAGTACAGAGACACAGAAGGGATGCATTGGAAAGGGATGGAGTGGAGGAGGGAGGAAAACTGCTCAGGGGAAGGGAAAAGGAGGGGAGAGGGAGCCGTGGGAAGGGGGTGAAGGTAGGGTTAGGGTTGGTAGGAGGGGTAGATATCAGGGTGAAGGTGTCATCTCGGAGGGGTAGGTGCTGGAAGTTGCATTGAGAAGGAGGTAGAAGGCGTGGAGACAGGGCCAGACTCCTTGGTTAGGTTAGGTTAGTGTTGTTTAACGTCCTGTCGACAACGAGGTCATTAGAGATGGAGGGCAAGCTCGGGTTAGGGAAGGATGGGGAAGGAAATCGCCCGTGCCCTTTCAAAGGAACCATCCTGGCATTTGCCTGAAACGATTTAGGGAAATCACGGAAAACCTAAATCAGGATGTCTGGAGCTGGGATTGAACCGTCGTCCTCCTGAATGCGAGTCCAGTGTGCTAACCACTGCGCCACCTCGCTCGGTGACACCTTGGTAAAGGCACAGCAACAGACTGGTGGTAGAGAGGATAGAAGACATAAGGGCATGGGGGTGGGGATCAAGTCTGAGGGAGGCAGATATGGAATGCCAGGTGGAGTGCATGGCATTAAAGGATTTGGAGAGTTAAAAGAACCTGGCAGGGGCAGGAAATCCAGATGATGCATAACAAAGGATGGGGTGGGTGAAGGATTTGTAAGAGTGAAGGATGGTGGAAAGATGGAGTCCCCAGGTCCAGCCAGACAGGAGTTTCAGATGAACCCTCTGCCAGACACTTAAAAGTGATTTGCAGAGTATCCATACAGATGTAGATGAGGTGGAGTCTATTGTGGGCTTTGTGTTTGATTGTAAGGTGATGGGGAGTCCAGGTAAGGTGACAGTCAAAGGTGAGGCCAAGGTATTTCAGGGTATGAGTGAGGTGGATAGGACAACTATAAACAGTGAGGTAAAAATCATAGAGCCAGAAGGAGCAGGTGGTATGACCTATGATGATTGCCTGGTCTTGGAAGGGTTGATGCTAAGGAGCCACTGGTTGTACCAGGTAGTGAAATGATTGAGGTGGGTTTGAAGTGTACGTTGGGACCATTGAAGGGTAGGATGAAGGGCCAGGAAGGCAGTGTCGTCAGCAAACTGGAGGAGGTGAACAGGTGGGGGAGGTCTGGGCATATCTGCAGTGTACAGGGGACAGAGGAGAGATAGGATAGAGCTTTGGGGCATGTCAGTGGAGTGAGGTACAGTATGGGAGTTGGTATGGTTTATAGTGACATAGTAGGGACGACAGGAGAGGAAGAAAGCAACGAGACTTACGTAATTGATGGGAAGAGCGTAAGTCTGGAGTATAAAGAGGAGCTCGGGATGCCAGACACAGTCATAGGCATTCTGGAGGTCGAGGGAAACAAAGGTAGTGGAGCAACAGGAGTTAAGTTGGAGGGAAAGAAGTTTGGTAAGGTTAAGGAGCTGGTCATCAGCTGAAAAGAAGGGTCTGAAGCCACACTGGGTGAGGGGGAGGAGGTGGTGCTAGTTAAGGTGGAGAAGATGGACTCGAAGACCTTACTGAACACCGAGGTGATGCAGATAGGACGATAGGAAGAGCTGTCAGAGGGAGGTTTGTTGGGTTTAGGGAAGGACATGGGAAGCCTTTCACAGGTCAGGGTAAAAGCCAGTGGATAGGAGGATATTACACAGGGTAGCAAGGGCTGCCAGGAAAGAGGGAGGGGATCCCTTGAGATGACAGCAGGTGACACTGTTGTGACCAGGGGCAGGATTGCGTTCGGAGCAGAGGATGAGTGTGATGTAGTGTACAGTGATGGGAGTGTTTATGTCTGATCCTAGTATTGGAAACTGGGGACGAGTGGCAGGAGAGATACTGGTGTGTGGGGAAGAGGGATTAATCAAAATGGGAATTATCAGGATTGGAGAATACCTTGGAGAGGTGGTAAGCAAAATGGTTAGCCTTACTGAGATTGTCAGAGAAGGGGCGGTTTCATGGAGAGGAGGGTAATGTGGGGTGGGATGGCTACTAGGAAGGTGGTGGAAGGCAGGCCAGTACTTGGTGGAGTTGACAGGGAGGGCAGCGTTGAGGTATGTACATGTCTGGTGCCAGTCCCGGTGTTTCTTTGCTATGAGGAGGTTTCGGATGTGACACTGTAATTACCAGTGGCAGAGGAGTGTATCCCAGTCACGGATGCAGAAGAAGGAGTGGTACAGTTGCAGGATTCATAGAGAAGAATGAGGTTCTGTGGAGGAAGAGCAGGGCAGTGAGGGTGGATGAGTTTGATTCAAGTCCACAGCTCGTGGTCGTGCTGTAGCGTTCTCGCTTCCCACGCCCGGGTTCCCGGGTTCGATTCCCGGCGGGGTCAGGGATTTTCTCTGCCTCGTGATGACTGGATGTTGTGTGATGTCCTTAGGTTAGTTAGGTTTAAGTAGTTCTAAGTTCTAGGGGACTGATGACCATAGATGTTAAGTCCCATAGTGCTCAGAGCCATTTTTGAGTTTGATTCGAACATGAGCCTGCACGGCGATAGTGATGATTTTCCAGAGGAAGGAAGAGTCACAGGTGACGTCAGTGGGATGGTGAAAGGTAAGGGGGGTGGTGTTCGACCTGTGAGGCAATGTATTCCCAGTAGGCATCCCACTCGGCGCAGCAGTAGTCATGGATGGACTTCGGAGGGGCAGCAGGGTGCGGGACAGGAGGAGGGCTGTGGGCTGAGGAGATGGTGAGAAGGGCTATGCCTTACGCGTTGGAGATGACTTAAATATGCAGATAGCAGCAGCGAGAATGACCACATGCCTTTTCGATTTGTAGCTAACCGACAGAGGGCGCTGAGGCAGCCTGGTGGAATCAGCAGCGCGCGGGAGGAGCGACAGGCACTGCACGTGCACTGGTGTCCTTTATCCACAGTCCAGCAGATGGCCTAGCTGCCCTTCTCTTCAGGAAATCTTCGCTATTGGCTATCAAATTCAACACATTCACGACTGCGTTTTTCTCACTTACTGCTTTTAGTTGATTCCGCGTAATGTGCCGATGTGGTTGACATCAGTAACCCATTTCCTTTCCTTTCTTCCCCCTCTACCTTCAATTTACTTGTAATGTATCACAGCTGTGGATACACATGGTGTCTATTGTTTAAGACATACGCAGTGGATCCACCTTCTTCCTGGGGATGTGCAAGTACGTCCGAGCACCTGTGGGAATCTCAGAGCAGTGAGCACTGAGCAAATGGACAGAGACTGCGGTTAGGTGGCACTCAGCAGGAATGTGGGTCGACCGTGAAGTGTGCCGAGATAGTCTGCCCACTTGCGCTAATGCTGTGTCCCAGATGGTGCAGTAGTAAGCAGGAGAATCCGAGTTCGAATCCCAGTCCGGTACACAGTTTCACTTGTCGCTGCTGATTCCCCATGATGTTCTGATGAAACTGACATAAGTAATCCATTCCCTTTCCTTTCCTTTCTCCCCCCTTCACTTTCCATTTACATATATCACAGCTGCGGATTCCACACGGTGTCTGGTTTTTTTTGGATATGTCCGGAAGAACAGGCACCAGGCATTCATATAATTGATTCGCCTAGACGGGCAATGGAGCCACCTTTTTAGTGTGGATCCACAAGTATGTGCGACCTCATGTGGGAATGCCAGAGTAGCGAGCATGGAGGAAATGGACAGGGACTGCGAATATGTGGTGCTCGTGGGAATGTGGGTCGACAGGGAGGCATACCGAGATAGTCAACACAGTTACAACAACACATTGTCCTGAATGGCTCTGAGCACTATGGGACTTAACATCTATGGTCATCAGTCCCCTAGAACTTAGAACTACTTAAACCTAACTAACCGAAGGACAGCACACAACACCCACTCATCACGAGGCTTGTCCTGAATGGGAAGTGGTTAACGCACCTAGTAAGCAGGAGATCCCCGGTTCGAATCCCAGTCCAGTACACATTTTCATCGTCGCCGCTGGTTCCGTGTAAAGACCCGATGCAACTGACATCAATAGTCCCTTGCTTGTCAGCCGTGAATACATATCGAATGTAGACCTTGCCAGAGCTTATTTATAGATCACACTAGATGAGGAACAGCAACACATTGTGACCATCAATACAACCTTTTTCTGGTACAAGTACGAATGTTTCCCCTTTGGCATCTCTTACCCTCCGGCAGTCTTCCAGCTTGTACCGATTATCTGGATGACTTGACAGAGATGGGTATGTGCCAGGACCATCTGTGCAACCTCGGCTACGCTGTGTGATGCAGGGCACAAGTGCCACCGACACACTCGCCAGTATTTTAGGAGCAAGTGAAGTAATTTGGGCACCTCCTTAGCAAAGATTGCTCAGAAAAGGTGGGATCTGCCATATGGCCACAACTTTCCAGTCACTGACTCTCTCACATGTCCCCAAAACCTACAGGAGTTACTATTCTAAATCACTTCTGCAAGAAGCAGATATTATGAGCATACTTTCACAAAGCTAAGGACATGCTACGCTTGGTGCCCTGACTGACGCTCTTTTCTCCATCACATCCCCTTGTTTTCGCTGCTGACGCTACCCCCATTGTTTTGGTGAGGTGCTGGCATACCGTAACGATGATGGCACTGAGCAACACACCGTCTGTGCATCTATGACACTAATGCTCACTCAAAGAAACTACTCACAGATTGGGAAAGAAGCTCTGTAGATCATATTTGCCGTTAAGAAATTCGGTGTGTAGCTCTTTGGGACCAAATTTACCCTCATTACTGACCATAAATCGTTCGTAACACTTTTTCAGCCACACGCTCGACTTCCAGTGCGAGCAGCTCAAAGGCTCCAGCATTGGGCTCTATTCCTTAGTTCTTACAATTACACCATTAACTACAAGCCTACTGCACAGCATGCAGACGCAGATGCATTCTTTCGTATATTCCCATGACCATACCTGGCATTTGAACAACAGGCGATCGCCTGTTTCCACGCTAATATAGAATAACGACGCACCTTGGATGGGTTTCCCATTGCTGCTACTCACATGACTGCAGACACACGCAGCGACCCTGTCTTACGGCTTGCCACACACTAAGTGCTACATGGGTGGCCCCCTTACTTTTTAAAATTGCAGATCCAGAACTGGGCCTGGGCTTGATTCTCTCACCGTTTGTCTGTTGTCTACGATATTCTCCTTCTGGATGCAGAGACGGGTACGCATGAGTTGTCATCCCAACTACCTTACACCTCCATCTCTTGGAACTCCTCCGCTGTGGCCATGTCGCAGATGGAAGCCCTTGTTAGGCGACATGCTAACTTCCCAGGACTGAACAAAGACATGGAGGCCATACTGCACAGCTGTTTTGCATGTGCCCAACACCAGGCTGCTCCGACTCAGTCTTTCGTCCCCTGCACCACTCCCCATCATCTCTGTGACTACATTCAGCCGGACTTCTCTGGTCCGTTTCTGGGATCTTTGCGAATCATTGCCGTGAATGCTTATTCCAAGTACCCATATGTGGTTAACATGGTGATACGTCGCGCGGCTGGCGTCAGTACCCCTTCCTTCTAGTGCCATCATTGCCATAGATTTCGCTTTGGTCGGCTGCGAGTAGGTAGTTCACGGCGGTTTCAGCTACTTATGTCTGCAGCGTCGAAGCAGTAGCTCGCACTGTGTGGTCCGTTGGTTGCAGCTACAACACTGTCGGGAGACTTGGAGCGCATGCTCACTGCGCGTGAATTTACTGGAGTGGTGGGGCCGGAGACAGCGCAAAGGGTATGGGTTCCGGCACGAGGCGTGGTGTTTTGGCCTGGAGAAGAAGAGCTTGCTGGAGTGTCGCCTGGCATTAACCGTGCGCCTGGGCATATGGTGTGTTCGTTTAAACAGGTGCAACTGTGTGCTTACATATGTTTGTTAATGGTTAACTAATGTTTTCTTCAGTGACGAGTCTGATATGTCAAAGTTATGTCACACGTTACATGATAATGGGGCTTGGGCTTTCGATCTTAGTTTCCTACCACTTGATGACGCATCTGCAGCTAGACATAAGGAAACCCAGTGAGCTCCTCATTATTGAGTGGTGGTATATCTAAAACTGTGGTAACCTTGGTGATTAAGTACCAAAATTTGCACCTTAATTAACGAGTAACGAAAGACTATTCCATGTAAGTGTAGTTCTGGTGGGCTCTTGCCCGTTTAAGGTAATACTCAGCTATTGCTGTTACGTTTCAAGGAACAATCTTATCTGCGCGTGTATTTCAGTGTTTAAATTAACTCTAAAGGGCAGAGTTTAAAAAGAAATTGACGAGGCTTCCTGTTTCAATGTTATGTTTCATTCTTTTATGTAATTTGAATGTGCAATCGCAAGTGTGCTGTTGTAGTTGATTTATGTTTCAGTTGGGCGGAGCACAGTGTATTTCCTCCGGTACGGTGGGACGTGGCACAGGGGCTTAACGACTTGGCCGTTCCCAGTGGAATTGTGTTTTGTTAGACCGGGCTCCATGTTCTTGGCCTTCTGTCTCGATCTCGTTCTGAATTTCACTATTGCTGCTCTCTTTATTCCTGGCTCTCTTAGTTTGTTAAGTCCACCCACGGTAGCTGAATCGTCAGCGTGACGGATTGTCAATCCTCTGAGCTCGGGTTCGATTCCCGGCTGGGTCAGGGAGTTTTCTCCTCCCAGGGACTGAGTGTTGTGCTATCCTCATCATCATCCTTTCATCCTCATCGACTGCAGGTCGCTGAAGTGGTGTCAAATTGAATGACCGGCACCGGGTGAACGGTCTGCCCGATGGTGGAGCGGGGGGGGGGGGGCGGTCAAATGCACCGCATGGTCATACCCTGAGGTGATTTAAACCCGCAAGCCGCCCATTAGAGCGTTGTTTCACCATGTATCAGCATTATCCTCAATTTATGAGCATGAGTTTAGATGGCTTGTAATCTTCCAGCCCAACATACGACAAGATGTCCTATACAGTTGTAAGACGTCGTGGTCTCCTGACCTTCATTGCTTACATATTCCGCCCTCACAATCACGTTCCGCACATCAAGACGCTTCATTCGAACCCAAAGTCAATGTTGTATGAATTCATGTAAACGATATGCAATTAACAAGTAAGCGCACCGTAGTTCAAATACTCAAGGCTGGCGTACACACATACATTCCAGGCACGACGGTCACAGAAGCTTTTAGTTCGGGAGAGAAACTGCACAACGGGACGCCGGTCGCTTCAGAGGACGACCCAGCCAATGTCGGCCGGTGACCACCCGTGTAGCGGACAGCATGGGCCCAAGTGAAAGGGGGGAACAAACCCGTGTTCGGCTTAAAAGCAAATTCCGCTACATTGCGTGGGAGCGGGCAGCCTATGCAATCTTTACACATAGCACGCAGTTTCAGAGATTTTCACAGGGAGACAGCAAACGCCAAACGCCAATGCTACAGGTTTCCGGATTGGTCGCCTTAGACGAAACGAAATTCTCCCATTTTAGAAGAGCAATGCTGATTGGCAGACGATATTTCTGACGCCTTGAGCTGAAGGAATAATGGAAGAGACTCAAAGATATACCCCTTCACATCTGGCATGGAGAGGCAGTTCTGTTGTCGCTCTTGGAGCGAGGAACAAGTCTCTTCTCAGTACTTCACTGGGAGAGCACCTCTGTCGAGAGTGAATCGAAGGGCGACTCTATATTGAGTCCTTGCGATTAAGCATTGTTCACTGTGTTGGTCGACACACTTATTGTGTTGTGTGAATGGACAGAGTTCTAGTTAAACGCCTGCGAGCGAAATTTGAGTGGCATCGCGGTGGACTGGATATCTGACCGTGTACCATGGCAATAGTTAGACTAGGGGCGAATAGGAGTCCTTGACTTCATCAAGGCATAGGTAGAGTTTGATTGGCGAAGGTCAATCCAGATAGAACGAGAGTTATCTTATTTGTCAGCAGCGAGCGACGCAGACACCAATCATCGCAGCTTACGGTATTGTGCGCTACATCTCTTGCGAGCCCCAAATCTCCTCCACAACAGTACACTTCACTGCATTTCACACGCGACAGCTTCGACCGTACCTAGCAACATTCTAACGGATAATTATTGAACTTGAGTAGGCGCGGCTCTCAGCCATCCTGACAAGTCAATAACAATCTTAAACCTTGTATAGAAATTTCATTAGCGAATCCTATCCTTGAGAGGTAACTTTACATTCCGAAAAGAACCAGGATATAACTTGTTCAATTCATAACTAAAAGTGCCATTGTGATTTCTCAGAATTTTTGCAAAATAAATAATAATTTTCGGTAGTTTCATGTTTTTCTTACACCAACTAGCACTACTCCAGTACCCAAGTATCCCACTAGTTACGTAAGAAATTTTGTGAATTTTTGTGTCATTTCCTTACAGCGGAGGACTCCAGAAAATATTTATTGCTGAAAGTTTTTCAGGCATTTCTCTTTAGAAATTTAGGAGCGTCTGTCTGACTTCTGTAGTAGCGTGGATGTGGAAATTGCATCTTCCAGGAGCCACAGGGTAAAGGGTACATCTCAGATTAATCCGTTGTGCAGAATAACAGAATAACAAACAGATCAACCCCACACCTCAGACAGTGTTATTCACGCGTCCGCTACAGTTATCGAAAGGCTGGTAGTAAGACAAGAGCTGATATGGAACTCATATCTTCTGTGATAAAATTTGATGCAAAGGTGAGATATCTCTGAGATATAAAGTTTTAAAGGAGCGGCTTCAATAATTCTGTTCGCTAAAACTACGTTATGTAATTCTCGAGAACCTTGTTCGTCATCTTTAGAAACCGTAACTAGAAACATGGCGTGTATAGCAGCAGTTAACAGACGAGACTGCTCTGTGAAGCGGACGACAGGTGGCGAACCCGTGAAACAGGTATCTCCGGTGTTCGGCTGCTAGTCTGACGGCTCGGACCGTGACCCTGGAGGCGCGATGCCGATGTGTGATATTTCCACGTTTACGGTGTGCATCGGGCGACATAAAGGGAATTATGAAGTTTTAATTACGGAAATTTATCGCTAGAAAGGACATTCTCCGTATCTACTGCTTAATCGAAAACCCTGTTCTCGTAAGAGCAGTGGCTGACACTCTGAATTTGCCTTGCAGATTCGGGAGTCTTCCTATGTAATTTGGCTCTGACAGTTTACAGCTCCCGGAAGCTCAGCAGAAAGACAAATTTGGTAGCAATACCAGGACCTAGTTTCTCCAAAGTGGCTGCTGTGTTAGCAGCAGTTTATTTGAGGTGAGGCGGTCAGGAGCGGTGGCAAGTCTTGTGAGCAAAATGAGAAGAAGCTCGAATGTCTAACCAGTGACACTGACTCGTGAGCTGCAGAACAATCGATAGCGTGGGGTCAGACTGGAAGCCGCATGACATTTATTGATTTGCATCTTGACTAATGTTTTCGACTCAGTACCATACTACCCCTTATTGAGAAAAGTATGGTCATATTTATTTATTTAACCTGATCAAACAAGGGTTTCCAGGCTCTCCGTTACATAATATCAAGGTTTGACATACATTACCTGCTTTTTACATCATAGTTACTTTAAAAAAATTAAAAAACGGTATTTTTAATACAATTAACAATTGTAAAAATCTGTTTATAATATTAAAAATGAGTATACCTAATGCCAATGTGAATAACAGCGCTGGCTAAAAACTAATAACGTTAAAATTGGGGGTATTACTACTACTGCTACTACTACTACTACTAATGAAACTGCTGCTGCTGCTAACAATAACACTCTACATCTACATCTACGTGATTACTCTGCTATTCACAATAAAGTGCCTGGCAGAGGGTTCAACGAACCACCTTCAAGCTCTCTCTCTACCGTTCCACTCTGGAACGGCGCGCGGCAAAAACGAGCACTTAAATTTTTCTGTGCCAGCCCTGATTTCTCTTATTTTTATCTTGATGATCATTTCTCCCTGTGTAGGGCGGTGCCAACAATGTTTTCGCAATCGGAGGAGAAAACTGGTGATTGAAATTTCTTGAGAAGATACCGTTGCAACGAAAAACGCCTTTGTTTGACACTCCAATTCACGTATCATGTCTGTGGCACTACCTCCCCTACTTCGTGATAATACAAAACGAGATGCCCTTCTCTGAACTTATTCGATGTCATCCGTCAGTCCCACCTGATGCGTTTCCCACAAGCCACAGCAATACTCCAGAATAGGGCGGACAAGCGTGGTGTAAGCAGTCTCTTTAGTAGACGTGTCGCACCTTCTAAGAGTTCTGCCAATGAATCGTAGTCTTTGGTTGGCTCTACCCACAGCATTATCTATGTGATCGTTCCAATTTAGGGTATTTTTGATTGTAATCCCTAAGTATGTAGTTGAATTTACAGTCTTACTTATCACGTAATCGAATTTAGCAGATTTCTTTTAGTACTTATGTGAATATCTGCACACTTTTCTTTATTCAGCGTCAATTGCCACTTTTCACACCATATAGATATATTATCTAAATCATTTTGCAATTTGGTTTGGTCATCTGATGACTTTTATAAGACGGTAAAAGACAGCATCATCTGCAAACAATCTAAGACGGCAACTGAGATTGTCTCCTATGTCGTAAATATAGATCAGGAACAATAGAGGGCCTATAACACTTCCTTGGGGAACGCCGGATATTATTTCTGTTTTACTCGATAACTTTCCGTGCATTACTACGAACTGTGACCTTTCTGACAGGAAATCGCGAATCCAGTCGCACAACTGAGGCGATATTCCATAGCCACACAGTTTGGTTAAAAGACGCTTGTGAGGGACGGTATCGAAAGCCTTCTGGAAATCTATAAATATGGAATCAATTTGACATCCCCTGTCGATAGCACTCACTACTTCATTAGTATAAAGAGCTAGTTGTGTTTCGGAAGAACATTTTCTGAATCCGTGCTGACTACGTGTCAATAAATCGTTTCCTTCGAGGTACTTCATAATGTCTGGATACAATCTATATTCCAATACCGTGGTGCAAATCGACATTAGTGATATGGGCCTGTAATTCAACAGATTACTCCTACTTCCATTTTTGTGTATTAGTGTGACTTGAGCAATTTTCCAGTCTTTAGGTACGGACCTTTCTGTGAGCGAGCGGTTGTATACAGGGTGAGTCACCTAACGTTACCGCTGGATACATTTCGTAAACCACATCAAATACTGACGAATCGATTCCACAGACCGAACGTGAGGAGAGGGGGCTAGTGTAACTGGTTAATACAAACCATAAAAAATGCACGGAAGTATGTTTTTTAACACAAACCTACGTTTTTTTAAATGGAACCCCGTTAGTTTTGTTAGCACATCAGAACATATAAACAAATACGTAATCAGTGCCGTTTGTTGCATTGTAAAATGTTAATTACATCCGGAGATATTGTAACCTAAAGTTGACGCTTGAGTACCACTCCTCCGCTGTTCGATCATGTGTATCGGAGAGCACCGAATTACGTAGGGGTCCAAAGGGAACGGTGATGGACCTTAGGTACAGAAGAGACTGGAACAGCACATTACGTCCACATGCTAACACCTTTTTATTGGTCTTTTTCACTGACGCACATGTACATTACCATGAGGGGTGAGGTACACGTACACACGTGGTTTCCGTTTTCAATTATGGAGTGGAATAGAGTGTGTCCCGACATGTCAGGCCAATAGATGTTCAATGTGGTGGCTATCATTTGCTGCACACAATTGCAATCTCTGGCGTAATGAATGTCGTACACGCCGCAGTACCAGATGTATGGAAGAAATGAGAAAGGGATCAGTGAATGTACCAGATGTACTGCGGCGTGTACGACATTCATTACGCCAGAGATTGCAATTGTGTGCAGCAAATGATGGCCACCACATTGAACATCTATTGGCGTGACATGTCGGGACACACTCTATTCCACTCCGTAATTGAAAACGGAAACCACGTGTGTACGTGTACCTCACCCCTCATGGTAATGTACATGTGCGTCAGTGAAAAAGACCAATAAAAAGGTGTTAGCATGTGGACGTAATGTGCTGTTCCAGTCTCTTCTGTACCTAAGGTCCATCACCGTTCCCTTTGGACCCCTACGTAATTCGGTGCTCTCCGATACACATGATCGAACAGCGGAGGAGTGGTACTCAAGCGTCAACTTTAGGTTACAATATCTCCGGATGTAATTAACATTTTACAATGCAACAAACGGCACTGATTACGTATTTGTTTATATGTTCTGATGTGCTAACAAAACTAACGGGGTTCCATTTAAAAAAACGTAGGTTTGTGTTAAAAAACATACTTCCGTGCATTTTTTATGGTTTGTATTAACCAGTTACACTAGCCCCCTCTCCTCACGTTCGGTCTGTGGAATCGATTCGTCAGTATTTGATGTGGTTTACGAAATGTATCCAGCGGTAACGTTAGGTGACTCACCCTGTATAGTTGCTAGATATGGAGCTATTGTATCAGCATACTCAGAGGGGAACCTTACTGGTATACAGTTTGGACCAGAAGCCTTTCTTTTATTAAGCGATTTAAGCTGCTTTTCGACACTGAGATATCTATTTCTATGTTTCTCATCTGGACAGTTGTTCTTGATTGGAATCCAGGAATATTTACTTCGTTTTCTTTGGTGAAGTAGTTCCGGAAAATCGTGTTTAATAACTCTGCTTTAGTGGCACTGTTATCAGTGACTACACCGTTGTTACCGTGCAGTGAAGGTATTGATTCCGTCTTGTCACTGGTGTACTTTATCTATGACCAGAATCTCTTTGGGTTTTCTGCCAGAGTTCGTTGTGGAAATTGTTGAAAGCATCTCGCAATACTAATTTCAGTTATGATCATAAAAACAGTAACAATAATACGGCGATCAAAAGGAGACCGTATCACTTATTAATATCAGACTTTGGCATCCTCGTAATATTTGTAAATGATGATGAAGTTGCCTAAGTAATCCACAGCACAGTCAGCTGATGAGAAAATTTCCTCCATATTACCGACACGACCTCCTCGCAGTTGCAGAAAACGAAGATTTAAAAATTCTGTGCTACATCAGGATAAAAACCGATAACACGTTCCAGTGTAATAGCCCTGACATAAGAAGCTACACTAATATCTAAAATTCGAATGTAATTCTGTCTCTTACGCTCTCACGACCGAACCTCTGAATCGATTCCTATGGAACTTAGTATGGAGGTATCTTGAATCCTGAGGAAGAACATAGGCTATTTTAGAAAAGTGTGTATGTTCAAATGTGTGTGAAATCTTATGGGACTTAACTGCTAAGGTCATCAGTCCCTAAGCGTACACACTAGTTAACCTAAATTATCCTAAGGACAAACACACACACACCCATGCCTTAGGAAGGACTCGAACCTCCGCCGGGACCAGCCGCACAGTCCGAAAAGTGTGTAGAACGAGATATTTATGTGGTGTCACCGCCAGACACCACACTTGCTAGGTGGTAGCTTAAATCGGCCGCGGTCCATTAGTACATGTCGGACCCGCGTGTCGCCACTGGCATTGATCGCAGACCGAGCGCCACCACACGGCAGGTCTCGAGAGACGTACGAGTACTCGCCCCAGTTGTACGACGACTTTGCTAGCGACTACACTGACGAAGCCTTTCTCTCATTTGCCGAGAGACAGTTAGAATAGCCTTCAGCTAAGTCCATGTCTACGACCTAGCAAGGCGCCATTAGCCTCAGATAGATTGTATCTAAAGAGTCTCACTTGTATCGCCACAATCTCCAGATGTCTCATCAAGAACGATGTATACAAAGGATGGATTAAAAGTTAAGTATTCAAGAAGCTACGTACTTTTCTTTATAACATTCATTACGTATCCTGTTTCAGGCCTCACTCCATCCTTCGTGAGTTAGCGCGTGCATCTTGGCCGCCTCTTTCAATTAGTGTGCGTAGTGTTGGCAAGTCTGCCGACACTACATTTATGGCGACGAGGCTTAAAAGAGGATTTCGCGTTCGTATTGCACTAATTTACTTGTGTCATGGCTTCGCCAGATGTACTGTCCGAATTTTATCGCTTGCAGAATCAGCAGACGCAGGCGTTGTTGGATGCCCTTGGACAGCTCGTCCACGTGCACTGCAAACCGATGCGGCAGCCGCCGCTTCACCGCTACCGCAGCCACAACATGCAGTTGCACCCCCGTTTCGTACCTTTGATTCCGCCCAGGAATCATGGACGGAGTGGTCACGCCAATTTGGATTTCATCTCGCTGCCTACAGAATTCAAGGTAATGAGCGGCAGCCGTTTTTGCTTTCGTGTGTAGGTGTGTCCACCTACCGTGTGATAGGTAATTGTTTCCCCGACGCGACATAGCAACTCTGTCCTACGAAGAAATTTTGTCTGCTTTAGATGCCTATTTCGAGGAAACAGTCAATGTCGTTGCCAAACGGTATACGTTCTTTCGTACCAAACGTAAGGCCGGTCAGACTAATAGGGAGTGGGTTGCAATATTGCAAGGACTTACTAGGGAGTGTGCTTTTGAGTGTGAATGTGGACTCCCTTATTCAGATACTATGGTGCGTGATGCAATTGCACAGAACGTTTCAGATGTTCGTATAAGGGAACAGATTTTGAAACTAGTTAATCCCTCCCTTCAACAAGTGATAGACATATTAGATAGGCAAGACACACTTGACTTTGCTCAGGAATCATTTGAAATTTCGCCAGCCGTGTGTCACATTAACCGGCCCGCCGGGCGCGCTGCACGGACCGCTAAACAGCCCTCGCGCACGTCCGCGCAGCTGCGGCCTAGCTCTCATACACGTGTGCCGCGTAGGCAAGCAAATGCAGTGAAATCATGCCCGCGGTGTGCAACTAGACATTCGCGTGACAATTGCCCGTCACGCCAAGCTATTTGCTTTTACTGTCATAAGAAAGGACATGTTCAAAGTGTTTGCCAGAAAAAGCTCAGATCAGACAATCACAACCATTCCAGGCCCTTTGCTTCGCGCCGGAATCGAACCAAGGACAATCAGGCTCATGAACCTTCGCCCATGGACATTCATGTACACTCCTGGAAATTGAAATAAGAACACCGTGAATTCATTGTTCCAGGAAGGGGAAACTTTATTGACACATTCCTGGGGTCAGATACATCACATGATCACACTGACAGAACCACAGGCACATAGACACAGGCAACAGAGCATGCACAATGTCGGCACTAGTACAGTGTATATCCACCTTTCGCAGCAATGCAGGCTGCTATTCTCCCATGGAGACGATCGTAGAGATGCTGGATGTAGTCCTGTAGAACGGCTTGCCATGCCATTTCCACCTGGCGCCTCAGTTGGACCAGCGTTCGTGCTGGATGTGCAGACCGCGTGAGACGACGCTTCATCCAGTCCCAAACATGCTCAATGGGGGACAGATCCGGAGGTCTTGCTGGCCAGGGTAGTTGACTTACACCTTCTAGAGCACGTTGGGTGGCACGGGATACATGCGGACGTGCATTGTCCTGTTGGAACAGCAAGTTCCCTTGCCGGTCTAGGAATGGTAGAACGATGGGTTCGATGACGGTTTGGATGTACCGTGCACTATTCAGTGTCCCCTCGACGATCACCAGTGGTGTGCGGCCAGTGTGGAGATCGCTCCCCACACCATGATGCCGGGTGTTGGCCCTGTGTGCCTCGGTCGTATGCAGTCCTGATTGTGGCGCTCACCTGCACGGCGCCAAACACGCATACGACCATCATTGGCACCAAGGCAGAAGCGACTCTCATCGCTGAAGACGACACGTCTCCATTCGTCCCTCCATTCACGCCTGTCGCGACACCACTGGAGGCGGGCTGCACGATGTTGGGGCGTGAGCGGAAGACGGCCTAACGGTGTGCGGGACCGTAGCCCAGCTTCATGGAGACGGTTGCGAATGGTCCTCGCCGGTACCCCAGGAGCAACAGTGTCCCTAATTTGCTGGGAAGTGGCGGTGCGGTCCCCTACGGCACTGCGTAGGATCCTACGGTCTTGGCGTGCATCCGTGCGTCGCTGCGGTCCGGTCCCAGGTCGACGGGCACGTGCACCTTCCGCCGACCACTGGCGACAACATCGATGTACTGTGGAGACCTCACGCCCCACGTGTTGAGCAATTCGGCGGTACGTCCACCCGGCCTCCCGCATGCCCACTATACGCCCTCGCTCAAAGTCCGTCAACTGCACATACGGTTCACGTCCACGCTGTCGCGGCATGCTACCAGTGTTAAAGACTGCGATGGAGCTCCGTATGCCACGGCAAACTGGCTGACACTGACGGCGGCGGTGCACAAATGCTGCGCAGCTAGCGCCATTCGACGGCCAACACCGCGGGTCCTGGTGTGTCCGCTGTGCCGTGCGTGTGATCATTGCCTGTACAGCCCTGTCGCAGTGTCCGGAGCAAGTATGGTGGGTCTGACACACCGGTGTCAATGTGTTCTTTTTTCCATTTCCAGGAGTGTATAATTACTTTACTGTAGCATTAAATTGATGAACTTGGTTTGTGTGTTAGTACATTAAGTCACTCTAGAATATTTCTGAAGTGTGTGGGAACCGTACCAAATAGGACTAACAGGTGATATACATAGAAGGGCAGCACGAATGGTCACAGGTTTGTTTGATCCGTAGGAGAGTGTCTCAGAGATACCGAAGGAACTGACCTGGAAGGCTCTTGTAGACAGACGTAAACAATCCCGAGAAGGTCTGTTAAGAAAGTTTCAAGAAGCCGCTTTAAATGGTGACTCTAGGAATATATTACAACCCTTTATGTATCACTCACACATGTATCTTGAGGATAAGATTAGAACAATTACTGCGCGCACAGAGGCATTCAAACAATCATTCTTCCCGCGTCCCATACGTGAATGGAAAGGGAAAAGAACCGTAATAACTAGTACAATGGGACGTACCCTCTTCCATACACATCACGGTGGCTTTCGGAGAATTCCAGAATATAGATGTAGATGGAGATGTAGTAAGGGAGAGGCACTTCTAATTAAACTATCTGTAGCTTGCCTGGAATAATTCATTATAAAAATCCACATTACCTTCGTGTTTTTTCGGTTTGCTCTCAACCCATGGCCGCTGATCTTTATCTGTTCATTCCAGTGAACAAGTCCTGTAGGTCCTGCAATTCTTCCCTCTTTTGAGTGAGGATAACAACGGCATCAGCGAGTCTTGATACCCTTTCATCCTGCATTTTAAAGTAGCTGCTAAAGCGTTTTTTTTTTGTTTCTGTCATTGCTTCGTCGATGTACAGATTCAACAGTAAGGGCGAAAGATTACATCCGTGTCTTACTGCTTTTCTAGTTCCAGCACGTCGTGCATGGTCGCCCGTTCTTACTTTTCATACTGGTTCTTGCGCATATTGTATATTACCCGTCTTTAGCTATAGCGTGCCACCTCTTTTCCTGACAATTTCGAACGTCTTGCACCATTTTACATCGTCGTACGTCTTTGCTAGATCCACAAATCCTATGAACGTATTTTCATTTCTCTTACTTCCTGCTTCCGTTATCAAGCGCCATTTCAGAACTGCCTTTCTGGTACCTTTACCATTCCTAAGGCCAAACTAATCTTCGTGTAACAGATCCTCAATTTTCTTTCCCATTCTTCTGTATAATGTTCTTGCCAGCAAATGGGATGCATGAGCTGTTAAGGGGCTCCGGAAAGGCTCAAAAATCATGAAAAGTTCAATTTTTACTTTTTTGCGTTTTCTGAATCTGCAGACTATTACCTTTTCATAGATATATAATTTATTCAATTCCGAAGACTACAACTATTTTTAAATTTTTTTTGAAATGTGTTCTACATGGGCGTGACCCACTGTGGCGCTGTTAAACTGCTATCAAATGGTGTTATTATTAACGTCCGTGTTCATCAGGTACATTTTAGTGATGTGAGATAAAGTATGTGTTGTGGCTAACCTGTGATGATTCAATATATATCGCTGGTGTGATTGTCGATTGTTTCATGTTTATTAATCTGTCGTTATCTCGAAAATATTCGTAATTAATTCTGTTTCTTGAGTCTCTGTTTTGTTGAAGTATAATAATGAGTAAAAGTAAAGTTATTAGAAATCCTCTGAAGGCTTTTAAGAAAAGGAGAAATGTTGGAAAGCCAAAGGTATGTGTTATTACTGTAAACAATAAAGACGATGAAAATCCCCAACATAGCTTGTGTCCCAAAGAAGAAGACAGTTGGTGTAAATATAACAGAGGATTGCTAACTGGTGAAGTGTACACTCATAAGCATAGTCTGCCTCATGCAATAATGGAGGTGATAAAACCTATTTTCAGAGACTTAGCAGCACCTGAACTGTTGAAAAAGTGTATTCACGGAAAAACTCAAAACCCCAATGAAAGTGTAAATAGTGTTACATGGTCGAGAATCCCCAAGACTGTATTTGTTGGAATAGAAACACTTCACTTTGGTGTGTACGATGCTGTTGCGACTTTCAATGATGACAACATTGTAAGGTGCAAGGTATTTAGAAATATGGGAATGAAGATAGGTTCTAACATGGTACGAGCGATGCTTGCTTTAGACAAGGAACGTCTTCGGGCTGCAGACAGGGCTGTATATTTTTGAATATATAAATAAAAAATTGCAAAAAAATGTTGTGAATTTTCATTACAATTGAAAAAAAATCATCTTTAATAACTGAACTAAAATTTTGTAAAATCCCTGTGTTAAGTTGTAGCCCATATTCCAATAAATAATTTGTAAAAAGTTCAACTTCCTACCTCAAATACTTTGTGAGGAAAGATGTAATTTATAAGCGTTATTTTAACATTGCAAGTATAGGGCGTTCCGGAGCCCCTAAGTTGACTGTGCGATAGCTCCAGCACTTATCTACCCTTGTGATCTTCGGGACTGTGTGGATGATATTTTTCCGAGAGTCTGATTGGTTTATCTCCAGATCCATTCACTGATTCTGCAAATCAACAACAATAGTCGACCACTTACTCCAAACAATTTTACACATTCTGAATGAGTATTGTCTACGCCTTTTACGTTATTTGATCTTCCAAAGCTGTATGTAACTCCGGCTTCAAACATTAGATGGTGTGTGTGATGACACACGGGCACTGCTAGACACGCTCTGGTTTGAAAGGTGACGCTGTCTGATCCCCGACACTGGCGAGCATAGCTCCTGAGGAGGTACACTACGTGACTTAAAAGTTCCTTGGCGCCCTCCATCGGTAATGCTGGAATTCAATCTGGTGTTGGCCCAGCCGTAGCATTGCTGACAACTTCCACTCTCGCAGGTATACGTTCAATCAGGTGCTGGAAGGTTTCTTGGGGAATGGCAGCCCTTTCTTCACGGAGTGCTGCACTGAGGAGAGGTATCGACGTCGGGCGGTGAGGCCTGGCACGAAGTCGGCGTTCCGAAATATCCCAAAGGTGTTCTATAGGATTCTGGTCAGGACTCTGTGTAGGCCAATCCATTACAGACTACAGGGATGTCATTGTCGTGTAACCACTCCGACACAGGCTGTGTATTATGACCAGGTGCTTTATCGTGTTGAAAGATGCAACCGCCATCCCCAAACTGCTCTTCTGCAGTAGAAAGCAAGAAGGTGCTTAAAACATCAATGTAGGCCTCTGATGTGATCGTTCCACGCAAAACGACAAGGGATGCAAGCTGCCTCCGTGAAAAACACTATCACACCATAACACCAGCGTACGGCGATTCTTCACTCTACACCACGTTTCTCCACTGTTCAACCGTCCAATGTTTACGCTCGTTACACGAAGCGACGCGTCGTTTGGCATTTACCGGCGTGATGTGTGGCTTATGAGCAGCCGCTCGACCATGAAATACAATTTTTCTAACCTCCCACCTAACTGTCATAGTACTTGCAGTTGATTTATCTTCAGGCCTTAACTGACGTTGGAGACATTATTTCAGACGCAACATCGTTGTTACGGAAGCCACTTCACAAAAGTTGGGCACTGAAGGAATCGTGTAAACGATTGGCGTTAAACTTCTCAGCGTCAGTTAAGGCCTGAAGATAGTGTACTGAAGCACCGAAACTCGTAGCCATATAATAAACAACATTGAAAGGACGGCTGTACGTGTTCCATTTTATTACACGAAACAAGAAAAACTCCTTTAGTAAACATGGTTCTAAAATGTACACGTAAAAATCTATGAGCACTAGCTCAGTAAAAGATATGTTTCGCTGTTATAAAGATGGACAAGTATTCATAGCTTTTAAGGTACACATTTTGAAGCCCATGCTACGAAAACTCGATCCTATCGTATCCCTGAGTATTGGCCCTTCCTCCTTGAGCATCCTGTATAACAGGAGTGACAGCGTCAGATGTGGAGTAATCTCTGTCAAGAAGACAGAGATGCTGCTGCGTAATCGTGTGAGACAGTGCTATCAGCACCTGACAGAGTCTGGAAAGGGCCTGATTGAGGGTCTCAAGTTGGGCAGCTGTTAGAGTCGTCGATTATGTACATTTGTGGGGCATTCCGGTGTGATAGTAGCCCGATTTAGGACTGCATGCGAACGTAGGAGCAGGCACACTCTCCGTCAACGTTCCAATCAACCACGTATGAGCACCACGAGGGAGGATCGCCGTATTGTATACACCTGGCACCTTGTAACCCCCTCACTTCTGCCCCTGTCATCCGACAACAAGCAGTGGGCTCCGTGCAACATTCTGTGTCATCCTGAATCATTAGTCAGAGACTAGCTGCAGCCGGACTAGGGAGTTACCGTCCCATGCGTTGGCTGCCGTTAACGCGACAGCGCGAGTTTTGAGTGGTGCGAGTATGGGGGCCACCTGGGGAGAGGACCCGTTCTCCCAAAGTTCTATTATTGTTGACACCTTGATGTGGGGAACTATCGAGTATGACTTCAGATCGTAGCAGGTAGTAATGGAGGGAACTGTAACTGCAGAAAGGTATGTCTACATCTACATCTACGTCTACATGATTACTCTGCAATTCACATTTAAGTGCTTGGCAGAGGGTTCATCGAACCACAATCATACTATCTCTCTACGATTCCACTCCCGAATAGCGCGCGGGAAAAACGAACACCCAAACCTTTCTGTTCGAGCTCTGATTTCTCTTATTTTATTTTGATGATCATTCCTACCTATGTAGGTTGGGCTCAACAAAATATTTTCGCATTCGGAAGAGAAAGTTGGTGACTGAAATTTCGTAAATACACTCCTGGAAATTGAAATAAGAACACCGTGAATTCATTGTCCCAGGAAGGGGAAACTTTATTGACACATTCCTGGGGTCAGATACATCACATGATCACACTGACAGAACCACAGGCACATAGACACAGGCAACAGAGCATGCACAATGTCGGCACTAGTACAGTGTATATCCACCTTTCGCAGCAATGCAGGCTGCTATTCTCCCATGGAGACGATCGTAGAGATGCTGGATGTAGTCCTGTGGAACGGCTTGCCATGCCATTTCCACCTGGCGCCTCAGTTGGACCAGCGTTCGTGCTGGACGTGCAGGCCGCGTGAGACGACGCTTCATCCAGTCCCAAAAATGCTCAATGGGGGACACATCCGGAGATCTTGCTGGCCAGGGTAGTTGACTTACACCTTCTAGAGCACGTTGGGTGGCACGGGATACATGCGGACGTGCATTGTCCTGTTTGAACAGCAAGTTCCCTTGCCGGTCTAGGAATGGTAGAACGATGGGTTCGATGACGGTTTGGATGTACCGTGCACTATTCAGTGTCCCCTCGACGATCACCAGTGGTGTACGGCCAGTGTAGGAGATCGCTCCCCACACCATGATGCCGGGTGTTGGCCCTGTGTGCCTCGGTCGTATGCAGTCCTGATTGTGGCGCTCACCTGCACGGCGCCAAACACGCATACGACCATCATTGGCACCAAGGCAGAAGCGACTCTCATCGCTGAAGACGACACGTTTCCATTCGTCCCTCCATTCACGCCTGTCGCGACACCACTGGAGGCGGGCTGCACGATGTTGGGGCGTGAGCGGAAGACGGCCTAACGGTGTGCGGGACCGTAGCCCAGCTTCATGGAGACGGTTGCGAATGGTCCTCGCCGATACCCCAGGAGCAACAGTGTCCCTAATTTGCTGGGAAGTGGCGGTGCGGTCCCCTACGGCACTGCGTAGGATCCTACGGTCTTGGCGTGCATCCGTGCGTCGCTGCGGTCCGGTCCCAGGTCGACGGGCATGTGCACCTTCCGCCGACCACTGGCGACAACATCGATGTACTGTGGAGACCTCACGCCCCACGTGTTGAGCAATTCGGCGGTACGTCCACCCGACCTCCCGCATGCCCACTATACGCCCTCGCTCAAAGTCCGTCAACTGCACATACGGTTCACGTCCACGCTGTCGCGGCATGCTACCAGTGTTAAAGACTGCGATGGAGCTCCGTATGCCACGGCAAACTGGCTGACACTGACGGCGGCGGTGCACAAATGCTGCGCAGCTAGCGCCATTCGACGGCCAACACCGCGGTTCCTGGTGTGTCCGCTGTGCCGTGCGTGTGATCATTGCTTGTACAGCCCTCTCGCAGTGTCCGGAACAAGTATGGTGGGTCTGACACACCGGTGTCAATGTGTTCTTTTTTCCATTTCCAGGAGTGTAGATCTCGCCGCGACGATAAACGTCTTTGCCTTAATGACTTCCATCCCAACTCGTGTATCATATCTGCCACACTCTCTCCCCTATTACGTGATAATACAAAACGAGCTGCCCTTTTTTGCACCCTTTCGATGTCCTCCGTCAATCCCACCTGGTAAGGATGCCACACCGCGCAGTGGTATTCTAACAGAGGACGAACGAGTGTAGTGTAAGCTGTCTCTTTGGTGGACTTGTTGCATCTTCTAAGTGTCCTGCGAATGAAACGCAACCTTTGGTTCGCCTTCCCCACAATATTATCTATGTGGTCTTTCCAACTGAAGTTGTTCGTAATTTTAACACCCAGGTACTTAGTTGAATTGACAGCCTTGAGAATTGTACTATTTATCGAGTAATCGAATTCCAACGGATTTCTTTTGGAACTCATGTGGATCACCTCACACTTTTCGTTATTTAGCGTCAACTGCCACCTGCCACACCATACAGCAATCTTTTCTAAGTCGCTTTGCAACTGATACTTGTTTTCGGATGATCTTACTAGACGGTAAATTACAGCATCATCTGCGAACAACCTAAGAGAACTGCTCAGATTGTCACCCAGGTCATTTATATAGATCAGGAACAGCAGAGGTCCCAGGACGCTTCCCTGGGGAACACCTGATATCACTTCAGTTTTACTCAATGATTTGCCGTCTATTACTACGAACTGCGAGCTTCCTGACAGGAAATCACGAATCCAGTAGCACAACTGAGACGATACCCCATAGGCCGGCAGCTTGATTAGAAGTAGCTTGTGAGGAACGGTGTCAAAAGCTTTCCGGAAATCCAGAAATACGGAATCAAACTGAGATCCCCTGTCGATAGCGGCCATTACTTCGTGCGAATAAAGAGCTAGCTGCGTTGCACAAGAACGATGTTTTCTGAAACCATGCTGATTACGTATCAATAGATCGTTCCCTGCAACCTCACGTGTTATTTTGATGTGACAATACGGTGAACCTATTTTTCGACAGAATAACACACGTGTATTTGGCAACTGTGTGTGAGATGCTGCTGTACCCCTTTGGCCAGCAAGATCATCATACCTGTCCCTGATATAAAGTGTGTGGGTCCAGCTTGGACGTCAAGTGCATTCCAATACCAATACCCGGGACATCAAAGACCAGCTATAACAGTTGTGGAACAGCGGCCTCAGGTGAAGATACAACGGCTTTATGACATCATTACCAACGGAACCAGATCACACATCCACACAACGTCATAGTGATAAGCAGCCTCATACTGCCAAGTTCATTGTCAACTAGACCCGGCATCGAATGGAAAAAAAAAAAAAAAAAACTGGTAGAATCCTACCTCGAGGAAGGTCAGAACAGAATGTCATTTCAAACACTTTTCAGGCGTCTAATTTCCAAACTGTTATTTTATTGGGCAACCAGTTTCGACGATTTACTACTTATTTTATTGGGCAACCAGTTTCGACGATTTACTACGCCACCTTCAAGGCCCCTGACGCACATACAGGAAGATTCCAGCCTCGGTTCCGGTCGAAATAGGGACCAGTATTCAAAGACTGGCATCTGTAGATTTGTGCTTGATACAACGATCACTTCAACCATCATCTGTCGAGCCGGCAGATTATGGTTGAAGTGATCGCTGTATCAAGCAGAAATCTACAGATGATGGTTGAATACTGGCCCGTATTTTGACCGACTGGCATCTGTATTTTTCTGCTTGATACAGATGATTGTTGAATGCTGTCCCTATTTTGACCGAAACCGAGACTGGAATTTTCCTACACGCCAGTCAGATGGCCTGAAGATGGCGTAGTAAATCGCTGAAACTGGTAGGCCAATAAAATAACGGTTTGGAAATTAGATGGCTGAAAGGTCTTTGATTTAACGTTCTATATTGAACAGATGAGTCCCACAATCATCTCTGAAAAGATGGCTCCAGGAAGATCAGTTTGGATTCCGGAGAAATGTAGGAACATGCGAGGCGATACTGACCAAACGATGTGTCTTAGATGATAGGTTAAGGAAAGGCAAACCTGCATTCATAATGTTTGTACACTTAAAAAAAAAAAAACATTTGAAAATGCTGACTGGGGTGCTCTCTTTAAAATTCCAAAGACAGCAGGGGTAAAATACAGGGACTGAATGGCTGTTTATAAATCGTCCAGAAATCAGACGGCAGATATAAGAGTCGAGGAGCACGAAAGGGAAGCCGTGGTTGAGACGGGAGAGAGACAGGGTTGTAGACTATCCTCGATATTATTCAAAAAGTACAATGAGCAAGCAGACAAAGATTTTGAACAGGAATTAATGTCTATGGAAAAGAAATAAAAACTGTGAGGTTTGCCAGTGGCATTGTAATTCTGTCAAAGACAGCAAAGGACTTGGAAGAGCAGTTGAAAGGAATGGATAGTGTCCTGAAAGGAGGATATAAGATGAACACCAACAAAAGCAAAACAATGGCAATGGGATACAGTCGAATAAAATCAGGTGATGATTGTGGAATTAGATTAGCAAATTAGACACTTCAAGTAGAGTTTTGCTATTTGAGGAGCAAAATAACTGATGATGGTCGAAGTAGAGAGGGTATAAAATGTAGACTATCAATGGAAAGAAAAGCGTTTCTGAAGAACAGAAATTTTTTAATATTGAATACAGATTTAAATGTCAGGAAGTCTTTGTATGGAATGTAGCCATGTGTGGTAGTGAAACATGGACCATAAGCAATTCAGACAAGAAAAGAATAGAAGCTTTCGAAATGTTGTGCTATAGAAGAATGCTGAAGATTAAATGGATAGATCAGAGTAACTAATGAGGAGGTACTGAATCGAATTGGGGAGAGAAGAGATTTGCCGCACAGCGTGACTGGTAGAAGGGATCTGTTGATACGACACATTCTGAGACATCAAGGGATTCCAAACTTAGTACTGGAGCGAAGTGTGGGGGGTTACAATGGCAGAGGGAGACCAAAAGATGAATACAGTAAGCAGAATCAGAGGGATGTAGGTTTCAATAACTGCTCAGAGACGCAGAGGCTTTCACTGGATAGAGTAGTTTGGAGAGCTGAATCAAGCCAGGCTCCAGACTGAAGACCACAACAAGAACATTGTGATTACTGCATTTACATCAAATACTCTGCCAATCCGTGAAGCTTCTACATCTACATATATACTCCACAAGCCACCGTAGGGTACGTGGCAGACGGTGCACTGTAACACTACTAACCATGCCCTTTCCTGTTCCACTCGCAAACGAAGAGAGGGAAAAACGACTATGTATAAGCCTCCATATGAGCCCTGATTTATCGTATATCTTGTTGCATGCTGACGGCACTAGAATCTTACGGCAGTCAGGTTCAAATGCCGCTTCTCTAAATTTTCTCAATAGCGTTTCTCGAAAAGAATGTCGCCTTCCATGCAGGAATTCACATTTGAGTTCCCGAAGAATCCCCGTAATACGCGTTTGTTCGAACCGACCTGTAACAAATCTAACAGTCCGCCTCTGAACCGCTTCGATGCCTTCCTTCCAACCGACGATACGGATCCCAAACACTCGAGCAATAAGAATAGGTCGCACCAGCGTCCTATATGCGGTGTCCTTTACGGATAAACAACTCTCGTCTACTGTTCTTCCAATAAGCCGAAATCGACCATTCACCTTCCCTACGACAGTTCTCACATGCTGTTTCATCTCGTATCCCTTTGCAACGTTTCTTCCAGATATTTAAACGACTTGACTGTGTCAAGTGCGACACTAGTAATACTGTATCCGAACAGTACATGTTTAACCTTATTACTCATTCACATTGACTTACTTTTTCCCACATTTAGGGCTAGCTGCCATTCATCACACCCACTGCAAATTTGGTGTATGTCGTCTTGTATCTTTCTAAACCACTCAACTTCGATGCCTTACCGTACAACACGGCACCATCAGCAAACAACCGCAGATTGCTCCCCACACTGTTCGCCAAATCATTTATGTACAAAAATGAAAAGAGCGTTTGGCGTCATTGGCAGGGAGGCTCCTTACGGGGCAGGTCCGGCCGCCTTGGTGCAGGTCATATTGCGTTCGACGCCACACTGGGCGACCTGCGCGCAGGATGGGGATGAAGTGGTGACGAAGACAACACAACACCCAGTCCCTGAGCGGAGAAAACCCCCAGCCCAGCCAAGAATCGAACCCGGGCCCGTAGGACGGCAGTCCATCACGCTGACCACTCAGCTATCGGGGCGGACTTTTATGTATACAGGGTGTATCATAATTAATGGCGTAAACGCTTACAGTTGAAAGTACACGACACTAGAAGCAAACAGTAAACATAGGGTCGAAAATGCATACCTTAAGAACTACGAGCAATTTTCCACCTTCGATATTGCGAAGCAAATCTCTTCTATTGCAAGCTCGTCGCTTTTCACATTTTGGGAAGTAGTAGTATGGACCAAAACAAGAACAAATGTCCACTAAACATGTGTTCTAGAATGCATACCTTAAGAGCTATGAGCATGTGCTCATCTTCGCTACTCGGAAACAAAACTCATCTAATGAACAATTGCTCAATGCTCTTAAGGTATTCATTTCAGAACAAATGTTTACTGGACATTTTTTCTTGTTTTGGTCCATACTACTACTTCCCAAAATATGGAAAGCAAAGAGATTGCAGTAGAAGAGATTTTCTTCACAATATCGAAGATGAAAAATTGCTCGTAGCTCTTAAGGTATGCATTTTCGACCCTATGTTTACTATTTGCTTCTAGTGTCGTGTACTTTCAACTGTAAGCGTTTACGCCATTAATTATGATACACCCTGTATAGAGAACAACAGCGGTCCTATCACTGTTCCATGTGGCACTCCTGGCGATTCCCTCGTCTCTGGTGAGTTCTCGCAGTCGATGACAACATGCTGTGATCTGTAACTTAACAAGTCATCGAGTCACTCACATATCTGTGAACTTACTCCATACGCTCGTACCTTCATTAACAGCCTGCAGTGGGGCACCGTGTCAAATGCTTTCCGGAAATCTAGCAATATGGAACCTACCTGTTACCCTTCATCCATAGTTCACTGTATACACTACTGGTCATTAAAACTGCTACACCAAGAATAAATGCAGATGATAAACGGGTATTCATAGGATAAATATATTATACTAGAACTGACATGTGATTACACTTTCACGCAGTTTGGGTGCATAGATCCTGAGAAATCAGTACCCAGAAAACCCACCTCTGGCCGTAATAACGGCCTCAATACGCCTGGGCTTGGATGGCGTGTTCACGTACAACTGCCCATGCAGCTTCAGCACGATACCACAGTTCATCAAGAGTAGTGACTGGCGTATAGTGGCGAGCCAGTTGCTCAGCCACCATTGACCAGATGTTTTCAATTGGTGACAGATCTGGAGAATGTGCTGGCCAGAGCAGAACTCGAACATTTTCTGTATCCAGAAAGGCCCGTACAGGACCTGAAACATGCGGTCGTGCGTTATCCTGCTGAAATGTAGGGTTTCGCAGGGATCGAATGAAGGGTAGAGCCACGGGTCGTAACACATCTGAAATGTAACGTCCACTGTTCAAAAGTGCTGAACAAGAGGTGACCGAGACGTGTAACCAATGGCACCCAATACCATCACGCCGGGTGATACGCCAGTATGGCGATAACGAATACATGCTTCCAATGTGCGTTCACAGCGATGTCGCCAAACACGGATGCGACCATCAAGATGCTGTAAACAGAACCTGGATTCATCCGAAAAAGTTACGTTTCGCGATTCGTGCACCCAGGTTCGTCGTTGAGTACACCATCGCAGGCGCTCCTGTCTGTGATGCAGCGTCAAGGGTAACGGCAGCCACGGTCTCCGAGCTGATAGTCCATGCTGCTGAAAACGTTGTCGAACAGTTGGTGCAGATGGTTGTTGTCTTGCAATCGCTACGTGGCGTTACCAATAAAAAAACCTAAACAGCCTACTTACAAGGCCCCTACAGGACCTGCAACATGCGGTCGTGCATTTTCCTGTTGAAATGTAGGGTTTCTCAGGGATCGAATGAAGGGTAGAGCCACGGGTCGTAACACATCTGAAATGTAACACCCACTGTTCAAAGTGCTGTCAGTGCGTACAAGAGGTGACCGATACGTGCAACCAATGGCACCCCATACCATCACGCGGGGTGATACGCCAGTATGGCGATGACGAACACACGCTTCCAATGTACGTTCAATGCGACGTCACCAAACACGGATGCGACCATCATTATGCTGTAAACTGTACCTGGATCAATCCAAAAAAATGACGTTTTGCCATTCGTGCACCCAGGTGCGTCGTTGAGTACACCATCGCAGGTGCTCCTGCCTGTGATGCAGCGACAAGGGTAACCGTAGCCGTGGTCTCCGAGCTGATAGTTCACGCTGCAAACGTCGTGGAACTGTTGGTGCAGATGGTTGTTACCTTGCAAACGCCCCCATCTGTTGACTCAGGGATCGAGACGTGGCTGCACGTCCCGTTACAGCCATGCGGATATGATGCCTGTCATGTCGACTGCTAGTGATACGAGGCCCTTGTGATCCAGCACGGCGTTCCGTATTACTCTCCTGAACCCATCGATTCCATCTTATGCTAACAGTCATTGGATTTCGACCAACGCGAGCAGAAATCGGTTCTAAGCGCTTCAGTTTGGAACCGCGTGACCGCTACGGTCGCAGGTTCGAATCCTGCCTCGGGCATGGATGTGTGTGATGTCCTTAGGTTAGTTAGGTTTAAGTAGTTCTAAGTTCTAGGGGACTGCTGAACTCAGTAGATAAGTCCCATAGTGCTCAGAGCCATTTGAACCATTTGAGCAGCAATGTCGCGATACGATATACCGCAATCGCGATAGGCTACAAAACCGACCTTTATCAAAGTCGGAAACGTGATGGTACGCATTTCTCCTCCTTAGACGAGGCATCACACATCACAACAACGTTTTTGCCGCACCTTAAAGACCTCAAGGTGCGGGCCCTGAAAGCACTTTATATTTCGAAGTGTCTGAGCCATCGGTCCTGGGGAGCAGATCGGGCGCGTCTGCTGCAGTTTTATAGGGCTTTCGCCCGGTCGCGTCGTGACTGTGGATGCACCGTGTATGGGTCAGCGATGCCTTCGTATCTGAAGATTCTTGACGCAGTACACCATGAGGGTATCAGGCTGGCCACTGGGGCCTTCCGTACCAGTCCCATCCCCAGCCTGTGTGCTGAGGCAGGGGAACCGCCGCTCGCCATCCGGCCGAAACTCCTCATGGTGCGACGGGTGTGTCAATTCCTTGCCTCTCCTACTTCTCTGCGTACCCTACCGTTGCCCGACGCCTATGGAACGTCTCTTTTCCAGTCGTCCCAGGGCAACGATACCATTTGGGATTCGTGCCAAGCATTTGTTAGAGTCCCTTGGTGTGGAGCGTGGGTGGCACCTCAACTCCAGGGTTTTACCCGCCTGCCTCCCTGGTTGCTCCAGAGGCCCAGCGTCCCTTTAGACCGGCGGAGCTGCACTCCTGCGTCTGTTTTTACCTCCTTATTTTACGACATTTTAAACCAGCATCCCGACCATGTACCAGTATTTACGGATGGCTCTAAACAGGGGGACTCTGTTAATTGGCTGTTGTTTTCCCTGATCGAGTCGTCAAGTTGATGCTTCCTGCAGCGTTTACCATCTTGGATGCCGAATTGTTTGCGATTTTGCGGGCATTGGAGCAGATGAGATGTGTTCCCAGTCTTAAGTTTCTCATCTTTTCTGACTCCCTGAGTGCCCTTCAGACCATGCAACACTTGTACCCAGCGGATACGGTCGTCCACAATATCCATGATGCCCTACTCCACCTGCAACGGCAGGGGAAGGAGGCTTCTTTCTGCTGGGTGCCGGGACACGTGGGTGTTCGGGGAAACGAACTGGCGGATGTGGCTGCCAAAGATGCATGTTCCCTCCCTCACGTTGTTGAATGTGCCGTCCCCCTCCATGCTGTTACCTCCCTTTTGAGTTTTCGTGTTATGCGTCAATGGGAAGAGGAGTGGCTGGCAGTCGGTGAAAATAAACTGCGTCTAGTTAAGGCCACTACGCGGCCGTGGCGTACGTCCTACCAGTCATGCAGGCGGGATGAGGTTCTCCTTACTCGCCTCCGCATCAGGCACAGTCCCTTAACGCTCGGTTTTTTACTCCGGCGGGAGGACCCCCCCCCCCAATCTGCAGTGCTTGTGGCGTCCAGATTACTGTCCGCCACATTTTACTTGACTGTCTTTTATTCTCTGACCAGAGGGCGGTGGTTTCCTTGCCACCGGATTTGTCCTCTATTTTGCAAGACGACGCAACGACTGTGGTTAAGGTCTTACGGTTTTGTGTCCTGTCCAATTTGTTGCCTCGGATTTTAGGGAGAGGATTTTAATGTGCTGCTGGGTGACTGGCTCACCCAGGTTTTAGGTAAGAGGTCCGCCAGTCACGATTACCTACTTGTTTCACTTCGATTTCTGTTCTCTTTTCCTTGTGTTTCCTTTCCTTTTTTAGTGCGTTTCTTCTCCTCTTGTTTTGCCTCTGTATGTGAGAATTTGGAACTGCGTCAGGTCTGTGTCTTTTAGCCGTTCTCCTTGTTCGCTGTCCGTCTTCGTCTCTTCACCGCATGCGTTACTGTTTCTATGCGTTTGGGCACTGATGACCACGCTGTTTAGCTCCCGAAAACCTCAAACCACACACACACACACACACACACACACACACACACACACACACACACACACACAAGGCAACGCCCGTCAACTGCTGTTTGTGTATGATAAATCGGTTGGAAACTTTCCTCATGTCAGCACGTTGTAGGTGGCGCCACCGGCGCCAACCTCATGTGAATGCTCTGAAAAGCTAATCATTTGCATATCACAGCATCTTATTCCTGTCGGTTAAATTTCTCGTCTGTAGCACGTCATGTTTGTGGTGTAGCAATTTTAATGGCCAGTAGTGTATCACGAGAGAAAAGATCAAGTTGAGTTCCGCACGAACGATGCTTTCTACAACCATGCTGATTCGAGGCTTCTCAGTCTGATGGTAGGTTAATATATTGTAACTGAGAATATGTTCGGGGAATCTGCAGCAAACAGAAGTTTCGTTTCGTTGCCTCCCCCTCCCGCTTCACTTTTTTTCTGCAGGGCAGAACGACGAAACGTGTACCAATGTCTCGCGGCTGTGCTTGTAGCCGAGGCTGGTGGCGTTCGAGGGCAGAGGACGATGACACAGCGGCCGGATGCCGCCGCCATTACCGTGTTACCGCGGCCTGGCCCGGCTCTACTCCGCTCCTCTCCTCTCCGGATGTGACTGTGTGTTTTATGCGGCCACATGTGGCTGCAGCAGGCGCAAAACAGCCGCCGGTGACGTCTCCGCGCAGGCCGCCACCTTGACCCCGATGCAAAACGACGTCCACGCCCAGCCAGCGCCTCCAGTTCAACTCTTGTCGGTGCCCGGCATCGTCAGCATGTGCACGAAAGCTGGCCGTCTGGACAAGTTTCAGATTACGTCGTTAGTGTGGTACATGTTCCAAGACGATGCGCTATTTACACTACTGGCCATTAAAATTGCTACACCAAGAAGAAATGCAGATGATAAACTGGTATTCATTGGACAAATATATTATACTAGAACTGACATGTTATAATATCTTCACGCAATTTGGGTGCATAGATCCTGAGAAATCAGTACCCAGAACAACCACCTCTGGCCGTAATAATGGCCTTTATACACCTGTTCATTGAGTCAAACAGAACTTCGATGGCGTGTACAGGAACAACTGCCAATGCAGCTTCAACACGATACCACAGTTCATCAAGAGTAGTGACTGGCGTATTGTGACGAGCCTGTTGCTCGGCCGCCGTTGACCAGACGTTTTCAATTGGTGAGAGATCTGGAGAATGTGCTGGCCAGGGCAGCAGTCGAACTTTTTCTGTATCCAGAAAGGCTGAAACGTCCCCTTAGAAAAATTATACATGACTGTGTTTAAACTGGCACACAATATTTTTAGCGCAACGGAATCTGACTTCCAATTATCCCTACAAAAGAATGACCCTGACTAACATTAATCTATACCTTTCACAAATCACTTACCTCAGAAAAATCTTCGATACTCGAACTACTGCAATACAACGAGCGCCACTACTGCCAGCTAAATAAAAGATTCAAACTACTGAAGGCACTAACTACTGATAGGCATAGTTAGCAAATGAAAGATTTTGATAGAGAACAAACAATGTATTTACCTCAATAGTGTTCAAAAGTCATTATATATATATATATCAGTTCATGGCATCCAGTCTTACAAATTTACTGTCTCTGTCCGAAACTCCGCCATCTCACACCCCACATCCACCACTGCTGGCGGATCACCTCCAACTGCGCAACGCTACGCGCTGTTAACAGCCAACAGCCCAACGCTACAATCGCAGACAACAATGCAAACTAGCCACAGACTACACACAACACAGCCAGTGATATTCATACAGAGCGCTACGAGGTGTTACCAATAAGGAAACCTAAACAGCCTGCTTACATTGCTCCCATGCTCCCCACAAAAAATTTTACAAATTGTTTTGGGCGGTGGCCAATAATGATTTAAAGAAATTTTTCATCAAATGCACAAAATTTTCATCAAATGCACACACTTATTGATACAATGTTGGTCAAAAGCTAAAATTTTTTTCACAGTCCATAAAGACAATCCTGATCATTCATCACAGTAAAATTGCAGATTTCTTTTTCCCAAAGTCTCAGCAGTAAAAGAAACCTCCAACTGCGCAACGCTACGCGCTGTTATCATCCAGCTGCCCAAACTACAATAGCGAACATAAATGCAAACCAGCCATAGACTGCACACAGCACAGCCAGTGATTTTCATACAGAGCGCTACGTGGCGTTACCAATAAAAAAACCTAAACAGCCTACTTACAAGGCCCCTACAGGACCTGCAACATGCGGTCGTGCATTTTCCTGTTGAAATGTAGGGTTTCTCAGGGATCGAATGGAGGGTAGAATGGTTCAAATGGCTCTGAGCACTATGGGACTCAACTGCTGTGGTTATCAGTCCCCTAGAACTTAGAACTACTTAAACCTAACTAACCTAAGGACATCACACACAGCCATGCCCGAGGCAGGATTCGAACCTGCGACCGTAGCGGCCGCACGGTTCCGGACTGCGCGCCGAGAACCGCGAGACCACCGCGGCCGGCAATGGAGGGTAGAGCCACGGGTCGTAACACATCTGAAATGTAACACCCACTGTTCAAAGTGCTGTCAATGCGTACAAGAGGTGACCGATACGTGTAACCAATGGCACCCCATACCATCACGCCGGGTGATACGCCAGTATGGCGATGACGAATACACGCTTCCAATGTGCGTTCACAGCGACGTCACCAAACACGGATGCGACCATCATGATGCTGTAAACAGTACCTGGATCAATCCAAAAAAATGACGTTTTGCCATTCGTGCACCCAGGTTCGTCGTTGAGTACACCATCGCAGGTGCTCCTGTCTGTGATGCAGCGACAAGGGTAACCGTAGCCGTGGTCTCTGAGCTGATAGTTCACGCTGCTGCAAGCGTCGTGGAACTGTTGGTGCAGATGGTTGTTGCCTTGCAAACGCCCCCATCTGTTGACTCAGGGATCGAGACGTGGCTGCACGATCTGTTACACCCATGCGGATAAGATGCCTGTCATCTCAACTGCTAGTGATACGAGACCGTTGGGATCCAGCACGGCGTTCCGTATTACCCTCCTGAACCCACCGATTCCATATTCCGCTAACAGTCATTGGATCTCGACCGACGCGAGCAGCAGTGTCGCGATACGATAAACCGCAATCGCGATAGGCTACAATCCGAGCTTTATCAAAGTCGGAAACGTGATGGTACGCATTTCTCCTCCTTACACGAGGCATCACAACAACGTTTCACCAGGCAACGCCAGTCAACTGCTGTTTGTGTATGAGAAATCGGTGGGAAACTTTCCTCATGTCAGCACGTGGTAGGTGTCGCCACCGCCGCCAACCTTGTGTGAATGCTCTGAAAAGCTAATCATTTGCATATCACAGCATCTTCTTTCTGTCGGTTAAATTTCGCGTCTGTAGCACGTCATCTTCGTGGTGTAGCAATTGTAATGGCCAGTAGTGTAATACAGAAAATACTGCACCATCTGACAAGAGCAAGCGTCGGAATAAATTCTAAAGATACCTGATCTATATACCAATTAACCTCCGATTGTCTGTTAAAAATAAACAAAGGCAAACAGCTTCATGACGCTGGCGTGATTGGGAAAGGATGTTCTGAAGGTCAAGTGGTATCAGTTAGCTTCTAAGGCGCCCTCCGAGAAAATTAGAAGTACTGGTCATCCACATGAGTGCTAAAAGGAAATCGTTAAACTTCGGCTACACGATAAATCAGCCAAATCTATAGGCCGTAAATTCAACTAAATATCTAGGAATTACTATTGTTGTTGTTGTTGTGGTCTTCAGTCCTGAGACTGGTTTGATGCAGCTCTCCATGCTACTCTATCCTGATCAAGCTTCTTCATCTCCCAGTACCTACTGCAGCCTACATCCTTCTGAATCTGCTTAGTGTATTCATCTCTTGGTCTCCCTCTTCGATTTTTACCCCCCCCCCCCCACGCTGCCCTCCAATACTAAACTGATGATCCCTCGGTGTCTCAGAACATGTCCTACAACCGATCCCTTCTTCTAGTCAAGTTGTGCCACAAGCTCCTCTTCTCCCTAGTTCTATTCAATACCTCCTCATTAGTTATGTGATCTACCCATCTAATCTTCAGCATTCTTCTGTAGCAACACATTTCGAAAGCTTCTATTCTCTTCTTGTCTAAACTATTTATCGTCCACGTTTCACTTCCATACACGGCTACACTCGATACAAATACTTTCAGAAACGACTTCCTGACATTTAAATCTATACTCGATGTTAACAAATTTTTCTTCTTCAGAAACGCTTTCGTTGCCATTGCCAGTCTACATTTTATATCCTCTCTACTTCGACCATCATTACAATTTCGAACAACTTAAATTGGAAAGAACAAGTGGTTCAAATGGCTCTGCGCACTATGGGACTTAACATATGACGTCATCAGTC
This sequence comes from Schistocerca nitens, assembly GCF_023898315.1. Lineage (NCBI taxonomy): Eukaryota > Metazoa > Arthropoda > Insecta > Orthoptera > Acrididae > Schistocerca > Schistocerca nitens. The sequence goes on along the minus strand of NC_064615.1, from coordinate 243,146,885 downwards.
CCCTTGAACTCAGAACTGCTTAAACCTAACTAACCTAAGGACATCACACACATACATGCGCGAGGCAGGATTCGAACTTGAGACTGTAGCAGTCGCGCGGTTGCGGACTGAAGCGCCTATAACCGCTCGACCACCGGGGCCGGCTTGGAAAGAACATATAGAAAATGTTGTAGGGAAGGCTGATCAAAGACTGCGTTTTATTGGCAGGACATTTAAAAAATGTAACAGATCTACTTATGAGCCTGCCTACGCTAGGCTTGTCTGTACTCCTGTTGGAATACTGCTGGGTGGAAGGGGATCCTTACCACATAGGATTGACGGTATACATCGAAAAAGTTCAAAGCAGGGCAGCACGTTTTCTATTATCGCGAAATGTGGGAGAGAGTGTCACTGAAATGATACAGGATTTGGGATGGACATCATTAAACAAAGATGTTTTTTGTTTGCGGAAAAACCTTCTCACGAGATTATAATTACCGATTTTCTGCTCCGAATGCAAAAATATTTTTTTTACGCCGATCTACATAGAGAGAAACAATGATAAAATAAGTGAAATCAGAGCTCATACTGAAGGATATAGATCTTTCCGCGAGCTGTACGAGATTGGAATAATAGAGAATTGTTTACTTTGTTCGATGAATCCTCTGCCAGGCACTTAAATTGGAATTTTGTGGTAAGTTCCTATGGAACCAAACTGTTGAGGTTATCGGTCCCTAGGCTTACACACTACTTAATCTAACTTAAACTAACTTACGCCAAGGACAACACACATCCATGCCCGAGGGAGGACTCGAACCTCCGACGGACGGAGTCACGCGAACCGTGGCAAGACGCCCGAGACCGTGCGGCTACCCCGCGCCGCCCAGGCACTTAAATCTGATCTGCAGTGTATCCAAGTAGATGTAGATGTAAACTGATGGACAGTGATGGACGTATTTTCTTGCCTGAAATGTACCCATAGAAAATGGATCTGACCGAAGGATAACGCGATATGACCTTTTCAATAACTATAGGAGACGGCAAGCCCACGAAAAGCGTAGCAGAAAAGGGGAAGTTAGTCGTAAGTAACGGTTGTACATTGAACACGTGCGTATGACAGTTGAGCACTTACAGCCCAACCACCAAGAGTTAAAAATCGCAATTCGTAGGTGCAGTTTGTGCAAAGAACATATATGTGTATCCTCTGTTACAGGCGGTGTACAAAAAATTTGACAGCACCACAAACACAGCACATTTCCATGCCTAAGGAGAACACGAATCGAAACTTCTGTTTGCTGCAGAATCCTTGAAACTGTTCTCAGTTAGAATATGTTAAACTTTCTTGAGACTGAGAACGTTATGTCCACGAATCAGCATGGTTTTAGAACGCGTCACTCGTCCGAAACTCGACTTGCCTTTTTCTCACATGAAATTCTCCGAACTATGGGTGAAGGGCAACAGCCAGATTCCATATTTCTAGATTTCCGGAAAACATGTGACACCGTGCCCCATTGCTGGCTGTTAACGAAGGTATGAGCGTATGAGTAAGACAACAGATGACATTAAAAAAAAAAGCCTTCTTGTCGGCTCGGATTGGATGAATACAGGTCTTGTATGGTTTTCAAGGGAATTTTATACCATTCCTCCTGCAAAATACTGATAAGTTCAGGTAACAATGATGGAGGCGGTTAGCTATCACGCTGCCTTCTATCCAAAGTAGACCACAAACGTTCAATAATGTTGAGATCTGGTAGCTGTGGTGGCTGGGGGAGGAGCGACAGTTCACCGTCGCGCTCATGAAACGAGTCCTGGACGGTGAGAGCTGCGTGAACAGGGTCGTGTCCCTTGGAACACAGCACCACCATTGGGGAACAAACACTGCACCACTGAATGGTCCTGATCAGCCAGAATAAGTCACTTAATTCTTGGCAGTAATGCGTCCTTGCACAGTTACCACGGACTGCCCAAATTATCGCCGAACCCACGCAACTTTTCACTCTTGTGGCGTAACACTCGGCCAGCGGTTTGGAAACAGTGTGAAAGGAGACATGCGACCAAATGACGTTCTCCCATAGCTCCAGATCTCATAGCTTCGTGTAACGCCCCAAGGACAGCAAACACCTATTAACGAACTTTGTGGAAACTTAAAGTAGGGAAGTGAGTCATCTTGACAGTGACGGCAACTACTGACGATAAAATCTACAAAGGTAATAATTTGATTAACACCTATATCATTCAAATACTGAGAATAGCATACAAAAAGGGGAGATGAAAGGAAAGGATTATCATAGATTCTTTATCAAACATCTATAGAAAAAATTCAAAATCATATGAACGAAGGTTAAATCCAAGAAAGTAATTCAGTCAAAGAAGACATTTACCATGGAAGAGAGTTGTAGCCGCATCGAAAAGGAAATTCAATGCGACTACAGTGCAACTTGGATATGGAAATGTTCTGTTAGTTAGTTGCTCTTGAGTCGCTCTAGAGTACTTTTGCGATGGTTGTCTGGGTGCAAACGCTATTAGATTGTTTCAGTTTGGAAGTTTGATAATTCGTGATATAGAGATTGAAGTATTGCTCAGTCATTCGACAGAAGAAAGTTCATCTTTACCGTTCTCAACGCGACCGTATAGTAAGACGAATGTTAGACTTCAGTTGAGCGATATTTGTTTATCGGACTTAGCCTTCGTACTGATGAACAGTTACAAACCTTGAGAGCAATGGATCAATGACAGAAAAACAATTCATAGTCTTGAGTAGGACACAGTAAAACGAAGACACAAGTACGCCAGTTAGTTAAAAGTTGTCCTCAGTGTCACGATTACTGAACTGAACAGAAGTTAATCTTGAACGACACATCGGTGTGTGTGACAAACAATTAATTACAGAAAGAACAATAAAATACGATTCAAAAGGTAAGTCTTACATGTCGCCTAACTCATTAAATGGACAATACAATGTGTATTGTCAGACGTCGTGGTCTCCTGACCTTCATTGCTTACATATTCTGCCCTCAAAATCATATTCCACACATCAAGACGCTTCATTCGAACCCAAACTCGATAAGATAAAGTCAATGTTGTATGAAGTCATGTAAACGATATGCAAATAACTAGTAAATTGCATGTGCGCACCGAGATTGAAATACTCGAGGCTGGCGAACACACACACAATCAAGACACGACAGTCGCAGGGGCTCTTAGTTCGGGAGAGGCAAACCACACGCCAGGGAGGCGGTCCCTTCAGAGTACGAGTCAACCTATCTATGTCAGCCGGCGACCGCCCTTAGAGCAGACAGCGTTTGCCCGAGTGAAAGGGAGAATGACCCCGTGTTCGGCTTAAAAGTAAATTCCGCTACATTGTGTGGGAGCGCCCAGCCTACGCAATCTTTACAAACATAGCACGCAGTTTCAGAGGTTTTCACAGGGAGACAGCAAATGTCAAATGTCGATGCTACAGATTTCCAGATTGGTCGCCTTAAACGAAACATTCTCCCGTTTTAGAAGACCAATGCTAATTGGCAGACGATATTCCTGACGCCTTGAGCAGAAGGAGCAATGGAAGAGACTGAAAGATATACCCCTTCACGTCTGGCGTGGAGAGGGGCCATTCCATTGTCGCTCTTGGAGGGAGAACACGTAACGAGAGCGTGTGCACTTGTACGTGTACTCAAAGAGTGAGGAACAAGTCTCTCCTCAGTACTTCACTGCGAGAGCACCTCTGTCCAGAGCAAATCGGAGTGCGACTCTATATTGGGTCCTTGCAATTAAGCATTGTTCACTGTGTTGGCCGCCACACTTATTGTGTGGTGTGAACGGATAGAGTTATAGTTAAACGCCTGCGAGCGAATTTTTGAGTGGTATCGCGGTGGACTGGATATCTGACCGGTGTACCATGGCAATAGTTAGACTAGGGGCGAATAGGAGTCCTTGACTTCATCAAGACATAGGGAGAGTTTGATTGGCGAAGGTCAATCCAGATAGAACGAGAGTTATCTTATTTGTCAGCAGCGAGTGGCGCAGACAGCAGTCATCGCAGCTTACGGTATTGTGCGCTACAGCTCTTGCGAGCCCCATATATCCTCCACAACAGTACACTTCACTGCATTTCACAAGCGACAGCCTCGACCGTACCTAGCAACATTCTAACGGATAATTATTGAAGTTGAGTAGGCGCGGCTCTCAGCCATCCTGACAAGTCAATAACAATCTTAAACTTTGTATAGAAATTTCATTAGCGAATCCTATCCTTTAGAGGAGACTTCACATTCCGAAAAGAACCCGGAAATAACGTGTTCACTTCATAACTAAAAGTGCCATTGTGACTTCTCAGAATTTTTGCAAAATAAATAATAATTTTCGTTAGTTTCATGTTTTTCTTACACCAACTAGCACTACTCCAGTACCCAAGTATCCCACTAGTTACGTAAGAAATTTTGTGAATTTTTGTGTCATTTCCTTACAGTGGACGACTCCAGAAGATATTTATTGCTGAAAGTTTTTCATGCACGTCTCTCTAGAACGTTACGAGCGTCTGTCTGACTTCTGTAGTAGTGTGGGGGTGGAAATTGCATCTAGCAGGAGCCACAGGGAAAGGGTACATCTCAGATTAATCCGTTGCGCAGAATGACAGAATGGCACCCACACGCTCACAGTATTAATGCAAGTTGATTGACTCATTAAACATTTTAAGTGACTAACTGAGTACATGAATAATGGACAGTGAAGAGTGATTAGTTTAAACCAGTATTACGGTATATTAAAAAGCAACATTCACTTCAAGATAAGTTATCTCTGGAGTTACATGGGACCGTTGTTAATAACTGGACGTAGCAACGGAACAGTAGACAGCAAAATTTCATCCTCGAAATGTATGATGTGAAAAACTACCTTACTGATGAAATAAAGAATCAAGATTTTATTTCATCACGGAACTAAGCGGGCATAAAATAAAAATCAACGATTGCAGTTTATCCATTCGCACAAGCTGAGAAGGCTGTTGCGGACAGTTTTAACAGAATATTTCTAAGCCACTCGGGGAGTTGTGTTCTTACGAGAGTTACAGGTACTGTTCCACGTCATACCGAAGGGGACAAACATCTACGAGTCGCGTCTCCTCCCAGCGGGTGAAGAAGGAGGGAAGAGATGTCACATTCGGCAGCACGTTTTCCTATTATGCGTATTTTGCGATGCGGAGTTCCGGCTCGCCCTGTAGGTCTCAGCTTATGGAGCTCCTTTTGTTTTGTTTAAGTGTTGACGTGAGTGTGACATTGAGTTCCACAGTGACTTTTACAGCCACCATCCTCTTACTTTTCGTTACAATCCAGTGATAGTCAGCACAATGAGAAACTCAGACAGGAGAGTACTGCAAATGTTAGAATAAGGAAAGATTCTTATAAAAGTATAATTAAAAATAATGTAAGTATATTTCATCAAAATATTGGGAGTTTTAAGAATAAAATAGAACAGCTTCTGGTTTGTTTACAAGATTTATAAGCTGAGGATGAAATAGATATACTATGCCTGTCTGAGCATCACATTGTTACTTATATGAATAAGGTAAATGTATGTGGATATAAGCTCTCTGCACATGTAATTGGAGAAAATATGGAGAAAGGTGGAGTTGCCATATATGTCAAAAGTTATCATTGTGCAAAAAGTATAGAAACAAAAAAGTTTTGTGTAGAGAAACATATAGAAGCATGTGCTTGTGATCTTAAATTACATAAAGGCACATTTATAATTGTAACTGTATATAGGTCCCCATCGGGAAATTTTCATCTATTTCTGAAAAATTTGGACTCCTTGTTGTGCTATCTGTCAGACAGGGGGAAGCAAATTATTATTTGTGGGGACTTCATTGTAGATTCTCTGAAAGAGGGTAATAGTAAAAACGACCTTGAAGTATTACTCGGTTCTTTCAATTTGACACCCGTTATTGATTTTCCTACTCGGGTGGTAAAGGATAGCAGCTCACTGATAGATAACTTCTTTATTGACCAAGGTAAGTTTAACCAGATAAATGCTCAGCCTGTTGAGAATGGTCTTTCTGATCATGGTGCACAGCTAGTTACAATATATGACATAGCTCCATTCAGCAGTACTAAACAGTCCTCCAAAGTAGTACGTTCTGTCAACGATTTAACAATTGCAAATTTCAGGGAAAGCCACAGCAGTTAGACTGGGATGAGGTGTACCGTGAACCTGATGCCAGTTTAAAATATAATTTATTTCATGACACTTTTGTAAATGCATTTGAAAACTGCTTCCTCAAGAAAATAGTTAAATATACTTGTAAGAAACCATGTAACAAACCATGACTTACTAAGGGTATCAAAATATCTTGTATTCGGAAAAGGGAAATGTATCTGACAGCAAGAAAGAGTAGTGACCCAGAAACTATCAAACATTATAAAAACTACTGTGCTATATTAAGAAAAGTTATTAAAAAATCCAGAAGTATGTGTATCATGTCTGAAATCAGCTACTCTGATAATAAAATTAAAACAATTTGGAATATTATTAAAAGAGTAACATGTCAACCAAGAGCACAGGAAGACTGTATTACCACCAAACTGAGTGAAAACTTTATGACCAAAAGTCAGAAGTTGAAAATATTTTTAATAATCATTTTCTAAATGTTGTGGATATAGTAGGATCCAGGTGTTCATTAGAAGATGCTAGGCTGTTAATGGAAGAGGCCATACCTATGCAATTTGATACAATTGAAATCTCACCCACTTCTCCCTCTGAAATTAGGAAAATAATAAACTTGCTTAAAAGCAAAAACTCAAATGGAATTGATGGCATTTCCAGCAAAATACTAAAAGCTAGTTCTCAACAGTTAAGTAAGATTCTCAGCCACCTGTGTAATAGCTCTCTCGAACAGGACATTTTCCCTGATAGACTGAAATATGCTATTATTATACCTTTGCATAAAGAAGGGGATAGATCTGATATCAACAATTGCCATCCAATCTCTCTTCTAACAGCTTTATCCAAAATTTTTGAGAAAGTAATGTATTCAAGAGCAGCTTCACATATCTGTAAAAATGAAGTACTAACAAAATGTCAGTTTGGTTTCCAGAAAGGTTTTTCAACAGAAATTGCCATATATGCTTTCACCAATCAAATTTTGAATGATCTGAATAGCCGAACACCACCCATTGGGATTTTTTGTGATCTCTCAAAGGCTTTTGATTGTGTAAATCATGAAATTCTGCTATACAAGCTCAAGTATTATGGCATGAGTGGGACAGTGCGCAAATGGTTTAATTCGTACCTAACAGGAAGAGTGCAGAAAGTTGAAATAAGCAGTTCTCATAATATGCAAAGATCAGCACATTCCTCAAACTGGGGAACTATCAAGAATGGGGTTACACAAGGGTCGGTCTTGGGTCCTTAGTTGTTCTTAATATATATTAATGACTTGCCATTCTATATTCATGAAGAGGCAAAGTTAGTTCTCTTTGCTGATGATACAAGTATAGTAATCACACCTGACAAACAAGAATTAACTGATGAAATTGTCAATAATGTCTTTCAGAAAATTACTAAGTGGTTCCTTGTAAACGGACTCTCACTGAATTTTGATAAGACACAGTACATACAGTTCCGTACAGTAAATGGTATGACGCCATTAATAAATATAGACCTTAATCAGAATCATATAGCTAAGGTAGAATATTCAAAATTTTTGGGTGTCCATTGATGAGAGATTAAATTGGAAGAAACACATTGATGATCTGCTGAAACGTTTGAGCTCAGCTACTTATGCAATAAGGGTCATTGCAAATTTTGGTGTTAAACATCTTAGTAAATTAGCTTACTACGCCTATTTTCACTCATTGCTTGCATATGGCATCATATTTTGGGGTAATTCATCACTGAGGAATAGATTACTTATTGCACAAAAGCGTGTAATCAGAATAATAGCTGGAGTCCACCCAAGATCATCCTGCATACATTTATTTAAGGATCTAGGGATATTCACAGTAGCTTCTCAGTATATATACTCTCTTATGAAATTTGTTATTAACAACCAAACCCAATTCAAAAGTAATAGCAGTGTGCATAACTACAATAATAGGAGAAAGGATGATCTTCACTATTCAAGTTTAAATCTAACTTTGGCACAGAAAGGGTTGAATTATACTGCCACTGAAGTCTTTGGTCACTTACCAAATAGTATCAAGAGTCTGGCAGATAACCAACAAGTATTTAAGAAGAAATTAAAAGAATTTCTGAATGACAACTCCTTCTACTCCATAGAGGAATTTTTAGATATAAATTAAGAATAAAAGGAAAAAAGCAAACAAAAAAATTATTTAAAAAATAAAAAAAAAACAAAAAATTAAAAAGTCGTTATATTAACTTAATTATGTTGTTAAATTAACTTAATTATGTCACGTATTGGAAAATTTGACTCGTTCCACATCATTACGAAATATCGTATTCATGACCCATGGAACTATTATTAATCTACTCTAATCTAATCTACTATCACTGAACACATACGTTCGTCCGCGCTGTGACTTAGTAGGAGATGTTTTTCCCCTTTCCCCGTATGTGGTATAAATCTTCGGTACGATGCCTCTTGAAGCACCGAACACTTCGACTAACTTCGTTACGAAAGTAGCCACCATGCAAGCACCAACAATTTCACTTAGTTGCTCCGTAATACACTGACATGTAGAAAGAATGTTGTTTTCACTACGACTGATATTTACCATGTACTGAGGACATTGAACGGTGCCATTCGTGGTCTGTTTTATTTAATTTATATGTTTATTTAGTATTAATTTATTGGGTCATCAGTCTTCTGGCTGGTTTGATGCAGCCCGCCACGTATTTCTCTCCTGTGCCAACCTCCTCATCTCAGAGTAGCACTTGCAACCTACGGCCTCAATTACTTATTGGATGTATGCCAATCTCAGTCTTCCTCTACAGTTTCCACCCTTTACAGTTCCCTCTAGTACCCTGGTTTCTTAACAGACGTCCTATTATCCTATCCGTTCTTCTTCTAGGTGCTTTCCATGCATCCTTTTTCTCTCTGATTCTGTGCAGAACCTCCCCATTCCTTGCCTTATCAGTCCGCATAGTTTTCAACGTTCTTCTCTAAATATTTAAAATATTTATTTGGCACCACAAACGGTCCTCAGGTCACAGTCACTAAAACAATGAAATTTTTGATAGGCGACATAACTAGTTTCGAGGCACTGAGTCGTCATTTTCAAATGTAACCACAAACCTGGGAAACTTCTGTAAAATATTGCGAAAAATACTCTACAACCAGTAAAGCGAAGGAAAGGCAGCAAAAACGAGTCACAAGACGTCATGGTAATTTTCAGTTGATCAGTCATTTCACACCTTGATGCAGTGTAGTTGAAAACTGTATCGGGAGGAAAGATATTACATACTCTTGCATTACGTCCTGCAGAGATGCAACGATCATTTTGGAAACAAAGGCTCACTCGTCGTAATCTTATAACGTGCAGAAATCCCAAAACTAGAACATAATACGCAATCGTACTGTATTCTGCAAATGAAATCTTACAAAGACGGTGCACTGCAGCTTGGGGCTAACACAAGACGAATCTGCAAGCATGACATCGTTCAATTGCCTGGTTGATACGTCTTTGTGGGATTTCATTAGCCGGACACAGTACAGATGTGTGCTATGTTCAAATTTTGGGCTTGCTGCACTTTATAAGATCACAAATTGTGAGCCTATGCAAAATGATGGTTACATCACTGCAGGACGTAATGCAAGAGTATATAATATCGTTCCACCCGATGCAGTTTTCATCTACACTGCATTAATATGTGAAATGACTGACCAACCAGAAATTGTCATGAGTTCTTGTGAGCCGTTTCTGCTGCCTTTGTTTCAGTTTACTGGTTTTAGTGTGTTTTCCGCAATACTTGAAAGAAGTGTCGTTGTCATTATTGACACAGTTTTCCAAGTTTGTGATTACATTTGAAAATGAAGACTCAGCATGTCGAAACTAGTTATGTTACGTTTAAAAAATTTCATTTTTTTAATGACCGTTTGTGGCGTCAAATAAACATTTTAAATTTCATTTAGTCACACTCTTCGATGAGAGTTATGTCGAATAAAAAACACTTTTCCCACAGTTCATGTTTCACTACCATACAATGCTATGCTCCAAACATACATTTTCAGAAATTCCTTCATCAAATTAATGCCTATGTTCGATACTAGTAGACCACTCTTGGCCAGGAATGTCCTTTCTGCCACTGGTAATCTGCTTTTTATGTCCACCTTGCTCGGTCTGTCATGGGTTATGTTGCTGACTAGGCAGCAGAATTCCTTAACTTCATCTACCGGGTGATTAAAAAGTCAGTATAAATCTGAAAACTTAATAAACCACGGAATAATGTAAATAGAGAGGTAAAAATTGACACACATACTTGGAATGACATGGGGTTTTATTAGAACCAAAGAAAAAAAAACAAAGTTCACAAAATGTCCGACAGATGGCGCTGGACAGCAAAATGTCAGTGACTGCGCATGACAATCGTGTATAAAGGAGCTGTAATGAGAGAGAGAATCAGATGTGCCATCAGTCGCAGCATGTTGACGTTACCTGAAAAGGCGCTTTTAGTGAAGCTGTATTATCAGAATTGGGAATGTGCTAGTTCAGCGTTACGATCCTATCGCCATAGGAAGGGGATTCGAACGGGTAAAGGTCCGTTGACAAATGCAGCTGTGGCGAGAATGATTTCGAAGTTCGAAGCCACGGGTTGTTTAGACGATAGACCCCGTAGTGGCCGACCGAGCACAAGGCGTAATGCTGCTGAGACATTTCACGAAGAAATGGAGGCCGTAGCGGGTTCGTCTATGCACGGGGAAGTCAGCGCTCGTGCAGTCGCACGTGGCACCGTCATTCCATACACTACTGTTTGGCTGGCACTAAGGCGTACCCTCCGATGCTATCCGTACAAAATCCATCGGCATCATGAACTGTTACCTGGCGATTTAGTGAAGCGGTGGGCATTTGCAGTGTGGGCGTTTCAAAAGATGGCGGAAGATAACGATTGGTTGAGTAACGTGTTGTGGACCGACGAAGCTCATTTCACGCTCCGAGGGTCTGCCAACGCCCACAACTGCAGAATTTGGGCTACCGAAAATCCTAGAACTGTCGTGGAAACTCCATTGCATGAAGAGAAAGTCGCGGTATGGGTTGGATTTACCACATCTACCGTTATCGGGCCTTTTTTCTTTGCGGAAATGCGTGATTCTGGTTTTGTAACTTCTACCGTGACGGGTGAGAAGTACGCCGATATGTTACAGAATCGCATCATCCCCAGCCTGTCTGATAAACACCTGCTGGAACGTACGATGTTTATGCAGGATGGCGCTCCACCCCATATTGCTAGACGCGTGAAAGATCTCTTGCGCGCGTCGTTTGGTGATGATCGTGTGCTCAGCTGCCACTTTCGTCGTGCTTGGCCCCCCAGGTCCCCAGTCCGTGCGATTATTGGCTTTGGTTACCTGAAGTCGCAAGTGTATCGTGATCGACCGACATCTCTAGGGATTCTGAAAGGCAACATCCGATGCCAATGCCTCACCACAACTCTGGACATGCTTTACAGTGCTGTTCACAACATTATTCCTCTACAACAGCTATTGTTAAGGAATGATGGTAGACATATTGAGCAATTCCTGTAAAGAACATCATCTTTGCTTTGTCTTACTTTGTTATGCTAATTATTCCTGTTCTGATCAGATGAAGCTCCATCTGTCGGATATTTTTTGAACTTTTGTATTTTTTTGGTTCTAATAAAACCCCATGTCATTCCAAGCATGTGTGTCGATTTGTACCTCTCTATCTACATTATTCCGTGATTTATTCAGTTTTCAAGTTTATACTGACTTTTTGATCACCCAGTACTTCGTGCCCATCAATTCTCAACTTAAGTTTCCCGATGTTCTCATTTCTGCTACTTCATATTACTTTTGTTTTTCTTCGATTTACTCTCAAACCGTATCCTCATTACACTGTTCATTTTTATTGGTCCCTTCTACCTCCGTTTCATTTATATTACGGTTATAATCACAGTTTTCGATTATGTTCTCTGATTCACTAATTTCCTGTCTATCCTAGCAATTCCCAACACACGTTACTCGCTGAGCAGTACTCCATTTCGAACGTATACGCGTTAAGTCCAAGTTTCCTTGCCCTAACTCCCAACTGGTAATACAAGCTGCCCGTAAACTCCCATTCTCAGATCCATCCGAATCCTTGTTTCGAAAACCCTTTTTACTTTGTCAAAAGAACTACAGGCCACTTTTATTCTTCTATTTATGTGGTTCCTTGTTCATCATGCCAATGCTGTCGTATAAAGAACTCTTCATCTAGTTCTATGGATTTATTGATAGTGTCAGCTATTTTCTTTGCGATAAAATGGTTATATAGGGTGGGAAAAATAAAACTATCCCTGGTAGTACTTAATACACCTAAAGATAGGCAACACAACAAACATCATCCGCTCCCGCTGCGGATGTAGTAACTTGGTTTAGCTATCTGGGACAATTTTATTTTGCCCACACTGTACATTAGTTTAGTTCTATTCTAATTGGTTCTATTCTAATTTCAGTGCTTAGCTTCGTAACTGTTGCATTGTATTCTTACATTACTTTTACAATTAGTTTCCATTAGCGGGAAACGTAGCAGTGTCGTCAGAAAAAAGAGATCGTGCACAAATTCTTTCAATGGTTTCTCAGTTTGATGATCTGAAAACTTCCTGTACGACATTTGGGAATAATTTTGGGGGATATGGAATGTCCTTCAGTGATTACTCTTCCAGTTATGAATTTCTCACCATCCTGACGAATTTTAATGAAAACTGTACCTCTGACACCTGAATTCTTCAATCTAATAAGACAATGCCTTATTTCTTGTCGGACTTCTGTATACATTTAGTTGAATTAAGATAAAAGGTATTCAATGTCTGGGTGTCCTAGACAGAAAGGTAATTCAAATTATTCTTATGTTATTACTATCTGTACAGAATATGCAAATAATTTATTGTAATATATTTAATTCTGTAGTAAGTTTTTCCTTTTGCCTGAATAAAATCGACTATTCTTTTTATTTTTACAGTGCAGTTTGGGATCGTTAGAGTGAATATTATTTTTAATCTTGTGGAAAGTAACCCACTAGGTCCATTGTTTTTCGTGTACTGTGTCTCTTTTCTTGTAATGAACAATAATTAAAGTGTTGTTACATTTTCGGTGAATTGTCATCTTTCGAAAACATGATGTTATTATTACATCATTATTCCAAAGAAATCAGTTTTCTGAGAACTGTAATTTAGTTAGTACTGTTAAGATGCTACTACCACTGTTATATAACAATGACTATGCAACTAAAAGTTACTTTTTTTCTAGCTTTTTAGAGTGTCTGTTCTGGTGCTGTACAGATCAGTCTGCTGAAAGCAGCCATTAGGTTAAAAAACGTGGAGGGTTGATTGAGTTGGGATTTCACATTTTGCGTAATCACATATATCGAAAACTAATTAAAATCTAACGTGACCGTAATCCAGCACAATAAAACTGATAAGGAAGTGTTAACTTAATAAACAGCCATGCTCCAGTCACAACAGTGGTTATTTAAAAATATTAATTCTGTAGTAATTTCAATAAGTTCATAACTAACACTCTGTTAAGAAACATTGATCTCTAATTATTCAATAGCTTTGCAAGTAACAGTCAATTAAGACAGCGTTGGGCAAGATACTATTCAGGTAACCAAACAGGTTTGTCAGCAACGCGTAATTCAGAAAACAATTACGCTTTTAGTTATGTAAAATAGCTTGGCGCATAATAATTAAGAAAGGAGCCAAAATATCCTATAGTTATTCCAGAAACGCCTAGCTGAGAAACAGTTACGCTTTAGTTTTTTTAAATAGGCTGGCAAATAACACTTAATTGGGAAAGGTTAACCTAAATCAGCGAATATTAAAAGTACAAGTATGAGCAACAAGAAAAAGCATTCATCATATAGTTCCCTTCAGTAGGACAATTAAGAAAACATAAGGAATGTAATTGTTTCGTGACGTTAAGGTTATCATAAGAACCTATCTTACCAACATGTCCAACTAAGATAAGCAAACACTATTCTAACAGATACAGTACATTTATTTTACTGTAAGGACATAAATAAAGTTAGCTTCCCCTGTTCAGTGTGTGCTCCACTGGTGTAGCCCTCGTTCCCACATGTGGCAGGCATTAAGCACATCGATTCATTCAAGTGATGTGTGTACAAAAGAATCAAACCTGTAACAAACTCCAATTAATAACCGGCAGTCACTTTTCTTACTATCATGACCGTTCAGTACTTCGCCTGTTCACTGCAAATGTGCCACAGTGAATATACCAGCGCACATCCGAGTAAATGAGTGTCAATTATGTGAGCCGAACGCATGTACAGACGTCAGACTCAATAGAAACACTCAGTGTGCTTCAAACACAAGAACACAGAGTGCCAGGGGACCGAATAAAGCTAGTTGTCATCCACAACAGAACCCAGCAAATATAACAGTACATGTTAACACGTATAGCTTGAGCAGCTCGGGTTGATTAACGCTCCACTTATGAGGATTCTTCTGTACCACAGACCCACCAAAGTATTGGCATGGATATATAGATTGCCAACGATCAAATTTAATACAACTCGACAGACAAGTTGTTGGCAGAACAGTCAGCTGCCCAATCATGGGGCCCACTCGTCCTCGCTCCGTACTCTCCCTACTTCCACTTCACTGCCTCACAGCAGAATAGTCTGTGTGCTGACGATTTGGTTAACGCCAGGTGGCGGAAGTCCTGCCAACTTTGGCAACTAGTTAGAAGAATGTCAACAATAGCATAGCACGTCACTCTTCCCTCCACCCTCTGGCGTCATGGGCGGTGGAAATACTGCCAACTTCGGCCACTAGCAACTATTTGGAACAGTGCCAACAATATCCCACTCTTCCCATCACCAAATAGTTCAAATGGCTCTGAGCACTATGGGACTTAACATCTGAGGTCATCAGTCCCCTAGAACTTAGAACTACTTAAACCTAACTAACATAAGGACATCACACACATCCATGCCCGAGGCAGGATTCGAACCTGCGACCGCAGCGGTCGCGAGGTTCCGGACTGAAGCGCCTAGAACCGCACGGTCACAGCGGCCGGTTTCCCATCACCCTCTCGTGTCGCAGCAGGTGGCAGCACTGCCAACTTCAGCAACAAGCTGGAACAGTCCCACAGTCCCAACAGTATCACACCTCCCCATTCTTCTTCCCGCTCTCTGGCATCACGGAAGGTGAAAGTACTGCCCTAGTTGGGACAGTGGCAACAACAGCACACCACCCCACTCCTCCATACATTCTCTGGCATCACGGGCCAAATGCACCATATATAAATTGACAGTAGATTCTAAAATTGGCGGGAAATTAAAAAATCCAAGAACTTTGGCAACGAGTTGGAACGGTGGCAACAACAGCACACCACCCCACTCCTCCATACATTCTCTGGCATCACGGGCCAAATGCACCGTATATAAATTGACAGTAGATTCTAAAATTGGCGAGAAATTAAAAAATCCAAGATGGGCGATTGTCCTATTGGCGAGAAATTCAAAATTCCAATATGGTCACTTCTGCTACCAAGGGAAATTACCCATCGCACACCCTCAGATTTCTTGGTAAAATGACCCAGTGGATGGCCCATTAAAAACTGAACACAGATCAAGCATGAAAACAGGAAGAGAGCGTACTGAACTATGAAAGAAAGAAAAATAGAAACAGTGAACGATCGAAGTTTAACAGCTACAATATTGAGTGAAATTCGACAGCAGTTGCGTCATGACTAACCCTTTCATGGATAAAATTTATTTTTTATAGATTTTTAAAATATTAAGGTGATAATGGTTTCTTTTCAATCCCATTAGTATGCTTTCACCGCCAAAATATTTTTTAGTTCTCCATTTTTCACAATAAGATGTGAGACACATATGCCCCATGAACCAACATTTTCTGCTGACAGATTTTGTAATTTTCTTTTTTAGACATAAACAGGCTTTTGCAGGGAATAAAATAACTACAAATTATACATAGCCAGATAAACAAAAAAATAATAGTCGATGCCACTATTTTATAGCTCATCTGCCTGTCACATATCTTTTATGTAGTTGACCAAATCAGTCAACTCCACCCATTGTGTTGTTGTAATGACTTACTACTTCAGGACAAGATACAGCTACCTTAGAGCCCTCTTTCAGTTTCGTTCCAATAAATTTGAGATCTTTTGGATTGTTGTATGTAGAAAGAAGGTAAACAGTTTTGTTGTCCTGCCAGTTCACAGCAGCCGCACCACAGTTTACAGCAAACTGAAACTCTCCATGTTTGAGATCACTTTTTTTTGTTTACTAACATTCCTGGTAGCCTTCTCCTGTTTCCTCTTCCAGTTACACAACTGTAGAGGCCATGGTTTCTCAGTCCTTTCATCAACATGTAGATTGTAAAGAAATGATTGAGAACGATGATTCTGCTTGTGTAAAAAAATGGTTGACACAGTTCCAGAACTACTCACACATCTGGTAATTATTGAAGTCTTGTTTTGGGGTGCTGGATTTACCTGTGTACACTTCAAAATTTGAAATAAAACGGCTTTAAGAGTCTGCAAGACACTAAATTTTGTAGCCTCTTTTTATTGGCTTCATGGGCGTATACTGTTAGAGAGATATGCGTCCCTTGAATGCCTCCATCGATTCATCTACTGCTAATGTAGAAGATGGCTCCTACACTGCCAAATAGTTTTTGCTTAGTGCTGCAATAATGGGTCTAATTTTATAAAGGTTGTCATAAGTTGGATCTGTTTTTGGAGAAAGAATAACGCTGTTGTCATTACAGTGCAGGTTCTGTAAGATTTTCTTGTATCTTGACAGTGTCAAGACGTTTGGAACTGAACTCACTTTCAACACAGGATCTGAACCCCAGTAATTGTCAGCTGCTGATAGTTGATGGATACCGGTACCCATTACTATGAGTATTCCTATGAATACCCTCAATCCAGGAACAGATATTTATTTCCATTTGACATTGTTCTTCTGAGCAAAATATAAATTTGTTTGCAAACAGATGTGCTCCATAACGGTTCTGCAAAAAAGTTTCTCAAAAGAAACACAGTCACTATCTGTTACACTGAAATCTACTATCGATTTTGGCTCCTTACACAGAATCACACTGTTTTCAAGACATGTAGTATCATCACAATAGTCACTGTCAGAATCACTTACATCTTGATCTCCTACCTCTTTAGTGTTTGTAACAGATGCATTATGTCCAGCCTTTTCATCATAGTTCTCGTCAGCGAAAACATCAGGAAAGACGTTTTCAATTCTACTGTCAATGTTATTAGTTATTTGTGAAACGTCTGAACTACCACCTGCTGTTGGATTTTCTGACACCTCATGTGGCATAGAACATCTAGATGACTCTGCAGCGGAAGTATTGTCCTCTTCAACATAATCAGCTTCAGCTTCCGAAACCTGAGGATCATCTGACGCCTAGAAATGATAATCGAGGGTCTCATTGTCTTGTAGTACCTGCAAAATGGTAATGATAATTCATCAAAAGCAAAACTTAACTGCATTATTTTCAATGCAAATTAATGAAAAGGAATAAAACGTCTCACCAACTTTATGTCGAGTATAAAACAATACAGTTGCTGAGACGTACACTCATCAGTGTATTTGTACTAAAAATTATTACGTTAATAATAAGACGAATTACTTACTTCAGACAACTCTGGAAAGTGAGAATTTATGAAAACTGTCGTATGTCGCAAATCAGTGGCGTTGCAGCGGCCATATGTACGCACCAATCAACAAAATTAGTCACAGCCTTCTCTATTGCCGATTTTTTCTGAGGTTCAGTACAGTCGTCCCTAGATGGCAGCACCGTGCAGAGCTGGATATCATACATCCGACACTCGAATTGGCGCTCAAATTTAGTGGTACATATATAATCCAACAACCACGAAAGGGGACCTGTGGAAAATCTCCCATATCCTGATGTTCCTTAAACCTGGCAAACCGCCGTCCGCCGTCTCCTCCTACCGTCCCATCAGCCTTACCTCGGTCTTCAGCAAGGTCCTGGAATCCATCCTCACCCGACGCATCCACCAGCATCTCCGCCAGCACAGCCTCCTTCCTGTTACCCAGTGTGGCTTTCGGCCGTCCTTCTCTTCCGACGACCTTCTCCTTCACCTCACTCATCTCCTTTCCGACCAGCTTAATTCCCGTCGCTCCACAATCTTCCTCTCCCTGGACCTCGAACGGGCTTATGACCGCATATGGCATTCTGGTGTACTCTTCAAGCTCCAAACCTTCACCCTTCCCATTAACTACGTCCGTCTGATTGGCTCCTTTCTCTCCCACCGTCCTTCCTACGTCACCATCCATAACACTGACTCCTACACCTTTTTCCCCTTCGCCGATGTGCCCCAAGGCTCTGTCCTCTCCCCCCTTCTGTACCTTTTGTATACGGCGGACATGCCGCCGCCGTCAGCCCCCGTCCACCTTCTCCAGTTTGCCGATGACACCACCTTCCATGCCCTTGCCCCCACCCTGCAGCACTCCCAACACCTTCTCCAATCCCATCTTGAGTGGTTCACCGCTTGGTGCAACCAGTGGTTGCTCAAGGTCAATCCCTCCAAAACCCAGGCGATCACTGTAGGCAAAACCACCCCTTCCTTCCGCCTCCTTGATTTCTATCTCACCATCTATGGCCATCCTATCGCCCACACTCCCACCCTTAAGTACCTTGGCATCACCCTTGACCGTCGCCTCTCCTGGACTCCCCATCTCCGGACAATCCAAGCCAAGGCACGCTCCCGACTCCGTCTCCTCAAGCTCCTTTCCGGCCGTATGTGGGGTCTGGACCCCTCCACCAACCTCCACACCTATAAATCCCTCATTCGCCCTATCCTTTGTTATGCCCATCCGGCCTGGATCTCCGCCCCCCCCCCTACCTTTTATAAATCCCTCCAAATCCTTGAATGCCATGCTCTCCGCCTCGCCTATCGCATCCGTCTCTCCTCCCCCACGCGGATCCTGTACGATCTCATTCCCTTCCCCCACCTCCTCCTTTTCCTTGAAAGGACACGGATCCTGTACACCTCCCACAAACTCGATCCTCCTCATCCACTTGTCTCACCCATCCTCTCCCACCCCCGCCCCTGCCGCGCCTGTATTCCCATGTCCCACCCAGTCTCCATCTCTCCACCCTCCTTACCCTCTCCCAAGGTGGCTTCCGCCAGCTCCCCGTCCCTGATGATGTCCTCCTCCCCTCCATCTACCCCTCCTATCAACTTTGATCCTCCCCCCCTTCCTGTGTCCTTTCCTTTAGGCACCCTCCCTCCCTTCTCTTTCCTTTTCCCCGTACCCTCCCTCCACCCCTCTTCCCACGGGCTTCCCCTCCCCCTTCCTCCTATCTCCCCTGCCCATGGCATCTGCTCTCCCCTCTCCCTCTCCCACCCCCCTTCCTCTCTTGGCAGGTCCCCGGACTCGTACACGGATAGAGAACATTTGCGCGCCGGAGATCAATGCCTCGTGTTCTGTGTGTGCCGTCGTTTTGTGCTTAAGTGGTTCAGTGTTATTCGTTTTGTGCACCTACGTTCACGTGTGACAATTTTCGTCTCTGTCTGTGTCCAAGTGTCTGAACAATTTTTTCTTGGACTCTACGCCCGTGAACGGCACCTTGTATTTTAAAAAAGTGTTTGTCTCCGTTTATATGTCCACCATCTTTTTTCTCTAATTGTCTTCATTTGTATCTTTGTGTTTCTCTGCGGCCAAAGAGCGGCGTAGTATGCTGCTGCAGGCCTGCCTGTAAACAGGTTTCAAAATAACAATAAAGAAAAAAAAAACACGAAAGGGCCAGTCGGCTTTCGGCCGTGGTCGCGTGCGAATTGACTCCATGAGCCGAACAGTGCAGTGCAGTTGTTTGCCTCCGAGTCGCGGTATTTCGTGTTGTGTAGCGCCCGTTACTATAGTGCGTTTAAAATTAGTTGCGACTTTTGACACTTCAGTGCAAACCGAGCGGAGGAAAGCGTAGTTGCCAGCGTGTGCTGAACGTGTCAGCAGGCGACGATAACGCCGGGCCCGGCCGGCGCGAGACCTGTCAGCCGCCCAAGGTCGCCGATCTGCAGTCTTTCTCAAACGATGTTAGAGAAAGTACACTGTAATAAACTCTGAGTCTCGCATACCTTACAGCTTCATTCGTCGGCTTCATGATGAATTACCTATTATTTCGTTAATGGTCATAGTTTTGTGATATTTCGATATTAGCTAAACTACTGCGTGAAGTACTTAAAGTTTGTAATGAAAAATAGGGATCGCTACGAATTTGCGTTTGGTGTGTGTTAGGTCATATATTACTGCATATAAAATTTAGATAACAAATTAAATTATTCATTAACCCTCCAAAACTATCGCTATCTATATCCAGTGTCCGGAAAATGGAATGTCTCTGTCACGAACCCACACGCCAGTGAAAAACCCAGAATGAAACATTCATAAATCCCTTTATCTCATAAACGGTCTGAGATATCGAACAAGATTTTGCCAAAGATAGCACGCAAAGGGCAGAATATTTTTCCGTGTGTTTATTATGCGAAACTTCCATATCTACTGCGGTATTCAAGCAACTACAGATGTTTTTAGATGAAATAATATAATTTTCAAGGACCATCAGTAGCCTGTGAAACGAGAATTGCTGTGGGTTTTGCAACAACGTAAATGAAGAAGTTGCACATTTATTTTTATACCGAGAATGGGCTTTCTCATAACTAATCATATGTCTCGCCCTCAGTTGCTAGTTGAATAATACGCTGTTTTAGGATTTTGTCACCATTTCAACTGCAGTAGAATCTTCGTGAGATGTACATCGGTAATCTCTGCGGTTTTCAGGCGAAAGAAGCCGTTATTAATACATCAACAAGAGAAGTAACTTATTACTCGACACAGTCCTTCATGAATCTATGTTCTCTTAAACACATTCTTGGTATGGCTGACAACATGAGACCAGTCCTGTGGCGTAAAATATGCAATGACTTTTTTGTCAGCATTTCAACCTCAATGAGCATAAATTTCTTGATTTTGCTGCATTACTTTTCACCTAGGCCAATATATTCTCAGTCGGATTTAAATGGACATGATACGGAGGAAGCGTGATTAAACTATGCCCTTTAGCGTTAGCCCCTTCGTCGACCTGGTAGCGTGGAGTTTTTGTCTTGTACAGTACTACAAGTTCTATTAACTTCGCCTTGCACAAGCTAGGTTCAACTTTATCCAATCTAACATTTCTACAGCCGATGACCGTGTTCTTGGACAACCAATTTTATTGCGAATCTCGTGTTCAGACGTCCTGCGCACTTATTATTAATGCAGTGCCAACACGAAACACTCGTTCACAATACCTGACGAATGTAGAACATTCGAAGAAAATATGACTTTATTACGAGAACCTAATGAACGTAGGTGTCTCTACAGCGCGACACCACTTGGTACTATTTATCCATGGCGTGGAAACAGGGGCGATGTACCAAGCGAACTGCCGGTGGCGTGGTAGGGAAAGTCGAATCGCCATTGGTGTTACCTGGGCAACGGCGTCGTGTCCCCACCGTTGAGCCAACGTCAAAAGTCACAACCAATTTTAAACGCACTGTCCTGCACCTCAGCGCGCACTGTTACCTCCGAGGGACACTTAAAGTAACATTCCAAGCCGAACATGCACTACCACGCACTTATGAAACTGAACAATTCGTTCACGAAGAGCTACGTCTGGACCCCGAGGAAGTGATAGGTATTCACTTCTCTATCACTGGCGGTATCGTCTGTATTAAAATGACGATGGAGGAAGCATGTGCTGAGGTAATTCGACAACAAGCACATGGACTCAAGTTTAAGCATTCTGACGGGCATATTGAAGAGGTAACGGTAGATTTCGGTCTTCGAATAATTCGGGTCTTTGAGCTTCATTTCGAAGTGTCACAAGACGTGGCAGTCGAAACTTTCCGACCCTATGACAATGTTGTGGGCCACATCGCGGAAAAATGGCAGACGTTCACGACACACCACATGTTGAATGGTGTCCACCAAATCAAGATCGAACTCTTCAAACATGTACCAGCCTATCTGCTGATAGGTGGCGCGCAAGCCACAGACATGTGCCGGTTGTGGAAAAGAGGGCCATGTTCGATCAGACTGTCTCCGCCGACGTTTCCTCCAGGTCCCGACGACCAGTGACTCAGCTCCCAAAGCGATGGTCACTTCTTTACCAGACAGCTATGCCACAGCCGAACTCAGCCCTGATGCATCACTTCAGGAAGTGCCTATTCTCCCTCCGGCAGTCCCCACTGGAAATCATCCACGGCCTCACCGGCGTCATCTCCTCCGACAGCTATGAGACCACCAACTCTCCAGAGATCGATGACCAGCCCACCCACTGTGATGGACGTACATTTGATTACGGTGTCTACCTCTGCTTTTCTTCAGAAGGGCGCGACCTCAGACACTGAATGTCCACATTCTGACACAGAAAAACACCTCCGAAAGCAGCGGTCGCCCCGAAAATGGAAGAAAAGAAGTCAAACGCCATCCGATGACACACTTTTTCATGTGTCATCAGAGGCAGTGGAGTGGATAGAAGTGTGATCTACCTTCGAGCACCCTGACGATAGGAGTGGCCGCTCCCGATGTCCCATCTGAGGAACGATCCCACCTAACAACGATGGATACCATGGAGGGAGATTCCCTGGATCTCACAATAGTAGCATCACCACATCTCACCCTCAATGGGTGCGACAGTCACTTGCCACCTGTTCCAGTCTCCTGGGCTGATGATGTCGACGATGGAGCAGATCGAGATGGTTGCTCTCCCATCAGGCATGTGCCCCTTGGAGGTGCCTCACCCAACTTCCACCCAATGATTGCGTCTTCATTGACTGCACCGCATGTTACGCGTCAGCCAGACATCTCTGTCAGAACATCTGTGCCAATGGTGGAACCATGGCCACAACACTATGGCATCGCGACGATGATATGGCCACCATTTGGGCTTCACACAAACTGGCAATGATTCAAGAGACCATTTATGCTGCTGATGTCGACATTGTCCTCCTCCAGAAAGTGATCATCGCTGATTTCTATGCGCCAACTGGCTACACAGCACCTGTCTCCCATGTTTCTGACAATGGTAGTGGAGTCGCCATCCTCTTCTGCTCTGGACTCCCTGCTGAAGATGTAGTGTACCTTCCTAATGCTAGAGGCATGGCTCTCACACTGCTCACCATCTGCATCCTCAATGTATATCCTCCGTCCGGCTTCAGTCACCATTGTGACCGACACACCTGCTTTGCTGACGAGGTAACGCTGCTTTTTGAGGGTCCCCTGGATGAAATGGCCCTCAGTGGCGATTTCAGCTCCACACAAGGGCCTGATGACCAACTTCCATGTCATTCCCCATGTGCGGCCGTCTCCATCATCATCCACAGACTTCAGCCTGTTGACACATGGACAAAGGTTCATGGCACCCACGTAGGTTTCACGTATTATATGGCACATTTGTCTAGTAGCCTCGACCGTATATACCTTACATGTTCCCTTGCTGCCGATACTCGTCATGCCGATGTATGGCCTCTGGCTTTCTCTGACCAAGAACCCTGCATCTGTGATGTCGACCTCGCCAGCCAACAGGTGTGGCACAGTCGCGGCCTGTGTAAATTAAACGCTTCCCACCTGACTGTCCCTGACTGCCAACGGATCGTGAGGATGTATGGGCCCTCTCTCGTCGACGTCGCCATACATACACATCCACCTCATCCTAGTGGCTATCCTGCGTGAAACCAGCTCTAATCAGGGATGTGGCAAAGACCTCAGAGCTTGGCAAGCGAGCACCATGGACTTTTATTATGCGGTGCTGTGTTACTGCACTTCGATGGCATTCTCTCCTGTCTGTCAGACGATAGTGCATTGTGCTAAACCGCATTCGCTTCACTCATGCAACGACGCTTGGAAGGGATCCTTGTCAGCTCCTGCACCCGTGACTACATGCCTCATGAAACGCCATCGATGTACCACAGAACGCTGACGTCCTCGTCAAGCTCTCATCCATGACCTCACCGAGGTGGAAGGAGGACAATACACTATGCAACGCGCCACTGGTCACGCTTTCTATTCTCATTTCCGCCGGTTGTATGCTGCCGTCCCACATCTCCTGAACTTAACTGAGGAGGTGACAGCACTGACTGCCAACACCTTGCCAGAGGATGTGTCTCAAGAACGTCATGAAAAAGTGACCCCCGATGAAGTCCTAGATGCTATCAAAGTAGGAGCTGCCAACAAGTCCCCTGGACCTGACGGCCTCCCCCTCGAATTTTACAAGTGTTTTAGCCAGCTTTTGGTAGCTACTCGGACGTCCATCTGTCGTGAACTGATGTGACCCACAACGTCGATCCTAGCCACCTTCCTTGATGGGGTCATCCTCCTGATACCTGAGCGACATGGGGGATTATGGACCTGTGATTACCAGCCCACCACTCTGCTCAACAGTGACATAAAATTTTTTACTCGTTTGTTGGTCTCACGACTCAAGAAGGCAGCAAGATACGTAACCTTACTTGATCAGACTTCGCTGGGTGGTGACAACAATATCCAGACGGCCCTTTGCCGTTACAGGGAATGAACGCGCTCGTGCGGTCGCAACATTTACCTGGCGCATTAGTATCACTTGACTTCAGTCGGGCATTCGACCATGTCGACCATACCTTTCTGAAGTCGGTCCTCCAGCACATGGGTTTTCCGGCTCGTATAGTAACAGTGGTAATGCGACTCTTGAGGCGCGCAACGTCAAGAATATTCTGTAATGGTCGCCTCACTGGGCCTCTAGCGATCGAGTGCTCTGTCCGACAGGATTTCCCATTTCCACGATACTGTATTCTTTGGCATTACAGCCCATACTCTAGGGGCTTCGCCAACGCCTGGTGAGCCTGACATTGCATGGACATCACTACTGTTGTACAGCATATGCTGACGATCTAGTTCTCTATCTCCGCAATGAATACGATGTTCGCGCGGCTCTGACTTGGGTGGCGACATATGGGGAGGCATCGGGCAGTTCTCTTAACATTTCCAAGTCGAAGATTGATCACGGTCTACCTGAGAGATGTCGCTCCTCTAAATGTGGCCACCAGCGTCCGCTGTTTGGGCATTGATTTTATGAATGACCTCCATCGTTCAGCGGCAACAAACAGTAGACGTCTCCTCCAAACGATCAAGGCTGGCCTAATGGACCACCGGCTTAGACCCCCGACACTGTACAACGTGCGCAATACGTGAATGTTTACCACGCCTCACGCATACCCCATGTGTTCCCGGTTCCGATTACCCTCGCACGTCATATGTTGATGGCGATGGGATCCTTTGTCTGTACCAGAATGTTATTTAAAGTTCAATATTGCTCCCTTGCCCTCCCACGGGAGTGTGGTGGGTGGGCCTATTCCATGTGCCAGACAGAGTTACGGCACTTTTTGTTAGCTCGTGAAGTCTGAAAGTCTGGCGTCGCTGCCTACGAACCTGACCGAACTGCTTTTGCATGTATATATGCTAGTCTCCATGTCAGCCCCAGTCATGTTACGAGACATTCCACCCTTCTTTCATCATTTTTGGCACTTCTTTCTTGAATTAAGTTACGTCCTCCACTCCTTACATCTTCCATGTATACTCCAGACAAAGACTGTACATGACGCATTACAAATGTGTCCAACCCCCAACCCCATCGATCACAAGTTTCCCCGGATCATATGGCATCGTGTGTGGAAAGCGGTACATGCAGGTTATCTCGATACCAGCGTCCAGTCCACCTGGTAAATCACCGTCAATGGCAAACAGGTCAACCAGTTTCGCTTGCACCGCATCCACCTCGCTGACAAACCCCTCTGCGTTCACTGTGGTGTAGATGACTCAGACGCTCATCGATTCTCATGTCCTCCATCGTATGACGCCTGGAGGCTCGCGCCGCGTATCTTGGCTTTCCTTAGCCGACAGTCACCTGCTCAGATCACTTCCCTGACGCTTTTATTCCCGGATGTGAATTGGATACGCGGTCATACGGTCCGCTACCTTTTTGGCCCCGACGAGAAACCAGAACTAGGTTATTGGACGTACCTTAACGATCGCCACTGTGCACTTGTTGGCAACCCCAGATACAATTAGTTCTTTTCCAGTTTTCCCTGGAGCGCCTTTCATGACCCACCTTCCAGCTGGAGCGTCCAACCCATGAGATGTTGAGGCTTTTTTGCCGACATGAAGATCTGAACGCACTACAAACGGAATCTCTATTAAAATTTCGAATAGACACGTTTAGATGTTCCACCAGTCGGACTAGAATAATTTAATAACAAAAACTAAAACATAAAAATAAATAAATAAAATAAAAATACACATACAAAAAAGCGAAAAGAAAAGAAAATATGAAATAATATAGACTAAAACAAAACAAAAGCACGTACACAACTACTTTTGTTTTCATCGCTACTTTATTAAGCTCTTTCTTTCTTTCTTACACACTTGGAGTAATAGGTCAGTTGTTTTGGGATAGGCGTAGATAGGCACCAACATCCGAAGAGGTGCACTTTTTTTTTTTTTTTGTAAGGACACAAGTGGTGGTGGCAAGATTTTTGTTTTGTAGTTTCTCTTTCCTGTCCAGGGGCGGAAGAAAAACGGATTAAGTAGTCACAGTGTTGAATTGAAAAGCGGACGAGCTGTGTTCAAAACTCAGTCATAACATTTATTTATTTATTTCACAACGTTTTGTGTTGTCCGTATAGTCATTGAAATTTCTCTTCTCTTTCTGTAATCTTGGCTGTTGTCATACTACACATTGGTTATAGAATATGAGCCATGTGGTAAAGTCGCAACGATATATGATGAATAGTGACAGCAATCGAGGTACAACATAGACATCTCACAAACAAACGAGTGTGAACTATTTTGCAACAAGGAATTCAAGAGTCAAAACTTCCAAAACGGAAAGCAACTTCAGAATCGTTAAAACGTATGTTTTGACAGAGCACAGAGGAACTGTGTGATTGGGAAACTGTTGCGTCCATTTGTTGCAGCTGATGTGGCAAACTATTATGTTTTCATCATTTCCCTGGGAGTGATGATATTCATCTACACCTACATCTGCATCATACTGCGCAAGCAACCTAATGACGCGTGGCGGAGGGTACTTTCGGTACCACCATCTTATCCCTCCAACTCTGCTCCACTCGCGTGTAGTGCGTGGTTAGAATGATTGTCGGCAAGCCTCCGTACTGGCTCTAATTTCTCGAATTTTCTCCTCGTGGCCAATACTCGAGATGTATGTGGGGGGAAATAATGTTTTGTCTGACTCCTCCTGAAAAGTGCTGCCCCAAAATTTCAACAGTAAATCTCTCCGTGATGCACAACGCCTCTCTTGTAACGTCAGCCAGTGGAGTTCGTTTAGCATCTCCGTAACGCTCTTTCGCCAGCTAAACGATCCCGTGACGAAACGCGCCGCTCTTCGTTGGATCTTCTCTATCTCCTCTATCAGTCCTACCTGATAGGGTTCCCAGATAGATGAACAATACTCAAGAATCGGGCGAACAAGCGCCTTATAAGCCACTTCTTTTGTGGATGAGTTACATTTCCTTAAGATTCTTCCAATGAATCTGAGTCTGGTATCTGCTTTTCCCACTATCTGTTTTATGTGGGGAATCCATTTAAGATCGCTCCGTATAGTTACACTTAGATATTTTATGGCAGACGCTGTTTCCAGCTGTTTGTCATCAATAGTGTAGCTGTACAGTAGTGGATTTCTTTTGCCATGTATGCAATATGTTACATTTATTTACGTTCAGGATCAACTGCCAGAGTCTGCACCATTCATCAATTCTCTGCAGGTCGTTCTGCAAATTCTGGCGTTGCTACTTTGGTGTAAACAACGGCATCATCTGCGAATAGCCTTAAAGAGCGTTCGACGCTTTCTACTAGATCATGTGAACAGAAACTGTCCTATATCTGAGGTACTCCGGATATTACGTTTCATCTGCCGATTTAGTTCCGTTAAGAGCGACGTGTTGAGTTCTATCTGCGAGATAGTCTTGTATGCAATCGCGGGTCTTCTCCGACACTCAGTAACCTCGTTTTTTTTTCCATTAAACGGCAGTGCGGGACGGTGTCAAATGCCTGACTGAAATCAAGGAACACGGCACCAGCCGGAGAGCCGTTGTCCACTGTGCTGTGGAACTAATGGAGGAACAAAGTTTCGCAGGGTCTGTCCGGACTCCATGTTGATTTTTATAGAGGACAAATTCATTTTCCAAGAATGTCATAATTCTTGAGCATAAAACATGTTTCATAATTCTACAACAGTTGTCAATGGTGCAGGTTTATAATTGTGTGGGTCTGTCTTACGGCCTTCCTTAAAAACGGGAGTGACCTGCGCTTTTTTCCAGTCGTTATGTACCTTTCGTTGCTCAATCGATTTACAATAAATTACTGCTAGAAGGGGAGCAAGTTCTTTCGCATGATGTTTATAGAATGTTATAGGTATCTCATGTGGTCCTGACGCCTTTCCACTACAACACGATTGCAAACTATGTTTTCATTACTACCTGTTCTGATTACCACAAGCAGGATAAATTTGAATATGAGGACACCAGATAACAGTTTTCAAAACTGATGAGACTGATAGCAGATTAAACAACAAAATAACTGCTAAATGAAGAATCTAAGCTCAGACGTATACTGGTTTCAGTATACTACTTTCACTTTTTATGCCACTTCTGTCAGACCTTCACTTTCTATCGAGATGTGCCCACCATCGATCGTGACAGCTCTTCCAAAATTTACACTTCGCTGTACCTGCCTTTACGGGTCTTAGCAGAATTTGACCCATGATTTCCGTTAGTAGCTACTACAGATGCATACTTGCCATAGGAATATAAAGAATTTTTTTTTGCAGCCAAACTGTTTCTACTGGCCAGTTTCGACAGTTAAGACTGTCATCTACAGATCTTTAAAATATTTTTTTCGTTGTACGCCATGTACACCATGAACCATGAACCTTCCCGTTGGTGGGGAGGCTTGCGTGCCTCAACTATACAGATGGCCGTACCGTAGGTGCAACCACAACGGAGGGGTATCTGTTGAGAGGCCAGACAAACGTGTGGTTCCTGAAGTGGGGCATCAGCCTTTTAAGTAGTTGTAGGGGCAACAGTCTGGATGATTGACTGATCTGGCCTTGTAACACAAACCAAAACGGCCTTGCTGTTGTGGTACTACGAACGGCTGAAAGCAATGGGAAACTACAGCCGTAATTTTTCCAAAGGCATGCAGCTTTACTGTATGGTTAAATGATGATGGCATCCTCTTGGGTAAAATATTCCGGAGGTAAAATAGTCCCCCATTCGGATCTCCGGGCGGGGATTACTCAAGAGGACGTCGTTATCAGGAGAAAGAAAACTGGCGTTCTACGGATCGCAGCGTGGAATGTCAGATCCCTTAATCGGGCAGGTAGATTAGAAAATTTAAAAGGGGAAATGGATAGGTTAAAGTTACATATAGTGGGAATTAGTGAAGTTCGGTGGCAGGAGGAACAAGACTTGGTCAGGTGAATACAGGGCTATAAATACAACATCAAATAGAGGTAATGCAGGGGTAGCTTTAATAATGAATACGAAAATAGGAGTGCAGGTAAGCTAAGAAATTATTCAGGTAGTCAAGGGAGACGAAAATTTAATAGTCATGGGTGACTGGAATTCAAGAGTAGGAAAAGTGAGAGAAGGAAACATACTAGGTGAATATGGATTGGGGGTGAGAAATGAAAGAGGAAGCCGCCTGGTAGAATTTTGCACAGAGCATAACTTAATCATAGCTAACACTTGGTTCATGAATTATAAAAGAAGGTTGTATACATGGAAGAATCCTGGAGATACTAGAAGGTATCAGATAGATTATATAATGGTAAGACAGAGATCTAGGAACCAGGTTTTAAATTGTAAGACATTTCCAGAGGCAGATGTGGACTCTGACCACAAACTATTGGTTATGAACTGTATATTAATACTGAAGAAACTGCAAAAAGGTGGGAATTTAAGGAGATGGGAGCTGGATAAATTTACTGAACCAGAGGTTGTACAGAGTTTCAGGGAGAGCATAAGGGAACAATTGACAGGAATGGGGGAAACAAATACAGAAGAAGAAGAATGGGTAGCTCTAAGGGATGAAGAAGTGAATGCAGGAGAGGATCAAGTAGGTAAAAAGACGAGGGCTAGTAGAATACCTTGGGTAACAGAAGAAATATTGGATTTAATTGATGAAAGGAGAAAATATAAAAACGCAGTAAATGAAGCAGGAAAAAAGGAATACAAACGTCTCAAAAATGAGATCGACAGGAAGTGCAAAATGGCTAAGCAGGGATGGCTAGAGGACAAATGTAAGGATGTAGAGGCTTATCTCACGAGGGGTAAGATAGATACTGCCTACAGGAAAATTAAAGAGACCTTTGGAGAAAAGAGAACCACTTTCATGAATATCAAGAACTCAGATGGAAACCCAGTTCTAAGCAAAGAAGGGAAAGCAGAAAGGTGGAAGGAGTATATGGAGAGTCTATACAGGGGCGATGTTCTTCAGGACAATATTATGGAAATGGAAGAGGATGTAGATGAAGATGAAATGGGAGATATGATACTGCGTCAAGAGTTTGACAGAGCACTGAAAGACTTAAGTCGAAACGAGGCCCCGGGAGTAGGAAACATTCCATTAGAACTACTGACAGCCTTGGGAGAACCAGTCCTCACAAAACTCTACCATCTGGTGAGCAAGATGTATGAGACAGGCGAAATTCCCTCAGACTTCAAGAAGAATATAATAATTCCAATCCCAAAGAAAGCAGGTGTTGACAGATGTGAAAATTACCGAACTATCAGTTTAATACGTCACAGCTGCAAAATACTGAAGCGAATTCTTTACAGACGAATGGAAAAACTGGTAGATGCCGACCTCTGGGAAGATCAGTTTGGATTCCGTAGAAATGTTGGAACACGTGAGGCAATACGGCCCCTACGACTTATCTTAGAAGAAAGATTAAGGAAAGGCAAACCTACGTTTCTAGCATTTGTAGACGTAGAGAAAGCTTTTGACAATGTTGACTGGAATACTCTCTTTCAAATTCTGAAGGTGGCGGGGGTAAAATACAGGGAGCGAAAGGCTATTTAAAATGTGTACAGAAAGCAGATGGCAGTTATAAGAGTAAGAGTCGAGGGACATGAAAGGGAAGCAGTGGTTGGGAAGGGAGTGAGACGGGGTTGTAGCCGCTCCCCGATGTTATTCAATCTGTATATTGAGCAAGCAGTAAAGGAAACAAAAGAAAAGTTCGAAGTAGGCATTAAAATCCATGGAGAAGAAATAAAAAATTTGAGGTTCGCCGATGACATTGTAATTCTGTCAGAGACAAAAATGGCTCTGAGCACTATGGGACTCAACTGCTGAGGTCATTAGTCCCCTAGAACTTAGAACTAGTTAAACCTAACTAACCTAAGGACATCACAAACATCCATGCCCGAGGCAGGATTCGAACCTGCGACCGTAGCGGTCTTGCGGTTCCAGACTGCAGCGCCTTTAACCGCACGGCCACTTCGGCCGGCTTGTCAGAGACAGCAAAGGACTTGGAGGAGCAGTTGAACGGAATGTACAGTGTGTTGAAAGGAGGGTATAAGATGAAAATCAACAAAAGCAAAACGAGGATAATGGAATGTAGTTGAATTAAGTCGGGTGATGCTGAGGGAATTGGATTAGGAAATGAGACACTTAAAGTAGTAAAGGAGTTTTGCTATTTGGGGAGCAAAATAACTGATGATGGTCGAAGTAGAGAGGATATAAAATGTAGACTGGCAATGGCAAGGAAAGCGTTTTTGAAGAAGAGAAATTTGTTATCATTGAGTATTGATTTAAGTGTCATGAAGTCGTTTCTGAAAGTATTTGTATGGAGTGTAGCCCTGTATGGAAGTGAAACATGGACGATAAATAGTTTGGACAAGAAGAGAATAGAAGCTTTCGAAATGTGGTGCTACAGAAGAATGTTGGAGATTAGATGAGTAGATCACATAACTAATAAGAAGGTATTGAATAGAATTGGGGAAAAGAGGAGTTTGTGGTACAACATGACTAAAAGAAGGGATCGGTTGGTAGGACATGTTCTGAGGCATCAAGGGATCATCAATTTAGTACTGTAGGGCATCATGGAGGGTAAAAATCGTAGAGGGAGACCAAGAGATGAATACACTAAGCAGATTCAGAAGGATATAGGCTGCAGTAGGTACTGGGAGATGAAGAAGCTTGCACAGGATAGAGAAGCATGGAGAGCTGCATCAAACCAGTCTCAGGACTGAAGACCACAATAACAACAACAACGCCATGTACCATTGTGCGTTCATTACTCATGCTATGTTAACATGAACACACAATGGAACATGACGTATAACCAAAATATTTTTAAAGATCTGAGGATGACAGTCTTACCTGTCGAAGATGGTCAGCAAAAAACAGTTTTGAACGTCATCTTGGACACAAAAAATTTCTATGAAGTATGTACAGGTCGCTCCTTCTCGTTTCTCATTATAAGAAAATTCAATAGGAATTTAACTTGTAATGATGGAAGTGTGGGTACCGAATCTCACGGCGATGCATTCAAATGTTGCAACACGCACTTGGGTGCACTTTCTTTAAAGGTCTTGTAACCAAGTGCGAGTAGCATCATTTGAATGTATCGCCTTGAGATTCGGCACCCACATTCCATCTTTACAAGTTGTATTGCTATGGTAAGTACAAACAGGAAAGCTGGTAAAATTCTGCTAGGGCCCATAAGCGCAGGTACCACGAAGCTTATGTTTGGAAGAGCTACCGCGAGCGATGATGGATAGTGTGAAATATGATTTTATGTACACATATAGGTTCAAAAAGTGTGCTGCTAAATAATGGTTGAAATTCCTGGTGAAAACATTCAGCTATCATTCATTTTGCACAGCGCTACTAGTTTCGGTCATGACCATTTTCAAGCTTAGCAGACATAAATGACAGGAATGTCAAACAATGAAATAAACGATTACTAGTTACTGTTGCAGGCGAACCATAGTCAGTAAAACAGTCAGCGACATAATTTGTACAGACCATTTGACTTTGGATGGCAATAAACGTCCTGGAGACAACTGCTCTGTACAATTATTATATTACTGACAGTTTTATTGACAATGATTGGCCTACAACAGCAACTTCTAATCCTTTATATCATGGTGTGACATTACTGTCACTTATGCCTACTAAGCCTGAAAATGGTCTATGACCGAAACTGCACGCCGGGCAATTGAAAACAGCCCGCCTCACTTTTTAACGTGAATGCAATATTTCTACTTCTGAAATACAATAAACAAATAAACTATGGACAGTTTTATACTGTAATCGACTGTTAGCATTCTTCTGTCACCGTTTCAGTTTATTTCATTAGTGAAGCTAGACGTTCCTCTCTGCCGTCTGCAAAATGACCTTATCCATAGAAAAAAGAATTGAAGTTGTGGAAGCACGTAAGAAAACAGGTTCTATTAAGGAAACACCCAAAATTTTTCCGGTCACTTATCCGTATATAGTACTACCAGCAAAGAGAGAAATACAGAGTCTGTATAAAATTTTCGCGCCTACGGATCTGTGCAAAACGTATAAGTCAAAAAATTCCTTCGTTTCGCGTATCAGAAGCTATTGCAGATATTAGCCACGCGTAAACTGGGCCAGAAGGTGCCTGTAAGTAGTAGGAGTTGCCAGCGGATATTTAAAAGTCTTAATTTGAAGCTGTATCGTTTGATGGTTTTGCAGTAGTTACGGTAGGATGACATCCAGAAACATGTAGACTGCTGCACGTGACTTTTTAATAACTTCTACGATGGTTTGTTAGACTCTTTCCATTACATCATGAGTGATGAAGCATGGTTTCATGTTTCCGTTCATGTGAATTCACAGAACAGGTACTGGGGAATGGAGAACCCTAACACTGTGTGTCAGCACCAACACCATGGTGACAAAATTGCCATTTGGTGGAGAGATACTCTTTGACGCTATCAACACGGGTGCGTATATTGAAATTTTAGATAGATTTTGTGCTCAACTCAGTGAATATGAAAGACAATACTGCTTCTATCAGCAAGATGGGGCAACATGCCACACGTCTTAGGTACCCCTGGAACGTGACCATGATGCTTTCGGTGAGGAACGAACTGTCAGCAAACATTTATGGCCACCACGTTCGCTAGATCAAATAATATGTGATTTTTTTCTTGAGGAGACACTTTAAGAGCAAGGTCTATGAAAAATCCACACACAATACAGGAACTGAAAGACAACACCAGCCGTGAAGTTCCCGCCATCAATATCCGAACTTTACGCCGTATATATCTGTATATGCTTACACGTGCACAGCTGTGAGCTGATGTTGCAGGGGGTCACTTTCAACATCTTCTATCACTGTATTTTTGGCTCTATTTTTCTTTGTAATTAAACGGTAAGTCCATTTCAGCTCTTAGTTTCTGTAATTTCACTGCATTGCCTTTATACTTTCACCGAGCGAGGTGGCGCAGTGATTAGAGCACTGGTTTCGCATACGGCAGGACGAGGGTTGAAATCCGCTTCCGGCCATCCTGATTAAGGTTTTCCGTGGTTTCCCAGATCGCTAGAGGTAAATGCCGGGATGGTTCCTTTGAAAGGGCACGGACGACTTCCTTCCCCATCCTTCCCAAATCCGATGGGATCGATGATCTCGCTGTTTGTCCCCTCCCCTAAACCAACTGACCAAGCTTTATAATATCACGGGCTACTTTTATATGCGCCAACCTCTAGTAACACTGCGCAAAGACAGCTGAAGGTTTTCACCACGAATTTCAACGATAAAATATAACTCTCAGTAGCCAATAGAACTGTAACGTGACATGCTCTCAATAATAATAGAGACAAGTAGGCATAAACTATGTGGTCAAAAGTATACGGACACCTGGCTAAAAATGACTTACAAGTTCGTGGCTCCCTGCATTGGTAATGTTGGAATTCATTATGGTGTTGCCCCACCCTTAGCCTCGATGACAGCTTCCACTCTCGCAGGCATTCGTTCAATCAGGTGTGGAAGGTTTCTTGGGAAATGGCAGCCCATTCTTCACGGAGTGCTGCACTGAGGAAAGGTATCGATGTCGGTCGGTGAGGCCTGGCACGAAGTCGGCGTTCAAAAGCATCCCAAACGGGTTCCATAGGATTCAGGTCAGGATTCTGTGCAGGCCAGTCCATTACAGATATGTTACTGTCGTGTAACCACTCCGCCACAGGCCGTGCATTATGAACAGGTGCTCGATCGTGTTGAAAGATGCAATCGCAATCCCCGAATTTGTCTTCAACGGTGGGAAGCAAGAAGGTGCTTAAAACATCAATGTAGGCCTGTGCTGTGTTAGTGCCACGTAAAACAACAAGGGGTGCAAACCCCCTCCATGAAAAACACGACCACACCATAACACCACCTCCGAATTTCACTGTTGTCACTACGCTGTACGTGCCCCTTCACGTTTCCACTTCGCTATCACATCGGAAACAGTAGACCTAGGGATGTTCAGGAGAGTGGAAATCTCGCGTACGGACGTGTGAACAAGTGACACCAATCACCTGACCACGTTCAAAGCCCCTGTGTTCCGCGGATCGCCCCATTCTGCTCTCTCACGATGTCTACTGGTTACTGAGGTCCCTGATATGGAGTATCTGGCAACAGGTGGGAGCACAATGCACCTAATGTTGCAAACGTATGTTTTTGGGGATGTCCGGATACTTTTGATCACATTGTGTAAGATAATAACGTTAACTAACAGTAACCCTATCGTTTACGACGTTTGTCACATCTTCTCTATGTCACTGGTCAAAGCCGATTGCTGGTATCGCGATTTCATCTGCTCATCCGGTCACCTTACACCTTGTCTACACAATCAAGGCTTTGTATTCATTTATTTTTAATATATATTCTTGGCATTTAGTGAATGCAGTATTTTATCAGCAATGTACTACATTACCAGTACGTGTGTGGCTTATAACAGTTTTATGTTGGTACACACAGGTAGGGAGGGAACTGGCGTTTCAATTTTCTTAGTACCTTGTTATTTAAATAACCTTCTCCCCCGTTGAGCAGCACGGCCTGTTTTCGAAGTCTCTAATAATACTAATCCTGTGGAACTGACCGTCTTCTGTGATGGAACCACATCCTTATCAAAGACGTTATGTATCCTCTGCCGCATTACCAAACCGTGAACTACATTTTTCTTTATTCTGTTCTTTTACTGTATATGCGTCAACGTAAACATTTTGATGGCGAAAATTCTTTCACGTTATTAAATTATCGAAATATTCGTTGCATTTACAACGTCATTTTCAGATTCCGCTATAAAATGACGTCAGTATAAAAGAGGAAACCCGTCGTACAGAAAAAAGATAACTTTCAGCAACTGGAGCTATTATGTATCAATGTTGCATCTGGCTCTTAAACTGGTACTTTGACTGCTGGACAACTCCACTTAAACATTTGGTTCGCCTGTTTCTCATGGTGCGGTGGAAACTGGTACGAGAGATTACAGTGTGTCGAATGGAAGTGACTGATTGTCCCTCATGTTGGAACGCCGTAGTAACGCGTCACATTAATCAAAGAACGACATGAGCATTACTTTGCCTGCGACTGAATATTTTCTGAGCTTCCTCGCTCTCGTCAAGAGTGTTATGCTTCCGGTGTTCACATTGCCACCCCGAATTTCTGTCTCTGACGTTTTTGTACATTGTATAGTTGCATTGCTACCCTATTACTTATACACTCTAAAACAATAAACGACGCAACACGAAAGATTTGACCGAATGGGACGTAAATCAGCAGATGTGATCTAAGTGAACACACAAACAAATTATTACAATTTCGGGAAAACTGACTGATTTGTTCAAGAGAAAGAGCTTCAAAAACTGAGCAAGTCTATAACTCGCTGATCCACCACTGGCCCTTAAGCAAGTAGTTGTTCGGCTTGTCACTGATTGACAAAGCTGTTGGATATCCTCCTGAAGGATATCGTGCCAAATTCTGTCCGGCTGGAGTATTAGATCGACAAACTCCCGAGTACGTTGGAGGGTCCTGCCCGTAATACTCCAAACGTTCTCAATTCGGGAGAGAT
The DNA here is from genome assembly GCF_023898315.1 of Schistocerca nitens. Classification (NCBI taxonomy): domain Eukaryota; kingdom Metazoa; phylum Arthropoda; class Insecta; order Orthoptera; family Acrididae; genus Schistocerca; species Schistocerca nitens. The sequence continues at coordinate 243,109,582 of NC_064615.1, read as the reverse complement.
CCGGCGAACTTTCTGGCAAAGGTATGCTTTGGCACGCATGGAGACGCAGTAGAAACACTGGTCGTGTGCGGGCTGGCATTATCTTCCTGTAATGTAAGCCGACGATGGCTTGCCGTGAAGAGCAACAAAACGGGGCGAGGAATATCGTCGACAGAGCGCTGTGGTGTAAGGTAGCCGCGGATGACCAGTGGGGTCTTCATGTGAATTGAATCGGCACCTCACACCACTGACGAAGGGGACTGCTGTTTGGGGCGTCCCCAGACACGTCAGTGGTGGGATATCAACCCGACTGTGGCTGCCTATACGGCCCGACAACCAGGAGTGATGACCTGGCATCGGCCGTTATGGCAAAGCGATTCTAGGCGCTTCGGTCTGGAACCAGGCAGCTGCTATGTCTGCATGTTCGAATCCTGCCTCGGGCATGGATGTGTGTGATCTCCATAGGTTAGTTAGGTTCAGGTGGTTCTGTCTAGGGAACTGATGAAAGGTTCAAATGGCTCTGAACACTATGGGACTTAGCATCTGAGGTCATCAGTCCCCTAGAACTTAGAACTACTTCAACCTAATTAACCTAAGGACATCACACACATCCATGCCCAAGGCAGGATTCGAACCTGCGACCGTAGCAGTTGCGCGGTTCCAGCCTGAAGCGCCTAGAACCACTCGGCCACATCGGCCGGCTGATGACCTCAGCTGTTAGGTCCCATAGTGCTTAGAGCCATTTGAACCATTTGATGATCTTGGGTGCTATTTATTTTCATGGCAGGACCCCTTTCGTAATCAACCATGGAACCCTTATAGCACAACGGTACATCGACGATATTTTCCGACCCGTTTTGTTGCCCTTCATGGAAAGCCATCCTGGACTTACATTTCAACAAGATAATGTCCACCCGCACACGGCTAGTGTTTCTACTGCTTGTCTGGTTCCTAGCCATACCATATCTTGCCCAGCAAGCTCGCTGGATCTCTCTCCAACTGAGAACGTTTGGAGCAGTATGTGCAGGGCCCTCGAACCATCTCGGAATTTTGACAATCCAACCGGTCAGTTGGACAGAATTTGGCTCAGTATCCCTCAGAAGGACATGGAACAACTCTGGAAATCAATGAAAAGCGGGAAAACTGCTTGCTTAAGGACCAAATGTATACCAACACATAATTGGCTTGCTTAGTTTGTGAAACTCTTCCTCCTGCAACAATCACGGCTTTAAACTATTTACAAACATCATAGAAAGCTTAATGCCATCCTCACAAGGGTCTTTCTTCTCGTCGTAGAGCAAACTAGACGTGCTGTCCAGTGTCATAGGTACACGCTTAGAAACGAACTGATACATCAGACGCAATATGCTCTTCAACGTAATTTGGGACCGCAGCGCTCCCGAACGACAGTTGTCAGCTGTATCTACATCTACATCTACATGGATATTCTGCAAGTCATATTTAAGTGCCTGGCAGAGGGTTCATCGAATCACCTTCACAATTCTCTATTATTACAATCTCGTATAGCGCACGGAAAGAATGAACGCCTATATATTACCGTACGAGCTCTGATTTCCCTTATTTTATCGTGTTGATCGTTCCTCCCTTTGTAGATCGGTGTCAACAAAATATTTTCGCGTTCGGAGGAGCAAGTTGATTATTTCGTGAGAAGATTCCGTCGCAACGAAAAACGCCTTTCTTTTAATGATGTCCAGCCCAAATCGTGTATCATTTCTGTGAACTCCCATCTCCCATCTAGCTCGCAAATCACACAGTTCACGCCTAAAGTTGCTACGTTATCTGTATCAAGCATATTACTGCATCTGCAGCAGCAGTTTGAGCAGCAGTTGGCACCACAGTGGCACAAAGAACTGTTACAAATCGGTTACTTCAAGGAAAGCTCCGAGAGAGATGTCCTGTTGCGTGTATTCGACTCATCCCGAAGTACCGCCATCTGCGACTTCGGTGGTGTGAAGTGAGAGCACAGTGGTGCACAAGGTGGAGCTCTGTTGTGTTTTTATGGTGAAAGCCGGTTCTGCCTTGGTGCCAGTGATGATCGTATGTTGTTTAGAAAGAGACCGGCTGAGGGCTGCAACCAACCTGTCTGTGTACTAGACATACTGAACCTACACCTGGAGTTAAGGTCTGGGGTGCGATTTCGTCTGACTTTATTCCGTGTACACTGACCGCAAATTTATACGTCAGTCTGATGATTCCACCTGTTGTGCTGGCATTCATGAACAGCATTCCAGGGGGTGTTTTCCAACAGGATAACTCTGGCCCACTGCCGCTGTTGTAACCCAACGTGCTCTGCTGAGTGTCGTTGATGTTGCTTTGGCCTGCTCGATCACCAGTCGGGCACATATGGGACATAATCTGATGATAACTCTAGCGTCATCTAAAAACAGTATTAACCGTCCTCGAAATGACCGGCCACGTGCAACAGGAGCGGAATTCCATCCCACTAACAGACACTCGGCGACTGTACAACACAACGCATGCACGTCTGGATGCTTGCATTCAACATTCTGACGGTTGTTAATGTATCAGTATTTCGCATTTGCAGTGGTTTATCTTGCACTTTCGTTAACCTGTAATCTTGCTGTGTTAATCACTTAAAAATGGTACCCAGCGAAACATATTCCCGAAATTTCATTACTCCACAGCAATTATTTTTCAGTGTTCCGACTTTTTTCTATTAGTGTATATCGAGTAACTCAGAACATACTTCTACTAAATAAATAAGAAAGTCCGAGATTCATTTAGAAAACACGCAAAATATTTAGGGCTAGGAGATGCAAATTATATTTGGCTTCACAAATCCACGCCTACGTCCACAACACCATAGCCAACTATTGATACATGATACCCAGAAGGCTTCTAAGCGACTATATGTCATTAACTGACATTTAATAATAACAAAGAATATCGCATTTGATACGACATTTTCAATGCATAGTTGTTTCGAAAGGGCATACTTCCATACTATGCAAGTAAGAGTACTGAAAGAGGCAAATACTAAAATTCTGTACCACAAAAAGGAAGTTCCCAGCCATTTTGTTCCAACAAATCGTACCTAAAACCACGCGTTCTGGAGAAATGCTTAATGGGATTATACTTCGAAAGAGCCCATTTTATAGTATGTAAGTTATAAAATCCTTAAAATAGGGTCTTTAACTGCAAACTACCTAATACAATATGGATTCTCCCAAGGCCTGCCTGTGACCTAGAAAACGACATTGCCTCTCACTGGCTTCATACCTCTCGCGGAGCTGTAACACAAATCTTATTGTCACGATCAGCTTAGGACAACTTACCAAGGCTGCATCTGCACTGGAGCTTTACAGGTCGAAAACACAAAGAGACCCGTACCACAAGAAATTTGGAATAAAAATACCTTTTTCCTGAGAATAATTTATACGTAGCTTCGGTTTCCCGATGATTTGTGAGTTTTGTATTTGCCAATTTGGGAAGTGAAATTCGCGTCAGTTCTCCACACTGCCATCTGGGTTGGTCCAGATACACGATGAAGGCACCGCGGACGCTTCTCAGCTCACGAAACGACCGAATCTATAGTTGGTCTACAATGCTCTTGTGTTGGTGAGATCTGTAGATCAGCTACAAAAAAATGTTCAAATGTGTGTGAAAACTTATGGGACTTAACTGCTAAGGTCATCAGTCCCTAAGCTTACACACTACATAACCTAAATTATCCTAAGGACAAACACACACACCCATGCCCGAGGGAGGACTCGAACCTCCGCCCGGACCAGCCGCACAGTCCACAACTGCAGCGCCTGAGACCGCTTGGCTGATCCCGCGCGGCAGATCAGCTACAGAATCGGTCGTTTCTGACCTGAAAAGCGTCCGCAGTGCCTTCATCATGTAACTGGACCGACACAGATGGCAGAGTAGTGGATAAATGATTCTCGGGAAACCGACGGAAATATGACACGGATCAAACATATCTGTGTCTTAATACTGTGTTGCGAGCCCCTTTATGCCGACGTGACAAAAGTCCTAGCACAGCGATACGCACGTACACAGATGTCGGTAGTAAAAAAATGGCTCTGAGCACTATGGGACTCAACATCTTAGGTCATAAGTCCCCTAGAACTTAGAACTACTTAAACCTAACTAACCTAAGGACATCACACACACCCATGCCCGAGGCAGGATTCGAACCTGCGACCGTAGCAGTCACGCGGTTCCTGTCGGTAGTATCGCGTACACAAGGTATAAAAGGGCAGTGCATTGGCGGAGCTGTCATTTGTACTCAGATGATTCATCCGAAAAGGTTTTCGTCTTGATTATCGGTTGGACCTTAAACGACTGGAAAACCGTGGCATGGTCGGATGAGTCCAGATTTCACTTCGTAAGAGCTGGTGGTAGGGTATGAGTGTGGTGAGGTATGAGTGTGGTAGGGTTCCAGTGCGCGGCAGACCCCACGAAGCTATGACCCAAGATGTGAACAAGTCACTGAGCAAGCTACTTGTGACTCCATAATGGTCTGGGCTGTGTTTACATGGAATGGTCTGGATCATCTAGTCCAACCGAACAGATTATTGATTGGAAATCGTTATATTGGGATGCTTGGAGACCACTTGCAGCCATTGACGTACTTCATGTTGTCAAATAACTATGGAATTTTTACGGATGACAGGGTGTCATGTCACCGGGCAACGGTAGATCGCGATTCGTTTGAAGAACATTTTAGACAATTCGATAGAATGATTTGGCCACCAAGATCACCAGACATGAATCCCATCCAACATTTATGGGGCATCATCGAAAGATAGGTTCATGCATAATAACGTGCACCGCCAACACTGTCGCAATTACGGACGGCTGTGGAGGCATCATGGCTCAATATTTCTTCTGGGTTGGTTCAAATGGCTCTGAGCACTATGGGACTTAATATCTGAGGTCATCAGTCCCTTAGAACTTAGAACTACGTGAACCTAACTAACCTAAGGACATCACACACATCCATGCCCGAGGCAGGATTCGAACCTGCGACCGTAGCGGTCGCTCGGTTCCAGACCGTAGCGCCTAGAACCGCACGGCCACTCCGGCCGGCATTGCTTCTGGGGCTCCCAACGACCTGTTCCGTCCATGCCACGTCGATCGACTGCAGTAAGTCGGGCAAAGTGAGTTTCCACACGATATTGATAAGTACACCAGACTTCTGTCACCTCAAAGTGTAATCGTAAAAGATGTTCATCTAATTATTTTTAACGATCTTATCTGGAAGTATTGTTCAATGGAAAGCTACGTGAATTACATTAGCATTCACACCGCAAACTCCACGCTCCCTCGCCTCAAATTCCCAGTGGCACCCGCTCAAACGTGTCAATTCAGTTGAGAAAACAGCTGTTTTTTTTTTGGAGTCGTCAGTTTTATGACTGGATCGATGCCCCGCCGCCGGCCGATGTGGCAGAGCGGTTCTGGGCGGTTCAGTCTGGAACCCCGCGACCACTACTGTCGCATGTTGTTACCCTGCGTCGGGTATGGATGTGTGTGATTGGTTAGTTAGGTTTAAGTAGTTCTAAGTTTAGGGGACTGCTGACCTCAGATGTTAAGTCCCATAGTGCTCAGAGCCATTTGAACCATTTGATGCGCCGCCACGAATTATCGAACAGTCAGGAATTTGAAACTTCCTGGCAGATTAAAACTGTGTGCCCGACCGAGACTCGAACTCGGGACCTTTGCCTTTCGCGGGCACACAGTTTTAATCTGCCAGGAAGTTTCATATCAGCGCACACTCCGCTGCAGAGTGAAAATCTCATTCTGGAAACATCCCCCAGGCTGTGGCTAAGCCATGTCTCCGCAGTATCCTTTCTTTCAGGAGTGCTAGTTCTGCAAGGTTCGCAGGAGAGCTTCTGTAAAGTTTGGAAGGTAGGAGAAGAGATACTGGCAGAAGTAAAGCTGTGAGGAGCAGGCGTGAGTCGTGTTTCGGTAGCTCAGATGGTAGAGCACTTGCCCGCGAAAGGCAAAGGTCCCGAGTTCGAGTCTCGGTCGGGCACACAGTTTTAACCTGCCAGGAAGTTTCATATCAGCGCACACTCCGCTGCAGAGTGAAAATCTCATTCTGGAAGCAGTCAGGAATTTGTTGGATGCATTTCAATCTATTTCTTTCGCTACAGTATTTACCCTCTACAGCTCCCTCTGGTACCATGAAAGTGATTCCCTGATGTCTTAATACATGTCCTGTCACTCTGTCTCTTCATCTTGTAAGTGTTTTCCATATGTTGTTTCTTCGCCAGTTCTGTAGAGAATCTTCTCATTCCTTATGTTATCAGTTCACCTAATTTTCAACATTCAATTTTCATTTTCACGTCTCAGACGTTTAGATTCTCTTCTTTTCCCACTGTCCACGTTTCACTACCTTAAAATGCTGTGCTCCAAATGTACATTCTCAGAATACTCTTCCTCAAATTAAAGCCGATGTTTGATACCAGTAGACTTCACTTGGCTAGAAATGTTCTCTTTGTCTGTGCTACTCTGCTTTTTATGCCCTCCCTGGCTCGGTCATCATGTATTTTGAGTGCATGTTGCAAAATTCCTTCAGTTTGTCTACTTCGAAGTCCCCAGTTTTGATGTGAAGTTTCTCCTACTCGTTATTACCTTTGTCTTTCTATGCTCATTGTACTGTTCATTCAGCTCAACATGTCCTGTAATTCTTCTCCCTTTCACTGAGAATAGCAATGTCATCATTGATGTCCTTTAACCTTGAATTTTAATCACACTCCTCAACTTTTCTTCTATTTATGTCATTACTTCTTCGATGCACAGACTGAACATAACACCAGTTTGAATGCGAGTTCTACTTTGATCTTAGGTTTCCGTTCTTGTTGCTACATCTTTGTTCTTATACATATCGTGCATCATACGTCTCTCTATACAGGTTACTATTATTTTCTTCAGAATTTCGAACATGACTTACCAATTTGTGTTTTTACAGGTTGAAACGCGTACGTTTCATGGGCAGCGATGGCGAGCCACAGAATCTCTGACCAGAGAGCATGTAGTTAGTGCAGTTGCGCTCGACTCGCAGTAGCGAGCAGTCAGTCTGTCGGTAGTGGTAGCCCAATGCAGTTGCGAGCTAGTAGTTGCGAGTAGCGAGTCGGAGATGACGCAGTTGCAGTCTAGATGCGAGAGAGTTTAGTTGTGTGTGAGCAGTCGGCGGGCGTCGACATCGCACTCTGGTCATGATTCAGGATGAGGTATATTTTTATTAAATAAGTATTCATGCAGCATTGCGCTCAACAGATAATCTAATGTATATTCATTGTAATTAACTTTCAAGAATCGCCCCAATAATAATTTTGATTTCAAAGCAATTTTTAACAAAAAAAAATCATTTGATTCCCTTGCATTTCCTTTAAAGAAAATTTTCAGTTAAATTAAAAAAAAAATTATTATTGGGATGCATTTCCTCCAAGCTGTGGCGCAGAATAAGAGCAGATCCAGTTTTACTAAGGTAACAATTACAGTTTAATTAGTGAACAGGGCCAAAGGCCGACATTTCGGTTTAATTGAGTTTTGATTATCACTGTAGTTTCATTCTCATGGGATTATCTTTCATTATTTTATGGGAACTTATACTTGGGTCAGATTGCTAATTTTTATTAATTGTCTTTGTCATCAAATTTCTCTGGGGAGCTTACACTTAGCTCTGGCCCCCATTTCTAATAAATATTATTCTTTTTGAAATTTTCCGTGGGGAGGTTACACTTGGCTCCATTTAAAATATTACTATCTTTTCACTTCTTGTGGGGAGGTTACACTTGGCGACACCCGGTCCAGCATCGTATTTCGTTGAGAATCTTCTGAAACGTAGCCAGATATCTGCTCTTATTTGCTTAGATATAATTAGAATTTGGCGCAACGCTTTTACTAATTTGTGACTTTCTTTCCTCAGATCATCGGCAATTCGTTGCTCTGTTGTATTTCTGTTTGTTGCCTTTTGTATTTGTGCTTATTTCTTTAGTGAATAATTGTGACTGTTGTAAAAATGCCGCGAAAGACTGTGAATAGTGTATCGCGAGCCATTATGAATGAAATTACCGACTCAAGCAACTTTACTGATAGGACTTGTGACACGCAGTGTAATGATGACAATCCTGCGTTCACTAACAATCAGTGCATTCCAACCTCTAATGATGAGTTTTGTCTAAAAGATGAACAAACGAACTCGGTTATGTCCTCTGTTGATTTGACGACAATCGATGACGCGGGACGCCCTATTGTAATGAGCGCTGCCCAGCATAACACACCCGGTTTGGAAAATTCAAGTAACAAACACACAAATTTGTCTAACGAATATGAAAAGGATACACAAAGTACGACTGATTTATTTAATTCCGAAATAGTGTCTGACAGTGTACATCCGACTGATGAACCTGTTTGTAAATTACAGAATGACCAAATGGTCACACAAAACGCGACAATTGCAAATACACCGCCAAACAGTACAGAGACTGGAGTAGGTAATGTTACCTTGGAACAAATTATGGCAATATTGCTACAAAATAGCGAAGATAACAAACAATTTAAAGAGAATTTCAAACAACAGAATGAAAAACAAGACAAACTTAGTGAACAGAACAAACAGTTTAATGAAAAATTAGATAACAATTCCAGGCAGCTTAGTGAACAAATTAGAGCCGTTGCCGCACAATGTCACGACACTAAGGAACAGTTGCGCGTGGAAATTGAGGCTTGTTCAAGAAAAAGTAGCGAAGAAATTAAGTCTGTTGCTCAGGAATTAAGGGACTTGCAAACAGCTGCAACAGAAACACTCAGAGACGCAATTAGCGGAGTCGCTAAACAATGCTCTGAAAAAGTTACACAATTACGGGACGAGTTTAAAGCAATGACAGCAGAACTTTCGCGCACAATGGATGAAAAGATTGACGCGAAATTCGAGCAACAGAACTCTCAAATTAACGAACGTCTTAGTGTTCACATACAAAACAGTGATACGCGTTTCCGCAAATTTATTGAGGATCAAAATAAAGTCAAACGTCAAGTCATGGAAACAATCACTGCACAGAGACAAGAAGACAAACGTAAGATGTTTGCGAAAGCAAAAACATACGTGGACAACAATATTGCTACAGTATCGGACAAAATTAATACAATTGAACAATTGAACACCGAATTACGTGATGAGATTTCGGATCTTAAGTCGAAAACAGACATATACACAACCGATTTTCAAACAGTGACCGATAGACTCGAACAATTAGAACTAACACAGGATTCCGATGTAATTCAAGCTGATGTTAAAAAACTGAACGAAACAACACGTAAATTGCAAAAACAGATTAATGCCACTGACACTAAAACCGATGATCAGGTTAAAATACTGACTGAAAAATGTGATGAATTGGCCAGTCGTATTGACGTCATCGAAAGTACTAATGACAATAAATCAGATGATACTTCACCGGTTTCGTTTAGTCAAACACCTGAATTTCAAAATCTACAGCAGACTGTTAATGAGATAGATTCATCTAATAACACATTGCGTCGAAAACTGTCAAGTTTACAGCAAGAAGTAACAGAGATGAAAAGTATTTCAGTTAATAACACATCACAGCAGACGCCTCTTTACGAACATTTGTCAGAGTCACGCAGCGCGTATAATGTGAGCAATTTACAGAGACTACGAGACTTAAAATCCGAAAAGCTACGCGACTTAAAATCTGAAAAGCTACGTAACTTGAAGTACGAAATGACACAGACAAACAGATTCACACACAAACCTGAACGTGTTCTAAAATTCAATGACGAGAACGTAGATTACGAGCAATTTTTATCCGCAAGAAAATGTAAGGAATTTAATAATGACAGAACACTGGTACACGCTTTGAGTTGTATACGACAATTTATTTTTGTACTTTCACCACTATTACCTGTAATGCAGAAACGAGCTTTGAACCTGTTACGACAATTTGCTATTGTACTTTCATCAGTATTGCCTATAATGCGGAAATTAGAATTAGCAAGAATACAACAATTTGTTTTTGGAATTTTACCGACATTGCCTGGAACGCAAAAGCTAAAATTTATTTGCAGTGCGTAATAGACCTCAGGGGATTCATTACGCTTTAATGAATATGTGCCGTAGCGAGCATAGGGCCCCGAGCTGTAGTAGCGCTGTTTCATCTTTAGTTTTCTGCACTGCTGCCTTCTCTTCTACTATCCTTTATATCTATCAAAACAGCTCTTTAACTATTGCTCTTCCTAGAATTAAGAAAAATGAGTAATGAGAACCCGATAAGACAAAATTTTACCGAATGTGACAATTTTCATTAGGCACTCCGAAAATGAGAGCCACGAGAATTTTGATAACAGATAAAAATCGTAATCATCAGTATGTGTAAAATTAACAGCAAACGCATTTTTTTGGTAACAATAGACGTTTTTCACCACAACGGCATGAAAGTCAGCCGCTTAGCATTCCTGACCAACAATGTAATGTACAAGCTTTAATGTTTCGCCGCGTGCACGTATAGTCCCAGCTACAACAAATTGTAACTCACGGCAGCAAAGAAACAATTACGTATAGAAACACACTATTCCAATTCCTATCGCAAATGCACCGTATAGAAATGACTATCATGACAAACGTAAAAATAATGAGCTCAATTTTCAGCGTACATTTAATAACAGTCGATCCTTTCAGCAGCAAGAACATCAGCAACAACACATTATCATGAATGAAACAGACAATAGGTGTCATCCATAGCGTAAGACGTCAGTAAGAAATAACAGAGCAGTTCAAATAGTCGAAATGCCACAGCATCCTCTCGTAAATAACAGCACGTACGACAGAATTTAACCGGATACAGCACAGATTGCATATTCCAGTAACGTAAGCAATACTTTTGACCCGCAGAATTTTGTTCACGAGAATGTTATTTGAAACATGCTTTGTGGAATACACCACTTTTATCGCACACAGATCTTAGCAGAAATTTTTCCATTGCCACCGACAGTTCCAACACAGCTTTAGGCGTACATATTTTTCAGGAAATTGAAGAAGATGGTTCTAAAGTAATTAAATACATCGCATTTGCAAGCCGCATTCTGTCACCTGCTGAGCGAAATTATTCCGTTACTGAACTTGAAACATTATGTGTTGTTTGGGCATTTACGAGATTTCGACACTTTCTTTATGGAAGACATACCACCGTTTACACAGATCACAGAGCGATACAGTTTTTACTTTCAGCTAAATTTACTCACGACAGATTAAGTAGATGGAAACTTTATTTACAGGAATTTAATTTTACGATTGTTCACATTCCCGGAACACAAAAATGTTATAGCAGACGCACTATCGCGTTCTCTCAGCAACAATCAGCAAGACGTAGCAAACAACTTCTGCAAAGCAAATTTCAGCATTATGTACATTCAGCAAGTTGCATTTGAAAATTTTATTTCATCGTCATTACAGGACATAGCACGAGAGCAAAGCGAAGACAATGTGTGGAAAGAAATTAAACACCTTTGGGAAGATAAGAATAATGTTACGATTAGGAACCACTACACTGTACGCAATGACATTCTGTTTCGCCGCTCTCATCCTGACAGCAACAATTGGTTATTATGCATTCCTGACGAACTGGTTAATAAATTAATTTGGTACACTCATTTAAGCTACGCACATTACGGAGCCAGAAAATGTTTTCTTATACTGAGACAGAACTGTTATTTTACAAACATGGAAAAACGTATACGACGAGTTTTAGCGTCATGTAAAATTTGCCAGAAAGCTAAGTCAGACACCACTTCACATATTCCTCCTTTATATCCAATTGTACCTGTTAAATTAAGACATATGGCCGCAGTAGACATTTTTGGTCCAATTCCGAGAACTAATAGAGGTTTTTGCTACATCTTTGTCGCTGTTGAACTCACTTCAAAATTTGTTACTTTCACTCCGTTACGCAAAGCTACTGCTAAAACTGTTTCGAAAGCATTTGTAAAACATTTTCTATTTCATGTAGGGCATGTGATGAAAGTAATTTCTGACAATGGACCACAATTTCGTTCTGCTATATGGACACGCATGTTACGAGCTAGAAACATTTCTCCGATTTATATATCCAAGTACCATGCTTCTTCGAACCCTTGTGAACGATTAATGAAAGAAATTGGTAAACTGTGTAGAATATACTGCCACAAAAGACATGTTAATTGGGACACACACATACACTCATTCCAAGATGTAATTAATTCCATTCCAAATGAATCCACTATGCTATCTCCGTCTGTAATACTGAAAAACGTTGAACCACCGAACAAAATTAAAGAATTAGTAACATTTCCTACATCTCGTAGATTACGACACCACGAAATAATTGACATTGCCCTGAACAACATCAAACGTGCCGCAGAGCGCCGGAGAAGACAGCAAAAACAGGTTTGTAGACGCCGAGACTTTCACGTTGGACAGAAGATATTAGTACGTACACACTATTTATCCAGCAAATTAAAAGGTAAGTGCAGTAAATTTGAACTTCTGTACGCAGGTCCATATCGGATTCGCAGCATTCCTCACCCCAATGTTGTACACGTCGAAACTCTGAGAACCAGGAAATCGAAAGGCAACCACCATTGGTCAAACATAAAACCCTTTATTGAGTGAACATACTTTATGATTTATCACACCGTAATGCTATTTGCCAATTTTTATGAACATTTCTGCAATTATATTCACATGACTACTTATTGATGATTATCGTATTTTTTCTTGGCAAGTGCCCGGCAAGGTAAGGTTAGCAGGTCGCTCTTCTTGTCGTTACACATCAGACCGTGCATATTTTCCAGATGAACTTACGCATTTTATGAATAATTATGCAATTCTCTGTAGTGACACATTAATTTTATCAAATTCTCTCTCCATTAAAGTCTTTAATTATCGCCTCTATTAACTACACTACATACAAGCTGAACACAACGAATGTCACATTTTGTCTTTCTTATGTATGTACGATTGTTTTCATGTTTTGTTTGTATGCACTGTGAACTAGTTAAGGTATAACACACACCAGTTGACTTTGACATTTTTTGCCCTATGATATCTCAACATCGTGACTGTTTTACATTTTCCTTTTTTTTTGCTGCTGCATTATGATATTCTCTGTACACTTTTTGCCTTTGAACACTGTCTATGCTTTTGACATATTACGTTTTCTGTCATGTTATGCTGTATGCTTAATTGTGTCACCATTAACCAGTCATTATTTAATGGGTATATGATTTAAATGCAAGACATTAATCTTTGTTCATCAATTTCAGAAAGAAATGATGCGTAAAGGAAATAAATTAAACAGAAATGAGAATTTCACCTACGGAATAAACGAAAGAAGATGCAATAACTTTATGAGGAAGAGTAAATGGATGAGGATTAACAAGCATTAACAAGAATATACTATACACATCTTAGAATAGCAGTCTTAACTAATTTTTTCTTTCAGAATACAAGGCGATTGATGCAAGCTGTCAGACAGAACTACACATTTTAGTTTTTAGTGATGAAATATGCTAGAGATAAGGAATAGTTGTGTAATGAATAATGAAGTGATTTTTTGCAGATGATAATGAATGCTGATGAAGAGTAATGATGAAGAATACAGTAATATGGATAATGAAGTTTTTCTTTACAGGTGATGATAATAATGAAGTTATGATAAATATGGATAATGAAGTGATGGATAATGAAGTTTTTTTTTCCTTTACAGATGAGGATAATGTTGAAGTTATGTATTTATGCTATGTAGTTATTTAGGTATTTGTTGCAGTTTGCTTTGACAGCAGGTGTTATATTGCATAGTAGGATGACTGAAGGTTTTGGAAAGGACAGCTATGGAACACATTTTTATACACATTTCACAACCTGTTAATTCGAAGTTCACTACTTTTCAGCATAGTCTGCGTTTCTTCTTTCAGCTCAATAATCCATTTTGTATTTTGTCCAGGAGAAGCTTTTCATGATACTTACTAAACTTGTTACTTATTATACCTGTTCTAATACTTGCAATTTTTTTTACCCATTTGTGTATATCATTTACACATGTGATCACATATACTACCTTGTGTCACAACCTTGCTACAGCTGACTCATGACGAATGACGTTACACATTTTTCATTTACAGGAACAACCTAGAAGCAATTTTTTTTCTTTTTTTCTTCTTGCTTTCCCTTATAATTACCCAAAGCAATGCTTTGCTAGCACAAAAAAAAAAAAACAAAATGTATTACCAGTCTCATATAATGTCACTAGTTTATGATAATTCTGAATAATACTGATCATCTCTGAATAGTATGTCACTTGAATAATGACTTCTTAATGATACAAAAAAATATATATAAAAAAATATATAATGCTTTGTAACTGGCTAATAATTGCCACTGTTTATTGTAATGAGACTACTTATAATGCCCATGATCATTAATGCTATGATTGTAATTTTGTAACTGGCTAATAACTGCCACTGTTTATTGTAATGAGACTACTTATAATGACCATGATTATTAATGCTATGATTGTAATTTTGTAACTGGCTAATAACTGCCACTGTTTATTGTAATGAGACTACTTATAATGTGCATGATTATTAATGCTATGATTGTAATTTTGTAACTGGCTAATAACTGCCACTGTTTATTGTAATGAGACTACTTATAATGCCCATGATTATTAATGCTATGATTGTAATTAACTGATTTTTTATAATGACTTCTTAATGATCTGAATAATACTGAATGATGAAAAATGTTTTATACTATTCAATACTTGCTGGCCACTGAGTGCCAATAATTAATGTAACTATATAAATTATGTTATTAATTATGCCATTAATTAGCTCTTGTTTTCAATAATGATTTTAGTAAATGGCCACTGAGTGCCAATAATTAATGTAATTAAGACTTCTGATGAACATTATTCTGTCATACTAAACATGGTTTGTAACTGGACAAAGATTGCCGCTGTTTATTGTAATACGACTACCCATGATGGCAATAATTTAATTTTATGAACATTATTCTGTAACATGGTTTGTAACTGGACAAAGACTGCCGCTGTTTATTGTAATACGACTACCCATGATGGCAATAATTTAATTTTATGAACATTATTTTGTAATATGGTTTGTAACTGGCCCAAGACTGCCGCTGTTTATTGTAATACGACTATCCATGATGGCAATAATTTAATTTTATGAACATTATTCTGTAACATGGTTTGTAACTGGCCCAAGACTGCCGCTGTTTATTGTAATACGACTACCCATGATGGCAATAATTTAATTTTATGAACATTATTCTGTAATACTAAAATACATGGTACAGAAATGTTCAATAACTAGACTATGGATGCCGCAAACTACTTATGTAATCACTAATCAAGACTTGTGTGTTAGTTAATGTCCTTCACCTTCTGACCTAACTACCTGAAATTATTGTAACATCCATTGTCTTGTCCATCCTCATTATCATGGAGCACTATATTTGGTTTTTGCACTAATTCTACGTTGGTGTGCCTCTTAAGAGCGTGGTGTTGACACGACATGCTGTCCACCACCGTAAGCGATGAAGACGTTATTATGGTCCCACTGTTTGGTGTACCTGGTGTACTGCCAAATGATAGCATGGAATATTACTACGACGTTTCAGTGTCTTGATACGTTGATAAATGCTTCTGAACTGCAGATTGTATCACTTGGTGTTGTGATTCTGTGGAAAGATATGGACTTTCAGTGCAGCTGTGTGCAAATTAAAGTGCTACAACCATGATGCAATCCTTTCCTTTCCTATCGTAATAGTGAAAATCATTTTAGCTAACATCATTTATGTTCATGGCCTATACATTTCTTTTCGATTTGTTGAACTCCAGTGCAAGTACACTTATGTCACCTGTCGACATGATTTTTTGCCATTATGTTTATTTATTGTGAAAATGCTAAAGACATTTTTTTTCGATTTGTTCTGAAGTGCAGTATGTGTGCACTCTTGTCATCTATATTGTATATACTTTTTGTGATGTATTTGTTATGAAAATATTCAAAAGATTTCAGTGCATGTGCACTTATGTGTTAATATGTTTTCTACTGAACTTCAGTGCCTGTGCACTTTTCTCATTTTTCAATATGATTTGTGCTTATTCTGTATATCTTTTATGATTTCGTGATATGTTTTATGTCATTTGTTACTCATTGTATACACATTTCGCCGTATGCTGATATGTTCTGAACTGCAGTGCATGTGCACTCATGTCACTTGCCAACATGCTATTTTGCCATTCTATTTATTTGTTCTGAAAATGCTACAGAATCTTACAGTGCGTGTGCACTTTGTTATCTATCAAATAATTTGTATATACATTTTTCTGATTTACTAATATGTTTTGTACTTATATTTTGTCTTGTTTGAAATGTTTTGTACTCGGTGCATGTGCACAACATTTAATTCATGTACTACATCTGAATATTTTGTAAATTATAAAAGTTAATTAATTAAAGAAAAATTTTGCCGCGATTGGCAAGTCCAAATGACTCACCATCGCTGCCAAATTTTTGCCCCCCCCCCCCCCCCCCCCCCCAGTGGAGGGTTATGAAACGCGTACGTTTCATGGGCAGCGATGGCGAGCCACAGAATCTCTGACCAGAGAGCATGTAGTTAGTGCAGTTGCGCTCGACTCGCAGTAGCGAGCAGTCAGTCTGTCGGTAGTGGTAGCCCAATGCAGTTGCGAGCTAGTAGTTGCGAGTAGCGAGTCGGAGATGACGCAGTTGCAGTCTAGATGCGAGAGAGTTTAGTTGTGTGTGAGCAGTCGGCGGGCGTCGACACCGCACTCTGGTCATGATTCAGGATGAGGTATATTTTTATTAAATAAGTATTCATGCAGCATTGCGCTCAACAGATAATCTAATGTATATTCATTGTAATTAACTTTCAAGAATCGCCCCAATAATAATTTTGATTTCAAAGCAATTTTTAACAAAAAAAATCATTTGATTCCCTTGCATTTCCTTTAAAGAAAATTTTCAGTTAAATTAAAAAAAAAATTATTATTGGGATGCATTTCCTCCAAGCTGTGGCGCAGAATAAGAGCAGATCCAGTTTTACTAAGGTAACAATTACAGTTTAATTAGTGAACAGGGCCAAAGGCCGACATTTCGGTTTAATTGAGTTTTGATTATCACTGTAGTTTCATTCTCATGGGATTATCTTTCATTATTTTATGGGAACTTATACTTGGGTCAGATTGCTAATTTTTATTAATTGTCTTTGTCATCAAATTTCTCTGGGGAGCTTACACTTAGCTCTGGCCCCCATTTCTAATAAATATTATTCTTTTTGAAATTTTCCGTGGGGAGGTTACACTTGGCTCCATTTAAAATATTACTATCTTTTCACTTCTTGTGGGGAGGTTACAAGGTTGAAAAATTGTAGGAAAGTGATAATTGCCTGTCTAGTGCCTTTACCTTTCTGAAAAGAAATCTGATAGTCATCTAACAGATCCTAAATTTCCTTTACCATTTTTCTCTATATTATTATTGTCTGGAATATGTGCTAATCTTTATAACATGTTTAAAGGATACTTGGTAGTTTAAAGCGAGTCAGATTTAGCAGAAAATCGATTCTTGCATGCTTCATTGTATCGAAACTGGAAGACATTAGGTTCTTTTATAGCCTGTCGCCAGACGCGGATTCCTAATCTTATGGAATTGCAGAAAACTACTTTTAGGTGATGTTATTCGTCAACGGAACGTTTAGGAAGTCGTATATATTATAAAACAAATAAAACGGTCACCCGAACGAAGGTGAAGGTTACCTATCCAGCTCCTTAAGGAGCAACAAAAATGTGATTTTCATTCAGTACATCATATCATTATTGATCGAATTTAAAATTCCGTTATAATCTCGTCATAAAGAGGTATAATATTACATTGAGAGCTTAACACAGTAAGTCAAGAGTTGATGCTAGAATCTGTATGTATGTTTTGAAGCAGTATAACTCACGGCGCGCAAATTACCCAGAAGTATTCATCCAGTGCTTAAGAATGAGAGCGCTTTGCCACTTCCAAAAAACTTGCACTTAATTTCAAACAGTTTGGAAACTTTTTCTCCCTGAAGCCGTCCACAAAATAGTGAAAGGAGAGCAGTTATCAGTTACTCCGTTTTTGCTGTTTTGCAATACGTTAGTTAGTTACTTTCATGTTCCATGGATCATTTTGAACGATAAATCGTCATGATGTGGAACTAGTCATTTTACATTCATATTGCAAATTAATTTGTACATCTATTTGTACTCTAATCATCAACACATAATTTTTTTACCGGAAGTGAAAACAAGATACACAAATTGAGTTAGCAGTTCCTACCCACCACCTTTTACACATTACGAACATAGCAGCTCTTCTACGGAATAGAAGGAGTTGCTAACGAGAAACTTTTTCAATTTGTTTTCAACTTTTACCTTACTTTCTGTTAGACATTTTATATCATTGGGTAAGTGGTCAAAAATTTTTGTTGCAGCGTTGTGAACCCCTTTCTGTGCTAAAGACAACATTAATGTTGAGTAACGAATGTCATTTTCTCTTCTAGTAATGTAATTATGTACCTCATTGCTCAGGGAATAATTATACTGTGAAGCTGTAGTCAGAATGCCCGATTCCTTAAACAGATGTCTACAAGATGATCGCGGATGAGCACCACATACTATTCATAAAGCACATCTTTGGGCAATGAAGACCTTCTTTCTTCTGGATAAGTGACCCCAGAACATTATTCGTTATTGAGCTGTGGCGCCATTGAGTTAGTAGACTGTTCTGTCTAGCGCCACTGGCTCAAGTTACTTTCATGTTCCGTGGATAATTTTGCACGATAAATCGTCATGATGTGGAACTAGTCATTTCACATTCATATTGCAAATCCCTCTTGCGTCCCCATTGCCAATATCTATGAGGAAGAGTTGGTGTCTGTGGGTTATGTCGTTGGAAGGTCTTTGCTTGCCGATATATATAAGGGGTTTGCTGGCCCGAGAGAGAGGCACAAAGTTTGGGGATTGGCGGTAGCGTCGTGACAAGGGGTGGTCACGACGTCCGAGCGGCCGAAGACACGAGCTGCGCTAGGAGGGCCTGCACAGAGCGAAGATACCGGAGTACTTCAACTGGGGTCAGCGTCGACTACAAGCAGCAGGCCGACATCCCTCCGGTTGGTTGGCATCATTCTCGTCGGACGACCGCTCGTGGCCTGGCTGCCCTCTTCTACCTGGCTCTCATCGGCACCACTCACAAGGGAACCTCCCCATCGCACCCCCCACAGATTTAGTTATAAGTTGGCACAGTGGATAGGCCTTGATAAATTGAACACAGATCAATTGAGAAAACAGGAAGAAGTTGTGTGGAACTGTGAAAAAATAAGCAAAATATACAAACTGAGTAGTCCACGGGACGCATAGGCAACATCATGGACAGCCTTTGCTCAGGAGCGTCGTTGTCTGGTGGTAGCATGAGCAGCTGCTGAACTAGAGGTCCTTGGTTCGAATCTTCCCTCGAGTGAAAATTTTATTTTCTTTATTTTTGCATAGTTATTATCTGTCCGTTCGTTCATTGACATCTTTGTTCACTGTAATAAGTTTAGTGTCTGTGTTTTGCGAACGCATCGCAAAACCGTGCGATTAGTAGACGAAAGGACGTGCCTCTCCAATGGGAACCGAAAACATTTAATCGCAAGGTCATACATCAACTGATTCCCCCACAGGAAAACACATCTGATATATTCTATACGACACTGGTGACGGCATGTGCGTCACATGACAGGAATATGTTGTCGACCCACCTAACTTGTACACTTGGCGAAGGGGTAAAAAGATTCTTCTACCTTGCCCGATTTAGGTTTTCTTGTGGATGTGATAATCACTCCCAAAAAAGTGATGAAAACATAAGAGTTTGTCACATAAACTGAAAATAAAAAATTAAACTCTTTACTTGATGGAAGATTTAAACCATAGACCTTTCGTTCCGCAGCTACTCACGTTACCACGAGACCACGGCGCTCCTGCGTTTTCTCTCTCCTTGACGTTGCCTATCTTCCCATGAACTACTCAATTTGTATATTTTGCTTATTTTTTCACAGTTCCACACAACTTCTTCCTGTTTTCTCAATTCATCTGTTTTCAGTTTTTCAAGGCCTATCCACTGTGCCAACTTATAACTAAATCTGAGGGGGGTGCGATGGGGATGTTCCCTTGTCAGTAGCCGCTGCGACGCACCACGGATCCATGGAACTGCCTGCTGATAAAGGGGAGTAACATTTCTCGTGGCGATCTGTGTCATTGTTCACCCGACCCTCAAAGTTTTACTTGGTCGTCTCTTTGGTCTAAATATAGGCCGTATTATTGTATTAGGACACCAGTTGTCGTTTAAAAATTTGTCCCGTTATTATATTGCCTTTCCTTTCTGGTTTATACCTGATCATTAATGTTCTAATGAACAAGCTCCTGGTCACAAAAATACAGCCCGAGCATTGTACTAAGGCACAGGTTGCCTTGTGGTTAGATTTAAATGTTAAACGGTTCAGTTCTTTCATTGTAATCGTATTTCTGAGACGTAAGTTGAAATCTGAACAACCTGTTGAACTAAGCTGTGCGTTGCTGTGTTTGAAAGACCGGGTCATTATTGACGTATTTTAGCTGGGTCTTGTGGTTCCACCGAGTGAGTTCTCTTGTAACAAGTGTTCACAAATAATGTTTTAAGACGTTCCTTCACAGCGGTCTTAATAATTGACAATCAGTTTAACTTTAAAAATATTAACAGCCAACAGGGCATTGGTCAAAATAATTTTGTCAAAAGGGACGGGCTAGGATCCAGTAGCGCCTTGGATGCCGATTGAAATTAAGATGTTGGTGGCTTTGAAGTAAGCCTTATCGTTGTCATATTCTTTCCTAATCTGTTTATCCTTTAAGCACAGGTGCGCATCTTAACTCCGAACCTTTCGACATACAGCTTTCAAATTAAAAGTTACGTGATCTGTTTTGAGTAACTGAATCACCCGTGTCATCAATGGTGCTTATGTAGTTTCCATGTGTTGTAGAAGGGCGTTTTATAAGACAGACTGTGTCCAACCTCGGTAGTAAACACCGCTCTTTCACCCGATAACGGGCTGGCTGCAGGTCCGACCGTCCTGTAGTCATCGTCATATTTTGATTTCTTTTGCAAAAACTTATTCATCTTAACAGTTAAGGTCAAAAGAACTAAGAAAAAACCAAAAATGTATTGTGATATATTGGTAAATAACAGGTTGTGTGAAAAGAAAGTTATATTGGTGGGCCCTCTCTTCCATGTTTTCCTTAATTCCAATAAGTACCCACGTTTCACATATGACATAACTGAATGAAAATAAGCAGTATACGCCAACTTACTGATTTCTCTCTCATCAAAATTTGCTATGATTCTAACAAGGGAACCTCCCCATCGCATCCCCCTCAGATTTAGTTATAAGTTGGCACAGTGGATAGGCCTTGAAAAACTGAACACAGATCAATCGAGAAAACAGGAAGAAGTTGTGTGGAACTACGAAAAAAATAAGCAAATTATACAAACTGAGTAGTCCATGCGAAATGTAGGCAACATCAAGGAGAGTGTGAGGTTATGAGCGCCGTGGTCCCGTGGTTAGCGTGAGCAGCTGCACAACGAGAGGTCCTTGGTTCAAGTCTTCTCTCGAGTGAAAAGTTTAATTTTTTATTTTCAGACAATTATCAAAGTTCAGGCACTCACACAGAATCAACTTCGCACTCCAAAATTGTAGGACATGTTCAGATTTGCTTTGACATATGCAGGATTTGACGGTATACACACGGAAACATTTGAAAACGTAAAAAACATATGTTTTGACAGAGCACAGGGAAAACTGTGCGACTGTGAAACTGTTGCATTCGTTTATTGCAGTTTATGTGACAAACTCTTACGTTTTCATCACTTTTTTGGGAGTGATTATCACATCCACAAGAAAACCTAAATCGGGCAAGGTAGAAGAATCTTTTTACCCATTCGCCAAGTGTGCAAGTTAGGTGGGTCGACAACACATTCCTGTCATGTGACGCACATGCCGCCACCAGTGTCGTATAGAATATATCAGACGTGTTTTCCTGTGGAGGAATCGGTTGACCTATGACCTTGCGATGAAATGTTTTCGGTTCCAATTGGAGAGGCACGTCCTTTCGTCTACTAATCGCACGGTTTTGTGGTGCGGTCGCAAAACACAGACACTCAACTTATTACAGTGAACAGAGACGTCAATGAATGAACGGACAGATCGTAACTTTGCAAAAATAAAGAAAGTAAATTTTTCACTCGAGGGAAGACTCGAACCAAGGACCTCTGATTCCGCAGCTGCTCACGCTAACCACGGGACCACGGCGCTACTCAACTCACATTCTTCTTGATGTTACCTATGTTGCGCATGAACTACTCAGTTTGTATATTTTGCTTATTTTTTCATATTTCCACACAACTGCTTCCTGTTTTCGCGATTGATCTGTGTTCAGTTTTTCAAGGCCTATCTACTGTGTCAATTTATAACTAAATCTGAGGGGGATGCGATGGGGAGGTTCCCTTGTAAGCACACATGTGGCCCAAATAAGTTGTTTTAGGAGTTCCAAAATGTGTTTTTTCCAATTTAAATTCTCATCAATGTGGAAACCTAAGAATTTTGACGTTTCCACCCGATGTATTATTTCATCGCCACGTATTACACTGTGCATTACCCTAGAGGTGCAGAACTGAATATGATGTGTCTTGTGAAATTCAGGGTGAGACCATTCGCAGAAACGTAGTCAATGATACTTTTGAGAACTTTGTTCACCATTTCTCCCATTTCTGTGTGTATACTGGGAGTGACTACAATACTGGTGTCATCTTCAAAAAGAACTAATTCTGCTTGTTGTACATTAGATGATACATCATTTAAATGTGTGAGAAACTGTAGTGGTGTAAGTAGGCTGTTTAGGTTTTTTATTGGTAACGCCACCTCTGTATGAAAATCACTGGCTGTGCTGTGTGCAGACTGTGGCTGCTTTGCATTGTTGTTATACTCGCCATTGTAGTGTTAGGCAGCTGGCTGTGAACAGCGCGTAGCGTTGCGCAGTTGGAGGTGAGCCGCCAGCAGTGGTGGATGTGGGGAGAGAGATGGCGGAGTTTTGGAATTTGTCATGAACTGCTATATATATATATATATATATATATATATATATATATATATATATATATATATATATATATGATGATATCAAGGTAAATACATTGTTTGTTCTCTATTAATATCTTTCATTTGCTAACTATCCCTATCAGTAGTTAGTGCCTTCCATAGTTTGAATCTTTTATTTAGCTGGCAGTAGTGGCACTTGCTCTATTGCAGTAGTGGGAGTAACCAAGATTTTTGTGAGGT
Organism: Schistocerca nitens; assembly: GCF_023898315.1. NCBI lineage: Eukaryota > Metazoa > Arthropoda > Insecta > Orthoptera > Acrididae > Schistocerca > Schistocerca nitens. Next base: position 243,086,133 of record NC_064615.1, on the reverse strand, counting down.
AAGTGATTTGTGAAAAGTACAGGTTAATGTTAGTCAGGGCCATTCTCTTGTAGAGATTATTGAAAGTCAGATTGCGTTGCGCTAAAAATATTGTGTGTCAGGTTAAGCACAGTCATGTATAATTGTTTAAAGGGGAAGTTTCATATGTCGACCCTTAGCCTAGGATACCTCACTGAAATCTTCTGATTTTTTCTTGTAGTTTGTGTAATTAGTGTAGCTTTTGTTTATTGCTAGCGCGTAATTGTAGAGAAAATCTCCTTTGTAGTTGCAGTCTTTCATTGTTGTACAGTAAAACAGGTGTGGCATGCATGTAGATTTGCACCAAGTATTTCGCAGCTGCAATTAACTAGATATTATTTTCAGTGTTATGTTAATGTGTTCTCTTATTTTGCTCTTCAAATTGTGTTTTTCTGTGTTGTCGTGTGAAATACTGTGACAATAATGGCGTGTGAAAAACGTAATACTAGGCTCCAAAGTAAACTGAGAAATGACAGTGAAAACGAAAGCAGTGTGTTAGCGCCACCGAGTAATGAATTAACTGATGTTCAAAGTAGTAATTTGGTAATTGTGCATAGGGAAATGGAGCGGGCGGCAAACAATGGCGTAGGCAGTGAAACAATTAGTGAGCAGGGAAGCATTATCGATCGATCGGTCGGCAATAGCTCGGCTCAGGAATCCGAAATGACACGACACGATCTCGCAAATACTGTAGATTCAGGTTTTGGATCCTCACCGTTTTCTCAAATAAGTCAAGACACATTTTCTGCTTGTCAAAATGTAAATGTTGCCGGTGCAAATTCAGTGCCGAAAAGCATAGAGGAACCGATTCCAGACACTAATACATTATTATTGCAATTAATGCAGCAAATGGAACAAAATCAGAGACAAACACAGCAACAGTTAGACACAATGGAAAATCACCAGAGACAAACACAGCAACAGTTAGACACAATGGAACAAAATCAGAGACAAACACAGCAACAGCTACAAAAGTTAGACTCATTGGAACAAACTCTTGAACAAACACGTGAAGATTTAACTACTGAGTTACATAACATTGAATCGAAATGTCAAAAAGCCTGTAATGACGTACAAACACAAATTTGTGAGCATTTTCAACCTATTTTTTCGCGGCATGAAAATGCATTACAGAATCACGAAGCAGCCATAAAAGAACTGCAAACTATTCTTCAGGAAAATCATGAGACCTTGCAAGCTAAATTTGACTCAGTTGCATCTACCGATTCGGTTACGCAACTTGCAAAAACTCAGGAAAACTTAAAGGACACAGTAGATACTCTGAAACTTGGTTCAGTAACACACACTGAGGAAATGTGTTCACTATCGGAGAAAGTAGCCGAACTTTCGGATCAGGTCACTAACTTATCTACAAAGGTAGATGATGATTTGAATGACGCAAGACCCGTAGCTTTCACTGACACAGAAGAGTATGAACGAATTAGGAAACTGAAACAAAATCTGAATCAAATTAATACGCAACACCAAAGAGAAATCCGGGAAGTACAAGATCAGCTGACACAGGTAATACAAGAATTACGTATTTCAGAGGACACTCGCGCCCCAACACGGGAAGAGGGACTTAGAAATACGGAACACCCACAAGATAATAACACAGGACACTTCGGAAATTATGAAAGAAATTGGCAAGGTGCACCGAATTTTGAGATGGAACCGCCGACACGACGTAACAATGACAGATATGCTACTCGCCGACACGATGATTTTGACTATAAGCTGTTTATTACTACACGTAAATTCAAAACATTTAAGAATTCTGCCAACGACATTCATCCACAAGCGTGGCTCCATCAATTCTCTCATTGTTTTCCTCCCAACTGGTCATTAGAGCACAAATTAGAATTTATGTGTGGCTATTTAGAGAATGAACCAGCTGTAAGAATGCGATCGGTCATTCACGATTGCCACAGTGAAGGAGAATTTTACCATGCCTTCCTCTCAGCATATTGGTTTCAAGCCACACAAGACCGAGTAAAACATGGCATCATAATGATGAAACATTTCGAACAATCTGAATTCTCCAGTATTATGAAATATTTTGAAGACATGTTGCGTAAGAATCAGTATCTTTCAAACACATACAGCCCCTCAGAACTCATCCGAATTTGCTTAATCAAATTACCTGAACATTTACGGCATATTATTTTAGCAGGACGTTGCAAAGACGACATTGAAGCTTTTCAGGGACTGCTACAAGAACTGGAAATTGACACTGACAATCGCGGAACGCGCGAACAGGAACACAACAATTACAGATCACATCCGTCACAATTCCGCGATGACAGAAATAATATACGACAAGGCTATTCTTTCAACGTAAATCGTGACCGAAACAGACACCACCCGTATGACAACCGTTGGCAGAGTAGTAATAATTACAGGGAAAGATCACCTCTCCGCGGTAATGACTATCACAGAGACAATCAGAGAAACAGACAATATGGGAACCAAAACAATTATTATCAAGGGAGACAGAATAACTTTAGACGCAACGGTCCAGCGCGCAGTTACGATTCAGGGAGAAATTCTCCACCACTTAACCGACAAGAAAGAAACTGCAGGAACTACTGACATGACGACAGACGATTTGATCGTAACGACAGACCTGAATTGCATCAGAACTGGCGGGATTTAAACAGGGCAGGGCCCTCTCGTCACGGTGAATTTGTAGAAGTTAGGTCTCCAAACCCCAATAACGACGCGCGCCAACAAAGAGACAATAGGCAATGACTCATACCGCTGGGAGCCACAAAACGTACGTATGAAACTAACGACGCAGCTGCCGTAGCTAGTAATTACGTAAAAATGGAAGACATTAGGGACATCTTACTCCAAGAACACGACGTAAAACATAACAACATTGCATATCCTGTGATTCACATTACAGTAAATGACGTAAAATTTACGGCAGTACTTGACTCTGGCAGTCCCATTTCAGTAATTAGCGAAACAGCCTTTAGCAAATGCAAAGAAATTGTATATTGGTCAGAAAGTTCTCATTAAAGCTCATTCATTGTCACATAAGAAGAAACACTTGAGTCACAAATTCTTTCTAGTTTACAATGGACCTTACAGAATCCGACGTATACCACATGATAATTGCGTTGAAGTTGAAACTCTGCGTACTAGGAAGAGTAAAGGTTTACACCACATTTCACATGTAAAACCATTTATTGAGAGATAATCTGCTTTTTAACTTAGTCTTTGCCATAAAACTTTTCACTCCACGCTACTAGTACAATTTGTCACTCTGAGAAACTGTTAACAGGCAACAATGTTTGAAGTTAAATATCCAGTCAAGAACCAAGAGAATTTATTTCAACAGAAATTACGAATGCATTTTTATAGTGAACACACGACACAGTGTTGTTATTTGTACATTCTTGCTTGTTAGTTGCATGATTACGTAACGACTATAAGGCTCACATACTTAGAACATTTACCAGTTCTGCTAATGAGATTTTAATGCAACATTTTGGTTTACTTGAAAATACATTCTGGATTTAAAGTACTTTCAGTGAGATACCAGATGACACAGTGGTTAGTTTATGTGACAGCTACACGATTTTATCACGACGCTACTAATGAGTGACAATTTACCTGCACAGTTTTTCTGTATTGTTCTGGAAAGTAAAACATGTTTTAGTAGTAACTTTTGTGGTATAGCTACAATGAGACAGCCTTTTCTGTAGCACAACAATACGTTACATTATAGTACTTTCTTGATCACGGTAAGGTACGTAATAACTACGATATCTATAAGCAAAGCATTTCGCTTTCGTTCATGATGAGGTAAGTACATTGACTTCAGCAGAACTTTGCTTACAGAGGACGATAACTACGACAGTTCCACAGAATTATCTTACAGCAAGACGCACATTTAGCACTACAGGACATGCATTTGAGTGATTAATTTTGTACTTAAACCATTTATTTTTCAAGATTTTTGAATTACAAAGAAAGTTATCCCTGATACATTTCATTCCATTGCAATAATCTGTAACACCTGCAGGTATAATTACATTAATCCTCAGGGGGGTACACGCCTACTTTGTGTACCATGTGTTTGGCAAGCACAAGGAGCCCTAGCTATTATGGTATTTGCTTATACAACTTTACACATCGGTACCATATTTCTCTAACACATAAATTAGACAGCTATCTGATTATTTAACAAAAAAACAAACATTTTTTTACTACATCAGTGACACATGTTTACGCAATTTCACAGTTGGGTAATTTCACACTTATGAAATTGTATTTTGTCTGTACTTTGTGCAACGTTCATATTTTTTCGGAACCATTGTGATACTATGAGAGCTTTGAATGATGTATTTGGTATGGGATCATGATTTTTAAAGTACGTTTGAGGTAGATTACACTATTGAAATGAGCAGAGAATTTTTTTTGGTTTCTTAATTATTGCAGAAAGCTACGACGTTTTCAAGATTTGACTGAGGTGTTATGATGTTATTAGTACGACGACGATGTGTATTATGCTATTGAGGTATGTTTATGATCAATAAGCTGATGCTATATAAGGAATGTGATTACGTGTTTATATGTATATGAATAATGAATAGAAGTTAGGGACTATGGTTTGTGAAGAAGGTTGTTGGAAACCAAGAATCGTACTTTAAGAGTTATGAAATGTGTGTATATGCGTGAATGTATCACAATGCTGGCGAAAATTTTTTGGACGCTGTTATATTTATAGGATTTTGTTTCTACAGATTTGTAACCCAAATTCTTGACCTGTGAAATATTTTTATATGAGACTGTCACTGTAGCAGAAACTGGTGTCGTAAATATTTCGGTAAGAAAGTTCAGTGACCACCTGCACGTAATGCGTCGTGGGCACCCAGCTGAGCGGCCAGGTGTGCCAGACGCCTGAAAAAAAAGCCATTATTGTGAGCCCTTTTCAGCGGCACAGGTAGAAAAAAAAAGGGAGGCCATTATCCTCGCTATTGACGTTTCTTTGTAGAAAGCATCGCAAAAACGACACGGTCGAGCTTGAAAACATATGATTACACTGTGGAGCTCTTAATTTACGATATTTACTGAAATGCCTAATGAAATGACGAGAAATATTTTACATCTGCACACCTGATTATGACAAGCATCTTTCTACGAGACTTGAGAGAATTTCTACTAACTTATGAAATGTCACATGACTATTGAATGATATTTTTATGCTTCGCTTTTCATAGTTGCTTATTTCATTTGATATCTAGTTTCGAGCTGTGTTGCAGCATTGCTTTTATAAAATAAAATGCATTTGCTAATGTGGACACTTTCTGTCAACAGATCTATTAAATAATAATTTTGTAATCCACATTCTTAAAAAAAAGGAGCACTTGGAAAGGAAAGAACAATAAGAAGGGACTAGTAACAGTAACTGCACATATAATTTTCTTTTCAAGTATATGGTAATATTTTTTTACAATAAGTTGTTGTGGTGCACCACTTTAATTACATAGTCATTAAGATGTGAATAGACATTTCCCTTATATGCATTGTTGTCTTTAGTGTACTATTTTTTTCTGCTTGATCTTTGCCATGCTTAGGTATTAATTATAGCATTTGCTGCTGCTGTTTGCCATGCATAGTGCTACTAAATTTCACTTTGTATTATTCTTTTAAGCCAGTTTTACTACTGATTTATTTTTCTTGTTTGCTGCTCATTGCCTTATATTAGTTGTAATATTGCTGCTTCCTTTGCCTTTTGTATTTTTTATCATTGCTGTTTGTGTTAATTGTTTTGTGCTGCTGCATTGCCTCGTCCCTTAGTTTAGCATCTGAGCTCAGTAGATTTAAGTAAGCTTAAGAGGGGGTAGACTATATAAGAGAACAAGTTGTGATGAATTGGAAGAAATACATTGAAAATCTATAAGAAAATGGTTTGGCCAAAACAGTATTTTGAAAGAGGATATGAACCAAAAAAAGTAGGGTTTAGGGACAACAGGTTTAGGTAGGATTTTCTTGGAAATAAATGATGAAGTAAGATAATGGAAAATAAATAATGAGGTAAGAAATATGTGAACATATATATATATACAGAAAGCATGCTTGAATAGGATTTTTTTGGTGGAAACAAATGTGGAAATAAGACGAAAGATCTATGGAATGAAGTTTTGGGTTGGACTGCAGCACCAAATATCACACTGAAAACAAACCCTGTCCTGTATTTTTGTGTTATTACACTATGTGTATTTGTGTTTTTCCTGTCTTAATGTGTTTAGCTAATAAGAGTTATGTTGTAGAATTTTTCTGATAATATGTTATTTTCTTTGTAAAGATGTTTAGACATTATTTATTCTGTTTTGTTTTAATGCTCTTGTGTAAAGTTGATGTTTCAAAACTTATTCTGATCTTTTATGTATTTACTTATGTCGTAATTCCTGTAACACTGTTGTATATGTTATTTTGATTCTTTTGTAAAGCCGGTACTACAAATGTTATCTGTATTGTTATGTTCTTTAATGATGTATTTTGTACCTTTGTAATTGTATTCTTATGTTATAAAATTGTAATTGAGACCAGGTCATCAAATTAAGTAACTTGTAAGTTCCATTTCACTGCACACGTTTCTGTTGGTCATAGTATATGGACAATATGTGAGAAGTAGGGACTGTTAGTGTTTGCACGTATGTTAATAAATCAGCAAGGGACTGGATAACAGCATTGCTGGTTCTAAGGACAATTCCAAAAACTCTGTGACTGCACAAGTGGTGGCTATGGACTTGCTATATTATCCGCAAGACTCTTCAATGGTGATTGTGCACCTGCACAGTCACAACAGATGGCTGCTGACCATCTCTACAAGGACTGCAGTGGGTCTGCACCTCTGGTGGCCCACCAGTACCATTATCTCTACAAGGACTACAGTGGGTCTGCGTCTTTGCTGACTCACCAGTACCATTATCTCTACAAGGACTACAGTGGGTCTGCGTCTTTGCTGACTCACCAGTACCATTATTTCTACAAGGACTGCAGTGGGTCTGCACCTCTGGTGGCCCACCAATACCGTAATCTCTACCAGGACTACAGTGGGTCTGCTCTGTGATGACCTACCCACCAATACTCTTCAAAACTTCGACTGACTCCGCTGTGGGTTTGCTCTGTTGTGGCCCATTACCTGTCAGCATGTCAAGAGTCAGCACTGTCTTTCCGTTGGAAGGACAACGCTACTTCTTCAAGACTGCATGGAAATCCACTACTTCCGTGTGCATTTCCTTTTACTGCTCAGACTTTGAGAAAAACACTGCAATTTGATGAATGATCAGGACTGTCTTTATGGACTGTGAGAAAATTTTAGCTTTTGACCAACATTGTATCAATAAGTGTGTGCATTTGATTTCTTTGTTATTGTAATTACGATTATGAAAAATTTTAACAAATATGTATTGGCCAGTGCCCAAAAAAATTTGTAAAATTTTTTGTGGGGAGCATGGGGGCTATGTAAGTAGGCTGTTTAGGTTTTTTATTGGTAACGCCACCTCTGTATGAAAATCACTGGCTGTGCTGTGTGCAGTCTGTGGCTGCTTTGCATTGTTGTTATACTCGCCATTGTAGTGTTAGGCAGCTGGCTGTGAACAGCGCGTAGCGTTGCGCAGTTGGAGGTGAGCCGCCAGCAGTGGTGGATGTGGGGAGAGAGATGGCGGAGTTTTGGAATTTGTCATGAACTGATATATATATATATATATATATATATATATATATATATATATATATATATATATATATATATATATATATATGATGATATCAAGGTAAATACATTGTTTGTTCTCTATTAATATCTTTCATTTGCTAACTATCCCTATCAGTAGTTAGTGCCTTCCATAGTTTGAATCTTTTATTTAGCTGGCAGTAGTGGCGCTTGCTCTATTTCAGTAGTGGGAGTAACCAAGATTTTTGTGAGGTAAGTGATTTGTGAAAAGTACAGGTTAATGTTAGTCAGGGCCACTCTCTTGTAGAGATTATTGAAAGTCAGATTGCGTTGCGCTAAAAATATTGTGTGTCAGTTTAAGCACAGTCTCGTGTAAAATTATTCAAAGGGGACGTTTCAGTGGACCTAAGACTGAGCCTTGGGGAACCCCATATGTGATTTCTCCCCCGTCAGAAATATGTCCTTGGATTCTGTTGGTTGAATTATTACTAAGTATAAATTCCTGCATTCTTCACCATCGGGCGTGGCATTTTAATTGACTACTTCTTTACTACTTCCTCTGTTAGCAACACATTTTGTGACATTGTCCACATGTGCCACTGAATGTATGTGCAGAAGTAGGCCATCGTTATACACTCCTGGAAATTGAAATAAGAACACCGTGAATTCATTGTCCCAGGAAGGGGAAACTTTATTGACACATTCCTGGGGACAGATACATCACATGATCACACTGACAGAACCACAGGCACATAGACACAGGCAACAGAGCATGCACAATGTCGGCACTAGTACAGTGTATATCCACCTTTCGCAGCAATGCAGGCTGCTATTCTCCCATGGAGACGATCGTAGAGATGCTGGATGTAGTCCTGTGGAACGTCTTGCCATGCCATTTCCACCTGGCGCCTCAGTTGGACCAGCGTTCGTGCTGGACGTGCAGACCGCGTGAGACGACGCTTCATCCAGTCCCCAAACATGCTCAATGGGGGACATATCCGGAGATCTTGCTGGCCAGGGTAGTTGACTTACACCTTCTAGAGCACGTTGGGTGGCACGGGATACATGCGGACGTGCATTGTCCTGTTGGAACAGCAAGTTCCCTTGCCGGTCTAGGAATGGTAGAACGATGGGTTCGATGACGGTTTGGACGTACCTTGCACTATTCAGTGTCTCCTCGACGATCACCAGTGGTGTACGGCCAGTGTAGGAGATCGCTCCCCACACCATGATGCCGGGTGTTGGCCCTGTGTGCCTCGGTCGTATGCAGTCCTGATTGTGGCGCTCACCTGCACGGCGCCAAACACGCATACGACCATCATTGGCACCAAGGCAGAAGCGACTCTCATCGCTGAAGACGACACGTCTCCATTCGTCCCTCCATTCACGCCTGTCGCGACACCACTGGAGGCGGGCTGCACGATGTTGGGGCGTGAGCGGAAGACGGCCTAACGGTGTGCGGGACCGTAGCCCAGCTTCATGGAGACGGTTGCGAATGGTCCTCGCCGATACCCCAGGAGCAACAGTGTCCCTAATTTGCTGGGAAGTGGCGGTGCGGTCCCCTACGGCACTGCGTAGGATCCTACGGTCTTGGCGTGCATCCGTGCGTCGCTGCGGTCCGGTCCCAGGTCGACGGGCACGTGCACCTCCCGCCGACCACTGGCGACAACATCGATGTACTTTGGAGACCTCACGCCCCACGTGTTGAGCAATTCGGCGGTACGTCCACCCGGCCTCCCGCATGCCCACTATACGCCCTCGCTCAAAGTCCGTCAACTGCACATACGGTTCACGCCTCGCTGTCGCGGCATGGTACCAGTGTTAAAGACTGCGATGGAGGTCCGTGTGCCACGGCAAACTGGCTGACACTGACGGCGGCGGTGCACAAATGCTGCGCAGCTAGCGCCATTCGACGGCCAACACCGCGGTTCCTGGTGTGTCCGCTGTGCCGTGCGTGTGATCATTGCTTGTACAGCCCTCTCGCAGTGTCCGGAGCAAGTATGGTGGGTCTGACACACCGGTGTCAATGTGTTCTTTTTTCCATTTCCAGGAGTGTAGTTGAGTCGGCGCAAGTTCATCCTTGACAGTCGCAGTGGGCTGAGCGCGGCGGCTTCGCAGACCGAACTGAACCAATAGCGAAACGCCATTTTGTAAACGTCTCCATCGCGAAGTATCAGTGCTGTCGCGGATCTGCAGACGGCTGGTGTTTTCCCCTGCAGCCGTCAGTGGTTCGCAGTTGAAAGCTGGCGATAGTGCTGTGAGCTGCCAGGGAACTTCCTAGGCGTCTCGACTACCCATTCAAACCTGAATTTTTTTCTGGAAGAAGGAAAATTTTTCTTTATATGGTAACACTATTAGGTGCTTTTTGAATTATTTTAGATGCGACATTTATACAAAAATATGTAACAGTTTTCAAACATACTTTGTACACTTGGGTTCAGTTTATGGACTAAAATACGTAATTACGAAACAGTCTTGTTGTAATAAATAATGAAATAATCATTCAACAACTACCATGCAAAATAACAATAACAGTATTCAGTTGTACATTGGATATAGCGGACCAACTACATCCGTGTATTCTGATGGTCACGAACTCCTGTGCACTGCTACATTGACTTGCTGATATTTTCATAGTGATGCGCAACAGTTGGCAGCACTTGCGGATGACGGTAAGGTTAAATTTTTACAAATGTGTGCCTCAGGTTTCCATTGGGAAAAAATACTTTCGTTGCAGTTAAGACACAATAGCCAGAGTGTCTGTAAGGACTATAGACACGTAGACCAAGAAATATGAGGTTACAAACATCGGAGTTCAGTTCTTTAAAAAATAGATTAGGCAGGGAGGAGCGTAATTACGATGTTGTTAACTTGGAAGGAAGTCTGCAGGAGAGACGATTCGTACTACAAATATAAATTTCTTCCAATCTTTATCACGTTGACTTAATAGCTCTTCCCCATTAAGAAAGAGCAGGCACATATGAAAAAAAATGGTTCAAATGGTTCTGAGCACTATGGGACTCAACTGCTGTGGTCATTAGTCCCCTAGAACTTAGAACTACTTAAACCTAACTAACCTAAGGACTTCACACACATCCATGCCCGAGGCAGGATCCGAACCTGCGACCGTAGCAGTCGCACGGTTCCGGACTGCGCGCCTAGAACCGCGAGACCACCGCGGTCGGCAGGCACATATGAACTACTAATAAGTGATCAATCTGGATAACTAATGTACCTATGGGAGGAAACACGAGCTGTATCATAATATAAAGGACAATAAGGCCCCGTAACAGAAATTTACAACACACAGTTCTGCAAAGTGCTGAGGATTGTCATCAGAAAGCCTAAAACAACGCACCTATCCAAGAGAGTAGGAGTCTCTCAGGAAAAAATTAAAACTGTGTGATCAATTGTGAAAGAGATATCACAGGAGGAATGTGGGTGCTCAAGATATTATACCTATTTTATGTGAGAATGAAACTTAGTGATCACAAGAGCTGTGCAAAATATTTAACAACTGCTTGACAATATTCGGAAATTTAAAACTAGATTTTTATTGCTGCAGGAGGTAAATATGTTGAACCGGAAAATGGCGAAACATCAGACAGGAGTAAATTCGAACGGGAAGAGCATATTTCTCTCTTACGTTGGTCACACTGAATGCGAGCTGTCATTTCACAAAAGCGTTTTGATGTTTACACATTACGTATTGTCAAGCAGATTCGAACATACATTGTTGCACTTGGAAGTTACGACTGTGGAGTGTAGCAATTTTTCGCGAAGTGTACAAATATTGTAGACTGTCTTTATGCGAATACTTTCGTCAGTGGTTCAGCGTACTACAAGAGAAAAAAGTGGTAAACATAATTTCCTTACAATTTACGTATGTAAATGTTAAGAACGAAATGTGAATGTAGTTTGTCCGCTTCTCTGAATTACACTACATCTAGTAACCTGTTAACAGATACCTACATACAGTACGTTGAAGAAATATCGGACAATGCCGCGGACTTACAAAAGGAGCTTGATGTTCTTTTGAGGCGCAATTATGACCGTCAAAATCCTGAAAAGGCAGTTGCTGCTATAAGATCACGAATACTGTCGAACAGAAAGGTATCAAGCAAATTTAACGTATCATCTTCATAATTAGACAATAAAATCAATAATGCAAACCCTGGAATGATTGGAAGGCCTATCTTAAGCAGTTCTGAAGAGTACCCACTTGACCATGGTATTTTAAGGGATGCCCCCTGGCGGTTTTCCTTTTACCTCTGACGATGTAAGGTACGCAGTAGAAGGGTATCTCTACAAATGTGGACGAAAAGAAGAACGCTTTTCTTATAACGTGCCAGAAACAGACCGGTTACGTTCATTCTTACAGTTTCTAATATATTAAGCATCCGGATATCTCAGAATATTAAACGGCAACGTGCTGAAATGAGTTAGAAGACATGTTTCAAATGTTTTCTGAACAAGTGTAAAATATTGTGAAATCATGTTAAAATATTTTCTAAGTATGTAAAAAGAATTTCTAAGAATGTGCGTTTCTAGAAAGATAGTCTGTGTCGGAAATTACCCCATTAGAGGGATCTATGTTACTTTGGACGGAAATTCAATGAGCGTTTGAAATTGCCCCATCATATGGGTAACATAGGACACTTTTATTTTTTAGGATCTGGTTACTTAAATAATATTTTTGATTCACGTTCTTTAATCATATTATTCTTGAATGTGATCCCAAACATCTTGCGCTTTTTGTCGCATGAATTTAAAATCTTTGCGAAGCTATCTTAAAGAATATTAAAATTCCGTCAGATATTACACCATCTTACGAAACTCTTGAAATACTGCGCTACGAGACAACTACATGACCTGCAGCTATATGAAAATATTAGTAACATAAATGACGTAGCTGGTACGGTAGCCGGTAACATCAGCACATGGCTTTCAGACAACTGGTGAAAACCAGCCTGTAATAAAACTCAGTGCATCCAGTTTCTGACACGGAACTCTTACACAAGCGAAATTTTATCCTCCGAAGGCGGTGAAAAAATCAGTGAAGACGACCATTTTAAATTATCGGGACTGTCGGTATATGGAACACTTTTGGTAGCATAATTTTCAAGAGTTTCTGCAGAAACTGAATTCTGTTGTCTTCACTGTGAGAATGATATCTACTGTAGCTTACACTAAAACAAAAAGGCTTGTATATTCTGCTTACTTTCACTGTGCTTTCTCGAACTGGGTGTTATAGTTTCCAACAACTCCGTGCACACACCAAGAACATGCTGGGCCCAGAAACGGACGATCAGGCTGATATCCAGTCTCAGTTCGTAAACTAGTAGGCTGTTGTTCAGGTGTCTCAGAATTCTAACTCTGCTGTCCATACACATATGTATTTTCCATCATGGGACTTGTTGATAATATTGACTCAGAAAGAAGGAACTGCAACATTCATTCAGTGAACACAGGACTGAAAAAGATCTACACTTCAGTAACACTTCCTAAAGTACTGTACTAAATGAGTGTACTATTCAGTACGTTCATTTTAATAGCCTCCTATGAAAGCTGAAAAAACTAAGCGGCACACTTCAGGCATTCAAATACAAGCTGAAAGGTCTCATTCGCACCCTTCTTATATTCATTACAACAATTTCTAGCGTACCTGAGAACTTTTCTCTCTAATGTGTTACTTGTACTATTCCACAATTTTCTTAAATTGTTATTATTTCTTTAATTTTTAGTTTATAAATTTTCTAATTAACGTTCTGTAAACTACGTACTGGTTCATAACACGTCCAAGTGGCTGTTGCGACTTCTTTAAGAGAAAACTCAAGTCAGTTAACAAATGCGTTTCTTTTTAAATAAGAATCTGATATTATGAAAAAATTGTTCATAATAATTACATTTTTTTCCTACTGCGAACAAATCCCCTTAATACAGCACTATGACGGTTGTAGCCATAGTTTTACTGTGACACACAGAATTGGCAGTCCGCAGCTCGTGGTCGTGCGGTAGCGTTCTCGCTTCCCGCGCCCGGGTTCCCAGGTTATGATTCCCGGCGGGGTCAGGGATTTTCTCTGCCTCGTGGTGACTGGGTGTTGTGAGGTTAGTTAGGTTTAAGTAGTTCTAAGTTCTAGGGGACTAATGACCATAGATGTTAAGTCCCATAGTGCTCAGAGCCAGCAACAGAATTGGCATGGTGGCAATACTCGCCATAGTAGGCACATGAAACTATGCAGCTGACAAACACAGCCATAACTGTTATGTATCTTTTTAATCGCCATAGAATGAAAGAGTAATTTAATAGCAGGAGAGTCAAACGATTTTTTTTTATTTTTAAATCTCATTAATTGACCAAATTACGAGCTGTGTACTTTTATTTTATTAAATTGAATCATAAACATTATAAGAGAATTCGGTTTATATCCTAAAACTACCAACATTACCCAAAACAAATTAAAAAATTCTTCAACTTAGGTTCTGTGGAGAAATCTCCAACACTGAGATAAAGACAGGAGTCACGCAGGGAGATGGAATATCACCTTTGCTTCTTAATTGCGACGTGGAGAAAGTGGAAAGAGTGGAGAAAATCCGACACGAAAGGCTTCAAACTAGGAAACCAAAAAAGGTACCTCTATTTGCACTGTCTGGCATTGGCACAAGGCATTGCCTGCGAAATAAACCGGAATTTGGTTAACAGAATTGAGCATCATGGGATCAGTCAGTAAACCATATCAGTTATAAATAGATTTATTGGTTCAATCGCGACCGATTTCTGATGATTATAAGACTATCTTCAGGTGAACAAGAACCATGAGGCGCATGCCCATCGCATACTGAAAGCCAGTCTATGGGCAGTTGACAGCCACACTTGAAGACGAGATATGAACACTTATAGAACATAACACATCAAGCGCAAAAAAGAATCTCGTTGTTCGGACATTTCGCTAGAATGGACTAGGATGGATGATGACAGACAAAGAAAATCTTATGTAAAATTATATAGCTGGAAGTGTAATGTCCTCGTCTATACTGTAGAGTCTTGTACCATGGGAAGCAGGGGAGAGGATGTTGTTTGGTGGCTGGCATCCTCTTTCTACAACACAGCTGCACACATGGATTAAAAGGGTTCTTTATTTACATGAACAGGAAGCTATTTATGTTTAAGTGTCCATGTGTTGCGGTACAAGCTCTTCCGTAATAGTCCACACTAGCCGCACTGCTGGTGAAGTACAAAGCCCGCTATGCGATAAATGAGGGCGAGTTGGTGCGTCAGTGCCTGAGCTAATAACTGAGTGACTGTGCTAGTGAATGAGACTGAGCTAGTGACTAATAGACTGCGCTAGTGACTGAGACTGGTGAGCTAGCAACTGAGAATGAGCCCTTCGGTCAGCGGCGGCGATCTAAATACTTGCAGTCGAGAGGGCGTTGGTGGCGTGTTGCTTGTGAGTCTGTCTTTGACCCCTCTCTTGATAGGCACACTTGACCCTGCACCTACTATCGATGTCCTTACTACATCTTTGCTGACCGATTTACTGGCGACAGTGTACGCCAGCAAAGGAAGGGCTACCAGCATGGTTTACAGCTCCAAAATACTCTTTTTCCTTAGCTATGAGAGCTGCTTTTTCTTTTTCATATTTCATTTTTGCTCCCTATATTTTTGCTTGTCTTAAATCGCGGCGCTATCATTGCAAAACTTTGCGTGTTTCTGCTATTGTCAGCCTCGATTAGTCGAAATAAGCTTTTGAGCAATCTTTTTCTGCGTCCACTGAGGGATTTCGCCTCTTTGGAGCTCGGTTCTGGTGTCCAGTTAATGAGAAGCCTTCGCGGTTTTTGGACCACGAGGTGCTCTAGTTCAAATGGTTCAAATGACTCAGAGCACTATGGGACTTAACATCTATGGTCATCAGTCCCCTAGAACTTAGAACTACTTAAACCTAACTAACCTAAGGACATCACACACATCCATGCCCGAGGCAGGATTCGAACCTGCGACCGTAGCAGTCGCGCGGCTCCGGACTGAGCGCCTAGAACCGCTAGACCACCGCGGCCGGCGGTGCTCTAGTTTTTAATGTGCGTTCGCCATTATGATGCTGGCTGTCGTCGAGCTCTGTTCTGTTTGATGCGGGAGGAAGGCTTTGTCTGGTCTTGTAATAAGCTGGTTTGGAGTTTTAAATCTGTGAAGAAATCAGATGAAATCTTTCCAATTACTTGCCGTAGTGGCTACTAGGTAAATGAATAGGTTATTTCAGAAGGGTGTTGAAAACTACTGCACAGTTAACTTGAGGTTGTTCCACATCCAGACTCGTGAGGATATGTCTCAGAGTGTCGGAATTGAACCGCATAGATTCCTCAAAAAATGGTTCAAATAGCTGAACACTGTGGGACTTAACATCTGAGGTCATCAGTCCCCTAGAACTTAGAACTACTTAAACCTAACTAACCTAAAGACATCACACACATCCATGCCCGAGGCAGGATTCGAACCTACGACCGTAGCAGTCGCGCGGTTCCAGACTGGAGCGCCTACAACCTCTCGGCCACATCGGCCGGCCATAGATTCCTCACTTTTTATTACATGGAAGCTGATTATGGGAGCGAACATTATCTTTTAAATCTGTCATGTTGCAGATGCAAACATTTCATCCTCTCCTGATCCTAAAATGAGCTATTGTCTTGCTGGAGGTACTGTGTTTCGATCATGACCTTTCGTTATTCAGTCCTAGGAGTTGTATTTACCTATTGAGCATACATATGGGCTTTCTAGACCAAATTAATTATTTGAGGACAGTATAGATACGTATTCATAAGCTTTCCTTCCAATTATTTGACTACATCAAAGACATTTATTGTGTTTCTTGAGGCAACTACATGCAGACGCACGGCAATACTGAGCACCCTTGTTGAGGCCAACGCGGCAGTAAAATGTTCTGCGTACTAAAAGTTAGTTGAACTAAATACATTCTAAAATTGCAAACCACTAGTAATAAGTATTATTTCAAAGCGAAGCGTGACATTGTTAGGAAGGAAATAGCGGTATTAACGTAATTTATTAAATAGTTTTTTTATTGTAAAAAAACTTTTAATACCCAAACCGCAATTTTCATTACACATTTAAACACAATGAATAGTTTCGCTTGCTTTCTGCAACCATTTTCAGAACTGACAGATGTAAAAAAAGAGATTAATATGCTTTGGAAAACATCATTAGCCACCGTGTTATAGACCAACATCACTATGACAGTATGTAGGTAAAAGCTTTATCGTGAATGAGTCACGTTGTAAACCATAGTCTCGCTAGATTCATGTAACAAAGAAGGCAAGTTGCCAAGTGTATTGGTAAAAATTGCATCATACACTCATAATTTGCAATTGTCCAGGAGATATCATAGCGAGAAATACACAACGTAAGAAGAACTGCCAGCTGTTCCATAACCCGGCTTACAAAGGAGTGATCCACCATGACGTATAAAATAGTGATCCGTACAATAAGTGCACAAGTTGAAGATTGAAAGAAAAATGCCACAAGCCCAGCTAGGCTGGCAAGACACGTCAAAACTATTAGTTTCGAACAGCTGACAATTCCTGTTACATTACATATACTTTTCTCACTATACACCCCCCCCCCCTTCCCCGTCTGAGGTTTGAGTCCCCCTCGGGCATGGGTGTGTATATTGTCTATAGCGTTAAGTTAGTTTAAGTTATTTTAGTTAGTGTGTAAGCCTAGGGACCGATGACCTCAGCAGTTTGGTCACCTAGAACCTAACCACAAATTTACAAAATTTTTTCTCACTATAATATCTGCTGCATTATTGCAAATAATCGGCATTTGATGCAGTTTTTACTAATGAAACTGGACATTTTCCTTCTTTATTACCTGCATTTTGAAGGCTGTGGCTTCCAACCTGGCTCGCTCACGATGAAGCTTTTACCTACATACTGTCGCAGTCTTGTTGGCCCGTAATACGAATGCACGTCACTGCATGGCTATAGCTAATGATGATGTTTTCCAATTCACTTTCAACTCTTTTTTATTTTAGCACTCTGAAGATGAATGTAGAAAGCAACCGAAACTAGTCATTCCGCTTTAATTGTATAACGAAAACTGCGGTGTATGTGTTAAAAGATTTTACAATTAAAAATAACTTTTAATTTAATAAATATTATTTTTCTTCATGAAATTAGGTTTCA
The DNA here is from genome assembly GCF_023898315.1 of Schistocerca nitens. NCBI lineage: Eukaryota > Metazoa > Arthropoda > Insecta > Orthoptera > Acrididae > Schistocerca > Schistocerca nitens. The sequence goes on along the minus strand of NC_064615.1, from coordinate 243,068,228 downwards.
GATGGTAAAAGGTATGTCGCAGGCTGGTTTTAGGGACGATTGCTTTATTATGAACTCATGAGAGTGACCCGTAATTTAAATGGGATATGTATTGGAATAAATGATGACAAGGAGCTTTTTAATTACAACATTAGATATAAATTACGTTTTGAACTTGTATTCTAATTATAATGGTTCAAGAATGTATAGGTTTAATTATTCTTTCAAATTCAGTGTCAACGATTGACATGAGGAAAAATCCTCATCTAGCTATGCAAAATAATTTCAGCTGCGCTTAGATTATGTGAGCGTGTATGTCTGTTACGTGCCTGATAAGTTTTCGTGGTCAGACAGCGTTTCCCATTCTTTTTTCTGTGGCATAAGACTTCATATTTTACTGGATAGCGTAATAATAAAGGGAATTAACTATCTACTCGTCGTATTAATTCAGTTACCTACCGGTATTTTTTAGTCATCAGTCATCTGACTGGTTCGATGGGCTCACCACGAATTCCTCTTCTGTGCCAAACACTTCATTTCAGGATAGCACTCCTCAACTATTTGCTGGATGTATTCCAGCCTGTCTTCCTCTACAGTTTTTACCCACTGTTGTTCCCCCTAGTAACATGTAAGTTATTCCGTGAAGTCTCAACAGATGTCCTACCATCCTGTCCATTCTTCTCGTAAGTGTTTTCCACATACTATGTGATCAAAAGTATCCGGACACCTGGTTGCATATGACATACAAGTTCATGGCGCCCTCCATCGGTAATGTTGGAATTCAGTATGGTCCTGTCCCACCCTTAGCCTTGATGACAGCTTCCACTCTCGCAGGCATACCTCCAGTTTGGTGCTGGAAGGTGTCTTGGGGAATGATAGTCCATTCTTCACGAAGTGCTCCACTGCGGAGAGGTATCGATGTCGGTCGTTGAGACCTGGTACGGAGTCGGTGTTCCAAAACACCCCAAAGGTGTTCTATAGGATTCAGGTCAGTCCATTAGAGGGGTGTTATTTTCGTGTAACCACTCCGGCACATGTCGTTCATTATGAACACATGGTCGATCGTGTTGAAAGATGCAATCGCTATCCCAGGGTTGCTCTTCAACAGTAGGAAGCAGGAAGGTGCTTAAAACATCAATGTAGACCTGTGCTGTGATAGTGTCACGCAAAACAAGGGTTGCAAGCCCCCTCCATGAAAAACACGACCACACCATAACACCATCGCCTCCGAATTTTACTGTTGTCACTACACGTGCTGGCCGTTAACGTTCACCTGGCATTCGCCATACCCACACCCTGTCATTGTGTACCGTGAATCGTCACTCCATACAACGTTTTTGCCACTGTTAAATCGTCCAAATGTTTACGCTCCTTACACCAAGCGAGGCGTCGTTTGGTATTTACCGGCGTGATATATGGCTTATGAGCAGCCGCTCGACCAAGGAATCCAAGTTTTCTCACCTCATGCCTAACTGTCATAGTACTTGCAGTGGATCCTGATGCAATTTGGAATTCCTGTCTGATGGTCTGGATAGATGTCTGCCTATTACACATTACGACCATCTTCAACTGTCGGCGGTCTCTGTCAGTCAATAGTCGAGGTCAGCCTTTACGCTTTTGTGCTGTACGTGTCCCTTCACGTTTCCACTTCACATCGGAAACAGGGTACCTAGGGATGTTTAGGAGTGTGGAAATCTCGCGTACGGACGTATGGCACAAGTGACACCCAATCACTAGACGGCGTTCAAAGTCTGTGAGTTCTGCCGAGCGTTCCATTCGGCTCTGACACGATATCTAATGACTACTGAGATCGCTGATATGGAGTACCTGGCTGTAGTTGGCCTTACAATACTGTGCTCCAAACGTACATTCTCAGTAAATTCTTCCTCAAATTAAGGCCTATGTTTGATACCAATAAAAGTCTCTTGGACAGAAGTGCCCTTTTTGCCAGTGTTGGTCTGCGTTTTAAGCCCTCCTTGTTTCGTCTGTCTTGGGTTATTTTAAATACTGCCCAGGTAGCCGAACTCATTAACTTGATAGACTTCGTGATAACCAATCCTGATGTTAAATTTCTCGCTGTTCTCAGTTCTGCTACTTCTCATTACTTTCATTCGTCTTTCTCGTCTTTCTTCGAATTACTCTAAGTTCATATTCTGTATTCAGACCTGTCCATTCAACAGACCCTGTAATTCTCCTTCACTGTCAGTGTAAACAGTAATGTCATCAGCGCATCTTAATCTCACCGCATGAACCTTTCTTTTGTTTCTGTCATTGCTTCTTCGATGTATATATTGAACAGAAAGAATGAAACACTGCATCCCTGACTTACACCCATTTTCATCCGTTCACTTTCTGCCTTCCACTCATTTTGTTCCCCCTCGTTTCTTGTACATATTGTATATTACTCGTCTTTCCCTGTAGCTAGTGGTGTATAGATCCTAAATACGGCTGTACATCTTACCAGTTTGTATCAAGGAGTCAATGCTGAAAGACGTCATGAAGGTATTCCTCATACATTTGAATTCTTGTCCTTTTTGTTTTTAAAGGACTGCGAAATTTGTATGGTTTTATAAGTAAATTATAGTGCCCAAGTTTTGACCTGCAAGTATAGCGTAGCGCATAGCGCACTAGATTCCGAAACAGGGAGGTGACCCAGAGACGGATCGATTCCTCACGACGCGGCGGATTAATGATCGTTTGTAATGTACACCCACCAGCCCTACTGCAGTGTTTAGGTGGTTCACCACGCTCGTTTGGGCAAACTACTGGACTGGTTCCCAAATTCGGCCTATGACACGCAGAACACACTTTTCACCACACACGGACAAATGATTCACACGACTCCTCCCTTAGGTTCCCTTGATGACTGTGACGTCATAAAGGGTACCCCGCCACATAGCTAAATAATAAAATAAAATTTGCCAAATGCTGAAAAAGTGGACCCGGTACTGTGCAGCATAAGTGCTAGGTAAATGAAAAGAAGGAGAAGTAGTACCTAATTTCTGCATTTATTGACATTCATTTTCAATTTTATATGTAATTACAGAGTTCGTGCATCGTCTCATGCTTTCTGACAGCATGTTACTCGATGTACCGGGTAGTTATAATTAAAATGCAGCTACTCAGGGAGATCCAGTGTGGACTGTAATTGTAACTGCACGGCGGCGAAACTTGATGCGTATCCTAATGCGTTAATGCGGAACCGATTTACAGTGGAAAAAAATTAGTTCCAATTTTAGCCACCAAGTGCAAATCTGGCACATTGAATGCAAGAAAGACGTATTGAAATGTCTCCACGTGTAATGGATTAGGGATGGGACGTGTGCACAAAAGTTCAAACGAGTTAGAAAGACATATCTTGATTTCATTATTAACTCCCGCTTACACAGTTTATTCAATGTGAGCACCCAAACGTCGACAAGATGCTGCATCCGTAAATCAACGTGATCAACAGTTGCTCGCAGCAGTGTCTGTGGAATTTGAGCAACGTGTTCCTATATACTGGCCTTGAGATCAGGTAGAGACCGTACGTGTCCTTGGTAAACCTGCTCTTTTAGTTATACCCGGAGCCAAATGTCACATGGATTCTGATCAGGTGATGTTGCAGTCCACGCATCACGTTAAGCAGATCTTTCACAGGGAGAGCGACGTGAGATGTTGCCCCATCTTGCTTGAAAACTGGTTTCCACACAGTGGCGCTCGTCCACAGAAGGAATCACATGCTGTGCGAGGAGATCTCGATAACGTGTAGATGTGATTGTACGCCTGACAGGCCTTCTGGGTGTATTCTCTTCAGAGAAGAACGGACCGAGAATAAAGGTGTCGCATACGCCAAGCGCAGTGGCTCTTCGTGCACAACACGCTGTTAGACAGTGTCTCAAATTCGACAGTTCTGTGTATTCGCTGCACCCTGAAGTGCAGACTGTGCCACGTCACTCCACAGAATATTGCCCGACCACATTTTAACAACTTCGATCCCTACGGGAAGCCGAAGGGCAAATACAGAAGTGCTGCGGATCGCACGCTTTCAGTTCCTGTACCGTCTGTATCTTGTACGACTACCAGTGTAAAATAGACCACAAAACTTTCTGTATTGTTAATCATGGGATGGTTTATTTTATTTTATTTTGCGTATGGCAATACAGCGACAATATTTTATGTAAGTACAACAATATGTAAACGAAAAGTATAAAACAGAACAATGAGTAAACAGTACATGTGTAAAAAAACAAGAAATAACAGGATCAAGTACAAACACTCAAGACAAAATAACTACACGTTAAAAGCTTGGCAAGCCTGACTAGAAACTCATTCATACATTAAAAGCTCAATATCTAGATTGCACAGCCAATCCAAAGCAGAGGGTTTCACATATATATCCTCAGAGACAGGTCCGGCGTATCTTCTTAAAGGGCATTCCTCAATAATATGGCGGACGTTCTGTTCTGGTGCTCCACAGTCACAGGCTGGTGAGTCGCATAGACCCCACTTGTACTTATATGCATTGCATCTTGCGTGGCCCGTTCTAATACAATTTAATTTAGTCCAGGTACATCTCTTCAGGCCAAAGTCCGGTAATTTCAGAGTAGGATCTTGGATACCTTGTTTATTAATTCCAGAATCATTCCAAAAGTGCCGCCATTGCTCCTTGATGTCAGGTTGATGTTCTTGTGTATTAACCCATATAGGCTTCCGTGAGTTCAAGCGGGTCGATGGTATTTCGTTCAAAACATCATGGACTGGTAGATTCTGTGGGTAACCTGAGTCATGAATTTTTGACCACTCTCTTGCTGCTGCTTCTTGCCTTCTCGATTGTGGAGGTGGGATATTGCTTAGAGTACGCAGCCAAGGGACTGGGGTGGATTCAGTAGTACCCGTTATTATCCACATACACTCGTTCAACTGGACGTCGATTTTCTTAGTATGAGTGCTCGAATGCCAGACAGCAGAGCAATATTCGGCAACAGGATATACCAGGGCTATTGCGGCAGTACGTAAGGTGGATGCTTGAGCTCCCCAAGTCGAGCCAGCCAATTTTCTCAGGATGTTGTTGCGACTCTTTAGCTTTTGGTTTACGTTTACTAGATGTTTTTTGTAAGTCAGGGAGCGGTCTAGTGTTATGTCAAGGTATTTGGGGTTGAAGTTGTGTTTGACTCTTTGTTCACAGAAGTTCACATTCAGTGCCTGGTGGGCCATTTTATTGTTCACGTGGAAATCACAATTGTCATGACACTACGCGAGCCCTAGCGCTACCTGGGGCACGGGGCTGCGTGGTCAGTTACAGCAACGGCAACCTCGTTAATAACTTCCACCGGGATAGGATGTCCCTTCCTCTTCCCGGTGCCACACCAAGCTCATCCGTGTTTTCGAATTTCATTATCGTCTTCTTTAAACCATTTAATGACGTCGGGCCTCTTCTCTGACCTTTCAGTCTCCCATACTCCCTCAATGCAGCACTGTTATTGCTGCCGTTCACATAAAACAGTTTCACGAATAGCGCACGAATATAAAAACCCAATGACAAAGTAAATCAACACAAAAAAATGCGAAGCCTATCATGAGCGTGTTAGTTGTTTCACTATAATATAATTGTGCCTACACTTCTTTTCCCCTGTGGTCACTTATCGATACTTGATACACTACTGGCCATTAAAATTGATACACCAAGAAGAAATACAGATGATAAACGGGTATTCATGGACAAATATATTATACTAGAACTGACATGTGATTACATTTTCACGCAATTTGGGTGCATAGATCCTGAGAAATCAGCACCCAGAACAACCATCTCTGGCCGTAATAACGGCCGTGATACGCCTGGGCATAGAGTCAAACAGAGCTTGGATGCCGTGTACAGGTACAGCTGCCCATGCAGCTTCAACACAATACCACAGTTCATCAAGAGTAGTGACTGGCGTATTGTGACGAGCCAGTTGCTCGGCCACCATTGACCAGACGTTTTCAATTGGTGAGAGATCTGGAAACTGTGCTGGCCAGGGCAGTAGTCGAACATTTTCTGTATCCAGAAAGGCCCGTACAGGACCTGCAACATGCGGTCGTGCACTACCCTGCTGAAATGTAAGGTTTCGCAGGGATCGAATGAAGGGTAAAGCCACGGGTCGTAACACATCTGAAATGTAACGTCCACTGTCCAAAGTGCCGTCAATGGGAACAAGAGGTGACCGAAACGTGTAAGCAATGGCACCCAATACCATCACGCCGGGTGATACGTCAGTATGGCGATGACGAATACACGCTTCCAATGTGCGTTCACCGCGATGTCGCCAAATATGGATGCGCTCATTATGATGCTGTAAACAGAACCTGGATTCATCAAACAAAAAAAAAATGTCGTTTTGTCATTCGTGCACCCAGGTTCGTCGTTGAGTACACCATCGCATGCGCTCCTGTCTGTGATACAGCGTCAAGGGTAACCGCAGCCATGGTCTCCGAGCTGATAGTCCATGCTGGTGCAAAAGTCGTCGAACTGTTCGTGCAGATGGTTGTTGTCTTGCAAACGTCCCCTTCTGTTGCCTCAGGGATTTAGACGTGGCTGCACGATCCGTTACAGCCATGCGGATAAGATGCCTGTCATCTCGAATGCTAGTGATACGAGGCCGTTGGGATCCAGCACGGCGTTCCGTATTATCCTCCTGAACCCATCGATTCCATATTCTGTTAACAGTCATTGGATCTCGACCAATGCGAGCAGCAATGTCGCGATACGATAAACCGCAATCGCGATAGGCTACAATCCGACCTTTATCAAAGTCGTAAACGTCATGGTACGAATTTCTCCTCCTTATACGAGGCATGACAACAACGTTTCACCAGGCAACGCCGGTCAACTGCTGCTTGTGTATGAGAAATCGGTTGGAAATTTTCCTCATGTCAGCACGTTGTAGGTGTCGCCACCGGCGCCAACCTTGTTTGAATGCTCTGAAAAGCTAATCATTTGCATAACACAGCATATTCTTCGTGTCGGTTAAATTTCGCGTCTTTAGCACGTCATCTTTTTTGTGGTTTAGCAATTTTAATGGCCAGTAGTGTATTAGTTAGTGATTGAGAATTGTCGCTCCACTTACTCCAGTTACAGCTTCCAGCTCCATAATGCCTTTCGTGCTTTGTTTTCGTTGGGGGGCCCCTACTACCGTGCTACTGACCTAAACACAGCTGTTTGGAGAATAGTTCCCAAATTTCCCATCAATAGCTCTGCTTGTCGTTAGTATTAACTTATTTTATTTATCATTAGGCTTTCATATTACTTATTACGCTGCGTATGTGCGCTTACGTTTTTGTTTATTCCTTATGACAACTATAGTAGTGTACGGTTTTGTTTTATTATTTTATCGTACTTCCGTCCCCACCCTGAGACCAACTTCAAGGTACGCATGCCATTAGGTGATTAGTTCAGTTCTGACATGATGTTGCACTTGTTGTTTGGCTTCTTTATACCATTTCTGTACAGGCACTGCGAATCACATGTTAACATTTACGAGCTCTTTTTGTATTAATGGATTCATTATTGTATTACTTATTGCTCATGTATTTTTTTAGTACGACAGCAATATACTGCATGTATCTTATTGTTGACACTCGCAAATAATGAGGTAGATATAAGTATGTACCATTTCTTATCTTTGAATTTAAATTTCTTTTTTAAACTTTTCGTCCTGAGTTTTAATATTCTTATTTAGTTTCAACTTATTTGTGGTGTAAGTTCCGGTACAGCCTTCTGAAGAATTGGTTGCTGATTATTTTGGTATGTTCAGTTGCAGTTATTGAAGATGGATAAAATACTAAGTTCTCTTTTATCTGATTATGTTATTAAAACCGGCAATTCATTGCATCACTGTATGGATTTGCTTTCTGAATATAATAGCTTAACATATAAACTCTGATCGTGATAGTATGTTAGAGCAGACTGCCGGTAATGTTGCACTGACAGTTCAGAGGAGCGCAGATCCGCGAAAAGGACGTGGAAGAAGCTGAAAGGGAGGCGAAAGTGAGGAACAAAAAGAAACAACTGATTGGGTTGAAGAACATAAATGAGAGGGCCGTACATTTATGTTTCACTGAGCAACGAGAAAAGAAAACTAGATAGATGCTAGAGGCGTCTGAGCCATTGGATGCTTGCGCATTTGTTATGATGACGATGATTGAAAACAGTACTTACATGTAGTAAAGAACCTATTGAGTTATGTTGCATCTGTGGTGTAGTAGGTAAAGACGAAGAATTGTGGTACACCTGTGTTCTGCTGTGTTTCTGCTCCCTTTGAAATCATTGTATTCAGGAAGACACACCTGTACTATGTTTGTGATGACTACATATGCGAGAAGTGGACATTCCATGTTACTGTATAAATCCGGTTCAGTGTTCTAATTTCTCAACAGAAATTGCTAGGTAATTTAAGTGGCGATTATTTTCACTCATGCATATGCTTTCTCAAGCGCACTGTTCTCCAGCCACTCCCGATAACTCTTTACAACGGCCATTTTACATATGGGATGTGATATATCTTAATTAGTATGTATTTTGGTGTACAGAATCCTAATCTACCTTTCAAAACGTTCTTGCACGTAATATTTTGGAGTTTTTTTAACTGTCGGGCTGTCAATCATTTGAAAGAAAAGTTTCCTAAATTCAGTGAAGCTGATGTGGAAGAGGATATTTGTTGGACCACAAATAAGAAATTGATGAAAGGTCAAACCTTTTGATAACAAATTCATAAATATCGAATTAGTAGATGGCCCTCTTTCAAAGCAATTGTGAACGGCTATTTGGGCGACAGAAGAGACTATGTTTCCATTATGATTGATTGTAGCAAGATCATCTACAAGAACATGAGGTGAAGAATGTCACCTGATATTCACTTTCTACATTCCTACCTTGATTTCTTTCAGGAAAATTTGAGAGCCGTAAGCGAAGAGCAGGGTGAACTCTTTCACCGAGACATCCATCCGATGGAACGGCGTTATCAGGGTCATTGGAACCTTTCTATGATGGGCGACTACTGCTCTGGAGTCTTGTTGGAGAGAACGAGGAAGTGGCATACAAAAGAAGAGCATTGTTGTCACATTTTATGAATACCAAAGGAGGACTTACGTTGTAATCTAATTTAGACCTTCTAATGGCGTCGCGTCGATATTTGCGTGTCAAATAGTATTGAGTTGTAAAGTTCTGATTATGTATTTCTTGTTGGTTTTAATTCTGTCAACGTTCACAAACACTGTTTTAGATTCTACTAGCATCTAGAAAATTTGACGTGATAGGGAAAAACTGATTTTACTGGTGAATTCAGAAACCAAAGAAAAAAAGGCATATCCACTCATTTACAAATAAAATGCGGAAAGAAAGTGTAAATTTGTTGGCTAGTGTAGTTAGCTCATTGGGGTCTCGATTTCAGCTTGTGACAGAAAACGGTGGACAGCATACTGAACATGCGCCAGTCTCACGACAATAAGAAACCGATGTCATTTTGCTTTTTATGCTGCTTTTGGCCCCAGGAAATTAAAAACCGATGTCATTTGCTTTTTATAGATTTTTGGGTCACCATACAATTGAAAACTATTTTTCCCATGCGATGTTGTACGACCTTGCCGTCGTGGATTGGCTTACTTAACTGACAGTGCCACAGTTGTTGACTTCCAAACTTTTGTAGCCATGCAAATTCAACAGTATGCATGGTATATCATGAAACTTAAACCATAGCTGTCGATTGCGATTCATCTGTTATTTGTAGCCGACCTTATTCACCTTAGGGCACCTAAGCGTCATCTATTGGTAAAATTGTCGTTAACTTTTTCCCCTTGGTGTTCGCTCTGCGTCCATAATGTGCCGTTCAAATTTGACGTCATTCTGAACTGTGGATCTTTCAAATGGTTCAAATGGGCCTAAGCACTATGGGACTTACCATCTGAGGTCATCAGACCCCTAGACTTACAACTACTTAAACTTAACTAACCTAAGGACATCGCACACATCCATGCCCGAGGCAGGATTCGAACCAGCGACCGTAGCAGCAGCGCGGTTCCTGACTGAAGTGCCTAGGACCGCTCGGCCACAGCGGCCGGCTGTGGATCTTTTTCTACAGCGTTTTAAAACTGGAACTTTAATTATGGGCACTGGTGACAGAACTGTTCCGTAGTTGTCAGTAAATCATTAATTAAAATGTAGCAAAGTTATCTTTTGAGCGAAATTAGTAACAGTAGATGTTATAAGTACGAGATGGCTGAAGCAACTACAATTTATGAATATGTGCAGCAGATTGAGTTCTCCAGAAAAACTGAGTGATACGTAATAAGCAAAATATTGGGGGTCGTATAAAACGTCAAACTACGTAACATTGTCATCCGGTATGCCTTTTTGGTGTACTCAGCGCTTTGCGAAATCTGCGACTTCCCTGAAATTGGCTTCGGTTATTTCCAACTGCGACGTGTAACAAAACTTTACGACTTGACTACACGGCGTTGCGTTAACAGCGCAGGCGGGGGGAGAGCAAAAACAGCCCCGGCAGTGCACAGTGCGAACATGCGTGGAAACGCGAGCAGGTGCCTTAGCGCAGCGAGCAAATAAATCAGGCCGGCCGGCAGGTGACGCTGGAGTCTGCTGGAAGAAGCGGCGCTTATGAAGTAGTTAAGGCGACGCCGCGAAAACTCACGAGTCATACAGCGATTTGCTCAGATTCCACCGCTGATCGCAAAACTGGACCGAGCACGCGATTAAGGAACTTGCAGCTCGTGCACTTTTTGCATTTTCACAGTGGTTTTTCTCACGACTCCGACCAGTTAGTGAGCTCGTTAAACTGGCACCTACATATCTCAATCCCTACATCCGTTCCACAGAAACTCAGGAATGCACTTGTGTTCACGACGTAGATACCGAGTTTATAATCTCTGCTCGCTACGTATTACTTTATTTATTTTTCTGGTGTGGTTTTTTTCCTTACGTACGATCATTACTGGCAGACACTTCGGCTGTTTATTCTTTTTGTTTCCTTCTTTAACATCAAATATTGCTTCTTTATCTGCAAAGTTTCACGGAGGTTGTCTGGAATGGAAGGTCCATTAAATGTTAAAGAAAACCAGTTTTTCTGAGTTATGTAGCGTTTTATGTCACGCAACGTTAATATACTTCGTTCCAATTGATATTTTTTAAAAATTTCCGTCCATCGTTTACAGCTACATATTTTTATGTTTATTAGTTTGGAGGTTTTTATTCTTCAGAAAAAAACAGAGGCAGTAACGTACAAGTATTAACGCTTCTTGTCAGAAATTTGTTTGAAACTTCTCGTAATGCAGCTGTTCATTGCTGCGTTGCTTTTGTTCAAACACTTATTACTCAGCTAAGACCTTCGATCTACTTCGTGGGTTAAGGATATTAGTGATTTTGCACTTTCACTAATATTCTCAGTTCAAGTCGTCTTCTTTTTCAGTCAGCAATCGTCGTGTTAAATAATCATGACGGCACAAACGAAAATAATGTTTCTCACGGCTATGTACGTTCAGAAATATTCGCAACTTCAGTAATATTTTATCTTCTCAAATACGTCAAGCTGGTTTATTTCTCACCACAGAGTACAGATCACGCCACGTATCTAAAACTTCAAGTACTGTAGATGTGTGCTGTGCAGAGACCAAATGAAAAATGGTAACAGGATTAACGTCAACATTGCAATATTTTCTATTTCATGTTGTTTTATTATTACTAATAATTATCGCAAGAGATGTGGGACGACCACGGGTTTCTTCTTGTAGTACATCGTCGTCGAACCGGTGAAGATTTCATCCGGTGACGTGAAATTCCCACGCCGCTAGAGAAGCAATCAATGTCGCTCCCGCAATAAAGAAAACACAAAGCAAACATTTTGCAGTTTTCTATCTTAAACAGTGGGCGCTGCAAAACTCATTAACACTAATACTAACTTATAATACACTGAAGCGCCAAGAAAGTGGTACAGGCATGCGGCATGCGCATTCAAATACAGAGATATGTAAACAGATAGAGTACGGCGCTCCGGTCGGCAATGCTTGTATAAGACAGCAAGCGCCTGGCGCAGTTGTTATAACGGTTACTGCCGCTACAATAACAGGTTGTCAATATTTAAGTAAGTTTAAACGTGGTGTTTCATTCGACGCTGGTGCGATGAGTCACAGCATCTCCGAGATGCGATGAAGAGGGGATTTTTCCGTACGACTATTTCATGAGTGTACCGTGAATATCAAGAATCTGGTAAAACATCAAATCTCCGACATCGCTATGGCCGGGAAAAGATCCTGCAAGAACGGGACCAACGACGACTCAAGAAAATCGTTCAGCTTGACAGAAGTGCAACCCTTCCGCAAATTGCTGGAGATTTCAATGCTGGGCCACCAACAAGTCTCATATGCGTACCATTCAGCGAAATATCACCGATTTGGGCTTTAGGAGCCGAAGGCCCACTCGTGTACCCTTGATGACTGCCCGACAAAAAAGCTTTACGCCTCGCCTGCGCCGTCAAAACCGACATTGGACTGCTAATGACTATAAACATGTTGCCTGGTCGCACGTGTCTCGTTTCAAATTGTATCGAGCGGATGGACGTGTACAAGTATGGAGACAACCTCATGATTCCATGGACCCAGTATGTCAACAGGGGATTGTTCAAGCTGGTGGAGGCTGTGTAATGGTGTGTGGCGTGTGCAGTTGGAGTGGTATGGGACCCCTGATATGTCGAGATATGACTGTGACAGGTGACACATACAGAAGCATCCTGTCTGATCACCTGCACGCATTCATGTCGATTATGCATTCCTATGGATTTTGGCAATTCCAGCGGGACAATCCGACACCCAACACGTCCAGATTTGCTACAGAGTGGCTCTAGGAAAACTCTTCTGAGTTTAAACACTTCGGCTGGCCACCAAACTTCCCAGACATGAACATTATTCAGCATATCTGGGATGCCTTGCAACTTGTTGATGAGAAGAGATCTCCACCCCCTCGCACTCTTACGAATTTATGGACAGCCATGCAGGATTCATGGTGTCAATTACCTCCAGCACTATTTCAGATATCAGCCTAGTCCATGACACGTCGTGCTGCGACACTTCTGCGTGTTCGTGGGGGCCCTGCATGATATTAGGCAGTGTGTACCAGTTTCTTTGGCTCTTCAGTGCAGAACATACGTTGCCATATATCGTGGAGGGGGGGGGGGGGGAAATCCACAGTGGTGTAAGAACATAGCCCAAATTCTGTGTCACCACAGTTAGTGAACTGTACTTAGTTACATAAAGCGGAAGGGAACAGTTCTTTGTTATAACTGGCATTATTTTGTTAATTACTACGAACATTTCTTTTTCAGAAACACTGATTTTTAGCAAATTAATTAACACTGACGGAAAAAGGCGCAACACCGAGAAGGAGTTTGTGGCCGAGCGGTTCTAGGCGCTACAGTCTGAAACCGCACGACCGCTACGGTCGCAGGTTCGAATCCCGCCTCGGGCATGTATGTGTGTGATATCCTTAGGTTGGTTAGGTTTATGTAGTTCTAAGTGCTAGGGGACTGATGACCACTGCAGTTAAGTCCCATAGTGCTCAGAGCCATTTGAACTAAAATTCGCGCCAGTCGCGTAAGAATGGCGCTAATAGCACCACTATGAGGAATCAAATCAAATTTGTTTTAAATACACTCTCTATCGATCGTGGGCGTTCGTTACGTTTGAGATTGCGTGTGGTCAGCTGATGTTAGTCGAGAATACTTTTAAGGCGAGAAAGACGTCATTATCATCGCGAATTTGAACGAGCTCGTTGAATAGAGCTGCAAGAAGCTGGATGTTCCTTCTGCGATACTGCAGAAAGACTTTGCAGCAATATATCCACTGTACATGAGTGCTGGCAGCGGTCACTAGAAGTGGGGGCTCCGGACGACCACTTGGCACTGCCGGAAGGGACGACTATGGTGTTCGGCATGGGGCTCTGGCGCATCGTACTGCATCCGCAGCAACAATTTGAGCTGCAGTTGGCACCACAGAGACACAACGTACTATTACATATCGCTTACTTCAAGGACAGCTCGGAGCCAAACGCCCTCTAGTCAGTTCTGCCTCAGTACCAGTGATGGCCGTGGGTCGGTAAGAAAGAGGCCAGTTGAAGGCCTGCAACCAACCTGTCTGCCTGGATCTGCACCAGGAGCTACGGTCTGAGGTGCGATTTTGTATGACAGCAGGAGCAGTCTCGTGGTTACCCCAAGCACACCTACTGCAAATCTGTACGCCAATCTGGTGATTGGACCTGTTGTGCTGCCATTCGTGAACAACATTCCAGGGTGTGTTTTCCAACAGCATAAGTCTTCCCCACATACCGCTGTTGTAACCATGCTCTACCGACTGTGGACATGTTGCCGTGGCCTGCTCGGTCACCAGGTCTGTTTCCAGTCGAGCAACTGACAGACCAAGTGCAACAGACATCATCCCACAACTGACTTCGGGCATCTGTACAACACAATTCATGCATTCAACATTCTGGCTGTTACACCGGCAATTAACCAGCATTTCACATTTGCAATGGCTCATCTCGAGCTTATATTAGCCTGTAATCGTGCAATGTTCATCGCTTACGTATCTTACCTAGAGAAATTTATTCTAGAAATTTCGTTATTCTACGTTAATTAGGTTTTGGTGTTGCGATTTTTTTTCGGCAGTGTATATCGACACCAACGGTGGCACAACATTGCTGGAATTAAGCGGTGTTAAAACAACTGGCTCACGCTTGTCAGTGGCGGGCGAGCATCCTGCCACTGAACGTCCGGCAGTTTGATTAAATCTGGTGATATACAGTCGTGTTTTCAGAAGCATGACTGATATTTATAATGGATGGCGTAAGTTTTAAACTAACCCGAAAGTTGTTCGCAACAGTGTGATCCAAGGCTATAGGTACTGCGGATGATATGCTGGCGATTTTGGGTGATTATTCTTGAATAGTGGACTAACTAAGCTTCTTTCTACTGAGTAACATACGGCGATTCTAGGGAGTGACGTATTAGCTGTCATTGGCATGGTACTGCTATAGCTGATTTTGATCTTTTTTATATCTTGATTTGTGGTGTTCTTTCAGAATCCCTTCTGGCGACATTTAGTTTTATCGCTACCCCAAATGTTGCTAATCTTGAGATTTGGTAGACATTAATGAGGCCCTTCTATTCCAAGATACTTCAAGTTTTATGCATAATTAAAAAATCAAGATGATGTATTAATGAGATTATTGCAAACCAGCTTCAGTAATAAACAGATCTTGTGACATCATAATGAGATGAGTGAGTACATATAACTACTATCAAGCATCAATAACAAAGATCTCCGTGCAAGTATAAATCAGGAGCACATACTGTGTACAGTAAATCTTTGGCGAAACACATGGAAAAGCCGTATTGTCATTTCCCTCGCCACGTATCTGCTGTATGCCTTATGTGCTCCTGATTTATAGTCACACTGAGATGTTTGTTATGGACATGATGCTTCATAGTAGTAACGGCTATTCATCTGATTACGAAGCCACAACATAGCTGAAAAATATCTGTTTATAACTGAAACAGGATGTGTAATAAATTAAGTAACACAGCTGTCTGCGAGCATGATTCTTCAACAGTTTTTACCATCTGAAAACCATCAACTCCTCAAAATAACGTTTGATTCTTTAGCTTTTATGAGTTAATTTTAAATTGTTTGCGTTTCTAAATTGTGAAGTTCTTTTTGCGATGTCTGGCTTGTACAAAAAATCGCCTATTAGTGCACCAAATGCACTCAGTCGCAACCGAAACCAACTTTCTCCTACGAATCCTAATTAGCTGGCCTGTTAAATACAGGTAAATATTTTTGGTAACACTATACGCCTGTATCAATGTTTCCACTAATGTATCAATAGCAAGAGCTTGAAGATGTCTGTGTGATCTCGAATTATAGTATCAGAAACATTTTTATAGTATGTGCTCCACTCCATTATTACCTACTGCATCAAAAATGATACTCATTATTGATTAATATAATGTGCATGCAGAAACACGTTTTAAAAAAACCGTGTCGTTCGAGAAGTGTTATCTTACACCTGATTATTTATCACAACTTGAGGACTGACTGTTGTTTAAAAAAAGTGATCCTGTTCGTCTGCACAGGCTTGAAAGAGCGCATCAGATTTTTGCTTCTACCAAGCCGAAGCTACAGTTTCTTCTTCGGGCCCGCGGGATTGTCTCGCTGCATACAAGAGAGCCGGGATACCTGATTTTGGCGTTCCGCACGTTTTGTTTCGCTTTGTTCCGCTGATTCCGGTACACTTTGTATTGTTCAGTTGTCGGATTGCTCTCGAATCTTCTGTGTGCGGAGTCTGGCTAACTTCCGTAGTCGGCTATAGAACAGAAGTGCTCATTGCTTCAACAGAACGTTTAGCTTCTGTAACGCTATCACGATCATATCCAAACGATTTCGATGATGTAAACACCATTATAATCAATATATTTCATTGAACTTATTATTATCTGTAACATTACCACAATATTTGCCTATGTAATGCCTTGAAAAAGATTTCGAAAAGTGCATTTTGACGAAATCGCATTCGAAACAGTAGTCTGTCGGTGTCGAACCATCGTTTCCGTCTTCCTGGCACGGTGACAATTGAAAGTAGACATTTTGAATAATAACCACTTGGCTGCTTTTGTAAATAATTTATTTAACGACGGATTTCGTAGCCTAGTCGCCACATCCTCAGGTTACGTGTGTTAAATTTGCAAGTAGGTTAGACGGCAGGGATTGCGAGTCTGACGAGTTTTGAAAGAAGATGTACTGGCGGAAGTACAAATGTGTCTGTGTGTGGGTGTGGGGGGGGGGGGGGGGGGGTGGATCGTGATTCTCGCTTAAATAGCCCAGACGGTAGAGCGTTTGCTCGCGAAAGGCAAAGGTTCCAGGTTCGAGTCCCTGTGCAACACACAGTTTTAACCTGCCAGGATGATCGGACCTTTGAAATAGACTAAAAAAAAAAAAAAAAGATACAAGAAAAAGATACAAAGGCAATAAATATGACATTGCTAGACGTTTTGATTCAGCTCGAATCCAGGGGAGGTTTCTCATTACATCCATCTATGAGTTTCTAATCAGAACGTGTGTTATTAATAAGAACTTATAATCTGTCATTTGTGTGGCCGTAGTTCCTTTACAAACCCAGAGACTAATCTCGTTCTGTCGTTGCAACTACAAGAAAATGCGTGTTTTCTTTGTTCACCAGACGCTTTTCGAATGGTTGCGGATCATAAAAACAAATCAAATTGTAAATAACTTTAGTTACAGACCAGTGATGATGCTATACTCAATAAAACGAAACGCGTCTGGTGAAAAAAAGCACGCATTTTCTCGTAGTTGCAACGACAGAACGAAAACACCCTCTGCACTTACTGGGTCTAGTTACGTAGCAGATATAGAGAAAGGCAGCAGTAACAGTAACAGACAGTTGTCTCATTTTTTTTAATTGTTTGAACAAAGTGCAGTCAGTGTCACTACTTATACTGCTACGGCCAATTTGGACCGAATCACGTCCTCTTCAGTCCTAAACTATGAAGACTCTGATGCAGGTGACAGCCACCAAACTCCCGTATTTTAGATCTGAAGACGGTGCGATTGGGCCGAAATGGATTATCGTTGTTGTTATTGTAGTGGTCTTCAGTCCGAAGACTGGTTTGATGGAGCTTTCCGCGCTACTCTGTTCTGTGCAAGCCTCTTCATCTCCGAATAATTACTGCAACCTACATCCTTCGATATCTACTTAATGTATTCATCTCTTGGTCTCCCTCTTCTATTTTCAGCCTCTACATTTCTCTCCAATACTAACTTCGTGATCCCTTGATGTCTTCGAATGTGTCCCATCAACCGATCCCTTCTTCTAGTCAAATTATGCCACACATTTACTTCTCTACAGTCCCTTCAGTACCTCCTCGTTGGTTACGTGATCTACCCATCTAATCTCCAGCATTATTCTGTAGCACCACATTTCAAAAGCTTCTCTTCTCTTCTCGTCTAAACCGTTTGTCGTTCATATTCCAATCCCATACATTGCTACACTCCAAAGAAATACTTTCAGCAAAAGTTCCTAATACTTAAATCTATATTCTATGTTAACAAATTTCTGTTTTTCAGAAACGCTTTTCTTGCCATTGCCAATTTACATTTAATATCGTCACTACTTCGGTCATCATCAGTTATTTCGCTGCCCAAATAAGAAATCTCATCTACTAGTTTAAGTTTCTCGTTTCCTAACCTAATTCCCTCCTCACCACCTGATATCATTCGAATACATTCCATTATCCTTGTTTGACTTGTATTGATGTTTATCGTACATATATTCTCCTTTCAAAACATCGCCCATTTCGTTCAACTGGTCTTCCAAGTCCATTGCTGTCTCTGACAGGATTACGTCATCGGCAAAGTGTCTCGTTTCCTAATCTAATTCGCTCAGCACCATCAGATATCATTCGAACACATTCCATTATCCTTCTTTTGCTTGTATTGATGTTTATCTTACATATATCCTCCTTTCAAAACATCGTCCATTTCGTTCAACTGGTCTTCCAAGTCCATTGCTGTCTCTGACAGAATTACGTCATCGGCAAACATTTAAGGATTTATTTCTTCTTCTTGAACTGTTCCTACTCCAAATTTTTCTGTGGTTTCCTTTACTGCTTGCTCAACGTACAGATCAAATAACATCGGTTATACGCTATAACAGCATCTCCAGCAGTGGTTCCCTTTCATGCCCCTCGACTCTTATAACTACCGTCTGATTTATGTACCAGCTAAATAGTCTTTCGGTCCCTTTGTTTTACCCCAGGTATCCTCAGAATTTCATAGAGGGTATCCCAGTCACCACTGTGAAAAGCTTCCTCTAAGTCTACAAATGCTACAAACATAGGTTTTCTTTCTAACAGAACTCATCAGTGTTACCTCGCGTGTTCCTACATTTCTCCAAAATCCAAACTGATCTTCCCCAAGGTCGGCTACTACCAGTCCTTCCATTCTTGCGTAAAGACTGCATGTTAGTATCTTGCAGTCATGACCTATTAAACTGTTAGTTCGGTAAAACTCACACCTGTCAGGAACTGCTTCTTTGGAATTTTAATTGATAGATTCTTCTTGAAGTCTGACGGTATTTCGCCTGCCTCATTCATCTTGCACACCAGTGGAAGAGTTTTGTCATGGCTGGCTCTCCCAAGGCTATCAATAGTTCTGATGGAATGTCGTTTACACCTGGGGGCCTTGTTTCGATCTACGTCTTTTAGTGCTCTGTCAAATTCTTCTTGCAGTATCACATCTCCCATCTAATCTTTAACTACGTCTTATTCCACTTCTATAATGTTGTCATCTCCCTTGCATAAGCTTGCTATATACTCCTTCCACCTATCACTTTTCCCTTCTTTGCTTAGGATGATTTTCTCTCTGAGCTCTTGATATTCATCTGTTTCTCTTGTCTTCAACGGCCTATTAAATTTTCCCGTAGATGCTATCTATCCTTCTCCTAGGGATGTCCATTTGGCCTTGTTTTTTTAACCTGCCGATTTTCTGCTGCCTCCACTATTTCGTCTCTCAAAGCTACCCATTCGTCTTCTACTGTATTTCTTTCGCCTGTTCTTTTCAGTCGTTACCTCATGCTTTTTCTGGAACTCTCAACAACCTCTGGCTCTTTCTCCTTATCCAGATCCCATCTCCTTAATTCCCTAAGTTTCTTAAGTTTTAATCCACAATTCATAACCAATAAATTGAAGTCAGAATCCACATCCGCCCCTAAACATCTAGTTTCTAAATGTCTGTCCTACCATTATATAGTCAATCTTAAAACTTAAGGTGTCTGCAGGTCTCTTCCACGTACAGTCTTAGACAATAAAACTGACCGCCGGCCGGCCGCCACAGAGACGAAGTCCGAGTCATTCACTTAAGGTGGCCAATAAAACTGACCGCCCCTGACAACTCTAAGTCCGGCAATCTGCACAATCTGGCAGCACTGTAAGATGCGGAAGTGTCAGGAGGAAGTGTTATCTACTCCCGAGACGTTGTTGCACTATGTGAGCCTGTGGTCTAGTGAGCAGGAGCGGCGTGGTCTCGTGGTAACGTGAGCAGCTGCGGAGCGGAAGGTCTTTGGTTCAAATCTTCTGTCCAGCGAAAATTTTACGACTGTACCCGTGGTCTAGGGGTAGCGTCTTTGATTCATAATCAAAAACGTCTTCGGTCCCGGGTTCGATCACCGCCACTACCTAAAAATAGCCGGCACGGTAGCTCAGCGTGTTCGGTCAGAGGGTTAACAGCCCTCTGTAATAAAAAAACTGAGCTAATCGATCAACAACGAACTTAAACGGATGTCTTACGACGTCCGCCCCGAACAGATGCAACGAACAAAAGTGAACAAAATGAGACTTAAAAAAAAAAAAAAAAAAGTGGCAAGCATCGTGCGTTCTAAACTTATAGTCGCCTGTTCCCGTCCAACTGTATTTTTTTTTACCGCAGTCGGTCTAAAGTTATGAGTCTGACTGAACATTGAAGATAATTCGCTTAACATTCTACCCACCAGCAATAACAAGTATTCCAGAAACACTTCCGCAGGATAGCTCGTGGCTGCGCCGCGATCATAACAGCTTACGCTCGAGAGTTTCCTCGCGCTGCAGCGGCTACCGGCCACCGGCCAGACGCCACCCGCCGCCTGAAATCCGGCGCCGCCCAGGTGAACGCGTCGCGACGCTGTCAGTGTGTCTCAACTGTCATATTCGAATTTGAAGTTCTAGTTATTATCTGGCAGTTAAGCAATGGATTTTGCAAACTTGAAAATCATGAACTACAGTTAAGCATTGTAAAATTGAGTCGCAAGTGGAAATACGTGTAACATCTGCAACACAACGTTTACTTTTGGTATAACAGAGGGGTGAATGCAGAGGAGACAGCTAGAAAGATTTGAATTGTGTGTGGAGCGAGTGCTTTTGGGAAAAATACGCCAGAAAAAGATAATCTTGTTTCAACAAAGATCGTTCTGGTATGAATGATTTTCCACATTAAGGAAGTCTCGACTACTGATATATGTGGTAGATTACCATTTTACCATCATGCGACATTTGCATTCAACAGGCAAAGTTCAGAAGTCTGGTGTAGGAGTATTGCATGCTCTAATTCGAAACAACAAAAATCAACGGAGTGACTATTACTGAACGTCATCAGGTCGCTCATTGAGCATTCGTATGCAGTACTGTTACTGGTGACGTGTTATGATGCCTTTATCGTTAACTTCCTAAGAAGAAATGAAAGGCTGAGCCCCTCCAAAAGACATAAACTCGAGGAAAGAGTAGTGTGAACATAATATTTTACATCTGATAGCTCCAAAAGTGTGTTTTGGGCTACGGATTCTGCCCCAAGGGCTGTATGCAACACAGCTGGAATTTGTTGCCAACAACTGAGACACCTTTCGGTCGCAGCGTAAGAAAATCGAGCAACACAACTACATCACATGTGCTACTGCATGATAACGCACTTCTTGATTTGAGAAACAAAACTATCCAGGAGATTGAAATTAAAGACGTCTCTTAGGCACTTGTATTGACAGAGAAGTCCTCTCTCAAGCACTTGTCCCTCTCGTCATATATTCGTAAAGTTTTACCTTTCCCGCTCTTGATCGATCAACCGTCAACGCAATTCATTTCTAGACGAAAATACTCTTAAAACTACTCTGGTATAATGATATCGTGGGAACCAGTAGGTTTCTACTGGCGTAGAATTTGTAAACAACTTTAGCATTGTCAGATCGTTTTAGATATCGTGAAAGAAAATTCTTTTGCTGATTAATTTCTCTTTGATGATTACTGTTGCGTTTAGTAAACTAATGGAAACTCCAGTTAAAATATTCACTGTACTAATACAAATTAAATTCAGCTTACTACAGAAACATCACGACGGCAGACTATCTTAATAAAGCATTAAGTATCTGTAAGACGGTTGAGCCTATTTTAACACGAATTAGTAGGACATTACCGACTTTTGACTACGAAAAGATCTGTATTTACTTCATTTCCTGTATCATTCGCAAGTATTATGAAAATGTGGCATTTCACAGATAAAATTATGTATTCACAACAACAAAAAATATGTCGTCATTATGAATTTGGCAGTACTGTAAGGTTTTCGCTCTGACACTAAGGGTTACTGAAAGTAGCAAGGCGCATTTTGCTCGAGCTTTGTCTTACGATTCCCTTATTGCGTTTGTATCTGCCTGCTTGCAGCTCTGCTACAAAAGAATTAAAAATCTGTCTTTCAGCGAGTCTCGGAAGGCGAACGAAAGCAGCTTGCATCAGGTAGCCAAACATGTTTCTTGGGAACAGGCTACTTCCTAAAGTGGGAAGACATTCTTTTGTGGTTGAATTGTTGGCAAATGTCCGTCAGACGTGTGCCGTTGGTCTAAGCGTTTCGGTGTGTTGAATTTGTACCAATGATTTTTCTACAGGTTTTTTCTGTCCCAAATAGAGAGTTGAAGTCTCCCATTAGTATTTTCACGTCATCTTGGTGAATTTTGCTCATAGTATTTTCGAGTGTATATCTTTTATAGGGGCTCTGAATGAGCATAGTCATAAGTCGATTGTTGATGGATGCGATTTCTTTGACAGAGTTGATGATAGATCTGTGTTCGAGAAATGCAGTGCCGAAGATTGGTACGCCTTTCGCTACCTTTTGTTGTATTTTGCTCTTGAAGATGCCATGGTTTCCGTAATGCAAGTTTTAATTGTCAATTAATCGTGGTTCTTGAAGAGCATGGACGAGAATTTTTTGGCGGACGATTTCTTTCGTGAGATTATCGAGGTTTCTTGTTTGCATCAATGTATCGATGTTTAGTTTTTAAATGAATGTTTTCTGCTTGTAGAGAAATTTACCAGAGATCTTCGATATTCTCTGCCGTGCTAACCTGGACTCCCCAGAGTGCGAAAATCCAACTGCCGCCTATCGGTGGCCAGGTTGTGTACCACCTGGGGTAAAGTTACCTTTGCTTGCATAGTTCATGTTTTCTTGTGTTTCATTGGTTTGGCCTGGGTGATACCAGGACCGGACAGGACCAGAGGGTGTTGAAGCCTTTGGAAGCAAATATTTTCAGCCAAGCTCATTGAGCTAACAGACGCATCCATGTCCGAGTCAGGATTCGAACCTGCGACCGTAGCGGTCGCGCGGTTCCCGACTGTAGCGCCTGGAACCGCTCGGCCACCCCGGCCTGCATACTTGTATACTGAGCATTCGTTATTTGACTAAATATGAACTTCAATCTAATTCGCATGTATATGACATGGGTTAGCGCCGTCACAAAGGTATGACTAAGGGTTGGATGCCGTTGAAGTCCTGTTACATTGATGGCAAGACAAATGTTCGCAAATCACCTCTATTGCATCTTAAATATCGAAGGACCGACGACCACACTGTCACAGCGCGTTGAAATACAGCAACGACGGCAGATGAAAATTTGTAACCGACTGGGCTTCGAACCCAGACCTCCTGCTTACTAGACAGACGTTCTGATCACTGGACTATTTTTATTTATTTATTTATTTATTTTTATTTATTTAGTGTTTGAGAAGACTTTCAGCACCAGGTAGGCGGAGGAAAAGAGGGCAGGGGTCGAAGATCCGAGGCCTGCCTGAAATGCCTCTCCCATACCTGGCACTGGGCAGCTGCATTATTCCCATGTATTCCATGTTTGCACCCGTATATTCTTTTAAATTGTAGAACAAAACTGAAGTAGTAATTTAGGTAAAATAAATTACAGATTGCCGCCTCCAATGGCGTGCGTTCCTTGTAGAATATAACTTACAACAATGGAAAGGGTGACGGAAAAATACATAACAAACATTCATGAAGAAATGTATTCACATTTTAATTTATTATGCACTGGATGCATATGAGGTCTGTAAGGAAGCCATATATTTTTCAACAAATAAAAGAAATTTCGGAGCCGGTGGGGTTTTGCCAAATTAGAACAGTTCTGATTTTAGATCCAACGTAAAAGTATATTCCAGGAATAAAAAAGTGAAAGAACTGTATTCCTCTTGTA
Organism: Schistocerca nitens; assembly: GCF_023898315.1. Classification (NCBI taxonomy): domain Eukaryota; kingdom Metazoa; phylum Arthropoda; class Insecta; order Orthoptera; family Acrididae; genus Schistocerca; species Schistocerca nitens. Next base: position 243,044,164 of record NC_064615.1, on the reverse strand, counting down.
ATGAATAAAACTGCCCACCTCTTTGTAGCCCACATAAAGCAATAGAAAAAAAATTTAAAACCATTCCTTATATTTGTTATTCTTCTTCAGCTTAAAATGTTCTACTGCAATATAGAACATGTACTCTACTAAGTTTTGTTTGTTATGACGTAAAACACAAACTGTCCCAGTAGCCACGAATAACTGTTATTCTTTGCGGACGGGTAACATTTCCAGTCGGGTTGTAAAGCTTCAGTTATCGGTATTTGACTTTCTGCGTTTCTATTGACAGTGCTAACTTCTTCGTAGTCCAGTTCCAAATTCTGATTCTATTTTCACATGAGAAGATGTGCGCTACAGTTTCTACAAGCCGTCATTTGTCGCCGTATGGAGATGGTCTCAATTTGATTTTACATAATCGTTCCGCCGTGGGTATGGTTTCGTTTACTAAGTCGCACCATACGGCACTTACTCTAGTTGGTAGAATTTTATTGTTGATATTTTTCCAGACTTTCCTCCAGTTTTTTGTAGGTTAAGTTACCGGAATTGGTTTGTGAAGACGATGTCTGGTAATATAATCATAAACGGTTCTAGTGTTGGTTTGTGCTCGTGGAAGTCTTATACAGCTCCAAACGCCATAGTACTTTCGGACGTAATCTAGGCTGGCGTGCTACATTAACAGGAGCGTTCCTATCCCCAGGATCTAACGAGAGGAACAGAAGTTTCGTGATGCCTGTCTTAGTGGCGTGTATTAGTTTAAAAGGACGTCTTTAATTCCAAGTCCTCCGTTTTGCCTCTGCAAAGTCGCCGTGTCGAAGGATACTTTGATGATGTTTTGTTTCCACACATACCAAGAGGCTACAGCTTATATTTTTATGTGCAGCTACCTGCAGTATCGGTAAGACTGCTCCGACGTAATATATTTTTCTAAGTATGTATGTATTTATAATCTGAACTTTGTGCAGTCGGTCTAACGATCGCATGTCATGGTCCTTCAACAAGGTTCTGATGACATTAAGTTTCCGCTCCCAATTGTTCGTGGCCATGCGCTTGGGATTCGCCCTTAACTGCAATCCGAGTTGGAGTCTCTCTTCAGTTACATCTAACCAGTGCGCACCTATTGCACTATTGTAAGAACCGAGTTGCTGTATTTTGGTATTAAAATTTTGTAAATCCGGGTTCGAATCTGGTCAGCCACAAATTTTCATCTGACGCTGTTGTTCTATTTTAATGCCCATGACAGCCTGGACATCTGTCCTTCAATCTTTAATTGATTAAGAAGTCTGTCTATTTCGATTCGTAGTGTCTGTTCTTTCGGAAATGTCCTAAGAACACACACACACACACATTTATATTATAAGTGCTATTCGTAAAACGTTTGGCAACTCAGTGATAGTGCCAGACTGGAGCTGCATCAACCTACTCATTTCACTAGATATAGTTGTAATTTTCTGAACAATTCCTGTTTAATAAGTGACAGCGACAGTGTCTCTCATCGTTTACTTTGTCGGAAACCTGCTTCTTTCTGCCCTAGGCTATACTTCAGCAATGAGTGATTGCTAACATTCTTGATACCTCCCTGGACGTGCTACTGCAACTGTAGCCAAAGATTCAAATCCCACTGGAAAAGTATGTTTCAAGTCAGATGGTTTTGCTCCTCCCCTACTGTCATTGAAAACGATCACAACGAAATTAAGTATAGGTATTCTATGAAACCCTTGAGTTCATACTGCGGTGCTGTGAAGATGAAAAAGTAGTTTTCACAATTATCAGATGACAGATGGAATTTGTCAGATTCCACTAATTATGATTGCATCATTGACTGTTGGTTCATAGGCGCTTTTCTGCCGCTTATTGTAACTGTTATGTGTATGTTAGAGCTGGAAGAATAGAAACATCAAATTTTCGCCATATGGAATGTTCGAATTCACCTTAAGTCTTCACGTTTCGAGCAAAGGCAGAATATCCGTCAGGAAAGCTGACAACAATAAGCCAGGCCATGCCTGTCTTCTGGTGGATGTGCCAATGACAGTGATCTCAATAAGAATATTGTACAGCAAAGAGGCACTGCCAACTCAACCACTGGAGAAGCTCCAAAATTGTGAATCGCGTCTGGTGAATACGCTTTCAAGGTTTCGATCCGATTAAGACAGTAAAACACAAATAATTGTCGCAGTTATTAATATATGACATATAGTTTGCATTCAGTGCATCGATGTATTACAAGTAATTGCACTCTAGCCTCTAAACCTAGTTACAGAAATGCGAATAAGACTCATGGGCATATAATGAGGATCTTGCAGCCCTTGCCACCCGCAACTTTGAGATGAAGCTATAGTCACTTCCGAGGTCACTCACAGAACACATCAGCTGGTATCCTTCCTGGTACTATAACTGAAACTTGGCAACAGCGCAGAATATGTTTGGCAACTCTGTGACCGACAAGTTACTTCCTTGATGGCACAGAACTATCCTGCTAAATTCACTTGATATTATCGCCGGCACGGTTGCTCAGCGTGTTCGATCAGAGAGCCAGTTGGCCTTTGTAATAAAAAAAACTGAGTAGACGGATCAACAAACGAACTTGAACGGATGTCACTGTGACGTCCGCAGCGACCAACCACAATGATCGACAACGAACAAAATGCAAAAAAAAAAAGAAGAAGGTAACGTGCTTGCCTGTCAGGTGCACGCTGCGTTTGTTCGCCTTTCAAGACTCTCTGAATGCAAGATTTTTAATTATTTTGTAGCAGAACTACAAGCAGGCAGATACAAATTCAATGAGGGAATAGTAAGACAACGCTCTAGCAAAATTCGTCTTGCTACTTTTTACTAAAGTAAAAATGCCACTTTTATTTTCTGCCGACATACTTTTTTGTTGTTGTGAATGCGTAATTTTATCTATGAATTGCCACATTTTCATAATACTTACGAAGCAAATCATGTGAGGTAACACTTCACCAACTTGTCAGGAAGGTGGAAAAAGCACTACCCTTTCTGGATGCTCTCTGTATCTTCCTGGATGTCGAGGGGGTTCTAGTAATACGACCTTCGAGTAAATGGTAAGAGATGAAGAACCTAGTGGTGAATGAACTCATAGATGAGCTGAATGCGAGAGACTACTCTTGAAAAGAATAAGTAGACGATTTATTCACAGTAAGACTTAGAAAATTTGATAGTATTGTTAAACCTATGTGCACTGAACATTGTGAAAAAGTATTTAAAGACAAGCCACACGAAAACTGGTGTAGTATTATTTATGGCGAAGCATGTCCAGCACATATATTGAAAAATTATGTTTCTCGATGAAACTTTAGAGAGGGTTGTAGTGTATCTAGAGGTAGGCCCTGGATGGAAAACTATTATGAACACCTCACATAAAGAATGTATTCCACTGCGAAAGATAATCTTAGAAGCACTAGAAGCTGCTGTAGGGTAAACTGGGGTCTAAACCCAGTACGTACTGGATATACACCTCTGCAAAAATACCAATGATAATTTATTGTCATATAATATGAACAACGTCGAACAGGAGGTGGCTGCTAGGGAGTCTCGCAAAGTGCAGAGACTGGCCTTCTTTCACAAACAGACGGAATTAGCAGGACATCCACTCTTGGGATGAATATTAGGCTAGACATGCCCGCCTTACACCTGTGGCTTAAAATGGAGGCCGCAGCAGGGACGTAAAGGCTAAAAATTGTAAATAACTGGATATAGTTAGAATATACGGAATCCCAAATCAATATGGCGATGGCTGCGGAAATGCCGACTAACTATACAATAACTTCTAGCTGTTTCAATAAACCTTGCCATGTAACAGTTGGAAGCAGGGAGCAGTGGAAGAACGAACCACTACACTGTTCAGGAGACATAATATAGTGGTATACTGACAGGTCGAAAACAGATGAAACCAGCGGGTCTGCTGTACCGCCTAGAATCTCTTTAGGGAAGATGGCCACAGTATTACATAATATCTTCTATCAGAATGTGCACGGAGGAGAATTAGAGCAGTCCCTACAAAAATCGTAGCATCTACTTTTATTCAGACAGCCAAGCAGCTCTGAAATCTCTATCAGCCCCTGCGACCGAAGGTCGTTGCAGAATGCCATGAAGCATTTTCTTTCGGACATGTCCGAAAGAACAGACACCACACATATATCCATATACAGAGTGTTTCAGGAGGAATATTAGATATTTTAGCAGGTGGTAGTACAGACGAATTGCATAAAAAATTCTATATAAATGCGTCCACTTTTAATTGTGTACAGAGATATAGCTGTTAGTACGCAACCCTAACAAACTCAAAGCAAAGGCAACGAGGACATTCAAAGTTGATTTTCAAAAATTCCCCCACCAACTTCAATGCACATTTGACTTCTCTTGATAACACCACGTGTAGGTCGTCTTTGCGTTCTTTTATGAGGGCTGCACTATTCATAATTCGAACGATCAAATCGGTTCTTGGGTTTACTTTTTCTTTGTAGACTTCGCCTTTAACCATCCCCACAGGCAAAAATCGAAAGAGATAAGGTCCGGGGACCTTGAAGGCCAAGAAAAGTGCCCATATCCAATGATCCATCTTCCAGGAAATGTTAGGTTTGGATAATGTGTCACCTGACGACTAGAATGTGCAGGAGCCCCGTCATCCTGGAGGAACATACGCATCCTAGTAGCCAAATGAACCTCTTCCAGTGACGCTGGAAGCTCATTTTCAAGGAAGTGTAGACAACTGGGTCCTGTAAGGACCAACATACGAAACGAAAATGCATTGAGCCCAGCTATCTGTATGTTCAATAAAAATTGGACGCATGTTATATGTCATTATTTCAACAATTTGTCTATACTATCATCTCCTAGAATATTTACTATTCCTCCTGAAACATCCTGTATAATTATTTGGGTCTCCACGGGTCATTGAAAGTTTTCAGTGCTAGACGCACGACATCGTCCGACCCTCGCGGGAATACAGTGTGGACGCAAGTCAGTGGAACAATGGCCGTGGGGTACCGCGCATGTGGTATGCGGCAAAAATGGGAATTCGCGTCTGACGAGGAGCGTGTGTAGATAGGTGCTGCAGAGAGGTTGACTGCTGTGTCATTATGGTATCCACCGTCGGAGGTTCGAATCCTCCCTCCGGCATGGGTGTGTGTGTTGTCCATAGCGTAAGTTAGTTTAAGTTAGATTAAGTAATGTGTAAGCTTAGGGACCGATGACCTAAGCAGCTTGGTCTCATAAGTTCTTACCACAAATTTACAAAATTTTAATACCAAAATACTGCATCTCGGTTCTTACAATAGTGCAACAGATGCGCACTGGTTACATGTAACTGAAGAGAGTCTCCAACTCCGACTGTGGTTAAGGGCGAATCCCAAGCGCATGGCCACTAAGAACTGGGAGCGGAATGTCATCCGAACCTTGTTGAAGGACCATGACAGGACCGGATCTTCGGCCCCTGCCCTCTTTTCCTCCACCTACCTGGTGCTGATAGTCTTCTCAAACATTAAAAAAAAAATAGTCCAGTGATCAGAACGTCTGTCTAGTACGCAGGAGGTCTGGGTTCGAAGCCCAGTCGGTCACAAATTTTCATCTGCCGTCGTTGCTGTATTTCAACGCGCTGTGACAGTGTGGTCGTCGGTCCTTCGATATTTAAGATGCAATTGTTTTTTGAGGCAATAGAGGTGATTTGCGAACATTTGTCTTGCCATCAATGTAACAGGACTTCAACAGCGTCCAACCCTTAGACATACCTTTGTGTCGGCGCTAACCCATGTCATATACATGCGAGTTAGATTCAAGTTCATATTTAGTCAAATAACGAATGGTCAGTATACAAGTATGCAGGCCGGGGTGGCCGAGCGGTTCCAGGCGCTACAGTCGGGAACCGCGCGACCGCTATGGTCGCAGGTTCGAATCCTGTCTCGGACATGGATGTGTCTGAGGTCCTTAGGTTAGTTAGGTTTAAGTAGTTCTAAGTTCTAGCGGACTGATAACCTCAGAAGCTAAGTCCCATAGTGCTCACAGCCATTTGAACCATTTCTGAGGTATACGAGTATTTACGAACAATACAAGTAGGATTGCAGCGAACTGATCACTTAACCAAGTGCAACATGGAGTACCTGTGTAATGAGTCATTCCTGCTGCCCAGCTGAGGGTAAGATTTGTTAAGCATTTCATTGTAGAATTAATGTAATATCCGCACGATAATCTCTGCAGTCATACTGTATTAGCAGCCCGCGATTGGAGTACTATGTTCGTTAAATCGGATTACTCAAGCTGAGGCCAAATAAAGACAAGCGACGACGTCACAACATTATCTTTACTTAAGTAGGTAGTCAGCGCTAAATTATGTGCGCCACCATTAATGTTACTGTAAACAGTTTGACAGCATAACACCACCACAACTACTGACAACCTGAACCATTATCTTCACACAGTTGTGACTCTCAGTGATTACAGGTTGCTGATGTTTGTCACGAATAGCGGAAAGCGCCTCTGAAGTTTCATTTGCATTACGACTAGGACGGAGAGAATGCTAATTAGCAGTAATAGGTCACCCAGCGAAGAGAAGAGTCCACTTATTGTCTCAAGTTCTTGTAGTTTGATATTAATGCAATTCCCGATAGTTTCACACTAACGGGTTCTTTTGGCTATCGAAATACTCATATGGGAATCATAAAAGTGTAATTGCTAGAACGCTCAACTATCTTAATAACACTTCATTCTGGATTGAATACGACGTTTTCATCCATCTCCAGACGTCTCACTGAATGAAGTCTGTAGTGCACGCACAGTTGTGTTGCCTGCAGCAACGATTCTGTGAAGTGTTGTGGCAGCTGGCAGTCGTTGCTGAATACACACATGTGCAAATATCCTCCACTGCTCTAGCGGAACTCTTCTTTGTTGCATTTTTTCCATACCGTAATTAGCACAACAACATAAGGCTTGTTCTGCTGAAGAACGTGATGCCCACAAGTCCTTAAATAAGAATCTCCTAGCGGGAGTAATACATGAAAGGAAACAGACTATTGGACAAAAGAATGGACAGCTCCCTGCTTTTGGCGTTTCCGATGGCGCCTACGATAAGAATCTGGTGTCATATTATGCTTCAGAACTCTAAACTGTTTATTTTTTTACTTCATACTAAAACAAAAGTTGTGATATGAGAAGAGGAAATGACTTATATGCTTCTCAGGAACTTTAGTTTTTCGTGTTTATTTTCTCACTTCATATTAAAAGAAGGGCGTTAATAAAAGAAGAGGAAATGAAATATACGCTTCCAAGACATAATATTTCCTTGTGTGCTATTACTGCATAAATGAAAGCCCTGCAATTAATTTTTGTATGTTGGATAAATTTTGATATCACCTCACATTCCTTTGTGAGAAGGTTCCTATTTTCTTGGGATTCAAATAGAGTGGACATTTCATCACTGGTTAATATTCTGATGACTAATGACATGATACCCGTTGCAATTGCTCCATGGCACCTGTGAGTAGAGTCTCATGTTGGTTACTATAAGAACACGCAGGCAGTGATATCCGCTCACTGCAGTCAGAGCAAAGGTGATTTCTTTCTGTTTAGGGCGAAGCGTCTGCTGCAGTGTCCACGCTCAGCCAACATAAACAAATCGCGGCGGCATTGGGCACTGCTAATCGCTGCGCTTGTCGCGAGCCTCGACAACAAGAGCGCACTGTCTCTGCTAACGATACTATGGAGTTAATAGATCTTACTTAACGGAATACGCAGGACGTGGGATGGGTAAAAATTCAGTTTGTAGCTTCCCATCGCATTAAAATACTTTACAGTCATATTTGATGCAATATTTATTGTTGGTTGTCTCTCTAATGTTAATAGTATTGATTCAGATTGTGCGTTAACACGAAAACACACACACACACACACACACACACACACGCAAACAGTCATTGATTTCAGTGAGGGTGACAATTACTGTGTGTTGAACAACACATGCACCAGTCAGTTCCTCAGTTGGCGTTGAGTGGATGAGATTTTTCAATTACCTTGCATTGCAAGAATTGTAAGGAGGGTACTGAAAGTAAATGGACTTGTTGTATGCTAAAGAGCTGCGACAAAGCAAAGCTTGACCGGTTATAAGATAATTGTCTACATGGGCTTTGTGGACGAGTATACTTTTAGTAACCAATCCACCCCGATCATTACGTAAGATTTCTCGAGGGCGTAGGGGAATTGATTTCATTAAGTCGTCGACAGTGTAGCGTGATGGTTTACTTCCCACCATACGTTTTCTATATTCGTGCAAAGGTCGCTTGCTTTTGTAGGGACACATGGCATTGACCTTGTTACTCTGCCCACATATTCTTTATCTGGTTGATGTTCGGTGATCGTGGAACAAACGGCAACAGCTTTATTCTCTCTTGGCCCTGAAACCATTCTCGCACTGCCCTGCTATGATGGATGGGTCTCTGCTCCTGTAAATAAACTGTTATCTTGTTAGTTCATATATCTGTATTTAAATAACGTATTTGTAATAAGCACATTGGATTATTATTTTCCACAGTGTTTAAGAATTCATTCCCTGTCATAGATAAGTGATCTGAATTCAACAGTCCGATTAAGAATGTGGTTCACCCAGTCTATCATATGATGAGAGTCGTAGTCGGTTATCCACATTAAGACTGACTGGCTGAATCCGATTAGGACGATCTTGTATCGAAATGAAATTACAGAAATCGGATAATTTGAACGTCTATATTGCAACAATGCTGCGCACATAAATTCCTATGATGGAGTAACAGCTAGCAACTGTCTAAGAAAAAGTGAGAAATATGTCGACTAGCAGCAATGTAACGTAATTATAACCCATATTTATCTGATGGAAATATTGAATCGAACAATACACATCTATTTCAGTGGAGGGAAGATACTCCATATCAGATTTGCTGATTACATAATAATAATAATAATAATAATAATAATCCTGTGTGGCCAATAGGGGAAACCGTCCCCCATATGGGTGGCACCGAGGAAATCAAATACTTGGGGTGAACCAAATACTAACACAATCCTGAACTGCTACTCAATCCGTTGAACCCAAAATCCAGACACATCTGAGTGAAAATCACCGCTACTCTGGTCACCGTCTGTTGGCTCAATGAGCTTGGCTGAAAATATTTGCTTCCAAAGGCTTCAACACCCTCTGGTCCTGTCCGGTCCTGGTATCACCCAGGCCAAACCAATGAAACACAAGAAAACATGAACTATGCAAGCAAAGGTAACTTTACCCCAGGTGGTACACAACCTGGCCACCGATAGGCGGCAGTTGGATTTTCGCACTCTGGGGAGTCCAGGTTAGCACGGCAGAGAATATCGAAGATCTCTGGTAAATTTCTCTACAAGCAGAAAACATTCATTTAAAAACTAAACATCGATACATTGATGCAAACAAGAAACCTCGATAATCTCACGAAAGAAATCGTCCGCCAAAAAATTCTCGTCCATGCTCTTCAAGAACCACGATTAATTGACAATTAAAACTTGCATTACGGAAACCATGGCATCTTCAAGAGCAAAATACAACAAAAGGTAGCGAAAGGCGTACCAATCTTCGGCACTGCATTTCTCGAACACAGATCTATCATCAACTCTGTCAAAGAAATCGCATCCATCAACAATCGACTTATGACTATGCTCATTCAGAGCCCCTATAAAAGATATACACTCGAAAATACTATGAGCAAAATTCACCAAGATGACGTGAAAATACTAATGGGAGACTTCAACTCTCTATTTGGGACAGAAAAAACCTGTAGAAAAATCATTGGTACAAATTCAACACACCGAAACGCTTAGACCAACGGCACACGTCTGACGGACATTTGCCAACAATTCAACCACAAAAGAATGTCTTCCCACTTTAGGAAGTAGCCTGTTCCCAAGAAACATGTTTGGCTACCTGATGCAAGCTGCTTTCGTTCGCCTTCCGAGACTCGCTGAAAGACAGATTTTTAATTCTTTTGTAGCAGAGCTGCAAGCAGGCAGATACAAACGCAATAAGGGAATCGTAAGACAAAGCTCGAGCAAAATGCGCCTTGCTACTTTCAGTAACCCTTAGTGTCAGAGCGAAAACCTTACAGTACTGCCAAATTCATAATGACGACATATTTTTTGTTGTTGTGAATACATAATTTTATCTGTGAAATGCCACATTTTCATAATACTTGCGAATGATACAGGAAATGAAGTAAATACAGATCTTTTCGTAGTCAAAAGTCGGTAATGTCCTACTAATTCGTGTTAAAATAGGCTCAACCGTCTTACAGATACTTAATGCTTTATTAAGATAGTCTGCCGTCGTGATGTTTCTGTAGTAAGCTGAATTTAATTTGTATTAGTACAGTGAATATTTTAACTGGAGTTTCCATTAGTTTACTAAACGCAACAGTAATCATCAAAGAGAAATTAATCAGCAAAAGAATTTTCTTTCACGATATCTAAAACGATCTGACAATGCTAAAGTTGTTTACAAATTCTACGCCAGTAGAAACCTACTGGTTCCCACGATATCATTATACCAGAGTAGTTTTAAGAGTATTTTCGTCTAGAAATGAATTGCGTTGACGGTTGATCGATCAAGAGCGGGAAAGGTAAAACTTTACGAATATATGACGAGAGGGACAAGTGCTTGAGAGAGGACTTCTCTGTCAATACAAGTGCCTAAGAGACGTCTTTAATTTCAATCTCCTGGATAGTTTTGTTTCTCAAATCAAGAAGTGCGTTATCATGCAGTAGCACATGTGATGTAGTTGTGTTGCTCGATTTTCTTACGCTGCGACCGAAAGGTGTCTCAGTTGTTGGCAACAAATTCCAGCTGTGTTGCATACAGCCCTTGGGGCAGAATCCGTAGCCCAAAACACACTTTTGGAGCTATCAGATGTAAAATATTATGTTCACACTACTCTTTCCTCGAGTTTATGTCTTTTGGAGGGGCTCAGCCTTTCATTTCTTCTTAGGAAGTTAACGATAAAGGCATCATAACACGTCACCAGTAACAGTACTGCATACGAATGCTCAATGAGCGACCTGATGACGTTCAGTAATAGTCACTCCGTTGATTTTTGTTGTTTCGAATTAGAGCATGCAATACTCCTACACCAGACTTCTGAACTTTGCCTGTTGAATGCAAATGTCGCATGATGGTAAAATGGTAATCTACCACATATATCAGTAGTCGAGACTTCCTTAATGTGGAAAATCATTCATACCAGAACGATCTTTGTTGAAACAAGATTATCTTTTTCTGGCGTATTTTTCCCAAAAGCACTCGCTCCACACACAATTCAAATCTTTCTAGCTGTCTCCTCTGCATTCACCCCTCTGTTATACCAAAAGTAAACGTTGTGTTGCAGATGTTACACGTATTTCCACTTGCGACTCAATTTTACAATGCTTAACTGTAGTTCATGATTTTCAAGTTTGCAAAATCCATTGCTTAACTGCCAGATAATAACTAGAACTTCAAATTCGAATATGACAGTTGAGACACACTGACAGCGTCGCGACGCGTTCACCTGGGCGGCGCCGGATTTCAGGCGGCGGGTGGCGTCTGGCCGGTGGCCGGTAGCCGCTGCAGCGCGAGGAAACTCTCGAGCGTAAGCTGTTATGATCGCGGCGCAGCCACGAGCTATCCTGCGGAAGTGTTTCTGGAATACTTGTTATTGCTGGTGGGTAGAATGTTAAGCGAATTATCTTCAATGTTCAGTCAGACTCATAACTTTAGACCGACTGCGGTAAAAAAAAATACAGTTGGACGGGAACAGGCGACTATAAGTTTAGAACGCACGATGCTTGCCACTATACCACGGACTCACATAGTCCAACAACGTCTCGGGAGTAGATAACACTTCCTCCTGACACTTCCGCATCTTACAGTGTTGCCAGATTGTGCATATTGCCGGACTTAGAGTTGTCAGGGGCGGTCAGTTTTCAAAAAATGGCTCTGAGCACTATGGGACTCAACTGCTGAGGTCATTAGTCCCCTAGAACTTAGAACTAGTTAAACCTAACTAACCTAAGGACATCACACACATCCATGCCCGAGGCAGGATTCGAACCTGCGACCGTAGCGGTCTCGCGGTTCCAGACTGCAGCGCCAGAACCGCGCGGCCACTTCGGCCGGCTACGCGGTCAGTTTTATTGGCCACCTTAAGTGAATGACTCGGACTTAGTCTCTGTGGCGGCCGGCCGGCGGTCAGTTTTATTGTCTAAGACTGTACACTTCCTTCGTACATGATTTTTAAACGGAGCTTAAATTTTGCTCTGTGAAAAATTCTACAAAATTCTACCAGGCTGCATCCTCTTGCAATCCGTTCTCCAGTCCGTATTAAGCTACAATTTTTCCTTCACTTCATTTTCCTACTGTTGAATCACAAGCAAATTTTCGTCTTTCTTAATTATCTGAATAATTTCTTTTATCTCATCATACATTTCCTCAGTCTCTCCATCATCTGCGGAGATAGTTGTCATATGAACTACTGTGAATTTTCTTATTCATTATTAAAGCTAATCCTACACTACCCCTATTTCATTTTGTATTTATAACCTTGTATTCACCTGACCAGAAATCCTGTTCCTCCTGCAACGGGATTCACTAATTTTCATTATATATAACATTGATCTGCGAATCTTCCTTTTCAAATTTTCTAAACTACCTTGGCTATTAATGGATCTGACATTCCACACTCCGATCTGTAGAACACCAGTTTTGTTTCTCCTGATGACGACATCCACCTGAGTAGTCCCCCCCCCCCCCCCCCCAATGAACCATGGACCTTGCCGTTGGTGGGGAGGCTTGCGTGCCTCAGCGATACAGATGGCCATACCGTAGGTGCAACCACAACGGAGGTGTATCTGTTGAGAGGCCAGACAAACGTGTGGTTCCTGAAGAGGGGCAGCAACCTTTTCAGTAGTTGCAGAGGCAACTGATCTGGCCTTGTAACATTAACCAAAACGGCCTTGCTGTGCTGGTACTGCGAACGGCTGAAAGCAAGGGGAAACTACAGCCGTAATTTTTCCTGAGGGCATGCAGCTTTACTGTATGGTTAAATGATGATGGCGTTCTCTTGGGTAAAATATACCGGAGGTAAAATAGTCCCCCATTCGGATCTCCTGGCGGGGACTACTCAGGAGGACGTCGTTATCAGGAGAAAGAAAAATGGCTCTGAGCACTATGGGACTCAACTGCTGAGGTCATTAGTCCCCTAGAACTTAGTACTAGTTAAACCTAACTAACCTAAGGACATCACAAACATCCATGCCCGAGGCAGGATTCGAACCTGCGACCGTAGCGGTCTTGCGGTTCCAGACTGCAGCGCCTTTAACCGCACGGCCACTTCGGCCGGCTTCAGGAGAAAGAAAACTGGCGTTCTGCGGATCGGAGCGTGGAATGTCAGATCCCTTAATCGGGCAGGTGGGTTAGAAAACTTAAAAATGGAAATGGATAGGTTAAAGTTAGATATAGTGGGAATTAGTGACTTTCGGTGGCAGGAGGAACAAGACTTTTGGTCAGGTGAATACAGGGTTATAAATAAAAATCAAATAGGGATAATGCACGAGTAGGTTTAATAATGAATTAAAAAACAGGAGTGCGGGTAAGCTACTACAAACAGCATAGTGAACGCATTATTGTGGCTAAGATAGACACGAAGCCCACGCCTACTACAGTAGTACAAGTTTATATGCCAAATAGCTCTGCAGATGATGAAGAAATTCATGAAATGTATGATGAGATAAAAGAAATTATTCAGGTAGTGAAGGGAGACGAAAATTTGATAGTCATGGGTGACTGGAATTCGAGAGTAGGAAAAGGGAGAGAAGGAAACATAGTAGGTGAATATGGATTGGGGAAAGAAATGAAAGAGGAAGCCGTGTGGTAGAATTTTGCACAGAGCATAACTTAATCATAGCTAAACTTGATTCAAGAATCATAAAAGAAGGTTGTACGCATGGAAGAATCCTGGAATACTAGAAGGTATCAGGTAGATTATATAATGGTAAGACAGAGATTTCGGAACCAGATTTTAAATTGTAAGACATTTCCAGGGGCAGATGTGGACTCTGACCACAATCTATTGGTTATGAGCTGTAGATTAAAACTGAAGAAACTGGAAAAAGGTGGGAATTTAAGGAGATGGGATCTGGACAAACTGATTAAACCAGAGGTTGTAGAGAGTTTCAGGGAGATCATAAGGGAACAATTGTCACAAATGGGGCAAAGAAATACAGTAGAAGAAGAATGGGTGAGGGATGAAGTAGTGAAGGCAGCAGAGGATCAAGTAGGTAAAAAGACGAGGGCTAGTAGAAATCCTTGGGTAACAGAAGAAATATTGAATTTAAATGACGAAAGGAGAAAATATAAAAATGCAGTAAATGAAGCAGGCAAAAAGGAATACAAACGTCTCAAAAATGAGATCGACACGAAGTGCAAAATGGCTAAGCAGGGATGGCTAGAGGACAAACGTAAGGATGTAGAGGCTTTTCTCACTAGGGGTAAGATAGATACTGCCTACAGGAAAATTAAAGAGACCTTTGGTGAAAAGAGAACCACTTGTATGAATATCAAGAGCTCAGATGGAAACCCAGTTCTAAGCAAAGAAGGGAAAGCAGAATGGTGGAAGGAGTATATAGAGGGTCTATACAAGGGCGACGTACTTGAGGACAATATTCTGGAAATGGAAGAGTCTGTAAATGAAGATGAAATGGGAGATACGATACTGCGTGAAGAGTTTGACAGAGCAGTGAAACACCTGAGTCGAAACAAGGCCCCGGGAGTAGACAACATTCCATTAGAACTACTGACGGCCTTGGGAGAGCCAGTCCTCACAAAACTCTACCATCTGGTGAGCAAGATGTATGAGACAGGCGAAATACCCTCAGACTTCAAGAAGAATATAACAATTCCAATCCCAGAAAAGCAGGTGTTGACAGATGTGAAAATTACCGAGCAATCAGTTTAATAAGCCACAGCTGCAAAATACTAACGCGAATTCTTTACAGGCGAATGGAAAAACTGGTAGAAGCCAACCTTGGGGAAGATCAGTTTGGATTCCGTAGAAATATTGGAACACGTGCGGCAATACTGACCTTACGACTTACCTTAGAAGAAAGTATAAGGAAAGGCAAACCTACATTTCTAGCATTTGTAGACTTAGAGATAGCTTTTGACAATGTTGACTGGAATACTCTCTTTCAAATTCTAAAGGTGGCAGGGGTAAAATACAGGGAGCAAATGGCTATTTACAATTTGTACAGAAACAGTCGAGGGACATGAAAGGGAAGCAGTGGTTGGGAAGGGAGTGAGACCGGGTTGTAGCCTCTCCCCGATGTTATTCAATCTGTATATTGAGCAAGCAGTGAAGGAAACAAAAGAAAAATTCGGAGTAGGTATTAAAATCCATGGAGAAGAAATAAAAACATTGAGGTTCGCCGACAACATTGTAATTCTGTCAGAGACAGCAAAGGACTTGGAAGAGCAGTTGAACAGAATGGATAGTGTCTTGAAAAGAGGATATAAGATGAACATCAACAAAAGCAAAACGAGGATAATGGAATGTAGTCGAATTAAGTCAGGTGATGCTGAGGGAATTACATTAGGAAATGAGACACTTAAAGTAGTAAAGCAGTTTTGCTATTTGGAGTGCAAAATAACTGGTGATGGTCAAAGTAGAGAGGATATAAAATGTAGACTGGCAATGGCAAGGAAAGCGTTTCTGAAGAAGAGAAATTTGTTAACATCGAGTATAGATTTAAGTGTCAGGAAGTCATTTGTGAAAGTATTTGTATGGAGCGTAGCCATGTATGGAAGTGAGACATGGACGATAAATAGTTTGGACAAGAAGAGAATAGAAGCTTTCGAAATGTGGTGTTACAGAAGAACGCTGAAGATTAGATGGGTAGATCACATAACTAATGAGGAAGTATTGAATAGAATCGGGGAGAAGAGGACCGGTTGGTAGGACATGTTCTGAGGCATCAAGGGATCACAAATTTAGCATTGGAGGGCAGTGTGGAGGGTAAAAATCATAGGGGGAGACCAAGAGATGAATACACTAAGCAGTTTCAGAAGGACGTAGGTTGCAGTAAGTACTGGGAGATGAATAAGCTTGCACAGGATAGAGTCGCATGGAGAGCTGCATCAAACCAGTCTCAGGACTGAAGGCCACAACAACAACAACGTGAGTACTCCTCACCTGGAGTTCTGAATGGGGGACTATTTTAGCTTCGGCATATTTAACCCAAGAGAGCTGCACGCCGTCGGGAAGAATTGCGACTTTAGTTTCCCCTTGCTTTCAGCTTTCGATTTACCAGCACAGCAAGGCCGTTTTCGTTGGTGTTACAAGGCCAGATCACTCAATCATCCATACTATACCCCCTGCAACTATTGAAAATGCAGCTGCACTTCACCGAGCGAGGTGGTGCAGTGGTTAGCACACTGGACTCGCATTCGGGAGGACGACGGTTCAATCCCGTCTCCAGCCATCCTGATTTAGGTTTTCCGTGATTTCCCTAAATCGTTTCAGGCAAATGCCGGGATGGTTCCTTTGAAAGGGCACGGCCGATTTCCTTCCCAATCCTTCCCTAACCCGAGCTTGCGCTCCGTCTCTAATGACCTCGTTGTCGACGGGACGTTAAACACTAACCACCACCACCACCGCAGCTGCACTTCTTCAAGAACCACGCGTTTGTCTGGCCTCTCAACAGATGTCCCTCCGTTGTGGTTGCAGCCACGGTGCAGCTATCTATAACGCCGAATCACGCAAGCCATCCTACCAGCGGCGATATCCACAGTTCATTCTTCCGTAGAATTTTTTTTTTATATTACAGTTTGGTCACATGTTCAATATCCCCGACGACTTCTTCACAACGATTCTATGAAACAAACCAAACCGAAAATCTTCTCTGTAAGGATCAGCATGGTTTCAAAAACCAACTCCCTGTTCGTCCGAGAGACCCACAAGTAATAAATACCGACGCCCAGGTAGATGATGTGTCCCTTGATTTTCGAACGCGTTCCATACAGTTTCGTACTGCTGTCGTGCAGAGTATCAGATCAGCTGTGTGACTGGAATAAAGAGTCTGTAGCAAACAGAACGCAGCATGGCATTCTCAACAGCGAGGAACCTTCAGAATTGAAAGTAATTTCGGGAGTATCCCAAGTGAATGTTATAGGTCCATTAATTTTCACAATGTACGTAAATAACCTAGTAGACAACGTCGGTAGTTCCATGAGGCTTTTGGGGGACGATGCTGCTGCACACTGAAATGCTGCCAAGCTAGAAAATTGTAGCGAAATACAAGATAACCTACAGATGATCCACGTTTGGTGCAGGGAATGTCAGTTAAACTTCACCGTTAACAAATGTAATGAACTGCTTATACATCTGCAGAGAGACTCATTGTTGCATTGTGGGGTGGCGGGTTAATAATAAGAAATAAGAAATGGTGTACATCATTTTCTACGCACCGCTGAAAACTATTTTTGTGGTCAGCCAGTAAGCGATGGAGAACATACTGATCATAGTTTCCAGTCTGCAAGTCCACATTCTTCTTTTATTCACTGAAAGAAATGTTTCTACTCTCTGTTTACTCAGTGGGATAAAAAAAAAATGTCTCTGAGCGCTATGGTACTTAACATCTGAGATCATCAGTCCCCTAGACTTAGAACTACTTAAACGTAACTAACCTAAGGACATCACACACATCCATGCCTGAGGCAGGATTCGAACCTGCGACCGTAGCAGCAGCGCGGTTCCGGACTGAAGCGCCTAGAACCGCTCGGCCACAACGGCCGGCTCAGCGGGATCAGGAACTATAATTATAAATAGAAGTTTTGAGTTCTAACTGATTCAATCATATTTAATAATATTGCACATGCACAAAACTGTAATATTCCTGATAATAATAATAATGCACTATGAGAAGTTCAGAGGCGACGTGTGCGGTAAGTTTTCAATAAATGGTCTTTCGCTCTGAGTTCCAGTAGTCTAAGTAAATTGCTCGCCACAAAAGTTGAAAATAATCTCACCATTTGCCATGCGGTTTTGGTATCATTACTGGCGGCACGCAAACAGTTACTTCAGCGAAATCTAGGCGATCCAGGACGGTATACAGTCCTCGCGATTTCATTTTCTTCTCTTACCGAACACGCATTTAGTGTGTAGCTGTGACGTCACCGAGGCAGTGCCTAAGCCTGCGTATGACTGACGCGGACCGATTGATAGCTGGATGGGAAGTGCAGTGAAGTCACTGCCCCTCAGGTCGTATTTATATACGTAATGGGCGCAGCGGACGGCCAAAGGAAACACCTGCCATCATCTACTCTTATCACCAAGTAGCAGCATCTAAATGGCCGCTTTCTCAGACACATATCATTTTACAACACTTTTGTGTGTTAATTTAGAACAGAAAAAGTTTTAGCTCACCTGCATATAAGGTTTGCCGTTTAGAATTTTTAGAACGAAACTGACAGTAGAACATGACCTGTGAACTACAACTTTAAGAGACATTGTATCGATTGTTATTTACATCGAAGTTTTGAAACTTGTTATAGCTCTATTATTTAATGGGTTTCGTCAGGTACTGTAATCAAAACTTTCTATCATTAATATAAATGATACTTAATCTACTACAAATAAGAACATTTTGTTCCAAATTTAATTTTCAGTAAATTACTCGAAAAATATTGGAGGTAACTTAATGGGGTCACATACTTACTGTTTTTCTATCGAACTGAAGCTTCATATAAGTTTTCATATTTCTAAGTCTAATCCTTAGCGCCTAAGATGTTTTTGTGAAAACACCCATTTTGAGTAAAATATTGCTCCGTTCAAGACGAAACTTGTAACAGTTGATTTTAACATACATTTGCTCATTCTGAGAAATTTTTGGCTTTCTAGTTTTGCTATTTAGCGCCACTTGTTTTTTTTTTTTTATTTGAAAAGATGTACTTAGAGAAAGATATTCATCTGATTATTCTGAGATTTGACAATTTAAACATTAGTATACTGAAGCATATGTTGACAAAGCTTGGAAAAGCTTCTCTAATTTTTAATTTCATTCTTAAATTATAGCACAATACTTGCGTGCTACGCACGGGCGTGTTATAATGACGTGGTGCTATTAGCAGTGAACTGGGGTGAGCCCTGGCGCAGTCGCTCAACTCTGTATCTCTCAAATGATACAACGCTCGTTTCGCCACAATATGATTACACAATTGCAAAACAATGACTGGAAGCAGTTGCTTCCATAAAATATGAGAATATGTGTACGGAGCGATTTAAAGTGGAATGGCCGCAGGAAACTAATCACAGTCAAGACAGTGCGGGATGGATAAAAGGCAGAATTGATAAACGAAAGGAAGAAGATCCTAAGAAGAGCAGTACGGTTGGTAAGAGGTTCAGTTAGTAACGGCGATCGTGTCAACTACAGTGGCAAACACTGCAACGGTATGGTCTACTGTTAAAGTTTCGACAGCGTACATTCCTAGAAGTCAGCCAATGTACTGCTTCGTCCTACTTACGAAACTGACAGTAGAACATGACCTGTGAACTACAACTTTAAGAGACCTTGTATCGATTGTTATTTACATCGAAGTTTTGAAACTTGTTATAGCTCTATTATTTAATGGGTTTCGTCAGGTACTGTAATCAAAACGTTCTATCATTAATATAAATGATACTCAATCTACTACAAATAAGAACATTTTTTTCCAAATTTAATTTTCAGTAAATTACTCGAAAAATATTGGAGGTAACTTAATGGGGTCAAATACTTACTGTTTTTCTATCGAACTGAAGCTTCATATAAGTTTTCATATTTCTAAGTCTAATCCTTAGCGCCTAAGATGTTTTTGTGAAAACACCCATTTTGAGTAAAATATTGCTCCGTTCAAGACGAAACTTGTAACAGTTGATTTTAACATACATTTGCTCATTCTGAGAAATTTTTGGCTTTCTAGTTTTGTTATTTAGCGCCACTTGTTTTTTTTTTTATTTACAAAGATGTACTTAGAGAAAGCTATTCATCTGATCGTTCTGAGATTTGACAATTTAAACATTAGTATACTGAAGCATATGTTGACAAAGCTTGGAAAAGCTTCTCTAATTTTTAATTTCATTCTTAAATTACAGCACAATACTTGCGTGCTACGCACGGGCGTGTTATAATGACGTGGTGCTATTAGCAGTGAACTGGGGTGAGCCTCGGCGCAGTCGCTCAGCTCTGTATCTCTCAAATGATAGAACGCTTGTTTCGCCACAATATGATTACACAATTGCAAAACAATGAATGGAAGCAGTTGCTTCCATAAAATATCAGAATATGTGTACGGAGCGATTTAAAGTGGAATGGCCGCAGGAAACTAATCACAGTCAAGACAGTGCGGGATGGATAAAAGGCAGAATTGATAAACGAAAGGAAGAAGATCCTAAGAAGAGCAGTACGGTTGGTAAGAGGTTCAGTTAGTAACGGCGATCGTGTCAACTACAGTGGCAAACACTGCAACGGTATGGTCTACTGTTAAAGTTTCGACAGCGTACATTCCTAGAAGTCAGCCAATGTACTGCTTCGTCCTACTTACATCTCGAGAAAAGACCAAGAAGTTAAAATTAGACAGATTCGAGCCCACGGGGAGGGTTACCAACAATCGTTCTTCCAGTGCAGCATGCGCGACTGGAAATGGAAAGGTGAGGGGGGGGGGGGGGGAGTGATAGTGTGTGGGGCGGCGTGTTTAGGTAATTATGGTTGCTGTATAAAAGTTTGAAGAATGTAAAATCAGTTCCTATTATTTAGAATGTTATTTATGCTGTCTTTCGCCGTTCTCAACACTGGCTCTCTAATTACACTTTAGCAACCAGAAAGTGATTTAGCAAAACGTGAAGCCTGTAATTAGAATTCCTAGTGCCCACTTCATCTGAGAATACAATTATAGCTGCAGCTTATAGCTCTGAGGAAATAGGAGATTGTCCGGGATTTATAATCAAAAACGATTTTCTAAAATAGTTGAGTATATTCTGAAAGTCACAGATGAAAAACACAAGTATCCCTACAACCTAACTAACAGAGCAGTTCAGAGTCTAATGCGCTGATGCAACTATAAATGTCCGAATTAAATGTTAAATTGAATGCTCGCCATAATTTGATGAAAATATTTCATCAAACGCCACGCTAAATAATGGTAGAATGTCTGTCCCGCGACGGCACGTGAAAATACGACAATACGCAAACTGAAGCTAGATAATGAAAATCATCCCCGAATTAACACTTCACTTGAAAATGATTTCCTGGTTACGCGCATCACGAGTAACTTAATACGGCATCCGAGGCTGTTTGTAGCAGTGATACCGACGCGACGCGACTCCCGACATAGATGGCGTGTTATTCAGCGTCTGGAGAGAACTGGGGCCTTGCTTCCTCGCGCAGCGTTCTTATATATAAAGCCGCGGTGCGGACGGCTAAGGGAACGCCTGATCAAATCGGCTCTCCCAACTAGCCGCTGGGCTACTAATGCACCACTTTAAGTTACCTAATAAATCATAGCTTCACTTGCTGATGGCTGATGAAGCTCTTCATTTAAATGTGCATTCAGCACGCAGGTAAGTATTGATAACAAAATTTTGACGTGGCTAACTTAAATATGTTGGGCGAGAGAATTAATTTAATTACACTGCACGCAGTAGACGAGCTCTGAACTGGCCCTTTAGAGATACGCTATCGCTATACTTTTATAGCTATTCAAATGAAACTTTTCACATCTTCATAGATATAGCGGATCTCCAACCTATTTAAATCTAAACATTCTAGCCTTATTTATTAGCCTACTTAATCTATCTTGCTTCCTTAAGTTTTGAGACGAAAACCAGAAAATCATGAATTTCCACTAAAATTTTAATTTGTGAAATCCAAAGTACTGTTTTTATTAAATTATTATGAAAGATGAATCTAAATCTAAATTTTGAAGTCTCTAGCTCTTTTCTGTTGCGCCAATGATTTTTACAGAAAAACGTCCAAATTTCGAAACTGGCTTAAGTTACCGAACTGATATTCAACACACATTAATTTAGCATTATTCCTGACATGCTAGAAATGTTTTAGGTTATTTGCTTGATTTTTAAAGTATTACGCAACATTTATGACGTCAGAGCTAGTTACAGCAGACTGGCTGGCACACAATGGAAAGACTGATGTGAATTTACTACAGCGTGAGTAGGCTGCTTCCCTACAAGTGGTACACAAAGAACCCTCCGCTACACACTGTAAGGTGGCTTGCGGAATGATGATGTAGATGTTGACGTATGAGGGTTGCCCAGAAAGTAATGCACCGCATTTTTTTCTTCAACAATTATTTATTGAACACAATGACAATTACACACATGAAAGAGTGGGGTTTTATCTACACACCCTATTTTTCCACATAATTTCCATCCCAGACTATGGTCTCCCTCCAGCGCGAAACAAGGGCGTGTACGCCCTGTCGGTACCAATCCCCGTCCTGGTGACAGAGCCAGTGTTTCTCTGTGTCAGTCATCTCCTCATCGTCCTCAAAATTTCTTCCACGAATGGCATCCTTTAATGGCGCAAACAAGTGGATGTCGGAGGGAGCTAGGTCAGGGCTGTAGGGAGGATGGAGTAACACTGTCCAACCTTGTTTTGCGATGTGTTCGGCAGTCCTTAGACTTACGTGGGCCTGAGCGTTATCGTATTGCAGCAAAACATCTCCTGGGTTGCTGTGGCGCTGAAGTCGCCGGAAGTGCGTCTTGGGTTTTGTTAACGCTTTGAAACGTGCTTCTGAATTAATGGCATCACCTCTCGGCATCACATGAATGAGAATCACACCTTCAGAGTCCCAGAACACAGCGATCATGACCTTACTAGCCGAAGCAGTTGCTCTGAATTTTTTCTTCTGTGGTTTGTGGGAATGGCGCCATTCCATCGACTGTCGTTTTGTTTCGGGCTCAAAATGGTGAACCCACGTTTCATCACCTGTCACAATCCGGGACGAGAAGGCCTCCCCCTCAGCTATAAACGTTGCAACAAATCAAATGTTTTTTCTGTGCGATTTGTAATCCACCGTTAGACACCGCGGGACCCATCTTACACA
Organism: Schistocerca nitens; assembly: GCF_023898315.1. NCBI lineage: Eukaryota > Metazoa > Arthropoda > Insecta > Orthoptera > Acrididae > Schistocerca > Schistocerca nitens. The sequence goes on along the minus strand of NC_064615.1, from coordinate 243,021,051 downwards.
CACTTTTGAATATCTAAGAGTGCCTTTTGATGACTTCACCCTCTGTGCCTAGCAACTAACTGTACTTCTATCGACAGGAGATGCTCCATAGACTTAGCACAAGAGTTGATGAATATTCCCCACAGTTTTTTTCTGCAGCAAGCACGTTGCTTGTAACGTACCTCACCTACAGACGCCATTTTGAAACTGTCCTGCAGCTACGCTATCTGTCGGAAGTGACGGAAACTTTGCACACTCACTCAGCAGACTTCAAGTAGTATGTAGGTAACGTTTCGCATTCGTAGCTTTATTTTCGGTTGAGAAAAAGAATGCGGTGCCTTACTTTCTGGGCAACCCTCGTAGGTGTAGTAGATCTTATCTAAATGTAGTCTACTTGTTTCTCAGTAGCCTTCCCGCGCAGGAATTGCATATATTGGTAGTCTCAGGTTACAAACAAAAATCGTAGAAGTTTTCCCATCCTCCTGGAAATGGATACGATTAAGAACTCAAGTTTCTAACAGCTCCCTCTGAACTACACATTACTGCATAAATAGTTTTCTGAATGTTTCCTTCAGTTTCAGAACTTACATAAATAATGACTCTGTTCTCCATAATACAGTATCTAAAAACTTATTGTTGAGGGACACTGTTGCCACTAATTGTATAAATTTGTGAGTGGAATGTAAGATCCTGAAACAGCTTCAAGCGTAAATGGGAAACTTTACTAAGTTGGACTCTTGGGAGAAGTTTTACTACCATTCCTCCACAAAGAAATATCATCCCCGAAGGCAGTCCTTATGAACGCAGTGAAAAGTAATGTTTCCCCTCAGCTCGAATACTAACTTGACTGTGGAACCGTTTAAAAACCCGATGTTTTGTTTTTCATCTTAAATCGATGATCAGAGTTCTTTTGAACAAAATGGTGGTTAAAAGTACTGAAGTGGACATCAGGACGTTGCTTAAAAATCAACTAAAAGATTCTAAGTGTGCGTCCACACCCATGTTCCCACTGCTTTCCCACGTCAGTTTTGTCATTTGACTGCTGTTCGAGAAACATGTACTATACAACTGCATTTCAGGTTGACAGCCCTCTGCCCTTTTAGGGGAAACGCCTTACAATGCTCTTATATTTCCCTTCTGTATCTTTGGCTCTCGAGCATTGTTTTGCTTATAAACTGTTCTGTATTTTGATTTGCTATTATTTCATCATTCTCGAAAGTTATGCCTGTGATTTGTTTTAATATGGGGCAGTAATAAGAGTGAAGTTCTACAGTTGCTAGGACAATATTCTGTGTTTAATATGAGACAATCACTGTTGGCCCTTGATTCTGTACGAGTGATCAAATATGAAAAGTGGGTCCTTGAGGCAACTAAAGACGCCAGAATAACAAGGAGAAACAAGAAATGGAAGAGAGAAGACGACGAACAAGTAAAACAAGTTTAGTGTATTAGGAACAATGGAGATGAGTCATAGATCGAGTACAAATATGAGTTGAATTTCTCAAGATTTAAATTATCCGACACTTTCCTTTATGTACAAAAAATTTATCAGTTAGAAGTCTGAAATTCTTTGAGCTGGTTCAGGGTACCATTTGGAAGAAAGCAGACTACATATACAAACCTTCTATCAATAGGAAGGAAAATACATACTGACTAATTATAAAAAAGTAACCTTAATTTTGATTATCAGAAGTAAATATTTCCAAAATAAAAACTTTTGCAGGTAAAAATATTATTGTAGGTTACTTTTTAGATAACCGTGTATTGTAAATGTGTGCAAATGTGTACATAAAGTTTCAAGCATGTAAGTGAGACAGTTAGTCAGTACATAGATTCATAGTATGGACTGACATTTAAAAATATAATTTTTCTGATCTTCACAAAGAACTGTAATAAAGTCAACGTGAAAACTAATACCATTTATTCTACATCTATATTGTTCAACGAGAAACACTCCTATTCTCCTACAGTGTTCCACCTATTAGGAGTTCATGTTTTTTTTTTTTTTTAATTGTAGCCGTGTAAACTTTATGAACATTTTTAGTATTTACCAGGTATTCACTAGCAAACTACTTTGAGTCAGCATTGATATTTTTAATGTAGATTAATCTGTGGGTAAATACTATGAATCCTAGTAAGGGATTTTTTTCTAAGGAACGAATGGTTGAAAATTACATGCAAAGTTAAAAAGAAAATAGGGCGGAAAGCTGAAATAAAATGGTCCATTCTACTCAATTTAGCTTCCAAATCACCTCCTCGTACGTCAAAATTCCATCGCCCAGTAGCTAGTTAACGATGCTGTCGTCTCATATAAAATGAAAAACTAATAATGCAAAAAATGTCCCCTTAACTATAACAAGTTCGTGACTGATGATGGGTGGTTAAGAACGTAAAGCGTGACAGAAAAGGGTGCGTTCAGAAAGTGGGAGGGTAGCAGGGTGTTAACGAGGAAACAATGGCGTGCTGCGTGACAAGAAGAGGAAGTATGGCGGTGAGGGAGGGAGGGGGGGTGGGGGTAGGGAGCTACCGATGAAGGGCGTCCGGATATTGAGAATGAAGGAGTATAAAGTCGGAAGGAGCCTGACTAAGACACTGGTAAATTCACCTCCCTACCTCTGAGAATAAATTCCAGAAATAATTCTTCGAGTAAGTTTTCGCTTCTTTTGTGATGGAACGAGGTTCCCAGAATGTTCTGAAGCTTTCCATTTAATGCGGCATCGCTTGCCTGGCTGTAAATCCTTCCGCTTGTTTGCTGGAACAGTTATCCATCTGACATCGCATCGCTGAGCCCTGCTGGCAAGGAGATGGCCACTTGTAATCGAACTTGAGAAACTAATGGCTAGAGACGTTAGTCACTAGATCATGGAGGTGGAACAACTGGAAGGTATTCGGTAGTTCTACTGAAGGAGAGTGTGTCATCATCATCACATTTTGACATCCATTCCAGGCCAACGGCCTCACCTTGATTTTGGCAAGCGTTATGACCTCCAAATATACTGAAACACCAAAGAAACTGTTATAGGCATGCGTACTCAAATATACACTCCTGGAAATTGAAATAAGAACACCGTGAATTCATTGTCCCAGGAAGGGGAAACTTTATTGACACATTCCTGGGGTCAGATACATCACATGATCACACTGACAGAACCACAGGCACATAGACACAGGCAACAGAGCATGCACAATCTCGGCACTAGTACAGTGTATATCCACCTTTCGCAGCAATGCAGGCTGCTATTCTCCCATGGAGACGATCGTAGAGATGCTGGATGTAGTCCTGTGGAACGGCTTGCCATGCCATTTCCACCTGGCGCCTCAGTTGGACCAGCGTTCGTGCTGGACGTGCAGACCGCGTGAGACGACGCTTCATCCAGTCCCAAACATGCTCAATGGGGGACAGATCCGGAGATCTTGCTGGCCAGGGTAGTTGACTTACACCTTCTAGAGCACGTTGGGTGGCACGGGATACATGCGGACGTGCATTGTCCTGTTGGAACAGCAAGTTCCCTTGCCGGTCTAGGAATGGTAGAACGATGGGTTCGATGACGGTTTGGATGTACCGTGCACTATTCAGTGTCCCCTCGACGATCACCAGTGGTGTACGGCCAGTGTAGGAGATTGCTCTCCACACCATGATGCCGGGTGTTGGCCCTGTGTGCCTCGGTCGTATACAGTCCTGATTGTGGCGCTCACCTGCACGGCGCCAAACACGCATACGACCATCATTGGCACCAAGGCAGAAGCGACTCTCATCGCTGAAGACGACACGTCTCCATTCGTCCCTCCATTCACGCCTGTCGCGACACCACTGGAGGCGGGTTGCACGATGTTGGGGCGTGAGAGGAAGACGGCCTAACGGTGTGCGGGACCGTAGCCCAGCTTCATGGAGAGGGTTGCGAATGGTCCTCGCCGATACCCCAGGAGCAACAGTGTCCCTAATTTGCTGGGAAGTGGCGGTGCGGTCCCCTACGGCACTGCGTAGGATCCTACGGTCTTGGCGTGCATCCGTGCGTCGCTGCGGTCCGGTCCCAGGTCGACGGGCACGTGCACCTTCCGCCGACCACTGGCGACAACATCGATGTACTGTGGAGACCTCACGCCCCACGTGTTGAGCAATTCGGCGGTACGTCCACGCGGCCTCCCGCATGCCCACTATACGCCCTCGCTCAAAGTCCGTCAACTGCACATACGGTTCACGTCCACGCTGTCGCGGCATGCTACCAGTGTTAAAGACTGCGATGGAGCTCCGTATGCCACGGCAAACTGGCTGACACTGACGGCGGCGGTGCACAAATGCTGCGCAGCTAGCGCCATTCGACGGCCAACACCGCGGTTCCTTGTGTGTCCGCTGTGCCGTGCGTGTGATCACTGCTTGTACAGCCCTCTCGCAGTGTCCGGAGCAAGTATGGTGGGTCTGACACACCGGTGTCAATGTGTTCTTTTTTCCATTTCCAGGAGTGTATATGCAAACAGGCAGAATACGACGCTGTGGACAGGAACGCCTATATAAGATAACAAATGTCTGGCACAGTTATTAGATCGGTTACTGCTGCTACAATGGTAGGTTATTAAGGTTTTAAGTGAGTTTGGTGTTATGGTCGGTGCACGAGCGATGGGACACAGCATCTCCGGGGTAGCGATGAAGTGGAGATTTTCCCGTAGGACATCGCTGCTGCCGGTAAAAGATCCTACAAGAACTGGATCAACGACTACTGAAGAGAATCGTGCAAACCTTCCGCAAAGTGCTGCAGATTTCAATGCTGGGACATCAACAAGTGACAGCGAGCTAAACACCCAACGAAACGGTGTCGATATGAACTTTCGGAGCGAAGGCCCACTCGTGTACCCTTGATGACGGCACGACACAAAGCTTTACACCTCGCCTCGGCCCGTCGACATCGACATTGGACTGTTGATGACTAGAAACATGTTGCCTTGTCAGACAAGTCTCGTTTCAAATTGTATCGAGTGGATGAACGTGTACTGGTATGGAGACAACCTCATGAATCGGTCGGGGACTGTTCAAACTGGTGGAGGCTCTGTGATGGTGTGGAGCGTGTGCAGTTGGAGTGATGTAGGACCCCTGATAGTTCAGACACGAGTCTAACAGATGACATGGACGTAAGCATCCTGTCTGATTACCTGCATCCATTCATGTCCTTTGCGCATTCCGACACACTTGGGCAATTCCAGCAGGACAATGTGACACTCCAAACTTCCAGAATTGCTACAGAGTTGCTCCAGGAACACTCTTCTGAGTTTAAGCACTTCCGCTGGTCACCAAACTCCCCAGATATGAACGTTATTGAGCATACTTGGAATGCCTTGCAACGTGTTGTTCAGAAAAGCCCTCCACCCTCTCGTACTCTTACAGATTTATGGACAGCCCTGCAGGATGCCCTGCAGGTTGCATGGTGTCAGTTCTTTCCAGCACTGCCTCAGACATTAGTCCAGTCCATGGAGCGTCGTGTTTGCTCATCAGTGTGGGATCCGTACCAGATCGGCTTGACGGAGGAGATAGAGAAGATCCAAAGAAGAGCGGCGCGATTCGTCACAGGGTTATTTGGTAACCGTAATAGCTTTACGGAGATGTTTAATAAACTCAAGTGGCAGACTCTGCAAGAGAGGCGCTCTGCATCGCGGTGTAGCTTGCTGTCCAGGTTTCGAGAGGGTGCGTTTCTGGATGAGGTATCGAATATATTGCTTCCCCCTACTTATACCTCCCGAGGAGATCACGAATGTAAAATTAGAGAGATTAGAGCGCGCACGGAGGCTTTCAGACAGTCGTTCTTCCCGCGAACCATACGCGACTGGAACAGGAAAGGGAGGTAATGACAGTGGCACGTAAAGTGCCCTCCGCCACACACCGTTGGGGGGCTTGCGGAGTATAAATGTAGATGTAGATGTAGATGTGTTGCAGCACTTCTGTGTGCTCGCGGGGGCCCTACAGGATATTAGGCAGTTGTACCAGTTTCTTTAGCTCTTCAGTGTACATCCATCTACAGTGCTGAGATAGCGTCCCGAATCTATTCCATCGGGTTCAAAGCACTCAAATTTTGCCGTCGAACACATCAGTGTGAGTTCACTGTCTTGCTGCTCAAACTACTGTGACAGAATTCTGGTATTGTGACACGGAATGTTATCGCAATAGAAGGTGGCACTGCTTTTGGGGAAGACATCACGTGTGACGGGATGCAAGTGGTCTGCAGTAATGTTCATATAGCCCACAACTGCCATGCTCTGCAACTGCCATTGTGCATTCGATCAATCCAAAAGGTCCCATGGGAGCCCAGATTAGTCCCCAACTTAATATTGCCTCCACCGCCCCCGTCACTGGCGCAGTTGATAGTCCCTAGCAGCTGTTCGCCTGGATGAGGTGGTGCAAGAAGAAAAGTGATTCACCCGATCAGGCAACACTTTCCCACCGATTCATGACCGAAGTTGTCTAATCCCGTGCCTTTAGCAGTCGTAATTGATGATGTCGTTGGGTCAACACGCGTCGTCTTCTGCGGAGTTCCATGATCAACAATATGCCATTAGTGGCGTGACCCGAAACGCTAGTGCCCAAGTCAGCTGGACCTGAAGCATGATTGTGTACTCAGCGATCGCACCTGAACATGGCGGCCAGATGGATCGCCGGAATATCGTGTAGCGAAGACGATTATATCCGGCAGCATACCCGTGAAGAGCATAAACATAGAGTGAAGAATGTTGAGGGCAAGCATGCAGACGTGGGTGCATTTTCTTGTACAGGTGGCGGATGTTAGTTAGTGAGATGGAGTTTCATCTTGTCGCACATGGTCGGTCATTACAGGGACGGTTAATGCTCTTTGTGGATGACGCTAGACTTGTAGTTCGATGATGTGTCTTAATCATGTGTTCGATTGGAGACAGATCTGGTGATCGAACAGGCCGAGGCAACATATCGACACTAGCGTGTTGGATTACAACAGCGGAATGTTGGCGAGCGTAATCCTGTTGGAAAACACCCCCTGGGATGCTGATTATGAGTGGCAGCACAACAGGTCGAATTACCAGATTGACGTACCAGTCTGCAGTCAGTGTGGATTGGATAACCGCGAAAATGCTCCTGCTGTCATACGAACTTGCAACCAAGACCAAAACTTCAAGTGTAGGTTCTGTGTGTCTAGCACGCAGACAGGTTGGTTACAGGTCCGCAAATGGCACCGAAGCAAAACCAGTTTTCATCAGAAAACACAACAGACTTCCATCCCGCCATTGTACAGGAATACACGTATGGATGTACGAGTACAGGTTGTATGTAGCCACATGGCTCACGACATACGGCAGTTTGGGTCTGGCCGTAAGTCATGCTCGGATAGTCTAATGGTTGTGCCGGCACGGTAGCTCAGAGTGTTCGGTCAGAGGATTGGCTACCCTCTGTAATTAAAAGAAAAAAAAAGAAAAATTGAGTGAACCGATCAACGAAGAACCTCAACGGGTGTCATGTGACGTCCGCCCCGAACAAATACAACGAACAACATAGAGCAAAATGAGATCAACAAAGAAAAAATAATGGTAAGGCGGGAAATCCGGTTTCGAGTCACGGTCCGGCACAAATTTTCATTGTCGTCATTCCATTATGCAGCTGATGGTTGTTCACATTCTCAATTGCGAGTAAATTCATGTATTTAATAGCAGCTGTAGTCGTTGCAGTGCCTGCGCCTTCAGACATGCGTACAAGTCCGAAGGAACCTTGCATCGTAACCCCGAATAACACAGGCACTGCTTGTCGTATCCCATTAGATCGTCTTTTCTGTCTCTCTTTTCTCTACGAGTTCGTCTACCGTCCATCAGGGTGGCTCAAATGGCTCTGAACACTATGGGACTCAGCATCTGAGGTCATCAGTCCCCTAGAACTTAGAACTACTTAAACCTAACTAACCTAAGGACATCACGCACATCCATGCCCGAGGCAGGATTCGAACCTGCGACCGTAGCGGTCGCGCGGTTCCAGACTGAAGCGCCTAGAACCGCTCAGCCACTCCGGCCGGCTCCATCAGAGTGACTACGGTTCCCTCCCACATCCATTTCATTTTGATTGCTGTCGTAATTACATCTTCCACTGCCAACCTCTTCCCTGACGCATCGCTTTGTTTTTGTCCTAATCTTTCCGAGCGCCCATCTCTCTTCTTTGTTTTTCGGCCTCTTTTTTCCGAAAATTGCAGATATACAAGTTGTAAAGATTAAATACCGTCCTTGCAATTGTAATGAATTATTTACAATTGCCGAAAAAAGAGGCTGAAAAACAAAGAAGACAACACGTACATAATGTCCAGTAAAGTATTTACTGGAGGTCTTTATCTGTGGTCGTCATAAAACTTTCATTACAGTTGCAAAAGTCGGTATTTAACCTACACGACTTACCCATCTCTACTTTTTCATTGAACAGTTGCAAACCACCATAGAGGACGGTTGAGTATGCTTCGTACCAGTATTATCAGCTTCGTTTTGTTCCAGTCCTGTTTGGAGAGAGGGAAATCTACCCCTCATCAACCCTCAGGATGGACGTTCCCCTTCTTCCAGAAATTCCCACGGAATATCCCTCAGCGTTTGCTACCACACTTTCGCGTGTGCCGAATCGACACGTTATGGTTCTAACAGTGCGTCTCTCAATTGTTTCGGTATCTGGTGTCATGGCCACTTGATAAATACTGATAACTCTAGAAAAGCACTTTAAAAATCTTGCAAATTATACGGTTTCCTTTGCTAATGCACTGCATTTTCCCAAAACCATTCAAATTGACGAATTTCTTTGGCTCGGTTCCTCAAGCACGGATTTTACGTGTTCATCACATTCACGAGACTTTTTCATACTACCATTACTTTTTAAACTGTAATGACTGCCTGCAGAAGTTTTATCTTCTTCAACGATATTCCTCCACACTTCTCGGTTATTTGCTGCTCTTTTCCATCCCCGGACTCCCATACTGCTGAGATCAACTATTGCGTGTCAGTTCATCTTCTTCTAGGTCTCCCTTTTCGCCTACCTGAACGGATCACACCGTTCTTCATTTTCTTTAGAATTCCGTTCTCTGCCATTCTCTCCACGTGTCCTAGCCATCGCATTCGTTGTGTGATTTCACAAATTTTACTATGTCTCTACCTTGTATTAACTCTTGAAATTCGGCATTGTAACGTATTCTCCAGCCTTCTTCCTTCCATAATGGCCCATAGATTTTGCGTAGTATTTTCCGCTCAATGGTTGTTAGTGCATTTTTATCGTGGTCTGTTAAAGTCCATATCTCTGACCCGTATGTGATAACTGGGTGGACTAAGGAGTTATGTATTAGCAGTGTTGTTTTTCTTGGAACAACGCTATTTCTGAAAAAGTTGCACATTTTCAAAGTAAGCCCTGTTTCCTGCTTGTATTATTTCGCTTATAGCCTTTTCAACACTGTTATCAGGGCTCCCAAGTAGTTGAAAGAGCTCACTCATTTGAAGCATTTCCCATTGATGTATAGGTCCTTAGGGGTCCTTCTGGCCTCAGATTGTGACACTACCATATATGTTGTTTTGTTTTCATTTACTATGAGTCCCATTTTTTAAGGTTTCTGTTTCCATTGCCTGATATGTTTCTTGGAGGGTATTAGTATTTCTTCCTGCTATAGCAATGTCATCAACATATGCACATATCTGACTAGTTTTCATAAATATGATGCCGCTTTTGTTGATTTTATTTACTACACTATGCAGGGCTATATTGGATAGGACAGTGGAGAGACTGTCACCTTGCTTCACCCCTTTATTGAAGTCAAACTTTCACTTGTTATGCTAAGGACCTTTACTTTTGCTCTTGTCTCTATCATTGTCATTCTGATTAGTCTCATTAGATTAGCACGTATACCAACTTCTTCTAGTACTCTGTGTAGTTCTTGCCGGTTTTTGTTGTCAAAGGCTTGTTGGAAGTCGGTTAATAGGAAATGCAGATCAATGTCATATACATAGAACTTCTCCGTCATTTTTGTTATCACAAATATTTGTTCAGTTGCTCCTCTGTCTGGTCGAAAGCCACATTGATATTCCCCTAATATGCCTTCTGCGCACTTCTGTATCCTTTCGTTTAGTATATTTGTGAAGATCTTGTAAGCTGTGCTTAGGGTTGTTATACCTTTATAGTTTTCGCATACTGTTCTGTCCACTTTCTTATAAATGGGGATTATTATTTCAATTTTCCAATTATCTGGCATAGTTTTTGTTTCCAATACATCTGATATTAATATGCGCAGTCCCTTTATTACAGCCTCACCACCACCTTCTATTGCCTCAGATATTATGCTGCCTTCCCCAGGGGCTCGATTGCCCTTTGACTTGCGCACAGCCTTGGGAGGCTTCTTGCAGTGTTGGCTTTCTTGCCTCATTGGTTTCATTGTCTACTTCCAGCTCCACTCTTCCCTCCTGTGCAGCTGTCTCTTCATCTTCTAGGCTGGTGCTAAGTGTATCTTTGAAATACTCTGCCCATCTTCCCACTATCTGCTCTTCCTTCCTTATCACTTTCTCATTTTTACTGGAATAGGCCATTATTTCTGGCCGGAATCTATTCTTCATTTTGCCTACAACATGATAGAACTTTCTTATTTCACTCTGTTCCTTTAACTCATCTAGTTCTTGAAATTTCTTCTTAGTCCACTCTCTTTTGTTTCTCTTGCACAGTTTCTGAGCTCTTCTCCTTAATTCTCTCTATTGTTCCAAATTATTTTTGATTTCTCTCTGTAGCACTTTTGTTCCTCCCCTGTTTTTTCCTCTATTGTTGGCCTGCAATCTTCATCAAACCATTCCTGGGTTCTTCTGTTCCTTCTTATGCCTATTATTCCTTCTGCAGCATCTTTAATGGCTTTTTTAAATCCTGTTCCACCTTTCATCTACTCCTTCTTTGGTATCTTCATTGCTCAACTTTCTGCTTAGTGATACATGGTACTTTTTTACTTCATCAGGGATTTTCAGTTTGTCAGTATTCCATTTCATCATCTTTCCTATTCTGTTGTCATTTGTTAGTGACAGTTTCTCTCTCAAGACTGATTTTATCAGAAAGTGGTCTGAGTCACAATTTGGTCCTCTGCAGCTCCGTACATCCGTAACTGACGTGGAGTGGCGTGCAATCACTAAAATATGGTCAATCTGATTGCCAACTCCATTGACAGCAGACTTCCAAGTACCCGAATGGATACTTTTGTGTGGCATGCAGGCACTTTTAATTATCATGTAGTTCATTCTTGCGAATTGGCATAGTAAGTCTACATTCTCGTTGTTTTCTTCATCTAGTGAAAATCTTCCAGAAACGCCGTATGGATGTTCATTCCTCCCTATTTTTGCATTAAAATCTCCTATTAGTACTATCAGGTCATGTTTAGGAACTGCGCAGCATACTTTTTCCAAATCTTCGTAGAATTGTTCTTCAATGTATCCTCTTTTTCCTCTGTTGGTGCATGTGCATTCACTATTGATATATTCCTAAACTTCCCTCTTAATCTGAATCTGCACATCCTTTCATTTATGGGCTCAAATTCTAGTAAGCTTTTCCCAACTTCCCTGGTTATTATAAACAAAGTTGGCCTGTTCTTTCTTCTGCTCCACTATGTACCAATGAGTACTCAGGTTTATCTATCTGCCCATTCCCTTGCCATCTTATATCCTGTAGCCCTACGACATCATATTTAAATCTTAAAATTTCGTTGGCTATTTCTTTCATTTTTCCAGGCTGAGGCATTGTCCACGCATTCCATGATGCTATTGTCATATCCTTTATCCGTTTCCTTTGCCGATGCCGTGATACATGTTTGCCATCCAGTTTCCGAGGCTTCTGTTGAATTTCCGTAATATTCTTTTTTTTTACAATATGGGGTTATTAGCCTCATGCCCAAACCCCAACCTGGAGGACCAGGATTTGTATTATGTTAACTCCTCTAGGGAAGCTGGTTTCACTACGCCTCTAGAACCCTCCCTGCCCTATGTTGTGGGACACACTTCGTCTGGCTCCTTAGTCGAGACCAGTCCGGCTTGGGTGACCCTGCCAGTAGCTATGCTACCGCCGGCGTAGCTCTCGACTTCAACGAAGTACACAAACCCTCCCGCCCGGCACTGAAGGTGCTCCTATAAAGCGGTGTCCCCTGGGAGGGGCATGTTTACACTGAGGTGACAAAAATCATGGGATAGCGATATGCACATTTACAGATCACGGTAGTATCGCTTACAAAAGGTATAAAAGGGCAGTGCATTGTCGGGCTGTCATTTGCACTCTGGTGATTCATGTGAGAAGGTTTGTGATGTATGTCAGTGCTAACAGACAAGCAACACTGCGTGAAATAACTACAGAAATCGATGTAGGACGTACGACTAACTTATCTGGTAGTAGAGGGAGGCGAAATATGGCGTTAATGAGCTTTGGCAGCGGACGACGTACGCGAGTACCTTTGCTAACAACACGAGATCGTCTGAACAGCTTGTCTTAGGCTCGTGACCATATCGATTGTACCCTGCACCACTGGAATACCTTGGCATGGTCAGATGAGTCCAGATTTCAGTTGGTAAGAGCTGTTGGAGGGTACGAGTGTGGCGCAAACCCCACGAAGCAATGGACCCAAGTTGTCATTAAGGCACTGTGCAAACTGGTGGTGGGTCGAGAATAGTGTGGGCTGTGTTTACATGCAATTGAATGGGTCCTCTGGTCCAACTGAACCGATCATTGACTGGAAATGGTTATGTGCAGCTACTTGGAGACCATATGCAGCCATTCATGATCTTGACATTTCCAAACAACGAATTGAATTTTTATGGCTGACAATGCGCCCCGTCATCGGGTCACATTCTGGACAGTTCGGGGGAACGATTTGCCGGACATGAATCCCGTCGAACACTTACGGGTATAATCGAGAGGTCAGTTCGTGTACAAAATCCCGTTCTTCCGCAATAATGAACGGCTGTAGAGGCAGCATGGCTCAATATTTCTTCAGGGGCTTTCAACGACTTGTTGAATCCATGCCACGAACTGCTGCTTTATGCCGGACGAAAAGGGGTCTGATGCGATATGAGAAGGTATCCCGTGACTTCTTGTACCTCAGTGGACATCGGCATTGAGTCCACGTCCGTAGCTGAATGGTCAACGCGGTACACCCTCATACGAGGGACCCGGGTTCTATTTCCAGGAATACCAGAGATTCTCCCTTGTGGGAGGAGTGGACAGGGGTGCACTGAGCCTCGTGATGCCACCTAATGAGTACTGAGAGCCAGAAGCTCCAAAGTCGGAACTTCAACGACGACAGGTAGTGTGGTGTGCTGAACGCATTCCCCTCCACACCGCATAAGTGAAGATGACACGGCGGTCGGTCGACTGTTGCCTGTTCTTCGTAGTCTGATTGTGGTGTTTAATTTTCCCTTTCCTTTTATATCGACAATGAAGCCAAGCTGCCATTCATTACACCAAGTTAAATAAAAGAATTTTGATAAACGCAACGTTTTAGACAGTAGCATACTGCTCCTAATGATAGACTACTAGTACAGTTCTCATAACTTGACAATAATAATTTCTACTTTTTCATACAGATAACGTTGACGTCCACAATGCAATACTCATCTCATATTGCTTCGAAAACCATATTCAGTTGATAGGGTGAACTTCTCGAACAAGCAATTTCGAAACCTATTACTACTATTCTGTTTAATCTGAGGGCGCCGGTGTAGGCCGAATTAATCCGGACGGAAATACAGTTCCAACATTGCACTGTGTATCAATATGAATGCAGTCAAACTCTCCTTAAACACTTTAATAGTAAAAAAATTTAATGATGGCTACCGTCCTTGGAACGATCAGTAATTTATGTTCCTTCACTTTTTGTCACATAGAGTATACAGGTGGGAGACTGCGAAACTAATGCTTCTCATTTATTCTCATCGAAACTACAACAAATATAGAGACCACAAGAACACAGCTAAAAAGAGCAAAATTTCACATATATACGAGGGTGAGTCAAATGAAAACCTTAAATATTTTTTATGTATTATTTATCGCGCAAAAGTGGACAAAGCTGTATCGCTTTTCAACATAATCTCCCCCACGCTCAATGCAAGTCTTCCAGCGCTTGCAAAGTGCATAAATTCCTTTAGAAAAAAATTATTTTGGTAGTCCGCGCAACCACCCTTGCACGGCGTGGTGTACCTCTTCATCAGAACTGAACTTCTTTGCTCCCATTGCGTCTTTGAGTGGTCCAAACTTATGAAAATCACTTGAGGGCAAGGTCTGGTGAGTATGGTGGATGAGGAAGGTCTGTGACTGTTGCAACTGTTGTACGGGCAGTGTGGGGCCTTGCATTCTCATGTTGCAAAAGGTCACCTGCTGACAGCAATCCACGTCGCTTTGATTTGATTCCAGGCTGCAGATGATTTTTTTAGGAGATCTGTGTATGATGCACTGGTGACAGTGGTCCTCTAGGCATGTAAGGCTCCAAAATGACGCCTTTTTCGTCCCAAAAGAGAGTCAGCATAACCTTCTCTGCTGATGGTTCTGTTCGAAACTTCGTTGGTTTTGGTGATGAGGAATGGTGTCATTCCTTGCTCGTCGGTGGAAGTGAACCCAGGTTTCGTCCCCGGTAACGATTCTTGCAAGGAAGCCATCACCTTCGCAGGAGAGCTTCTGTAAAGTTTGGAAGATAGGAGACGAGATACTGGCAGAAGTAAAGCTGTGAGGGCCGGGCGTGAGTTGTGCTTCGGTAGCTCAGATGGTAGAGCACTTGCCCGCGAAAGGCAAAGGTCCCGAGTTCGAGTCTGGGTCGGGCACACAGTTTTAATCTGCCAGGAAGTTTCATATCAGCGCACACTCCGCTGCAGAGTGAAAATCTCATTCTGGCATCACCTTCTTCACAAGCATGTACATGACGTTCTATCATTTCAGGAGTCAGCTGCCGTGGCACCCATCTTGCAGACACTTTGTGAAACTGGAGTACATCATGCACAATGTGGTGTGCTGACTCATGACTAATCTGTAAACATGCTGCAGTGTCATTCAGAGTCACTCGGCGGTTTTCTTTCACTATGGCTTCAACTGCTGCAATTTTCTGTGGAGTCACAACTCGTTGTGCCTGACCTGGACGACGAGCATCTTCCACTGAAGTCATACCATTTTCGAACTTCCTACTCCATTCGTAGACTTACTGCAGTGACAAACATGCATCACCGTACTGAACCTTCATTCGTCGATGAATTTCAATAGGTTTCACACCTTCACTACGCAAAAACCGAATAACAGAACGCTGTTCTTTCCTGGTGCAAGTCGCAAGTGGGGCAGCCATATTCATACTGATACTGCGTTGGTATGTGTGCATCTGCGCTATGCTGCAACCTACAGGCCATTCTGCACGCTGTTTGTAGCACGCTTACCAACTTACAGGATAACGACGCGAAATTCGATTTGTTATTGCAAATTTAAGGTTTTCATTTGACTCGCCCCCGTAGCATCATATACCCATACAACCACCGTCATTTGTTACGCACTGACGCTCCCAGGCCGCACTCGTAGAAACCTGAACTATATGAAGCTAGATGGTAGAGCACTTGCCAACGAAAGGAAAACGTCCCGAGTTCTAGTCTCGGTTTGGCACACAGTTTTAATCTGCCAGGAAGTTTTATGTGAAGCTAGCTACTAATTCTGGAAAATGTTGGGCACGTAATCTTTCATAGGGCCGCAGAGACAGAAGTGTGATGCTGATAAATCAGGACTATGCGATACATGTAGCAGTACAATTCAGCTAAATTTGAGAATGAGTTCCATGTTCACAAAACTATAATGGGGGCAGCGTTCTCGTGTTGCAAGCGGAAGTTTGTCTTCTTCTTTGGCCAGAATCTGAAAATTTGGGCTTTCAACCTAGTCAGTGTCGTCTTGTGGCGTTAAAAACTTGGGGGGACTGATGACCTTCGCTGTTTATTTCCCCTTAAACATCCCAACAACAACCACCACCACCACCACCACCACCGTTAAAAACTTTCGGCTGCTTTAAGCTTAAGACATCCAAACGGATTACATGCTGCCGCTCCCAGATGACTGCAAATAATTGTGGAAACGGCAGTGTCTTCAACAACTTCTCTGTTAAAGAATTCGCATGTCTTTTGGACTATGGCTCATACTGATGTCTCGTTTCTGATTATAACGGTATTCAGAAGAAATGATGACTAACTGACAACCTCAGCTGCCGACAGGTGTTGTTGATATACCTCGATGTGGACAGCTGAAAATGTGTGCCCCGACCGGGACTCGAACCCGGGATCTCCTGCTTACATGGCAGACGCTCTATCCATCTGAGCCACCGAGGACACAGATGAATAGCGCGACTGCAGGGACATCCCTTGCACGCTTCCCGTGAGACTCACTTTCCCAACTGTCCACAATTCTATATATGTATTGTACCTTATAGACATTCGCCCACCCACTCATTACTCGCGCACGCTTTGGCGATTCCCGTAAGAGTTTGGGCAACCTGTGCGCATTCGCACAGACGAAGGTCAATGGCTGGGTAGCCTTTAACTATATATACGAAGACGGTAAGTTGTTCTCGAAAGAACAGTTACTGTTGATGACCGTGCAGCTTTTCCCTGGAATAAATAATGACTAACTGACAACACCTGTCGGCAGCTGAGGTTGTCAGTTAGTCATCATTTATTCCAGGGAAAAGCTGCACGGTCATCAACAGTAACTGTTCTTTCGAGAACAAGTTACTGTCTTCGTGTATATAGGTATTCAGAAGACTGTCTTTTCCGGAGCCGTATTAGTCCAGCAGGTTTCGAAAAAATTTCCATTCAAAGATTTGTGTGTATGTATGCAGGTAGGTGTGTGTGTGTGTGTGTGTGTGTGTGTGTGTGTGTGTGTGTGTGCGTACGTGGGTGTCTTTGTTTGGCTGTGTGCGTAAGCGTCCGCAGGACCCATGTCATGTGCTTTGTGTTAACGAAGATTGTCTAAGGCATTACAGACGAGCTAATCGAGAAGTTATTCATTATGATGATCGAAAATTGTGTGCTTCGTCATGAACATTTGTTGTGTTATGTCCGCACTATAACACAAAAAATATTCCGTGATAACCAAATTTATTTGACCTTCTGTCACTCAAAACAAAACTTAAGTTCGACTACACAACACTTCGTTGGCTGTAGCGCCAAGGAGAAATCAGAGTCACTAGTAGAGAATTCGAGTCCAACGACTGCCAACCAGTCGATAGCGATGCGTCGCAAGTTTCCAGCCAGGGAGGCCACAGTACGGTTCGGTCGTCGTGAATCCAGCAGCCGAGTAGTAACACAGTCATCGGCGAAGATCGAACTGGTTAAACGGGCTCAGGGAGCTCGCTTAAATCCGCAGGTCCGGCCAATCAGAGTGTTGGTGGATGGCGCCCTTATACGGTTGCTCACTCTGGAGGCAAGGGCAGCGCCGCCAGGGTAATCCGTATCGATAGTGGTGTGTACGCTGCCGCTAACCCCGCGACGACGCGTTCACCTGCGCCAGTTGTTGACGTGTGCGGCGGCAGCGGTACTCGCTGTGTGCCGCGCGTGTTGTAGCACGCCGCGCCGAGTTGACGGCTGCTGTGCGGCGGCCGATACAAAGACCTTGTAAAAAATAACTAGACTCACTGATGGCGCTGCAGTCGCGGGATAATTTGAACCTTCGGCTGGACGCCATTATAGTGGTTGTAGTCTGATGTGTTGTGTAGTATTGTTGCTTATGAAGACCCTGATTCAACGTTGTATATTTGTTGGGGCGTATATACAGTATTTGTTACTCGTAATTCTACTGTCTGTATGTTCCAATCAAAAGAAGTACAATGGTGAAGAGTTGTGCAGCGATTAATTGTACAAATAAATTCGAGAAAGGAACGAATATTACATTTCACAGATATGTGAATATTTTAAGTTGTTTGTATGTCAGTGCACTTGATTAATAAATGTTTTTGTAACAGGGTATTAGCATAATGTCTGTGCATCTATTTTCAGGTTTCCTTTCTCAAAACCACAGCTGTTACAGAAATGGTTACACGCTGTCAGGAGGCAAGATTTCCGACCGACAGAATACCATTTTATATGTTCTGATCATTTTGAAGAAAGTTGGATGATCGGTACTGTTTACATGGTCTAGATTAGGTTGAAACTTGATAATTTGGTCGTGAGTTGCCGAAGCACTATGCCATATATAACGCACTTCTCGTCATAAAATCTAAAGCAAGGTAGAGTCAGAAAATATCTATTAATATAGTGGGGAAATCTTCGAGTATTTTGATGCATTTATCGTAAGTAAACTACGAAAAATGCTAGTGGTCCCGTACATAACTTTTAGCTACGGCAGATTCCATGTAGTACGTAAGATAAATTCATAAACAGTGACTAGTTGCTGTTTGTTCATAAATTAAAAAGTATATTGTAGTAACGTATTTAAACGAGGCATTATGTTTGTGACCTAACTCAAGGGAAGGCACTTTATAACCAAAAGCGATGTATAAACATTCGAACTCCGCGCGTCAGTTTACCACTCTAATGGCCGCCGCCCAGCTATTCAATTTGTCCGCTCTTCACAGTCGACCACTCGCGCGGTTGTGGGGGCCTGGGCCGATACGACAACATCCTTCTCACCACTACTGAAGCGTGGTACCCTATGCTTCACATTACACGATCTATCGTGTCGTCTCCATACATCTTTAGCAAGTGTTGATAGATTTCATTTGGAGCAATTTGTTCAGCAGTGAGGATTTCAGTGAGACACCTTTGTTTTATACTCACCTCCACGTCGGAAATCATTCTGGAACGCTCCCATGCTGCTGCTCTCTGTCGTAAGACACTGAAACGAACAGGGGAGATTCAAAAGCCAGTACCTCACCAACAAGCACTGGGGTAACAGAAGTCCTTTTGCCTGGGCGTAGTTCGGCAACTCGACATGGCATGGACTCAACGAGTCGTTGGAAGTCCCCTGCAGAAATATTGACCCATGCTGCCTCTATAGCCGTCCATAATTGCTAAAGCATTGCCAGTGCAGGATTTTGTCTACGAACTGACCTCTCTGTTATATCCCATAACTGTTCGTTGAGATTCATGTCGGGCGACCTGGGTGGCCAGATCATTCGCTCGAATTGTGAAGAATGTTATCAGACCAGTCGCGATCAATTGTGGCCCACTGACATGGTGCATTGCCATCCATAAAAATTCCATCGTTGTTTGGGAACATGAAGTCCATGAACGGCTACAAACGGTCTCAGTTGGTTCAGCTGGAGTAGATGACGCAGTCCACTTCACGAAAACACAGCCCATGCCATTATGGAACCACTACCAGTTTGCACAGTGCGTTGTTGATAACTTTATAGATTCGCGTGGACTGCGCCACACTCTGTTTCCAACTGAAATCGGGATTCATCTGACCAGGCCAGGGTTTTCCTGTCGTCTGGGATCCGATCGATATGGTCGTGAGTCCAGGAGAGGAGCTACAGGAGATGTCGTGCTGTAGCGAAGGCATTCACGTTGATCGCCTGCTGCTACAGCCCATTAAGGCCAAGTTTCACCGCACCTGTCCCACTGGTTCAGCTGGAGTAGATGACGCAGTCCACTTCACGAAAACACAGCCCATGCCATTATGGAACCACTACCAGTTTGCACAGTGCGTTGTTGATAACTTCATAGATTCGCGTGGACTGCGCCACACTCTCTTTCCAACTGAAATCGGGTTGGCTCTGAGCACTATGGGACTTAACAGCTATGGTCATCAGTCCCCTAGAACTTAGAACTACTTAAATCTAACTAACCTAAGGACATCACACAACACCCAGCCATCACGAGGCAGAGAAAATCCCTGACCCCACCGGGAATCGAACCCGGGAACCCGGGCGTGGGAAGCGAGAACGCTACCGCACGACCACGAGGCGCGGGCACTGAAATCGGGATTCATCTGACCAGGCCACGGTTTTCCTGTCGTCTGGGATCCGATCGATATGGTCGTGAGTCCAGGAGAGGAGCTACAGGAGATCTCGTGCTGTTAGCGAAGGCATTCACGTTGATCGCCTGCTGCTACAGCCCATTAAGGCCAAGTTTCACCGCACCTCTCCCACTGGATACGTTCGTGGTACGTCCAACATGTATTTCTGCCGTTATTACATGCAGTGTTGCTTGTCAGCAATGAATTTCTACGCAAACGCCGCTGCTCTTGGTCGTTAAATGAAGGCTGTCGGCCACTGCGTTGTCCGTGGTGAGAGGTGATGCCTGAAGTGTGGTATTCTCGTCACACGCTTGACACTGTGGGTCTCGGAATACTCAGATTGCTTGTGTCTTCCGAAATGGAATGGTTCAAATGGCTCTGAGCACTATGGGACTCAACTGCTGTGGTCATCAGTCCCCTAGAACTTAGAACTACTTAAACCTAACTAACCTAAGGACATCACACACATCCATGCCCCAGGCAGGATTCGAACCTGCGACCGTAGCAGTCGCACGGTTCCGGACTGCGTGCCTAGAACCGCGAGACCACCGCGGCCGGCCGAAAATGGAATGCCCCACGCGTTTAACTCCAAATACCATTCCGCGTTCAAAGTCTGTTAACTTCCGTCGTGCGACCAATATCAAGTCGGAAACCTATCCACGTGAAGCACCTGAGTAGAAACGACAGCTCCACAAATGCACTGCCCTTTTATATCTCGTGTTCGCGATACTACCGCCATCTGCGTATGAGTGTATCGCTGTCCTATGACTTTAGCCACCTCAGTGTAATCTGGCCAGGAAACTCAAAGTTTACGTGAACAAATTAGGAGGCTCTTGTTTCGGAACAACTGTCTCAGAAGTCACGGACGTTGTAGAGAGAGACGTGGGAATACTCCGCCTCCGTAACATACGGCTGGGCAGAGCAGCGAGCGTGTGTGTGCTGGTCGACGGACTGCCGGCAGCGCCGGATGTTTAGTAGGAGTGACTGCGCTTCCTCCGGCCGTAAATCCCGCAGCCCTGCCGCTTGGGAGAGCCACACTTCCTGCGATCTCCGCGCCCAGATCCATTACCCCCTCATTTACATGCCGTCTTCCCCTAAACTCCTACCTTCCGCTGCCTTTTCTTGACAAATAAATCTCTCTCATATCAGCGTTTGTTTCCGTCCACCTCTACGGCGCATAAGTAACCATACAGCAAGACACAGATGAATACCTGTAAACATGGTGAATCACGCATGGCACAACATGCACTTTGTCATTACAACCGTGAAATTTAAAAGCGTAGTAGCCTTTATCTACCGCATTAATAAGTTATAACTTGTGGAAAAGAAAACTGAGAATCTTTCAGATGACGACCAGTTTGAGTTTAGGAAATATAAAAGCACAACGGGACAGTTTAAATGTTATACTCGGCAATGCAAAAATAAATAAATTAATTAATTAAATTAAAAATGAAGCATCTTCATACGATTTGCTGACCAAGAAAATGAGTCCAGCAATGTAAAATGTAGATGTAAGATATTCGAAATTAACTGGAAAATAGATGTAAGCTGTAGGGAAAGCCATGTAATACACAATATGTATAAGAACCAAGAAGGAAGTATAAGAATGGAGGTCAAAGAACGAAGGGCTCGCATTGAAAAGGATGTAACGCAGCCCTTCATCCTAAGGCTCAGTCTGCGCATCGAAAAAGTAATGACGGAAATGAAAATATAGTTTCAGGAGCGTGATTAAAATTCAGGGGGAAGGAATATCAACGATACGATTCGCAGAAGACGTTGCTATCCTCAGTGAAATCGAAAACGGATTACGGACCATACTAAACTAAATAAACGGTCTACAAGGAACTGAATTTGGGCTGTGAGTAAACAGGAGAAAGGCGAAAGAGATAAGGAGAAGTAGACATGAGATTAATGATAAAATTAATGTAAAAATTGGGAATCACAAAGCAGATGAAATGAAGGAAATCTGCTACCTTGGAAGCAAAATATCGTATGACGGACGAAGCAGATAGGTCATAAAAAGCAGATTAGTATAGGCAAAGAGGACATCTACTAGTATCAAACATTAGCCTTAATTTCCCGAAGACATTTCTGATAATATATGTCTGGAGCACAATATAGCATTATATGAAAGTGAATCTTCGACTGTAGGGAAAATTGAGAATCGAAGCGTATAAGATGTGTTATAAAAGGATGTTCAGAAGTAGGTGGACTGGTACGATAAGAAATGAGAAGGTTCTACGCAGAATAGGAGAGGGCGCAAAAATATGGAAAACAATGACAAGAAAAGAGTACAGGATGAGGGAATTAGACAATAACTCCCACGATATTAGGCGGAGCAGTAGAGGGTAAAAACTGTAGAGAAAGACAGAGATCGGAGTAAAGGTATATCCAACGAATAATTGAGGATGCTGGGTCTCAGTGATACTCTGAAATGAAGCCAGGATCGCATTAATCGAATTAGATGACATGACTCGAAAAAGTATATAGTACAATCACTAAGGTGTAAGAAGTATTATTTCAAAACAGCCAACCTCAACCTAGCCATCATTCATTGGTGTTAAAAAACTCATAATGAGGAATCGATATTGTTGCTAATGATGTCACAAAAAAGCTGGAACTATAATGGACCTTAAACTTTCGTCGTCTGATTTATATCGTCTGGCCACACAGAAAGCTTTTCAAAAATGGTGTGAGGATGGAATGTATATCGTTATGCAAGGGGAGATATTATCGCTATTTTCAGCCTATTATTCTATGTAGACCCCTTTTTACAGTGTCCACCTAACCGCATGGCTGCTGTCTGCTAAGTGCCGTATGAGATTTAACCACGGAAGTTCTGTGATGCTCCTTCACCCCACTAGAATTAATTCGACTCCCTCTGTGGTTACACTAACAACGGACAAGGTGACATCAGTCACATCATCTTTTTATGTGCAAACACCATCGCAGTCGTACACGAGAATCAGCATAACTTTAGACCGCTCCATTCGCACCATCAACAGAACAGGCTCTGCTAACGGTATACCACGCCTTCCACATCGCTGGTAACGGGTTCAACACAACGCTGGTGACTAGTTTGAAGAGCAGTAACAGGTGCAAACATGTAACTCTTCTGCATCGGTTGTGAATAAATAGTTGCCACTATTTAAGTTCCAACCCTCAAAGTAACATCAGACTTATTACAGGTGATGCAGTTATCTATAATGAATTACTGTCTGAAACAAGTTGCACAAGTATTCAGTCCGATATTGATAACATTTCAAAGTGATGTAAAGATTGGCCACTTGCTTTAAATTTTCAGTAATGCATAATTGTGCACTTCAAAAAACGAAAAAACCTCTAACTACACTCCTGGAAATGGAAAAAAGAACACATTGACACCGGTGTGTCAGACCCACCATACTTGCTCCGGACACTGCGAGAGGGCTGTACAAGCAATGATCACACGCACAGCACAGCGGACACACCAGGAACCGCGGTGTTGGCCGTCGAATGGCGCTAGCTGCGCAGCATTTGTGCACCGCCGCCGTCAGTGTCAGCCAGTTTGCCGTGACATACGGAGCTCCATCGCAGGCTTTAACACTGGTAGCATGCCGCGACAGCGTGGACGTGAACCGTATGTGCAGTTGACGGACTTTGAGCGAGGGCGTATAGTGGGCATGCGGGAGGCCGGGTGGACGTACCGCCGAATTGCTCAACACGTGGGGCGTGAGGTCTCCACAGTACATCGATGTTATCGCCAGTGGTCGGCGGAAGGTGCACGTGCCCGTCGACCTGGGACCGGACCGCAGCGACGCACGGATGCACGCCAAGACCGTAGGATCCTACGCAGTGCCGTAGGGGACCGCACCGCCACTTCCCAGCAAATTAGGGACACTGTTGCTCCTGGGGTATCGGCGAGGGCCATTCGCAACCGTCTCCATGAAGCTGGGCTACAGTCCCGCACACCGTTAGGCCGTCTTCCGCTCACGCCCCAACATCGTGCAGCCCGCCTCCAGTGGTGTCGCGACAGGCGTGAATGGAGGGACGAATGGAGACGTGTCGTCTTCAGCGATGAGAGTCGCTTCTGCCTTGGTGCCAATGATGGTCGTATGCGTGTTTGGCGCCGTGCAGGTGAGCGCCACAATCAGGACTGCATACGACCGAGGTACACAGGGCCAACACCCGGCATCATGGTGTGGGGAGCGATCTCCTACACTGGCCGTACACCACTGGTGATCGTCGAGGGGACACTGAATAGTGCACGGTACATCCAAACCGTCATCGAACCCATCGTTCTACCATTCCTAGACCGGCAAGGGAACTTGCTGTTCCAACAGGACAATGCACGTCCGCATGTATCCCGTGCCACCCAACGTGCTCTAGAAGGTGTAAGTCAACTACCCTGGCCAGCAAGATCTCCGGATCTGTCCCCCATTGAGCATGTTTGGGACTGGATGAAGCGTCGTCTCACGCGGTCTGCACGTCCAGCACGAACGCTGGTCCAACTGAGGCGCCAGGTGGAAATGGCATGGCAAGCCGTTCCACAGGACTACATCCAGCATCTCTACGATCGTCTCCATGGGAGAATAGCAGCCTGCATTGCTGCGAAAGGTGGATATACACTGTACTAGTGCCGACATTGTGCATGCTCTGTTGCCTGTGTCTATGTGCCTGTGGTTCTGTCAGTGTGATCATGTGATGTATCTGACCCCAGGAATGTGTCAATAAAGTTTCCCCTTCCTGGGACAATGAATTCACGGTGTTCTTATTTCAATTTCCGGGAGTGTATATCAATGAGTCACCACTACAATCTATTAACTCATATAAATACTTCGGTGTAAACTTTGTAGGGATGTGAAATGGAATGCTCACATAGGCTGAATGGTAGGTGAAACAGATGGGAGACTTCGGTTTATTGGTAGAATACTGCGGAAATGCAATCAGTCTACAAAGGAGATTAAATACAAATCACTCATGCGGCCCATCCTAGAATGTTGCTCAAGTGTATGGGATCCGTACCAAATAGAGCGTATACAGAGAAAAGCGACGTGAAATGTCAAAGTTTGTCTGAGAAGTAGTGAGTGTTACAGAGATGCTGAAGAAACTAAACTAGCCCACTCTTGAAGATAGACGTAATCTGTCTCGACAAAGCACACTCATAAAATTTCAAGAACTGAATTTAAATGATGACTCTCGGAAAATACTACAACTACGTATGTACCGCTCTCGTAGGCATCGTGAGAGCAAGATTAGATTAATTACAGGACGCACGGAAGGACTTAAACAACCATTCTTGCGCGCTTCATACATGAGTGGAACCGGGAAAAAACCTAATAATTGCTACAATGTGACGTACCCTCTGCCAGGTACTTCACAGCGGTTTTCAGAGTATAGATGTAGAAGTTCAACAGCAGCACAAACTGCATAGCTGAAAAAGTAGTTCAGTAAAACTGCAATTCTGCGCAAGGCAAGCTATTTCGTTACAGCTTTAAATACCATTAAAGTGAACGTGGTTCTGGAGTGAACTTATGTGAAGTTACGGAACACGTGAAAGGTTAACTCGAATAATGTCCAGGGAAAGCGATAATGAACTCATAAAAATCCCAGTTATGATCAGTGTAATATAATGACCAGAATCTGAATACAAGATAACATATTTTATGTGTAAATATAATTCCGCATGTTACCACCAAATACAATAGACAAAAGAAAATCACCATATATTAGTATTAATGCCAGAAACATTATTTTATGAGTGGATGATCATTCATGTAACACATTTTAAACCTTAGATGACTGAATAAAAATGCTGTATTGATCTTCACGCCTCCTTAGCTGAGTGGTCAGCGCGTCTCACTGCCATGCAGTGGGCCAGGATTCGATGCCCGGCCGGGCAGGAGATTTTCTCCGCCCGGTGACTGGGTGTTGTGTTGTCATCGACACGCAAATGGCCAATGTGGTGGCAACTTAAAACTTGCAACTTGGCGGCTGAACTTCCTCAGGTGGGGTCTTCGAGCCTTCAATGTCATACGAGTATTTCATTTCATTTCATTATCACAAGGCAAAGCGTCTGTACTACCAATCAGATTGGCACGTCGTCATCAAAACAGTAGAACGACGAAAATGTCTCTTTGTGTCGGCGAGGAGGTCTCGTGTGGACAAATTCTGTTACCTAGGTTTCCTATTGGATGGCTCGCGCCAAAGCTCGCACTACCCGACAAGACAAAACTGACGGATAAGGCAGACAAAATGTCATCGTCGCGCGGACGAATACGCTGCACGGGAAGTGTTTCACGCAACAGCATACGTCATAACTGGTGGCAAGTCTTTGGGGGAAGGGGGGGGGGGGGTTGGAGCTATGTTAACAGTCGTTTCATGTTGAAACGTGTTTTATATTAAGTACAGTTATTTCAACTTAAGAACACTACTAGTTGTTGTTGTGGTCTTCAGTCCTGAGACTGGTTTGATGCAGCTCTCCATGCTACTCTATCCTGTGCAAGCTTCTTCATCTCCCAGTACCTACTGCAGCCTACATCCCTGTGAATCTGCTTACTGTATTCATCTCTTGGTCTCCCTCTACGATTTTTACCCTCCACGCTGCCCTCCAGTACTAAATTGGTGATCCCTCGATGTCTCAGAACATGTCCTACCAACCGATCCCTTCTTCTAATCAAGTTGTGCCACAAACTCCTCTTCTCCCCAATTCTATTCAATACCTCCTTATTAGTTATGTGATCTACCTATCTAATCTTCAGCATTCTTCTGTAGCACCACATTTCGAAAGCTGCTATTCTCTTCTTGTCTAAACTATTTATCGTCCACGTTTCACTTCCATACATGGCTACACTCCATGCAAATACTTAAAGAAACGACTTCCTGACACTTACATCTACGCTCGATGTTAACAAATTTCTCTTCTTCAGAAAAGCTTTCCTTGCCATTGCCAGTCTACATTTTATATCCTCTCTACTTCGACCATCATCAGTTATTTTGCTCCCCAAATGGCAAAACTCATTTACTACTTTGAGCGTCTCACTTCCTAATCTAATTCCCGCAGAATCACCCGATTTAATTCGACTACATTCAATTATTCTCGTTTTACTTTTGTTGGTGTTCATCTTATATCCTCCTTTCAAGACACTGTCCATTCCGTTCAGCTGCTCTTCCAGGTCCTTTTGTCTCTGACAGAATTACAATGTCATCGGCGAATCTCAAAGTTTTTATTTCTTCTCCATGGATTTTAATTCCTACTCCGATTTTTTCTTTTGTTTCCTTTACTGCTTGCTCAATATACAGATTGAATAACATCGGGAGAGGCTACAACCCTGTCACACTCCCTTCCCAACCACTGCTTCCCCTACATACCCCTCGATTCTTATAACTGCCATTTGGTTTCTGTACAAATTGTAAATAGCCTTTCGCTCCCTGTATCCCTGTATTTTACCCCTGCCACCTTCAGAATTTGAAAGAGAGTATTCCACTCAACATCGTCAAAAGCTTTCTCTAAGTCTACAAATGCTAGAAACGTAGGTTTGCCTTTCCTTAATCTATTTTCTAAGATAAGTTGTACGGTCAGTATTGCCCCAACATTTCTACGGAATCCAAACTGATCTTCCCCGAGATCGGCTTCTACCAGTTTTTCCATTCGTCTGTAAGGAATTCGTGTTAGTATTTTGTAGCCGTGGCTTATGAAACTGATAGTTCGGTAATTTTCACATCTGTCAACACCTGCTATCTTTGGGATTGGAATTATTATATTCTTCTTGAAGTCGGAGGGTATTTCTCCTGTCTCATACATCTTCCTCACCAGATGGTAGAGTTTTGTTAGGCTTGTTTCTCCCAAGGCCGTCAGTAGTTCTA
The DNA here is from genome assembly GCF_023898315.1 of Schistocerca nitens. NCBI lineage: Eukaryota > Metazoa > Arthropoda > Insecta > Orthoptera > Acrididae > Schistocerca > Schistocerca nitens. The sequence continues at coordinate 242,993,276 of NC_064615.1, read as the reverse complement.
ATGGAATGTTGTTTACTCCCGGGGCCTTGTTTCGACTTCGGTCTTTCAGTGCTCTGTCAAACTCTTCACGCAGTATCATATCTCCTATTTCATCTTCATCTACATTCTCTTATATTTCTATAATATTGTCCTCAAGAACATCGCCCTTGTATAGACCCTCTTTATACTTCATCCACCTTTCTGCTTTCGCTTCTTTGCTTAGAACTGGGTTTCCATCTGAGCTCTTGATATTTGTGCAAGTGGTTCTCTTTTCTCCAAAGGACTTTTTATTTTCCTGTAAGCAATATCTATCTTCCCCCTAGTCATATGCGCCTCTACATCCTTACATTTGTCCTCTAGCCATCCCTGCTTAGCCATTTTGCACTTGCTGTCGATCTCATTTTTGAGACGTTTGTATTCCTTTTTGCCTGCTTCATTTACTGCATTTTTATATTTTCTCCTTTCATCAATTAAATTCAATATTTCTTCTGTTACCCAAGGATTTCTATTAGCTTTCGTCTTTTTACCTACTTGATCCTCTGCTACCTTCACTATTTTGTCTCTCAAAGCTACCCATTCTTCTTCTACAGTATTTCTTTCCCCCAGTCTTGTCAATCGTTCCCTAATGCTCTCCCTGAAGCTCTCTACGACCTCTGGTTCTTTCAGTTTATCCAGATACCATCTCCACAAATTACCACCTTTATGCAGTTTCTTCAGTTTTAATCTACAGTTCATAACCAATAGATTGTGGTCAGAGTCCACATCTGCCCCTGGAAATGTCTTACATCTTAAAACCTGGTTTCTGAATCTCTGTCTTATCATTATGTAATCTAAGTGATACCTTCTAGTAGCTCCAGGCTCCTTCCATGTATACAACCTTCTTTTATGATTCTTGAACCAAGTGTTAGCTATGACTTAGAACTACTTAAACCTAACTAACCTAAGGACAACATACACATCCAAGCCCGAGGCAGGATTCGAACCTGCGACCGCAGCAGCAGCGCGGTTCCGGAATGAAGCGCCCAAAACCGCTCGGCCACAGTGGCCGGCTATTTTTAATTCACCGGATTAGTTCTGTTTCCTTTTTTGTCTACTTTTATGACTTGTGCAACTTTCCAGTCTGTAGTTACGGAGTTTTAAGGGAGCGAGCGGATGTATATGAGAGATAAAAATGGAGCTATCTCATTACAATACTCCGAAAAGAAGTTAAATGGTATACAATCTGTACCGGAAGACTTTCCTTTATTGACTTAAGTCGCTTCTCTACACCGGGGTATCTACTTCCAAATTATTCACATTGGCAGCTGATCTTCACTGGAATCTGGAACATTTGCTGCATCTTATTTTGCGAAGGAAATCTGGAAACCTGTTCAGTACTTCTGGTTCAGTGGCATTGTTGCTGGTAACATTTCCGTTGCTATCACGCAGTGAAGGTGTTGATTTCCGCTGGTACACTTTACATATTAACTGCTACTCTTCGAAATTTCTGCCACATTTCGAAACAAGGTTTCGGTGTGGAAACTACTAGTAGCATCTCGCATCGAAGTCCTAAACAGTATTATGTTGACCGTAAACCTCTTGACTGGTTTAATGTGGCCCGCCACGGTATCCTCTCATGTATCAGTCACCTCGTCTCACAGAACAGCTCACGCAGCCAACTATCAGCACACCACTAAACAGGGATTCAGGACATGGGCGGCTTTGCACGTGACGCATGGTGCTGACGGTGCATCTCCGCGTGTGGCCGGCCTGCTGATGGACGCGGACAAGTTGAACATCGCGCGGCGCTGATAGGACGCCTGTCCTGCCCGGCCAGGTCCTGTCTGCTTAGTACCTGTCCCTATCAACACGGCTCCCTCCGCCGCCTTGTCGGCATTTATCGCCGGTTCCAAATTGTGAGGCGGCACAACATGACGCGCGACCGACTACGGAATCACAGACCCACTGCAAGCTGACACAAACCTCGCTCAAGGTATCAGCTTTCAGCACCGTCTGAACACAAATTGTTGTCCGCTCACTAAATTTTTGAAGTAATATTTCCAGCACTAAGCCCAAACGTCACGTACTTTATGTCAGTACCTTTTGTATTAGTACTCTCAGAGAAACTCCATTTTTATAATACACTACTGGCAAGTAAAATTGCTACACGAAGAAGGAATGCAGATGATAAACGGGTATTAATTGGGCAAATATATTATACTAGAACTGACATGTCATTACATTTTCACGCAATTTGGCTGCATAGATCCACAGAAATCAGTACCCAGAACAACCACCTCTGGCCGTAATAACGGCCTCGATACGCCTGGGCATTGAGTCAAACAGAGCTTGGATGGCGTGTACAAGTGCAGCTGTCCATGCAGCTTCAACGCGATACCACAGTTCATCAAGAGTAGTGACTGGCGTATTGTGACGAGCCAGTTGCTCGGCCACCATTGACCAGACGTTTTAAATTGGTGAGAGACCTGGAGAATGTGCTGGCCATGGCAGCAGTAGAACATTTTCTGTATCCAGAAAATCCCGTACAGGACCTGCAACATGTGGTCGTGCATTAACCTGCTGAAATGTAGGGTTTCGCAGGGGTCGAATGAAGGGTAGAGAGACGGGTCGTAACACATCTGAAATGTAACGTCCACTGTTCAAAGTGCCGTCAGTGCGAACAAGAGGTGACCGAGACGTGTACCCATGGGCACCCCATACCATCACGCCGGGTGATACGCCAGTATGGCGATGACGAATACACACTTCCAATGTGCGTTAACCGCGATGTCGCCAAACACGGATGCGACCATCATGATGCTGTAAACAGAACCTCGATTCATCCGAAAAAATGACGTTTTGCCATTCGTGCACCCAGGTTCGTCGTTGAGTACACCATCGCAGGCGCTCCTGTCTATGATGCAGCGTCGAGGATAACCGCAGCCATGGTCACCGAGCTGATAATCCATGCAGCTGCAAACGTCGTCGAACTGATCGTGCAGTTTGTTGTTGTCTTGCAAAAGTCCCCATCTGCTGACTCAGGGATCGAGACGTGGCTGCACGATCCGTTACAGCCATGCGGATAAGATGCCTGTCATCTGAGCTGCTAGTGATACGAGGCCGTTGGGATCCAGCACGGCGTTCCGTATTACCCTCCTGAACCCATCGATTCCATATTCTGCTAACAGTCATTGGATCTCGACCAATGCGAGCAGCAATGTCGCGATACCATAAACCGCAGTCGCGATGGGCTACAATCCGACCTTTATCAAAGTCGGAAACGTGATGGTACGCATTTCGCCTCCTTACACGAGGCATCACAACAACGTTTCACCAGGCAACGCCGGTCAACTGCTGTTTGTGTATGATAATCGGTTGGAATCTTTCCTCGTGTCAGCACGTTGTAGGTGTCGCCACCGGCGCCAACCTTGTGTGAATGCTCTGAAAAGCTAATCATTTGCATATCACAGCATCTTCTTCCTGTCGTTTAAATTTCTCGTCTGTAGCACGTCATCTTCGTGGTCTAGCAATTTTAATGCCTATTAGTGTACGTAGGATTCTTCTTTTATCGACCAAAATGTTAGAGTTTTACTCGTTTTTTGTTGGCGATGTATGTGACGGAAAGAATTGTTATTGGTTCCAGGTTGGCTGTGCGATGATATGACGAGGAGCGTAAGGTTTTTGCAGGGGTTCGGCTTGATTAACGACTACGTAAGATGTGACGTGTGTAACGAGATTACGAAGTTGACTAGGGAGTGCCGGTTTCTCAGACCAAGGACGCTTATATCTGGCGCTGTCGCCATAACAACATTTGGCCTTCTGTCCTAAGTGGGAGATGCTTCTAGAGATCTAGGATGGCCATCATAGAGATTATTTTATTTACTTATTATTTTAGTTATCGTTTATCTTTACATGTTCGTGCGCATGAGACGGAAGTGAGTGTGCGACGCGTGTTGGATTGCCAATGTCAATGAAATTCACCAACAGCCGTGTGACTTAAGACGTTATTTTATTTTATTTCGAAGGCTGCCAGTTTCAGCATTTCACTATGCCATCTTCCATCTCTCCAAATAAACGAAAGCGTTATATAGAGCCATAAATCTCTGAATGTCGTGAATTCAATCGTTACACTGGTGGTTCATTCAAGGACTTGACAGCAACTATGAAGTCTTCGAATGAAGCACTAGTGTAACGATGGAATTCACGACATCCAGAAATTTACGGCTCTATATGACACTTTCGTTTATTTGGTGAGATGCACATTGGCCCTGAAGATGGCTTAGTGAAACTGGTAGCCTTCAAAATAAAACAAAATAACATCTTGAAACTCACGGCGTTGGTGAATTTCATTGACATTGACAATTACTCAACCAGCCGATATCCCCTGTCCACGATGGACCAACAGAGATTGTGTTGGATTGGTTTTCTTTCTGTACGGAAGTGTGTACAAAAAATGGTTCAAATGGCTCTGAGCACTATAGGACTTAACATCTATGGTCATCAGTCCCCTAGAACTTAGAACTACTTAAACCTAACTAACCTAAGGACAGCACACAACACCCAGCCATCACGAGGCAGAGAAAATCCCTGACCCCGCCGGGAATCGAACCCGGGAACCCGGGTGTGGGAAGCGAGAACGCTACCGCACGACCACGAGATGCGGGCAAGTGTGTACATCTTGAAACTCACGGCGTTGGTGAATTTCATTGACATTGACAATTACTCAACCAGCCGATATCCCCTGTCCACGATGGACCAACAGAGATTGTGTTGGATTGGTTTTCTTTCTGTACGGAAGTGTGTACATTGTCAACCACAGGGTGTGAATGTGCGGAAGTATGTACTGTGTAAACCACAGGGTGTGAATGTGCATGCAGACTGCCTCTATCGTACCATCCTAGAAATGGACAAGTGTCTGTATCTGCGACGTTCTTGCGCTTTCTAAACGAACTTATGACGAAGTACGCTACTCTTCTTTGTATTTTCTACGCGTCTTGTATTGTTCATAACTGGTAATGGCCTTACAGTGACCACCGGGACTCGAGAATCGGTTTAACGGGAGTTTGTATGCTATTTATTTCCTGCGTGAATTATATTTCCTGAGGATTCTCTAACGAATCTCTTCACCGTATTTCACTTACCTACTGTTCTCTCTCTTTTCTTTTTTTTCTGAGTGATCAGCATTCAGACTGGTTTGATACTGCCACGAATTCCTATCTTGTGACAATCTCTTCATATCGGAGAAGCACCTGTACCCTGCTCTCTTTGATCTCTCCAATCTTGTGGTCAATGAGTTGCATTCGTTAATTGCCTCGTCTTCTGTTACCAGTCAACCTAGTTTTCAACACTGTTCAATAGCACTACACGCTAAACGCTTCGATATTCCTTCATGACTCATTACCACACGTATATTCCCAGAAACTTCTACCTGAAATCAGGGCCGAAGTTTAATACCTGCAGACGTAACTTGGCCAGGAATGTTGTCTTCCTCTGTGCTAATCTGCTGTTTATGTCTCCATTGTTCTTCCGTCATGTGTTAATTGGCTTTCCAGGAAGCAGGTTCCTTAATTTCCTTTGCTTTGTTATCACTGATTATCTCATTTCTGCTCCTCCTCATTACGTTCGTCTTCCTTCGCTTTACTCTCAATCCATATGCTGTACTCCCTGGACTGTTCATTCCATGCATCTTCACTTTTACTGAGGACAGCAATGTTTCTATGATTCGCCCCGTATTTAACCCCATTATTGGCCCTTTCTTTTATTTGTGCCATTATTTATTCCAGGTATAGATTAAACACGAGACGCGGAAGATTAAATACTTGTTTTCTATCCGGTTTAATCCAAGCACCTTGTTCTTGGTCTTCCACTGGTATTATTCCTTCTTGTTCTTGTACGTATAGTCTATTACCCGTGTTTCCCTATAGCTTACTCCTTTTTTTCTCAGAATTTCGAACATGTTTCACCGTTTTACATATTACAGACATATACTCACACTACAAAGACTGCTTCCGTTCGCAGCTAATACGCGGGACCAGTGATTGTGGGCCGTTTCCTTCAATTAGATGTATGTTGTCGTTTCACTTTCAGTCGCGCTAGACACATAGTCCCTGATATTTAAGGATTGTGACTGTTTTTGGTGACTGAACCTGTAATCAAGCAACAATAGATCAGTGCGATATTTATGTGCCCAAGCGTTACATTTGTTGCCGGCCGCTGTGGCCGAGCGGTTCTAGGCGCTTCAGTCTGGAACCGCGCTGTTGCAACGGTCGCAGGTTCGAATCCTGCCTCTGGCATGGATGTGTGTGATATCCTTAGGTTAGTTAGGTTTAGGTAGTTCTAAGTCTAGGGGACTGATGACTACAGAGGTTTAAGTCCCATAGTGCTTAGAGTCATTTGAACCATTTTTTTTGTTACATCTGTTGATGTTGGAAGTCAACTAGTGTTCCTACAGCAAACATCGATCCGTGCATGTCTTCTTCCATCCTGCCATAATTTTCTTGTGTGGCTACTTCTTCGTTTACAACAGCATCATCTGCGAACAGCTTCACAGACCTACCGACACTACCTACCAGATCTATCATCGTCACCAGTAACGGCTCAATAACGCATTCTTGTGGTGTGCTCAATGTCTGACGGTTTCGTCCCGTTAACAACAACGAATTTGCTAGGAAGTTTTGAACCCATCACAAGAATGGTTCAATATTCAGCTCATAATTTGTTTGCTAGGAGACAGTCGGATCTAAATCGACAATGTTTCAGAAGTCATGGTACATGGCATCAACCTGGGCGCCTCACACGTTGTGGATGTCGTAAACGAACAAAACGAGTTGAGTTTCAGAAGATACCTATTCGCGGAAGTCAGGTTGATGCCTGTAATTGACACTCTTTGGCCTCCGAAGAGGTCGTGATACATGGTCATAAAACTTATTCCGCAGCTCTGCCACGGATTGATGTCGCTATATCTATCCGACAACTCTTCTTATAAAAGGATTAGCTTACAATTAGTTGCAATGAAATAAACAACTTTTTTTTTACATAATCCATACGAAATCAATCAGATCTTTTCGCCTTTCCTCATCTGAGCGATTTTAACTGATTTCCTATTCCACGACCACTTGTTTCATTTTTGCATATCGTTGCCTGTGTGGCGATTGGCTAAAATGGTTCAAATGGCTCTGAGCACTACGGGACCCAACATCTGTGGTCATCAGTCCCCTAGAACTTAGAACTACTTAAACCTAACTAACCTAATGACATCACACACATTCATGCCCGAGGCAGGATTCGAACCTGCGACCGTAGCGGTCCCGCGGTTCCAGACTGTAGCACCTAGAAGCGCACGGCCACCGCGGCCGGCGTGTGGCGATTGAACTGAGGAACAGAATGACTGCATCCCACAGTGAAATTCGACCTTCTTTGTGTTAGTGCTAGTACGGTCACTGGATGGTTGGATACATAACTTTTGTATTTGTCCGTTGAGAAACATGATTGGCATTTTTAGGCGTTATTTTTATTTTTTAGACGCAATCATAGTGCCACTCTGTTAATCTGAACGTGTCTGAAATAAAAATAGATAAGTAAAGTAAAACAATCTAGGTGTGTGTTATTCGGTGTATTGTGGCAACCAAATGGCTATTCAAGTTCGCTTTTAGACTCTGTTAGTCACGAGATAACTCGGACCTCTAGAAAATATCACCCACGCAATAACAAAGGGCAGTAAGGGGAGATAGGTCCGAGAAGTATAGCCCAGTCTGCTTAACAGCACATGGATCAGAGTTGTTGAATACATAAGACTTCTTAAGCCATGGAACGCAGTAATTTGTCCTCGACGGCGAGTGTTCATCGACACAACGATATCGTCAGGATGGTTCAAATGGTTCTGAGCACTATGGGACTTAACATCTGTGGTCATTAGTCCCCTAGAACTTAGAACTACTTAAACCTAACTAACCTAAGGACATCACACACAACCATGCCCGAGGCAGGATTCGAACCTGTGACCGTAGCAGTCGCGCGGTTCCGGACTGCGCGCCTAGAACCGCTAGACCACCGCGGCCGGCTGTATATCGTCAGGAGGTCCCAGAGGAAGGGTGATAGGACCGCTGTTTTTCTCTCTCTCTCTTCTCTCTCTCTCTCTCTCTCTCTCTCTCTCTCTCTCTATATATATATATATATATATATATATATATATATATATATATATATATATATATATATGATTTGACGGACAGGGTGAGCAGTAATCCACGGTTGTTTGCTAATCGTGCTGTAGTATACGGCACGGTGTCGAAGTCGAAGTTGGGTAAGTGTAGGAAGATACAGCGCGACCTAGGCAAAATTTCTAGTTGGTGTGAAGAATGGCAGCTAGCTCTAAATGTGTAAAAATGTGTGTTAATGCTGATCAGTACGAAGAACTAACCTGTAATGTTGGGTTACGGTATTACTAGTGTCCTGGGTGACAGAGTCAAGTCGTTTAAATATCTGGGCGTAACGCTGCAAAGCGATGTGAAATGGAACGGGCTTGTGTGAACTGTGTAGGAAAGGCGAATATTCTACTTCGGTTTATGGGGAGAATTTTAGGAAAGAATGGTTCACTTGAAAAAGGAGACTGCATATAGGACGCTGGTGCGACCTATTCTTGAGTACTGCTCGAGTGTTTGGGATCCGTACCAAGTCGGATTCAAGGAAGACGTCGAAGCAGTTCACAGGAGGGGTGGTAGATTTGTTACCGTCAAGTTCGAACAGCACTTAAGTCTTATAGAGAGGCTTCGGGAATTCAAATGAGAATCCCTGTAGAGAAATTGAGTTCTTTTCGAGAAACGCTATTGAGAAAATTTAGAGAAGCGGCATTTGTAGCTGACTGCCGAACGATTATAGTGCCCCCAATATACATTACGCGTCAGTACCACGAAGATGAGATTCGAGAAATTAGGAATCATCCGGAGGCATATAGTCTTTCCCTCGCTGTGTTTGAATGGAACAGGAAAGGAAATGAATCCAGGGTGCCCTCCGACACGGGCCGTTCAGTGGCTTGTGGAGGATCTATTAGATGTAGATAACATACAGAAGAATGGAAAAGAAAATTCATGATCAAGCAGATGTTCAGTTTGGTTTTAGGAAAGTTAAAGGCGCCAGTGATGCTGTTCTGACGTTCTGCTTGATAATGGAAACAAGAAAAATCGAAACACACTCACGGACGTTGTCGACCGGGAAAAGCGTCAGACAGTGTAAAAATAGTGTAAGATGAAAATGGTTCAAATGGCTCTGTGCACTATGGGACTTAACATCTGAGGTCATCAGTCCCCTAGACATGGAACTACTTAAACCTAACTAACCTAAGGACATCATACACATCCATGCCCGAGGCAGGATTCGAACCTGCGACCGTAGCAGCAGCGCGGTTCCGGACTGAAGCGCCTAGAACTGCTCGGCCACAATGGCCGGCCAGTGTAAGATGGTCGAAATTATCCGGAAAATAGGTATGAGCTATAGGGAAAGAAGAGCAGTATAGAATATGAACAAGAATTCTCGCCTCCCTTGCAGAAATCGCTAACGCACCTCAAGGCGCTTGACTCGAAGGTAAGGCGATTCGAATCCTGGTGGTTCACCGGCAGTATTTCGCCGGTAAGGGGAGTGGTTCCTGATCATGAGGCTTTGCGCCAATGAGTTAGATTACATGCGTAAGTTCCCCGTAGTGTTTCACGAAGTGAGGGCTTGGGACACTGTTGATGGTGACCCGTCCATCGAACGGGAACGTTAGGCTTGGCGGGACTCGTGGCGATTTTCGAGAGCACTGGGCTACGTTCCAGCACCGGATTTCATCCTCTCCTTCTCTCATCATTATCTTACAACACCAACATAACAACACACTATACACGCGTCTATGGCACTTACCTGCAGATATACGCATGACACAACTCAATATCCGGAAGAAAAGGGGCCATTTCCTCGGAGGAAGAACACCCTTTCCGACAGCCGGCTGAACCCGTTCCGTGAGCTATCCCAGCCAACAGTACCAGGCGACATTTACATTACACATTTTTTGTGCAGGAATCAAAATGGGAAAATAAGAATGGAAGATCAGGAGCGAAGTTCTCGCATTAGAAAGGGCGTAAGGCAGGGATGCCGATCAATTTACACATCGAAGAACCAATGGCAGAAATAGAACAAAGGTTCAAAAGTGGAATGACCACATAAAACTGTAGGAAAATCAGATGCCAGGCTGACATTCATGGGAAGAAACTTAAGGAATCATAACCACGAAGGAAGTGGATTACACGGCACTTCTTCGACCGATTGTTAAGTATTTTTTACAAATCCCCTTACGGCGTAGTGCTGACAGAAGAGAGACAAGAGCAGCACGTCTCGTCCCGGGCTCGTTTAGGCGGCGCTGGAGCCTTACAGAGATGCTCAACGACCTCCAGTGGTTGACATCACAAGCGAGGCTGTATGCATCAGTGAGAACTTTACTAGTGAGTGAGCATTTTCCGGGAAGAGTCGGCCACCTTACAACTTTCCCCCTCCCATGAACATCTCACGAAATGATCACGAGGACAAAATTCGAGAAATTAGATCTAATAGAGAGGCTTACCGGCAGTCATTATTTCCACGCGCCATTCACGATTGGAAAAGTGAAGGAGAAATCTGGTAATGATACCACAAGTAAACTCCGCTAGACACCGTTATGTGGCTTGCGCAGTAAATGTAAATGTAGGAGTAGATGTAGAAAAAAACGTTCAAATGTGTGTGAAATCTTATGGGACTTAACTCCTAAGGTCATCAGTCCCTAAGCTTACACACTACTTAACCTAAATTATCCTAAGGACAAACACACACGCCCATGCCAGAGGGAGTACTCGAACCTCCGCCAGGGTCAGCAGCACGGTCCATGACTGCAGCGCCTTACACCGCTCGGTTAATCCTACGCGGCGTAGATGTAGAAGACTGGGATTAAAATTCAGGGTGAAACAGTATCAATGATAAGATTCGCTGATGACATTGTTATCCTCAGTGAAAATGAAGAAGAGTTATAGAACTTTTCGAATGGAATGAAAAGACTAATGAGTACAGAATATGGACTGAAAGTAAACCGCAAAAAGAGAAAAGTAATGAACAGTACCAGATACGAGAATAGCAAGCAAATTAACATGAAAAGTGGTGACAATGCAGTACTACCTCGAAGAAAACGATTTATTGGCACATAGCATGGATTCAGAAAATATCGTTCTTTCGAAACACAACTAGCTCTTTATACTCATGAAGTAATGAGTACTATTGACAGGCGATGTCAAATTGATTTCATATTTATAGATTTCCAGAAGGCCTTTGACACCGTTCCTCACAAGCGTCTTTTAACAAAACTGCGTGCCTATGGAATATCGCCTCATTTGTGCGACTTGATTCATTTCCTGTCAGAAAGGTCACAGTTCGTAGTAACAGACCGAAAGTCATCGAGCGAAACGGAAATAATAACCGGTGTTCCGCAAAGAAGTGTTATAGACCTTGTATTGTTCCTGAGCTATATTAACGACATAGGAGACAATCTGAGTAGCCGTCTTAGATTGTTTGCAGATGATGCTGTCATTTACTGTCTTGTAAAGTCATCAGATGACCAAAAAGAATTGCAAAATGATTTAGATAAGATATCTGTATAGTGCGAAAAGTGGCGATTGACCCTGAATAAAGAAGTGTGAAGTTATTCACATGAGTACTAAAAGAAATCAGCTAAATTTCGATTACGCGATAAGTCATACAAATCTGAAGGCTGTAAATTCAACTAAATACTCAGGGATTACAATTACAAATACCCTAAATCGGGACGATCACATAAATAATAGTGTGGGTACAGCCAACCAAAGACTGCGATTCATTGGCAGAACACTTAGAAGGTGCAACAGGTCTACTACGTAGACTGCTTACACCACACTTGTCCTCCCTACTCTGGAGTATTGCTGTGCGGTGTGGGATCCGCATCAGATGTCACTGACGGATGACATCGAAAAAGTACAAGGAAGGGCAGCTCGTTTTGTATTATCGCGAAGTAGGGGAGATAGTGCCACAGACATGATACTTGAATTGCAGTGGCAATCATTAAAACAAAGGCGTTTTTCGTTGCGACGGGATCTCCTCATGAAATTTCAATCACCAGTTTTCTCCTCCGATTGCCCAAATATTCTGTTGGCGCCGACGTACATAGGGAGAAATGATCATCACGATAAAATAAGAGAAATCAGGGCTCGCACAGAATAGTTTAAGTGCTCGGTTTTTTTCCGCGCGCCGTTCGAGAGTGGAACGTTAGAGAGACAGCTTGAAGGTGGTTCACTGAACCCTCTGCCAGGCACTTTATTGTGAATAGCAGAGTAATCACGTAGATGTAGACAAAGTTAAGGAGTTCTGCGAGCTTGGAAGCATAACACGTAGTTGACGAAGCAAGGAGGCCATGAAAAGGAGAATAACACAGGAAAAGAGGACATTCCTCACCCAATATCGGCCTTAAACTGAGAAAGAAATTTCTGAGAATGTTCTTTTGGATCACATCATTCTATGATAGTGAAACATGGACTGTGGGAAATCGAAAAGTAAGAGAATCGAAGCGTCTGAGATGTGGTGCTAGAGTGTGGATAATTAGATGGACTGATAAGCTAAGGAATGAGGAGGTTCTCCACAAAATAGGTGTAGGTCAATAATTATGACATACGTTACGAGATCAAGAAATAATTTTCATGGGACTTGAGGGGTCTATATAGGGTAAAAGCTGTAGAAGAAGACAAAGATTGGAATGTATCAAACAAATAACTGTGTACTTTAGGAGCGAATGGTAGTCACAGAAGAAGAATTCGTTGTGGGACTCTTGGAACCCGTCGTAAGACTAATTACCCAAAAGCAATACATTTCCTAGCTTTACCGTACCACATACGCGTATGGTACAGACTTCTTTTCATACACTAGTATACCATGAGGTGACGAATGTTATACCTCTAATATTGTGTCGGACCTCCTTTTGCGCATCATGAACTCAACAAGTCGTTGGAAGCCCCTGCAGAAATACTGAATCATGCTGCCTCTATAGCCATCTATATTTGCGACAGCATTGCCGGTGAAGGTGTTGTGCACGAACTGACTTCTCGATTATGTCCTTTAAATCTTCGGTGGGATTCACCTCGGGCTATGTGGGTGGCCAAATCATTCTCTCGAATTGTCCAGAATGTTCTTCAAAAGCAGTAGCGAACAGTTGACCCAGTGACATGACGCGAGTCTTCCAGAAAAATTACATCGCTATTTGGGTTCAAACGGCTCTGAGCACTATGGGACTTAACATCTATGGTCATCAGTCCCCTAGAACTTAGAACTACTTAAACCTAACTAACCTAAGGACATCACACAACACCCAGTTATCACGAGGCAGAGAAAATCCCTGACCCCGCTGGGAATCGAACCCGGGAACCCGGGCGCGGGAAGCGAGAACGCTACTCGCTATTTGGGAAATTAACTACATGAATGGTCTCCAAGTAGCAGAACATAACTATTTACGTTCAATGATAAGTTCAGTTGGACCAGAACACCCAGTCCATTCCATGTCAACACAGCCCACTCCATTATGGGGCCGCTAACAGCTTGCACAATGCTTTGTTGACAACTTACGTCCATGATTCTTGGGTTCTGCGTCACATTCGAGCCTACTATCATCTTTTACCAAATGAAATCGAAATTCAGCTGACGAGGCACGTTTTTCTAGTCGTCGGGGGTCCAACCGGTATGTTGGAAAGATGATGGGGAAGAGGGGTTTCCAATTTCCCACTTGCACATCTGGGCTATTTCCGCCATCTTGAATTTTTTGTTTGGCTGCTTCATTACCAATATTTCACTGCGATTAGCTGACACAAAGAGGGAAGGGAAGGAAGGGAGGGAGTGGAAAAGTGTAGGGTAGGGGAAAGAAGAGCGAAAGAGGCTTGATCACATCACTGATTAGGAGCGTAAGACCTGATGATGTCATAATTCCTTGCATTCTAAAGTGGCCAGGTGACTGTATTCCTTGCATTCCAAAAGTGTTCTCAGAGTGCCCACTCCATTCCTACTTACATCCAAAGACTAGTCACAAGCCCAGGAGAAGCGCTGCAAGCGATGTCGTCCTGTCAGCAAAGCACAGGCGTCGGTCGTCTGTTGCTATAGCCCATTAACGGCAGATCACCCCACTTGCCTAACGGATACGTTCATTGTACGTCTCACACTGATTTCTGTGAATTTTTCACGCAAAGTTGCTTGTCTGCTAGCACTGACAACTGTACACAAACGCGGCTGCTCTCGGTCGTAAAGTGAAGGCAGTCGGCCACTGCATCGTCCATGGTGACGTCTAATGCCTGAAATTTGATATTCTCGTCACAGTCTTGACACTGGCTCTCGGAATATTGAATTCCCTTACGATTTCCGAAATGGAATGTCCCATGTGACTAACTGCAACTGCTGAGTCGTGCTGCGGCTCACGTTGGTGCTCTTTGTAGGTTTCCGCCCTGTGTTGCAGGGCAGACGGTTTCGTTTAGTTGACATGGTTGCGGTTGTTTGTCTTCTTTTCGTGTTGACTGGCGCCACTCGGTTTCGCAAGCGTCGCCTGTCCGCTAGTGGCAGCAGCGGTGGTTATCGATATGTAGCAACTGTTGCCCTATCTTCGGAGCGACGTCGTTGTTTCTCCGGGTCGTATGAGCATGCCAGTTCGGTTGGGGACTCAGGAGGAGCCAGGTCTGCGCAGTGCCGGAACACGTTGGGACCGCTGGCGGCACGCATGGACTGCCAGATGGAAGGGCTGTGGTCACGAGGATGGACGACCTCGTCGTAAACCGGATCCAGCAGCTTTAAGATGAGTACATTTCAATCCAGTTAGAGAAACCTCCACCATTATGATGTCTCACGATTCTCCAGTGACTTGGGTTCGTGCTGCTGCTTGTAGTGTGGCTGAGGCGAAGAGCAACGAGTGGAGTGCTTGGGGAAGGCGGATCTGATTAGCGTTTCTCGACTTCTTATTAATATATACTGCGTTCAGCTTGTTACAATTTCTTAAGTTCAACCAGCGCCCGGTTGGTGATCCTTCTACTCTGATGGTAGTGGTTCCTTTCTCGTTCTGGGCGCTCTAAACACAGTATTCTGGGGACATAGTGCAGACCGCCGGTTCCTCCTTGGGGGGATTTTGTTCCAGCGTTGCATTTGGTTTATCGGACGTCAGGTAGCTTCAGCAAGATTATCATTAGTCATTCTTTATACTGCCACTAGTCTGAGTTACCATCTTGTGAAGTGAATGCAACTCTTGGCTGCCTCTCTCATCGCTCACGAAAGTGTTTGTTGCCGGACCTTCTCTGGGGTCGATTCCTGGAGCACCGTCTGGATCAGTTGCTTGTTTTTTTTTTTTAACTAACTTTGCTATTGTATTTGCTGTTTTATAGCGCGTTTCAAATTTTTTTTATACACTCCTGGAAATTGAAATAAGAACACCGTGAATTCATTGTCCCAGGAAGGGGAAACTTTATTGACACACTCCTCGGGTCAGATACATCACATGATCACACTGACAGAACCACAGGCACATAGACACAGGCAACAGAGCATGCACAATGTCGGCACTAGTACAGTGTATATCCACCTTTCGCAGCAATGCAGCCTGCTATTCTCCCATGGAGACGATCGTAGAGATGCTGGATGTAGTCCTGTGGAACGGCTTGCCATGCCATTTCCACCTGGCGCCTCAGTTGGACCAGCGTTCGTGCTGGACGTGCAGACCGCGTGAGACGACGCTTCATCCAGTCCCAAACATGCTCAATGGGGGACAGATCCGGAGATCTTGCTGGCCAGGGTAGTTGACTTACACCTTGTAGAGCACGTTGGGTGGCACGGGATACATGCGGACGTGCATTGTCCTGTTGGAACAGCAAGTTCCCTTGCCGGTCTAGGAATGGTAGAACGATGGGTTCGATGACGGTTTGGATGTACCGTGCACTATTCAGTGTCCCCTCGACGATCACCAGTGGTGTACGGCCAGTGTAGGAGATCGCTCCCCACACCATGATGCCGGGTGATGGCCCTGTGTGCCTCGGTCGTATGCAGTCCTGATTGTGGCGCTCACCTGCGCGGCGCCAAACACGCATACGACCATCATTGGCACCAAGGCAGAAGCGACTCTCATCGCTGAAGACGACACGTCTCCATTCGTCCCTCCATTCACGCCTGTCGCGACACCACTGGAGGCGGGCTGCACGATGTTGGGGCGTGAGCGGAAGACGGCCTAACGGTGTGCGGGACCGTAGCCCAGCTTCATGGAGACGGTTGCGAATGGTCCTCGCCGATACCCCAGGAGCAACAGTGTCCCTAATTTGCTGGGAAGTGGCGGTGCGGTCCCCTACGGCACTGCGTAGGATCCTACGGTCTTGGCGTGCATCCGTGCGTCGCTGCGGTCCGGTCCCAGGTCGACGGGCACGTGCACCTTCCGCCGACCACTGGCGACAACATCGATGTACTGTGGAGACCTCACGCCCCACGTGTTGAGCAATTCGGCGGTACGTCCACCCGGCCTCCCGCATGCCCACTATACGCCCTCGCTCAAAGTCCGTCAACTGCACATACGGTTCACGTCCACGCTGTCGCGGCATGCTACCAGTGTTAAAGACTGCGATGGAGCTCCGTATGCCACGGCAAACTGGCTGACACTGACGGCGGCGGTGCACAAATGCTGCGCAGCTAGCGCCATTCGACGGCCAACACCGCGGTTCCTGGTGTGTCCGCTGTGCCGTGCGTGTGATCATTGCTTGTACAGCCCTCTCGCAGTGTCCGGAGCAAGTATGGTGGGTCTGACACACCGGTGTCAATGTGTTCTTTTTTCCATTTCCAGGAGTGTATTATTGCCGTTCCTGGCGTGTAAGGCCTTCAGCCGTGATTGTGGCCATTTGCCTTAAAATTCAAATTTGCTATTTTCATTTTAGCAGTAAGCCTTAATACCTTATTTACTGCCATTCCTGGCGTCTGATGCCTTCTGCTGTGTTTGTGGTGACTTACCCCAATATTTCAATACCTGTGCGTTGTAAATTGCAGCGAGTTCTTCAACAATTCTTAATTATTGCCATTCTTGGCATGTAAGGCCTTCAGCCGTGATTGTTGTCGCTTACCTTAAAATTCTAATTTGTATCTGTATTTACGCAGTAAGCCTTTAAATCCTTATTCACTGCCATTCCTGGCGTCTGATGCCGTCTGCTGTGTTTATGGCAACTTGCCTTTAATATTTGAATACCTGTAATTTATAAGTTGCAGCGAATTTTAAACAGTTCTTAATTTATTGCCATTCCTGGCGTGTAAGGCCTTCTACACAGATAACAGTGGCTTGCTTTTGAAACATTATCTGTTGTACCTGTATTTGACGGTGATTTGCTAAATTGTAACTCACTGAAAACAATATTATTTACACTTTTGTTTATTCCTTCGTTAATAACGTGTGGTATTTTTTTATTTATTGTTGAGTATGGAATTACTGGTTTAAAATGAATTGTTTGTAATTGTAAAAGGCAATCAATATTAACTGATTACAGTCCCGTCTACAATCGTAACCGAATCCTGCCTTCCCATGAATACCAGGTTTCAACTGCATTCCACGTTCAAACTGTGTTAATTACCGTTGTGTGGTCATAATCATGTACACTTCAAATGAGTCACGTGAGTACAAAAGACAGTCCCGTTAATGCACTGCCCTTTCATACGTTGTGTAAGCGATACTATCACCATCAGCTTGTCACCTCGGTGTGTAACTGCTCCTTACCGTCACGAGATGTTTCATAAACTTGTCTGTAAGCAGCCACCTGTAGCGATTGCTCATGACAGGTGCTGGAGACGGCGTCCAGTGGTCGCCTTACACGCAGAGCGCGTGGTTTATGGTCGGCGCTGAGTGGGAGAGAGCACAATCCGCTAGACGTTAAGTAGCTGATGGCGGCCGCGTGGACATGGAGATTAGCGCAGTAGCTCACCGAAGGCGCTGGCGGTGGCTCTTAGTCCGGGATTTATCGCCGCTTTCCGCTGTCAGCGCCCCCTAACATGAGCTCAGCTCGCTGCTGCTGATGACGCAAAACGACCAGACTGATCCGCTTCCGTGTCTCTGCAAGCAAGTCGTGAGTTAGAGCTGCACTCTTCATTTTCCCCTCGTAGTTTCTGAGAAGCGTAGTTCTGGACGCACGTTCCGACAACTGGCAAGGAATCCGTTTCATTACGAGAGGCGAGCAGTCGATTGCAACTGGCAAGGAATTCGTTTCATTGCGAAGATGCGGGCAGTCGATTGTGTTGGCATCATTGGAAGACGTCCTGATCGAGTCGGCTGAAGAGACGCTGCGTGCCAATAACAGTAAGCAGGCGAGAGTTTTGTACCTGGGAGCACTTTTTAGTCCTCCACCTTGATCCAGCGCTGTAATAGAAGTTAAATCTGTACACCTTTTAGATCAACGGTCTTGCCACAGTGGTAACACCGGTTCCCGTCAGATCATCGAATTTAAGTTCTGTCGGGCTCGGCTAACACTTGGATGGGTGATCGTCTGGGTCTGTCGAGCACTTTTGGCAAGCGGGGTGGTCTCAATCCCTATGAGGCCAAGTGAGGAGCTACTTAATTGACAACTAGCAGATTCGGTCACGAAAAATGACAATGGCCGGGAGAGCGGTGTTCTGTCCACATGCCCATAGTGACGCCTCTCAGCTGAGGACGACACGGCGATCGACCGGTGCCATTCGGCCTTCCGAGTCCCGTTCGGACAGAGATATACCATTTTCAAATGGCAGCGTTAACTTTCTGTGCGCTCCAGGCTTTTTTCTGAAATGAGGAAAACTGCTCTGGAAAAATAAGGTTTCTCCAAACGTGAAAAAACATTCCGATGTACAACACGGTCGTGTAACTAGCAAACACATCTGCTATTGTAATTTAAAGTCCTTGGAACCGAGAAAATCTTTTGTAATATCGCCTTATATGTATATATATAAAAGCACCGTCTGCAAGTGCTTTTAAATATTTTAGTTATGACAGACTTTTTATAATGTGCTGATTTTTATTCACATGACAACTTGGCGTGAGGTCCAACGAAAAAATGAACTCGTTTCATAGCATAAAGATTTTTTTAAGAACTGAAGAATACAATAAGTCTGTCGAAACCGGTTTTCTTAAATAAAGATATATTTGTGCGATCTGGGCTATTGCATTGTTTTAGAAAATTCTAGTTAATTGGGGGAAGTGGCAACAAAACGACTATTCACGTCGGTGTGTAGAATATGTGAGTCTGGCGACATACCATCTGACTTTCGGAAAAGCATCATCCACACAATTCCGAAGACGGCAAGAGCTGACAAGTGCGAGAATTATCGCACAATCAGCTTAACAGCTCATGCATCGAAGCTGCTTACAAGAATAATATACAGAAGAATGGAAAAGAAAATTGAGAATGCGCTAGGTGACGATCTGTTTGGCTTTAGGAGAAGTAAAGGGACGAGAGAGGCAATTCTGACGTTACGGCTAATAATGGAAGCAAGGCTAAAGAAAAATCAAGACACTTTCATAGGATTTGTCGACCTGGAAAAAGCGTTCGACAATATAAAACGGTGCAAGCTGTTCGAGATTCTGAAAATAGTAGGGGTAAGCTATAGGGAGAGACGGGTCATATACAATATGTACAACAACCAAGAGGGAATAATAAGAGTGGACGATCAAGAACGAAGTGCTCTATTAAGAAGGGTGTAAGACAAGGCTGTAGCCTTTCGCCCCTACTCTTCAATCTGTACATCGAGGAAGCAATGATGGAAATAAAAGAAAGGTTCAGGAGTGGAATTAAAATACAAGGTGAAAGGATATCAATAATACGATTCACTGATGACATTGCTATCCTGAGTGAAAGTGAAGAAGAATTAAATGATCTGCTGAACGGAATGAACAGTCTAATGAGTACACAGTATGGTTTGAGAGTAAATCGGAGAAAGACGAAGGTAATAAGAAGTAGTAGAAATGAGAACAGCGAGAAACTTAACATCAGGATTGATGGTCACGAAGTAAATGAAGTTAAGGAATTCTGCTACCTAGGCAGTAAAATAACCAATGACGGACGGAGCAAGGAGGACATCAAAAGCAGACTCGCTATGGCAAAAAAGGCATTTCTGGCCAAGAGAAGTCTACTAATATCAAATACCGGCCTTAATTTGAGGAAGAAATTTCTGAGGATGTACGTCTGGAGTACAGCATTGTATGGTAGTGAAACATGGACTGTGGGAAAACCGGAACAGAAGAGAATCGAAGCATTTGAGATGTGGTGCTATAGACGAATGTTGGAAATTAGGTGGACTGATAAGGTAAGGAATGAGGAGGTTCTACGCAGAATCGGAGAGGAAAGGAATATGTGGAAAACACTGATAAGGAGAAGGGACAGGATGATAGGACATCTGCTAAGACATGAGGGAATGACTTCCATGGTACTAGAGGGAGCTGTAGAGGGCAAAAACTGTAGAGGAAGACAGAGATTGGAATACGTCAAGCAAATAATTGAGGACGTAGGTTGCAAGTGCTACTCTGAGATGAAGAGGTTAGCACAGGAAAGGAATTCGTGGCGGGCCGCATCAAACCAGTCAGTAGACTGATGAAAAAAAAAAAAATCGAGAGGTCAGTTCGTGTACAAAAGCCTGCATCGGCAACTCTTCCGCAGACGAATATAGAGGTAGCATGGCTCGAGATTTCTGCAGGGGACTTCCAACGACTTGTTGAGTCCTTACCACGTTGAGTTGCTGGACTACACACCCGGGCAAAAGGAGGCCCGACACAATATTAGGAAGTATCCCGTGACTTTTATCACGTTGTAAGGTGCAATATTTTTGGTTTACTTATTCTAGGCTTGAATACAGCTGCGTGAGTTGAAATGACATGTTTAACGTCACAATATTAGCACAAAAATACACGCTTTTACACAGTTTTCAATGTAACAACAAAAGACAGTTGTCAGGATAACGCTCCTCGTCAACATCAAAAAGTGAAATAATCCTAAACAAAACAATATTAACTCTCAGAAGGTTAAATTATTCTAAACACGACAAGATTAAAGTTTAACTAGAAGTTTCTTTACAAAATTTTTCCTATACTTACGTTATTATGTTGGTCAGTACTACGAAAATCGTCGGATTTGGTTCAAAGTTCGGTACTATTTTTAGGGTCACAATCAAGTCTATGGTGGATGGTTAGTTATGTGACAAATTGAGCAAAAAATTACCCAAGGTCGCTCGAGTTTAGATTGGATGCAAGCTGGTGAACCAACAAGTTTACACCTCTGCCCCAGTATTTACCTTAAGCTGTGATGAGCTGTAGCCTGCTAGGCTGCTCTCTTCCGCTGAAATTCTTATAAAACTAATTACACTTTGCTGTATTTTCCAGCAGAAACTTTCCCTATGTTTCTCGTTATGCGAGAGAACATGTACTCATCCCTAGTCTTAGAATGTGGCGACATACACGCGCATGGTTGGAGCAGTGTGCATATTATAATGCCCTCTCAGTTCTCGCAAGAACATTTAACTAATTGGCCGGTTCGTTTCTCCACAGTTGGAGCTAAACGATGCTACAGCTAATTTCTAGCTGGATATCAACCGCTGCGAATGTAGTGTTCACACAAATTACTCCTCTGTGTCATACAGAGCATTAAGCGCTCCATTCTGCACTTGACGCCAGTTCAGAGAAGAGTCCCCGAAAATTTCCCTCTTGTCTTACTCATAGCCAAACTGTCTCCCCACCTGGGTTCTTTCGTTCTTCGAGTCACAGCTTTTTTCGACCAATAGCGTTGTTCCTCTTACGTTGTGGAAACTCTCTCAACCAACCGCAAGGTCGCTGCCATTAAATGGCGTCGAAACTTTGGCTTTTTTCTCCTTCCTAGCACGTTTTCGCAAATTGAACGTTTTGTGCCCATTCCAGACGCCTAAATGCGTTCATGGACTCCCTCGCATGTGTACCACTGGCTGGACACTTGATTGAAAATGCGTCACAGGTCTTGTTTCGTATACATTTGGAATTTCGAAATGCAGTTTTCTAAAAGCTTTCTTTCCTGTCCTCCCTCAGATGGGCCATTATACTCGCTCTCCATGAGTCACCTGATCGGTCGTTGACTTTCCACCTGGGACAACCCTTTAAGTGGTTTTTGTGGTACCCCTTGTAGCAAGGCCTTGCCTCCGCATCAGCCCTCTGAATCCCAAACTAAAACGCCTCTCGCTGCTTGTTCACTTTCTGCTCAAACATGCATTATAGGAACGGTGTGTTAATTACCATTGATTGAATGTCATCCCTTTTTGCATTACACACCGGCAGGCAAATTTTCTCATTACCGCAGAATTAAGTTAGGTACCATATTCACCTTCCCGTTGCGATGTATAAAGCTCTCATGTGAGGTGCGAATCTGACCTTCATTTATTCTGCCACCTTACAACGTCAGTGTATTAGTTAAATGGATCTCTTGTGTCAAGTGCTGTGGTACTTCAGAAAGTCCCGGGTTCGATTCACGGCGGGGTCAGAGATTTTCTCTGCCTCGTGATGACTGGGTGTTGTGTGATGTCCTTAGGTTACTTAGGTTTAAGTAGTTCTAAGTTCTAGGGGACTGATGACCATAGATGTTAAGTCCCATAGTGCTCAGAGCCATTTGAACAATTTTTGAACTTCAGAAAGCGAGAACCGCGACTATGGACACACTAGGTTGTTGGCCGCATGGTTTAAGTGTTGGTCCAGAGGCTGCACAGGCACAATCCATCTTCGAAACCCGGCCGGAGTGGCCGTACGGTTCTAGGCGCTTCAGTCTGGAACCGAGCGCCCGCTACGGTCGCAGGTTCGAATCCTGCCTCGGGCATGGATGTGTGTGATGTCCTTACGTTAGTTAGGTTTAAGTAGGGGACTGATGACCTCAGAAGTTAAGTCCCATAGTTCTCAGAGCCATTTCTTTTTTCTTAGCAACAAATAATCCTGAGTTAATAACGAGCATCAAAACCGATACAGGGATTAGTGAACACAGGGTTGTCGTAGCGATACTGAATATTCTAATCCCCAAATCCTCCAAAAGTAAGCGAAAAATATACCTACTCAAAAAAGCAGATAAAAATTCACTTGACACCTTCCTGAAAGACAATCTCTACTCATTCCAAATTAATAATATCAATCTAGACCAGGTGTGGCTAGAATTCAAAGAAATAGTATCGGCAGCAACAGAGATTTATACCAAATAAATTAACAAACGACGGAGCTGATCGCCCTTGGTACACAAAACGGGTTAGAACACTGTTGCAGAAACAACGAAACAAACATACCAAATTCAAACAGACAAAAAATCCCCAAGATTGGTGATCTTTTACAGAAGCTCGAAATCTAACGCGGACTTCAATGCGAGATGCCTATAACAGTTTCCACAAGGAAACTTTGTCTCGAAGCCTGGCAGAAAATCCAAAGAGATTCTGGTCGTATGTGAAGTATGTTAAGGCAAGAAACAATCAATGCCTTCTCTGCGCGATAGCAATGGAGATACTATCAAAGACAGCGCTGCCAAAGCAGAGTTACTGAACACAGCCTTCCGAAATGCCTTCACAAAAGAAAACGAAGTAAATATTCCAGAATTTTACTCTCATTTCTTGACTGGTTTTACTTTAAAATATATAACGAATGGTGTCACTTATATTTTCAAATGCAGCCAGTTTCAAATCCAAATTTTTTTTGCTGTTATGCCAGCTTCACATCCATAAAAGTGAAGGACGACATTTGTTCTAGCAGGGTAATTTAGGTGTTTCAAGATGGTTCAAAGCGTGCTGTAAGTCGTTTTCTTTTCCTTGCAATGTCTGCACATCACCTACATAAAGTAAGACATTTAACAAGGTGTATTTTGATATATTAATACCTATTTGTCTGTGTTCCCTTCAGTTTAGGATAATGCCAGTAATACAATTACTAAACAGTATGGGAGATACTGGGCTCCTTCTTTCCTTGTTTCATCTGTGCTTATTATAATATTTGGTTCTTTGTACAGGGTGTTTCAAAAATGACCGGTATATTTGAAACGGCAATAAAAACTAAACGAGCAGCGATAGAAATACACCGTTTGTTGCAATATGCTTGGGACAACAGTACATTTTTAGGCAGACAAACTTTCGAAATTACAGTAGTTACAATTTTCAACAACAGATGGCGCTGCGGTCTGGGAAACTCTATAGTAAGATTTTTTCCACATATCCACCATGCGTAGCAATAATATGGCGTAGTCTCTGAATGAAATTACCCCAAACCTTTGACAACGTGTCTGGCGGAATGGCTTCACATGCAGATGAGATGTACTGCTTCAGCTGTTCAATTGTTTCTGGATTCTGGCGGTACACCTGGTCTTTCAAGTGTCCCCACAGAAAGAAGTCACAGGGGTTCATGTCTGGCGAATAGGGAGGCCAATCCACGCCGCCTCCTGTATGTTTCGGATAGCCCAAAGCAATCACACGATCATCGAAATATTCATTCAGGAAATTAAAGACGTCGGCCGCGCGATGTGGCCGGGCACCATCTTGCATAAACCACGAGGTGTTCGCAGTGTCGTCTAAGGCGGTTTGTACCGCCACAGATTCACGAAGAATGTCCAGATAGCGTGATGCAGTAATCGTTTCGCATCTGAAAAATGGGCCAATGATTCCTTTGGAAGAAATGGCGGCCCAGACCAGTACTTTTTGAGGATGCAGGGACGATGTGACTGCAACGTGGGGCTTTTCGGTTCCCCATATGCGCCAGTTCTGTTTATTGACGAAGCCGTCCAGGTAAAAATAAGCTTCGTCAGTAAACCAAAGGCTGCCCACATGCATATCGCCGTCATCAATCCTGTGCACTATATCGTTAGCGAATGTCTCTCGTGCAGCAATGGTAGCGGCGCTGAGGGGTTGCCGCGTTTGAATTTTGTATGGATAGAGGTGTAAACTCTGGCGCATGAGACGATACGTGGACGTTGGCGTCATTTGGACCGCAGCTGCAACACGGCGAACGGAAACCCGAGGCCGCTGTTGGATCACCTGCTGCACTAGCTGCGCGTTGCCCTCTGTGGTTGCCGTACGCGGTCGCCCTACCTTTCCAGCACGTTCATCCGTCACGTTCCCAGTCCGTTGAAATTTTTCAAACAGATCCTTTATTGTATCGCTTTTCGGTCCTTTGGTCACATTAAACCTCCGTTGAAAACTTCGTCTTGTTGCAACAACACTGTGTTCTAGGCGGTGGAATTCCAACACCAGAAAAATCCTCTGTTCTAAGGAATAAACCATGTTGTCTACAGCACACTTGCACGTTGTGAATAGCACACGCTTACAGCAGAAAGACGACGTACAGAATGGCGCACCCACAGACTGCGTTGTCTTCTATATCTTTCACATCACTTGCAGCGCCATCTGTTGTTGAAAATTGTAACTACTGTAATTTCGAAAGTTTGTCCGCCTGAAAATGTACTGTTGTCCCAAGCATATTGCAACAAACGGTGTATTTCTATCGCTGCTCGTTTAGTTTTTATTGCCGTTTCAAATATACCGGTCATTTTTGAAACACCCTGTATATGCTTCTCAAGTTGCTGGTTTAGCAAATTATAATTTTAGAAATTTCTTTCTCTATTTGGTAGAATTGTTTTAGCGTAGAATGCTCGTTGGCTTACACTTGTCAGCTTGTAGTATGCTCCTTGTTTCGTCCATCATGTGTTGTTTTGCTTCCAAGATAACAGAAGTGCTTCACTCCGTCCCCGGATGCGATCCTGTTCTTCAGGTTCCTGCAGACGAACGCAGATCAAGAAGCACAGAGCCATGTGGGTGTAACGTATGCCGGGCAGCCAGAGGGCAAATCGAGTTGGCCTGAAACCTCTCGGACAGGTACTAATCGTACGACCGCCTTTGTTTGCCGAGCACGTCGGCAGGACGTGTGTAGGACAGACGCCCTCCGGCTCCCCTGGCCTGGTACATCACCATCCGTCACCAGCTGGTGATGGAGCCCTCCGCCCACCCAACAGCTGCCAACGGCCTCTTCTGGCCCTCCGCTGCTACTGACCACCTACACGCTGATAGCTTCCAGGCGAGCCGCTACGAGCCACAGGTATTCGGCGACGAAACAAACAGCAAAAGCTGTGAACTGTGAAGCCATTTACTTAGTGAAGATAGACGTCCACAAGCCACAAGGGCGGGAAGGGGATGAGGCAAGAGGGGGCAACTGCTCGCTACCCCCCTCCCCTCCCACCGCCGGAAGCGCAAGTACAGGGTTTTGTATTTTCATAGTGAGTGGATAATCATGTTTTCTTGTGTCGTACAAAATGTTCTTACGGCATGACAAGTCTCGAAACTGACCAACTCATTTGTACAGGGTGAATCACCTACAACTTGCACCGCAAATATTGCTGAAGTGAAAAGTACTGTTGATGTGCGGTTTTCACAGAACGGATTGATAGTCAGGGGCTCGTATTGTTAGCCTATTAAAAGATTTTAATAATACTTAGGAAGTGTATTTTTCGTGCAGAGCCGGCCGCGGTGGCCGAGCGGTTCTGGGTGCTTCAGTCCGGAACCGTGCGACTGCTACGGTCGCAGGTTGGAATCCTGCCTCGGGCATGGATGGTTGTGATGACCTTAGTTTAGTTAGGTTTAAGTAGTTCTATGTCTAGGGGACTGATGACCTCAGATGTTAAGTCCCACATTGCTCAGAGCCATTTGAACCATTTTTCGTGCAGACATCCACTTTTTTAAACGGAACAGTGTCTATTGACATTTACCAACTAAAAGAAGCGTAAATTAGAATGTCAGTGGTGTTACTTTCAGGACTGTAGTGCGAGTCGTTTACGAGATACCGTTCAAATGGTTCAAATGGCTCTGAGCACTATGGGACTTGACGTCTGAGGTCATCAGTCGCCTAGAACTTAGAACTACTTAAACCTAACTAACCTAAGGACATCACACACATCCATGCCCGAGACAGGATTCGAACCTGCGACCGAAGCGGTCGCGCGGTTCCAGACTGTAGTGCCTAGAACCGTTCGGCCATCCCGGCCGGAGATACCGTATTTTGAAAAGTTCGCACACCGACACTTGTACACTACGGTAGCACACACTAAACAACAATACAAGTGCATACACTACTTATATGGGTCCTGACCAGTAATGAGACTATTGGCCATCACAGGTTGTGTTCAAAATGACCACTGGCAGCGGCAACACACGCTACCAGTCTGGTACGGAATGGATGCTGCACATGTGCTAGCATTTCGTTGTAAATGTCCGAGCAGACTGCAGTAATGCATTGTTGCATATCATCGACTGTAGTTGGCATGTTCCTATAGATAGTGTCTTTCAGCTTTCAGTTTTCCTCACAGAAGAAAGTCTGCATGTGTGAAATTTGGTGTACGGGCTGGCCAAGTTATAGGTCCTGTCCGTCCAGTCCAACGGTTTGGAAACAGTTCGTGAGGACATGCTGTAGTACTTCGTGCACTATGGGCTGGACAGCCATCATGTTGGCACCACAGGTTCCTCCTAGTCTGAAGAGGAGCGTCCTCTGGAATCCGTGGAAGATGGTCTGTGAGGAAGCTGCGATACCTCTGCGCGTTTAGTGTTCCGTCTATGAAAAAAAGGCTAGTTGATGGTTCACTATGCCTCTCTACACATTTACACTCCCTGGGCGCTGACGTTCCACATAACGAATCCAAAGGGGATTCCGTTCCGTATTACCCTCGTGAACCCACCGATTCCATATTCTGCTAACAGTCATTGGATCTCGACCAACGCGAGCAGCAATGTCGCGATACGATAAACCGCAATCGCGATAGGCTACAATCCGAGCTTTATCAAAGTCGGAAACGTGATGGTACGCATTTCTCCTCCTTACACGAGGCATCACAACAACGTTTCACCAGGCAACGCCGGTCAACTGCTGTTTGTGTATGAGAAATCAGTTGGAAATTTTCCTCATGTCAGCACGTTGTAGTTGTCGCCACCGGCGCCAACCTTGCGTGAATGCTCTGAAAAGCTAATCATTTGCATATCACAGCATCTTCTTCCTGTCGCTTAAATTTCGCGTCTGTAGCACGTGATCTTCGTGGTATAGCAATTTTAATGGCGAGTAGTGTAATAATCACTTACGGTTTCTCCTCTCCAGCAAGGTAGACAGTTCAAAACTAGTGAGTAAACTGTGAGTCTGAGAGTGTAGTCGCTGGTTTCCGCAGAAACACAGGCTTCTGTCTGCCAGCAGGCCGTTGAGTGCGTTGTGAGCCATCAACAGCTGCCTCGCTACGCACGCTCGGATGCTGTGTAGGCGCCTGGAGTGAGGACGTATTGCCCTCACCGCGAGGGGCGTGTCCAGGCGGCGCGCCGGTACAGCACGGTGCACACACGCCGCGGGCTGCCCGCCACTAAGTACCGCCTGTCGCCGCGCGGCGCCGCTGCCGTCGCCCCTCGCGCTGAGTGCTGCGCCGACATCCCTTGCTCTCGGGGCAGACGCTTACAGCCGCCTGGTTCAACACATTAACATCCTGACACGCCCTATCGCTGTTTCCCGCCTTTGCTCGATTTTCTTTTCTTTTTTTTTCACTCATTGTAAGATGGAAATACCTGGAACCAAAAGTTACTCCGCCAGCTTTATAGTCTACGCCGTTTTAGGTGGCCAATCGGAGCATCATCAATATTCGCCGTTCATCGCAGTGCCTGAAATCGGCAACTGTGACGTCTCCTGGCAAGACATTTATAAAATCGGTAGAATATTTAAAAAATAATAAAAATAAACATTTATCTGTATTATTATTATTATTATTATTATTATTATTATTATTATTACTGTATGAATGGTAGTAGATTATACACTCCTGGAAATGGAAAGAAGAACACATTGACACCGGTGTGTCAGACCCACCATACTTGCTCCGGACACTGCGAGAGGGCTGTACAAGCAATGATCACACGCACGGCACAGCGGACACACCAGGAACCGCGGTGTTGGCCGTCGAATGGCG
Organism: Schistocerca nitens; assembly: GCF_023898315.1. NCBI lineage: Eukaryota > Metazoa > Arthropoda > Insecta > Orthoptera > Acrididae > Schistocerca > Schistocerca nitens. The sequence goes on along the minus strand of NC_064615.1, from coordinate 242,964,321 downwards.
CTAGCTGCACAGCATTTGTGCACCGCCGCCGTCAGTGTCAGCCAGTTTGCCGTGGCATACGGAGCTCCATCGCAGTCTTTAACACTGGTAGCATGCCGCGACAGCGTGGACGTGAACCGTATGTGCAGTTGACGGACTTTGAGCGAGGGCGTATAGTGGGCATGCGGGAGGCCGGGTGGACGTACCGCCGAATTGCTCAACACGTGGGGCGTGAGGTCTCCACAGTACATCGATGTTGTCGCCAGTGGTCGGCGGAAGGTGCACGTGCCCGTCGACCTGGGACCGGACCGCAGCGACGCACGGATGCACGCCAAGACCGTAGGATCCTACGCAGCGGCGTAGGGGACCGCACCGCCACTTCCCAGCAAATTAGGGACACTGTTGCTCCTGGGGTATCGGCGAGGACCATTCGCAACCGTCTCCATGAAGCTGGGCTACGGTCCCGCACACCGTTAGGCCGTCTTCCGCTCACGCCCCAACATCGTGCAGCCCGCCTCCAGTGGTGTCGCGACAGGCGTGAATGGAGGGACGAATGGAGACGTGTCGTCTTCAGCGATGAGAGTCGCTTCTGCCTTGGTGCCAATGATGGTCGTATGCGTGTTTGGCGCCGCGCAGGTGAGCGCCACAATCAGGACTGCATACGACCGAGGCACACAGGGCCAACACCCGGCATCATGGTGTGGGGAGCGATCTCCTACACTGGCCGTACACCACTGGTGATCGTCGAGGGGACACTGAATAGTGCACGGTACATCCAAACCGTCATCGAACCCATCGTTCTACCATTCCTAGACCGGCAAGGGAACTTGCTGTTCCAACAGGACAATGCACATCCGCATGTATCCCGTGCCACCCAACGTGCTCTAGAAGGTGTAAGTCAACTACCCTGGCCAGCAAGATCTCCGGATCTGTCCCCCGTTGAGCATGTTTGGGACTGGATGAAGCGTCGTCTCACGCGGTCTGCACGTCCAGCACGAACGCTGGTCCAACTGAGGCGCCAGGTGGAAATGGCATGGCAAGCCGTTCCACAGGACTACATCTAGCATCTCTACGATCGTCTCCACGGGAGAATAGCAGCCTGCATTGCTGCGAAAGGTGGATATTCACTGTACTAGTGCCGACATTGTGCATGCTCTGTTGCCTGTGTCTATGTGCCTGTGGTTCTGTCAGTGTGATCATGTGATGTATGTGACCCCAGGAATGTGTCAATAAAGTTTCCCCTTCCTGGGACAATGAATTCACGGTGTTCTTATTTCAATTTCCAGGAGTGTATATTAAAGGAAATAATTTTTCATTTTTTATGTTTTTCCAATATTTATGTATCTATATTTCACAAATAACGTCTGTGGTCTGCGAATGTATGTATCAAAGCAGATAATGAAGAATAATTACAAAGATGCTTATTAAATTGCCTATAAATAATGGAGGTTAAAACATTACTGTCTTCTTGTAGCCGTTAAAGTTGTAAGAGCCTGTGACGCTCGCTTGAATGCGTAGGTAGCTCCCGTTTGTCCTTTGATCGAGAAAGACACCATTGGAGGTTGATATTTGTAAAAGGTGTGTACTTTCAATTTATGTTGATTTTTTGAATATAGCAATTGTTAAAATTATTACCTGTAATAATTTATTGCTAGCTTGCCCAAGATTTCATTCCATATTCTTAGCAGTTTTCAGCATATTAGGAATTTTTCATGACGCAGAGCCGTGCATCGTTCGCGGGAGCCGCTGCCGCGGCAAATTCAAATTAAACTGAATGAAAGCAGAATTCCCGCAATATGGCGGGCAGGTAACGGTACATTAAAATTATCTCTTTCAGCTTCCTGGAGACTTCAGAGGGAAGTTGTGGATTTTATTATGTCATTTTCAGGTGGACGTGGGCAGCAGCTATTATGTTATCAGTTTCGTAAATAATTCATGAGTGATAAAGTTTTACTTGTGCGTGATAGAAGACTGCTGTGCAAAACCTGTTCTGGCTAATAACATAATACGAGTAATTAAATTTCATTTTTTTTTTGTTTCATGCTCTCATGTTAGTCGTGGCAGTTAACAGTGTTCATATATTAAAGAAAAAAAAATCCACTGCAGCGTTTACGTTTGGTGAACATAACATATTGTAACTTCCGTACAGGCAATAAGAGTAATTTTCTGTGCATTCAAGAGATTGAAAGTAGTGAAGGGCATTTGTTTTTCATAATTAGTTACAGTAATGATACCATGTTACATATCTAACAAGGCAGATCAGTGTTATATAAAAAAAGTTTGCAAATTAAAGATCGTACGTCCACAGCAGGAAATCTTTCAGTGTTGTGCGTATCCCCACATAATAGGTCGAAGTGCATAAAGTTAAAATATTTTCAACTGCAGAAACTAACAGTGAGAATCGTATTTTATCTGTCGTGCTCGCAACAGTAAGCAATATAAAATTAATTAAAATACTATGCCATATAAACTGCATATAAAGTAAAAAGGGTGTACGGTGGGGAATACGCGACACAACGGAAAAGGTCCAAAGAACATACAAAGTCCCCGGTTTAATGGGCACACACTTAAAACAATACATCTGCAAATACACAATGCTTTCTTCTTCTTCTAGTGAGCAGGTTCCTCTTTCAGTACTTTATAACCTTTGTTGTTCTTTGCACTTATTCCAGTATTCCTTCATTGTTTCTCTGTGTTTCTTTTTGATGTCTTCGAGAAGTCTGCCAGGCAATCTTTACTGTTTTAAAACATTTTCCCTAAGTTATTTGAAGATCTCCTTGGTAATTCTGTTGTTACCCATCCTGTAAATACGTCCAAAAATAGTAATTTCGTCTTCCTTCTAGTTTGTGATACGTTTCCTGTGTTATGATGAATTTTGTCGTTACTTTTCAATTTCCAAACTTCTGCATTTTTCTGGCGGCGTAATATTTTCCGTATAATTCTTCTTTCCACTGGAGCGAAGGATTTCGGTGGCGTGGGATTGGAGCTGGGGGTTGTGCAGAGGTGGTTCTCAATTCTACAATCATTTATTTTGTGGTGTCACCGCCAGACACCACACTTGCTAGGTGGTAGCCTTTAAATCGGCCGCGGTCCGCTAGTATACGTCGGACCCGAGTGTCGCCACTTTCAGTGATTGCAGACCGAGCGCCGCCACACGGCAGGTCTAGAGAGACTTCCTAGCACTCGCCCCAGTTGTACAGCCGACTTTGCTAGCGATGGTTCACTGAAAAATTACGCTCTCAATTGGCGAGACGATAGTTAGCATAGCCTTCAGCTACGTAATTTGCTACGACCTAGCAAGGCGCCATTATCATTTGCTATTTATCTTGTGATGCATGTACCGTCAAGAGCGCTGTTCACCAATTATGGATTAAAGTTAAGTATTCCAGAAGCTACGTACTTTATTTGCTAGTCTCCATTACTTGTCCTGTTCCAGACCTCACGCCATCCTGCGTGAGCTTAAACGCGTGCCTTTCGGCTTCCTCTCATTGTGGGTTGGCGCTCTGGCCAATCCACAACATATTTATCAATTAACAACACACATACAACCATGTAACAAGGTAACAATTTCAAACGTCGAGCACTCTTTCCTCATCACATGACAACTGCAGATATTTACTTGGAATCAAATATCTAGCCTCTAACGTCACTTCGCTCCACTAGTACTGTCGACACACGATAACTAAGACACCATCTACCAATAACATTACCAAGACATTTACGGTCTAAATAAATAGTTATCCAATTACATATACAGGTTGTCTGGGGAGGATAGGTCAATATTGTAAACAGTGATAGTATAAGTAACTCTGAGCAAAAAACTTTGTATGATCATAGGTCCGCAAACGCTTCGTTAGGGAAGTATGCGTATTGAAAGGAATTTCAATACTGCGAAACTGATGTGCACAACATGGACGTATAGGCCATACAACTGGACCGTAACGTGATTTTCTTGAAAACAATGCACGGATACATGCCATGTTTACGCTATGCAACGTATTACGGTGATGTGACGTACGTATTACGTAGTACAATCACATCACCCGTTGTTTGCGCAGTTGTGCCCTGTGAGAGGCATTGTGTAGTGTACCGGCAACGGATCGGTTAGCTGTGTAGTGTGTGGTGTTAACTGTGATCGTACAAGCGCTCCTTACAATGCCACACGCCTACAGTAATGAGGAATGCGCATATATTGTGTATTTTTATGGCTTCTGCGACGGTCGGGCTACCGCTGCAAAAGAAGAATACCACAGGCGCTTTCCGACTCGACGATTACCTGATCGCAGGGTGTTTACCGAAGTGTTTATCACTTTGCACGCAGCAGGCTTTTTTCCGAGCGTACACGTTAACAAAGCCCAACGACTCCAATTCTGTCTCTGGGTAATTGAGAACAGTCATTTGCTTCCACACATACTAAACACTGACGAAACCCAGTTTTCACGGCATGGAACAAACTACACAGGCAATAATCATCGATGGTCAGGGGAAAATACACACGCTTCAGTGGAAAGCAATTTCAGTTCTTTTTGCCAGAAATGTTTGGTGCGGAATGATCGGTAACCTTTTGATAGGTCCATTTATTATCAGTCAGTGACTGACGGGAGAGAGGTGCCTGCATTTTTGGGAAAATTCATTTGTGGAACTATTGGAAGACGTTCCTTTAGTCAAAAGAACTGGAATGTACTTTCAACACGATGGTGACCCTCCACAAGTTACCTTACGTGTGAGGGACCATCTGAACCGCACCTACCCTAATACTGCGCTGGATTGGCCGTGGCGGTGCTATTAACTGGCCTCCAAGATCACCTGACCTCGCACCTTTAGACTTCTATTTATGGGGTTGGATGGAATCAGAGGAGCACAAAGTGGAGGTAAATACACAAGATGTTATCGCTAAAGGGCAAAAGTGCATTGACGTTCATGGTGGGATATTCGGACCTGTTCTGTCAACTGTACAACATCTGTACGATAAGTGTTAAAGCCGTTTGTAAAAGACGTGGTACGTCTTTTTCAAATGAATGCATGTAACATGCGTGTTGTAAAGCACTATGTACTAAATTCAAAGTAAATAAACATTATGTAAAAATGTGTAACGTAACTGTACTTCTTTGTAACATTATTTTCAAGAAAATCACGTTACGGTCCAGTTGTATGGCCTATACGTTCACGTTGTGCACATCAGTTTTGCAGAATTAAAGTTCCTTTCAGTACCCATACCTCCCTAACGAAGCATTTATGGACCTATGTTCACATAACATTATTTTTTCAGAATTATTTGTACTATCACTGGGTAAAATATTGATCTTTCCTCTCCGAACAACCTGTATATGAAATTCATCCACGTTAAGGCAAAGCAACACAAAATATTAGTACATATTAGTGAATCACTGGTTAACTCACAAGAATGCAGTACAGAAACATTCATTAAAACCATTAGACAACTGTTGATTCACACTCGTACTGAGAAGTAATTAACATTCATTTAACAGTATTTTCCCATTTTGAGAACACAAAAGGTATGTTTGATTTGTTGAAATCTTTCTAAAGCCAAGATCGCATAATTATTTATTTATTTAGAACAACAGTTTGCGTCAGACTTTGCTGTCATCTTCAGGTCTTGAAAATCGTTTTGTTACGGAACGTGTTCATTTTAGTTTGGATCTCACACCAAGTCGTCAAGTGGACAAATACAGCACATTATAAGAAGTTTATCATAACGAAAATATTTAAAACCATGAAGCTCCTTGTATAGATGGCTATGTCCATTTTAGAGATGGGCAAAACTGTTCTTCTCAGAGATTGGATCAGAACTGGTCACTCGCTGGAATGAGCTAGCTCTTTTTCATGACTCACCACTCACCATTCGCTCACAAAAAAAGTAAAAGGAAGGTACATTGCCTTTTTAATTCAGGTCACTAAACCTGTATTTTTATCTGATATGGTCCTATTTTGAAAGAACATATGAAGAGGATCAATGCAAAAGATTTAAATTTTTTCTACTGCAAAAGTTATAAATATTACAACAAAATTCTAAATATTTTTTATCAAGTTGAAAAATTTTAATAATGAAGACTGATTCTTGTTATATTTTGTTATTTTTAGTGGAAAAAAACACAATATAAGAATTATAACAACTGTAACTTAAGTTTAGCTGCAGTCATCATTTACAGGCAATATAACCACATACGTTCCCATAAAAGAAAAATTAGTCAGTACTGTCACTTATGAATAAAATTTGACTCATTTTAGTCAATGTGAGTCTTTTTTTCTTCTCAGTCCATATTTGTCCTGATTTTGAAAATATTCGTTCGCAGGCCACTGATGTTGCTGTGATACATAATACTTTTAGAATCAATTGATGCAGCGCTGGGCACAGTAACTTTCTGTTTCCCATCAGCAAACATCCCTCCACTAAATATTTTTTCCAATTCGACAATTTTTGCATTTTCTGGGTTGTGACTTGCTAGAAGGTGACTAATAGTTTCATTGAACTCCTACCAGATTGAAGAAGTCTCATGTGTAACAATGTTAATTGGTTGAGACATGAGCTCTGTTTTTTCTTAGTGAACAACCATCGCTTTCATTTCGGCAGAGCCCTCATGTAGCAGTCCTGAAATGTTTTGTCACTGAAAACCCTTGCCATTGAATCAGAGGTCCAGTAAAGTTAACTGACTAATCATTTCGTTGCTGGAGATAACACCAAAACTCTCGGATAACCCTTTAAACAAATTATCAACCAATGACTTTGTTTCTTGAGTATATTCTTTATTTTTTCTTTAAAAGCTTTTAGTTGCTATTCCATTATTCTTAGCAAGATTTTCATTACTGAAACTGAGACTGTTTTCTGTGAGGGCATCTCTGCGGTTACCTCATGAAAAACTTTCAAATTCTGTAAGGCCCATTGCATTATCTCCCTGTGTGTACCTTTTAAGTTTGAGGTGGGCGATTTTCCACCTAAATCAGCGAGGTAAGAAATTATGAGATTTATATTTAAAGTCAATCTGTTCAACATTTCGTAAGCAGTTCCATCTGGTTGGGATATCTTGTTTCAATTTCAGTTTGCCTTTTTTTAAAATTTTCTTGCATTTTAGCAAGTTTGCTTAAAGCAAGGGGTTTCTGTTTAAGAAACACATCAACTCATTTGAACTCATCAACGGTTTTCTGTGTGGACTTCCGAATTGCGTATTGTGCAGTGGTGTTTAAAGAATGTACAAAGCATGGGATATGTGTAAGTTTTAAAAGCATGGCGGTTAATTTCGTATTTGACGCATTTTCTGTTAATATGGAAGTGGTTTTAAAATTGATATTGTATTTGGGATAACAGACTTTACCCAGTTTGAGATTTTTTCTGCAATCTGTCTGTCTTCGAATTGTGAGCACTCTGAAAGGTATGGCTTTATTTCACTCTTCTCAAACTAATGTTACGTACACTCGTCCACACATCAGACGTACGGCAGACTGCCTTACCGGTGGCCGAAAAATTTTTAATTTTTACTGCAAATCATTTTTAAAAGCTGTATATCTAGTGGCTTACATTTACTTAATGTGAACGGCTTTATAGTATTAAAAAATTACTTATTGGTTGTTTTAAATGAAAAGCAGTTTAGCGTGAGGACACCACATAGGAGATAAATCAGGATTTGTTGCAGAAGCTGATGACCCTGATGGGCTGGATTGTGCTGGAGACTCAGTCTGCCTTTTTGGGAGAATACCTTCCCCGAGCTGGAAGCAGACGTCGGTGAGCACGGTTCACGAGAAATGATTTCTCGAATTTCTGCATCGATTTATGGCGATCTAGATCTTCTTCCTGACCCACATTATTCCAGAGGTACTGTAGGATGCTTCGAATTTAAATGTCTTTTCTGGATTGATGATTAGCCGGAAGCCATTACAGTTGTCTGTTGACAGTAATGGCATATTCCGTTTTCTTCCATTTTGGTAAAATGGTACCGAATGTCGCTCGTAATTCTTCTAGGCGAAGGCAATGTGGATAACATTTTGTTGTGCAGCTCTGGAAGTACACTGGTGAAATTAAAAAATTTCTATTAACAGAGCCATTTTGCGTTGTAAAAGCTTGAAGTGAGAACAAATATACATGCAGTACATTCTATAATCAGACGTTGCAGAGTGCATGTAGGAAGTTGTGATCTGCGAAACCTAAAGCCACAATCATGAAGTCTGTTTCATATACGAAAAGGTCTGAAACAGTCATGGTGATTATGAAACTCGCGAAGACAGCCTGACAATATGTGAGGATTTCACTGATAAAAGACAAAAATTTTGAATGATGTGTATCCGAACTTGGGCTACTTAGCGTGTGAACAAGAGATGACAAGACAATGGTGCGGATAAAGGCTGAAAAAAGCAGTGCAAATGAACTCTAAATTCCGTGCTTTAGGAGCTACGAACTTGTCTACTCCTGCAGCCACTGTTTCTACCAGTGTGATTGTATTGTTACTGTAGAACATAGTTACCCATCACTTTCAACCCATTTCGACGAACTACGCCATATTTTTCAGAATATCAGCATCCATGTCTTTCTTCTAACAAACGTGGATAGCTGGCTCAAGCCAAGCATGCTCTCCAGTTCCCTAAATATAGACTCCACTGTCCTAAACACCGCAGAGGTAACAAATTAGGAGGTGGAGCAATGACATGCAAAAGCTTTGACTTATTACCGACCATGCTATTCACATCCAAAACTAATCAAGACAAACAAGACAAATATATGTTCGTAAATATTAAATCCCTTAAAAAACTGGCTACAGGGCGTCATCAAAGACCTCTGAAAGTAGGCGGAATAGCCTATTTCAAAAGTGACCTTTCAAAATTCGATTCGACTTAGGAGCAAACAAATAGAGCTAAGAACACTAACATAAATATTCTGCCCCTTCACCGTGAAATTCAAGTGTGTAGTTTATTCTTCAAATGCAACACAGTATTTCAGCTTACACCTACCCACAACGCAGGGTATAGTAAGACTCCCGTACATAAATTTGCCATGAAATCCACAAGCAAAGAAATTCGCACCTGTAATATCATCTCATAACATCATTACCAAACTAACTCTGTTACATAATAAATATGCTCCCACAGATACTGGAAACCTAAAGGGAAAACCTGAACCTTGGCTAACAGAAGAGATAAAACAGTTCATGTATGTCGGAGACACTGCACATCGGACTCACAAACGACCTCGTACCCTTGAAAATAAAACTGATTGTTTGCAGAAAGCAAACAGAATCAATCGAACTGAGAGAAACGATAGCTAAGACTTGCCAATACATGAATCTAAAACATAAAGACCACATGCTCTATGGAAACGCTTGTGTGATCTAGGGAAGAGCAGGCACAGTAGAAGTTGCAGCTGATCCCATTGTCCCAACCAAGAAACTAAACCAGTATTTGACTTTAGCGATAACTTTCATTAAACCTAAGCAAAACACAGACTTACTGATTATTTCGCAGAGGTAAATGACAGTAACTGCGAAAAATTCTTTCTCGAGCTGACAACACTGTCGAAAATCCTTCAGCTCAGCTTTTACTGTGCAGGATGGCGTCGCAGTCAAAATACTCAACTTTATTGTTGTCCACTACTGCTCATAATAACTGTTACTCCCTAGACCTTGAGACTCTTTCCTGGACAACATAGTAGAAACACTCGTTCCCATCAAAATACAAGCACTAGAGATCCGATTGCTAAGAAGAGTAGATGGGTACATTCTGTGTGATGGGAGAGGGAATGTAGACTCCAGAAAACTACTGAGAGTGAAAAACTGAAATGAGCAGATTAAAGAATACAGAAACAAGAGCAAGGATTATGTCAAAAGAATGGAAGGCGACAGATTACCAAAATTGGAGATAATTATTACTTATTGGCCAGAAGATATTGAGGAACTGCGAGAAAAATGAACAATTTCAGCCAAGATGGCGTAACAGGCACATGCCTACTACTTGCAGAGAGAAGAAGAGATATCATATTTAAAATATAATAATTTTTAAGTAACTGTGATTTTAATAAGTTTCGCAATTACATATAAAACTCTGATCTAATGTAACTCCTGAGGACATTAATCAGTTCCGGCTAAATGAGAAAATAGAAAATTAAACATAATATTCAGGTTGTCCCAGGATGAATGATCAGTATTCAGGGATATGACAGGAATGATCATTTGAAGCAAAAAAGTTCATGTGGACATACGCATTCTTCTGAATGATTTCTGAGATAGAACGTATTTAATGTACATTGTTAGTTACTTTCTTTATAATTCAGTACATTGTCGTAATTTAGAATGTACCATATTAGCGTAGACGAATTCGAGACGAATAATTTGATATAGGACACGTGGTCTATCACGTCGAGAAACTACCTCAAACTGGCTTACCTACATCTACGCATCTACGTTGCGAAAGAATTTCCGTATTCTCTCGCTCTCTTTATTAAATCTAAAAGTCCTTGAGAAAAAATGAATAGGGCCCTTTTAAAGGAAATTTAATGTAGTTTAGTTTTGTAGTGCAACAAGTTTTCGCTAGAGGCCACAGACTTCGTGTTATTCAAGAAAAACATACAAAAGTAACTTTAAATATGATTCGTCTCAGAAACCATTTGGAATAGGGCATATGCTCATATTTAGTTTTTTGCTTCAAATGATCGTTCCTGTCACACCTCTGAATATTGACCATTCCTCCTGAGACAACCTGTATACATGGACTGAACTATCATGTATGTTAAAATTTCGTTACATCTAGTATTCTATGCACCCAAAGTAATTAAAAGGTGTGTAAAGGCTACCAACACACCAACAAAAGGAACAAGAAATGCAACAGATATAGAAGAACACATAATAGTACACGAAAGAAGAATACTCACACATCGAGAAAAAAGAAAAGCAACAGCAAAAGAAGATGAAGATTAGAACAGATCTAATAAGGATACAAGGAACTAATGGCTGAAATCGGATGGAGACGTGCACAGTCATGAAGGCGAGTTGCAAGCTGTTTCACTGTGCCAAGAGTGCAGAGAACAGAGTAGTGCCTCACATAGCCATGTGGTCTGCTCCGTGCAATTTCGTCTGTGAGAGCTAGTTGCCTTGGTGGGGAGCAGTGAGCTAGTGAGCTACCTTGCAATCTGATCACTGAGAGTGGTGGGGAGCAATGAGCTAGTTAGCTACCTTGCAATCTGATCACTGAGAGTGGTGGGGAGCAATGAGCTAGTTAGCTACCTTGCAATCTGATCACTGAGAGTGGTGGGGAGCAATGAGCTAGTTAGCTACCTTGCAATCTGATCACTGAGAGTGGTGGGGAGCAATGAGCTAGTTAGCTACCTTGCAATCTGATCCCTGAGAGTGGTGGGGTACAGTGAACTAGTGAGACACCCTTCAGTCCAGTGAGTGGGAGTGGTGGGGAGCAGTGAGCTATTGGGGGAAGAGTGATGCCAGAATGTCTTTGCGACAGGCGGTGGCCGAATACTGCAGCTTTATTGATCGTTGGCAACACATTACGAGTGCGATGCTAAGTTGGGTTGGGGTTGATTTGGGGGGGAAGAGACCAAACAGCGATATAATTGGTCTCATCGGATTAAGGATGAGGAAGGAAGGCGGCTGTACCCTGTCAAAGAAACCATCCCAGCATTTCCTGAAGCGATTTAGGGAAATCACGGAAAACTTAAATCAGTATGGCCGGACGCGGGATTGAACAGTCGTCGTCCCGAATGCAAGTCCAGTTTGCTAACCACTGCGCCACCTCTCTCGGTTCGATGCTAAGTCAAACGATTTTTTTTTGGTCATCAGTCTTCTGACTGGTTTGCTGCGGCCCGCCACGAATTCCTCTCCTGCGCTTTAACCTCTTCATCTCAGAGTAGTACTTGCAACCTACGTCCTCAATTATTTACAAGATGTGTTGCATTCTCTGTCTTCCCCTACAGTTTTTGCCTTCCTCAGCTCCCTCTAGTACCATAGAAGTCATTCCCTCATGTCTTAACATATGTCCTATCATCCTGTCCCTTCTCCTTATCAGTGTTTCCCACACGTTCCTTTTCGCTCTGATTCTGCACCGAACCTCCTCATTCCTTATCTTATCAGTCCACCTAATTTTCAACATTCGTCTGTACCACCACATCTCAAATGCATCAATTCTCTTCTGTTCCGGTTTTCCCACAGTCCATGTTTCACTACCATACAATGCTGTACTCCAGACATACATTCTCAGAAATTTCTTCCCCAAATTAAGGTCGATATTTGATATTAGTAGACTTCTCTTGGCTAGGAATGCCCTTTTTACCATTGCCAGTCTGCTTTAGATGTCCTCCTTACTCTGTCCATCATTGGTTATTTTACTGCCTAGGTAGCATAACTCCTTAACTTCATCTACTTCGTGACCATCACTTCTGATGTTAAGTTTCTCGCTGTTCTCATTTCTACTACTTTTCATTACCTTCGTCTGTCTTCGATTTACTCTCAGTCCTGCTCTTCATATAAAACTGGACATAATAAAAAACTTCGCTAAGGCCAAGGACAAAACTGGTGAAGCACTTCTCTACTTTCACGAGAAATTTCCACGTCTGAGTGAGGCGAAAATGAAAGAGGTACTGTCTGTGGATTCCCAGATACGAAAACTCTTCATAGATTAACATTTCAACACCATCCTGACAGTTGATGAAAAGTTAGCTTGGAATGCCTTTATCCAGTTCTCAACAAACTTTCTAGGAAATAAGAGGGCAGAAAACGATGAGGATCTTATGGCAAATCTTCAGCACGACTATAGTATACTGGGGAGCAGTATGTCCTTAAAGTTACATACATATCCTAGATTCCCACTTGATCTTCTTTCCTGATAACCGTTGTGCTGGAATTAACGGACACGGAGTACGCTTCCACTGACAAATTTCTGGCACGTAAATGGGATACCAAGGGAAAATGGAATGTGTAAATCGTAGCCAACTACTGCTGGACACTAATCAGGGAATCACCACCAGAAAAGTACAAACACCAGGCAAAGCGGTTGCGCCTTCAGAGACCTTCCTCCGACAGATAACACGAAAGTAAATACATGCATAAGCTTATAAACGCAATAACGCTATCATAATTTCAAAACACGAGCTAATCTTACATTTTAATTTTATCCATATTGCAGCTTAAAACTTGACTGTATTCAAAACATTGGAGGCATGAATGAAACAACGGCTTCAGTCACATCTTTTGCGTGTTTTAATTAACTACACGATTCATTTCGGACACTGTGGTTGTATGGCTACGAAGTCTTTCGCGACGTATTTCTTGAGTAAAAATCTCTCGGTGTACATGCCGCGTCCAATCAGGATAAAACTCCAAGCTTTCGACCACTACTTCCATGGTCCTGATTTGACGCGGCATGTACACCGAGAGATTTTTACTCACTGTGGTTGTAATTTGTCTTAATACATGTTTTATTTCTTCTCTTGAATGAGCTGAAATGCATATTCCACATAATCCAAGGAAGGCATTTTTAATGTTTTAGCACCGGCAAACATTCTTTTCTCCGTCGTTTAAGTACATGTCACTTCATCCAAGAGGCCCATTTGTACACACATGTTTATAGACATGTGTGTACAAATGTGCCTCCTGAATGAAGTGTAATTAATAAAACACGAAAAAGTTGTGACTGAAGGCGTTGTTTAATTCATACCTCCAATCTTACATTTTCATTATCAGCACAACCGAAAACATAAAGATTAGCTGTTTCCGTGCCAGCTGGAGAAAACAGTAAAATTTTGTCCTCTAGCGTAATTGTAAAAAAGATAAGTGCCAGCACGTTAAAGTAGTAATTTGATATTATAATTCGTTCTACAAAGACATCAGAAAGCTGGGAAACATACAAAATAAAAAGGAATGCTGCGAAACAAATGGCGCACAAAGCCCACCGTGGGACTCATTCATAAGTGTCATAGAGCACGACGTACACGGGGGACAGCAATGTGCATTCGAGGTCATGGAAGCCGTCAACAAAGAAGAAAATGACGCTGCCTCACTGACCATTATACCCAATTGTACATTTGTGGTGTACACATGAGGCCGAAGATGACGCTGGAGAAAGTATGTACAATGAAACGGTAGATCCAATTACTATGGACGAACTACAACAGGCTTCGAAAGGCATGAAGAAAAGAAAAGCTCCTAGAATAGGTGGAATACATGCAGAGCTAATTAAACATAGAGTGTTACCACTAGATAAAAGACTTTTACCATTAGTAAATGAATTTTGGTCGAATTGCACGATCCCAGATCCTTGATATAAAGCAGAAGTAATCTCTCTTTCCATAAAGGGGAAACGTAATGACTGTAAAACGTATCGTGGTGTAAGTCTTCTAAATACTAGCTACAAACAATACTCAAACATAATCAGTAACCGTATGAAGAATATCACAGAAGCTATTAGGTCTGAAGAACAAAATTGATGTAGATCAGGTAGTTCACGCACAGACAATGTGTTTGCAATTAAAAAGATCATAGAAAAAAAAAACAGAGAATTTAACATAGGAACGCATATGGCCTTTATCGACCTTGAGGTCTTTGAGCGTGTAGAGCGTCATAGCCATCGAATGTGGATATCCTTATCACCTAACAGAGGTAGTGAAAAGTATTTACCAAACCACACGCATTGTAAAAAACACAGGTTGAAGTCGATTATAAGAAATAATTATTAACCGGGGCATTAGACAAGGGTGTGGACTATTACCTACCCTTTTCAATATTTATATTGACACCATTCTTCGCAAATGGAAATGTAAAGTAAACAAAGGAATTAAGAATGGGAAATATGTACTTTTATTTAATAACAACATTGTTATTATTCAAAAGAATGAAGATGACCTCCAAAAATCGGTGTACCAGCTGAACGAAATTTGCAAGAAGTACAACTTTAAAATTTCTAGCAAGAAAACTAAAATAACGGCATTCCGAGGAGAATATCCAGTGAGATCAAAAACTATATTTCTGTACGTTTACTGTACAGTGTCGCCTACTGGTAATTCGTAACATATTTGTTTTCAATTGTGATCCTCAGTCTCCTTTCATTTGTTGTGTGAACATTAGTTTGTGCAGCCGGTGGAATATGCATGATATTTTATGTAAATCCTGTTTTATTATTGACATGTCGATGCATCACCTTCTTCAGGTTCCTGCAATGACGTGTCATGACACAATATATTGTATGTATGATGGAGATATATTGAGCTGTATTTACATGAGGTATGTTGTATATATCCGTTATGTGAAAAAAGTGCCCCATTTTGTCGTATCTGACCTGATTATGATTGTAATTTGGGATCTATATGCTTTGCAGATCCGATGAAAGCAACTTAAATTTGCCGAGACTGGTCATCAAGAATAAAATTATAAGTGGTGATCTTGGCTGTTGAAGTGTTTTCTTCTGTATTTAACATTATTCTAGATGTCAAGCGTATGTAACTTTCGTTCTTCACCCCCTAGCATGGACGGCGATATTTTGGATTTTTTCCGTTTTTAGCGAAATTCTTACAGTTTACTCCATGTCGTACGTAAAAAGACACCTGTATTTATTTTCATAGGTTTACACACCTGATACAGAAATTTTCCTTTTCATATATTTGATTCAGGCGACTTCTAATTGCCATAATATTCTTTAGCAAATACATGATAAAAACCGCGTAGTATCTGTTTATTATTACTGTCGGTTTCGGTAGCATACCGTCTTTCTGGTATCTGTATCAAGAAAAAGGACAAACCAACTACAGAAGAATATGCACGAAGTTCATTAGATTGAAGGATAAATACAGAATAGTACTTACGACAAAAGACTAATGTTACTAAAAAGTCGTTACACATACTGACATTGAAAACTACAATTATATTACAAACTCATCCTAATTGTGCATCTTTACCACAATAGAAGATGTTCTAACATCGAATAAGCAATAATTCATTAGACAGCAACTGAAAACTGATCGTGAAGTATTGAGCATATTAGGCAAAATAGAAAAGTGATTGGAGTCAACAGTTCAGATATGTAACATACACGTCACGTAATCGATTTTACGCTTATTCTTTGAAAATAACATCCAGAACACAACATGAAGTAAACGAGTAACACATGCAGAGCAGCATCTACGAAATTCGTAATTGTAAATTTTAACTATCATTACGTCACAGAAAATAATTATTACAAGAAGTCTCCAGAATGAGATTTTCACTCTGCAGCGGAGTGTGCGCTGATATGAAACTTCCTGGCAGATTAAAACTGTGTGCCCGACCGAGACTCGAACTCGGGACCTTTGCCTTTCGCGGGCAAGTGCTCTACCATCTGAGCTACCTAAGCATGACTCACGGCCGGTACTCACAGCCTTACTTTTGCCAGTATCTCGTCTCCTACCTTCCAAACTTTACAGAAGCTCTTCTGCGAACCTGGAGAACTAGCACTCCTGAAAGAAAGGATATAGCGGAGACATGGCTTAGCCACAGCCTGGGGGATGTTTCCAGAATGAGGTTTTCACTCTGCAGCGGAGTGTGCGCTGATATAAAACTTCCTGGCAGATTAAAACTGTGTGCCCGACCGAGATTCGAACTCGGGACCTTTGCCTTTCGTGGGCAAGTGCTCTACCATCTGAGCTACCGAAGCACGACTCACGCCCAGTCCTCACAGCTTTACTTCTGCCAGTATCTCTTCTCCTACCTTCCAAACTTTACAGAAGCTCTCCTGCGAACCTTGCAGAACCAGCACTCCTGAAAGAAAGGATACTGCGGAGACATGGCTTAGCCACAGCCTGGGGGATGTTTCCAGAATGAGATTTTCACTCTGCAGCGGAGTGCGCGCTGATATAAAACTTCCTGGCAGATTAAAACTGTGTGCCCGCGAAAGGCAAAGGTCCCGAGTTCGAGTCTCGGTCGGGCACACAGTTTTAATCTGCCAGGAAGTTTCATTACAAGAAGTGTTTACAACGTCAATTTACGATGTCCAATATGTGAAACACATTGTTGTAAGAATACATGAGGTTACAGATAATGCATTGCAAGTAACACCGGCGAAACGCGTGTCGCACGAAAAATTCGATTCCGCTGTTAGACGGATCGAAAGTGATACTCATCACCGTACTGTTATGTGGTACACCTCCACCTCAAACCCTGGGTGCGGCTCTGAGTCGCTGTCGGCTTCACAAGACGTATGAGGAGTGAAGTGATCCACTAAACCGTGAGCTTTTAAGAGCTGTGTGTCACTCTCGAGGTTTGTTCCCGTGTGGGGTCAAAACGCGCACTTTCCTTCCGATATCATGCGAGATGTGCTCAGCCCGCATCTCGTAGTCGTGCGGTAGCGTTCTCGCTTCCCACGTCCGCGTTCCCGGGTTCGATTCCCGGCGGGGTCAGGGATTTTCTCTGCCTCGTGATGGCTGGATGTTGTGTGCTGTCCTTAGGTTAGTTAGGTTTAAGTAGTTCTAAGCTCTGGGGGACTTATGACCACAGCAGTTGAGTCCCATAGTGCTCAGAGCCATTTCGAGATGTGCTCAGGAGAACTGAGACAGGATGTCCTCGCTGTTCTGCCAACTACTCTCTCGTCCGAGATACTTCGGTAGCGATAATGCAGAGCACTAATTTGCAGAATACACAGATCTTCATCGGCGTGCCGAAGGCGACGGAAGTTTCCCGATCTGATAGCCAGTTCCTAAACAGCGGATGGCAGTCGCGCCAAGGTGCTCATTTCTGCCCATTTAGACACCCCCTGCACGAGGATACCACTTGTGAAATGAGTTCTGTACTGCCGGCAAAAAGGATCCGCCCACCACTTCATGTCTTTATCGAAACTTTCATGACGTGTTAGCGATGTGTGCCAACGTAGCTTCGTGGCTTATCAGACCAAACGAATGTGCTTTCATTGCCCATTAGAGGCGCTCCTGAGTCAACTGATGTGTGATTATTCTAAGTACTTGTCTGGCGAGACGACAATTGATCCCCATCGTTAGCAGATGGCTTCAGATAATGTGAATGATCGAGTTTCCCTGCTATTTAACAATAAAGTGATTAGTCATTCTGTGCATCGTTGTCCACTTATAAACTTTGAACGTGTTAGCTTACGGCAAAATCTGTCGTTGACCCAGATGGCTCTCGTAGCGATAGTCTTTCGGAAGGTGCAAACAGCAAACTTTTGATACAGTGGTTCGTGAAGGGGTTGATGGTTTTACTGTGTTAGATATTGAGTGCCATACGCTTCTGGCCGTGATAATATTGAATTTTCTCATTATAAGAGTTGTGAATGGCGATCTGTTATAAAAAAAAAAAAACATTCAAATGGCAAGATCGCACAAAATATTTTTTATTATTCAAGACAACCGGTTTCAACAGTCTCAGCTGTCACCTTCAGGTCTCAAACATTTTTAGTAAATCATGTTAATTTTATACTGAACCTCATGCACAGATGCCAAGTAGATAAAAGCGAGGACATTATAAGCGTTTGTCATCGCTAAAATATTTAAAAACATATAGCACCATGTCCAAAAGGCTATGAGTTTATTCATACTGTGCACAGATGCTTTTTACAAATACGGCACATCTGTTTACATGTGCTGGACACACACTTTTTGGATTTGCACTGTTTAGTAAGCCGGCCGCTGTAACCGAGCGGTTCTAGGCGCTTCAGTCCAGAACCGGCCGACTGCTGCGGTCGCATGTTCGAATCCTGCCTTGGGCATGGATGCGTGTGATGTCCTTAGGTTAGTTAAGTTTAAGTAGTTCTAATGTCTAGGGGACTGATGACCTCAGATGTTAAATCCCATAGTGCTCAGAGCCATTTGAACCATTTTTGAACTGTTTAGTATGTGTCCAGCATATGTAAACAGATGTGCTATTGTGTACCGTATTTGTACCATGCAACAAGCATCTGTGAGCAACGTGTTCGTGGAAATGGCCTTTTGGACAAGTTGCTATGTGTTTTTAAATATTTTAGCGATGATAAACGTTTATAATATCCTCAATTTTTTCCACTTGACATCTTATGCCAGAATTTCAGTGTTTTATTACAAAAAATGTTTGAGATCTGAAGATAAGAGCTAAGACTGTTGAAACCAGTGGTCTTGAATAAAAAAATATTGTTTGCGCTCTTGGCTTTTGAATGGTTTCTAACGTGATAATATTGCTGCGAACCAGGGCACGCGGTTATTGTGAATGTCCATTCTGAACGTCATTTTACGTTTCACTTTCAGCCCTTAAGTTATCTCCTTTGGAAGAGAATCTCGTGTGTGTCACTCATACAAACAGATCCAGTAAACCGAGAGAAAACCCTTTTTCGTTCTATATATTCGTATGCTCGTTTTTAAAAACAGTTTCTGCGTTCTCTCCCACAAGATAAAATTTAGCATATGTTACCCTCTCAATTTAAACTAGAGACTGTGTCTTTGCAATGATAAAAAACCAAGGCAAGAACACAATTTATTCCTTGTGAACAACACCGGAAGTGCAAATTGTAACCTTAGCATGTTTCACAATGCTTCAGACAAAACGAGTGGTATTTCTCATCCAATTCGTTTTGTATACTCTACACGCCATTGAGCATTGAATGAAAGAAGGTACCTCGTAGCAGTGTTAGCATCCCTCCCTGACTCTGCTCACTTACGGAGTGGAGAAAATACGATTAACTTTGTTTACCATACGCGCCCTGTTCTGACTTTTCTTAAACTCACAGCCCATAAGTGAGATGGAAAGCACGTGAAGTATAATGTTTGCTCATTCTACATCAAATATAGGTTTTCTAAATTCACCAGATTAGGTTTCACTATAACAATTTCACCTTTCTTCCTGTGGTGTCACCGCCAGACACCACACTTGCTAGGTGGTAGCCTTTAAATCGGCCGCGGTCCATTAGTATACGTCGGACCCGCGTGTCGCCACTGTCAGTGATCGCAGACCGAGCGCCGCCACACGGCAGGTCTAGAGAGACTTACTAGCACTCGCCCCAGTTGTACAGCCGACTTTGCTAGCGATGCTACACTGACAAATACGCTCTCATTTGCCGAGACGATAGTTAGCATAGCCTTCAGCTACGTCATTTCCTACGACCTAGCAAGGCGCCATTACCAGTTATATTGAGCTTATTATTAATGTACCGTCAAGAGCGATGTACACCGATTATGGATTAAAGTTAAGTATTCTACCAGTTACCTCCTATTTTGTTAGTCTTATTTCTCTGACCTGTTCCAGACCTCACGTCAGTCTGCGTGTAATTAAACTCGTGCATTTCGGCCTCCTCTAGCAACACGGTGTTGGCTCTTCTGCCAACACAGCACTTCCAATGACTCCAATTACAGCTTCGATCCTAGCAGCACGTGTGTGAAATTTTGCCTGCATTTTCTGCCAGATAAATTGAATAAGGACTGCAACCTCAGCAGCAGCACAATAGAAGCGGGCACACCAGTGTACTACTATCCCTTACAAAGTCATCTCAGTGTTACTCAAGCCACGCTTTCCGTACTACAACTGATTTCGTTCCACTTCATATCGGTCTCTAGTACCACCTGTAAACGTTGAAACGCTATGGCGAGATTATCTAGCAAGAAAACATATCCTCTACGTCTTCGTGCATTCCTTACGAGCATCAGGCTACGATACTTTCCTGGAGAGAACGGAACAGCCATCGAACATTAGAGACTGCGAATGACGATATACGTGATAAACCCTTTGTTTATATTGCGAGTCTTTCATCCACATGAATGTAAATGGTTCTTTCGGTGAAAATTTTGTCATGGCGTCTTCAGTCGTCTAATACGATGGATTGGTGCAGTCGCCGTAACAACAGTATATCTATGGAAATACTGAGGTCGTAGTGTAGTAAAAATAAATCTTATTTAAATGTGGCAGCGTGTCGACCATTTAGAAATGAAAGTCATTGTCGTCGGCATCGTCATCATAGCCAACACATGACATCGTCGTCGCCGGCGTCGTCTTCGTCCTCGTCATCGTCGTGGTCGTCGTCATCGGACGTCATCATCGTCGTGGTCTTCTTCTAACATCGTTATCATCATCACCTCGTCTTCATCGTCATCATCGTTTGTATCATTATCGTCCCCGTCGTCGTAGCCCTCATCATCATCTGACATCATGATTATCGTCGTCATCGCTATCATCTGATGACATCGTCGTCGCCGGCGTCGTCTTCGTCCTCGTCCTCGTCGTGCTCGTCGTCATCGGACGTCATCATCGTCGTGGTCTCCTTCTAACATCGTTATCATCATCACCTCGTCTTCATCGTCATCATCGTTTGTATCATTATCGTCGCCGTCGTCGTAGTCCTCATCATCATCTGACATCATAATTATCGTCGTCATCGCTATCATCTGATGACATCGTCGTCGCCGGCGTCGTCTTCGTCCTCGTCATCGTCGTGGTCGTCGTCATCGGACGTCATCATCGTCGTGGTCTTCTTCTAACATCGTTATCATCATCGCCTCGTCTTCATCGTCATCATCGTTTGTATCATTATCGTCGCCGTCGTTGTAGTCCTCATCATCATCTGACATCATAATTATCGTCGTCATCGCTATCATCTGATGACATCGCCGTCGCCGGCGTCGTCTTCGTCCTCGTCATCGTCGTGGTCGTCGTCATCGGACGTCATCATCGTCGTGGTCTTCTTCTAACATCGTTATCATCATCGCCTCGTCTTCATCGTCATCATCGTTTGCATCATTATCGTCGCCGTCGTTGTAGTCCTCATCATCATCTAATTATCGTCGTCATCGCTATCAGCTGATGACATCGTCGTCGCCGGCGTCGTCTTCGTCCTCGTCATCGTCGTGGTCGTCGTCATCGGACGTCATCATCGTCGTGGTCTTCTTCTAACATCGTTATCATCATCGCCTCGTCTTCATCGTCATCATCGTTTGTATCATTATCGTCGCCGTCGTCGTAGTCCTCATCATCATCTAATTATCGTCGTCATCGCTATCATCTGATGACATCGTCGTCGCCGGCGTCGTCTTCGTCCTCGTCATCGTCGTGGTCGTCGTCATCGGACGTCATCATCGTCGTGGTCTTCTTCTAACATCGTTATCATCATCGCCTCGTCTTCATCGTCATCATCGTTTGTATCATTATAGTCGCCGTCGTCGTAGTCCTCATCATCATCTAATTATCGTCGTCATCGCTATCATCTGATGACATCGTCGTCGCCGGCGTCGTCTTCGTCCTCGTCATCGTCGTGGTCGTCGTCATCGGACGTCATCATCGTCGTGGTCTTCTTCTAACATCGTTATCATCATCGCCTCGTCTTCATCGTCATCATCGTTTGTATCATTATCGTCGCCGTCGTCGTAGTCCTCATCATCATCTAATTATCGTCGTCATCGCTATCATCTGATGACATCGTCGTCGCCGGCGTCGTCTTCGTCCTCGTCATCGTCGTGGTCGTCGTCATCGGACGTCATCATCGTCGTGGTCTTCTTCTAACATCGTTATCATCATCGCCTCGTCTTCATCGTCATCATCGTTTGTATCATTATCGTCGCCGTCGTCGTAGTCCTCATCATCATCTGACATCATAATTATCGTCGTCATCGCTATCATCTGATGACATCGTCGTCGCCGGCGTCGTCTTCGTCCTCGTCATCGTCGTGGTCGTCGTCATCGGACGTCATCATCGTCGTGGTCTTCTTCTAACATCGTTATCATCATCGCCTCGTCTTCATCGTCATCATCGTTTGTATCATTATCGTCGCCGTCGTCGTAGTCCTCATCATCATCTAATTATCGTCGTCATCGCTATCATCTGATGACATCGTCGTCGCCGGCGTCGTCTTCTTCCTCGTCATCGTCGTGGTCGTCGTCATCGGACGTCATCATCGTCGTGGTCTTCTTCTAACATCGTTATCATCATCGCCTCATCATCATCGTCATCATCGTTTGTATAATTATCGTCGCCGTCGTCGTAGTCATCATCATCTAATTATCGTCGTCATCGCTATCATCTGATGACATCGTCGTCGCCGGCGTCGTCTTCGTCCTCGTCATCGTCGTGGTCGTCGTCATCGGACGTCATCATCGTCGTGGTCTTCTTCTAACATCGTTATCATCATCGCCTCGTCTTCATCGTCATCATCGTTTATATCATCATCGTCGCCGTCGTCGTAGTCCTCATCATCATCTGACATCATGATTATCGTCGCCATCGCTATCATCTGATGTCATCGGTGTCGTCGTCGCTGTCGTCGTCGTCTGAAATCATCGTCATCGTCCTCTGACGTCCACGGCTGCAAAAAGGCCTCATGCAGACATTTCCACGCATTACGCCCTTTAGTTACACAAATCCCAGCTCTTAGAGGGTAGGTCGTATTATCGGAGTTTGCTTGTCTTGGAATAGAACTTATCTGGTGAGTCTGCATGATACTAAAATACAAGTGTTTAGGTGAACAGCAGAAGTAAATACGTAATGCTCTCAGGTTTCTGCGGAAGGAGATGTGCTCAGCGACTGCAATTATTTCAAATAGTAAAGGACACAGGAATCAGTCGCAAATAATGTTTACTCAAAATCAAGTCTGAGTGTGAACTCCGCGCTTGACATCAATAGCACAGTTGGGATTTGTGTGTACATAAGCGTTTTTAGAGGTTTAACTTGCATTTACTCGACTGAAGATGGCCACACAGCAACTGGAATCTTGACTTCTACCATTTGCTACTTAGAATATGTAATCATTTTGCCCTAAACTAACTACAAAATTTTTGTACCATTACATTAAATGACAAAATATTTACAAAATAATGACCATTTCTTTCTGAACTAAACTTCATTTTAATGTAGAGGAATGAATTGAAATTTATTTTCAATACTGTGATAATGGACCTTATTATTCTTGCTGAACTACCATACTGTAGGTACTACAAAGCCGCAGTTGAAATGCTGAACTCGTTAAAAGTTCCTGGAACAGCAAACAATATGCTAATTGCTGTACGTATTTGGTGATTCAGAGTTCTTTCCTAAATTTGAATAATACGTGGATGGAACCGAATGGGCTGTTACTGAATAAAAATAAACAGAAAGCGCCCTCATATTGATTCACTACCATACAATGCTGTGCTCCGAACGCACATTCTCAGAAGTTTCTTATTCAAATTAAGACCTATGTTTGATAGTACTAGACTTCCCTTGGCAAGGAAAGCCCTTTTTTCCAGTATTAGTCTGCTTTTGATGTCCTCCTTGTTCCGTCCGTCACTGGTTATTTTGCTGCCTAGGTGGTACAATTACTTAACTTCATCTACTTCGTGACCATCAATCCTGATAAGTTTCTCGCTGTTCTCATTTATGCTACCTCTCATTTCGTCTATCTTCGATTTACTCCCAGTACATATTCTCTGCTCATTAGAATGTTCATTCCGCTCAGCGGATAATGTAATTATTCTTCACTTTCACTCAGGATAGCAATGTCATCAGCGAATCATAGTATTGATGTCCTTTCACCCTGAATTTTAATTCCACCCCTGAACCTTTCTTTCATTTCCACCATTGCTTCATGCACAAATTGAAAAGTATTGGCGAAAAACTACATACCTGTCTTACAACCATTTTAATCCGAGCATTTCGTTCTTGGTCGTCCACTCTTATTATTCCCTCTTGGCTCTTGTACATACAGTGTTTTACCAGTATCTCCCAGTAGCTTACGCCTATTTTTCTCAGAATTTCTAACATCTTGCACCATTTTACATTGTCGAACGCTTTATCCAGGTCGAAAAATCCTTGATTTTTCTTTACTCTTGCTTCCATTATCAACCGCAACGTTAGAATTGCGTCTCTGCTGTCTTCGCTTTTCTTAAAGTCAAACTGATCGTCATCTAATACACCCTCAATTTTCTTTTCCATTATTCTACATATTATTTTTGTAAGCAACTTGGATGGATCAGCTGTTAAGCTGATTGTACGACAATTCTCTTACTTGTCGGCTCTTGCAGTCTTCGGAATTGTGTGGATGATATTTTTTTTTTCGAAAGTCAGATGAATGTTGCCAGACTCGTACATCCTACACACCATCTGAATAGTCGATTTGTTGGCACTTCCCCCAATGGTTTTAGAAATTCTGATGGAATGTTATCTACCCCTTCTGCCTTATTAGATCTTAAGTTCTGCAAAGCTCTCTTAAATTCTGATTCTATCACTTCTATATCGAATCCAGATTCTTCTTCTATCACATCAGACAAATCTTCCCCCTCATAAAGGGAGCCTTCAATGTACTCTCGCCGCCTATCCGCACTATCCTCTGCATTTAACAGCGGAATTTTGCACTCTTGATGATACCACCCTTACTTTTAAATTCACAGAAGGTTGTTTTGTCTTTCCTATATGCTGAGTCAGTCCTTCCAACAATCATTTCTTCTGTGATATCTTCACATTTTTCATGCAGCCAGTTCGTCTTAGCTTCCTCGTACTTCCTATTTATTTCATTCCTCCGATACTTGTATTTCTGTATTCCTGAATTTTCCTGAACATTTTTTTTATCCTCTCTTCTTGTATCGATCAAACGAAGTATTTCTTCTGTTACCCATACCTTCGTCGCAGTTATCTATTTTATACATATGTTTTTCTTTCCAACTTCTGTGGTTGCTCTTTTTGGTGATGTCAAATCCTCTTCAATTGGACTGCCTACTGAGCAATTCCTTCTTGCTGTATCTATAGCCTGAGAGAACTTCAAGTGTATCACGTCATTCCTTAGTACTTCCGTATCCCGCTTCTTTGCGTATTGATTCTTCCTGACTAATCTTTTGAGCTTCAGCCTATTCTTCATCACTACTACGTTGTGATCTGAGTCTATATGTGGTATTTGGTACGCCTTACAATCCAGTATCTGATTCCAGAATCTATGTTTGACGATGATGTAATCTAACTGAAAACTTTCCGTATCACCCGGCCTTTTCCAAGTACACCCCCACCTCTTGTGATTCTTGCACAGAGATTCGCTATGACTAGCTGAAATTCATTGCAGAACTCAAGTAGTCTTTGTCCTCCTTCATTCCTTGAGAAACACTCTTCAAAACCCTGGAAGAAATGCAGATGAATGAAGACCAGTAAGGTTATCCAGGAAACGTGAACAAAAACAACATCCAAAGTGAAATGAGAGAGATAATGGAACCGCTCGAAATCAACACAGGTGTGAGGCATGGAGAGGGCCTTTCACCCACTGTATTTAACATGGTTTTGGAGAAAATAGTCAGTGCATGGAACAAAGGAGTCAGTGGAGGTAAGGCTGGGTAGACATAACGATAGAACCGTCAACATAAAATGTCTGGTCTTTGCCGATTAAATAGCCATCACAACAAGTAACAAAAAAGGAGCCAAGGAAGCTCTAGAGACTCTATTCGAAATCTCAGCCAAAACAGGACTACAACTTTCGTATGAAAAAACGCAGTACATGGACACAAAATCCACAGACACCTACTGGTAACGAAGTATGGAAGGATAAGTTTCAAATAACTGAGAGAGATTAGACAGAAAACAGGATTGTACTGGACATCCAATGACGAAAGGATCACAAAATTACAAAAATCATTCAAACTTACATGGACCTTACAACAAAAGAAGTACTTCCATCAATGCCAAATTAAGACACTACAGTACAATAGTCTTAACAGAGGTCTTGCATGTCTCAGAAACAACAGTGATCTAGGGAAGAACGAATATCAAGGAGGTGGAAAAGAAAGAGAATACTGAGAAAGATCTACGAGCCAGGAACCTGAATAAGCAGACCGACATAAGAACTGTATGGGCGGAGAGAGACAATTAGAAACAACACCAGAAAAAGAAGGGCAAATTTCTGTGAACACATACATAAAACGAACGAAAATAGACTGACCAAGAAATTTTTTACAAATAATACACTGAAAACCAACAAGGTAAAGGAAACCATGGAAGACCTCAATAAACTGAACTTCTCCGCAAAAGACATGACAGACAGGGAAAAATAAAGAGAAAAAAATCAGAAATTTTAGCAAACGTAAAAGAGAAGAAAACAGGAATGAAGTCGACAGAAGACGGGATTAAGAAACGCAGTGATTAAATGAGAGGTTTTTGGGAAGAAAGAAGAAAGAGACAGAAAAAGGATTAAATGAAAACGAATAATAATAATAATGTAGAACGCATTATGTCGGTGCATGCTACATGCGAAAAGCTACTTATCCTAGTAAGAGCCGCAGGCTCCACAGAAATGTCTCTCTGCAGAAGTAGCACTCCAACCCGATTCAGGGTTCGGGTATGGGAGGGGTGAGGGGCAGTCCCAGTCATTGTCTCCTCGCTGCTACCGCCCACAAAAAGTAATTTGTTCATGGTAAATAAATCCGCCACAATTGTACAATACTTCATTGACCGAAATCTTGCACGACAGAAGTCGCTATACACTACCACGGTTTCAGGGTCTTTGCCCCAGATTCAGATGTATCTGCAATGTAGCAGAAGTAGGACGTCATTTCCATGCCCTAACAACTAATTGGCAAACAACATTTACCGTAGGTGGACCGTCAGATAACGTCCCAAACTGTGGTTGCAAAGAACTCCAACTTTCAATAACTAAAAATTTAAATGTAATTTGCATTCACACTCACACTTAATGCGCCACGGATACCTAGGGGGTCCGCAACTCGTGGTCGTGCGGTAGCGTTCTCGCTTCCCACGCCCGGGTTCCCGGGTTCGATTCCCGGTAGGGTCAGGGATTTTCTCTGCCTCGTGATGACTGGGTGTTGTGTGATGTCCTTAAGATAGTTATGTTTAAGTAGTTGTAAGTTCTAGGGTACTGATGACCGTAGATGTTAAGTCCCATAGTGCTCAGAGCCATTTTTGATACCTAGGGCTTTAATATCAATAAAATACATAAAATGTTTTAATATAATCATACTAACTTCTTTACGTCATTGCTTAGTACAGTGTTTACATTTTGGGGAGGGATCATGACACACATACCCTACATGTCCCTCCTACTCACCATCGCCCTTCCCCGCGTAACTGGTGGTGGCTCTACGGGAAACTACAGCAGAGAAAGGGGATGTGTGGTGTCACCGCCAGACACCACACTTGCTAGGTGATAGCCTTTGAATCGGCCGCGGTCCGGTAGTATACGCCGGACCCGCGTGCCGCCACTATCAGTGATTGCAGACCGAGCGCCGCCACACGGTAGGTCTAGAGAGACTTCCTAGCACTCGCCCACTTGTACAACCGACTTTGCTAGCGATGGTTCACTGACAAAATACGCTCTCATTTGTCGAGACGATAGTTTAGCATAGCCTTCAGCTACGTCATTTGCTACGACCTAGCTAGGCGCCATATTCAGTTACTATTGATATTGTGAATCATGTACCGTCAAGAGCGACGTTCATCATTAATGGATTAAAGTTAAGTATTCCACCAGCTACGTCCTTTTTTCTAAATTCTAATTTCCTTGTCCTGTTCCAGACCTCACGCCAGCCTGCGTGAGCTTAAACGCGTGCATTTCGGCCTCCTCTGGTAACACGGTGTTGGCTCTCCTGCCAACCACAACAGGATTAATGCTGCAATTGGAGGAGCACACTTAGCCACTGTCCAAAAAGATAAGACTGTGGCCAGCGCTCACGGAGAACCAGTCCAGAGAACACAAAATGAAAACTTTTGGGTTGTAGCAACCGGCGCGCTTATAAATTTCCCAACAAAGTCCTCACTAGAATTAACGTAAACAGAAAAGATTCAACTAGGTCCCCACTAGAATTATTGCAAATGGAAAAGATTCCATTGAGGAATCACTACATAAAGAACAGGCCGATTTTTAATTTAGGATGGTCTTACAGCAAAGTAAAGCATTTCTGGTAATCCTATACCTGGACTCATTGATTTTGTGATGTAACAGGTGACGAAAAAATATGGTGTACCACAGAAAATGCTAATATCATCAAAGGTTTGTATGATGGCCGCAGATGCTTTGTTCCCCACAATTAAAATCTTGCAGAGCTAAAAACTAGAATCCAGCAGGGATGTGTTTTATTATCAGTACTTTTTGTATGTGTTCTGAGCTCTCTTATGAGAAGAAGAATCACAGTACGCAGGTGAAGAAGAATCCTACGGAAAATCCATGAACGTCTTGACAATTTGGATTTCGCAGGCGACACAGCTTTATTAGCTCAAAGGCTTACAGATATGAAACATAAACTAAACTGAGACTTCCTGGCAGATTAAACCTGTGTGCCGGACCGATACTCGAACTTGGGACCTTCGCCTTTCGCAGGCAAGTGCTCTACCATCCGAGCTACCCAAGCACGAATCAGGCCCCCTCCTCACAGCTTCAATTTTGCCAGTACCTCGTCTCCTACCTTCCAAACACACTCCGCTGCGGAGTGATTATCTCATTCTGGAAACATCCCCTAGGCTGTGGCTAAGCCATGTCTCCGCAATATCCTTTCCTCCAGGGGTCAGGGGTGCTAGTTCTGCAAGGTTTCGCAGAAGAGCTTCTGTGATGTTTGGAAGGCAGGGGGACGAGACACTGGCAGAATTGAAGCTGTGAAGACGGGTCGTGCGTCGTGCTTGTACCACATGATGAGCTGTGCCGTTGGTGCAGTGGAGAGCATTTTTTCGGTCAGAGGGCTAGCTACCCTCTGTAAAAAAAAAAAGAGTGAGTGAATGGACCAACGAATAACCTAAACGGGTGTCATCGGACATAAAGGAACAATATAATACAAAAAGGAGCTCAACAAAAAAACCATGGTAGAGCACTTGCCCGCGAAGGAAAAGGTCCCGAGTTCGAGTCTCGCTCCGGGACACAGTTTTAATCTACCATAAAGTTTCATAACATCGTACACTCCACTGCAGAGTGAAAATCTCATTCTGGTAAGCTAAATTCTCTGGGCCTCATGATAAATACAGTTAAAAGAGAGCAAATGGAATAAATTTTGGGAACTTGAAAGAGCCCCTTTTGGTGAATGAGCAGCGGGCGGAGACTGTCAGCTCAGTCATGTACCTGGCTTCAGAAGACGATGAAGATGGAGAAGATGTGAAGAACCGCTAAAAGAAGGAAACTGTTTGCGTACGGATGCATCCAATATTACGAACAACAAGCATCATACGTAAAAGAAAAATTCTTATTTTAATGCAAATGTGAAGGCCGTCCTTCTACATGCCAGTGAAAGTTACAAAGTAAGCAAGGATATAAACTGCCGGAAAAAACACCGCCAAGGGCAAGGCAGTTTTACTGACAATGGATGGGAGAGATAGTTGGATCATTGTAGAAGTATATGATAACAAATTCAGACCAATGAAACACGCATGTCACAGTGAAGGATTCCCAGACAGTCGCATCAGTACACAGTGCACTTCCCTCGGCTTCCCATGGCAGTAACACAGGCGTGTATTCTCGCATGCAAACGATCGCAGGGTGCTGAATTCCTTCCATCAATAGATTTCTCCTAGCACGTACACTTTTTATTGCTATTCAACGGTGTTTCTTCCAGATGCTGGAGAACGAGTAAGTTCCCATTTTACCAAGTCCCATGTATATTTAACTGACGAAGAATGAACTGGTGCTTTCGTGGCCAGGGCAGTTGTCGAATGCCATGAAGAGCATATTGCGTCGCAGCAGGCGTGTGTCGTCGTGCATGTAATGTAGCGGACACTGGTCATTTAACCCTGCATAAACACCAAAGGTGACCGCGGGTGGTAACTGATAGCCTCCCACACCTGAATCCTGTATGGGACCTGTGTGTAGTGGGCGAATGCACTCCAGATTTGGTCGCTCAGCAGGTCTACGACGTACACGTGTACACCCATCACTCACATACACACAAAACCTGCTCTCGTCACTGAAGGCAGTCGACTCTTTCAGGACACCAGACTAGACGTGCTCGGCGGTGTCGTCTAGTCAGTGTCAGCATTGCGTGCCTAGAGCCATAAGTGGTCTTAGTCCTGCAAGTAGACGGTGACGCACCAAGTACAACGCGCACCTATATTTCTTCCCTGTACGATGTTCGGTAGGCCACTGCCGCTCTCACAGAACGAGTAGAACCTGATCTGTCAGTACTGAAATGTTCCGCAGGCCATTGCTGAAAGCAGTGACACGCCGCCGATGCAATATGCCCGACATGTCTAGAAACCGTTGATACGTCCATTCAGGCTAACAGTGCGACCCTGTTCAAACGGCTTAAGTTGGTCAAAAGGAGTACGTACTCGGCAACAGGTCCTGGTTGTACCCTAAAATGAACATTGCATATACTGTTCGCCTCTAAACTCAGCAACTCAGCACAGCTACTGGCTGCAGAGTTAAAACAGAGGGCTCACAGAGCACCATCTGATCGCCAATGACCGTGTGAAATGATTCATTAACACTGCAGCTCATCAGTATCTACATATTATACGCCAGTGCCACGTAAACACAGACACAGAGCTTTATAACTACACTCCTGGAAATGGAAAAAAAGAACACATTGACACCGGTGTGTCAGACCCACCATACTTGCTCCGGACACTGCGAGAGGGCTGTACAAGCAATGATCACACGCACGGCACAGCGGACACACCAGGAACCGCGGTGTTGGCCGTCGAATGGCGCTAGCTCCACAGCATTTGTGCACCGCCGCCGTCAGTGTCAGCCAGTTTGCCGTGGCATACGGAGCTCCATCGCAGTCTTTAACACTGGTAGCATGCCGCGACAGCGTGGACGTGAACCGTATGTGCAGTTGACGGACTTTGAGCGAGGGCGTATAGTGGGCATGCGGGAGGCCGGGTGGACGTACCGCCGAATTGCTCAACACGTGGGGCGTGAGGTCTCCACAGTACATCGATGTTGTCGCCAGTGGTCGGCGGAAGGTGCACGTGCCCGTCGACCTGGGACCGGACCGCAGCGACGCACGGATGCACGCCAAGACCGTAGGATCCTACGCAGTGCCGTAGGGGACCGCACCGCCACTTCCCAGCAAATTAGGGACACTGTTGCTCCTGGGGTATCGGCGAGGACCATTCGCAACCGTCTCCATGAAGCTGCGCTACGGTCCCGCACACCGTTAGGCCGTCTTCCGCTCACGCCCCAACATCGTGCAGCCCGCCTCCAGTGGTGTCGCGACAGGCGTGAATGGAGGGACGAATGGAGACGTGTCGTCTTCAGCGATGAGAGTCGCTTCTGCCTTGGTGCCAATGATGGTCGTATGCGTGTTTGGCGCCGTGCAGGTGAGCGCCACAATCAGGACTGCATACGACCGAGGCACACAGGGCCAACACCCGGCATCATGGTGTGGGGAGCGATCTCCTACACTGGCCGTACACCACTGGTGATCGTCGAGGGGACACTGAATAGTGCACGGTACATCCAAACCGTCATCGAACCCATCGTTCTACCATTCCTAGACCGGCAAGGGAACGTGCTGTTCCAACAGGACAATGCACGTCCGCATGTATCCCGTGCCACCCAACGTGCTCTAGAAGGTGTAAGTCAACTATCCTGGCCAGCAAGATCTCCGGATCTGTCCCCCATTGAGCATGTTTGGGACTGGATGAAGCGTCGTCTTACGCGGTCTGCACGTCCAGCACGAACGCTGGTCCAACTGAGGCGCCAGGTGGAAATGGCATGGCAAGCCGTTCCACAGGACTACATCCAGCATCTCTACGACCGTCTCCATGGGAGAATAGCAGCCTGCATTGGTGCGAAAGGTGGATATACACTGTACTAGTGCCGACATTGTGCATGCTCTGTTGCCTGTGTCTATGTGCCTGTGGTTCTGTCAGTGTGATCATGTGATGTATCTGACCCCAGGAATGTGTCAATAAAGTTTCCCCTTCCTGGGACAATGAATTCACGGTGTTCTTATTTCAATTTCCAGGAGTGTAGATGTCTCCGGCGAATAGTGAATTTGTGGTGACCAGAAAATGTAAGCAATGAGGAGCAGGCACGTTCCTACTTTGAAAGAACCTGTATGAGACTCGTACTGATGTATTCCAGGACTTCATCATCTATGCGAAATCTGAGTCGCCGGTGAGAGCAGACTATTTTCTATCCTACCCGAGGTGTCAACAGAGGTTTCGATCTACGTTCTTTAACTTTGAACTAGCGAAAGCACTAATAAAGACAGGGAACCACATCTCACGCAACTCCGACCATGCGCATTAAGCACGTTGCGATCTCACCATCGTATAATGCCGCTGCGACTCCAAATCTGACAGGCTCCCTGCGTGGTCCCTCAACAAGCGACCTGTTTGGCTCGTAGCTCCGACGAAGGCGTGCAGACAGTATACACCGCAGCACACCTATCTGTCTGCAATGGAAAAGCATGAGCAATGAGGATATTATGGCCGCGCGGGATTAGCCGAGCGGTCTCAGGCGCTGCAGTCAAGGACTGTGCGGCTGATCCGGCGGAGGTTCGAGTCCTCCCTCGGGCATGGGTGTGTGTGTTTCTCCTTAGGATAATTTAGGTTAAGTAGTGTGTAAGCTTAGGGACTGATGACCCATAAGATTTCACACACATTTGAACATTTTGAGGATATTATGAAACGAGGCGAGGAAGTCGACACGCTTCACATGTACTGGGTTATCCCGCGAGAAGTTCTTGATCGCTCACACGATGAGGCTGTCCGAACTATCCAGTTCCTGCGGTCCGGAGCCGCCAATTGTGGCGTCTCAGCACCGTTACCCCGCTATTCGTCGGTAGCTCCCGTTTGCGGAGGGTGGGAGGTGGGGGAGGGGAGAGCTGGGGCGCTATCCGCCACCTGGGGATCCCCCCGGATGTGCAGTGTAGTACAACCACGCCCCTCTTCCCCGACTCGCCGACTAAATTGGTCCTGATTCACGTTTTCCCGGAACAATGAGTGTTCCACGGAATTTCAGGCTAGCATCTGGATGACGCCGACATCTTCCTTTCAGCTTACGACCATTCAGATATCTTTAGGATAATTTTATTTATTATTATTTATTTATTGCTTATTTAGCCTTGCCGAATAAAGGCCTTAAAGCCATCTCTTTCATCTGACCAGGAACAACACATACAAAAAATATTACATAGCAATCACAACAATAAAAACTGCAATGTTGATAAATCCAGAATGAGATTTTCACTCTGCAGCGGAGTGTGCGCTGATATGAAACTTCCTGGCAGATTAAAACTGTGTGCCTGACCGAGACTCGAACTCGGGACCTTTGCCTTTCGCGGGCAAGTGCTCTACCAACTGAGCTACCGAATCACGACTCACGCCCCGTACCCACAGCTTTACTTCTGCCAGTACCTCGTCTCCTACCTTCCAAACTTTACAGAAGCTCTCCTGCGGTCCATGCAGAACTAGCACTCCTGAAAGAAAGGATATTGCGGAGACATGGCTTAGCCACAGCCTGGGGGATGTTTCCAGAATGAGATTTTCACTCTGCAGCGGAGTGTGCGCTGATATGAAACTTCTGTAAAGTTTGGAAGGTAGGAGACGAGGTACTGGCAGAAGTAAAGCTGTGGGTACCGGGCGTGAGTCGTGCTTCGGTAGCTCAGTTGGTAGAGCACTTGCCCGCGAAAGGCAAAGGTCACGAGTTCGAGTCTCGGTCGGGCATACAGTTTTAATCTGCCAGGAAGTTTCAATGTTGATAAAGATAATAATTAGCAATGCGTTGCAGTAGTAATGGAATCTCGAGTCCGGTATGACCAGTGAGTGAGTGTGAGTGTGAGAAATAATAATAATTACAGTAACATTAATAATGATGAAAAATAACGGGGAGATTAAGTACGATATTATAGCAAACTCGGTAATAATAATTAACATTATTAAGAAAAATAGTAATTTACAATAACACTGATACTAAAAGTAATGATAACAGTAACAATAATAATAACAACAAAATAATGGAATCATTACGAATGATGTTGATTGTTTAACACTTTTGAAGCCTTGTTTGATATTAAAAGAAGTGGAAGGGATAATGAAAGATGAAAGGGTTGAAATAAAAGTGAAGACGGGTGCTAGGAAAGATGAGAATTTCAATAGAGGTCTCTATAGGCAAGTGGAGGAGAAAGTGGAGGACGAGGGAGGGTTGACGAGAGTGAGCTGCAGGAAGAGATAGCTATTGTGATAGGAGGGCCATTACCTGTCTTTTGAAGTTTGAAAGGCTTTTAATTTCTGTACTGTTTTGAGAAAGATTATTCCAAAGTCGAGTTCCTGATACACATGATTTAGAGAACATGGCAGTGTTGTGTAATGCTACAGAGAGGGAAGTACCAGTACTTTCTTGAGAACGAGTGTTTCTGCTGTTCTGTTCAGATATTAGCGTGGCGAAGATAAATAGGAAGTAGTGCAATGATTGAGAAGACGGTGCAACAGACACAGGGCATGATAATCTCACCGCTTATCATTTCGTAGCCATGATAATTGTTCATAGGCAGAAGTGATGTTGTCGAAATAGCGTGCATCAAAAGTGTATGGCACACAAGCATTCATCGCAGTTCCAGCCGACGTGAGCTCCCATACGGAAGTCCTTGGAGAATAGAATAATCAAGGATGGGGAGTATTAGTGACTCTACGAATTTCTTTTTAAGCTCGAGAGGAAATACTTTTGGTCCTGGCGGAGGTTCGAGTCCTCCCTCGGGCATGGCTGTGTGTACTTGTCCTTAGGATAATTTAGGTTAAGTAGTGTGTAAGCTTAGGGACTGATGACCTTAGCAGCTAAGTCCCATAAGGTTTCACACACATTTGAAGATTTTTGAAATACTTTTTTATATTTTTATAATGAATGAAGTGAAGCTGACACCTTCTTACAGACTGCAGTTGTGTGTTAAAGTCCAGTCTAGTGTGCAGTTGTGTGTTAAAGTCCAGTCCAGATTTAATCCCAAAGTCTGTGAAAGAAGAAGAAAAGATGAAATCTGTGCTGTTTAGGATTAAGTGTGGAAGAGATTCTCTGTAATAAGTGTTTTGTGAGCGACTAAGACTGCTTACGTTTCTGAAGGCTAAAGTTTCATACCAATGCTCTGTGCCCACTCTGATAAACTAAGTAAGTCAGCATATACGTTATGGATGGCTGTGCGCAGATTTGACAGTGGAGATTGCTGATGCGCAGGTGCAGGCACATAGGTGTTTGCTGCAGGACCACAAGTTGTCGAGTTTAGAGCTCTCTGTCGGATATTGCTCCATTTGAAGCACGTGCGCAACGATGATATTGCACGCAAATCCTCTCATGAACTGTACACCTGCGGAGTTAAAGTACTGCTATTAAAATAGTAAAATTAACTGTCGCTGGACGTTTCATTAGATGTAAAATTTTATCTTTTTTAAGGTACGAGAGAGGTCATCGAGTCCCAAATCTTATCGAGTTGAAAGCCGACATTGCAATTAATACGATCTTCCGCCAAATTTATTTCTCTGATATCTTCCGAAAGACAAAGTTTTACACCTAAAGTTACGCCCAGCGACAGTTACTTTTACTAATTTGACGCCGGCCGGAGTGACCGACCGGTTCTAGGCGCTACAGTATGGAGCCGCGCGGCCGCTACGTTCGCAGGTTCGAATCCTTCCTCGGGCATGGATGTGTGTGACGGCCTTAGGTTAGTTAGGTTTAAATAGTTCTAAGTTCTATGGGACTGATGACCACAGCAGTTAAGTCCCATAGTGCTCAGTACCATTTGAACCATTTTGAACTAATTTGACAACTGATGTTTAACTCGGCGAGGCGCCCTTCGATAGAGGGTGTGCATGGAATATCTCCCATTGCACATGCGTCTGCGCTCCTCAGATGGAGCAACAGTCAGCAGAGGGCGCTAAAGTCGCCAGAGAATTCTCTGCAGCGGAAGTACACCGAAGCTCCAAATAAACTAGTACAGACAGGAGTATTCAAATACTGAGATATGCAAACCGGCAGAATACGGCGCTTAGGTTGGCAACGCCTATATAAGACAACAAGTGTCTGGCGCAGTTGTTAGATCGGCTACTGCTGCTACAATGGCAGGTTATCAAGATTAAGTGAGTTTGAATGTGGTGTTGTAGTCGGCACACGAGCTATGGGACACAGCATCTCCGAGGTAGCGATGAAGTGGGGATTTTCGCGTACGACCATTTGACGAGTGTACCGTGAATATCAGGAATCCGGTAAAACGTCAAATCCCTGCCATCGCTGCTATCGGAAAAAGCTCTTGAAAGAACGAGACCAACGCTGACTGACGAAAATCGTTCAACATGACAGAAGTGCAATCCTTCCGCAAATAGCTGCAGGTTTCAATGCTGGGCCATCAACAAGTGTCAGCGTGCGAACAATTCAACGAAATCTCATCGATAAGGGCTTTCGGAGCCGAAGGCCCATTCGTATACCCTTGATGATTGCACGACACAAAGCTTTATGCCTCTCCTGGATCTGTCAACACCGACATTCGACTGTTGATGACTGAAACATGCAGCCTTGTAGGTCGACTCTCGTTTCAAATTGTATCGAGCGAATAGATGTATACGGGTATGGAGACAACCTCATGAATCCATGGACCCTGCTGGTGGAGGCTCTGTAACTGTGTGGGGCGTATGCAGTTGGAATTGTGTGGGACCCCTGATACGTCTGGACACGACTGTGACAGGTGACACGTACGGAAGCATCGTCTCTGATCTCCTGCATTCATTCATGTCCATTGTGCATTCCGACGGATTTGGGCAGTTCCAGTAGGGCAATGCGAAGCTCACGTGTACAGAATTGCTACAGAGTCGCTCCAGGAACAGTCTTTGAGTCTAGAAACTTCCGCTGGCCGCCAAACTCCCCAGACATGGCCGGCCGCGGTGGTCTAGCGGTTCTAGGCGCTCAGTCCGGAACCGCGCGACTGCTACGGCCGCAGGTTCGAATCCTGCCTCGGGCATGGATGTGTGCGATGTCCTCAGGTTAGTTAGGTTTAAGTAGTTCTCAGTTCTAGGGGACTGATGACCACAGATGTTAAGTCCCATAGTGCTCAGAGCCATTTTTCCCCACACATGAACATTATTGAGCATATCTGGGATGCCCTGCAACCTGTTGTTCAGAAAGCTCCACCCCTCGTATACTTACGGATTTATGGAAAGTCCTGTAGCATTCATGGTGTCAGTTCCCTCAAGCACTACTTGAGTCCATGCCACGTCGTGTTACGACACTTCTGCGTGCAAGCGGGGATCCTACGCGATATTAGGCAGGTATACCGGTTTCTTAGGCTCTTCAGTGTATATGCGTATCGGCCACTGGGCCAATGTATGGCATAAAGCCAGAGACGTGCACAAGCAGTCTCCAGTATAAAACTCGTAGAGTGCCAGGTTAAATAGTCTTCTTCGCCGTAGTTTTTACAAGAACCTGAAAACTAATGGAGAACGTACTGGCCATAATTTCCAGACTGCAAGCCCATATTCTCCTTGTGTTCACTGAGCGAAAATGTTCGTACTTGCTATTTATTCACTGGGATCAGGACATGTGACTATAAACAAAAGTTTTGTGTACTATTGTAAGGAGTATGCTTCGCCGGCGATGGGCGAGGCATGACAGAATCTCTGACCAGAGAGTAGTTTACTGATAGTTGTTGCTTGTCGTGAGTCTGCGCTAGTCTGCGCGAGTCGACAGTAGAAATCAGTCTGCGCTTGTCTGCGCGAGTCTGCAGTAGTAGTCAGTCGGATACAATAGTAGTCGGTCGGGTTTAGTAGCGAGTGGACAGTAGTACTCTGCGGGAGTCGGCATGCGTCGGCTGTGTGCTCTGCTCGCGACTCTGGTCAGGATTCTGGACGATGAGTATTGTTGTAGAAGGTAAAGAAGCAGCCTTGCGCATATTTAATACTGTATGTTAATTGTAATCTAATTTGTTCAAAAAAATGCCCCAATAATAATTTTTATAATATAAAGTAACTCTTTTGAAGAAAAATCATTCATTTTAATTTAAATAATTTTTCCAATGCATTATCATTGCTTCCAAGAATAAAAAAAAATATACGCCAGCATTGCACGAAGCTGTGTCGATAAATAAGAGCAGAAATAGTTGCAGTTTTTATTGAGGTAAGAATTTTTGCTTTTGTTATTCAGAATACAGGGCCGAAGGTCAGCGCTGCTGTCCTTATGAAATTTACCAGATATTATTATTTATGTTGAAAGGTTACATTTGGTTCATGGTTCATTATTTAATCAATATTATTGTGGGGTTTATGGTCAATTTTCATTTATCAATATTCTGTGGGGAGTTTACGCTTGGCTACATTCCACAATTTTTATTTAACATATTTTGCGGGGAGGTTACACTTGGCGACATCCGGCCAGGATCGTATTTCTTTGTGAATCTTCTGAGAAGTAATCATATATCTGCTCTCATTTACTTAAATGTAGTTTGCATCTGGCGCAACGCATTCACTAATTTGTCACTCTTTCTTTCACAGATCATCGGCAATTTTTGCTCTTTGTTATAACTGTATTTGTTGCATTTTGCATCGTCTTTGTTTCATTTGTGAATAATTTTGTTTTGTGAAAAATGCAGCGAAAAACTGTTAATAGTACATCGCGATGTATAATGAGTGAAGTAGTCGACTCAAATAACTTGACCGATAGTACTTGCGACACTCAGTGTCTTAATGACACTCCTCTATTTACAGACAATCAGAGTGTGCGGATTATTAATAATGATTTTGATCATAATGATGAACAAATAAATTCAATTGTGTCCTCTGTTAATTTAACGACAATTGATGACGCGGGACGTTCTGTTGCAATGAGCGCTGCCCAGCTTGACACACCCGATTTGCAAAATTTACGTTGTGAACAGATAAATTTTTCTATCGAAAATGAACAGTGTACGCAAAGTACGATAGATTTATCTGTTTCCGAGGTAGTGACCAACAGTGCACATTCGATTGGCAAACCTTTTCAAGAATCACAGAATATCCAAATGGATGCACAAAATTTGACAATTGCAGGTACGCCATTAAACAGCACAAAGAATACAGTAGCTAATTTTGTCATGGATCGAATTATAGCATTAATGCTACAACTTAATGAAAATCTCAAACAACAAATTAATGAAAATAGTGAAAAACTAGACAACAATTCCAAACAACTTAGTGAACAGAACAAACAAAATAATGAAAACCACAAACAACTTAGTGAAAGTCTCAAACAACAAATTAATGAAATCAATGAAAAACAAGACAACCTTAATGAAAAATTAGACAACAATTCCAGACAGCTCAGTGAACAGATTACAGCCGTTGCCGCACAATGTCATGATACTAAAGAACAATTACGTGAGGAAATTGAGGCTTGTGCTAGGAAAAGTAGTGAAGAAATTAGATCAGTTGCTCAAGAATTAAGGGATATGCAAACAGCTGCAACAGAATCACTCAGAGACGAAATTAGTGCAGTCGGTAAACAATGCTCTGAAATAACAACACAGTTACGCCACGAGTTTAAATTAATGACAGCAGAACTTCCGCGCACACTGGATGCAAAAGTAGACGCGAAATTCGACCAACAGAACAGTCAAATTGACGAACGTTTTAATCATCACCTACAAAACAGTGAAACGCGTTTCCGTAAATTTATACAGTAACAGAATAAAGTAAAGCGACAAGTCATGGAAACAATTACCGCACAGAGACAGGAAGATAAACGTAAATTGTTTACGAAAGCAAAAACATACGTAGACAACAATATTGCTACTGTACACTATCAAACAGTTGAACACCGAATTGCGTGATGAAATTACCGATCTTAAATCAAAAACAGATACACACACAGTAGACTTTCAGACAGTGACCGACAGACTTGAACAATTAAAACTAATTCAGGATCCCGATGTCATCAAAGCTGACGTTAGAAAATTGAACGAAACCACACGTAAAATACAAAAACAAATTAATGCTTCTGACACTAAAAACGATGATCAGGTGAAAATACTGACTGAAAAATATGATGAATTGGCCAGTCGTACTGACGTTATTGAAAGTAATAATGACAGCAAATCAGACGATACTTCACCGATTTCGTTTAATCAAACACCTGAATTCCAAAATCTACAGCAGACAATCAGTGAGACAGATTCGTCTGATAATACATTGCGTAGAAAATTGTCAACTTTACAACAAGAAGTGACAGAGATAAAAAATATTTCAGTTAATAACACGTCACAGCATACGGCACATTCCGAACATTTGTCACATTCACACAGCCAGTGTAACTTAGGCAATTTACAGAGACTACACGACTTAAAATCCGAAAAGACACAGACAAACAGGTTCATATGCAATCGTGAACATATTCACACATTCAGAGACGATAACGTTGATTACGAGCAATTTTTATCCGTAAGAAAATCTAAGGAATTTAAAAATGACAGAGCACAGGTATACGCTTTGAGCTGGATACGTCGATTTATTTTTGTACTTTCACCAGCTTGGTCTGTAACGCAGAAACTAGCTTTGAACTGGATACGACAATTTGCTCTTGAATTTTTACCAACATTTTGTGTAATGCAGAAACTACAATTAGCATGGATACAGCAATTTATTTTTGAATTTTCACCGGCATTGCCTGTAACGCAAAAGCTAAAATGTATTTGCAGCGCGTAATAAACCTCAGGGGATTCATTACGCTTTAATGAGTATGTGCCGTAGCGTGCACAGGGCCCCGAGCCGTAGTAGTGCTGTTTCATCTTTAGTTTACTGCACTGCTGCCTTCTCTTCTACTATCCTTTATATCTATCAAAACAGCTCTTCAACTATTGCTCTACCTAGGATTAAGAAAAGTGTAAAGAAAACCCGATATGACAAATTTTACCGAAAGTGACAATTTTTTATTAGACGCTCAAGAAACGACAACCACCAGAACTTTAATAACAGGCAAAATTTTTAATCATCAGTATGTGTAAAAAAATTATCAGCAGCAGGAACCACATTTTAGTAATAATAGACGTTTTTCACCGCAACAGCATGACAGCCAGCCGGTTAGCATACCTAACCAACAATGTAATGTACAAGGTCAACCGAGCCTTATTGTTTCGCCGCGTGCACGTATAGCACTAGCTTCAACAAATAGTAACGCACTGCAACAAGGAAACCAGTACGTACAGAAGACACACTACTTCAATTCCTATCGCAATGCGCCGTATAGAAATGACTATCACGACAGACGTAAAAGTAATGAGCACAATTTTCAGCGTACATGAACAGTCGATCTTATCAGCAGCAAGAACATCAGCAACAACATATTATCATGAATGAACCAGACAGTAGATATCATCCCGAACGTAATACGTCAGGAAGAATTAACAGAACAGTTCAAATAGTCGAAATGCCACAGAATCCTCCTGAAAATAATAACACGTCAGAGAGAGTTTGACCAGATACAGTACAGGTTGCATATTCCAGTAACGCAAGCAATACTTTTGACACGCAGAATCTTGTTCACGAGAATGTTATTTGAAACATGCTTTGTTGAATGCACCACTTTTATCGCACCCAGATCTTACCAGAAATTTTTCCATTGCCACCGACAGTTCTACCACCGCTTTAGGCGTACATATTTTTCAGGAAATTGAAGAAGATGGTTGTACAGTGATTAAAAACATCGCTTTTGGAAGTCGCATTCTGTCACCTGCTGAACGTAATTATTCTGTTGTTGTTGTTGTGGTCTTCAGTCCTGAGACTGGTTTGATGCAGCTCTCCATGCTACTCTGTCCTGTGCAAGCTTCTTCATCTCCCAGTACCTACTGCAACCTACATCCTTCTGAATCTGCTTAGTGTATTCATCTCTTGGTCTCCCTCTACGATTTTTACCCTCCACGCTGCCCTCCAATGCTAAATTTGTGATCCCTTGATGCCTCAAAACATGTCCTACCAACCGATCCCTTCTTCTAGTCAAGTTGTGCCACAAACTTCTCTTCTCCCCAATCCTATTCAATACCTCCTCATTAGTTACGTGATCTACCCACCTTATCTTCAGCATTCTTCTGTAGCATCACAATTCGAAAGCTTCTATTCTCTTCTTGTCCGTACTAGTTATCGTCCATGTTTCACTTCCATACATGGTTACACTCCATACAAATACTTTCAGAAACGACTTCCTGACACTTAAATCTATACTCGATGTTAACAAATGTCTCTTCTTCAGAAACGATTTCCTTGCCATTGCCAGTCTACATCTTATATCCTCTCTACTTCGACCATCATCAGTTATTTTACTCCCTAGATAGCAAAACTCCTTTACTACTTTAAGTGTCTCATTTCCTAATCTAATTCCCTCAGCATCACCCGAATTAATTTGACTACATTCCATGATCCTCGTTTTGCTTTTGTTGATGTTCATCTTATTTCCTCCTTTCAAGACGCTGTCCATTCCGTTCAACTGCTCTTCCAAGTCCTTTGCTGTCTCTGACAGAATTAGAATGTCATCGGCGAACCTCAAAGTTTTTACTTCTTCTCCATGAATTTTAATACCTACTCCGAATTTTTCTTTTGTTTCCTTTACTGCTTGCTCAATATACAGATTGAATATCGGGGAGAGGCTACAACCCTGTCTCACTCCCTTCCCAACCACTGCTTCACTTTCATGCCCCTCGACTCTTATAACTGCCATCTGCTTTCTGTACAAATTGTAAATAGCCTTTTGCTCCTTGTATTTTACCCCTGCCACCTTCAGAATTTGAAAGAGAGTATTCCAGTTAACGTTGTGAAAAGCTTTCTCTAAGTCTACAAATGTTAGAAACGTAGGTTTGCCTTTTCTTAATTAATTGTGTTAACGGAAGTTTTCTTTCGTTCTTTGTTGTCATTCTATGCAGTCAGATTGCGTACTATACCAGACAGGGACAACCGGTTACGAGACTGCGTAACCGAACAGACAGCTACTAAATCAGAAAATTTAAAAGTATTTGCATTCATTAGATAATTAAGCCCCACAATTAATTAATTAAGTCCCCAGCAAGTATGAAAGCTACGAAACAACAAGACACAAGTGTCGCTGTTCTGTGTGTGCAAGTGTGATTCAACGTACACATCTGGCACGGTTCTTCCTCAATAAGACCAGATATTTTAAACACCATTTATACTGAAGTCATTAGATAATTAAGCCCCACAATTAATTAATTAAGTCCCCAGCAACTATGAAAGCTACGAAACAAGAAGGCACAAGTGTCGCTGTTCTGTGTGTGCAAGTGTGATTCAACGTACACATCTGGCACGGTTCTTCCTCAATAAGGCCAGATATTTTAAACACCATTTATACTGAAGTAATTAAAAAAAAAACAGAAATACCATAATTGCACATAGAAACCAGAAATACAGTCTAATACAAGAACACGAGCCAGATGCTTTGTTGACTGAACCTGTGTCCAAGAGGCATTATTGTTTAAGACATTGAAATAATAAAAAAAAAGGAATTTTTTTACCTTCATATATATTGGGGAGAAGAGAAGTTTGTGGCACAACTTGACTAGAAGAAGGGATCGGTTGGTAGGACATGTTTTGAGGCATCAAGGGATCACAAATTTAGCATTGGAGGGCAGCGTGGAGGGTAAAAATCGTAGAGGGAGACCAAGAGATGTATACACTAAGCATATTCATAAGGATGCAGGTTGCAATAGGTACTGGGAGATGAAGAAGCTTGCACAGGATAGAGTAGCATGGAGAGCTGCATCAAACCAGTCTCAGGACTGAAGACCACACCAACAACAACATATATTGACGAAAAGCACACTCTGATCAATACAGCATCCCCAATCCAACAACATCTGGTGTCTAGCCCATCAAAACAATACTACAAGTTCTGAACAAGCACTCACTACCGCAACTTCTCAACAACGACTCACCACTGCTACATCTCAACAAGCACTGCCT
This sequence comes from Schistocerca nitens, assembly GCF_023898315.1. Classification (NCBI taxonomy): domain Eukaryota; kingdom Metazoa; phylum Arthropoda; class Insecta; order Orthoptera; family Acrididae; genus Schistocerca; species Schistocerca nitens. The sequence goes on along the minus strand of NC_064615.1, from coordinate 242,919,600 downwards.
ACTACGACTTCTCGATAAGAACTGCCAGTGGAGGCGGCGAAATAAAACTCTTTGGCGCAATCTCTGGCGCTGTGGCTCAGTGTAGCCACCTTTCACTGTTTTGAATGATGACTTCTGATGGTTTGTAACTGGGCAATGAGTGCCAATAATTACTATATTCAGATAATTTTATGAACATTATTCTGTAATACTACATACATGGTACAGAAATGTTCAGTAACTGGGCGATGAGTGTCACCAAATACTCAAATCAGTTGTTAGACTAGTGTAATTTTCAATGAAGACTACTATGTGACTTAATTTCCTTCACCTTCTGACCTAATTACCAGAAATTACTGCAATATCCATTTGTCCTGTCTATCCTCATAATCATGGAGCACTGTATTTGGTTTTTGCACTAATTCTACATGGTGTTGACACGACATGCTGTCCACCACCTTGAGCGATGGAGATGTTATTATGGTCCCACTGTTTGGTGTACCTAATGTACTCCCAAAATGATAACATGGAATATTAATACGACATTTCAGTGTCTTGGCTACACTGATTAATACTTCAGGACAAAAAAAACTTCAGATTGTCTCACTTGGTGTTGTGCTTCTGTAGAAAGATATGGACTTTCAGTGCAGCTGCGTGCAAACTAAAGTGCTACAACCATGACGCAATCCTTCCAATTCCTTTCCTAATTCTTGTTAAATGATAAAGATATTTACAGTGCGTGTGCACTTTATGCCATTTGTTAATATGATCTGTACTTATTACGTATATATTTTGTGATTCCCAGATATGTTCTGTATTACAGTGCGTGTGCACTTTCGTCATTTTGTTAACATGATTTGTATTCATTGCATATACATTTTTGTGATTTGCTGATAGGTACTGAACTACAGTGCGTGTGCACTTTTGTCATTTCTCAATATGATTTGTACTCGTTGCCTATACATTTGTGATTTCCTGATATGTTCTGTACTATAGTGCGTGTGCACTTTATTTCACTGCTTGATATGTTTATTTGTTGTAAAAATATTAGAGAGTTTTACAGTGCGTGTGCACTTTATGCCATTTGTTAATATGATTTGTACTCATTACGTATACATTTTGTGATTCCCAGATATGTTCTGTATTACAGTGCGTGTGCACTTTCGTCATTTTGTTAACATGATTTGTATTCATTGCTTATACATTTTGTGATTTGCTGATATGTTCTGAACTACAGTGCATATTGCACTTTTGTCATTTCTCAATATGATTTGTACTCGTTGCCTATACATTTGTGATTTCCTGATATGTTCACTACTACAGTGCGTGTGCACTTTTGCCATTTGTTAATATGTTTTGTACTCATTGTGTATACATTTTGCCATTGCTTGATATGTCTGTACTCAGTGTGTGTGCACTATATTTTATTTCATGTTCTGCACTTATATATCTGTAAATATTCTGTGATTGTAAAGTTAATTAATTAAGAAAAATTTGTTGCTCATGGCAAGTCCAATTGATTCACCATCACTGCCAAATTTTTGCCTTCCCCCCCCCCCCCCCCCCCCCCCCCCAGTGGAGGGTTATGTAAGGTGTATGCTTCGCCGGCGATGGGCGAGGCGTGACAGAATCTCTGACCAGAGAGTAGTTTATTGTTAGTTGTTGCTTGTCGTGAGTCTGCGCTAGTCTGCGCGAGTCGACAGTAGAAATCAGTCTGCGCTTGTCTGCGCGAGTCTGCAGTAGTAGTCAGTCGGATACAATAGTAGTCGGTCGGCTTTAGTAGCGAGTGGACAGTAGTAGTCTGCGGGAGTCGGCATGCGTCGGCTGTGTGCTCTGCTCGCGACTCTGGTCAGGATACTGGACGATGAGTATTGTTGTAGAAGGTAAAGAAGCAGCCTTGCGCATATTTAATACTGTACGTTAATTGTAATCTAATTTGTTCAAAAAATGCCCCAATAATAATTTTTATAATATAAAGTAACTCTTTTGAAGAAAAATCATTCATTTCAATTTAAATAATTTTTCCAATGCATTATCATTGCTTCCAAGAATAAAAAAAAATATACGCCAGCATTGCACGAAGCTGTGTCGATAAATAAGAGCAGAAATAGTTGCAGTTTTTATTGAGGTAAGAATTTTTGCTTTTGTTATTCAGAATACAGGGCCGAAGGTCAGCGCTGCTGTCCTTATGAAATTTACCAGATATTATTATTTATGTTGAAAGGTTACATTTGGTTCATGGTTCATTATTTAATTAATATTATTGTGGGGTTTATGGTCAATTTTCATTTATCAATATTCTGTGGGGAGTTTACGCTTGGCTACATTTCACAATTTTTATTTAACATATTTTGCGGGGAGGTTACACTATTATTTTATTTATTTAGCGTATGGCAAGTACAAATCACGTTTTTGTGTACTAATTGATTAATACATTCAGTAAATGTAATAATATTCCTGATGTTAATAATAATATGTCCCTATCAGACACAGTAATCTTAACAGTTCACAGGCGACGTCTACGGTAACTTCCAAGTAAAATAACCTATCGACCTGACTTCAAATCGTGGAAATTAATTGCTCGCCACAAAAGAGGAAAATATCCTGACTACTTGCACGCGGTTTAGTCGACATTACGGGCGGCACACAAGCAGTTGCTTGTGTGAAAACTAAGCAGTCCAGGACGGTGTACAGTCGTCGCCAGTTCACCTCCAACGTTTCGTAGGTGCCTAGCTCTGTCATCGGAAGCAGAACGCATGCCGACGTTTCACTGACGCAGGCAGATGAACAGTTCGGTGCGACATGTGTCCCTCGCTGCCTCTCTGGCTGTATTTATACCTATACGGACGGAGCGAACCGCCGAACGGAACATCCGCTGTCAACAGCCCTAGGCACAAATAGTAGCATCGAAATGGCCGCTTTTCCGACACTTATTATTTAATAACTCTGTTGTGTAGCAAATCTTCATAATTTTTATGTTGGCTTTAGTTACTAAAAAACGTTTTAGCTCGACTGCATTTAAATTTTGCCTGCTACAACTTTCAGAGCGGAACGGACAGTAGAACATGACCTGTGAACTGTCTCTCTAAGAGTCCTTGTACTGATTGTTATTTACACTAAAGTCTCGAAAGTTGGTACAGTTGTGTTATTTAATGGATGTAATCAAGTGCTGTCATTAGAAATATCTATAACTATTGCCAATGATAATTTATTTTGAATAAGGGCGTTTTTGTTCCAAGTTTTGTTTTTAGAAACTTACTTGAAAACTGTAAGAGGTAGCTTAATGGAGTCACGCAGTTAATTTTTATGTGTCAGACTGAGGCTACATACGTGAGCTGTGGCGAAATTGAGTTATTAGACTGAACTGTGTGGCACCACTGGCCCAAAGGTGGTATCGACTGTCCCTCTTGCGGCCCCACTACCAATATCTATGAGAAAGAGTTGGTATCTATGGGTTATATCCTTAGAAGGTCTTTGCTTGCTGATACAGATGTGGGTTCGCTGGCCCGAGAGAGGGGAGCACGAAGTTTAGGGTTTGGCGGTAGGGTCGCGACAAGAGGTGGTCACGAGGTCCGAGCGGCCGAAGTCACAAGCTGAGCGAGGAGGGCCTGCGCAGAGCGAAGATGCAGGAGTACTTCACCGGGGTCAGCGTAGACTACAAGCAGCAGGCCGACACCCCGCCGGCTGGTTGGCAACATTCGTGTCGGGCAACCGCTCGTGGCCTGGCTGCCCTCTTCTGCTGGGCTTTCATCGGCATCACTCAGTAACCGCCGCCACTCACCATGTATCCATGGCACTGCTTGCGGGTAAAGGGAAGTAACATTCTGTAATCCTCGTGGCGATTTGTGTCATTGTCTACCTGCCCTCCTTATTATTTTCTGGTTTGTACCCGACCCACAGAGTTTTGCTCAGTCTGCTCTTTGGTCGTAAATATAGGCCACAGTATAGTAATAAGACATTAGTTGTCGTTTGAAAATTTGGCCCGCCATTATATTGCCTTTCCTTTCAGGTTATACCTGATCATTAATGTTCTAATGAATCAGCTCACCAGAAGCTGTGGCCGAGCGGTTCTAGGCGCTTCAGTCCGGAATCGCGCTGCTGCTACGGTCGCAGTTTCGAATCCTGCCTCGGGCATGGATGTGTGTGATGTCCTTAGGTTAGTTAGGTTTAAGTAGTTCTAAGTCTCGGGGACTGATGACCTCAGATGTTAAGTCCCATAGTGTTTAGAGCCATTTGACCCATTTTGAATCAGCTACTGGTCGTAAATACAGCCGGAACAATTGTACTTAGGCACAGGTTGCCGTTAAACAAAGCAAGGGCCTTGTGGTTGGGTTCAGATGTTAACCGGTTCAATTCTTTGATTGTGATTGCATATCTCAGTCATTAGTTATAAACTGAACAACCTGTTGTACTAAGCTGTGTGTTGCTGTGTTTGAAAGACCGGGTCACTATTGGTGTATTACAGTTGGATCTTGTGGTTCTGCCGAGTGAGTTCTCTTGTAATACGTGTTCACAAGTAATGTTGTAAGACGTTCCTTCCGAGCAGTCTTAATAACTGTGAATCAGTTTAAGTTTGAAAATATTAACAGCCAACTCTCACCAGGGTTTTAGTCAAAATAAGATGGTCAAAAGGGAGGATTTGGGATCCAGTCGCACCTGGTTCACCGATTAAAGATAAGATGTTGGTTGCTTTGAAGTAAGCCTTAACATTGTCATATTGTTTCCTTATCTGTTTAACCTTTAAGCACAGGTGCGCTTCTTAACCCCGAAGCTTTCGACACACAGCTTTCAAATTAAAAGTTACGTCCTCTGTTTTGAGTAACTGAATCATCCTTCTCATCAATGGTCCTTATACAGTTTTCATGTGTTGCACAAGGGCGTTTAATAAGACAGACTGTGTAGTAAACACCACTGTTTCACACGATTACAGGCGGGCTGCAGGTTGTAACCTCCTCCCAGTTTCGCACCGAACTATATTATTCGCATACGCTGTGGGTGAAGTTATATTTTAATTATTTTAGCATAATATATATCTTTCCTCCTTGTCATGAGACTCATTGTTGCCCACTTCCATTATTGTGAAAACTACTAAATGATAACATCTCCTTTCTTAAATGCTGGAATTTATTAATTAAATCCCTCAATTTATAAACATTTATGAACATCAGACACTGCAGTCTTTGCTTAAACCATGTATGATCTCTGCATAGTGCATAATCGATACTACGTAAGGGTACTGTACCCTTACAAGGTCCAGCCGTCTTTTAATTATTGTCATATTGTTTACTGTTTTGTTTTCTTTTGCAAAAGATTATTTATCTTAAGGTCTAAGTTTAAAAAAAGAAATTTTGCGAATTTGTTTATTTTGTTAAAAAATGGTAATACATTGTCAAACAAACAGGTTGTGTGAAAAGAAAGTTATATTGGAGGGTCCTTCCTTGCACGTTTTCCTTAATTCCAGTAAGTACCTCGTATGAATACGAATTTTCATCTTTCTAATATTTAGCGTCTTAAATTTTTCGTGTTGACCAAAATATTGCACCGATCAAGTTGAGACCTGTAACTTTCGCTTGTGATATGCATTTTCAAATTCTGAAGAGTTTTTGGCTTTCTAGTTTCGTTATTTAGCACCACTTATTTTTATCTTAAAATAACATATTTAGCAAAACCTATTCATCCGATCAATCTGAGATTTAACAATTTTAACATTAATATACTGAAGCATATACTGCCAATGTTTGAAAAGTGACTTTAATTTTTAATTTCACTCTTGATTATGGCGCAATGCTATGTACAGGGGCGTTATGATGGCGTGGCGCTAGTAGCAGCGAACGGGGGTAAATCCCGGCACACTTGTTCGTATCTCACAAATGATACAGCACTTGTTTCGCCACAGACGCAGCTGAAGATGCCTCACTGTCAGCCGAAATATCGTGGAAGGGAGTCCACGCCAAGCGGCTGCAAGCCCGAAACTTCACGGAATAGATTGGTCCCACCACGCATTATGTCAAAAAAGCTGCTCAGTGACAGCACCAGCAGATCCCAACCAGACAGTCGACAGATGGCGACTGCCCTCGAACGTGTGCTCAGTGTTACAGTGTAACCAACTTCAGCACTGTGAGACTGAGACCACTGCACTGTCAGCGCCTGTCTAGGGAGCAACAATGAAACAGAGGCGTGAACAGTGATTTACAACAAGGCAACAGCGTTAATGGGGTAGTGAGACAGGCGGTTCGGTGTGCGCGCGCAGCAGCCGGCAGCAGAGCCACGTGTGGCGGCGTGTGGCAGCCGTAGCCGGCGTAAATATTTAGAGCAGGCCGGACGCGTCGCAGCCGCGACCCCGACATGCGGGCGCCGCTTGTGGCTGTCTGTAGACCGCTGTGCTCTGCCGTGATGCACCGTACTACTGCCAGCTTCTGCCCCCGCCAACGAGCAGGCAGGCCGCCCCTCCACTGGGAAAAGAGTAACGGTAGATTCACACTTGTCGGAACGTATCCGTCGTGTGTTTGAACGTCGACAGTAAGAGGGATTCCTGAGCATTCACATTATACGGTACGTCAGCGTCGATACAACATCGAGACGTTACAGGTGGTTCACAAAATACTCACCAGAGGCGCTATTTGGTAGTTTATGGTAGAGCGTCATAAAAAGCCGAATAGTTAAAAGCAGTTCGCAATGACTGCAGTTGCACTCGATGGTAAACAGAGAGCAAAAAGAAAAGAGCCTGGGTTAGAAAAAATTTTTAAAAACCGACACTGCGAAGGAGAGTTCCACACTCTTTACAAGGAGGTTGAAGAGGAGGATTCATCGTTCTATAAATACTTCAGGATATCTAAATAACAACGGCTCGTGTCACGCAATTTTTTCAGATGTTTTGCGCACGAGACGTGTTTCAACGAAGTTGCTCCAAAACTTTTAAATTTTGATCGGAAGAACCAACGCATGAGCATCGCTTAGGAGCTCTTGAATGACGTCAATGACGATCCTGATTTGCTCAAAGGGTCCTAACTGGTGACGAAACATGGATTTACGGTTATGACGTCGAAACCAAAGCCCGATCGTCCCAGTGGAAGCACCCCGGGGAGCCAAGACCGAAACAAGCACGCCAAGTTCGATCAAATGACAAGGTTTTGCTCATTGTTTTTTTTAATTACCATGGCGTAGTGCATCATTAATTTCTGCTTCAAGATCAGACGCTATGCGCCGTTTGCGATAAGCAATACGCAAAAAACGTCCGGAATTGTGGAAAAACAATTCATAACTTTGCATCACGACCATACATCTGTCCATTCATCGTTGCTTGTGAGAGATTTTTTTGGCAAAAAACAACACGACAATCATACCTCAGCCACCATATTCACCAGGTTTGGCCCTCTGCGACTTTTTCCCGTTTCCAAAACTGAAGAGACCTATGAAAGGACGAAGATATTCAGCGATTGAGGAAATAAAAACTGCATCGCTGTAAATACTCAAGGCTGAAACAGAAACTATTTATGAGAAGTGTTTCGAGGATTGGAAGAAGCGTTGGTACAGTATTGAGGAGCAATATTTTGAAGGGGACAACATGAACACTGATGATAAAATAAATATTTTTTAATAAAAATATAAAGTCGCCTTACTTTTTGAAGATACCTCGTATTCTGTAGTTACAACTGATAATCCTTTCTTTTGATTGGTTTGTGTGTCACTCTCCATCTTTTATACCTCTTGAAATAACCTTGTCAAGTACTTATTTTATTGTATTTAACTGGTTTTGTTTATTAATATAAACTGTTATGTAGCCATGCTTTTCCAATATTGTGTTAAAATTTTTTGCTGTTTGCTCCCTTTATACTTATGTGTTGTGCACCTTCTTACTCTTTTATATTACATTTGCACCACACTGTCAAAGATGCCATTTACTGTGAGTTTTTGCTTCAATCTAGATGTGTAACTTCTTTTCCAATGTCGTTTACAAACACTGTAACTTCTCTGGTGGCAGTAGTCAGTAAATATCTGATGACGGCCTTGTAAGCCGAAAACCGGTTAACACAAGAAATTGACACTGTAGAATAAAAGCAAACTATCACTTTTCATTTATTCAACATGCCAATCATTGCAAAATCGGAGGGTGTATTTTGTGGTACTTCTAAGCATAAATGGTAACTCCGGCCTTCACTTCTGAGAGTAGCTGTTGAACCCCTGAAACGTTATAAATTATAACATACGATTGTTACATTACGAGGGCAAAGCGAAACGAAAGTGCACACCCAAGCGTGATAACTAGAGCGGCGAGTCGCAGCCATATTGCCACACACCGCTGCTGACCAGCCAGACAGCCATACTGGCAGCACGAATCGCATGCGATCCACCAGATTACCTGGGCTTTTCGTGCGACCAGCGATCAGTGACCAATCGCTTCGATTGGCCCATATACATCCAAACTACGAAGCGATCTATCTTCCGTGTGACGCATCGCTGCGACCAGTTGCTCGTGTGTGGGACCCTTAAAAGAGACGTAAACTCGGGAATGCGTAGCTGCAGGTGTTCCTCGCAGAGGAGCTCGTCCTGTCTTGTAAGATGGACGGTCTAATTATCTTTTCACAAAAACCGAGGTGCGACCACGAAACGTAGTGTCAGGGGGTGGACAAAAATACGGAAACACCAAAAACACATCAGCAGGTGAAGGAAACCTGTTGCCATTCAAAACAGCTTCCCGTCGTCTTGCAGTGGATAAATGCACATCATGTATGGTATGCGAAGGAATCTTATACCATTGTTCTTGCAATATAGTTTCAAGTGCAAGTAACGATGCTGGAGGTGGACAGCGATCACGCGCGCTCCTCTCCAGAGTACACCACATGGGCACAACAACACTGAGCTCTGGTGACTGTAATGGCCGTCAGAGATGCGACGGTCCATCCACGTGCTCACAAAACGAGTTCCGGACGATACATCTACATCTACATCTACATCTACATGGATACTCTGCAAATCACATTTGAGTGCCTGGCAGAGGGCTCATCGAACCATCTTCACAATTCTCTGTTATTCCAATCTCGTACAGCGCGCGGAAAGAATGAACACCTATATCTTTCCGTACGTGCTCTGATTTCCATTATTTTATCGTGGTAATCGTCTCGCCCTATGTAGGTCGGTCTCCACAAAATATTTTCGCATTCGGAGGAGAAAGTTGGTGATTGGAATTTCGTGAGAAGATTCCGTCGCAACGAAAATCGCCTTTCTTTTAATGATTTCCAGCCCAAATCCTGTATCATTTCTGTGACTCTCTCTCCCGTATTTCGCGATGATACAAGACGAGCTCCCTTTCTTTGAACTTTGCTGTGCGCGCAACGGCCCTGTCTTCTTGGAACATTACATCTCTATTGTGGAACAAACATTGTACCATTGGATGGGCTTGATCAGCCAAAATGTTCACATAATACTTGGATGTAATAAGACCTTTCTGAGTGCCCACGGGGACCACGGAATACCACGATATGGGTGTCCAAATCATCACCGAACGCCCATCATGTTTCGTTCCTGGGACCAAAACTCGAGCAGAAGTTGAAGACAGCGTGCAAGAAGACACATCCGACCAAATGACTTTCTTCCATTGCTCCATATTCCTGGTTTTACAGCTTCGCCGTTACATTTACCTCTTACAGGCATTTGCATCACTGATAAGAGGTTTTTGGATTCCAGTTCTTCTCGCAATTCCCTGCTAATGGAGCTCCTGTTTTCACGAGGAGGGTGTCTGAGAGTGCAACATTTAGTTCCGCAGTGACTACTGCAGCTGTCGTCCTCTTATTTTTCGATACACTCCAATGACCGTTCCACTCACTCACTCTACACACACAGCCTTGCTTGCGCTGTGGCTTAGCATAATATGTTTTTTTCGCTTTCCCTGTTGTTGTTGTTGTTGTGGTCTTCAGTCCAGAGACTGGTGTGATGCAGCTCTCCATGCTTCTCTATCTTGTGCAAGCTTCTTCATCTCCCAGTACCTACTGCAACCTACATCCTTCTGAATCTGCTTAGTGTATTCATCTCTTGGTCTCCCTCTACGATTTTTACCCTGCACGCTGCCCTCCAATGCTAAATTTGTGATCCATTCATGCCTCAGAACATGTCCTACCAACCGATCCCTTCTTCTAACCAAGTTGTGCCACAAATTCCTTTTCACCCCAATTCTATTCAGTACCTCCCCATTAGTTACGTGATCTACCCATCTAATCTTCAGCATTCTTCTGTAGCATCACATTTCGAAAGCTTCTATTCTCTTCGTGTCTAAACTATTTATCGTCCACGTTGCACGTCCATACTAGGCGACACTCCATACAAATACTTTCAGAAACGACATCCTGACACTTAAATCTATACTCGATGTTAACAAATTTCTCTTCTTCAGAAGCGCTTTCCTTGCCATTGCCGGTCTACATTTTATATCCTCTCTACTTCGACCATCATTAGTTATTTTGCTCCCCAAATAGCAAAACTCATTTACTACTTCAAGCGTCTGATTTCCTAATCTAATACCCTCAGCATTGCCCGATTTAATTCACTACATTCCAGTATCCTCGTTTTGTTTTTGTTGACGTTCATCTTATATCCTCCTTTCAAGACACTGTCCATTCCGTTCAGCTGCTCTTCCAAGTTGTTTGCTGTCTCTGACAGAATTACAATGTCATCGGCGAACCTCAAAGTTTTTATTTCTTCTCCATGGATTTTAATTCCTACTCCGAATTTTTCTTTTGTTTCCTTTACTGCTTGCTCAATATACCGATTGAATAACATCGGTGGTTGACTACAAACCTGTCTCACTCCTTGCTCAACCACTGCTTCCCTTTCATGTCCCTCGACTCTTATAACTGCCATCTGGTTTCTGTACAAATTGTAAATAGCCTTTCGCTCCCTGTGTTTTACCCCTGCCACCTTGTGAAGGTGGCTGTCCCTGTGCGTGACATAAATCTTCGATAGGGGGTTTCCTCGGCCTCCCTTGGTTAGGGAAGCACCCACCATACGACCACCAGCAATTTGCCCACGTTGGAATTCATTTAGCTCCGGCATATGGCACTCACGAGAAACGCTTTTCTGTCCACGACTGACACTTGCAACGTAATGGCATCAATGTAAGACATACGTATTATTGTTCTTAAGCAAAATGTTAATAATTAGCTTAATTTTAAAAGATACTGAGTTCATAGTAGGTGCCGTTAGTGGTCAAATAAAACAGTGCAACCTGCAGGCTTGGCAAGCGTCTGCTTGCATTTCTCGTGGTGTTTCCATATTTTTAGCCTCCCCAATATTTACTCTTCCAACTCTGATGACGTAGTGGAGACAATGGAAGCAGAACAACTTGGTATTAGTCATTCTCTACGTAGAAGCGGATAACTCTTCCAGGCTGTAGCGACGTGGTGGACTGTATCGCTACTAGTCAGTTACAAAGGGGCGATAAATTGTACGAGCAAATTGATGGTGTAGCTATTAAATTACATTCGTTTTCTTTATTCGTCCCCAAAATGGTAATTCCAAATGGAAAGCTAAGTGGACGGATTTTAAACCTTTGCTGAGTGGTGGTAAAAGTGAGTGTAGTGCCTGAAGTAGGAGGAAAATCTTTTTGTGAAAATCTGACTGCAGATGCGGCAGAGCCACGGAGCAATGGCCGTGTAAACAGAGACACGTCGACGACAAACACCAGTGCTTTTCCGAAGAACGAAGACTGCAAATTGATTGTATAGAATCAGTTGGTTTCCACCCATGTTGGACTGACGTATATTTTGGTTGCGCGGGGCTAGACTCACTGCTATCAGTAATAACACCGATTTCTTGTGACCGAGCGGTTATAGGCGCTTCAGTCCGGAACCGCGCCCCTGCTACGATCGCGGGTTCGAATCCTGCCTCGCACATGGATGTGTGTGATGTCCTTAGGTTAGTTAGGCTTAAGTAGTTCTAAGTCTGGAGACTGATGACCTCTGATGTTAAGGCCCATAGTGCACAGAGCCCATAACACCGATTTAAAACAGTCAGGCGCAGTGGCTGTATCTTTGTGCAGAGAATATAAGATTTCACTTGTTCTCAGTGATTCGTCCTTGTCAGTACTGTAAGGTATAAAATATCTTTACCATTTCCCCTGTAAGAGTGATACGTGTGATCCTTGGTGTAATTGCGTTCGTTCTTTACTTAAACAAACGAGAGAAGTAAGCCTTCTGAAGCTTAATCTTTCTGTTTCTGGCATCCATCAATGTAAGACATACTTATAATTGTTCTTAAGATACATGTTAGTAATTAGCATAATTTTGACAGATACTGAACATAGTTATTTTATTTGCCTATCCCACAACCGTGACTGTTTATGAGCCAGTAATATCTGTTCCAAACTTATTTTTCCGCTGTGAAGCCTAAGTAACTATGAGTCGTCAGCGTACTATTACATAAATCATTATTTTCCTCATTTTAGAGCCTACAATCTTATTTACTTTTAAAACGATGTGAGAAGATTTATTGCTGTACATTGCAATATATTTCCTCGTATTGTACTGCAATTTTACATGGTCGCACATCTCCCGACTTACTGCTGTGCAACAGCGGACTCTGCGCCTGCATATAATTCTTCATAAACAAAAGGCAACAATGATAAGCGCAGAGCCAGCTGTGCAGGAGTCTGGTACACACAGAGACAGCTGTGGTGGGTGTCTGGAACAAGCAAACACCTTAATTAAAATAAAAAAAGAGTTTCTATCGGCTACTTTCCCTCCTGATGCAACTCTTGTAATACGTCCTGTTAGTGAGCAAACTAGAAGTTAATCATGACATCATAATGGTTCAAATGGTTCAAATGGCTCTGAGCACTATGGGACTTAACTTCTGAGGTTATCAGTCCCCTAAAACTTAGAACTACTTAAACCTAACTAACCTAAGGACATCACACACACCCATGCCCGAGGCAGGATTCGAACCTGCGACCGTAGCGGTCGCGCGGTTCCAGACTGTAACGCCTAGAACCGCTCGGCCACTTCGGCCGGCATGACATCATAACTTATAAAGACTCTAGGATGTATTACAACTGGCGACTGTGATAGGACCAGGGAAAATAGAAAGATGTACTATGTAAATTTTATGTGTCATTACAGTGCATTGTTGTAATTTGTTCTCTTTGTTTCCTGCAAGAGCGGCAAAAGAAGAAAAAAATATGATTCGGAGCCAAGAGATACTAAAAGAGAAAAGATAAAACCAGTAAGATTTATGTGATACATAAAAATTATAATACAGGAAAGAGGGAAAGCATTGTTGACTGCACTCAGTGTAACATATCAGGTAAGAACAGCTCTGTCTATTACAATTTCTTACATACAGAGTTGTGTCAGTGCAGTAGGTGCTCATGCAGTAGTTTGCTTACGGCAGTAGGCTAGAAATTTTTTTCCAGATAGTTAACGATAGCATGTATTGGGTTATACAAGATGGACCTTTTAACTTAGGCGTCTTGTGTTGCGAGAACATTAGCAGGCCAATTAACTAAATTACCTTACATTAAAATACATAAAATTCGATCATATTACTACGTTGTTATGGATAAGATAGGTAAACTAACTGTCATGGATTCAGGAACACAACACAGTGTTGAATCCGTTGCTGACGAGAGTGAGTTTCATTATATAGTCATAGATAATGAATGCTTCGGCGCGCGAAAATGAATCACAAGCTGAAGTAGACGCTGATAATGCTATATTTAATCCTATAGTAAGTTATTGCTATAGTGAATCCTATGGCTAGTTCAACTGCTAATAACGCAAGATACGGGTACTGTTAATGCACGACATACCATGGTCAGTATTGCTTAGATATGTGCAAGCAAATTGCTTAATTACAAAATGCAGACAATCGTTGGCACAATAGAAAATCGTTAATCTCACAGAACGCAGAACACAGACTGAAACAGTATTACCGAGGTGGCCGGCCGGAGTGGCCGAGCGGTTCTAGGCGCTACAGTCTGGAACCGCGCGACCGCTACGGTCGAAGGTAAGAATCCTGTCTCGGGCATGGTTGTGTATGATGCCCTTAGGTTAGTTAGGTTTAAGTAGTTCTATGTTATAGGGGACTAATGACCTCAGAAGTTAGTCCCATAGTGCTCAGAGCCATTTGAATCATCTGAACTACCGTGGTACACAGTGATGTTCTCTTTCATAGGAGATATCCTAGTTCTGACGCGTGATGTATTTGCATTCCTAGCACTTATGAAAACGCTTCAATATGATATACGCATAATATTTCGGGCATTATTGAGCCTCAAAGTGTGTGCACAAAATTAACTTCTACTGTTATTTTCCCAAAATGAGAGGGCACACACATCATCTGCTTAAAACCTGTCTCATTTTTCAGACATCCTAACACACTAATAAATCACGTCACACTGAGCTGCATCGTGTTATACCAACATAACCGCTTCAAATAGTATGCGTTGACGTTACCGCCCCTGTACCCTCTGCTATGGTACATTCACTAAGTATGTTAGGTTAGAAACTCTGTGAATGGGATTACTCGGCGGTTTACAATTAGCCAACGCCAAAATTCCAATCCACTACCTTCATCTCTTTCTCTAAGGTTTCTAATGTGCTGTAAATGGTAATGATAGAAGCAACGATATATTTTGTAACCTACACGCCGTTACTCTCATAACAAATCTGATCAACGCAGACAGGGGTTTGAATATTGCCTAGCTGGCGTACGTTTCCTTCGAGAGTAAACTTCTGCGTTGTACGACATCCATTGGCCACAACAACAGCACAAAAATCCCTTCATGACAGTGGTCCCCAACCTGTAGTAATAACCCTTTGAGGAGTAAAATATAACTTTCCGGCCGGCCAGTGTGGCCGAGCGGTTCTAGGCGCTTCAGTCTGGAACCGCGCGACCGCTACGGCCGCAGGTTCGAATCCTGCCTCGGGCATGGGTGTGTGTGATGTCCTTAGGTTAGTTAGGTTTAAGTAGTTTTAGGGGACTGATGACCTCAGACGTTAAGTCCCATAGGGCTCAGAGCCATTTGAACCATTTGAACCATAACTTTCTGAGCGACAAATACGTAAGGGTTCAATTGCATTGCCCCCACAACACTTAGTTTTCAAAGATCATTACTACTAGGCTGGTGCATAAGTTCGTAGCGTTTTTGTTTTGCAAATTGGTATTCCGGTTGCTATGGGTTTATTTATCGATTGTCATTTTTTATTTTCAGAT
Organism: Schistocerca nitens; assembly: GCF_023898315.1. NCBI lineage: Eukaryota > Metazoa > Arthropoda > Insecta > Orthoptera > Acrididae > Schistocerca > Schistocerca nitens. The sequence goes on along the minus strand of NC_064615.1, from coordinate 242,904,417 downwards.
CACTGTTGCTGTTTGAGTTTACCGACTGTCATTTTGTCAATTGGGGATAGTGACTGAAGCTGTTGACACTAGAAAATGGAGTGCTAAGTGGAGAAATCCTAACATTCCCGGCATATTCTTCTGTGTGAGTTCAGTAGAAGGGTGACAGAGGCGGAGGCAGCTAAAAACATTTGCGCTGTGTACGGGGATAACGCCACTGGACAGAGCACGCTAAGGAAATAGGAGAACTGTTTTAGCGACTCTCAACGTTCAGGAAGACCTTCGGGGTTTGATGAAGATCGTTTAAACGATTTAATCCACAATGGTTCACTTCAATATATTCGAGAACTGACAAATGTGATGAACTGTGATCATTACACCAACGAGCGACATTTGCATGTAGTGGGGAAGGTTCAAAAATAGGGTGTATTGGTACCGCATGCTCGAAGCCAAAATCACAAAAATCTGTGGGTGGCCAAATATGGCTCTGTGCTTGCTCGTCATCGATCGACTCGTAAAAAACACCGAACATTCCTATCCTGTATGTTTACTGGCGACAAGAAATGCTGTCATCATGCTAACATAATGGAAAGAAAGGAACGCTTGAGCGCGAATAAAGCAGCAACTTACCGCATAAAGACCTGCGCCCTTCTGCAAAAGACAAATTTCTTCATCTGAAGGAACAGCGATGGTGTGGTGTACTACGAATAGCTTCCCCGAGGTGTAACCATCACTCTGCTGACATTTATTGTCAACAACTGTGACGTCTTGCAGACGGATTCTCGGAATAACGACCAGGAAGACAGAGTGAAGTGATGCTGCTTCTCGATTACGCCCGCCCACATTCTGCTAAACTGATTAAAAACACTGTACCGGAGCTCGGATGGGAGTCATTCCGCACCCACCTTATTCACCTGATCTTCAGCCCTCACGCCTTTGCCTTTACGTTCTCTATCGAACAATCTTGAAGGAGCTTCCTTTCCGTATAGAATGCGCTCTGAACATGGCTCGACGAGATCTTCGTCTCAAAACTACGTAATTTCTACAGTCGCGGAATCCAAAAGTCACGCAAGCGTTGGCAAACTGTTTTAATAGTATCTGTCGTGTGTATCTGTTGCCTTTATTGAACTTTTGAAAGAACGCTACGAAGCTAAGCACCATTCCAGTATAATCACTATTTCGTAACACTGCGAAACTGGGTAGACAAGCCCCCAATAATCAATTTTTTTTCTCTAAGTAGCAGATATAATACGTGACAATGTGTGGGGTTACAGCTTGTGAAATATACATATGTAAACTTCTTCCGCACGTAACCCATCCACTAAAGGTATGTTTTGTATCGTATATATCATTGACAACGGAAGGATAAAGCTCTACGAGCAGGGACGTGGAATATCAAGAAGCTTGAATGTGGTAGGAAAGCTAGAAAACCTGGAAAGGGAAATGCAGATGCCCAATCTAGATATAGTAGGGGTCAGTGCAGTGAAATGAGAAGAACGAAGGAATTTCTGGTCAGATCAGAATAGGGTAATATCAACAGCAGCAGAAAATGGTATAACTGGAGTGGGAGTCTTTATGAATAGCAAAACAGGGCAGAACGTGTATTACTGTGAACAGTTCTTATTGTATCCGACAGCAAACCAACGCAAACAACGATTATTCAGGTATACGTGCCGCCGTCTCAAGCTGAATTTGACGAGACAGAGAAAGTATATGAGGTAATTGAAAGGGTAATAAAGTATGTAAAGGGAGAGGAAAATCTAATAGTCATGGGGGACTGGAATGCAGTTGTAAGGTTAGGAGTAGAAGAAAAGGTAACAAGAGAATATGGGCTTGGGACAAGGAATGAGAGAGGAGAAAGACTAATTGAGTTCTGTAATAAATTTCAGCTAGTAATAGCAAATACTCTGTTCAAGAAACACAAGCAGAGGAGGTAATTTGGAAAAGGCAGGAAGGGAAAATGTAGGGTCATAGAGAGATTTCGAAATCAGGTACTAGAGCAGATATAGACTCAGATCATAATGTAGGAGTGATGAAGAGTAGGCTGAAGTTTAAGAGATTAGATAGCAAGAATCAATGCACACAGAAGTGGGACACGTAAGTACTAAGGAATGACGAGATACACCTGAAGTTCTCTAAGGCAATAGATATAGCAACAAGGAATTTCTTAGTAGGCAGTACACTTGAAGAGGAACAGACATCTCTAAAAAGAGCAATCACGGAATTTAGAAAGAAAAACATAGATACAAAGAAGGTAACTGCGAAGAAAGCATGGGTAACAGAAGAAATACTTCAGCTGATCGATGGCAGAAGAAAGTACAAAAATGTTCAGGGAAATTCAGGAATACGGAAAAGAAAGTACCTTAGGAATGAAATAAAGACGAAATGGCTATATGAAAAAGTGAAGAAATCGAAAAAAAAAATTGGCGGAAGGACTGATTGCGCATATAGGAAATGGGTGAAATTCAAAGCAAGAGTGGTAACATTAAGAGTGCAACCCTCGGAATTCCACTGTTACGTGCAGAGCAGAGAGCGGGTAGGTGGAAAGAGTACATTGAAGGCCTCTACGAGGGGGGAAGATTTGTCTGATGTGACAGAAGAAGAAACAGGAGTCGATTTAGAAGAGGCAGGGGATCCAGTATTAGAATCAGAATTTAAGGGAGCTTTGGAGGAGTTAAGATCAACTAAGGCAGAAGAGATGGATAACATTCCATCAGAATTAAATCATCTGGGTAAAGTGGCAATAAAACGACTATTCACAGTGATGTGTAGAATATATGAGTCAGTGACAAACTATCTGACTTTCGGAAAAATATCATCCACACAATACCGACGACTGCAAGAGTTGGCAGGTGCGAGAATACATCGTAAAATCAGCTTAACAGCTCATGTATCCTAGCTGCTGACAAGAATAGTACGCAGAATAATGGAAAAAAAAATTGAGGATGTGTTAGATGACGATCAGTTTGTCAGTAGGAAAGGTAAACCACCACAGACGCAGTTTTGAAGATGCGGTTGATACTGGAAGCAAATCTGAAGGAAAGTCAAGACACATTCACAATGTCAGATGATGCAAGATGTTTGAAATTCCCAGGAAATAGGGTTAGGCTGTAGGGAGATCCGAGGCATGTTCCCTTTCAAATGTGGATATAACTTGTTGAGGGGAAAAACTACAAGTGGTAGAGAACTTCAAATACCTGGGAAGCATGATTGAAAGTAAGGGGGGAAACGCAATGGAAATAAATGAAAGGTGCAGAAAAGCAGGGCAGTTCTACAAATGCATTAGGGGGCTTATTTGGAGCAAGGAGGTGCCACAGAAATCCAAGGGAATTATATACCGAACCTACTTTGTCCCCATATTGGCATACGGAAGTGTGACGAGAAGAGGAGAGAACTGGACGAAGGTGGAAGAGGGGGAATGGTGGAAAGACAGAACACGATGGAGAGGCTTGTGTTCCCGACAGACCCAGCCAGTGGCTGGAAACTGTCCAAGATGATGATGATGATGATGTAGGGAGAGACGAGTAATATATAATATGTACAAGAAATAAGAGGGAAGAGAAAGAGCAGAAGACCAAGAACGAAGGTATGTGTCTTTTGCCTCTACTGTTCAGTTTCTTCATCGAAGAGCAATGATTGAAATAAAAGGAAGTTTGAAGAGTGGGATTATAATTCAACGTGAAAGGATATCAGTAAGGTTCGCCGATGACATTGCTATCATAAGTAAAAGCGGAGAATGGATTGAACAGTCTTAGTGGTACAGAATATTGATTGAGACTAAATCTAAAAAATACGGAAGTCGTGAAAATTAGCAGAAATGAGAACCGCCAGAAACTTAACATCAGGAATGATAGTCACGAAGCAACTGAACTTAAGGTATTCTGCTACCTAAGCAGCAAAATCACCATCGACGGACGGAACAAGGAGGACATCAAAAGGAGACTACCACTCGCGAAAAGGGCATTCCTGGCCAAGAGAAGTCAACCAGTCTCAAACATACGCCTTAATTTGAGGAAGAAGTTTCTGAGAATGTACGGTTGGAGCACAACATTGTATGGTAGTGAAACTTGGACTGTGGAAAAACCGGAGCAGAAGAGAATCGATTCATTTGAGATGTGGTACTACAGACGAATGTTGAAAATTAGGTGAAGCGATAAGGTAAGAAACGAGGAGTTTCTGCGCAGAAACGGAGAGGAAAGCAATACGTGGAAAACACTGACAAGGTGAAGCGTCAGGATGATAAGACATATGTAAAGACATCATGAAATGACTTCCATGGTAGTAGAGGGAGGTGTAGAGGGCAAAAACTTTAGAGGAAGACAGAGAGCGGAATACAGCCAGAAAATCATTGAGGGCGTAGGTTGCAAGTGCTACTCTGAAATGAAGAGGTTGGCGCAGGAGAGGAATTAGTGGCGGGCTTCATCACACAAGTCAGAAGACAGATCACTCAAAAAACAAAACAAAGGAAACAAAGAAATCTGTGACAGTGAAATTTGGACATATACACCATATATCATGCTTATATCATGAAAATCCCTTCTCAGAGTTTGTGGGTAGTGTGAGTTGGCTTCCACCACCGTCAACTGAAATATTCCAAAATGTTTTTACCAGAGTGAAGTCTGAAATGCCAGAAAACAGTTTACATATATCCTTAACGATTTCAAAAGAAATTTGACGTGAAATATTTGGCCGCTTCACCCGATGTATAGTAACGACCGAGACAGTAAAATCAGGAAGTTTGTCAATCGTAAGCTATCATGCTATAAATCGTCCTTCCTGTGCACCTTCATGCGAACACACTCAAGTGAAGACCGTCATGAGATCCTTCATAATATCGTCTCCGATCTCCTACTGTCCCGCGTAGTTCCGGCAGCTCGACGTGTTACAGACTCAACAAGTTGTTGGAAGTCGTCTACGGAAATATTGAGCCATGCTGCCCCTCTAGTGGTTCACAATTGCGAAAGAGTTGCCGGTGCAGGTATCTGGGCATGAACGGACCTCTAGATTATGTCCCATAAAGGTTCGCTGCGATGTATGTCGGGCGAGCTGTGTGGCCAAATCATTGGCTCAAATTGTCCAGAATATTCTTCAGACCAATTGAGAACAACTGTGGACTGTGACATGGCACATTTTCATCCATAAAAATTCCATCGATGTTTGGGAACAAATGGTCTCCAAGTAACCGAACATAGCCATTTCCAGTCAATGATCGGTTCATTTGGACCAGTCGACCAATCGAAGTAAACACACCCAACTTGAGGTTTTGACTTCGTGGTGTCTGTTCTATGTTCGTGGGCTCTGTACCACACTCGAACCAACCATTAGCTCTTACTAATTGATTTCGGTACTAATGTGACCAGGCCTAGTCGTCTAGGGTCCAACCGATATGGTCACGAGCCCAGCAGACGCGCTCCAGGCGATGCCATGCTGCTGGGAAAAGCATACGCGTCGGTTGTCTTCTGACATAGCCCATTAATGCCAAATTTTGCCGCCCTTTCCTAATAGATACGTGCGTCGTACGGTCCACATTGATTTGGTGGTGGTGGTTAGTGTTTAACGTCCCGTCGACAACGAGGTCATTAGAGACGGAGCGCAAGCTCGGGTTAGAGAAGGATTGGGAAGGAAAGCGGCCGTGCCCTTTCAAAGGAACCATCCCGGCACTGGCCTGAAACGATTTAGGGAAATCACGGATAACCTAAATCAGGATGGCCGGAGACGGGATTGAACCGTCGTCCTCCCGAATGCGAGTCCAGTGTGCTAACCACTGCGCCACCCCGCTCGGTCCACATTGATTTCTTTGGTTATTTTTACGCAGTGCTGATTGCCTGTTAGCACCGATAACTCTAAGCAGACTTCGCTGGTCTCTGTCGCTGATTGAAGCGTGTTGTCCGTGCTGAGTGGTAATGACTGAAAGGTAGTATTCTCGGCATACTCTTAACGCCGTGGATCTCAGAAGATTGAATTCCCTAATGATTTCCAAAATAGAATGTCCTAAGCGTTTACAGAATGAGCGGAGTGTGCGCTGATATGAAACTTCATGACAGATTAAAACTGTGTGCCGGACCGAGACTCGAACTCGGGACCTTTGCCTTTCTCGGGCAAGTGCTCTACCAACTGAGCTACCCAAGCACGACTCACGCCCCGTCCTCACAGCTTTACTTCTGCCAGTACCTCGTCTCCTACCTTCGCAGGAGAGCTTCTGTAAAGTTTGGAAGATAGGAGACGAGGTACTGGCAGAAGTAAAGCTGTGAGGACGGGGCGTGAGTCGTGCTTAGGTAGCTCAGTTGGTGGAGCACTTGCCCGCGGAAGGCAAAGGTCCCGAGTTCGAGTCTCGGTCCGGCACACAGTTTTAATCTGTCATGAAGTTCCTAAGCGTTTAGTTGGAACTTCCATTCCGCATTCAAAGTCTTTTAAGGGGGGTAGGACGTCAAACGGGCCGACTTGGAGCAGGAGAGGCACCACAGGACATTTTAATTTCCACTGTCTATACTTTTACAAGTAAATTCATAAAACTTTGTCAGCATTACCAGGAAGGATTCAGGAGTCACACTCGTAGCAGCGGAAGTTCAAAAACATAACAAAATAATTTTTTCACGTGTGAAATTTCATCATTTTTTCAGTTACTATTGGCTGCATTTGTTGCTATAGGTACACTTTTCGTCATAAGTAAGAGAGACTGTTCAATGAATTTTGCACAGCATACAAACCATACTTACAGGTGTCTGAAACTCTAGAATCTATTTAATTTATGAAAAACTGAATGAGCTGTTACGTTTTAAGCTTTATGTTTGGAAAAAAATCAAATTTTGTAGTTAATTATCTCAATTTTTACAACAGTTTTTAATAGATTTGAAAAATTCTAGAGTTTCATACAACTGTAAGTATGGTTTGTATGCTGTGCAAAATTCATCAAAGAATCTCTCTTACTTGTGAAGAAAAATGTACCTATAGCAACAAATGCAGCCAATAGTTGTTATGTTTTTGAACTTTCACTTCTATGAGTGTCAATCCCGAATCCTTCCTGGTCATGCTGACAAAGTTTTATGAATTTATTTGTAAAAGTATAGACAGTGGAAATTAAAATGTCCTGTGGTGCCTCTCCTGTTCCAAGTCGGCCCGTTTGACGTCCTACCCCCCTTAATTAACCTCGTGCGGCCTTAATCATGTTGGAAACATTTTCACATGAATCACTGAGTACAAATGACTGTCCCACCAATGTACTGCCCTTTTATACCTCGTGCACTACCGCCTTCTGTGTATGTGCCTGCCGTTGTCCCCTGACTTGTCGCCTCAGTGCGAGAAGGGGTATTAGGACCCGAGTGGTGTCTTGGAGAGCGCAGATGTCCCTGTGGAGCTATGTAGATGCCTCTAAGATAGCACGTTGTTGGTTTACTAACAGACCTTGGCTGCTCGATCGCTGGGAGCTCTTGTTCTTAGACACACTTCGGAGCCCACCCAGACGGCCACAGTAATTTGCATTGATTCGCCAGCCCTGCCTACACCGCCTCACATGTTTGCCTGTGGCGGGCCGGACCAGCCCTGCTGCCTCGTAACTTTTAATGTGACAGCCGGGGACCACCCAGGCACCGTCTACGGGTTGATGCGTGCACCACGCCCCTTCACAGTTCAGAAGTTTTATGTTCACACTAACTTTAAATCCACCAATACTTCGTATTTTATGCCTTTTGTATGTTGATAGTTTATATGCAGACGTTTTTGGAAATAAATACTCTAACTTACCTCCCGGTTTCGTCTCCGAATCGTGGTCAAAGCAACATAGCGCAGTATTTACCAATACCGGTTCCTGTCATATAGGACCAGCAGCAATCCCAGACAGTTCGCTGAGGATGATTTTGTCTACAGGAACGCAAAGAATTTCTGAAATAAACGCTACTTCGTATAATAAATGGCTGTTAAATGTGCCAAATAATGCCTATAATAGAGACAGTTGATTAAAAGATTAGTGTTGAGCATCTTGAATTCAGCACGTCGTGTAGCCATCTGATGATAATACTTGATTTTTGCAAAGTGGAAAGATTAATCGGAAAATGAAGAAATAATTGCTGGTAGGATTCTGGGAAAATGCAATGCATCTGAAATGGAAATCAAACAGAAGACACTGGTGCTGCCGATTATAAGCGTCGCGTCGGACAATTGGCTCTCAAACTCTTGCCACGCTACCCGCAGGGACCCAAGAAAAGCAGAGGCAGTTGTTCATCTCACAGCAAACACATGCTGGAAGAAACTTTGTGGGAGTATACAAAAGTGTCGACGAGGGAAACATCGGCGGAAATATTAAGGATCCTTATCAAGCAGGCATGACAAAAGGCATCGAAATTATTCAGAGAAGCTCTGTTAGAATCGTAACAGGTCGGTTTTGCGCATGCTAAAGTGTTACAGACGTGCTCCGGGAACCTTAATGGAAATCTTTGAAATGCAGACAACGTAGTTCTCGCGGATCCATGTCGGGTGAATTTGGAGACACTGTATTCGAAAATGACAGTGTGACTATTATGCTGACGTAATAGTAAATCTTTGGTAGGGATCACAAGAACGATATTAGGCACATGCAGAGGCATACAGACGTTATTGCGTAGCTCAGCACGCAACTCCAGAGGGGCACAAAATCTTTCCTACTGTAAGACACATACACTCCGCCATGCATTACACAGTAGCTTCTACAGTATGTATTACATGTAGGCTATATGAAATAAATAGGAAATGCAGGGAAGCTAATGCAAAATGGTTGCACGAAAAACGTGAAAAAATGGAAATAGAAATTATTGTCAGAAGCAGCGTATCGAACATGCGGTGAAATTAAAAGAAAGGGAGGTAACATTGAGAGTGAATGGGGAATTCTACTGTTAAATGCAGAGGAGGGAGCCTATTTGTGAAAAGAGTAGATTGAGGGCCCCTCTGAGAGAGAGGACTTGTCTGAAGAAGAGACAAGAATCGTTAGGGTATAAGGGGTCGAGTATTAGAATCATAATTTAAAAAGCCTTTGTAAGATCAGATAAGAGTCAGGGGTTAGATAATATTCCACCGGAATTTCTGAAATGAAGGGGGTAAGTGAAAGCAAAACGACTGTTCAAGTTGGTGTGTAGAATGTATGACACCGGCTATATATCATTAGACTTTCGGAGAAAAACATCATCTACACAAGAAGAACGTAAGAGCGGAAATGTGAGAGAATTATCGCACAATCAGCTTAACAGCTTATGCATCCACGTCCCTCACCGGAAAAATACACAAAAGAGTGGAAGAAAAAGTTGAGGCTCTGTTAGACGAAGAGCAGTTTGGCCATAGAAAAGATAAAGGCGCCAAAACTCAGTTATGACGTGGTTGATAGGGGAAGCAGGGCTGTTAAAAAATCAAGACACGTTCATAGGATTTGCAGATCTGGAAAAAGCGTTCGACGATGTCAGATGATGCAAGATGTTCGAAATTCTGAACAAAATAGGGGTAAGCTGCAGGGGTAGACGGGTAAAATAGAATATGTACAAAAACCAAGAGGGACTTGAAGACCAAGAATTAAGTGCACCGATTAGAAAATGTGTAAGACAGCGATGTAATCTATCGTCAATACTGTTCAATCCATACATCGAAGAAGCAAGGAAAGAAAAGATAAATTGTTCAAGAATCAAAATTCGTAGTAAAAGGGTATCAATGATAAGATTCGCTGTCGACATTGCTATTCTCACTGCAAGTGAAGAAGAATTAAATTATCTGTTGAATGTGATGAACAATCTAATGAGTACAGAATATGGTTTGAGAGTGAATCGAAGAATGACGGAAGTACTGAGAAGTGGCAGAAATGAGAACAGCGTGGAGCTTAATATAGAAACTGAGGATCACGAAGTAGACGAAGTTAAGGGATTCTACTATCTAGGCAGCAAAATAATCTATTTTTAAGTGTTATCATCTTGCTTTCAATCGTTAGAATTTTGTTTTACGATTGCGTTTTCGGCATTAAGTCATTTCAGGCACGAGATTTTGACATGTACGATACTGAAAATAACAAATGATGGACGCAGGAAGCAGACTAGCACTGTTAAGAGGGCATTCCTGGCCAAGGGAAGTCTACTAGTATGAGACATAGGCCTCTGAGAAGGTACGTCTGGAGCACAGCATTGTATGATAGTGAAATAAGGACTGTGGGAAAAAAGGAACAGGAGAGAATCGAAGCATTTGAGATGTGTTACTATAGAAGAATTTTGAAAATTACGTGGACTGATAAGATAAGAGATGATGAGGTTCTCTGCAGAATCGGCAAGGAAAGGAATGTATGGAAAACGGTGACAAGAAAGAGGCGTGTATTATAGGACATACGTTAAGACATTAGGTAATTGCCTCATGGTACTAGATGGAACTGTAACGGGCAAAAAATGTAGAGAAGACAGACGTTGGAATAGATGCAGCAATTAATTGAGGCCGGCCGGAGTGACCGAGCGGTTCTGGGCGCTACAGTCTGGAACCGCGCGACCGCTACGGTCGAAGGTAAGAATCCTGCCTCGGCCATGGATGTGTGAGATGTCCCTAGGTTAGTTAGGTTTAAGTAGTTCTAAGTTCTAGGGGACTGATGACCTCAGAAGTTAAGTCCCATAGTGCTCAGAGCCAATTGAACCAATTAATTGAGGATGTGGGTTGCAAGTGATACTCTGAGAAAAGTTTGACTTTAACATTCGCAACTATCTGCTAGACATCACTGAAAGCCCGATCGGGATCTCAGAACGCGTTATAACCTTGCGTTTGTCAACCAGCAGTGGACCAACGACACTGATAGATGTATACGCACCAACATTGACCTCGACTGCTTACTTAAGGGATCAGCTTTAGGAACATCTCAGCGAAGTGGTGCAGGGAGTGATCCCTGCCGACCGCCTGTACATTCTAGGCGACTTCAGTGCCCGTGTCGGATGTGATTCTGCTGCCTGCTCAGGCTGCCTAAGTACACATGGAGTGTAAATGACGAATCAGAGTGGTTCAGGGCTGCTTGAACTTTATGCACCAACAGTGGGTCACTAACACATACACTACTGGCGATTAAAATTGCTACACCAAGAAGAAATGCAGATGATAAACGGGTATTCATTGGACAAATATATTATACTAGAAATGACATGTGATTACATTTTCACGCAATTTGGGTGCATTGATCCTGAGAAATCAGTACCCAGAACAACCACCTCTGGCCGTAATAACGGCCTTGATACGCCTGGGCATTGAGTCAAACAGAGCTTGGATGGCGTGTACAGGTACAGCTGCCCATGCAGCTTCAACGCGATGCCACAGTTCATCAAGAGTAGTGACTGGCGTATTGTGACGAGCCAGTTGCTCGGCCACCATTGACCAGACGTTTTCAGTTGGTGAGCGATCTGGAGAATGTGCTGGCCAGGGCAGCACTCGAACATTTTCTGTATCCAGAAAGCCCGTACAGGACCTGCAAAATGCGGTCGTGCATTATCTGCTGAAATGTAGGGTTTCGCAGGGATCGAATGAAGGGTAGAGCCACGGGTCGTAATACACCTGAAACGTAACGTCCACTGTTCAAAGTGCCGTCAAGTACGACGTCGTGGTTCTTCCAATGCGTTCGGTGTTGGACCGTTCATTATTTTGCTTCTTTTTTCACAGCCCAATATATGTTCTTCCTGTTTTCATGCTAGATCTGTGTTCAGTTTTTGACGGAATATCCACTGGGCCATTTTACCAGTAAGTATGTGGGAGCGGGGAGAGGGGAGCTTCCCCTGTTAGAATCAGTGAAGGGTTTCAAAACATCAATAATCTCGAGGAACCAATCCTGGGATCTCGCTTTCAAAGTACCATATGTAGTGTCATCCATAAGAAGTGACTTGATTTCCAGACAGCCATCAACGATAGGTGCGATTGGGTCCCAGGTGTTAACTTCTTTCCGAGCTCTATCACCAAATATTTATAGTGCTGTGGTCTTCCTGATTTTACAGAGATTGATCTTGGTTTTTCTATGTTTTATGGGATAGAACGTTTTCGAGCACGATGCTAACGTTTGTCACTGCTAGTACATTATCAGTGTCAGAATCAGCACAACAGAAAAAGCACGTTTGAAGATTATGGCGGAAATCTTTCCTCTTAATTAAAATAAGATCTCGTTGATGCCGAAGTTTGGAGCAAGGGTGCATCTGGAAACGTTGTGCCTCGTCTTGCCTTCAAACTACTCTACTGGCCATTACAATTGCTGCCACGAAGATGACGTGCTACAGACGCAAATGATGCTGTGATATGCAAATGATTAGCTTTTTAGAGTATTCACACTAGTTTGGCGCCGGTGGCGATACCTACAACGTGCTAACATGAGGAAAGTTTTCAACCGATATCTCATACACAAACAGCAGTTGACCGGCGTTGCCCGGTGAAACGTTGATGTGATGCCTCGTGTATGGAGGAGAAATGAATACCATCACGTTTAGGACTTTGATAAAGGTAGGGTTGTAGCTCTCGCGATTGCGATTTATCGTATCGTGACATTGCTGCTCGCGTTGGTCGAGATCCAATGACTGTTGGCAGAATATGGAATCGGTGTGTTCAGGAGGGTAGTACGGAACGCCGTGCTGGATCCCAACGGCCTCGTATCACTAGCATTCGAGATGACAGCCATCTTGTCCACATGACTGTAACGGATCGTGCAGCCACGTCTCGAACCCTGAGTCAACAGATGGGGACGTTTGCAAGACAACAACCATTTGCACGAACAGTTCATCGACGTTTGCAGCAGCATGGACTATCAGCTCGGAGACCATGGCTGCGGTTACCCTTGACGCTGCATCACAGACAGGAGCGCCTGCGATGGTGTACTCAACGACGAACCTCGGTGCACGAATGGCAAAACGTCATTTTCTCGGATAAATCCAGGTTCTGTTTACAGAATCATGATGGTCGCATCGATGTTTGGCGACATCGCGGTGAACGCACATTGGAAGCGTGTATTCGTCATCGCCATACTGGCGTATCACCCGGCGTGATGGTATGGGGTGCCATTGGTTATACGTCTCGGTCACAGCAGAAGCAAAATAATGAACGGTCCAACACCGAACGCATTGGAAGAACCACGACGTCGTACTTGTGTGGTCATGGTGTTAGAGATCCCTGTTCAAATCTCCCTCGTGCACCAGTTTTTTCACAAAATTATGAATTTTCTGTCCGGTCACTGACGCGTCTGTTCTCCTTCTGTAGTCCTGGCAATTGTCATACTGTACGTTCGTTATAGAATATGAGTCATGTGATAAGAACGTGTGTTCCGTCGTAAGGTCAAGCTCCGGCACGACGATCAAGAACGGATGAGCAGAGAGGGCTGTGAGAAGACGTCAGCCACTCTAGGACGACACAGAGACAGGAGCGGCATATAGGTCAAGAGAATATAACCGCCGCCTCGCCTAGCCGCGGACCGAGTGGAAGTCGATCCGTCATACAAACGCTCCAGCAGTGACTTATGAACTTTATTGTTTCTCTTGCACTGCTATTGTATACACTGAAGGACAATGACTATTTGCATGTCGTCATTTGCTTGCGACACACCTTTGTGAACACGCAAAGTTAAAGCCCATTCGGGAGGACGACGGTTCAATCCCGTCTCCGGCCATCCTGATTTAGGTTTTCCGTGATTTCCCTAAATCGCTTCAGGCAAATGCCGGGATGGTTCCTTTGAAAGGGCACGGCCGATTTCCTTCCCTATCCTTCCCTCACCCGAGCTTGCGCTACCTCTCTAATGACCTCGTTGTCGACGGGACGTTAAACACTAATCTCCTTCTCTAAAGTTAAAGTCGCGCGGGTTAGCTCGCGGTCTAGGGCGCCTTGTCACGGTGCGTGGGGTTCCCGTGATGAGTAGTGACAGCATGCGAGATGACGCGCAGACCTCTTACAGAAATGAAAACAACAAATAATCGGATGTGAACTATGTTACAACAAAGCAATTCGAGAGCCAAAAGTTCCAAAACGGAACGCAGGAGTCGTAACATGTGGTAGTTGCGTAGAACAAACAGGATGTACATAAAGAAAGGAGGTACGTAAGTCTGTAGGTCTCTTCCTTACACCTCGCTGTTTGCAAACAGACGCTACACCGCGACACAGACACACCAATATCGTGACCATATAGCGACGCCGCCGCAGCTATTCAGTTTTGTACATCTTAAGCTTGTACCGTTCACTGTTTCGAGTTTTCTTCTTTTTTCATAGTTCAGTATATCTTATTCCTGTTTTCATGCTTGATCTGTGTACAGTTTTTGACAAGCCATCCACTGGGCCAACTGAAACGTCCCCTTTTGAGAAATTATACAAGACTGTGCTTATCCTGACACACAATATTTTTAGCGCAACGCAATCTGACTTTCAAAAATCCCTACAAAAGAATGGCCCTGACTAACATTAACCTATACCTTTCACAAATCACTTACCTCACAAAAATCTTCGTTACTCGAATTACTGCAATACAGCGAGCGCCACTACTGCCAGCTTAATAGTGTTCAAAAGTCATAATATATATATATCAGTTCATGACATCCATTCTTACAAATTTACTGTCTCTGTCCAGATCATCCGCTCTCAAAAATCTGCCATCTCACTTCCCCACATCCACCACTGCTGGCGGCTCACCTCCAACTGCGCAACGCTACGCGCTGTTAACAGCCAACTTCCCAACACTACAATAGCTAACAACAATGCAAACCAGCCACAGACTGCACACAGCACAACCAGTGATTTTCATACAGAGCGCTACGTGGCGTTACCAATAAAAAAACCTAAACAGCCTACTTACACAACTTACCACTAAACGTGAAGAACTTGTGATAGGAAGTTTCCCTTGTAAGCGCTGGGCAACTACCAAATGGCCCTCAAGCCCTGGCAACGCTATCTGAAGTGTTCTAAGCAAAGCAAAGGCAATTGATCAACGCACAGTCCGTAACTGGATCAACACATACTGGGAGAAACTTTGCGCAAGTATACAGGAGTGTGCTGGCGCTGGAAACACTGGTGGAGAGTATTCTGGCATCAAAAGGGCCTAACAAGAAGGCCGCACTTAAGGACATTGATGCAACAGTCATCGCTGATTCATTGAATTTACATATATTGACAAATTAAAAGAAGCGATTTGTTTTACTCGGTAAAAAAACTTTCAATAGCCAAGATCGCACAAATTAGTCTGTATTTTTGACAGCCGGTTTCGACAGATATAACTGACATCTTCTGGTCATTAAAAATTTTTGGTAATAAACGGATTCATTGTGAGTAAGAGCCTCATGCTATGTTGTCTTTACGGTGGGTAAAAGATAGCACTTCATACAAAACTCTTGTAAGGTGGTAGTGTGCGTGGAGGGCAAGATGAAGGTTTCTAATTAGGCGGTTGAACCTGTTCTCCGGAGTCTCCCAGCCAATCATGCCATACGACTTTACATCACGTCTGTAACATTTTCTGAGGCAGAAGGGCCGGAAGTGGCGAACAAAATTTTCGTGGTCCCCTAAATAGAAAAGATTTTTCACGACTGCTTAAATTGCAGCTTGTGCCGTTGTGGTTGTGGTGCGAGCCAAATACAATCCTCCAACGCTCCGTCAGTGAAATGAACCGCAAGAAATTTTAATCTTCTTCTTCTTCTGTACTTCAAGGCTTAGTCAATATGCCAGTTTCGACTTCAAATAATTAACTCTGTCTACTGCTCGGCCGTCCTACACCTCTTCTTTCTGAGCGCTTGTTCTTGTTTACAACGACTGGAATTCTGTATTCATAAACCCTCTTGAGATGATGCCTCCATTCTTCTCTGCATCCCTCACTGTTCTTATTTAAATGATAGATTCCCACTTTTGCTAGGATGTCAATCTTAATACACTCAAAGACACAAAACTCAAACTAGACGCACCATGAAGGAGTTAACGCTAATTGGCGCAAACTGATAGTCATACAGGTATCGACGGAACATGCAAAAGTGTAAACTCTGGCGGTCGATAGATGAACGTGTGACGCTGCAGCGCAATTTCATCGCGCAGCTGTCAAGGACATGTTGATACTAGGACATGAAGTCTTTGTGAATTTCATTTCGTGTGCTCAGTTGGAAAGTAACTATGCCTCGCAGGCAGGCGCGTGAACAATATACGCAGAAGTCAGCATTTGAGAGAGGAGACGTAGTTTGGCTCAAAGACACCAATAGGAGTAATCGGTGAATTGCGCGACATGTGTGTAGGAGCGATGCCACTATTCCGCAATGTGGCCGAACACAGCGTCGAGGAGGACATGGCCGACCTACACAGGCGACAGAACGTTGTAACCTCCCCAGAGAAATTGTGAAAATGACAAAACTTAAATGTTAATGGGAATAGATCCAAGTGTAACCTTCCCACAAAAATATGAAAATGAAAATAGAGCCAAATGTTAGCTTCCCACAGTAATAAAAGTCAATGATAATAATAATGTGCAAAAATGTTAAGTCCCCACAAAATTAACGTTAAGATCAACCTGATAAATTAAATCTGGGAGGAAAAGCAAAGGAAATACTGCTTCAATTGTAATAATTACTCTCTTAAAACGATTGCTTTGACAACAAAATTATTATTGGGGGCAATTCTTGAACAAATTAATTACAGTTAACATACTTTACATTATCAGATGTGCGCAATGCTGCTTCATTACCTTATTTAAAAATATACCTTGTCCCGAACCTTGACCAGAGGCCCATGTCGACGCCCGCCGACTCCTCACACACAACTCCGACTGTCTCTCGCGCGCTACTAGCACTGACTGTACTACATGCTCTCGCGACTCGCTACGTACAACAACAGCGGCGCAACTCCACTTACAACTTGTAAGTAGGCTGTTTATGTTTTCTTATTGGCAACGTTACGTAGCGCACTGTACGAAAATCACTGGCTGTGCTGTGTGCAGTCTGTGGCTAGTTTGCATTGTTGTCTGCCATTGTAGTGATGGGCAGCGGCTGCTGGATGTTAACAGCGCGTAGCGTTGCGCAGTTGGAGGTGAGCCGCCAGCAGTGGTGGATGTGGGGAGAGAGATGGCGGACTTGTGAAATTTTTAAAACTGTATGTCATGAACTGCTATGCATATTATGAGTTTTCAACATTATTAAGGTAAATACATTGTTTGTTCTCTATTAAAATCTTTCATTTTCTAACTATGCCTATCAGTAGTTAGTGCCTTCAGTAGTTTGAATCTTTTATTTAGCTGGCAGTAGTGGCGCTGGCTTTATTGCAGTAGCTCGAGTAACCAAGATTTTTGTGAGGTAAGTGATTTGTGAAACGTATAGGTTAATGTTAGTCAGGGCCATTCTTTTGTATGGATTTTTGAAAGTCAGATTGCGTTGCGCTAAAAATATTGTGTGTCAGTTAAAGCACAGTCACGTATAATTGTTCAAAGGGGACGTTTCAAACTGAACTCTCGCGCGGTCAAGCGCAGACTAGCAACGATAAATAACTCTCTGGTCAGAGATTCTGCCATGCCTCGCCATCGCTGCTACTGAATACATACGTGTTTCAACGTGAGGACCGAGCTATTGTCTCAGAGTGTCTCATCATCGACGATCCGACGTGCAACTGGTGCTTCAGTGACTAGAAGGACCGTTAATAGGTGGTTCGCAGAAAGGGAACTGAGCTCTGTACACCGACAAGCCCGTTTGCTGTGTTGTAGGGCACATCAGGCCTGGAAACTCATTGATTGGAGTAGAGTTGTTTTCAGTGACGAGTCCCATATCGAAATGAGCCTCGATGACCAGGGACGCCTCTGACAGCAGTGGGTTACCAACCTCACTATCGCCCGCTATGCGGCCCGACAGCCTGGAATGATGTTCTGGGGTGCCATTTCATTTCACAGCAAGACCATATTGGTTGTCATCCGCGGCCGCGGTACCCTTTAGGCACAGCGGTACGTAGACGATATTCTGCGCCCCGTTTAGTTGCCATCATAGTCTTACATTTCAGCTAGATAACGCCCGCCCACACAAGGCGAGAGCATCTATTGATTGCCTTCGAGTTTATCGACCTCTACCTTTGCCCAACAAGATCGCCGGATCTCTCCCCACTTGAGAACGTTTGGAGCATTAAGGGCGGGGCCCCCGGTTTGGTATGATATCCCTAGGAGGGCATCCCACAGCTCTACCAATCAGTGCCAGGCAGAGTAACCGCCTGCTTAAGGTCCAGAGGCGCACAAACGCGTTATTGACTTGCTCAGTTTGTGGAGCTCTTTCTCTTGAATAAATTATCCAGTTTTGATGAAACTGTATTCATTTGTTTGTCCATATAAGTACATCTACGGATTTCCATCCCATTCGGGTAATTCCTTCGTAGTGTGTCCCTTGTGTGTGTGTGTGTGTGTGTGTGTGTGTGTGTGTGTGTGTGTGTGTCACTATAAAAAGTACCCACTACCACACACTGAATAGTGACGCGTAGTGTATAGACGTGGATGCCACTATAGACTGTTTCTTCTGTGTCATTTTTTGGGCCCATTTTGTCTTGCACGATATCTCCAAGATTTTAAACTTTTGCTATTTTATGTAGAGTACACCCACAGTAAACAACACAACTTCAGTTAACCACCCTATTAAGATGCAGATAAGCTCGCGCCGTCTACCGCATCCAACCGGAGCCACATACTATGCCGTTTAGCTCAGCATAGAACGTTGACCAATATAGGAGCGTATTGAGGCAGTGTAAGAGTTTTGTTACGTGGACAGCGTTGAGGCTGTCCAAAGCGCAATGCTCCTTTGAAGAGACTGCTATTTCCGTGCTCCTGGCAGAAGAGCGATATCCAAATGGATAGAATAATGCCTTAAGATTGGTTGTGTAAACAAGGTGAAGCATAAGGAACCTGGAGTGACAGTTCGTACTCCCGCAACGACGATTTCGTGGAGTTCTGCAACGAAGAGACCTGGTGTCATCATTCCAGAACATCAAAATATCTCGCACGTATTTGCAGAGAATTTTGTAACAAGATTTAAATCATCCTTAAAAGCTGACAGTGGCTCAATATTTACGACTGTGAGATAAAGTGCGTAGACGGAATTTCTGCGCAACAAAAAAAATGTGTGTGAAATCTTATGGGACTTAACTGCTAAGGTCATCAGTCCCTAAGCTTACACACTACTTAACCTTTATCCTAAGGACAAACACACACACACACACACCCCTGCCCGAGGGAGGACTCGAACCTCCGCCGGGATCAGCCTGCACAGTCTCCGCAACATTACTGAACAAAATTGACCAGAATGAAGCATTTCTGACAAATCTTGTAATGTTTCATGTAAACTTTCATGTGAATGGATTTATCAGTAAACAAACTTTCTGAAATCGCTCTGGCACGGAATCGTACGTGATAAGGTCGCAGCCTTTTTTTATTTAATTTTTTTAATTTTTTTAACAGCAATGGCCGTTCAGAGAGCCAGTGAGCATCAGTTTCGAGGTGTCTTTATTCCACAATTCCACAGCTCCTGGGACACAGCCCACAAATTGTGATATGGTTTCATCAAGATGTGGCTACTGTCCACACGGCAAGATCGCCTGATTTCTCAGACCCAGATTTTTCCTTTTTTGGCTGTGGAGTCAAGAACATTTTTTTTTCTCGGTGACTGATGGGTTGAAAGCTACAATGCGGGGAAAGGTAAGGTGGAGGCCATTCCTCCAGAAATGACTGAAAACGTAATGTGAAGCTCCCGTGAACGTCTTCAGTAACGCATCACCAACGATGGAAGCCACTCCTGTGACGTACTTTCTAAGAAATAAACTTGTATTGAACTTTTCAGTAATGGAAATGCGCACCGAAGGAAAAAATTGGAACACCTTCAAGGACTCCTTCAAAGTACTCAGTAACGCATCGCAACTGATGAAAGCCATTCCTGTCATGTACTTTCTAAGAAATAAACTTGTGTTGACTTTTCAGTAATGGCACTGTACATTGCCAACACCTTCAAGGATTGCGTTCAGTGCCACGGTAGAATATGTGCATACTAAGGGCCAAGGAAGCCTGTCTGGGTCCGCAGCTCGTGGTCGTGCGGTAGCGTTCTCGCTTCCCGCGCCCGGGTTCCCGGGTTCGATTCCCGGCGGGGTCAGGGAGTTTCTCTACCTCGTGATGACTGGGTGTTGTGTGATGTCCTTAGGTTAGTTAGGTTTAAGTAGTTCTAAGTTCTAGGGGACTGATGACCATAGATGTTAAGTCCCATAGTGCTCAGAGCCATTTGAACCATTTTTTTTAAGCCTGTCTGGGCACCCTCTGTTTTAACTCTCCAGACAAGTAACTGAGTTTAGAGGTGAACAGTGTTTGCAGCATTCCAGCCATTTGAACGCGGTAGCACTGTACGCCTGTGGGAAGCAGGATGGTTCAAATGGCTCTGAGCACTATGGGACTCAACTGCTGTGGTCATTAGTCCCCTAGATCTTAGAACTACTTAAACCTAACTAACCTAAGGACATCACACACATCCATGCCCGAGGCAGGATTCGAACCTGCGACCGTAGCAGTCGCACGGTTCCGGACTGCGCGCCTAGAACCGCGAGACCACCGCGGCCGGCAGCAGGATGAATGTGTCGACGGATTGCTGCACACGTTGGGCACAATGTATCGGTGGTGTGTCACTGCCTTCAACAGTGATCCGTGAAACATTCCCACACTTGTAGACCGAGTTCTGGACTTACAAACGCTCGTCAAGACCGACGCGTCGTGCGAGCATCGGTGGCCGGCTGAATATCATCCAGGGAGGAAATCTGGGTACATGCACCTGCTGTGGCATCAGCGACCATTGGGAACCATCTGCTTGCACTAGGACTAAGAACACCTGTTTATCTGGCCATGGCACCGCTGACACTACGACATCACCAATTCTGCCTCCTCATCGGCCATGGAGGACTTGACTGGAGCCTAGAATGACGCTCTGTTGTCTTCAGTAATGAGAGTAGGTTTCGGCTGTATGCGAGTGATGGACATGCACGAGTATGTCGTGCACCTGCTGAGCCTCCTATTCCAGGTCGCATTCACCCACGACATGCAGGCCCTCTAGGCTTGATGGTGTGTGTGTGTGTGTGTGTGTGTGTGTGTGTGTGTGTGTGTGCGGGAGGGGGGGGGGGGGGGAAGTCGCGCTACCTCTTCATTTCCCAAACATAAGCCCAGTTTTATATTCCGAAGTTTTTCTTTCACACTGTTCACCATGTTTACCCTGATTATATACTTCGTTACACTGGCAACATTTAGGAAAACAAATCAAACAGGAGGTAGCACATGACGAACTCACTATATTTAAGTCTTTAAAAGCACACCTTTCGAACAAATAGCTATAACTAGTGCCAAAAGAGTAATAGTGCACCACAGAAATAAGGTTAAATGTGGTGACCAATATGAGAAAAGAAAAAGTTCGGGATATAAAAATGCGCTTGTGTTTCGGAAATGAAGTGGTATTGCGGCCTCCAGACCAGATGAGAGGAAAGGCAGATGCCAGAAAACTGTAAGTACTTTAGTATTTACACAAAAAAAACCCGACGTGAACTGTTTGATGATTTAAAAATTGCGTATATCAAAACAAATTTGTATCGTCCTAGATCTCACTGAAGATGCCCTGGAGTAAAAAGAAGGGGAAACGGATCTGGCAGAAATAAATTACTGTTACAGCAAGAAAAGTTTTTATTTACAAAATAATACACTAATGGCCATTAAAATTGCTACACCAAGAAGAAATGCAGATGATAAACGGGTATTCATTGGACAAATATATTATACTAGAATTGACATGGGATTACATTTTCACGCAATTAGGGAGCATAGATCCTGAGAAATCAGTACCCAGAACAACCACCTCTGGCCGTAATAACGGCCTTGATACGCCTGGGCATTGAGTCAAACAGAACTTGGATGGCGTTTACAGGTACAGCTGCCTATGCAGCTTCAACACTATTCCACAGTTCATCAAGAGTAGTACTTGGCGTATTGCGACGAGCCAGTTGCTCGGCCACCATTGACCACACGTTTTCAGTTGGTGAGAGATCTGGAGAATGTGTTGGCCAGGGGAGAAGTCGAACATTTTCTGTATCCAGAAAGGCCCGTACGGGACCTTCAACATGCGGTCGTCATTATCCTCCTGAAATGTAGGGTTTCGCAAGGATCGAATGAAGGGTAGAGCCACGGGTCGTAACACATCTGAAATGTAACGTCAACTGTTCAAAGTGCCGTCAATCCGAACAAGAGGTGACCGAGACCTGGGACCAATGGCACTCCATACCATCACGCCGGGTGATACGCCAGTATGGCGCTGACGAATACAGGCTTCCAATGTGCGTTCATCGCGATGTCGCCAAACACGGATGCGACCATCATGATGCTGTAAACAGAACCTTGATTCATCCGAAAAAATGACGTTTTGCCATTCGTGTACCCAGGTTCGTCGTTGAGTACACCATCGCAGGCGCTCCTGTCTGTGATGCAGCGTCAAAGGTAATCGCAGCCATGGTCTCCGAGCTGATAGTCCATGCTGCTGCAAACGTCGTCGAACAGTTCGTGCAGTTGGTTGTTGTCTTGCAAACGTCCCCATCTGTTGACACAAGGATCGAGACATGGCTGCACGATCCGTTACAGCCATGCGGATAAGATGCCTGTCATCTCGACTGCTAGTGATACGAGGCCTTTGGGATCCAGCGCGGCGTTCCGTATTGCCCTCCTGAACCCATCGATTCCGTATTCTGCTAACAGTCATTGGATCTCGACCAATGCGAGCAGCAATGTCGCGATAAGATAAACCGCAATCGCGATGAGCTACAATCCGACGTTTATCAAAGTCGGAAACGTGATGGTACGCATTTCTCCTCCTTACACGAGGCATCACAACAACGTTTCACCAGGCAACGGCGGTCAACTGCTGTTTGTGTATGAGAAATGGGTTGGAAACTTTCCTCATGTCAGCACGTTGTAGGTGTCGCCACTGGTGCCAACCTTGTGTGAATGCTCTGAAAAGCTAATCATTTGCATATCACAGCATCTTCTTCCTGTCTGTTAAATTTCGCGTCTGTAGCACCTCATCTTCGTGGTGTAGCAATTTTAATGGCCAGTAGTGTATTACTGATGCGTCTGGGTTTATTACCATATGGTCCTACAATGATGAACTGCCTCGCTTGTCAATAAAGTGACGTTGTCCTTAAGGGGAGCCGGAGGTGGTCAAATCCAAAAAATTACGATTTTTTTTGCTACCGAAAATTAATTGGAACATTCCTCTTTAATGTAAACTTTGAGTTATTGTTCTACTCGCCCTAGAAGTGGAGTTATTACCATTTTCCCCCACGCCTGCAGAGGAAATGGGCGGCCGCTGAATGCATCTAACACCCTCTCGTGACTTCCTGGCGAACTGCTTGGAATTTTCTCGGCCTGTTACGCATACAGCGCCTTATGTTACGCATACAGCGAGTGTGCAAGGGTTGGCTACATTGTTTTCTGTGACAAATATTACCCGTATTTCCTTACAGCTTACTCCTATTTTCCTCAGAATTTCGAACATCTTGCTCCATTTAATATTGTCGTGCACTTTTGTTCTGGTTACGATGCCACGTTTTAGTAACCGTGTATATAAGAAGAGGAAGAACGTAGGGAAAAGAAAATTAACACTAATATCAAGTTGCGATACTACAATGAATAAGAGCGCGGAACATCGTCTCTTTGCTGTTTACCGTTTCGAATTAGTTCAGTGTTGCGCCTGTTGTTGGTAGTATTATACTTCTTGTGCAAAGCGGGTAATATGCAGTATGTACAAGAATCAAATGGTTCAAATGGCTCTGAGCACTATGGGACTCAACTGCTGAGGTCATAAGTCCCCTAGAACTTAGAACTACTTAAACCTAACTAACCTAAGGACAACACACACATCCATGCCCGAGGCAGGATTCGAACCTGCGACCGTAGCGGTTGCGCGGTTCCAGACTGTAGCGCCAGAACCGCTCGGCCACCAGCGGCCGGCTGTACAAGAATCAGGAGGGAACAATACAACCAATTTTTCATGACTTAGCACAGCCAGAATTGTTACACAAATGTCTACACGGAAAGACGCAGAATCCTAATGAGAGCGTAAACAATTTGATTTGGAAAGTTATTCCTAAAAGGGTGTTTGTAAGCATAAAAACACTGCACTTTGGCATTTATAATGCAATAGCAACCTACAACCAAGGGAACAATGTGAAGTGTGAAGTTCTGAAGGCATTAGGATTTACAGCTGGGGTGAACACTGTGCGAGCACTAAGAAATATTGACAGAGAAAGGATAAGAGGAGCAGAAAGAAGAGAAAGGCATATGAAGTATGATGGAACAACAGGCCAGAAAAGAAGACAGAAGAGGTAGCTTTTGGAGGATGAAGAAGAAGACCCTGACAATCCATCCTATTGTGCAGGAATGTATTGAGAAACTTCGATAGCCATTTCCCGTAAATTAGAATTTTTCGAATACAAGGAACATTTTCTCAAAATCCACTCAAGCTAGAGAGATGAAATTTTTATACAGCACTCCTAGTGGTCAAACTTACATTGTAACACAGCCATTTGGCAATATGTTCAGTAGTTTCATTTCAGTTTAATTATAAAGCAATTATTTGTAAAAAAATTGGGTCATTAATAAAAAAATAATTGGAAGGAAACTAGAAAAGATACTCCAAAATCCCTCTGTCATAACTGTAATACTAAACCACTCTATATGTAAAAAAAAATTCAAATTTTTCTATCTGGTAGTTTATTCATAAATGTTCCTCAAACTTAGTGATTTTAACATGGTCAGCATAGGCACCTCCGGCTCCCCTTAAGAGTGCTGCATTTTCTTCCCGGCAGTGTATGTATAGAACAGTTATCTGTAGCTTATAATGTTGCGGCGAACGCTAAACCTTGTAATAATCAAATGTACATGTAGTGCTTGCCGTAAGCTACATTGTATACATTGTATACTGCTGTTCTTCTCGTAGTCTTAAATCCAAACAGCCGCCGAATTGTACGGCCATCCTGGACCAAACAAGTTCCGAGAACGCATAAAGCAATTGTTTTTCTTCGAGAGTGCAGCACAATGACTCTCGTCAGACAGAGAAAGCCGGGGATGTGGTGTTGTGATAACGTCGTTTACACGGAGCCCCCTATCAGATAGTAGCTGGGCGAAGGGGAACACGCGCCGGCAGAGCACTTGTGCGAGACGGACGCCGTCCGCGCCGGTTTATTTAAATCAAGCGGGCGACTCACGCGACTGACTCTCTCGACTCGCCGGTTGTTATCTCTGGCGCCGGTCGCGCTGCCGGGGCGTCGGGCGTTAAGCCGGCCGGACAGCGCCTGATTGAGGCGCTTGTTTGTTTTGTGGACAAGTAACAAGAAGGCGGCAGGCAGGCAGGCAGCCGGGTGTACCGGAAACAAAAAGAGCGCCCGCCGCTCACTGGCACTGTCCCCGGGCGCCTCTTCCCCTCCCCCCTCCCCCACTCACCCCCTCCTCCTCCGCGCCTTTTTGCGCCGCGTAAGGACAGTCATTTCCGGTGCACCGGCGCAACACTCACTCCGGCCTTTCCCACGGCGCGCCTCCCTATAAATCTGTACCAGCTCGCTGTAAAGTCTCCTCCCGGGGCATTTCCTCTTCTCTTCGTACGTCCGGTTGCAATTTACAGCCGAGTAAATGCAACGGAAAGTATCAAGAACCACTTTAACGCCAGCGCAAAATGTTTACAATCTGAGGCAACGTAATAGCTCTCTCCATACTGCTGTCCCTACACAAGATGATTCCGTGATGTTACAAATTTTCAGAGATGGTGGAGAAAAGTAATTACATCAATCTGAGGTAAGGGACCGTGATTCGGAGTCTAAAGTTATAAAAGACAATCGTTTTGACACCTATGTTAGTGGATCTTTTCTGCTCCAAGTTCTTTGCTTTCCGTACTCCGTAAGCTGCTAAAATGGAACAAAGCGAGATAAATTGTCTAGTAAACACGGACTGTGAAGTGCATACCTTAAGAGCTAAGAGCACTTTATGCGAATTCAGCTTTTCTGGGCGAAATTCGATGATGGTCTTCTCGAGCCATCAGCCGTTTTGAGGCAACGTTTCGACAAGTTTCCTACAAGTCATCCTCAGGTGAGGTGTCGGCATCTGTCTCGCCAGCAAAGGGTGGGTCAATCGCTTTCCGGAGTCGTGCAATTGGCCCAGTCGTTGCAGACGAGGCAGAGGAGCCTGCTGTCCAACGTCTGTAAAGATATGTACTGGAGATGAACCCAACACTTCGCCTGAAGTCTTGTCTCGGCTGATTACCTGAGAAGATTTCATGATCGAAATTCGGCGCGCTAAACTGCTTACCCATGAAGTACTCTTAGCTCTTAAATATGCGTTTTAGGGTCCATGTTTACTAGACAATTTTATCTTGGTTCAGTCCATTTTCGCTGCTCCATAAATAAGGTAAGCAAAGAGTTTGCAGAGCAAGAGGTCCTTTGCCAATCAGAACGATTTTCGCTTATAACTTTCTACTCGGTCGTTTCCGGACCACGGTTTCGAATTGATACATTTGCCCTTGTCCATCATCCTGAAAGTTTGTAACATAATCACGGGATCACCCTGTATAAAGCAACTGTAAGGATGAATGTGTCTGTACGTGTGGTTGTAATGCCCATATCTACTTCTTGTATACTTTTGTCGTGTTCTGTCTGGATATTCAATTGTCTATCCACAGCTTTTGAAACAATTCTTGACGGATATAAAAAGATCGTAGATTGT
The DNA here is from genome assembly GCF_023898315.1 of Schistocerca nitens. Taxonomy (NCBI): domain Eukaryota; kingdom Metazoa; phylum Arthropoda; class Insecta; order Orthoptera; family Acrididae; genus Schistocerca; species Schistocerca nitens. Next base: position 242,877,728 of record NC_064615.1, on the reverse strand, counting down.
TAATTTACTTATACAGACATTAACATGGACCATTTATCAATGGTGATTTATCATTTCTTTTTGTATTACCAACAAGATTTTTGTAATCGTAGAATACTACGTTGGTGTATCCCCTGTTACATTTAGATCTTGTTTTACTTGTTTCAGTATGCTATGGTTGAAATACTTATTTCTGTTGTTGTTACGCCCATGTAGTTTGTGCCAGGATACGACTTAAAATAATGTCTACCCTGAATCGTCACAATAAACTGTAATATACCATTTCCAGTGTTTAGATGGCCGTATGGACACGTTCCGAAAGCCAATAAATTTAAAATAAAGTACCCTTACGCCGTTCGGAGTAGGAATTATATTCCATGGAAAAGAAATAAAAACTTTGGTAATCCTGTCAGAGACAACAAAGGACTTGCAAGAACAGTTGAACGGCATAGACAGTGTGTTGAAAGGAGGGTATAAGACGAATATCAATAAAAGCAAAACAAGGATAATGGAATTTAGTCGAATTAAGTCGGGTGAGGCTGAGGGAATTAGACTAGGAAATGAGACGCTTAAAGTAGTAAATGGGTTTTGCTATTTGGGGAGCAAAATAACTGATGATGGTCGAAGTAGAGAGGATATAAAATGTAGACTGGCAATGGCAAGGAAGGCGTTTCTGAAGAAGAAAAATTTGTTGACATCGTGTATGGATTTAAGTGTCAGGAAATCGTTTCTGAAACTATTTTTATGGATTGTAGCCATGTATGGAAGTGAAACGTGGACTATAAATAGTTTAGACAAGAAGAGAATAGAAGCTTTCGAAATGTGGTGCTACACAAGAATGCTGAAGATTAGATGGGTAGATCACATAACTAATAAGGAGGTATTGAATAGAATTGGGGAGAAGAGAAATTTGTGGCACAACTTGGCTAGGAGAAGGGATTACTTGGTAGGACATATTCTGAGGCATCAAGGGATCACCAATTTAGTATTGGATAGCAGCGTGGAGGGTAAAAATCGTAGAGGGAGACCAAGAGATCAATACACTAAACAGATTCAGAAGGACGTAGGTTGCAGTAGGTACTGGGTGATGAAAAAGCTTGCACAGGATAGAGTAGCATGGAGAGCTGCATGAAACCAGTGTCTGGAATGAAGACCACAACAACAACAATAGGCCGTGCTTAGACTCAGCCGACGTCCTTACAGGTGTGGTGAGATGATGACGGGAGGGGAGGAAGGGAGGACACGGGTGAACAAAGAACTCCGAAAATGGCAAATTTTTCTAGAAATTACGTGCTCTGTTGAACACAAGTATATGCAAAAGCTGACGTCGTCAGGTGAAGAAGACACAATCTTTATCGTGGAAATGAAAAGCTGGAAGAATTCTCCGACCACATCTTCAATATACACTCCTGGAAATGGAAAAAAGAACACATTGACACCGGTGTGTCAGACCCACCATACTTGCTCCGGACACTGCGAGAGGGCTGTACAAGCAATGATCACACGCACTGCACAGCGGACACACCAGGAACCGCGGTGTTGGCCGTCGAATGGCGCTAGCTGCGTAGCATTTGTGCACCGCCGCCGTCAGTGTCAGCCAGTTTGCCGTGGCATACGGAGCTCCATCGCAGTCTTTAACACTGGTAGCATGCCGCGACAGTGTGGACGTGAACCGTATGTGCAGTTGACGGACTTTGAGCGAGGGCGTATAGTGGGCATGCGGGAAGCCGGGTGGACGTACCGCCGAATTGCTCAACACGTGGGGCGTGAGGTCTCCACAGTACATCGATGTTGTCGCCAGTGGTTGGCGGAAGGTGCACGTGCCCGTCGACCTGGGACCAGACCGCAGCGACGCACGGATGCACGCCAAGACCGTAGGATCCTACGCAGTGCCGTAGGGGACCGCACCGCCACTTCCCAGCAAATTGGGGACACTGTTGCTCCTGGGGTATCGGCGAGGACCATTCGCAACCGTCTCCATGAAGCTGGGCTACGGTCCCGCACACCGTTAGGCCGTCTTCCGCTCACGCCCCAACATCGTGCAGCCCGCCTCCAGTGGTGTCGCGACAGGCGTGAATGGAGGGACGAATGGAGACGTGTCGTCTTCAGCGATGAGAGTCGCTTCTGCCTTGGTGCCAATGATGGTCGTATGCGTGTTTGGCGCCGTGCAGGTGAGCGCCACAATCAGGACTGCATACGACCGAGGCACACAGGGCCAACACCCGGCATCATGGTGTGGGGAGCGATCTCCTATACTGGCCGTACACCACTGGTGATCGTCGAGGGGACACTGAATAGTGCACGGTACATCCAAACCGTCATCGAACCCATCGTTCTACCATTCCTAGACCGGCAAGGGAACTTGCTGTTCCAACAGGACAATGCACATCCGCATGTATCCCGTGCCACACAACGTGCTCTAGAAGGTGTAAGTCAATTACCCTGGCCAGCAAGATCTCCGGATCTGTCCCCCATTGAGCATGTTTGGGACTGGATGAAGCGTCGTCTCACGCGGTCTGTACGTCCAGCACGAACGCTGGTCCAACTGAGGCGCCAGGAGGAAATGGCATGGCAAGCCGTTCCACAGGACTACATCCAGCATCTCTACGATCGTCTCCATGGGAGAATAGCAGCCTGCATTGCTGCGAAAGGTGGATATGGATTGTGCATGCTCTGTTGCCTGTGTCTATGTGCCTGTGGTTCTGTCAGTGTGATCATGTGATGTATCTGACCCCAGGAATGTGTCAATAAAGTTTCCCCTTCCTGGGACAATGAATTCACGGTGTTCTTATTTCAATTTCCAGGAGTGTAGATACCACATCAACTTCACGATCTAAGCGGAGACGGACTGTGGCTTGCAATTCCTTGACGTCCTCGTTCACCGAAAAGCAAACGTGTGTCTTAGCTGCAATGTTCACCGGAAGTCACCTACACGGACTGGTATCTGCAGGCTAGCAGCTAGTAACATCCAGCACAGAAACGTTCTGTCGTGACAACCTTGCTGCGCAGAGCAGAAGTTGTTTCAGAAGCTGAGATCCTGCTGAAAGAACTCATCCACTTACGGAAAGTTTTCAAAAAAAACATCTACACCAAACGATAGATTTCGTCAGCTATTTCATCAAAGACTCGTAAACAGAAGCCCCGAGGAGGATACGAAGGAACTTCGGTTTTGCAGTTCTGTAACTCATTAACAGGAAAGATTAACCTGCTCCTAAGCACACATAAATCGATTTAGTCTTCAGGCTTCCAACAAAAATTTGACAACTCATCAGGCCTGTGAAAGACGATGTAGCCACAGAACACCAGTAATGTACAGAATGCCGTGAGGTTGCAGACAGATCTATGTCGGATAGACGTGTGCGCCATTGAAAAAGGCGCTAGAACAGGAGAGATGTCTCCCCCTACGGGAGTCTGTGAAATCAGCGGTAGCATAGCAAGCTCGAAAATGGACAGCAAATTTCATTATTCGCAACACGTATTGATAAAAGAACAAATGGTTTCTAGGACATCATCAAAAAAGAAGCGAATAAGATCAAATTTTCCGAAAACGCCGTCGATAAAGACGAAAGGCTGCAGCTAAGCACACTTTGATATCCGGCCATAGGAAGGCGGACACGATAGTCTAGCAAGCAAGACACCACCCTACAGCCAGCCGGTGTGGCCGAGCGGTTCTAGGCGCATCAGTCGGGAACCGCGCGACCGCTACGGTCGCAGGTTCGAATCCTGCCTCCGGCATGGATGTGTGTGATGTCCTTAGGTTAGTTAGGTTTAAGTAGTTTAAGTGCTAGGGGACTGATGACCTCAGATGTTATGTCCCAAAGTGCTCAGAGCCATTTGAACCATTTTGAACCACCCTACATGACGCCACACTGGGGACCAATGACGTCACAGACTAGCGCTTCTCTGTAACGACGGCAGCAGCAACCAGATGAGTCGCCACTTGACAATGGTTGAGTAGCACTTGGTCGAAAGCCTGTGGATTTTAAACCACATGACATGGCTGGTAGCCCAAAAGAATTGTAGCAGCAGTTGAGCCGTGGCTGGCTCGCGTTGATGCCGTTTGTTCTTTGGCATTTTGTCGCTATCGAATGACGTCTTATTTCTCCCTGAGTTACTACCATATGGAGTTGCTGACTTGCCTCCATCAGTGGCAGCAGCAGCGCTTATCAATACCAGTACTGCTGTACCATCTTTATTTCCGTGTGGTGGTGTGTGCATGGCAGTTGGTCAGTTGGGACAGAGCAGCGAGGGAGTCTCCGCATTGTGGGGTCAGGCCGGGACCGCTGGTGGCGTGCACGGGCAGTCGGATTGTGAGGCGCTAGCTGTGAGAGCTACAAAGTTCGTTGCCCACCGAACGTGGACACTGAAGTTCAGTGATCAGTTAATCTGTTATGAAACCTGAACTGCTGTGACATCTCTACGTTCACTGCCAGTTGTTGCCTCCTGGGCCGTTCTGGCTAGCAGCAACGTATGGTGTGTTGGCGAAATGTTGCAGCCGTCTTCCTGTATGGTCTTTAACTATTAAATTGGTTGTTACTTATCAGTGGAGTGCACCAGTGGTATTTTCTGCGTTGTGGCGCTAATGCCCGAGTTACCTGCCGTGGTCGTTGGTGCAGTTTTTCGGCAGTGTGTTTTTTGTTTTTTTTCCTCGCCTTGTTGATGCTGTCCAGCACGGCGTGTAGTTCGACAGCCTTTTAGTTGTTTGTTCACATTGTTACTAAAGAGAGGTTATTGTGCCTTGGCTGTTTTTAGACGCCAATTTTGAAGATGTTGTACGGCTGGTATCTTCGACGTCAGCTGATATTTTCCGTTGTCGTATCGTTGGTCGGGCGGAAGGGAATTGTATAGGTTGTTGGTCGGTCCTTCAACCGTCCCTGGGTCGGGTTGCCATCCGATTATTTAACCTTACTCTTGGCTGCCTGTCTCACCTCACCTTGCATTAGAACTACCTCCTCAGGCCGACCCTTAGAATACTTCTGAGCACGACTGTTCTGTTGGTTCTAGTTGGTGATTTTCATTTTAGTCTGGTGTACTGCGTGACGCCTTCAGCCGTCTATTAATTTAGTTTCTTTTAATTTTTAGATAAGGCCTTCAGCCATCTTAAATTAAAATTTTGAAATTTGTTTAAACCTAATTTTTTTTTAATTTGCTCTATCTGAAATTCTTTTTATCCAGGCCCTAAGCCTTGCGTTGTTCAATATCTTGTGTGTGGACTTAAGCTGAGTATTTGCGTGAATTTTATTTTAAGTAAGGCCTTCAGCTGCGTGTATTCTTTAAAGCAATTTTTATAGCTTGTGTGCAGGCCTTCAGCCGTTCTTGTTTTTGGTGTGGTTTTGGGCTTTCAGCCTAGGAGGTATCTCAAGTTTTCTTAACTAGGCCTTCAGCCATATTGTTTTATTTTGATCCTTTTTAAGACAATGTGTAATTAAGTGGTTCTTAGGAAAATAAAAGTTTGTTTGTTTTGTGCAACTAACAGTAACTGATTACGGCCCCCTCCACAACCATAACCTGATCCGCTCTATCCTGCGAAACCAGATTTCATCAGTTTTTATTATTTATTGCAAAATCGGAATAGAGCCACATTCTAACTAGACAAACGGATTCGGTTGACTGACAGTCATCCTTAGCTCATACTTTTAATCGTATTCCAGTTACAATGAAAATATGATCTGAAGATGATTGTTGGTCAACCGAAACCTGTATTGTAGTTGCTATTGGACTGTACTGTGATCAACACTATTAAAATTTGCGATGACTGGAACACTTATTACTTGGTTGCACACGACAATGGACTACTGTCCTAACAGTCTGCAGAGAACATTCTGGCGCCAAAAAGAAATTGTACACGGTTCGCCAGTCCACATGTAGAATCAGAGCAAGTAATTGGATGTTGAGATGGCAAGACAGAACGTGAAAAACCATCCACTACGAAAAAATTTACAGAAAGACTGATTTCTCTAGTGTAGGCCACAATCTTCTTTACAGGAACTCTTGCTTCGTCCGATGTCCATTAGTTTTTCTATTCTTTTATATTCCTTTCTGGTGTCTATCTGAAACACACGAAAAAATCTACATTAACATGTTATTATGCCAACATTTATGGCCATTTAGTAGTATCGTGGCGCTACACCCTGGTGCCCTGGTTGCCAACATGTCGGTTCTGTGACGTTCCATCTTACTCACAGGTCATGGGCCGATCGACCAAACGTCTCTCGGAGGTAAAGGCATTCCCGCTACGTGATGGAGTTCCGCTGCCGGAGAAGCCAGAGTTACGGCTGAATTTTGCACCCTCTGCAGGCGGTCGACACGGATATCGGCTACGTTTCCCCAGTCAATAGCTGCGTACTCCAGCCTGAACGCAATACCATCTTTAAGAGGACAACTACAAGATCTCGTGGGAATGTAGATGACCCCCTAAGCAGCTGTCATACATGGTACAGCCTCCCCATCGCTCAGTCCCTCGGTTTTTCAACGTATTCGGGTCATGTAAGAAGCCTGTCTACACAGTCACCCAAGTACTCGGCTGTGTCTCTCTATCGCTCTGCTCCCAGTGGATGTCCATGCGCCTCACGTTCACAGGGACCTGGCGTGTCACTAAGAGTGCTTGGTTCTTCAATACGTTGACGCTTGCCTCCATTTTAGTGTCCCGGACGCCACGTCATCAGGAGCTGCCTGGGATCTACACTGAATCAGCTACACACTCATGCTGCGCTTCCAAAACGCCGCGTCATCGATGTGCAGAATGAGCTGTTCGAGTGGGCATGGTGCCACATTCGCTGCATAGAGAGTGTTCATGTGAACTTCAGGAATAACGAAATACACTCCTGGAAATGGAAAAAAGAACACATTGACACCGGTGTGTCAGACCCACCATACTTGCTCCGGACACTGCGAGAGGGCTGTACAAGCAATGATCACACGCACGGCACAGCGGACACACCAGGAACCGCGGTGTTGGCCGTCGAATGGCGCTAGCTGCGCAGCATTTGTGCACCGCCGCCGTCAGTGTCAGCCAGTTTACCGTGGCATACGGAGCTCCATCGCAGTCTTTAACACTGGTAGCATGCCGCGACAGTGTGGACGTGAACCGTATGTGCAGTTGACGGACTTTGAGCGAGGGCGTATAGTGGGCATGCGGGAGGCCGGGTGGACGTACCGCCGAATTGCTCAACACGTGGGGCGTGAGGTCTCCACAGTACATCGATGTTGTCGCCAGTGGTCGGCGGAAGGTGCACGTGCCCGTCGACCTGGGACCGGACCGCAGCGACGCACGGATGCACGCCAAGACCGTAGGATACTACGCAGTGCCGTAGGGGACCGCACCGCCACTTCCCAGCAAATTAGGGACACTGTTGCTCCTGGGGTATCGGCGAGGACCATTCGCAACCGTCTCCATGAAGCTGGGCTACGGTCCCGCACACCGTTAGGCCGTCTTCCGCTCACGCCCCAACATCGTGCAGCCCGCCTCCAGTGGTGTCGCGACAGGCGTGAATGGAGGGACGAATGGAGACGTGTCGTCTTCAGCGATGAGAGTCGCTTCTGCCTTGGTGCCAATGATGGTCGTATGCGTGTTTGGCGCCGTGCAGGTGAGCGCCACAATCAGGACTGCATACGACCGAGGCACACAGGGCCAACGCCCTGCATCATGGTGTGGGGAGCGATCTCCTACACTGGCCGTACACCACTGGTGATCGTCGAGGGGACACTGAATGGTGCACGGTACATCCAAACCGTCATCGAACCCATCGTTCTACCATTCCTAGACCGGCAAGGGAACTTGCTGTTCCAACAGGACAATGCACGTCCGCATGTATCCCGTGCCACCCAACGTGCTCTAGAAGGTGTAAGTCAACTACCCTGGCCAGCAAGATCTCCGGATCTGTCCCCCATTGAGCATGTTTGGGACTGGATGAAGCGTCGTCTCACGCGGTCTGCACGTCCAGCACGAACGCTGGTCCAACTGAGGCGCCAGGTGGAAATGGCATGGCAAGCCGTTCCACAGGAGTACATCCAGCATCTCTACGATCGTCTCCATGGGAGAATAGCAGCCTGCATTGCTGCGAAAGGTGGATATACACTGTACTAGTGCCGACATTGTGCATGCTCTGTTGCCTGTGTCTATGTGCCTGTGGTTCTGGCAGTGTGATCATGTGATGCATCTGACCCCAGGAATGTGTCAATAAAGTTTCCCCTTCCTGGGACAATGAATTCACGGTGTTCTTATTTCAATTTCCAGGAGTGTATATTGCACAACAAAATCAAAGGATTACTATTTCGAAACGCCCTAACTGTTTCTCATTTGGCTCAAAGGTGTCAACAACCTTCCTAAGCTGGAGAAGGTTGGCACCCTGCGATATCACCCTCGGTCTCGGCGATGCTTCATAAAGCAAGGCGTCGACGCGTGCGACAAAGAGGCCACAGCTCAGGAGTTAGTGTTGTCAGCTGTAGGATGTTTTATTGGCACCAAAGTTCCCCACAATTCTATCCAACACCACCGTGGACCTGTGACGCGATGGGAAGGTCGTCTCATCCCATCTTATCCAAATTTCATCCCTTTTTTTGATGTCTCTGCGATGGAGGCCAGAATCACAAAACCCAGCGTTGAAATCAAGCGATTTTCTTGTGGGCGGCCAAGGAAAATAATTCAGTCACATCGCTGATCAGAACCGACTTGAAAAGGCTTCTGGGAGTAGCACAAAGGCGTCATTGAAATTACTCCTTTCATCGTCGCTTCGAGTCTCACACATTTCGCGGTCGAAAACGGCAGTTTGCAGTGCGATAAGCAACAGGACGGCGTTCTTGACAAATTTTCGCACTGTTGCCAACCTCTAGGCGTTCAACCCTACTCTGAGGACACCGAGGGGCTGCAGCTCCACTAAAAGTGATCTCATACTTTTGGAGTGTAGGGTGACAGTGGATTTTGCTGTGTCGTTGAAAACCTACGAAATTTTATCGTGATCTGAAGCGGTAACGGTCTTTTATGCTCTTTGATCTCTCCTTTTTCTCGCCCTCATGTGGCGTGACCGCAGGAATAGAAAAGCAACTGGAATCACTCAACAGAGGAAAGTCCACTGGACCTGACTGGATACCAATTCGATTCTACACAGAGTACGCGAAAGAACTTGCCCCCCTTCTAACGTGTACCGCAAGTCTCTAGGTGAACGGAGGGTTCCAAATGATTGGAAAAGAGCACAGGTAGTCCCAGTCTTCAAGAAGGGTCGTCGAGCAGATGCGCAAAACTATAGACCTATATCTCTGACGTCGATCTGTTGTAGAATTTTAGAACATGTTTTTTGCTCGAGTATCATGTCGTTTTTGGAAACCCAGAATCTACTATGTAGGAATCAACATGGATTCCGGAAACAGCGATCGTGTGAGACCCAACTCGCGTTATTTGTTCATGAGACCCAGAAAATATTAGATACAGGCTCCCAGGTAGATGCTATTTTTCTTGACTTCCGGAAGGCGTTCGATACAGTTCCGCACTGTCGCCTGATAAACAAAGTAAGAGCCTACGGAATATCAGACCAGCTGTGTGGCTGGATTGAAGATTTTTTAGCAAACAGGACACAGCATGTTGTTATCAATGGAGAGACGTCTACAGACGTTAAGGTAACCTCTGGCGTGCCACAGGGGAGTGTTATGGGACCATTGCTTTTCACAATATATATAAATGATCTAGTAGATAGTGTCGGAAGTTCCATGCGGCTTTTCGCGGATGATGCTGTAGTATACAGAGAAGTTGCAGCGTTAGAAAATTGTAGCGAAATGCAGGAAGATCTGCAGCGGATAGGCACTTGGTGCAGGGAGTGGCAACTGTCCCTTAACATAGACAAATGTAATGTATTGCGAATACATAGAAAGAAGGATCCTTTATTGTATGATTATATGATAGCGGAACAAACACTGGTAGCAGTTACTTCTGTAAAATATCTGGGAGTATGCGTGCGGAACGATTTGAAGTGGAATGATCATATAAAATTGATTGTTGGTAAGGCGGGTACCAGGTTGAGATTCATTGGGAGAGTGCTTAGAAAATGTAGTCCAGCAACAAAGGAGGTGGCTTACAAAACACTCGTTCGACCTATACTTGAGTATTGCTCATCAGTGTGGGATCCGTACCAGATCGGGTTGACGGAGGAGATAGAGAAGATCCAAAGAAGAGCGGCGCGTTTCGTCACAGGGTTATTTGGAAACCGTGATAGCGTTACGGAGATGTTTAATAAACTCAAGTGGCAGACTCTGTAAGAGAGGCGCTCTGCATCGCGGTGTAGCTTGCTCGCCAGGTTTCGAGAGGGTGCGTTTCTGGATGAGGTATCGAGTATATTGCTTCCCCCTACTTATACCTCCCGAGGAGATCACGAATGTAAAATTAGAGAGATTAGAGCGCGCACGGAGGCTTTCAGACAGTCGTTCTTCCCGCGAACCATACGCGACTGGAACAGGAAAGGGAGGTAATGACAGTGGCACGTAAAGTGCCCTCCGCCACACACCGTTGGGTGGCTTGCGGAGTATGAATGTAGATGTAGATGTAGATGTAGAATGCTTGACATTGACTGACGAGTGAATAAAATGGCGATGTTTCCTTCTAAGATGACACAGTTCGGTGACCCCCTGTGTGTGCTTTCTTGAGCACGTTGAAAATGTACCTGTCAGAAATTTCGACACCACTTCAGCCATGAGGCTGCTCCATCGCCTGAGGTTTAGGCAATCATTTCGAAACCTTTAGGTGGAGCTCGCCTACCGTCAGGCGCTAGTTTCTGCCAGGTACATTTTTAACGTGCTCGACAAATGTGCATGGGTGGCGTCGAGGGTGTTGCCGAACTGGACGGTCTTAGAGGGATACTATGCCAGGACTAACGGAGGTCTCATCACCCAGTCGTAACGTCTTCGCCAGGTCAGAGCCGCGGCTGCGTGCTGTGCTGTGCCACCATCCCAGACGTTCTGCGGTACGGTGCGGCTCCCACCTCAGCGCTCTTGTCCTCAGGTGAGGACAACCGACTCTGGTCTAGGATTTCAGTTGGCGTGATGAGTAGGTGCTACCCACCATGGATCACCGAAGACTATAGCAAATGCTCACAAGTCAGTAAGGGGGCTGCCCGAACGCACCACAGCTGGTCCGTGTGGAGAGGACAGCTCGCAGATCATCTTAGTGGAGGAGGACTGCCCACACACCAGTCTTTCTCGTCCTGATCTGCAGTGTGCCAGTAGGCAGCAACGCCTGACCACGGCTGTGGCACGCATCAGCTTGGCCGAATCTCGTTGATGACGTCAGCAAGCAGGCAGCAGGCACACTACCATCGACCAGCTTGTCATGGTTTCACTGAAACACAATAGGCTGTAATTCTCTCTGATTGTAGCGACATGGATAGAATGGTATCGTCGCTCGATGTGTCTTTGAGCTAGTTACTTAAAGGGCCGAGCCCACGCCTTGTAACGTTCTTTGATAATGAATTATTCATGTTTGTTAATGGATGTACAATGCGTAATGTTTGTCTTACGGAAATTTATTGTGTCATGCGGTGTTGATCAAATGGTGTGCTTAATCACTTTTACTGTAGTCCAAAGAAAAATTAAACCATTTAATCTGGAAAACCAGTATGTAATGCCTATAATGAAATCAGTCCCTCTGATATTTACTCAGTCTCTTGAGCACCGAGTTCTAAGGCCCTGTGCAATAAACTGATAAAATTCCCAATGGAAATAAACAATGAAATACAATAAAATTGAAACAAATGAACCCTCGGTCACAATTTTTTAGTCTTATGAACCAGGTTTCAACACTTCTAAGAGTGCCTTCATCAGAATTTAGACTTTTAAAGTGGTCTATAACATAACTACAAATTCATGGGAATTTTTTTTATGTAAAAAAATGTAAGTACTGACTAAACGGTCAATGAAGCAAGCATCCATGTTCAAAACTCTGCAAAGAAATACATTTTTTTTAGCTCTTGAGCTGCAACGGATGTAATCTTGGTATTCTGTTCTCTCCGCAGTAGTCATTCACAATATTCAATCTTGGCCCAGCGAGGTGCAATGCCCTCCGTAAAATAGCTTCCTACAAATAATGTCAGTAGAATAGTTGATAAATGAATAAGCTTGCAAATGTTCAGTGAAAATACTGGATATTGGCACAGCGCTGTGCAATTCTGCCTGCATTGAAACTGTTACAAAAATTATTTTCTGGTTCTGGCACATTAATATTATTCTGACTCTGATTGAAAAACGATTTCTTTTAAAAAATACTCGCATTTAAACAATCACGACATGGAAGAGGATGAGGAACTGATAACGGGATATGCTAAAACCGAATGCTTCAGTTTGAAAATTGTACTCAAAATAAAGTTTCTCCTTCACAAAATCGAATATGAAACATTTTGCATTAACTTCAAAATCAGTGAACCTCTCAGTTGTTGTACAATTCTCAGTTGCTGACGTAATTGAAGACGCTTCTATTGCTACATGACAAAAAGTCTGACATCGTTTAACAAAATAGATTCCAAAATTTAACTTGTCTGTATCAGGATTACAAAATACACAAAATATTACAAATCAGGCATACCTAATCAACCTATACATTAAATCTGATGGCAAATACTTGGTTCCTACATTCGAGGGTCAGTAATGTAAAGTTAGCAAAAGCCACATTGTGTTGCTGCATACTTAAAACTAAATATACAAAATTTCATTGCCTCACAAAACTGTATTATGCTGCGTCCATAGGCCAACAGCTAAATTCTCACAGCGAGCCACTAGCTTTAAGTGTTACATCCTGCCTTTAACAGAGTGCAGCAGCAACTGCTACTGCGCTCCGCACGCCCCTACTTACAATAGATTCTGTCACTCAGGCAACAAAAAAAATGTTCAAATGTGTCTGAAATCTTATGGGACTTAACTGCTAAGGTCATCAGTCCCTAAGCTTACTCACTACTTAACCTAAATTATCCTAAGCACAAACACACACACCCATGCCACACCTCCGCCGGGACCAGCCGCACAGTCCATGACTGCAGCGCCTCAGACCGCTCGGCTAATCCCACGCGGCCTCAGGCAACATCTTTGGTTCAGTGGTGTCAAAGATACAATCTCTTCTACATGTGATGACCATTCCACGTCTTTTTTCATGAAATGTATTACGAAATCGGGCTCCACGTACTAGTGGAGCCCTCACAGCCTATGACGCTATGGCTCTGGGTGTATGAATACATTTGCCCTCAGTTATCGCTCTTATGGCTCTTGTCATGCTCCTTGCACCGCTGTGGTAATTCAGTAATTCTTCTGCTTCGCCGAACCTGGGATTTTCTGCCTACGTTGACTCCGCAGTGGTACTCTGGCGCTAAAGTTATGAAGTGTTACTTCACTCTACCTTGCTATGTAGCATTGACGCATTTGTGTTGCTGGTTTCCTCGCTTGGAAAACGTGTGGTAATGTTCCATTGGTGCCCTAACGTACATTACATCGGAGCGGGGGATACATTATACTGACATTCTGATTGGCACACTGGTCTAGATATATTCATCTCTCTTCTGAGGTTGCCGTGTAGAACGTTACAGAATTTAAGAATGCACCTTAAAATTATTCTAGGGTGGAACAACACTGACAAGAATAAGGGGCAAGAATATAGGACAGGTGTAAAGATATCAGGGAATCATTTTCATGGTACCAGAGGAGGCTGTAGATCTTAAAAACTCTGGGGAAGACGGACATTGGAGTACATCCAACACATAACTTAGGACGCAGTTTGCAAGTGGTACTCTGATATGAAAAGGTTGGCACAGGACACTGTGGCGGGCCGAATCAAATATAACGGACCTACACTTCCCGTTATTTAGGATTTTAATATGCACGTAATATTCCCTGTTGTTCGGGGAAGACATGTATTCGGAAGAACAACGAAAATCTTGATAAGTGCAGATACAGTTATAATCGAACCGTTAGGGCGCGACTACTTTCGCACGGTAAAGAGTGAAAGAAATTTTGACAAAACAAGGTACAAATAGGAAAGAGTGAAATTTGGAACAAATAAACTGACTCTGTTATAATATTAGATTTCACGTTACTTACGAACGGTTGCACAGCTTACTGCGTGAGCAAAAACTGCTGTATACTTATTAACTGTTTGTAAACTATGATTAGGAACCAATCATTGAATTGTACTGAGGCGAGGATGGAACCAAAAGCACTGACTCGGGCTCAGACGTAAAAAACACAGTTAATACCACGACTAAACGTTAATCAGAAAACCAGCAAAATAACTTGTATTGAACACATGCATGTAAAGTTAATTGTTTGCAAAACAGTTGGCTCAATGAGTATCTTTGCGTTGCTCACTGCAGTGTAACTGTTAGTGATTTTAGAAATGCAAACGTTGGTAAATATTTGTTTTCTGTTATAGTAACTTATTTCTGGAACGCTCATAATGTTTCATTTAGTGAAGAATAAGTAATTTTATAGTTCACTGTAAAGTAATATGCAAATGCTAGAGAGTTTACAATGTACACAAAACATAAAATGCATTATTCTGAAGCAATATTTTGTCAATATTCATCTATATTATGCTTTTTCTCTTTAACTGTTAGTCATTATTCTTTAACTATTTGTACTACCAAGTAAAAACGTCCACTGCTGTTAAATGTCGCCGGCCGGAGTGGCCGAGCGGTTCTAGGCGCTACAGTTTGGAACCGCGCGACCGCTACGGTCCCAGGTTCGAATCCTGCCTCGGGCTTGGATGTGTGTGATGTCCTTAGGTTAGTTAGATTTAAGTAGTTCTAAGTTCTAGGGGACTGATGACCTCAGAAGTTAAGTCCCATAGTGCTCAGAGCCATTTTAACCATTTTTGTTTGTTAAATGACAGTTTTTAATAGTTCTCACTTTTGTAAATTGCACTTCTTTGTGTTAGATACGGAAATTAAATTAATCACTTTCAGTATTTTCCTGTTCTTGCACTGGTGGTGTTCTCGGAGTCAATAATGCCGACAAGATAGGACCCCGTTTGGCGCATGATTGAAATGAAGTTCATTTACACGATAACAGTTGCTGCACTAAACATTCTGTCATTCAGTTAAGACTACCTTGTGCAGTCTATGGATGAAACCGGTCGGACCTTACTTTGATGAGTTGCTGCTAGTTCGATGTAAGGCGTTATTCGTCGACATGTCTGGTAACGGTCTCTACTTTATCGTCGCTCCATATAACTCGATAGAGCCCACAGCACTCTTCTTGAATATTGATTCCTCTTGATGACAATGTACTTTACCCATTTACAACCACATAAGATGCCTGGCCATATATTAAAGATCTTGCAGTTCATTCCTTACATTAACGCGCATCGCGTCTGCACTTCACCACTTGTCGCTAGCAACTCCTCTCGACCGTCTGTTTCTGTCCGACTCTGCTTTTACGCCCCCAGCGACAATACGCCTTACTTCAAATGTCTTCTTTGGCTCTATACAATAGCAAACTCCCTGATTAGGCCAGCACTTTTATTACAACAAAGTTACAATTTTTTTAATTACTTCCTTTGAATTAGTTCTCCGACATTCAATTTTATGGCAACATCAATAAATTAATAAAAGATACATATGACATAAATTACATCACAGTTACATCATTGTTGCAGAATTAATTATGAGAATTAGGCGCTGTGTTGTTGTGGTACGTAATTAGTCGAAGATACCGAGCGCAGCACCTTGAAGGACTTCCACGAAGGTCCGGCGCTCGGAGGATAGGCTACACTGAGGCCCGCCATGGAAGGTTCTTCCTTCCGAGTAGGAGTTTAGAGGCTCGCAAGGCATTACAATCCCCTGCAGTAAGGTTTTGTACAAGAAACCGTCTTGCCACACTGAGTAGAAAGTACGTGAGATTTCCAGGAACACCGCTCCAATTCGACGCATGTTAGTCTTTGACTGGTACTGTCATGTCTCTTTCTGAATCCAAACTGATCTTCAGTGAGCAGGCGCTCGGCTTCAGCATGTGCAGAGGGTGACACAAAAATGTGGAAACACCAAGAACTCACTATCGTGCCTAATATGGTGCAGGAAAACAACTGGCACTCAGAATGATATTTTCACTCTGCAGCGGAGTGCGCACTGATTTGAAACTTTCTGGCAGTTTAAAACTCTGTGCCAGACCGAGACTCGAACTCGGGACCTTTGCCTTTCGCAATATCCTTTCTTCCAGTAGTGCTACACCTGCAAGTTTTTTCAGGAAAGCTTCTGTAAAGTTTGGAAAGTAGGAGACGAGGTACTGGCAGAAGTGAAGCTGTGAGGACGGGGCGTGAGTCGTGCTTGAGTAGCTCAGATGGTAGAGCACTTGCCCGAAAAAGGCAAAGGTCCCGAGTTCGAGTCTCGGTCCGGCACACAGTTTTAATCTGCCGGAAGTTTCATATCAGCGCACACTCCGCTGCAGAGTGAAAATCTCATTCTCTACAGTTTCTGCAGAGTGAAAATCTCATTCGCGGGACTGCTACGGTCGCAGGTTCGAATCCTGTCTCGGGCATGGGTGTGTGTGATGTCCTTAGGTTAGTTAGGTTTAAGTAGTTCTAAGTTCTAGGGGACTTATGACCTAAGATGTTGAGTCCCATAGTGCTCAGAGCCATTTTTTTTTTCATTCCTTGGTGTCATAACAGATGTCCTATCATCCTGTCACTTCTCCTTAGCAGTGTTTTTCACACATTCCTTTCCTCTCCGATTCTGCGTAAAACTTCCTCATTCCTTCCCTTATCAGCCCACATAATTTTGAAAATTCCTCTGTAGCAACACATCTCAAATGCTTAGATTCTCTTCTGTTCCGGTTTTCCCACAGTCCATGTTTCACTACCTTACATGCTGTACCCCAGACGTACATTCTCAGAAATCTCTTCCTCACATTAAGGCCGATGTTTCATATTAGTAGACTTTTCTTGCCCAGGAATGCCTTTTTTTCCGGCCTCAGCGACGTCGGAGATTAGATATTTTACCGTATTCTTGATATTCACGGTACACTCTTGAAATAGTCGTACGGGAAAATCCTCACTTTGTCACTACCTCAGAGATGCTGTGTCCCATCCGTTGTGCGCCGACTATAACACCACGTTCAAACTCTCTTAAATCTTGACAACCTGCCATTTTAGCAGCAGTAACCGATCTATCAATTGCGCCAGACACTTGCTGTCTTGAATAGGCGTTGACGACCACAGCACCGTATTCTGCCTGTTTACAGATCTCTGTATTTGAATACGCATGCCTGTACTAGTTTCTTTGGCTCTTCAGTGTACAATACATACTATATCATTTTTCTGGTTTCAGCGCATATGCTATAATACTACTACGGAGCTGTACTTGAGGGTGATATTTTGGAAATGAAGAGGACGTAAATGAAGATGATTCAAAAAATGGTTCAAATGGCTCTGAGCACTATGGGACTTAACATTTGTG
Organism: Schistocerca nitens; assembly: GCF_023898315.1. Taxonomy (NCBI): domain Eukaryota; kingdom Metazoa; phylum Arthropoda; class Insecta; order Orthoptera; family Acrididae; genus Schistocerca; species Schistocerca nitens. Next base: position 242,860,335 of record NC_064615.1, on the reverse strand, counting down.
GTCATCAGTCCCCTAGAACTTAGAACTACTTAAACCTAACTAACCTAAGGACATCACACACATCCATGCCCGAGGCAGGATTCGAACCTGCGACCGTAGCGGTCACGCGGTTCCAGACTGAAGCGCCTAGAACCGCACAATGAAGATGAGATGCGAGATGTGATTCTGCGCGAAGAATCTGATAGGGCACTGAAAGACCCAATTCGAAACAAGGCCCCGGGACTAGACAACATTCCCGGGCTTACTGTTAGCCTTGGGAGAGCATGCCAAGACAGAACTCTTCCATCTGATGAGCAAGATTCGAATAAAGAACAGCTTCCAACTTGAGTAACGCAGAAGTATATATACTCGGAGTAGCGAAGCAACTTAAATCACTTAATAAAAGCAACTCTTCCGGTCCGGAGTGCTTACCAGTTAAGTCTCTTTCAGAGTATGCTGATGCAATAGCTCCATATTAACTGTCATTAACAAGTGTTCGCTCGACGAAAGATCCATACCCAAAGACTGGAGGGGTCACATCAATGTTCAAGAAAGGTAGTAGGAGTAATACACTAAATTACACACCCACATCACTAACGTCGACATGCAGCAGGAGTTTGAAGCATATATCGTACCTGAACATTATTAGTTACCTCGAAGAAAACGGTCTATTAACATACAGTCAGCACGGACTTTTGAAAACATAGTTCTTGTGAAACACAAATAGCTCTTTACTCACACGAAGTATTAAGTGCTATTGACAAGGAATTTCAAACTGATTCCATATTTCTAGATTTCCAGAAGGCTGTTGACACTGTACCACACAAGTGGCTTGTAGTGAAATTGCATGCTTATGGAATATCGTCCCAGTTACGTGACTGGCTTCGTGATTTTCTGTCAGAGAGGTCACAGTTAGTAGTAATTGACGGAAAGGCATGGAGTAAAACAGAAGTGATTTCTGCCGTTCCCCAACGTAGTGTTATAGGCCCTTTGCTGTTTCTTATTTAGGAGACGATCTGAGAATCCGTCTTCGGTTTTTTGCAAATGAAGTTGTCGTTTATCGACTACTAAAGTCATCAGAAGATCACAACAAATTGCAAAACGATTTACAACTTTCCGTATGGTGCAAAAATTGGAAATTGACCCTAAATAACGAAAAGTGTGAGGTCATTCACGTGAGATCTAAAAGGAATCTATTAAAATCACGTAACTAATGAGGAGGTGCTGAATATAATCGGGGATAAGAGAAATTTGTGGCGCAAACCAACTAGAAGAAGGGATCGGTTGGTAGGACGCATTCTGAGGCGTCAAGCTATCACGTATTTAGTACTGGAAGGAAGCGTAGGGGGTAAAAATCTTCGGGGGAGATCAAGAGATGAGTAAAGTAAGCAGATTCAGGAGGACATAGGTTGCGGTAGTGACTCGGAAATGAAGAGGCTTGCGCAGTATAGAGTAGCATGGAGAGCTGCATCAAACTAGTTTTTTAACTGAAGACCACAACAACAACATTCTAATAATTTGCATGACAGCACCCCTTATTTGTGGTTTTCATTTGAACTAGTCGAGAAGTGCAAAACGTGAGTGATTTCACGAATTTTAAGAAAGTTCGTTAACTTCATTGTGAACTCGAGCACCCTGTTTTGGATTGATAAGTGTTCAGGTATACATGCCGACGTCGCAAGATGAAGAGGAAGAGATAGAGAAAGTGTATGAGAATATTGAAAGGGTAATACAGTATGTAAAGGGGGATGAAAAACTAATTGTCATGGGGGACATCAATGCAGTTGTAGGGGAAGGAGTAGAAGAAAAGGTTACAGGAGACTATGGGCTTGGGACAAGGAAAGAGAGAGGAGAAAGACTAATTGAGTTCTGTAACAAGTTTCAGCTGGTAATAGCGAATACTCTGTTCAATAATCACAAGAGGAGGAGGTATACTTGGAAAAGTCCGGGTAATACGGCAAGATTTCAGTTAGATTACGTCATGGTCCGACAGAAATTGCGAAATCAGATACTGGATTGTAAGGCGTAACCAGGAGCGTATATAGACGCAGATCACAATGGCGTAGTGATGAAGAGTAGGCTGAAGTTTAAGATATTAGTCAGGAAGAATCAATAAGCAAAAAAGTGGGATACGGAAGTGCTAAGGAATGATGAGATACGCTTGAAGTTCTCTAAGGCAAAACATACAGCAATAAGGTATAGCTCACTAGGCAGTACAGTTGAAGAGGAATGGACATCTCTAAAAGGGGCCATCACAGAAGTTGGGAAGGAAAACATAGGTACAAAGAAGAAACTGCGAAGAACCCATGGGTAACAGAAGAAGTACTTCAGTTGATTGATAAAAGAAGGAAGTACAAAAATGCTCCGGATAACTCAGGTATACGGAAATACAAGTCGCTGAGGAATGAAATAAATAGGAAGTGCAGGGAAGCTAAGACGAAATGGTTGCAGGAAAAATGTGAAGACATCGAAAAAGAAATGATTGTCGGATGGACAGACTCAGTATACAGGAAAGTCAAAACAACTTTCGACGACATTAAAAGTAAGGGTGGTAACATCAAGAGTGAAACTGGAATTCCACTGTTAAATGCCGAGGAGAGAGCAGATAGGCGGAAAGAATACTTTTAAATCCTCTGTGAGCGGGAGGATTTGTCTGCTCTGATAGAAGAAGAAACAGGAGTCGATTTAGAAGAGTTAGGGGTCCAGTATTAGAATCGGAATTCAAAAGAGCTTTGGAGGACTTAAGGCAAATAAGACAGAAGGTATAAATAACACTTCATCATAATTTCTAAAATCATTGGGGGAAGTGGCAACAAAGCGACTATTCACGTTGGTGTTCAGATTGCATGAGTCTGGCGACATACTATTTGACTTTCGGAAAAGCATCATCCACACAATTCCGAAGACGGCAAGAGCTGACATGAGCGACAATTATCGCACAATCAGCTTAACAGCTCACGTATCCAAGTTGCTTACAAGAATAATATACAGAAGAATGGAAAAGAAAATTGAAGATGCGCTAGATGAAGATCAGTTTGGCTTTAGGAAAAGTAAAGGCACGAGAGAGGCAATTATGACGTTGCGGTTAATAATGGAAGCAAGAATAAAGAAAAATTAAGACACGTTCATAGGATTTGTCGAACTGGAAAAAGGGTCGACAATGTAAAATGGTGCAAGATTTTCGAAATTCCGAAAAAAGTTGGGGTAAGCTATAGAGAGAGATGGGTCATATATGTACAATACCTACAACAGCCAAGAGGGAATAATAAGAGTGGATGACCAAGGACGAAGTGCTCGTATTAAAAAGCGTGTAAGGCAGGAATGTAGTCTTCCGTCCCTAATGTTCAATTTGTACACCGAATAAGCAATGATGGAAATAAAAGAAAGGTTCAGGACTGGGATTAAAATTCAAGCTGAATGGGTGTCAATGGTACGATTCGCTGGTGATATTCCTATCCTGAGTAAAAGTGAAGAAGAATTACAGGTTCTGCTGGATGAAATGAACAGTGTAATGAGTGCAGAATATGGACTGAGAGTAAATCGAAGAACGACGAAAGTAATGAGAAGTAGCAGAAATGAGAACATTGAGATTGATGGTCACGAAGCAGATGAAGTTAAGGAATTCTGCTACCTAGGCAGCAAACAACAGCAACAGATGGAGCAAGGAGGACTGTAATTAAAATTCAAGGTGAAAGGCTATCAATGATACGATTCGCTGATGACATTGCTGTCCTGAGTCAAAGCGCAAAAGAATTACATGATCTTCTGAATGGAATGAACAGTCTAATGAGTACACAGTATGGATTGAGAGTAAATCGAAGAAAGACGAAAGCAATGAGAAGTAGTAGAAATGAGAACAGCGAGAAACTTAACGTCAAATGGTTCAAATGGCTCTGAGCACTATGGGACTTAACATCTTAGGTCATCAGTCCCCCAGAAATTAAACGTAACGTCAGGATTGATGGCCAGGAAGTAGATGAATTTAAGTAATTCTGTTGCCTAGGCAGTAAAATAACCGATGACGGACGGAGCAAGGAGGACATCAAAAGCAGACTAGTAATGGCCAAAATGGCATTCCTGGCCAAGAGAAGTCTACTAATATCAAATATCGGCCTTAATCTGAGGAAGAAATTTCGGAGAATGTACGTCTGGAGTACAGCATTGTACGGTAGCGAAACATGGACTGTGGGAAAACCGGAGCAGAAGAGATGTGGTGCTGCAGACGAATGTTGAAAATTAGTTGGACTGATAAGGGAAGGAATGAGGAGGTTCATCACAGAATCGGAGAGGGCAGGAATACGTGGAAAACACTGACAAGGAGAAGGGACAGGATGATAGGACATCTGTTAAGACATCAGGGAATGACTTCGATGATACTAGAGGCAGCTGTAGAGGGCAAATCCTGTAGAGGAAGACAGAGGTTGGAATACATCCAGCAAATAATTGAGGACGTGGGTGCTACTCTGAGATGAAGAGGTTAGCACAGAAGAGGAATTCGTGGCGGGCCGCTTCGAAACAGTCAGAAGACTGATGACCAAAAAAAATATCGATATCTTATCAAACAGCCCTAGCTCCCAGCGCGGGAGCGAGGCGTTCTCAGCCCTGCTGCGCCCCCCGGCTGCGCGCTGCGGTGCTGGCGCGCCAGTCGGGCTTTTACGGCTGCGCCATAAAGGCCAGGCCGGCTCACGCACCGCACCTCACGCACGCAGACGCAGCGCGGTGCCAGATGCGTGGGCAGCATATGGCGAGCGGCCGCCGCAGATTGGAATCGAAAGGAGTCAATTATGGCGCCTGGGCCCTTGCCCCTGCCGCTGCCCCTGCTACCTGCCCGCCGGGCTGACGTCTCTAAATCTCTCTCGCTGCTCGCTCCGGCCGACCGCGGAGACCTGCGAACCACCCCGCCAGCGTCACAGGTCGGAAGCGGCGCGTCCTCCGTCTTCCTGCTCCAGCGAGCCGCGTCCAACTCGCGGTGAGGCAGTAGATCACGACCATGACGTATACCTAGACAACGTTTGCCCGCCAGTTTACTCATCAGCGTTACTGAAACAATGAAGACTATGGGGTGATTTTTTCCACCGTGTGCAATCTCAATGGACTGATCGATCAGAGGGTACGGAACAAAAAAGATCAAATGAACTCATGTCCGGAAATGCGTGGTTTCCTTGCTAGAGACCATGTATTCAACACACAATCTTACAGAGACTGCGGCCTAATACGCGCTGTACGATGCAGCCACAATTAATGGTTTCCATGTCCCTCAACCATGCGTGTACGCGCCGTAGCATCTTCTGTCTCACACGTTTACTTAGGCCAGGTTGCATCCGAATACAGTGGCAAAAGGCAGCATGAATAAGCTGCTCCACTGTCTCCATATCTGGAATGTGCTCCGCGTACACGATACTTTTGAGATGGCCCCATAACCAAAAATCGCGCGGGTTGAGACCCGGTGAACGAGCAGGCTATGTAACTGGCCCCTTCCTCCGATCCAACGCCCAGAGAAGACACGACTGAGATGCTTCCGGACGTTAATGGCGAAGTGGGCTGGAACAAAACCCCTCGAGTCAACAGTGGCACTGCTTTCAGCAGGGACGGCAAAGTCACGCCGCAAGAAATACCGATAGTTCCGCCTTGTTACACGACGTGCAAGGAAGATTGGTCCCAAAATACGGTCGCCAGTTATCCCGACCCATACATCCCAGCTGCACCGATGCTGATAATTCTCTGTCCCACAGATGACTATTATAAAAGTTGAAGATACCACTCTACTTAAAGAGGTCTCGTCTGTTAATAGGATGGATGACACAAATCCCGGAAAAAAGTGCTCCCGATGTGGAAAGTCTGTCGCTAGTAAGCCCTGCACAAATCGTAAGTAAAATGGAAGTGCCCTGTGCCTAGGGCCTCCCGCCGGGTAGACCGTTCACCTGGTGAATGTCTTTCGAGTTGACGCCACAGCGGCGACTTGCGTGGTGATGGGAATGAAATGACGATGATAAGGACAACACAACACCCAGTGCCTGAGCGGAGAAAATCTTCGACTCAGCTGGGAATCGAACCCGGGCCGGTAGGTATGACATTCCGTCGCGCTGATCACTCAGCAACCAGGGGCGAACACATTGTCGGTGATAAGTGTAGTAACAATTATCATGAGAATGTTCTACATGGTCGTTGGCTTACCCTGTATTGGCGTGCTTACTGGCTGGTACTGACAGGGCGGCCGCCTTCCACAGTGTTAATAACATTTTCCTCATCTGGTGTCCGAACATTTCGTGTACGTCTTTCATGACTTCCTGCTTCCTGAAACGACCCTGTCTCAGACAAACAGCGACACACTGTTGCAAACATGGAATGCTGTGATTGTTGTCGGCGGGGATAGGTCTCCTGACAAAACCTTGTTGCCCGCCGCCCGTTGCCTTTCCGTAAGTGAACACCATGTCGGCAGCTCTCGTTTCGAATACGGGACGATTGTGTACAACAATGAATCACATCCACTTCAAGGTGAGTCAGCAAGAGAAGTGAATCGGACACGACATTACCAATTACTATGGCAGGAGAGGACTCTAGGGCATGACGTTTGAGGAACAGTACCTCCCTCTAGGAGGAAACAATGCATACTGTAACTGTGGCTCATGTTACAGCGCCTATTAGTGCGGAGACTGTAACAACGTATGACTGAATACGTTATATATATACACTCCTGGAAATTGAAATAAGAACACCGTGAATTCATTGTCCCAGGAAGGGGAAACTTTATTGACACATTCCTGGGGTCAGATACATCACATGATCACACTGACAGAACCACAGGCACATAGACACAGGCAACAGAGCATGCACAATGTCGGCACTAGTACAGTGTATATCCACCTTTCGCAGCAATGCAGCCTGCTATTCTCCCATGGAGACGATCGTAGAGATGCTGGATGTAGTCCTGTGGAACGGCTTGCCATGCCATTTCCACCTGGCGCCTCAGTTGGACCAGCGTTCGTGCTGGACGTGCAGACCGCGTGAGACGACGCTTCATCCAGTCCCAAACATGCTCAATGGGGGACAGATCCGGAGATCTTGCTGGCCAGGGTAGTTGACTTACACCTTCTAGAGCACGTTGGGTGGCACGGGATACATGCGGACGTGCATTGTCCTGTTGGAACAGCAAGTTCCCTTGCCGGTCTACGAATGGTAGAACGATGGGTTCGATGACGGTTTGGATGTACCGTGCACTATTCAGTGTCCCCTCGACGATCACCAGTGGTGTACGGCCAGTGTAGGAGATCGCTCCCCACACCATGATGCCGGGTGTTGGCCCTGTGTGCCTCGGTCGTATGCAGTCCTGATTGTGGCGCTCACCTGCACGGCGCCAAACACGCATACGACCATCATTGGCACCAAGGCAGAAGCGACTCTCATCGCTGAAGACGACACGTCTCCATTCGTCCCTCCATTCACGCCTGTCGCGACACCACTGGAGGCGGGCTGCACGATGTTGGGGCGTGAGCGGAAGACGGCCTAACGGTGTGCGGGACCGTAGCCCAGCTTCATGGAGACGGTTGCGAATGGTCCTCGCCGATACCCCAGGAGCAACAGTGTCCCTAATTTGCTGGGAAGTGGCGGTGCGGTCCCCTACGGCACTGCGTAGGATCCTACGGTCTTGGCGTGCATCCGTGCGTCGCTGCGGTCCGGTCCCAGGTCGACGGGCACGTGCACCTTCCGCCGACCACTGGCGACAACATCGACGTACTGTGGAGACCTCACGCCCCACGTGTTGAGCAATTCGGCGGTACGTCCACCCGGCCTCCCGCATGCCCACTATACGCCCTCGCTCAAAGTCCGTCAACTGCACATACGGTTCACGTCCACGCTGTCGCGGCATGCTACCAGTGTTAAAAACTGCGATGGGGCTCCGTATGCCACGGCAAACTGGCTGACACTGACGGCGGCGGTGCACAAATGCTGCGCAGCTAGCGCCATTCGACGGCCAACACCGCGGGTCCTGGTGTGTCCGCTGTGCCGTGCGTGTGATCATTGCTTGTACAGCCCTCTCGCAGTGTCCGGAGCAAGTATAGTGGGTCTGACACACCGGTGTCAATGTGTTCTTTTTTCCATTTCCAGGAGTGTATATTGTGATATGCACTCATACACGTAATTAAAATTTTTTGACAGTTGGTATATGAGGTTAAATATAGAAAAGGTATAAAATTGCGAAATAATCCAAACTTTCACGCTACATTACACAATTTTACATGCAAGAGAGATCCTCCAAAGGAAAATTATTCAGGTAAAACACTGCTGAAATTTTGTTCTTACATATAATGCCGCTATTATGTTTGTTCATTAAGTGCGTTGTCCAGTTGTTTTGTCATGTGGGTGTATGTTTCAGTTTCTTCAACCTTTTTCTGCTTTATGGAGAACTTATATGTTTTTGTTGCCGGCCGGAGTGGCCGTGCGGTTCTAGGCGCTACAATCTGGAACCGAGCGACCGCTACGGTCGCAGGTTCGAATCCTGCCTCGGGCATGGATGTGTGTGATGTCCTTAGGTTAGTTAGGTTTAATTAGTTCAAAGTTCTAGGCGACTGATGACCTCAGAAGTGAAGTCGTATAGAGCTCAGAGCCATTTTTTTATGTTTTTGTTACTGTCATTAGCAGAAAGATTCTATTCTCTTAAATGAGAACTGAATGCTGAGGGATTGGCATCAATAACATTATACACTCCTGGAAATTGAAATAAGAACACCGTGAATTCATTGTCCCAGGAAGGGGAAACTTTATTGACACATTCCTGGGGTCAGATACATCACATGATCACGCTGACAGAACCACAGGCACATAGACACAGGCAACAGAGCATGCACAATGTCGGTACTAGTACAGTGTATATCCACCTTTCGCAGCAATGCAGCCTGCTATTCTCCCATGGAGACGATCGTAGAGATGCTGGATGTAGTCCTGTGGAACGGCTTGCCATGCCATTTCCACCTGGCGCCTCAGTTGGACCAGCGTTCGTGCTGGACGTGCAGACCGCGTGAGACGACGCTTCATCCAGTCCCAAACATGCTCAATGGAGGACAGATCCGGAGATCTTGCTGGCCAGGGTAGTTGACTTACACCTTCTAGAGCACGTTGGGTGGCACGGGATACATGCGGACGTGCATTGTCCTGTTGGAACAGCAAGTTCCCTTGCCGGTCTAGGAATGGTAGAACGATGGGTTCGATGACGGTTTGGATGTACCGTGCACTATTCAGTGTCCCCTCGACGATCACCAGTGGTGTACGGCCAGTGTAGGAGATCGCTCCCCACACCATGATGCCGGGTGTTGGCCCTGTGTGCCTCGGTCGTATGCAGTCCTGATTGTGGCGCTCACCTGCACGGCGCCAAACACGCATACGACCATCATTGGCACCAAGGCAGAAGCGACTCTCATCGCTGAAGACGACACGTCTCCATTCGTCCCTCCATTCACGCCTGTCGCGACACCACTGGAGGCGGGCTGCACGATGTTGGGGCGTGAGCGGAAGACGGCCTAACGGTGTGCGGGACCGTAGCCCAGCTTCATGGAGACGGTTGCGAATGGTCCTCGCCGATACCCCAGGAGCAACAGTGTCCCTAATTTGCTGGGAAGTGGCGGTGCGGTCCCCTACGGCACTGCGTAGGATCCTACGGTCTTGGCGTGCATCCGTGCGTCGCTGCGGTCCGGTCCCAGGTCGACGGGCACGTGCACCTTCCGCCGACCACTGGCGACAACATCGACGTACTGTGGAGACCTCACGCCCCACGTGTTGAGCAATTCGGCGGTACGTCCACCCGGCCTCCCGCATGCCCACTATACGCCCTCGCTCAAAGTCCGTCAACTGCACATACGGTTCACGTCCACGCTGTCGCGGCATGCTACCAGTGTTAAAAACTGCGATGGGGCTCCGTATGCCACGGCAAACTGGCTGACACTGACGGCGGCGGTGCACAAATGCTGCGCAGCTAGCGCCATTCGACGGCCAACACCGCGGGTCCTGGTGTGTCCGCTGTGCCGTGCGTGTGATCATTGCTTGTACAGCCCTCTCGCAGTGTCCGAAGCAAGTATAGTGGGTCTGACACACCGGTGTCAATGTGTTCTTTTTTCCATTTCCAGGAGTGTATGTTCTCCGACTCTTGTTTCCAAGTTTCTCCATATTTGCCCAACGTAAAACTTATCACATTCACTAGTTCATACACTCCTGACATGTTATATAATATATGTGACCTTTATAGTGTGTAACACGTGATCTTACATTGTTCTGCACTGAAGCCAAATTTCAGCCTAGTTTTTCGAAAGAGACGATTTATTGTCGGAAATGTGACACCAGTATGGTAAGGTTATAAAATTATCTTTTCCTACTTGCTTGCTCTTTTCTAATGTGATCCGATTTTTATTCTTACTGTGTCCGTTTTGTCTTTTTTTCTGCAATGTCTTAACTAGTTTTAGGTCATAGCCACTGTGAGATGGTAGCTTGTACAGTTCAGCGTTGACATTCGTCACGTTTAAAGGGTATTTCATTGACTGTCATTCGCTGAATGTTGCTCGTGTTTAGTGTTCTTGGCAGGCCTGGTAAGTTACATAAGGAGCATAAACAGTGTCAGATCGTCGGTGAACACTACGAAGCACACGAAGATGTAGCGTAAACGTGTGAGACAGTGTTATCAGAAAGTGTTGTTATTGGTGTAACCTTCACTGCCGGCTGGAATGGCCGTGCGGCTCTAGGCGCTACAGTCTGGAGCCGAGCGACCGCTACGGTCGCAGGTTCGAATCCTGCCTCGGGCATGGATGTGTGTGATGTCCTTAGGTTAGTTAGGTTTAATTAGTTCTAAGTTCTAGGCGACTGATGACCTCAGAAGTTAAGTCCCATAGTGCTCAGAGCCATTTGAACCATTTGACCTTCACTCTGAAGAATTTTTTGGTACGGTTCTCTATGCTACTCTATCCTGTGCAAACCCCCTCATCTTCGAATAACTATTGAAACTTACATCCTTCTGAATCTGTTTACTGTCTTCATCTCTTGGTGTCCCTCTACGATTTTAACCCCCCCCCCCACACACACACACACACTTCCCTCCAAAAATAAACTGGTGATCGCTTGATGTCTCGGAATGTGTCCTATCAACCGATCTCTTCTTTTGGTCAAGTTGTAACACAAATTTCTTGTCTCCCCAATCCTATTCAGTATTCCCTTATTAGTTACGCGATCTACACATCTAATGCTCAACATTTTTCTGTAGCACAAATTGTCAATAGCTTATATTCTTTTCTTGTCTCAACTGTTCATCGTCCATGTTTCACTCCCGTACATGGCTACACTCCATACAAATAATTTCAGAAAAAACTTCCTAACACTTAAATCTACATTCGATGTTAGTAAATTCCTCTTCTACAGAAATGCTTTTCTTGCCATTGCCAATCTACATTTTATACCTTCTCTACTTCGGCCATCATCAGTTATTTAAATGTACAAACAGCAAAACTCACCTACTCCTTTAAGTGTCTTGTTTCCTAATCTAACTCTCCAAACATCATCTGATTTAATTCTACTACAGTCCATTATTCTTGTTTTGCTGTTGATGTTCGTTTCACATCCTCCTTTGAAGACACTGCCCATTCCGTGCAACTGCTCTTCGATGTCCTCTACTGTCTCTGACAGAATTACAGTGTCATCGGCAAATCTCAAAGTTTTTATTTCTTTTCTCTGAACTTCAATTCCTACTCAAAATTTTTCTTTGGTTGCCCTTACTGCTTGCTCAGTAAACGGACTGAATAACATCGGAGATAGGCCGCAGTCGTGTTTGAATCCCTTCTCGACCATTGCTTCCCTTTCATGTCCCTCGACTCTTATAACTGCAATCTGGTTTCTGTATGAATTATAAAGAGCCTTGCGCTCCCTGTATTTTATCTCTGCTGCCCACAGGATTTCAAAGAGAGTGTTCCAGTCAATACTGTCAAAAACTTTCTCCAAGTCGACAAATGCCATAAACGTAGGTTAGCTTTTTGTTCTTAACCTGTTGTCTAAGATAAGTCTCAGGGTTAGTATTTCCTTGTCCTGCATTTCTCCGGAATCGAAACTGGTCTTCCACGAGGTCGGCTTCTACCAATTTTTCCATTCTTCTGTAAAGAATTCGTGTTCGTATTTTGCAACCGTGACTTATTAAACTGGTAGTCCGGTAATTTTCACAGCTGCCAGCAACTGCTTTCTTTGGAATTGCAATTGTTAAATTGACAAACGGATTTCGAAAGGGACCTCCTTGTGGGTCTCCGTGTAGCCGGCTGGTCGAATCGTGCAATACAAAAATTTGTGGGACATTCGGATGTAACAGTGGCCCGATATTCGACTGAAGCGGAATGTGAGTGAAGACATATTCGTCGTGAAAGTACTAGCTGAACACGTCTGACCACCACAACGGAGGATCGACGTATTGTCCACCAGGCACATCGCAACCCCTTTACATCTGCGCATGCCCTCCTGAAGCAAGTAATGGAGTCTTGGCAACTTCCTATGTCATCCCGCAACATTGGTCGAAAACAAGCAGCTGCAGCTCCAGGGACCTGCCGTCTCAATCGTAGGCTTCCGTTACTGGCACAACACAAACTGCTGTTTTATGATTGGTGCCTTGGCAGGCATAGATCACTGACGAATGGTGTCACGTGGTGTTCAGTGATAAACCGCGGCTCCACCACTACCCTGGATGACCACTATCGGCGAGGGTGGCGGCTACCTGAAGAAAGTTTCCACTCTTCCACGGTTTTGGAGAAGCACAGAGCTGTTACTACTGGCGTGGTGGGCAGGGGAGCCTTCGGATGAGACTTCAAGTCACGGCTGATTGTGATTGGTGGGACTCTGACGGCACAACGACGCACCTAAACGTCCGTGGAGAAAAAAAGAAGAAAACTGACTTACCGGTGCTGAGAAAGTGGCATGCGAGATGGTGAGATGCAGGAGCTGGTCATCGGAAGAGAGGGTGAGATGGAAGCCACGCTGATTAATAGGGTGGAGGGGGAGGAGGTGCTGGTTCAGGTTTTGATGGATGCGTCGGGAGACGATGGATTCGAAGACGTTGCAAAACTCTGAGGTGAAGCAGATGGAGCGTTCGGATGAGGTATCAGTTGGGGGTTTGAGTTATTTGAGGAATAGTAGTATTTTGGAGTTTTTCCTCAGTTCGGGGTAGTGATCTATGGAGAGGACAATGGTATAAAAAGTTGAAAGGGTGACTAGCTAGATGTCGATAGGTAATACAGCAGTGACCAGGGGCTGTTTTTTACGTTTTCTGTGAAGTACTTGTTTGATGTCATATGCTGTGATTGGAGTGTTTAATTCTATTTGTCCTATGTTGTCCAAATACTGGAAACGGGGAGCCAGGGGTGGGACAGCGGTGTTTGTGCGTTCGTGAATGGTACGGATGAAGGAGTAATCAAAGTGAGGGCCATCAGGGATGGAGAAGGCATCGGAGAGATAGGATGGAAAGGTGTGAGATTTGCTCAGGTTGTCAGGTAAGGAATGATTTTTGTGGAAGAGCGGATGGTATGGGATGGAATTACTGCAATTGAGACAATGGAATGCTTTCCATTACTTGGAAGAGTTAATGGGGAGTGTAGCGTTGAGTCTCGAGTATGTCTGACGCCAGTACCGACGTGCGTGTTTCAGGCTAGCCCACACTATTTAATTTTTTCGGCACTGTACACATCTTGAAGGCATTATCGTTTTCCCCACAAGCGAGATTAGCGTAGGTCGCATAAAATTTGGAAAGCATTTCTGGTCTGCACTTTTACCTTGCTCCATCATGACAAAAATGCCTGGTCACCTGCAGATAAGGGACGCCGACCTATCTCCGCCATCGGCTAGAGGCCGGTTGACAGTAGTTGGCGCCCATCGCAACTGGACGTCGGTAGTTATCTGGGCAGCCGGTAGGCAGCAGCACATGCGCCCAGCCGGTCACGTTTGCACCATTACGGCTATCCGCATTCCATCAGATGTTTGGCCGCAGCTAAATGATACTCATTTACTTCTGCCGCGCGCTTCATTACCCTGATAAATGTCGATTTTAGTCGAGTAAATACCTTCCTCAGACGTGCAACCAGGAAGCTGTGGCCAGGGGCAGCCTTATGAGCGAAAGAGACATAGCCGACTTTATCGGCTTCTTTGATTCGGCAAAAATACGCTTATTTCTGATAATGTTTTGATGTAAACTGCGACAGTAAAACCTAAATTTTTTTTACATCTTAATGATAGGGAATTTTTTTACTTTATTAAATAATCACATTATCTATAAGGAAACACAGAGAGGTACGGAAGCGCCCCTTCAGGCATTTGATAAAAGCAAATTATGTCATATAATAGTATAGTAATAAATCACGCATACACACACACACACACACACACACACAGTGTGTGTGTATGCGTGATATATATATATATATATATATATATATATATATATATATATATATATATATATACTCCAGTTTATCGATTTGTCATTTTTAAAGTTCAAGATGTGAAGTTATGTGAAGTTATGCATCAGTTTAGATAACTGAGTTTTTGAAATGTACCTGTGATTTCTTGGAGAATTCTAGTGTATCACTGAAGTGTGCTGCACCTGTTAAGAATGCTGCGTGTGCTGAGAGAACATTTGTGTACGGATTTTTTTTTTATTGGAAAAGCAGCTGCTACTACTTGACCACGATATTATTCTCTTGGCATTGCGTGTCCGTCATTGGAAACACGCGGTGACGTTAGAGTAGACAAGTGCAGTGGTGACTAAGGAAATCACTTCACACTGAGAATAATATCAAAACAGTTGTGCACACACTAGCAAGAGTTTCAGCGGTCCTCGTGAAACATCACGATGGGGCCTCCCGGCCAACGATGCCATACGCTCATTTCATTTAGCACGATAAAAACTTACGGTAAGCCGACTGAACCGCCCTGTGCAATAATGTCGTGATCGCCGCGCGGGGTAGCAACGCGGTCTTGGGCACCTTGCCACGGTTCGTGCGGCTCCCCCCGTCGGAGGTTCGAGTTCTCCCTCGGGCTTGTGTGTGTGTGTGTGTGTGTGTGTGTATGTTGTCCTTGGCGTAAGTTAGTTTAAGTTAGATTGAGTAGTGTGTAAGCTTAGGGACCGATAACCTCAGCAATTTGGTCCCATAGGAACTTACCACCAACCAATGTCGTGGTCGACTAATACAGTACCTGTAGAGTATTCTGTAGAGGATTCCATAACCCCAGAGTGCCATATTCAACAGTGGTTACTCTGTGTTTTTGTAGACTGGTGCAGTGCCCAGCTGTCATATTTCATCTGAATAGCTGGTAGTTCTTTGCTGTTGCTGGACGCTTACAGTAAACCTTCCCCCACATTTCTATATATTTGTGCCCCGCCTGGTAGGCGGAGCATGGGTCTGCTCCTGTAAAGTGAAGGGTAGGCCGAATGTAGGAAGCTAGGAGGAGCAGGTGAGGTAGAACTCTATGTATTTTTTTTTCCTTTATTGTTATTTTAATACCTGTACTATCAGGTAGGCTGTCAGCGGCATTCTACGCCGCTCTTCAGCCATAGTGTTGACAATAACAGAACACAGAATGGAGAATCAGAATGAACATAGTGACGGGCAAAAAAATAGTGGACACAGATACACAAAAAACACGGAGCTGTTCACACTCGACGATAACGACACTGAAAACACGTTCACACGGCGCACATAACACTGTGAACGTAGAAGCGTGACGGCGGACACTAAAAACACAAAACGACGTCACACACACGAGACGATGATGGCGATGATCTCCGGTGCGCAGAAGTCTACGTAGCGTGTGCAAGTCTGGGGATCTGCCAAGAGGGGAAGAAGGGTGAGGGGGGCTGGAGAGGGTGGAGAGGGGAGAACAAAGATGCCAATGGCTGAGGAGATGGGAGGAGGAGTAGAGGGACAGGGGAGGGGAGGCCTGGGGGAGGAGTGGGGAGAAAGGAAGGAGGGAGGGAGGGTGCCCAAAGGAACAAACACAGGAAGAGGGAGGGAGGATCAAAGTTGGTAGGAGGGGTATATGGAGGGGAGGAGGACATCATCAGGGAGGGGGAGAAGCGCGGAAGCCACCTTGGGAGAGGGTAAGGAGGGTGGAGAGATGGAGACCGGGTGGGACGTGGGAATACAGGCGCGGCAGCGGGTGGGGGTGGGAGAGGATGGGCGAGACAAGCGGCTAAGGATGATCGAGTTTGCGGGAGGTGTACAGGATCTGTATCCTTTCAAGGAAAAGGAGGAGGTGGGGTAATGGAATGAGATCGTACAGGATCCGCATGGGGAAGGGGAGACGGATGCGATAAGTGAGGCGGAGAGCATGGTGTTCAAGGGTTTGGAGGGATTTATAAAAGGTAGGGGGGGCAGAGATCCAGGCCGGATGGGCGTAACAAAGGATAGGGCGGATGAGGGATTTATAGGTGTGGAGTACGGTGGAGGGGTCCAGACCCCATGTACGGCCGGAAAGGAGCTTGAGGAGACGGAGTCGGGAGCGTGCCTTGGCTTGGGTTGTCCGGAGATGGGGGGTCCAGTAGAGTCGACGGTCGAGGGTGACGCCAAGGTACTTAAGGGTGGGGGTGAGGGCGATAGGACGGCCATAGATGGTGAGATAGAAATCAAGGAGGCGGAAGGAAGGGGTGGTTTTGCCTACAATGATCGCCTGGGTTTTGGAGGGATTTACCTTGAGCAACCACTGGTTGCACCAAGCGGTGAACCGGTCAAGATGGGATTGGAGAAGGAGTTGGGAGCGCTGCAGGGTGGGGGCAAGGGCAAGGAAGGCGGTGTCATCGACAAACTGGAGAAGGTGGACAGGGGGGTGACGGCGGCGGCATGTCCGCCGAACTCTATGTACTGCAGTGTGAATTTAAATCACCTTTACTTTAGCAAGAAGATGAATATATAACTTTGCACTGAGGAGAACGTAGGTGCTATGCCGGATATTTCAAGCTCACAGAAGTAACACAGGAAAAATCTGCAGTGGCTCGGCCACTATGAAATAGAAACAATGTTGCTTGGTCGTCTACTCGGAATCAAGTGGGTTAAATTTCGAGCGGCGCTCGTAGAGCTGCACAGCGTCGGTGTCGTAGTGACAACTTAGCAGAGCGCATCTACGTTGTAGCATTATAGTTATCGATACCACATATATATTCGTTGCAACTGTCTTTCGCCTGGCTAATGAGGCCACCACGAATTCCTCTCCTGTGCCAACGTATTCACCTCAGTACAGCATTTGCGCCCAACCTCCTCAGTTATTTGTGGGATTGTTTTTACAAATCACTGAAGTCCCAGGAACTTATTCCATGATGACTTAACAGGTATCTTGTCATTCTGTCCCTTAATCTTGTCAATGCTATCCAAGTGTTCTTCTTCCCGCCTATTCTACGCAACACGTCCCAATTTTTATCAATCCAATTCATCTTTACATTTTCATATGGCACCGCGTATCAGACACCTCTTTTGCAGCTTTTCACTCAATATAGCACTTCAGGCGTGGTCAAAATGTTTGAATGGCGGAGACATTTTCCCGCCTTTGACTCAAGAGGCTCTTCTTATGATGTATCAAAATTTGAGAGCTAGAAAGTTTTATACCTTCCTATTGTGTACCAGGCTTAAGAGTACACAGCAATTACGATGAAGGACCACCACCGCACAGACACAACCACTTTCCTGGCACCTCTCAGTTCCCAACTGCAGTCTCCAGATATCACTCATAAATTAGGACCACTTTCTGCTTTTGCGCCACATCCACCTGCAGTAGTGCTTCCAGGTGCCAAATGGATTGCTGTCAACCACAGACTACATTGCTTTCTCATTGTACTGATGGAGATGAAAAACCCTCCGCCAACAGGCAAAAATATGAGGCGCTGGAGACACTCGCCCAGTGTAGTCATACAGTTTAGTTTAGTGCCGGCAGACAGCTCAGTACAGGTCCTGTAATTACGATGTGGAGAACAGTTCTGTAAGTTCTTCTGAGAAGACAGCATTCCGACTTAGCAGTCACTGTTTACAGAGTAATAGGACAAACACGAGTGTCTGCAATATTATAATAAGTCGTAGTGACAGTATCATAGAATACTAAGAGGCAAAAGTATTTAGATTTTATTGCATTAGATGTAGGACATCCAGGGTCTCGCATCAAACTGTACCGAAGTTAAGTACTATCTTATATCGTAACTCTGAATAAATGTTATTGCTTATTTATCACTCTGTTGCCATATTTCTGTTATAACACCGCCCTGCCAAAGCAAGTGTTTAAGTTGATACTTTTAGCGAGCATTCTGCCATCTTTTAAAGAACTATAGCAGTAAAATCATTTTTCTTTTGTCGCGGATATCTGGGCTGAACTAACAAAACCATTCAGTTACATCATTCCCAACATTTTCTTCGACAGTTTAACAATCTTGTAGATAAAATTGCAACAAAATCGCAGATGGTCAAATGGGAAACCCAAGACTTGTATTGGAATCATCCAAAAAAAGTTACGTATATAAATCAAGGAGTCTTAAAAAGTACCGAGACTGGATTCATAAAAAAAGAGATACGTTATGATAGGTTGCACGGCTTCTGGTGTTATACATAGTCTCCTCCCACTCCCCCCTTGCGTACAACATACAGAACGTCCATACACCCACGCGACACTGTCAGAAATATCCTACTTTGGAACGTGGTTCACCTTGAACGTCACATTGTTTTGAGTGTTGGTTAGTCGTCAAAGCGTTGACCTTCCATGTGAAATTTTGCACTTCGTCGTTTTGTGGTTGGTCTGTATTGTTAACACCAAGTCTCATCACGAATGATGACTTTTCTCCAGAAAAGAACTGCCTGCGTTTTGGATTTCAATCAACTCGCATGGGCGGGACAAACTATGCAAACACTTCTCTCCAGAACATTCTGGAGAAGGTTTTGAACACTTGATTTAAAGATGTTGCCCCACTGCGATACGTGGCCCAGCAACGTTGACACACTGCGGCCACATGTACACCGATTAACACTTCCTGCTCACAACTGACTGGTCGAATACACGTCTGTTGCATATAGTTAGTTGAAGCTGACACCGTAGTAAATGCGCTGAAGTCGCTTATACACCAGAAATAAAATCATTTTCAGAACATTTTGGACGGACCGTGTATAACTGTTTTCCTTACCCTTTCGTCCTGGAGGACTAGAATTTATCATACTGTTACCTACCGTATTCTTTTAAGCGATGTTCTTTTTGTGATTTCGTCAGTTAACTATATCTTCCTTATATGACTACTGTAATTCACGGTTACATTATCGTAATCTTCTTTATCTCTAAAACTTGTAATTCATGGTTACGCTTTATTATCGAATCCTCTGTCTCTCGCAAACTTCATTACTTTTTTCGCAAGATCTATCCTTCAAATGATCTTACGTTGTTAGCGTCTGCCAAGATTCATCCTTCCGATTTAGTAACACGTATTCGTGGAAGGCAATAACATGGCTGCGAGGAGTGGCACCGAAGTTAGAGGCGATATGTCACGGATTGCGCAGCCCTCCCGCCGGAGGTTAGAGTCCTCCCTCGGGCATGTGTGTGTGCGTTGTTCTTAGCATCAGTTAGTTTAAGTAGTGTGTAAGACTAGGGACCGATGACCTCAGCCGTTTGGTCCCTTAGGAATTCACACACATTTGAACATATTTGAGCAGTAACATGGTTTTAATTTTGTGGTTCTTATAACTGAAATTTCTCAAAACACCTCCAAGTTTAAGATTAGGTTCTATTACGTGCTTGTATCTGCTTTCTGATACCTGATCAGAACGATATTCGGTTATAATTTCGGACTAGCTCGTTCCCAGACCAGAGTCACTTACCTCAAATTAATTCATTTACCCTTCTCCATCACCCGTGAGAGGTTGTAACATCATCACGGTATCATCCCATATACTACATACAAGGGACGTTCAAAAAGACACGAGCCGTTGTGTGGGATGCGCAACCGGTGGCAGGAGGGTAATATCATGGTGTGTGTAACGAGGAGTGGTTCCGACCGGGTGGGAGTCCACAATCCGCCGCTAGTGGGCACGCGGGCACGTCACGTGACGATACAGAGCTAGCAGCAGCATGCATCAATCGTCCAACGCTGCCAGTCGCATTGCAAAACAGTGACATAGAGG